>NC_083699.1:2512500-5012500 GCF_033118175.1 Dama dama | reverse complement strand
CGCCGAAGAATTGATGCTTTTGAACTATGGTGTTGGAGAAGACTCTTGAGAGTCCCTTGGACAGCAAGGAGATCCAACCAGTCGATCCTAAAGGAGATCAGTCCTGGGTGTTCATTGGGAGGACTGATGCTGAAGCTGAAGCTCCAATACTTTGGCCACCTGATGCAAAGAGCTGACTCATTGGAAAAGACCCTGATGCTGGGAAAGATTGAGGGCAGGAGAAGGGGATGACAGAGGATGAGATGGTTGGATGGCATCACTGACTCAATGGACATGAGTTTGGGTGAACTCCGGGAGTTGATGATGGACAGGGAGGCCTGGTGTGCTGCAGTTCGTGGGGTCGCAAAGAGTCAGACACGACTGAGCGACTGAACTGAACTGACTTAATAATACTGATAAATGAAAGTGATTATAATTATAGTGACAAAAGCAATAGAGGAATTTACAGACTGCTGTTTTAGCATGTATATGCTAATTAAATTTTGGTTGAATTTAAAAGAGTGTTATGGGAACTTCCCTGGTAGTCCAGTGGCTAAGACATCATGTTTCTAATGCAGGGGGCCCAGGTTCAACCCCTAGTCAGGGAACTAGATCCCACTTGCTGCAACTGAGACCCAGAGTAGCCAAATAAATAAATGTTTTTTTGAAAAGTGTATTATAACTAAATTATCAAAAATGCTCAAGCCATACTCAGTATATTGATGAAATAAAAGTAAATGTTTAAGAAAGAATAAAGTCACAAGTGTAGAAGCAACTCTGGTATTCTGAATGGTTAATTATATAAACAGTAGCGTAAAGTACAAAATGGTCACGTTCACATTATCGTCATTCACTGATGGTTTTAAAGACTTAATTCAGGGAATTATAGTTCAATTGATTCATTTACTAATTTTCTTTTTGTCTGTTTGTCACCCAGTATGACAAACCTAGATAGCATATTAAAAAGCAGAGACATCACTTTGCCAGCAAAGGTCCATCTAGTCAAAGCTATGGTTTTTCCAGTGGTCATGTATGGATGTGAGAGTTGGACTATAAAGAAAGCTGAGCGCCAAAAAATTGATGTTTTTAAACTGTGGTGTTGGAGAAGACTCTTGAGAGTCCCTTGGACTGCAAGGAGATCCAACTAGTCCATCCCAAAGGAGATCTGTCCTGAATATTCATTGGAAGGACTGATTTTGAAGCTGCAACTCTAATATTTTGGCCACCTAATGTGAAGAACTGACTCATTGGAAAAGACCCTGATGCTGGGAAAGATTGAAGGCAGGAGGAGAAGGGGACGACAGAGGATGAGATGGTTGGATGGCATCATCAACTCAGTGGACATGAGTTTGCGTGAGCTCCGAGAGTGGGTGATGGACAGGGAGGCCTGGTGTACTGCAGTCCATGGGGTCGCAAACAGTCAGACACGACTGAGTGACTGAACTGACTGATCACCCAATATATACTGTTAAATAAAAGATGAATTCAAAGCTCATGTCTAAGTTAAAGTATAAAGTATTTAAACATGATTAGTAAAGATGCTTGCTTTACTATGATGTAATGTAATCTACCTCCTCTAGTTCAAAAAAGGAGTTCGAACTACCTCCTCTAGCTCAAAAATGTCCCAGGATCTGTGATCTAAAATGCGGCTCTGTCCACAGCTGTCCGGAAACACAGTCGTTTCATTTTACCTAATTACAAATGTCCCAGCTCCGCCTTGAGGGGAATTCATCGAGTGCCTGTGTCCGAGCTCAGCTGTGTCCAGCTCTTGGCACCCCACTCCAATATTCTTGCTTGGAAAATTCCAGGGATGGAGGAGCCTGGTAGGTTTCAATCCATGGGGTCACAAAGAGTCAGACACGACTGAGCAACTTCACTTTCACTTTCCTTTGCAACCCCATGGATTGTAGCCCACCAGGCTTCTCTGTTCTTGGGATTCTCCAGGCAAGAATACTAGAGTGGAATGTTGTTGGACCACCAACTATGTGCCAGGTCTAGTTTTTTGGAGTTTTTTTTTTGTAGTTTATTTCATCAAGATTTTTGGTCCTAGGTTGACACAATTTAAACAACTGAAATAGAGGCAAACATACCCTAGAGAGAACAAAAAGATTTGTTGTACACACTTCATAACTATGTGCATTTGTTCCCTAGGAAGTTGCCAGGACTAGTTTTGTTTTTGTTTTCTTAATCTTTGGCTACACCACCCCACCAAGGATTGAACCCATGACTCCTGCAGTGGAAGGGCATTTTTTTAACCACTGGACCACCAGAGAAGTTCCATCCCAGGTCTAGTTTTAAGCACTGGGACTGCCTGTGCCCTTGGGAGGCGGGAAGCATCTTTGTGGTGTGGTCTCCGCCCTCCTGAACAAACAATAGCTTCTGCTCCCTAGGTTCAAGACACAGCCTGAAAAACCTTTTCATGGACCTAGATGACTGTGCACATCTCTATTTAGAACACAGACTAAATTCTAAAAGCTCACATGCGGATATCACTTTTTCCAAAGGCTTTCATCTTTTCTTGAGCAAGGAAAGCTAAAGGCCAGGAAAATTTTGACAGGACTTAAAGCCCAGCCTTGCTTTAAAGAAACTTGAAGTACAAAAGCAGACTCTCAAAACATGAATTAGCAGGTAATTATTCTTATTTAGAAAATGATCTTCTTTAATAAAGGATGTGCTGCAATCCCTTTGTAAATTTTACTGCATTAACCTGAACAGAGGCTTCTATGAGTTCTTTCCATTTGAGTTCCAGGGTGCATTTAAAAGTTCAACTTAATTTACCGGAAAGTCACTCAAAGTATGAATTTTTTGAGAACATGGTAACTGGGACTTCCCTGGTGGCTCAGATGGTAAAGAATCTGCCCTCAATGCAGGAGACCTGGGTTAGATCCCTGGGTTGGGAAGATCCCCTGGAGAAGGAAATGGCAACCCACTCCAGTATTCTTGCCTAGAAAATTCCATGGACAGTGGAGCTTGGTGGGTGTCAGTCATGCGGTTGCAAAGAGTCAGACACAGTTGAGCTACTCACACTTTTGAAAACTGTATACACCTCTAAATATGGCAAATGTTGGCTCTTGCTTCTGGTTGTGGAGGAATTCAGCTCAGTGACACAGCTGTGAGTTGTTTCTGCTAACACGAGTTTCATTAGAATGCAACTCAACAGACAGGGCTTCAAAACTTTGCTAAAACTGCATTGGCTCGCAGAATAGCTATGGTGATGTTAAGATGTATGTCTTCTATAATAGTTTCTAATATTAAGTTTTAAATATCCTAAATTGACTTAGATTTCTTGATCGGCTCTCAGGTGGGTCTTTTCCTTGTCATCCCTTCTCTCACGGTGCCATGTCATTACTGGTATCAAAGCCATCTTAGGGACTTCTTCATAAATCAAATATAAGAACATACGAGTCTGAAATGTGTCTGTCACCTTGCAGGTGCATCCTCCGAGGACGTTTTCTTCTGGTATATATTTAATTAAATAAAAGGCAGAGTGCTCAGCCATTGCCATTTTAACATATTCTATTTAAGGGCTGATTGCATTTTCTAACATTCGTGAATGATATTACTATTTGAAAAAAAAATCTCAAGGGACCATCTGGTGTTGGACAGAAAGCAAGTATTCAATGAATGACTCTCAGAAAAACTGCCCAGTGGTTTTACATGCTGGTGAGAGTGTAATTGGTAGATCTCTCCGGAAAGCAATTTTGCATTCCATGTTTTGATTTATTAATTCCATCTGGGAATTCATCATAAGGAAATAACAAGAGATATCGAGATGTTTGTCCAAAGATGATTACCATGACAAGTGGTATAATGGTGAAAATTAGAAAAAAACTAAATACTTCTCTATAGGAAATTAGTCAAATAAAATATTACACCATATAATGCTGTGGCAGAGATAGCTTAGCTGCCCAATTTCCATCCTCCTCTTTGTTATAAACAAGATCCTCTGTTATTACAATCAGCAATGCCCTTAGCTAAAAATACTACATTTCACAGACTTCTTTACAGATAAGGCGGCCAGTAAGATATAAGGAGAAGTCCTTGGGTGAGACCTCCAAGCACCTGGATTGCTGCCTGGACCTAGCTGTCTTGATCACTGAGATGATGGCTCAAGCCCCACCAGCCATTTGGGGTCCTTGAGAGAAAAGCCAGGAGAATTGTAGTGACTGCAGTCGTGACATCTTTGAACCCGTGTAACAAAGCCGGTGACTGGTTTCTTCCAGATGTCTCATTATATGAGAAAAAAATAAACTGTTATATGTTTATGCCAGTCAAACTCCGTTCGTGAGAGCCAAACATAATTCCCAATGCAAAAGGATGAAACATTTTGCAACCACTAAAATTATCTTTCTGAAAAGTGGGATGTAATATTAAAGGAGAAAGCCAGAATATGAAACTCTATATGTGGTATATCCTATTTTATTTTTAAATTACACATATACATTATATATGAGTGAGAAAAACTATAAAATATATTAGACTATTAATGGATGTCTCAGGAATGTGGGTTGTTACTGTTTTACTTTCCTATGCTTTCTAAACTTTCAACATTGAGAATATTTTTAAATGTTTTAAAGTTTGCCTAATACACACAACATGACTGGTGAATGTATCCATTGGTTAAATTTGTACTTTGTGGAAAGCAGTGGGTCAAAATGGATCAAAAGCTTTCACAGTTTTTATATCTTTAACTCTCTATTTCTACTTTAACTTCTATCTTGGTAAAATGATATGAGACTAAAAAAAATGATATGAGACTCAAAGAACTATGCACAATGATGTTTGCTATAACATTATTTTTGATACTGCAAGGATGGAAGCAAAGTAAATGTCCAACATCAGAAAAGTTTATAATTAAATAAATTATAGTACACTCATCCTATACTATGAGTATTTACAAATCACAATTAAAAGTAAGAGAAGAACATTGTGGAACTTGTTTTAGAGTGGTTTCCATAGCCCTGAATCCCCCCACCCACTGATGCAATGACGGGCATCAGTGAGACATGGAGGTACCCTCAGTCTAGGAGACACTTACAGCCTCCATTGAAATCAGATCTTAGCAAGAAAACAGCTTTTCTGAGAAAGACAGAAGATTTTTCTACATGGTGTTTATGTGTCAAGAGCCAAGCCTGGAGGAGTCCAGTTGACAGGTTCTGCTTGTCTGCCATGGCAGAAAGACTCTGAGACAGGCTGCCCGGCAGGAGGGAGAAAGGCGCTCTGGCTGGAGGAGCCTGAAGTTCCTCTCCCGGCCCGTCTGCCCTCTGCACCGCACACTTCTGGCTCGCTCACATTTCAGTGGAGGCCTCTGTGCATGATGACGGCCCCGTCCAGGCACTCACCTTCTGCCTCTCCACTTTTCTGCAGTCAGATGGGGACGCAGGTTGGACACCCTCAACCAACAAAGGATGGAAGTCAGTAGATTAATGTGTCCCAGCCACTCATCCACTGGAGGGAACATTCTGAGGACCTTCTTTCCATTCCCAGTGGCTTCTCCAGTGGACTGAGCCCCACTTGCCCATGGCAGCAACTAGCTCCATCATACACTTTGATTTAACCTATCTTTCTTCATGCTTCTGTTTCTCGATATCACATCCCAAATAAATAACCAGCATCCCATCCCAACCCTTACCTCAAGCTCTGATTTTAGGGAGGAGCAAACCAAGACAAATGGACTGTGTGAGGAAAGAAGAGCGAGGTACCGATTCTCGTTTATCCCACTTTGGGAACCCAAGAACATTAAGAGCAGGGATGGGACTTCGCTGGGGGTCCAGTTCTAAGACTCCGTGTTTTCAACGCAGGAGGCCCAGGTTTAACCCCTGGTCAGGAAACTAAATCCCATATGCTGCAACTGTGAGTTCACATGGCAACTAAAAAAGATCCCATGTGCTGCAACTAAGACCTGGAGCAGCCAAATAAATAAATAAATATATTTTTAAAAAGAATAGTAACCCGTTCCCCTAGTATATTTGACTACCGTCTTTGAAAAATAATTTATAGAGAATAGAAAAAATATATCAAAGTGTATAGCATGTAGTAAGGGTAAGTATTGTTTCATGAAACTTCTGTTTCAGGGGTGTGTGTGTGAGTACTGAGTAACATTGTATAACATATTTCTTTGGTGAGTTGTGGTCCAAAAAGCTGCAAAGCCATTGATTAAGAGGATATCACATGAATCCAAGGACTTGCTGCTCTGTTGCAGCAAAATTTAGGAAAAAATATTTATGAAAAAATTTTTGACATGGAAAACTACTTATAATTGGGACTGGGGGTGGTGGGGAGAAAATAACAAAATGCTGGATGCAGTATGACTTCAACTATGTAAGAGAAAAACTACAAAGCAAAAGACAAGAGTCATTATTGCATTTTCCAATTTTATCCAGTGGGGGTATATTCCCAAAACACTATTAGTAACAGAAAGTGAACGTGAAAGTTGCTCATTTGTGTCTGATTCTTTGCGACCCCATAGACTATACTACAGTCCATGGAATTCTCCAGGCCAGAATCCTGGAGTGGGTAGCCTTTCCCTTCTCCAGGGGATCTTCCCAACCCAGGAATCAAACCCAGGAATCGAACCCAGGTCTCCCTCATTGCAGGCGGATTCTTTACCAGCTGAGCCACCACGGAAGCGATGAAAAGGCACTTAATGTAAAACATACGCTTTCACGGGGAACTTGGCTCAGTGCTCTGTGGAAGCCTGGATGGGAAAGGAATATGGGGAAGAATGGATACATGTATATATGACAGGGTCTCTTTGCTGTCCACCCGAAACTACCACAACATTGCTAACTGGCTACACCCCAGTATAAAATACAAAGTTTAAAAGAGTTAAGTCATCAGCGTAAGTAAATAATGTATAAATTGTCAGTAGAAGAAGAATGAGATGACTAAAGCTCTGATGAGAAAGTGGAATTATTGAAAATTAATACAGCATTCTTGCAGATTATCAAGCAAAAGAGAAAAGATTAAAACACACACACACACACACATGTGCTTTCACATAAAATAAGGGAAAAGCAGGAGGCGCGGGGCAGGGATTCCATGGCTCTTGTTCCGTGGTGCTGAGAATCATGTTTGCTGCTCAGAAGCTAAGAACTACTTATTGGATGAGAGAGGGAAAGTGAAGCGCATCCGTGTTCACAGACCTGAATCTTAGCAGCCCTCTGTCTGGCCCCAGCGAGGAGAGGGAGGCTGGGTCATGGCCCTGATCACATGGCCGTAACCTCCGAAAGCTTCCAGCCTTTGCTGTGACCTCCCAGACAGTCAGATACTGCAGTCATCGGAGAATCTGCTATCACGAAACATTTAGGAGACAGTTCTGGAGGTTAGCTTTGAAAAGGGTGTTAATCTTTCCACTGCTTTATTGAAAACACAGCGTAAATGAGTTGTTTATAAACTGAGTGGAAGGCACCTTTGACAAAATGTTAATCATGGTTTCCTGTGGATTGTGGGGGAACAGGGGGCACCAGGATTAGTGAAGATTTAAGGGCAAAGCTCTGTGGCAAACTCTGTACCTATTAGACCTGTATTTTATGCTCCCAACCACCCAATGAAAGAGGTACTGTTATCCTTTCATGAGAGAAAAGGGAAATACTTAATATTAATAATAACCAATAGTTGTTGAGCAACAACAATGTATAAAAAATAGTGCTAAAAACTCTGTGTGTATAATCTTGCTTCATTCTCATAACAATCCTATGAACCCTATGGATTTATTTTTTTCATTTTACAGATAAAGAAAAGAGGCTTTAGAAGGGCTACAGGGCTTCCCAGGTGAAACTAGTGGTAAAGAACCCGTTTGCCAATGCGGGAGATGTAAGAGAGAGATGCAGTTTCGATCCCTGGGTTGGGAAGATCCCCTGGAGGAGGGCAGGGCAACCCACTCCAGTATTCTTGCCTGGAGAATCCCATGGACAGAGGAGCCTGGCGGGCTACAGTCCACGGGGTGGCCAAGAGCCGTACATGACTGAAGTGACTTAGCGCACCTGTGAGGAAAGAGTAAACGCAGCAGGTAGGATCACTTACTCCTTCCTGTCTCCAAGGGAACCACTACTGACCCTCGAACAATCCCTGAGAATGTGGCCCTCAGAGAGTTCTTCCTATTGGTGACGAATGATTTTGGTATATACACCAGGAGCAGTGGACCACATTCTACTGGCTTGTCTGGCTGTTTGCAATAACATCAGACTGATGATGTTGGTACTTGGTTTTACTGTTGGGGCCTGAGTTTTGATTGCCAAGGCAGATTGTGTAGCTGGAGATGCCTATGCGACCAACCCCTGCATAAAAGTCTTGGATCCTGAGATTCAAAGAGTCTTCCCTGGGCAGAGATATTCCAGGTCCCTGTGCTTCTCTGGTAGAGAGAAAGCATATTTTGTCGGGCCTCAGGTGAGGAAGAGCTTTGGAAGTTTTTGCCTTATCTCTCTAGACTTTGAGGGTTTCCCTAGTGGCTCAGATGGTAAAGAATCCACCTGCAATGCAGGAGACCTGGGTTCGACCCCTGGTTGGGAAGATCCCCTGGAGAAGGGAATAGCTACCCTCTCCAGTATTCTTGACTTGAGAATTCTATGGACAGACAAACCTAGTGGGCTCCACAGTCCACTGGGTCACAAGGAGTCAGACAGGACTGAGCAACTAACACTTTCATTTTCTAGACCTTGGAGACGTAGGTCTTTTTCCTGATGCTTTTTCTCTGTAGGCTTTGCTACGAAAAATCCTACTGCAAACTGCTATCGGATACTGTGAATTTTCCTGGAGTGAAACATTGCCCAAGACCATGCAACCAGCAGATGGGAGAAATAGAGTTCAAGCTTAGGAACCCTGACTTCCAGATATGCTCTCCTAACCATCATATCTTACCATCCTCCAGCTGGCATATGCTGGTACTGCACTTGAAATTGGTGCTACTATTATCATGGTTACTGCACTTCCTTTGTTCTCTAGCTCTTCTTTAACGAACATGCGTTATTTGATCATCAAAGGGAGAAAAAAGCTTGGAAATGTCCATGATTAAGAGACAGGAATAAGAGGAGTCAGAAAGGAAATAGACCACAAGGAAATAATTTAGGATGGTGCAAATCACCAAGTGGAGGAGTAGCAAGTTTAAATAGAAGGCAGCTTTATAGGAGAAAATTCCCTTAATTGTGGAATACGCAAAGATTCATTAGCTGGGACACACAAAATATAAATCACGAAAGGAAAAACTGATAAATTTAGTCTCAGCAATATTAAACATTTCTTTTTTTTTTTATTTTTATTAGCTGGAGGCTAATAACTTTACAATGTTGTAGTGGTTTTTGCCACACATTGACAATATTAAACATTTCTACTGGGAACTCCCTGGTGGTCCAGCAGCTAAGACTTCACCGTCCAATGCAGGGGACGAGGGTTTGATCCCTGGTGGGGGAGCTAAGACCCCAGATGCGTCAGGGCAACTACTGAGCCCACACACCACAACTAGAGAGTCTACGTGCTGCAACTAAGACCCAACACAGCCAAAAATACATAAGTAAATATTTTAAAATTTTCTGCTATGTTAGGACATTGTTAAGTAAATAAAAAGGCAATTCATACATTGGAAGAAAATATTTATAATAAATATATCTGACGAAGGATTGGTATCCAGAATACATAAAGAATTCTCACAACTTAAGAATAATAAAACATTAGAAGGGGGTTAGGTATTTGAATAGATACTTTACAAAATAAGGTGTAGGAATGGAAAATAAACATAGAAAAAGAGTGTCAACCCGATGAATCACTAGAGAAACGTCAGTGAAAATCACAAAGAGACACGACTACACACCCATTAGAATGACTAAAATTAAAGACTGACAATGCAGAGCGACTGGAATTCTTTCAGTTTGCTCTTAGAAACACAACCACTTAGGAAACACAATTTGGCATTTCCTTAAATGTGTACTTACCATAGAGTGGAGTGTTTCTAAACATAGACTCCCCCTAAATAATATTTGTATATTAATGTTCATAGCAGTTTTATTCATGATCGCTAAAACCTGAAAACGACCCAAATGTCCACCAGCAGGTGGACAGATAAAGAGAACCCGCCTGCCCGTGCAGGAGACACAGGTGAGCTCTCTAGCCCGGGAGGACCGTCTACGCCACAGAACTACTGAGCCCTGCACCCCAAGTACTGAGCCGGCGCTCAGGGCCCGGGAGCCCAGCTGCTGAAGCCCACGCCCGCTAGAGCCCATTCTCCGCAACAAGAATCGCCACCGCAATAAGAAACCTTCTCACTGCAACTAGAGAATAGCCCATACAGCAGAATGAACACCCCGCACAGCCAAAAACAAATACATTACATTAAATTAGAAGAGAACATTTCAGGCCTTTTCAGAGAAGTACATTTCCCTTTGAGGTGCTGTTCCTATCTTAAAAAAAAAAATTTGTGGGTTTTCAATTCATTGGAGGAGTACTAGTCAGCAATAAAAGAGAACATACTGTATGCATACAGCACCGTGAATGAATCTCAAGAACATCACGTCAAGCAAAAGAAGTTGACAGAGGACACGTGCACATGCCCTATATTTAAACTGGA
This sequence comes from Dama dama, assembly GCF_033118175.1. Taxonomy (NCBI): domain Eukaryota; kingdom Metazoa; phylum Chordata; class Mammalia; order Artiodactyla; family Cervidae; genus Dama; species Dama dama. Next base: position 5,001,963 of record NC_083699.1, on the reverse strand, counting down.
TAACCAGCAAGGCCCACGGTAGCGCACATGGACCTCTGCTCAACGGGCAGCCTCAGTGGGAGAGGGGTTTGGGGGAGAACAAAGAAGCGGACACAGAAGAATGCCTGTTATATGCCTGTTATTTGGTTATATTTATATGAAACTCCTGTGGTCTCTTGGGGTCTTATGGAATGATGGAAGTGTTCTCTACCTTAATTGTGGTGGTAGTTCTGAGAATACACATTTGTCAAATCCCAACAGACTACACTCTAAAAATGGGTACATTCTGTGAATGTAAGTTATACCTAAATAGTGTTGGTTTAAAAATATACAAGGCAGTTTTATCGAACAGGGACTAGTCAATACTTTCAAATGTTGCAGAAAGGTAGGGAGAAGATAAATGGAAAAAAGCTGTTAGATCTGCCCAGTTGGGTGTGACTAGGAGTTTCAGAAGCACAAGCTGGAATCAAGATTGCCGGGAGAAATATCAAAAACCTCAGATATGCAGATACACCACCCTTATGGCAGAAAGTGAAGAAGAACTAAAGAGCCTCTTAATGAAAGTGAAAGAGGAGGGTGAAAAAGTTGGCTTAAAGCTCAACATTCAGAAAACTATGATTATGGCATCTGGGCCCATCACTTCATGGCAAATAGATGGGGAAACAGTGGAAACAGTGTTAGACTTTACTTTTTGGGGGCTCCAAAATCACTGCAGATGGTGACTGCAGCCATGAAATTAAAAAAAAACTTTCCTTGGAAGGAAAGTTATGACCAACCTAGATAGGATATTAAAAAGCAGAGACATTACTTTGCCAACAAAGGTCCGACTGGTCAAGGCTATGGTTTTCCCAGTGGTCATGTATGGATGTGAGAGTTGGACTGTGAGGAAAGCTGAGTGCTGAAAAATTGATGCTTTTGAACTGTGGTGTTGGAGAAAACTCTTGAGAGTCCCTTGGACTGCAAGGAGCTCCAACCAGTCCATCCTAAAGGAGACCAGTCCTGGGTGTTCATTGGAAGGACTGATGCTGAAGCTGAAACTCCAATACTTTGGCCACCTGATGCGAAGAATTGACTCATTGGAAAAGACCCTGATGCTGGGAGGGATTGGGGGCAGGAGGAGAAGGGGATGACAGAGGATGAGATGGCTGGATGGCATCACTGACTCAATGGACATGAGTTTGAGTAAACTCTGGGAGCTGGTGATGGACAGGGAGGCCTGGCGTGCTGCAATTCATGGGGTCGCAAAGAGTCGGACATGACTGAGCAACTGAACAGAACTGAACTGAACCGAGGCGTTTCAAGATTACAAATTCAATAGCCTTGGGGTCAGAAACCAAAGGGCTGGGATGTGAGAAAGAACTACCTGATGTGGATAAACTGGGCTGCTTGGATGTACGGAGCAGCATGTGCTGGCTCACACATAGCCATCCATAAAGCGACGGCTTCCAACTTGCTGAAATCCCAACCCAGACATCTAAGCAAGTACCCAGTTATACAGTTTCATTGTTGCTTTTAAAGAATATTTATTAGGCTGCGCCAGGTCTTCGTTGTGGCCCTTGGGATCTTTGATCTTTGTTGCGGCATGTGGGATTTTTAGTTGTGGCGTGTGAGATCGAGTTCCCTGACCAGGGATCAAACCCAGGCCCCCTGCATTGGGAGCTCAGCATCCCAGCCACTGGACCCCCAGGGAAGTCTCCCAGTTATACTGGTTATTAAAGATAATTTTGTAATCTCAAGAAGAGGAAGGTAAAGTTACCCTTCATCACTGTAAGAGTTTTTTAAGAGAGTAAAACATGAACTGTTTCACCTTTTCAGCCTTCTCTGCATTCTTGTATCCATTCTCAGCTGGAGGGTCTCCCTCCTCCAGAACTGAGAAGACTTTCTCAGGCTCTGGCATACCTTTCTCCGTCTATCTTCTTATCATCCAGTCGCTCGTCTCGGGGCCGGGGAGACGCCTCCTCTCCATCCTGCAGGGAAGGCCCTGCTCTACCTGAGCTGCATTCCACCACCACCCAGCGCCCGCCAGGCCCCTCTTCAGGAAGCACGTCTGAGCACTCCCATCTCTCTGCTTTCCCCTTGCCATGACCAGGTGCTCCTAACCCCCAAAGCATTTCTCCCACCTCTTTGCAACACCGAAGCTGCCGCACTTCTCGAGCAAGGCAAACCCTTCAGTCACTCTTTGCTGACCACATTCCTCACAATCTGGCTTCTCGTCTGCCCCAAGAAGCTCTCTCATGCCAGAGCCAGGCAGATTCTACAGACATACCCTCCCTAAGCCTTTTAAAATATTTGACTTTAGGGTCCAGCCCTTTCCTTATTGAATGTCCCTTTTCAGCTTCTGAGAAATGCTTTCTTCCAGTTTCTAAGCTAGTTCACCATTCCTTCCTCTGCTACATCTTTCTGCCCATGAGTCTGGATGGTTCCCTCAGGCGTTTCGCAACATTCCCTCTGCCACCCCTCCCCCCTCAGTGCCACACTTCTCAAACTGAATGTGCATATGACTCCCCTGGGAATCATCTTCAAGGGCAGATTCTGATTTAGTAGGGTTGGAGTGGGGCCTGAGGTTTTGCATATCTAACTATCTCCCGCGAGAGGCTGAGGCTGCTGGTCATGTCCAGAGATGCTCCGAGAAGCAAGATTTCAGAGAACAGTGCCTGCATCCAGCTTCAAACACCCACCCAACAGCTCCAAGGGCGACTAGTCCAACTGAAATGCTTGTGGGTTGCAATTTAAAAGCCACAAACTTGAACACTCAATGAGGATCACCCTTCTGAATGATTACCATTTTTAATTTAATCCTTTATGGGAAAGTGTGCATCTGCATGCTCAGTCACTCAGTCCTGTCTGACTCTGGACTGCAGCACGTCAGGCTTCCCTGTCCATCACCAACTCCCAGAGCTGGCTCTCACTCATGTCCATCGAGTCCGTGATACTTCTGTAGAGTAGCTGGAAGCCCTCTACAGGAAAGCAATTTCCCTCAATATATTAGAGATGGCTAGGAAGCATAAGCTTCCCAACTGGCACAGTGGCAAAGAATCCCCTGCCAACACACAAGAAGCAGGAGATGTTCCATCCCTCCGCCTGATCCCCTGGAGGAGGAAATGGTAAGCCACTCCAGTATTCTTGCCTGGAAAATCGCAAGGATAGAGAAAGCAGGCTACAATTCATAGGGTTGAAGGGTCTCACACCCACCCTTCCACCCACACCCACACCCACACCCACACACACCCACACACATACATGCAGGAAGCTTGAGTCTCAGCTGTTGCACTTTCCCATGGGCAACAGCTGGAATGAGAAGGTGAAACGGTGTGAGGAAGAGAAGGCTGCGGAATCCTCAGGGTGGAAGGCACCTAAGATGCAATAGTTTTTCCCTAGAATACCTATTCATCACCCAGAGACAAGAAGATTCAGTCACTCTCAATTATGAATAAACCAAACTTCCATCCCTTCATGTATGATTGAACAATTACATCCACTGCCTTTCTTCACAGATTGTGCCCTTCAGCCGGCATTTGATTTCAGATTCATCCTCCCAGACCCATTCAGCGAAGCCAGTGGTAATTCAGTGCTGACGGGATGTCAATGATCCCCCAGGAAGATAACAACCCCAGTCCTCCCGTGGCAGGAAGCTTTGAAAGGCTGGTTTCTTTCACCTCCTCTTCTCCCGTGTATTAGAACGATTTCTCCCACAGTCAGAGAATGCATTCAGCGACATGATTTGGGCCTGGAGATTATGAGATGCCTCAGCTGCACTTTGTTATTTAATCACCTACCAAAACAGGGGGCCATTTACTGCTTCTGGTACTTCAGCAGTAGACAGACCTCAGATTTCAAATCTTCCAGGAGTTCACCGAAACTCTGCACTGAAGAGAATAAGGTGGCATCAGAACACAGAATATTCGGGAGCAATTTCTCGATGAAAGGCCTCACCTACTGAGGATATATTATTTCAGGAGACCAGAAAATAAAGACTGAATTATAAAGCAATTTGTATCACGATGCAAGTAATAGCATCTGAATAACAAATGAATGTTATATGATCATCGCTGCTGACATGAATCAAAATTAATTCACAGTGAACCAATTTTTCTAAAGTGGGAAAGAATTTGTGGCTTTACTATCACGAATACCCGACAGTAGATGTTAGCATTTGTCAAATACTAAATGCCAATATTCAGATAATTAAATAAGGTCAGAAGAGGATGGGAAACAGAAATTTCCCTTTTGAGTTCACTGAGCAAAATCTAACTGTTATCTGATTGAAAATAATTAATTGAAGACAGAAATGAAGTCAAGCTTGATCTTACAGTAACAGACAGGACACTTCACTTTCTGTTTCTGAATTCCAAGCAATTCATCTTAGGAGGGGTTCTAGGCTTGGGAGAGGCATTATTTAAAGCACACAATGAAAGAAGTATCTGTCTCTTTTTATCACTAAGTCCCTGCTTGACCCACACCATGACAGATCTGCTTTTTCGAGTTTCAGAGACCCAAGAGTATGAGCTGCAAATGGCCTGGTATCATCCTGTCCACACTTCCTGTCACCATCAGTGACTCTCCAAGGGAGCGGGGGAAGCATAGGAACTGGAGTCAAGCACGCCAGGGTTCAAGTCCCTCCTAGGCTGTTCGCTATCTGTGGGCTCCTAAATAATTTCCTTAGCCTCTTGGAGATTCAGTTAACACAAATGGAGCTAATATTACCTAATCCTTAGAATGATGAGGATTAAACATGTTAACACACACAAAGTACTTAGTCCAGTCAATAAAGGGTTGGTGCTTTTGTTCTCAGGGTCACTTTAACCCTTCATAATTACCATGCTGAAAATCTATCATGCTTCTCCATTACATGCTGGATAAAGTCCAGCGTAGGCTGACAACCACCCACCTCCAGATTAGTCGCACTTCCAGCCTAGACTAGTTCATTTATTAACCCCTGAGTACCGTTTGAACTTTCCTATTTGTTTATTCACTCATTCAACCTTTCATTAATTTATCACATATATGTTGAGTACCCATAATAGTGTATTGGGATGAGTGCTGGGGTTCCAAAGAAAAGTCAGGCACAACCTCCATGCGCACAGTGGGTCTGAGAGAAGAGACGCCGTCTATTTCAGCAGGCACACACTGTGTGCTTTCCCAGGGCTCCGTCCCACAGCTGGCGCCGAGCAGCCGTGAGAAAGGGCGTTCTCCAGCATGGACTGTCCTCAGAAAGCTGAAAAGTAGGGTTGCCGCATGATCCAGCAATCCCACTCCTGGGCATGTATCTGACCAAAACTATAATTCAAAAAGATACATCCACTCCTATGTTCATGACAACACAATTCACAATAATGAAGACAAGGAAACAAACTAAAGTGTCCAGTGACAGATGAACAGATGGAGAAGAGGTAGAGTGTGTGTATGTGTGTGTATATGTGTGTGTATGTCTGTGTGTGTATATGTGTGTGTATGTGTGTATGTGTGTATATGTGTGTGTCTCTCTGTGTATGTGTGTGTGTGTCTGTATGTGTGTGTCTGTGTCTCTCTGCGTGTGTATGTGTGTGTACATGTGTGTACGTGTGTGTATGTGTGTGTATATGTGTGTGCGTGTATGTGTGTGTCTCTCTGTGTATGTGTGTGTGTCTCTGTGTGTGTGTGTGTGTGTCTCTGTGTGTGCGTGTGCGTGTGTGTGTGCGTGTGTGTGTATGTGTGTGTGTGTGCATGTGTGTGTATGTGTGTGTGTCTCTGTGTGTGTGTATGTGTGTCTCTCTCTCTGTGTATGTGTGTGTGTGTATGTGTGTGTCTGCATGTATGTGTGTGTGTATGTGTGTATGTCTATGTATGTATGTGTGTATGTGTGTGTATATGTGTGTGTCTGCATGTATGTGTGTGTATATGTGTGTGTGTATGTGTGCGTATCTCTGTGTGTATATGTGTATATGTGTGTGTCTGCATGTATGTGTATGTCTGCATGTATGTGTGTGTCTGCATGTATGTGTGTGTATGTATATGTGCGTGTGTGATGGAATATTACTCAGCCACAAAAAGAGTGAAATAATGCCATTTGCAGCAACACCAGTGGACCTAGATTTTATCGTATTAAGTGAAATAAATCAGAAAGAGGAAGATAAACACCATACGATATCACTTACACGTGGAATCTAAAAATGTGACACAAATGAACCTACCTGCAAAACAGAAACAGACTCACAGCCTAGAGAAAACAGACTTCCGGTTGCCAAGTGGGAGGGCAGGTGGAGGAGGGATGAAGCAGGAGTCTGGGATTATCATATGCAAACTGATACATGTAGGATGGATAAACAACAAGGGCATACGGTACAGTACAGAGAACTATTCAGTATCCTGTGATAAACCATAATGGAAAAGAATATTAAAAATAATGTAAATATATGTATAACTGAGTCATTCTGCTGCAGAGCAGAAATCAACACACTCTTGTAAATCAACTACACTTCAATTAAAAAGGGCATTTTCACACTGAGTTATTGCTCACTTATTATGTATCATATATTCTCTCATATTCCCAGTGATGCCATCGTGGGTCTTCATTCTCCAATTTGCTTTTGAGTTCCTTGAAATCAAGGATTGGGTCTTCTTGGATGGATGCCCACAGCGGCGAACAAAGCAGCAGAAGCAGATACTCGATGATCAGTAAGTGTCTGTTTATTGCTTCTAAGTCTAAATGCCAAATTGAGTTTGAGGTTCAAACTAATTTCTACAGAATGTTTATAAGAACTAAATGGATTTAAAATGATGTATACCACAGGCTATTGGCAGTGGACACCTAAACAAAAAGAGGGGAGTGGATTACGAGTAGACACCCAACAAGCTCAGTCCTATCTCCAGCATGATAGTTTTAATCCAGGATGTTTGGCTTCCACGATTTGACACTGAGAATGTTTTGTCTCAGAATGTCTGAATAAGGTGTTATCATCAGAATGACAGTCACATTAATTAATTCTCACCTTGAAAGAACTAGTATATGTTTTCCAGGGTAAGAGCCACAATATTAATTTAAATCCTTGATCAATTTTTTATAGTGAAAATATTTCCATTTTTGTTTTATACTCTCATTTTTATTATACTGAAATAGTTTTCATTGGAATCAGTTGTCCTTTATGTAAAATTTTCCAACAGAAGTGTGATGCACCATTCAAGTTTTTGTCCACACCAAACTTTACTGATTATATTTCTGCCACCTTGTCTTTTATTTTGTTACCCTCATTTTTACTAATTTCAGTCTTTACCTTGGTTAAATTAGACAGACCTAAATGTTACTAAGGTCTCATTCCTGAAGTTTGAATTTTATGTTGATAATTTCTTTTTGTTTTTTAATTTTATGTTGATAATTTCTGAATCTAATTTTCCACATCAAATTTTAGTTTTCGGTATCACTAAAAAGATGTCATTCCTCAGCCAAGTTTGTCCCTTTCTAATAAATGTTATCTGTGAACAGCACTAGCCACTGTCAGCTGGTTATTTCTCACGAGTTTAATATTTGCAGAGATCTGGTCAAATTGTCCTTGGGATGAAAACAGCAGAGTCCAAATGGTATACTGTCAATGGAGAAGGATCACAGTTTCCTGCTTCAGAAGTCACATATTAGAGATGCAACATTTCTTTTCTGCTCTTATGATACAAATGCCCTCTGGAAGAATAGGACTTTAAGATATCAATTGGTGGGAAGCAAGTAAATTGAGACGATATACTCTGCAGGACTGCCAGGGTTCAGACCTCATCCCTCCCTGTGTGACTTTTACAGGTCACTTATGAAACTGTGCCTCAGTTTCCTCACTTTACAATAGGACTGTTGTGAGGATTAAATTAGTAAGTCCAGAACAATACTTGACACATAATGACCACTCAAAAAAAGTTATGTTCACTAAATGTCCGTCGACGAAGGGATGGATTCAGAAGATGTGGTATACATACAATGGAATATTAGCCATGAAAAGAATGAAATATAATACCATTTGCAGCAACATAAGTGCATCTAGAGATTGTCATACTGATGAAGTAAGTTAGAGAATGACAAGTAGCATATGATATCACTTATGTGTGGAATCTATAAAAATGATACAAAGGAACTTATTTACAAAATAGAAACAGACTCACAGACATAGAAAATAGATTTGTGGTTGCCAAAGGGGAAAGGTGGAGGGGAGAGGGATAAACTGGGAATATGGGATTAACAGATGCACAACACCATATACAAAGTAACAAGAATTTACTATATAGCACAGGGAGCTATATTTGATATCTTATAAAAACTATAACAGAGGAGAACCAGAACAAGAACGTGGAGATACATATGTACATATATATCTAGATAGCTGAATCATTTTGCTGTATGCCTGAAACTACCACATTGATGTAAATCAACTATGCTTCAATTAGGAAAACAGAGTAGAATACAAAAAATTAGGTTCTGTTACTTCGATTAGCCAGAATAACTGCATCAGTGGTCTGCAAAGACATTGTTTTATATCTTTCATCAACTGTGTCTCAGTTTCCTCTTCTGAGCAACGGGGCTGTTAGCAGCACCTCCCTCAGGGGGTTGGCTGTGCCATCTAAAGTAACGTGTGATACAATGCTGAGAATGATGCGTGGCACAAGGGTGAGTGTGGTTAAAATGCTCTGTTAGCTGCTGTTATTTTCTCACCTTAGAGTGAGTGAGTTTCCTGCATCCTAAGAGCTAGTTTCCATACAGAATGTTACAGAGACAACACATGGAGCCTAGGGCCCTACGGCCAAAGGGTGCCAACAATGAAAATACATTAAAAGCAAAAGGGAGCTATGCAGCTACTTAAAATAATTCATAAAAACGCATGCTCCGTGATAGGGATTTTTGTCCGTTTGGTTCTCTGCTATGTACCCAGTGCCTGGAACTGTGCCTAAAACATCTTGTTCCAGTCGATAAATACTTGTTGAATGAATATGTGAATGAATGAATGAATGAATATAAAGATTGAGTGGCAATATTGAAGGTGTTTCTTATATAGTATTAAGTAAATAGAGCAAGAAATAAAATCATATTACACTAGGATCATTACTTTGTGGAAATACGCATGCAAATGGTAAAGACAAGAAAATAAAAATAATTGTATTGTTATACTGTCTGTAATATTAGCATGTTGTCTTTTTATATAGCAAAACAAAGGAGGTGAAGGTAAAAAGTTCCTAGAGAAAAATTACAGCTGTGTCATCATTTATAAGGTGGGGCATCACACACATATCCTTTTAAAGTTGGTCCACAGAAATCTAATTATGATCATACAGGAAAAAATTTTTTTGACTTAACTGGGACACTTGATTAGTGAGATTAATTTTTATTTATGATTTTAAGAGAAAAGTACAAAAGTACACAAGTGGAACATATGTGATAAGTATCACACACAGACACACACATTTCCTTTCAGATTACATCTTGAGCTGATTGCCCATTCGACACAATCTCCTTGACTTGCTCCATCCACCATAGAGTACAATGAGTATTTATGTTCATAATGATTTTCTGGGGCACTGCAAGGACTTCAATCGTCAAACAAAGATTCAATTACATTTACCACCCTACACTTCCTAAGGCATTAAAGGGACTAATGCATTTTAGAAAGATTTTTCTATGAAAAGATTTGAACAAAGGGTGTCAGGTTAATTTTTAGTTAACCAGAAAATTTAATTAACCGGAATGACTCATTCCCTGAATATTCCCATTAAATGCGGTTTGATTGGACTTTGGTTTCAGAAGTCCTTGTCCAGTTTCTTCCTATCAATAGTGCCTGGTGGATAAGATATAATCCCGGAGTCAAACTGCTTAGGGAAAGAATAGATTGTTCTCAGTCTTAAAAACAAAAGGACAAGTGAAAAACAAAAACAAAACCCCTCTTTCTGAATACTTCTGACTAGGTTTGCCTTTGATCCTTAGATACACGGCATAAGAGAATTAGCCCACTTAGAATACACAGAGTTTGATGTCTTGTCGTTTCTATTTAAAGCTCTATTAATGTTGTAAGTCTCATTTTGAGCAAATATACATTAGCCATTAAAAATTAATTTATTTTTATTTGTTTTCCAGATTAATGGTGCTTCTAAAATAGAAAATTGAATGAGGACTTAAGTTATTTCATTTGCAGGAGCTAATTGAAGCACATATTTGTGAAATTAGACATGGAGAAGTGAAGCACCACCACTCACTCAACGACAATGAGAGTCATTTTTTAACTTGTGAGACAGAATAAAAGAAGAGAAATTAATATGCGTGGGATAAGCCCTCCATCTTCCTTCTCGCCCTGCAGTGTCTGTTGAGGCGGAGTCTGGGTCCTTTGTGTGATAATAGCGACAAGGGCAGAGTTGAAAATCTCTGGGAGTTGGGAGGCAAATGAGAGGTCCAAAGCAGTGGATTCTGTGCTTTTAAAAATAGTGTCTTAAATGTATCAATGTTTCCATGCAAACAGAATAAGAGGGCAATTATTTCTACAGAGTAGTCAACCTGCAGCCCCTCAAGCCTCCCCTTCCCCCTATGCAACCAGCCGCAGACGTCCTCACAGCAGCATTGCAACCAGGCAAACTGCTGCTTGCAGCTCATCAAGCCTGTGTTCGTACCACGTGTGCTGGGTTCTCATCGGCCAGATCAAGTCAGAAGGCCAAGCCCATCCCAGGGTGGGAGGCGAGCACAGAAATAGGCAGAGGTGTCATTCAGTTAGCACCTAATCTCCAACCCATGTTGAAACAATGTAACTATCTCTTTTTGGCAATAAGTTCCATCCTCCTAACTCCAAGATGAAATCTGCAGCTCCAAGTACTTTTATAGCTCATTTCATGTGAAGCCAAGTCTTCCCAGGAATACCCAAGTGGTTCTCAGTTTACAATGCACAGCAGAAGTTCCTCCTGTCCACTTTCCCCATCTTTCCTCCTGCCTCTTTCACAGGCTGACAGTGGTCTCCCTGTATTTGTTTTCTATTGTTACTGTAACAAATGACCACAATTCAGCGACTTTTTAAATCCACCACTTATCATCTGAAAGTCCAACGCCCAGCAGGCCCAGGTGGGTATTCTTTCGGGCACCATGCTGAAATCAAGGTGTCAGCCACCCTGGGATCTTATCAGGAGGCTCTAGGGCAGAATGTGCTTCCAGGTTCCTTTGGGTGGGTGGCAGCATTCAGTTCCAGACCCTTCAGAAGGAGGCCCCTGTTTTCTGGCTGGCTGCTGACATGGGGTTGTTCTCAGCTTCTGGAGGTGGACTGCGTTCCTTGGCGCGTGGTCACTCATCACCTGAAAGCCAACAGTGAGCATCAAGTCCTTTCTAAGCTTCACATCTCCCTGATCACTCCTTCTGCTTCACGCTCCTTCCTCTCTTCTGCCCCCCTCTGACTCTTTTTGACTTCAGTGGCGCAGGTGATTACACTAGGCCCATCCAGAAGATCCAGGATAACCTCCTTATTGCTGCTGCTGCTGCTGCTAAGTCACTTCAGTCGTGTCCGGCTCTGTGCGACCCCATAGACGGCAGCCCACCAGGCTCCCCCGTCCCTGGGATTCTCCAGGCAAGAACACTGGAGTGGGCTGCCATTTCCCTCTCCAATGCATGAAAGTGAAAAGTGAAAGTGAAGTCTCTCAGCCGTGCCCGACTCTTAGTGACCCCATGGACTGCGGCCCACCAGGCTCCTCCGTCCATGGGATTTTCCAGGCAAGAGTACTGGAGTGGGGTGCCACTGCCTTCTCCAGTCTCCTTATTAAGTAGCCTTAATTCTATTTGCAAGATTCCTTCACAGCTACCCTTAGATTAGTGTTTGATTGAATGAACACTGAGCAAGAATCTTGGGAGGACCTCTCTATTTAAAAACATTTTTTTAATTTGTTTTTAATTGGAGTTTAATTGCTTTACACTGTTGTGTTTCTGCTGCACAGTTGCGAATCAGCTATACGTATACACACACCCCCTGGCCTTGAGCCTCCCCCTCCCCCTCGCCGTCCCACCCCTCAAGGTCATCCATCATACAGCACCGAGCTGAGCTCGCCGTGCTAGCTAGCAGCTTCCCACCCGCCATCTGCTTTACACGTGGTCGTGTATACAAGTCAGTGCTACAGTCTCGACTCATCCCGCCTTCTCCCTGCTCCCCTGGAGGGAGGACATCTTTAGAATTCTGCTTGCTGTGTGGTGCTCAGTCGCTCAGGCGTGCCCAACTCTTTGCAACCCCACGGACTGCAGCACGCTAGGCTCCTATGTCCATGCGGATTCTCCAGGCAAGGATACTGGAGTGGGTTGCCATGCCTTCCTTCAGGGGATCTTCCCAACCTGGGGGTTGAACCCAGGTCTCCCACATTGCAGGCAGATTCTTTACCATCTTTATTTATGGCTTCCCTGGTGACTCAGATGATAAAGAATTCTGCTCACCATACCCCAAAGTCTCTTTCTTATACTTTTCAAAAAAGATCTCTACAATCCAGTTCTAGGTGGTGGAGTGATGGTGTTACTCCTGTCTTTCCTCTTTTAAAATTATTCCCAAATGACAAGAAGAATAAACTGAAACACAAACTCCATTTTTTAATAAACTAGAAAATATCTTTCCTACTACTCCATACAAATAGAAAAGGTAGAAGGAAGAATTGTAAGTCACTTAACAGAGAGGAGGAAATTAAAATTTAGTGCTAGTGAGAAGCCAATTTGTCTCATGGAAGTCTCAGAAAAGTTTGGGCATTCAAGACACCTAAGGATGAAAAACACTACAGTTACTGATATTTAGGGTTCCCCAGTGAAAATTCTAGCTCATTTGACCTATAGGAAGCTTACCAATGGTCATGCCCCACTCATGCACAAGAGGTTCCAGTCAGATTTCTACTATTTGACTCTTTAATATAAAATAGAGAGCTCTAGGCCATCAGACATTTGTACAAAGACTAGATTAAAAAAAAATAATAACCTAAAGAAAACTAGAAGGAGAAGAAAACTCAAAAGTAAATATAACTAATATTCTCAGAGATACAATAAACACTTTCTTCCATAAAATAAGAAGAATATACCATAAAAAGGAGTAATCAGAAAACAAGAACCTTTTATAAATCAAGGACATATTAATAAAAATGAAAAAATTAACATACAGGTTGAAAAATGAAGTCTATAAAATCTCTCAGAAAATATTTAAAAAGAATGGTACATATGAAAGCAAAAATAAGAACATTTGAAGATTATAAGACATTGAATAGCTGAATAATAGGAGTTTGATAAAAAGAAGAAAAGAGAAAATGTGGGGATATTATCAAAAGAAGAAGACAAGTTTTCTATACTTAAGGACTAGGAAAGCCCCACCTATTTCCCAGGACAACAAATGGAAATATATATATATATATATATATATATATGTATATGTATATATATATATATATATATATATATATATACTGATGCATGTTAATAGGAAGTTTCAGAAAACAAGAATTCAAAAAACATACTGGATAAAATAGATCACATTCAGAGTCAGGAATCAGAACATCACTGTTTCTCTCAAGTGTAAGAGTAGAAAGCTCTGAAGGAGTAGAACAATGGGTTTAAATTAAGGCAAAAACAATTTCCAGCCTCGAAGTCTGCACCCAGAAAATCCAATATAGGAAGGAATAAAGACATTTTGGGGATTTATAGAATTTCCAAACCAAAAGTCTCCTGTTCAACCTTTCTCAGAGTGTTACTAGAGTGTATTTCCACCCCACTCCCCATATCTCTGTGCTATGAGGAAATAAACTAAAAGGGAGGGATCTGAGAAAACAAGAAATGCAACAAAGAAGCAAAGAAAATGTTGGTAAGGGAGGCTGCTGGAGGAGAACTGGGCAACAGGCCCAAAGAGCAATCAGTTCAACCTAGGGCAGAACAGAGGACTTCCGGACAAATTCTTCAATGAAAGCCAAAAACAAAACCAAAATAGGGAAGAAAGAATGAGAAATTTTCTGACAGATTTGACTGTGTAGAAAACAGTTACTAAGGGGGTATTTCATAAAGTGATTACAGTGTGTAGGAAGATATCAACTATGTTTTGTTTTTTTGTTTTTTTTAAAACTCCAGTAATTTAAAAATAAGATAAATATTTTAGGAGAGAAGTAATTAAAGAAAGGAAGAACAATCTTTGTACAATACTTGGCTCAAGAACTAACAATAGAAATAAAAACTACATGTGGCTTTGATAGAAAAAAATAGAAATATGACTATATTATGAAGGCAAGCAAGAGAAGGTATATATGAACATGCTAAAAAGTGGTGGGGGAATCACAAGACAAGGCTAACAGAATTGAAAGTAGTTGCCTCTGGGGAGCTGAATGACTGCTATGAAAAGGAGGAACCGAGGGGCTATAGGGTCATTGCAAACGCGTTAGAAATAATTATCTTTTATTTTACTTTTTTAAATGGGGGCTTCCCCTCATTAATGGGGGCTCAGTGGTAAAGAATCTGCCTGTAATGCAGGATATTCAGGAGACATGGGTTCGAGCCCTGGGTTGGGAAGACCCCTTGAAGGAGGAAATGGCACCCTGCTCTAGTATTCTTGCCTGAAGAATCCCATGGACAGAAGAGCCTGGAAGGCTACAGTCCATTCGTTATATTTTTTAATTTAAGTTTTGACTGCACCACATGGCATGCAGGATCTTATTTCTCCAAGCAGGGATCAAACCCACGTCCCCTGCTGTGGAAACATAGAATCTTAACCACTTGACCACCAGGGAAGTCCCTAGAAATACATATCTTTTAAAATCTATTTGCATATGTTGGTAATATTGATAAATACTTTAAAAAGTATAAAATCGGTGCACAGAGTCTCTCCTCTCATCGCCCGCCTAGCTTTCTAGGATTTTTTTTTCCATTTTTTCCTCCTGAGATTTTTCAGCTTCTGCCATGGAGAAGAGAACCAGCCATCCTACCTGACCAAAGCCACAGCTAACCCTCCCGCAGAATGCAGCTTCAGGAATAAGCCAGGTGCAACACAGGCATGCCCAGCCAACCCAAGAGCTGTGAGCAATAATAGGTGTTTTGAGCCACTTGGTTTGAGGTGGTTTATTACACAGCAATAGATGAGTGATACAACATGTAACTAAAGCCACTGGCTTTTCTCCTCCACCTGTAAATGTCATTGAGAACCATGCTGCAGATTGGTTAAGTGAGTAGATTAGCCATTTCCTACCTGTGAGCCCCTGGGTGAATTATTTGTCTCTTATTATTCTCATCTTTAGAATGAGGATAATAATAATGAACTATCTTATAGGGTTGTTGTGAAGATTAAATGAGTTGATAGATGCAAAGCAACTTAGAAGCATTCTGAAGTCCATTTATACTCTGCATGTTACCTATTATTTCATCATTATTCTTTAAGTAGGCAAAAATGCTTAAAATCTAACTACTTTAGTTATAAATGTAAATCTTGGTAGCTGTTAGTTCCTAGGGATAAGATGAGAATCCAGTCCTGATTTTCAGAACAACTGATTCATCAGGCAGACTTTCGTCTGTTTGATGAACATTTTATAGTGGACAATAACATTCACAAAAGTAGAGGAAGTTTGATAAACTCCTATGTACTCAGTTTCAGCAGTTATCAACTTACAGTCAAACTCGTTTCATCTAAATTTTGCCTTCTTGTCTCACACTGGATTATTTGAAGCAAATACCAGATATCATATCATTTCATGTTTAAATATTTCAAAGAGATTAGACTCTTTCTTATAAACAGAACCAAATAACTGTATTACTCCCCCAAATTTAATATCCTCTTAAACCGTCAAATACTAGAATTAAATTGCCCTGATTTTTTCTTTATACTTTGCTTAAATCAGGATCTAACCAGGATCTATGTATTGTAATTGGCTCATAGATATTCCTGAGGTATGGTTTATATAGTAAAAGCAGGATAAATGCCTGGTTCTTCCTGCTTCTTTACCACTTTTCAGCATAAGATTTGGAATCTCAGATCCTCCAAAGTTGAGCACCCTCTTCACCCTCTCTGGTCCTTGTGTAATATTAGAGGGTGGGATTAGGTAATTAATATGTAAGCTCCTTTCACACTATGGTTCTAGTATTTTGTCTCCTGAGATTTGAGCAAGCTTGCACACTGAGGTGGCCTTTTCTTGAACCACTTCATCCCCTCCGAATGCACTTTCTTTTCTCCTTTGCCCTGTCAACTCCTATTCATCCTGTAAAGCCCAGCTACGATGTCACCCCGTGCAAGATACATTTCACGTTAACAAATGTTAATGGGATGCCCATGCCACCCGCTGCCTCCCTACCGGCCCCACTCTCCCCTGCCCCCTCTGATTCCATAGCACCCTGCACTCACCTTTCTTGGAGTCCCGATTATGGTGTATCTTAATTATTCAACCACGTCTGTCTCCTGTGATCACATGTTGATTACCTGGGTCAGTGAGTTTGCAAATAAAATGTGGGTCTTATTGGAGTGAGCCAATACTGACTTCATGCTTCAGAGGTAATCAAGAATTTCCAGAACTGACCAAGTTGGTGAACTTTCAAAGGCCTCTTGACCTTATAGGAAGTGATCTCCATTCAACTTTCGATATACAGAATACCAAAATGTGTCCAGGTTCACTACTGAATTGTCTTAGGGATGGTCTTTATCTGAGTCTGAATCCTGGAGTAAATGGTAGAACATCTCCTAGCAGTTCCCATCAGCCTCTAAAATAGGTGCAGATTAAAATATGGCACTTGGATATATATATGACTGCTGACACAGCATTTTGGGATATTCAACAACAGACAGCCCATGAGAAGAAGTAAGATTAGTTTTCCTCGTGTATGTGTGTGTACACTTCTGTCATTTTCCCTTAGCTCACTTGATTTCAGGGCATGGGCCGCCATCAAATAACAAAAATAAGAATGAATTGATAGCTTATCTTGCAAACATGTTTTGAGCAGAGTTGCAGGGTGGGAACCACCAAGGGTAGGTTCCCTGCTCTCTTAGTGGAATGAAGTTAGTCTCCTCTGTCCACTGGCATGCTCTGTGAAAAACAAGGGCTCAAAGTGACTTGGCCAGAATGTGATGTTTTAAGCAGATATGTGCTTCTATGCAAAAGCTACAACAACAACAACAAACATAGTAAAAGATGGGCTCAGAATGCATTTTGAAGTGCTCCTTAAGACCTTCAAAAAAAATCTTAGAAATTATTTTGGTAATGATTTGAAACACTAACATTCCTGTAACCCATGGAGAGTTAGATATGTTAGGTGCTGTAAATATTACAAAATAAGGAAAAAAATACTTAGTTATTAACTATGCAAAGAGGCCTTGCTCTTTACTCTCCATCTTTGCATATATTCTTAAATCTCCACCTTTGCATATATTTGCATAATGGTTTCAAGAGAGGGATGACACAAAAATGACATCACTGTTGATGTGAGGTTGATGCTTCCTGTTGCCAGAAGCCACATAAATATTATGATTTCATAACTATTTTTGTCAAGGATCCTTAAATGTGTTTTAGGCCTTTTGGAAAGTCATTTCCAACTCCAAAGTGTGCTCTCCAGGATCAGTGGGAAGTAGGCAGAAGCAGCAGGCAATGAAGCTCGGTGTTAGGATTCACTGGCTACAGAGGTACTTCTTTGCTCTCTATCCCCTCTCCCTCAAAAATGAAACAAAACAACTACATCAAGTATACTTTTTTTTAAACCAATGCTTTAAAAATGCATTAGTGATGAGACTTCCCTCATGGTCCAATGGCTGAGACTCTGAGCTCCCAATGCAGAGGGCCAGGGTTAGATCCCCAGTCAGGGAACTAGAACCTGAATGTCAGAACTAAAGATTCTGCAACTAAATGAAGTAGAGCCAAATAAACAAACTAATATTTTTTAAAAATATGTTAGCAATGACTTAAAATTTATGTAACACACTGTTATAAATCCAGTCTTGTTCCCCCATCTGCATCTCTCTCCTAAAGGACATCTTACCATAGAGAGAGGGATCTGGTTGCTCCACATCCCTTGCGCTGAGATTAGTTTAGGCATAATGGACACTTAGCAAGCACAATCTTCTCTAATTCTTTCAACAGCAGGCAGTATAGTTACCTCCATCCAGAGGTGGTAAAGCCTTTGGATTCACTTTATGTAAATTCTCAAGGGACATACACACACACACACACACACACACACACACACACACACACACACACCCCAGATAGCCAATTTGTTGATAACTGAAACTACCAGGAGACTGAGTTGGTGAGGACATCCTCTCTCTTTTGAAGTAGAATCCCTGGGGGAAGCCCGGGGAAGGCTGCTGGTGTAATCATAGCCAAGTGATCCCAAGGTTCTTCCTGGGGAGAGTTAGGAAGCTAGTGAGTTGGAGGTGCACAGCCCACTGGGCTTGTGGACAGTGGTTGCCCATCCTTCAACATGCTCGCATGCTGAAAGCTCCTATACCAGGATCAACTCATTCAGCTAAGATGGTAACTGATGATGAGTTCTGCTTTAGGTCTTGGGGATAGAAGCTCACCAAATTGTCTAGCATCCTCCTGATCAGCAGGGGAGCATGAGTGTGAACAACCCCTGTTGGGCCAACCTAGCAAATCAGTCCATCGGTTACAGCATGTTGCTGAAAATGGAATCCATGGGTGCATTCTCTGGGATGGGACCTTTCTCTATGAAAATTTTTTCATGTGTGTTTTCACTTAAATGATAATCTTAAAAAAAAAAAACAGTGGGGTATGAGCATATGCCATTTCATCTGAGTGGTCACCTGATAAGTGACATTGTGGAAGAACTGAATCATATATAGGATAGGAAAAGCAGGTGAGGGCCATCCAGTGGCAGTTCAATGGCTAAGAATATGCCTTCCAATGCAGGGGACGTGGGTTTGACCCCCAGTCAGGGAAATAAGATTCCACATGCCATGGTGCAAATAAGCCTGCACCATGACTAGAGAGAAGCCCAAGTGCCACAACAAAGGCCTGATACAGTCAGAAATAAATAAATATCAAAAAAGAAGAAGAAGAAAAGAAAAGGCAGGCCAAACACCAAGAATGCTTTGCAGCAGCAATACAATAGTCATATGGTGAAAAGCAATTTCTTTCCAGCCACCACTCTGAATTAATGTTACTAACTTGAATTTTATTGGTTTTGCTATTTGTACTTTTATTTGTTTGTTTTGGGTTTATAATAATATAAGCTCTACAAGTATAACACATGTATATATGGTTTTACGCATACTTAAGAAACATTATAATAAAGACAATAACGATCAACCCCGGGTTCCGTCAGAATGTTTTTTATTTTTCAAAGAGCTACACATGTTACTCCGCTGGAGAAACAATGGGTGTAGCTGACTTCAGTTGCATTCTAAGCATGATTACCTTGATTTGGTTCTCTACTAGAAAGGCAGTTGGGCTACCTACGCAGGTAGATAAGTTGTCCCTTTCACACTGAATGTTACCAGTTAAACTTCCAGGAAGCCACACCACAAACTCAGTAAATTGGCAGCACTATAAAAGCCATGTTCATTTCACACATCACTCTCTTCTTTCCTCCCATCTTTCTATCAACACACACAGGCACTGCATGGGGGCCTAAAGATAACAGATACAAATACAGAAAGAATAGGACCAATCCCTGCCCTCGTGGAGCTTACAAGCCTAGCAGAGTTTTCCAAACTCTGTTGACAATCAAGCAGAACACGGGGGACATGTTAAAGCACACATTTCTGGGCACCATCTCGAGCTCACTGAGCCAGAATCTCCAAACAGATCTAAGAAGCTGTCAGTTTAGCAAGCATATCAGGGGAGTATTAACACAAGAATTTTTATGAGAGTTTTCTATAGATTTTGCTTCTGTAAGTCTGGAGTGGAGTCTAGGAGCTGACTACAATCCTCAGGGAAAGAGAAAGTCAGCAAAACATGTTGTTTTTGTATTTTGATTTCTTTAAACATTTTTTTATTGGTGTGTAATTGCTTTACAATGTTGTGTTCGTTTCTACTGCTCAGCAAAATGAAACAGCCCTGTGCACACCTGCTGTCGTGTCCAACTCTTTACGATCCTATGGACTGTAGCCAGCCAGGCTCCTCTGTCCATGGGATTCTCCAGGTAAGAATACTGGAGTGGGTTGCCATGCCCTCCTCCAGGGGATCTTCCCAACCCAGGGATCGAACCCTGATCTTAAGTCGCTAAAGTCTTCTGCATTGGCAGGTGGATTCTTAACCACTAGCGCCACCTGGGAAGCCTTGAAACAGCCATACATACACACATAACCCCTCCGTTTCGGACTTCCTTCTTATTCAGGGAAATGGCATAGTTGATCTTATTTGCAAAGCAGAAATAGTGAGACACAGAGGTAGAGAACAAATCTATGGATACCCAGGGGGTCAGGGGAAGTGGGAGGAATTGGGAGTTTGGGATTGACACATATACTGTCAATACAATACACTGTCAATATTATGACACTGGCAGAATATTATGACAATATTATGATATACACTATCAATACTATGCATAAAATAGATAACTAACGAGCAAAGCATTTTAAGTGGGAAGAGGAGATAACTGTGTTCACATTTGAGATAGCAATGACTTTTCCATGTGAATAACGGATTACTAAGGGGAAAAGTCGGAGAAGGCAATGGTACCCCACTCCAGTACTCTTGCCTGGAGAATCCCAGGGATGGGGTCGCACAGAGTCGGACACGACTGAAGTGGCTTAGCAGCAGCAGTAAGGGGGAAAGTGAGAGCCTCAGGACTAGTTAGGAAGGTGCTGGCCCCCTGGGACAGGACCTGATGGAGACTGGGATGTAGCAGTGGCAACAGGAGTTGAATGATGTGAACAGACTCAAGAGGAATTTAAGAGGAGAATCTACAGAGCTGAATAATAGGTTGACGTGAGGGTGGACGGAGAGGGGAGAATCAGGTTGACTCTTGAATTTCTGGGCACAGATGATGAGTCGATGGAGAAGCCTTTTTCAAGGATAGAAACAGCAACGGAAGAAACCCGTGGGACATGGAAAGGGTAGGTCATGAGTTTAGCTTTGAAAATTTTGAGATAAAAGTGCCATGCTGTGCTGTGCGGAGTCGCTCAGTCGTGTCCAACTCCTTGCAGCCCCATGGACCGTAGCCCGCCAGGCTCCTCTGCCCATGGGATTATCCCAGCAAAAATACTAGAGTTGGTTACTCTTTTCTCCGCTAGGAGATCTTCGCAACCCAGGGATCAAACCCGTGTCTCTTGCATCTCCTGCATCTGCAGGCATATTCTTTACCACTGTGCAGTCTGGGAAGCCCACACGGACTAAGATGAATCCCTAACTCAGGAGAAGAATCTAGAATGGATATTTTCACTTAGGAACCATCAGACAAGAGATTCCTTGAAGATATAAGGGTGGATGAGGTTGCCCAGGGAGGGTATATTTAGAGAGACATAAGAATGCTTAAGGCAAAAAGAACTCTGAATTGACAGGAAAAAAAAAAAAAAAAGGTAAATGGAGACTTAAAAGGAAAACCGGAAGAGTAAGAAGTCATTGAACCCAAGGGAAAAGATTGTTTCTAAGGGAGGAAGTGGCCAGCACTGTGGAATGCTGCCCAGAGGTCAATAAGATAAGAATTGAGATGTGTCCGCTGGACTCAATAAGTGGGTCATGGGTGAGGTCCATGAGGACAGTTTCACTGATACGGTGAAGGCAGATCCCGGAGGACAGGCAGGGGAGGGCACTCCTGCAGGAAGTTTATCTGTGAAGATTAGGAGAGAGTTGTGAAGAGCAGGATGGGGAGAGTGAGGGCCGGCAACAGGAAGGGACCTGCGGGGAAGGGACATTTGTAGCTACTGAGGAGGGATGCTCCACGGGAAGGGCGGTCCGGACGGCTGGCGCAGGGGACAGACAGCATCGGTGAGGGGACCGGCCTTTGATGGAAGGCGGTTCAGCGCTTCATGGCGGTGGTGGAGAGCGGGAAGACGTGCTCCGGGGTGCACGGCTGGGCTGCGCTGCGGAACAGAGGCGCAGGCGTAGGGCGGGCAGAGCGCAGGACGGGGGACCAAGCAGACGCAGCAGGACTCCCCGCGCAGGAGCCGCTCCGGTGACGGCCCACGGGGCGGTCCACGCGCGGAGGGGCTCGCCGCGGCTGTACCAGCCCCCGGGGAGAAGGGCAGAAGAGGGGGATAACTGGACTCCAACAGGCCGGAGGCTTTCCCAAATGCATTTAGGAGGGGGTGGAATGTGAAATGAGTTGAAGATCTTGGTATGAGAGTGGTTGAGATGAAGAGGGATATTTGTGATCTGGGACCGTGGGAGTGGGTGGCTAAAGTGGGGTGAAGGTTATTTGAGATGAGGGATTTTTAAAAAATTAACTTTTATTGGAGAATAGTTGGTTTACAGTGTCATGTTAGTTCCTACCGCACAGCAAAGTGAGTCAGCTACACGTATGAGATGAGGGATATTTTAAGGCAAACGGCTAGCAGCTGTCACAAACTTCAAAAGCTGACTGGCTTCACACAGCAAGAAGCTTCCTTTTCACTCACATCAGAGGCTGCTGCGGATGTCCCTCTCTGGGCAGCTCTTTTCACTCAGGAACCACGCTGCCGTCACCTTGCACCTCTGACACCTTCTCCAGGTGGGTCCCAAGGCCACTCTGAGCTTCTCCACACTAATCAGTAAACGAGGGAAGAGGTTTGGGCATCATGGGTGAGAGGGTTTTGTGCTCCAAACCAGAAAGCAGCATATATCACTTATGCCCAAGTCACATTGGCTAAGACTCAGTCCTAGGGACACACCCCTGTGCCAGGGAGCAGGGAAATGCGTGCCCAGGAAAACTTGGAAGTGGTGAGTGGTCAACCAGAGGACTCTGTGACAGAGACCAGGGTGTCAGCCATCCATCTGGATGTCGAACCACCCAGGCTGCATAGATGCTGAGGGATGGAGATGAAGCCCTCTTGAGGGGAACATTCTTTAGTGATGGACAGTGATAAGGTGTCTGAAATGCTGAAATGGTAAAGAGGGGCCGGAGGGTGAAGGTCAAGAGGCTCATGGCATGGGTGCATTTTCCCTGAGGGTGGAGGTGAATGGTGGAAGCCGGGGACCCCAACCTCTGGGACCTAATGCCTGATGATCTGAGGTAGAGACAATGTAATAATGGAAATAATGTGACGATATGTGTAATGCACTTGAATCATGCTAAAACCAACCCCCCCCCCCCCCCCGCCCCCGACCTGGTCTGTGGAAAAACTGTCTTCCATGGAACCAGTCCCTGGGGCCAAAAAGGGTTGGGGACCCCTGGAGAGGCTCCGGGCACTTGGAGGGTAGGCAGCCACCACTAGGCAGGCTGCGGCCTGGGGGCAGCCTTTAGAATAAGGATGTCTCAAGGCCAAGGGATGGAGTCTTCAGGGAAGCAGCTAATGGTGGGGGGTGGGGGGTTGTTAACGGTGGAACAGAGTTGCAAAAGAAGGCAGAAAAGAGGTTTAAGGGGGGAGTCCAGAGCAGGACGGACAGAAGAGAGATGACTGGAAGGAATTACACCTGAGTGGTGAGCAAGGATTATAGCGGTGTGTGGAAAGGGGGATTTAGCTGGCACTTAAAGTGAACAAGGGAACTGATGTCTGCCATTCCCCATGGCCAGGAGCAGTGGTGTCTCCTGGTTACAACCTGGGCAGGGTACTCTTTCCCCAGAAGTCAAGTCTCTGGTGGGTGCGAAGACACTCATTCCTCTGGAGGGAGTTAGCAGAGGTGTGGCTTTGAGTGTGAAGGACAGAAGACAGGCTCTGTGAGGGCTCAAGGCTGAGGCAGCAGGAACGGGGCTTTCCAAGGGGAGGGAAGCTGGAGCCCTGCACCGAGGAAGGGCTCCCCGTGAATCCCTGGCACAGAGCAGGCACGTCGGTTGACATGAATTCCAATGTAACACCTGATTATCTGAGAGGAATCAAAATCTACTGAGCTCTCTGTTAAGGGTCTCAAGATGGGGGGTGGCGCTCTGAGAGTACAATTCGGATGTGGAAGCTGCACGCTCGAAAGCATAGTAGTCAGCATGTCACTCTGGCTTGCTGTGATGCGTGATGAAGTAGTTCAGTTTGAGAAGAAAACATCTTGTTGGCTTTGGAGCCAAAAGAATCAAAGCCATAAGACCATATGATCTGTGGCAGAAGTTTCTCTTCAGTGACAGGTTTTATAAGTAATCAGAGTAGGAGGGCCTGTCGGGGAAGGCAAGACTATTTCCAAGCTCTGTGAACTGGCACGGAAAGATGCCAACTTCATTCCGTCTTTACTCTGCTCCCCTGATTCGAACAAAAGAATGGCAATAACGGTCATGATGAGTGAAGCACTTTAAGATACC
The DNA here is from genome assembly GCF_033118175.1 of Dama dama. Lineage (NCBI taxonomy): Eukaryota > Metazoa > Chordata > Mammalia > Artiodactyla > Cervidae > Dama > Dama dama. The sequence continues at coordinate 4,977,707 of NC_083699.1, read as the reverse complement.
TACACCCCAGTGAAGCATTTCCTTTCCCTCTGTGTCACACAGATATGTTCTGATCTGCCCAGATGTTCGGTGACAGAACACAATGTGTGTGAGACAGAAATGACAATAACAGGAAGGTAGAGAGAAGGCTGTCAGAGATGCAGGAAGAGAATTTATCAAGATCTGTGTTTTACAATGTGAATAATGTTACTTCTTTTTTTTTTTTTTTTTTTTTTTGGAGCAGAGAAGTTTATTGCAGGGTCAAGCAAGGAGAATGGGGGGGTTCATGCCCCCACAAACCTTGAACTCACCAGAGGGTTCAAGCAAAGCATTTTTAAAGGCCAGGGGAGGTGGTACTGTTGCAGGCTAAGTGATGAGCCTGTGCACAATCCTCAGATTAGCTGATGTTGAAGTAACAGGGTGATTGACCTTATTGACCTTATCAATCCTTAGGCACCAGGGGGTCATGATCATCAAGTAGTTAACTTCCTCCTTTTTAGGAGGTGGCTACCTCATTATTTTAACAACAGGACGGACTAGAGCATGAGAGTGTGTTGAGATAAACAGAGTATGTTAAGAGATGCCAGTGCTTTCCTGGGGGTTCAGTGCTTGAGAATCTGCCTGCCAACGCAGGGGACCTGGGTTGCATCCCTGCTCTGGGAAGATCTCACATGCCGCGGGGCGACTAAGCCCATGTGCCACAACTACTGAAGCCGGCACGCTTAAGGTCTGCGCTTTGCAACAAGAGAAGTCACTGCAGCAGCAGAAGCCATTGCAATGAGAAGCCCCCTCTTGCTGGAAATAGTGGAAACAGCCAAAAATAGTAAATTAATTAATTGTATTTTAAAAAAAGGAGATGCCAGTAACCCACGCTTCTGTTTCCACAGCATCACCCATAGAGTCTGATCTACAAGAGACTTTATTATTTAGCATCTGTATACAAACCTCAAGAAGAGGTGTGGATTTTACATATGATCTTGCCTTTACAAACTAAAGAAAAGAAAAGAAGCAGCTATGGCACACCTCACTACGTTGAAACTATTCTATATAAATAACTACCTGCACTTCATATGAAAGTGGCTTTGACCTTTAGGGAAGGACCTTTTCTACAAGATGATCGATTTTTTGCCATTCCCTGGAGTGTTTACTTAAGAAAAGCTTTCCTGTGATCAAGCTTCCCAGGAAAAGACATTATTTCTAACAAACACCAGTTCGTATATCAAAATTGTTATGGTCTAAAATCCATGCTTAGGGTGTTCTGTGATATTCTCTTATAGTAGAGAGGCATCATGACTTGAATGCATAATTTCAGATTAGGCTGCAGAAACACTATATGGAGACATTGTGCTCTAAAAAGGAGTTTTTTCTATCACAAATTGTTTTGACAGTTCTACCATCCATCGCAGAACTCTTGATGTTGCAAAAAGGAAGTTTTAAAAAAGAACATGGGCCCCCTTTTCTGAATCAATACTAGACTGGAGATGTTTTGGGGAAAAGAGACCTTAGAAGACTTGGAGGAAAGGCGTCCACAGAATATTTATTATTCTCTCTACTTCCTTTCTTCAGAGTGTTGTAATTGAGGTCATTATAAATCTTTGAAAGCAACACTTCTCTCCTATATGCTATACCCACTACCAGAAGATATTTATAGAGATAAAATAGTGTCTTGAATCCCTTCAGTATAGTTCCATGAAGCTGGTTCCAAACAAAAATGAATAAATAATGTTTATCTAGGCCCTGAAGATAATGCTAAAAAGCAAAAAATTGATTAGTCCATCAGCCTGTTCTGTGCTGACACTAACGCCCTAGAGTTTGGGAGGTCGGCTTATTTTAAGAGAAAATGGTTTAGAAGATACAAGGAAAAAATAAAAGAAAGACCCATTAATAGATATAGATTTTGTTGTAACACTAATTTAATAACTTTGCTATTGTATTTTAATAGTGGTACACTAGTTGAGTTAGTATGCTTTGGTGGAAAAATTACACACATATACAATATAAATACATATGTATGTCAAGTTTATAATTTCTATTTCAGGGTCAGAGCAAAGCTTTGAGATTTGAAAATATACTGCAGTGATGCTGACGTGCATTAGAAATCAATTCTCAACCATGGCAATTCAGACTGCTTATTCATGAGAGCCAATGAACAAATATGAATCTTAACCAAGTTGCAAAAATCATCTTTTCCTCTTGCTTTTCAAAAGAGAAGAGTCCTCTATACTGAAGATAGATGTTTGAAGTAATAAGGCTCTAATTGTAGTACTTTCTTTAAGTATCTGCGTTAAGAAATCACACTTTAGATTACTCCTAAGATTTCTTTAAAACATATACATATTATAAGCCTAAAAAGCTGCCAATTTATATTTTTTCAGTTTCTGAGTTTCGAGGAAGCAATCTTACTGTGTTTGTCTATGTATCCCTGATTCCATGTATGATATCAACACACAGTGGGTCTTCTAAAAATGTCTGTTGAATGAAAGAGTAAATAAATGAATGTCTGATTGAGGCTTTAGGATGAGCAAAAACACTGTAGAAAGTCACTTTCCTTCTATTAAGATTCAAACTGAAGCATTCTGCAGCCTCTTTAATTGGAATCAATTGATTTTCACATTCATATTCTGGTACAGACGCAGCCCTGGCCTCTTAAATTTCTTCAACAGGAGAAATATTAGCACCCATCACACATCATCATTCTATAGTTTGTTGATTGTGTTTATCTCGCTTAGAAGATGCTGAACTCAATCACCTTTCCCAGTTTTATATTCCTGGTACCTAGCACAGCATGTGATGTCTGATAGATTTCCAGTAAGTATTCCACGAATGAACTGGAAGACTTTTGGAATTATATCCTGTTTTCTATGGCCTGACCTGCGCCCCTGTGGGCTATAGTTTCCTTATCCATAAAATGAATGCTTTTTATCATTCTGTGCATCCTGCTTAACAGACTAGAAAGAAGTACTTGGCTGCAAGCAGTATTAAAGATTGGGTGACTCATGGGAAATGTTCTCCTACATAGAATTTCTTGAAAAGGAGAAGGAGGAAGCAACTAGCATTTGTTAAAGTTGACTGTTGGGTAACATGGGTTTGAATCACATAGGGCCACTAATCCATTGCTTGTTTTCAATAGTAAATACTACAATATTACACTGTCCATGTGGGTTGAATCCTCAGATGTGGGAGCACAGTATGAAAGAACCTGAGACAGGTAGGAATCAGCAGGAAGGAGAAACCATGTATTAGGCCAACTATAAATTATTTGTAGATTTTTGATTGTGTGGAAGGTCAGCACCCCTAATCCCCTGCTTTGTTCAAGAGTCAACTGTGTAAGAATTAACTTTACAGCCTTCCTGTGAGATAGAATGCTATTATTCCAATTTTACAGATAAGAGAAATTAGCTTCAGAAAAGTCCATAATTTGCCTAGAATCACAAAGGCAGTCAATGCTTGGGCCAGGATTCTAATCCAGTTCTAATGACTTCAAAGCCTATTTACTTTCCTTTAGGCAAATTACTCATAATTCTGATTTTTAAAAGAGAATCAGTTTTCAATGAGGGTAGGATATACTCTTTCATTTTTGCTTCTTCTATTTACAGTTTGAATCAAGGAGGAGACTGGTTCAAGATGGCAGAGTAAAAGGATGTACATTCATTTTCTACTGCGGGAGTGCCAAAATCACAACTAGTTGTTGAGCAGTCATCGACAGGGGGATGCTGGAACCCACCAAAAAAAAAAAAAAAGATTCCAATGTCAAAGGAGAATCTGCAATGAGATGGTAGGAGGGGTGCAATCATAATAAAATCAGATCCCATTTCTGCTAGCTGAACAAACCACACACTGGAGAACAATAATACCAAAGAAGTTCTCCCACTATTATGAAGGTTCTGAGCCCCACATCAGGCTTCCCAGCCTGAGGATCTGGCAAAGGGACTAGGAATCCCCAGGGAATCTGACTTTAAAGGCCAGCAGGTTTGAACTGCAGGACTTGCATAGGACTAGGGGAAATGGAGATTCCACTCTTGTGCATGTATGCTTGGTCATGTCTGACGCTTTGCCACCCTATGGACTTTAACCCACAAGGCTCTGCTGTCCATAGAATTTTTCCAGCAAGAATAGTGGAGTGAGTTGCCATTTCCTACTCCAGGGGATCTTCCTGACCCAGAGATTGAACCCATGTTTCTTGCGTCTCCTCTTGGAGGGCACAGACAAAACCCTCTTGTTTGTACACCGGGACCTGGGGAAAAGGAACAGTAACCTCACAGGAGACTGAACCAGACTTGACTGCTAGTGTTGAAAGGTCTCTTGTGTAAGCCTGGGTTGCCAGTGGCTTGCTGCAGGGATGGGAACGCTGGCAGCAGCAGCCCGGGGAGCTGCCCCATGGTGTGAGCCCTCTTGGAGCTTGCCACTAGCCCTACCATAAAGGCTGTAGCAAAAGCAAAAGAAAAAAAAATAGGAAAAAAATCAAGAAAGCAAAATGACAGTCTGAGGAGGCCTTACAAATAGCTGTGAAAACAAGAGAAGCAAAAAGCAAAGGAGAAAAGGAAAGATATTCCCATTTGAATGCAGAGTTCCAAAGAATAGCCAGGAGAGATAAGAAAGCCTTCCTCAGTGATCAGTGCAAAGAAATAGAGGAAAACAATAGAATGGGAAAGACTAGAGATCTCTTCAAGAAAATTAGAGATACCAAGGGAACATTTCATGCAAAGATGAACTCAATAAAGGACAGAAATGGTATGGACCTAACAGAAGCAGAAGATATTAAGAAGAGGTGGCAAGAATACACAGAAGAACTGTACAAAAAAGATCTTCATGACCCAGAAAATCATGATGGTGTGATCACTCACCTAGAGCCAGACATGGAATGTGAAGTCAAGTGGGCCTTAGGAAGCATCACTATGAACAAAGCTAGTGGAGGTGATGGAATTCCAGTTGAGCTATTTCAAATCCTAAAAGATGATGCTGTGAAAGTGCTACCCTCAATATGTCAGCAAATTTGGAAAACTCAGCAGTGGCCACAGGACTGGAAAAGGTCAGTTTTCATCCCAATCCCAAAGAAAGGCAATGCCAAAGAATGCTCAAACTACCACACAATTACACTCATCTCACACGCTAGCAAAGTAATGCTCAAAATTCTCCAAGCCAGGCTTCAACAGTACATGAACCATAAACTTCCAGATGTTCAAGCTGGGTTTAGAAAGTGTAGAGGAACCAGAGATCAAATTGCCAACATCCGGTGGATCATCGAAAAAACAAGAGAGTTCCAGAAAAACATCTATTTCTGCTTTATTGACTATGCCAAAACCTTTGACTGTGTGGATCACAACAAACTGTGGAAAATTCTTCAAGAGATGGGAATACCAGACCACCTGACCTGCCTCTTGAGAAACCTGTATGCAGGTCAGGAAGCAACAGTTAGAACTGGACATGGAACAACAGACTGGTTCCAAATAGGAAAAGGAGTACGTCAAGGCTGTGTATAGTCACCCTGCTTATTTACCTTATATGCAGAGTATATCATGAGAAATGCTGGGCTGGAGGAAGCACAAGCTGGAATCAAGATTGCTGGGAGAAATATCAATAACCTCAGATATGTAGATGACACCACACTTATTACAGAAAGTAAAGAACTAAAGAGCCTCTTGGTGAAGGTGAAAGAGGAGAGTGAAAAAGTTGGCTTAAAGCTCAACATTCAGAAAACTAAGATCATGGCATCTGGTCCCATCACTTGATGGCAAATAGATGGTGTAATGGTGGAAACAGTGGCTGACTTTATTTTTCTGGGCTCCAAAATCACTGCAGATGGTGATTGCAGCCAGGAAAATAAAAGACGCTTACTCCTTGGAAGGAAAGTTATGACCAACCTAGCCATTACTTTGCCAACAAAGGTCTGTCTAGTCAAGGCTATGGTTTTTCCAGTGGTCATGTATGGATGTGAGAGTTGGACTGTAAAGAAAGCTGAGCACTGAAGAAATGATGCTTTTGAACTGTGGTGTTGGAGAAGACTCTTGAGAGTCCCTTGGACTGCAAGGAGCTCCAACCAGTCCATCCTAAAGGAGATCAGTCCTGGGTGTTCACTGGAAGGACCAATGTTGAAGCTGAAACTCCAGTACTTTAGCCACCTGATGCGAAGAACTGACGCATTTGAAAAGACCCTGATGCTGGGAAAGATTGAAGGCAGGAGGAGAAGGGGTCGACAGAGGATGAGATGGTTGGATGGCATCACTGACTCAATGGACATGAGTTTGGGTAAACTCCAGGAGTTGGCGAGGACAGGGAGGCCTGGCGTGCTGCGATTCATGGGGTCACAAAGAGTCGGACACAACTGAGTGACTGCACTGAACTGAAAAGGCTGTAGACTCCAGGGCTGGGTTGCCTCAGGCCAAACAACTAACTGGGAAGGAGGAGAGTCCCACCCATCAGCAGACAGTTGGGTTAATTTTTACTTATCAAGGCCTTGTCCACCAGAACAAGACCCAGTTTTCCCCACTGACAGCTGCTGCTAACAGGAAGCTTGCACAAGCCTCTTAGTCTCATCTGCCAGAGGGCAGATAGAAGAAGCAAGAAGAACTACAGTCTAGCAATCTCCAGAATGAAAACCACAATTATTGAAATCTAATCAAACTGAAAAGGCACAGGATTATGTTCTAGATGAAGGAACAAGATAAATCCCCAGAAAAAGAACTAAATGAAGTGGAGATAGGCAGTCTTTCAGAAAAAGAATCCAGAACAATGAAAGTGAAGATGATCCAGGATCTCAGAAAAAGAATGGAGAAGATGCAAGAAATATTTACCAAAGACCTAGAAGATCTAAAGAACAAACAGAGATGAAAAATACATTAGAAGGAATCCATAGCAGAATAACTGAGGCAGAACAGATAAGTGACCTGAAAGACAGGTTGGTGGAAATTAAGGCTCAAACAGAATAAAGAAAAAAGAATGAAAAGAATACTGCATAAGAGGGCTTTAGGACAAACTGTAACACACCAACATTTGCATTATAGGGGTCCCAGAAGGAGAAGAGAGAAAAAAAATGACCCAAGAAAATATTTGAAGAGACAATAGTTGAAAACTTCCCTAAAAAGGGAAAGGAAATAGTCAACCAAGTCCAGGAAGTACAGAGAGTCCCAGGCAGGATAAATCCAAGGAGGAACACACCAAGACACACAGTAATCAAATTGATAGAAATTAAAGATAAAATATTAAAAACAACAAGGAAAAAAAGACAAATAATATACAAGGGAACATCCACAAGGTTATCAGCTGATTTCTCAACAGAAACTACAAGCTAGAAAGGAATGGCATAATATATTTAAAGTGATTAAAGGGGAGAATCTATAATCCAAAATACTCAGCAAGACCCTCATTCAGATTTGATGGAGAAATCAAAAGCTTTATAGACAAGCAAAAGCACCACTAAGCCAGCTTTACAACAAATACTAGAGGAACTTCTTTAGGCAGGAAACACAAGAATAGGAGAAAACGTACAAAAAATAAACCCAAAACAATTAAGAAAAGGGTAACAGGATCACACATATCGATAACTATCTTAAATGTACATGGATTAAATGCACCAACCAAAAGACATAGACTGGCTGCATGGATACAAAAACAAGACCTCCATCCATGCTCTCTACAAGAAACACACCTCAGACCCAGGGATACTTACAGACTTAAAGTAAGGGGATGGAAGAAGGTATTCCATGCAAACAGAAATCAAAAGAAAGCTGGAGGAGCAATACTCATATCAGACAAAACAGACTTTAAAGCAAAGAAGATTATAAGAGACAAAGAAGGAGACTACATAATGATCACGGGTTCAACCCAAGAAGAAGATATAACAATTATGTATGCACCAAATATAGGAGCACCTCAACAAGTAAGACAAGTACTCACAACCATAAAGGGGGAAATGGACAGTAACACAATAATAGTGGGGAGTTTAATACCTTAATTTCATCAATGGACAGATCATCTGGACAGAAATTGAGTGAGGAAACACAGGCTTCAAATGACACTTAGGACACAAGTTGGTATTTATAGAGCATTCCATCTAAAAGCAGAAGACTACACAGTCCTCTTAAGTGCACATGGAACATTCTCCAGGGTTGACCAAATGCTGGGCCACAAGGTGGGCCTTGGTAAAATTAAGAAAATTGAAATCATATCAAGCATCTTTTTCTGATCACATCACTATGAGATTAGACATAAACTACAAGAAAAAAGACTCTAAAAACCACAAACACCTGTTGGCTAAACAATACGCTACTAAACAACCAAAGGTTCACTGAAGACATCAAAGAGGAAATGCAATTTAAATCAAGGAAAAATATAGGAGATTCTTGCTGGGAACGTACTCTCTAATTCTATTTCATCTGCTTAAGCTCCATGAAGGAAGTAGAAACTGAGAGCATATCAAATAAGGGAAAGAGGTTGTGCAGCAAAATAAAAGCAAGATGGCTCTAATAAACAGATAATAAATGAGAAGGACTGGTAAGAAAACAAGAAAGTGACAGGACAGGCATGATGGGGTGGATGGAAAGCAAAGCGTGTTTGCCTGATAAGGGCAAATGGAGCAGGTGATAGGAATGAACATAGGAAATGACAAGTTGGTGGCAGTGTCACAGGAGAAGTCCCATAAGGATGTCTGCACGCTCTGGTGTGTTAGATGGCTGGACACCATGGAATTCGCCATGATGGGCACAGGCCACTGCAGTAGAATGTACATTTCCAATCTGACCTCAGACTGCTCACAGTTTGAAGCGCTATTCTTTAACGCTTTCAGTGCTTGATTTTGTCTCAGTGAGCTAACCTTCAATATAACATCTTTAGATGTTACAAAAGAAATAATTCTAGGGATCTGTATGTTCATGAGGTCCAAAATCCCCAATATAATCACAGGAGCAAGTGGGATGCATGTGCATCTGCTCTCAATAGAAAATTTGAAGCAAGTTGATGGCATCTTTGATGGGAGATGTAAATGGATTTTTGAGGACTAAATTTTCTTCCTGGTATCTTAGGTTTTCTCAAAAGATGCCCATTAATTCACTATATTCAGGTAACATTCTGAACTTTGGACATAAGAAATTTTCTCCAGATGGAAGCTGTAAAAATCTAAATTTGATGGGGAGAAAGGCAAAAAAGGAGCTCCTATAAAGTATATACACGCAGGAAGCCAGGTGTCTGACTATCAGCTAGCCAACATTGGTTAAGCGGTGGTTGGTTCAGCCTGGAATAAACCAAATTAAGCTACAGGATTTTTTTTCTCTTTACACTTTAGAAAAGAACATTCATCATCAAGTTCTTTGTTTCTAATACCATTCTCCAATAAGAGAAACCAGGACTGCAGGGAGAAGGGGGTGATTCTAAGACTGGGACAGGCAATACACAAGATGGGTCCAGAGCCTCCTGAAGTACCAGAGTGAGGTGACTGAACAGGCAAAATAAAAACACTGCGAGGACGTCCGTCAAAGGAACAGAGGTACCAGTGGGAAGAGCTCCCAATGGGCAAAATGGAACAAGTTGAGCAAACAAATAAAGTAGTGTTGGTTTGTAAATCAAAGTGCAAAACAAACACCTATGAACCCATACGGACATAACAAATAAATAAATGGGAGAAAGGAGACAAATCTCCAATGCAGAAGAATTTCAGATAATTTATGTAATAACATTCTGCCCTCTAGGAGGTGGAGCATACGCCCCTCCCTAGGAGTCGGCTCCGCAGGGTGACTTCCTTCCAAAAAGCACAGCGTGGTGAAGGGGGAAAGGAGAAGCGTGACTTTATAGGAGGACCCTGACAAGCACTCCTCGGGCGGGTGGCCGAGACCAGCACCAACAGCGGTCTGTCGTGCTTAGCACCCTTGCTGTGACTTAAGGAAAATGGCACTTTTCTTCTGTGCTTCTTTTCCCCAAAACCCACACCCAGTACAATCACGAGCAAGGCATCAGACAAATCCCAGCACTGAGCTTCTTAGAAGATACCTGACTTCTCAAAGTTGTCAAGATCATCAAAAACAAAGGAAGCCTGAGAAACTGTCATAGTACCAGTCTGATGGGTATTCAGATCTATCCGTGTGTGTTTATAAAATGTTTTGGACTCCTGCAGTGGTGGCTGCTAGCAATGTTCCTTTCTTTGAGAATGTTTCGAGATACACAGAGATGGATCTCTGGAATATTCCACATAGCTTCTGCCCTTTTTGGCCATGCTGAGCGATCCAAGAATGGACACCATCAGCCAAGATAATTACACTATCTCCATCCAGTGGGGTATCAGGGACACTAGGACTTGGGAGCTGGGCCACTTCACTGGTTGTGCTCTGAAGAGATCTGTGTCCTGAGGCATAGACGTTGCCCTTGACATTGTTCTTTCCCTTCCCATTCAGAAATCTTTACGGTTCAACATTTGCCACCTATGTGTTAGCTATGTCAGTACTCATTCAGCAAACAAACAAACAAACAAAAAATTTCATTTTTTGTTCAAGCTAACCACAACTAACTTTTGTTGTTTGCAGTCAGAAAGCCTAAGGGTAGAGTTTCCCTGTTGACTCAGCAGTAAAGAATCCGCCTGCCAAGGCAGGATACATGGGTTCGATCCCTAACCAGGGAAGATCCTATATGCCATGGTACAATGGGCCCACGTGCCACAGCTGTTGGGCCTATGCTCTGGGGCCTGGGAGCTGCAAATACTGAAGCCCACATGCCCCCGAACCTGTGATTCTCAATGGGAGAGGCCACCCCAGTGAGAAGCCCATGCACCACAACTAGAAAATATCCCCCACTTGCTGCAACTAGAGAAAAGCCCACACAGCAACGAAGACCCGGCATAGCCACAAATAAATAAATAAAAATAATTTTTTTAAAAAGTCTGAGCATGTATACACACACAAAATATTTCTAAAATGGAATCTCAGGATTCATTGCATTCTGAAGCATCTTCCTTCCCATTATGCTATGTATCTTGATAGTGACTGTGCAGCATTTCACGTGTGGATACACTATAATATATTTAGTTCTCTCCCTTTTGATAGGTTACTTGCAGTATACTTGCCATGAAAAACAATGCTGAGTACAGAGGAGGATTTTGAGAAGCTGAAGGAAGAGGACAACACGACTCCTTTCTTCTCCGGTCCTAACTCCAATCAGTCTACCCCTCCTGAGATAGCTTTATGAGGTCCTAGGACTCTGTAAAAGTTTCAGCAAAGTCCAAAATGCTTCATACTCTGTGGACTGAGGAAGCCAGCCGAGGATCCTGTCTGCCCACAGTCCCCATCTCTGGGAGCTTTTCGCAAAGCAAGGAATCCAGTCAAGTCCTTATCTCAGAGATCTCTGGTCCTCAGGGACAATGATCTCAGTCCCACATACATGTACTACATCTCCGTGGCTCCTAAGAACCCTGGAGGAAATGGACCCAGGGGGCAGAATTCTTCTGCTCCTGAAACTGGGAGAGTGCAGGGTACTGGGAGCAAGCAAGCTTCCTCCAGGTGACCCAGGATGGGCCTGGCAGCCAGCTGCCTTCTTGACCGCAGTCTCATGAGAGAAAAGATGGCTCTTTCTTCCTCCGCCTGCATGAATGCTGCCTTGAAGATGACTCTAGTAACCAGTAGCACCTCAGGGAGTGATAAAGAGCAACTACACATCTCTAAGGTAGTCCAGCAAAGAGAAGACCAGTCAGGTTAACAAGAACACACGTCCAGTTAAGTCAAGCTTCTGGAACAGACAGATGGAAAATTGATCAAGGAAAGAGAAAGAGATGCAAGGAATCACACACATTCACACACACACACACACACACACACACACACAGACTTTCTGGCACTAAAAACACGATTTTCCATCTATACAATTCAGCTGATAAATTGGAGGAGATTTACTCATGGTCTGGTAAATCAAACTGAAGAGTCATCTCAAAACACGGAGCAAAAATTAAAAAGAGGGAATTATTAGGGAAGAGGGAAGAGATTTAGAGGGTGCATCAAGGGGGTGTAACCAGCAAATAAGAGGTGTTCCAGAGGAGCTAAAGGAACAGATGGAGGAGAGAAATTATTAAACAAATTAAAAGAACATTTCCCGGCAATGAGTGAAAGTCTAAGTCTGCAAATTGAAAGGGCTCACCAAATTCCAGGAATGGTTGATGAGAAAACATATATCTTTAGGCATCCCTGCTAAAATTCTTGAATTCTAAGGATAGAAATAATAATGTGACATGTTTCTAGGGTTCAGTTCAGTTCATCACTTTGTCGTGTCTGACTCTTTGTGACCCCATGGACTGCAGCACACCAGACCTCCCTGTCCATCACCAACTCCCAGAGTTTACTCAAACTCATACCCATTGAGTCAGTGATGCCATCCAACCATCTCATCCTATGTCGTCCCCTTCTCCTCCCACCTTCAATCTTTCCAAGCGTCAGTGTCTTTTCAAATGAGTCAGTTCCTCACATCAGGTGGCCAGAGTATTGGAGTTTCAGCCTCAGCATCTGTCCTTCCAATGAACACCCAGGACTGGTCTCCTTTAGGATGGACTGGTTGGATCTCCTTGCTGTTCAAGGGACTCTCAAGAGTCTTCTCCAAAACCGCAGTTCAAAAGCATCAATTCTTTGGTGCTCAGCCTTCCTTATAGTCCAACTCTCACATCCATACATGACCACTGGAAAAACCATAGCCTTGACCAGACGGACCTTTGTTGGCAAAGTAACGTCTCTGCTTTTTAATATGCTATCTAGGTTGGTCATAACTTTCAAGGAGTAAGCGTCTTTTAATTTCATTGCTGCAGTCACCATCTTCAGTGATTATGGAGCCCCCCAAAAAATAAAGTCAGCCACTGTTTCCACTGTTTCCCCATCTATTTCCCATGAAGTGATGGGACCAGATGCCATGATCTTAGTTTTGTGAATGTTGAGCTTTAAGCCAAGTTTTTCACTCTCCTCTTTCACTTTCATCAAGAGGCTCTTTAGCTCTTCTTCACTTTCTGCCATAAGGGTGGTGTCATCTGCATATCTGAGGTTTTTGATATTTCTAGGGTAGAACAAAAGAATTACCTGCAAAAGAAGAAGAGCAAGACTCTCTTAGTTTTTCTCATTGACTGGGTAGACAACATGGAGAAAAAAGAGTAGCCTAAGAGTTTGATCTCACCAAGTTCTCATTCATGTGCCTAGGTGGGAAAAGATGTTAATGAACATGCTAGAAATCAGAGCGTATAGATCCCATGCCATCCACAAACCCCTGGCTCTGGCAAAGAACAGCATTTCTCAGCTTTACTGTAAATCAGTCGAGGAGCTTGTGAAACGGCCGATTCCAGTTCAAGAGGTCTTAGATGGAAATAGCAGATCTCGCCTTTCTAACACGCTGTCAGATACGGGGGACCTTTTGAGTTTGAATCCTTGGCGCTGCCTCTTTGCAGCTGCATCAATGTGTTCTTTAATTGTTCTGTTTCAGTTTCTTCATCTGTAAAGCGGGGATAAAGATAGTACCTGCCTCATAGAGTTGTCAACATCACATGAGATCACATATGTGAACTTTACTTAAACTGTGCCTGGTCCATAGCGAGTATTCAATAAATACTACCTATCAACATAATAAAGGACTCCCCTGCACAGTGTAGTATGAATGTTAAACTAGAGGTTTTAGAACAGAAGCGGCGTGCTGTGAAGGCCATTTTATTAAGGTCACTGAAAGGACTGAATGACCTCAGCAAGTCCAGATATGTGGGAGTATGGAGGGGTAGTATCATCATTGCCAAGGCTCCATCTCAGGAAGACAGAGGGGAGAAGAGATAACAGGTGCATCCAAAACTATTTTAGAGTTCATCTTGTGGGAAAGACAGCCAGGTTGTTTTCAGGTAGTAGAGAAACTGTCTTATCATGAGCATGGAAGTAGAGAAAGTGTCTGTTAAAGGGATATAGAGGAATATTAGAATTTCCATGTTAACAGAAGAAAATGAAGTGGACTGAAAATTTATCAAATTAGCAAGAAAAAAAGAATGAACAAGTATTAACCTTAAGAATCTTGCAAGAAAATCTAGAAAATTAAAAGTACTGTCTAGAGTCAAGATAAGTATTAGTTGCTCAGTTGTGCCCGACTCTTTGCTACCCCATGGACTGAAGCTCACCAGGCTCCTCTGCCCATGAGATTTTCCAGGCAATGATACTGGAGTGGGTTGCCATTTCCTTCTCTAGGGGATCTTCCCAACCCAGGGATCGAACCCAGGTCTCCTGCACTGCAGGCAGATTCTTTACCAACTGAGCTACAAGGGAAGCCCCACTTTGTTTTAATCCTTTATTCAAGCTTCCCAGGTGGTGCGAGAGGTAAAGAACCCACCTGCCAATGCAGGAGCCATAAGAGATGTAGGTTGGATCCCTGGGTTGGGGAGATCCCCTGGAGGAGGACATGGTAGCCCACTCCAATATTCTTGCCTGGAGAATCCCATGGACAGAGGAACCTGGAGGGCTGCAGTCCATAGGGTTAGAAAGAGTCAGACACAACTGAATCAACGTAGCATGCATGCAATCCTTTATTCTCTTAATGTAGCATATCACATTGATTGGTTTTCAATCATATGTTGAACCATTCATGAATATGGTTCAATCATATGTTGAACCATTCTTGCATCCCTGGGATAAATAAGAGAGACTTTCTTGACCAACCCTGATAAGCCAGATACTTCCCTCCACCCCAACAGATCTATTTGACTATATAAAAATGGTAAATTTGGGAGAAAAAATATGATGAGAGGGACTGCCGGTTTGTGCATACTGATTCCTTTTCCTCAAGGGTCGTATCTTTCCCCCACTGTATTTTTACAGCTTGCTGTGCTATGCTGTGCTTAGTCACTCAGTCGTGTCTGACTCTTCACGACCCCATGGGCTGTAGCCCTTGGGGCTCCTCTGTCCATGGAATTCTCCAGGCAAGAATACTGGAGTGGGTTGCCAGGCCCTCCTCCAGAAGATCTTCCCAACCCAGGGATCAACCTTCTCAACCCAGGTCTCCCACATTTACCATCTGAGCCACTAGGGAAAGGGGTTCTGCCAGGCCAAAGCCTGAAAAAGGAACTCTTTGCTATGTCCATTCCATTTTCTTCCTTCTGGAATAGGAATGTCTATAACTATTATCATCTGCCTATCCCACCGCCGCATCTTGGAAGCAGGAGCCCTGATGATGTCCTGTTTCACTGATTCACAGATGCAAAGGAATTTTGCCCCAGGGTTTTGACCTGTTGCTGAGTTTTACAGCTTCCTGAGGTACAATTGAGGCACAATAGCAACATTTAAAGTATACAATATGAGTTGTACCGTATGTTTAACACCTGTGAAATCATCACTATAATCAAGGCAAAGAACATACTCATTATACCCAAAGTTTCTTGGTGCCCTTTGGTCGTTCATTCCTCACTCTCCACTCCATCCCCATGGGCTTACATATGGACTACATTTCCCAACCTTTCCACAGGGAGGTGAGTGAAAGCCAGAGCATCTTCCAGGCCTAATCTCCCACATATGAGCTTTTCTGTCTTCCCCCGAAGTCCTGGCTGGCTGTTGACAGCCAAGGTAACCTAGGAAGCTAAAAATGGCAGAGAACTCATCAGCCTGGATCTCTGAGTGACTGTGTGGAGCAGAGCATCCCATTCCATTGACAATAAATATCCATTGTGTCCAGCCACTACTCTGGTGTTCGTTGCAGCAACTAGTGTTATCTTAACTAATACAATAATACTCACAGATCACTTACAAACTGACAAGACATGAGCAAACAACCCGCTGGGAAAAGGTTAAAAAGAGTCAGTTCACAGAAGGGTAAATCCATAAGAATGTAGGAAATGCATGGAAAGATGTTCACATACTAGTGAGTACAAACATTCAAATTAAAGTAACACACTGTACCAGCAACCACTGAAAAGACTAGTGATACTTATTATCAGGGGTGAAGTGGAAAGAGTGCTAAAACACTGGTGGTAAAAGTGTGAGTTGTTACAGACTTTTTGGAAAATTAATCTGGCAACATACAGTAAGATAATAAATACCTTCTTGGCTTTAGTAGCTCCACTCTTGGGAACCCATTTCAGTCAATAAAGACACTGGGATATAAGAATATCTTTGTAAGAGGATGTTTATTGAAGACTGTACATATGACAAAAACAAAACCAATTAAAACATAACTGGAAGCAGAAGCAATAACTTATCAGTAAAGGGATGGTTGAATAACAATAAAATAACAATGCCATGGAAAGCAATGCAGCAAATATGAAAAAATAAATTAGATAAAATGTAGGGATTTCTATGAGGTTTTGTTGATTAATAAAAATGCAGAAAAGTGTATATAACGCAAATTTATTTTCATGAACAAAATCTTGCAGCATATATATATATGGAAATGCATATTTATGGGTATATACATGTGGTATAAAATTAAATGAGCATGGAAAATATTTAACAATAATAAGACATTAAAACACAGATTATAAGTATAGTTGGGAAAGAAGGTGTGATAGGCTAAATAATGGCTCCCCAAGATGTCCATGTCCTAATCCTCAGAACCTGTGAATACTACCTTCTATGGCAAAAGGACCTCACAGTTGTAATTAAATTAAGGACTTCAAATTAGGAAAATTATCCTAAATTATCCGAGTGGGCACAATATTAAGGCAGGGGTCTCTTATAAGAGGCAGGCTAGGCTAGGGAGGAAAGGAGAGGAAAAGGCAATGGGATGACACTGGAATGATGCAGCCACAAGCCAAGGGATGCTGGAAGACATAGGAATAGATTCTCCCCCCGGAGCCTCTAAAGGAGTTAGTCCTGACCACACCTGACTTTAGCCCTGAAAGATTCATTTCAACTTCTGGCCTTTAGAACTATAAGAGAAATAAATAGATACTTGTCACAGCAGCAACAGGAAAGTAATACAGGGGTAATATTGGTAAAGGGGGTGCTAAGCAAAAACCTTAGATGATGCCCTAACAACCTTCCCTTGTGTATGTAACCTTCTCCCCTTGGGTGTGGGTGAAACCAGTGAGTATAATAGGACAGCACTCCTGTGATTATGTTATGTAGCTACAGTAAGAGGATTTTTGAAGATAAAATTAGGTTTGACTTTGAATTCATCAAAAAGATTGTCCTGTAACCCTCCAATTAAACAAAAATTTTAAAAAATCTTGAAAAGAAGAAAGTCAAAAAAAGTATTTTTAGTAAAGTTAAAACTTGTAAACTATGAGTCAGATATCAGATATGCAACAAAATGTAGCTTTACTTTCAAAAACTGAGCTAAACTTTGCTCAAATGTTCATAAAAAAAAAAAAAAAAAAGATTGTCCTGGATGAATCTGATTCAATCAAACTCTTTAAAAGAAGGATTGGGCCTTCCCTGAGATCAGAAATGCTGGCTTTACTATGGAGAATAGTATGGAAATGGCATAAAAACTAAAAACAGAGCTACCATATGACCCTGCAATCCCGCTCCTGGGCATATATCTGGAGAAAAACGTGGTCCAGAAAGAAACATACATCCAAGCATTCACTGCAGCACTGTTTACAATATCCAGGACCAAGACATGGAAACAACCTGAATGTCCATCAACAGAGGACTGGATAAAGAAGATACGATACATATATACAAGGGGCATTACTCAGCTATTAAAAAGAACAAAATAATGCTATTTGCAGCAACGTGAATGGACCTAGAATTATCACACCGGGTGAAGTAAGTCAGACAGAGACAGAGAAATATCACATGATGTCCATTATAGGTGGAATCCAAAAAGAAATGTTACAAATGAACTTATTTACAAAACAGAAACAAACACACAGACTTGGAGAAAGAGCTTCTGGTTACCTGGGGGAAGGATGAGGGGAAGAGACAGGTAGGGAGTTTGGGATGGACACGTGGACACTGCTATGTTTAAAATGAATAACTAAGAAGACCTACTGTATAGCACAGGAAACTCTGCTCAGTGTTCTGTGCCAGCCTGGATGGAAGCGAGGTTTGGGGGAGAATGGAGACACATGTACATGTATGGCTGAGTCTTCACTGTTCATCTGAAACTATCACAACATTGTTAATTGGCTATACCCCAATACAAAATAAAAAGTTAAAAAAGAAAAAAGGAAAGGCTGGCTTTGCAGAAGCCGATCACCACAACTTCTACAGACACAGTGGATGAATTCTACTGACAACCACATGAGCTTAGAAGGGGACCTTGAGCCTCAGATGAATCTACAGCCTCCCCAAACACTTTGATTGTGGCCAGTGAGACCCTGAGCAGAGGCTCGAGCTAAGGCATGCCCAAACTCCTGACTCAAAGAAACTGGGAGATCATAAATGGGTATTATTTTAAGCCTTTGAGTTTGGGGTAATTTCTTACACAATAGAAAACTCATACATCACTTTGCCCACAAAGGTCCATATAGTCGAAGCTATGGTTTTTCCAGTAGTCATGTATGGATGTGAGGGTTGGACCATAAAGAAGGCTGAACACCAAAGAATTGATGCCTTCAGACTGTGGTGCTGGAGAAGACTCTTGAGGGTCTCTTGGACTGCAAAGAGATCAAACCAGTCAATCCTAAAGGAAATCAACCCTGAATATTCATTGGAAGGACTGATGCTGAAGCTGAAACTCCAATACTTTGGCCACCTGACATGAAGAGCCAACTTATTAGAAAAGACCCTGTTGCTGGGAAAGATTGAAGGCAGAGGACGAGATAGTTGGATGGCATCATCAGCTGAACAGACATGAGTTTGATCAAACTCTGGGAGACAGTGAAGGACAGGGAAGCCTGGCGTGTTGCCGTCCATGGGTTCGCAAAGAGCAGGACACCACTGAGTGACTGAACAACAACAAATCAGGTGAAAAAATGATAGAAGCGCATGAAGCATATGCATCAGCCATTTGTATTATTTCTCTGATTTGCCTATTCATAACCTTCCAGCCTGAAACAACTGTTGCCAAATGAAAGGCAAACCATCTTCTGTGGGACAAAGGGATAGAAAAACTTTCCCTTTCCAACAATATCACCATGGAGCAGTGAAGGGCTGAGTTTCATACCATCTAAGCTATTCTGTTCCTCTCAAAAAGCTGCTTTGGGAAAACATTCTGGTGAGTAAAACAGTAAAAATATTCCTGCCTACTAAGGTACGTGATGCAACACAAATGAATCATTAAAATCATTGTAAGAATAGCTCTCATTTAAGTATATAAAAGTCAGCGGGGAAATTCTTTCCAGGGTTTGCTAAATAATCTTCACTGACTTTATGTCTTCTCTCTTGCAAAGTTCTAAAGCATTGCCAAATTTATCTTGCTCACCTGCTTCACTCTGCTAGCTTTCAAAGGAGCTGGATCTATATTGGTGAAACTCCATCAGGTCATATTTAGTTACCCTTTTATGAAAGATTGCTGGCTGAGCCAACAAGGATAACTAACTTCATTCACTCACTCACTCATTCATTCAAACAATACTTAACACCGATTACACACAAGGCTTTGAGTAAGACAGAGGATACAGTGATGGACATACCTGACATATATCCTGTCTTCATGGATTTATAGTTTAGTAGGAGAGGTCAGTTCAATAAATTCTTGTTGTTCAGTCACGAAGTCATATCTGACGCTTTGTGATCTCATGAGCTATTAACCTGCCAGGCTCCATGGGGTTCTCCAGGCAAGAATACTGGAGTTGGTTGCCATTTGCTTTTCCAGGAGATATTCCTGGACCAGGGATGGAACCCACATCCCCTGCATTGGCAGGCAGATTCTTTACCACTGAGCCACCGGGGAAGCCCCAGTTTAATAAATAGACTCTTATTACACAGTGTGGTGATTAAGGAAGTTCAGGTAATCTGCAGTGGCTGGTTTGGTGTGGGCATGGGAAAGAGTGCTCCAAGCAGAGGAAACTGCGTGTCTTTTACCAAATAACTATCATCACAATCGTGTGCTATTCCCTAAGCATGCATGAGGCTAGCTAGGCATGGAATCAACAACTGATTCCTGTGAAAATTTTAAGAACCTTGATACAAAACCTCAGGATGGTATTCAAGGTTTTATTCCACTAGAGTCTCTACAAGACAGGGAAGAGCTTCACTAAAGTTGCTGGAAGCTCTTGCCTGCCCTGCAATCATTCATTTGACATTGTTGGTCAAGCATCTTCTCCATGCCAGAATATGTGCTGGGCGCTTACTGAGCACTAGCTCAATAAGACACCACTGTTAACCTCAAGGGTCAATAGTCTCACAGGGATGGGGAGGAGATAGACACATAAACACATAAACTTCACTATGACTATAATTCATCATGATAAATATTGCAGAAGAGGAAGTAAGATGAGAACAAAAAGAAGGAATGACCTCATGCCACCAGGGAGGTCGGAAGGGTTCACAGATCTTGATGAGTGAATATTTACCAGAAAGTCAAATTGGGGAAGATTTGCTGTTGTTGTTGATACACAGAAGGAATACAAAGGCTGAAAAGGAAAAACGTATGCAGGAAAAGTTAAAAAGTGTGTGGCTGTGGCCAGAGAACAAGATGCATGGTGGGCAGCAGAGAAAAACAGAAAGATAATTGGCATCCAGCTGGTGAGGGCCTTGACTGGTGAGAGAGCAATAGTGTCTGGACTATTAATGCCAGGAGAAGATGGTGAAGGTGTTACCCAGGAAGTGTCATGGCAACCATCCATCTATACAACGGAGGATTAATTTTCAGAGCCCACTCCGAACAGGAGTAATCTTTTACACCAAATAAAAATTTAATCCCCTGTTTCCCCATCTCTACCATTACATCTCCAAATAATACACTCCCACAGGGGGTACTGCATGTTCTAAGAGGTCCAGAGACAGATTTGCCTAAGACCAACCATTCCTGCGGCGTATGTTCAGAAGCTAAAAACTATTAACAACTATTAATACCCGTGAAAGTAATAAAAACCTGGGATAAAAAGTGAGCATCATGGCACAGGCATCCTAAAATGAAACAGAAACACACAGAGGGATGTCGTTAAGGGTTACTACCAGGATCTTGTGACTCCTCATAGCTCAGTCAGTAAAGAATCTGCCTGCAACGCAGGATACCAGGGTTTGATTCCTGGGTGGGAAAGATCACCTGGAGAAGGAAATTCCAACCCACTCCAGTATTCTTGCCTGGAGAATCCCATGGACAGAGGAGCCTGGCAGGCTGCAGTCCATGGGGTCACGGGAGGATCAAAAAGAGACAAAGAAACAACCCATTATATATCCTCTTTATGATCAGCTGAATGTAACAGTGTGTAATGAACTTTACAGAGTCCTCATTTCAGAGTGTGTCTTCAGTCATCATCTTTTGCCATCTTCTTATATTCCCCAGTTAAAGGACCCCTCTGAATAGTTTGGTACACAGATGTCTGCGCTGAGCAGAGAGTCAAGAGTGCAGTGTCCAGAATGGACAAAACCAGGTGACAAGGTCCCCATTTAGACTGGATTTAGATTGGGTTGCCACACAAACTTAAGGTATTTGGACTTTATCCTGGAAGGCAGAAATTCCTAGTCTCTCTGCAGTGAAGGGCTACCCGTGTCCTCTTAGACCTTGGGGGAAGGAGGCTGGACTCAAGACCACCATAGTCCTAAGCTCTTTGCCTTCAGCCACAAATCATCTCTTCCATTCAGCCCAGTGGGAGCCTAAAAATATGACTGTTTCCTATAAGTTGATGAGTAAAAAGACCAGGAAGCACTACTGCAATGAGGAGGCATAATGAGGTTATTGTGGTTATTGTCGTAGAACATAGGCACTTTCAACTCAAAGCACTGGATGCCTCTCTGGATGTGCCAAGGAAATAGGCTTGTAAGACAGAAGACCTGGGATGCCCATACTGGGATAATGAAGGTGAATTAGCAGGAAGGATGGAAAGGAAAGGTGAAGTCGTCATTAAATTACCCTTCTAGATGCAATTGCATGAAAGATAGTAAATAGCTGCTCTCCATTTCTTCTTAGAAATGAACAGGACTGGGTTTTAACTGCAGCCTGAGGAATACCACTTTCATGCTCTCAAGTCACTCATGTTTACACTATGAGAGATTTTCTCGTGTAAATATCATAGTCTACTTTGATATGGAGTCATCAGTGAATTTGTCTGTCATCCTTACTCATTTTTGTAGCCCCAACACCTACAGTGCCTCATATAGAGTGAGCTCTCAAACAATGTTATGTTGTCAACTGATGGTGATCAAGAGAGACAGAAGGCTGATATTCTTTGAAATTCATTACATACACAACATGTTTCCTCACTTGAAATGTCTTAGGAATCACGGACCATGGGGACCGTGATGTATCCTTCTGGTACGCCTTTTTATTTCTTACACCCTTCTCTCCCAAGTTCTAAATGGAGGAACTCATACTCCCTTCCATGGTGATGGTTGACTTACCGAATTTTCAAGAGTAACATGTCATTCGTTATGTTCCTTTGGAGCTTAAGTCTATGAGATGTCCTGTAACGTAAGTACCTCCTATAGGTGAAGAGTTACCATTCTGTTTGCCACATGTCTTGAATTCATTATACAGCTTCTGCTTTTCAGTTGCCAGTTTTCCTCATCCCCGTAATGTCATCTTGCTCCTTCCCTGACCACACACCCTGCCTGGGGCTGGACAGAGAACCAATAAATGTCTTGTTTTTTTTCTGTTCCATGAACTTCACTCTCTTGTGATAGGAAAGGAGAATAAAAGGAAAACCTTGTGTTTGCTACTTGTCTGAATTTGAGCAATCTCAGAGCTTTACTAAGACTCCTTTAAAAATGAATCATTCAGTTGAGTTCAGTTCAATCGGTCAGTCGTGTCCGACTCTTTGCAACACCATGAACCGCAGCACGCCAGGCCTCCATGTCCATCACCAACTTCCGGAGTCCACCCAAACCCATGTCCATAGAGTCGGTGATGCCATCCAACCATCTCATCCTCTGCCATTGGCCGTAATACAACTCCAGTCTGCATATAACACCACGAGTCTTAAAATCCACTATAGCAGTCAGGGTCCTGGCAGGAATAACGACACACTCAATTACCTTGGGAGGAAGTGAGGAGAGTTTAAGGAAAGAATTATTTCATGAAGATGTGTCAGAGTTGAGTGAACCAAACTCAATGGTGAAACACCCAGGGATGAGGCCCACTGGGGAGCTATTTCCATCCATAGAGTTGGAAAGTGATGGCCCTGATAACTGCTGAGCCCTGGGAGAGGGCCTGCCTGGCAGGATCTGTGGTCTTAAGTAGAAGAACACAACGGCCAAGCCAAAGGCTGGCAGGGGATAAATAACCCATCCCCTCCCTTCCAGCCCTCAGATCTCCCACCGGCCAAACCCAACTCAAGGTCTCCAGAGACCTTCTTCTGGCGATACAGAAGACGGGGCCAAAGGGTAAATATTTCTGGAGTGTCAAAGAATACAGAGCTACTCTCTCTGTCAGAGTCCAGCAGGAACAAATGGCAACCCTTAGTTAGAATAATACATCAAGAGTTCCTTTACAAAGCATCTATTTACAAAAGTGTGGGCAGGACACAGGGGAACCACAGAGGTCAAAGTAGTAACCTGGAGTTAATAGCAGTGGAGCTGTTAGCTCCTAGTGATTCTAATAGCAATTCCATATGTGGGCTCTTTACCCCAACACCGACTGGACATTCTACAAGTCCGTTCTCATACTATCTACCTGGAGAAGAAGCCAGATCCCACCAGTTAGGGGCTCAGTCCCACAAGACTGCCCTCCACTTTGGATGCCAATCAGAGGTCCAGATTGTTGGGCTTTCCTGGTGGCTCAAGTGGTGAAGAATCCGACTGCCAATGCAGGAGACACAGGTTTGCTCCCTGATCCGGGAAGATCCCATAAGTCTTGGAGCAACAATATCCATGTGCCACAACTATTGAGCCTGTGCTCTAGAACCTGGGAACTGCAACTACTGAAGCCCGAGTTCCCCGAAGCCCATGTTCTGCAATAAGAAAAACCACTGCAGAGAAGCCCACTCATGGAAAACAGAGAGTAGTCCCTGCTTGCAGCAACTAAAGAAAAACCCGTGCAGTGACAAAGACCCAGCATGGCCAAAATAAAATAAATAAAACATATTATATTTTTAAAACAGTCCAGATTGTTATCTGCGCTGCTTACGAACAGGCTATAAATTAGAGGTTCCCATGACCTCCTCCTTGGGTTCAGTTAATTTGCAAGAGATGCTCACTGAACTCAGGAAAAGTTTACCCACTAGATTACTGATTTATTATAAAAGGTATTAAAGAATTCAAGGCAACAGCCAGATGAAGAGATAGGGCAAGATCCCAAACAAAGAAGCTTCTGTCCCCACTGAGTCTGGGGCCTGGCACAGTGGCACGTGGAAGCGTTCTGGTTCATCAACCTGGAAGCTCTCCAAACCCCATCCTTGTCCATTTTTATGGAGGCTTCATTACATAGGGTGATTGATCACATCAATGGCCACGGGTGGTTGCATTCATTCTCTATCCCCCCCTCCCCTCCCTGGAAGTCAGGGGGTGGGACTGAAAGTTCCAACCCTTCAATCACTTGGTAGTATCCCCTGGCAACCAGTTCCCATTCTTAGGTTATCTGGGGGCTTTCTAGAGGTTGCCTCTTTAACAAAAGTACCCCCTTCCTCCCATCATTTAGGGAATACCAAAGGTTTTAGGAACTATGTGCCAGGATTAGGACAAAGGCCAAATATATATATTTCTTATTACAAATCACCATATTATACCACCCCAGCCCCAAAGAAACAGGGGCGAACACTGATACCAGAACCCAGAAAGAGAGTGAGTGGAGGAGGCTGCCTTGAGAGGGGCAGTTGTGTTAGTGAAGAAACACAAGCAGCCTAAGGCAGGGCCCAGGAGTAGATATCCTGGCCTGCCCCTTGTTCTGGGCTTCCCAAGTGGCCCAGTGGTAAAGCGTCTGTCTGCCGTTGCAGGAGACACAGGTTCTGTCAGGAAGACAGACTGGGTCAGGAAGATGCCCTGGAGGAGGAAACGGCAGCCCGCTCCAGGATTTTTCCCTAAGAAATCCCATGGACAGAGGAGCCTGGAGGGCTGCAGTCCATGAGGTTGCAAAGAGTCAGACATGAGTGAGTGACTGAGCCCAAGACCCTTATTCCACCCTCTAGGGTCCCACCAGGGCTTCCTGTTAACCCAAATGAGCTGGAGGCCAAGACATCACCAAGACTGGTGATGTGTCCTAAAGTACAGCCTCCCAATAGGGAGGAGGATGGGGAAAAGTGAAAAAGGAATCTAGAGAGGCTAACGATACCTAACACACTTAAAAAATTTTTTTATTTTAAATTGGAATATAGTTGCTTTACAATGTTGTGTTAGTTCACGCTACGCAGCAAAGTGAATCAGTTATACACAGATCCGTTCTTTTTCAGATGTTCTTCCCATCCAGGTCACCATAGCATACCTGTGTTTAACTAAGTCCCTCTTCCTTTCCTTTATTCCTGGTCCTCTTCTTTCCACTGAATTTTACTAACCTTTTATATCAAGCACTGTGCCAAAAGCTCTCACACAAATTATTTGGTTTAACCCTCAAGATTTCTCTCTAAGGCAGAAAATATTGGTTATCCCTCAGCAAGCATTCTCCATCTTGCGACAGTTTCAATCTTTTTAACAGAAGAGCTCTTTTTTTTCTTTTTTTTTTTTTCAGACGAGCTCCTTTTAAAAAAAAAAAAAAGAAAGAAACCTCACTGGAAGCCTAAAATATGAAATTCATCAAGGACTATATATTAGTGGAAATTTTAAAATGTAAATTTACATTTTCT
Organism: Dama dama; assembly: GCF_033118175.1. Lineage (NCBI taxonomy): Eukaryota > Metazoa > Chordata > Mammalia > Artiodactyla > Cervidae > Dama > Dama dama. The sequence goes on along the minus strand of NC_083699.1, from coordinate 4,951,993 downwards.
TGTAGTTAGATTAACTAAGGAGAACAGGACTTTCCCCCCCCTCTCACTGTGCAGCTTCTGGGATCTTAGTTCCCAGACCAGGCATCGAATCCAGGCCCCCCCGGTAGTGAGAGTGCAGAGTTCTAACCACTGGACTGCTAAGGAATTCCCCAAGAACAGGATTTTTGATTAATGCAAAAGTTTGCCACCAGTTTCACTAGCCTCCATTAGCATCAGCAACTGCAAACATTGACACATCACCCAAAACAGAGTTGGACAACCACTGAAATAAGTGACTGGAGAATCATGAAGCTTCAGTGTTTCCAACCTACAACTTCTCGGCAATGCCTCCCTTTGGTAAAATCAGAATCTGACTATTAGAACACATGAGATATGACTGACAGCTACACTTTCCGGTCACCTGGTCAGGAAAGTTCATCCCTCTGAAAACTCATCCTTTACGCCTCAGTTATCAAACACTTAGGAGCAGCTTATCCCAGGAAGTGAAAGCGCTTGTTGAAAACATGGAGATTTAGGAAACCAGGATGTGATTAACCACATTGGCACTTTTCCAAATGAACAGTTAACATCCAGGGGCAGGAAAACAAGTGCTGGTTAGTAATCCCAGGGTTTACAGAAGGGGTTTAGACCCAATCCTAACAATCCACTGTGACAGACCCGAAAATTCCTAACTTATTGTAGCTGCAACCACGCTGCCTTAAAAAAAAGTATTAGTCTAATCAAAATTTATTTATCAGTGCCTCTACTCCTACAGAAGAAAAAAAAAACAACCCTGTTTTTGTTGAGTCACTCAGTCGTGTCTGACTCTTTGGGACCACGTGGACTGTAGCACACCAGGCTTCCCTGTTCTTCACCATCTCCCAGAGCTTGCTCAGTCATCTCAATTGCATCAGTGATGCCATCCAACCATCTCATCCTCTGTCATCTCCTTCTCCTCCTGCCTTCAATCTTTCCCAGCATGAGGGTCTTTTTGAGTGAGTCAGCTCTTTGAATCAGGTAGCCAAAGTACTGGAGCTTTGGCTTCAGCATCGGTCCTTCTAATGAATATTTAGGACTGATTTCCTTTAGGATTGACTGGTTTGATCTCCTTGCAGTCCAAGGGACTCTCAAGAGTCTTCTCCAACACCACAGTTCAAAGCTCTCCAGAAAACATAAAATTAAGATTTGAACTGACACATGAGGTTTCTAACGGTTATTGTTTGTTCAAAAAATGCTTTGACGTTGAATTCATTCATTCATTCATTTAACAAATATGTAAATTCAGAGAATGTTCCAAGAGTCATTCTAAATTCCTGATAAGTCTCAGTGAGCCACATGCCAGAAAGAACACAGGTTCTGAAGTCGATTGGAATTGGTGTACCAATTCTTAGAGCATTTTAGTTCAAGTAATAGAATACCAAACTTACACTGGCTCAAACTAACCTTTTTAATTTTTTGTCCAATCTCTAGAAGCCTGGAGGGAAGCAGCTGCTGCCTGTGGTTCAGAGGCTTGACCAGGAGGGCTACATCTCTGCAGAGCTCCTAGCTTTTATTCTCATCCCTCCATGGTGACCAGATGGCTGTGAGGGAAGGCGGCCATGAGGAAATGGGTTGGTGATAGCCACACTGGAAGAGGGTTGTGATAAATGGTAAGTTCTATGTGGAGCATGCTGTCAGGGAACTCGGTGATGTCATGACACTCAGCACACAGGTCCTGTAGGCCAGCAGACATACAGAACTGGATCTGAGGACTGAAGTCAGAGTTGAGGAGGATATCTGAGGTAGGTATGCAAGAAGAGTCAAAGTCCAGAGGTCAAGGGAAGATTGTCTTCTTAGAACTGAGAGAGATAGCCCTTCTGTACCAGGGATCGGTCTGAAAGGGAAGAGAGTGTTGATGGGACAGTTGAAGGATAGTAGCCTCATTAAAGAGGCAGGTGAGGTCCTCTGGGAGGAGGATTGAGGCCATATTGAGTGGTTGGTTTCGAAACAGCCAGTGTGGCGATATGTAAGGGCTGAAGAAAAATGACTCAGCTGGTAGCACAATAAAACTTGGAGTGATTCAGGTCTGCAGATTTCCAAAGTTTCCCCAGCAGTGGTTCAGGGCCTAAGAAAGGAAACATGGCCAGAGGAAATGGATGACACCAGGTTGGTGATGGCCATGGGATGAGGGAGTCAAGAGCACCCATGGTGACCAGGAAGAAGGGGCTGACTAGATTCCAAGCCAGGCAAGGAGACCGTTCATGGGGTCAACCCTCTACCAGGAAGCCCATGTCTCAGGCTCCTTCTCCTCCTGGTCCCACTTGGGTCCAGGAACTCTGGGATCCCTCTTCCTACAAGACCAGCTGCAGGGCACCAGGGGCAGATGAGTTTTCCAAGAGAAAGCAGAGAAGGGACAATTAGAATCAAACCATGAGGAAGGTAGCCAGTTTCCAGCAAACTCTAGTGTAGCAGAACTCTATCTCCAGACCTCAGATCACTCCTGAGGGGTTAACTCTAAATTCGGCTGAACTGACATACTTTCTGTTATTTTCATACTTTATTTCTTATTCTCATCTTTTTAATAGTGGGGCTCTCCAAACCTCCTTCCCTATGGAGGGTTTTAACTTAGAAGAAGGACATGCTGATATAGCCTTTAAATAGACTCCTTCAACCAAACTCTAACCAGTGGAGGCACTGACGCAGAATCAGCCATCCACTTGTCACAGGACGGTCCTCTCCACTTCTGCGGCCCCTCACAATCATTCCTGGTTTGGGGAGATGTTGCTCAAACATCTGCAGCACCACAGGAAGGTAAATTGGGAGTGACGGAAGGATCCATTGTGGGTAGAGATCCAAGTCTAAGGAAAGTAGAAGGATGTGACTGGAGAGCACCAAGAATGCCAAATGTGAAATCTTTCAAGGGGAAGAAAGGGTACCGTGATGGTTGCTCAACCACTGAAATCAAATGACAGCTCTTTCGTCTGTCCACATCTTCACCTCAGAACTGTAGCCTTCTCTTTAGCAGAGAAAGATGGCTTCCCTAGTCTCACAGAATTCTAGGTTCTTTGTATTGGGAGCTCATCGACTGGTCGTCTAGGCCAGGCTGCCACCAAAGCAGCTGGCACTTCTGAAATTGCCTTGGTGGTGGGCTGTTTAGCATCTCTTCAAACATGACTGGGCGGGGGGGACTGTTACTTGTTGGTGAAACAGTCCATTACTTTCCGGAAACTCTTGATTCTGAGACAACTGTCCTGATGTGGGATTGCTATTTCCTTCTGTGTACCTTTCCTTTATTTGTCCCCATTTCATCCTGTGATGCCTCATGAAGTAGATATTTTCCCTTCCCCAAATGAGGTCCGTCCAATGTTTCTGTGCTCCTCTCAGGTTCCCACTAACTTTCTTTTCTGAGACCCAATATCCCCAGTCCTTTGACTTCCCTTTCATGGGCATGGCTTTGGGACGCCTCACCATGCCGGTCTTCATCTCTCAGCTGGTCACGTAAGAATGACGCACCCAGACCCGAACACTGCCTTTAGGATGCAGGCTGACTGGGATGAAGAACAGCGGAACCATCTTTTCTCTCAACTGGACACTCATGGGACAACCACTCTAGCCTAAGAGTGCATTCACCTCTTTAGTCTGATGAGGCTATAACCCCATCTTCTGGGGTTTCAGTGAACTACCACTTGGCTCTGCTTTCTGCCTGTGGTTTTGTAACCAAAATTATATATGAAACTTGTCCCGAATCCTCTTTCTCTGAAGTCTTGGGCTAAATTCCACATCTCATTCTGATTCCTGGGGAATTTCTCTTTACCAACTGCCATGACTGCTGCTTCCACTTCTCTAACTGATATGCTAGTTCAGTTTAGTTTAGCGTTATGTATAAAGTCATCGCTATGTGCCAGGAATTGTATTGGATGCTAAGGTGGGGGGAGAGCATGTAAATGAAATTAGGTTATGATTTCTACCCTGATACTATACATGAACACACCATTACAGTGTGATACAGGTGAACTGTAACATATAAACACAGTGGTTATGGGGGCCCAGATGAGTGACTCTTGACCCAAGCTGGAAATTCAGGGAAGGGTTCCCAGAAAAAGAAGTATCTTGAACAAAGAATTAGAAGGTGCTGAGAAGATAGCAAGAAGATGAAAGGACAGAAAGAGTGAGGTCAAGAAGAAAGCAAGCATGATGGCATATATGAGGAGTTATAGGGTCTTTGGAACTACTAGAGCATCAAGGACCAGACAAGGAAGGTGAGGTCACCAAAAATCTCACTCTCTGCCTTGGACTTGACTCAGCAGACATTGGCGAGCTCTTGAAATGTTTCAAGAAGATGGGAGAGAAATAAAATTTGCTTTAATCACTTTGGTCTCAATATAAAAAATGGATTCTAAGAAGGTTAACCTGGAGGCAGGCAAGCGGTTGGGAATATTTAGGAGTCTAATGTAATAACTTATGCAAGAGATGTCGAGGACCCTAATGAAGACAGTAGTGGTAGGATGGGACAAAAATTCAGATAAAGTCCCTGAAGCCTGGATTAAATGGCTAGGAGGATGGTGATACAAGCAGCTGAGAGGCTAGAGGAACTATTTGGGGAACCATGGGTTCAAGTTTGAACATGCAGAACCTGAATTGCTTACTGGACATGCAATTCTAATGTCCAATAAGTTATTGGATTTATGTATCTGAATGTCACAGGAGAGACCAGACTAGGAGAGGAGGGGCTTTAGTTCCTCAATGGAAGTTAAAATCATGAGAATAATTGAGTTAGGACAAGGAGAGCCTGTAAAGAAATAGCCACGGAGCTAGCACACAGCTGTGAGGTGCCAATATTTCAGGTAGATTTTACAAGTAAGTTCAGTGTGTTTCCTTTGATTCTGTGGCCAACATTTAAAATCAGGAAATTTCACCAGAAAATGAAAATTTTCAGATTCTCTTCAAGACAGGAGCTCTGTACCCACTGGACTTGCATTTCCACACCGTGGTATTCCACAGCTGTGACAGGAAGCTTCCCCTTTTAAATAGGATACACATTCTCCCATTGTTGACAGCCCTGGCTACTCCCCACTGTCTTTCTAACACCAAGGCTAATGTCAGACCTCATTAATTATTACTATGGTGCTGCTGTTTCATATACTTGCTTCATTTATTTATATTACTTCCCTGGCCCTGGTAGATACTTGAGTTTTTAATTCTCAGCTTAAAAGGTGAGTAAAGAAAGAGGATCCCACTAGAGAGATCAAGAAGCACAGTTAGAGAAATGGCAAAGAACCAGGAGAGGAATACCATAGATGCCAAGAAATTTCAAGAATGGGAAGTTCAATAGCATTAAGTACTACAGAAAGATCTGATAAGGTAAGGATTAAAAGTGACTATTGGTGTTGTCAATATGAAGACCCTTCAAAATCTTTGCCAGAGAAGAGATCTTGGCTAGCCTCATTTTCGACAGAGGGATGGATGATGGAAGTGAGATCTCAGGGTTGTGAGGACTGACTGAGAGGTGAGCAAATGGAAAAACAAGTAAATTTTCCTCCTTCCAGAAACTTGACTAGAAAGGGAACGTTGACTAGAAAGATCTGGGCAGCAAATGGAAAAACAAATAAATTTTCTTCTTTCCAGAAACTTGACTAGAAAGGGAAGCTTGACTAGAAAGATCTGGGCAGCAGCCAGGGCACTGGAATGTGGAAAGGGTCAAAAGAGACAGTTTCTTTCCACAGGGGAGTCTTTGAGCATATTCACGGATTGTATGCAGAGAGCCAGTAGAGAGAACAATTGGTAATGTGTAAGAGAGATGATGGGGCTTCCCTGCTAGCTCAGATGATAAATGCAGGAGACCTGGGTTTGATCCCTGGGTCAGGAAGATCCCCTGGAGAAGAGAAAGGCAGCACTCTCTGGTATTCTTGCCTGGAGAATTCCATGAACAGAGGACTCTGGTGGGCTATAGTCCATGATGTTGCAAAGAGTTGGACAAGACTGAGCAACAAACACATAAGAGAGATGATAATGCATAGAAGAAGATGCCAGAAACGAGAAGTAGGTCAAGAATGCAGGTGAAAGGGGTGGCTTTGAACTAAAAAAAGGAACTCGTTATCCCTATGAGTGGTGGAAAGGAGAAAATCAGGACGAAAGGGAAGTTTGTAAGGTCAAATTATGTCCAATCACTTTCTTGATAAAGTAGAGAGAGTGTCCTTTGCTGAATGTGAGAACTATGGGTTGGAGGTAAAGATCTCAAGGAGGATGGCAGATGGCTGTCAGAGTTCCTGGGTGGGAAGGAGAGTAGGGGTTTGCTGAGAATCACCACAGGGCTGTTGAATGGTCCCAAGGACCCAGCTGAGGCTAAAGGTCAGTAATTCCCAGCGACACCGGTGCTTTGAGTGAGTGATTGATTTTTCTCTAACCCCTGAGAGACATGCTCAGAAATGCAGCGACTGTTTACTATAGCACATGGTAATATTATCTTTAAGGGTGGCAAATACTATGGCTAAAAATACAGTCCGAGTGAAAAAAGCAAGGATGGCCATCATCTTCAAAGCAGCAAATGTTCAGGAAACCTCAACTGAACTCTTGGTGTCACCTTTCACACATTCCCCAAGTTTAAGTGTAACGGGAGCAAAGTAACCCTTGGCTCAAGAAGGCTCTTCCTACAATTGTTTCTTCCAATTTTCAGCTGACTGAAGGGGTTGCCACAGCATCCCCTTTGGGCGTCCCAGGGGGCGCTAGTGGTAAAGAACCCGCCTGCAATGCAGGAGACATAAGAGACACAGGTTCCATCCCCGGGTGGGGAAGATCCCCTGGAGGAGGAAATGGCAACCCACTCCTGTATTCTTGCCTGGAGAATCCCACGGACAGAGGACCCTGGGGGGCTACAGTCCATGGGTAGCAAAGAGTCGGACCCAACTGAAGTGAATTAGCACATGAAAGCATTCACTCTCATGCAGGGTAAGTTGATTGTGTTTTAGGAAGTTTGAGACATAAGACAGAAACAGAGTCCAGAGCCTACCAAGGGGAGGGTTAAACTTAAACTGAGAAGATGGGAGCAAGAAAAGAGCCAGAGAGAGGACAGGAACAATTAAGGGACAAGGAGCAGGAGTCAAGGACAGAGGGAACAAGAGAAAGGAGGGGGTAAGGGAGAAGCATGAAAGGCCAGAGAAGAGGGAGAAGCACTAAAAAGAAGAGTGAGGAGTAAAGCAGGAAGGAAGAGGTTAGTTCCAACTCTGGAACCTAGAAGTCTGCCTGGGAGCCAGCCCCGCCCCTCCACCTGCCCTGGGAGTTGGGCCTGGGGCCCCACCCGTAAAACTCTCTTTGTTGGTATCACAAAAGCACACCCATTCCCACCCAAGCCTTCTACCTTGCTGCTCAAAGTCTAGGCCTTTTTGTTTGAAAAGATCTCTGCCAGGACCTCCCTGATGATCCAGTAGTTAAGATTCTAAGCTCTGAGTGCAGGGGGCCTGGGTTCAATCCCTGGCCAGGGAACTAGATTCAGCATTCCGCAGCTAAAGAGCCTGCATATTGCAACTAAGACCCAGTGTAGCCAAATTAAACAAAATTAAAAAAAAAGTCTCTGTCAATTAAAGGGACAGTGGTGTCTAAGGGAAGCTACAAGGATATAACTGTAGAAATGTCTTATCCTTTTATTATTTTACCTCCATGTAAATGTAATAGGACATCACTAAATCTCAAATGCAGTCTATTTTGCTCATGGAAGTTAAAACAAATTGGGATGTTCAAAACTTTCTTCAGCCATTGGCTGGTTGGGTGATCATGGGTCCTTCACTTAAACTCTGAGTCCCTGTACATTTTTTTGGTTTAAGTCTGTAAATCCATTCATCTCATCATTCTACAAAAGGATCTTCTGAGTATGAAGATAGGAAGAACTTGTAACACCCTGTTTTCAAGGAGCTTACTAACTCTTGGAGGGGGAACCCATGTGTGGACATCATTATTTTAGATTATGTCACTAGGGTGTCTTTTAGTCAAGGAGAGTTCACTTCCTCTAAATATCCCTTAGGTGTTGCTCCAGTTCTTTTTATTGCTGTTTTGCATTTTTTTTTTAAATAATAGCTTTACTGAGACCCACACTAGTTTTTATGTGGCACCCTAATCTACCCCACCACCACCTTCCGATTGGATTGTCTTCTTAATCTCCTAGTTCTAGAAATTCTGGAGTCCCCCACTGTGTCATAGACCTTGAAGACCATGCCCAGGTTTGGCGATTCACTAGGATTCACAGGACTCAGCAAATAATCAGATTCCTGGCTGTGACTGATGACCAACACAGAATACAGGGCAATCAGCAAAGGGAAGAGGCACATGGGTTGAAGTCTGGAGGACACCAACAGAGGCTTTTTCAAGGCTTCTTCCAATGGAGTCACATAGGATGTGATTAGTCCTGCTCACAATATATCGTGATATCACGTGTGACATGTCTACCAGGGAAGCCACTGAAGATTCAGTGCCAGGATTTTTACTGGGGGATGGTCCCACAGACACCCTCTGCTCAGCTCACACCAAACTCTCAGACGTCCAGAGGGGAAGCAGCTGTTCAGACCGTTTAGGCAAGTGAGCCCCTCTTACCGCACTGTTTTCTATCAATGCAGAGAACTTTCACCATTCAAGTTCCCAGAGGCCAGCAAGAAGTCTTTTCCAACATTGCAGCCTCAGGCTTACTAGTTCATTATTTTCTGCATACCAACATTATTAAGATATTTATTGGTTATAATAAATACACTCTGCAATACTACCTCAGTGCACTTGTCACTAACTAACATGATAATATACTGCACATGCTATTCAGTTGTCTACTTGTTATTGTCTTCCTCTCCTGCTAGAATGTAAGCCTCAGGGGGGTAAGGTCTCTGCCACATTCATTGCAGTATCTTTCACACCTTGAACAGGGCATCCCCCGTCATCAGTTCAGTTCAGTTCAGTCGCTCAGTCGTGTCCGACTCTTTGCGACCCCATGAATCGCAGCACGCCAGGCCTCCCTGTCCATCACAAATATTGGCTGAAGGAATGAGATAAACAGTTTAGCCTGGGCCAGATTCAGGTGTGAGCTTCTTGGGAACATTTGGGGGGTAAAACTCCTTCCTGGGTGATCATGACCATGAAGGCAATCTCATCACAGAGATCACTGCTCTGACAGGCATCTAAAGTCAGAGTCTCTTCCGTGGAAGCAACCTAAATGTCCACTGACAGAGGAATGGATAAAGAAGATGTGGTATATCTGTACAGTGGAATATTATTCAGCCATAAAAAAAGAATGAAATAGTGCCATCTGCAGCAACATGGATGGACCTGGAGATTATCATACAAAGCAAAGTCAGACAGAGAAAGACAAATATCACATGATCTCATTTATATGTGGAATCTAAAAAAATGATATAAATGAACTTAATCGCAAAATAGAAACAGACTCAGACATAGAAGCAAACTTATGGTTACCAGTGGGAAAAGGTGAGGGGGAGGAATAAATTGGGGGTTTGGGATTGATATATACACATATTTACACATATACACATATATACACTATATTTAAAATAGATAACTGGTGGCTCAGTGGTAAAGAATTCACCTGCCAATGCAGGAGAGATGGGTTCGATCCCTGATCTGGAACAATCCCACAGGCTGTGGAGCAACTAAGCCCATGTGCCACAACTACTGAGCCCGGGAGCTGCAACTACTAAAGCCTGTGTGCCCAAGAGCCCGGCCTCTACACCAAGAGAAGCCACCACAATGAACCACTTTGCTGGACTCCTGAGGCTAGCACAGCAATATAAATCAACTATAGTCCAATTAAAATAAAACAAACCTAAAAAAAATGAAAGAAAAAAAGGTCAAATAGACTGTCAACACACAAACAAACCAAGGCAGAATCCCCGGGATCTCATCTGCAGCTGAGTCAAGAGCAAAATGTAAGAAGGTTCTGCATCTCCTTATGTCTCTCCCTCTCTTACTAGAGATAAACAGTGCTGTTGAGATTTTCTCGTGTGCCTCTCCACTCCCAGAAACATCTCTAATGTCCAGATTAAGTAGCTCCTGGGGGTAGGAAAAACTACATTCTTTTCAAAAAACAGCAATCTTCTCAGCCTTGGAGCAACCCTCCAGGACTCATGAATGGAAAAGGATCTCTGATCTGAAAATCACTTCTCACTTAATGTCTCCTCCTGCCATTGCTCTGGCAGTTGAATGGGGTCAGGCTTTCATCTTATGTAATATGATGGGACAATTCAACTTCCAATGAGTGTAAGCAAATTTTCCTAAAGCTACACAGGACAGAGCTAAGTGGTTACATAAACACATAGGGAGACTTAGAAATTTTAAAAAAAAGCTGAATACTCTGAGGGACATTTCACCCCCAGGGGAAATTAACAACCGGGTCAACGAGCAGAACTCTCCAGGTTACACGTGCATCTCACGGTTTTATGACTGCACCACAGGAGGAGGAAGTGGCTTTAGTGCTCACTGCGAGAAGGAGGAAAGAAGCAACGCTTTTTATCTCCGGAGGACGAAAAAGGAATACAGCCAGCTGGGTGAAGGATTTGGGGTTACAGAAACGCATCAGTTGGGAAAACTCACCCCCCAAAAGACTGACGGAAAGAACTGAATGAAAGGACTAGTTATAGAAGTATGGGCAGGTTAAGGGAACTAACAGGGAATGGTGAGGCACTCTGGGAAGAACAGTGGCAGGAAGCTTATGCTACTTTCAAGCCAGATGCGAGCATAGGGCAGAAGGGAGGTCACTGAACCAGCAAGTTCTATAGTCCTGGAAGAGGAGGCCCCACCAGGAGCTGCAGCTGGGTGCAGACAGGATCAGAACCGTAAGAAAACTGGGGGTTTGGGGGTGGTGGATGATAAGTATCCCAGTCTCTCTTTCCTTCTACTTAATAATCTCCTGCCGATGCCTCCCACTGGCCAAAGCCAACAGGAAGCTGGGGGGTAAGGAAATCTATGTGAGACAGATCACAGAGTCCAGCTTCCTGGGGCGTGAGCAAGACAGGGAAGGGATGGGCGAGCTGCAGTGGGCATGTGGGAGAAAGTCAGCACAAGGGATCTCTACTACCCTCACCGCCGCTCAGTGCAGCACCCTGGGCTACTAGGGTCTCTTTCCTCTCTGCCTGGCTTATTTGTTCGGCTAACTACCCTTAAAGAGAGGCTTGGCTCTGCCTGCACCCCCACCCTGAGCTACATCAGACATTCCCCATTTCTATGTGCCTGCAAGTGACGCAAAAGGTTGTGCACAGAAGCCTAAGTTAACTGATAGCCAGTGAGGGCTGACATGTTTTAATGTGTTAGGCACGGCCCTACGTCCTGTGCACGGACAATCCTCCTGCCTACTCATGAAATGGTTTACCACGAAACTAACCAAGAAGCTTCAGGGCCTCTCACTAGCACAAACATCTCTGAAGGTCCTTATAGGGATCCTAATAAATGTACACAGTTATATTTTTAGAAAGTCTGTAAGTATTAATAGAAGGCGTCTCTGGTGGCTCAGTGGTAGAGAATCTGCCACCAATGCAGGAGATGAAAGCTACATCCCTGAGTCGAGAAGATTCCCTGGAGAAAGAAATGACAACCCACTCCAGTATTCTTGCCTGGGAAGTCCCACGGGCAGAGGAGCCTTGTGGGCTACATTCCATGGGGTCGCAGAGAGTCGGGCACAGCTTAGTGACTAAACAACAAATAGAAGATGTGTTCATATTAATTGATTAAAATGACTGACTCTTTCCACCCAGAATTCCCTACCACCATGCTTTCCTTCTTATCAGGGGACATTGAGTATCTGTGGGGATTTTGGTTCTGACTAATGAGAAGGTGAGTTGAGATTACATTTAATTTGGGTGCAGTGGAATCTTTTCAGGTGGTTTATAATCATCCCATGTAGGGATGGTTTCCAGGAATGTTCCTGCTGTCCCCTCTGCTGATGCATCATGAAAGAAAGCTCAGGGCCAGAGAGGAAAGTGACCTAGAGCACATGATAGTGGGTATATGGGTGCAGAGGAGAAAGAGAGCCAGAAACCAGTCTTTGGAAAATCCTTCCAGCCATCAGCTGTGATTTCTCACTGATGCCTAGACAAAATGGAAGTTCTCTCTTGGCAAGAATACATTGTACAATTCAGTGTATACAAGTGTAACAGCACTGTACTTTTCCCTCCAATCTTTTAAGGGAATTGTGTGAATAACAGAATTCCTGTGCCCATAAAGCATAAGCCAATATTACCACTGATTATATGCAAGTTATCATAAATTTTGTATCTTGTATTTTGTATTGTATCATGTATTTTGTAAATCACACAAGTAAAACTAGAGAAAAATTAGTTTGTAAATATATTCTAAAATAATGCTATAATAGCTAGTATTTACAGAGCCTATATGATATGACTAGAACAGTATTACATACTTGAAAGATAGTCCATTTAATCTTCACAAGAACATTTTGAGGTAGGTATACCTGTTATCCCCTTCCTGGTTTTTATTTTCAAAAGCCAAAACTCATTGCTGAGGCCGAATTAGAGGTGAGACATGAATATTTTTCCAGGAAGCATGATTAAAGAAGGACTTTTCTAAAACAAAGCCCCAGGGACTGGACCGCAGTGACTGGGCCCCAGGCTGCAGCCATGACGTGCTAAGGACCAGCAAGGTCAAAGTGTGGTATGGAAATAGCTATAAATTAAAACATGATAACCTTTAAAATGTCGTACTAAAAGTGGATAAACATACTTTGTGAATTCAATAAGTACATGGAATATTTTCATGTCTGTTCTCAAAAGTACTTTAAACACATAAAAATGCTCAGTGGTCATCATAAAAATGAATAAAGTATTGATTCATGCTAGGATATGACAAATCCTGAAAACAATATGCTAAGTGAAAGAAGCCAGACATAAAAGGTTACCTTATGATTCCATTTATCTAGGTATCCTTGTATCATTATTTCATACAAGTCAACTTATATGAAATATCCATAAAGGCAAAATTCATCAAGACAGGTTAGTAGTTGCCAGGGCCAGTGTTTGGGGGGGATGGGGAGTGACTGCTAACAGGGTGATGAAAATATTCTGGAATTAGATTATAGTGATGATTGTACAATTTTGTGAATGTTCAGAAAAAACTCAGTTGTATATTTTAAAGGAATGCATTTTATGTTATGTCAATTACATCTCAAAAAAAAAAGAAGCCTGGCGTGCTGTAGTCCATGGGGTCACAAAGAGTTGGACACAACCAAGGGACTGAACTGAACTGACTGAAAGCTGCCATTAAAAAAACCACTAAAAAAAAGAATACTCAGTGGTCACTAAGATCAAATGAAATCAGCCACCATTCCATGTACAATACTTACATTTAGCAAATACTACACACACACACACACATTAGTACATAGTACTAATCCTTGAAGATCCTAAGGAAACACTTGAGATAGTGAACAGTTCAGCAGAAATTAGTAAAACATCTAACAGGATGGAGGCCTGAAATTATGATTAAGGTGATTTAGAAACATTTAAAAAAAATTTTTTTTTTTCTTCCGAGTTTAAGGACTAAGATGTGTATCTGTCATCCAAGTTGAACTCTGAAAACTGCATCAAAGGAATTTTACAGCTTAGTTCACCTCCTTTAGTATCTGCGTTAACTGACAGAAAGAACATTGGCTTTGAGACAAAAATAATTGGCTTCAATCCCACTTCTGCTATTTATTAACTAAGTGATCTTGGAAAATTTATTAAAAAAAAAAGAACTCTCTGAGCCTCAGTCTCTTCAACTGTAAAATGGGCATCATTGTGAGAGTTCATTAGTCAGTGCCTTTAAAACTCTGGGCTTGCTGCTATATAATAGGCACTTAAAGATCGGTTCCCCTTTTAAAAGAAAATAAAATCTAAACACATTTTCTGGAGGAAAGTGTTGCAGAAGCACAAATTACATAGTTCTGTTCCAACACCACCTAGTTAATATGTTTTATGAAGAAACTCAACTGTAATTTTTAAAAAATTTTTGACTCACATAACATTTTCCCCTGCTTTCTAAAACTGGAAACTAAGGAGGTAACGTGTATCCATCTGTGCACCCACACCCTTCTGAATATGAAATTTACATAAAAGCCTCCTCAGTCTGTTTATCCAGGCCTCCTTGGCTCTGAGGCAGATATATCTGCTTCAATTAGAACCTAATCCTGCTCACCTCATACTAAAACCAGTGAGAAAGAAAAACAATAGTCCATTTAATTAAATTATGCTAAAGCCTGAATTCAATCCATCCGTGTATTAAGAAGGAAGATTTTGAATATTGATTACTATTCCTTGCATAAAACCCCCACTACCTGCTCCCAACTCCCTCTCTAATAAAGAATGATGTTCCGCCTCTCCCCGCCCCCCACCTCCTGTTGCCCTCTACTCTGGCAGTTTCTATTTTATTTAAAAACAAATCAAATAGGTCCAGTTCTAGGCAAAAGAGAATGATATTGTTTCTGCTTCTCCTTCTTTCAACCATTGCTTCTGGTTTCTGGAACTTTCTCTCTGTCCTTATCCCAACCATATGATACTGGGGGGTGGGGTCACTGTCCTCCTGGCACCCACTGTGGCTTTTCATTCCTTGTGCAGCACCCTGGGCTACCGGGGTCTCTTTCCTCTCTGCCTGACCTCTCTCTCTGTTCTGCTAACTGCCCTTACAGAGATGCTTGGCTCTGCCTGCATCCATATCCTGAGCTACACCAGGCATCTCCCACTTTTGTCTGCTTGGAAATTACACAAAGGGTTGTGCACAGAAGCCTGAGTTAACTGATGCCCTGCTTTTTATTGATCTGGGATGATCTGAGGACTCCTATAGAATCTGTACCCAAATCCAGCTCTGAATGGAGGCTGCACAATAAACTGACTTCACGCAGTTCTATGTGAAAGAGTAAGGGCCTGCCCCTTTTGCAGGAATTAGCTAAGGAGCTAGAACTGGATAGACAGATTGGGATGGTGGATTAGAGATGAGGGCAGTTACTTGCAAACCTGATTTACCATGAATCACCCAGGGAGCTTTGAAATAACATTGAAGTCCTAGCCTCATTTCACTTGATTTAATTGACCTTGTTGGGAATTGGAATTTTTTTTTTAATCGTGGTAAAAAAAAAAAAGTACATGCAATTTCCATCACAATTAAAGTTTATAAATTTATTAGTGTTGCAAAAATGATAACTAGTTCTTTTTCATCTTGCAAATCTGAACTCTATCCCCACTAAACATCAGCTCCTCTTTTTCCCCTTTCTCCAGATGCTAGGAACTACCATACTACCTTCTGTCTCTATGAATTAGACTACTTTAGATATTTCATTTAAATGGAGTCATGCAGTATTTGTCTTTTTGTGACTGGCATTTTTCACTTAGTATAATGTCCTCAAGTTTCACCCATGATGTAGCATGTGACAAGGCTGAGTAACACCCCTTTGTATGTTTATGCCACATCTTGTTTATCTACTTGCCTCTTGATGCATATTTAGGATGCTTCCACCTCTTAACTACTGTGAATAATGCTGTTTATGAACATGGGTGTGCAAATATCTCTTCAAGACCCTGCTTTAGATTCTTTTGCATACATATCCCAAAGTAGGATTGCCAAATCATAGGACAGTTTTATTTCTAATTTTTAGAGAAACGGCCATACTGCTTTCCATGGTGGCCGCACCAAGTTTACATTCCCATCAACAGTGTACAAGGCTTCTGATTTCTTCGCATCCTTACCAACATTTGCTACTTTGTGGGGGTGTTTTTGGTTCATTTTGTAAGAGCCATCTTAATGCATGTGAGGAATGATGGTGATATCTCATTGTGATTTTGATATGAACTTCTCTGATGATCAGTGATATTGAGTATCTTTTCATATGCCTATGGGCCATTTGTATATCATCTTTGGAGAAATATCTATTGAAGTTCTTTAGCCAAGTTTTAATCAGGTTATTTGATTTTCTGTTGTTTTTGAGTTGTAGGAGTTCATTATATGTTCTGGATATCAATCCCTTATCACATATACAATTTGCAAATATTTTCTCACATTCCATAGGCTGTTTTTCACTCTATTGATTATGCTGCTTGATGCACAAAAGTTTTAAGCTGACATATTCCCATTTGTCTATTTTTGCTTTTGTTGCCTGTGCTTTTTATGTCATATCCAAGGAAGCATTGCCAAATCCAATGTCATTAAGGTTTCCCCCTATGTTTTCTTCCAGGAGTTTTATATTTTCGGTCCTTACATTTAGGTCTTCATTTGATTTTTGCATGTGGAAAGGGTCCAACTTCCAGGGTTTTTTGGGGTTTTTTTTTTTTTCGCATATGGACATCCAATTTTCCAAAACCATTTGTTGAAGAGACTTTCCTTTGTCCATTGTACTTGTACTTTTGTTGAAGATCATTTGACATATCGGCAAGGGTTTATTGCTGGGCTCTTTATCCGATTCTACTGGTCTGTATGTCTGCCATTATGCAGATTTCACATTGTATCAGTTCAGTTCAGTCGCTCAGTTGTGTCCGACTCTTTGAGACCCCATGAACCGCAGCACACGAGGCCTCCCTGTCCATCACCAACTCCTGGAGTCCACCCAAACCCATGTCCATTGTGTCGGTGATGCCATCCAACCATCTAATTCTCTGTCATCCCCTTCTCCTCCTACCCTCAATCTTTCCCAGCATCAGGGTCTTTTCCAGTGAGTCAGCTCTTCGCATCAGGTGGCCAAAGTATTGCAGTTTCAGCTTCAACATTAGTCCTTCCAGTGAACACCCAGGACTGATCTCCTTTAGGATGGACTGGTTGGATTTCCTTGCAGTCCAAGGGACTCTCAAGAGTCTTCTCCAACACCACAGTTCAAAAGCATCAGTTCTTCAGCACTCAGCTTTCTTCACAGTCCAACTCTCACAATCCATACATGACCACTGGAAAAACCATAGCCTTGACTAGATGGACATTTGTTGACAAAGTAATGTCTCTGCTTTTTAATATGCTCTCTAGGTTGGTCATAACTTTCCTTCCAAGGAGCAAGTGTCTTTTAATTTCATGGATGCAATCACCATCTGCAGTGATTTTGGAGCCCAGAAAAATAAAGTCAGCCACTGTTTCCCCATCTATTGTATGGATTACTGTAATTTTGTAATATGTTCTGAAATCAGGAACTGTGAGGCCTCCAACCTTGTTCTTCTTTTTCAAAATTGTTTTGGATATCTGAGATCTCTTGAGATTTTATGCAAATTTTAGGATGAATTTTTTTCTATTTTTGAAAAAAATATGCCACTTTGATTTTCATAGAAGTTACATGAAATCTGTAGATCATTTTGACTGGTGTGGACATCTTAATACTATTAAATCTTCCAATCCAGAAGCATGATGTCTTTCCATTTATTTGTACTTATATTTCCCCCAGTCACAGTAATTTCTCCAAAGATGAACTGATTGCCCCTTCAGAGCCAACGAGACACAAGGAGAATTTTCTTGAGATTTCTGAAACAAAAGCAAGTTTAAGTCTCATGTTCCTTGATCCTGAGAGACTGAAACTATTGTTACAATCAAGCCATGGAGCCCAAGATTGATGTCAACACAGTAAAAAGCAGAGACAAGGGATGGAGTGATCGATGTCCTCTGAGCCTTGAAGGCATCACTGCTTCTGCTGTTTTCAGGTACATGAACCCAAACAATTCCCTTCCTCCTAAACCAGTTTTTGGTTGGCATTTCTGTTACTTGCAACCAAGATCCTCGCTGATTCAGAAAATAAGATGGCTAGTCAAAGAATGGGTGACCAGGCAGCCACAATCCAGGCCAGCCGTTCTGGGCACAAGCTTTCAGCAACCAGAACAGCACTGCCTTTGAACAAAACTTGATCCTGTTTGAGTGTGTGAGTGTGTGTGTGTGCATGCAGTCATGTCTCACTCTTTGCATCCCCATGGACTGTGGCCCACCAGGCTCCTCTCTTCCTGGAATTTTCCAGGCAAGAATATTGAAGCAGGTTGCCATCTCCTACTCAAGAGGATCTTTCTGATGCAGGGATCGAACCCGAGGTGCTTGCGACTCTTGCATTGGCAGGCGGATTCTTTACCACCGGGCTGGCCACCCGGGAAGCCCTGATCCCTGGTTGAGGCCAGTCTGCGATTTAAAAATGTAACCTTGCCAACCCTGCCAACCTTCTGAGAGTCACTGCAGTTCCCCGACCCGTCACACCTGACGGATTCTTCCAGATTACACTTCCCCTCCTCCCCCTCTATTAGTCTCCCAGCACCAATCTATTCTACCCATCAACCCTGTTCACAGGCAAAGATTTAATTAATTCATTCACACTAAGGTTTACATGATTCATATGTTCCTATTGGTTAGAATATCTACATTTCAGAAGGGGACAGAATATCCCATTAACAAATAACATTCCTAGTGATGGAACGTTTTAACATGAGAGTAGTTACTTATGTGAAATTTAAAATTGCCTGGGTTCACTGTACCATCTTTGAAGCCTAATTCATTGCAGACAAATGAACTTGTCTATGCCTGTATTGCTCTATAATCATATAACTCAATGATACAGTACTTTCTTAATCATTATATAGTAATTCACAAAGGCTCATATTTCACTCTCCTCCTGTGCAGAAAAGTGCAGTGTCCTCAAAAACATCAAGGAAACAGCACCATCATCAATACTTACTAAACACTTACCACATATTCTGTATGCTAGGCATTATTCTAAAAACTTTTCATATGTCACCTGGTCTAATCCTCAATGGCACTCCATGAGGCAACTATCCTATCAATTGCATACTGCAGTTGAGGAAATTAAAGCAGAGAGACATTAAGCAACTTGTTCAAGGTGGCACAGTTACAGTTTGAAGAACACCACAGAGCAGAAGATTATTAGAGGCACCAGGGTGGAGCTGGCCTCCAGGGCTCCTCTGAGGTCCCTCAGGATTCACAACCTGGAAGCTAATGAAATTGTGAGCTGAAAAAATTATTTTAGAATCATAGAAATCGGGAGTGTCCAATGTTCTATTAAGAAAAACAAGAAAACTGAGATCTAGCCCAAGTATCAGAAATAAAACTAGACCACAAAGCTGGTCCTTCCCAGTCTGTGCTCTTTGCACTCATTCCTCTACTCACTCATTCAATCTGCATAAACATTGCATAGAAAATGTTCATTCACGGCACATGGAAACTGTTGGGAATGCCAAAATGAAAAATGCAAATATATAAGCAAAATGAATAAATAAGCTCTTTGTGCCCAAAGAAACAATGGTGTTGAGGGGAAAGTATGAAATCATTACCGTAAAGTGTGATGATGCACTGATCAGACAGGGAAAAGCCAGCTCCGCCTGGAGGAACTGGCAAAGCTTCACTGGGGAGAAAGAGCAGGACCTTCAACGGAGGCCAAGGTGGGGAAGTGTCATCAGGAGAGGAGCCGGCAGAGGCCAGGCGACAGGGTGGGAGACAGAGGACGTGTTTGGGGAACCACAGGGGCCTTGCTGTTGAGAGTGAGGCTGGGAAGACAGGAAGACAGGGTGATGAGGATTCTTAACACTAGGCCAAGGATTAACTCTTTTGGAGGGCCATAGGTATCCTTGGGGCTCGGTGGCACAGTGGTAAAGAATCCATCTGCCAACGCAGGAGATGCAGGTTTGACCCATGGATCGGGAAGATCCCCTGGAGGAGGAAATGGCAACCCACTCCAGTGTTCTTGCCTGGAGAACTCCAGGGACAGAAGAGCCTGGTGGGCGAAGATTCCCTGTAGGAGGAAATGGCAACCCACTCCAGTATTCTTGCCTGGAGAATTCCATGGACAGAAGAGCCTGGTGGGCTACAGTCCCTAGGGCTGCAAAAGAGTTGGACATGACTTAATGAGTGAGCACACACACACAGATGTTCTTGGTCACGTTTGCAATTGGAAACAGACCAGAGATTTAAGTCTGGGATTAACATATACACACTACTATATATAAAATAGGTAAACAACAAGGACCTACTATACAGCACAGGGAACACAATATACAATATCTTGTAATAACCTATAATGGAAAAGAATCTGAAAAAGAAAAAAATATATATGTGTATATATAACTGAATCATTTCCCGGTATACTCGACACTAACAGAACATTGTAAATTAACTATACTTCAATAAATAAATGCCAGTCTGTGGAGAAGGCGTCAGAGTTGGGTAGGTGTGCTGGGGGCGGATCTCAAGCATGGAAGTGACCTGGTTAGATTTGCTCTTGGCGTGGGAGTGGGGTGGGGGCAGGGTGGGGATGCTTCGAGGAGCTGGGAAGGGCATGGGTGGGGTCCAGGGGTGTCAGGGTCAGAGGAGCGCTCAGGAGCTCTCATAAGAACCACGAGCCAGGAGGGGCGGGTAGCGGTGCCCTGAGAGTATTCACGAAGTAAACTCGCAGGGCTTGAACTGGGCACATCGGGTGTGGGGGACAAAAGGGAATAAAGTGGGGGGGGGGGGGGGGAGCTTCCCTGGTGGCTTGGCGGTAGAGAATCCACCTGCCGATGAAGGAGACGCGGTTCTGACCCCTGATCCTGGAAGATCCCGCACGCCGAGAGACAGCTAAGCCCGTGGGCCACACCCGCTGAAGCCCGTGCACGCAGCGCCTGTGATCCGCAGCGGGAGAAGCCAGTGCGGCTGGAGAGTGGCCCCGCTCACCACAGCCAGAGGAAAGCCCGCTCAGCAAGGACCACCCAGCACGACCAAAGGCACAAACAAACGAGGTGAAGAAAGGAAGCAAGGCGAGCCTGCCTCCCTGGTTTCTGAACTGCAAGGTGGAGTAGACGGTCGGCCTTGGGCTGCCTTTCTGCACTCCTGCATGCAGGGTGTGAACAGTGCACCCGGGCGGGCCCGGGAGGAGTAACAGCATCCCTTCTCCTCCTTCCCGGCTTTACTCCCGGGACGACTCCCCAAGCAGAGCCGCTGGCAGCGCCGTCTCCTGTATCCTGTCAGAGGTTTCCGTGCGTCTGTGCGGAACTCAGCTAATTTTTAAAAACACACAAAGGATTCTGCGACAAAGACATCTCAGCAAATTGCTGAAGTTTCTAGAGAGAATGTTTGCCATCAACCATGCATTTCACAGGGTTGGGTGAGGTTTTAGGGAAGGGGACAGTGATAGGCATGGTACTTCTTCCGGGAACCACATCACTGGGAGTTTGTCTGGGGCTGTGTCACAGATTCACCCCCATGACAGCACAGTCTGAGGGACCAAAAACCACCAGTGCCCAGGTATAATGCACTAAGAATGAGACAGATAAACCTTCTTTATTAACAATTCTCCTATAATATAGGTATTTACTGTTCGTCTCTCAGTCGTTCTAACTCTTGGTGACCCCGTGGACTGTAGCCCACCAGGCTCCCTTGTCCACGGAATTTTCTAGGCAAGAATGTTGGAGTGGGTAGCCATTCCCTCCTCAGGGGATCTTCCTGACCCAGGGGTCGAACCTGGGTCTCCTGCCTTGGCAGGCAGATTCTTTACCATCTGAGCCACCAGGGAAGACCCATAATTTGGTGGTATATTCACCTCCAAAGTTAAATATAAAAATATATTACCTTTGGTATTCAATGCCCTGGAAATGCCAACAGAATTGTTTTTATATACTCCAGCCTTCAATTGGAGAATTAGCTTTGGAAATTTTTCTGTGACCTAGATAACATTACTTCTACAAATTAAAAGTAAGGCAAACGTCACAAGGATGTGAAGAGATGATTTTGATGGCACATGCAACTGCTGCTAAATAGGATCACACAGCACATACGCATACTACCTAAAAGTTGCCCAATTTTTTTAGAGGAAAAACAAAATCTGCCTTTTTTATGGAACTAAAATAAATCCTATTGCACGCACTAAGTTGTGCATGTTCCTATAGGGGATTCACATAGGGAACTGCTGTCAAGAACCAAAATTAAATAAAATAGCCCCATTTAAGAACTCTACATCTTTCCAAAGTTATGTCTCAGGGAGAATTGTAACAAAAAGTATATTAGAATGGGAACTAAATATATTAGGGAAAGACCCTGATGCTGGGAAAGACTGAGGGCAGGAGAAGGGGACGACAGAGGATGAGTTGGTTGGATGGCATCACCGGCTCAGTGAGCATGAGTTTGAGCAAACTCCGGGAGAGAGTGATGGACAGGGAGGCCTGGCGTCCATGGGGTCACAAAGAGTTGGACATGACTGAGCAACTGAACAAAGCATACTAGGATGCTGGGCAACAAAAATTTAAGTCTAAATTTGTCAAAAATTTAAGTCTCATGTTTAACATTTTTAACTTGACATAAGAATAGAAACTAACGTTAGCAAGTGCTAATTCTTGGCTCATTGGTTTTCTTCAAATGTGCTTATGATTTTAATTGTTTCCAGTGAGGAAACAGTTCAAGAAGCTGTTCTTGAACAGTTCTCTGCTGTTCGAGAATTATAATATGAATAATTACTATTATAATAGGTAATAGATAACATGCATTGAGCATTTTTATGTGCCAAACACTATTCTAAGGTGTTTATATCATTATTCTATTCATCTTTGCAACCCATTATTACCCCCCATTTAAGACATAGGACCATTCCTGATTTCTAGTATTGGATACTACAGACTCAAGGATTGCTTAATCAAGGTATTGTTTGGGGGTGACAAAACATTCAATTGTTTCAAAAACATTTGCACAAGGAAGCCCTGTCCAAATCAGGTATATGGAGCTGCTTCATGGCTGAGAGCAAGTTTCCCAGGTTGGTTATAGCAATAAAGTAGAACTTAAGTACTAGGTCCCAATCCTGGCATACAGAGTTCAAACTCAGAAACATTCCCCTTTTGCAACTTGGACCAGAGGTTGCCAGGGTGTCCAACATGGATGCAGAGAACTGCTGCTAGATCTTAAACTAGAAAGAGGGTGTGGATGTCTTGGAAAGTTGCGGCAGGTAGCTGTGGGTACATGCCTGGACAGGGCACATACATCATCGAGACCCTATCCAGAGTTATTAAAGGTTGAATTTGTTGCTGTCAAAACAATTAGATCAAATAATCAAAGCAATCATATATATATTCCCATTAGAATGCTCATTTTATTAAATGATAAAGCCAGATGTAGAAGAATCTGCATGGTATATTATCATTTGTTTAGAAAGCAGGTGGTGGAGAGAGGATATATTTACAGCTATGCTAAGATAGTCAGTGAATAAAACAGGCAAGTTTTACAAGAAATTATCTCAGGGGAGAGAGCTGGGGAGACAGAAGGTCCGGGATAGGAGAAGACTTAGTTTTCACTGTTTACAATTTGATCATTTTTTAAATTATGTAATTCATGTGTGTACATTACTACTTTAGTTAGATAGATAATAGGTGAGTGGATGGATGGATGGTTACAGAAAAGGAAGGAAAGGAAAGGAAGGAGAAAGGAAGGGAGGGAGATACAGAGGAAGGGAGGAAAGAAGGGAGGAGGGGAAGA
Organism: Dama dama; assembly: GCF_033118175.1. Classification (NCBI taxonomy): domain Eukaryota; kingdom Metazoa; phylum Chordata; class Mammalia; order Artiodactyla; family Cervidae; genus Dama; species Dama dama. Next base: position 4,928,608 of record NC_083699.1, on the reverse strand, counting down.
GAAAGAAAATAAATTTGAAAGGGAATGGTTTAGAGGTGTTGGTTCACCACAGCACCACACTGCAGAACAGAGTCTGGCCCTCAGCACTGCAGATACATGAACTTGATTCTGCTAGGTCTCTGAAAATGGTTCTCTTCCCAGGGGTAGACTCCCACTAACTAAAGTCATAAACAACTGAAGGATAAATCAGGACACAGATTCCTTATTTAATGCATAGACTAGAGTGTCCAAAGGGACTGGCCATTCACCTGCTGTGGACAGCACTTTCCTCTCTGCAGAGGAATCTATGACGAGTAAAGCCAGATTACACCATCGCCACCCCCCTCCACCCTGGGTTGGGGAGCAGGCAGCTTGGGTCAGAGCAGTGGAGTTCAGTGAGTCTCATGTCTAAAGGACAAGCTCTCATCATCATTTTGTTTCCATCTCTGTTGCTGGAATGTCCTTGCATCAGGAACCCAACATATCAGGTTTACAGGCTAAAACCTCCCTCTCCCAACAACTGAAGGCACATTTTAATCTCTCTGACATTTTCTTTTATATTTTCTCTGCTGATTCTTCAATTGACTCATTTTTCTCTTTAGGCATGCTAATACCATTTATTCTGCAAAGACTGTAGACAGGCTATTATTGTCAGATTTTGCTTGTTCTCTCCACTTCTGATTTGGAGAAACATTTTGCCTTTAGGGTGCAAGTAACCTATACATGCACCCATTTATTCAGTCAACAGCATTTATTTTGGGTCCTCCCTGTGTCAGGAGATATGTGTTCCATGCCCTGGAGACACAGTGAAGAATAAGAAAAGCCCCCTGACCTCAAGGGAACTCTCATTCTAGTGGGAGAAACAGACAGCAGTCAAGTTGACCAACAAACAAATCATATAATACAATTTTAGGTGGTAATTGAAAAAAATAAAACAGAGCAATGGGACAGAGTAGCTGGTCAAGGATGATCTGGGAAGGACCCTCTGAGAAGGTAATGTTGGTTGCTGAGATCTGCATGGAAAGATGGGACCAGTTCTTGGAAGGTCTGGAGATAATCATTCCCAGCAAGGGAAGGTCAAGAGCAAAGTCCCTGGGACCCACACAAGCACTGCACAAGAGAAAATGGACAGGTGCTGCGCCCAGGGAGAGAGTGATAAGAAGAGATGTTATGGGTCAGATGGGCCAGACCCCAGAGGAGCTTGTAGGTCACAGTAGTCTCCTGATTATATCACAAGTATGACGTGATGGTCACCAGAAAGCATCCTTCATGAGTGTGATGGGATCTGATTTACATTTAAAAAGAATCAATGTGTTAGCTAAATTGAGAATGTATTGTACAAGGGAGAGAACTTAAGAGGTAATTGCAAGAGCCCAGGCCAGAGTCAATGATGATTAGGATGAGGGTGATCAAAATACACAGTCAGGAGAGATGTCATTCGGACGTGGAAAAGGAAGAAGGCACTGATAGATCGAATGTTGCAGAGCAGAAGGCAAAAATCAAGAACAACTCTGGGTTTTGGCCTGAGCTGAGAGGAGATAGCGATGCCATTAAGAAATGGAAAACGATTGGGATTGGGGAGGGGTGAGGTGTTCTGTTTTGGTTTTGTTAAATGATTCTTCCAATCACTATCATCTGATGGTTCATTTCTCAGAGTTCTGGGGGAGGGGGGGGAGTGGCTCACATTCTTACTATTAGAATTCCTTGCTCCCTCTTTTTTCCTCCCACGATACAAGGAACCAGAAAATACAAATAACTGGATTTTCCCCTTCCTTCTATGTCTATGAAAAAGAAATACACAGCACATTAACCCAAATCAATTTATTCAAAATAGAACTTGCAGATAAAGAAGATGTGGTACATATATAACATGGAATATTACTTAGCCATGAAAAGGAGCTAAACTCTGCCACTTGCAGAGACGGGGACCTATCTGTGGACCTAGGGACCGTCATACAGAGTAAAGTAAGTCAGAAAGAGAAAAACAAATATCGTATAACATTGCTTCTGTGTGGATCTAGAAAAAATGGTACCGATGAATGTATCTGCAAAGCAGAAATAGAGATGTCAAGAACAAACGTATGGCTACCAGGAGGGAAGGAGAGTGGGATGAATTGGGAGGGGACTGACATATGTGTATACTGCTGTGTATAAAATAGGTAAGTAATGAGAACCTACTGTATAGCATAGGGAGCTCTACTCAGGGCTCTCTGGTGAACTAAATGGGAAAGAAATTTTTTAAAGGGTGGACATATGTATATGTATAGCTGATTCACTTTGCTGTAGATCAGAAACTAGCACACCATCATAGAGCAACTATACTCCCATAAAAATTTAAAAATAAATTAAAAAAAAAAATAGAACTTGCAGGGTGTCATAGGGTCAACACGGTTTCAGCCTAATCGTTTGTACCATCTGCATCCTCTGCTCTGTCTGATGGGAGCTGATGGTCCAGGTGGTGGTGGTGATGGTCCTGGGACACTGCAGGGTATTATTGCATCTTCTGAATCATCACAGAAAGATGAACTTTTGTGCAGCATCAAGTTAGTGTTAGGCAGACACAGTCTTACTCATTTATACTCTCAGCAGAATCTCAGAATGAACTAAAATGCTTCATGGAGATAGTTTACTCCAATAATTTTTCAAACAAGTAGAGGGTGACTCTCTCAAGAATTTCAGATGTGTAAGAGCTTCAAAAATGTCTCACCATCCCCTTGAGGGATATTTTCTCCCTTGGCTGCTTCCCCTGACCCAATGGAAACCACTGTCAGTGATGAAAGCTCCCTCCAATGACAGTGGATTTTATCTGCTACTTCAGTATAGGCAGAAAAAAAGGTTGAGAACTATGAGTCATGTCAAATTTACTCGTGAGAAGTAGGAAAAATAAAAGCCAAAGAGGAAAGTTATTTGTCTGTGGTCGTTGGACAAGTCAAATGTGTCAAAGTCAAGGTGTCAAAACCTGTGGTCGAACCCAGGTCTCCTGACTATGCCCCTTCTTCTAAACACACTGAATGTTTATAGAACAAATTGAAAGTAACTCCTGAATTATAACTCCTTTAGACGAAACGATTCTTGTTAAAGGAAATACAGAATTGATTAGTATATCCTATTTTTCTATTTTAAGACAAAGCTTAATTCATGTTTAACTTTTTCTGTTTTTGTTTTTTTATTTTTGGCCATGCCATTCAGCATGTGGGCTCTCAGTACTCCAACCAGGCACTGAATTCATGCCCTCTGCATTGGAAGCACAGAGTCTTAAACCCTGGACTGCCAAGGAAGTTCCCATGTTTAATTTTTTACATAAGAAAATATATGGAAAGCTGTATATTTGTGGCATTTCAAGATATTTTACTTTTTCCCCCTTTTGGGGAATATAGTTTCAGTATAATAGAATTCTCCCTTTTTAGGTGTACAGTTCTAGAAATTTTGACAAATGTTTTCAGGCAGGTAGCCTCACCACAATCATCACCCAATTTTTCCTCCTGCCTTTTAATCATCAATACCCTCCACCACTCTCAACAATCACTGATATAATTTATATCCCAATAGTTCTGTCTTTTCCAGATGTCATGTAAGTGAAATCACACAATTGAGTGTGACTTCTTTCACTTGGCAAAAAGCATTTGAGAATTATCCATTCTGAGGGTGTGTGTGTGTCAGTAGTTTGTCCCCCTTTATTTCTGAGTGGTTGGAGAAGGAAATGGCAATCTACTCCAGTGTTCTCGCCTGGAGAACCCCATGGACAGGGGAGCCTGGTGGGCTATAGTCCATGGGGTCACAAAGAGTCAGACCTGACTGAGTGACTAACACACACATTTCTGAGTGGTGTTTTATTGTGTAGCTGTATTGCAGTTTGCTTACCCATTCACAGTTGGCGGACACTTTTTTCGCTCTGGGGGCAGTTACGAATCAAACCACTGCAAACATCTGCGCACAGGTTTCCACGTGGCCACATGCTTTCATTTCTCTTTGGCAAACGGGCTTCCCCAGAGGCTCGGCAGGTGCAAGGCAGGAGACATGGGTTCGATCCCTGGGTTGGGAAGATCTCACGGAGAAGTAAATGGCATCCCACTCCAGGATTCTTGCTTGAAGAATCCCATGGACAGAGGAGCCTGGCGGGCTGCAGCCCACGGGTTCATAGAGTCAGACATGACTGTGCATGCATGTGTGTACCCAAGTTCCTGGATCATACAGAAAGTGTTATGTCCAGTTTTCTAAGGAACAGCTAAACTTTTTCCCAAAGTGGATGGGCCATTTTGCCTTCCCACTCACATGCATTAAAGCTCCATTTGCTCCGCCTCTTTACCAGGACTTGGTATTGTCAGGTTTCTTTTTTTTTAAACTTAGTCATTTTAATAAGTGGTTTGTGGTATCTCTCTGTAGTTTTATTTTTACTAATGATGTGGAGCATCTTGTCAAGGGCTTATTTGCCACTCATATCTCTTCTTTGATGAAGTGCTTGTTAAAATATTTTGACATATTTCTAAATTCCATATATATGTGTTAGTGTGCTATAATGTTCTTTATCTTTCTGGCTTACTTCACTCTGTATAAGGGGCTCCAGTTTCATCCATCTCATTAGAACTGATTCAAATGAATTCTTTTTAATGGCTGAGTAATATTCCATGGTGTATATGTACCACAGCTTCCTTATCCATTCGTCTGCTGATGGGCATCTAGGTTGCTTCCATGTCCTGGCTATTATAAACAGTGCTGCGATGACCCAGAGGGATCGGGTGGACAGGGAGGTGGGAGGGGGGATCGGGATGGGGAATACATGTAACTCCATGGCTGATTCATGTAAATGTATGACAAAACCCACTACAATATTGTAAAGTAATTAGCCTCCAACTAATAAAAATAAATGAAAAAAAATATTTTGACATATTTCTTACCTTAGTATGTTTTCTTATTGTCGAGTGTTGAAAGTTCTTTATATATTTTGTATACAAGTTCTTTATCAGATACATATTTTTCATATATTTTCTCCCAGTCTGGGGTTTACCTTTTCATTTTTGACAGTGTCATTCAAAGAGTAGTCATGTTATCATTTTTTAAATTTCATAGTTCATACTCTTTTTCTTTAAGAAATCTTTACCTAACTTAAGGTTACAAGGATTTCTCCAAGAAACTTTGAGTCTTAGGCAATGCATTTCTAATTCATTTTTAATAGGTTATAGTTCTCCTTTGAAAATATCTTTGTTAAAGTGCCCTTTTTCATAATGATAAAACATTTCTTGTGTCATTAATACAAAAAGTCATTGGCTAGCCTAGTTTTCATTCCAACAGAAGTGAAGGCATAGAGTGAAGCGTGGTTCACTTTCATAAGGATCCGAGGTTCATTGACTTGTCACCTATTCTCTGTAGTGTCCACAGCTTGGTGCCTAGGGGTCTGACGTCATTTAAAGACACAGCATCATGTCTGATCAGACTTGCTGGTGATTTTCAGCACATGACAAGTCAAAGAGTTCTGGTTCCTATGTATGGTAATTCCACAGGCTGTTCCCAGTGCAGCCTGGGTTTCCTACACTCAATTCAGTTCAGCCGCTCAGTCGTGTCTGATTCTCTGTGACCCCATGGATGGCAGCACGCCAGGCTTCCCTGTCCATCACTGACTCCCGGAGCTTACTCAAACTCTTGTCCATTGAATCGGTGATGCCATGCAACCATCTTTGCAACCATCTCTGTTGTCCCTTTCTCCTCCCACCTTCAATCTTTCACAGCATCAGGGTCTTTTCAAATGAGTCAGTTCTTCGCATCAGGTGGCCAAAGTATTGGAGTTTCAGCTTCAGCATCAGTCCTTCCAATGAACACCCAGGACTGATCTCCTTTAGGATGGACTGGTTGGATCTCCTTGCTGTCCAAGTGACTCTCAAGAGTCTTCTTCCAACACCATGGTTCAAAAGCATCAATTCTTTGGCACTCAGATGTCTTTATAGTCCACTCTCACATTCTGGAAAAACCATAGCTTTCACTAGATGAAGCTTTGTTGGCAAATGTCTCTGCTTTTTAATATGTTGCCTAGGTTGGTCATAACTTTTCTTCTAAGGAGTAAGCAACTTTTAATTTTATGGCTGCAGTCACCATCTGCAATGATTTTGGAGCCCCCAGAAATAGAGTCTGTCACTGCTTCCACTGTTTCCCCATCTATTTGCCATCAAGTGATGGGACCAGATGCCATGATCTTAGTTTTCTGAATGTTGAGCTTTAAGCCAACTTTTCCACTTTCCTCTTTCACTTTCATCAAGAGGCTCTTTAGTTCTTCACTTTCTGCCATAAGCGTGGTGTCATCTGCATATCTGAGGTTATTGATATTTCTCCCTGCAATCTTGATTCCAGCTTGTGCTTCTTCCAGCCCAGCGTTTCTCATGATGTACTCTGCATATAAGTTGAATAAGCAGGTGACAATATACAGCCTTGACGTACTCCTTTCCCTATTTGGAACCAGTCTGTTGTTCCATGTCCAGTTCTAACTGTTGCTTCTTGACCTGCATACAGATTTCTCAGAATGCAGGTAAGATGGTCTGGTATTCCCAGCTCTTTCAGAATTTTCCACAGTTTGTTGTTATCCACACAGTCAAAGGCTTTGGCATAGTCAATAAAGCAGAAATAGATGTTTTTCTGGAACTCTCTTGCTTTTCCCATGATCCAGTGGATGTTGGCAATTTGATCTCTGGTTCTTCTGCCTTTTCTAAAACCAGCTTGAACATTTGGAAGTTCACAGTTCACGTATTGCTGAAGCCTGCGTTGGAGAATTTTGAGCATTACTTTACTAGCGTGTGAGATGAGTGTAATTGTGTGGTAGTTTGAGCATTCTTTGGCATTGCCTTTCTTTGGGATTGGGATGAAAACCGACCTTTTCCAGTCCTGTGGCCACTGCTGAGTTTTCCAAATTTGCTGGCATCTTAAGTGCAGCACTTTCACAGCATTATCTTTTAGGACTTGAAATAGCTCAACTGGAATTCCATCACCTCCACGAGCTTTGTTCACAGTGATGCTTCCTAAGGCCCACTTGACTTGGCATTCCAGGATGTCTGGCTCTAGGTGAGTGATCACACCATCGTGGTTATCTGGGTCATGAAAATCTTTTTTGTACAGTTCTTCTGTGTATTCTTGCCACCTCTTCTTCATGTCTTTTGCTTTTGTTACGTCCATAGCATTTCTGTCCTTTATTGTGCCCATCTTTGCATATAGTGTTCCCTTGGTATCTCTAATTTTCTTGAAGAGATCTCTAGTCTTTCCCATTCTATTGTTTTCCTCTATTTCTTTGCATTGATCACTGAGGAAGGCTTTCCTATCGCTCCTTGCTATTCTTTGGAACTCTGCATTCAGATGGGTATATCTTTCCTTTTCTCCCTTGCCTTTCTATTCACAGCTATTTGTAAGGCCTTCTCAGACAACCATTTTGCCTCTTTATATTTCATTTTCTTGGGGATGATGTTGATCACTACCTCCTGTACAATGTCATGAACCTCCATCCATAGTTCTTCAGGCATTTTGTCTATCAAATCTAATCCCTTGAATCTATTTGTCACTTCTACTGTATAATTATAAGGGATTCGATTTAGGTCATACCTGAATGGTCCAGTGGTTTTACCTACTTTCTTCAATTTAAGTCTGAATTTGGCAATAAGGAGCTCATGCTCTGAGCCACAGTCAGCTCCCAGTCTTGTTTTGGCTGACTGTACAGAGCTTTTCCATCTTTGGCTGCAAAGAACATAGTCAATCTGATTTCTGTATTGACCATCTGGTGATGTCCAAGTGTAGAGTCTTCTCTTGTGTTGTTGGAAGAGGGTGTTTGCTATGACCAGTGCAGTCTCTTGCCAAAACTCTATTAGCCTTTGCCCTGCTTCATTCTGTACTCCAAGGCCAAATTTGCCTGTTGCTACAGGTGTTTCTTGACTTCCTACTTTTGCATTCCAGTCCTCTATAATGAAAAGGACATCTTTTGGGGGTGTTAGTTTTAGAAGGTCTTGTAGGTCTTCATAGAACCATTCAACTTCAGCTTCTTCAACATTACTGGTCAGGGCATAGACTTGGATTACAGGGATATTGAATGATTTGTCTTGGAAATGAACCGAGATCATTCTGTCATTTTTGAGATTGCATCCAAGTACTGCATTTTGGACTCTCTTGTTGACTATGATGGCTACTTCATTTCTTCTAAGGGATTCTTGCCCACAGTAGTAGATATAATGGTCATCTGAGTTAAATTCACCCATTCCAGTCCATCTTAGTTCGCTGATTCCTAGAATTTTAGTGTTCACTCTTGCCATCTCCAATTTGCCTTGATTCATGGACCTAACATTCCAGGTTCCTATGCAATATTACTCTTTACAGCATCAGACTTTATTTCTATCACCAGTCACATCCACAACTGGGTGTTGTTTTTGCTTTGGCTCCATCTCTTCATTCTTCTTGGAGTTATTTCTCCACTGATCTCCAGTAGCATATTGGGCACCTACTGACTTGGGGAGATCATCTTTCAATGTCCTATCTTTTTCCCCTTTCATACTGTTCATGGGGTTCTCAAGGCAAGACTACTGAAGTGGTTTGCCATTCCCTTCTCTAGTGGACCATGTTTTATCAGAACTCTCCACCATGACCAGCCTGTCCTACCAGTCACCACCCCTTTTTCTATCTCTGGGTGCTTTTCTTGAAAAAAGTCTAAAAAAAAGGCATTTGTAGCCTTCTAGGTTGCTTTGTTGACAACCTGCCATGACTATTTTTTTTTTTTTTCTTTTCAAATAAAGACCATGCACAGAGAAGTCAGAAAACTAATAAAGATCTTACATTCATTTCAATTTGAATTTCATGGAAAGATACTCTTAACCTAGAACATTTCCCTTGCTTTACAGGAGCTTAATGAAACTGTGTTGGCCACCAGGTCTGAAGTGTTCAGTTTTAACACTTTAATGTCCTAGTAACTAGCTATGTTTTACCATCCAAGGGGACAGTACTGTTTTACAAAGGCAAATCAATATGCACTCTGGCAAGATTTTCTCCTGGGTGGATAAAATATTTATCTTTCTAATTAAGCTGAGAAAAAGAGGGCTAGGGAGGTGGGGAGAGAATGGTTATGGTAGAAGGAAAGATATGTGAGAGATTAATTCAAGTGTGATCCACCTGAGGGTGGGCAGAAAGGACCAGAGTTGAGTAGGGCATACCTTGCTGCTTGCAGATTTGCTGAAGGACATTGCAGTCTGGGAAGGCAAAGAGGAGGAAAGGAACCAGCATTCAGGATGCGGCGTAGAGGGAGACTAGGTTTGAGCTCAGTGGAAGTCAAGTCCCAGATCACTATACCTAACCGCACTTATTATTAACCATTGTTTAAATTGAAGTAGAGTTAATTTACAAAGTTGTTTTAGTTTCAGGTGTAGAGCAAAGTGATTCAGTTTTACACACACACACGCATATACACACATATATATGCTATATATTAGGTCTTAGTTGTTTATCTCTTTTATATATATAGTATGTATGTTTGGGCTTCCCTTGTAGCTCAGGCAGTAAAGAATCTGCCTGCAATGCAGGACACCAGGGTTTGATTCTTGGGTTGGGAAGATTTCCTGGGGAAGGAAATGGCAACCCACTGCAGCATATTTGCCTGGAGAATCCCATGGACAGAGAAGCCTGGCAGGCTACAGTCCATGGGTTCACAAAGAGTCGGACATGTCTTAGCAACTAAACCACCGCCAGAGTGTATAGGCTAATCCCAAACTCCTAATTTCTCTCTCCCCTCTCCACCCTGCCCCCGGCTCCCACACCATCTGCTTTGGTAACCATCAGTTTGTTTTCTATGTCTGTGAGTCCATTTCTGTTTTATAAATAAGTTCATTTGCATCATTTCCTTTAGATTTCACACCTTAGTGATACAGTAAGGTATTTGTCTTTCTAGGTCTGACCTAAGTGCAGTTATCTGGTGAGGCCCCTCCTGCAGGCCAGCAGCCCGCACATCGGCAGCCCTGGACCAAGAGCAGGCGGTCTGTCTGCGCCCCAGGACTTAGCTCGGCCCCCCACACCGCTCTCTGTCCCTCTCCGTGAAGTCCGTCCCAGGAGGGAGCAGCCCAGGATTCCCGGGGTTCCTCCAGGATGGAGGGGGGGCCCTGGACACCTGCGGGAACAGGGGCAGCAGGCAAAGGAAGCGCTGGCGCCTGGAGGGAGGGCCGGATGAGACCAGCCGAGCCAGGGTCCCCACGACGTGGGGCAGAGCGGGCCGGCGCGGGCACAGGCGCCTGTCCTGGCGTGCACCCGGGCGCGCACGTCCCGCACGTGGCCGGCGCCGCACACGCGTTCCGCAGGAGCCCGTTGTTGCTCCGCTTGTTTCAGCGAGCCCAGAAGCAGTGGGAAGAGCTGCTGAAGTCAGCGCTTCCCAGGGAAGAGACAAACAGGTAAATGACTAAGAAAGCTCTGCCGGCAGAGACCTACATTTGGCTTCTGGGAAGGAAAAGGATGGCAGCCGGCAGAAAGATGGGGCAGTCCGCCAGCGCAGAAGAGGGCGGTCCAGGGCCTTCTCCGTGGGCCGACTGCTTCCTGCTCTCTTTCTGCGGGCTGGCCTCCAACGATCCGACCTTACGCCTCTCAACACACCTCTGAGTTTCCAGGAGACGGATTCTGATTGGTCCGGATGACTATTCTTAGTCAACACCAGGGAGAAAGGGTGGGTCACACAGACTTGGTACCTGTGGGTACTGAAGGGATTTTTTTCCAAAAAAGTGCTGGGGGCTAGGCAGCCAACCCAGAGGTCCGTGTGTTACAGCTGGGAGCACCTGCCGCTGCCATTGCACACCATTGGCTCCTGTCCGGCTCATTGTCTGGTTAATGTCTTTTTTTTTTTTTTTATCTTTTTTCCCCCAATTATATTTATTAGTTGGAGGCTAATTACTTTACAATATTGTAGTGGTTTTTGCCATACATTGACATGAATCAGCCATGGATTTACATGTGTTCCCCAAAACTAGTACAGCCACTATGGAGAACAGTGTGGGGATTCCTTAAAAAACTGGAAATAGAACTGCCACATGACCCAGCCATAATCCCCCTCCTGGGCATACACACCAAGGAAACCAGATCTGAAAGAGACGCGTGCACCCCAATGTTTATCGCAGCACTGTTTATAATAGCCAGGTTAATTGTCTTTTCATACGAAGTCCCGCCAACCCAGATTTCCCCAGGCAGTTACATTTTCAAACCTAAAGACTTCTTGTTGCTTTGGTCCCATCCTCAGAACTCTTAAGACCATCTCAAGTCTCCATTTGGTCATCTATTCTTTTTAGCTCCCTCTGCCCATAGGCAGTGCTCAAATAAAGGTTTGATACGGAGTTAACATTCTGGATAAGAGACTAGTCTTTGTTTTGATGCAAGTCACTGAAAAAATTGCATGTCTAGGTACACACTGCTATGTTTGAAATAAATAACCGACAAGGACCTACTACGTAGCACAGGGAACTCTGTTCAGTACTCCACAGGAACCTCAATGGGCCAAGAATGTGAAAAAGTATAGACACATCTGTCTGTATCACTGAATCATTTTGCTGGACACCTGAAATGAACACAATGTTAGTAACTACACTTCAATAAAAATAAATACATTAGAAAGAAAATGGTAAATACGTGGAAAACAAAAAGCACTCATTTCTAATAAGCAATGCTTATTTTTGCTTTTAAACAAAATAATGTATATAATAATTTATTATGGAGTTTGTAACAAACATAGAAATAAAATATATAACAATAACCAAAAATAAATGTAGGATTAGTTTAAAGCTCTCTCTAGCTCACATAGCTCCAGAAGTCAACATTCCTTGTTTCTAGAGAATTGACAAGATATAAATCTACCTAATTGTACTACAATTCAATTCTTCACCTTGAGACTATTTTAGGAGACTTTGTGATCTGTCTGACTGAAAATTAAGCTATTCTACTACCTGGAATATCTTAACTAGAGAAGAGATAGGAAATCTAATAATTACTCCATTGTGTCTGAAAAGAAATGAGTTAATATGTAGAATAAATGCTGAAACAGAGTAAGCCTCCCTGTGTATTACATTTTTGTTAATATTGCTACTATTATTTTGATGCAAATCATCAAGAAAATTGTCAGTATTTTAGGTGTCACACACCCACACAAAGGAAAACATTTATACAATAATAATAGTTAGTAATGATAGGCTCAAACTACTCCAAAGCTTACCATCTCAACACGCCTACCCTGGCTTATAGCACCAAGAAGAATTATCACTATTTCCCTGTACTAGGAATCTGGTTCATATATTCTTATTAAAGGAAGTATCACAGACTTTCTTCCTTCTGTAATAGCTTAGGCATCCTGCTGGGTTGAGATTTAAGTATCAACAAGCCTTGCAAAGAGATACCAACAAGAAACCCAGAAAAATCGGGGGTATCACACATCTTGTCTGACACAGGCAACAACTTTCCTCCACTTCCGGCTCTCTGTTTTGTATAACAAGCCCAACTCTTGTAGTTATATTACTTTAAATGTCCTCAGAGTCATCACCAACCCTGAAAATCCCACACTGAACTCTCCCTCCCAGGCCAAATCCTCAGAGGCTTCATCTGTATTCCAAGGGAACTTTGTTTTCTTTTTCTTCCCTTCCCTCAACCCTTTTAATCCTCTAGTTCAAGCAATTAGCTTTACAAATATTAGCTGCAATCAAGGTCTAGCACATGTGGTAATTTTCCCCCTAATAAATCAATCAATTCTTTCTGTGGAGTGTTTTTTTTTTCCCCCCTTACTGTCATTAGAGAATGACAATACTACTTCAGGATCCCCAGCAACTTGATTTAGTCAAGGAATGTCAATCACATTTGCCAGATTTTGCTTTAAAGATGAGAAAAATGGGATAGATTCACAAAGGCCTCTTGTCTTAGAATAGGAAGCTTGATAAACCCTTGTTGAAGCTCTCTTAGCGACGCCTTGGCATATAATGATCCATTTGGAAGAAAATCGAAATCACTATTACTAGTGACAAGTCAGACAAAACCTAGAAGCGCTCACTAACTAATCTAAAAATTAATAATTGGAATAATCATCCATCTACTGTTTCTTGGCAGGGTAATGTTCTATTATACCTAACAGGTTAGTACAGCAAAGAAAAAGAGCAATAATCTAGCAAATGGACAAATTTTAATGCTATCACTTGTGAAAAAAATGGGTTTTAGTTTCGAAGGGAATTAAAGGATCTTGTGGTCCATGTTTATCACTGTGCTTGTCAGAGCTGGTGTTAGGGTTGGGGTGGGGGGCTCTTAGGGAATAAGGAATGAAGGGGGCCCAGTGACAAAGCTCCTGGATCCCCATCTCTCCCAGTATAAAAGCTCAATTTTTATCTCTTATTATACCCAAGAGTTTAGTTGAGGAAATGATTTCTCTGGTTAAAAATAATTTGAGAATTGCCTATATGTATAGCTGAGAACGCTATGACTAACTGACTAAAACAAATGCTAGAAAAATTAAAGAATTTTTAATTTAGTGATGGACCCGGAGCCAAACCCGAGAGCCCATCTTTATCCCCAGCACTGTTTCCACAACCCACCAAATCTCGTTCCCTCTTACTCGCAGGGAGCAAATCAGGTGAGCACCCCTATGGCTTTGGATTGGAGCCTTTTCTTTTTTTAAGAAGATGACCTTAAGGGTAAAAACCAGTGAAGCCAGATTAGTACAAGAAGAGACATAAATACGACTTTGGAAGTAACAGAACCGCCTGCAATGGTACTTTTTTCTGGATACTGGTTCCAATCACACTGAGGAATTATATCATCATCCAGACCCAGAAAGGGGTCATGGTGGGGAGGGTGACAAGGCTTAGTTCCCTTCCCTTATGCCACCAAGTGTATTGCTGTTAAGATTGAGAGAAGTAAAGATTTCAGTAGGATTCTTGATGAAAACTTGCTGACATTAATGACTCAAATTCTCAGAGAGACTGCAAGGAAAATGGTGTCATCACTGTCATTCAAGACACTTAAGATGAAATTTCAAAAGAAGGCTGTCAGGCATAATGACTGCCAGGTTCTATTATATCACTCTCAGAGGGTGGATCACACACACACCATGCAGCCTGTGGGCGGTTGGTATTGGAGTCTGAAAGGGAGCTGCACAGAGAGGAGGGCAGTGGGCGTAGGGCCCGAGGGCGCCCTTCGGAGACATCCAGGGGACATTGCTGCGGGTGTTCACATGGTGACCTGCGGTAAAGCTATGATCTATGACCTGGTCTTTCATCTCAGATACACCAGAACTTGGCCTCAGCAGGGCAATTTGACGAGATCATGCTCTTGGTGCTGAATAGAATTAAGGAAAGTCTGAGCTATCAAGGCAGTGCCAGTTTAGTAATTTGCAACAGGACCCTTCCTCTCCAGTGACCAGATGGCCATGCCTGCTGCGTTCCAGGGCTGAGACACCTGCAGAGCCCAGCCAGTCATCAGAGGGTAGCTGTGTAGAATGGGGTCCGAGCCCTGATTCCCAGCCCTGACTGCACAATGCCATCACCTGGAGTGATTCAACATGAATGCGTGCTTGGTTCTCAGTCGTGTCCAACTCTGCTACACTTTGGACTGTCAGGCTCCTCTGTCCATGGTATTTCCCAGGCAAGAACACTGGAGTAGGTTGCCATTTCCTCCTCCAGGGGACCTTCCCAACCCAGGGATCAAACCCGCATCTCTGAGCCATCAGGGAATCCCGTTTCAACATGAAGACCCTACTCTAAAATCAAACAAATCTGAATCTCACGGATTAGGACCCAGACATTAGCAGTTTTTAAAAAAAATCTCAAGTGATCCATTGAGCAGCTGGATGAGCAAAGAGATCATCCAGGACACTGTGAGGCTTTAGGTCTCGTTGTTTCTGCTCAAGGATCCATGAGTTGTATGTCATAGACCAGCAGATAATTTTTTAATGCTGGGAACAGATATAGGTTTGCCAATTTTTTAACTTGTCAAGTTAAGACACTAAAGATTCAACTACCATTATTTCATTAAGGAAAGGAAATCTTACCAAAAATTAGGAAGGGCACAAATTTAAGAATAAAAGGTGAGTTCACTATGTTATATTTATTTTTCTCATGCTTCTGTAGATCAGAGAAAACCACTACAGATTGATGCAAACTTAAGCACTGATGTGATCTGACTGCTGTCCATGCACATAGTCAGGGCTTTTCTTCATGGACAGCTTTAGGTACATTTGACTAGTTTTGTTCATTAACTAACATTCTACACTGGCTACCCTTCTCTCGCCATGTCGTTTCTGAGGAGGTATTAACTATAATGATTAAGTTATGGGTAGTTTCTGCTTCGAGGCTTGAAATTGTTCTGTTTCCTCCAATTACAGAATATGTTGATTTAATTAACTTAGCTCTGCCTAGACACCTTAAAGCTTCTGGGATGGGTACAGCACATGTACCCCCACATAACTGCTTACTGGGGACAGTTACGCAGTACCCCCTTGTTCTGCTAGTGGACGATGATGGCAATTGCTCTAAATCCAGTGGAGAATTAATTGGGAAGCCAAAGAGCCGGTGATGAATTTTTATTCAGTTGTGTCACATTCCATGAAAAGGAATTACACTGTAAACTTAATTTTGAGCACCTCTTTGGAATCTTGTGTTTGCCCTGTCCTGTGACCATGGTTTATGTGCCTGCCTCCTTCCCTGAAAGGACACTGGTATTCTTGAATTGGTCCTATGCCTAGCTGTCGATCTTCAACAAGACAGCCTCTGGCAATTACTAAAAATCGGTAGATATGCCAAGTAGTCCAAAGTTCCCCTCAAAGTTCTATTAACCTAGAGACTCATTATGTCTCTAGGTGTAGAATCTTCACTGATTAATTTCTTCTAAGCTACCATGCTTAAACGTGGATTGAGAGACTATAAGCTAACATAAACAGGTGTTTTTGACTAAGGGGGAAAATTCCATCTGCAGATGTCAGTGTTCCCCAAGCACCTAAGATGTATAACAGATGATGGGCTACTCTACCCTGTTACTTCCAGCCCAACCCAACCCAACTGAAGAGCTGCTCATCTCTTCCAGGACAAGGGCTGGATCTGAATCCAGCTCCACAACTCTCCTGGGCAAGTTGTCTGCTGATTCTGAGCCTCAGTTTCTTTATCTGTGATGTGGGCATATCATTGTGATCTTCTTCCTTGTCACTTTATGGGGTAATCATAAGAATTAGGTAAGACACTTGGCAAGGTTATCAGACATACTATGTTCTAACTGAAAGTTCACTTTGTAAGTTAGAGCCTAGCACACTAATGTGGCATAAATAGACATTCATTAAACACACACACACACACACACACACACACACAAATGAGTACTGTATCTGTTTGCAGAAAGAGGAATCTCACTGGAAATGCAGAGTTAAAAATCTGTCCCTGAATTCTGAACTTTAGTTTTCAGATCTTGACAATTTAACCAAACTCAGTTTGTGACTTAATCTTGCTCATCCCTTTGCCTCTTGTCTCCCTGACCAATTACCTCTGCTGGGACCTTTGCTTTTCAGTGATGAATTCCCAGTGCCTTCCATCTGACCACAATCTGTTATTTCCACAACAATGCCTCTGTCTTCTTTCAGATTCTGATATTTCCAGAACTACTGTAGATCCAGAACTACACTCCCTTGTCATTATCCCAAAGCAGTCAACTTTTTAAAGGAAAACATTTAGAAATCTAGATATTTGCATCTGCATCTCCATATTTCTGTGTGCCAGGAAAAAAAAATTCTCCATCGACACACGGGTTCTAAATCATTGATCCAGGAGAAAAGGAGTTAGGAGTCCCAGTAGTCTGTCTATGGAGCTTTAGATCCAAGCAGAAACCAATTCAGTCCAATATTTTATCCTGCTACAAAGAACATTTTTCAAAATCAATTAAGTGCCAGTATATTTGTGTGTGTACATATATATATTTATATGTATATATACATATATATGTATAAAAATGTGTGTGTGTGTGTGTGTATATATATATATATTCTTCCTACCTCTAATGAAACTCCTCTTCTCCTCCCACCTAAAACAAAAACAAAAATAAACTAACTTCTCAAGTAGCTGATCATTTACCAAGGGAGCCAAGCCTGTTTCTGAAAGTTTCAACTCACCCAATCAGACAGTAATTAGAGAAAAGGGGAGGCATTTATCAGGTTACACAGAGGACTGCATCTGTTATCTTAGACCTCTGTTACCAGGGGATAGAAGAGCAGATACTTGCAGGCACTTTGAAAGAGTTTTATTCTCTAGGTTCTTAGTCCTAAGATTTCAAATTAGAAGAAGCAGAGAAAAGGAGGAAGAAAGCCAAGCAAGCACGATGAAGCCGCCTCCACCCTGGGATTCTGACATTTAACCTGGCGAGAGATGCCGTCCGTGGTGAAGTTGCCGCTCCAGTTGGGATCTGTCTGTTCGGCTTCTCTAATAAACACAGTCAAAGGGGCAGTCATTTCTCCTTGGTCACACAGGTCTGGGTTCTGAACCTCACCCTCATAAGACCATTTCACATCATGCCAAGCCAACAGAAGAAAGTCATTTTCTGCACGGCTGGGACCTTAAGCTTTCTGTGTGCCCTCGGAGTCGTTGCAGCCCTGGGGACACCTCTGTGGATCGAAGCCACCTTTCTCTGCACAACTGGGGCTCAGCTCGTCAACGCCTCAGGGCAGGAGCTGGGCAAGTTCATGGGGGAAATTCAGTACGGGCTTTTCCATGGACAGGGCGTGAGGCAGTGTGGCCTGGGAAAAAGGCCCTTTCGGTTCTCATGTAAGTAACTGTTCCATTTGAATTATTTAATAGTGTAGGCACGCTCTTCCAAGTGTTGCAAGAAATTATTTTTAAGAACCTTGCCCTGTTTATTGCAGGACTTGTTGAAGAGGTATGAACCATCTGAAATGCATAGATCTCTTCTGAGCAGCTTCTTCTTTCTAGTTTTTGTTATTTCATTCTTTCTATTTTTCTTATGACAATTTACAGTTAATGAGTTACCAGGGAATTGAACTTTTGGTAAAGATAAGCATTCTTAAATATTAATATTTATGTAAGAAATTATGGGCTCTTTTTTAAAAGAGGGGAGCTTGGAGAAATAGGAGAGCTGTAAGAGAAGATCTTTGTTTTGTTCTTTAAAAAAGAACCCGTGTCACGTACATGTGTGGCTGAGTCCCTTCGCTGTTCAGCTAAAACTATCACAACATTGTTAATCGGCTATTTCCCAATACAAAATAAAAAGTTTAAAGGAAAAAAAAAAAAAAGAACCAGTGTCATAGACTCCTTAACCAACTCTAGCTGTTTTTATTCCTTGCAAACATAACTTTGTTTCCTGTCTATACCCCTATTTTCCCTGTTAGGAACTTTACTGTTGATAAATATTCTTTCTTTTTTCCTTACCTAATTTGGATCACCTGACTATAGAAATTTAAAATAATGTGCCATGCTACCTGAGAAAGAATTAGATGCCTATTTAGGATAGAAAATTTGCTGCTGACTGATCTTTGAATTACATAGAGCATAAGAGACAGATTTTCCTATTGCGATATTTGTGAAATGGAAGTGTTACCCACAATATTTACTACCTGTGTGTCTTAAGAAGAGAATTTTTAAAAAATTACCATGTGAATAGGCAACTCATTAAATGGAAATTAATAAGAAGTCATTTGTTATATCTCTCCCAGCACACATTCAGAAATTATTATTATTTCAAAAGGGCTGGTTTGGAACAATCTTATGAAGACACAGCCAGTAAATTACTGCATAAATCAGTCTTCAGGAAAGGAGGTTACCAATTGAGGCATTTAAAATGAATTATTATTTTGCCTGGGTATTTTTTTTTTTTCTAGCATAGGTAGAAAGCTAAATTAATTGAATTTATTATTAACATATGCAGTGTCTAATTAAATTTCAGTGCTGGCCTATTTATATTTCCACAACATTCCTTACCACTTCCTAGCACCATTGGACACCAACTTTCAACTCACATAGGCTATTAAGTGACAGGAATTTGCACAGGGCTCCAGAAAGTCCCCAAGAATTAGTCTTCAGCTTTTTAAGAAATCATCATTGACTAGATTGGATGAAGTGGATCCCCACCCTTTTTATTGAATGGCTTTATTTCATTAAGGTAAGGGGGCTGTTAGAGTTGCTTAGCTTCCCAAGGGGTGCGGGGTAAGAACAAAGCAGAATGTCACACAAATTGCAACTGCATTAAAAGACAAAAAAGGAAAAAAGATGAGTGAAATGATTTAACCATGAGTCACTGGCAAGCTAAAGTGTGAGTAAAGCTTCTCATAAATGAATTTAGACAAAAGCAGAGATCCTGCAGGGGTTTTCTGGAGTCTCTGCATTTTCCACAGTGAAATGAAGATAAACTTAACTCATAGCACAGGATATGTTCCAAAACAATAATATGTTTTCTAAATACGCACTTGACAGTAAGCCCTATGCATATTTTGTCTCATTTAATCCTCCCAGGGCCACATTCCTCTGTAGTTCAGTGAAGCAGTTTTTCATGGCTGTGTCCTAGGCCGGCTCTATCTGTAATGAAGTTGTTCTCATTGGGGGCCCCTTTGCTTTCTGTGAAGTTTCAGAGCTGGTGGGGTTTAAATAATACCCCCGCCTACCTCACACCATTGCATTAGTCCCTGTGATTCTCTGAATGTTTTCCCCAGCCTAATGAAGAAAATTTTGCATTGGACAAATTTAGTTGGAGATTTATTCTGAATACATTGGACATTGTCAGTGTCCATATTCTAAATGAGTTTTTGTTTGGTTCTGCTATATAAGTTTATGTGTATCATTTGTATGTGCAACATATGTGTCACTTTTAAAACTCAGATATATAATATAACATGAGGATGAAGAATGAACCAGAAAAATAGTTAGGCAATGTTGTCATGTTTACTCCTATTAAATATTCCCTATTGACCACTCTCTCTCTTTTAATTATAACAAAAATCTCCCCTGTGAGCCTGTACAATTATGCTGGGAAAACTTCTGCCTCGTTTACTCTGGCTGATCCTCACCCATTTATGGGTCAGCGGTTCATCTTCTCGATCCCTAGCATTCATATGGAGCACACAATCTCATTCATTATAACGAAGGACTGTTTTCCTTTCAAGGCAGCACAACTGGTCGGCTTAATTTTTCCTGAAATGTCACCTGTAAAATTTTAATGATGGTGTTTAAACTTTAAAAGTAGCCATCAAGACAAAAAGGATCCGTTTTGAGCTCAGGGTGTGTGGGTGGTTTTGTGTTTTGGTTTGAAACACTGCAGAACATTATCAAAATATGATCCTCAAGAATCATATGGCATTAATCATTAGTAGATGCGCTGATCTCTTCATTGCCAAGACAGTTCAATGAGCTGGGGAAAACATATGGTATAATTTTTTTTTTTAATCAGAAAAACAAAATTTAACCAATCACAGAATTTCGTAGCTTGCAACTTGAGTCATACTTTTTAAAGCATCTTAATTTGGACCTTATGATTGAAAATCTGTAAAAAGCTTAACAGAGGTTTAGCTTACTTCATATTTTAGAGAAGCAGAGCTTCTTGACCGATTGAGGCACATGACCCAGATTGCAGAGCGAGCGTTGAAACCACTTCTGGGAGCAAGAAGGTGGCTTCTCAAACATATTTTGGGGTAGAAGAGTTGGGATTCTGGATTTCTGTGACCATCACTGAGGGTTGACACTCTATCCCCGCGGTCTCCTGCCTATCCCATCTGTTCCGGGTGATCTACCGGTCACCATTCTGTATGTCCTGCATCTTTCTCATCACTCTGCCTACCCATGGTGGGGCTGCAAACGTCTTTGACGTTCCTCCTCCTGCTAACACTGCCTGTCCCTCCCCTCTTCCTTAGCGTACTGCCACAGGGAAGCAGGCCCAGTGGGGGTAGGAGGGACACCTACTGTGTGCAGGGAAGACTATCTGGTGGGAGGGAGGTGGGTAGGATGCACTTGCACTGTTTCACTCAGCCTGCAGGGCCCCTCTGGCCTTCTAGCTTAGGTGCCCTATTGTGTAGCCTCACTCACCCATCAGAACAGTTCAGCCAACAGAGTGGTTGTTTTCCTCCCATTGAGGAAAAAAGTGATTAGAAGATAGTAATGTTCTATCTATCTTCACTAACTCGAAGGGGAGAGCCAACTTCTCATGGCCAAATAACTGTTTCCTCCTCTCTCCTTCCCAGACCTTGATGCTCGCTCTGTTATTTCTCATCACCTGGATTAAAAGTTCTTACGAAATGTATTTCTCTGCAAGGGGATCCTGAGCCCTAAGAAGGCAGGGGCTGTTATGCATCCTGGTGCTCCCTCATACCAGGACCTAGTACAATGCATGTCACAAAGGGATGCTTCATCAGTGTTTGGTAAACTGACACTATCAAGAATAAGCAATTTGGGATGGGGGCAGCACTCTGCCACTCGCTGGAGATTAGACTTTAAGCAAATTATGTCACTTCATTGGTTTTCAGTTCTTGCATCTATCAAATGGGAGGTGAAATTAGGTGATTTCTAACATCTCTTCCAGTTCAAACACTCTATGATCTGTATAACAAGAGGCTGGCTGTTCCAGACAAGGTCCCTCCAGCTTTAAATTTGCATGACCCTTCTAGTTTCAAATGCTCACAGCTTCCACTGACAGATGTTAGCCACCATCATTAGAAGTGGCGAGTTTTGTGTGCCTTTGCTCTCTCATGCTTAAAGCACCTGATGTTTGAAGTATTCTGAAATACCTACCGTTTATTAGGACCCAGATGAATTTCATTATCAAAGTCAGTGCTTCTTTTTCTCCCTGTCATAACCTTTCACTTTTTGTGTAGAAAATTGCAGGTTAAAGAAGGAGAAAATGAAAAATGGGATGTTTTGGAATTCTAGGGAGAGGGGTTAGTGGGTTCCAAAGAGCAGGAGCAGCCATAAACTCTCAAAGAATTAAGAGAGAATTATTGAGAAAGCAAAAAATGGAGATCTAAAGGCAGGGAGAAGCTGTCCAACCTCCTTCTATTTTTTCTCTCCATTTTCCCTAGAAACTCCTCTTCCATCCTCACTGCAAAAATTCCTCTTTCCTGAATCTGATTTTATTAACTGGTAATGTCAAGAAATGAAGAATGACTAGTATATTTAACACTCCAAGGATGTTCTTTACCCAAAGGCAGAACTTAAGCAGAAATCATCCTCAAATTAGTGAGAAATACAGAAAAGGTGATTTTGAGAGAAGGAACTTCTGGTTCTCCTTGGCTAGTCCAGGACAAGAACATTTATCTCTGCCTCCTTCCTAACAACTCCATCTAATATCCTTATTGGAAAAAATAATCCACAAAATCAGCCTTGTTTGACAATTACAGTCTTGCTTATATGTATAAGCAGGCTTCCCTGTTGGATCAGTGGTAAAGAATCCACTGCCAATGCAGAAAACACAGGTTCAATCCCTGGGTCAGGAAGATCCTCTGGAGGAAGAAATGGTAACCCGCTCCAGTACTCTTGCCTGGAGAATCCCATTGACAGAGGAGCCTGGTGGGCTATAGTCCAAGGACTCGCAAAATAGTCCGACCCGACTTAGTGACTGATCAACAGCAACAAAATATGTATAAACACACACACACCCCACCCCCCCGCCTTCCCTTTAAATTACCCTCCATCCTGACAGCGAGTAATGTCACTGACCTGTGCTTTCTTGGGAGAGGAAGCTGAGGTGGATGGGGCTGCTTCTGAAACTGTGTGTGGCAGGTTCTCAGGGGAACTTTCGGAACTTAACCCTGGTGTGTGAACTTCACCTGTTGGAAGATGTCTCCTAAATTGTTCTTATAATTTGCTGCTCTGCTTTCTCATTTATTTTTTTTTTTCATCCTTAGAAGAAAGCTTGTTTAAAAAACTGGAGTATAATTGCTTTACGACGTTGTGTTAGTTTATGCTGTGCAACAAATTGAATCAGCTATAATTATACATATATCCCCTCCCTCTAGAGCCTCCCTCCCACCCACCCCCATCCTGCTTTCTCTTCTAATTTCTGAGGGTGACTCATCTTCCCCAAGGACTTTCAGACAGTCCAGAAGAAAAAAATACTAGTTTCAGCTGCCCATTTACTAGGTGTCTCACGGGTGCCAGGCATTTTGCATATATGATCTCCAGTCTTTAGACGGAGGCGTTATGATCCTGCTTCTCTTGAACAGATACAAGTGGAAGAAGTGGAAACTCAGGGAGGTCAAAAAAATTTCCCAAAGCCACAGACCTACTAAGTAGCAGACCTAGGATTGAAATTCTCGATCTACTCATTTCTCTCCCACCTTCTGTCTCCATACATTATGCAAAGAGATGAGGAAAATGTGCAAGCAGGACTTAGTTTCACCACCTATTTAATAGACTATGTTGGACTGCTGAGGACGTGGAGGAAACGGAAACACTATGTCCTGTTGGTGGGAATGTAAATTGGTAACCACTATGGAAAACTGTATGGAGGTTCCTCACAAAATTAAAAATAGAATGACCACTGGCAATTCCACACCTAGATATTTATCCAAAGAAAGCAAAACCACTAATTCAAAAAGATACATGTAAGCCTATGTTCTTAAGTGACATCATTTAGGATAGCCAAGATATAGAAACTGTGTCCGTCAACAGATGAATAGATAAAAAAAGATATGTTTTACATATACAATGGGATATTAGTCATAAAAAGAATGAACTCTTGCCATTTGTGACAATGTGGACTGACCTGGAGGGTGTTATACTTAGTAAAATATATATGCAGAGAAAGAAAAATACCATGTGTTTTCAATAATATGTGGGATCTGAAATAAAAAGTGAACAAATAAAACAGAAAAAGGCTCACAGATACAGAGAACAAACTAGTGGTTATCAGAGGGGAGATAGGTGGTGGAGGCAAAGTAGGTGAAGAGGGTTAAGAGTTACCCATTACCAGTAAGATACAACATAGGAAATGTAGTCAATATTTTCTAATAACTTTGCATGAAGTATAACCTATACAAAGATAAAACTACTATGCTATACATTTAAAACTAATATAATATTGTAAGTCAACTTTACTTCAGTTTATTTTAAAAGAAAAAAAAACCTCACAGATGAAAAACCACTATGTTAGTACTTCACAAGACCTAGTTCTCATATAATCAAGTGATGGCAGTCGGCCTTAAGATTTGAATTCATTCACTGCCTCTTTATTTCACATTTCAGTGGCCCTGATATTTCAGCCCCAATTTTGACCTTTAGAAAATAAAATAGTTAAGCCGAGCCTGTTTAAGAATCTAGGTTGAGCAGGTCACATGCTTGTAGCTAATCTTTGGCTTATGTAATTATATTACCTTGATGTTGACAGTTAACGCTGAAGGCAGAGATACCTGATTTTAACTGTGGTTAGCTCTTTTAAAAATCTCTGCCAATGAAAACCTTTATGGTAAGATCTTCAAAGTTAGTTACTTGTGTGAGTACGTGTTCTCAGTCGTGTCCGACTTTTTGTGACTCCGTGGATTATAGCTCACCAGGCTCCTCTATCCATGGAATTTTCCAGGCAAAAATACTGGAATGGGTTGACACTTCCTTCTCCAAGGGATCTTCCCGACCCAGGGGTCAAACCCACGCCACCTGGGAAGCCCTACTTAGCTACTTGCACTACAATAATTATTTAACCACAGCCATGATGAAAATGGCAGGCTCCTTCCTGAGGTGACATGAACAGGTTTCAAAACAGAAGCAGGAATAAAAAAAAAAAAATGCAGGTACATTTGATTCACTACAAAAACTGGTATGAAGAGTCAATGGGATAGAATTAAGAGTACAAATCAAGATCTCTCTTCTCAAAAGATGAAAAATAAAAGCTCATTTTAATCTCTGAACTGTATTAGGGATTTCATAAAGCTAAAAGCAGGTAGATTAAAAAAAAAAACCTCACTTAAATGAAACAATGTCAGATTTGCCTTTCATCCAGTCATGTAGCTAAACATCCAGAGTGGCTGTGGTATGATACCCTTTTATTACAGGTCTGATAGCACTGACTAATAGCTAACGGTACCTGGCAGACTAATTTATGCAGGATTCGTATTTCGCTCCCTCTCAGCCTGTTATAACTGTGGCAAAGCCATTCTTGGGAGTTATTACCCCAACATAATCATACCCTGTGGATTCGGAGCAGTTAAATAGGTTCTGTTATCGGAGACACATATGCACCAAAGCATCTGCCGTCCCTCAGCCGCTGTGGGTGATTAAGACTCACTGATGGGCCTGCTTCCCATAGGCTGGAGTCAGATAGGTAGAGTTCAGCTGAGAGAAATTCAGGCGAAGTACTGAGAAAACTGCATTTTAAGTGGTTCTATCATATCATCAAGTCTTTTCCTTTTAAGTGCTGGGGTCATGGATTTCACACTCCCTGACCATGGAGCCATCAGAAGCCTGGCTTGATACCTGGGTGTGAGATCTGGGGTGATATTAAAGGAGATGAATGCATTGAGTTTATGTCAGGGAATGTCTTTTACTGGATTTTCATAATGACAGGCTGCAGACGGGCTGAGGGGAAAAGTCAGATAAAGAGCATTTCTGTAAGAAGAAAGAAATCTTCCCCCTTAGTCCCTTTCAAGAAAATGAATAGCTGAGCACCAAGGGGCCAAATACAACTTCTTTTTGAAACATCCCTTTCATGTGAAGGACAAGTCAAGAAGAAAAACAGGACCTCTGAAGCTACCACCACAGCTTTAATCTAGGAAGAAGAGGCGGCACATTGCTAATGTGATTGTCAGAGGCTGCCTTCGTTTTGAGAGCTTCACAGATGGTGTCACCTGCAATTTACATCTGGCCAGATGAAGACAGATAGGGTCGATGAGACCTAAACCATTAGATCAGTGGTCTGTAACCCTGCTGTGCTTTAGAATCACCCAGGGAGTCCTGAAAACTACCGATGCCAAGGCCCCATCCCCGAGCAGCTGGATCGGAATCTCTGGAGGCGGGGCCTGAGCACTGGGTGGATTAGACGCTCCCGAAGTGAGTATAACATGTAGCCAAGGTTGAGAAGCACTGCGGCGGATGACAGCCGAGACTGGCGGAATCGGGTGAGGCCGAAGAGTCAGGAGCCCTCCGTGTTAGAGTGAGGTCACCAGAAGGAGGGCGGGCGGAGAAGTCATGTATAGTATTATTCCCAAACAGTTGGGAGGTTTTCTGGTCAAGTTCAAGCTGGAACGCTTGCCTTCCATTCCCTTAGCGGGCGTATTTCTAGGAAGGGTTTCACATTTCATCCACACCCATCTGGGCTCCGAGAGAACAACAGATCTGAACGGTGGGCTCACAGTAAGAAACTGAGCAAGCTTGGCTCCCAGCTCAGTGGCTTCAAAGGCGTTCGGTCTTTCTAAATCTGCCCACCAGTTACAGGAGTCTGCTCTTCTCCTGGCCAGAGTCAGGGTGCCAGGTCTGCCCGGGGGAAGGAAGACTTCCGCTGACAGGCGAGGGCAGGGGTTGGGGTGTGAGGCCAACCAATTCAATGGAACTGGGTGGACAATCTAAACCACCTTCTCCAGCACTTTATCAAGATAAAGCTAGTATCTTGGCCTCCATCTCCCTGTCTCCTGAAGACTGTCAGGGCCCCTCTTTAGAAGTGTGCCATCAGAGAATGTGCAAGGAATTGCACAAGGGAAATAGAAGCGAGAATGGGGACAGTAGATCGGGAACTGAGGGGAGTGTGTGACAAGCAGCAAATAAATGATCACATTTGAAGTTCTTGGATTATGTACAGCAATAGTCACCTGTCAGGTCAGGGGGAAAAACAAACAAACAAACAAATCCCCTGAGCTGCAAGACAGATCGTCTGAATGCCATGAAATCTCTGGGCTTCTCTGGGAGGATATTTGGTCCTCACGTGCAGATACGGCTCCACCTATGGGCTGGATAACTCCCACCAGTCCCAGGGATCAATTCTCAGACTTGAAAATGCAGGTGTTCTCACACTGCACTGGGCTTTTGAATCTCCCACTCTTTTTCCAAAAAATATTTATTTATTGGCCGCACTGGATCTCAGTTGTGGCATACAGGATCTTCAGTCTTTGCTGTGGCATTCAGGATCTTTTTTTTTTTTTTTAGTTTCTACATGTGGGATCTATTTTCTTGACCAGGGATTGAACCCGGGCCCCCTGCATTGGGAGAGAGGAGTCTTAGCTGCTGGACCATGAGGGAAGTCCCTTAAGTATCTCACTCTTGGTGAAAATACAACTCTTCTGCCATTTTTGTTATGTTAAAAAAATGCTTAAGTGATTATGTAAAATTTATAGAACTTCCATATAAATGATCTCATTGTGTTGCTCAAAAGCTATGCAACTTATTTCTATTACCATCCACATTTACAGACAAGGAGCTGAAGCATCATGAGCGGTAAATGGCAAACAAGATTTAATCTCAAACTTGGGCTTCCCTAGTGCTTCAGATGGTAAAGAATCTGCCTGAAATGCAGGAAACCTGGGTTCAATCCCTGGGTTGGGAAGATCCCCTGCAGGAAGGCATGGCAACCCACTCCAATATTCTTGTCTGGAGAATTCCATGGCCAGAGAGAGGAGCCAGGCGGGCTACAGTCCGTGGGATCACAAAGAGTCAGACACGACTGAGCAACAACACTTTCACTTTTCTGATTGCAAAAGCTACTCTTTTCCCAGCCTGTCATCTTTTGATTAATGTCTAACTATTTTTCTCTCTTCCCACCAGCTCCCTGCTCTTCTTCCTTTGGTCATGTGTGATATTCTATCCACCTCATACCCTTGATTAGTGCCTAAACATAGGCTTAGACCAGGTTTACCGAGTCCTGTTTTGAGAATTGCAGGATGAAAGATGTGACTGTTAGACTAGTATCAGTAATAGATAAACAGAGAACAAGGTTTTGGGATAAAATACAGCAGAAGAACCCAGGAGACAGAAATGAAATAAATTTTAAGGCAACTGAAATGAAAGCCATACATTTAGAGACATCAAATAAAACATGGATTAATGGCAAGTAATAAAAAGAACATACTTAGCAGTTAGTAAAAACAAACAGCTTTTTAAAAAATCTTATTTTTATTACTTTCCAATGGTCTATTGAAAACAATGTCACTTCATATGTAAAATATAAATTCTTTGTGAGTTAGAGCATGCATGCCCTCACCACCCCCTAAAAAGATCATCCTTGCTTATGTGCTCCAGAGCTCTTCTAGACCCTGAGGACACAAGGGGAATGAGAGAGTACTTGTTCCTAAACACCTAAGAATCTAGCAGAAGTGTTTTTAAATAACTGACCACTTGTAAGAGTTGTATGTACAGTTTTCTCAGTCAAGATGGCGAGGCTATGTTTTAATAATAAAGCCCACATATTATAGGTTTAAATAAACAAAAGACTTAGAATTCCACGATGGCCTAGGATTTTGGGTCTTCACTGCTGTGGACCAGGTTCAATTTCTGGTTGAGAGATCCTGCAAGCCATGCAGGGCAGCCAAAAAAAAAAAAAAAAAATTAACAAAGATTGATTTCTTGCTCACAGTACATATTCATCAGAGATTAGCTGTAGTTCCATTCCAGGATTCAGTCACCATCTGTAATATTACCAGTTATTGTAACAAAGAGCTCTCACCCAGGCAACTAAATTCTCTGACCTGGAACTGATGCACACCAAGGATGTTACATGACGGGGCCCTCAAAGGAGCCAGAACATGAAATCCAGTCCAGAATGGGGAAGAGCCAGAACTATGGATGGTGTAATCGTGCCCATTATGATTATCATCAACATGATCGGTTTTGTTTATAAAGTTCCAGGAAACAGAACTACTATCTCTCAGGGCAAGGCACAGAGAGATCACAGGAAAATAAGGATTAGAGTTAGATATCACTAGATGGCATTGAGCAAGTCATTCTGAGCAAATGAACAGCACGAACCAAGGTAGGAAGAGCCTATTGTGGCCAGAGCGCAGAGGATGCGTGAGAGACAAAAGGAGGAGGAAGGGAAGGCTGGAGAGGAAGAAGAGAAGAGAATGTGAGGGACCTCACTGGTTAACTTTATCTTGTAGGCCTTGGGATACCATTTAAGGATGCTAAGCAGGTTTGTGTCAGGACAGAAGATAGGTTAGAAGTCTGAAAGAGAGGCAGGGAAGATAGCCAGAAGGTTCCTCCAAGATTTGGAGGTCCAAACCAAAGCATTGTCAGAAGGCTGAAAGGGGGGCAAATGCTTCCAAAATAATCAGAAGCAAATATCAACAGAAGTTGGTGATAGAGGATGAACCTCAGACTTCCACTGGCTAGATGGTTGGGATCACTTGCCAAGATAAACACAGAAGGGGCCAGTTTAGAGTGGAGATGAAACGGCTTTTGTTCAAGTTTAATGAGTTCACAGATGGGTTAGCAACAAGAGACGTCCATCAGTTATACAGATGTGGAGGTCACGAGCAAGGCTGGGGCGAAGGCAGAGAGCTGGGATCCAGCAGACTGGAGGTGGTAGTTGGAGCTACAACTGAAGAGGAGGCTTCTCGAGGTGGGAGTCAAATGAGAAGGTGAAAGATGTGTTCTAGAAAGCACTAATATTTCCAGGTAGAAGAGGAGGGACATGCAAAAGGAGAGGAGAGGAGATGGTCAGTGAACTGGGAGGGAGCTGGCTGAGGGGGGACCACAGGAGCAGCAATGTCCAGCCAGGGAGCAATGGTCCTGACCAGCACAGAGGAGTCAGTGAGAGACAATCAAAGTAGTGCTTTGAACCTTATACCGGACGGTCACGGGGGACCTTTGCTAAAGCAGGCTTGATGGAGTGGTGCTGCTGTAGGAAGGGGGAGGCAAGGACCTTGTGGGAGCTGAGGAGGGAAGGAGAGGTAAGGACCCAGAGAGGACTGAGGGAGAGTCCTAAGGCCAGGCTAGGGGTGTGTGTGTGTGTGTGTGTGTGTGTGTGTAGGTGTCCACGTGTGTTTGTGTGTGTAGGTATCCACGTGTGGGTGGGTGTGCATGTGTGTGTGTGTAGGTGTCCACGTGTATGTGTGTGTGTAGGTGTCCACGTGTGTGTGTGTGTGTAGGTGTCCACGTGTGTGTGTGTGTGTGTATGTAGGTGTCCACGTGTGGGTGGGTGTGCATGTGTGTGTGTGTGTGTGTGTGTAGGTGTCCACGTGTGTGTGTGTGTGTGTGTGCATGTGTGTATACGTACATACATATAGTGGGAGGGTATTGCCTGCAAGTCTACGCCGAGGGGATACAGCGTAGGAGGAAAAGGCCGCAGACAGATGGGACAGGCAGATGATTAATAGATTCGGAAAGGCCAGTGAGGGAAAGGGTCTGAGAGCGCTGGGAGCAGGCCTAGATGTGGGAAATCTTCTGATGGCCTCTGTTTCCACTCTGAAACGGAAGAGTTCGGTTCGTGAGATATCTTTGAGCCTTTTGTAAGCCAGATAAGACTGAGGGAAAGGGAGCTGGAGTGGGGCGGGTGCTTAAGAGCTGGGGAATCTGGAATACCCAAAGAGGAGCAGAAGGGGGAAAGGCTGGGAAAGGCTTTGCAGAAATGGGGGGACCACAGTTCAGAGGCTCAAGGAGAGGGGGGTCCAGAGACAAGACAGACAACTTGAGGAACAGAGCCTCCCACCAAAAGACGGCAGGACGGTAAACTTCCTCCAGAGAGCATCACTGACTGTGCTTTCACCCCCAGCCATTAACGAAGGAGTGACTCGGCTGTTTCATGAGTGCAGACTGTAGTCACGAGGGTCCCACAGGCTTTCTGTGTGTGCTCAGCCATGCGGGTTCCCTTTCCCTCCGATGACTTCTATGTGCAGCGATGCATGTTTTAGCTACTCAGTCATGTCTGACTCTGTGCAACCGCACGGACTGTAGTCTGCCAAGCTTCTCTGTTCATCTAATTCTCCAGGTAAGAATACTGGAGTGGTTGAAGCCATTCCCTTCTCCAGGGGATCTTCTCAACGCAGGGATCAAACTCTGGTCTCCCCACATTACAGGCAGATTCTTTATCACCTGAGCTACCAGGGAAGCCCTCCTATGACCTGGACGCCTTCTACTCTATTAGGAAAGTCAACCCAACATCTAGTTTCTTCCAGCACTGTTTCTAACTTGATATCTTGTCTGAAATCTCTGCTTTCCAGACTTTCCAAAGAGGAACTGAGCTTTGAACCAGGAGTTTAACATGAGTGTTACAGAACATAACTCACCGTCTTTAGATTCCCTTGTATCTACATATCTAGATGGCGTTCTCTTAGTAGTTTGGCCCAAGTCATTCTGTTCCTGGGAATGCCTCCAAAAAGGTTATTCCTGCACATCACCCACCCCTATAATGAGAAAGAAAAAGGTGTATACTTGGAAATGTTCATGGGAAGCAGTAACCATAATGCTGAAATAATGGAAGTCAACCTAATGGACAGCAGGGCATCAGTTTGATGGAAAATCCATGCAGTTATCTCAATGGTCGTTATAAAAACAATCTATGTGACATGGGGAGTGCTTATATCCTGAATAAAAAGAACAGAATGTGGCCTCAGAACTTCATTATGATTACAGTAATGTATTTGAAAGGAACAAAAAACAAAGGGAAGGCTTGCTTTTTATGTTGATGGGATTGCAGGTGAAATTCACATCTTCATTTCCATTTCAATGTCACAACATTTTTCAGTTATAAGGTCCCTCCATAAACAGCAGGAATGTCGGACAAGTTAACAGAAACGCAGAGAGAGCAAGTCCGTTTTCCCCGGTTCTCCCACCCTGGCAACAAAAAAGAACTGTGTCATATTCACATTTGAGGTGGATTCTTTCACAGATTCCAAACTTTAAACCTTATTATTAAACAGCCGTCAGTTTCCATCTAACATGTGGACAATCCCCCAAGTATGTTGGATTAAAATTTTTCTTTTAATAAAGAGATTTCAAATTCCATCCCAGTTGCCAGCCAGGTCTTTCAACTTCTTAAAAAAAAAAAAAAAAACCCACACTAGCTCCTCTCACCCCTTTGGCAACTATTCTATTTCCACATTGTCCCAGATTCTCTCCAAAAGCTCTTTCAACTCAGCTTCGATTACCACCAACCTCAGAAACAGCTTCTATTAAGGTCACCAGTAACTGCCTGCCTCAAAGGACAAATTCTGGTTCTCAACCAGAAACTCCCAACACACTTAAAACTGCCAATCTGCTTCTTCATCTCCTTCGGCCCTGGGGTGTCTGGCTGGACTGACCTCTCCCCTCCTCCCTTCCCTCCTCACAGATGCGGCACTAACGCCCTCCCATCAGAATCACTGGTTTCCACCAAGAAACCCCAGACCTGCTAACCAGGCTCTGCCCCTACATCCTCCTTGGAGCCAGACATATCCATCTAACACACGCGTGTCCAGCAGCTACATCGTGCATTCTCCACAGCAGCAGAAACCCCCTAAGGAGGTGAAAATTAGTTCTTCGGGGCAAGCAAAAACCCCTACTCCTTCAAAAAGTGTATATTATATGGTAGACAGTACACATACAAATATAATACAGAAACCAATACATAGTATATCCGTGGTATTAAAATTTCATGAGTGGAGGGCGATTAGGAGAAATGTCTAAAAAGACTCCTGGGGTGAGAAGCAATAGTGAAAAAAAATGTTGGGAAATACTGTTCGGCCAGCATCCTTAGGTGCCAGGAAGACAGCAGTGGATAAAACAGACCCAGGCACATGTCCTCATGTTATGGGGGAAACATACAAAGAAGTGAAAATACGGAATTTATCAGATGGTGCTCACCGCCGTGGAGAAAAATAAAAGGAATGAAAGGCGTTGGCAGTTCGGGGGGTGGGTAGCTGGGCAGGGGGCTGCGACTTTAAGATTCACGTTGATGTATGGCAGGAACCAACACAATATAGCGAGGCAGTTATTCTTCAATTAAACATAAATGAAGTTTTAAAAAAGAAGGTCTCCCTGAGAAAGTGGCATCTAAGTGAAGACCTGGAGCTGAAGGGATAGGCTGTGAGGATATGGAGGGGATATACAGGCAGAAGGGACAGGACAAGCAAACGCCCGGGGGTGGGAGTGTTTGGGGCACGTCTGAAGCACAGGCGTGAGACCAGGGGCGCGGCGCACCAAGCCAGGGAACGGGGGGCAGATGGAGTCAGAGGTCTGACAAGAAGTCCAATCTCGTGCGTGTGCGACCTAGGAGGCCGTCGTAATGATTTGGCTTATGCTCAGTGAGATAATCCACCAGAAGGGCTTCAGTGGGGAACTGAACACCACCCAACTCACTTTTGAAAGGCCGCACTGGCCACGGGGTTGAGTGCAGAGTGCGGGGTGGAGGGGTGGTGGAAGGGAGAGCGGTGAGGAAGCCCTTGGCAGTCCTCCGGGGGAGAGATACTGGCGGCTCAGACCAGGAGGAGCAGTGGGGACAGGGAGACGCCGTCAGGCTCTGAAGGCAGAACCAGCAGGTTTTCCTGATGGGTTCACCATGGAGCGTGAGAGTCAGAGAGGAATTGAGGATGAGGCCGAGGATGAATGGGACTGCCAGCAACCGAAAGGAAGAAAGCTAAAGGAAGCGAGAGTGAGAAGAGGAGATTCTGAGCTCACTTCGGGACACACGGATATGCCTGCTCAACATCCCAGTCAAGATGCTCAGTAGGTAACTGGAGGACATACAAGTGTGGGGTTCAAGAAGAAGTCTGGGCTGGAAACATCTGTTTGAGAGTATTTCTGGCCAAAGCTATGATACCATATAGAGCACTAGGGGAGAGAGTGAAGAGGGAGAGGAGAGCAGGTCACAGAACTGAGTTGTCCTCTGGTTGACTCAGGAGATGAAGATGAACTAATAAAGAAGATCGAGATGGTGGGCAGGGAGGTAACAAACCCAGGAGATGGCAGTGTCTGGAAGCCAGGAGAAGAAAGTGTTCCCAGGAGCAGGGGGGAATGAGCCACTGTGCCAGACGTAGACCGGCCAAGATGAGGAGAAAGATGGGCCCCTGGGTCTGACAGCTTGAAGCTCTTTGGTGCCCTGGGAAATGTATTAATAGTATTCGTGCAGCAGGTTCAAGAGAGAAGGTGGAGAGAAGGAGATGCTGAGGATGTAGGCAACTCCCTGAGAGCTTTTGCTGTCAGGGAAATGGAGCAAGGGGGTACGAGCTGGAGGAGGACTTACGTGAGATTTTCTTTTTAAGATGAGAAAAATGAGAGCATGTTTGTGTGCTGATGGGACTGACCCAACAGACGGGGAAGCTGATACTGTGGCAGAGAGAGGAGACCGGTGTCTTTGAGGTGGTGGGGAGGGATGGACGGTGGGAAATTGGCCTAAGACAGGGGTGCACCATAGCAGACCTCTCCTGAGCACTGATCACACACTAGGGTCTCCTTCCATGATGTCATCAAACCCTCACAGACGTGAGCAGAAGATGGATTGGTCTTATTATTATTACTGTTTTTAATTGGCTGTGCCATGCAGCCTGTGAGATCCTAGGTCCCCGACCAGGCATCACATAAAGGTCCCCACAGTGGAAGTGCCAAGTCCTAATCACTGGACCACCAGGGAATCCCCTTAGTCTTATTATTTTTCCGAAGAAATCAAGGTTTAGGGAGTTCAGAGAGTTAGAAAAGAAGCTGAAACTGAATTTCTTTTGTCTAATTTCAAATGTCTGGTCCATCCCCGGGCTGCTCCATGGAGACCCTTATTTTACAGAGACAAAGGACCCATTAACCTGCTCACAGTCCCAGAGTGGACCCGAACCTGAGTGCCCGACTCCTGGCCCAGTGCTCCTTTTCTCATCTCTAACCAAGCTCTTCCTTCCTCCAAGCCAAACGGTCACCGTCGCCGAGGCTGTCACTCACATCGGGAAGGCAGCACTCACTTTACACCTTGTTCCTCCTGCTTTTCTTTGTTTTTGGTGAGGTTCACTGTCATTGTTATTCAGTTGCTCAGTCGTGTCTGACTCTGCAACCCCATGGATTGCAGCACGCCAAGCTTGCCTGTCCTTCACTATCTCCTGGAGTTTGCTCAAACTCACGTCCACTGAGAGTGATGTTATCTAACCATCTCAGGTATAACTACATACGTACATTTCATCCTCTTCATTTCATGTACAGATCTCTGAATTCTGACTGATGCATAGAGGCATGTTAATACCACCACAATCAAGATCTAGAACATTTCCATTACCCCCCATGTTTCCCTTATGCCCCTTTGGGGTCAGTCTCCTCCCCTACCCCTAACCCTGGGTAACCAATGATCCTTATCATTTCTGTCCTTCTCATTTTGCTTTTTCCAGAATATCATCTATATGGAATCATACTATATGCAGCCTTTTGAATTCACTTACTTTCTGTTAGCATAACGCATTTCAGATCCACGCATGTCATCATGTACAACAATAGTCCGTTCCTTTGTATTACTATGGAGAAATAAATGGCACCCACTCCAGTATTCTTGCCTGGGAAATCCCATGGACAGAGGAGCCTGGCAGGCTGTAGTCCATGGGGTCGCTTATTTATGGACAGGCCACAGCTTGTTTGTCCATTCACCAGTTGATGGATATTAAAATGTTTCCAGTTTTTAGCAAATATAAATAAAGCCATTGTAAACATTTAGGAATAGGATTGCTGGGTCATATGTTAAGTCTATGGTCAGCTTTTAAAGTCTTGAAACACTAGGTACTCATATGTAAAAAAATTTAACTTTGGCCATACACAAAAAATTACTCAAAATGTATCATAGACTTAACTATAAACATAAAACTAAAAAATTTCTAGAAGGAAAACATAGGGGAAATTATTTGTGACCTTGCATTGGGTAAAGACTTCTTAGATCTGACATCTAAAACATGATACATAAAAGAAAAAAAATGATAAATTGGAATTCTTAAAAATAAGGACTGCTCTTCAAAAGACACTGATAAGAGAATGAAAAGACAAATCACAAACTCAGAGAAAATATTTGTGAATTACTTATCTGATAAACGCCTTGTATCCAGCACGCAGAAAGAATTCTTGAAACTCAATAATAATAGTAATAAACAATTTAGTAAAAAATGCACAAAAGATATGAAGAGACACTTCAACAAAAAAAAGATATATGGAAGGCAAATAAACTCACAAAAGGATGCTCAACATCATCAGTCATTTGGCAAATGCTAATTAAAGCTACAAGATAAACTACGCTTCTATTAAATGACTACAATTTTAAAAAACCTGCCAAGTGTCAGCAAGAAAGGAGAACAACTGGGACTCTCATACATGGCAGGCAGGGAAGTGAAATGGTACAGCCACTCTGGCAAACACTGGGCAGTTTCTCATAAAGTCATACATTCAGGAGCTTTGTATGGAGGATGGGTTGACTACAAAGGGGAAACAGGAAGTTTGGGGAAATGTGGAATAGTTCTGTTAAGATAAATTGATTGTGGAGGTGGTTACATGATTGCAAGCATTTGTTAAAATGCACAAAATTACATTAAAAAGAGAATTTTTTTTACTGTATTAATTTTACTTTAATCTCGACAATAGAGGGCAAAGTAAAAGCAAAGACAGTGAGACCACTGTGTGACTTTATGCAACTTAACTTCTCTGTGCCTTCTTTATTTTTAATCTATATACGGAGCATATAATAGCACTTTCTTTATATTGCTGTATTAAGTGTGCTGGTTTATGCAATATACCTAAAGCATGTGGCACACAGCAAATGCCATATAATTATTTGACTGTTATTTTTATTACTTATATATTTCTCTTGGAAGAAGTCTGGTGAAAAAAAGAAGGGTAATTAGGGGTTTGGGTGGTTGAAGGATGAGGAGACCCAGACACACGGAGTCACAGACAGATGGAGGAAATCAGTGATAAGGGAATGAAAGAGAGGGAGAGTGATGCTGAACCCACAGACCAAGCCTGTGCCATTAATACGGCATCGGCTGCCGTTTTCATAAATAACTCCCTTTCACGTGTCAACAGCTAATCAAGTAATTTCTCGAGGCCAGAAGTGACTCGCTGGATTAATGACAGCCCCTCCGGAGATCAACATGTTCTAATCCTTCTTCTGTGGTGTAATCCTACACCTCAAAGAATAGAAAGAGGAACAAATCTACCTCCTAGACACAAAATATCCAATATCATTAAAGTGACAACTTCCAATTTTTATTGGAATGGTCTGCTCTCATCTTCAGCAAAGGAAAAGTCAGATTAGTGTTGGTTGGAAAATGGAGGGTTGTTATCGGAGTTCTGATTGGTCATTATAGACCTCAGGGAATTTTTATCAAAGAAAGAAACTTGATAAGATGTAAGCATAATAAGCAGGGATTAGTGCCCTCCTGGGTAACTTTCTCACAACTGTAGGAATTTTAAGAGACTTCGTAAGAATTAACATGCTCCCCGTGACATTGACTTTAGCTTCTGGCTTTTCTTTCCAGGAGGCGAATCAGTACAATTTCTTCTGCCTTTGTTTCAGTTTGGTAACAACCCTCCATTTTCAGACAGGTTTCACCTACCTGCCCCGTCAGGCATGAAGAGGTTGCCACCTATTCTACAGGTGCAGAGATAGAAGGAACCAAGGTTTTTGATAACTGCTAGTCAAAACCAAAGCAACATCTGACCAAATGTAAGAACAGCAGGTCAGATTGACTGAGATGTCTCAGAAGCTGGAATTTTTGGAGGGCAGGTGATCACAGACCAGCTGATTCACTCTGTACCCTCAGAACACAGGGCAGCAGGGACCAATACAATCACTAACAACTCAGCATTTCACTAACCAGGCTCAGCATTTCAACACCCCGTGTGCCTCCATCTTCCAAAAAAGTCCATCCATCCAATTTCTAATTAATAAGGACTTTTCAAAACACAATCACAACACCTTTAACATAACCAACAACATCAATAACAGTTATGTAATATCTAAAACTCAGTCCGCGGTCAATTTTCCTTGGTTATTTCAAAAATGTCTTTTATAAAGTGTTGTTCAAATCGCAAACAATACCCACACATTGCATTTGGTTAGTATATCTCCTAAAGTCTCTTTTAATCTAGAACAGTCATGGGAACTTTCTGTCTTCATTTATCCTTTTGTGCTGTTTTTAATATTCATGTATTTATTGAATAGATAATGCATGCAGTGTGGTAATTTTTTTCCCCAAACTGAACTAAAAGGAATAGAATGGGGACTTCGCAGGTGGTGCAGTGGTAAAGAATCCACCTGCCAATTCAGGAGACCTGGGTCTGACCCCTGAACTGGGCAGATCCCACATGCCTTGGAGCAAGTAAGCTGGTGTGACGCAAGTCCGGAGCTTGTGCTCCAGAGCCCGGAGCCACGACTGCTGAGCTCCCGAGCCACAGCTGCTGAAGCTGGCATGCCCTGCAGCCCCTGCTCCCCAACCAGAGGAGCCCCTGCAGCGAGAAGCCCACACACCGCAACTACAGAGTAGCCCCCACCCTCTGCAACCAGAGAAAAGCCCTCACAGCAGCAAAGGCCCACCCCAGCCAAAAATAAATAAGTAAAGTTATGTTTTCAAAAGGGACACAATGAAAAGTCCCTCAGTCTTCTTCCCCAGAAGCAATGTTACCACTTTCATGTGTCATCTTTTAGAAATAGTCTCTGCCTAGACAAGCACGCCTGTCCCCAAGGCTCTAGCCTGGTGAATAAGAGGGGACATGAGTTCAAGTCTCTGCAATTCACTAAATAAAAATCTTGGGCACGTTATATCTGAGTCCCAAATGTTTCCTCTGGTAAAGAGAGGAAACTATTTGCCAGAGGGAAAAAAACTAATAATGGTGCCTATATCATGGCATTGTTGAGAGAATTAAATCAGACATGTGAAATACTTAAATTATTACTTGTTTCTATATACATCCTCCCCAAATGATAGAATCAGGCACTTTCTCCTTTGGTGTGTTTTTTTCATCAAACATCACATTTTAATAAGTCCATACCTGTTCTTAAAGATTCGCTTCATTGTTTGAAATCATTGACTTACATTCCATTGTATGGACGTCGGTAGATAGACATGTAAATAATTTCTCACCTTTTGCTTTTACAAAAACATGCTGCCATGATATGTACACCTATGGCTGATTCATGTTGATGTTTGAAAGAAAACAACAAAATTCTGTAAAGCAATTATCCTTCAATTAAAAATAAACAAATTTTTTAAATGCTGCCATGAATATCCTTGTGATATTCTATTGAATTCATGCGCAAAGCACTCGTAGGATAAACTCCTGGAAGTAAAGCGCTGAGCGAAGGCTACACGCATTTTAATGCTTTAGTCACGTAAAGCCCCAGAGGAAGCCGTACCAATTTATACTCCTAAGAAAAGTACAGGAAGGTCTCCATTTCCCTACGCCTTAACTAACACAGACTATCACTATATGTTTTCCTCTTTGTAAATATGATTCGTGGAAAATGGTATCTCACAGATTTAATGTGCGTTTCTCTTATTATGGGGCTTCCTGGGTGGCTCAGAAGGCAAAGAATCTGCCTGTGATACAGGAGAGACAGGTTTGATCCCTTGATCAGGAAAATACTCGGGAGAAGGGAATGGCTATCCACTCCAATGTTCTTGCCTGGGAAATCCCATGAACAGAGGAGCCTGGAGGGCTTATAGTCCATGGGGTTGCAAAGAGTCAGACATGACTAAGCAACTAACACTTTCACTTTTTTCCCTCTTATTATGAGACTATAAAGGAAATAAGGAGTAAGTAAACCTCTGTTCAAATGACCTGCCTATGACTCCTGAGTGAGGACTCTGAGAACCCTGGGAGTGTACAATTTTGGACGAATAGGACGTTGCAGGGATGATATAGAGAGTACTATCACTTTGGGTTTCCTTCACCTACTTTCCCCAGATACATTTATTTTTACTGATACACTGAGGAGTCGGTTCACAGTGACTGAATTTCCAAAATGATACTTAAAAACGAACTTTTTTTGTTTCGAGTGACAAATGAACATGAGCATCTTTCAGGATAAGTACTCTCTCCTTTTTGTGTGAGTGTTTTTCAGTTACAGAGCAATTACTTAAATTCTATGGTAAAGCAATGTTTACGGGCCAGTCTATTCTTGGGGTTTTACATTATGGCATTTCAGAATTTGCTTCATTTTTACATAAAAGGCAGTAGAAGTGTTAAGTCACTCAGTCATGTCTGACTGTGACCCTATGGACTGCAGCCCTCCAGGCTTCTCTGTCCATGGAATTTTCCAGTCAAGACTACTAGAGTGGGTTGCTACTTCCTTCTTTAGGGGATCTTTCCAAACCAGGGATCGAACCGAGGTCTCCTGAATTGCAGGCAGATTCTTTACCTCCTGAACAACCAAGGAAGCCCGTAAGTAAAAGGTAGATTTTTATACTTAAAAGAATGACCTTGTCTGTGCTCGTGAGGAGGACGCTCCCTCTCCAATAGCACTAAGCGTGTTTCATGCATGTCCATATGTTGTGAGTTGTATCTTACAAGTGCTGAGGGGTTTGTTCTGAAACAGTGCACCTCCTTCCCTGGTCGCTTTTGGACACATGATCGGGAGCACAGCGCTGTGGCCACAGGACATGTATTTGCACAGATGACCACTTCCTCCTTGAGACATCTTCTTCCCTTGGCTTCCCTGCTGTTCAATCTGTGAATCTGCTCCTAACTCACAAGCTCTCTTCCTCTCCTGAGCCCATCTTTCCTCTAACTACAGCTTCTCCACAAGTGATAGCCATTCCCCTGGTTTAATGACCAGGGCCAGGACTAGGGTGAGGCCACTGAGACGCCTCGGTCACAGAAGTTAAGGAGACATCTATCCTGGGCTTCTGCAAGTACAGGGTTGGCCCCAGAGTGTCACTATCTCCTTAAGCTCTACTTTTTGCTCTAGACACCTTGCTTTACTCATCTTAGTTTCACCTCCTTCAATATTTCTGCCTGCTCCCTAGACCTCCAGATACATACAACCTATTTGTCATCTCTACTTAGGATAGCTTAAATGCAACTCAAACTTCAAATATCTAAAATAGAACTCGCATCACTGCCCACCCCCATGGCCAAACCTGCTCCTTCTACTTGTCTATCCCACTTAATAGCTTCACCATTTATTCAGTTACTCTAGGAGTTATCCTCAATTTCTTTCTTTCAACAAGTTCTATCTTCCTTCTCCAAAATACAATACAAATCTGACGACAACTCACGGCCTCTGCCACTATGCCTTGGGCCAGGCCTCCATCTCTTATCACTGTAAACATCCATTCCCCTAAATCCACCCTCAGGATCCCAGCTTCCACATGTACCTCCCCCCTTTCCTCTCCCCCTTAGACTCATGACTCTGCAAGCCAGAGCAATGTTCTTTTTTAAAAAGATTTGTTTTTCCGGTTTTGGCTGTGCTGGGCCTTCCTTGCTGTGGGTGGCCTTCTCTCCAACTGCAGCAAGCAGGGGCTTTTCTCTAGTTGCACTGCTTGGGCCACTTACGGCTGTGGCTTCTCATGTTGCAGAGCATCGGCCCTAGGTCCCCGGGCTTCATTACTGGCGGCTCCCAGGCCCTAGAGCTCAGACTCGCTTTGTGGCACATGGGCTTAATTGTTCCGCAGCATGTGGGGTCTCCCCATGCCAGGGATTGAGCTGGTGTCTCCTCTATTGCAGTGGACCATCAGGGAAGCCCCAGAGCTATCGTTTTACATCCGGGAGTAGATTATGTCATTCTCCTACTTAAAACACTCCAATGGCTTCCAAATGAATTTAGCATAAAGGGCAGCCCGCGCCCCGCTCCCTTACCATGGTCAACAGATGAGGATCTAGCAGGTGTAACAATCTGATTCCAGCCTAGCAACCCCACTTCTGCCTCCACCTCATTTACCAGAAATCTGCACTGGCTCCCTCCCACTTCAGCTGTGTTCCTTTCCCCTGGAATGCTCTTCCCCAGATCTCTATATAGCCACCTGCCTCTCAACATTCAGGTGTCAGCTCTGAGGTCACTTTCCTGACCACCCCCACCCACTCATCCATCACTCAAAGTCCCATCGCCCCCTTTTATTTCTCCATGGCATTATCACCATTTGAAAGCATCTTGTTAGTGAATAATAGCTGCTCAAAGTTCAGGGGCCCAAAACAAAAAGGTACAAGTCCAGCTGGGACAGCTCTTGATCGGGTCTCCACCTGCTGCAGTTGGACAGCAGCTGAGGTTGGAGTCACCTGGAGGCTTTTCTGGGCTGGATGCACAAGACACCTCCTGTGTCTGCTGCCCTGGTGCTCCTCTGGGTGGCCTCTTCCCAGCAGAGAACTGGACTTCCTGCCCAGCAGCTCAAGCCTCCAAAAGAAAAGAAGTAGAAATGGCTGGTCCTCTTATAGACCAGGCCTGAAAGTGGCATGATGTACTCCTGGGTGTGTGCTGAGTCGCTTTAGTTGTGTCTGACTGTTGGTGACCCCATGGACTGTAGCCCACCAGGCTCTTCTGTCCATGGAATCCTCCAGCTGAGAATACTGGAGTGGGTTGCAGTTTCCTTCTGCAGGAAATCTTCCTGACCCAGAGATTGAACCCATGTCTCCATGTCCCCCTCATTGGCAGGCGGGTTCTTTATCACTAGTGCTACTTGGGAAGCTCTGCCATATTCACATGGTCATAGAGCAGTCATCAGTTCAGTTCAGTTCAGTTCAGTTGCTCAGTCGTGTCCGACTCTTTGCGACCCCATGAATCGCAGCACGCCAGGCCTCCCTGTCCATCGCCAACTCCTGGAGTTGACTCAAACTCATGCCCATCGAGTCGGTGATGCCATCCAGCCATCTCATCCTCTGTTGTCCCCTTCTCCTCCTGCCCCCAATCCCTCCCAGCATCAGGGTCTTTTCCAATGAGTCAACTCTTCACATGAGGTGGCCAAAGTATTGAAGTTTCAGCTTCAGCATCAGTCCGTCCAATAAACACCCAGGACTGATCTCCTTTAGGATGGACTGGTTGGATCTCCTTGCAGTCCAAGGGACTCTCAAGAGTCTTCTCCAAGCTTTCTTCACAGTCCAACTCTCACATCCACACATGACCACTGGAAAAACCATAGCCTTGACCAGACAGACCTTTGTTGGCAAAGTAATGTCTCTGCTTTTTAATATGCTATCTAGACCAGCCCAGGTTCAAGGGGACTGAGGAATAAATTCTACCTCTAATAGGGGAAGTAACATATATGTAAAAAGAGGCAAGGACTTGATGGGGGCCTTCTTTGGCAATAAACTATCACATTCATTTATTTATCTGTTATTTAGCTATCAACTCCTGTTAGGTTATAAACTCCAAAAGACAACAGGGACCTTGTCTTATTTTATGGTTCTATTTCCAGCACCTAGAACAACGTTTGGCACACAGTAGGTGTTCAATAAATCAGGTTTGTAGACAAAACTAAACTTATCCAGATTGGTTTTGCCTGGTGTGCTGATGCTAAGCAAGCTGATGCCTTACCAGATAAGACAAATGCTACATTTATAAAGTATTTCATTTCCTCTGCAAACAAGAAAAACTTGCCCTGAACACAAAATCTAGAAATAGATTTGGCATGTTTTCTAAATGGAAAATATTTCTTGTATCACCAGAAATTATTTTCCCACAGTTTGTGCTACATCAAAATATTGAAGTCGACTGAAAATACCCCATTCTTTAATCTTGGTGTGGACTAGATTTTCTTTTTTTTGTAGCAAAGGAAGTATAAAAATCTCCTGATGGTTGAACTCTCCCAGTTCTGAAAATGTCATTACAAGTTTAGATTGATTTGAAAAAAAAAAAAAGGGCTACTGAGAAATGTCCTTAAAAGTTTGGTCATCAAAATGTATAGCTTTTGGTTATAAGACTAGCATTTGTTTATTTAAGTAATTACATATGACCAAGGGCAAAAAAAAATCCCTCAAATTTTCCCCACTGCTAGTTTTTACTGGTGAGTTCTATAAAATAATACCATGTTTAAACCTTTTTGTAAATCCCTTGTAAATGAGTAAGTGAGAATGTATTCATCTGAAGGATTTTAGTGATTGTTGAAATGAAAAAAGAGGGATTTAATCTTTTAAATTACACTTGCAGATGACCACTGATGAAATTCCTCCCAATCTTTGTTTTGTCTTCAGTTTTCCCAGATTTGCTCAAAGCTATCCCAGTCAGTATTCACGTCAATGTCATCCTCTTCTCCACGATCCTTATCGTTTTAACCCTGGTGGGGACAGCCTTCTTCATGTACAATGCTTTTGGTAAGCCCTTTGAAACTCTGCATGGTCCACTGGGGTTGTATCTCTTGAGCTTCATTTCAGGTGAGTACAAAATTCTACCTCTGAAGACAAATGGGCTTGTCAGTGTACAAAACATATACCTACCCAAATATAAAATGACAGTACATATATGTGGACATTCACTGTGGCAGGATTTATGAGAGCAAAAGGTGGAGAAAAGTATAATTATCCAACAAGAGGGGAGACAACAAATTCCTTACGGTAGTCTATCCAACTAGCTGGCATCAAATCGTTTTGAAGAAGATGTAATCAAAAGAGCAAATGCTCATATCAAAAAGTGGAAAAAGCAGTATATAAGATTTTATAAAGATAAACTTAATTTGATTTCCTATATAAATATAGAGAATGTATACATATATTGTATATAGACTCTCCATATATATAGCCCCGCCCCCCCCCATATATATATATAGAGAGAGAGAGACAGTCTATTCTGTTGGTGGTAATCTCTGAGCAGTAAAATTATGAGTGGTTTTCATTTTTCTCATACTTTTTAATATGTCCAAATGTTTGGTAATGTGCATGTATCTATTCATAATCAGAAAACTAAATACAAGCCATAAAAAAAGAGTAAAGAGCCAGTGTACCCCCACACATGAGTTGCCATATTCAGGTCT
The DNA here is from genome assembly GCF_033118175.1 of Dama dama. Taxonomy (NCBI): domain Eukaryota; kingdom Metazoa; phylum Chordata; class Mammalia; order Artiodactyla; family Cervidae; genus Dama; species Dama dama. Next base: position 4,883,892 of record NC_083699.1, on the reverse strand, counting down.
ATAGGGACTTTGTGTAGCCTAAGTAGGTGTATCTGAACAAGTAAAACCCTAAACCCAGAAATTAGTTCATCAATAAACATCCTACTCAACCAAGGCTGATGGGAGACAATATAAAACCAGTTCATGCCACAGGGTGCTTCCAATATATTTACAAGGAAGAGAAAGATACAGATGAGAAAATCAAAAGAGTCTAGCTCATATGCACCACTCTTCCATGGGAGGTCTCTGACTTCACTCCACTCCAAAGTCGCAGAGACTCGGTGTTTGTCCTGTCTCCAGGAAGCGAGTAATTTTATTAGTGACTTCACAGAGAGACAAGAGAGAAGACAGCTGACACTAGCGAGCGCTGTACTGAAGATCCATATTAGATTCTTTCCTTCTCCCCTGCAGCCTGCCCTTTGGCTGCCAGCCCCCAGCCCCCAGGCCCTGGGGCCCCCTCTGTCTCCTGACACCACCCCCTTCTCCCCACACAATTCAACTCTGGTCACCCACTTACACAGCTCCTTCTCTATTAGACAAACCCGTGCAGTTAACCGACGCGCACTCACCTTAGAAGGCAGGACCCCAGCCTCTGTCCATGATAACCTGAGCAGTTTGCTACCGCCCTGGACCCTTGGGCTTTTTAATCAATAGAAATTGCTCAGAGGCCAGAGGAGGCATCCAGGCAAGGCTTTATGGGGACTTGTGCCGAAGCATGCGGGAGTAAAGAGATGTAACAGATGCCCTTGCTTTCTCCCTGAGTTTACGGGGCACTGGCTCCTTAAATGGGATGAGGATTGGGTGGGGGGGAGGCAGATCTGTGAGTCAGGCTGGAGAGGTGGTCTAAGTGCTCTTCCCACCCCCTCGGGGGGCTGTGTGCAGCGGTCATGAGGGGTACCTTGCTTTTGTTCCCTGCAACTCAGAAGCGGCAGCTGAGCTTTGGCCTTTTTGTATCTTACTGTTCATAATTTGCCGCAACTGCCCATGCATGCAGTGATTTTTAGTCCCTTAGAGTTTCTCCACAGCCTGTCTCTCAAAGAGATATTTGTCCAGGCGCAAACACTCTAGTAAAATGTCCTAGGTCTCAGCCTGTCTCAACTTCTTGGGATCTTAACCCCTTTCAACATGCGTGCGTATGTGTTCCTCAGGTAAGAACACTAGAGTGGGTTGCCGGGGGATCTTCCCAATCCAGGGATCCAACTCAGGTCCCTTGCACTACAGGCAGATTCTTTACCACTGAGCCACGTGGGAAGCCCTTTACCCCCTCTACATCTTGCTAATCAGATTATTTACCCAACTAAAGTAGTTCTCTCTCTAGTGAGGGTTCCACTAAGATAGCTTCCATATTTTTCACAAGTAAACAATACAGTTTCAATTGGGCAGCAATGATTACCCTATGACAGCAATGTCTAAGTCCTTCCCATCTTTGGTACCCTCACGAAAGCCTCCAGCATGGGGCTCTGCACACAGTAAACAATTCAGTACATATCCACAGACTTGGCAAAAGCAAGTCCAGAATGAGATGTGAAGCTGGTCATGTACACAGCTCAGGTCAGAGACATCAGAATTCAAATGGGACAGAATTAGCAGAGGAGGCCTGTAGAGGTGGTGGGACAGGCTCTGGAGAGACAGAACAGAACCATGTAAAGAGAAGCCAAGGCCTCTGCAATCAGGGCTGAGGAGCAAGAGCACGGGTTCAAGGTGCAGACAGATAGACAGACACAGACAATGATTCATCGCAAGGGAAGGCCAGGTTAAAAGCGGGTATTGGGGTTACTTCACCCCCACCCAACACAGCAAACCAAACTGGCGGATCTGGATGGTGTGCTATTTTAGTGGAACTCCTTGCATCAGACAAGGGCCAAGTAGACCACAGGATATATACTACCTTATTGGAGGGAATATAATGTTCGGCAGTGGTTCTTCAAGTGGAGGCCCCAGACCAGCACCAGCTGCATCACCTGGGAACTTGATAGAAAAGCAGATTGTCTGACTTCACCCCAGACCTCCTGAATCAGACACTCTGGAGTGGAGCCCAGCAATCTGTGTTTTAGCAAGCCCTCCAGGTGACTCGCAACTTCCCAGGTGGCACAGCGGTAAAGAATCTGCCCGCCCGTGCAGGAGACACAAAAGACTGGGTTCGATCCCCTGGATTGTAGAGATGGCAACCTGCGCCAGTATTCTTGCCATGGACAGAGGAGCCTGGCAGACCACAGTCCATGGAGTGCCAAAGAGTTGGACATGACAGAGCGTGCACTCCAGATGAGTCTGCCGAAAGCTCAGGTTTGAGAACCAGGGCTATAGGGAGTTGATTACGCAGACGTTGCAGGACTAACAAAAGGGGGGCCCAGAGGTGGCGATGTCAGAAAGCAGCGGCCATCCCGCAGGTGCAGAGAACCCAGGGAAGAGTTGAGGGTTACCATAACCTTGAGGCTGGAGGAGAGGCCCCAGGGCGCTGGGTCTCAGCCCTCTGAGGAGGTGGCACTGTCCCTTGAGGAGACGGCACTGTCGTGCGACACCAGGGCGCAGCTCTGGGAGTGTGGAAAGAGCTTGGGAACTCCCCAGTTGCTGCCTGGAAAAGCGCTAGCCCAGGACAAGACCAGTCAGACCTCACTTCCCGGCCTGCTGGCCTCCCCTGTGGGCAGGACAGGAGGCAGCCAACAAGGCAGAACCCGAGTGTGGGGAGTCTGGACCCAGCGTCACAGCGGAGAGGAAGGAACAGTCGGTCTGATGCCGAGACACAACAGCTATCAGGTGGCGTGGCTATCTCACACTCCAGCTTCTGAACGAAACCTGAGAACGGCCCATTCGGGAGACAAATTATTTGACAGTTCTAAAGGGCGACCGAACTAACGGTATTTGAAAAGCAGGATGAGTCAGAAGGATGCAGAATTTAATCCAAGTCCCAATTCTTATCTCAGCTTTTGGCCAAGTCCAATCCAAAGAAAGCCTAAGCACAGAAATATATGCGGGAACACAGGCCCTGTGCTTATACTGTATCGGATTTATCCTCGAACTTATTGCAAAGGCAGGTGCTCAATGAAGTTTTGTGGATGAGGGAAGGACGAGAGGTAGAATGGAATGAACCAGCTACAGACCGGCCTCTGGCAGAGGATAAAGGCTACGTGTTGCCAGATTATCTGTTTTCTTAAAGTCACAAATTCTTATTTTTCAATGGGATTTATTTTTTTATTTACATTTTGGCCCAACCATGAGGTATGTGGGATCTTAGTTCCCAAAACAGGGATTGAAGCCATGCCCCCCTGCATTGGAAATGCAGAGCCTTATTAATCATTGGACCACCAGGGAAGTCCCCAATTTCTTATTTTGAAATGCCAAAATTTTCAACAATTTTTAAAAAACTGCGCATGACAACAAAACATGTGTGACGGTCAGACGGACTGACACTTTGTGACCTCTAGAGGTGACAGGCCATTCTTGAATCACAGACTGACTATTCCATCCTGTTTGGTCTACCTATAGGACCCGGAAGTCCCGGGAGGCGTGGAAAAGTTTCTCTAAAGAGATAACAGTCTCCGCGACTCCCAGGTTTAACCCCCACTTGTGGACAGGTGGGGATTTCACAGCCCTTACCACAGACACTCAGAATGTGAACCAATGGAGCACACACTCAGAGGTGGGAGCCTGTCCTGGGGGAGGGGTCCCTTAGGCCCTAGGGTGCAGGGGTGGGGGTGGGGCGGTGGGGGGTCACACATCAATAGAGACCCCTCCCCCGGGCAGCTCCCTTCCGCTGAGTGTCCGCCGAGTCTCTACCCAGGTGGCCTCCCTCACAGCAAGCAGAGAAAAGCTCCTTCCTCCCTTGTTTTCTTCTCCTCTCGCTCACCCTGGCTTCCCCAGGATCCCCCCCTTCCCTGCGCTATGTCACGCCAGGGCTGTTTCTTCGGCTGTCCACCTCCCTGCTGGGTGGGAACCCCAGCCTTGGCATCCCGAGGTGTGAAGACAGGAGAAGGGGAGGGGAAAGAGCTCTTCTTGCTTGTCTGTCTGGGACCTTGCATGCTGCCTGGAGTAACAATGCTCTGAGCATCTCCTGGTGTGTCCCGATGTGCTGCATGCCAGACGTTCTGGGGAGAGAAGGAGAGGGAGCCAAGCTCTGGGTGAGGCCAGCAACGGTGCAGTCACCACAGCTTGCTTGTCTTTACAGCCCAGTATCCTATTGCCATCCTGGACCAGAAGTGCCTCCCACTTCTCACGGCCTCCAGTGTGGCTCACGATCCTCGGTCTCCTATTATCATTCTCTCATGAAACCACCCAAGTCAGTTAATTTGCTTTTTCTCATCTTGTCAATTATAACCTAGATTTGAGATATAACACTAGGTTTCCTAATGGTCTCCCATGGTGCATTTTGGGGCTTCCCAGAAAAGGCCAGTGGTAAAGAACTAACCTGCCAATGCAGGAGATAGAAGAGACACAGGTTAGATCCCTGGGTTGGGAAGATTCCCTGGAGGAGGGCACGGCAACCCACTCCAGTATCCTTGCCTGGAGATTCTCATGGACAGAGGGGCCTGGCCGGCTACAGTCTATAGGGTCGCAAAGGGTCAGACATGACTGAAGCGATTTAACACACATGCATAGTGCAGTTTGGACAGTGATTCTCTTCCTGGATGGTGCATTAGAATCGCCAGAAGAAAGTTCTAAACATACTGGGACTTCCCACCGGTCCTGTGGTTAAGACTCCACCTTCCAATAAAGTGGATGCAGGTTTGATATCTGGTTGGCAACTAAGAACCCACATGCCTCAGGGCCAACAAGAGAAGCCCACATCCTGCAACTACTGAACCTGTGAACCCATGCTCTGCAACAAGAGGAGCCCACGCATGGCTGTGAGAAGCCCTTTCACCACAACTAGAGAAAGTCTGCATGCCACAATGAAGACTCAGAGCAACCAAAATTTAAAAAAAAAAAAGTTCTAAATAAACGGATGCTGGATCCAACACCCCACTAATTAAATTGGAATCTCTGGGGGTGGAGCCTGGGCACTGGTCTTTCTAAAGGCTTCTAAAGCAGAGACATTACTTTACAACAAAGGTCCATCTAGTCAAAGCTATGGTTTTTCTAGTAGTCATGTATGGATGTGAGAATTGGACCATAAAGAAAGCTGAGCACCAAAGAATTGATGCTTTTGAACTGTGGTGTTGGCGAAGACTCTTGAGAGTCCCTTGGACTGTGAGAAGATCAAACCAGTCAATCGTAAAAGAAATCAGTCCTGAATACTGAGATGCTGAAGCTGAAACTCCAATACTTTGGCCACCTAATGCAAAGAACTGATTCACTGGAAAAGACCCTGATGCTGGGAAAAGTGGGAGGAGAAGGGGATGACAGAGGATGAGATGGTTGGGTGGCATCACTCACTTGATGGACATGAGTTTGAGCAAGCTCCAGGAGTTGGTGATGGACAGGGAAGCCTGGTATACTGCAGTCCATGGGTTCGCAAAGAGTTGGACATGACTGAGCGGCGGAACTGAACTGAACAGGTGATTCTAATGTGTGACCAGTGTCAAGAACCACTGATTCAGGTGCACATGTTTCATTTATTCAACAAACCCTGACTGGGTGCTGCCATGAACCAGCCATTATGAGCGGGTGCTGGTGTTACCACAATTCACAGGCATACCGTCCTGCCCTCATGGAGCCAACCATCTAGTGGGAGGTTCAACAGAAGTGTACACAGGGAATTAAAGCTCACAATAATCACCATAAAGGTGATAGACAGACTGCCATGATGGAGAATGAAGGGGAGGGGAGATCAACTTTTAATATGGTGACTGGCAAAGGCTTCTCCAGGTAGCTGAGTTGTAAAGATACAAAGCTGAGAACCCTCAGAGAATTTCCCAAGGAGAGGAGAAAACACACAGGAGGAGATGTGAGGGGAAGAGGCCAGCTTGCTGTAGTCACTGAAAGAAGGCCCATGTGGCTGGAGGGTAGGCAGTGAGGGGAAAATGGCCAAAAAAAAAAAAAAAAAAAAGAAAGAAAGAAAGAAAATTAGAGAGATCAGCTAACATCAGTTAATATCAGACCTCAAAAGCCACCGTATGTCTTCTAGAATTGATTCTAATTGCACAGAGAAGCTTTTTTGAAAGGCCTTAAGAAGCTATCTGATAGCTGATTTACCGTTTAAGAAATGTCTGGTGAAAAACTAGGCTATTGCATTGGAGAGAGGTGAATGGATTCTAAAAACATTTTGAAAGTAGATCCAAAATGTTTTGCAGGCAGCTTAAGCAATTGGTAGACAGTGGTGGCATTAACCAAGATGAATAAGTTGGGAGAGGAACAGGCTTAGAGTTCAGGGCAAAAAAGTGGTGGGGAGAGGAACTTAGCATTAGAAATCAAGAGTTCTACTTAGGTCCCATCAAGTTTGAGATCCTATGAGATGTTCAAGAGGACATGTCAAGCAGACCATCAGATATATGAGTCTGAAACTCAGAAAAGAGGTCTAGACAAAAGACATAAATTTAGGAGTTGTCAGGATATACATATGATTCAAAGCAATGAAAATGGATGAGATCATCTAGAAAGAGAGTGTAGATACAGAAAAATTGGCCTAGGGCCAATCCCATCAGTTAATTTTGGGGTTGAGAAGAAGGAGGAGCCAGGAAAGGACACTGACCAGGTGTGTCTGGAGAAGAAGAAGGAAAACCAGGAGATGCGGTTTCCTGGAGGCTACGAGATGGGGAAGCTTCAAGGGTACAGGTCAACAACAGAAAACCAACACACAGTCACCAAAGTGGGAAGGTAGGAGGGGGGAGGGATAGATTAGGAGTCATGATTAGCAGATACTAACCATGTATAAAATAAACAAACTATCTTTATCAAATATAAGACTATATATATAAAACCATATATAAAATAGATAAACAGCAAGGTCCTACTGTATAGTCCAGGGAACTATAGTCAAAATCCTGTAATAAATCATAATGGGGAAGAATATGAAAAAGACTATATACGAATACACACACACACACACATAACTGAATTACTTTGTTATACACTAGGAACTAACACTGGCTCAGACAGTAAAGAATCGGCCTGCAATGTGGGAGACCTGGGTGGGGAAGACTCCCTGGAGGAGAACATGGCAATCCACTCCGGTATTCTTGCCTGGAGAATCCCCATGGACAAAGGAGCCTGGCGGGCTGCAGTCCATGGGTCACAAAGAGTTGGACATGACTGAATGACTAAGCATAGACAGGAACTAACACAACATTGTAAATCAACTACACTTTAATTAAAAGTTAAAAAAAAAAGCAAAACAGTACAGGTCACCAGTGAGCTTTGTAAAAAGGAGGCCACCTACAAGAGTCAATGAAAGGGAGGTGAGTGTGGCCAGGGAAGGCAGAATGGGGAAAACAAGGTGAAAAAAAAACTTCCTTCAAGGTTCATAATATAGTAGGAAAGAGATAAATGTACTCAAATAAAGGCGATAGAGAAATAGAGGGAACCCAAACAGAAGCAGTGGAGTATGGAAGCAACTAGACCCATAAGCTTCACACTGGAGAACTGACTATATGAGTGTGTGTGCCTTTTCTACATTCCATTCAAGAAATTTTCCAATTGATGATAGAGAGTCTAATTCCCATGTGCATGTAAGAAAGCAGGTTACATGGAAGACTTGCCAAGATCCCACAGTAGAATATCCTAGGCAATTCAGTGAATATTCTCTGAGGATGCTATAAAATGCATTGATTCATGCCTTCTAGAGGTGATGAAAACCACCAAAATGTGGATTTACCGCAAATTATACTTATTGTGTCTTCTCTTATATGCAGCATCATGTTTGAGTTACACCAAGCAAGGTAAACAACGAAAATACTGCTTTCAGTATAGGGGATGCTCCTAATATGGGAGTAATTAATTAGGATAATTGTAACCATGGCATGGAACATTAATAAGCACAGTCATATATAAAATATGAAGATAGGAAAATAAAGAACAGTACAGAAATAGAAAGATGCTTATGTCATAGATCAGTTTCAGGATTAATAATATCCGGGCCTCTCTAACAAGTCTGTGTGTGCACATGTGTGTGTTTGTGTTTGGGTGTGTGTGTGTTTGGGTGTGTGCGTGCCAACTCAGTTGCTCAGTTGTGTCTGACTCTTTGTGACCCTATGAACTGTAGCCTGCCAGGCTCCTCTGTTCATGGAATTTTCCAGGCAAGAATATTGGAGTGGGTTGCCATTTCCCACTCCGGGGGATCTTCCCAACTCAGGGATTGAACCCAAATCTCCTGCAACTCCTGCATTGGCAGGCAGATTCTTTACCACCAGCACCATATGGGAAGCCCTGTAATAAGTCTAGGGCATATTATTCTGCAACTGTCAGTTCAAAAACCAACTGCAACTTATTTCCACATCAATCCTTATGGAGGAGCTGTTGTTCAGGGTCTGAGAAATAAATCAAGGATGTCCAGGCATCAAAACTACAGAACCTGAGGAAGGAAAGGATTGGTTGTAAGAAAAGTCAGTGATAAAAATACTCCACTACTCAGCATAAACTTTGGAAGGAGACCACGGGAGGGAGAGAAGTAATATTAGCCAGTCTGTCATGGCAATGGGCAAGGAGTTTTGTTTAGATGTGCAGGGTACCATCTGAAGGGCCAGAATCATAGTGAGGGGACTGCATTCTAGGTCACTCATGGTAAGGATGCAGTGGAAGGACTGTTTAGCACAGGGCCTGGCTATGTGTGATCTCCTGCAAGGAGACCCTCAATCTTACCCTATCACAGTTACAAAAAGACTCCTGTCTGTTCAGAATGGTCACTTGTGTCTTCCCTCTGTTTCATTTATGTTTAAGTTTTCTATTTTGGCTGCACTGGATCTTCATTGCAGTGAGTGGGCTCTTCACTGCAGTACAGAGGTTGTCGCATATGGACTTAGTTGTCCCAAGGCATGTGAGATCTTAGTTTCCCGACGGAACCGAACCCATGTCCACTGCACTGGAAGGCAGATTCTTAACCACTGGACCACCAGGGAAGCCCCACCCTCTCTTTCATTTAGAGCCAAAACCTAAGTCCTTCCTACGACTTTCTGCTTGCTCTGCCCACCGCAGAAACCACACACATGCCTTGTGTCTTCCTCCTCTCTGCCTGGTCTTCTTCCAAAGCCACCTGGTTCCTCTGCGCTTACTGTTCCTTCTGTTTGAAATGCCCCTCCCCTCAAATACCTGTCTTCTCACTCCCCACCTTCATCAAGAGGCACTGACATGTCATCTCTCTGAGACCCCCCCTGGCAGTCTCTCTTCCCTGCTTTATTTTATTCTCCTTGGTACACATCACACTCTGAGAAACTACAGAATGGACTTACTTATTTTGTTATTGCCTCTCTCTCCATTCTCACCACCACTAAGACACATATCCCATCAAGATAGGAATTTTCATCTGCTTTTGTGGGAGTTGGGATGCTAAGATACAGAAGACAATATCTTATTTATTTTTTGGCCATGCCACATGACATGTGGGATCTTTGTTCTGTGACCAAGGACCAAACCTGTGTCCCCTGCATTGGATGTGCAGAGTCTTAACCATTGGACCACCAGGGAAGTTCCTCATCTGCTTTTTCAGTGCTGTATCCCCAGTACCTAGAATAGTTCACTAAGCATCCAGTAAGTATTTGTTGAATAAATGAATAAAACAGAAGCAGCTCTAAACATTTTCTAGTAACAAATGACCATCTCCTTTTCTGAAAATCGATTTAGATTAGACAAACATGGTGTTTTAAGACCATTTCTTCTTTGCATGAATCATTCTCACTCACGTGACATTTGCAAAACTTCACTTAGATATGGGCTCTGCAACTCTCTGTGACAGAAAACATACATTACAGAAGAACGGGGAAAGCTGAAATGCACTGGTATTATGAGCACTGAAGAACTGATGCTTTTGAACTGTGGAGCTGGGGAAGACTCTTGAGAGTCTCTTGGACTGCAAGGAGATCAAACCTGTCACTCCTAAAGGAAATCAACTCTGAATATTCATTGGAAGGACTGATGCTGAGGCTGAAGCCCCAATACTTTGGCCACCTATTGCAAAGAGCCAAGTCATTGGAAAGGATTCTGATGCTGGGAAACATTGAAGGCAGGAGGAGAAGGGGGTGACAGAGGATGAGATGGTTGCATGGCATCACCGACTCAATGGATGTGAGTTTGAGCAAACCTTGGGAGATAGTGAAGGACAGAGAAGCCTGGTGGGCTTCAGTCCATGGGGTCGCAAAGGGTCGGACAAGACTGAGCAACGGAAAAACAGCAACTGGTATTATAACTTCATCCACACCTGCTATTTAGAAACACATGACCAAATGGTAACCTCAATCTATTCTTAGGGATTAGCTGGCCTTACTAGTCTAGATGGCAGCCTCTGGTCTCTAAAGTAGTCTGGAACTGGAGCAGTTTCCTTTTGGGGAAGAAATCATGGCCAGAGATCTCACCAATAACACTGATTTTCTAGTGAAATCACATAATTTCACGGAAAATTAGCACTGACACCTGAAAAGTTGTGGTTATCCTACCACTGTGTATCATCTCTTAAGTCTCCATAAAGAAGGAAATTTTCAATTTATCATGCTGTAGAGGAAATGGAATGTCTCTAAGAGTTGCCATTGCAGGGACGGAAAACTTTTCTCCCTTCCCTTCCAGGTTCTTTGCCTGGCCTCCTAATTAAATTGATAAAGGCAGATTAACAAGAAAAGACCAAATTTAATTTCGTACTGGAGCTTGTAAAACATGAGACTCGAAGAACTGACCCAAGCAGGCAGCCTTTACACCTTTCAGACAAAGAAACAATAAGTTTGTGAAAAATTAACAAGACCAAGTGGCTGGGGCTTGGGGTAGTAAATCGGTGAAGAACTTACAAGTTTTGTTTAGACAGCCATCTTGGCCCTGAATTCTCCATCTCTGGGGATAAGGATGTCTTCTACCCTCCAAGTGCAGAGAGGGTACCCTTCAAGTGCTCAACTTATTTCCTGATTTCAGGGAGACAGAGGAGGGTGAGAGTGTCTTTCTTGTACTAGCTGTTTCTTATGTAACTTAAATTCAAAATAGTCAATATGTTGAAGTGGGATAATTTAGGGTGGCAAATCCTGACCCCAATTATCATCTCTAAAAGCATTTAAAGATGACGTGTTAGTTTTTTTGAAATCTTGGCCGTTGCTTTAAATGAACTGAAATTCTAATTTACTATTTCCCAAATGCAATCTTAGTGATAATAGAATGTTTCAGAGTTGGGGTTTTGTTTTATTTTTTCACCTTTGAGGGAACATTTCCACCAGACTCCCATGGATCCTGGCAGGATGTTCCCACCCCTGAGAGCACAGTCAACCTTAGGGGTCACCAAGGGATGAAGAAGCAGTGTTCCTGTGGGCTGTGACCTTCATTCCCTATATCGCAAGGACTGGAGGAGAGAGAGATGTCCAATCCTGCAGCCCCAGACAGCTGCCAGAGGGGAGCCCTGAGTGTGCAGTGTCTAGTACATGACACATGTTTGTTAATTTACTGATAATTCATGGTGTGACAGCCTTATAACTCGGCTATCCTATTCAGTTAGAAATTAACCGAGTAATCAAAGTCATTAAAAGGAGAAGGGGGAGAAAAAAAACCACTATGGTACCAGCCAGATGGTGGGGAAATCAAACATGTGAAAGGAAAATGGCTCGTCTTTGAGTAAGACCCTGGCAGAAAAACCTCAGTCCTATGCCTGGTTATAGTCTAAATCCTAGCTTGAGCAAGGCGTGTTGGGTTTTCCTATATCTGCTTACTCTAATCTTGTGAGGAGGGGCAGTGTTGGTCAGATAGACAGACAGACAGCAGTGTTGGGGTGGGAACTGAAATGGCCCCAGCTGAGTTTGGGCTCTTGGGGGGACACACAAGTAACTGGGCAAAGAAAGAAGGAAGCGTGCAGGCATGATCCTAACCTCTGCGAGGCTGTGGGCAGCAGCATGAATGAAAGTCCACACACCACGTGTCTAAACAGTTCAAAGTTGTAAGCTAAACTATTCAATCAAACATATTCTATCCTTCTCCCTTGACAAATAAGGTCCTGGAAGCAAGATGCAAATTAGAATACTCTTTAAAAAAAATAATATTCTCTCATAATTAAAAAAAATTATTTATTTGGCTGTGCCTGGTCTTAGCTGCAGCGTGTTGGATCTAGTTCCCTGACCAGGGATTGAACCCAGGCTCCCCGCATTGGGAGTGTGGAGTCTTAGCCACTGGACCACCAGGGAAGTCCCAAATTTAGAATTCTCGAGCTCTGGAAATTCTGCACCTGAATGTGGCAAAGGGAGGCATGCCAACCCCTGTCTCTTCGCTTCTCTTCCCATGACTGGTTCCATCCACACTGTAAAGGGCTTCAAGCAAGCACATATGAACACTCTGCCGTGTATCCAACCTCTGACCATGCCTGCCAAACAGCTGTTCTTTTCCTTGGCCACTCTCAGGCCTCGGAGCTGTATAGTACCTGCCATAAAACCCACCCCTGGGGAGATGGACCCTGGGGAGACACTCATGCCAGCTCAGGAAGAGTGCTCGGGGCTGTATGCGGAGAAAATTCTTGAGTCCCAGGAGTACTGTCTTCAAGGCAAGTAGATGGGGAAACAATGGAAAGTGACAGACTTTATTTTCTTGGGCTCCAAAATCACTGCATGAAATTAAAAGACGCTTGTTCCTTGGAAGGAAAGCTATGACAAACCTAGACAGCATATTAAAAAGCAGAGACATCACTTTGCCAACAAAGATCTGTATAGTCAAAGCTATGCTTTTTCCAGCAGTCATGTACAGATGTGAGAGTTGGACCATAAAGAAAGCTGAGCACCGAAGAACTGATGCTTTTGAACTGTAGAGTTGGAGAAGATTCTTCAGAGTCCCTTGGACTGCAAGGAGATCAAACCAGTCAATCCTATAGGAAATTAGCCTTGAATATTCATTGGAAGGACTGATGCTGAAGCTCCAATACTTGGGCTACCTGATGCAAAGAGCCAGCTCATTAGAAAAGATCCTGAAGCTAGGAAAGATTGGAGGCAGGAAGAGAAGGGCCTGACAGAGGATGAGATGGTTGGATGGCATCATCAACTCAATGGACATGAGTTTGAGCAAACTCTGGGAGATAGTGAAGGACAGGAAAGCCTGGCATGCTGCAGCCCATGGGGTTGCAGAGTCGGACACGACTTAGTGACTGAATAACAGCAAGAGTATAGTCTAGAATGCAGTCAAGGACTCTAGATGGACCCATTCCACTGACATCAAGGATTCCTCCCCTTATAGGGAGAGGTATCAACAGGGGAGAGAGAGCAGGACCCTCTAAATATGGCATCCATAGCAGGAACCCCCTTACTGGAGTCTAAGGGCCAAACTGGAAACATGTGAACCCTGTTCTTGTCATCATTCACACCTATTCTTGTCCCTTACACCCCTCTCTCCATGTCCCCAGCAGCCACGCGAAAAAGAGAAACTCTTCTTGGGTATCTTTTGTTCCATAAGCCATAAATAGGTATCAGTGGCCCCATATTTCTTTTAGAGCCGGGGAAAGAGAAGCAAAAATGTCCCAAGTTCACACTGAGTGGTTTCCCTCCGTGTGTCTTAGCATCACTGAGGGGTTGGCAGAGACGCAGGCTGGGTTTCCATGCTCTGACTCTGAAATGACCAATGATAACTCCTGAATCCAGAGCGAAATCATAGACCATCCTCTTAACGACTACATCGTGTTTTGGGAGCTTGCAGGCTTGAAGTATTAGCTCCAGCAAAGGGCTATTGGTTTTAAGATACCCCAGCAACTTTGACTTTAAGAATTTGAAATGTGGTCTCACTACGATGCACCTTTAAAATATTTAACAACTTGAAAAAGGAAACGGAGCTTGAATTTTTCTTTCAAGCACTAAGGATATACAGTGTTTCACTTCTATCTGAAATTCACCATCTCCTCACACAAAGAAGGTTCTCATGGTAAAAGCAATGGCATTTTCTCCACAATTTTCAAATAAAAGATAAAGAGAAAACAGCATCGCAGCCTCTTTGTTAGCTTGAACAATAAAGGAATAATACGGTTTTGCCAGTGGGGAGCTCTGGTTTTAAGCTCAGAATACAAAAGTAGGCTGACAATTTTTACAAAGGAATATTCCCCGAGGCTCGTGGGAAGTGAAGTTTCTAGAAAATTATATCATTTGATTATTTGGGGGTGTATGATGATGAGGAGCAAGCTGGTGGGGCCAGTCCTCAGTGAAATTCTAATAGAAGAAATGGAATTTCACTTTTCCGGTTCACTCCTGCCCCCAACCCCACTCTACCAACCCAAACCCAGCCTTTGGAACAGGAATGGGGGCAACATTTGCATGTTAGCACCTCAGGTCTGGAACGTTCTCCCCACTCAGTCCAGCCTCCCTTTGCTAACTTTTCCTACGGCTACTTCCAAAGAACCTTCTAGGAAGCTGCCCACCTTCTCAGGTATAGCCACCCGCACCTCCCTTTACTATAACACTCACTGCGATAGGTTTAGAACAGTTTTATCTGAGTTCCCTGCCCAATTATACTCTGTTAGAGCAGAAACCACCTATGTCTTTTCTTTAACGTTGAAAACTCCACCACTATTCCCATGCTTGGCCCATCAATAAGTCTCACTGAATAAAGGATTGAGTGAATTAATGAATGGGAATTTAAGCCACTATGTTGCTGCTCTTGGGATATCTGAATTAACTGTCATTGAAGGCAAAAGCACTTATTCCTCTTCAAGGAGTCACCAATCTAATGCGACAGCGTGTGGAAGAACCAGGCACTATAACACACTCTCCAGGGTAGCCTGACTGATGGAGTCAGGGGGTTTCGGTGTGTGGTAGAGCGCAGTACAGAGAAGGAACTGGCCCCTACTCCAGTGTTCTTGCCTGGAGAATCCTAGGGACAGGGGAGCCTGGTGGGCTGTAGTCCATGGGGTTGCTAGGAGTCGGACACGACTGAGCGACTTCACTTTCACTTTTCACTTTCATGCATTGGAGAAGGAAATGGCACCCCACGCCAGTGTTCTTGCCTGGAGAATCCCAGGGACGGGGGAGCCTGGTGGGCTGCTGTCCATGGGGTCACACAGAGTCGGACACGACTGAAGCGACTTAGCAGCAGCAGAGTGCAGTAAGGGATGATGGTTAAGACTTGCAAGACAAAAAGAATACAGAAACACCGGAAGAATAGCGACCAATTAGTAAGTATTTCTCTGTGACAAGTCTAAGATCAAATGTTAATCTTGAATCATCTATCGTATCCACATTTTACAGACAAGGAAGTGGAGATGGGGAGGTTAAAACTGACTTTTGGGGCTTCTCTGGTGGTCCCGTGGTTAAGACTCTGAACTTCCACTGCAGGGGGTGCAGGTTTGGTCCCTGATCAGGGAACTAAGATCCCACATGCAGCACAGAGTGAGTGACCAAATAAATAAAATGCAAAATGGAACTACTTTCATATAACAAAAGGGAGATTCAGAGTGTGAAACCAAATTGTTTTAATCAAAGTCAGAAAACCATTTCAGCAAGTCTGCTTTTACCTAGCAATCTGTCATGACGACCTGGGATCATATGGGATGCATCCGTAGCTGTGGCTCTCCATGGTGCCCCTGACTCTGCCCCCCTTGCCACGTGCTTCTGCCCCCCTGTGCCACCCACCACTCTGGGGGGCTCCCTTCCTCCATCCTCGGGGGGGAGGGCCTGAGTTTTCAGGCACCACTGAATATGATGTGCCCCTGTCCTGCAGAGAGCTCCAGGCCATAGTCACACCATTTAAAAGTAGATTAGGCTACCAATGAGTAATAAATGAGAGGAAAATAATAATAATGGATTAAACAAAATAAATACCTATTATTCTCTCCTGTAAAAACCTAGAAGTTGAAGTCCAGGGCTGGTCTGGTGACTCCCGGTATCTGATATCCAAGATTCCTCCTTTCCTATTTTTCCATAACACATGGCTTCCATTTCTAAGGCCACATTGCCCAAAATGGTGCTCCAGCCATTGCATACCTATTTCAGCTACAGGAAGGACAACAGGGAAAGAAAGTGCAGGCCCCTCATGCTGCACACTTCAAGGAAACTTTTCTAGCCCCACATTCCAGCCTTCCTCAGCCAACGTAGTCTTTGTTCAAGGCAGCCAAGTGCCTAGGTAAGAATCTTGAGTTCTGCTACCAACAAGGAGAACAGACACTGTCCACCTCAACATGTTAGACACGGCTGCCTTTGTGCGGGGACACCTCTGGGCAGCTGTGGTCAGGTGGGAGCCAGAGGAGGGGAAGGAGAAAGCTTTCTGCCCTTTCACAAGGGGGCTAGATGACAACTATTTCTCGTATGTGGCCTGTGAATTACAGAGAAATGTGTTCTCTTCAAGTCACACCATCGCAGTGGTTGCGGTGTAGCCTGATCCCACCACTGTGCTTTTAAGGTGCCCAGCAACTCAGCCTCTCTTCACGCAAAGTGGAACATCTCCTAGTTTTTGTAAGACTGGCTCGGTTCTACCCTGCAACAAGTCTTCTCACTCAGAGCCATAACCCAGGCGCTACCACCCGTTGTTGGAGAATCAGGCTCATGATTACAAATTTGAAGTATGTTTTTTCAGAAGAATGCAAGTGAGATGGTGGGAAAGGCTTTCTTTAGTTTGCACCTAAACCCTCTTCCTTGTCCCTTACAATCAGGAAATAGTTGTCCCAGAATGTTGTTTGTTCTTTCTCTTGCAGGCTCCTGTGGCTGTCTTGTCATGATATTGTTTGCTTCTGAAGTGAAAATCCACCACCTCTCAGAAAAAATTGCAAATTATAAGGAGGGGACTTACGCCTACAAAACACAAAGTGAAAAATATACCACCTCCTTCTGGGTGGTTTTCATTTGCTTTTTTGTTCATTTTCTGAATGGGCTTCTAATACGACTTGCTGGATTTCAGTTCCCTTTTGCGAAATCTAAAGACACGGAAACAACTAATGTAGCCTCAGACCTAATGTACTGAGAGGCGAACATGTCTGTCATGCTCACAGTGAGAGAGCGGGTCAGCTCTGGTCACTTGGCTGTGGTTAATTTTGCTCAACCTTTTAGATGCATAGATTAAAGCACCAAAGCCTATGTGATAATATATACAAACCGGGTGCTAAGGACACAGGCCAGAAGTGAAGAGGAGCTGAAGAAAGGCTTCAGAAGGTTGTTTAACCTGGTGGGAAATTGCTTCCCCTGGCTAGTTGGGACAGTTGACTAGAATGAACAAACCATTACTCCACATCCACACCAGAGTGCAAAATGCCTGCTCTGTCAGGAAGAAATCAAGAGGCATGAGGAATTTTAAAACAAACAAATACTATTTCTGATAATATCCACACATTTGTTGCCACAGATAACAGAAGACGGAGCTGGAATCGCTTTCCTAAAATGATACTGCATTAATTGAGCAATGCTAAGTATAGCGGGCACTTTTTAAAAAGTCATTCAAAGCACTGTCTTATTTTCATGCCTGTTAGTCAAAATGTGTAAAAGTCTAAAAGGGAAAAAGAAGAAACACAGTACTTTCAACAGACTTAATTGCTGGGACCACTGGGGAATCATGAAAAATTATTCTTCCTAGTAAATTCATTGCAAAATGGCTCATTGGAGCTGTTGCTTCCAACTTTTTAGTGTCTTAAGCCCTAAGTCCCACTTAACGAAAATCATATTACATTCGGAATTATGACGGGGTCACTGTCATCTCGGGCTGTGGTCTGTCACAAAGCATGACCCAAGTTGACTTTTTCCCTCAGTTACCCATGAAGTTGGTCTGTTGCTGACCAGAGGCCACGGCTGAACCTAGAACTGACCGTTCGCCTGTCTCCCGACGGCTGCCCTGGAGAAGGCCCTCAGGAAGAAGCAGGGGATGGTGGAGGGCAGACCACCCGGCCCTCGGCCACAACTGCTCAGGACTCAGCCCCCACACAAGACGCTCTGAAAGGGCTCATTCTAAAACATCCTTTTTTTGGGGGGGAACAATTTACAAGAAACAATGACTGACTGTATACTTGCTCTGATGGTGACCCACAGCCCACAGGCTAACGTCAGAACACTCACTTCGTGTCTACATGTTAGTCTCTCTACCTTCATTCAGGAAAGATAACCTGGAGAGTTTCTAGAAGACCACGAGTCCATCTAGTGAGAAAGAGGCTGCTTATTTCAGTAATGGGCCGGGGGCACCCAGTTCTGGAAGTCTTCAGGAAACACTTACATCCCGAAGCATCTCGTGGTCCCATCTGCTCCTTCAAAGCAGCTGCCCCAGGGGTGGGCAGGACAGCTCAAGGGACTCCACAGACCAGGCAACTGGACTGAGATCCCGAGAGGGCCCACAGTCCCATCTGATCCTTTCTCTTCCTCGCTTTTGAAACACGTCTGACACCAAGCTTTCTTCTTTGGAAAACACCTCCCTGGTTGTTCTCTGTTCCATAAGCAGAGAAAACTCAGAGCAGCAGCTGAAGATCCAGGGGCAGCCTTCACAGGCAAACGGATGCTCTTTCCTGATGAGAACGATCACTCCCTGAGGAGGGGAGGCAGGGCTGCCGGTCCCTGCAAAGTGGGGTGCACCCCAAAATACAACAAGATACCAACCAGGCCCTCAGAGGACACCCCGTAAGCTGGCTCCCTCTCTTCTCTCAGAAGAAACCTCTGTGCCATGGGGCCGGTGAGGAAGGCTTTCCAAGGCGGCTGTGGCCGGGTCGATCTCTGAGCGGCCCTCTGGGCGGATCAGAGCCCAGGGATGACAGTCCTCGAGCTGTGTCTGACCTCCCGCCCCCGGGGGCAGCCTCGGTCTCACACTCACGGGGATGCGGGGCCCCCCGCTGGCCCCGGGGCAGCAAACAGGGGCACAGCAGGGCGCCCCTTTCCCGGTGTCCACACGCACCACCGGCATCCGTGCCCATTACCCTGTAGGAAGCAAGGAGCGGAAAGCCGGTGCTCGGGGCAGAGCCGGCAGGGACGTTCGCAACAAGCTCCCTGGAGCAGCGGGAGGCTGCAGAAGCGAACTCAGGCGTACGGGGCCGGGGGGCGGCGGCGGAGGGCGCCTTCCCTCCGCGCCCGCGGTGCCCATTACAAAGGGCCTCTGCTCTGGGCCCCGTCCGCCCGCACCCCTGCCGCCGGAGGCTGCATAGGCGCGCGCTGCCACACAGGCGCCCCCTTCGCCCCGCTCTCGTGTTGCGCCCCCCCGGCCCTCTGTAGCGGGTGATGTTTGGCATTCCCCATCAGCTTCCTCTCGGGCACACAGCTAAGCCACGGGCCCCAGCTCCTTTGCAGCTGGGGCCACGGGAGTGAGTCTGTGTCGATGGGAGGGATGTAGGCTGAAGCGACCTGAGCTACTCTCGGGCTTGGCCCTGAAGACCCCCACTTGCGATCCTCCACCTCTGCCCTCCCTGGCACTACAGCCTGGGAAGTCTGGGGATCCAGGAGCTGAGGTAAGGAGACCGAGGCGGGCTTTGTGACCTGCCTCAGAGTGTGACAGAGTGGTAAATAAACTTTCTGAAAAGCCGCTGAGTTGGGGTGGTTATTTTTTAGTACCCAAGCCTCGGCCAACAAAGCCTTGCTCTCCAGGAAAGCTCTGCTTCAGGCCAAGGAGACCCTCTCTAAGCCCCTTGAGATACAGCCTCAGGCCAGGGGCACCCTCCACCACACCCACTGAGTGACTGTCTGTACCATTGACTTTCTTGAAGCCCCAGCCCTCTAGCCATATTACTCATCCCCTTATCCCAAAAATGAAGACCAGAGAGTGAATTTTCTGCATAAATATCTCAAGAGTAAATGAATACTATAACTTACGCTGGTATCCTTCAGCATGCTTTCCAAATGCTGGTTAGTAAATCCCTTTTCATTCATTCAAATCTTTCATCTACAGTGGATCTAGCTGTGTGTAAGGCATTGAAGATGGGGGAGGAAATGTACAGTCAGGAAAATGTTTTTTTCATTTTTTAACAAACATTTTTTTCTTGATCTTTGGCTGAGAGCCAAGAAAAATATCTTTCAATTGCCTTGGAAAAAAGTGAAAGTGTTAGTCGCTCAGTCGTGTCTTAACTCTTTGCAACCCCATGGACTGTAGCCTGCCAGGCTCCTCTGTCCATGGAACTCTCCAGGCAAGAATACTGGAGAGTGTTGCCATTCCCTTCTCCAGGGGATCTTACCAACCCAGGGATCAAACCCAGGTTTCCTACATTACAGGCAGATTCGTTACCATCTGAGCCACTAGGGAAGTCCTTTCAATAGCCTTATTTCTTTTTAAAGCCTCAATTTATTATTAAAGGCAGAGCTTATTTGCAGTAAAAACTCCAGCTAAGCAGTTGAGACTCTTTAACTACATAAATTCTGCACCCCCCAATCAACAATTATCCTAGAGTTCCGATTTTCACAAGATGTTGTAAGAACTCTATACTTAATGAGACCAAGTAAAGGGTTTTTTTTTTTTTTTTTTTTTTAATGTATCTGAAAGAGTCAGGCGAGAGAGGTGGGGAGCCTTCCACAACCACCCAGGTTCGTGGTGTCAGCAGGGTGACACCCAGCTGCCTCAGGCGGCCACTGTGACTCCCAGAGCCCCACTTGCCCTCACTTCCCCCTTCTGAGGCATCATGGCATTTAGAGGAGGAATCTTCCACAGTTCTGGGTCAGACACGTCCTAAGCCCAGTCTTGGGGCCTAGAGTGATGTCCTTCCTGCAAGGTTGCTGACAAGAGCCTCATTCTCTGCTGTCAACTAGGGCTTCATCTGGACGGCAATGACGATGACCCCTGGGCACTGCCTCAGTTTCCCCAGTGTTCTCTGGTGCTGGAAAAAGGTGACCCTCACTCCAGCAGAGATTTTAGGTATAATCTAGTGTACCTCCTCTCCTTTTCCCGCCCCTCCTGGTCCTAGGGATTTTTTAGCTAGGTTGGAGAAAAAGGGGCTTCCCTGGTGGCTCAGATGGTAAAGAATCTGCCTGAAATGCAGGGCACCTGGGTTCGGTCCCTGGGTTGGGAGACTCCCCTGGAGAAGTGCATTGCAACCCACTCCAGTATACTTGCCTGGAGAATCCCATGGGCAGAGGAGCCTGGTGGGCTACAGTTCATGGGGTCGCAAAGTGGCGGACATGACTGAACGAATCACACTATCACTTTTTGGAGAAAAAAGCAAGCTTCTTCTGCAAGAATGTATCTGACTCTGTTTCACTCCTAAGTTAGTGACCATTGAACTCAATATCACTTTTTACGTTCACCACAGTCACCCCCCTTCTGTCCAAATTGCATATGTAGCTATACCTGGACTGTGCAGAGGTGTTTGGAGTACAGGAGCGGGAGTGAAACAGGCATGGAGGAGCAGAAAAGCAAAGAGAACCAGTGAAACATCGCCCCACCCTGCAAACACATATTAACATCAAACTGGCAACAAGGACATGCTATATAGCACCGGAAACTATGCACAATAGTTTGCAACAACCTATAATGGAAAAGAATCTGTAAAAGAGTATGTATACATACATACATATGTGTATATATACACACACACATATATATAATGTACAACTGAATCCTTGTGCTGCACGCCTGAAACCAATACAACATTGAAATCAATGACAAAGAAATGTTGACACTGGGAACTCTGTTTCACTTTTTTTTTTTCAGTTTTCAGCAAATTTCATAGCCGCCCTTCCACAAGCACAAATATGCTATTTCCTTCTTTAAAATTCATAAATATACAAAAACATAAAATATATTTATGCCATATCCATTAATCCTCTATTCCTCACCTCAAAAGAAAGAAAACGTCCTATTTTACTTCGTATATTTGTCAGGAAACCTTTAACTTAGAAATAAAGACCCACTTAAAACATCTTAAGCAAGAAAGGAGTGAGAGAGAGAATGCATGGGAGAGGGATTCACTCGAAAGACACACGGCGTCTTCATCTCCCGGGTACAGCAGGGTGCCGTGTGCGCTCAGCCCATGGACAGGCAAGTCTGTCGGCAAGTCCAGTGAGAGCAAGGTTGCCCTTCCCTTCCTTTCTCGTCTCTCCTACCCCTCCTCTGAGTGTGTGGATCTAAGGCCACATGCCTCTAGCCCCTGTTTTCTCCCTAAGCCTTTAATTCACTTTCCTCTCTCTCTGCCCACCAGCTTTCTTTGTTTTTTCAAAGCATGAGAGGAGAAACTCCATCTCTACATTGTCTACAGGATCTACACTATCCCCTAAGATCCAGGACCATTGATGAGAGGCAGTGGGGGAGGGAGGGGGGAGGGAGGGGGGAGAGAGAATGACCATCAGAATGAAGCAGCCGGCCTCTGGACCAGATGCCCTTGGGCAGGTGTCCACCCTTGTCCCACACCAGCAAAGAGGGATGAGTCACAGTTACAGGGAGGGGCTGGAGGCAGAGAGAGAGAGAGTGTGCGTGTGTGTGTGTGCACGCGCACGTGTGCACACATGCGCATGCTTGCGTGTGCCTGTGTGTGTGCTCATCCCAGAAGAGGATGTCAGTTTGGCAAGTTCCCCAAAACTACCCTTCATGGTTGGTTATGTGACTCTGTATCCTGCACATTAATCTTCACTACTCATTGTCTTTTAGTGTCATTTCTTGCCTTCTAATGATGGACCAAACTTCCCTCACCATTTCTTACCCATTCTATCGTTTTCTAAAATTGGAGAGATGAGACAGAGTTACATTGAGAGAAAGACATAGAGACACAACTTCACCTTTTCTGTGTACCGTATTCACAGATATCCTGGCCGACTGAACAGTGCGAACTTCCTTTTAAAAAGGGCAGGAGAGCACTCTAGATGATTCCTATGGAACAGGCAAAGCAGTTTCACTCCAGCTTTATTCTTTCTATTCTAACAAAACGTGACGCCCTGTTTCCATCCTTTTTCTGGCCTTCCTCACCCACCGGACAGCACACCTATGGGCCAAACCCACTTGTACATAACAAGCTGGGTGAGCGAAACGGCCCGAGTGGAGATGGTTCTGATCGTGTTTACAAGCACACATTTCTCTGCAGGAAGCTCACTTCAGGCCTTCTTATCTCCCTCTTGCCTTGCTTCTAGCGATTCTGTGAATCACATTAAAGTTCTTTATCTCATGAAACACATGCAGGATCAATAGCCATGCTTTCCCATGTGTTAATGTCTGCCAAAGAATGCTGCAGGGACTGACTCACTAGAAGCATGCCTCCCCTCTGTTGGGGAAGATGCCACATGAACCCACGGAGACCCGGCCACTGGATTCAAGGTGAGAGCTCCCCCCGCCTCACCCGAGTGCTGTTTGGTTTCTGATATAGTCCTTTAGCATATTCACAGAGTGTCCTGCTCTTTGGAGGATTCTTAAATTTCCTCCTCCTCTTGGTATTAGGATTTGTTCTTCTTCTTCCAAAGACCATGGTTGGTTGGCTGTTTCAGGGGTGGTATCATCTCCCCCCACCCCCACCATTGTTTAGTCACTGAAACGCCTAAAGCCCCATCTGTGGCTCACCTGTGGTGTCTAGCATTTCAAGGATACATGTGTCTTAGTAACAAGCCTCACTCTGGGCTGGGTTTGGATTCCAACGATTTTTAAATTTTTGAAAAGTATTTACCTATTGCTTCTACTGGAGAAGGCAATGGCACCCCACTCCAGTACTCTTGCCTGGAAAACCCCGTGGACAGAGGAACCTGGTAGGCTGCAGTCCATGGGGTTGCTAAGAGTCGGACACGACTGAGCAACTTCACTTTCACTTTTCACTTTCATGCATTGGAGAAGGAACTGGTAACCCACTCCAGTGTTCTTGCCTGGAGAACCCCAGGGAAGGAGGAGCCTGGTGGGCTGCCGTCTATGGGGTCACAGAGAGTTGGACAGGACTGAAGTGACTTAGCAGCGGCAGTAGCAGCATTGCTTCTACTTCTATTTTATAATCTCATCATTAATTGCACACTACTTTAGAAGTTGCTTTAAGTTTTTTTGAACAAGGAGGATATAAATTTTACAAATCCAAGTCTTTCCATCATCTTTGGATGACAAGAGCATAAGGAGAGATGTAAATAAAATATAACCCAATCCTCCACATGCTTTCACTGTAAATCAATTCTGTTTTGTCCACTCAGCAGTGGTCCCCAGAATCCCCGATCCCTAGAACAATACCTGACATGTGCTAAGCCCTTGGTAAATCTCTGTTGAATGATGATGGTCAATTTTCAACTCTTCTTTCTGTTCCAGAGATCTGACTGCTTCTATTATTTACTGAAGTCCCGATACTCAGGCTCCTTCCTACCATCTTGCATGTACCCTTTCCCTTGGTTTCTATCTAAAAATGAAGCCACCAGGGCTTTCACTTCTCCATTTAGGAGGGGGTGGCAATGTTAGATATAAGTTTTATTGCTTAGCTACATCTTCCCAATCCTTTGCCAGTGAACGTCCTACAACATTCAAGAGAGGACGCTGATGCTGGTTCTAGTGAATAAAATGACTCACGAGACATTGATTGAACTTCAAACACACACCCTACAGGAAAGATGTACAAGGCGTTGGCCCCTGCTCTTAGAACTTAATCAGTTTCCTAAAATCACTGAAACTATGCTGCCACTAAAACACAGACTATTTTCTCAGTAAGTGAACTCCAATGGAATCAGCTTGCTAAAGTGGGAAAGCAACTTGGTTTAAGCCCAAACTCTTGCTCTCATCAGTTCTGTAATGTTGGGGCAGAAGTTAACTTTTCCTGACTTTTCTTTACCCATCTGAAACCAATCTAAATATCCCCAGACTTCCCAGTAGATGAACATAGATAACAATCATACTAGATTTAATTTCCAAATTTCATGGCTCTTAATAGCCTCCAGCCATAAAGAGAACCGAGGCATTGATCCCTACCCCGCCCTTTCACCCATGTCCCTCTTCAGTTCAGTTCAGTTGCTCAGTCGTGTCTGACTCTTTGCAACCCCACAGACTGCAGCATACCAGGCTTCCCTGCCCATCACCAACTCCCGGAGCCTGCTCAAACTCATGTCCATCGAGTCAGTGACACCATCCAGCCATCTCATCCTCTGTCGTCCCCTTCTCCTCCCACCTTCAATCTTTCACAGCATCAGGGTCTTTTCAAAGGAGTCAGCTCTTCGCATTAGGTGGCCAGAGTATTGGGGTTTCAGCTTCAGCATCAGTTCTTCCAATGAATATTCAGGACTGATTTCCTTTAGGATTGACAGTGGATCTCCTTGCCATCCAAGGGACTCTCAAGAGTCTTCTCCAATACCGCAGTTCAAAAGCATCAATACTTTGGTGCTCAGCTTTCTTTATAGTCCAACTCTCACATCCATACATGACTACTGGAAAAACCACAGCTTTGACTAGATGGATCTTTGTTAGCAAAGTAATGTCTCTGCTTTTTAATACGCTGTCTAGGTTGGTCATAGCTTTTCTTCCAAGGAGCAAGTGTCTTTTAATTTCATGGCTGCAGTCACCATCTGCAGTGACTTTGGAAACCCCAGAAATAAAGTCTGTCATTGTTTTCATTGTATCCCCATCTATTTGCCATGAAGTGATGGGATCAGATGCCATGATCTTAGTTTTTTGAATGTTGAGCTTTAAGCCAACTTCTTCACTCTCCTCTTTCACTTTCATCAAGAGGCTTTTTAGTTCCTCTTCACTTTCTGCCACAAGGGTGGTGTCATCTGCATATCTGAGGTTATTGATATTTCTCCCAGCAATCTTGATTCCAGCTTGTGCTTCTTCCAGCCCAGCGTTTCTCATGATGTACTCTGCATATAAGTTAAATGAGCAGGGTGACAATATACAGCCTTGACGTACTCCTTTTCCTATTTGGAACCAGTCTGTGGTTCCATGTCCAGTTCTAACTGTTGCTTCCTGACCTGCATACAGGTTTCTCAGGAGGCAGGTCAGGTGGTCTGGTATTCCAATCTCTTTCAGAATTTTCCACACTTTATTGTGATCCACACAGTCAAAGGCTTTGGCGTAGTCAATAAAGCAGAAGCAGATATTTCTCTGGAACTCTCTTGCTTTTCCCATGATCCAGTGGAGGTTGGCAATTTGATCTCTGGTTCCTCTGCCTTTTCTAAAACCAGCCTGATCATCTGGAAGTTCACAGGTCATGTACTGTTGAAGCCTGGCTGGGGAATTTTGAGCATTACTTTGCTAGCGTGTGAGTTGAGTGCATTTGTGTGGTAGTTGGAACATTCTTTGGGATTGCCTTTCTTTGGGATTGGAATGAAAACAGACCTTTTCCAGTCCTGTGGCCACTGCTGAGTTTTCCAAATTTCCGGGCGTGTTGAGTGCAGCACTTTCACAGCGTCATCTTCCAGGGTTTGAAGCAGTCCCTTTCCTTCGTTCTGAAAGTCTCTAAGTCTCCTGTTTCCTCAGGGTCATGTCTGCTGCCTCAGCTGACACTGTGGCAGCTCACAGTCCGCCTGACTCTGAGGCTTCTGTGGGAAGATTGCTTTCCCAAGGGCAAAGAAGTGCGCCCCAGGGATGCTTTGCAACCCCAGGGTTCGAGAATGCATGGCGTCTGTGATAGGGTGAGGGTATGTCGGAGAAGAGCAGACCCTGTCATCTGTGCGTAGTACCTCAGTGTTACACGGAGGTGGAGAAGGTTGAAAGCTCTTCCTTCTCTTCAGAAAGTCTACCTTCTCATTTCTGTCTTAACACAGAAAATTCTTTTACTATATAAGTGGAATTAAGCCTCATTTGATCACCCTGGGAGGGGTATGTGTATATGTGTGTATTATATGCGCTGTGCTCAGTCATATCTGACTCTGTGACCCCATGGACTATGGCCTGCCAGGCTCCTCTGTCCATGGAATCTTCCAGGCAAGAATACTGGAACAGGTTGTCATTTCCTTCTCCAGGGATATATATACACATATATATGTACATACATACATACACACACACATAAATCCACATTTTTTTACAGCATTAATAATTGTTGTCAGAGCCTCTTCTAATGCCCAGTTTTGATTGGGAAAGATCACGGAAACACAAAAAAACCACCATTTACCTTTCACTTTGAGAGGGTGAAAAGGCACAGATTTATCAGATGAGAGCACCAAATGTTACACTCTGCCAAATTTGCCAGTAATAAGAGTTTCTTAGTTGAGGTTCTTGTAAGGAAAAGAAACCACTCTAACAAAGCAAAGAACAGAAATGGAACATGTTGAAGGAATGAGGCATCTCATAGAATACAAAGACTTGCTGAACTCCAAGGATCCCAGGGCTTGTAATTGGTTCCTCCAGACCTCAACCACTAACAGGATTCTCTAACCATCATATGACTCTCCAGTCCAAATGCATATTCCCCAAATAAACAGTCAAGCCTGTTGGGACGAGATTCTACATCTGAGCCAGCGATGATTGGGATAAGGTCACATGCAGATGCATGGCTCCCAGCAGCTCACTCCATGAGAAGAGCAGGATGGTCAGATTTCAGGAAGGTACAGCATACCTGGGCTCCCTCCATGCGTTACTTCCCAGGCATGTGGCTCTTCACCCTCTATAAAGTCCAAGCAGTTCCCTCCGGCTATTCTCATCCTCACAGGTATCACATAAGTAGGCTAAGCAGGGACTCTTCAGATGCAATGATGCCTTCTTCCAGGTGAGGAAAACAAGGTTTACAAAGCTTAGTAGACTTAACCCAAGATCACAGACAGACTAGGAGAGGAAGTAGGACTTAAACCTATGTCTCTCAAGCTGCAAAACCAAACTTTGTGTGTGACTGTGGGGGAGACAAATGACTACATGGGTAGGAATGCATGAATAATAGGTGAGTGGGTGTCTGGATCAGAACCACTAGAACTGAAGGAATGTAGTCACTTGCACTCTCAAACTAAGCTATTTACAAGATGGCAAGGAAAAGGGGAGGAGGGACCAGAAGACAGATGGAGGAAAGAGAAAAGCAAGAAATAGATTCAGATCAAGAGGGAGACTTCTGGAATCTGTACATAAACGTATCTATCTATTAATATAAGGCATCAATGGAAGAGGCTATTCATTGTCCCCCCCAGTGGCCTCTCTCCCCTTATAATAGAGTAAAAACATTCTTAGTAGAATGAATGGTTGCCCAGCTAGGGGTTTCATTTCCAATCTCCTTTCCTAGGCGTGGCCAGATGATTCTAGCCTTTAGGACATGAGCAAAAGTGACATGTGCAAATGCCACATCATGCTCTTGAAGGGCCTGTCCTTTCTTCCTTCCGCTTTCTATGCTCTGGAATACAGAGGTAATGGCAGTAGGTGAAGCAGCCATATTGGACCATGAGGTACAAGCTAAGTAGGAGGATGACAGAGACACAAATGGATAAAGCCTGGGTTCCTGATGATTAAGAAGCCACTACACCAGTCACTGCCAACCCAGACTTGTTTTCAAGCCCGAGAAATAATTTTATTACAGTTATATTGGAAAAAACAATATAAGACCATCCATCATCCAGTAGGCACTGGTAAATGCTAAATATTTATATGATTAATATGCAAGCTTAATAAAAGTCGGTACATTTGGCTAGGGAATTAGTAGCAAGTTCTATGATTTCTTTTTCTATTTACTGTAAGATTTTAAATAATTATATATCAATAGCAAAATTATTAATAAACTATACTTCAGCAATTGAAATTTTTTAATGCTTACAGGTTTTAATACAGTTATTCCTCTTCAAGAAATTTTTTTTTCTCATAGGGAATTTTTTTCCAGAAATTTTTATCAAAGAATTATATACTTTTGGCTTTTGTATAAGGTTTTTTGGACTAAATTCCTTTAAAAATACAAATTTTAAATTACTGGTTATGAACACAGATATTTTTAACTTTTTATTATGGAAAATTTCAAATATACACATGATTAAAGAAAGTAATATAATGAAGCCCTGTTTATCTATTACATGTCTTCAACTGCTAACTCTGGACCAACTTTCTTTCATCTATATGGACTCATCCACTTCAGATCCTGCTCAAGTGGGTTATTTTGAGGCATATCCCAGACATCACATCATTTCACCCATAAATATTTTAGTGTATATCTTAGGATAAGGACTCTTCTTAAAAACATGATCATATCATTCTTTGTTATTATGATCAAACATACAGGATTTATTAATTTTTTAAAACATATAGTATTTAATTTCCTCCATAAACTTTTTTGTAGGCTCCAAATACATTCCTTAAATTGCAATTAGTTGATATATCTCTTTTAGTATATAGGTTACCTGGAGTTTTATGGGAAAGACCAACGATCTTTTGGCTTGTTTAAGCCACATACTTGGAGTCTCTCTATCAAGGCAAGGACATCCTAACACCTTTCTCCCTCCTCTAGACCTCCAGCGGCTTTAGCCCAGAATCACTGCAGGTCACAGCTGCCAGAGCAGGCATGGGACTCTACTCTGGTCCCCAGGCCTGGGCCAACCCAGACAAGGGCAGGACCAGAGTCCAGCACCCGATCCTGTCCTGGGTTGAGATATTTCTAGTCCTTATCAGGCCATTCATCAGCCAGAGCAGTAACTAGGACTTGTTGGAAGCACTAGACAGCCCAGGTCTGTTTCACCTAAAGCCTGAAATTCTTTCCCAGGTAAGTAAGGTTCTATGCTAAGACTTAGTCAATTTGTATAGTGACTAAGACACAGCAGTCCCCAACCTTTTTGGCATCAGGGACCAGTTTTGTGGAAGACAATTTTTCCATGGCCAGGGGGACGGTGATGGGGAAGGTTTCAGGATGATTCAAGAGCATTACATTTATTATGCACTTAGGTTCTATTCTTATTACATAAACTCAGATCACCAGGCATTAGATCCCAGAGGTTCGGGACCCCTGGTAAAAGACCATCTAGGTCAGGGATCAGTGAACTTTTTCCTTAAAGGGCCAAATAGTAATTAGTTTAAGCTTGGAAGGCCATACGATCTCTGTCACAACTATTCAACTATGCTGCTGACTCTGAAAGCAGCCATAGGCAGCAAAAAATAACCCAAATAAGTGTGGCCATATTCCAATTAAACTTTATTTCTGGAGACAAACTGGGATTTCATCTAATTTTCACAAATGTTATTGTGTACATTACACATTATAATTGTGCACTATTAAATTACACTATTAAATAGTAAAATATTTTCTGTCATGAAATATTATTCTTTTAGTTCATTTTCAACCATTTTAAAACGTAAAAACCCTCCTAAGCTTGCTGGCCACACATAAACATATGGCAAACCAGATTTGTTGGTCTGTGGGCTGTCATTTGTGAAGCCCTGATCTAGCCGAACCTTCTCATCTCTTTTACTGAGAATTTTAACTGAGGATCAGAGATGTGAATTAATTCAGCCAAAGTCACACAGCAAGTTTGATGACAGAGGCCACATCAGAACCCCCAAGGTACCAAAGAGTAGAATAATATGCAAGAGCAGTGCACTCAAGAACCACTTGAAAGACCCAGGACAGAGAACCAGAGCTTATACTGCATGCCATATGGATACATAATGACAATAGATAGCCTGACTACAGTGCCCGTTTCCTAGTAACCACAGCCTCTCTGATGAAAGATTGCTCCCACTTGTTATTTATAACTTATTTCCCAATAGGGAGGGTGAGTGATTTGTTTATATTTAGTTATAAGAGCCAGGGAAACCCTGATCTACCGTCTCAGGATAGACACAAACCTTCTGGCCACAGCTGCCAGGAGATGGGAGAAAGCAAAGAAAGCCGCAGTGTACGTGCGGTCTCTGTCCCCAGCAACAAGGGTCACATAGAGCAGTTACCAACTGCCTGACACAAAGAACAGATGGCGGGAGGGGAGGCGGGAGGGGACGGATGCATCCCTGTTTACACTCTACAGAGGCAGTCGTTACCAAAAACCTTCCTACACCTTGTTCACTACCGGGAGCAGCTGTTCATTTTGCCTGCCTTTTGACTTTGTTAGCTTTACTTTGCTTCTGGCTCCTAGTATTATGCGCCTGAGAATGAATCCTTCTGTCTTTGAGGGGGTTTTCTTGATTCCACAGAAAATTGGATGACCTGAAATCCAAGAAGAGCGCGGCAAGCATTAGAGAACTGTGAACAGCCTATTAAATAGAAGAGAGTTAATAGGCCTGAGTCAAGAGTTTCCAGGTGGAGTTGGGTAGAATTGACAAATGAAGCCAAAATCAGAGAAGGGATGCACTGAAAGGCTTATCTGGAGATTACCTAGTGTGGTCCAACATCTTATTTGACTTCTGCAGGCTCAGAGAGGGTAGGTGACTTTTGTAAGATCACACAGCAATTTGAGTATGCTCATATCTCATCACTTCACTTTTTTTTTCGTATCTCATTACTTGCTGCCCCATGACCTTTCTGCTGCCTGAACAGCCTCTAAAACAAGGGAGAAAGTATCTCAAAGCAGGCAGAGGTGGAGTGTCAACATGATGAATAGGTGCAGAAGCTTCGATTCTCTTCATCTACAGATGTAAACAGACAATTATATGTCACTGCACAATCACAGGAAAGTAGTCAAAAAGCAACTTTTTTTTTACAAGAATGAGAAAGACAAGCCCTGAAACAACAACCCACAAGTATTTGTGTGGTGCTTTCAGTTAACAGAGATCCACATCCCCCTGAGTTTTGTAAAAACTCTAAGAGGTCAACAGAGCAGGAATTGTTGTCCCTGTTTTGAAGAGAATCCGCTAAAAGTCATAGACACCTGCTATGTCCCAATGTTCTAAGTGCTTCTTAGGTGTGAATAAATCCTCATAGTGATCCACTAATGCATTTAAAATTATTATCCCCATTTTTCAAGGTTAGAAAGTAAGGCACAGAGAGGGGAAATGATTGGTCCAAGATCACTGCCAGAATCTAGGTACGGTGGACACACCCTAAGGTAACCTCCACACCCCAGCAAGTCACCATCTGTATGATACCCTCCCTTTGAGTGTCAGCAGGACTTGTGAATTGCTTCTTATCAACAGAATATGGGATGTAGAAGGATATTACATAATGATAAAATGGTCAATTCTCCAAGAACACATAATGATTCTTAATATGTATGTGCCTAACATGTTGTAGCATGAAACTTCAAGAGGCAAAAATCAATAGAGCTGTGAGGAGAAATAGATGAATCCACTATCATAGCTGGAGACTCCCAGAAATGGACAGATCCAATAGGTGGAAAATCAGTTAGGACATAGTTTAACCCAACAATGCCATCCATCAACTGGATATAATTGACACATAAAATACTGTGTCCAACCAGAAGCAGAATATATGTTCTTCTCAAGCTTACATGGAATGTTCACCAAGATAGACCATATTCTGGGCTATAAAACACACCTAACTTACTATAAGGTATCAGGTTGGTGCCTGCATTCTATTAGGTATTAGAGAGGCCATGAAATACATTTAACTGGTCCACCAGTTGAATTCTTACAGTTGTTAACGAAAGCCAACAAATTTAAAAGAATAAAAAATATACAGTGTCTACTCAGACTACAATGGAATAAGATGAGAAATCTATAATAGATCACTGGGAAATCCCAAAATGTGTTGAGATTAAACATACTTCTACATAGGACATGGGTCAAAGAAGAACTCTCAAGATAACTAGATAAAAATAAAACACAACTTATCAAAATTTGTGGAATGGAGCAGAAGCGGTGCTTAGAGGGAAATTTATAGCATTGAAAAAAATGAAATTTATAGCATATATTAGTTAAAAAAAAAAAGATCTAAAATCAATCATCTAAGTTTCCACTTTAGGAAACTGGAAAAAGAGCAAATTCAATCCAAAGCAAGGTAAAGAAAACACATAATATGTAAAACTACAGCAGATATCAATAAAATTAAGGACAGGAACTGAATAGAGAAAATCTATGAAACCAAAAGCTGGTTCTTTGAAAAGATCAATAAAAATCAATGAAGCCTCTACCCAGGCTAAGATAAAAAAGAGAGAGGATGCAAATAACTAGCATCAGAAATTAAGGAGGGACATCACTGCAAATCTCATGGACATTAAAAGGGTAATAAAGGAATACTATAAACAACTTTATGCTCACAAATTTGACAATTTAAGTAATAAAATTGACCAGTTCCTTGAAAGACACAATCTGCCAAAAACTCACACAAGAAAGAGACCATCTGAAAAAGCCAACAAACCGTGGCAATGGTGGTAGGCTATCACTCTCATAATTGCGTTACCTTATACGGCAAAGGTGAAGGAAATTTGCAGATGTAATTAAAGTCCCTAATCAGTTTGACTTTCAGTTAATCAAAAGGGAGAATACTCTGGGTGGGCCTGGTCTAATCAAGTTAGTTCTATTGTAAGAGAGCTTAGGCTTTCCCCAAGATCAGAAACTTGAAGCAGCAGAGCCTCCCTTTTTCTTTCTGGTCTTGAAGAAATAACTTCTACAGTCACAAGGAGATGAATTCTTCCAACAACTATGTGAGTTTAGAAGAGAAGATGAGCTAGATGAGAGTACAAGGCCTGGCCCAAAGACTTGTGAGACCCTAGGCAGAGGACACTAAACCATGTCCAGACTCCTGACCCAGGGAAACTGAGATAATGAATGTTGTTGAAATCATCTAAGTTTGTGGTAATTTCTTATGCAGCATTAGGTAACGAAAACCACAGAGGAGCTTCCCTGATGGTTCAGCAGGTAAGAATCCACCCGTAATGCAGGAGACACAGGTTCAATCCCTGGGTCAGGAAGATTCCCCTGGAGAAGGAAAATGGCAACCCACTCCAGCATTCCTGCCTGAAAAATCCCAGAGACAGGGGAGCCTGGTAGGCTACAGTCTGTGAGGTCACAAACAGTTGAAGACAACTGATGCATGCATAGGAGAGGAGCAAAAATTCCCACCCACTCTGACTCCAGGACATTTGCTTTAAATACTGGTTCTCAGATTCTTTCTGACACCAAGTGGGAGACGTTTTCCCCCAAACAAACTAATTCTCCATTTCTCCAACACCACCTAGGTGTTCTACAGTTGAAATACCAAGGTTTTTAGGAATTCTGTGGATAAAGACCAAATATATTTCCTACTGTATGTACCACATTGGTCTTTAAGACCTTTCAGAGCAGGACTATGACCCAACACCAGTGTCTAAGTGACCAACCAAAGATCACATGGCCACTGATGGGGGGACCAATGCCCCAGTCTTCAGGTTTGAGCACTTCTGACTTCTCATTGTATCCCTAGCCTGTGCTACCACCCATAAAATGCATAAAGGTAGGAAAAAGTAAAACTTTTAAAGGAGAATTTTTAATATATAAGAGGCAAGAAAACATTGGTTAACGGTTAAGAATTTTCACATAAGTCATATTCATTATGATTCTGTGAGGTAAGTCAAAGGAGACTCAGAAAGTGCAGCTCATAGAAATGAAATAACTTTTCCAAGGTTAAGGGCACGAGGGAGGCTCTGGGATTTGACCTCGGGCCTGATACTCTCTTTCTCTTCCTTACCACACCACCAAGGAACAAAAGAGGAATATATCAGCTATCTTCTAGTTCCCAGGCCTTAAGGAAGGACTTAATCAAGAAATTTCTATCTCCACAGAAAGAAGAACTAAAGAAAATGAATGATTAAAGCGCAAAGGATTTAACTTAATCCTAAGGAAGAGCTATCCATGGGTAAGTTTAATTAAAGCACTTAACAAGATTTTATTTAAGAAAAAACACCAAAAGGCTCTCAAATTCTCCTTCCAGATTTCTGTATATAAAGCCTCCTATGAAAACAGCAAGAAGAAAGGTTGGGGATCATTTTACAAGCTGGTCAAAACACTTGCAAGAACAATGTTTTTCAAATTTGACCATAATGATGAACTGAGTAACACTATAAAGATCAATCATAGTTTGCTTAGAAACTATAGCAAATGGTAATAACATTAAGTGTTCATAGGTTAATTTCCAAGTTTGGAATAAAAACTAGTTTTTCTCATGAAATCATTGGAATTAATTTTCAGAATTATCAACGAATAAAGCAAATGGATTCAGGCACAAGTTTCTGTACTTAGTGTATTTCCTTTATAGGCCAATGATTTCAGACCCTCTACCATCCTCCCTAACCCCCTGCCTCACTGCAGGGTTGCAAAACTTCCCTCCTCTCCCACAACTCCTGCTTCATACTCTCCTTTTGCTACGATACATCCACTTCTGTGTGAGACTCTGTGTTCAGGCTGGATGCTGCGGTACACTGCAGGCAGTCTAGGGAGATTTAGGTGACTTCACATGCCATGTGGTGGGAATAAAGGTATTAAAAAGTGAGGGGGACAACCCTAAATTCTACATATTTCTATACCGCCCTTCCCACCTTATCTCTCCAGATCTGGCTCAAGATCCCCCAATTCCATCTTTTCTTTTCACCCTACTTCTTACACCCAGACTCCTGCTCTAAGTTCTTTGACAAAATGCCCAAGAGAAACTGCCTTCCTCTGAATATAACTAAATCACATTCTGACAACTCCTGATGTCATCTACAGACCAGTCCTTTCCATTCCAGAACCTTTATCAACATCTAACTGCAAAGAAATAGAGGAAAACAACACAATGGGAAAGACTGGAGATCTCTTCAAGAAAATTAGAGATATCAAGGGAACATTTCATGCAAAGATGGGCTCAATAAAGGACAGAAATGGTATGGACCTAACAGAAGCAGAAGATATTAAGAAGAGGCAGCAAGGATACACAGAAGAACTGTACAAAAAACATCTTCACAACCCAGATAATCACGATGGTGTGATCACTCACCTAGAGCCAAACATCCTGGAATGTGAAGTCAAGCGGGCCTTAGAAAGCATCACTACAAACAAAGCTAGTGGAGGTGTTGGAATCCCAGTTGAGCTATTTCAAGGCCTTAAATATGATGCTGAGAAAGTGCTGCACTCAATATGCCAGCAAATTTGGAAAACTCAGCAGTGTCCACAAGACTGGAAAAGGTCAGTTTTCATTCCAATCCCAAAGAATGCTCAAACTACCGCACAATTGCACTCATCTCACACACTAGTAAAGTAATGCTCAAAATTCTCCAAGCCAGGCTTCAGTAATATGTGAATCATGAACTTCCAGATGTTCAAGCTGGTTTTAGAAAAGGCAGAGGAACCAGAGATCTAATTGCCAACTTCTGCTGGATCATCGAAAAAGCAAGAGAGTTCCAGAAAAACATCTATTTCTGCTTTATTGACTATGCCAAAGTCTTTGACTGTGTGGATCACAATAAAGTGTGGAAAATTCTGAAAGAGATGGGAATACCAGACCACCTGACCTGCCTCTTGAGAAATCTGTATGCAGGTCAGGAAGCAACAGTTAGAACAGGACATGGAACAACAGACTGGTTCCAAATAGGGAAAGGAGTCCGTCAAGGCTGTATATTGTCACTCTGCTTATTTAACTTATATGCAGAGTACATCATGCAAAATGCTGGGCTGGATGAAGTACAAGCTGGTATCAAGATTGCCAGGAGAAATATCAATAACCTCAAGATAAGCAGATGATAGCACCATTATGGCAGAAAGCGAAGAAGAACTAAAAAGCCTCTTGATGAAAGTGAAAGAAGAGAGTGAAAAAGTTGGCTTAAAGCTCAACATTCAAAACACTAAGATCATGGCATCTGATCCCATCACTTCATGGCAAATAAATGGGGATACAATGGAAACAGTGACAGACTTTATTTCTGGGGGCTCCAAAATCACTGCAGACGGTGATTGCAGCCATAAAATTAAAAGACGCTTACTCCTTGGAAGGAAAGTTATGACCAACCTAGATGGCATATTAAAAAGCAGAGACATTACTTTGTCAACAAAGGTCTGTCTAGTCAAGGCTATGGTTTTTCCAGTGGTCATGTATGGATGTGAGTGTTGGACTATAAAGAAAGCTGAGCACCAAAGAATTGATGCTTTTGAACTGTGGTGTTGGAGAAGACTCTTGAGAGTCCCTTGGACTGCCAGGAGATCTCAGCAGTCCATCCTAAAGGAGATCAGTCCCAGGTGATCACTGGAAGGACTGATGCTGAAGCTGAAACTCCAATACTTTGGCCACCTTATGCGAAGAGTTGACTCATTGGAGAAGACCCTGATGCTGGGAGGGATTGGGGGCAGGAGAAGGGGATGACAGAGGATGAGATGGCTGGATGGCATCACGGACTTGATGGACATGAGATTGAGTAGACTCTGGGAGTTGGTGATGGACAGGGAGGCCTGGCGTGCTGCAATTCATGGGGTCGCAAAGAGTCAGACACAACTAAGTGACTGAACTGAACTGAACTGCAAAGAAGGATAAGAGAAGTAAAGACAGCACTTTCTTGATTGAAAAGAATGGGACCACAAGTTCCAATTTAGGAATACAAGGAACAAGAGGGACTGGGGAAGGGATGCCCACAAATGATGGTAACACTTGACAATATGTAGCAAAAGTCTTTAAATAACCATATCATTTGGTTCAGGCACTCTACTCTTAAGAATCAAACTAAACAAGATAAATAAGACCTGTGTAAGTAAGTGATATACCGTTTTCATAGATATGCAAATATTCCCATTTTACAGATGAATAAACTGGCCACGGAGAGGTTAAATAACTAGTTCAAGGCCATACAGCTAACAAGAGGTGAAAACATGATTCATTTAATTGGGGCCCAGAGGCCATGCTCTTTACCACTCTGCTCTGCTATCTGTCCCCTGCATTTCCATAGTTCCAAGCCACTATTAAAACTGTAAAGGAGGAAACGAAAAAGAATTTCTTTATGCCTCTTATGTTTACAACCAAAATTCTGAACCCAAAGGAAGTTTATGAGACGTCTGAATATTAAATTGTTAAACATTCACTAAAAGTCAGTTTAAGAAAACTGGAGGTGGAGCATCCTCAAGCAGAAGTGGTTGATGTGGTGTCTGGCTGCATTTGATTGCAGCAAATGCAAATGATTGCATTTCCATATGCAATCAGTCCCCTCAGCGCTGACCCTCACTCTAGCATAATAAATCCACATAGCCTCTTTGCTTTGACCTCTTAGTCTTCCCAAAGATTTTACAAACCTTATAATCAGAAATGTCATAAAGTGACCTCCTGCTTAACAGGTTCAGTTTCAAACAGAAAAGATAGGAATCCTTTTCTGATAACCAGCATTTGTTTTGATTAAAAAAAAAAAAAAAAAAAAACCCACCGTATCTCTCAGCATTCTCCAGAGAAACAGAACCAACAGGATATAAGAATCTCTCTCTTTCAATATATATACATATATATATTGGCCAGGGCTTCCCTGGTGGCTCAGACGGTAAAGAATCTGCCTACAGTGTGAAAAACCCAGGTTCTATCCCTGGGTTGGGAAGATTCCCCTGGAAAGGAAATAGCAACCCACTCCAGTATTCTTAACTGGATAATTCCATGAACAGAAGAGCCTGGCAGGCTACAGTCCATGGGGTTGCAAAGAGTTGGACATAACTGAGTGACAAACACTTGCATGTATATCGGCTGCACGACTGTGGGGACTGGCGAGTCTAAAATATACTGGGCATAGGGCTAGCAGACTGGGGATCCAGGAAGAGGCTGACTCTGCAGGTTCAAGTCTGAAGGCTGTTTGCAGGCTGACTTCCCTTCTTCTGCTGCGGATCTTGGTCTTTTCTCTTAAGGTCTTTGACTGATAGGAAAAGGCTCACCCACATTATGAAAGATAATCTCCTTTACTCGAAATCTACTATTTAAATGTTCAGTTCAGTCGCCCAGTGATGTCCAACACTTTGTGATCCCATGGAAGGAAGCATGCCAGGCTCCCCTGTCCATCACCAACTTCTGGAGCTTGCTTAAACTCATGTCCATCAAGTCTGCGATGCCATCCAACCATCTCATCCTCTGTCGTCCCCTTCTCCTCCCACCTTCAATCTTTCCCAGCATCAGGTGGCCAAAGAATTGGAGTTTCAGCTTCAGCATCAGTCCTTCCAATGAATATTCAGGACTGATTTCCTTTAGGATGGACTGGTTCGATCTCCTTGCAGTCGAAGGGATTCTCAAGAGTCTTCTCCAACACCACAGTTCAAAAGCATCAATTCTTCTGTGCTCAGCTTTCTTTATAATCCAACTCTCACATCCATACATGACTACTGGAAAAACTGTAACTTTGACTAGATGACAAACCATAGTTTTTTCTGTAAGGTAATGTCTCTGCTTTTTAATATGCTGTCTAGGTTGGTCATAACTTTTCTTCCAAGGAGCAAGCATCTTTTAATTTCATGGCTGCAGTCACCATCTGCAGTGATTTTGGAGCCCAAGAAAATAAAGTCTCTCACTGTTTCCATTGTTTCTCCATCTATTTGCCATGAAGTGATGGGACCAGATGCCATGATCTTAGTTTTTTGAATGTTGAGTTTTAAGCCACCTTTTTCACTCTTCTCTTTCATTTTTATGAAGAGGCTCTTCAGTTCCTCTTTGCTTTCTGCCATAAGGGTGGTGTCATCTGCATATCTGAGGTTATTGCTATTTCTCCCAATAATCTTGATTTCAGTTTGTGCTTCCTCCAGCCTGGCATTTTGCAGGGTGACAATATACAGCCTTGACGTACTCTTTTCCCAATTTGGAAACAGTCTGTTGTTCTAGTCTGGTTCTAACTGTTGCTTCTTGACATGCATACAGATTTCTCAGGAGGCAGGTCAGGTGGTCTGGTATTCCCATCTCTTGAAGAATTTCCCACAGTTTGTTGTGATCCACACAGTCAAAGGCTTTGGTGTAGTCAATAAAGCTGGGTACCATAGCCTAACAAGTTGGGTACACAAAATTAACCATCACAACCATCAACATTCTTCATTATGCCAGTTATTAAAGCTACAATTCATTCAGCTAGTAGGAAGAGACATACTTTTAAATTTCTCCCAGAAAGAAATCAAACCAGTCCTTCTTCACATTGTGTAAGACTTCTGTGTGCTAAAATCCATATCAAGTTGGCCTTGATATGGCCAGTTTCTTCCTCGGTCTACACTTTATCCAATAGTACTTGATACTGTTTTTCAATATCATCATGATGGCTTTTAGTCTCTTTGACTACACATTTCCAAGGAGGCAACATAGCAGAAGGTGCTATCACATTCCACGAACATGATATCTCTCATCAATTAAATTATCCCAGTTGCTTTGATACAGATAAGTAATTGCTGTCCTTTTGTTTACAAATCTGCGTCTTGGATTAAACATTCATGGTATCCATACAGTGAAGAAAAACAGAGAAGCATTCCACCCCTAATGAAAGTTTAATCATGACCTGACAGCAAGGTCTTACAAAAAGCCCAGAGCTGCAACTGTGGGCGTGATCTCCTCATTGGTCAAAAGGTAGGGACTGCACACGTCACCTGGGCATTGTTGCCAGCCGACTCATTTCACTGCCAGCCCGCTTTCTCTCCCATTCCTTCTTCCAATTCTCTACAGTATCTAATAGTTATGGAGCCGTCAGATGAGGCACAAAACTCCCAAGGGCTGGATTTAGAGGAGATAACCAGAAAGATTTTATTTCTTGACAAATGGAGGGAAATCTTTAGTTATCGCCGGTAAGATGCTCTCATTTTCTCAATCCTCTAGAACCAAAGGGATTTCTTGTTTTAAATTCTGTATATTTATTTTCGGTCTTTTGGGGGGGGTCTTCCTTGTAGGCTGCTCTCCTACTGTGGTGCGCAGGCTTCTCATTGCAGTGACTTCACTCATTGCAGAGCAGGGGCTGTATGGCTCCTGGGCTTCAGAGCACAGGCTCAACAGTTTGGGCGCACAGCTCCAAGGCATGTGGGATCTTCCTGGAGGCGGGGAGGGGACCCCTGCCTCCTGCATTGGCAGGCGGATTCTTCACCACTGAGCCACCAGGGAAGCCCCGCTAGAACCAGGGGGATTTTACGTGGCTAAACAGCCAGCTTTTACGCTTGCTATGTGAGAAGTCTCCATTACAGATTTACATTTAAAATGCTTCAGGTAAAACTGTTTGCAGAAAAAGCATCCCAAGCAAAGTGGAGGTTGAGGAGGTTTGAGGGAATAAGGGTTGAATAGAGTGAGTAATTTTCTTGATGTTTTCTCTTTCATTTATAGGTTGGGAACCAATAATACAACTTCTCAGGTAATTACTTTTCTCAAAGCCAGAGTGTTTTCCTCTAGTTGCTTCTTCAAACAATCACATTAACAGCATAATCTGCATTTATTCTGTGCATATAATGTCACTCGGGCACTTGGCGTTTAATGTGTGAAAACAAAAAACTGGAAACCCTGCTGGAGATCTTTTCTTGTGCTTCCTTTTTTCATAAAAATCTCTTCTTACTTTTAAGAGCTACCTTGCATCATTAAAAGCACCATATGGTTATTATTTTCAAAAATAAAAATCACATGAGAATCTAGAGTTCCTACACTTGCGAAATAGCACTAGATTCTGACATCCAAGTGCTTCAGTGATCCTGAAGAAAAGTAGCTCTGAAAATAGTTATCCTATTGATTCAGCTCCTGAAAAACTGTTTTCCTTCACCATCTTCAAATAAGGAAAAGATGACTGAATTCGGATGTTAAAAGGTATTTTAAAATCTGTTATACAATATAAGATGAAAGATGTTTTCCTCTCCTGCCACCTGAAAAGGTTAGAAGGTAACGGGCTTTGTATTTCAGATATTAATTCAATCACTGAACAAACACTGCACAAAATATTAAGGTGATTTTCCTGGCACTAGTGTATAATACAATCAAACAACTGAATTATTAATATTTTAACTATAACACTAAAGCACCTTGCTCCAAGTAACATATGATCAAAAACCTTATTATTTCTGCTGAAACTCTCTTAGCCAGTCTACATTACAGTCAGAGAGAGAATACTTCTATTTCAGTCCTAGAAGTATTAAATGGAGCCAGCTATCATTTGGGGAAATAGAATAGTCAAAAGATAAAACAATCTTTGCAAGGAAAAAAATAAATGTTGAGTTAAGCTTTCCACAAGGTGGGGGAAACCCCCTGCTACAAATGTAAAGATTTTCCATGTGATTTTTATAAAATGCATCTTATCCCATTAGTAGTCTATGACTTGCATACTGTGTTTCTGAGATAAAGTATCTTAGCCTCTAGGAATACAGAAAACAAGGAAGGCAGTTTCCTTCATGTTTCAGCTACCAACTGGTCAGACATGTTTCATGACATTAGGATAGAAGTTTAAACCAAGTGGAAGAAGAACTGATGCTATCTTATATTTAAATGTTGTAAGAATCAGTTAAGAAAAGTTTTTCTTAAAGAT
Organism: Dama dama; assembly: GCF_033118175.1. NCBI lineage: Eukaryota > Metazoa > Chordata > Mammalia > Artiodactyla > Cervidae > Dama > Dama dama. The sequence goes on along the minus strand of NC_083699.1, from coordinate 4,841,791 downwards.
AGGGAGTATTTTTTTTAAGGAAGAAAATCATTGCACTCACTTGCTAGGGATCAGGAATCTGACGGAATTAAAAGAGGGTAACCTGACTTTGTTTATTGGCCAGTTAACAATATAATGAGAAATACTTCGTATAGACTAGAAAGATTCACTCATTGTTTATAAAATGTTGTCTCCTCAAAACAAGAGACAGAAACATTTACAATCGTCTATAAACATAACTTCAAGTCAAGGTCTTGATAGCATTAATTATGTTTCCATAGTTACACTTAACCTCTTCGAGTCACATAAAACTTGGGAGAACCCCTTTGACACAGACACTGGGATTTTTCTGCCTCTTTTATATCTATTTATGACCATTTTCAGACATCTCTAAAAGGGAGACAACATTTTATGAACACGGATATTTCAGAGAGAAAGAATAGAAGGAAAGCAAAGTAAAAGGTCAGCAGCAGCTGTTTGCTTTGTTTTTTGGTGGTGGCGGCGTTTCACACAGAATCATGAAGGTGACCACATATCTGCTGGTGAAACCGAAGATGGAACAGGAAGGCCTCAGCCAAAAGGACAAGGACATTTGCCATCAAGTAGCCTTTGTTCTGTTCCCAAACCCTCTATCATCTCTTCAAAATCGGGCGGTTTTCCTGTCTCCCTAGCAATGGCCACGGTAAGTATAGCTTGTCAATTAAACATGAAACGAAACGTAATCTTCCCCAAACAACAAGGCTAGGGGAATCTAATCGGCTGTCATGTGAGAGTATTATGGAAGATAAGACTACGGACAGCTGTTATTGCTAAAGGAGAATATAATGAAACTGACTTACGCATGGCGTTTTTCAAGGGCACTGGTGATGTTACAGGCTTTCCTTCCCAAGCTCTGAGAGTCTCTCTTTATTGACTTCCTCAATTTGACAGCTAAATGTGAAGGCATAGGGTGTTAAATTCAAATAATTGACCATATAAGGTAGGATGGGGTAGATGATAAAGACGGTAAAGGTAGAAAATCAGAGTAGATGTGGGAGACAGGACCCCTGTGCTGTGTGGACAGGAGGAAGATGGGGAAACTTCCCCAGCTCTGTCCTGCAGCAGAAACATGATCCCAAGGAGGAAACACTGTCTGGGGTGCCAACTAATAGTCAGATTTGAAGAGAACCTAAAAGTTTGAGAATCCAAGTGGATCTGGAAGCTGCTATTTCCAGGGACCACTTGTTCCATTCAAACCTTGACCAAGGTAGGGGCAAGGGGTTAAGGCAGAGACCCAGCCACATCTCCTTGAGTGGGCAGGGGCAATGCCTTGGCAAGTGGCCAAAGGACCAGCTGTCATGGTCAATGAGGCATGGTTGGGACCTGGGGAAGCACAGCCAGGGATCGAGGAAAGGAAAAAAAGCACCAGTGAGGCTGAGCGATCTTTCCGACAGGATGGTCCTCCAGTATCGCCCTTTCAATCACAGTGAACATCAGGGATAATTTCTCCACATTCAGCCCATCCTCTCAGACTATATTCTAGAGACAGGCAGAGACCTCTCCTTGGGGCCCTAAGAACAAAAGTAGGAAGAGGTACTTTCTTCCTGAGGACATGCTGCACCTGGGTATACTCTGAGAACACACCCAGGACCAGCCTGACAATCCAGGCAAAGACCAGCAAGGCTGCAGTCAGGCCACCGTGGACAGAAAGTTCCGCAGTCTGTGCCCTACAGGCAGGATCCTTGGTGGGAGGGAGGGATGGGAGCCGGACCCCTTTCTGGGGGAACCTCACAGTCTCCACCTGCTTTGTGAGCCCAGAGGCCAGGCTGGCCCTCACTGCAGTATTTCCAACCTCAACATAACCCATAACCATTCCTCAGGCTCCCAGATGGGACAACATCACACACAGACTATAGCCCCCGTGTTCTTCATCTTCACACACATCCTCATGGGCTTCACGGAGCAACTCTCTCCACTGCCGGAGTTGTGGTGCAGACATGCTGGGAGGCACATGTGCTCTTTCTCATCATCACAGATCTTTCTGCCTCAACCCACCTTCCCCCTTGTGCTCGAACGCCGGATGTCCCAGGCAGACAAGGCCGGCAGGGCCCTCAGAGATGCAGCCCTTGGCTCATTGGTGGCCCAGCCCCTGGATGGTGCTTTAACTTGTATCTCAGGCATCTAGTGTATCACTCTCCTTCTGAATAACTAAGACAAGTAAAATGTCATCCTGTTACAGTCTCCAGCCTCCATGGTTATTCTGCCTACGATGTGCTATATAGGAACAGTAGTTAGGGCAACTGAAGTCACACCTCAGTATCCTGGGGGATTGGTTTCAGGCACCCCCAGAGGAAACCAACCCCCACCACACTCAAGTCCCTTATATAAAATTGCCTAGTATCATTGGTCCCCCAATATCCTCAGAGACAGAGGGCTGAGTGTATCTGTATTTTACTGTACAAGGGTTTTAACAAACAATCTTTGTTGTTGTTCAGTCGCTCAGTCATGTCCGACTCTTTGTGACCCCATGAACTGCAGCACGCCAGGCCTCCCTGTCCGTCACCATCTCCCGGACCTTGCTCAAACTCATGTCCATTGAGTTGGTGATGCCATCCAACCATCTCATCCTCTGTTGTCCCCGTCTTCTCCTGCCTTCAATCTTTCCCAGCATCAGGGTCTTTTCCAATGAGTCAGCTCTTTGCATCAGGTGGCCAAATTATTGGAGCTTCAGCTTCTGCATCAGTCCTTCCAATGAATATTCAGGGTTGATTTCCTTTAGGATGGACTGGTTGGATCTTGCAGTCCAAGGGACTCACAAGAGTCTTCTCCAACACCACAGTTTAAAAGCATCAATTCTTTGGTGCTCAGACTTCTGTATGGATGGTCCAACTCTCACAAGCATACATGACCACTGGAAAAACCATAGCTTTGACTAGATGGACCTTTGTTGGCAAAGTAACATATCTGCTTTTTTTTTCTGTCTAGGTTTGTCATAGCTTTTCTTCCAAGGATCAAGCATCTTTTAATTTCAATCTTTAATAAATAAGTATTACTGGGCACTAATGAATTTCTATAGAGAAGGTCATTTTAAAATTTACACATATCAGGAAACAGGAAATACACTACCTTTTATATGCAAAACAGAGAAAACTATGATTCTATACTAGTACTGTATTTGCCTGCAAATGCACACAGAATTTTCCAGAAGATTTCCTAAAATGTGACAGTAGTGGGGGGTGGGGGAGAGAGGGACAAAAGACTTAGGGCAGGGGGAAGTCTTCTCAGCATAGCTTTTTGTGCTCTCTGGATTTCAAACCATGTGCATGGACAATCTGTTTTTTAAAAAAACACCATTATAGGACTTCTCTGGTGGTCCAGTGGTTAGGACTCTGCGCTTCCAAGGTGGGACATGTGTGTTCGATCCCTGGCCAGGGAACTGAGATCCCACATGCCATGTGGCACAGTGCTCCCCACCAGAAAAAAAAAACAAAAACTACATTTTAAAAATGCATTTATGCATTTTAAAAACAGGGGGCAAAAAAAAGAGGCAGTCACCGATGTTTCCAAAGTCTTCTAGTTTCTCTCTATACTGTGGAGGCCAGTGAATCTGGGTCTGAATTCTCCCACTTGTCTGCAAGCACAGACATGATGCAGTTGGAGACCTCTTCAGTGACTTTTCCAAGATAATTCTCTCCCTTTGGAAGAGGCTTGGAGACAAAAGAATCAGACTTGATGAAGTGTTAAGGAAGTCCCAGGAGAAGAGAGAATTGATTTTTCTTCAAAAAAGCTGAATTTGGACGAATTCCAATTATCAGGACCAGATGATAGAGTGTCCTTTAAACAGCAGCAGCATTAATTAAACACACCCTGGGATTTCAAGATGATGAGCCTTGGGACTCTGAATATGCATGTCCAGGAGTCAATCTAGAAGCTTGACCAGACCAGATCTAATGGACTATTTCAGCACTGTAGCTGCCTGGCAAATTTGCAGAGTGATTGGATCTTCATTCTCACATGAGAGCTCCGTTTGTCATCATCCTGCTACTCTCGCTGTCCCCATCCATTTGGAATTGGGATGCATGGGACTTCCTGACATTTGCACACGCTTTTTGCTGGGAATCTGCTGAGAAAGTAGGGTGGGCAACGCACACAAGGCCCCTCCGCTGTCTAACTCTCCAGTTTCTCGCTTTTTGCTGACCTATTTCCAGTTCCACAGCCTTCTCCCTTCCCCAGCCTCACATCTCACAGTGTGTGTGGTGTAATGAATGGCCAGCCAGGCTGCTGACCCAGGTGAGGTCCTCAGAGAAGGTAAGAGTCCTCCTCAGGGCTCTTCCGCTCCCCCATCTCACCCCCTCTCCGCCCCTCCGCCCCCACAGCTGCTGATCTTCCCACCAGCAGCAGCTTCCATCCTGCAGAGCCAGCCCTTCTGCAGACCCAGACTGGAACACATTCCTGTTGCCTCTTTTATCAGCAGCCAATAAACAAACCCCTAGTTGCATTTGGGATGCCACCCAGCAGGATCATCTAAAAAACGTAATATGGGAGATCAAAATATTCTGGGGGAGACCCAGAAGAATGAAGCTCCAACAGAGGATAACAGGCAATGGGTTGGCCTTGAGTTACCAGAGCCTGGTAACTCCAGCATGCTGTTATTGTTCAGTCACCCAGTCATGTCAGACTCTCTGCGACCCCATGGACAGCAGTACACCAGGCCTCCCTGCTCCTCACCATCTCCCAAATTTTGCCCAAGGTCATGTCCATTGCATCGGTGATGCCATCCAGCCATCTCATCCTCTGACGCCCTCTTCTTCTACCCTCAATCCTTTCCAGCATCAGGGACTTTTCCAATGTGTCTGTTCACATCAGATGACCAAAATAATGGAGCTTCAGCCTCAGCATCAATCCCTCCAATGAGTATTCAGGGCTGATTTCCCTTAAGACTGACTGGTTTGATCTCCTTTCTGTCCAAGTGACTTTCAAGAGTCTTCTCCAGCACCACAGTTCGAGCGCATCAATTCTTCATTGCTCTGCCTTCTTCATGGTCCAGCTCTCACAACTGTACGTCACCACTGGGAAGACCATAGCCTTGACTATACAGACCTTTATTGACAGAGGTCTGGCTGACCTTTGTCAGCACAGATCTAATAGATGGTCTTACTGCTGCTGCTAAGTCATTTCAGTCGTGTCCAACTCTGTGCAACCCCATAGACGGCAGCCCACCAGGCTCCCCCATCCCTGGGATTCTCCAGGCAAGAATACTGGAGTGGGTTGCCATTTCCTTCTCCAATGTATGAAAGTGAAAAGAGAAAGTGATGTCACTTAGTCATGTCCAGCTCTTAGCGACCCCATGGACTATAGCCTATCAGGCTCCTCTGTCCATGGGATTTTCCAGGCAATAGATGGTCTTGAGTAGATGTTTATTTAATTAATTAATTCACTGCCTCTGCACAATCTCCAAGAGAAGCATTTCAGTACAGGAGAGTGGATATCATCCGTGTGCCCCTTCAGATGCCTGTTCTACCCCTTGCCACTCTGCTTACTGCCCTGGAGACTGAGCTGTACTCACTTCATCAATAGGGCTCCCTCCTGTGACTTCCTGTTGAGTTTGAACAAGGGGAGCCCTGGAGGGAGGGATGGGAATGAAGTCAGGTTGAGCAAGCTGGCAGAATCCCTCTCCTCTGAAGGCAGTGCTCCCCCAGGACTCTTTCCTGCCTTCCCCACCTCCAGGTCCAGGAGACATAACAACTTCTCATTCTTGGTAGCTCTGGCACTCTGCACTAGCCCTTGTGGTTTCCCCACATGCAGCCATCATCTTTATAAACAGTCCCTGAATTAAACTTTCCTCAAGTCAATTATCCTGACTTGAGTGCCATCTGTTTCCTGCTGGGACCCTGACCGGTGCCAGCTGAAAGGCTTGCATTTGAGTCCTGGCAGCACCATTTACCAGCTATATGACCTTGGGCATACCACTTCACTGCTCTGGCCCCAAGTTCTTTAACTGTAAAATGAAAGGGCCAAGTTAGATTTTTATTCAACAAATACTTCTTGCGAGCCTACTATGTACCAGGTACTGCACCAGATGATGAGAAACTGACCGTGAACATAACCAGGTCTAGAGATTACCACTCTACTTGGCAGGCTGGTTTAGAAACGTCTTAGGACTCACTAGTTCTAAATTCTCTGATTCTACAATGGTCCAGCAATTTCTAAGGCAGGAAAGGATTCAGGGAAGGAGCTTCAAAGAGAATTATTCTACTTCAAGTTGTGAAGTACGGTGATGTGGCTGAGCGATGGATGGAGACAGGCGGTCACAGGGAAACTCTAAGCCCAGGGACCAGGGACAAGGCAGTCAGGGTAAGGAAATGAATCTGTTGGGGAAGAATGATCTGTGGGTGCGTGCGTGCATGTGTGTATGAGAGAGAGAGACATAATGATCATCATCCTTAGTATCATCACAGCCATCAGGAAAGAGAGGTAAGTATTCCTGGAAAACTAACAAAGTAAAGAGAAAAACTACGAACCCTGCTTGACTGTGTTAAATAATAACACTCATTACAGTCATTCATTAGGACCATTTACCATTTGTGTCTAGTTACTAGGCAGCACAAAATATATGTATCGTTTACCATGTGTCAGGTTAATCTTGTTATAAATTATATTGATATGAAAGTCAGTGTTTGGGGGGATAAACCGGGAAATTGACATATACACACTACTATATATAAAATATATATAATATAAAGATACTCTGGGTCGGGAAGATCTCCTGGAGAACCTTCTCCGGTAATTTTTGGAAAAATATCTCCAGTATTTTTGCCCGGAGAATTCTGCAGACAGAGGTGCCTGGCGGTGTCCAGTCCATGGGGTTGCAAAGAGTTGGACACAATGGAGCGACTATCAGTCATATATAAAATAAATATCTAATAAGGGTCTATTGTGGCTTTCCCTGGTGGCTCAGATGGTAAAAGAATTTGTCTGCAATGCAAGAGACCCGGGTTCGATCCCTGGGTTAGGAGGATCCCCTGGAGAAGGGAATGGCAACCCCTTCCAGTATTCTTGCCTGGGAAATCCCAAGGACAGAGAAGCCTGGCGGGCTACAGTCCACAGTATCGCAAAGAGTCAGACGTGACTGAATGACTAACACACATGGACACACACACAGGGACCTATTGTGTAGCACAGGGAACTCTGTAATGACTTACATGGGAAAAGAATCTAAAAAAAGAGTAGATATACACATATGGATAACTGATTCACTTTCTTGTACACCCGGAGCTAACACAACATTGCAAATCAACTACACCCCAATAAACATTTTTTTAAAAGTCAGTGTTACGTAAGTAGAGTGGGTCATCTTCACTGCCATGCTGGTCAGCGGGGGCTACCCCGAGGGGCCTGCAGCCCCTCTGCTCTAGGCCTCCCCAAGATGCATCTGGATGGCAATGCTCCCTAAGTTGGAAGGGGCAGCTGGCAACATAAACAGGAGTCTGATCTGGCTCATGAATTTTTCAATTGAATTTGAATTCTAAGCTTCCTTAGTTCTGACGGTCTTAGTCTGTCACATTATCCACGGCTTCTCCTCCCTTACTCCTGCCTGTCTCTGGTCTTTTTCCATCTGGGCTGGAACTTTCTTCCACACAGCATAAGACGTTCCAGCACAGACAGACTGTGTTTTCACAGAGGTAATAACAGCACTTATGGTTCCCAGAGTTCCTTCCATACATCTTCTCTTGCAGTGGGATAGCTTTCCATTTCAGGGATGGGGGCTGAGCCAGGGGTTATCCCCGTTTCAGAAGAAGCAAAGAAAGTCTTAGGCTTGGCAATCGGTCAGCAAGGAGCAGAGCAGGGACTTCGCAGCCCTGGAGTCAGGAGGGAGCCCTTTTCCTTCCGCACTGTGCAGTCTTGATGTCAGGGAAACACTTTCCATCCAGGGCCAGTCCCCTGCCCAGGAGCTGGTGACCTTTTTTGGTTAGAGTGCACACCGATTCTGTCTCCCAAGAGCAGCCTTTGTGTCTTCTGCTCCCTCCCCTTGACAGACACGGGACACATCATTTTCCCTCAAGTGCAGTTTCGGGCTCTTTCTCACTCTGAAACGTATCTGCCTCTTTTTCTCTATTGCTGTTCAGTCGCTAAGTCATGTCTGACCCTTTGTGACACCATAGACTGCAGCACGCCAGGCTTCCTTATCCCTCACCATCTCCCGGAGTTTGCCCAAGTTCTTGTCCATTGTACTGGTGATGCCATCCAACCATCTCATTCTCTGTGGTCCCCTTCTTCTCCTGTGTTCAATCTTTCCGAGCATCAGGGTCTTTTCCAATGAGTTAACTCTTCCCATCAGGTGGCCAAAGTATTGGAGCTTCAGCTTCGGCGTCAGTCCTTCCAATGAATGTTCAGGGCTGACTTCCTTTAGGATGGACTGGTTTGATCTCCTCTCTGTCCAAGGGACTCTCTTGATATACAGCCTTTGACAGCCTTGCTGTACTCCTTTTTTCTCTGTCGAGACAATCTTTTCTTTCAAAGGTGGGAGCGGGCTGGCCAGGAAATAAACTCCAGCCACAGGTGGCACTAGCGGTAAAGAATCCGCCTGCCAATGCAGGAGACGCAAGAGACATGGGTTCGATCTTTGCATCTGGAAGATCCCCTGGAGAAGGAAATGGCAATCCACTCCAGTATTCTTGCCTGGAGAATCACTTGGACAGAGGAAACTTGTGGGCTACAGTCCATGGGATCACAAAGAGTCGGACACAAATGAAGCGACTTAACATTCATGGACGCATGGAAGCAGCCCCTGGTCGGACACTGAGAAGACTGTTCCAGACGCATGCTTCTCCTGCCTGTGTCCTTCTTGGAAACCACCAGGGTCTGCTCAGTGCACTGCTGAGAAGAGGTGCTCTGGCTCTGGGTCAGTTGTGCTCCAGGTTCCATTCGTCCACACTCTTCAACTAGCTCCAAATGCCTGAGCGTACTGTTCAAAACACTCCACAATCAGACTCAAGGTACTTTCCAGTCTGAGCTTCCACTGACTTTCTGCCCCATGACCCTGGAACACACACACACACACACACACACACACACACAGTGTTCTAGCCTCACTGAACTGCTCACTGTCCCCAGATACCCTGGTACCAGGTGTGTGCACTTGTAGGTCTTCCTCTCTGCCCAGCCTCCCCTCTTTCACAAGTGACAGGCCATTGTGTGGTTGTTGCAGAGAGTGGGATGTGTCCCTGGGCTGGAGTATGTGGTGTTTGGGGCTGTGGCAGTAAGTGACATGGACTAACATGGAGTTGCGTCATGGAAATTCAGTCCCCTCTCCACTCTGGCAGGCCAAAGAGAAGACCAGTTAAGGGGCAGGACATGTTCACATCTTCCTTTGTAGCTCAGTTGGTAAAGAATCCACCTGCAATGGAGGAGACTGGGTTTGATTCCTGGATCAGGAAGATCCCCTGGAGAAGGGAGTGGCAACACACTCCAGTATTCTTGCCTGGAGAATCCCATGGACAGAGGAGCCTGGTGGGCTACAGTCCATGGGGTCACACAGAGTCGGACACAACTTAGCTACTAAACCACCACCACCATCTCCCTTTTTAATTAAAAAGAGTGCAGGGTTCAGTCAGAGACTTCATAGAAAATGGTTTCTAGCATGATTCAACAAGATCATTTTATTTCTATTACATATGTATGCATTTACTTTTGGTCACTATTCTGTACAGTTTTTTATTTTTAACTGGATTATAATTGCTTTATACGGTTGTGTTGGTTTCTGCTGTACCACAACATGAATCAGCTATATGTATGTATATATATCTGTCCCTCTTTCTTGAGCCTTCCTCCAAACCTCCCCCCATCCCACTCCTCTAGGTCATCGTAGAGCACGGGGCTGAGTGCCCGGTGCTATATAGCAGCTTCCCGTTAGCTATTTTACCCATAGTGGTATACATATATCAATGCTACTCTCTCAATTCGTCCCTCCCTCTCCTTCCGCTACTGTGTCCACGGGTCCATTCTCCACGTCTGCGCTTCTATTCCTGCCCTGCAAACAGGTTCGTCAGTACCCTTTTTCTAGGTTTCATACATATATGCATTAACATATGGTGTTTGCTTTTTTCTATTTTTTATTATGGCAAGTGATTCTGATTCCCAATTAAGGACATGGTGTAAAGTGTCCTTTTAAATATTTAAATAAACACTTCAAATGTTTTCTAAATTACCAAAGAGTGGCCCAAGCCAATGAGCAATATTAAGTCAATAATGACCAGCACGTAAAGATGACAACAGTCATAGGGATGGCGCATATAGGACTTAAGCTGGGGGTGGGTCAGTGCTGCTAGACTGGTGTGAATCCCAGCTCTGCTGCTTCTGGCTGGGTGATCTAATGCAAATACTTTCCCTTAAATGGAGGATAATAAGGGTACCTTTCTCAAAGAGTTAAATTAACATAATGAACTCAAAGCACTTAGCCCAGTCCTGGTGCACAGAAAACACTCAATAAATACGAGATGCCATTCGCCAGCCTAGTTCAAACGCCACCTCTTCCACGAAGCTTCCACTGACTACTTCAGTCAGAAGTTTTCTTCACGCCTGGCACTTTGCCTGGTGGAATGAGACACATTCTTTATTGCACACGGTTGCAAGGTTAGACTCTTTACGTATCTATACCCCACATAGGACCTAACACATACTAAAAGATTCTTGTGTCTCTGATTATAAAGGCATTCCCTTTTTGTCGTGTGTTTGGTTTACAAAGGCTTGTACCAAGCTTTCTGGGATTTTCTAAAAGACCCCCTCTAATCTCAAAATGCTGCTGAGTATCCAGAAAAAAAACATAAAGATTCTAGGGCAAGAACAGAGGCTGCTTGTTGAATACCATTTACACCACTATCTCACTCAGGTTACAATCATAGAGGCCTGCCTATTCCCTTTTTCCGGAGCAAGAGAAAAAGACCCAAAGGCAGGAGAGGTAGAGGTTTCAGAGTCATGGATGGAGGGGAAAAGGGCATGAGAACAGAACTACAGCCTTATCGCGGATGGTAAGAGTGGACAGGGAAGATGCCAGCAATGGAAGGTGAGACAGACATGGGGACAGAACTCAGATGGGGACAACAGGTGCAGAGTTGACCCTCTGGGCCTTCAGGATAAAGTGTCCTAAGTGAACCTGATGCAAACCTTTTGCGGAGGGCTGGACAATCACGCTCAGAGGAACAGAGTAATATGCTAACCTGATTCTAGGAAAGGGACAGGCCTACCTCCGTGATTTCACAGTCTGGTTAGGGCTGTTTGCTAAGGGCTGTGTCTAGGAAGAATACCCTTTGAACCATTTGTTCCCCCTTTTTCAGAAACTGCGCCAGACCCTCTTTGGAAATACCACCCAGGTCTTCAGCTCTGACTGGACAAAGGCCTATTTCCAGTTTCATGAGCCTTTTTCTGACCTGGCTTTTGCATTGCAAGTGGGAAAGGTAAGCACGGGTGATCTCTTTTTTAATCCTATGCTCCCCGTGTTTCCTTCCAACCTCCTCCATATAAATGCATGTTTTCATTATAATCAAATGTAGAAACATGTTTATAATTTAAAATGTAACCTTAAATGATAACAGACTTAGTGTGTTGAAAGTTCTAACACACTATCAAGGATGTAATAAAGTCTCCAACTCCTCCCTACCCTCTTCCAAATTCTGGTTTTCCTAGCTCTTCTTTCAAAGTCCTAAGTATCACTAAGAATTTAGAGGTAGAGAGAGATCTAGGAATTTCTGACTTGTTTTAAAACCTCAATAGTTCATATCATTGATCACTAGCCATGCAGAACTTCAAGAGTTAGCCGACTAGTTTCTTCCTTCCTGCAAATCTCAAAGTTGAATGTGAGACAGGAGCGCAGTGAAGGTAGGACAGAGGAAGACAGACAGCCCGGGTGCTGGTCTACAACGCTCCACAGAGAAGCAAGTCAGTGCAGATTCTAGTCTGGCCACGGCATCCGGCCACAGTCCACGGAGAGGTGTGGCATTGTAGAGTGCAGCGGCGCTTTGCTAAGCCTAGGGAAGCTGGGCGCCAGCGGGAAAAGGCTGCCAAGGAGAATAAATGATGACCTCCATTTCCAAGAGTTCATTTTTATAAAGTGGGCCCTGAGGGTTCCAGCACCATTGTAAAGCCCTGCTCCTCACTATGCATCCACTCCCATTTCAGGGAGGTGTCCGAAGCATTCAGATGGCTGTACAAGGATCCATCATTAAATACCTGCTGTTTACAAGGAAGGGAAAAGACTGTAACTTCCTCAGGTAAGAGGCCTATGAGAAGGACTTGAAAAGAATTAACCGTTTTATGAAAAACTTTATGGACTAAACAATCACCAGGGAAAAGCCCCTGGGTTGCCTCAGGAAGGAGACTTGACTCAGAAGGCAAAACGTGGGGACTTGCCTGGCAGTGCAGTGGTTACGACTTTGCCTTCCAATGCGGGGGATCTGGGTTTGATCCCTGGAGAGACAGCCAAGATCCCACATGCCTCACAGTCAGAAAACCAGAACATAAAACAGGGGCAATATTGTAACAAATTCAATAAAGACTTTTTAGAAACAGTCCATATTAAAAAAAAAAAAAACATCTTAAAAAGTAAAAAAAGACAGAAATGGCCCTGGTTCTCCCAGAGGGGCTGGATTTCACAACTGGGGAGGGCTCTCCCAGAGTCCCCCTCAATGTTCAGCTGCAGGAATAATGCTGACAGTTTTTATGCTCCACCGCAGACCACCCTGACAGGTAAAATGAAGTGCCAGGTCTCCAGGTGGGCTCAACTGACAACACTTGATGGGAAGCCCCAACCTAACAATTCCAGAGAGAGGACCAAAGGGGCGATGAAAAGCCTCATAAATGGAGAATTCACCTCCCATTTAATCAGGCTGACAATGCACAGTGTCTGGTGGCTGCCTGTTTTTGTTAAAAATTCAGTTCAAATGATTTTGTTCTTAGATGTTAACAAGCCTCTATCCTGTGCAAGGCTATACAATTGCTATTAGGAGAAACAGAAATAATTAAAAGGCACCTACCTACCCTCAAGCAGGATAAGTTATCACCGAAAACAGGAACTGAATATCTCATCTATCCTAAGAACATGAATTGCCAGGTTCCTCAGACGCAGAGCCAAAGGTGGGAATTCTTTATGCAGGTGCTTTATTAAGGGAATGAATGTCCTCAGAAGAAACCCGTAAGAGAGCAGAGTAAAACCGGCTTGGGAAAGAAGTGGAGGAAGCAGGTGGTCGCCAGCGATGGCGAGGCTCCCCTGAGCCATCGGCGCTCTTGGTGGTGGGGGGCTGGGGGGGGGGCACTGCTCCATCTTCAGATAAGGGGGCGGGGCCTTATCACCTCTCACCCCCGCTTAGGCATCTACTGCGTACCCTCCTATGGGAAGACGGCACAACTCCTAGTCACTTCCAGAGAAGATGGCTCCAGGTCTTCAGAAAGTTTAGAACTACGAGCCAATAGCAGGAGTACCCAAAGCAATGGCAGGATGTATCCACCAAGCAGTCTAGGTGAAACACATACATTTGCTGCACAAATAGAAAGCATTTAGCACAGTACCTGGTATTAAGTCAATGGTAATGAATAACTGCTATTATCCACCATCCCCATGAAGCCTTCTTGAATGTTCCCAGGCACAAGTTCTCTCTCCTTCCTCTGCAGTTTCCCAGCACTTTGTTATTCTCATTCTACCTTGCACTGGGGTTTTGGAGGATGAGGCTCTTGTTACTCGTTTCTGTATCATCAGAGAGCTAGGTGGGTTTTATAAATCATGGCTGAGTTCACTCTAACCTCTAGCATGTGTTTCTTCACTAGGACCACAGCCGTCAATGTTAAATACTTAGAAAATGAGCATAGCACAGGCCTCTGATGCAAAGCGTGGCTCTCACTTCCAGGGAAGTCGGACCCACTGGGATTACTTGACAGGGCTCACGGTTAAGGATAATCTAACTGATCTTAACAGTCAGGAGCACACTGCCTGCATTCAAGTCACTGATCTGCGGCTGTAAAGGCAGAAGACGAGGGGCAGACTGCTCAAGCTCCCCATCTTCCTTTCCTCACCTCTAAAACAGGAGAAATAATAGTGCCCGCCTCACAGCTTGTTGAAAGGATTAAATGAGGTGATATGTGTTAGGTGCTTAGGACAATGCTGGACCCAGTGAGTGCCAGATGAGAGTAAATTACAAGTCACCAAGGGCAACCTGCTGCTGCTAAGTCGCTTCAGTCGCGTCCGACTCTGTGCGACCCCATAGAGGCGGCCTCAAGTGACACGTAGGATGTGATCAGGCAGAAAGCACAGACAGGGCATGCACATGAAACGTGCATGAGACACGTGCATGAGAAAAAGCAGAGAGGTGGAATGCGGAAACAACATCCAGGGGACCGGTCCATCTGGGGCAGAGGGTTTGCAAAGTGGAAGTCTGCGAGATAAACCTGGGAGGACTGTTTGGGGTTGTGCTTGGGAAGGGCCTGTGTCACAGGGTTAGAGAGTTTGGATGGAGCCTGACTAGAGTTCAGGAGAGAGGACAGTGTGGGGGTTTGGTGGGGACCGTAATGCACAGGGTGGAGAACCAAAAGGAATAGTGTGCTGGGATGAGGACGCCCATTCCATGGGGGCAGAGAGGACGAGATCCCCCCACCCCACGACATTCTCAGAGTGCAGGCTGACGAGGAACCAAACAGAGCCGTCCTGTACTCAGAAGGGCTCCTGAAAGCGGAGGCCCGGGCCCTCAGCTAGCTGATGCCTTTGCCGTGTGCTCCTCCCCTCCTTCTGCGCTGAAGCTTGTGCAGGATGAGCAAGCACGATCAGGGCCGCACGCTGGCGGCGGCGCTCGCGGGCATCCTGTGGGCCGCGGGAGCAGCGCAGAAGGCCACCCTCTGCCTCATTACCGAGGACACTTACGCCGTCCCGACGCCTGGCTACTCTGGGGACGGTTTCTCTGAACGGGTGAGTGCCCTCCTGCCCGTCCTGCCAGATAAGGGTGACAGAGCCTGGGTGAGGACCAGACTCCCCATAGCAATGGAGTTGGAAGCCCGCGGCTGCTCTGGGGTGGACCTCTACAATGTAAGCATCTGATGTGGCCAAAGAGGCAAGGATCAAGGCCATGCAGAGCCCAAGCAGCCAAGACAGAGATGCCTGCTGTGAGTTTCTCCTTCCAAAATTTACCATGATCAAGAATATTCCAGGGCCTTCCCGGGTGGTCCAGTGGTTAAGACTTCCCCTTCCAATGCAGGAGGTGTAGGAGCTAAGATTCCCACATGCCTCATGGCCAAAGAACCAAAACATAAATAGTATTACAACAAATTCAATAAAGACTTTAAAACAGTCCACATCAAAAATAAAAATAAAAAAAGTACCTTCCCTACCTAACAGAAAAGAAGCAGATTCACAGAACACAGAGAACAAAGCAGTGGTTATCAGTGGAAAGGGAAGGACGGGGGGCAACGTAGGGTTTGGGAATTAAGAGGTGAAGACTATTATGTATAAAATAAGCTATGTTGTATTCCCCATACAACATGGGGAATATAGCCAATATTTTATAATAACTATAAATGAAATATTACCATTAAAAATTGTGAATCACTAGATAGTACACTTGTAATTTATATAATACCATATATTAACTACAACAAAAACATTTTTAAAAAGAAAATCTCATGCCTGAAATGATCATAAACTATACTTTCATAACTAATCTTTTAAACTTGGCTAAATTCTACCTATTAGGGAAAAAAAAGATGTGCTTATGGTTTTCCAGCTCAAGATACCATATTAGTTTAAAACAGAGGAATGCAAACATGAGGCTGGTGGCCACCCAATTTTACCATGTATGCTTTACATGACCTTGGGTGAGATAACACGTCAGTTCTTAGAACTGCGATTTTGCAATGAAACAAAGAACTCCCTTGAGGTAATAACAGTGCGTTGATATCTTCTAGATGTGACTTTCATCTTCCTTTTCATTTTTATCTTCTATTTCTGACTTATAGCTCCAGCTGTTTGAACTTTCAGACAAAGAAGCCACTGAGAAATTCATCTATGATCATTTACAATGTGTAAGTGTTTAAGCATCGAGGTAATTCCTTTATGTTGAACTGATCTTACAGGAATTTTCTTCCTTTTATAAAGTATATTTCTAATGATGCTTGTTAAGAAAACCAGGTCATTTTGAGGACTAAGAGAGGGCGGAATGAGAGAAAGAGAAGCCCGTCTCTCCCTCCCCACAATCTAGAGAGGCCAGATCACACACAGGCCTGCTCACAAATGCCTCTTTCTCCTTGACTAATCAAACCCAGAGAATAATACTATAGAGGGCATATACAGCAAGATGGCTTTTATGGGAAGAGAAAATTTTACAGCAGTCTTGCCTCCTCTGAGGGATAAAACATAAAAATGGTAGTCTAAATTGCCAAAATGACCATTCACATTGGCTCAAAAAAAATGACTTTCTGTCTGAAAAAGGTGCCCCCCCCTCACCTCTTCTAACAGCCCCTTCTACACAATGCCCTCCCCTGCGATGAATCTTCCCCACCCCCTGGGTAGGCAGGACACAAAGCAGGAGACAGTGATGGGTGAAAATGGAAGGTGCTTTTGTAAGATTCCTCTGCAGAGAAAGAAAGGAAAGTTGGTTTTCCAAAGAATCAGAACCTTACAATGTAGCAGGGTAACTATAAATCCATGTGTATGTGGCTTGTATGGAAAGGGGAAATGTGATTCATGAAGCTCAGAGCTCCATGCCTTTCAAAGGTCACAGGGATGGAAAACATGAGCATGAGTTCTCAAACACACACTAGCAATAAATAAACTAGTTTATTTAGTTTAATAAACTAGTTTAGGATAAACTAGTTACCCCAGACCTACCTCCTCCATCAGCTCTAGGGCTATGTGGTAGGCAGAAGAATCATCTCCTGAAAGATGTCTATACTCTACCACCTGGAACCCATGACTGCTTCATTACCGGGTAAAGAGGAGTTAAGGTTGCTAATCGACTAACTTTAAAATAGGGAGATTATCCTATATTACGTGGGTGGGTCCAGTGTAATTACAAGGGCCCTTATATGTGGATGAGG
The DNA here is from genome assembly GCF_033118175.1 of Dama dama. Taxonomy (NCBI): domain Eukaryota; kingdom Metazoa; phylum Chordata; class Mammalia; order Artiodactyla; family Cervidae; genus Dama; species Dama dama. The sequence continues at coordinate 4,824,763 of NC_083699.1, read as the reverse complement.
AAGGCAGAAGAGAGGAGAAGCGTAGTGTGATATGAAACTTGCTGCGTTGAAACTGGAGGCCATGAACCAAGGAATGCGGACAGGCTGCTGCAAGAAAGGGCAAGGAAACAGATTCTCCTCTAGAGGCTCCAGAAGGAATACAGGGCTGATGACAATTTTTTTTTTTCTTCACTTGGGTATAGTTGTTTTGGGCTTCCCAGGTGGTGCAGTAGTAAAGAATCTTCCTGCCAATGCAGGAGATGTGGGTGCTATCCTTGGGCCAGAAGACTCACTGGAGGAGGTAAGGGCAACCCACTCCAGTGTTCTTCCCTGGGAAATCCCATGGACATGTAGCCTGGAGGGGTCGCAAAGAGTCAGACACGACTGAGTACACACATGCACACACATAGTTTCTTTACAATGTCGTGTTAGTTTCTACTAGAGCTGCTGCTATCTCAATTTTAGACCAGTAAGTCCCATTTCAGACTCCTGACCTCCAGAACTATAAGATAATAAAATAAATCTGTATTGTTGAAGCTACAAATTTATGGTACTTTGTTCCAACAGCAATATGAAAGCAATCAAAGCTGTGTGATAGATTTTAAATTATCTGACATGAAATGTTAGGCTAGAAGCCTGCTTGGGGACTCTCTGTTGCAGAGGGAGATGTTTAAGGGGGCTACGCAGAGAGGAACCATGTAAGAAATTACTCTCCTGGCCAACAGAGGCAAACCCTTCCCTCTCTACCTTCCATCTCCTCAACTCAGCCCTGAGAGAGTCTGATTCAATAAGAAGGTCTTTCACATCTGCAAGGGTTTCTTAAGTGTGCCAGAGCTGACAATTGGAAAATCAGAGCTAGAGCTATATAGAGGCTTTCCCCTCAAAGGCTAAAGGTTGAGCTGGAATAAGTAATAAACAGAAGTGGAATCAGACCTCACGGCGTGGGTGGGTTCGGCACAAGAGTTACCTGTGCCAATCAGACTCAAGCTGACCTTGACCATAGCCACACTGGGGAAGGGCCAGTGCCATTTCCTGGATCAGGGGGGATCTTGCTGCATAGACACCCCGCTCTCAAGGGCACTCCCAGACCAGGGGCTGCCTGTGTGATCAGCCTCCATCCAGACCTCCACCCAATGTCATTACTACCAAAGAACAACAGCTCTGGAGGGGGGCGAGGAGTGGGAGATTGGGAGGACACATATACACACTGCCATGTTGGACAGAATAGACGACCAATAAGGATGCGCTGTGGGGCCCAGGGAACTCTGCTCAGCGCTCTTTGGTGAGCTGAACAGGGAGGAAACCCAAAAGGGAGGGCATATACGTATATGTACGGCCGATTCCTCTTGCTGCACGCTAAAAACTTAGTGCAACCTTGTAAAGCAACTACACACCAATAAAAATTAACTTTGAAGTGAAGTGAAGTGAAGTCGCTCAGTCGTGTCCGACTCTTTGTGACCCCATGGACTGTAGCCTACCAGGATCCTCAGTCCATGGGATTTTCCAGGCAAGAATACTGGAATGGGTTGCCATTTCTTTCTCCAAATTAACTTTAAAAAACATTAAAAAAAAAAAAATCTCTGTGCCTATCTTGAGGCAGGGATCACAAGCTGGAGAATTAAGGGCTACACGTGGGAGCAGGCCTACTCTTATTATAGGCTGCATCACCTCCCCCCACCTCCCACCGCCAAAAAGTGTGTGTGCCCCAGCAGCTGCGAATGTGTTCTTACTTGGATAGAGGGTCTTTGCAGATGTCACCAAGTTAACATTAGGTCATGCTGGATGACGGTGGGCCTCAATCCAATGACTTCTATCTTTATAAGAAAAGAGAAATTTGGTCATAAACCCTGACACATGCAGGGAAAACACCATGCAATAATGGAGACTGGAGTGATATATCTCCCAAACCAAGGATGCCAAGGACTGCCAGCAGCCACAAGAAGCTAGAAAGATAACCAGGAAGGTTCCTTCTCTGGGGCCTTCAGAGAGAGCATGGCCCTCCTCTGACACCTTGATTTCAGACTTCTAGCTTCCGGAACTGTGAAAGAATAAACTTCTGTTGTTTCAAGCCTTTCGAATTTCTGCCCGCTTGTAGGGCAGTTCTAGGAAACTCATACATCTACCACATAAGATGGGCAGTGTCAGTTCACCTGGTGTTGTATTTTTAAAAATTTGAGTCAGTGAACTTCAAAAAGAATCAGAAAATTCCATTTCAAAACCTAAAGGTGTAGATCCTTCTGGCCAAATCAGAAAATCTGGCTGCACTAGACCTATATTCTATCTAGCATGCCCTCTATCAGCTGATATAGGGAGCAATGACTCCCATTAAACAAGTCGTGATAGACTGAATGATGCTACCTAACTGGTCAAAAGGAACTGCAGATGAGATTAAGTTTTAAGTTTCTCAGATGGGAAGATTATTCTGAATTTCTCTGGTGGATCTGATTAATCACAATGGTTTTAAAACAGAAAGAGGATGGCAGGAGAGTCAGAAAAAAAGGATGTAATCAGAGAAGCAGAAGAGAAGAAGCTATGCAATGTGGGGTCACAAGCCAAGGGATTAAGACTGCTACTAGAAGCTGGAAAATGCCAGGAGACACCATTTCCCATAAAGACTCCAGAAGGAACGTGGGCTGACCAGCAGATAGGGTCGAGTCTGGAGATACCAGGGCTGGACAGCTAGCCTCCAGAACCCCGAGATGATGGATTCCCATTATTTTAAGCCGGTCATCTGTTAAGACAGCAGCAGGAAACTGACCCAAGGGTGCTTTCCTGTGCCTCAGGTTCCACCTCTCCCGTTTTCCCCCACGCCCTGCAGCACAGCCACTGAAATTTGTTCTCCTGCATGAGATTCCAGCCCTTGTTAGCACAGAGAGTGAAGCACAGATTAACTCACAAAAGGGAAAGCATATGCACTTTCAAGGAAACCTTTCCGACACTATGCCTTTAAAGAAAAGGCTTTAACTCTGGGCACTTTGAAAGCCAGCCAAGGAGCGTCTTCTCCTCAGCAGGTGGAGTACTGACACAAAGCCAAGAGAAGGCCAGCCAGCAGGAGGCCCTGAATGTGGGCGGATCATATCTTGGAGCTCACAGGGCACCTTCAGAAAGTTCAGAGCAGAAAAGTACCCTGGCCAAGAAAAGAGACAGAGACGAGTCCCTTAGAGAGGGGCAGATAGTAATTTTTCTGTGGTCCTATTAATAGCACGTTCTAAGAACCAAGGTGAGCAATGCAAAAAAATAGAGGGAAACAACAGAATGAGAAAGACTAGAGATCTCTTCAAGAGAATTAGAGATACCAAGGGAATATTTCATGCAAGGATGGGCTCAATAAAGGACAGAAACGGTGTGGACCTAACAGAAGCAGAAGATATTAAGAAGAGGTGGCAAGAATACACAGAAGAACTATAAAAAAAGATCTTAATGATGCAGATAATCACAGTGGTGTGGTCACTCACCTAGAGTCAGATATCCTAGAGTGCAAAGTCAACTGGGCCTTAGGAAGCATCACTACAAACAAAGCTAGTGGAGGTGATTGAATTCCAGCTGGGCTATTTCAAATCCTGAAAGATGACGCTGTGAAAGTGCTGCACTCAATATGCCAGCAAATTTGGAAAACTCGGCAGTGACCAAAGGGCTGGGAAAGGTCAGTTTTCATTCCAATCCCAAAGAAGGACAGTGCCAAAGAATGCTCAAACTGCCACACAGTTGCACTCATCTCACACATTAGCAAGGTAGTGCTCAACATCCTCCAAGATAGCCTTCAACCACACATGAACTGAGAACTTCCAGATGTTCAAGCAGGATTTAGAAAAGACAGAGGAACCAGAGATCAAATTGTCAACATCTGTTGGATCATAGAAAAACCATGAGAACTGTAGAAAAACATCTACTTCTGCTTCATTGGCTATGCTAAAGCCTTTGACTGTATGGATTGCCACAAGCTGTGGAAAATTCTTAGGGAGATAGGAATACCAGACCACCTTACCTGCCTCCTGAGAAATCTGTATGCTGGTCAAGAAGCTACAGTTAGAACTGGACATGGAACAGTGGACTAGTTCAAAATTGAGAAAGGAGTACGTCAGGGCTGTATATTGTCACCCTGCTAATTTAACTTATACACAGAGTATATCATGTGAAATGCCAGGCTGGATGAAGCACAAGCTGGAATCAGGATTATCAGGAGAAATATCAATAACATCAGATATGCAGGTGACACTACCCTTATGGCAGAAAGCAACAAAGAACTAAAGAGACTCTTGATGAAGGTGAAAGAGGAGAGTGAAAAAACTGGCTTTAAACTCAACATTCAAAAAAACAAATATCATGGCATCCAGTCTTATCACTTCATGGCAAACAGATGGGGAAACAATGGAAACAGTGACAGACTTTATTTTCTTGGTCTCCAAAATCACTGCAGATGCTGACTGCAGCCATGAAATCAAAAGACACTTGCTCCTTGGAAGAAAAGCTATAATCAACCTAGACAGCATATTAAAAAGCAGAGACATTCCGTCTCTGCTTTTAAAAAGCAGAAAGAGTCCATCTAGTCCAAGCTACAGTTATTCCAGTAGTCATGTATGGATGTGACAGTTGGGACTATAAACAAAGCTGAGCACCAAAGAATCGATACTTTTGAACTGTGGTGTTGGAGAAGACTCTTGAGAGTCCCTTCGACTGCAAGGAGACCCAACCAGTCAATCCTAAAGGAAATCAGTCCTGAATATTCATTGGAAGGACCGATGCTGAAGTTGAAGCTCCAAAGGTTGGCCACCTGATGCGAAGAGCTGATTCATTGGAAAAGACTCTAATGCTGGGCAAGACTGAAGGCAGGAGAAGGGGACGACAGAGGATGAGATGGTTGGATGGCATCACCGACTCATTGGACACGAGTTTGAGCAAACTCTGGGAGATAGTGAAGGATAGGGAATCCTGGCAGGCCACAGTCCATGGGGTCACAAAGAGTAGGACATGACTGAGTGACTAAACAATGACAAAAAAAAAAAAACCCAAAACCAAGGTAGGCACTATACATTATTTCCTTCAACTTTTGCAACAATCCTAGGGAAAAGGTATTTATATCTGCAATTACAGATGAGACTGAAACGCAAAGAAACAAGCTGGAGTTAGTATAATAGAACTGGTTTTGAACTCGGGTTTCTGTAACTCCAAAACTATTTCTAGAAAACTTCTCTGCTCTCCCTGAGTTTAACAGGGTAATGAGGAGGAATGCAGTGACTGAGGGAGGCTAGATAAAGGCCATCCAGAGCAACTCTGAAGGGCTTGGCTAGGATGGATGCTGGAAAAATGGAGAGGGAAAATACACTACGTCTTAGCCATGAGTCAAAGAGAATCACGTGATATAAGTGGAGGAAAGAAAGATGGGTTGAAAACTAAGAGAATGCCGGTGCCACTGAAGCAAGGCAAGAGGATGCATTTCAGAGTGGAGATGACCTAGGGAAGCAGAGAGAGCTTCCACTGTCCTTGCGTCAGCTAGGAAAAATCCCTCAGGCTGTAAATCCTCAAATTTGTGCCCACAGGCACACAGAGACCACTGCATTTAGGCAAACGTGTTTTTCCTTTGTTTTCCAAACAGTTCAAAGGAGAAGGAAGCCATGGTGTCATCTTGTTCCTTTACAGCCTGATCTTCTCCAGAACATTTGAAAGGTAAATGCTACAAATACTTGCATAGGTATTTCCTATAGTTCTGGGGTCACACGAACAACGTTCTCCTGTGTTGGAAAGTATTTTTGTGCCTTATGGAAACATGAGAGTGATTTTTTTTTTTCTAGTAGACACTCTTCTGTTGCTGCATCCTTTTCTGTAGTGGGTTTGGCCATATTCATGGGAGAGTGGATGTCATCAGAAAAGTGCGAATCTACTTTTCTAGCACTGTGGGAGGTTCCTTCTTGTGGTTATAAATATTGGCAGATATCACTCAGGCTTATTTATACAACTTTCATAAATGAAAATAATTCATGATTTCTATATACAATAAAATATATACCCACAAATATTTATTTTGTCCCCATTAAATGCAAAGCACTGTTTGGCACTGTGGGATATATACAAATAAAACAGGATATGGCCCTGATCCCCTCACAGGTTCTAGTTTGGCAAAAACCAGATATACACACACAGAGACTGGGAAAGTCCCAGATGGTACTTGGCATATCAGATGACATGCAAAGACAATGACTCTTAAGGGATGCCAGAGGAGGAAGGGGCCCCAACAGATAGGGCAGTCAAGGAAGGCGTCTTGCAAGAAGTAGACCTTCTTCTGGACCCTGAAAAAAGGATAAGCTTTTGCAAATCAAAGAGAGAAATACAGGGCTTCCAGAAAGGAAAAATTTCAAACCTTGAAGCAGTGTTCCTGAAACGTGTCATTTGCATATCATACTTTTATGATATATTATTGCTTAACAATTTCCTTAAATCAACACACATTTGGGATTTCCCTGGCAGTCCAGTGGTTAAGACTGTGATTCCACTGCAGGGGGCAAGTGTTCTATCTCTGATGAGAGAACTAAGATCCCACATGCTCCATGGCGCAGACAAAAAAAGAAAAGAAGAAAAATTCAAAATCAATACACATTTAAATATCCTCTTCTTAAATTTAATATCCTTTAAATATTAATATATGAATATATATGATCTAAATCATTTATTTGCTGTGCTAAAGAAAAAATGTATTAAACACTTAAATGTGGAACTTTTTAAATGTTCACGTCTATATCAACTAACATCAAGCCATACTTTAGGAAACACTCCCCTGAATTATATCTGATGCTTCACCCACGTCTTTAGGTCTGATTCACAGAAGCGCCTGACCTTCCAACCCTGTGGCTAGGTTCATCCAAGAACATATACAGCTCACACACTCAGCATCTCCCTCTGGGTTACAGCTGAAGCCACTTTCCACCTTGGTATTACATTGCCCTGGGTAGGACCCTGATCCCTGGTCCCCGATGAAACAGTGGAAACTGCAACCAAGAAACAGGCTTAATGCCAAGCTGGTGTTTTCCCCTTAAACAGTCTGCTCAGCTCTGCCTTGGGCCAGCACTCTCTGGAGTGGTCAAAAGTCACCACCCCAAGCCAAGCATCCCCTGGGACTCAGAGCAAAGAGTTTCTCTGCTGAGTCCAGCATCCCCATAGAGCCCACACCGAAGGACTGTCACATGTGAGGTCCATCACTTCTTCCTTCTCCCTCATCGCTTCTCACTGGCTTCCCCCAATGGCATCAGAACTTCCCCAGTCATCTCCACGGCCCCAGTCCTAGAAGCTTTCCAGGGGACAGATGGAGACACACCAGGCACATGGGAAGGACAGTGACCAGACGAGCTCATGTCAGAGCTGCTCGGTGCTGGGGGTGAAGGCAGGAAAGGCTTGGGTCCCGGAAGCAGTCATGGTCCCTGAGTGCCGATGGTTCCTCCCATCCCGCAGGCTCCAGAAGGAGCTGGACGTCTCCACCACTCACCTGCTGCAACCAAACGCTGGAGGCTTCCTGTGCAGGCAGGTGGGTTGTGGGACTACCTTTTTATTGTAGAATCTGAACAAGGTTTTTATTTTTTCAATTAAGTATATTCTCTCCTTAAGTGAAGGGTGATCAAATTATCTTTGAAATACTAAGATGTCCCCCCTCCCTTTTTTTTTTTAACTTTTCCACTTTCCATTACTGTCCTTTCTAATTTACCTCTGAGAGTCTGCCACTCCTGAGAGTCTAGAAATGTTAGAAAATATCTTGACAAGACCATGCCCCCCAGGAATCCCTCATAACTGAGAGGAAAGCACTATAAAAATATCTTAGTTTCATGCATCTTAAATCACAATTATAGAAACCAAAGTTTAAGAAAATATTAAGGGCCCATGGGGAGTTATGGGGCATGGTTAAAGAAAAAAATTAATAAAGTCCTATTTTAACTCTACCAAACATTTATACCATATGTTTTTCCAGAATTATATACAGTGGGATTTCATTCTTTTCACTAAAAATGGTCATCTTTGTGATTATTAAATTAAAAAAAATTAAGTCCCTGTATCAAGGTTATCTTTACACATATTTGTAAAATATGTCACCTAGGCTGTTCTGAACCTGATTCTAACTGGAAGAGCAAGTCCACACGTCTTTAACGGCTGTCAGAAAGGAAAGTCTCAAGAAATATTACATGGGGTCCTGACGCGCAGTGACGTCGGCTATCTGCAGTGGGGTAAGGACACCTCAGAGGGCGACAGACTTTCACAGGTGAGCGTGTCCCAGTTCTCAGCCACACCGCCAGTGTCACTATTTGGACATTTTATTACGTCTCTAGATCGCATGTGTCCGTACTCGGTTGAGTCCAATTCTTTGAAACCCCAGGGGCTGTAACCTGTCAAGCTCCTCTGTCCATGGGATTCTCCAGGCAAGAATACTGGAGTGGGCTGCCATTTTCTCCTCCAGGGGATCTTCCCGACCCAGGGATCGAACCCACGTCCCCTGCATCTCCTGCACCAGCAGGTGGCTTCTTTACCACGAGCTCCATCTGGGAAGTCCTAATTCAAATCTGAGCTTACTTTTTCCTCTACTACTTTACTGCATGCCTGTAAATTTTTCAGGGTCTAGCTGGAAATATAGAAGTCTTGCTTTTTATTTTGCTTTATCAATTTTTATGTATATAGAGTATAGGTGATACAAGTCATATGCAAATCATTTTTTAAAACAATACTTGAGGTATACAAATAAAGTCCCCTAGCATCCCCACTCAACAGAAATCGATACTGTCAGCTGACAATGAGTATCTTCCCAACCCTTTATTTATGCAAATATGAGTGCATATATTGTATCTATTACTCAGAGCTTTAAAAATCACTGAAAAAAAGGGAACCTCGCTTATGAAATGCCTCTCAAAACACTTTCCAGCTCCGAGGATTTATGACCTCTGACAACCAGAATGTAGACTGTGCTATTGAAAAGCACAACCAGAGAATTAAGTAAGATGTGATTCTGCAAAAACAACCAGCAGAGAGCGTGAGGAAGCTAGTATACCCACCCAAACCACAAATCAAAGATGCTTCTGTGACATTTTCACAAAAAGTTCATCCTAAAACCTAGGGAAGGCAAGGCGGTCCTGTGAGAAGCAACGCTTCTCTGGAGCAATCCTGAAACCAGCTGCGATGGAATTCAGTGTGATGGTGACAGAGCCTCCCAGGTTCACCGTCTATCAGCGCCAAAGAGCCCCACTGCTCAGAGCCCGTGCTGTCCTTCTCTCTGCTGGTTCAGGCTCAAAGTCCCTTTCCCTCGTACAGGGCCTTACACTCTATAAGGTCCTTTTATATCTATCGCTTCATCTGGCTTTCCTCCTACTGTTGGGTCCAGCTACAACGTGCTATTCATGAAATCGGCACATCACAACACACACAAATCATGTCTGATGGTGTTGGGAACGTGGCATCTGACTATCACAGAATAACTATCTTTTGCACAAGTGTGTCTTCAAAGTTTACTAAGTATTCCTTGAGTTTGAAATCTAGTCCATCGTAGAAAAATGGCAACAGAAACTAACATAACATTATAAATCAACTACACTTCAGTTTGAAAAAAGAAAAAATGAGAAGTGACAGAAAAGCTAAAAGTAAAACAAATGAACCCAATCCATCACCCAGGGTCAATTCTCTCGGAAATGCTTCCTTCTCTTTTGCATATAAATATGTCCTATTCTACTTCTTCTGAACCCTGTCTTTCTCATGTAATACAAATGTCCTTACATGTCAATGAATATGTGTCCTTCATCATATTTAATGGATGCAAACATTTCCACTATATGAAACTGAAAAACTGTACTTTGAATATGTCCTAAACAGAGAATGGATCTATTATGACTCTAAAATTCCTAATTGCTTGTCCCTGATAATTTGGGAATTCATCTTAGAATTTGATGTATATAATAACAAGGGAAACTAAGCCAAAAATAGGGGACTTAAAGATTTCATTATACATAGTTTTCTTTCAACTGCAGAAGGTCACTTAATGTCCTTGGTTAAGCACCCTGTATCTATTAGAACCCAGTAATAGGCCAAGACTCAGTCTGGTAGGCTACAGTGGGGGCAAGTTTCAAGGAGCGAGGTACAAAAACCACAGCTCTAGTGCTTTGTCTATTATTACAAAGTCCTTTCACAATATTATTTCACCATATCCTCATTACAAACTACAAAGATTTAAACCAGTGTTTCTCATAGTTCTGTTATCTGAGAAGGTAATTTGCAAGCTTTGTCATATCTTCACATCACCTCTGTTATTATTTGCTTAATATTTTCCTTTAAATGAACTCACTCTTAAAATTTGAATCTAGTCTTTGCTATGGGGGGCTTCCCTGGTAGCTCAGCTGGTAAAGAATCTTCCTGCAATGAGGGAGACCTGGGTTCGATCCCTGGGTTGGAAAGATCCCCTGGAGAAGGGAAAGGCTACCCACTCCAGTATTCTGGCCTGAAGTCCATGGGGTCGCAGAGTCGGACACAACTGAGTGACTTTCGCATTCATACATACATTTTCTATAACAGTAATATAAGCAATGAACTTGATACACTATTTCTTTCTAACACATATTAAATAAATAGGTAACCAGTTTTAGGTCAGTTAAAGCAGTTGTTGGAGAAGACTCTTGAGAGTCCCTTAGACTGAAAGGAGATCAAACCAGTCCATCCTAAAGGAAGTCCTGAATATTCATTGGAAGGACTGATGTTGAAGCTGAAACTCCAATACTTTGGCCACCTGATATGAAGAGCTGACTCATTTGAAAAGACCCTGATGCTGGGAAAGATTGAGGGCTGGAGGAGAAGGGGATGACAGAGGATGAGATGGTTGGATGGCATCACCGACTCAATGGGCAAGAGTTTGAGTAAACTCTGGGAGTTGGTGACGGACAGGGAGGCCTGGCATGCTTCAGTCCGTGGGGTCGCAGAGAGTCAGACATGACTGAGTGATGAACTGAACTGAAAGCAGTTTTAGGTTTACAGCAAAATTGAGTGGAAAGCACAAAGGTTTTCACATATTCCCTGTCCTTACATGTGCATGGCTTCCACATTATCAGTATCCTCCACCAGACTGGTACATTTGTTACAGTTGATGAACCTACAGTGACATAAACTAAGTCCACAGTTTATGTCATGGTTCACTCTTGGTGTTTACACTCTATGGGTTTGGACAAATGTATAATGACATGTATTCACCATTATAGCATCATACAGAGTAGTTTCACTGCCCTAAAAATCCTCTGTGCTCTGCCAAGTCAGCCCTGCATCTCCCTCAATGATGGATCTTTTTACTGTCTTTGTAGTTCTGCCTTTTCCAGAGTGTTACTAATATATAGTTGGAATCACAGTATGTAGCCTTTTTGGATTGACTTCTTTCACTTAATAATATGCCTTTACATTTTCTCCATATATTATCACAGCTTGATACCTCACTTCTTTATAGCACAGGATAATATTCCATTGGAATATTGTGAATAATATTTCTGTGAACAAATATTATTCCACTGATATATCATGGTTTATTTAGCCACTCACTTGTAAAAGATATCTTGGTCGCGTCCACATTTTGGCAATTGCGAATAACGTCGCTATAAACATCCGTGTTCAGGTTTCTCTGTGGACATGAGTTTTCAGCTCCTTTGTGTAAATATCAAGGCAGGGCGGGCAATTGCTGGATCACACGGTAAGAGTATGTTTAGTTTTACAAGCAGCTGCCAAACTGCCTCCCACAGTGGCTGTACCCTTTTACATTCCCACCAGCAAGGGGTGAGAGGTCCTGCTGCCCTGCATCCTCGTCTGCGTTTAGCGCTGTCCGTGTTCTGGATTTCAGCGTCTCTAATAGGCATCACATTGTTTGTTTACTTGCATTGCCCTGACAATTAGCATATGCGTAGTTGCCATCTGTCTATTGTCTTTGGTGAGGGGTCTGTTACTCTTAGGGAGCATCTAAAGTTATCAGCGCTCAGGTCACCCTCTGGAACAGGGTCAGCTATGTGTGTGCGCGACCCGTGTGAACACACATGTTATATGTGTGCAGGACCCGTGTGAACACACAAGTTATACGTGCGTAGGACCTGCGTGAACACACAGCCCCACACTGAGAAGGCTCTGCTGTCTCTGCCTTAAAATTCTCCACAGTTTTTGAACAAAGGCCTCCAGTTTTTCATTTTGTACTGGACCCCACAAATGGTACAGCTGGTCCTACCCAATGACTGGTTTATCTGGCCTGGAAACCATCTGATAACAGAGGTTGTTTAATCCCTCAGGTGCATCCAGAGTTAGAAATCTCTGTTCTAGAGAAAGGCTGCTTAACCTCAGCACGACTAGTACTTTGGAATGGATGATTCTTTGTGGTGGGGGCTCTCCTGTGCATATGGGCTATTCAGCAGCATCCTGGCTTTTACCCGCTAAATCCCAGTAATACTGCCCCACCCCGTGTAACAACCAAAAATGTCTCCAGATTTTGCCAAATGTCCCCCAGAGGACAAAACTGTCCCAGCTGAACCACTGCTCTAAAAAAGGTGTGTGTGGGGGAAATCTTGTTAGGCTTAACTGATTAAATCCATGGTATACAGAATGAGAGAACTATCATTTCCAGTGAAATTACAAGAAAGGGTATCTTCTTTCAATACTGATATTTCCTTCAAGTTTGAGAAATGTTGACAGCTTTCCATTCCTTTTCACCAAGGTGTTAGGGGCAAGTTTCAAACCTTAAAATTAAACAGGCATTTGCTAATAGCGACTAAGCTGCTCTGAGAAAAGGGACTATACCAAAGGCTATGCACCCCGGCCCCAAAGAAAGTGAGATTGAGAGAAAAAGAAAGAGAGCTTCAGAGAAGCCAGAATTCACAGCAATCACAGTGCTACTATTTGTCCTGGATCACATATCCTTCAATACAAGTCAGCTCTGACCAACAGCACTGCTAAGTCATACTCTAAAGAAAATTACCTGCAGAGCCTAAAATATCCTCCAGTAATAAAGCAGATGTTTGTTGGGACCTTTAAGTTCCATCAAGATGCCAAGGTCTAAGGTTAAAAAAAAACAAAAAACATAAACGCTTTCTTGCCGGGAAGAGGGCAAAATGTAGCCAACCTCAGGACCCCCATCCAAATGCCTGCTCACAAACTGGAAGTAGGGCAAAGGATGGTGAGACACCGGGTTAGCTTTAAAATCTACATAGAAATCACATCTACAAAGCTTCCATCTTTTCAAAAAGTGGCTAATGTGGCTTTTCATCTTTCCTTCTTAGAGTCAGTGTTCTCTCCCCAGGGAGATGCCTATGAATCCTGCCCTCGGTGAAAATTGCCTGAAATTGTACACTAATGGCTTGAAACCCAGAGGATGTTTATTATGTTGTCTCTGACATGCACTTGAAGTTTGGTTTCAGAACAAATGTATTAAAGAGCAAATACAGGCTGGCAGGTAGTTTTACTTGAACTGCTGAGATATATGACTCTGTTAGGCATCTACATATGTACATATAAAGTTTATTTAACCTGAAGGTGCTTTTTTATTCTCTCTATAGCAGCTTATTATATTCTGGGGAAAAAGCAATCTATAACTCACCAAATATTATCAAAATAATTTTTGCATATAATGATTTTATATCCATAAGAATTTTTTACTTTCCCATCACTCCCGAAGATGGGAATTAAAGTATTTTTTAAAGCTCAATCCCTCCTGAAGACGATATTTTTTAAAGCTCATTTAGTCATTATAGGCTAACAGCCGCTTGTGCAGAGCACATACTGTGTGCTGGGCTCTCTCCAAGTCACTGGTAATGATATCTTCTTTCACTTAACCCCCATTTCCACTCAGAGTTACAATCGGTGTTAGTGCAAGTACAGGGGCTGACGTGTGATCATTCACTTTATTTATTTTTATTGGGAGCATAGTTGCTTACAGTGTCGTACAATGAAGTGAAACAGCCCTATGTGCACACACATCCCCTCCCCCTTGACCTCTCCTCCCCTCCCCACACCCAACCCCTCTAGGTCATCACAGAGCCCCACGCGGAGCTCCCTGACTATACAGCAGCTTCCCACTAGCTATTTGTTTCAGAGATGAGAAATCCCAGACTGAGAAAGCGGTAAGAGGGCCACCAACTAAGGAGGTGTCAGGGCCAGGACGCTGAGCCCAGACCTATATATGTTCCAAGGCACTTTCAGCCCACTGCCTGTCATGATCATCTCTACCTGTTTCTGATAAAGTGGTAAATACAAAACGCTTGTTCTGTGTAGGATATCTTTCAGAGGGGCTTCTGTAATCAACCACATCAATGTATTGACATAGACATGTATATTTGTATTATGTAAGATCTATGACAGATCCTGCCCTCAATCTCTCCCAGCATCAGGGTCTTTTCCAATGAGTTGGCTCTCTGCATCAGGGGAGAAGGGGGAGACAAGAGGATGAGATGGTTGGATGGCATCATTGACTCAATGGACATGAGTTTGAGAAAACTCTGGGAGATAGTGAAGGACAGGGAAGTCTGGCGTGCTGCAGTCCATGGGGTCACAAAGAGTCGGACACGACTAAGCGACTGAACAACCAATTACAGATCCTCTGATGCTGGACTACAAGTGGTTAGATGGTGGCAAAATCATGGCTCGGTCTTAGAATGCACGATGGTTGTACTCCATATCTAAAACCTTATCCACTGACTTCTAGGTTAAAGCAGCAGTGAGTCTGAGTTGATTGTGAGCCGCAGGTACTGGTGGTACACACCCTTTCTAGTATCTGTCACCCCTCACCTGTGGTTTGGCGGACTGTGTCTGTCACTATACGCTAGGAGGACAAGCTCAGCGGCGCTCAGAGATGCGCTAACCAGAAGACTCATCTGATGGTAGTGCATCCAGATATCTAATATTTCATAACCTTCTATCATAAAACTTCTTGCAGCACAGCAGTTTTCTCAAAAAAGAACCAGATGTGGTCCGAGGGCAGTGCTTTAAGCATCATTGGATTGAGGACCTCACAATCACTCCCTTCCCCTTCTGCTCTGAGGCATGGAAATGCCTCTGCACATGGAAATGCCAAACGCATGTAGGTATTGGCGCTAAGTGGTAAGAACGCCCCTGCTAATGCGGGAGACATAAGAGACGCAGGTTCAATCCCTGGGTCGGGAAGATCCTCTGAAGAAGGACATGGCAACCCACAGCAGTATTCTTGCCTGGAGAATCCCATGGACAGAGGAGCATGATGGGCTAAACTCCACATGGTCACAAAGAGTCGGATATGACTGAAGCGACTTAGTTTGCACATAAGCATTTTTTGGGTATTTAGGGACTCCTGCCTCCGGCGGGCATTCTAAATAGGAAGATTATATGTAAGCACTGGTAAGAGAAACCTAATATAAGAAGTTTTCTAAGTTCAAAAGAAAATCAGTGTGCTGCTTGGCAGAACCTGCTGTCGCGGTGAAACCCCCTCATCCGCCATTGCATCTGTCTTCCCTATGTGAATCTCTTCTAACTCGGTGATAAAATTGCAGAGATTGCAAAAACGCACGTCTTTCGGTCCCAATGTCACAGCCCAGTAGGTGAGATTAAAAAAAACCAAAAAACAAAAAAGGAGCTCTCATTAGATGACATGCAAGCCCCCCAGAACCCTCCAGACTGGCAGTTCCTGCAGCACACAGCCAGCTCCCCGCAAGAAGAGGCACTATTTTGAAGCCTCCCATCACTTTTCTATTTGAAGGGACAGGTTTGAGTGTGAAGTTCCAATACCTAAGTGAGAGCATAAAGCAGTTTGAGTCTAACACCATCTGGAAAACCTTAGGAGGTTCACATTATCTTCGCACCTGCCACCGAGAAGAAATATCAACTCTGAATTTTAGAAGGAACTGAAGCCATTTAGGTCTTGCTGGAATTATTCCCCCGACAGCCCTGGCAGAGCACATCACCATCTGAGTCCTACCTTCTTCCCACTTTACATTTTTCCCTTTAAAGAGACGGACAGGAAGAAATCCAACACTGAACGTCCCAGATGAAGCTCCACCCACTGTTCTCTACCCCTGAGTCGCTGGGGTAGCGCCCGGAAAACATGACAAAACTCCTGCAAGCTCGCTGAGAGAAGTTCCATCAACTCGTGTTCCGGGCGGCAGAGATGAGAGCCAGACTGTGAAGAGCCACGTGTGCGAATCGTCACCAGGAATCCGCGGAGAAAGCCCAGCATTTGCACACCTTTCTCCCAATCAGATCCCCGGACGGGCCCTGGGACGTCAACGCCTTACGCAGAGGCGTGTTCTAAGAGCCACTGTTCTGGAACCGGCCTATGCTAGCGCTCAGTCACTGGCAGGTCCGACTCGTTGCGTCCCCACGGACTGCAGCTCACAGGGTCCTCTGTGTAAGGGATTTTCCAGGCAAGAATACTGGAGTGGTTTGCCGTTTCCTCCTCTAGGGGGTCTTCCCTGACTCAAGGATCGAATCAGGTCTCCTGCATTGGCAGGCGGATTCTTGACCACTTAAGCCACCACATGGACGGATGGATGCTTCCTTCCGTCTCTGGTGCTTAGAATTTGTCCCTTCTTCCTATCTTTGTAACTTTACCTTCAATGACACCTGCTATGGAAGGTTTGATGCCGCATGGGAGGCTGAACTGACTGGGCTTATTACACAATGAGTGAATTTAAGGAGAAAGGTATTTTATTTATAGCACCACTCTATCACAATCTAATTTCCTTTTTACCATGGCAACATGAGGCAACATGCACAAATTCTGCATTGATGACATCTCACCAGTAAAACATACTTAGAATTCTCTTTTGTGGGGAGGTTAGCTGATCAATTGTGTCTATCCCAAAGCAGTACAAATTCTTAACTGAAGATGCCAGTCAAACAGATTCCACGGTGCACTGAGGAAAGGGCTTTGATGTTTGACTGGGTTCAGTTGGGAGGTGCTCAGTTTTGGATCTGCAGGACTCCCTTCAAACCAAGCACGTTCTAAGCTGTAACCTGAGGCTCACCTCTTGGAGTTAAAACCCAAAGTGCTGTGACAGACATATTTCTCTTGACCAGAATCTCTCAGGGCAAGTGGGTCTCTGCCTGCTCAATGCAGGGTCTCTGAATGGTCACTTTGAGTGCTGGAGATTGTTATATTTATGACTCCTTCGTTTTCCTCCTACTTTAATAAGATCATGAGTAGCTTTGAGTTCAGGAGAGAAAACTGTTGCATTGTTGCATAAAATCACAACAGCGCAGTGGCCACACCTTACCGAGTATGAATCTGAGCTCCAGTTGAATTTTGCCTACGTCACAAAGATTTTGTGAAACAATATCATGTATGCCTACAAGTCAATTACATCCACCCATACATCATTTACAGTTACCATCACTGATTTAAAATCAGCCAGAATATGCATCTGGAGTCAAAATGGAGTGGCATCTTATTACAAGCAGCCCTCAGGTTCCTAGTTAGTTTATCCATATTTTTCAAACTTAATAATTCCAAGTCCTGCAGATCATATTTATACATAACCTTAGTACTATTGCAAGAAGGCCTAAGAAAAAGCTGCTTTTATAACTGATGAATGGTGATGACATTCTTTGGAATGGGGGGGGGGGTGGATTCTGGGATGTAAATATATGGTGTTGCTTCAGTGGCACATCCTCCGTGTTTTATTTCCAATGTAGCCAGTGGGCGACTTGCCCCAAGTTTGGAGTGTTACACTCAGTCCAGGGAGGGCTGGTGTTGATGTAAGCCGATGAGCATGCCCACTGTGAGCATGTCCAGACTGGGGTGCTGGGCTTACACCCTTTTTTCAACTATCAACTAAAACTGAGGTCATTTCTTTTAAACACAGTAGTATAATTTTTCTCCAGGAGCTAAAGAGTAAAGTTTAAAGACAAAAGCACCTCTGATTCTCCCACTCACCCACAACTGAAGAATTTCAACTCTAGAAGAAGGAAGGGATTT
The DNA here is from genome assembly GCF_033118175.1 of Dama dama. Taxonomy (NCBI): domain Eukaryota; kingdom Metazoa; phylum Chordata; class Mammalia; order Artiodactyla; family Cervidae; genus Dama; species Dama dama. The sequence continues at coordinate 4,806,867 of NC_083699.1, read as the reverse complement.
GAATAGAACGATTGAGAAATCAAAATGTCAAGTTACTAGCCTTTAATACTTGGGTTGACAAAACACACAGTCATTTTTTCAAAGCTGGATTTTGCACGCAACAGAATTTGTTCCTGAATACACAGTACAACTCTTAGGACCAAGAAGAAAAGAAACAGAATGGAATCCTTTTGTTACGGGAAGATACGCCACAGCCGAGGGTCCAGAGCTCTCCCTGGCATTGAGGGAAATGATGGGGGTTTCCATGGGGCTCACATTAATCTCTATGTGTTTTTTAAAAAAAAAACAAAAACAAAAAACGTGTTTCTTAAAAAACATTAATAAGTTTCCATGGTATTAAAAAAAATGTGCTTCCCTCCCTCTTTAAACAAAATGGGAGCTATCATTAAGAAAAACACACTATAATCCTGATACCCTCACGTGTTTGGACTGCAAAGAGATCAAACCAGTCAACCCCAAAGGAAATCAGTCCTGAATATTCATTGGAAGAACTGATCCTGAAGCTCCAATACTTTGGCTACGCAAAGAGCTGACTCATTGGAAAAGACCCTGATGCTGGGAAAGATTGAGGGCAAGAGGAGAAGCCGGCGACAGAGGATGATATGTTTAGGTAGTATCACTGATTCAATGGACATGAGTTTGAGCAAACTGGAAGACAGTGCAGGACAGGGAAGTCTGGCGTGCTGCAGTCCACGGGGTCGCAAAGAACTGGACATGGCTTAGTGACTGAACAGCAGCAACCATCCTCGGGGGTGACTGGAAGATGCAGGGTCCTTTACTAGTGAGCCTCCCAGAGTGGTGCTTTGGTGAATCGAATTCACTAGCCTGAGAATCCAAGGCTGAATTGACAGTTGCCTGGAAAAACCAGAAAGCAAGCCGATTAAAACACTGCCCTTAGGCTTCCTGGTGACTCAGTGGAAAGAATCCACCTGCCTATGCAGGAGACACAGGTTTGATCCTTGATCTAGAAAGATCCACATGCCACAGAACAGCTAAGCCTGTGCTCTGGAGTCCAGGGCTGCAACTACTGAAGCTCGTGTCCCTCATAGCCTGTGCTCCATGAGAAGCCACCGCAAAGAGAGGCACTTGCACCTCAACTTGCCGCAACTAGAGAAAAGCCCATTAGCAGCAAAAATCCAGCACAACCAAAAACAAATAAATAATTTTAAAGAATAGTGAGCTTAATATTATACGTAATATTGAACCAGTACACTCAGCTCTAAGTACATCTTCACGATTGATCTACATGTTAACACGCAGATACGTGTATATCTGTGAGACTGTTTGTGTGCGCTCCACTCATTTCCCAGAAGCTTTTTTCTGTATTCAAAATAGTCTCTCTTCCCATATTCTAGTCTCTTTTTCCTATGATCTAAATGGTTAGTGCTGCCAGAATGACCACCTGCTGAATGAAATACTGTCCTATCTTGGGAACAGGAATAAGTACACTAGTCAACAAAAAGACCAGTTCAAGTTCTCATATTCCATTCCTACACTTCTATTTCAGTCTATTTATTCTCCACCTCACTAACAAACCAAACTGAGATCATTCCACCAGCTCCATAAGCCCACCCTCAACATGTTTTAAAATAAAATCCGTGAAGAGAAAAACTGGAGCATTACCACCACACCATTCATAAATGCAAATTCATTCACGAGAAAGCCTTTGTTTGAAATCTCCCTCCATGCACGGGGCCCTGCCCAGCTACAAGCACAATGCCAAGTCTCTGAGCTGCCTTTAAAAAAAAAAAATTTTTTTTAAGCCTTTATTGAATTTGTCACAGTACTACTTCTGGTTTTTTGTGTTTTGGTTTTTTGGCTGTGAAGCATGTGGGATCTCAGCTCCCCCTTACCAGGGATCAGACCCACACCCCCTGCATCGGAAGGCGACGTCTTAACCACTGTACCACCAGGGAAGTCCCCGAGCTCTCTTTGATCCTGGTGACGTGTTCTGTCGTGGGCAGCCAGATCTAACGTCCACCTGCCTTCCTCTCTCCTCCTGCAGGTGGGCAGCATGCTGAAGACTCCCAAGTTACCCGTCTGGCTGTGCAACATCAACGGAAATTACAGCGTCCTATTTAGCACAAACAGGCAGCTCTTATCAGACTGGAGGGTGGAGCGCCTCTTTGATCTGTACTTCTACAGTGGCCGGCCTGCACAGAACAAGCCTGCACACCTTACCGTGGGTGAGCACGCAGACCCCGGTGCCCTCAGCTTAAGGCGCTCAGAGGGCCGAGGCTGGGCTGGGTTACAGCCGTGTGGATGCCCGGGCTAGCTCCGCAGGGAGATGTGGAGGCTCGATCTCTGAAATGAAACCTAGGCTTCAACGTCACGGATCAACCTAAGCATTGAGAAATTTATGTTTGTGTGTATGTGTATACACAGACATGTGCTTAGTTGTTCAGTCATGTCCAACTCTTTGCGACCTCAAAGACTGTAGCCCGCCAGGCTCCTCTGTCCATGGGACTCTCCAGGCAAGAATACAGGAGTGGGTTGCCATGCCCTCCTTCAGGGGATCTTCCCAACCCAGGGATCGAACACAGGTCTCCCTCATTACAGGTAGATTCTTTACCATTTGATATACCCTAACATCTGATACTGATTGATACACCATCTGATACTGATTGATACACCCTAACACCAGGGAAGCCCAATACATACATATATATATGTGCGTGTGTGTGTGTAGAGATATATATATATATGAACCCAGAAAAATGTATATTATATATACACACACCTATTTCACTTAGTGGGACGTTGCCAATGCATTCCTTAAGATACATTATTGTTTCTACTTTTCTACTATTATTGCTTCTACTTTACTCTCATCTTTGAGGAAAACATTGGGATTTTTTTTGTTTTGTTTTTGTTTTTTATTAGCTCCCACACATGGCAAGCACTGTGTTCCAGGCAATGTGTTGAAAGCCTTACATACATTATTCCTTTAAATCCTCCCAACAGTCATCTAAAGTAGACACTATGATACTTATTTTACATAGAGGAAACTGAAGTGGCCAAATGGATGAGGTTGAAAGATACTAAGCACATTCCCAAAGGTCATTTGTGATAAACTTGGGCCTTGAAGTCAGTTCTAGATTACCTCATGAGAATACTTGCACTTCACCCCAAAATTCAAATGTACTCTTAGTATTGAGAAACTCTCTCTTTTCTTATTTTTCCTGACAACATTCAGTGATTTATTGATACACCCTAACTCTATGTGTTCCATCACGGTACAGGACCACACCATTACATGACATAAATACTGAGTTTTCAAAATCTACAACAACCCAGGCGATCATGGACATGTCTTGCATGGGGCATATCCAAACACCATCTACTGGAATCCCCATCAGCTCACTCACTTCTAGGAACACAGCTTGCCAAGCCCAACTCCTGCCCACTCATCCTATTTTCCTTCTTTCCTGGCTTCTTCTGAAATGGTATACATAGGCTGGGGTCTAAATGTTGGCTATTCCTCCCTCAGACACTCACTCCCACCACTGGGAAAGAGTCCAACACGAAGATGAACACAGCCCAGGAAGACGGTTTTCCCCACTGGAGATGGTGATCAGAACCAAGTGGAGAGATGCCACCATCAACTGGAATGGATCTGTTCCCTTTTTCTAAAGAGGAAGCCAAGATGTACAATGAAGTCTGAAGCACCAGCACTATGGGGACATAAAAGCCTAACTCGGGGAAGACCATTTAAGTTTATGTTCCTTATTCAGAAGCCCCACCCAAAACACTCCCATAAGCAGTACGTTTTTCCTTTTGTCTCTGTGAACTCTCTGCAGTTGCTGCTGGTATTGTTGGAGACACACAGAACCCTTACTTCAGGGTCTGGAAGGTGTATCCTTTATGCTCATATAGACTGGTTCCTCATTTTTATTCAGAAGAAAAACCGATGTCTCTTTCCTTCATGTTATTTCCAAATTCCTCTCTCCTCAGTGTGATTCTCCCTGGGGATTACGGAAGGGGGGAGCTAGCTTTCATTTGGGGATGAAGTCATCGGTAATACATCATTAGATTTTCAGTTATGGCAAGAACTCAAGCCTTCTCAAAGATTTCCTGGTATGAAGAGCATTCCTTTCCAAGGTTACATTTCAAAGTGCCCACATTAGCAAGTTCTTGTCATTAAAATAGTAAATGGGCTTGAAGTGGGGGCTATTCCTGGTAGGCTGGCTATTGTAGTTGGCTGTGGGTTCAAACCATCCTGTGAGCACACAGGAGACATTCTTTCCATCAGTGCTGTTTCCTTCATTTCTTTATAAGTTGAATGTAAATAATGGGTGTGTGCTTAGTCAGGTCCAACTCTTTGTGACCCCATGGACTGTAGGTGGCCAGGTTGCTCTATCCATGGGATGTTCCAGGCAAGAATACTGGACTGGGTTGCCATTTTCTTCTCCAGAGAATCTTCCTGACCCAAGGATCAAACCCACATCTTCTGCATTGGCAGGTGAATTCTTTACCCTGAGTCATCTGGGAAGACCCTGCATATAAATAAACAGATGGACAAATGTACTCTGAGAAGCCTGATTCCTAACCAAAATAAAATTATATACAAAAGTAAAATCTCTTCTTCCGTCAATGTTCAAAGGGGAAAACAATTCTTTTTAGAACTTGATCTTTCCCTGTTCTGTTGAATGGCTGCACTTTTTCTGAAGAAATACACAGAGCAAGATACATATTCTTTATAAAAGAAGCCCATGGGAACCATTTAGACCTTTCTCCTACCCACCCCACTGGTCTACCGACTCACAGATGTAGGGTTTCTTATTCACAAGCCAAACTTTAGTCGGCAAAGAACAACTTTTCTGCATCCATTGTCCAAATTAATTTGTTAAATGCATTTTCTTTTGGCCCCAAGAATAATGTTTTAACTTAAGAAGCATGTAGAAAATGAAACTTCAAGGTGAATCATAAATTATGTCAAAAGAGAAAGCCAATTTGGCTTCGATTGCTGATTTCAGTATCCTTATCATTGATGCTTCTATTTGGGATTTTAAATACATTGGACAAATGAGCGGATCCTGACAGATCCTCAGCCTATTTCTTAGTCTTAGCAATATTGTGCTTTTCCTGAGGTGCAGGCCTGTTTCAGTTTTATGAACACTGACTTATTTCTAATTAAATCCCTTTTGGTGTGGACTACTGGAAAACTTGGAGCCTAATGAGAACCCTAGCGAGTATATCGGTCAGAAAGCTCCCAGCCACAAGTGAGGGACCTCACTAAAAGTCTCTCTCACAGTGAGGACGTTCCTCTCTAACAAGCATGAGCCAGTTAGGGATCCACTGGCTCTCCTGGGTCCACCGTGGTTCTCCTCCAGACCCGAGCACAGAAGTCTCGGCACCAGGACATGATCAGAGCTCTGTGGAAGGAAAAGGGCAGGATGACGGTGGTGGAGACTGTGGTGTGGCAGCGTGGCCTGGCAGCGCATTCGTCCTTACGAAAGGTGCTTTTTCAATCGGCCTCATATCTGAATCTATTTTCTATTTCTACCCTATTTGTCTTTGGATTTCTTAATTGATCTACGTGTGCATGCTGTTTTATCTGACTCTTTAGGACTCCACGGGCTGTAGCCCGCCAGGCTCCTCTGTCCATGGGATTTTCAGGCAAGAATAGTCAAGTGGGTTGCCATTTCCTCCTCCAGGGTATCCTCCTGACCCAGGGATCAAACTTGTGTCTCCTGTGTCTCCTGTATTGGCAGGCAGATTCTTTACCACTGAGTCATTGGGAAACTGATTTATAATTTACGTATTTTGCCATATTTTATACACTGTTATAATGTCTTATTATTCCTGGAACAAACTTATTAATAATCAAAATAATAAAGATTAAGAACATGTTTTATATATAGTTGTATAATCATTTTGACACATAAAGGTATTAATCACTTTGTATGTCAATGTTCAATGAAATGAGTGTTTATTTCATCTTATAAACAATATTTTTTTTTGGTAAGGTGGAAACATGTTTTTTTTAAGTAGCTAGAAATTTCCTAGGACCATCAGTTCACCTTTGAACTCTCTGTGTTTTGAGATAAATGACTTTAATTGTCTTGTCAGCTTCTAAAACATGAAGCAGGAAAATGCTATTTACTTGAAGACAGAGATGATAATTTTTCTGAATAGTTACTAAACTGAGCATCTCTTTAGTGAGACCATGTCCCTGAGGAGATGGCAAATCCTTTTGGTTTGTCCCTCAAAATTATTGTTTGTTCTTAGCAAAGATGTATGTATCATTTTGTCAAGTGTACATTCACCAATGTCACAAGACCAGGCGGGACCAAGCCAGGTCGCAGGCAGGCCTGAAATTCCCTGGCTGAAATTCCCTTGCCATCTCCGGATTATGTGCAACCTTTAGCCACACCTGAGCCTCATTTTATCTATGAGTGAGTAACACAAACTATCCGCTTCATTGATCACAGCTTTGACATGGCAAAGAGACTGTGTCACTCAATGACGCCATGAGCCATGCAGTGCTGGGCCACCCAAGACAGATGGGTCACAGTGGAGAGTTCTGAGAAACTGCGGCCTGCTGGAGGAGGGAGCAGCAACCCATCCGGTACGCTCACCCGCAGAACCTCCCAGACAGTACGAAAAGGCAGAAAGATATGACACCGGAAGACGAGCTCCCACAGGTCGGAAGTTGTCCAGTATGCTACTGGGAAAGAGCAGAGGGCAATTACTAACAGCTCCAGAAGGAATGAAGTGACTGGGCCAAAGCAGGAATGATGCTCAGCTGTGGGTGTGTCTGGTAAAGTCAAGTCTGATGCTGTAATGAACGATATTGCAGAGGAACCTGGAATGTTAGGTCCATGAATCAAGGTGAATTGGACATAGTCAAGCAGGAGATGGCAAGATTGAAAATCAACGTGGGAAAGATTGAAGGCAAAAGGAGAAAGGGGTGGCAGAGTTCAAAATGTTTAGATGGCATCACTGACCCAATGGACATGATTCTGAGCCAAACTCCAGGAGATGCTGGAGGACAGGGGAGCCTGGTGTGCTACAGTTCATAAGGGTGCAGAGAGTCAGACAAGACTTAGCGACTGAAAAATAACACAGACTATGGATATACACCGTGGACTGTGGTAATCGCCTTGTCAGGGCCTTAGAGACACAACCGTTCACTCACTCAGGGAACTTGTTAAACATCCCCCACGTCACCCGGACACTCGCCTGGGTGCTAGAGACATACAGTGAGCAACCCTAGCCACAGGCCCTCTTCTCTCTGGAGCTCTTCTGAGGTGAAGGCCTTCATCAAGAAACCGCTGTGATGAATAAAAGCTTGAAAACTGAGATAGGTGTTCAGAGGGAGGGGATCCATGGTGTGCAAAAGCTCGTAAGAAAGCCCTGGAAGTTCAGAGAAAGACCTCTCTGAGAAGCAGACGGTTAAACGGAGGTGGGGAGGCTGAGTGGTGAGGGGCAGGGGAGGGGCAGAGGGATGAGCAGGTGCCAATCCCTGCAGGTAAATCAGAGCCAGTGGGACTGCCGCGCAGAAGGCGAGGTGCAGCGCGGCTGGGAAGCAGCTGGAGGGGAAAGGGAGGGCGCAGCCCAGGCATCGTAGATGAGGAGGCGCGGGCAGCCTTGCAAGGTTCCGTGGCCTGCCCAAGGGTGGGAAGATGTGCGTTCTGAGATGTCTCAGTGTGGAGAGTGGGGAGAGCCCACAGTGGACAGAGACTCGTGAGAAGACTGCAGCAGGGATCTAGATGAGACATGCCAGGGCAGAGCGGGAGCAGTTCAGGCAGACCCAAGTGGGCCACTCGAGAGAATCTACTGGGTGGGTAAAGCAGACAAGGCCCAGAGACTGATGCTGGGGGCGGGTGGGGCAGGACGTGAGGGAGGAGGAGGCAGCAGGAATGGCTTCTGAGTTCCAGGTTTGAAAGTGGCATGGATGTGTGTGCCTTCGTCGAATTTAAAAACACACTAAAAGAATAGCAAGTTAGGAGGGGACGAAATCCCAAGTTCAGTCTTGGATGTGAAACCGTGATTCTCGTGGAAAGGTAGAATAGCGGGTTAGAGATAAGGTTATGGATCTCACAGGAGAGGTGTGGGCCACAGAAACACATTCGGGAGGCACTGATGGTGAGGAACGCGGTGGTAGGGAGTGAATTTGCCTGAGGAGACTGTTTAGAGAGATGGCCTGGATCTGAGCCCAGAGGAATCCCATTGTTAGTGGTCAAGTAAATTCCAGTGAGCCCGGAAAAGAAGCAAAGCAGCAGCAGCCAGAGATAAAGGAGGTGACCCTCAACTGGTATCTAAATAAAAGGTGACTTTTTATAATAAAAAGGTGATTTTATTTATCTAAATAAAAGGTCACTTTCCAGTGACTCTTTATGTCAAAACTCAACCAGAAAGAAGGGGGGTCAGGAGGATCCCTGGAGAAGGAAATGGCTGCCACTCCAGTGTTCTTGCTTGGAGAATCCCATGGACAGAGGAGCCTGGCGGGCTATGGTCCGTGGGATTGCAAAGAGTCAGACATGATTGAACTCTTATGTGAGGTTCAAGGCTGAAATTAATTCTGTTGAATGCGTTCATATTCCATCCCTTTCCAAGTAGGACACAGGGTGGCTGATAACTAAGAAAGGTTCAGGAGAACTTGGTCTGTCTGGTTTTTTTTTCAGCTTTAAACCCAATTTTAAAAGCTTCTCACCACTGTCCACAAGGTGGTGCTATGAGAGTGACTTTTTCCAACTCCTCATCAAAAACAATTATCAAAGTAAATGTGGTCAATTCAGGTACCACGTTAAAAAAAAGCAAATAATGATAAACTTGATGTAATGGATATTTAATCTTTGTGATACCCAGAAGTGCTTTCACTAAGCATGGTGCGTAGTTCTGCTCTTGTAGGTGTCTTCCTGTCTCTTCCACTCCAACGGGGGCAGAGATGGGGTGGGTAAGGTACAGAGAGAACTGCAAATGTTAGCTCTAAAATACCCCCATTTGCATCACCACGTTCTTGGTGCAGACACCACTGGACTATTAAATAGCTGCCCAGGTGTTACCCTCACCTTCTTTTTTGTCCCCTTCTATTAATAATTGTTTTTCAACACAACAGTCAGTTATCTTTTTAAAATTTGACTTTGATCATATGGGAGAGCCATTTTTATTGACCTTGGACAAAAATGCCAAAAATCTTAACATGATCTCCAAGAGCCTGTGGGATTTAGCTTCTGATTCATCTCACGCCCGACTCCTGAGCATCACCATGTTTTCACCCAAGCCAAGCTCACCCCCAGCTGAAGGGCTCTGAGAAGCACATGCTTTTTCCTTATGCCAACAATGATCTTCACCCTGATCTCTCTTCAGATGTCTACTTAAAATCCACTTTCTCAGACGGGCCTTCTCTGACACTCTTCCCATCTAATATCCTCCAGTTTGCCTCTCTTATCACCTTCTACTTTTTATCACTCACTGTAGGGGTTTATAATAACATAGTTATTCGTATGATTATGTGTTAAATGCCTGACTACCCCCTAGCACAGTGGTTCTCAAACTTTTTGGTCTCAGGACCCTTTTATGTTTTGAAAAATTATCAACAACCCTGTTTATCAGGGTTATTCTATTAATATTTATCCTGTTAGAAATTAAAGCTGAACATTTGTTTAAATATCTATTCATTCATTTTAAATAACAATAATAAAGCTATTATATGTTAACCTAAAATAATATCTTATGAAAGTGAAGTGAAAGTCGCTCAGTCGTGTCCCACTCTTTGCAAGCCCATGGACTATACAGACCATGGAGTTCTCCAGGCCAGAATACTGGAGTGGGTAGCCTTTCCCTTCTCCAGGAGATCTTCCCAACCTAGGGATTGAACCCAGGTGTCCTGCATTGCAGGCAGATTCTTTACCAGCTGAGCCACAAGGGAAGCCATCTTATGAAAAACAACTATATTTTCCAAAGGAAACAGTGGCATTACTTTACATTTCCATAAATCTAGTCAATGGCCAGCTTAATGTGAGATGGCTATATATTCTCATAGCTACCTCTTACTTCAATCTGTTGTGATTTGCTTTTAGGCTGAAACACATGAAGAAAATCTGGTTTCACATATTTAGCTGGAAAACAAAGGAAAAATGTAACAGCCTTGTGGTTATCTTTCTTTGATACTACACTAAAACTCCACAAGTAGTTATTTCTTTAAAGGTTAGTTGCAATGTGGAAAAGGAAACTGTATTAATGAGCTTTTCAAACTCTCTTATATTAGAATCCATTGGTGTATCTTGCACTCCCAATCCATCTTTCCCAGGCATTAGTCATTTGGAAAATACTAGCTTGTTGAATTTGAAGATCATTAAATGTGGTCATATTTTATAATACCATATCAAAAACTCATATTAGTTACTAATGAACTATTGCTACATGAAACAACATGGATGGAGCTCATAAACATATGTTGAAGGAAAGAAGCCAGACAGGAAACACGTGCTATATGGTTACACTTATATATAGCTCAAAAATAGACCAAAAAATTAGTCTGTGGTAATAAAGGGTGGTTACCTTTGGGAGCAGCAATCAGGAGGGGTACAGAGAATTGTGGGGTGCTAGTAATATTAAATTACCAAGTCTAGGTACTGGCTACACAACTGTGTTCACTTGCAAAAATTAATCAAAATTATACATTTAAATTCATGCTCTTTTCTATATGTATATAGTAATTAATAAAAAATAGTTTTCTGAACTAGGACATTTGAGGATAGACAAATATATCAATGGGAGGGAATTATGAGTCCAGAAATAAACCCTAAATTTCATAGTCAATTGATTTTTGACAAAGAGGACAAAACCATTAAATGGAAGAAAGAATAGTCTTTTCAATAAATGGTGGTAGGACAACTAGATATTCACATGGAATAGATGAAGTTGAACACCTGTCTCATATCTCACACAAGATTTAACTCCAAGCAGGTCACTGATTTAAATGTAAAAGCTAAAACTATAATTCTCTTAGAGGAAAACATAGGAATAAATCTGTGATTTCATACTAGGCAATGGTATCTCAGAAAAAAAATGGCTTAAAATTCAACATTCAAAAAGCAAAGATCACGGCATCTGGTCCCATCACTTCATGGCAAATAGATGGGGAAACAATGGAAGCAGTGGCTGACTTTATTTTCTGGGGCTCAAAATCACTGCAGATGGCGACTAGAGCCATGAAATTAAAGATGCTTGCTCCTTGGAAGGAAAGTTATGACCAACCTAGACAGCACATTAAAAAACAGAGACATTACCTGGCCAACAAAGGTCCGTCTAGTCAAGGCTATGGTTTTTCCAGTGGTCATGTATGGATGTGAGAGTTGGACTGTGAAGAAAGCTGAGCACCGAAGAATTGATGCTTTTGAACTGTGGTGTTGGAGAAGACTCTTGAGAGTGCCTTGGACTGCAAGGAGATCCAACCAGTCCATCTTAAAGATCAGTCCTGGGTGTTCATTGGAAGGACTGAAGCTGAAACTCTGATACTTTGGCCACCTCATGTGAAGAAGTAACTCACTGGAAAAGACTCTAATGCCAGGAAAGATTGAAGGCGGGAGGAGAAGGGGATGACAGAGGATGAGATGGTTGGATGGCATTACCGACTCAATGAATATGAGTTTGAGCAAGAGATGGTGCTAGAGATGGTGAAGGACAGAGAAGTCTAGTGTGCTGCAGTCCATGGGGTCGCAAAGAGTTGGACATGACTGAGTGACTAAACAACGTCTTAGATATAATACCAAAAGCACAAGCAATAAAAGAAAAGATTGATAAGTTGGGCCTCTCAAAATTATAAACATTTGTTCTTCAAAGAACACCATCAAGAAAAGACAACCACAGACTGGGAGAAAATATTTGCGAATCATGCATCTAATAAGAGACTTGTACCCAGAATATATAAAGAACTTGTACTGTAAAATTCAATAAGAAGAAGACAATTCAATTTTAAATGTGAAGTGATTTGAATAGAGATTTATCCAAAGAAGATGTACAAATGGATAAATAAGCACACAAAAAAAGATCTTCAACATCATTATCCTTTAGGGAAATGCAAATCAACACCATAAGAGACAATACTTCATACCCACTAGAATGGCTGTAATCAAAAAGACAAGTGTTGGTGAGCATGTTGATTGCTTCATGCTGGTGGAAATGTAAAATGGTGCAGCCAATTTGGAAAGTAGTTTGCTAGGTCCTCAAAACGTTAAGCATGCAGTTATCGTGTGTTTGTGTGTGTGTGTTTATGTGTGTCTATGCTCAGTCGTATCCAACTCTTTGAGCCCCCATGGACTGCAGCCCACCAGGCACCTCTGTTCATGGAGTTTTCCAGGCAAGAATACTAGTGTAGGTTACCATTTCCTCCTCCAGGGGATCTTCTCAACCCAGGGATTGAACTCACATCTCTTACGTCTCCTACATTGCCAGGTGGATTCTTTACCACTGAGCCTCCTGGGAAGATCCCAAATTACAGTATTAGTTAGCAATTTCACCCCTAGATATGTACCCCAGGAAAACAAAAGCCTATGTCCACACAAAATCTTGCATACAAATGTTTATTTATATCAGCATTATTTATTACAGTCAAAAAGTAGAAACAACTCAAAGGCCCATCAACTGACAAACACATAAATAAAATATTGTGTTGACAGATCATACCATGCAGTATTATTCAGCCATAAAAAGGAATGGCATCCATAGCTAACCGCATAACAGTTGACTATCACATAGATGAACGTCAAACATTTATGCAAAGTGAAAGAAGTCAGTCACAGAAGACCACATACGGTATGATTCCATTGATATAAAACGGCCAGAACAGGCAAATCTATAGGGGCAGGAAGAGATTAGTGGTTTCCCAGGACTGGGAGGGGCTTCCAGGTGGCTCAGATGGTAAAGAACCAGCCTGCAATGCAGGAGACCCGGGTTTGACCCCTGGGTGGGGAAGATCCCCTGGAGAAGGGAATGGCAACCCACTCCAGTATTCTTGCCTGGAGAATCCCCGTGGACAGAGGAGCCTGGCGGGCTACCGTCCACGGGGTCGCAAAGAGTCGGACACGACTGAGCAACCAACACGGCCACACAGGAGGGCTGGGAGAAGGAGAAGGTAGGCTAGGATGGGGGGAGGGTGACTGCTCAAGGGAACAAGGTTTCATTTCAGGATGATGAACATGCTCTAAACCGGTCACACTGTGAATACATACTCTGAATATACACTGAAGAACAGGTAAACGGGTAAACTTGAAGGAATGTAAACTGTATCTCAATAAAGCTGTTTGTAAAAAAAAAAAAAGAGAGCTATTTATAAAGGGTAGTATTAATAACACCATTCATCTGAAGGGGGTCATAGTGAAAGAATAAGGATCTGACAGATCTGCAGAGACAAAAAGCTTTTACCTCTGACCAACATGTTTTGAGAGGCATGACTGTGTCTAGGGAGGAAGAGGGTGAAAATTTCATCATCACTCCCTCCCCAATATAACCACACAGTTCCCTAAAAACAAACTGGCATTTCACACCTGAAATCAGACCCTCCCCTACTTGATGAAGCCGCTTCACCTCTAATTAACTTTTATTTTGCATAAAATTATAAACCCACGAGGAGGGGGCAACAATGCAAATGGTCCCTTCCTCTCCCAGAGGACCCCAGCTTCACCGCACTCCTTCCCCTTCCCGCCCCGGGGTGTTTGAATAGCCATTGACCACCGTCCATGAGAGAAGTGCTGCAGGGAACACAGTTACCCCTCAGCAGCAGCCCAAGAAGCCACAGGGTGCAAGAACTAATCAGACTTGACCAGACAGAAAGACAGGGCAGCCTTGATGGGCAAAACCAAAGTAGCAGGTGAGTGACCTGCTCGACTGCTGCTTAGAGGCAACAGAGTCACTAACTAAGCAAATTTAAATCACCAGAGAGGACAGAGGTACGCAAACGAGCTGGCTTAAGTGAACTCAACTGTCACCATAGAAAGTATAATAGGCTCTGGCTCTTGGGCGCCTCCCAGGACAGTCTCGGGGCGCACCCTGCACCAGGTCACGGGGGAGGTAGGGTGTGAGCATGTGCACCATGAGTCATTTCTGAATGCTGAATGCAGCCAAGAGGAACATCAGAGATACTCCAGAGCCTGAATTCCCAGGGTAATAAAAAGGCAGAAAGTGGTTACGTGCACATAGCTGTAATTACCGCTTAAAGTCGTTAGCAGCTGCCCCGGCTATTGGTGTGTAAAATGAAAAGCCAATTTGGAGTCTTTTCCATAGAATGAGATTTCCCATTTCAAAAAAGGAACCGTGCACCACAGAAAATACGTTGCTCCCTGTAATGATCTAGGTCACCTTGCCCGGTATGCTCGGGTTGCGGCTGCCAGCATAATGGAGGAATGAAATCGGTATCCAAGAATTCAAGAGATGCAAGGATGTAAGGCGTGATGGGCCTCCTTGCTCTGCCCCTCAATGTGCTACTCCTTCCCAGGAACAATCAAAGAAATTTGTGCGAACAACTGCCAATCCAACATACAGGCCATACCTGCCCTGGTTTTTTTCCCCACTTTGTATTAAAATAGATATTATTTTTCTGATTTTTTTCTACTGTAGGTTATTACAAGACATTTAATGTAGCTCCCTGTGCTATCCAGGACATCCTTGTTGCTTATCTCTTTTACACTTAGTAATGTGCCTATGTTAATCCTGAACTCCTAACTTACCTCCCCCACAACCCTGCTATCCCCCCTGGTAACCGAACGCTTGTTTTCTGTTACTGTGAGTCAAGAACGCTTAAAGCCATCCATCCCCTCCCATTCTCTGTGCATCCTTTTCACACACTGCCTTATGAGTCATCTTTGGCCTAACAGACAGATACATTCAGTCAGTCATTTGATGTTATAGAAAAGCATCTTTCAGTGGGGTCTGATCAAGACAGTTCACTTTTTGGATGAAAAGAATAGGGCATAAAGCAAGGGTGATGCTGATGGGCGTGTGTGTGACAGACAGACAGATAGACAGACAGATAAAGACAGAAAGAACCTCCAGAATATCTCAAGACAGACTGGTAAGGGGCAAGCTGCCCAGAGAGCTAAACTGAGAAGAAAGAAAACAGCCCAGCCCAGTAATTGCACACATGTTTTATAGAAAAGATGCAGCAGATACCTGTTTAGCCAGAAAAGCTGACTTCTTGTAATTAGTCTGCCTTGATATTTTTTATCAGAAGAAAATAGTATTCCCTCCTTCAGCTCCAGTTCTCTCATTTTTAAATACCTACAACCCACCTTCTATATCCAAAACCATTAGGATGACAGCAATTACAATAACTACGTTAGGCTCCTTCAGACAATAGTGAAACCACCACTAACGTGAAAGTCGCTCAGTCGTGTCCGACTCTTTGTGACCCCATGGACTATATAGTCTGTGGAATTCTCTAGACCAGAACACTGCAGTGGGTAGCCTTTCCCTTCTCCAGGGGATCTTCCCAACCCAGGGATCAAACCCAGGTCTCCTGCACTGCAGGCAGATTCTCTACCAGCTGAGCCACAAGGGAAGCCCCCAAGGAAAGAAAAAAAAAAAGATTCACACTTTAGTGGAAGTTTAATAGTTAAGAACCTGGCATACATTTTTAAACACAATGTGTCTGTACTTTAAGACAAGGTATTAAAGAGCATAGTGCTTCCCTGGTGGCTCAGGGGTAAAGAATCCGTCTGCCAATGCAAGATGGTGCCGGAGAAGACTACTGAGAGTCCCTTGGAAAGCAAGGAGATCAAACCAGTCATTCCTAAAGGATATCAACACTTAACACTCATCGGAAGGACTGCTGCTGAAGCTGAAGCTCCAACGCTTTTTGGCCACCTGATTCGAAAAGCCAACTCATTGGAAAAGACCCTGATGCTGGGAAAGATTGACAACAGGAGAAGGGAGCCACAGAGGATGAGATAAGATTGGATGGCATCACTGACTCAATGGACATGAATTTGAGTAAACTCCAGGAGATAGTGAAGGACATGGAAGCCTAGCATGCTGCAGTCCATGGGGTCACAAAGAGCTTGACACAACTCATTGACTGAACAACAAACAAATGCAGGAGATGTGGGTTCAGCCTCTGAGTCAGGAAGATCCCATGGAGAAGGAAATGGCAACCCACTCCAGTGGTCTTGCCTGGAGAATTCCATGGCCAGAGTAGCCTGGCAGACTACAGTCCATGGGGTCACAAAACAGTCGGTCAAGACTCAGTGACTGAACAACAAATTACTAAAGACTATAGATAATGTTTCCTAACACTGACTCAAGTCCACACTCGGCCAGTTGCTCTCTCTCTCTCTCCTCCCCACTCCTGCCTCGCCAGGTACAAAGAGTGTGTAACTAGCAAATTTTAAAAGCAACCATTTTATTCATGCAAATGCCTGGACATAAATTGGATGTTTTTAGAGCATCAGTAAAGACTCGGAGCTGCCTGGGCAATGAGAGCAGCATTGTGGGAACAGGGAAATGATCCAAAATTAAGTTTGTTAGGAAGTTTCAACAAGGGGCACCTTGTGTGTGCAATACAACTGGAGGAAAGGCTTTTTCCCTTAAACTCCACAGAATGGAATTTAATGCAAGACAGCAGAAAGGTTGAGACTTATAAAAAGGCCACTGTCCACATAGACTGGGTATTTCCTCCAACACCCCTGCACATGAATCTTCTGCAAACACACCCCACCTCCACCAGAGTCCCAAACCCTGGGAACACCTCCCTTCCTTCCAGCATCCAGGAACAAGGAAGCACCCACTGCAACCTTCCTACTAGGTCAAATTTCAAGAGTCCGCCGCTACAACACAGGAGGTTCACACTCAATAGGAAGTCTCACACTCCCACTGCTACCATATACATTTCTTTCATCTCTGCCTTAAATCCCCACTTGAAAAGAGCTTCAGAATTTAGTGTCCTATTGGAAATGCTGTTTATAGGGCAAGGGAATCACAAGAAAGCACATGGTGAGTTTCCAGACTAACTCACCTCAGCACTACATCTTTTAGCTCATCATCAAAATGATACCAAATGGATGGCATTTAAATTGTGTTAGGTTTTCAAAATGCTTTCCCATGTATCTGCTATTGTAAGCTTCACAATGATCTTGAAGTTAGATTTAATAACCTGTTTTCCACTTGAGGAGGTAGATTTAGAGAAAGTAAGCAAGCTGCCTGAAGTCTTAACATCTAATGAATTGCAAGGCCAGGACTTAGAGCTTCGGGTTCCCTCCAGGACCTCCTTCCTTCACCCCTCCCTCTGCCCTCTAATCTATGCGCTACATTAGCTCAAGGTACCTGACTCGCAGGGTAAGGCGTGGGGGCAAGGGGCTAGCCCATCTTCTCTAAGGACCTTTAGACGAGGGTACCTGGCACTGCTCTGGAATCACTAAGTCTGAGTCCTGGTGGCTGAGGGAAAAGGGGGGACTTCAGAGCTGAGTGCTGTTCTGCCATCTCCCTGACCTCATAAACAGCAGGACAACTGGCTTTTGGGGCTTCTCTGAAAGATGCCAGGACTCCTCTGATTCCTCTGAAACAAGTGAACGCTGCCCCAGCAGGCTGCTGGTGGTTGTTTCCACAGACCTCACTCACTCACTCACTCACTCACTCACTCACTCACTCACTCACTGCCTACCTCTCCTCACTAGGATGTTAATGCCACGAGATGGGAATCTTGCCTGTTTTGTTCAGAGATAAATCTCAGCACTTAACAATAGTGCCTGGAACGTCACAAACTCTTCATAAAAACATGCTGAATCAATACACAGATTATATTAAGTTTTTTCTATTTTGACTAAGTTACATCTTACCACCACGACCATCAAGGCCATGAATGAGCAAAATCTCCAGAAGGGAAATGTGGTGTAGGGAGCTGTCCCAGAAGGGGATGCTCTCTGTACTAGGGACCCCACTAAGGCAGGGGCGGGGGGCAGGGGGAGAGAAGAGGGAAGAAAGGAGGTGCTTCAAGTGATGGGCAGTTTTTTAATTAATTAATTTCTTTTAATTGGAGGATAATTACTTTATTGTGATAGCCTCTGCCATACATCAACATGAATCAGCCATAGGCTTACATCTAATAATTGAACACAAAATAATCAACCTCCTCTGAGGTATTTGATAAGTACAAAAAAAAAAAAAACCCTGGATACCAAAAGCCTTATTTCAATAACATTTAGAGAATATATTTTTGCTACGATCTCAGTTTTAAAGTATATAATGTGGTACACTTTAGCTATAGAAGGACAGGGAAGCCTGGTGTGCTGCAGTTCATGGGGTCGCGAAGAGTTGTCCATGACTGAGCGACTTATAACAACACACTTTAGTTACTCATCTACTTACTGACTTAGAAAGTGCTTCCAGCAGCTCCCTGTAGGCGAAGATGCACGGCGCCCTCAGCGCCCTTCCTGGTGGATGTGGTCCCGCAGCTGGCTGGGCTCCCAGGGCAGAGCGTGCCAACTGTGTGCGTCAGCTCCCGACGCCAATTCCAATGGCGTCACCTGGATAGGTTGAAAATGGTAAGAATATTTCTATCACAGAAATTGACAAGCAAAAAAATCAGGGCTTTTGATCTTTTCAGAGATCTGTTGGTTAAACATTAAAGGCACACCACTCCCTGAGGGGTCCTGTTAATAGAAGCGTAAGTGGTAGCCATCTATGACCCAGTGAAAAAGGGTATAACTGGTTTCACTGAACTCAGCAAAATCTCCCTCTCCCCTAGTAGGTGGGCCTGGAGGATTGTGGGAATGAACAGATCTATGAGCATAAAGTGCCCAAGCTCCTGCTAGAAGGTATAGCAATACCCCAGCCTGCTTACTGAAATTCAATTTGGGGGAACTTGTTAGGAAATCATGGTGTGATCCTAAGCAAGACCCAGTATTACGAGCAAAGGGCAATGAGCTCATGATATAAAATTACCCTGAGAAAAAGGGGATAGTTGATTTTTTTAATTTTTATTGAAATATATTTGATTTACAATGTTGTATTCATTTCAGCCAACTGATTCAGTCACACATGTATACTTTTTTCTACTATATAAGGGATATTGAGTAAAGTCCTCTATGCCATATGTTAGGTCCTTATTTATCTATTTTACATTTAGCAGTGTGTATATTTTAATCCCAAACTCCTAATTTATCCCTCCCCCTACCTTTGACCTTTGGCAACCATAAGTTTTTCTATGTTTGTAAGTATGTTTCTGTTTTGTAAGTAGGTTTCCTTTGCATCATTTTTTAAGATTCCAAATAAAAGTGATACCATATGATACTTATCTTTGATTTACTTCCCCTAGTGTGATAATTTCTAGGTTCATTCATGTTGCTACAAACGGCATCATTTCATTCTTTTTTAATGGCTGAGTGATGTTCCACTGTGTGTATATATACCATAACTTCTTCAGTCACTCCTCTGTCAACGGACATTCAGGGTGCTGCCCTGTCTAGACTATTGTAAACAGCACTGCTATGAACATTGTGGGGCGTTTAGAGCTGGTCCAGGCTCAACACAAAGGCCCTGGGATGGGCTACTTCTCAGCGGTGCCATCCCTCAGCTGTCTCATGCCTTGGGACTCCACGGCTGTGAACTTGAAGCTAACATGTGAAGCCTCTCTGTAGGGCTTCAGAGAGCACCAAGGCCATCTGTCCAATAGCACGGAATCAGTCTTGAAGAGCAATTCTATGACGCAGGGAGTGGCAGGCGAATGACCGCATTTTCTGGTGGTACTCACACCTGGCCCCTGGGAACAAGACTCAGCCGCTCTATGCCAAGTGAGCTCCTGGAGTTTTCCCGCGAGTGAGGGTGGGGAGCAGGGAATACTATAGAAGAGAATTCCAGGGGAAATTCTGGTTTTCTTGCTAACAGGGCAGCATGGATGCTCAAGCAATCATGTGAGCAGCAGAGAACGTTTTATACACATATATAGAAGAAAATGGGCTTCCCCAGTGGCGCAGCAGTAAAGAATCCGCCTGCCAATG
This sequence comes from Dama dama, assembly GCF_033118175.1. Classification (NCBI taxonomy): domain Eukaryota; kingdom Metazoa; phylum Chordata; class Mammalia; order Artiodactyla; family Cervidae; genus Dama; species Dama dama. The sequence goes on along the minus strand of NC_083699.1, from coordinate 4,786,930 downwards.
CAGGAGACTCGGGTTCGACCCCTGGGTCAGGAAGATCCCCTGGAGGAGGAAATGGCAACCCACTCCAGTATTCCTGCCTGGAGAATCCCATGGACAGAGCAGCCTGGTGGGCTACAGTCCAGGGGGTCGCGAAGAGTCAGATATGACCGAAGCAAATGAGTGCGCACGGAAGGAAATACACTCAGAGAGGAAGAAGGAGCCTCCGCGGACGGCGGCATTGTGCATGACTTTCTTCACACTCCATTTTTTACAGTTCTATAAGAAAAGCAAATCGCAAACTCATGCACGTTGCTGTTGTATCATAAACATTCAAGTTCCTCCTAATAGCAAGAAAATGCTCCCACACCAGAGGGCTGCCCCTTTAGGGCTAATAAGGGAACCGCCCGGATTGGACCCTCCAGTTCAGACCTTTCCAGGATCTGCTCCACTGCGGGCACAGCGGGGAACAGCAGTGTGTGGGGGGGTGAGTGGGGGGCTCTGCGGTGGGCACACTGTGGGCCTTGGGAAGGGATGAGCTGTCACTGGCCTCAACAGGACAGAGGAGAGAAGCATAGTCACAGTCAAGACCCACAGGCTCCTAGATGCAGGGCACCGTGAACGTCACCCGCCCTAGATGCCCCCGGGCACTGCATTCAGAGGGCGGGACTACGGCTGATCTTTGATCATTTACTTCAATTTCCTCAATGTCAAGCTCTCACAATTAAACGAACAAAAGGCAAAATCAAGATTGGTCAACAGGTTAACCTTAGTAACATTTCCTCTGGGTGTTAGGAGGAAGGAGAGTCCAGGACAGAGGTAGGGACTCCAAGGACCCACTGTATAGCACAGGAAACTATATTCAATATCTTATTATAACCTGTAATGGAAAAGAATCTGAAAAAGAATATACATACACATATATAACCAGATCCATATATAACTGCCATACACCTGACACTCTAACAACACTGTAAGTTGACAATGCTTCAAGTAAAAAAAGCAAAAATTTAAAAACTGTTTTAAAAAGTAGGGGGATTTCTCTGGCAGTCCAGTGGTTAAGACTCCACACTTCCATTGCAGGGGGGGCATGGGTTCGAACCCTGGTGCAGGAACTAAGATCCCACATGCCCTGGGGTGTGGCCAAAAAAAAAAAAAGCAGGAACTCCACAAGCTAGATGAGACTCTTGCACTTTGCTGAGTCTCTGCGGGAGACTTTTTTGTGGGTATGGGGTCAGGAGGAGGGACTTTCACCCTCACATTAACTTGACTCTAGAGAAACGTCTCCTCTTGCTGAAAGCCATGATGCTCCATCCCCCTGCCGGCCCGCTCCCCGCCCCATCGCAGCGCCATGACAGCTCTTCTGCGAGAGACAGAGGCCAGGGCAGGAACCACTCAACCGCAGACTTAATAACTTTCTCTCTCCCCATGCTAACATGGGATCAATGAGATCTAAATTGAAATGTGTGGCTGAATGGCGTTCTGAAAATGTCCCATGCCTCTAAGTCTTTGCAGAAGTTACAATCTCCTTTGGGGAAAGGAGGCAGGTGGCGGGGGGCGGGTGGGGAGGGCGGTACTCATGTGGATGGCTATTGTGCGCCTTTCAGAAAGAGCACAGAAGACAGTGCATTTATGCTGTGGTTGGAATGGCAAATGGGATTAGAGGAAGCAAGGTATTCTCCAGAAAGCAGAGTCTGACAGGCAAAGGCTCCTGAATTTCCCCTTTATCTAGGAGGGGCGACTCCATGGAACAGGAGTGAGGGACAGGGGCTGGGGGCAGGGGGACGAAGAGGGATACACAAGGGTGTAACACTGGCAGGGACGCCAGATGCTTGCCCTCCTGCCGCTCCTCTGAGAAGCCGTCCACAGGGCATCTCAGGACAGTTCACCTGGGCGAGAAAGGGACAAAGATGTGTCCAGCAGCCCTCATCTCAGGTTGCAGGTCCACCCCGGTGGGGAGCTTTAGCTGCCCTGCACTTCTGGCTGTGTATGTGTGGGGGCTTCATAACTTCCCAGGCCTCGTGGTCAGCAGGGAGGCAAGAGGTCTGAGGAGCAAGCATGGAGCTGTGGGCAGGAGGGGAAGGCCACAAAGCTGGTCACCCCGGCAGCTGCCACACCTGCAAACTGGGTTGGCTTATCACCTGGCTAACTCCTACAAGTGTCTCAAATACCAAGTCAGATGCTCCTCCTCCAGGAAACCTTCCCAGACAGGTCACTCTTCCATGGTTCCACTGAATTGATTCGCTTAATAACACATGCTGCTACTACTGCTTCAGTCGTGTCCGACTCTGTGCGACCCCACGGACGGCAGCCCACCAGGCTCCCCCGACCCTGGGATTCTCCAGGCAAGAACACTGGAGTGGGTTGCCATTTCCTTCTCCAATGGATGAAAGTGAAAAGTGAAAATGAAGTCGCTCAGTCATGTCCGACATAATACATACACTGACCAATGATTCCAACCAGAGAATTATTGAAGGTCTTAGAGTCCATGTAGTCAAAGTTATGGTTTTTCTAGTAGTCATGCAGTGATGTGAGAATTGGACAATAAAGAAGGCTGAGCACCGAAGAATTGATGCTTTTGAACTGTGGTGTTGGAGAAGACTCTTGAGAGTCCCTTGGACTGCAAGGAGATCCAACCAGTCCATCCTAAAGGAGATCAGTCCTGAATATTCGTTGGAAGGACTGATGCTGAAGTTGAAGCCCCAATACTTTAGCCAACTGATGCAAAAAGTTGACTCATTGGAAAAGATCCTGATGTTGGGAAAGATTGAGGGCAGAAGGAGAAGGGGGCAACAGAGGATGAGATGGTTGGATGGCATCACTGATTCAATGGACATAAGTTTGAGCAAACTCTGGGAGATAGTGATGAACGGGGAAGCCTGGCGTGCTGCAGTCCGCAGGGTCACAAAGAATTGGGCATGACTTAGTGACTGTACAACAAACAACAAGAATCTATATATTTAGTAAATAAAAATTCAACACTCCAAGTGTTGTTTTAACTTAACACGCCCACGATAGACTCTCCGGTGATTTTAAAATTCTTGTTCACTGTGGCAGAAATGAGAGTTATCTCCAACTATTCATTCCCCTCTCTCTATAGTAGTACAGTTATACTAATAGTTTTTTTTTTTTTTTCAAATATTTACTTATTTGGCTCTGCCAGGTCGCAAGTACGGCATGTGGGACCTTTAGTTGCAGTACACGGGATCAAACCTGGGCCCCCTGCGTTGGGAACATGGGGTCTCAGCCACTGGACCACCAGGGAAGTCCCACGCTAATAGTTTGCATCTGGGCGGATGACCTCCCAGAAGATATTTCCCAGGCTCTGCATCGTTCAGTTCCAGTCAATGGTATGGGAGCCCAGGTCAGTAGTGCAAATACCAAATACCAAATACCCTTGAAAGCAAAGAGTGAGGGCTCCCTTTACCCCCTTCTCCCTCCCTGCTGGTTTGAATGCAGGTGGACATGATGGAGACGGTCCATGCAGGCCACGTGGATGAGAGCAGGAGAGAGGATCAAAAAGATACACGGAGACTGAGGCCCTTCCCGCTGGTGCTGCTGCCCCAGCCCTGGATCCTTATATCCAGACTGTTAGGTGAGAAAAAGGTATATATCATGCATTCATTGCCTAAAACAAAAAACAAAACTGTCTTACTGTATACGTGGGACTTTCTAAGTTCTGGGAACTCTGAGTAGGGCTATGGAGATAAAAGACGTTGTTCTTACCTAAAATAAGCTGTTAGCCTAGTGACAAGGGAGACCATAAAAAATATCACACACACGTGCACACACCCACGTGTGTGACAAGTACATGACAAGCGCGGGTGCTAGGAGCGTGTGTGTGAGAGGGCTTCCTGAAGGAGGTGATGTCCACATGATTTCTAAACACGGAAAGGCAGCTATGAGGAATGAAGAGCAGATGGAACAACATCCACAAAGACAGTGACGCGACAGAGAGCGAGGTGCCTTCAGGTGAGAAGGTGGTGGAGCCCAGCCGTGATGGAGGTGGGTTCCATCCGTGGTCAGTCTGTTTGAGTTCCAACCCTGGTCTGGCACTTGTGAGCGACGGGACCTTAGGTCACTGTAATCTCCGTGTGTCTACCTCCCAGAGTTGTCATAAGGACTAAATGAGAAAAGCCATGTAAAAATCCTCAGCACCACGGTAGACTCTGCAGTACAGAACAAGCTCAGTGAATATTAGCTTAAAAAAAAAAGTAGTTAGGAATGACTGGCAGCCAAACTGCAGAGTGAGGCGTCATCAGAGAAGAGGCTGGAGGGGTAGTCTGTGACCAGATCATCAAAGAGTTTGGGTATCTTCTGGAAGAGATTTTAAGCAGGAAGTTCACAGGGTCAGAAAGATTTCTGCCTGCCAAGAGCTCCATCTGAGCAGAGTGACGCAGGGATCACAGGGGCCAGGCCTCCTTTCTCAGGCAATCTCTGCTTTGCACAGAGAGAAGCGTTACTCTGCACATTGCACCCTGGGGCAGATCTGTGTGTGTGTGAATTGTAGATGGTGAAAATGAGTGGACCAAGGAATACAAAGGACCAACCTGGTCATGACAACTCACCGCACCTTCAGGCAGAGCCTGGCTGCCTTGTCTCTGTCCGAAAGGAAAACTTTCAGCGCTTCTGCCACATTACTAACAGCCTGAGTCCAGTTCCTGTCTTGCTAAGAAAAATCTCCATGGTCAGATGACCAAGAATATAATTTTCCACCTGAACAGGTTTAAGTCATTAAAGGGGGGCTCCCTAATAGGTGGGGATGAATCACTAAAGCTCTTCTCAACATAGAACCTGACTTGCTTTCTTAGTCTGATTTTTCCACGCAAGCATATCGGAAAACTACTCAGGGTTTGGCCCAGTTGTTTATATCCTTTAGACAACCCAAGGGTATCTGAGGTCTCAGCAGGGCTCTGGTCTGGTGGGGGCTTTCTCTGAAATTTCTCTACCTGATACTGGACAGCCCAGCCCCTGCCCTGTGATGACTTTCCTCCCTGCAAAAACTGTGAATGCTGACTTCTCTGGCTGTCCAGTGGTTAAGACGGTGCTTCCAAAGCAGCGGGTATGAGTTCGATCCCTGGTCTGGGAACTAAGATCCCACATGCTGTGTGGTGCAGTCAAAAAAAAAAAATTAATATTGAGAAATGGTAAATGCCAACAAAATTGTGGTTCTTTTCCTGAAATGTGTGTGTCAGTCACTAAGTTATGTCTGATTCTTTGCAACCCCATGGACTGTAGCCCATTAGGCTCCTCTGTTAATGGAATCCCCCAGGCAAGAATATTGGAGTGGGTTGCCATTCCCTTCTCTGGGGGATCTTCCTGATGCAGGGATTGAACCCAGGTCTCCTGCACTGCAAGCAGATTCTTTACCATCTGAGCCACCAGGGGAAGCCCTTTCCTTAAATAAATAATGCCAAATAAGGTCTGCACAGCTTCTTATAAAATATCTGTATATCTGTACTAAGGGGGAATAACATATGCAAATCTTTGTTGGAAGGTGAGGGGAAGTCTCTCTTTCCCAAATAAAATAACCCTGAACCAAGATTTAATGGGATTTTCCCATGAGTAGTGAGTGTAAGCAAATTCACCAACATCTTATAAACTTTCCCAGAAAGACCATAAAAAGCACTAGAATATCACCTCCATTTTCTGGAAGGGTAGCCAGTTAGGTCTGCAGAGCCTCCACCACAAAGGCATAGGTGACCCCTTGTCTCCGGGTCATATCTTTTATCATTAATGGGGATGAGGCACAAAAGAAGAAAATTACATGAAACACTCCAGGAGACACGCTAGGATCTCTTTGCCTCTGAAAAGGGTACATTCACCCATGAGAGGCTCACACCGGTTCTCCCAGGCCCCTCCTATCTATGAGTCTCACTGTTTAGATGAGAATTCACTGTTCAGTCTCTGAACTGCTCAAAACTGGGTCTTTTCTCCCCATCAGCAGGGGTGATCTCCTGCTGCACCACATGCAAGGCTAGCGTCCTGTTATGGCTTCTCCAATACTTACTCTCAATTATTCTAAGCTAGTGTTTTCCCTTGGCACACCAAGGAGGGAGAAGCAAAGTCTCTTCTCACTCTTTCCATGTCTCATCCACTCCTAACCCTCAGAACATTCTGGAGACAGGCGGCGGAGCTGCCCAGGACTCTGCCTGCTTCTGACCAAACAGAGCATTGGCAGAACCACCTTTCAGAGGTGGGGAACAATGAGAAGGAGACGAATTCTGTTGATTTCAGCATCCCTTTGTCACGAGCTCACCAAACTTTTCAATGATTTCTACGTCTGAAAAGCAAAAACTGTTCATTCACAGGGGAGGAGAAGCTAGGATTATTGTTAGAGTTCCTCAGTGTCAGCCACTAGAACAGAAAAATGCCCAGAATATGAATATGTAGATTCATCCCATCCCCAAGTTATCTCTGAGGAATTCATGATTTATTATATGCTGCTACTGTATTGAAGCTGATTACATATATGTATTATTTCTTCTACTAGATTGGAAAGTCTGGGAGAGCAGAGATAATATCTATTACCTCTTTACTTTTGGAAACAATCTGAATAATATGGTCGTGCATATATAAGTTCACACACACACATACACATTGTACACCCTACAGCCTTGCACAGTGCCTTTCCTAGTACATCCTTTAATTATTTTTTTAAATTGTTTAGGGACTTCCCTGGTGGTCCAGTGGATAAGACTCCATGCTTCCAGTGCAGAGGGTCTGGGTTCAATCGCTGGTCAGGGAAATAGGTCCTGCATGCCGCAACTAAGAGTGGGCACAGCTAAAAAAATAAATGAAATTTAAAAATAAAAAATTGTTTAAAGACTTAATAACAAAAGTAAGATGTAAAACTGTTAATACAGGTAATTCCTAACATTCCTAACGAATAGACTTACATAGAGATCTACATGTGAATAGTAGATAATTAGAAAACCGCAAAATGTTAATACTCATTCTGTATGGTACAGTTTTTTGTCTTATTCACAAAATCTCCAATTTTTTTTTTATGATGAACACATATAATTCTCATAATCAGGAACATGTTATTCTAAAGATATTTCTGTAGCAAGCATTGTATATCCAAATTGTTAAAAGGATCTCTGTATAATTTTCAAGATGCTGAAAGCATCTGAGTTTGCAACGAGGGCATAAGAGTTTGAAGGAGAAAAGGGAGGATAAGGTGAGGATAACTTTAGAGTCTGTGTTTCCCTGAGACTCCCAAGATTTGCTGTCCTCTGAACACTACTGAGTGGATGATACAAGAAAGATCCCTACTTATACAGTCCACACAAAGCCACTGAAACCTCAGAGTACAGATGATTCAGAATTCCTCCCAGCAGAAACCTAAAGATCTGATACTGAGAAGGTGATGGGGACCGGAATGATGTTAGGGATGAACCCCCAGGGCCTGGGTCTCCATAAGCACAGATGTCACCTCTGTGCAAGACAGAAAACTCCTCAGAGGATGAGTTACATGAAGGCCCTTCCTCACCACCCTGCAGGTTTGGCAACTATGGGGCTGGACTTCCTCCCTACTCGCGCCTCCCTGGACTTCTTCGCCTACTCCCTTCCTCCCTACAGAGCGCTGTACAAAGCTCTGGCGCCTTTGTACAGGGCACAAACTGCCACCCTAGGCCAAGACCTGCCAGCGAAGCAGAATGTCCCGGGATGCTGGGACCCATGCCAAACTGAGATGAGCCGTCTTCCCATGAGTGCGTGGACCTTTGTGGATAAACAAAGACCTCCCCAGAGAAACTAGCGCAGGGATTATTTTAAGGTACCTGATTTCTAAACCTTGTGCTTGCTTACGTACTCTGCTAAAACCCACCCACCTAGGAGAAAGGCTGCATCAAAACTGCCTTTCTCCCACACTAAGCCATCACCTACTCCAAATCTTATGGCTGTGTTGTTCCCCAGGGTATAAAAACCTTTGAAGATATAAAAAGAGTGTATTCTGTTTATAATAGCCAAGACATCGAAGCAACCTAAATGTCCTTGACAGAGAAATGGATAAAGAAGATGTGGTACATACACACAATGGAATATTACCTAGCCATTAAAAAAATGAAATAATGCCATTTGGGTGGATCTAGAGATTGTCATACTATGTGAAGTCAGACAGAGAAGTAGAAATATCATATGACATCCCTTATATGTGGAATCTAAAAAAAAAATGATACAAATGAACTTACAAAACAGAAGGAGACTTACAGACTTAGGGAATGAACTTAGGATTGTCAGGGGGAGGGATGGGGGAGATAACTAGGGAGTTTGGGATGGACATGTACACACTGCTATATCTAAAACGCATAACCAACCAACAAGGAGCTACTGTATTGTACATGGAATTCTGCTCAATTCTGCTCAATGTTACGTGGCAGCCTGGAAGGGAGGGGAATTTGGGCGAGAATGGATACATATACATGTATGGCTGAGTCCCTTCCTGTTCATGTCAAACTATTACAACAATGTTAATCAGCTATACTCTAATATAAAATGAGAAGTTTTTTAAAAAATAAATAAAAAGAGTGTCTTTGCTAATTAATCAGGAACTGATAATTCTCCCACTTCTCTGTCTTGTATACCTCTAAAGCTAAAAGCAAAGCTCAACCTTTAAACAGGCCAGCTGCTGTTGGGGTCCATGAAATTCAGAACAGTGAAAAAGCCAATGGGTTAGGAATTCTGTTAAATAAAACCATCATTCTGAAATGCAACTGAGTATGTTGGCTTGTGTTGGGACATTGTGTATTAAAGTATATGATCAAGTAGAGGGTGGAAAAAATAAATTTTATTTAGCAACGCTCTCTTTTCTTGAATTTGAAAATAGTTAACTTACTATGGAAATTTCCAAACATGTACAAAAATAGAATAGTGTGATAAGCCAAGTACCCATCATCCAGCTTCAACAATAATCAGCATTTTTCCACACTTGTTTCATGTGTTTCCCTACACACACATACACACGCACACACATACATTTTATTATTAGTGGGGAAGGAATATTTTAAAGCAAACTTTATACCTTACAGATCATATTACTGATAGCTATTTCTGTACATATCTCAGCAAATACATCTTTTGATACCTCTCCCTAAGTATAACCACAATGTCATTATCACATCTAACAAAAATGATCCTTTAATACCTATGCCATATTTGAAATTTTCCTAATTATCTTAAAAATGACTTTTTTCAGTTGATTTGTTGAAATTAGGATTCAAACAAAACATGAAACACATTAGACTGTGTCCAATCTATTTTAACCTATAACAGTTTCCATTTCTTTTTTATTCCTGACACTACTGAAAGAAATGGGCTATTTGTCCTATAGAACTAGCTTCCTTTTTATCCCTATCTAGTATTCCATTGTGTGTCTACCATAGTTATTCAACTCTCCCTTTATTTGTCAGCTTTTTCATTCTTTCCATTTGCACTCAGAGTCTGGTGCTACAATGAGATGAGTCTTTGTATGTTTATCATTTTGTATTTTTGTCAGTCAATCTTTAAAATGGTTTTCTGGGATAGTAGGTAAGTGCATACGTAATATTGCCAGATTTTGTCAAATTCCCTTCATGGGGTTGTACTATTTTACATTCCCCCCAGCAATATAAAAGAATTTCTGTTCCCATGGTTTTGTCAACAGAATTGTCAAACTCTTAAATTTTTTTGGTCCATTTTGCATCTTGGCAGTTTGGTTTTCATTTTTATTTTTCTGTCCTGAGTTTTGTCTTTAGCCATCTCAAAATGTAGCTGCTTTCTCCCCCACATAGGTAACACCAAGAGGATGTGTCCTCTTTACACGCTGCTGCCACTTGAGGACCAGTGTTCGTCCCTCTCCCCTGAATCTCCAGCTCAGAATCTCATCTGTCAGTCTCCATCACCTGTTAACCCAACACTCATACCAGGTCTCTGCTCCTCACATCTCCACGAGTTCTGTTCCTCTTGGCGCACTTTGTATTTCTCTTATACCTAAACATCTTTCCTTATGACTAGAAGCAATTTGCAATTCTTCTGTGAACTGTTAGTTTATATCTCTTGTCCATTTTTTCCAGTCCATTTTCAAAGGATGAATCATCCAAGGAAGATTTTCATGACAGCAAAGAGAGCATCAATCAGATATCCTTAGTACTAAAAAATAACTTCTTTTCATTTATTTAAACACAAGCAAATATTTCCTGCTGTTCTCAATACTCATGCCTAAAACTTGTCATTAGCTGGAAAGAAAAGCAACTTTGAGCAGCCAAAACAGTGAAGATTAGTGACGCTGATTCTTTTAAATGTAATAAGAATATTTTTCAGACTTGCTGGTGACTCAGTTGGTAAAGAATCTGCCTGCAATGCGGGAGACCTGAGTTCAATCCCTGGGTTGGGAAGATCCCCTGGAGAAGTGAACGGCTATCCGCTCCAGTATTGTGGCCTGGAGAATTCCATGAACTAGTCCATGCAGTCGCAAAGAGTTGGACACGACATGACTTTCAAGATACAACAGAATGAACATATAGGTAACATTTTCTGAGACTCAGTGTGTATTGTTAACAGTCTACTTAAAACATATTTTATTACACATCATAAAACATTTATTTTAGAGTAAAATCTCATTTATTTCATTTTATAAAATGCTTACTATTATAAATCTCTTATTTAAAAAATAAAAACATTTATAAAATGTTTAGTATTATAAATCTCTTATTTAAAAAAATTAAAATACTGGCTGTTGGACCAATTAGTATTTAGTGTTATTTACCTTCCTCTTTTACAAAATAAATTGAAAAAGTTTGATTAGGGTGTCAAAAAAATTAAGTTTTTTCAGATACTTATGCTAACTTCCACTATAATTATTCTCCATGACAGAACACCAGGGTTTCTCTCTGCTCCCACGCTCAGTTGCAGGAGAAATACTCTGCTTCTATCAAACTAGGTACTGGCTTCAACAGTAAAATAACTTACAATGTGAGCCACAAATTATATTGCCTTATTGCAAATTTTTTTAAATGGCATATTGGTTTTAATTCATTTTTATAACCCACTACATCAGTCAGGGTTCTATCAAAGAAACAGAACCACTAAAATGGGGTTTGTTACAGGAATTGGACCCCATGCAATTTGGGGAGCTGGTTAAGTAGTCTATAAATGTATTCAAGGTCTCCGGAGAAACAGAACCAATAGAATAGATGCAGACATATTATAGATAAAAGGAGATTTATTATAAGAATTGGCTCGTGCACTTCCGGAGGCTGAAAAGTCACCCACAACTTCCATTTACAAACTGGAGGAACAGGAAGCCTGGCGGTGGCATCCAGCCTGAGTCCAAAGACCTGAGTATCAAGGGCTGATGGTATGAACTCTAACCTAAATCCGAAAACCTGAGAACCAGGAGCACCAAATTCCCAGGGCAGGGGAAGGTGATCGGTTCAGCTCTGAGTAGAGAGAGTGACTTCGCTCTCCTGCCAGCTTTGTGTTTTACCCGGGCCCTCAGTGGATTGGATGACACCAGTCCCCAGAGAGGAGGGCCGGCTGCTCCCCTCAGTTCAGTAATTCTAATCTCTTCCAGAAACCACAGAGTCCCCACGCCCAACCCCTACTTCAGGGAAACCATAATTTCCCAGCTAGCTGGGCATTACTTAGCTGAGCTAAACTGACTCAGAAAATTAACTATCACAGTAAGGGCTTGTCTTACCGACTGATGCTGGACAGGAAATCAGGAAGGGAAGATGGATGCAGACTTGGGGAGACCAAGAACAAGCTAGGACCCACAAAGGCTGACCAAAACCGACATCAGCTCTTGTTGCCTCTGACAGCGGTGTCCTGCAGAAGCCTGGGCCTTTCTCCATGGAGGTGAACCCATCTCCCAGCCCGGGAGTCAGAAGAGCTAAAGCAGACCCAGCTGCAGCCTCTTGCCAATGAGGTGAACCAGCAGATAATGACTGTTTGTATGAGCTGCAATATGGCGGCTGCCTCACCTTCACCCTCCAAGTCACCCCCCCCCACCCCCTGCCAGGATCCCCCCGGGCAGTGCACCCTAACGAGGAAATGTATATACAAAAGGGGATTCTAGGTGATGTTTTTCAGCCTGGCCAAACTGACATGCTTCAAAGCTATGCAATCTATGCCTCGTCAACTCTGCACCCACACGTGTGTCCTTAAACTCAATCTCTAAAGGCCAAAGCAAAGCCATACATTTGCCTAACATCATACAACTATCCCACACACAACCAAAACCCCACTGATCCTTTCTCCAAGAGAAGACACAAAGTCCTTTGTTTGTTTGTGGGTGATGTTCACTCTTCTAGCTGATTCACACGCCCCTTATGGTATCCTGTAACTCACATACTGAGATGTAAAGTTAAATACTATTGACACATTTTTAAATGTGATAAAAGGATAAAAAGAAAAACAAAAATACTTGGTTGACACTTATCAAAATAAGAAAGGAATTCCCATATTACATTTTTTCAACTGAGCATGAGTTTTTAGTTCTTTTGCAGTTGCCCTCTGCAAACACTTCAGCTAATTAATTGTGCTGCCTTGCCCAGGTGGGACGAATAAATCAGTTCTACCAAGTCCACCTGATCTAAACAACAATGTCACTGCTTTTATAACATACCTTAAAAGTTAATTCTCAGGGGTTGCTATAATACCCCTTAAAATACACAGAGTTCAAGGAATTAAATGTCCTTGCTGGAGGAAGAGTCTTTCCAATCCCAACTTTTTATATATGTGAATAAATGTTCTCATTCTTCATTATCAATAAAAATAAAAATAGAAAGATATTTGATGCCAAACCTTGTCTCATTCTAGAAATAAACAATATTCATCCAGATATATAAATTTTAAAAAATCATCTTATTAAGTTTATTTCTAATACAAGCTTATTTTTTTCTTTGGCACAGGTTTATCAAAATGTATCATACATTTATGCCATTCTGATCAACTCCTCACACAAAAAAATAACTGTGATGGTAACCCAAACTAAATATTTCTAACATTTGGAGCCTTAAGGTAACAGGAAATAAAATGAATTATAAAACTTTTATTTACATACATACATTTGTTGCAGAAAACTCAACAGCCCAATCAGTAAGAGACTTTCAATATATTATGTTAGAAGAAAATTTTGTAGGGTAAGTGAAATGGAAATGCAAGTTCAAGAAGAAAAAGTAAAGAAATAAAATGCCCTACTTTATCACAGAAGAGTTTTCACAGGAAAGAAAAGTTTGCTTGTGTGCTTTTAAAATCAGGATAGCTGGCACCTAAGCATTGTATTTAGATTCCATTGTATATATTTAAAAGATTGATATATCAGTCTTAATTTAAAATTATAATAATTGCTACATGTCAGAAATTAAATCCTTTGCTATTATGTACATCTGTAATGAAAAGTTTTAGATGTCAACATTGTAGTGTTCGATAGGGTACATAATTTCTCAAAAAAGGTTGCTTGGGTATATCTAGGCAGGAAATAACAACATCAGCTAAAACTTTCTGAGCCGCTAGTATTTACCAGCCAATGTACTAAGCTTTGGGCTTCCCTGGTGCCTCAGTTGGTAAAGAAATCTGCCTGCAATGCAGACCACCTGCAACGCAGGAGATAGGGACTCGATCCCTGGGTCAGGAAGATGCCCTGGAGAAGGAAATGGCAGCCCACTCCAGTATTCTTGCCTGGAAACTCCCATGGACACATGGACTGGGGCTGCAAGAGATGGACACAACTGAATGCCTAAACCACATACTAAGCTTTCTCTTAGTTTAGTAGTCTGGGGACAACCGTGTGAGGTGGGTACTGTTACCCTCAGTTTACAGAAGAGGAAGCCAGGGTGTGAGAGGTCTCATGTCATCTGTAGCTTGCTTTAAAATATTTCAGCATAAACAGTGTCCTATAAATACGTGTATTAGTTCGTTTGGCCTACAGCCTTGGGACAGTCAAGCCCTAATCAGGAATATACACTCCAGGGGTGGTTTGCTGCATTTAATCAGAAGGCCCCACTCCAGAGCGAGCTGCTACAAGCTCCTCAGCTGTTTTTATCTCTCACCAGCACTTGAAGCTTTTTCATTAGCCTAATGGATATTAAACATGAGTTTCCATTGGTCAAATTAATAGCTTGTTCAACATACATAGATGAAAAACATAATCTCAAGGGCCACTGACATCAGTGGTCCATGAGAAACTTAACCCTTGTCAATGACCCCCAAGGCTGATCAGCATTTGTAAAAGGTCCTGAGTGTACCTGCTGATTCCAGAGTTTTGCTGGTTGCCTGACTCCAACAAAACGCTCACAGAATCCTGCCACTGAAATATAGCTGCAGTGGCCTCAGAGGTGACTTTTATGCAAGGGGTGCTATAGGGAATCAATAGCCAGGCGTCCACCAAGCTTATTGAACAGGGACTATGCATGTCCTGTACCTACTTGCTAATAAATGTCTATGTGTAGCGGAACTCAGCCTGAGACGTCTCTTCCTTAAAACTCAATAGCAGAGCTGCAAAAGTTCACGTAATGGGCCCCCACCATTGCAAATACTGAAGAACGCCAAAAATCTACCAAGAAAGACTGTGTTTTGCTTATCTGGGTTAGGGGTTTGTGCACGCCTGTGCTCAGTCATGTCTGACTCTTTGTGACCCGCCCTCCAGGTTTCTCTATCCAGGGAATTTTCCAGGCAAGAATACTGGAGTTGGTCGCCATTTCCTTCTCCAGGAGATCTTCTCAACTCAGGGATTGAAAGATCCACTGGAGAAAGAAACGGAAACCTACTCTGCGTTAGGTTCAGTTCAGTCGCTCAGTTGTGTCCGACTCTTTGCAACCCCATGAACCACAGCACGCCAGGCCTCCCTGTCCATCACCAACTCCCAGAGTCCATCCAAACCCACGCCCATTGAGCCAGTGATGCTGGGTTAGGTATGTTGGCATAAAAGATTGAGAAACTCAGTCCATGTCACATACCTGGTAGCGATAAATTAGGATGAGAACCTGTGGTCATTAGCCCTCCTCACTGCCCTGCCCCACTGCCTCCCACAGAGCACACAGTTGCAGGAATAGAATGTGGGGTCAGGGTGCTAGATGTTGACATACCATCTTCAGGTGCCTCTTTCCAGGCAAGTTTGAGGCTGAGTTGTGGTTCACTCCAGAAAAACAACCATTCAAGCAGATTACTTGAATACTGCTATGTTGAAAATCCTTTCCTCTAACTCAGCTTAAAATGGGCCTCCACACTATTCAACCACAAAGACTATTGTTGTTCAATCCCTAAGTCATGTCTGACTCTTGGCGACCCCATGGACTGCAGCACGCCAGGCTTCCCTGTCCCTCACCATCTCTCAGAGTTTGCTCAAACTCATGTCCATCAGGTTGGTGATTCCATCTAACTATCTAATCCTCTGTTGCCACCTTCTCCTCCTGCCCTCAATTTTCTACACAGATAACCACATATAACTAAGACAAGTGTGGGCTCAAGGGGAAAACGTTCATTCTTAGGTTGTTGCAAGTAGCACTCAAAAGAAGATATCTGCTGTGTCTTTCCAAGATTCTTCATCCTCTCCTCGGAGTCCCAGCCCTGATATGAAGAAATATAATGGGTTTATTGAAGAGCCTGCCCTAGCTAGTAACACAAACATGAAATAGCTGTAGTTTTTCTTCTTTCAACACTGAACCCCAATGTCAAACTGTTGACTCTTCTTTACTTCCTGGCTAGCACAACATCTTGGGCAGACCTACTTTTCTGGTTGTCAAAAGTTATTAAAAGCCCATGTAGTTTATACCTCCCCACCTTATGTTTGATGCAGTGTTTTCCAAATAACCAAGCTGTGACTGCAGGGACCAACATGAGGAGAGGCGATGGTCTGTCCTCTCTCCTGCTCCCACATAGATTTGGGAGACCTGGCTCTCAGCCTTCCTCATCCAATCCCAGTCCTTCAGTTCCTGCAGCTGGTAATCCTGCCCAGAGTTCCTTTCGCCCGGGGTCCCCTTCCCCAAGTGGACTGCTCTCTGGATGCCCAGGGAACTCTCACATCCTTATTAACCAGTCAGTGATGTCTACCCTGTGGCCAGCCCCCCTCAGATCCACATCCCTCTCCAATTCTCTTTTGCCCTAATCACATAGGTGGAGGGTAGTTCAACAAGTCTAGTTCCCAAGTTGCTGTCCAGTTAAAGAACCATGGTTGTGATTGGCTGAAGACTGGCTTCCCAAGATGTGCATGTCGGTGGAACCAGTGAATATATTACCTTACATGGTAAGTAGATCTCTTTGATTTTGCAGATGTAGTTCAATGAAGGATGCTGAGATGGTGAGATTATCCTGGGTTATGCAGGTAGGTCCAAGGACATGGGTCCTAATGAGAGGTGACAAGGTCAAAGTCAGGAGACAGCCATGTGATGATAGAACCACAGTGAGGGAAGGAACATGCCAACACCTTGACTTTAGCTCACTGAGATTGATTTGACTTCCAAAGCTGTAAAATCATAAACTCGCATTGTTTGCCACAGGCAGATTCTTTACCATCTGATTCATCAGGGAAGCCCTCGAAGTTACTAAATTTCTAACAATGTGTTACAGCAGTAATAGAAGATACAAGAATGACCAACACACTTCCTGCAGGACCCTTGCCTTTACAAATGACCCCTTGAGACTACTTCACTTGACTTTAAAGTTGCAGAAATAGCCACACCACCATCCCACCCCCATAAGCTGATGGATCACAACACCAACACTTCACTTTCCCCACTGACTCTGCACCCCTCAGCCTCACTCCTCCCTGCTGCCAATTGTCTTTGGCCTATAGATGGGGAGGAGCACTGGGGCAATGATATGGGGTTGGCCAGTGATTGGCCCCAATCTTTAGAGGCTCCTTGGTACCTTTCTCTGTAGAATCCTTCGTTTTCGACTTTGGCCCTGGCCACTAGTTCCCAGACCAAGAAAAATCCCATTCTGTATCTCATCATCTTGGGGGTCCAGTCCTGGAGCTGTGGTGGCCACAGCTCTTATCTCTGAGCAACCTGCTCTTCTGCAGGGTTAGATCCTGCTCCTCTCTCTCTCTCTGTGGCTGGTGTCCTTTCCAGGAATCCAGGATGCTTCATTATGAGAAAGAATTCAAGTGCCCATAAACAGTGCAGCGTGTTAACTCCTTCCTTGTAATTAGCTTCCAAAGTACCAACGACAAGGCCTGGTTTCCTTTTGCGCCTCTAGCACTGTGCTTCACCACACGTGCAGCCCACAGCAATTAAATCCTTCCATCAGAACCAAGATCACCCAAAGCTACGCGATGTGCATGCCTGGTGAAGTTCATTCTATCACTAAAGTGGTATTCCAGGGCTTCCCCCTCACCCTCTGGCCTCTACTGATCAGCGTACCACCTAGGATGCATTAGACCACACGTACTAAAAACAAACAAACAAACAAACCTGCCAAACAGCAGTATCCATCAGCAGTGTGTGTGTCTGTGTGTTAGTTGCTCAGTCTTCTCGGATTCTTTGCAACCCCATGGACTGTAGTCAGCCAGGATCCTCTGTCCATGGGATTCTCCAGGCAAGAATACTCGAGTGGGTTACCATTTCCTTCTCCAGGAGATATTCTCGACCCAGGGATTGAACCCAGATCTCCCATGTTGTGGGCATTTTCTTCACCATCTGGGCCACCAGGGCAGCCCATCCATCAGTTGGGAACTGGCTAAATAAACTGAAGTACCTCCACTGCTATGGTCTAAATGTGTTCCCCCTCAGAGTCACGTGATGAAATCCTAACACCCAGTCGCTCCCCACACCACGCAGGAGACACTGTTTGTGAAGCTGAGGCTGGAGCCTTGGCAGCGGGTCTTGATTTTGCCTGTTGGTTGGAAGCACTAAACATAGGCCACTTGGGCTGGCGTGATTCATAGGCTTCCCTCCACAGGAGGGATCGTGCAAATTAAATCCTCACACTGCAGGTCAACAATAAAAGCTTTTACTGCAGGTCACGTGTTTGCCATCCCTGGTTTCTGGACACCAGAGGCCTCAGAACCTGGCTACAGAGGTACGGGAGAAGCCCCCGGGAGTTTTGTGGAGGGAAGCCTGCAGTGCAACTGGCCCAGGGCAGGGCTGATCTCAACATTCCCCAAACCTCTGCGCGCGCGGAGACCTGCACTACCCTAGGTCCTAGCCTGAGTCAAGGAGTCCCCAGAAGTGTGGCTGTGAAATGGTGCCAGCATCCAGCCAGGAGGAACTGAAAGTGAAAAAGAGATTGTTGCCCTGACACTGTTTTCAGATCTACTTCTTTAGAGCTAACACGCAAAGCAATCATCTAGATTTCATTTGGGGTCATTTTTTTCCAAAGAAAACTTGATATGGTTGTATTCTTTTCTTCTTCAAAAACGGGGTGGCAAAGGTGGATTCTACAGGCAGGATCTTTAGAGACTGTATACATTCTGTACTAAATAATAATAACATTTTTGCATAGTACTATGAAGGACTGCTATTTATTGAACACTTACTAAGTGCTTTGCACTCTTGATCTTATTTAATCTTCATAACAACCATAAAAGTACTTTTACCCCCAAGGTTTCCCAGGTGGCACTAGTGGTAAAGAACCTGCCTGCCAATGCAGGAGACATAAGAGACGCAGGTTTGATCCCTGGGTCGGGAAGATGCCCTGGAGAAGGGAATGGCAACCCACTCCAGTATTCTCGCCTGGAGAACCCCCATGGACAGAGAAGCCTAGTGGGCTACAGTTCATAGGGTCACAAAGAGTCGGACATGACTGAAGTGACTAACACACATACATGCACATCCAAAGCAAAGAGGGAAAAGATGAGGTTTGAAGGGTGTCAAGTCATTGCCCAGGATCACCCAGCCACATTATTTTATCAAATCTATGACACCACTATTGTTTTAAACACTATTAAGAAAGAAAAAAAAAAATGCTGCCAATTAAACTATGACCCTCCATCAATTGCAAGGCTCTTCCCAAGCCAGAGATGTTACATGTGATACCACACGGGCCAAGATCCTGCATGTAGCAACAGCGAGGGGGAGGCCTTGTGCAGCTCTCCTGCTTACAGGGCGTTTCCACAATTGTTACTGAATTTCTCCCTCAGAATAACCCTGAAAAGAGCAGGGATAATAAGCCCCATTTTCAGACAAGGAAATAGGTTCATAGTAGGTGAGCAATTTGCCCAAAGTCAGACAACGTGCTGTTATAACAGAATTCCTGGCTCCTATCTTAGTATTTCTCCTGCTACATCCTGCAGCCTCCACTCACCTCAATAAATGCCTTAGTTATTGGTTATTTACCAATGGAACATTCTAACCAAGGATGGAGGAAGATCAGGATAAGATTCTTATTATTACAACCCTAGCCACATTATCTTGCTGACAGCTTTGTGAGTGAAATGCTGCCCTTATTTAATTCCTGCAGCACTTACTGTGTTATGAGCCAGCAGACACTGTGCCAGGCAGGAGACCTGAGCCACTTTAGTTCACGAATTTTATTTTGAAAGCTTTCAGGCAAACAGAAAAGTTGAAATAATGATACAGTGAACCCTCATATACCCTCCATCTACATCGCTCAAGTATTAACCTTTTTCCATTTGCTCTCTCCATATGTGTATTTTGTAAACCAAGCGAGCACAAATTGCAGACATCATGATACTTTACCTTAACTTTTTCAAGCTGTATCTTCTGAGAACAAAGATGTTTTTGCACATACCCATAATACCATCATACTTGTGATGGTCAGTTTTATGTGTCAATTTGGCTAGGCTACAATCCCCAGTTGCTCAATCAAACACTACTTTGAAGACAGTTTGCAGGTATGACTAAAATCCATGGTCAGGGGAGTTCCCTGCTTGCCTAGTGCTTAGAATTCCAGGTTTTCACTGCCGTGGCCCCGCTTCAATCCCTGGTCGGGGAACCTAGATCCTGCCAGTCATGCTGCAAAGCCAAAAGAAAAAAAAGAGAGAGAAAATAAAAGATTTCATAAAACCCATTGCCAATGTTTATAATAGCCAAGACATGGAAACAGCCTAAATGTTCATTGAGAGAAAGAAGATGTGGTCCATATATACAATGGACTACTACTCCAGCCATAAAAACGAATGAAATAATGCCATTTGCAGCAACATGAATGCATCGAGAGATAATCATACTAAGTGAAGTAAATTGAAAAGAGAAAGACAAATACCATATGATATCACTTATATGTGGAATCTAAAATATGACAGAAATGAACCTATCTATGAAATAGAAACAGGCTCACAGACATCGAGAACAGACTTAGGGTTGCCACAGGAGGGGGGAGGGAGGGATGGAGTGGAAGTCTGAGGTTAGCATATGTAAGCTATCACAGATAGAAGAGATAAACAACAGGGTCATACTGGATAGCACAGGCTATGTTCAATATCCTGTAATAAATCATAATGGAAAAGAATATGAAAAGGAATATATATATGTGAATCACTTTGCTGCTTAGTTGAAACACATTATAAATCAGCTATATTTTAATAATAAAATAAATTTAAAATAATAATAATAAAACCCACAGTCTATTAATTTTAACGAAGGGAGATTATCCTAGATAAATCGGTGGGCTTGATTCGATCTGCTGAAAGGCCTTATGAACAGAGTTAAGGCTTTTCCTGGAAGATGCTCCACCTGTAGACATCAGTCTTACCCTGTGCCCAAGAGTTCCAGTCTGCCACTCCCGATGGCCTGCCCTAGGATTTCAGACTTGCTGGCTTAGTCTGTTTGGGCTGCTGTAGCAAAAATACCATAGACTGGCTGACTTAAACAACAGACATGTATTTCTCACTTCTCTGAAAGCTGGGAGGTCCAAGATCAAGCCACCAGCAGATTTGATGTCTGGTGAGAACTAGCTTCCTGGTTCATAGGTAGCCATCTTCTTGCTGTGATTTTGCATGGCGAACGGACAAAAGGGGTCTCTGGGGTCTCTTTAATAAGGGTTCTAACACGGGTTCTCGGGAACTTCACTAACATGACCTACATGCATGCATACGTGCTAAGTCGCTTCAGCTGTGTCCAACTCTTTGCAACCCCATGGACTGTGGCCTACCAGGCTCCTCTGTCCAAGGGATACTCCAGGCAAGAATACAGGAGTGGGTTGCTATGCCCTCCTCCAGGGGTTCTTTCTGACCCAAGGACAGAACCCGTGTCTCTTATGTCTCCTGCACTGGCAGGCACTCTTTACTAGTGCCATCTGGGAAGCCCCTATCATGACCTAATCACCCCCAAAAACTATCATCATCTTGGGGGTTTCAACATATGACTTTTGGAGAGACACCTCATTGGAGTTGATAACGCTTTCTTAGCTAGCCCCCCCAATCACAGAAGCCAATTCAGTGTAATCAGTGTCTTAATATGTATTTTCATCTCTTTCACCTCTCTGATTAACCCCAAATAGCACATAAACCAAGAAAATTAACATTGTGCTTATAGCCTCATCCTTTATTAATGATTCTTCTTTTTTCTTTTCCACTGTGAACAGTTTGGTGTATTTGGTAGATTTTGTTTAAGACTTTACACACACATAAAACCACATATATACAAAACCAGGATTATACCTAATATGGTTTCATATTTCATTTAGTATTATCCTGTGAGCATTTACCCATGTCATCAAAATTATTTTCCCCAAATTTATTGATGGACAATTAACAAATACAATTATAATATTTTATTAATGATTCTTAACCTGAGGTCACAGGATGTGCTCTGATAATCAGGGAAGAGCCTGAAGCTGCAGGGAGCATTCCGAATATCCATGCATTTTGTGAACTTTCCTGGAGAGAGACCAGCTTTCATCAAATCCCCAGAAAGTGCATTATACTCAAAATGACCAGAGTCACTGTATTACAAACATCTTTCTAGCTCCATTAAATCTGAGAGCACTGACAAACAGAAGACCCTCTGGCTTTAAACAAGACTCAGGTGAATCCCTGTTTTGAGAGAAATCTGATTGTGATGGGCAATAGCCAGCAACAAAGTGGTGGTTCCCGAGTTTCATTCTCTTTAGCTACCAGTGACTCAAAGTATTTACAATACGTCTCAAACCTCTTAAGAGACAAGGACGGAGGCAGGGCCTGCAAGTTGCATTGTTAGCGGCTCTAAGCCTAGAACAATTGAAATTCCACCATCCTAATAGAGGCAAGTATGCAGACAAAGCACGAAAAAGTCTTGCGCGTCATTCTGGTCACATCCTTTTTACACAAATATTTGGCTTAAAAAGCTGAATAATAAGCTAGTCCTTTGGCCAACATTCCTTCCTGCCAAGATTTAAAAGTAGGAGATAAAAAAATGTCTTATCAATGAGGGGAAAGAGGGGAACTCACCAAGTTGATTCACCAGGTTGGAAGGTGCCAAGTAATGTCAGTCAAGGTTACAGAGAGCAGGGACCTCCCAGCAGCTAAGACTCCATGCTCCCTGGTCAGGGAACTAGATCCCACATGCTGCAACTAAGACCCACAGCAAGCAAAATAAAATAAATAAAATAGAATAAATAAATTAAAGGAAAAAAAAAAAGATTTCAGAGAGCAGAAAATCCTTGTTAAAGGTTTTTCAGCCAAAGTAGTACATTCTCAAGGAAGGATGTTCCCCCCACCCACTTTTAGTTTTGTTAAATCTCTATACGAGATATCAGCATTTTACACACAGGCATTGCTCCTATCTGCAGAGTCTAACTTGCAAGAAGCCCCATTCCGTTTTCCTCAAGCTCTGGGCAGTCACCACCCGTGACAGGCAGAAAAGGACAGGGCAGAATCGCCCCACAGAAGCGTGCTCCTCTCCAGCAGGAAGTGGGTGCTTCCCCCTCTGTGGGCCCCTCGATTCACAGGCTAAACCAGCGGCAGGCCCTGGGCCGGTGCTTGTCTGAGGAAACAGCTCCGGGTACTCTGTCCCTGGATTTGTCACAGGGCCACAAAACTAATGTCCTGTCCAGTATTGCTGGAATGTGCCCTGAGCCCAGGGGTAACCTCCCAGCTGCTTCTCTGCCCCAGTGAGCTGGCCAGTTCCAAGGCCCCAGCTCCTTCCTTTTATTTCCTTACTTATGACTTGAATTTCCACCTGTGACCACAACTCTCTCCCACATACCTAAGTGACTCTCACATAAAAGGACAACAGGGTACTTGATCTGAGAAGGAAATTACATTCCAGATTGATATACATTTATGCCATGCATTTGGGGAGGAGTTAGTGAGCTTCCTGAATTCTTAGACCAAAGTTTAAATGGGGCTAATGGAGAAAAGACCCTGTTCATTGGAAGGACTGATGCTGAAGCTGAAACTCCAATACTTTTGCCACCTCATGAAAAGAGTTGACTCATTGGAAAAGACCCTGATGCTGGGAGGGATTGGGGGCAGGAGGAGAAGGGGACAACAGAGGATGAGATGACTGGATGGCATCACCGACTCGATGGACATGAGTTTGAGTAAACTCCGGGAGTTTGTGATGGACAGGGAGGCCTGGCGTGCTGCGATTCATGGGGTCACAAACAGTAGGACACGACTGAGCGACTGAACTGAACTGAACTGAATGGAGAAAATGTTAAGACTGTCAAGGGGAATTAATTCCAAGATTCTTCAGTGTCAAGATGCCTTAATGCCACCATCTCCTGCTTGCCACTGACTAAGCCACAAGTTGAAGCTTAACAGTTAAAAAAAAAAAAAAAGAAGTAAATAGGAGAAATTTAAAAGATCATTAAATATCACAAAAATGAAAAAAACTATGCTATAATGGAGGAGAAAAAACAAAAATAAAAGCAGTAAAATAAAATGAGATTAAATAAATATAAGCTAGGAAAAAAGTAAACTCAAAAAGTCAAACTCAAAAAAAAGAAAGTCAAAGTGAACTCAAAGAAAGTCACGTTTTTTAAAAAGTGTAGGAGAGGAAAAATGGAACTTTTACCTTCTATCTTCCGAGGTTTTATGAGTCAGCCCTGCAAAAAAAGACAGGTTAACAAGAGAAAAACAGCAAAGTTAATGTGTATTTGTACATACATATGGGAGTATTTGGTGATAAGTAACTCAAAACAGTGCTTAGAGCTTGGGCTTATATAACATCTTAGCAGAAGAACAATACGTTTTTAGAGAAATGACAAGACAAAGGAAGAAAGACTGAGTTTCTAGGGCAGTAAATTACAGGAGGCTAAGTATGGGGAGCTAATGGGAAGTGAGGACTTAAAGGAAGGTTTGTTATGTAGATTCCTCTGTGCTGTTTCTGGGTTGTCATTCATAACTGTCTAGAGTGTCTGCCATGATGGTGACTCACTTCTGTCCTTCATGGTAGAGAAAGGAGAAGGGACACCTTCTCAAATTTACGTCCTGCTTTTGGCAAATGGGAGGGAAAACAGAGATTTTCCTATCCTCGCTTCTTCTCGACTGCCTTTGGCTCAAAATAATTCTTATGCAACATGGTATATTTGGGGGTGGCATATCCTGGTACCCTTCAAAAGCAGTCATGACTCCTGAAACAGAGAGAGAACGCTGCCACTGCTGCTGAGTCGCTTCAGTCGTGGCCGACTCTGGGCGACCCCACGGACGGCAGCCCGCCAGGCTCCCCCGTCCCTGGGAGTCTCCAGGCAAGAGCACTGGAGTGGGCTGCTGTTTCCTTCTCCAACAGATAAAAAAGAGGGCTCAAATATGTAAAAGAGAGCACCATAAAATAATCTGTATGCTGAATAAGATCAGGCCTCCATCTTAGGGTTGACCAGTGTAGGGTACATCCAGAAGAAACCCAAGGTCACCTGTAGATGGAATAAGAAGAAAATAGATGTCACGGCGGAAAGTCTTGTGAAGAGGCAAGACAAGGGGAATTACAGTGCCCCGGACAGCAGGACTAGTCTCTAGAAGCCCTCTTGGGATGTGTTTCCTTGACAGAGAGCCCACTTCTGAGCAGGTGTTAGGAGTTACATCACTGCCCTCCACGTGGTCCCCACGACAAGCTGCTCTCCTGGTTTCTCGTTCCCTGAGCCCCGCTGCCCACGCACCACCTTCTTCCTAAAGCCATGCAGCTTGACAAGCGGCCACCCTTCCCCTAGGACCTGCCACAGTGCTTCCTGATCGCTTTTCTTGAAAGGAGCAATACCCCCCCCCCCCCAAAATCTGGAATTCTAGTGAATTATATTCCCTTTATAAAATACAAATGATACTGCAAAAATATAAAGTTATTTAAGAGGCTAAGAGTAGGGAAACTGACCCTAAAGAAGATTTTATTTTATTTTTAAAAATATTTATTTATTTGGCCACGTTGCATCGGAGGTGCAACACGTGGGGTTTTCGTTTCAGCAAGTGGGATCTTCCAGCATTGTGTGTGGGCTCTCTAGTTGTGGCACTCAGGCTCAGTATACAGTGGGCAGGCTTCGTTGCCCCGGCACATGGAGGATCTTAGCTCCCAACCTGGGATTGAAACCACATCCCCTGCATTGGAAGGCAGATTCTTAACCACTGGACCACCAGGGAAGTCCTTTAAGAGGATTTTAAACTGAAATGGCAGAGCAGTGGCATTACAAGATTTAACACTAACCATCTGAGTCCTGCAATGAATCTACCTGCAGTGAGGGACATCTGGGTCCCATCCCTGGGTCGGGATGGTCCCCTGGAGGAGAGCATGGCAACCCACTCCAGTCTTCTTGCCTGCAGAATTCCATGGACAGAGGAGCCTGGCAGGCTGCAGTCCATGGGGTCACCGAGAGTCAGACAGAACTGAGAGACTAACCCTTTCACTTTCATCTGAGTCCTGGTACATAGGCCTGGAAGTACAGGCTGGTACAGGCTGTGCCAAGCCCAGGCTTAGAGAAGTATGGAGACAGACAAGGGAGGGAGGCCTGAGAGTTGTAACTGGTCGTTATCTCAATAGGAACTGACAAGGCAAAGAAACTACTTAAAAAGAAAAAAAAGACGCCGTCTAGTTACGCTAATGTGCCAAATTGGGTCCAGGCCCTGCGCCAGTTCCAATCAGCCGGATGTGGTTGCCTGGAGTGTGGTGCTGAACATCATGAGGCCACATGTGGCGAGGAGGAGGGCCAGGGTCAATTAGCAATGCCAGCCGTGAGTGCAGGGCTGGGGAGAGGTGCCGGGCACGTATGCACCACTGGCCCCGGGCCTGGATGCCAGGCCTCAGGAGGAAAGCTGTGTCTTACCGGGTCAGGTGCAGAATGTCGTAAGCAGAAAAGCTTGCAGGAGCCAGGTAGGTACCAGGAAAGAATGGAGGAGGCAGGCAGGGCCTGTGTGTACCTAGCAGAATATTTTTGGCAGCAAGTAACAGGGAAAGAAGGGCTTCTCTGGAGGCTCAGTAGTAAAGAATCCACCTGCCAATGCTAGAGGCATGGGTTCAATCCCTGGGTCAGGAAGATCCCCTAGAGAAGGAAACGGCTATCCACACGAGGATTCTTGCCTGAGAAATCCCACGGAGAGACGAGCCCGGCGGGCTACAGTCCATGCGTTTGCAAAAGAGTTGGAGACGACTTAGCTGCTAAACAATAACAGAGAAAGAAACCCAAAACCTACTAGGACAAGGTGGAACTGTAGGAGACTACAGTTCATGAATATAGTTAGATGGGTAACACTCCACCTAAGGAGACTTTGAGAGGCAGGGCGAGCCGAATGCGCTACAGTGAAGGATCTAGCCCGGCTTTTCCTCTTCCCCTGGCCCCTCCCTCTTCCATATGGACACCCATCATGACCACCTATCCCCTCTGCCGTAGGAGCCCAGGCTTGGCTCATTAGTACCTGGCACTCCTGGGGCTGGTCCAGCAGTGCGTCTATGGTCCAACTGGTCTAATTAGATTGCAGGGAAGCATTTATTTCATGCTTGAGGGAGAGGTTTTCCTTTCCTACCCACAGTTACAACAAGAAAGTTTATTGTCCAGTCACTGCTGATCATCACCTTGCTACCATGGAGAAAGTCATCCTGAGGTCATTTCCACATGGAGGAGGGAAAAGATGAGAAGAGCAGAAAATAGAGGCAGAACTTTCAACTACAGTACATCTGGTTTGCCATGCCTCGCCAAGTTTGAAGTAGGTCTCTCTCATTGGGTCAAAATCAAGCTGTCAGCAGGGCTACACTCCTTCTGGAGGTTCTAGAGGAGAATGGTTTTGTGTCCTTTTCCAGTTTCAGGAAGCTACCTGCATTCCTTGGCTCATAGCCCTCTTCTCCATCTTCAAAGCCAGCAATGTTGCCTCTCTCTTGATCATCCTCCATAGTCACATCTTCTGACCACAGCCAGGAAAGGGAATCTGCTTTTAAAGACTCACGTTATCATATTAGGCCCGCCTTCATAATGGGTAATCTCCCCATCTCAAAACTCTTAAATAAGTCATAGCTACAAAGTCCCTTTTGCCCTGCAAGACAATTTAGTCACACATCCCAGGGGTGGGATGTGGATTGCTTTGCAGGGACATTATTCTGCCTACCACACTGCCTCATAATTTCTTCAGGCCCAGATTCACACTTTATGGCTGGATATTTCCAGACTGTACATCGAGATTTAAGAACATTAGGGGGAAAAAGGGATTTCCCAGGAATAAAAAGAAAAAAATCATTAATACAGCAATATGTCCTGTTTGACAGGTAACAGTATCTCCCTGGATTAAATGACAAACTATTCAAAAGGGTCCATGGGTGAACTTTAACCAAAGGAAAGCTGAGCAAAGCCCAAATTAAACTGCATAGGTTCCATAAAGTCTTTGGAGAGCTTACAGGATGAAAGGGAGGTCACAGGTGAGATTATATTTCTCATAACCCCCAAGGACACAATCACTTTTATGTCAAGCTGGAAATGAAATAAAATGCAGGCTTCTGAAGAATTGTCAGATCAAGGAGAACGTCTTGACTGGACAATGAGAAAATATATATCTCTTTGGTCACCCCCTCAATCCTTTTAACTCTGGGGATTGTCATTCAATAGCTAACCCGGTCATGGAAATTAATTCATCCAGTCCAAAGGAAAGTGTCCGCCAGAGGATGAACAGCAGAGGATCTGGCTACAATTAAAAGCACTCGCTCCTTCTCAGCTCAGCCACTCAATAGAGAAGGAGGGGAGGGGCGAGAACACCAAATAAAAGGAACAGCGAGGAGTTTTGCCAGTTAACAGCAGCGTGGACAGAGGATTGAACACAGAGAATTTGGGCTCAACAGACATGCATCATCACCCCTGCTTGGCTATCAACTAGCTATGAAGACTTTGGTCAATGGCCTTATCATTTTAGGGGCCATGTTTCCTCCTCTGATTTTTTTTTTATTCTAAAAGTATTTGTATACTTCCTCTTTTTAAAATGCATTAAAGAGGGACTTCTCTGGTAGTCCATTGGCTAAGACTCTGTGCTCCCAATGCAGGAGGTTCCAGGTTCAATCCCTGGTCAGGGAACTAGATCCCACATGTTGCAACTAAGACCCAGCACAGCCAAATAAATAAAATAAATAAATAATAGTAATAAAATGCATTGAAGAAAAATTCATGGGATTTCCCAGGTGGTCCAATGGTTAAGAATCCATCCTGCAATGTAGGGGGACACAGGTTCAATCCCACATCAGGGAATTAAGATCCCACATGCCTAGGGGTAACTAAACCCTCAAACACAGCAACCATGAACCCATGCACTGCAACAAAGATCCCGTTTGCTTCAACTAAGACCTGATGCAGGCAAACAGATACATAATAAAAAAAAAGAAAAGAAAAAAATTAGTAATACTCTAACTCCATACAAGTATAGACACCTCTCCTCTTATCCCAACCCTAAACATCAAAAACCTGGTGGGTGGCCTGCCATATTTTCATCATGCTTGTATACAAACATTTATTCCTACTCAGAGAATTTGAGTTTTTAGTTCTTATTAAAACTGAATTAAAAAGAAAGAAGAAAAAAAGCTGAATTATACTATGTTTAAGACTCCACAGTTTCCCTTTTCCTCATTTACCATAGATACCCTCTAGAATAATTCATACGAATCTGATTCATTCATTTATACCCACTTTAATTGAAATTATGAATATTATATTTATGTCAAAATATATCCTATTAGGGGACATCCAGGAGGTGTCTCAATAATGCTTTGTTTTATCACTAAAATGTATGCAACAAGCTTCCTTGATTAGTTATTACATTCTCCCACTCTTTTTTTTTTTTTAATTTGACCACACCAGGTCTTAGTTGCAGCATGTGGGATCTTTAGTTGTGGCATGCAAATTCCTAGTTGCAGCCCGTGGGATCTGGTTCCCTGACCAAGAATGAAAGCTGGACCTCATGCATCGGGAGTCTGGTGTCTTAGCCACTGGACCACCAGAAAAATTCCATATATTCTCCCACTTTCATATCGGAAGACTATATTCCCAAAAATGAGATGTGAGGCAATAACACGTATTTCTTATTTTAACGGGTTCTATTATACTGTCTTTCCAAAGATAGCAACAATTTTCATTCTTGGCTACAAGACAAGAGGAGGCCTGGTTTTCCCTCCCCAACAGCACTATAGATTATTACCCCATTTTCATTTTTGCCACTTGATGAGGAAAAAATAATGTTTCATATTATTTAATTTGCATTTCTGAACATTGGTAAGGTGAGTCACCTCACTCTTTAGTAAATCTTAGTTAGTAGGTCAGACTTTCACTCTGGATAGATAACATACTCATGGAAAAAATGGAGGAGTTTGACTAAATTTCTAGCAAAATAATGTGGCATAACCGTCTTAGCCAACAACCAACCAGTGCCTGAAACGAGTCCAAGTTTTGGCCATTGTGCAAAAGACCTTGACCACACTTGAAGGAAGACTCTCCAAAAACTTGCAGACATGTCTGAATTGCAAACAACACGACCACAGAGGCAGGAGAGTTGACTGTGAGGTTCAACATAAACTTGTTTTTGACACCTAGGTGTTGCCAGACCTGGAACAGAGGTGAAGCTCATCTTTACTGCCTGAAGCACTGGAATGAGAAGCATTTCGAGGCCCACGGGGCTCAGGATGAAAGAGAGACTGAGCAGCCGCCGGTGCGACACGTGCCACAGACACAAGAATCTAGAGGGGCCGTATCTGGCTGTGGGGAGCCCGGATCCTGTCCCCAAGTGGGAGGGGAGCGCGGCTGGCCGCTGGGGCTCGTCGGTGCTTGGGGCTCTGCGATCCGGGCTGGAGGAGAGTCGGCCCCCTCACCACCAGCCCGCTGCCCGCGCCTCCTCACAGAGGCTGCGGGGCCCAGCGCCGTCCTCCTCCTTCCCCGCGCCGTCCTCCCCTTCACCGACCTTTCCTCGAGAAGTCACCGGAACAAATGCGCTGGGGGAAACCGAGAGAACGTTGTGACTTTCTGCACCCCAAGTCCACCAAGAAGGACCAGTCGCGGCTGCTGAGGGGGACTGAATGATACTCGGAAGTCTGCAGAGAACAGAAGTTGTACGCGAGACGACAGACGTAAAACCCATGATTCTCTTCAGAGTCAGCTTTCAAGCTAGAAAAACCACCGCCACCTCTTAGGGCTGAAGCTCGCAGCGCCTGGACTCGGGCCCCCGGGACGCCTCTCTGCCGGCCCCTCCTTCCCGGAGCGGCGCCTCCCGTGTTAGCAGCAGACGCTCTGCCCCCTGGCGGCCGCGCGCCCTCAGCGGCAGGCGGCCTTCGGCTGCCGGCTGGCCGACGCTCGCATCTGCTGACAGGTAAAGCGGCCTTTCTCCTGAAAAACCAGTGTCTGTAAATTACCGCAGTGAGGGACCTCCGCCTTTAAGACGGTCTTCAGAACAAGGAAACTTCAGAGAAACCACCACAGAGCCCTCGGCCTCAAAGAACACAAGCCGCGGCCCTCCTCGGCATTTCTCTGCAGTCGATCTCTTCCGTGTCTTTAAACTCAGGTTCCAGAGCCCTGAGGTCCGTCTTTTTAAAAACAAGTGAAGAATTACACTAAAGGTGAGGAGGTGTCCACACAGCCTTCCCAACCCACCCTGACTGAGGCTTCATGAGACAGGAAAGCCTAGAAACCAGAATATTTTCAGTCCTGTGAAGCTGCCTAAGTTAGTTCTAAATGGTGGGGACAGACAATGGGAGCTCTGAGGTTGTGAAATACTTTGGTGCTTTGTCTGTTTTGTGAAGCATTTGGCAAGAGGTGGAAAGAAACTGAAGACTGAGGCAAACAGTTCTGACTGAGCCACACCGAGGTCTAGTCCAGAGAGCCTGCCTCCAAACCCCACCCTGGTCTGGTCAGAGCTGACTCAGGATCCGCTGGGCTGAGCCTCTAGAAAGAGAGTCTCAGAAGTCACAGCTGAGGAAATCTCGGGTCAGCAGGGTTTCCCAGTCCTTCACACACACACACACACACACACACACACACACACAGAGCTGGCCTCTGGTACACACACACACACACACACACACACACAGAGCTGGCCTCTGGTCCCAGACAGCTCTCAAAGCAGGATGACCCCATCTTAAAAAGAGCAAAAGATCTGAACAGATATCGGACTAAAGACAATATATTGGAGGGCAAGTGAGTATATGAAAAGATGCTTAGTACCATTTATCTTTAGGGAATTGTAACACAATAAAGTAGTATTGGACTCTAGCCCCAAGTATAAAATAAATGTCCATGAGTCCGCACTGATGTAAATCGGTGGTGGAATAAATAAAGGATAGACGAATCTCCCATGATGCAGGATTCCAAATACTTTATGTAAATTCTCCCTGATTAAGCAGACAGAGCATAGCAACTTCCCACTCCCTAAGTGTGGGCTGCAAATGGGGAATGCCTTCCAAAGAGCACAGTCTGGAAGAGAGAGAGAGGACGTGTGATGTTACAGTGGAGAAACCTGACCAGCCTACCTAGAGCAGATGGTGAAAGTTAGCACTGCAGTGACAAGTCGTCCTGATAGGACACACCCCTGACAGAAGGTGATGCGCATTGCACTTGGCCTCTGTGATCTTCCTCCCCAACACCCATAAGCTGAGTCTAATGATGAGAAGAACATCAGATGAATCCTAGCTGAGGAACCATCTACAGAATACCTGATCACTACTACAAAATTTTGTCAAAGTCATCAAGTCTGAGAGAATGTCATGGCTGAGAGGAGATTCAGAAGGCATGACAGCTAATTGTAATGTAATCCCTGAACAGAATCCTGGAACAGAAAAAGGACATGAGATAGAAACTAAGGAAATCTGAATAAAACATGGACTTCAGTCCATGCATTAATATCAGTCCATTAATTGTGACAAATGTTTCCCTGTTTTTGTTCAGTCGCTCAGTCGTGTTCGACTCTTTGCGACCCCACGGACTGCAGCACGCCAGGCTTCCCTATCCTTTACTATCTTCCGGAGTTTGCTCACACTCACGTCCATTGAGTCAATGATTCTATCCAACCATCTCATCCTCTGTCGTCCCCTTCTTCTCCTGTCTTCAATCTTTCCCAGCATCAGGGTCTTTTCCAATGAGTCAGTTCTTCCCATCAGGTGGCCAAAGTACTGGAGTTTCAGCTTCAACATCAGTCCTTCCAATGAATATTCAGGGCCGATCTCCTTTAGGATGGACTGGTTGGATCTCCTTGCAGCCCAAGGGACCCCCAAGAGCCTTCTCCAACACCACAATTCGGAAGCACCAGTTCATGTTTCATACTAACATATTGCTAGCAGGGGAACTGGGATCATGGTATATGGGAACTCTCTGTTCTGTCTTTGCAATTTTTCTTTAAATTCAAAACTAGTCTATAATTAAAACAAAAGTTTACTCAGGGAACTTCCCTAGTGGTTAAGGATCCTCCTTTCAATGCAGTGGATGTGGGTTTGATCCCTGGTCAGGGAACTAAGATCCCACATTCCTTGGGGCAACTAAGCCTGCTCACCACAACTTGAGAAGCCCGAGCTCTTCAACGAAGACCCAGCACAGCCAAAAAAAAAAAAAAAAAAAAAAAGTTTATGCAAAAAAGCAAAGTAGATGGCAGTGAAGTTGCTCAGTCATGCCCGACTCTTCGGGACCCCATGGACTGTAGCCCACCAGGCTCCTTCCCGTCCATGGGATTCTCCAGGCAAGTATACTGGAGTGGGTTGCCATTTCCTTCTCCAGGAGATCTTCCCGACCCAAGGATTGAACCCAGGTCTCCTGCATTATAGGCAGACGCTTTACCGTCTGAGCCACCGGGGAAGTTTGCCCAGGACCATCCTGACTTCAGTACTGCAAGTGTGGCACCCCCGGTCACCCCTCAGTCAGGGTAAAACAAGAGGGCTGGTCACCCTATGATACTCCAGCCTGCTCCACAAAGCAAATCCCCATGCCACACTAAGAATGTATTCGTGAACGACCCTAGTTTTCCTTTCCCGGGGTTTTGGTTTGTTGCCCTTTTGGTCACTAAGTTATGTCTGACTCTTTGTGACCCCATGGATTGTAGCCCACCAGCCTCCTCTGTCCATGGGATTCTCCAGGCAAGAATACTGGAGTGGGTTGCCATGCCCTTCTCCAGGGGATCTTCCTGACCCAGGGATGGAACCCATGTTTCCTGCATTGGCTGGTTGGGTTCTTAACCACTGAGCCATTTGTTGTGTAAATTCTTTAAGGCCTGGAACACTTGCTATTTCCCGTAACTGACCTAAAAATCAACAAGGCACGAAGTAAGGATTTTACGTCAGTGGAAACATCCATGGTGAGAAAAGAAAGCTTTCTCTGACATAGTCAACATTTCCTATGCTCAACATCGTGCGGCTTGACGAATCTTGAGTAACTCACAGAAACACGGTTACGGCAGCTCTGGTGGTCTCTTGCGGCCCGGGACACAATTTCAGAGCTGAGTCACTGACACAGGCAGAACAAGTCAGGTCTGTTATCTGACAACCTATGAGAAACCTGAGCAAAGCATGCTCAGAGCCGGCCTGGGGTCGTTCAGCTGAACAACCGTTCAGAACACATCTACAGAGCTAAATATCATGAAGACACCAAGATGCCGCTGGAAAAATGACAAGGTGGAAAAAATGGAATTTTCCAGAACTCCTTTGAGGGAGGTCACGGACCATGGCTGGAAGAAATACAAATACTACTCAGCTCTAAATCTTTCCTAGAGGGCTTCAACATATGAATTTGATCATCTTTCTTCGATACACAGGAAGTCACACATTAGAGGAAAATCACTCCACTGATGGGGGGGCCTTGTCCAATGAATGTCTAGTTGGACTTACACTCACGTGGATTTAGGAACAACTTTTCAAACCTAGAGCACTATAAATAAAGAAGCATCTGTCATTCGATAAGCCAGGAGGTTGGAAAAGTATAGAGCTCCCCCAATCCCTCCCACCTTCAGAATCCACTCCTGATCTCCCATCCCCAGCCGGGCGCCTAATTCCAGAAGCAAGCCTGTGAACTGCATCCCAGGG
This sequence comes from Dama dama, assembly GCF_033118175.1. Classification (NCBI taxonomy): domain Eukaryota; kingdom Metazoa; phylum Chordata; class Mammalia; order Artiodactyla; family Cervidae; genus Dama; species Dama dama. Next base: position 4,752,650 of record NC_083699.1, on the reverse strand, counting down.
AAGAGTGGCTCCAGGTGCCCTGAGACCTTTAGTTGCACAGAGATGACGGCGCGGGTTTGGAACTCTGCCCTTCCTGCACACAGAACTCAACCCTTCCTCCAAAAAACCCTGGAGTAAGTTTCAAATGCATATGAGGTTGAAGAGTAAGCACATTATTAGCCAGCCAAGGCCTCCACTAGTTGGATCCAATTCAGGACAGGGCAGGCACTGTATCGAGGGCATAGGGCCCAGGCTTCAAGGATTCTGGGTTTAAATCCTTCCAGGGGCTCTTATGAATTATGTAACTGTGAGCAGAATCTTGACCTCTGGAGCCCTGGCTTCCTCATCTGTAAAATAAGGATAATTTTATCCACCAAATTATGTTCAGTAATGCTTGTGAAGCACCTGCAGTGTCTGCTCACCATGGGGCCCACTTCCCTCCATGTCCTGGAGACTCAGGGAGACTGTCCTCTCGCCCTCCGATCTGGGACAGGTGTCCTCCTACCGGCCTCCCGCTGCCCTCGCAGAGAGGAAGGAAGCAGCCAGAGGCAGCGGTCTCAGCCCCGGGCATCTGCACCTGATCTTCGTCTTCGCTCCTCCTGGACAAGGCCCATCTCTAGACCACGTCCGTGGAGCCCACAGCTCTGACCTGGGACACTGGGCCCTTCTGATTATTCCCTCCCACCTTCTAGTCAGCCTCTCTCCAACCAGCTCTTAGGCTTGCTCAAGTGTCTCATGTTTTGGGTTTTGGGTTTGTTTTTTTTTTAAGATTCTTCCTTGGTGCCACTCCAGGTTCTGCTCTAAATATCAGTCCTCCCACCAAGCTAAACTGCTTATAATGTGTGCCTGTCTTACCATTTGCAGCTCCTCATCTCTTGCTCCTCAACCTCCATAATCTGCCTCGCTCCCATCAGTCCCCCAAATGTGCTGTCCAGGCTATGGCTCACTCACTTCTGACATCCTCGATCACCCCCCTCCAGAACTCCCATGGCCCCGTGGATCTAGACTTACCTCCTTCTCTGACTTGTTCTGAAAAGATGGCCTTTCTCAGTGTTCAGGCCTAGGCCCCTCTCTCTTCTCTATCCATACACTGTGGGCTACCCCATCCTCCCATGGCTCTAACTAAGTTTATCCAAATGCTACAGATTTGCAAGCTCTAACTTTAGGTCCTCTCTGCAGACCCTTATATCCAACAACGGGTATCTCCATTTAAAGAGAATTCACTGGAAGAGGAGATAAATTATTAACTTGTCAGGAAAGTTATGACCAACCTAGATAGCATATTAAAAAGCAGAGACATTACTTTGCCAACAAAGGTCCGTCTGGTCAAGGCTATGGTTTTTCCAGTGGTCATGTATGGATGTGAGAGTTGGACTGTGAAGAAAGCTGAGCACCGAAAAATTGATGCTTTTGAACTGTGGTGTTGGAGAAGACTCTTGAGAGTCCCTTGGACTGCGAGGAGATCCACCCAGTCCATCCTAAAGGAGATCAGTCCTGGGTGTTCATTGGAAGGACTGATGCTGAAGCTGAAACTCAAGTACTTTGGCCACCTGGTGAGAAGAGTTGACTCATTGGAAAAGACCCTGATGCTGGGAGGGATTGGGGGCAGGAGGAGAAGAGGATGACAGAGGATGAGATGGCTGGATGGCATCACCAACTTGATGGACATGAGTTTGAGTAAACTCCGGGAGCTGGTGATGGACAGGGAGGCCTGGTGTGCTGCGATTCATGGGGTCGCAAAGAGTCGGACACAACTGAGCGACTGAACTGAACTGAACTGAAGGCATTGGGCTTTCCAGGTGGTGCTAGTGGTAAAGAACCCACCTGCCAATGCAGGAGACATAGAAACGCGGGTTCAATCCCTGGGGCAGGAAGAGCCCCTGGAGGAGGGCATGGCAACCCACTCCAGTGTTCTTGCCTAGAGAATTCTATGGACAGAGGAGCCTGGCAGGCTACGGTCCACAATATTGCAAAGAGTTAGACACAACTGAAGCAATTTGGCATGCATACATACACTAAGGCACTGTCAGTCTGCACAGACTTGATGGCTTGAACAATGGCAATTCATTCCTCATAGTTCTGGAGGCTGGAAGTACAAGGTCAAGGTGTCAGCAAGTTTTTCTCTTTGGCTTGCAGACGGCCACCTTCCGGCATGCCCTCACATGGTTTCTTGTGCGTGCCCACCCCTGACGTCTCTTTGTGTGTCCAGATTTTCCCTTCTTGTAAGAACAGCGGTTAGATTGCACCAGGCCCCACCCTACAGCCTTGCTTTCACCTATGCACCTCTTTAAAGGCCTTGTCTTCAAACACAACAACACTCTGAGGCACGGGAGGGTTAGGGCTTCAACATACATATTTAAACAGAATGTGATTCAGCCCCAAACAGGCATGTACTCAGCATGTCAATTAAGATGTGTGAGTGAGTCCAAAAATCACTTCGGGATCAACATGTCCACCACTATCGCCATCTTTACCCCTCAGACCCCATCGTCGGCCTATGGGCCCTTCCCAGGACATGGCACCCATTTAGCTCACCACCTCCATCACAGGTACACCTCTGCAATCGCTCACTTCTTTCTATCCTCTCAGCGACAAATGGTCCAAGCCACCATCCTCTCTCCTCTGCATTATCACAGTCAGTTCAGTTGCTCAGTCGTGTCCGACTCTTTGCAACCCCATGGACTTCAGCATGCCGGGCCTCCTTGTCCATCACTAACTCCCGAAGTTTGCTCAAACTCATGTCCATTGAATCCGTGATGCCATCCACCCATCTCATCCTCTGTCGTGACCTTCTCCTCCTGCCCTCAATCTTTCCCAGCATCAGGGTCTTTTCAAATGAGTCAATTCTTCACATCAAGTGGCCAAAGTATTGGAGTTTCAGCTTCAGCATCAGTCCTTCCAATGAACACCCAGGACTGATCTCCTTTAGGATGGACTGGTTGGATCTCCTTGCTGTCCAAGGGATTCTCAAGAGTCTTCTCCAACACCACAGTTCAAAAGCATCAATTCTTCTGTGCTCTGCTTTCTTTATAGCCCAACTATCACATCCATACATGACCACTGGAAAAACCATACCTTTGACTACATGGATCTTTGTTGGCAAAGTAATGTCTCTGTTTTTCAATATGCTGTCTAGGTTGGTCATAACTTTTCTTCCAAGGAGCAAGCGTCTTTTAATTTGATGGCTGCAGTCACCACATGCAGTGTCTTCTAATTGGTCTCTCTCCACTGGGGTGGCCGACCCACAACCCATTCTCCACGTGGCAGTGAAAATGACCCTTTTCAAATGTTATTCTGGTCAACAGATGCCCCCTGCCCTCACAACAAGGTCTGCATTCTTCAGTATGGCCCACAAGGATTACCTGATTGTAGCCCTCCTTACCTCCTCCTCAATTTCTTTCAGTTCTTCAAATGCACCACTCTTTTTCGCATGTACTCTTTGCTTCTTCTGGGACACTCTCCACATTTCCTCTAGCACACTGTTACTTGTTCATTAGTTTTTACATTAAAAGTCACTTCCTCCAGGAAGTCCTCCCTGATCTCCCCCACAAACGGGATTGGGTACCTCCTTTTATACTGTACTGCATGGTAAATTAGCTATCTCTTTCACTAGAAATCATAATAGGAAACGTGTCTCTGTTGCTCTTCCCCCAATGCCTAGCACTGTGTCAAAAATATAATAGATAATAAATATTGAATGAAAAAATTAGTGAAGGCAAGCATAGAACATGGCAAAAGTAATGGACACAATGAAAAAAGACCTGGGTCCTTGTCTCAACTCTGTCATTAACCAGCTACATCACAGTGTCTGTAGGCCAAGTATTATTGGGCTAGAAGCTCATCTCACAAAGTCTCTCTTCATTCTAAACAGCTATAATTCTTCATTTCTGATCCCAGGTAGAATAGACTGTGTTGTATCCAAGAAAGAGATCTTTTGCCTGCTACTGATTCAGACAGAATGCCAGTAGCTTGATGGAAATGTAAGAGGCCCAGGAAAGGCCAGCAGAAGGCAGAAGTAATAAAAAAGACTGTTCCCTGACACTAAACGTCTTCTGAATCAAGATGATTAAATAAATCATTCTTGACAACAATCCAAAGAGAAAAGAGACACTGAATGTAGTGACTTTTGGCCTCCCCTCCCCACAGTGTTTTTTTTCTTTTCCTCTGTCACCCTCCCTATATAAACTGATGGACTCTTGTTCTTAATGAAATCTGTGTATGGTGGGGGTGGGGGCAGGCATCTCTTTGATGAAGATCATTATGGATCAAGTCCCCAAACCTTCTCTTAGCTTGATGAGATTCTTGTCAATTTCCAACAAGCAAAACACAATTCGTTTTAAGTAATAAAGGCTCCTTTCTGGTTTGCAAGAACTAGGGTGAGGTGCGGGGTGGTAGTGGGGGGGATGCCAGTGAAGAAATGTAATTAAGAAGCCACATTTGGAAGATCATTAGTCAGCCATGGAAAACAGTAGGTGCATGTGCTACAGATCTGAAGAAAACCTGGCCGCCTACCTTTCTTGTATTTTATTTCTCCTCTTCTATTTTGTTTAAAAGCAGCAGCTCCTTCTCCTGTATGTTTGGTGCCAGCAAAGCAAAGAAAAAACGTGACTAGGGCAGGAACACATGTTCGCCACAGAAGAAAACTTCAGAGGTCTGTCAATACACTTGCCTTGTAGGGAAAACAGGTGTAGCTACAGAGTTGCAGAAGTTAAGCAGAAATAAAATGAATGCAACATAGAAGAATTCCTCTCAATGCAAAACTTGTCAGAGTGCCTTGGATACAAAGGTGAATGAAACAGAGCCTTGTCCTTGAGGATATCAGTCTATTTCAGGGATCCTCAACTTTGGTTGTTTACTGAAATCACCAGGGAGCTTGAAAAAACACTGATGCACCGTTGGTTGGGAATGTAAAATGGTGCAACCACATTGGAAAACCATATGATGGGCCCTCAAAAAATTTAAAATAGAATTACTATATGATCCAGCAATTCTATTTCTGCATATATACCCAAAAGAATTGAAAGCAGGGTCACTCATGTTCATAGCAGCATTATTCACAGTAATCAAAAGGTGAAAGCAACTAATCATCCATCAACAATGAATGGAAAAACAAAGTGGGTGTAAAAATATAAGGGGATATTATTTGGTCTCAAAAAGGAAGGGAATTTTGATATATGGTATAACAAATCAAATAAGCCAGTCATAAAAAGATAAATGCTATATAACTCTAATTATATGAGGTTCCTAAGTAGTCAAATTCATAGAGACAGAAAGTAGAATGATGGTTGCCAGGGGCTAGAGGCAGGAGGTAATGGTAGTTATTTAACGGGTACAGAATTTCGATTTTGCCGGATGAAAAGTTCAGTGGATGGCTGGTGGTGATGGTAGCGTAGCAATGTCCATGTACTTTATGCCACTGAAGTTAGACTTGAAACTAGGTAAGAAGATGAAGCTTACATTATGAGTATTTTGCCACAATTTAAAAATAATTAGGTATTTAATTGATTTAAAAAAAAAAAAAAACACTATTGCCAAAGTCCCACCACGAGTACAGTTCAGTTCAGTCGCTCAGTCGTGTCCACCTCTTTGTGACCCCATGAACCGCAGCACGCCAGGCCTCCCTGTCCATCACCAACTCCCAGAGTCCACCCAAACCCATGTCCATTGAGTCGTTTATGCCACCCAACCATCTCATCCTCTGTCGTCTCCTTCTCCTCCTGCCCTCAATCTTTCCCAGCATCAGGGTCTCTTCAAATGAGTCAGCTCTCTGCATCAGGTGGCCAAAGTATTGGAGTTTCAGCCTCAGCATCAGTCCTTCCAATGAACACCCAGGACTGATCTCCTTTAGGATGGACTGGTTGGATCTCCTCGCAGTCCAAGGGACTCTCAAGAGTCTTCTCCAACACCACAGTTCAAAAGTATCAATTCTTCAGTGCTCAGCTTTCTTTATAGTCCAACTCTCACATCCATACACGACCACTGGAAAAACCATAGCCTTGACTAGATGAACCTTTGTTGGCAAAGTAATGTCTCTGCTTTTTAATATGCCGTCTAGGTTGGTCATAGCTTTCCTTCCAAGGAGTAAGCGTCTTTTAATTTCACGGCTGCAGTCACCACCAGCGAGCCTGATTTAATTGGCCTGCAGTGTACCCTGGACATGGGGATTTTTAAAACCTCCTAGAAGATCCACTCGAGAAGTACTGCTGTCGACTTTAAAAACCACTGGTCTGGACAGAAAGAACTAAATCTGGAGTTAGGAGATCTGAATATCATTATCATTTAAAGCCACATGAGCACTTGAAACTTTGCTGAACCTGTTTACCTCTTTATGTGTAAACTTACACGACAGACAGACCCATCTCATGGTGGCGTTGCCAGGATTCACGGAAGTTCGACTGTGTGAAAAGATTTTATACTTGAACAATCACAAGGCGGTGGGAGGGAGGCTCACAAGGGCAGGGATATATGTATACATACAGTGGATTCATGATGCAGCACAGCAGACACCAACAGGACATTGTAAAGCAATTATATTCCAATTAAAAATTTTCTCTACATATCAAACAATAAGAATAATTTTTTTACTTTTAAAAATAGCTTCTATAACTAGCAAAAAACATAAGAAAAGAAAAGATCTATAAATGATGATGCAATCAGCTAAGTCCATTTTTTTATGCTAAGACAGGAAACTACTAGTCTTGGATGACAAGAAGCAAAATGCTGTCACTGCAAATGAACGTGTGAACTTAAAAAAAAAATTGTGACACAATTAGATGACGGAAAAACAAGCACAGAGATTATTTGCTTATCTCCCTGACATCTAAAGGCTTCCCTAGTGGCTCAGACAGCAAAGAATCCTCCTTCAGTGCAGGAGACCCAGGTTTGATCCCTGGGATGAGAAGACCCCCTGGAGAAGGAAATGGCTACCCACTCCAGGACTCTTGCCTGGAGAACCCATGGACAGGCAGCCTGGCCATCTACAGCACATAGGGTCGCCAAGAGTCAGACACGACTGAGCAACTGAGCGTGCACACTGACATCTAAATGCTTTTAGTCAATCCTCAAAGTGAAATGGATCTCTCCTCCCCTCCCTCAAAAGTCTCAAAGAACCCTGTTAGCATCTTTACTGTATCATCAACCCTGCATCCAAGTGGCCAGGATATAAGTCTACTACCCAGAGATCTTGGCTCCAGAAAGGCAAGCCATGACTGATGCATGGCCACAGGCCTCGCTGTGCCCAGCACATGGCAGACATTCAATAAATATTTGCTAAATCAGATTGAACTGCATTATTTAACATCATGTAAACCTGAGGCATGCGGTGCATCTCAAGCACTGCATCCCTGTCACCAGCAGATTCATTATTCCAAGGACAAGCTTTACTTCCATAAATAATAAGGATTAGGCATAGAGCAAGAACAGGGCCCCCCCCCCCACCAAAAAAAAAAGAGCTGCTGTGATACACACACATGATCACAACCCAAAGTAAAGGCTCTACTGTCCTTGACACCCAAGTCAGCCAACCATACTCTTCTACTTTGGTACAAATATTGGTCTATTTTTATAAACTTGAACGGTGAGCCAATATAAGCCCCAAATGATAACATATTTTATGTAAGGCGAAAGTATTTTTCCTTGAGTCATTAGGAGATATTAAAGCAGTGAGTAGACAGCTTATCAAAAAGCAGACATTACTTTACCAACTAGTCATGTATGGATGTGAGAGTTGGACTATAAAGAAAGCTGAGCGCAGAAGAATGATGCTTTTTAACTGTGGTGTTGGAAAAGACTCTTGAGAGTCTCTTGGACTGCAAGGAGATCCAACCAGTCCATCCTAAAGGAAATCAGTGCTGAATATTTATTGGAAGGACAGATGCTGAAGCTGAAACTCCAATAGTTTGGCCACCTGATGATAAGAAGTAACTCACCAGAAAAGAGCCTGATGCTGGGAAAGATTGAAGGTGGGAGGAGAAGGGGACGACAGAGGATGAGATGGTTGAATGGCATCACAAACTTGATGGACATGAGTTTGAGCAAGCTCCAGGAGTTGGTGATGGACAGAGAGGCCTGCCATGCTGCAGTCCATGGGGTCTCAAAGAGTCGGACACGACTGAATGACTGAACTGAACTGAACTGAAAAGCAGTGAGTTGGGTCAACCCTCCCAACACATAAGACCAGCCACTGCTGAAATGTAAGAAAGAAGAGACAAAATTCACTGCTCCTTCCTTTTATTTAGTCTCTTCTCTCTTAATCAGGGCATCAGTTTTTAATTGGAGTTAATTTTGATGTATACTATACAAAGGCACTTGGTAATCTCATTTGGCCTTCCATAACTCCAATTAGGAAAACTTATTTGGGAAGAGATGGTGGGGAAAAAATTACTAATTTTTGCATGTCTGTTATAGGCTAGGCCCTTTATTTTCTCATCCACTTGTCGCTCAGTCGTGTCCAACTGTTTGCAACCCCATGGACCGCAGCATGCCAGGCCTCCCTGTCCATCACCAAATCCCAGAGTTTGTTCAAATTCATGTCGATCAAGTCTGTGATGCCATCCAACCATCTCATCCTCTGTCGTCCCCTTCTCCTCCTACCTTCAATCTTTCCCAGCATCAGGGTCTTTTCCAATGAGTCAGTTCTTCCCATCAGGTAGCCAAAGTATTGGAGCTTCAGCTTCAGCATCAGTCCTTTCAACAAATATTCAGGACTGATTTCCTTTAGAATGGACTGATTTGATCTCCTTGCAATCCAAGGGACTCTCAGGGGTCTTCTCCAATACCACAGTTCAAAAGCATGAATTCTTCAGCGCTCAGCTCTCTTTACAGTCCAACTATCACATCTGTGCATGGCTACTGGAAAAACCAAAGCTTTGACCAGACAGACCTTTGTTGGCAAAGCAATGTCTCTGCTAATTTTTAATACGCTGTCTAGGTTTGTCATAGCTTTTATTCCAAGAAGCAAGAGTCTTTTAATTTCATGGCTGCAGTCACCATCTGCAATGATTTTCGAGTCCAAGAAAATAAAGCAATAAAATATTTTCTCATTAGAGTCTCATAACAACTCTGTCAGATAGTAATGTGTTCAGTTGCAAACAACAGAAACACTGATCTAAAGTGACTTAAGCAAATAGTATTTATTTTTCTCACATATAAAAGTTTGGAGATTGGGGCTGTTGGCACTGGCTCTCTTTCCTTTGTGTCTACTGCCTCTTGGCCACAAGATGGAAACTTTAGCTCCAGACACCATACCATGTTCAAGGTAAGAAGAGGGAGGGTCCATGCCCACTGTACTGTTCCCCTTTCTCTCTTTCTCTTTTTAAATCAAGAAACTAAATGCTTTCCCAGAAAGGCACTCCCACTGATTTCTGCTCATGTCTGGTTTAGACTGGGTTCTCTAGATGCTAAAATGGGGATTCTTGTGCAGGCAACTTATTGAGGGAATATTTTCAATAAAGCTCTTAAGGGAGCAAAGAAAGCAGACAGAAGAAGTCAGGCAAGGATGTGGGTTTAGCTGCAACCTCACCTCAGCCTGATTCCACCATGGAGCCAACTCATATTGAGGCAAGGGGTTCTGGCTTTCACATCCCTGTGTTGGTCAGACATTGGCTGCAAGCTGCTGAGGGCACGCAGCATAATCTGCTAGTCATTTCCAAGCAAGGAGGCTCCCTTTGGCTGAGGGCAATTCACAGCCATGGGATGACAGGTGCATTGTCCCAATAAAGGAAGAGGCCATCAAAGCATCTTCTACAATCTAAGGGTCTAAAACTAGGTCACATGACTGCCTCTGGGCACAATGGATATTTGGAAAGTAAATATCTGGTTTTTCAGCCTCAGTTGTGAGATATGAATGATTTGGTTGTCAGTCAACAACATCTTCCAAAACATCTCCTGAGATAGGACCCTCACTTGCTAAAGAGATAAATCTTTTTTCCTACTCCTGATATTTCCTTCCACGTGAAATGAATTCCACTTGAACAGTTGCCTCAAATTTTTTGGTCTCAGAATCCCTTTAAATTCTTAAAAATTATTGAAGACTTTGAAAAGCCTTGATTAATCTAGGCTAAATCTATAGCTATTTACCATGTTAGAAGCTAAAACTGATAAAATTTTAAATATTTATGGGAATTCCCTGGCAGTCCAGTGGTTATCACGTGGTGGTTTCACTTCCAGGGGCCTGGGCTTGATCCCTGATCAGGGAACCAAGATCCCACAAGCCAAGTAATGTGGCCAAAAACTTTTTAAAATATTTATGGACTAATTCATTTTAAAATAACAACAATAAATCCATTAAGTATTAACATAAATAACATGCTTACAAAAATATTATTTTCAAAAAAATTTAATTAAGAGTATAATTGTTACATAGTTTTACAATCTTAATGTCTGGCTTAATAGAAGACAGCTAGATTCTCATAGATTCTGCATTGTTTGTTTTGCAACATGTTTGGTTGAAGTATATCAAGAAAATCCAGCTTTGTAAAGACTTGGAATTGGAAAAGGGAAGAATATTTTAATATTTTCAGATAATTGTGGATATTCTGCTTTGATGCTACACCAAAACTCAATAAGCTGTAGTTTCTTAAAGATCAATTGCAACGTGAAACAATAAAACCAAATCAGTGAACTTTACAAACTCTGTTACACTGAAATTCTCTGACCTCTTGCAGTTTGAATGGATCTTTGTAACATCCTGGAGCATATTTTAAAAGTTCTGTTTCACTGAGTCAAGCTGATCTTCCAAACGTCACTTCATTTTGTCATACAGTATCCAAAGCCACATTCAGTAATATCACCATCAATATCATCAGGAAAGTGACACGCCCCCACCCCACCCCCATACCCGGGGCAGGGGACCAGCCACTTGCTGGGCATCTAAAAATAAAGTGCCACACAGTGCCTACAAACCAAGAGAGGAGAAAAAAAAAAAGTCTTTAAGTAGAAAAGCTGTCAAGTCCATGGTGGCAGATACAAGTTTTCTAAAATCCTAATTTTGCTTGTAAACACAGTTTTATCATTAGCAACAAATACTGTCAGTTACCTTGAAGTGCCAGTCACTTCATAAGAGAAAATGCTTGCCAAATGCCCAAGTCTGAATAATCACAGTTTGTCAGTAATGAGTGGCAAGTAAAATGATGTTCAAGAGGGAAAATCTAGTTTGGTTCACAGACCAAACAACAACACAAATGCTTCTCCTCTAGACAACCACAGTGTTCCAGGATACAGCACAAGTACACACAACCACAGAAGGAAGAAAACTAACAATGTTCATCAGAGTCACTCTTAAATGAAGCCTTTCGGGTTTTTTTCTCATTGTGTGGCAGGAAAGAACACAGTGACTACTAGGACAGCTTGGTGTCTCTGCTCTGATTCACACTCAGGCGTAAGCAATTTCACCCACTTTTGTGTGTGCATGATCAGTGCAAATATCAACACAGTGAAAAAGACAAATAGCATCTCAGCACCTTTAAGAAAATTCATTTGATTTCACTGACCCCCCTGAGAGGCTCTTGGGGACTCTCAGTGTTCTGAAGACTATGCTTTAAGAACTGCTGCACTAGAAAGCAACGGCAACCCACTCCAGTACTCTCGCCTGGAACATCCCATGGATGGAGGATCCTGGTGGGCTGCGGTCCATGGAGTCACGAAGAGTCGGACACGACTGAGCGACTTCACTTTCACTTTTCACTTTCATGCATTGGAGAAGGAACTGGCAACCCACTCCAGTGTTCTTGCCTGGAGAATCCCAGGGACGGGGGAGCCTGGTGGGCTGCCGTCTATGGGGTCGCACAGAGCCGGACAAGACTGAAGCGACTTAGCAGCAGCAGCAGCACTAGAAAGTGATGCCAGGTCCACTTTGGCTTCCTGTTGACCAACCCGTATCCAGAGAGAAAGAGGAGGATGAATTCTGCATTCCCAGCCTCTTCTCAATCTCAACAACTGGAATTCATCTTTCCTTCCCTCCAAGGGAGTGAACTAGGATTCCTGCCATTACTGAAAATCCTGTCAGGTAACTGTTGATGCCATTTACAAAACCTAAGTCAACGCTTTATTGTTATCATTTGTTTTATTTTATTTTTTAAAATGTTATTGCAACATAACTGATTTAAAATGTTGTGTTAATTTCTGCCGTACAGAAAAGTGAATCAGTTATACAAATACACTGCTGTTGTTTAGACGCTAGGTCATGTCTGACTCTTTGTGACCCCATGGGCATTAGTATACCAGGCTTCCCTGTCGGTCACTATCTCCTGGAGTTTGCTCAAACTCATGTCTACTGAGTCAGTGATGCCATTCAACCATTTCATACCCTGTCGCTCCCTTCTCCTCTTGCCCTCGATATACACACACATGCCCACTCTTTTTCTAGATTCTTTCCCCATTCAGTTCAGTTCAGTCGCTCAGTCATGTCTGACTCTTTGCAACCCCATGGACTGCAGCACGCCAGGTCTCCCTGTCCATCACCAAATCTCAGACTTTACCCAAACTCATGTCCATTGAGTCGGTGATGCCATCCAGCCATTTCATCCTCTATCGTCCCCTTCTCCTCCTGCCCTCAATCTTTCCCAGCTTCAGGGTCTTTTCAAATGAGTCAGTTCTTCCCATCAGGTGGTCAAAAATTGGCGTTTCAGCTTCAACATCAGTCCTTCCAATGAATACCCAGGACTGATTTCCTTTAGGATGGACTGGTTGGATCTCCTCGCAGTCCAAGGGACTCTCAAGAGTCTTCTCCAACACCACAGTTCAAAAGCATCAATTCTTCAGCACTCATCTTTCTTTATGGTCCAACTTTCACATCCATACATGATTATTGGAAAAACCATAGCCTTGACTAGATGGACCTTTGTTGCAAAGTAATATCTCTGCTTTTTAATATGCTGTCTAGGTTGGTCATAACTTTCTTTCCAAGGAGTAAGCATCTTTTAATGTCATGGCTGCAATCACCATCTGCAGTGATTTTGGAGCCCCAAAAAATAAAGTCTGACACTGTTTCCACTGTTTCCCATCTATTTGCCATGAAGTGATGGGACTGTATGCCAGTGATCTTAATTTTCTGAATGTTGAACTTTAAGCCAACATTTTCACTCTCCTCTTTCACTTTCATCAAAAGGCTCTTTAGTTCTTCTTCACTTTCTGCCATAAGGGTGGTGTCACCTGAACATCTGAGAGGTTATTGATATTTCTCCCGGCAATCTTGATTCTAGCTTGGGCTTCATCCAGCCCAGCATTTCTCATGATGTCCTCTGCATATAAGTTAAATAAGCAGTGTGACAATATACAGCCTTGACGTACTCCTTTTCCTATTTGGAACCAGTCTGTTGTTCCATGTCCACTTCTAACTGTTGCTTCCTGACCTGCATACAGATTTCTCAAGAGGCAGGTCAGGTGGTCTGGTATTCCCACCTCTTTCAGAATTTTCCACAGTTTATTGTGATCCACACAAAGGCTTTGGCATAGTCAATAAAGCAGAAATAGATGTTCTTCTGGAACTCTCTTGTTTTTTCGATGGTCCAGCGGATGTTGGCAATTTGATCTCTGGTTCCTCTGCCTTTTCTAAAACCAGCTTCAACATTTGGAAGTTCACGGTTCATGTATTACTGAAGCCTGGCTTGGAGACTTTCGAGCATTACTTCACTAGCGTGTGAGATGAGTGCAATTATTCAGTAGTTTGAGCATTCTTTGGCATTGCCCTTCTTTGGGATTGGAATGAAAACTGACCTTTTCCAGTCCTGTGGCCACTGCCAAGTTTTCCAAATTTGCTGGCATATTGAGTGCAGCACTTTCAAAGCATCATCTTTCAGGATTTGAAATAGCTCACTCAACTGGAATTCCATCACCTCCACTAGCTTTGTTCCTTGTGATGCTTCCTAAGGCCCATTTGACTTCACATTCCAGGATGTCTGGCTCTAGGTGAGTGATCACACCATTGTGATCATCTGGGTTAAAGAGATCTTTTTGTACAGCTCTTCTGTGTATTCTTGCCACCTCTTAATATCTTCAGCTTCTGTTAGGTCCATACCATATCTGTCCTTTATTGAGCCCATCTTTGCATGAAATGTTCCCTTGGTATCTCTAATTTTCTTGAAGAGATCTCTAGTCTTTCCCATTCTATTGTTTTCCTCTCTTTCTTTGCACTGATCACTGAGGAAGGCTTTCTTATCTCTCCTGGCTACTCTTTAGAACTCTGCATTCAAATGGGAATATCTTTCCTTTTCTCCTTTGCTTTTTGCTTCTCTTCTTTTCACAGCTATTTGGAAGGCCTCCTCAGACAACCATTTTGCCTTTTTGCATTTCTTTTCCATGGGGATGGTCTTGATCCCTGTCTCCTGTACAATGTCACAAACCTCTGTCCATAGTTCATCAGGCACTCTTTGACTATCAGATCTAGTCTCTTAAATCTATTTCTCACTTCCACTGCATAATCTTAAGGGATTTGATTTAGGTCATACCTGAATGGTCTAGTGGTTTTCCCTACTTTCTTTAATTTAAGTCTGAATTTGGCAATAAGGAGTTCATGATCTGAGCCACAGTCAGCTTCCAATCTTGTTTTTGCTGACTGTATAGAGCTTCTCCATGTTTGTCTGTAAAGAATATAATCAATCTGATTTCAGTGTTGACCATCTGGTGATGTCCATGTGTAGCGTCTTCTCTTGTGTTGTTGGAAGAGGGTGTTTGCTATGACCCGTGCGTTCTCTTGGCAAAATCCTATCAGCCTTTGCCCTGCTTCATTCCGTACTCCAAGGTCAAATTTGCCTGTTACTCCAGGTATTTCTTATCTTCCTACTTTTGCATTCCAGTCCCCTGTAATGAAAAGGACATCTTTTTTGGGTGTTAGTTCTAAAAGGTCTTGTAGGTCTTCATAGAACTGCTCAACTTCAGCTTCTTCAGTGTTACTCGTCGGGGCATAGGCTTGGATTACTGTGATAGTGGCGGTTGTGGGGTGCTGGAGCGCTGGAGCAGCAAGCGGCCAAGAGGAGGTACCTCACATCCAAGGTCAGGAGCAGCAGCTGTGCTTTGCTGGAGCAGCCGTGAAGAATGCCCACGTCCAAGGTAAGAGAAACCCAAGTAAGACGGTAGGTGTTGCAAGAGGGCATCAGAGGGCAGACACACTAAAACCATAATCACAGAAAACTAGCCAATCTGATCACAGGACCACAGCCGTGTCTAACTCAATGAAACTAAGCCATCCCATGTGGGGCCACCCAAGACGGACGGGTCATGGTGGAGAGGTCTGACAGAATGTGGTCCACTGGAGAAGGGAATGGCAAACCACTTCAGTATTCTTGCCTTGAGAACCCCATGAACAGTAGGAAAAGGCAAAATGATAGGACACTGAAAGAGGAACTCCCCAGGTCAGTAGGTGCCCAATATGCTACTGGAGATCAGTGGAGAAATAACTCCAGAAAGAATGAAGGGATGGAGCCAAAGCAAGAACAACACGCAATTATGGATGTGACTGGTGATAGAAGCAAAGTCCGATGCTATGAACAGCAATATTGCATAGGAACCTGAAATGTTAGGTCCATGAATCAAGGCAAATTGGAAGTGGTCAAACAGGAGATGGCAAGAGTGAACATTGACACTTTTGGAATCAGTGAACTAAAATGGACTGGAATGGGTGAATTTAAGTCAGATAACCACTACATCTACTACTGTGGGCAAGAATCCCTCAGAAGAAATGGAGTAGCCATCATAGTCAACAAAAGAGTCCGAAATGCAGTACTTGGATGCAATCTCAAAAATGACAGAATGATCTCTGTTCATTTCTAAGGCAAACCATTCAGTGTCACAGTAATCTTTCCCCATAAGAGGTCATGATAGAGTATTGAAAAGAACTCCCTGTGTTATACAGAAGGTCCTTATTAGTTATCTGTTTTAAATGTAATAGTAAGTGTCAATCCCAATCTCCCTCGAAGGTTTTTAATCATTCAGTTTACCTCCTAAGGTAACAAGCTGCTTACAGCAGAAACCCTGAACCAAGAGGGGGCGTCCAGCCCAATCTTAGACAATTTGAAGCTATTTCCTGGGAATCTGACCCAGGTGTGGTTGCGTCCCATCCTCTAAACAGTAGATATTTGTCTTTGTTGTTTAACCAATACATAGGTCTGGAGAAGTAGTCCCTTCTGGAGCAAAGGGAAGATGTCTTCTTTCATCTTCTGGAATCAGCATCAGAATTTGATTTTGACTATGCAATCCCATGGCAGGCCGTCATGGTGAGACTGCCAATCAAAGTGCACTTCCTACAAGTGTGACTAGAGACTCCTTGGAAAACTAAACACTCATCCCTTGAATTTGAACCATGAGCTGAGTGACTCTGAGGCTGAAGATGAATGATCACTCACCCTAAAGGCAGTCCCATAGAGACTGTCTGCTAGCTCTTGCCACCTACACCTAGTTCTGTCAAAGACCAGTGCACGCATTTTTATTCCTGTTCTCTAAGCTACCCCATAACCTCCTTTAAAACCCCTTTTGCTAAATCAGGCAAAGTCTGTTTCTGTTGCTTGCACCAAATGACTCTAATTGATACAGCCCCAAAGACAAATTGCAATCTCTACCCTAGGAAGAGCATAAACTGCTTACAGCTCCCCAAATCCCAATTTTCCAGGCTTGAAAATGTTGAGATCCACAAGGCACCTGTTATATTTCATGGAGGCCCAGTAGCTGGGGCTTGTGTGTATTTTCACAGCATTCATTTCCATACTGCCTTCTATCAAGCCTTAGTGGGAAGTCTTTTCACAGCCATTTCCTGGGGAAGTCATGATATTTCCCAAGCCCCTGAGACAGAACCTTTTAATTATCATTTGATAGAGGAAACACTATGAGTTCGATTTTTATTTCATGTTTTTAGCACAGAATATGCTGGGCAAATGAGCATTTATGCTTTGGAGCCATGGCTGAAATTGAAGCCATATAAAATCACTAGTTTGAATTTACTATTATTCTGATTGCACTGGTCAGTCTCTGGACAGGTGATAAAGTTTCTATTGATTACCCACAGTCAGTGTTACACATATATGTTACACATATACATATATTCTTACACTGAACAGTCTGATGCAGTAGGGAGGGGAAATAGGGTGGTCAGGGTTACTACGTGACATCCAGTGTCAAGAGACCATCCTGTATGCTGGGGTCACAAACTCAGATGGCTAAGAGACCAGCATGTGGCAAATCTGAAAATAGCAGACCGCCAGGGAAAGGGACCAGCTGAAGAATTCATGCCTCATTTCAAGGGAGGAACCTGACATCCACTCCAGACAACTGAAAGCTGCCCTAAAAAGGGATTTGCGAGCTTTGCAAACACAGGCAAGTTGAGTTTCTTCACTGCATTTCACTTTTCACATCATGAAGTGGGGATAGAAATAGAGCTGCTTTGAAGTTCAAATGAGATGGGACTATTGAAGCATGCTCGTAAAACTTTGAAAAGGGTGGGTTACTATAAACTGCCTTGTCCTGTGTTTAACAGCAAAGTTTACATGCCCTCAATGTCACTATTTAGTAATGCAGAGATGAAAGCTGCCACGGCATTCTGCGCTTTAAAGAGAAGACACTCTGACTTTGATGTAACAAAGAATTAAGAAAGTCAGAAGTATTAGCATATCCACATGAGGACACAGAAACAGAGGGAAAAGTAGTCAACATACTAACATCAGGATTAAAATAATGGCCCAGTGGCAACACTTGTCTTTTAGGCTT
This sequence comes from Dama dama, assembly GCF_033118175.1. Lineage (NCBI taxonomy): Eukaryota > Metazoa > Chordata > Mammalia > Artiodactyla > Cervidae > Dama > Dama dama. The sequence goes on along the minus strand of NC_083699.1, from coordinate 4,734,980 downwards.
ATCATAGAAGCTGTCTGCAGTTTTGTAAGCAGTTTGTTGTAATTATTATTATGGAGGTGATGGAATTCCAGCTGAGCTATTTCAAATCCTAAAAGATGATGCTGTGAAAGTGCTGCACTCAATATGCCAACAAGTTTGGAAAACTCAGCAGTGGTCACAGGACTGCAAAAGGTCAGTTTTCATTCCAATCCCAAAGAAGGGCAAAGCCAAAGGATGTTCAAACTACCCACAATTGTACTCATCTCACACGCTAGTAAAATAATGCTCAAAATTCTCCAAGCCTGGCTTCAACAGTATGTGAACTGAGAACTGAGAATATTCACGCTGGTTTTAGAAAAGGCAGAGGAACCAGAGACCAAATTGCCAACATCCGCTGGATCATTGAAAAAGCAAGAGAGTTCCAGAAAAACATCTGCTTCATTGACTACGCTAAAGCCTTTGACTGTGTGGATCATAACAAACTGTGGAAAATTCTTAAAGAGATAAGAATACCAGACCTCCTTACCTGCCTCCTGCAAAACCTGTGTGCAGGTCAAGCAGCAACAGTTAGAACTGGACATGGAACAGCAGACTGGTTCCAAATAGGAAACGGAGTATGTCAAGGCTGTATATTGTCACCCAGCTTATTTATGCAGAACTTCTATGCAGAATGCATCATGAGAAATGCTGGGCTGGATGAAGCACAAGCTGGAATCAAGATTGCCGGGAGAAATATCAATAACCTCAGATATGCAGATGACACCACTCTTATGGCAGAAAGAGAAGAGGAAATAAAGAGCCTTTGATGAAGTTGAAAGAGGAGAGTAAAAAAGCTGGCTTAAAACTCAACATTCAAAAAATGAAAATCGTGGCATCCAGTCCCATCACTTCATGGCAAATACCTGGGGAAACAATGGAAACAGTGACAGACTTTATTTTCCTGGGCTCCAAAATCACTGCAGATGGTGACTGCAGCCATGAAATTAAAAGATGTTTGCTCCTTGGAAGAAAAGCTATGACAAACCTAGACAGCGTATTAAAAAGCAGAGACATTACTTTGCAACAAAGGTCCATCTAGTCAAAGCTATGGTTTTTTCAGTAGTCATGTATGGATGTGAGAGTTGGACCATAAAGAAGGCTAAGTGTTGAAAAATCGATGCTTTTGAACTGTGGTGTTGGAGAAGATTCCCTTGGAATGCAAGGAGATCAAACCAGTCCATCCTAAAGGAAATCAACCCTGAATATTCATTGGAAGGACTGATGCTGAAGCTGAAATGCCAATACTTTGGCCACCTGATGCAAATAGCCAACCGATTAGAAAAGACCCTGATGCTGGGAAAGACTGGAGGCAGGAGGAGAAGGGAACAACAGAGGACGAGATGGTTGGATGGCATCACCAACTCGATAGACATGAGTTTGAGCAAGCTCTGGAAGATAGTGAAGGACAGGGAAGCCTGGCATGCTGCAGTCCATGGGGTGTCAAAGAGTCAGACATGACTGAGTGACTGAACAACAAGTAGTTGCCTGCAGCTTTGTAAGTAATCTATTATTATTACTAATTCATTCAAATGTGACACCACTGGCTATAGTTAAAAAGAACTGACAACCTGGAATACAGTCAGATCATGGTGAGCAAAGAAGAGAAAACTGAATTTCCTCTGGGCAAACTACCCTGTTTCTGCTCAGTCTTGAGAGTAAGCAGAATGATGGAGGGCATACTGAAACCCAGAAGAAGAAAAAAAAATCACACGCAAAATTTTTTTAAGGATTTGTGTCTTAAAAGTTCTCATCACAAGAAAAATAATGCATAACGATGTGTGGTGATAGCTGTTAAGTGGGGTTATTGTAGCAATCAATTCACAATACGTGTAAATACCAAATCATTGGGTTGTATGCCTGAAGCTATTATAATACAATATTATACGTAAATTATATATTAACTTCAGAAAAAGGATTTGTGGGTGGAATTTAACCCATGAGCACTCAATTTATATCCATTGTTCTAAAGGGTGTCTGAAAAGAACAAATATAAGTATCTCTTTTATTGTATTTGCATGCCTTGTCAAATACCTACTCTCAGTCAACATTCAATAGGGTGTCTATTAAATAGCTAAAACACCCTCATCTGCACTTATGAGAAAAATAAGGCTGAGACATTTTGAATACCTACTCAAAGTTACATAGCCACTAAGTGACTTGGCTGAACTTTGTTCCCAGGTGTGTATAAAGCCCTTGTTTTTTTTTTTTCCAGGAAAAACCCATGGCTTAAATGTCCACAGTGCACAGATGGATGTTTTGTTCAGCCTATGAAGCTTTAAGAAGGTTGAGTTCATTACCAACATTTAACAGGAAAGAACTGTTACAGAAAAATCTGGCTTTCCAGTTTTAGGGAAAGACAAAATAGTGTACCATCTAGCACCTCTGGACGTGCTGGAGCATCTGGCCACCTTGGAGGTCCAGATGCCACTGGGCTGGTTGGTAGCCTTACGCTTGGATGGGCCAGGTCTGCCCCTGTGTCCCACTGACTCTTACCAGCTGCCCCATCAGCTGACTCTTAGCACTGACGTCACTTCCTCAGCCCTTGTGGACACTGCAGCGTGTTGCATTCCCCTTGCGTTCAGCACGTTTTCATCCCAGACAAAGGAGAGTAGCTACCTCCTCCCCTGGCACACGCAGGCAGGAAGCCTGGCAAGTGCTGTGAAGCACCCTCCATTCAGTGAAGTAGAGCTAATCTGCCTGTGGGGTTCGCGTGAATAGCGTGCCTATGGCAATGTTTAGGATTTGAATGCTTTAATCAAGGTATATGAAATCGGTATACTCTTTCCTTTCTCATTGACCGGAAAGGAATGTACATCTTTGTTCAGACTTTGATCAGGTAAATAGCCATTTTACTTCAAGTGACACGAGAGAAGGGGCAGAGCTTAGCTGGTAGGACGCAGGGCTTTTTTGAATTGAAACTGGCACACGGATCTGCATGAGAACTTGTCAACTTCAAGCAAGCAGAACACTCTGCCTCAACACCAGACACAGATTCTAAAAGCTACCAACGTCACCTTAAACGGCATCTAATGTCCCAAGTTTGAGTCTTAGAGTGCCAAGAATCATTTTGATCTACAAAGGCCGGTGGGCTCATCATAGGGAAAGAAAGAAAGAGAGAAAGAGGGAGACAGAAAAATACACACATCTGTGCATACACATACACACTGTCAAATGAAATAATTCACTAGAAACTGGCCTTGTCTTACTTCCCCCCAAAATCTTCCTTGGCTAATCCAATTTCATCTTTATACTATTTCTTCTGAGCAGTTGTGTATTCAGTCTACATTACATTATTTTATACTTATTGAATTATTAGTTCTTGGAATTGAATTGTAGAATTAAAGTGCTGAAGGGAACTTAAAGGATCATTTAATTTAGGACTTTCATTTTATAGATGAAAATGAAACCCAACAAATTTTAAAGATTTGCTCAAGATCACAAAGATTGCTGACTAAGGGCCCACTTGACCGAGTTCCATGGTCCTTATACTCCAAGATACATTTATTTATTATGCACCCTTCCAAGCATGTTCTGAAAATGGCAGCCAGGTGATGTGTGTGGCCAGGGGATGATGTCTGTAATTTACCTTAAACACTTCAGCTCAGGCTGTGTCTGCTAGTCTCCATGTACACTCTTAGGACAGTTGGTTGCCCTAATCAAGAATTCACAGGTAGCATTTAATCAAAGTGCTATACACCAAAGAGGAATATCAGAAGGCTTCAGCTACCTTCAATCAACACCAGAGATTTGCTCATTATAATAAATATTATTAATAGGCTTTCATTGGTGAAATTAGTGACTTCTTTAGTAACATAATGGATACTATAAATGAACCGCCATTGGTAAAATTGGTGCTGTTCAAGATAGAATGTTTTATAGACACGCCCCTTTTTCACAAGTAATGTGAACTCTTCACCTTTGCCCATAAGGATGGTGCCCAGACATAGAATCAGAAATGGTCCTATGTCCAGCCCTGATTCCTGAGTATTCTTTGGGGCTGCTTCCACTATAAGGTTAACTGGATCATGCCTGTAAGCTCAGATGAAGCCTTCGTACAAGCCTTCTCTTTTGTGGCTAGAGGCCCAAAAGAGGAGAGAACTGGGACTTCCTGAGGTTACAGAGCAGCTTCCATGAACTGTTTCTTATGGATACATGTCTGTTAAATAAATGTCCATATGTGTATGGAGTTTGGTTAAAGGCTCACTTTGGTACGCAGAAACCAACAGGACATTGTAAAGCAAGTATCCTCCAATTAAAAAGAAAAAGAAGACTCACTCTGAATGTAAATGAATATAGTGAGACTGTCAGAAAGTATCCAGTCTCACTGACTTCTAAGACTGTGGGCTACTGATTCCTTCCAAAAACAATCTAATACTTGTGAATGACAATTAAGAGCTGAATTATATACTTGAAAAATGCCTATGCTGAAGTCCTAACCCTCAGTACCTCAGAATATGACCTGACTTGGAGACAGGATCTTCACAAAGATAATGAAGTTAAAATGAAGCTGTCAGAATGAGCTCTAATCCAGTATGACTGATATCCTTACAAAAAGGGAGAGCCTGGAGACAGATACACAGAAAGAACCCACATGTAATGAAGGCAAAGGTCAGGGTAAAGTATCTATAAACCCAGGAACACAAAGAAGGCCATCAAACCACCAGAAGCTAGGGGAGGGCCATGGAACAGATCGGTCTCACAGCCTTCAGAAGGAACCAGCCCTGCCAATACCTTGATCTTGGACCCCTACCCTCCAGAACTGAAGGACAACTGTGAAACTGTTAATTAAGTCATTGAGAATATAGTATTTTTTGACAGCAGTCCCAGCAAACTAACACAATGACCAGACAGGCTTAGGTCTACTTGTAAAAAGGTTTCAATAATTGGTTGGACTCATAAGTCTAGTTTCACAATGGTTACCAATAGCTACTGTGTAATTCCCAGAACATCTAATTGCATTAAGCTGTTGTTCAGTTACTAACTCATGTCCATGTAATTCCCAGAACAAATAATTGCATTAAGTTGTACCCCTGCTTAAGAATTTACTGAACAACCTTGATTATGGAAGGATGAGGCTGACACTACCTAAACCCACTGTCAATGCTCTCTAACCAAAGTCTACTAGGAATAACTGACATTCAAACAAATCTGTGTTTATTGCCTCATTGTAACAACGCAGAATGCACATCAAAGGCAGCCATGGAGGTCTCAATAAGAGGGTGTCAGAAAGGACTGGTAAGACTTGAACTTGGTAATAAATTGGGGGAGATTTCAAGGAAAGGGGGCTTTGCTCTTAACTGAATACTGTCGGGACCAGAGTGGTTCTGTTATTGGCTATTTTAATAATTCTAATCTAAAAGGCAGAAGGAACAAACTAAGGCTAAAGCTATAACTGAAAAAGAAACAACTACCATTCATACTAGCCCCTAGGGAAGGGAGTTTTGTGGTTTGGACAATGTTCTTCTTGTTGCATGTGCTCACACACGACCATGGAGCCCCCGTATCTTTCTCCTGTTCCGTTACATTCACAAAGTGATCCTGCGTGATGTTTGCATTCTGTGAAATTTTCGATGTTTAACAAAACACCAGAGTTTTAGCTGTGAGTGCTGGGCCCACTCCCATTAGGACCTGCTTCTCTCTTCCTCACCACTGCTCAATCTCAACATCATTAAAAAGCAGGACAGCTGGATAATATGTCTCCAGATGTGGTGCAAGAAGAAGTATACTGTGACTTCCCTGGTGGTCCAGTGGCTAAGACTCCATGCTCCCAACGCAGGGGGTCTGGGTTCCATCCCCAGGATCAGGGAACTAGATCCCACATGCCGCAACAAAGAGTTCTCAAGCCACAACTAAAAAGATTCTGCGTGCCACAACAAAGACTGAAGATCCCAAGTGCTGCAACTAAGATGCAGCATAACCAAATACATAAATATTAAAGAAAAAGAAGGAGGAGAGGAGGAAGACGTATATACCACATTACCTCTGGAGTACTCTCGTCAAAAAGAAAAAGAATATGAATCTAATTAAACCTCTAGACCAGCACTGCCCAATGGAAAGGACATACAAGCTACATCATGTGATTTAAAATTTTCTAGTAGCTGCATTAAAAACAACAACAACAATAAAGAGGTAAAATTAACTTTTAAGTGTACTTCATTTAGCTAATATACCCAGAATACACTAGGGCTCCCTGGTGGTTCCGGGTAAAGAATCTGCCTGCAGTGTGGGAGACCTGGGCTCGAGCCCTGGGTCAGGAATTTCTGGGGAAGGGAATGGCAACCCGCTCCATATTCTCGCCTGGAGAATCCCATGAAGAGGAGGCTGGCGGGCTACAGTCCAGGGGTCCCAGAGCCGGACGTGACCGAGCGACACACGAACTTCACTCCAAAATATTTTCATCTTAATATGTAATAAATAAAAAAATATTAATAAATTGTTCTATATTCTGTTTTTTCCATAGCAAGTCTTTGAAATCTGGTGTGTATTTTATACTTACAGCACATTACAATTCAGATTAACCATACTGAATATGCCCAATCACCACACATGACGAGTGGTCACCATATAGACAGGGCTGCTCTAGACCCAACACCCAATTTTGAGGATATATGAGAAATAGAACAACATCTCTCTCCATCAAAGAATGCAATTAACCTAAAATCTGTGAAATTCTACATGAAGGATTCAGTTTCTTCAACAAATAAATGGTAAAGGAAACTAAAGGAGAGGAGAAATGTTTATAGATTAAAAGATTCCTCAAGGACAGGTTAGCTGCATAAATGCAATCTGTGGACTCTGTGTGAATTTTGATTTCAAAAATCAAACTGTAAAGATGTCTTTGTAGTCATCTGGGGAAACTGAATACCACAGACTGTCTTTTGGATGATATTATTTTTGTAATTATTATTAACTTTGTTGGCTGTCCGTAATGTCTAATTCCTTGTCCTTAACGGGATAAGTCTGAGCTTATTTAATTATGTTCAAAGCCTTCCAGCGAATGTTCCCACTTTACCCACCTAATCTCAGCCATCACCATTGAAAACTGAATCTTCCCTAGGAGGACGTCTTCACTACCCTCACTCCTGTTAGTAACTCATGATCCTTCTACTTTGCTCATCTGAAATAACCACTCTCTCCAAAACTCAAAGACTTACACTTCCTTGAAGTCAACACTTCCTTAATAAACACCAATTTCCTTCCTCAAAATCAAATATTCACTTGTGTTTGAAGTAACCCTAACTCACTCAACTCAGTTTCTCCAATAGAGCCTAAGTGCTAAGATGCTAGAAATCATGTCCTTCCTTACAGACAACAGACAACTTAATAGACAGCTTCAGGAGTATCTGGCCGGCCCCACACGCCCCTTCTCAGAATTCTTTCCACCGGACAAGGGTGGGCAAAAAGGAGCTATGTTTGCATTGATCAAGGCAGCCAGCCTGGCCTCAGCGATTGGACAAGGAGCAGTCAGCTGCCCAAGGCTAAGCCAATCAGATCCGCTAAGATCTGATGGTGACTCATCTTCCAGGGGACCATAAACTCCAACTGTGCAGGCTGACTACATTTGACCCCGTGCTCTGGGAAGCATTGAGAGCTAGTCTGCAGACAGAGGAAGAAAAACAAATAGACTAGGAGGAAGAATTGGAGAGCACAAGTTGCCTCTTCCTGGAGGCTTTTGCATCTCTGATCCCAAGGTTGAACCCTGCCAGCACTGCCTACCGTGTTTTCCATGTGAGGCCTCCTGGATTAGTCTAAGATAAGTTCCTTGCAATCAAAAGAGCCTAGGCAGACTTAACCCAAAGCAGGGCACACCCCTAGCACTTTTATACGTGGTGAATTCAATGCAAGGGAAACCATTTACATGTTATCACATGGTATCCAGTCATTCATCTGCCAGGGTGATTTCTATTTGTGCTTCAGAGGTGGCAAAAGAGGCGTTGCAGGAGGGAGGCCAGTGATGGGGCAGCAGGAAGCCGAGTCCCTGATGACAGAATCAGGGATAGTGTGAAGGGCAGGTTACGGGGTGCTGAGGAGAGAACGAGGCTGAACCGATAGCGGGGAGAAGTGAGGACAACACTCTGAGTCCCAGACGGGCAAACAGGAGCAATAATGGGGCTGGGCACCAAGGCCAATGAAACAGAAGGGGAAGGACAGTACGTGGGGGAAAGCCAGAACTGGGAAGACAGATGCATGCATAGGCTTGCTGCCATTTACGTAGCGCAGACAGCTGGAAAAACCAAGTTTACAAATCACCTGCTTCCATTATGGAATCAGATTCTCCCTTTTACTGCCATCTCTTCTCTCAGATTCAACGACAGCCTGCTATTAGATTTTTAATCCGACAAAACTGATGTTGAAGGAGGGGAATGTGTTGTTTGAGGCCTCAAGAATATGTCAGTTCTGCTGGTTCTCGAGGATCCACATTCTGTGCTGGCCCTACGTGGGTGAGGTTCTCTGGGAAACCTTAGATCAGGCCTAGGGAGGCGGGGAGAAGCAGGGAGTACTGGGGACCCTTTCCACTCCGCCTTTCCTCACTTCTCACTAAGGACTAAGTGTTGTTTTACTCTTGAAGGGAGAGACCTAAGAATAAAGAGCCCTGGGAGAGCTGCCTGGTATATAGCCCTACCTTAACAGCTAGTTCAGACAGAAGGGGAGAGCAGGATCGGATTAGAGTGTATATAAAGGAGAGAGGACAGGACTCCCGGGGGAGGTAGAAGTTTTAAGAGTATCTGTTCCCTCTCTCTGGGCTGCATTCTTTACCCCCTTCTTCGCTTATCACACTCGTACTTCAAGACCCCAAAAAATGTCCACTTTTCTTATCCTCCTCCTATTTGTCCAGGAAGCATAATTCACCCTCCTCTCTTTTCTCAATCCTATTATGATATTTATCACACTGTACTAGAGTTTCCATAGAATTTCTGCTCTTAGCTGAGGAGCTAAGAGCACAGATACTGGAGTTAAAGCCACCTGCAAGACCAACAGGGGGTTAACCTCCAAAACCATACAAACAGCTCGTGCAGCTCAATATCAACAAAACAAATAACCCAATCAGAAAGGGGGCGGATGGCCTAAATTAACATCTCTCCAAAGAAGACACACAGATGGCCAAGAGGCACAAGAAAAGGTGCTCACCATCACCAATTCTTAGAGAAATGAAAACCACAACTACAATGAGGTATCATATCGCGCTAGTTATAAAGGCTGTCATTAAAAAGTCCAAAAACAATAATTGCTGGAGAGGGTGTGTATGAAAGAGAACCTTCCTACACAGTTGGTGGGGATATAAATCTCCACAGCCATTGTGGAGAACACTATGGAGCTTCCTTCAAAAATAAAGCGAAAAATAGAGCTACCAAAAGATCCAGCAATCACACTCCTGGTCATATTTCTGGAGAAAACCATCATTCAAAAAGGATACATGTACCCCAGTTGTTCATTGCATCGCTATTTATAATAGCCAGGACATGGAAGCAACCTAGATGTCCACCAACAGGAATGGATAAAGAAGATGTGGTGTGTATATACACACATGTATATATGTACACACACACACACACACACACACACACACACACAAAATGGAACATTACTTAGTCATGAAAAATGAGATAATTCCATTTGCAGTGACATGGATGGGCCTGGTGCTTGTCATACTAAGTGAAGTCAGACAGAGACAAATATAATATGACATCACTTATACATGGAATCCTAAAAAAAAAATGAACAAATGCACCCATTTACAAAACAGAAATTGAGTCACAGATATAGAAAACAAACAGTGTTACCATGGGGGAAGGGTGGGATGGGGGAAGGGATAAATTGGGAGATTGGAACTGAGATATACACACCACTGTATCTAAAATAAGCAACTAATAACCTACTGCATAGCACAAAGAACTGTATTCAATACTCTGTAAGGACCTAGATGGGAATAGAATCTAAAAAAGAGTGGATATATGTACACGTAAAACTGATTCACTTTGATGTACCACAGAAACCAACACAGCATTGTAAATCAATTATACTCCAGTAAAAACAACTTAAAAATAATTATATTCTGAGAAAATAAAACTCCTACAAGGGTACACCAAAAAAAACAAAACCACCTGCCAAATCCTAGTTCTTCCACGTACCAGCTTTATGACTCAGACTAAGATACTGAACCGCCAAGATCTTTACTTTCTTCATTTATGAAATAGGACCGTGGTACAGGCCTCATAGGGTTATTATGAGGGTTAAACACTCTGTCCTTAGAAGGGTGTGGCATGCATGGTAGCATCATGTACACAAGAATGAGCGCTCACTAATATTATTCCCCTCTGAGCTACTAACTCCCCAAGACATCAAGCTTGGGTTTGATTTTATCCTTGGCATCCAAGCATGACACTACTGACCGAAATAAATCTTTGCACCTGGTCAGCTGGCCAATGACCATGACTGCTTGGCGGACAACTCCACCCTCACCTCTGTCACAGGACTTACTTTCTGCTGGTCCCAGGAAGCCTCCCTTTGAGCACCAGGCCCCGCAGCCTGTCTGTTTCCTTCTCCCCTAGGTCTCCAGGTTCTACACACACATGGCCTTTGAGTTACTCTTACTGGAATATACCAATTTCAGCAAATCATCTCCCAGACCCGAAGCCCTGATCACAGCTCCTGGTCCTTCCCATGGCGGTATGACAGCGCAGGGACCACCTTTTCTGGCTGGCTGGCTGATCCTTTATGTGTCACTTATTTTGGAACTAACCCTGCAGCTAAATAAATTATACACTAAAATAACCCTAGAAGGCAAAGAAAACACTTTTTTAAAAAAAAGTACACTTGTAACACATGAATAAATCCTCATTGCACAAAAAAAAGGGGGGGGGGGAGGGAGAATAGAGAAAGATAAGAAAGATGAAGAAAAAAAGAAACTACAGAAGTATAGAAAATACAAAGCAAGGCGCCCCCAAACCCATACACACTCTTCCATCTTGCTCATCAGCTCACTGTCTCCTTCCAGACCTTTCTACGTCCTTCTGTATATATAAAGTACAATTGTTTTGCTTCATTCCTTCTACATAAATTTGGGATCATTTGGGAGTTTCCTGGCTGCAGTTTGCTTTTTTCACGTAGAAATTTGTCTTAGAGATCTTTTCCAAGTTTCAGAGGTTCTGTAGGATGGCTTTACATCGTTTGTTTTCCTGTTGATGGATGTTGAAGTTGTTCCAAACTAAGTGATGATTTCACTGCAGCACATCTTTGGTCACATGTTAAAAACACAAATTTAAATCAAAATAAAAACACGAATTCTAGATATCTTTTAGTATTTCATTTTTTTAAAATTCTACAGCTGTGCACAATAATACATATAATAATCATAAAAATCTTATTCCTGGGTTTGTTTCTATATATCTGAGTAGCATCACAGTACAGGCAATCTAAGAGAAAGAAGGTAGAGGGTCTGTGTGTTGCATTTCTCTTGACACGCAAGCTTTCGGACCTTGGACAAGTGCATGAGTTATAAACTGCTGCCGTATAACGAAGTGCCCCAAACCGAGTGACTTAAAACTGGCACTGCTTTAAAACTGCCTCACAGTGTGCGTGCATTGGCTCAGCTGGACCCTCTGGTTCAGGGTCTCACAAATGCAATCAAACTGTCAGCCAGGCCTGGAATCTTTGCTGGCTGTTGGCCAAAACAGAAGGTGTGGCCTTTTGTAACCTAATCTCAGAAGAGGCATCCTATCACTTTGGCCATGTCTACTCACTTAAAGGCGGGCGGGGATACACTAGGAGTTTGGGATTAACAGATACACACTACTACATATAAAGCAGATAATCAACAAGGTCCCACTGTCTAGCACAAGGAACTGTATTCAGTATCTTGTAATAATCTACAACGGAAAAGAACCTGAAAGGAATGTATCACTTTGTCATACACCTGAAACTAACCCAACATTGTAAATCAACTATACGTCAATTAAAAATAAATAAATAAGGGGAGTTAGCACGTGTGGCTCTCATGATAACACTGAGGGCGGACACCAGGGCGAGGGATCACCGAGCCATCTTCAAGGCTACTCGTGACGAGTAACTCGGCGTCTCTGTACTTTGGTTTTGTCACCTGTAAACAGCTACCTTATAGGAGACGTGATGAGAATTAAGAGAATTAAAACACATCAAGTGCTGAGAACAGTACCTGGCATACAGTGAACACTAGGGAAACACGAGCTAAGAATGGACACAAGAAATAATGCGAATGCGCACACCTGCTCCAAACGGGGCGCAGCGCAGTCTGCGGTGGTGGGTGGTCAGTCACTGCAGCTGTATCTGACTCTCGCGACCCTATGGGCTGTAGCCCACCAGGCTCCTCCATCCAAGGGATTCTCCAGGCAAGAAGACTGGAATGGGTTGCCATTTCTTTCTCCAGGGGATCTTCCCCACCCAGGGATCAAACCTGCATCTCTTCTGTCTCTTGCAATTACCACTGCACCACCAGGAAAGCCCAAGTCTGCGGCAGTTGTTCAAGAAATACTTGCCTTAAACGACCCCTAGTTACTCAAAAGAAGTTTGAGCACGTGGAAACTACCCCAGAAACAAAAGTACTTTCTAAAGGTAAAAGTACCTACCATAATTACCAGGGTGAAGGGGTCACACAGTCACCTCCAAATTTCCCACTAGCGCTCCTCTTATCAGAAATTTCCACGCAGCAAGCTCCAGTGCACTCCTGAGTCATCTCTATGTCTAAACAGAAAAGGCCGACCACACTTTGCTCTGCAAAGGCACACCACTTGCCTGATTGCAGAAGCTGCCTAATTAGCAAAACCACACAATTTGCAAGTTACAGAAAGAGTGAGAGCCTGTCTACTTCCCTGGGCCTTTATCACCATGCTCATCAGTTTAAGTGAGATTAGGGGTCACCTGTGAGCTTTTACAAACAAGACCCACCCTGATGTTTTAGGGAAAGATGGGTTACTCCGTTCACCCCTAATCTATAAAGGGTAATACGCATGTCCCTCTTGTGTAATCCAGGCCTTGGTGGGTGGGGGAAGGCAGCCAACCTGCCATCCAGCAGATGTGGTAAACGGGTCAGGAATCAGGTGATAACAAAAGGCTGGACTCCCCACTGCCCTCCCCAGGCCACAAAGCCCACAGCAACAGCTGCAACTCCCAAGGGCAAGTAAATACAGTCCACTGGGCACACAGGGCCTCCTGAGAGGGCGCTCCAGCTCACAGCACCCAATGTGCAAAGGCCACCTCTGTCTGATTCAAAAGCCCCACGGAAGCAGGAAGCAGGAGCAGAAAGGCCAGCCGGGCAACCTGGAGAGGGCACTGATGCAGGTTAGCCAGCAGGCCCGTCCGCGCTCATCCTGCTCACGCCCAGCAACTGCCTCAGCAATTTTTTTTTTTTTTTTAATCACCCTGCTCAATTTACTCAGAAGTGCAATGATATGAGGGAGGAAGCAAGAAGAAATGTCTCCGTATTATGGGAGGAAGCATCTGCCAGGGTTAAGAGTGGATAGATTAGTGGGCTTTTGTTTTGTTTTTTTTTTTTTTTTAGAAGAATAAACCAGATCCTCTCTGCAGAGAATTGCTTTACCCATCTGAAACCAAGCTGCATGTAGAACAACCAGGGCCTAGCTGGCTGGAATACTGAAAATTCATATCAACGTGGCAAGTGTGGGGACCTCGCTTCTCTCGTGAGAGCTAGTAAGACCTGAGAACGGGAGCCACCTGCACTGAGAGGAGGAGAGAATGAAAGCACGTGTAATAAATTCCATTTGCTTGGCTTTTACATTAAAAGTGGAAAATATTCTATTTTCTCCAATAAATGTGAAACTGGGTGTTTTTTTTTTTTTTTTCTATTGTCGCTATTGTGTTCTTCAGGCCATAAAAAGGTAAAAATGGAACAAACAATATGATTAAATTTTTTCCTCTCATGACCAGCTAAGGAAAGAAGTTAGGTGAAAAAAAAAAAAAAAGAAGTTAGGTGAAACGTACCCACAAAATTCAGTGCTCTGTGAGAGGCTGCGTAACTGTCTTCTGTGTTGAGTGTGCTAACTTTAACTTCTTAACCAGACCATAAGTAGTTTTGGGGGTATAATTGAAAGGGATAAAGATTAGTACTTAACAAGAAGGGCCCTGGGACTTCCCTGGCAGTCCAGGGGTTAAGACTCCACCTTCCCGGCCAGTGGGTATGGGTTCAATCCTTGGTAGAAGCCAAGCGTCCCACATGCATCAACAAAACCAAAACACAGAACAGAAGCAACAGTGTAACCAATTCAATAAAGACTTAAAAAATAGTCCAAGGTCAAAATAACAAAAAGAAAACTTGGGGAAAAGCTAAGCTGAAACTTTTCCAACATGATTAGCTATGTGATCTTGAGCAAATTAAGTCTTTCTGTGTCTCCCTGTCCTCAACTATAAAATGGAAATGATAACATTAGTATCCATCCTGTAGGATTAGCGCAGAGGCCTGAGAACCATCTGTTCCTGGCACATCCTGGACATTTAATAAACATCAGTTATTATTTTTTTGTATTCCCAGAGTACTCTTCCAAAAACCCAGGCTCAGCCACATTACTGTGCCTTTCAAAAACCTACAGAGGCGACCCCTTGTCACTGACATAAAGGTCTCATCAGGCCAGCTGAGGCTCCCACGTACCACCCCTAGGCCCCCAAGTCCCAGGCATTCTCTCAATGTGCTTTAGCTGCTGCTACAATATCTTCACCACCACCCCTCACAGACACACCAATTCATCTGAAACTCTCTTTCATGAGTGTCTGGCTATTAGCATATTGCTCCCTTACTATTAGTAGACCAAACTAGAACCATTGTCAGAGTCCAACAGTGATTGCTGGTATATAATAAATGCTCAGGAAACATGTACTTAAGATTGAACAACGAATCTGTTAATTTTTTTTCAAGATTTAGATCAAATGCCACAAATTCCTTGCATGTACTCTTTCTATTTACCGTGTATAAGACTAAACTTCTGGCTTCTAACAAGTCTATTTTTTGGACATATTTTATTCACTGATACTCATTAATATTATTAAACGTTCTCTAATACTACTTTTTAAAATTAACTGCTAACCTTTAAGCCGCTCTTATGATGGGCCAGGTTCTTGGCATATAACAAACTCATTTAATTCTCACTATCCCACCCAAAAGATAGGTACTGTTTTTATTCCACTTTCTCAAATGAGGAAACTGAGGCACAGAGAAATAAAGAACCTGTCCAAAGCCACACCGATGGTAAGCAGAGGCCCATTTTTCACCTAGTCTTTATCACTGCCTCTGCTATCACCTGAGTCCCAGCTACATAGCTCATTGCCTCAATTCCAGTGTCAGTGGGTCAAAGTTGCAGAAAAGCAATTCAACTCCGTTTGCTTTAACTTGTGGTTCTCTCTCCAGGGCTTCGGCTGAGCGTGTGGGGCCAGGGCCCACATCCTGCCATCAAAGTCTTGGACTTCCGCGGGATCTAAAGATGCGTTGTACTGGAGCATCATCCACTGTCTTCCGGGGGTTCCAGGACCCAAGCCACATTTCTGGCATTCTTCTATTCTGGCGATCTTGAACTCCTTTTAGTTAACTCTGTCCGTGAACTCCCTCCCTGGCCCTCTAGCAAGTCAGAGGCGCTCAACTCAATTCAACGAAGGCTTTGGCAGGTCCGACGGTCAAAGACTAGTTTACCTCCTCTCCCCCCCGGAGGAGCAGGACCAAAGAGTGGTCCAAACACATCCTTAACATCCCAGCACTAGGTCCTGCGCCCGCTGCAGACCCATCCTCAGCCCCTTGCCCCGCTCCCGCCCAAAGCTCTGGGTCCTGACCCCGCGCTCCAGTCTAAGAGCCGCCCTGGCCGCGGTCACGCCTCCCCCTCGCGCTGCTGACTCAACCCGGCGAAGAGAAACCTCTCGGCTTTTTCCGACCTGTCCCTGGGCACCCGCGTCCCGCCCCGCCCCGCCCCGCCCACCATCCAAGCCCCCGCCCGGCCTAAAGTTGTCCTTCGGCTTCGCGCCCGCGGAACGCGTTGGCGTGACTCCCTGGGGTGTGGCCACGGAACTCAGGCGACGCCTTGCCGAAGGGCGGCCCCCTCCGCGGCCCGGAAAAGGAGACCCCGCGCGGCGGCAGCGGCGAGCCGGGCATGCTCACTGGCGCGGGCCGGGCCCGCAGCCCGGGCAGGAAGCGCCGGCGCTAGGCGGTCCCCATCGCTGCCAGCTGGAGTCGGGCGGAGCCGGAGCTCCAGCTCCGGGTGGTTCTGCCAGTCCCCGCGCGCCTGGGCGGCCGCACACGTGTCCAAGCGTCACGTCCGCGCGCGCCCCCGGGGCTTGCGTCAGCGGCCGCTCCGGGAGCGGGTGGGCCGGGGTTCTGCGCACCGCTCGGCTTCGGGGCCGCGACGCCGCCGGGAGGAGGAGTTTGGGGACGCGGAGGGGTGTTCGGAGCGCCGGGGACCGAGGAGATCGTCAGCGCGGTCCGGCCCCCCATCCTGCCCGGCGCCGATCGTCTCCGCTGCTCGGTCCCGGGCTGGGCGCGGTGGCGTTGCCCCGGAGCCCGCCGCCCGCGGGGCGCGCAGCGCCTTGACCCCGGCGGCCCCGCGGCAGGCAGGCGCCCGCAGTTCCATGGTTGGTTCGGAGCGCGATGAGCCGCCCGTCCTCCACCGGCCCCAGCGCTAACAAACCCTGCAGCAAGCAGCCGCCGCCGCAGCCACAGCACGCTCCGTCCCCGGCTGCGCCCCCGGCCGCCGCCACCATCTCGGCTGCGGGCCCCGGCTCGTCCGCGGTGCCCGCCGCGGCGGCGGTGATCTCGGGCCCCGGCGGCGGCGGCGGCGGCGGCGGCGGCGGGGCTGGCCCGGTGTCTCCGCAGCACCACGAGCTGACCTCGCTTTTCGAGTGCCCGGTTTGCTTTGACTATGTCCTGCCCCCCATCCTGCAGTGCCAGGCCGGGCACCTGGTGTGTAACCAATGCCGCCAGAAGTTGAGCTGCTGCCCGACGTGCCGCGGCGCCCTGACGCCCAGCATCAGGAACCTGGCTATGGAGAAGGTGGCCTCGGCGGTTCTGTTTCCCTGCAAGGTAAGCCCAGGTGCCAGCCACGCACCTCCGCCCGGCGACCTCCCGGGACTCCTGTGTCCCCCAGCTCATTCGCGGGCGCTGAGATGCAGTGGGCTTCTCTCTTATTAACGGGGGAAAAAAAGTTTACACCGTGTTCGCCCTCCCCCATGCCACCTGTCCACTTTGGGAGCAGCTCTGGGCCGACTGCTGCCCGATCACTGACCCCAGCCTGATTGGCACGCGATCACGCTGTCCCCACCCGGAGCCTGCGTACGCTGCAGACGTGTACTCAGCCTGGGTAGAGCTGGGCCGCCGAAGGAGAACTTGGACCCAGAAGCTGACTATCTGAGGGGAACAGAGGACGGGGGAAAGGAGCGAATTAAACGCACCCTTCGCCAGCGCTGGGCTTGGAAGGACTGGTACTGGATTCCTCCTGCCCCCCGCGTCTGCCTTCTGCGCACCCCTGACACGTGGGAGCCCTCGGGAGTGTAGCTTAAAAAAAAAAAAAAAAAAGGGCGCCTACAGCCTGTTTTCCTCTAACAACAAGAAAACCTTGTAAGCCACGCCTTTCCCTCTCCTAGCCTTCCAAGGACCGAGGAGTTGTGTTATTTTACTAAGTGGGGTGAAAACGAGAGTTGATGGGGAATTTAACTGGAAGGGCACGCAGGAGCTGTTGTTACAGTTCTTTAAAGCCCACCACTTTATTTTTTGTTTAGTTAAAAAATTACCAGTGCTCTTGCAAAAAAAGAGGGGGGGGGGGGGGCACATCGCTAAGACAAGTGAAAGACCCAGACGTCTCGCCTCCTTTCCCACCGATGTTAGGTTTAGTATGCATCTGCATTGGGTTTTTTCTAACCATGTATAAATACACTCTCCGCAGCTGAATATAGAATGGTAGATGTTAATGTCAGGAAGGTTTATATATGCACACATAAGTTTTTCTCCAAAAATGGCTTCTGCAGCTTGCTGACTTAAGTCCATCACATATTTTTATATGTCTGCAGCCTACCTCTATCTCATTGTATTTCAAATGGCTGCATAAATTTGCAGTGTGGTCATACTGTAACATCAGTTTACATCTTTTGGGTAAAAATCTTCAGGAGCAGTTTCAGGAGCAGATAGAGACATATCTATCTATATTACCGCATTATAACCTAGAATTTTACCATACAGTTCATTTTTTAAACTTAGAAATAATGTCATTCATATTTTTGGAGTTTTTTTGGTAAAGCGCCTCATGGGCCATTTAGGCTCTCTTGCATTGATTTCTCTTCGCTGCGGCTTACTTTTATAGGGCAAGGGCTTATTTTTAAATTAAAAATAATCCACCAGAGAACTGAAGCTTGGGACACATGTCAGTAAAATGAGTGATTTAATTTGGTCTGTGCCCTGCCACAAATAGGGTTTAAAATAGCATATTCAAATAAGCGTTTGAAATTGTGTCTGAGCTATGGGTTTTCAGTCAACCTTAATACATTATCATGCTTTGAACCACTCCTCATGTAATGCTTACTAAGGCACCCAGCCCAGTAGTAGTTTGTCATTAAATTTAGACAAAACGGTTTCAACATTTTCTTAGGGTCATGAACAAGGAGGCAGCTAGTGATCAAGGGAAGATTTGGTGATTGGTGACATAAGAGTGGCTATGTGAGGTTTGAGATATTTTGTGGAAGCTGGGTGAGTAGGTAGGGGATGCCCCACAGGGTTTCTGGGGAGTCATCTTCTCAGCCCTTCACTTTCCCCTAGGCCTTCAGTGGCTAACAGAAGAAATGACTTCAGATGAATAACATTTTACAAATGAGCATTTGATATCAGTCAGCTATCCCTATCTGCCTGACAATGCAGGAGATGTGGGTCCGATCCCTGGGTGGGGAACATCCCCTGGAGAAGGGAATGGCTACCCACTCCAGTATTCTTGCCTGGGGAAATCCCATGGACAGAGGAGCCTGGTGGGCTACATACAGTCCATGGGGTCACAAGAGTCGGACATGACTTAGTGACTGAACAAGCTATCCCTAATATATTTTTTAGAGCAAGATCATAAGAGCATTATGTTGCTTGCTCCCTAGAGAATGGGGGCAGTTATAACATGCTATATGAAGTGTGAAGTTTCACTTTCAGAATCCAGAATTCTTGTTCCTCCTGAAGTATATATTCTTTCCTGATGTGATAAGTCTTGAAGAAGAGTTCTCTTGGGAATCAAGGGCATCCAGTGTTTCTGTGTATGTCACTGATTTCTAAAAAGGTCCCATTCTGTAAGACTGCAGTTAGACAAAGCCATTGCTTTGCAAGCTGAAATTAAACAAGGTCAACCATCCCCCTACAGACCAGGAACCCAGCTTAGAAAGTGACCTGGGCGGGGGTGGGGGGGGGTGTCACTCTTGTGTAAATACATACATGTGAGATTTATAAAGCTGGAATATGCACGCCTCAACTTTGATCAGTAATCCAGACTATTGACATGGGAGCTCAGCCAGTTAGTCTGGATAAATCACACTTGGATGGATACAGAGGCCCAGCAAGCAACTGAGATAATATTTGTTGGGGAGGTTGAGAGCAACAGGGAGTGGTGAGGCCTGTGGCAGACTTCAGCACAGTAGTCTGCTTAGCCAGTCCTGTGCTTCTCGCTCCTGGAAGTCACAGGGACAGCCTTGTCCCCACTTGCTCTGAGTCTCTCATGGGCTGGCTCGGGGAAGAAAACCCATGTTGGGTGAAATACCAGAAGCCAGCTCTCCAGAGTTGCCTGGTGCTGCCATTGTTTGCCTGAGAGACTACCTCTGGGAGCCTGATGTCCTCATCTGTAATGAGGGGATTGGGCTGCTCAGCTTCTAAGGACCGGCAGCTTCTAGAACTCCATGAAAAGAAGGGCGGCTCTGTGGAATGATTGCTGAGGCCCTCTGCGTGCCAGCTCCTTTGTGTGGGTTATCTTTTATGAGTCTACTTTTCTTATTCTCAGGCGAGGAAACATGCGCCTCTAGAGAGGTTAAGAGTTAAGTGACTTGAGATCACATGGCGGACCAGTCCATAAACCTTCATCCTGAAGGCACACATCCTTTGATGTGGAGTCTGAGGTTATACGCGGAGGCTCCAGATCACAACCTGAGGCTGACACCAGTAACAAAATCTTCCAGCTGGATGAGGTCACCAGATGGACACATCCCCGTGAGACAACATAGCTGCCGACTATAAAGTTTACTGGGAGGAATTTTGTAGGGCTTGGGGGGTGGGAAGATCAGGGGGTGAGGGGGAATAGCTTATACACCCAATATTTGGGGGGACTTCAGTCCAGCTCTGAATCGCTCATGCTTCCATTGGCCCCAAAGTGGAAAGAAAGTGAAGTCGCTCAGTCGTGTCCGACTCTTTGCGGCCCCATGGACTGTAGGCTACCAGGCTCCTCTGTCCATGAGATTCTCCAGGCAAGAATACTGGAGTAGGTTGCCGATTCCTTCTCCAGGGGATCTTCCTGACCCAGGGATCAAACTTGGGTCTCCCGCATTGCAGGCAGATGCTTTACCCTCTGAACCAGGGTATGAGTTACGAAAAAGCCTCCTTCCGTAAGTATGGTTGGGGGGAGGGGGCCACAAAGTCAAGGGCTAGCGTCCCGCCAGCACCTGTGACAGGGGACAGCACCTGCACTCTTAGCTCGGACCTCCTTTGAGAAAAGGCACTCTCTGAGTGTGGCTCTCTGCCCCCTGGGGTATATTTAGTCCATTCTATGGCTCGTGCCACGCCTGAGAAGTTTTGACATCCTGTCCCTTTATCACAAACCCACCACCATCTCTGGAGAGTGTGGATGTAGGGGGAGAAGTGAAGGGTGACACATTGGGGCCCCCCACTCAACAGTGTATTTTAATATCAGCCAACTATTTCTCTCCAAAACCATGAGAAATGCTAGAACACATTCCAGCCCTCTTTCACGATTGGACATTTTCTTTCCACTTTTTTCTCTGGGGCTTCCCTGGTGGCTCAGACGGTAAAAGAATCTGTCTGAAATGCCGAAGACCCAGGTTCAATCCCTGGGTCAGAAAGATACCCTGCAGAAGGGGATGGCCACCAGCTCCAGGATTCTTGCCTGGAGAATTCCCCCGGCGACTACAATCCATGGGGTTGCAAAGAGTTATTTCTCTCCAAAACCAGAGGAAATGCTCATACACACCCAAGCCCCCTTACACTATGCGACATTTTCTTTCCACTTTTTTCTTTGGTTTCTGTAGAAGTTTCTGGCAGCATTATCTCCAAATACTGAACTAGAAAGCCTCGTCAGATACTTCTCTGTGATTGGATTATGACAGTGTTGTTTGTATTCTTTAAAAAAAACTGAGGGACTTCTGCGATGGTCCAGTGGTTTAGACTTTGTCTTCCAGTGCAGACGGTGTGGATTCAATCCCCGGCTGGGCAGCTAAAATTCTACATGCCTCTGGGCCAAAAAAAGCAACATTAAAAGAAAAAACAATATTGTGACAAATTCAGTAAAGACTTTAAAATGGTCCACATTAAAAAAATAATAATAAAAGAATTCTTACAGTCAGATCAGATAATCCAGTTGGAAGTTAAAATGTGTGGACTGATCTAGTCCAGTGGGGACAAACCCTAAACACCGGCAGGGACAGGTCATGCAAGGGAGAGGGGCGTCTGCCGTGTGACCGTAGGGTTCCAGCGACGTCAGGGGCGGTGGAGGTGGCTGGGAGTTGGACCACAGCTTTTAGTCAACTCTGGCTGATTGGCCAGGATGGGAATGTGATTGCAGCCATGCTAGATCTTTGGATTTTTTTGAGAAAAGTCACAAATCTGCATTTTTTTAAATGTTAAATATCTCGATTTTTTTTTTTAACATTGTCCAAATTCAAATGTAAAGCCAGCACTTGCAGGCCAAACCAACCGTGTCTGTAGGCCAAAGTCCAGCTTCCAGGGTGCAACCTCTAACCTGGTTCTTTCAGAAAACATCCAGTGAGCCTGGAAGTTCTCATTTGACTCTGAGAACATATGAACTCTGCAGTTCTGATAGGTCCTGAGTCCTGACTGTTACAGCTTACTGGCTTTTCATCTTTGTTTTGCTGAGAGAAAATGCCAGCATTCTGGCCTTTGGGAGACCTGAACTGTTGTCCTGCTGACTAGGTGTTTGACACTTTGTACAAAGTCAGTCTGTTTCTTTGCACCTGAATGTCTTAAGAGCTGGACAAGATGACTATACTGATGATCTTTTTCTGCACTAAAATTCTGGAATCTAGTGAGCTGTTCAAGAGAAAAGGGGCACCAGTCAGGAGACAGAACTGGGGTCTCATCCTGGCTTTCTGTGATCTCAGTCCTGTCACTTGCTCCTTAGATCTGTCTGTTCATCAGTTAAAAAGAACAGAGATGACCTTGAGCCGGTGGGTGCTCTCAGGTCAGATCAGCAGTGCTGGCAAGGACTTCTGTGTCACCAAAGCAGATGGCAGGTGGGTGGGATCAGAGCGGTTGCTAGGTGATGGGTGATCAGTCACCGAACAGTCTAAGGGGATGAGCCAATTTGCCAAAACCATTTCAGGGATCTCTTCCGAACCTCAAAAATTCCCCTAAGACAAAATCAGTTACTTGGAAGTTATCCCTTCCGTCTTCATTCCTGGCTGAAGTTGACCGGGTTGGCTCATAGAAGCTTGTGCTGGTAAGCACTGGGGTCAACGTGTTTCTGGTGAGGCTCAAGATTTTCCAGAAGACAACGGACAGCCTTTGAGTGTAAAATCAAGAACAGAAGCACTAGAATGCATGAAGAGGGTACTCGGAAGTTTAATACTGATTCTACACAGAGTTGCCCAAAGATTTTTCACAGGTCACCAAGTCCTGGAACTAGAGTAAATCATTGTTAGTTAGGATTGATCTTTGGTACGGCCGGAATGGACGAAAACCAAAAGGTACAGCAGGTCTGACCTATAGAGTCCCCAGCTTAGGATGGGTTAGAATTGCCCTTTTTGTTTTTTTCTTGGAAGCCCTATATAAAGTGCTGTATACACATGACCATAGGAAGACCTCAATGTAAAATATCTTTAGTGTCCAACTTGTACGTCTGACAAAATTTGTGAAAAATGGCATTTCTCATTCACACCCATCAGGTCCTCACTCTGAAAATGGCACACAGTAGGTACACATGTGCCAGAGTGAATGCCAGCATTCACCTGAGTATACTTTCTAAAGCTCATGAGAGATGCTGAAAATTCCCTAGCAGAATTTCATCAACTTTGCCCCACACATCCATTCTCCATTTGTTTCTTAAAAACTGCGAAACGGGTATTTTCATTGCCAGTTGGGTAAGTTTTGCTGTAATCCTTTTTATACTGTACAGTGTCCATGAGATAAAAGGTCACCCCCTTCCCAGTTTTCAGCTGTCGAGATGAATGGAAGGTACACCTGCATTAAACGCATGGGCCTGGGCCCTGTTTTACAACTTTGAGTCAGTGGAGGTGGTGTCTTCAGGGCTTTCCTTCTCCCCCCCTCCCCTTCACCTCCTAACTCTGGTAGTCTTGAAGGCAGGCCCTACTCGAGCCTCCTGGTCCCAATCCTGTCTGTCTTTCCTGGTTGGTGACCTCTCCAAGCCTCTGTGGCTCGTTGCTAAAATGGGGTGATGGTTGTGGTAGTAATTCATGCAAAGTGCCCAGCACAAAGTAAAAACTAAATAAACGTGCACAGTTAGAAACTAACAGAAAGCAAACGAGTGGGGTCTGAGGTCAGGTCCAGTTGCTCGGTTGTGTCCAACTCTTTGCCACCCCATGGACTATACAGTCCATGGAATTCTCTAGACCAGAATACTGGAGTGGGTAGCCTTTCCCTTCTCCAGGGGACCTTCCCAACCCAGGGATCGAACTCAGATCTCCCGCATTGCAGGCAGATTCTTTACCAGCTGAGCCACAAGGGAAGCCCAAGAATACTGGAGTGGGTAGCCTATTCCTTCTCCAGGGGATCTTCCCGACCCAGGAATCGAACCAGGGTCTCCTGCATTGCAGGTGGATTCTCTACCAATGGAGCTATCAAGGAAGCCATAAAAAGAAAAAAAGGAATCTTTTTTTTCTCCTATCAGTTCTCCCATCGAGCTTCTCTTTCCTATTCCTAGTGTTATAGGGTTTCCATAGAGCTAGGTAAGTTGGCTCTGGCATTGGTTTTTCAGTGAGTTTTAAAAAATTTCTTTAATGCTTTTAGAAGGGAAACCTGCTTAGATTAGGGAACTTTTTAATGCATATATTTTGTTTTTAAAAGTTACGATCTTTTTTTAATGTAGAACACACCAGAGATTTTAATTTGATACTGTTTTCTTTAATCCTGCCCACCTAGAATAACCACTATACCATTTTTGCACATGTCCTCGCAAACTTACCTCTACGTCAAAACTTACAAGCCAGCAACAACAGCAACAAAAAAACCAACAATGAAAAACAGGTAAAACAGGAAATTCACACACGATTTCATAACCTATTTTTTCATCTAATTGTGACTGCTTTTCCACACTGACAAATATTCCTTAAGATCCTGTTTAATGACTATATAATATTACAATTCCATGAACTGTGGAATGTTATGGAACATGATGTTGGTTATGAATGTATCAGTTATTTAATCAAGCCCCTGTTTGTGGTCATTTAAATCATTCTGTTTTTCTTATTGTGCTTTAAAAAAAAAAGTACTGATATAACTGAATCCCTGTGCATAAGAAAATAATTATTTCCTAATGATAAACTCCTAGAAGTTGAATGGTAGGAACAAACAGCATGTGCAGAGATCAGCTTTTGCTCATAAAGCCAAACTGCTTTTTCATGTAGAATCAAATGGGCACTCAGTGCCCATTTCTCTCCAGCATCACCAGCAATGGGTGTTATCCTTTTGCTTTAATGCTGGTGCCTGCTTTTCCTCCCTCATGTAACATCAGGCCAGAGTTGGCTCCTCCTGATTACCCATTAACGTTTCATCAGACCCACCCAAGCCTTGGAATACCCTGCAGCCTCAGCCCCTCTCTTCCTACAAAAGTCTGCCTGGTCAACCACTGCCTCCCCTCCCACCCCACCTTCTGAAACTGAGTCTCACTGTGGAGACAGGCGTGCCAGCAGAGCCCTTCTGAGGAGGAGGAGCAGAGGGGTCTGGAGGCCTCCCTCAGGTGTGGCGTCAGAGCTGTATTGAGGATGAGCAGGGTGTCCGCAGGAAAGGAAGGGACGGAATATCTCGATGGGGCTTGTGGGAGGCCAGTGCTCGTAGAAAACATTGTTTACCCGGTCTGAGCTGGGAACATTATCTCGTGTTATCCTCCTAATTACTTCGTAAAGGAAACGGGACATGGTTAACATCCCCCTTAAGAAATCTGCTCGAAATTTCTAAGTTTGAGGACTTCCCTAGTGGTCCAGTGAGCTTAAAACACTGAGCTTCCACTTCGGGGGCTGTGGGTTCGACCCACGGTCTGGGAGTTAAGATCCCGCACGCTGAGTAGCCCAGCACTTGGGGCAGAAACCCCAGAAGGCGCCCTGTAATTCCACACAGCGTCTCTCCCGCTGCCCCTCTGACTGGCTCCGGTGAGCTCCTTCCCATTGCGGGCTCGCCAGTAGCTTCTGGAGGGATGGCAGTTGCACCCCTGAAGCTGCCAGGGGTAACAAGGATGCCAGGTTAAATCTGAGTAGCAGATAAACAGTTGCCTGGAACGTTCTAGGCTGCTTGTGTTTTTATTTGCTAAATCTGGCAGCCCCACCTCGTCAGCTTCCTTGTGAGTTCACTTGTATCCGCTGAGAAATAAAGCGTCCAGAGGGATGCGGCAGTGTTTGAAGGGGGGGCGGTGAATGTGATCTCGCAGATGGGATGCTGGCAGGAAGGAGCGTGTTGAGAAAGGCTGGACAAGGTCCATAAAGCCTGTCACTCCGGTCCAGTCCTACTTTATGGTGCGAAGGGACCTCACGAAACTGGTTCTCCAAGTCCCCGGGGTGGGGGTGGGGGGGGGGTGCTGCCTGCTAGCTCGATCTATGGTCAGATGAGAGGTATACTTGGTCAAAAGTCAACTTTTGTTTAACACTTCCAAGATTAAAAAGAAACCCCTGCCACCCCAAGAAGTCTTTGTACGCGCACACACACGCACACACGTACCCAAGAGCCGGATGTTCTCACATGACTGCGATAATAAGAGGCCGGATTCTCCCACCAAGTCACCTTCAGTAGAGACAGCCCTGCCACGTGGGGTTTGTTGGCTTTTTCTTAGGCAACAAGGAGGATTTTTAAGCCCAAGGTTTTCATTAGCATTGCCTTCTCCAGAAGAAAGTGTATAACGTTCAGCGTCAGTGTTTGCTGAGCCTCACCACTGTTTGACAGTTCAGGTACTGGGTGACACTGTCTTCTCCTACTGTCAACTCTGAAACTAAGACTGCACTCTGCTAATTATGTCTTTGCACTCATAGCAGAGGTGAGGAAGGTACCATCTAAGTGAAAATCCGCTGTGGTTCTTAGAGGAAAGATGCTAGACAGACAGATGCAGGGTGAGTACTGCAATGAAGTCACAAAAAGAGATGTCATTTCTCCTGCTGCCCAAGTCTGAACTCCTCCACTGGTAATGACAGTCAAGGGCTGATTATTTGGCAGGCAGCTTTATAGACCCACTCAGAGGTGCCAGGGTAGGCAGGCTCAATCCAAGGTCACACAAGACCCTGGGTCCTTGAGTTCCAATCACAGCCACTCTACCAGTGGTTGCAAACACGCTGTAAGCAAAAGTGACCTACAGCCATCAGAATAACAACAGCATCCTGTTTCCCCACCGAGGTAAGGTTTCAGAAAAGCCAGAAACACCCCCATCGAAATGGTTTAGGTAACTAAAGTATGTGAAATGCCTTGGTCAAAAATTACAGAAGTCATTCAACCCAGAATGAATGAAGTCTAAAATGTACACTTTTTTTTTCTTACGTGGTTTCAAGATCTCTTGAATTATTTTTTAATTCTAAGTTCCACAGTTAAGACTTAATTAAAGTAAAAGTAACATGGTGGAGAGCAATCATCTTTTGCAGATAAACCTAATATTTATTCACCTACCAGCAAATAGTAGGTGAACAGGAAGCAGGTGATACATCAGTAAGTCAACAAGCAAAATTAACAGACCCATAAATTGGAAAATAGCCTGGGATCATTCAGTGATATGTGGGGGGCGGGGGGAGATAAAAACATTTTAGTCACAAAAGAGCTAGCTTGGATTGCTAGAAGTCCTGTTAGAAAGTGGTAAATCTGGACTTCCCTGGTGGCCCAGTGGTTGAGAATCCACCTGCCATCACAGGGGACACGGGTTCGATCCCTGGTCCGGGAAGATCCCGCACGCCACGAGACTAAGCTCATGTCCCTCGGCCCCTGAGCCCATGAGCCACAACCACTGAATCCTGTGTGCCCTCGAGCCCGTGAGCCACAAGAAGAGCAGGCACTGCAGTGAGAAGCCTGTGAGCCACAATAAGAGTAAGCTCACGCGCAGCAGCAAAGGCCCAGTGCAGCCATCAATAAAAATGAAAAAATGTTAAAGTAAAATTTAAGTGCAACTGCTGGTTAAGATATAAGTTTTACCACTATATGGGTCTAGACTAGGTTTAGCTGCAGTTCCCACTTGATCAAGTCTAAACAGTGTTGAGAAACAGAGCCTTTTATCGTCTGCTCGTCACACCTGTTAATACCGTCAGGATCCATCCTTCCCACTGAACTAACTCTGATTCCATTCATGGGTCGCCTCCCCAGTGCCAAAAGGGGTTTACTTGTTTATGAAAGGGGGTGTGGGTACGGTTCATACCCGGAGCTCCTCTTCCAGATGTGGTCTGGAAGCGAACAGGAGTTTCCCGTGGAGCACTAAGGGTGGTGGATCGTGAACCTGGGAACCATCGTCCAGGGCCGTAGATCTGTCAGGCGCCCACAAACCTCTGGAAGGATCTGAGGAGCAAAAGAGAAGGCCCTGTCTTCTTTGGGTGGGGAGGGGGTCAAAAAAGTGTTGGTAATTATAACAATTGATGTTGTCACTGCCACTAAAATGAGTCTCAAGAGCTTCTAATAAAAGATAAACTATTAGTTCAGTTGCATTTACATGCAAGTATGCATGGGGTTGCAAAGAGTCGGACACGACTGAGCAACTGAACTGAACTGATGTAGTTGAAAGTGTATTTTCTTTAAAAAGGAGAAAGAAAAAACTATCACAATAATCATTCAGATCTGCAAAAAGAATCTCTACCCCCAGAAGGATGAATATGCTTAGTCTCTGGGTTTTTTTGTTAATATTTATTTTTATTTATTTGGCTGTGCTGGGTCTTAGTTGTGGCATATGGGATCTTCGTTCCCTGACCAGGGATCCAATCCAGGCCTCATGAGCTGGGAGGTGCAAAGTCTTAGCCACTGGACCACTAGGAAAGTCCCTCTGGATTGTTTCATATGATCTCAGATTTACATGACACTTGGAATAATAGTACAAATTCCCATATGGCCTTTATCCACATTCACCAGTTACCTCCTTTTTGCCCCACTTGTTTTATTGTTTGTGCTCTCTCCATTCATATATGTGTGTATGTGTGTGTGTGTGTGTGTTACATGGAAACTGCAGATACCCTGTCCTTTTATCCCTAAGTACTTCCTTGTGTTTCTCCTCTAAAATCAAGGACATTTTCTTATGTGATTATGGTACAGTTATCAAAATCAGGAAATGTGATATGGCGTAGATATTCCTCTCTAATCCCGAGTCCATATTCACATTTCAGTGGTTGCCCCAGTAATGCCGTTTGTAGCAGTTTTGGTTTCCCAGTCCACGGTCAGATGTCAGGTCGCCCGTGTGCACCCTGTGATGCTTACAGCTTATTTAGGTGGAAAGAAAGTGCCGTTTGCTTTTGCTTACCCCAGGACAGGGTCATTTCTTGGGTCTAATTCAGAAGTTTATAAGCATCAACAACAAGTATCTATGGTGTTTTGTTTTTCTTGAGATGTTCTCATGTGAGGCACTGGCAGCTAGCCTGCTAGGACACTTCACTGTTTCCTAGGAGGTAAGCAGGTGGAGGCAAGGCGGTTACCTCACAGTCCCCAGAGGGACCTGGCTGGTTCCCAGTGCGTCCAGTGTCGTAGACTGTTGATTGCTGAGAGTTCAGCAAGTCGTCCTTAAATTGCCTGGACTCAGACTTAATAGGTGAAAAAAAACTTGTTCTAAACCAGTCATGAAATCCACGACCTTCGCTAGCACCCAGGCCAAGAATTCCGTTTATATGCTTATTCCTTAAACAAATACAATATGCCTGTGTTTCTTGAATAAACACCAGGCATCTAGTGTTTGCCTGTGTCTCTGACGTGCCTCGTCATGTGTATCTGTGTATCAGGGGTCTCTGCCAAAAAGGAGAAAACCTTGTCTAAATTCCAGCTTAAGTAAAACCACCTTCAAACCCCGTGTCCAGGAAAAGAATTGGCACTCTTTACTGCTTTCTGCAAAGACATCAGAATGAGGCACCAGGGTCCCCCGTCGCCTTCTCACAGCAGCAGAACGTGTTGGCACAAGACTTTTGAGCCATCGCAACGTGAAAAATTTCTAAAGGAAAAGTCAGAAGTGTTATTTCAGCCTTGCTTTGCTGGGCCATCTCTCCCCCTGCCCTGCATTCTTCTTTAGCTTTGGGCTCCTGTGTGTGGTCGTGCCTCCCCTGGCCCCCAGCCTAAAGAGGGGTTTACTTAAAGCAAATCCCACCTCTCGCCCCCCGCCCCAGGGGAGATGAGCAGGTATTTCCTGGGGGAGAAATCTCATTTATAACCGCGGATGTGTCCCAGGCCGCAGGTAGCCCTCCACAAAGCAGCCCAGGTGCTTTATCTCAGAGACAAGTGTGTGCCTCGAAGAACTGGTCATCTCATCCTTTGAACCCTCCCACCGGTGGGCAGGCCCTGGCCAGAGCGAGAGGAGGGAAACCTCAGGCTTTCTTGCCAGCTGCCAGAGAAGGCGGGGAGGGCCTAATTACTGGTTCCCTGTTTGTGCTGTGCTGCCGCCTCATTCCTTAGGGATAGCCGCGTTCGGGGCTGTTTTTCTCCTTGCAAACCAGGAAGAAGTTCACATTTGAACCAGTTTCCAGAAACAGCATATCTGTGGACCCTGAGTTTTGAGTGTGTTGGGTGGTAGGCTGGGAGGGGTGGAGTGGGGAGGGCAAGGCCAATTTCTTTTTCCGTAAAAGATTGGTTCTTTGACCCCTATTTCAGAGAAGGAGCCACAGAGGATCCAGAAACTCAAGGCTCTGACCCTGGTGTGGCCACGGATGACCACACGGCTGGGATGAGTCATTTTGTAAAACGGGTGGAACCAGCGCCCCAGCCTCCATCCATGCTGCTCAAGCCGTCGAGGTCTAGCTGTGTGTTGTGGCTGGATGGTTTCCTGAAGGGCCCCGGGTGGCACCCGCTGGGCAGGGCGGTGAGCAGCCGGCCCGGCTTCCTGCTGTGGCCCCTCCTCACGCCTGGGAGTGTGCCTGCCCGGCCACGCTGTGTCACTCACTGAAATCAGGGGCTCTCAACGCGGGTGATTTTGCCACCCAGGAGACATGTGGCCATGCCTGGCGACACTTCTGGTGGTCACCACGTGGTGGGGGTGGGGGGACTCTCCTGGCATCTTCAAGGCCAGGGATGCCACTGAACACACCTCAGCGCACAGCACAGCCCCCAAACCAAGACACATTTGCTCCTTGTCAGCAGTGCCGCTGCAGAGAAACCCTGGATGTGAACTAAACTGCCAATAACGTCCCGGACGGAACCTGGACCCGCCTGCTCATTAGGTTTTGTCCCCAAGGCATGCTCTGCTCACCCCAGGCTGGAACCAGATGGAACTATTCCTTCTGCAGTCTGCCTCCTCCCCAGTGAGGCTTCCCATACCCCCTTCTCCTCACCCTGTCTCCACTGTGAAATCACCCGTCACCCCTGCCCTCCCCGTCTTCCTTTGCACGGGTACCTGTATCTCTGATGTGTCCCAGCTGTTTACTGTTGCACGGTTCAGCCCCTCTGACAGCAGGCGCCCCAGGGGCGGGGTCTGCGCCACGCGGGGTGGCGGCCCTCCGGGACCCTTGGCCCTCATCAAGAAGACACAGCCCAGGGACCCGTGCAACGTGGGTGTGCTCCTCAGAGGCCCCTAAGCTGTTCTGCAGACTGTCTCAGGGGATCTGCAGACCCCAAAGGCGGGGTCTGATCCCTGCAGGAACACTCCTAACGCTCTTGATGACAAGAGCGTCATTCCAGAACAGTGGCGAGACTGTCAAAAGAATCAGATGTGGCACGAGGGTGCGTGTGTTTGTGTGCGTGTGAGTGCACACATGTTTATAAAGTCTAGATCTTTCCCTTGTCGAGACCATCATCTCTAGTTCGGTCGTCCTGGCAGTGGCGCCGGGGTCATGAAGACACGCCCTCACCCATGATGGAAAAGAGAAGGATTAGACTGGCATTAAAGCGTAGCTTGTTTAGAAAAAGCGGAGTAAGCACGTCACTTCAAGATGGTATTTACTTAAGTTAATAGAGGCTGCAGTAAGATCTTTTCTCACAAGTCACTGTCCACACAGATGCTAAGTAACGCCCGGTCTATTTGTGTAATTTGGGGAGGTCCCCTGTCCTCTGTATTTGGGTGGAAGGAAAAGTATGTGACTTGTAAGGCAAACCAATAATTCAGAATATAAATATTCCTACCTGAGTTACACAAGAAAAAGTTCCCGAATGATCACTTGGTGATAAATATTTGTTATACATTTGACTTGGTGAACCTGAAGCAGTTTGGGGCTTTGGGCGGGGGAAGAGGACAGGTGGTACTTTTTCTGTACATTCTAAGCCAGAGTTCATCTTGTTCCTGGAATTATTCCTGGGCAACTGTGGTAAACAGCCTCTTCTGAAAGGTCTTCAGATCCAAATATTGAGGGTTTGTTTCAGCCAGGAAGTCGGCCAGGTTCTGGGCTAATTTTTGCTATTTTTGTTATGTCGGATATGTATTTTTATTTATTTGGGGGGGGGGGGGGGGCGGGGCCATCACTCCTGCTGCCCCCGACCCCACCCTGGATGTGCATTTTTAAACACTTGGCAGAAGTGTCTCACCCATCACTCACAGGAGAGTGTCAGAAGGCTCTGTATTCTGAGCCTCACCCTAGATTTAAAACACAGTTAGTAGAGATTTGTTTTTTTAAAAAGGCCTTACACTGCTAGGAACACAAACTATAAATATATCTGGAGAAGTAAATTTGTTCCTTCTTCTTGATTAAGTTTTATACCCATGCTTTTAAAATTAGTCCATGGTTTTCAAAGATGAATAAGTAGTTCCTACAGGCAAAGTATTAATAAATAACAGTGAACTATTTCTGCCAATTTCTACTGAAGACCATTATAACTCACCTTAGGTACGGAGGAGGAAGGAGCTGCATGTTTCTCTGAGCCACCTTCTCCTTCCTTATTAGGGGAGACTCATCTCCCTAAGGGTGGTGGTGGCCTTCTCTCCTCCACATCTGCTCCTCGGTGACTGCAGCTTAGGGTCTTGTAAGGAGAAGACATTTGGGGCCTGCTTACTGCCTGTGATTTAATTCAGCTGCAAAGATCAGAATTTGACCTATTTAAAAAATTTATAAGGGATTATTCCCTAAGGACGGGTAGGGAGAAGCAGCAACAGCTGCCGGGTTTGGTTTTGTGTGTTCAGCCTTGGACACAGCATTGTAGAAAATGAAGCAGGGGAGTTCCCTGGTGCTCCGGTGGTTAGGACTCGGGGCTTTCACCACTGTGGCCCTGGGTTCAACCCCGGGTCAGGGGACGAAGATCCTGCAAGTCACCCAGTGGGACCAAAAAGAAAATCGATGTGGCCCTACCATCATGCGATGTCTTCATGTCTCAGCATGGGGTGGGGGAACCCAAGTGCGGGAACCCAAATGGCGTACCTGCCACTCTGGGCTCGAGGGGGAGGAAGCTGACTTCTGGTTTCACCTGAAGAGGTCATTCAGGTTCCTTATTCTTGACAAACCTACAGCACAGTCCTCTGAGCAAGTGTCTACTGGTGGACTCATTCTCCATCTGGTGTCTGAGAATTAGCAGGGTTATTCTCATGAGGTTTGGGTACAGGAGTCTTAATTCCTGTGGTGTGGTCTTTTCTCATGAGAGATGTGATTTATCCATCAGGAATGTGCGGGGAGAGAAAGGTTTTGTTCCCTCCCTATTAAGGCAGCGTCTGAAGGGCAGACTTACGGTGTCGGGAAACCCACCCAGGACAAGCGCCCACTCTAGTTCCACTTCCTCCCGGGCCTAGGAGGACCTGACTACCCAGTCACCAGGAGATGAGACAGGGGCATGAGGAAGGGGGCTGAGGCCAGTCCAGCGGACTTGGAGAGGAGAGTGAGGCCCTGTCACTGTAAGCTCCACTGGCTGGAACCAAGCTGAAAAGCAGTCTCCTGAGCTCTTGAATGTGATTTCTTTTCCTAAAAAATGTATGTCCAAAGCCCACCCTCGGGGCAGGGATAAAAGGTGAAGAAGGCAAGCTCATGGTTCTAGCAACGTGAGGGGTCTCCAGCCCTCTTCTGCACTGGGCTGGTCACTCCACCAGCAAGAGCAGGGGCCACAGGGCCGCTTTCCCACAGCCCACCTGCTGGTCACAGCTGGAGCCAGGAAGCAGTGAACAGGGCCAACAGGGGGGAATTACACCATCTGTAAAACTGTCGGTGAAAACCAGTCCGAAGATGACATTCATCCTTGTCCTACCCCTGAGCAATTCTATGGCGCTAGTGGTAAAGAACCCGCCTGCCAATGCAGGAGATGCGGATTCCATCCCTGGGTTGGGAAGATCCCCTGAAGGCGGGCATGGCAACCCACTCCAGTATTCCTGCCTGGAAAATCCCATGGACAGAGGAGCCTGGAGGGCTACAGTCCATAAGGTCACAAAGAGTCGAGCACAACTTAAGTGACTTAGCACTCAATGCACACCAGCAATTCTAAATTCTTTTTTTTAAATTCTTTAAATTCACAGAAAATAAGGGGAAAGCCAGGTTTTCTAGGGCTGGCTCCACAATTTTGTTTGAAACATTTGTAAGAGTGCTTGAGTTCTCACGTTTTCAACAATGTTGGAACCGGGGGGGGGGGGGGGGGGGGGGGGGGGGGGGGGGGGGCGGGCGGGGAATGCAGCTCATTCCCGGCCGGGATGGGCCCCTGATCTTACGTATGGCAGTGCTGAGGATGAGTAGGCCCTGAGACTTTTCAGTCTGCAATATGTAACTCGCCTGGAACGAAAGTCATTGAGACAGAAATGCCGGTTGAGTCTGGAAAACCTGAGGTTTGCAGCCTCCGTGGTGGAGGAGCCCCGTGTCTCACTGTGCCGCTCTCTGTCCCCGCAGTACGCGACCACGGGCTGTTCCCTGACCCTGCACCACACGGAGAAGCCGGAGCACGAAGACATCTGTGAATACCGGCCCTACTCGTGCCCTTGTCCCGGTGCTTCCTGCAAGTGGCAGGGGTCCCTGGAGGCCGTGATGTCCCATCTCATGCACGCCCACAAGAGCATCACCACCCTTCAGGGAGAAGACATCGTCTTCCTGGCCACAGACATTAACCTGCCAGGAGCTGTGGACTGGGTGATGATGCAGTCGTGTTTCGGCCATCACTTCATGCTGGTGCTGGAGAAGCAGGAGAAGTATGAGGGCCACCAGCAGTTCTTCGCCATCGTCCTGCTCATCGGCACCCGCAAGCAGGCCGAGAACTTCGCCTACAGGCTGGAACTGAACGGGAACCGGAGGAGGCTGACCTGGGAGGCCACGCCCCGGTCCATCCACGACGGCGTGTCCGCGGCCATCATGAACAGCGACTGCCTGGTGTTCGACACGGCCATCGCGCATCTTTTTGCAGATAACGGGAACCTGGGCATCAACGTGACTATTTCTACATGTTGTCCGTGACGCACCGACGTGATTCGGGCGTGGCGCGCTCTGGTTAATAAAGGTTTTTACAGGTGTTTTATATTCACAGTGTCTTCACAGGTCAGGACCCACAGCTTCCCCGTGTCCTGTCTGAACGGCAGCTTCCCATCCGGCACTGGCCCAACGAAGTTCATTAAACCGGGACAGAGGAGGCTGGCCGGTTAGTCGTTTGGAGGCCACCCTATGATCGGAAATCAACTTGATTATTAAATTTTACTTCCTTCCTGAACAGCACCTGACAGGTTGCGCGGGCTCCTCCAACACCAGGATGTTTGTTAGGAATTGGAGGCTCCCTCTTGCCTCCCTATATTGGTCCCTCCACGTTGACGAAAGCACAGTGACTGTAGCAGAGTCCTTAACTTTGCTTTTATCTTGTGTTTAAGGAGGTAGCAATTGTTTTACTACATTTTAAACAGTGTTTCTCAAACCGGATGGCTAACCAGGGTGCGTGGAATCAATGGAGTGCTTATCTGAAACATGCAGTTTGGGGAGCCTGCGAATTTAACAATCTCATCAGGGGATGCCTTCCAACAGTAAAGGTTGAGAATTACTGGGTTAAATTGTGGGAAAGGGTCCAGATTTTAAAGGTGCTTTCCAATTACCCTCTACTGATTTGTCTGTCTTTCTACTATTTCATCCACACACACCCCCACTCCCAGATTGAAACAACCACAGATCCCCACGAACACAGTCCTGAGATCTAGTCACTCTCTTGTGTTTGGGAGGGACTGCCTAGGAAAGCAAGAAGGGTAGCCATTGATAGCTCTCACGTAGTTAGTTTTTGCTCATCACTAGTACAAATGACCTGTGTACACCTGGCTTCCCTCAGAGGCCCTCCTTAACTTAGATGGTGGGAAAGACTAGATCAGCAGAGTTGGAAAAGCTTTATAACCAGTGTCATATGCTTGCTATTTAAAGGTATGTGTTGGGTTTGGTTTGTTGGTTTTTTTTTTTTTTTCCACATTCACTTTAGTTTTTTAATAAATATTTTTCAAAAATGAATATTCTGCTTCATCTTGAGTGGAATAATGCATACTTATTGGGTATCCGCTGTGTGCAGGCACCATGAAGCTTCACCCCTTCACCCCCAGCACCCCTTGGAGCTCTCACTGTTTCTATGTGAAGAAACAGGCATTTGTCCAAGACCACAGCACAGATCGCTGGCACCGCTGGGGTCTGAACTCGCTTCTCTCAACCACAAAGTGTCATGGGTGTGGCAGGTCCCCTCCTTGGAGTGGTTCCTTCTGCCTGACAGTGCCTGGGCTTGTGGATGGAGAATACTTTTCCTGGTTTACAGAATCAGAAGGAAGAGGTTTGGCTGTGATGTCCGGAGCACTGGGTTTGAGCCAAGGTGACCCACTCCCCTGATCCCAACCCTGAACTCTCAAAGAATTCAGTTTTAGCCCCGAATGCCCAGTGAGGACGGACTGTTTCCCTTAGTGGCTTGATGGCATCAGAGAAGTGCCAGGTGGGAGTGATGGCTTTAGACTTACTTCATATTTCAGGTGAGTTGCAGGGCTGAGTTTTTAGCCAGGAAAGAGTTTAGCAGTTAAGAAATTTGCTAAAGTAACTCACCCTCGAGACTGTTCTTCACTTAAAGGTGAAAAGCAGTATGTGTGCACGTGTGCATGCTCAATCGGTTCAGTAGCGTTCGACTCTGTGGGACGCTATGGACTGTAGCCCGCCAGGCTCCTCCGTCCATGGGATTCTCCAGGCAAGAATACTGGAGTGGGTTGCCATCCCCCTCCTCCAAGGGATCTTCCTGACCCAGGGATCAAACTCGCAGCTCTAATTTCCCTTGCATTGGCAGGCAGGCTCTTTAGCACCATGTGGGAAGCCCCCCAACCCCTCCGCCCGCCTGCCAAAAGCAGCACCATGAATCAAAGGACAGGCTTATAACAGGTCGAGTAAATGAATGAAAACCACAGTTCTTGTCATTGAGAAAGTCACATTTCAAGCTGGTACACACAGGGATGCCTGGAGGTGAGACTAAGATCCAGGAGCAGGCAGACTTTGACCCTCAGGGTGGAGCTGGTCCAGGAGTGGCTGCCCAGTGTAAACGTGACAGCCAGGCAGTGTGTTTTGTACAGAAACTAGCGAAACTCACTAACATCCTCTGGTAACCACAGCTCCCCCTTCTTGTTGTATGTGATGGGGGAAATCAGGAGCAACTGGTCAAGGAGGTGCCAGAGGGGAGAACGATAAACAGAAGACAGTAAAGGAGCAGACAGTGGAATCAAGTCACCGCAGAAGCATAACCTGTCAGACGGTCAGCATCACAAGGCCAAGGCATGGGCCCGCAGTCGTCCAGTGCTCCAGTGGCAGCACAGACCTCAGACTTCCTGACTCCCTGTCAGACACTGTCTAGAATGTAAATGGAAATAAAGTCGTAGGCAGCAAACCTGAGCTTTCACTTTCCATGGTTTTCTAACTCTCTCTGGTCTCTGTCACTGGACATCTGTGAACTTAACTCTTATTCTCCGACTTCTTTTAAACCTAACCATTTCCTGCCACAAAACAAAAACCCCCAGGTTATTCCCTGTTTTAAGAGGAAGTGAAAAGTAGCGAAACATGACGGAAATGACAATCTTTGCTTTTAATTCCAATGGTAGGACGCAATTTAAAATATGTGATAGAGATTTCCCTGGTGGCACAGATCCCTGGCCTGGGAAGACTCCACGTGTTGCGGAGCAGCAAAGCCCGTGGGCCACAACTCCTGAGTCCTCGTGGCACAACTACCAACGTCTACCTGCTCCAAGGACCTCGAGCCACAGCGAATGAGCCCATGTGATACAACTCCTGAAGCCCCTGCATCTGGAGCCTGTGCTCTGCCACAAGAGAAGCCACGCAATGAGAACCGTAAGCACGCAACTAGAGGGCAGCCCCTGCTTGCCACAGCCAGACAAACCCTGGACACAGCGAGACAGACCCAGCACAGCCAAAAAACAGTCAGTTAATTTTTTAAAAAGCACAGTGATAAGCATTTGTCAAAACTCATCTCATGACCCACCTATGTACCATATTAAAAAAGAAGAAGAAGAAGAACTTTCCCATGCTAGTTCTGTATTCTAATCTGATAGAAATCTGGCTGAGCAGGCAAGATGGTAGATTCAGCCTGTGTCTTACCGTGCCTGCGGCATTCTAAAGAAAAGAAACAAAGATTCTAATACACCTTGAAGAAAATGTTAATACTCATTAATTCTGGGGTGCAGGAACCTGGTATGTGTTATATTAGTATTAACATTATGCTCTGTTTTTTTTTTAAAAAAAATTGTTTTTAACCAATTGAGATGACGGGTTCCCGACTTTTCCGAGAGCAGGAACTGGCCTTGGTTTCCCTGGATTCTTAAGATTTCGAGGACTGACAGGATGGTGTCCTCACAGCAAACTGTCCAGTGCAAATCATGGGAAAACTGAGAAGAGGCCATGGAACCATCATTGCATGCTGGAACACACCCAAGTAGAAGCTGAAACTCCACCCTCAAACAGTGGGGCTTCCCACGTGGCACTGGTAGTAAAGAACCCACCAGCCAAGGTAGGAGACATAGAAACGCAGGCTCGATCCCTGGGTCGGGAAGAGGGCACGGCAACCCACTCCAGTGTTCTTGCCTGGACAGTCCCATGGGCAGAGGAGCCTGGTGGGCTACAGTCCATGCGGTCACAGAGAGTGGGACAGGACTGACTTACCACACACGCACTTGTCTCAGCATGCACTTTGTCTCGTCCAAAAGAAGGGCAATGCCAAAGAATGTTCCAACTACCGCACAACTGCACTCATCTCACACACTAGTAAAGTAATGCCCCAAATTCTCCAAGCCTGGCTTCAACAGTACGTGAACCATGAACTTTCAGATATTCAAGCTAGATTTAGCAAAGGCACAGGAACCAGAGATCAAATGGCCAACATTTGTTGGATCATAGAAAAGAGAATTCCAGAAAAACATCTACTTCTGCTTTATTGATTATTGCAAAGCCTTTGTGTGGATAACAACAAACTGTGGAAAATTCTGAAAGAGATGGGAAAACCAGACTACCTTATCTGCCTCCTGAGAAATCTGTATGCAGGTCAGGAAGCAACAGTTTGAACATGGAACAACAGACTGGTTCCAAATTGGGAAAGCAGTACATCAAGGCTGTATATTGTCACCCTGCTCATTTCTATGCAGAGTTCATCATGTGAAATGCCGGGCTGGAGGAAGCACAAGCTGGAATCGAGATTGCAGGGAGAAATATCAATAACCTCAGATATGCAGATGACACCACTCTTATGGCAGAAAGAGAAGAGGAAGTAAAGAGCCTCTTAGTGAAAGTGAAAGAGGACAGTGAAAAAGTTGGCTTAAAACTCAACACTCGAAAAACAAAAATCATGGCATCAAGTCCCATCACTTCATGGCAAATAGATGGGGAAACAATGGAAACGGTAACAGACTTAATTTTTGTGGGCTCCAAAATCACTGCAGATGGTTTTAAAAGATGCTTGCTCCTTGGAAGAAAAGCTATGACCAATCTAGACAGCATATTAAAAAGCAGAGACATTACTTTGCTGACAAAGGTCTGCCTAGTCAAAGCTATGGTTTTTCCAGTGGTCATGTATGGATGTGAGAGTTGGACTACAAAGAAAGCTGAGAGCTGAAGAATTGATGCTTTTGAACTGTGGTGTTGGAAAAGACTCTTGAGAGTCCCTTGGACTGCAAGGAAATCCAACCAGTCCATCCTAAAGGAAATCAGTCCTGAATATTCATTGGAAGGACTGATGCTGAAGCTGAAACTCCAATACTTTGGCCACCTGATGTGAAGAGCTGACTCACTGGAAAAGACCCTGATGCTGGGAAAGATTGAGGGCAGGAGGAGAAGGGGATGACAGAGGATGAGATGGTTGGATTGCATCACCAAGTCAATGGACATGGGTTTGGGTGGACTCCAGGTGTTGGTGATGGATAGGGAAGCCTGGAGTGCTGCAGTCCATGGGGTTAGAGTCAGACATGACTGAGCGACTGAACTGAACTTGTCTCAGCAGCAGAGTCCTGCACTTCCTGTAAAATACCACTCCAAGGAAATCCTCCTTGTCCCTGACTTCAGGCTCCCAGGGCTTGCCAAGTAGCCGGCAGTGTGACCTTGGGTCCATGAGGTGACCTCTCTGGTCCCAAATATCCTGATCTGCAACACTTGAAGGTTCATTTTCTAAATGTTTTTGCTCTAGTGCTAATTTCATGAGACAGCTGAGCTACGTAAGTTTAAAGCTGAGGTTGTAAGTCATTCCAGCAGGGCTCTGGATGCCGTGGTTCAGGGATAATTGACCCAGTGTGTCATTCAGAGTTAGCAGGTGAGTCACACTCTAGCTGATTCTCAGTTCCCACGGTTCAGAGCCAGGGATGGGACTTGGGCACTTAAGTCAGCTTTGCTTTGTAGTTCTGGCTTGAGGGGCCTGTGGCCTTGACTTTTCCTGACTCATACATTCTGTGTTTGAAGTGTGATTATAATTTCACTGACCTGTGCTGGCCCCGAAGAAAGGGAGCCAAGAGTTCTTCAAGAATAGGAAATCTCACCGCCCTCAGTATTAAACTTTCTGCTGCTTTTCCTCATTTGGAGCTTATAATTTATGAGGACTTTTCTGGTGGTCCAGTGGTCAAGAATCTGCCTTATGATGCAGGGGACAAGGGTTCCATCCCCGGTCAGGGAACTAAGATCCCACATGCCGAGGGGCAACTACTGAGTCCTTAAGCCACAATTTGAGAGCCTGTGTGCTCTTGAGCCCTGCTCTGCAGCAAGAGAATCCCTCACATCGCAAGGAAGATAAAGCACAGCCAAAATAAAAATAAATAAAACCTTTAAAAAAAAAAATTCTTCTCTGTGAATACATTTGTCTTGGAGTCTCCAAAAGACAGGGCAAGAAAGAATGTTAGACCCTGCTGATACCAACACCTGCTACCACTATCACTGTTTTACAGAATGAATAGATGAACGGAGACATACAGAAGGGAAGTCACTGGCCTTAAAAAAAAAACTAGTTAAAATTTTCCATGGAGATAACATGGTGTCTTCTGTATTGAATGTGAAAGTCACTCAGTCATGTCCGACTCTTTGTGACCCCATGGACTGTACAGCCCATGGAATTCTCCAGGCCAGAATACTGGAGTGGGGGAGCCTTTCTCTTCTCCAGGGGATCTTCCTAACCCAG
Source organism: Dama dama (assembly GCF_033118175.1). Lineage (NCBI taxonomy): Eukaryota > Metazoa > Chordata > Mammalia > Artiodactyla > Cervidae > Dama > Dama dama. The sequence continues at coordinate 4,693,873 of NC_083699.1, read as the reverse complement.
GGATTGAACCCAGGTCTCCTGAATTGCAGGCAGATTCTTTACCAGCTAAGCCCCAAGGGAAGCCCATCTGTATTGAACCAAAGGGGAAAAACTATAAAACTGTTCAATCTACAAACTGACATTTTTATGATACTTAAGACAAATGAAAGAAAGTTGCCCCTAGTCCTGATTCCACCAGCTTCTTCCCGCCCCACTGCCACCACCCGGGCCCAGACCATCATCAGAGCTCCTAACCGCCTGGCCTGCCTCCCTCCTATCCTGCTCCAGCCCCGTCTACACAGGCAATCACAAGGCTTTTAAATCAAAACTGATGGTGCCACAAACTCGGCAGTACTTTCTCTCCAGCAAGCCTTGTTCTTTCCCTTCGCACCACTTTCCACAATGGCAAATGGATATTTTATTTGTTCAACATCTGCCCCCACCCCCCTGACAAATTCTAGGGTGAAAGAAACTGTGAAGGCTCAAACTGTTTGTCCCTGGTATCCCCAGCACCCGGGCATCTATTAATACTGACTGAATAAATTACTCCTAACGATTAGTCTCAGAGCAGCACTTAAGAACCCATACCTTAAGAGCTAACCTTCTCTGTTTTTAATAACAAAAACCCCCAGGGAATTTCCAGAGGTAGGCAGGGAACAGAGATGGGGAGATAATCAGACAGTCCTGAGAAGGGAGGAAGCAAGGGTTTCTCTGGCCCGCCATCCTCTAGGCAAGGACACTGGCCCGAAAGTCCTGCGCCTTGACATGGCTTACGTCACCGTGTCAGCCGACACTGAGATCAAAGGCGGTCTCTGCTTTGTGCAGAGGACAGAGATCAAGGTCGCCCTGACTCACAGGGCGCTCTATCAGATTAGACCAGGGCGCTCTATCAGATTAGGCCAGCCTGGAAAGTCCACCAAGGTAAGAGCAGTTGCCATTTGTTGGGCACCTGTTGGTACAAAGCGCTTGGTCTATATTAACCCATTTAATCCTCCCATGTCCCAATGCAAGAAAGGCTTACTATCCTCAATTTGGAGTTGAGGAAATGAAGACGCAGAGAGGTTAAGTAACTTGCCTGAACTCACACAACTGGCAAGCAACAGAACTGGGATGTGAGCCCAGGCCTACTCCATGCTTCTTCACCACGGCCCACGGTCCATCGTGTTGGCATTTAGCCTTTACATATTTTGACCATCAACAGAAATACAGATGGAGATGACAGGATATAGGGATGCAGGAAGCTTGGTGGAAACAGAACAGAACGCCTGTGCTTTAGAACTTCTTTCTGTACGGTCACAGCATGTTAGAAGGGGACAGAGACCTAGAGATCATTCGGACGCTGACTATTCAAAGTGTGGTCCATGGACCCACAGCATCGGCACCACCCGGGAGCTTGTTAGAAGTATAGCATCTCAGGCACACCCAGGCCTGCTGGATCAGAATCTGCATTTTAACACAGACCCAAGCGGACTGAATGCAGTTCCAGTTTGCGAAGCACTGGTGTAGACTAGGGGTTCTCAACCCACTTGCCCCTTAGAATCGCCGGGGGAGCTCTAACATGTTAGGACCTGAACTGGAATCCCTGGCGGCAGTAGGGCTGTGCTTCCATGTTCTTTCTCAGCTTCCCAGCAGAGTCCAGCATGCAGCGAGAGCCGAGAACTACCAATCTAGCCCAACTGCATGGCCTTCTTTTCTCTTCCCCTTGTTTTTATACTACAGTTACAACACGTGAAGTGACCTACCCAGCATGATGAAAAGTGTGTGGACCTGAGAGATTAAACAGGTCAAGATTCAGATCCTTGATTCTGCCACTTATTAGCAGTGATGCTTTAGGCAAAACACTAGTCTCCTTGGATCTCAGTTTCCACATTTACAAAATGGAGGTAATAAAGCCCACCTTAGGGGTTACTGTGAGAAATACCAGCAAAGTATGGAGGATGGAATGCTTGCACTTGGGTGTAGCAGGACCCTAATAACCGGCAGCTACCCTGACTGCCCAAGTCAGAGCACCCCAGGGTGGCGGCAGATGGCTGTCCCAGGAGTAGAGAGCTGGCACATCACAATTCTTCCCCAGATATTCTCCAAGTATGGGGCCAATGCATTGAAAGACATTCATTAAGACTAAGATGAAAAGGCTGAGCACCAAAGAATCAATGCTTTCAAACAGTGGTGCTGGAAGAGACTCCTGAGAGCCCCTCGGACAGCAAGATCAAACCAGTCAATTCTAAAGGAAATCGACCCTGAATATTCATTGGAGAGACTGATGCTTGAATATTCATTGGAGAGACTGATGCTGAAGCTGAAGCTCCAATACTTTGGCCACCTAATATGAAGAGCAGACTCACTCGAGAAGACCCTGATGCTGGGAAAGACTGAAGGCAGAAGAAGAAGAGGGTGAAGAGGATGAGATGGTTGGATGGCATCGTCGACTCAACGGGCATGAATCTGAGCAAACTCCAGGAGACAGTCAGGGACAGGGAAGCCTGGCGTGCTGCAGTCCATGGGGTCACAGAATCAGACGCAGCTTAGTGATTGAACAACAACAACAGTGAAAATATGCAGAAGAAGAGGTTGGAAGTGAGATCCAAGGGGGAAAGAGCAAAGGCAGCCTCCTTTCCCACATGTTCCAGCCACTTCGCCCCCCTGCACCAGCTGGTACCTCCAGCCCTGCTCTGCTCCCTGCCCGCTCCGTTCCCGATGGCCACCCTGATTGGAGAAACAGCTCGTGCCAGCGGTCAAAGACCTATAGTCACTGAGGTGTGTTTGTTTGTTGTTTGTTGTGGTTTTTTTTTTTTAAACTTACAAAAAAACACTTTCCATACTGTTTATCTGTATTTACTGGAACAGCAGAATTAACACAGGTAAAAAGAGCTCCTTTGACCGCAACTCCATAAGAAAACACAAAACGTGGCTTTGCATCTTTACCTGAGAAAGTCCGGGGCTCAAAGGGTGTAAGAAGGAAAGGTGTTCTCACTCTTCTTTTAGCAGTTTTTTTTTTAAAAAAAAAAAAAAAAAAAACAACAACATGTTTTGCTGTGGTAAAATTAGTTAACATCAAATTACCATTCCAACCGTTTTCAGGTGCCCAATTCGGTGGTATTAAGTACACTCCCATAGTTTGCATCATTTTAAGAGTTTTATTCTATTCCCTTTTCTCCCCCACACACACCTACACGTGTGCACACACAGTATCCTCACAACTTTTCAGCTCTGGGACCTTTCACTTGTAAAATTAGAAACGACCTGCAGACGGGTCCCAGGGCAGCGTGCCCCTTCTTTTCCCCGGGAGGAAGCTGATGTAGGGAGTGATGACCACGTGTCAGGTGCTCTCACATGCTTTACTCACAATAGCCTCGTAAGGGAGGGCAGGGGGTGTTATACCCACTTTTTTTTACAGGTGAGGAAACTGAGGTTCAAGGAGGAAAAGCAGCGTGTGCACATGGGGGCGGGGATGAGGCGGGGTACAGCCAGCATTCAGATCCACGTCTGTGGGATTGCAGAGGCTATGCTCTTTTCCACTTCTTCTTAGGAAAACATTCTTTTCTTCTTATAGAAATGATGAGTTGCTATTTTAAGAAGACAGTAAACGTATAGGTAAATATAAATCACTAACAAACTCCTCTGTCGGAAACAGTCACTTGTACGTATTGAGGTCTTCCTGTCTGATTCTTTCCATATTCCGGGCCATTTACTCCCATGGTGTCCCCCTGAAAGTGGGACAGGAGAGGGGATGGCAGAGGGTGTGACAGAGAACTTTCATGTGCTGTGCCTCTAGACATGTGTGTGTTGCTTGGATCTTTTACAACAAAATGTATTTATGTATTAGTTACGGAGTAAAAGAACAGAAAAAAAAAAATTGGAAGTGAAACCCCAAAGAAAGAAAAAAAAAATGTGCTGATCAAAGAGGGAGGATTGTCAACCCTAGAAACATTAAAAAAGGAGAATCCAAGAGACAACAATTGGCTCATAATAAGAACTCTTTAGTGTAACAATAAGGCTCATTAGCAGGAATGTTTCTTTTTTTTTTTTTAATGTTTTTTAATTAATTCATTTATTTTTTGGTCTCAAGGCATGTGGGATCTTAGTTCTCCGCCCAGGGGCTAAACCCACACCCTCAACGTAAAAGCACAGAGTCCTAACCCCTGGCCCACCAAGAAATTCCCAGGACTGTCCCTAATATGAAGACAGATACATTAGGCTTTCAAAGCAGGATGCCATTAACCTTCCCTAGCCAGCTCTTCCTAGAGTGGTGCCTAATTCTGTGCGTGCCAGACCACTTCTGAACAGAATTTAACTTCCCATGGAGCTTACAGTGTAAGAATGTTCGGGTATACTCCTGGCAATGTTCCAACTATGTGACAGGACTTTCTGCTGATTAAAGTAACTGCTTTTCAAATATTTCTTCACTCTCAGAGCTCTCTACTGGTCAGTTAACATCACTAAGTTATGTCAACCCTGGACACTGCCTGGATTCAAGTTCAAACATGTAGAAATCTGAACTTTCTAAATCTGTAAGGCTAGCCTGTGGATTATGGGAAAGGGCAATGAAATGCCATTTCACAGAGTACTTTCTAGGATAAGCATGAGCAGCCACACCTTACACACGCCTAGCCATGCCTCTTACACACCCAGCATGTAACAGAAAGTGCCAGCAGAGCACCGTCATTAACACGCCGCATGTCATGTGGACCGGGCCAACGTTGGGCCTGTGGGATGTGGGATGTTGGGCCAATGTTGGGATGTGGGAGTGGGGCAGGGCAGATTCTGGGGCGACTGCCAGCCACAGACACTGGCGGGGAGTCCCCATCCAGCAAGCAGAAAAAGATAGTGTCTGACTCAGGCAGTAGCAGAAGATGCCACCAGTCCCAGCAAACATTGAGCCTCAGTGAATGCAGGCAGGAGTGAGGCGTGGTGAGGGCGGACAAGAACAGCGGTAGGAGGGAAGCCCAGAGTAAGTGAGGGGCGGGGATCCAGGCAGGAACTGACGCCAGGTGCGTCCATCTGCAGGCATCCACACTGGTGCCTGGTCACTAGACTGGGTTTCTTTCATTCATTCATTCAACAAATATTTACCACATTCCTCCATGGGACTCACGCACCTACACCCCTAGCTGGGTGTGCCAGGCATACAAGGCCTGACTGCTCTTTACCCATTTCTCAGGGTTGTGTCATCAGCAAGAAACCTTGAGGGATGAGGTAACGTCTCCCTTCGGAGGAAGAACAGGCTTGCACACTGCTGACTGTCAGAGTCATGCATTCCCCCAAGCTCTGTGTCCTTCACCCGGGGCACACGCTCACTATGCATGCGCTCACCGTCTGGCCCAGGTCCTGTCTCCCTCGTGAGAACCAGGAGCAAGGGAAACCTGGCACACACACGTTGCTTGCTGTCTTGGGAGGAATAAAGTCCTTCATTCCCAACCTCCAAGTTTCAGGTCTCCTGCCAGCACCCATGCAAGAGTCAAAGGCTAACTCCTTAGCCTGTAAGTGGGGCAGAGCCAAATTCCAGCCCTGACAGCACCTCGGGTGTGGTGGACCTTGTGCAGGCCTTTGAAGTCATCGCCATGCACAAAACCAGCCCGGCGCCTATTCTCATAGAGTGTCCATGCAACTGGGGGAGACAGACAGACGAGAAGCCACACAAGAAAATATCAGAAGCGTGCTACAGAGAACAGGAATGGACTTATATGCTAAAAATGACCAGACAGCTACCTTAGATGGAGTGGCCAAGGGATGCAGATGCATGCGAAGTCATCTGGAGGGAAGCATCTTAACAAGAAGAGAATGGCAGGTGCAAAAGGCCTGAGGCTGGATCAGCCAGCAAGGCCGGAGCCCAGTGGATGCAGGGAAGTGGTTTGAGGAGGAGGTTCATGGGAAGCTAGATCCTTGCCCTCAGAGGCCAAAGCTAGGGGGCTGGATTTCTTTCCAGCAAGAGGAAGCCACTGAAGAATTTTAAGGAGTGTAAATAGCATGATTTAGATTTTTAAAACTAGCTCGAGCTGCTTTGTGAAGAAACATGAGTATCGTGGATGCATTCAGGAAGGAATGAAGCATTCAGGAAGCTACTGCATTAGTTCGGGGGCAACATGATTTTGGCCTGGACAAGAATGGGAGGGCTAAAGAGATGGGGGTACCTGGGGGCCATGTTTTAAAGGGAGAGTCAACAGGCGTTACTAAAGGACTGGATGGGGAGATGGGGTGGAGAAGTGGTTATAGGAGTAAGAAAAAGGAAAGAGCCAAAGGTGGCCACTCCTAGGTGTTTACCCTGAGTAACTAAGTTCCATTTACTGAGATGAAAGAGACGCAAAGGGCTGGTTCAGGGGAGAAAGCCAGAGAGAGACCTGTGGTTGAAGGCAGCCAGCAGACAGATGTTCATCTGAGTCTGGCGTTGTGGGGGAGGCCAGGCTGGAGGGAGCACTCGGGGCCATCAGCATCTGTAGGATGTCTGAGCTGTGGGGTGGGGGGAGAAGCCCTGGGGAGCGATGTGCATGGAAATGAGGGAGTGACTCAGTCCTGTGTCCCAGAACCGCCAGCCCTGTGAGGGTGACGTGAGGAACCAGAGGTGGGAAATGAGACTTTCAGGAGCGGCTGTCAAAGTGGGGGGAAATCCTGAGACTTCCCTGGGGGTCCAGTGGCTAAGACTCCACGCTCCTAATGCAGGGGGCCCGGCTTCGATCCCTGGTCAGGGAACTAGATTCCACATGCCGCAACTAAAGATCTTGAGTGCTGCAATAACGATTGAAGATCCCAGGTGCTGCAACTCAGACCCGGCACAGACAAATAAATTAAAGGAGTGTTTTTTTAAGTGGGGGGAAATCCTAGAGAATGTAGGGTCACCACCCCCACCCCCAAGAGAATATTGGATTCAGGCAGAACAGAGGGGTTGGCTGTGGAATGCCAAGGACGAGCCTGTGAAACTGTACTTCCCCGAGAGCCAAATGCCATGTCCTGCTCGAGTTACCAGCAACTGGGACGATGATACCAAGTAAGGGGCACAGTGCAGCTCAGAGGGCAGAGTTTCCGTTACAAGAGACAGGCACATGGGGCTACCCGAGTGCTAGAATTGCAGTGGCTTCTGCGGCAACAGGAACAGATGTGCCATCCAGAGTGACATGAGTGCCGACCCTCTGCCGAGCCAACCCACCCTCTCACCTGTTCCAGGAGGGAGGCATACTGCTGGGCGGGCACTTCACTTTCCCCGGCCTTTCTGATCTTTCCAGCTATGCTAACGCCTCTCACTCTTCAAGCCCTAACATTCCTGCTCATTTAAGACACATCAGTCAACTGATTTGTGCCCAGTCCTGCGCTTTTACATCCCTAATAGAATTTTTTTTCCACTTATTTTTATTCGTTGGAGGCTAATTACTTTACAATATTGTAGTGGTTTTTGCCATACAAAAACCATTCATGCCATTTTGACATGAATCAGCCATGGATTTACATGTGTTCCCCATCCCGATCCCCCCTCCCGCCTCCCTCTCCATCCCGTCCCTCTGGGTCTTCCCAGTGCACCAGCCCTGAGCACCCGTCTCATGCATCCAACCTGGGATGGTGATCTGTTTCACCCTTGATAGTGTACTTGTTTCAGTGCTGTTCTCTCTGCACATCCCACTCTCGCCTAATAGAATTTAATCCCCACAAAACACTTTGAGGTGAGTAGTATCATTCCCATTAACAAAGAAAGCAGCAGCCCAGAGAGGCTAAGGGATTTGGCTCAGACAGTTTCCAAGTGGTGAAAATGGGATTCAAACCCAGGACTCTAAGCCCTTCCAACAGCCCAGCCAGCCTACAGATGTGGCTGAGATAGGGACTCTGCGGCCCAGCAGAAGTCTGAAAGCAAAAGGTGAAGATGTGTATCACAGTACCACAAAAGACACGACTACATAGACTGTGTCATTACAACACAAACTAAAGTAAGAAGATATAAAACTGCTGTGGAGTTCAAACAGGTTGGGGGGGTCAGAAAATGCTTCCTGGAGGAGTGTGTGCAAGGGGCTTTGCACGGTGGATGGGGCGGGGCCGATGCTGTAGGGCGGATGTGAAAGGGAAGACGGGCTCCCCTCCCCGACCAACCCCAATCCACTCAGTGCCTGGATCCAGCCTTGACCACCTCACCATCCCCTTTGTACAGTTTTCCATCTCTCACCTTTCCTTTATCCCTGCGTCCCCAGTGCCTAACCCGAGGCCACACATGGAGAATATCTGCTAAGTTCAACCGTGTCCATCTGGTCTCCTAATTCTGGTGTCTCCTTTTCAAGTCCATCCACAGCTAAACTTCATGGCCAACCCTGCCCACAATGAAATCTTCTTCAAGAGGCTTTCCTAGCCCATAGTTCCTGGAAATCTCCATGCAAACCCCCAATAATTACACACACACACACGGTCACAAAGCAAGTCACAGCTGATGTGACCCAAGGCCGACAGTTCACTGGCTGAGCTCAATCCACCAGATTCTCTTAGGAGAGGGGAAGACAGCCAGTGGGAGGCCCTACAGCCCCGGGATCCCAGTGGGGCTGCACCAGGATGCGGGAATGGGCATCAGCAGGCCCAGAGAGGTGGAGGAAGCTGGTGTTTTTTATTCAAAACCTTTTATTATGTAAATTATCAAAACAAGGAAGGGTGAATAATAACCCATCACCAGCTTCAACAGTTATCAACTATTGGCCACTATTACTTCATCTATACCCTCACCTCGGAGAAGGCACTGGTGACCCACTCCTGTCTTCTTGCCTGGAAAATCCCAAGGACGGAGGAGCCTGGTGGGCTGCAGTCCATGGGCTCGCCAGGAGTCAGACACGACTGAGCGGCTTAGCAGCAGTAGCGGCAGCATACCCTCACCTACATCCAAATGTGGATCGCAGGCATTATATCATTTCATCTGTGTGTGTGTGTGTGTGTGTGTGTGTGTGTGTGTGTGTGTATTTCAGTGTAGAAAAACTAGGACTTCAAAGTGTATGACAATGGCTTCAGAGTATATGACAATACTGCTATCACACATATAAAAATTAGTGATAACTCCTTAATATAATCAAATATCCAATCAATGTTTCTCTGGTCCATGTATACTCTGAATTGGAATCCCTTACTTGAATCGGGATCCATGTAAGAGTCTTACACTGAACTGATGAAATGGCTACATCTCTTAATCTATAGAATCTATAGATTCTCCTTCCATCTCCTTTCTTTCCACGAAATTATTTATTCAGAAACCCAGGCTTCCTACAACAGAGTTTCCTATAGTTTCATTATAACCCCAGAATATCATATTGCTCTGCTTCCTGTATTTTCTTTCAATGAGTAGTTAGGACAAGAGGCTTGATCAGATTCCTATTTATTTATGTATGTATTTATTTTTAACTGGGGCTTCGCGGCAGCTCAGACTTTCTACACAGTTGCAGTGAGCGGGGGCCACTCTTCACTGCGGTCCATGGGCGTCTCGCTGCGGCGGCTCCTCTCGGGGAGCACCGGCTTTAGGGCGCGGGGGTTCAGTAGTTGCGGCTCCTGGGCTCAGGGGCTGTGAGTCGCAAACCGTGGAGCAGACTTCAGCAGCCGTGGCACACAGGCTTAGCAGCGCTTCAGCATGTGGGATCTTCCTGGATCAGCGGTTGAATCCATGTCTTCTGCGTTGGCAGGCGGATTCTTTACCACCGGGGAAGCCAGCCTGCCTGCTCGCCTTCATCACGGCTCCGCTGGGCTCTGTGGCTGCACGCGGGCCTCCTCTCGCTCTGCTGAGTGGGGGTGGCTTGCCCTGCGGCAGGGCACAGGCTGCAGCTGCCCGCGCTTCAGGTCGTGGCTCGCGGGCTCAGGTGCTCCGCGGCACGCGGAATCTTCCCGACCAGGAACTGAACCAGCGTCCCCTGCATCGGCAGGCGGACTCCTATCCCCTGTATCACCAGGGAAGCTCTGTTTTATTTTTTAACCTGTTTCAAAGGTGTGGGGGTACTGTGTACTTCCATAGTAGGAAGGACAAAACAATCTTTTACTTCTCTCCTTCTCCTTCCTCAGTCCCCTTTCTCTTTTTCTCTCCCTCTTTCTCTCTTTAGATGATATTATCAGCCACTGATGGCCCATATTCATTTATTAGGGATTATAGAATGACATTCCAAACCCATCATTCCTTCAATAGCTGGAAAACTTCTACAGAAACTTCTTTTCAACTATTTGGTTGCCGTAAGGTACACTTTAGAAGGACAAGGTAAGATAAATACTTATTTTCCTCCATCAATTTACAAAATAATGAGGTGATTTCTTGGCATCCTCCAAAAGTAACCAGTGAAGAAATATTTTTAAAACATCACTATGAATCATGGATTTAAACTTTTTTAAGGCATTTCAGTCCACTGTAGTTATTATTCTTGTTGATAACCATACCATTCCATCTTGGCCTGGTGAATGCATATGTAGCTTGGTTTCTGAGTCCTTTTGACATGACCATAGATAGCAGTCTTTGTTGTTCCAAGCTTTTCCTGTCCTCAACCTAGAATCAATTATGTCTCCAAGGGACCTTGGTTTCTTTTAGTAGAAAATAATAATTCAAGATCACTGTCTAATGCTTATTGCAGTATTGTTATACTAGCCAAGACATGGAAATGACCTAAATGTCCATTGATCAATGAATGGATGAAAAAGAAGTGGTACATATACACAATGGAATATTATTCAGCCATGATAAAGGGTGAGCTTTTGAGATTTGTGAAAACATGGACAGGTCTGGAGGCTCTTATGCAAAATGAAATAAGTCAGACAGAGAAAGCCAAGTGCATGACCTCACTTATAATGCGGAATCTAAAAATGAAAGCAAAAATTTAAAAAGCTCATAGGTTCAGAGAACAGATCTGTGGTTGCCAGAGAAAGGAGTTGAGGGTGGGCAAAATGGGTGAAGGGGGTCAGAAGTTACAACATAGATAAGTCATGGGAAAGCAATCTATAGCATAGTGACAATAGTTATTAATAATAATTACTATTGTTGTTGTTGTTTACTAGCTAAGTAGTGTCCAACTCTTTTGCGACCCCATGGACTGTAGCCCAGGCTCCTGTGTCCATGGGATCTTCCAGGCAAGAACACTAGACTGGGTTGCCATTTCTTTCCCCAAGGGATCTTCCTGACCCAGGGGTCAAACTCAAGTCTCCTGGTTGGCAGGCAGATTCTTTACCACTGAGCCACTTGGGAAGCACATAGGTAATAATACTGTATTACATATAGGAAAGTTACTAAGAGAGTAAATCTTAAAAGTTCTTGTTACAAGAAAAAAAGTTTTATAACCATGTATGGTGACAAATGTTAAACAGAGCTATTTCAGTGGTCATTTCGCAATATTGAAACATTCCTTTGTATACCTAAACTAATAAAACATTATATGTAATTATACCTCAATTAAAAAAAAAAAAGGTAAAACATTTTGAAAAAATCACAGTCTAGGCATTAAGAGCATTCCCTTTATTCTTGAAATAGTTTGAAAGCATTTCCTGCCTTCTACAAAAATAGACTTTAACTAGACTTCTCAATGCTTCCAGGAAAATAAATCACAAATAAATAAACCTAATCACAAAAATCTGATTTAAAATCTCCCCTTGTTTTAGACAAGGATGCCAAGACAATTCAATGGGTGAAAATAGCTTTTTCAACAAATTGTGCTGGGACCATTGGATATGTACATGCAAAAGAATTAAGTTGGATCCCTAACTCACACCATGCATTAAAGTTAACCAAGATGAATCAAAGACCTAAATGTAAGAGCAAAAATTATAACACTCTTAGAAGAAAACCTAGGTGTAAATCGTTATAATCTTGAGTTAAGTGATTGTTTTAGGATGTGACAGCAAAAGCACAAGACACAAAAGCAAACTGAGGTAAATAAGGCATCATCAAAATTAAAATTTTAATTAAAAAATTAAATTTGTGCTTTAAAGAACACCCATCAAGAAGAAAGTGAAAAATAGTGCAAAAAAATGTTTGTAAATGATACATCTAGTAAGAGTCTAGTATGCAAAATATATAAAGAATTCTTACAACTCAACAAAAAGGCAACCCAAATTTAAAAACCAGCAAAGTCATGCCTCCAAAGAAGACATGCAAATAGCCAATAAGCACATGAAAAGATGCTCAGCATCATCAGTCACCAAAGAAATGTAAACCAGTGCTATTTACAGTAGCCAAGACACTGTGTTGTACATCTACCTAAAACTAACACAGTATTGTAAATCAAGTGTACTTCATTTAGAAAAAAGAAGTGCAAACCAAATTAACAAATGACTTCATACCTCCTAATATGGCTATAATAGAACCAACAGATACTAACAAGAATTGCTGAGGATGTAAAGAAATTGGAAATCTACATAAATGATGGGTAGTTCTCTAAAATATTAAACTTCAGAGTGTCATATGACCCAACAATTCTATTTCTAGGTATATATCTAACAGAAATGAAAACATATACCCACACAAAAACTTGTACATGAATGTTCATAGTAGCATTATCTATTATGGCCCCCAAAATGGAACAAACCTAAACATACATCAACTGACAGATGAATAAATAAAACTTGATATATCCATATAGTAGAATATTATTCACCAATATAAAGCAATGTTTACATATGCCATAACATAGATGAACCTTGAAAACGCTATGTTAAGTGAAAGAAGCCAGATATGAAAGGTCACACGTTGTACAAGTCCATATGTAGGAACTGTACAGAACAGTCAAGTCTACCAAGACAGGAGGTTAATTAATGGTTGCTTAGGGCTGGGGGGATTTGGAGGCAATGGAGAGTGACCGCTAATGGGCATGAGGCTCTTTTTGGAGTGATAAAAATGTTCTAAAATTTGGTATCATTGATGCTCACACAACTCTGAAAACATTTAAAAAAAAACACTGAATTGTCTGGACTTCCCTGGTAGTCCAGCAGTTAGAAATCTGCTTGCCAGTGCAAGGGACATGGATTCGACCCCGATCCAAAAAGATCTCATGTGCTGTGGGGCAACCAAGCCCATGTGCCACAACTACTGAAACCCACGTACCCTAGAACCTGTGCTCCGCAACAAGAGAAGCCACCACAATGAAGAGCCTTTGCACTGCAATGAAGAGTAACATCTCCTTGATGCAACTGAAGAAAGCCCACACACAGCAACAAAGATCCAGCACAGCCAAAAAGCGAATCCATGCAGTGGAAGGAATCAATTTGTTGTTGTTGTTCAGTTGCTCAATAAACAAATAATTAATCAATAAATCATCAATAAATAATAAAAAATTAATAATTTTTAAAAACCATTAAATTGTAAGCATCCACTGGGTGAACACTATGGTATGTGAATTACATCTCAATAAAGCTCTCATATATATATACACACACAAACATACAGTTTTAAAATCCCCCCCTGGTAATCTGATGCCTCCAGAACTTGAGGCAACATTCATCTGTTTATTCAATACATATTTACTGGGCATCTACTGTTTATTTATTTATACAACATTTATATTTATTTACACAACAATATATATTGACCACCTATCCTGTGCTAGGCACTGTTCTATACACATAGGATCCAGCAAAATGTGCAAAAAAAATCTAGCCTTTCAACTGCTTACATCCTCAAGGATGAAAACAGGCAATAAAGAAAATGAATATATAGGAGGATTTTGTACAGTGGGATAGATTAAAAGTAACTGACACTAGGGAGAAAAATAAAGCAAGGAAGAGAGATGGTCAGCAGGGGAATAGAAAGGAGTTGCTGCAGTTGTAAGCAAGGGGGGCAGGGAAAACCTCCCTGAGAAGGTAACATTTGAACAAAGATCTGAAGGAGGGAGGGGAATGAGCCATGTAGGCTGCAGGAGGAAGAAGATTCCAGGCCAGGAAAACAGCAAGTGCGGAAGCCCTGAGGTGGACATGCCCAGTGTGTTCGAGGAATCTCTAGGCAGCAGGGTCAGTGAGAAGTTAGAGGACATGAAGCCGGAGAAGTAAGGGGACAGACAAACTCTGCCGTTCCACTGAGGTGGGGCGTGGCGGTGTGTGCACATCTGAAAATAGCAGAGATGATTCAGGATCTTGGCTCCACATGGTGCATGTGCTACTTGCTGAGTTTTAAGATAAGGCTACAATCTGATGTGCTGGAGCTGGCACACACCCGTGGTGAGAGAATTTCTGAAGAATCTGGAGACCCAGGTGATAAACACAGCTCTTATTAAAAACTAAGTTACAGCGATTTGTAATATAATAAACACAAAAGTAGTAAATGCTCACACATTCCCAACTATTTTGCTACATCTAACTACTACCTAGGCTGTTCTGGTTATTTGCATCCATTGTATCTGTTTGGTGAAAACACTATAAAAGGCATGCTCTGCCTTTCTATTCCCAAATCTGCATCACTCTCAGCAGTGTCGTGTCGGTAATTTGAAATGTGCTACAGCAGGAATATTTACACCACAGAAATTGGCAAATGCTACAGACTGGGGTTTTATTTATTGTCTTGTTATCTAGATCTAAGAAAGTGAAGGAGAAAGTGTTAATAGTGCAGCATTCACTTAGAAGTGCATCCCATTTGGGATCCATTACATTGCAAATAGAACAAAAAAATGAGGAAATATTTTCCCAGGATTCTAAAACTCTTACCCAATTCAGCAGAAAAGTCACTCATATCCTTGATGAAGTGGATAAACTAGTGAAATTCTGACAAATGTGTTTGGTGCTTTATTTTAACCCTGACAATATCAACCAACATCCATATCTTGGGCTTCCCCTGATGGCTCAGGTGGTTAAGAATCTGCCTGCAATGCAGGAGACCCAGGTTTAATCCCTGGGTCAGGAAGATCCCCTGGAGGAGGGCATGGCAACCCACTCCAGTATTCCTGCCTGGAGAATCCCATGGACAGAGGAACCTGGGGGCCTACAGTCCACGGGATCACAAAGAGCTGGTCACGACTGAGTGACTGTCACTTCCAGAGCTTAACGTCCTCGTTTGCTGGCTTTGGGAACTTGCAGCTCCAGGGCCCTCATCTGGACAGCAGGGGTAACACCACAGGGGTAAGCCCGGGGTCTGGGCCGACTGGCTGAGTAATCAAGGGCCCCGGCGAGAAGTCTGGTCTGGGCCTGGCCTCCTCCCTGATCCAAGCTGGGCACCGCCCTGCAGTTCCCACCTCCTCCTCGTAAATATTCTCTCTCTCACACACACACAGCAATTTTCTTCCCTAATCGCCTCCCCCAGCAGCCCGCACCTGCTCTCCATGACTCAGCGCTCTGAACCTACAGTTGCCTTCCTGCTCCTGGCCCCTGGCGCTGCAGCTGGTTCCTGCAGGAGGCCAGCTGCCCTGAGAGAGCTGGCCTGTGTGTCTCTTTTTTATCTCTTTTTTTAAACTTCTGGGGAAGAAGGGTACTCAGAGTGTTCTTTTTGATTTGACAGCATCAACTCTGGCAGATAAACACAGGGGAGGAGTCCTTGTGAAAGCGTCTTCATTCCTGAGTACAGCTCCGTGGTGAGTCCCACAGCTCACGCGGTAACCAGGCAGGCCTGCTGTGTCCGGGCTTCCTTCAGCCATGACCCCACAGGGGCCTTGATGACCGGGACTGGCCCTGCGGGCTCGCAGGAGGACGTCCCGGGAACCAGCAGACCAGGTGGCCCTCCCACTGCGCCGCTGGGCTGCTCTGCTCGCAGGGATGGAGACCTGCCGAGTCTTCAGGTGACCGGCATTTATGTCCCAACAGTCACAGCCCCCTCAGCCAGCACGGGTGCGGGACAGGCTCCGGGGCTGGCCCTCTGCGCCTGCCTTCACCGCCCGCCCTGCGCCCTGGCAGGCGGACCTCTGGGTTCTGTGTCCTCCTAACTGCCTTGTCCTCTGACCTCCAGCTGAACTGGCCTTTGGTGGGGGGGGGCGGGGCAGGAGATCAGAGGGGTGAGGGTTGGGGTTTAGTTCAGAAACAAAAAGCAGGGCTCTCCGGGGAGCCTTCACTGTCTCCCAGGTCCTGGTACGGCCGCATCACTGGGACTCAACCACCATCTCTCTGCTCGTCCTGCCATCGGCAAGCCTGCTTCCCTCGGCCCGCCTTGTCTCGTCCCCGCTGCTTCTGTCTGCTGCCGTCTCTGTCTTTTCGTTTCAAGTCCCCCAGACAGGGTCTGCTGGAGGGGGCAGCTACCAGCCACCCTGCCCCGCTGCGAAGTCACTGGCCTGCACCTGAGCCAGGAGCAGCACGGGGACCACGGCGGGACGGGCTCAGCATAAAGCCCCCCGTAGCAGGACGGCTCAGAGCACAGAAAACAGAAACACACACAAGCGGGAGACTGCACCGCGTGCTAGGGGCGTTCCAGAAGGGTGAAGGACATACCCTCCTGGGCCCGCCAGCCGTTCCAGAGACGGGCTGTGGGGCAGGACGGCCTGGGTGAGGCGAGACGCAGCTGCCCCGGGCTCCTGTACCCAGAGACTCAGACAGAGGCCTGTGCCAAGGCCATGCCCCCCAGCACCCACCCCTGGTCAGCAGCCACAGCCCGGCAAGGACCACCTAGAGCAGAAGGCCAGAGCGGGCCAGCAACACGAGGAGCCACACTCGGGGCATCTCAGACCTGGTGGGCACGTGCCCACATTCCGGACGCCCTCCACTCCAGGCCCCTCAGCTTTCCAGTCCCCGGACAGACCGTGCTCACCACCCTGCCTCTCTGCCCGCGCCGCTCCCCCGGCCACCTCGTGTACAAAAACAAGACGGTACATCTGCCACCGCTGTCTCCCAGCAAATTCCGGCCTCAAAAAGACATTCTGGAGAAAACCTCAGATGCCCCAAAGCAGACCGGTTATTCTGCCGCCTCAGGAGCAAGCCTGGGCCTGATTCCTTTTTGTCCTGGGGGCCCTTCTCTAGACCAGGAACATTCTAGACGTTCCCTATGTGAATATTAAAGAAATGAAGAGACGAGAGCAAGGAACATGGTCAGAAAACAGAACGGGGCTGTCCTTCCCGCCAGCGAGTGAAGTATGAGAAGAGGCTTCGAGGCCGCGTATTCGGGGAAGTGATCCCAAGAGTGGGGGTGAGGGGACCAGACAAGGAGGGAGACCCGCCCGAGGATGGAGGTGGGCTATCAGCGGGGCACCGCTGTGGACAGCCGAGGCACAGTCCCGGGGGGACTTCTGAGGAGCCGTGAGGAGGGCCCGAGAATCACCCGGCTTGTGACAGACAGGAAGGGGCCTCTTGGCCCTCCGGTTCCCCACGCCACTTGTCAGAGGCTTCCCCACTGACGGTCAGTCGCCTGCACGCCCAGAAGGCAACCAGGAGACCCGAGTGTCCACACCGCGGAGTCGGGGACACGTGAACGATTCTCCGTGCAGCTTCCGGGTCACATGTGCGCAAAGCTGGCTGCCAGGGCCGCGGCTGGAGGAAGGAGGCGGCGGAAGGATGAACAGCGGCCGCACGGGGCTGCACGAGGAGCCCGAGATGTGAAGCTGGAGGAGCAGGGCGGGAGTTATCCTGCAGAGGGCCCGGAACGTCAGCCCAAGCGTCACAGCTTTACTTGGGAGGCCGCCAAGAGCCACTGAGGGGTTCTGTGCAATACAGTAATATACATGGCAGCAACAACGGCTGGCCTGACTTAATTTCAGCCTGCTCCCTCCCTGAAATAATAGCTCTTCACCAAGACTTCACCAACTAAGCATATAATCATGGTAAAACTCAGTGCATCGATCAAGAGCCACGTCTAAACGCCTCGATCAGTTCAGTTCAGTCCCTCAGTCGTGTCCGACTCTTTGCAACCCCACGGAAGGCAGCACGCCAGGCCTCCCTGTCCATCACCAACTCCTGGAGCTTGCTCCAACTCATGTGCATCGAGTCGGTGATGCCATCCTGCCATCTCATCCTCTGTGGTCCCCTTCTCCTCCCGCCTTCAATCTTGCCCAGGATCAGGGTCTTTCCCAGTGAGTCGGCTCTTCGCATCAGGTGGCCAAAGTACTGGAGCTTCAGCTTCAGCATCAGTCCTTCCAATGAATATTCAGGACTGATCTCCTTTAGGATGGACGGGTTGGATCTCCTTGCAGTCCAAGGGACTCTCAAGAGTCTTCTCCAACACCACAGTTCAAAAGCATCAATTCTTTGGTGCTCACCTTTCTTTATAGTCCAACTCTCACATCCATACATGACTACTGGAAAAACCATAGCTTTGACTAGATGGACTTTTGTTAGCAAAGTAATGTCTCAGCTTTTTGATATGCTGTCTAGGTTGGTCACAGCTTTTCTTCTAAGGAGCAAGCAAGAAAACCCCTCCATATAGAAATACCAAGTCCCAGAGACTTCCCTGGGGACCTAGTGGTTGAGACTTGGCATTGCCACTGCAGGGGGCACAAGTCTGATCCCTGGTCAGGAAACTAAGATCCCTCATGCTGCACACCGCAGCCAAAAATATAAATCTAAAAAAAGAAAGAAAGAACGACTAAGCCCCAGTTGGGTGCTACTGTCTCTCTTCACCTTCCATGAAGAAATCCCTATAAAAACATTTTGAAACACTTAGTTCTTTATTTACATATATCTTTAAGACCTAAAGAAAGAGAAGCTTGGGAACCTTTAAGGAAAAAACTGGTTAAGAGAGCCTTCTTTGTTGTAACCCATAAGGGGTCTTCAGATGATTCCACCCAAATTGAAAAAAAAAAAAAAACACTTAGAAAAATAATAGGTGAAAAATACCTTCAAATTAGAAAAGCATCAAGAGAGAGGCAGATGGAAAGTACATGTGGGGCAATGACATGACTTCTGAGTAATCCCATCAGGACACGCACAGTGAAAGCTGGCCTGAGGGGCCCCTAACACGCTCTGATGTGCCCCCTACTCCACCATAGGAAGTGTTTCTGTTCTTGCCTCCTGACTCTGGTGGCACGTGTACACAAGTATCCTCCGGGCTTACTTTCTTTGTTTTTTTGTGATGAATTAGATTTTCCTGAGTAGTCCAAGATCAAAGGCAAGATGAGAGATTAAGATTTATTTTCTTGTGTGAGTCATAGCCCGGATCACCAAACACAGAGTTCACTAAACGTTTTGAGTGGTGATGACACTACTGAGACAAGATTATAGAATTCTGTGTGATGTTTAATTAAAACTTTACACCTGATCAAGGGCACTGTCACCGTGGGTGACAATGTAAATTACCCATCACCCAGCAATTCTGCTTCTGGGAATTTAACCTAAAGAACTAATAAAAAATGTGGGGTAAGATTCTGCTACAAGGTTATTCACCAGGCCGCTCTTTAAAAGAGCAAAAACTTAGAAATAGCCTGAATTCCCAAAGTGGGGGGGATTAGTTAAATAAAGATAATACCATCATGTAATAGAATACCATGTTCTATGCCATAAATGTAAACACTATATATACGTGTATGTATATACGTACATATATACCTATATATGATATATACACATAGACACACATTTATATTTTATGCTTTGACACAAGGTAAAAGGAATTTGTGGTATCCCCAGTTTTGGGTAGATGAAATGATGAGCAAGTTAAGTGTTCTTTTTGCTGCTTTTTCCTTATAAGCATGAACTGCTTTTTCTTTTTGGCCACATTGTGCTATATGTGGGATCTTAGATCCCCACCCAGGAGTTGAACGTGCACCCCCTGCATTGGAAGCACAAAATCTTAATCACTGGACCACCAGGGAAGTCTGAAACTGAATTCTTTTTTTCCTTCCTTAGTAAAAATAATTAAAGAAACTTCACTGGGGTTGTCTTATTGCTCACACTCAAGGTGGTCCTAATTTCCCTCTTTTCCCAGCCTCAGCTCACAGACCAGTCTGGTCTAGTGGACACTTATCCAGCTTCACTGGGACATGTCGGGTATTGCAAACTTCTGGGGACACAGAGATGAAGAGGGGTATGGTCCCTGCCCTTGGGGGACTAATTTCAAGGGAGGGGCACATATACCTCAACAGAAACTCATCAGCAATTTCAGGGAAGCCTAGGATATGAAGGACAGCTAGGTCTCCCAGAGACAAGATATTGCGTTAAAGTGCTTTGAAAGGCAGCTCAAACACTTCCCATCCGCGGGACCACCCAACAAGGAAAGCTTTGTGTTCTCACATGTACACAGAGCTTGTAGCGTGTGAGGAAATGGTTATATACCCTTTTTATGCAGACGTATACGGCTCAGAGGGTAAAGGATCTGCCTGCAATGCAGGAGACCTGGATTCGATTCCTTGGTTGGGAAGATTCCCCTGGAGAAGGAAATGGCAACCCACTCCAGTATTCCTGCCTGGAAAATCCCATGGATGGAGAAGCCTGGCAGGCTACAGTCCATGGGGCCGCAAAGAGTCAGACACAACTAAGCAACTCATACACACACACATGTAGGTAGAATCTGACTAATGCTGAAGGCATCCTTCTGGAAGCAACACCCCTCTGATACAGTAATAATCTTTCCCTCCTACAGAAGAATACCATAAAGGATTATATTAAAGGAAGACATTTCCCTGTCCTTAGACACTTTTTTAAGGTCTGAATTTCAAGTGTGATTTTTAACTGCAATTGCATGTTGCCCCCTAGTGTCCATCTACATTATTGCACTCTGTTGTAATAGGGTGGGGATGGAGTAGAGAAGTAGGTCTCTGCCCTTCAACTCCTCAGAGGAAAAAATAAGTGTATCAGACATGTGACAGAACTGTCAAAAGTACTCAAATAACTGCCACTTCAATTGCAAAACATAAGCCGCAGTTCTGCATTTTCTTTAGCCACATAAAATTTGCTAATTTTTGGCTGGGATAATAACAAAAAAATATTTATTGTGCACTTGCTGTGTGCTGGGCACAATGGTAAGTGCATTGTATACATTAGTCCCTCTAATCCTCACAATAATCCTAAGGGGGGGAACTATTAGCTGCTCTGAGCACGTGAAGTGCCGTGAATTGAAGGGAGGGGACAGACATAAAACGTCCCATCAAAACTGAGAACTTCCAGATGTACTGAGATATATTGAGAACATCAGTTTGCACATCAGAATGTGTACAAACGTAGTATGCAGAGCAAGGACAATGGAATAAACATGCAGATGGCAGAGTCAGTGTTCCATGCTGTTATTAGAAGATCAATAACCTCTGGGTGGTATGCTTTCAGTTTACACTTAAAAGTAAACCATCTTTTTCTTTTTAGCAGCTTTACAGAGATAACTCACACCCCATATAATTCACCCCCTTAAAAGGTACAATTCTATGGTTTTTATTAATATGCTCACAGAGATGTGCAATACCACTATTATTTTAGATCACTTTCATCATTCCTCAAAGAAACAACATGCCATGAGGAGTCACTCCCCATTTCCCCAAATCCTACTGACTCTGTGATCGATCTCTACAGGTCTGCCTATGTAGCTTATTCCACGTTTCATACAAAGGAATCACAGGGTTCTTTGTGACTGACTTCTTTCACTGGGTACAGTGTTTTCAAAGTTCATCCCCACTATCGCATGTATAAATACTGTATTTCTTTTTATTGTTACATAATATTTCATTGCTTAGATAGGCCACTTTTTTTTTTTTTGATAGGCCACATTTTAATTATCTATTTAGTTTATGAACACAGGTTGTCTCCACTTTTTGACTATTGTGAATAATGCTGATATGAATATTCATGTACACGTTTTTATGTGAACATACATTTTCATCTCTCTTGAGCGTACACTTAGGAGTGAAATTTCTGGGTTATATGGTGACCCCACGTTTAATATACCACAGAACTGCCAGCCTGTTTTCCAATGTGGCTGCACCATTCTGCACTCCTCTAAGTGCATATGAGAGCTCAATTTCTCCATATTCCTCCCAACAAGTCTTTTATTCTACCGCCATCTCAGTGACTGTAAAGCAGTGTCTCGTCGTGGTTTGGTTTTGTGTGTCTCTGAAGGCTAATTTCATTTTTCTGATACTGGTAATATAGTAGCCACATAGGCCCAATTAATATAATCTAGTTTTACTTTTATTAACAGTCTAAACACCTCAGATAAAATATGAGTAAAAAATAATCAGAGGAGATAGAGCTGAAAATTCTGAAAATGGCAAGTCATTCATTTATTCTTTTATTGAGCCCCTGTGAGAGGGACGAGGTTACCTGAGGTGCTGGGAACGGGGTGGACAGCCACATGGGGGCAGTTTCCATCGGAGCAGACAACGAAGCAGCTCTTCACACGCTGAAATCACGACAGTCACAAGAAGCTCCGGGAAAGAGAGGACACAGAGGCTGTGAGACGCGTATCAGACGGTCCCGACTTCGTCTGGGGGCTCAGGGGAGGCTTCTCCGAGGAAGGGAAGTTTGAGTGGAGGTCTGCAGGGCAGGCTCACTGCTGTAGGAAGCGGGGGCTGTGTGGAGGAAGAGAGGGGCCGAGCAGGAACGACAACTGAAAGCTGGAAGGTGAGCGGAGGCTGGCCAAGCAAACCGTTACAATGTTCAGCCATGCAAGGCCTTACAACTAGTGTTCAGAGTTCTGACCTTATCCCCGAGAACAATAGGAAGTCACTGTTTAAAGGGTTGTAAGTTGGGGAGCAGGTATTAGGACTATATAGGAAAGGATTTCCAATGATCACTCTCGCTGCAAGGATACAAAGAAGGAATAAAAGCAGACCATTCAGGGAGTGAATTAAACTATTCCAGGCCAGAGAGAAAGGTAACTTGAGTCTAGGGCTGGAAATGATAGAGACACTTGAGAGAAAACTGGGAGATATTTTAAAGAAACTTGGTGAATGATTAAATCCAGGGACTAGGAAGTGGAAGACGTCAAGGTCAGCTCTGCAGTTGGACAGCTGCTGGGGCCACAGACTAGATCATGGAGACTCCAGGGAAGAAGCAGGTTGGGGATGGGAAGATCATGAGTTTATTCCCAAGAAGCTACAAGTGCCCAGGAAACAGCAGGTGGAAAGGTGGAGTAGGCAGTTTGATATGAAAGCTTAGAACTCAGAGGAAAGATCAAGCTAAAGGTACACATGTGGGATGCTCAGGATGCTTGTGGTAAATGTAGCCTTGGGTATGAGAACAGATTATTAAGGAAAAAAGTATGGAGTTAGAAGGGAACCCAGGGAGGAGGCATGTGTCACTGCAATATTTAAAGGACATACAGATGAGGACTGGTCAGCAGAAGAGGCAGGCTGAGAAGACAGTCAACTGGTAGGATGAAAAATGGGAAAATTATTCAGGACAAGAGATGACAGAGTTTTGCAGAGAGAGTGACAATATTGGAAACCACTGACGTGTACAGTGTGGCACACGTTGGATTGAGCTGCAAAGATCACTGGAGACCTGAGCAAGATCTACCATGGCTGGCTGGGTGGTAGGAGCTGAAGCCAGGCTGGAATGAAGTGAGGGGTGTGTGGGAGGTGAGGAAACAGACAATGCAAGCAGACAACTCCTTCAAGGACTATGGAAATAAAGGGCAGAAGACAGGCAGGCAGCTGAAAAGAGCAGTGAGTCAAGGAAGAGGTGACTTTAAGGTGGCAAGATGAGGCATATTTACACGTGAATGAGAAGAATCTCTCTACTAGTAGAGACGGGAGAATGAAGGTATAGAAAAGCAAGAAAGTTGAGTGACAACCCCAGTGATCTGGCACCTAGAGCTTGGGTTCAATTCTGGTTTTTCCACCTGCTGTCCATGTGGGTTGGGGCAGGATGTTTGGCCTTTGTGCCTCAGTTTCCTTATCTGTAAAATGGAGAGAAAATGGAACTTCTATTGGGAGGATTAAATAAAAGAATATATGGGAAGGGCTGAGGTTTGGATAGAGTCCCTCTGCCAATGCAGGACTGCAAAGTCACATTAACTGTCCTTACTCGTCATCCGAGCTTTGCCATTAGAGACACCGAATTGCTCCCTTTTCATTCTTCACACCATGTACCATACAATTCCTGACTCAAAGAGGATGTTGGCAATGGCAAACTATTTTTACATACATTGGGAGACTGGGGTTGACATATACAGACTACTATATATATAATCGATAACTAATAAGAAATCTACTATACAGCACAGAGAACTCAATACTCTGCATGACCTATTTGGGAACAGAATCTAAAAAAGAGTAGCTATATTAATATGTCTATGTATAACTGGTTAACTTTGCTGTACAACAGAAACTGTAATAATACAAGACTGTAAATCAACTATACTCCAGTAAAAATTAAATAAAAAGTACCAAAAGAATGTGAACATGTGCTCACCAAAAGTCATAAACTAGAAAACTCACAGCAGCATGACTCATAATGGCCCTAAATTGGAAAGTTATCCCAAAATCCATCAACAGAATAATCAATAAATAGACTGGTATATTCAGGCAATGATTACTATATAGCAATGAGAATATACAATCCACAACTATACAACAGTGATAAAAACGAAAGCAGCCAGATACAAAAGAGTATATGTTCTACTTATATAAAGGGTAAAAACTGACAAAACTAGTCAATACTGTTAGATATCAAGACAGGGATTTCCGGGGGTGAGTCACTACTCAAGAAGTAGCAGAAGGCTGGACCAAAGGGGAGATTCCTGCAGAGGTCAGAATGTGTACTTTAATAATAATTTTAAAACAACATTCAATAAAAGATATACACATTTGGAAAAAATAATACTCTCCACAGCCATCTTTCAAGTTCAAGTTCCTGTATGTTCAAGGTTAGTGAAGTAAATCCTGACCCTATATTCAGGGTCAGCTGCCATCAGTTCAGTTCAGTCGCTCACTCGTGTCTGATGCTTTGTGACCCCATGGACTGCAGCACACCAGGCTTCCCTGTCCATCACCAACTCCTGGAGCTTGCTCAAACTCATGTCCATCGACTCGGTGAAGCCATCCAACCATCTTAGCCTCCGTTGTCCCCTTCTCCTCCTGCCTTCAATTTTGCCCAGCATCAGGGTCTTTTCCAATGAATCAGTTCTTCGCATCAGGTGGCCAAAGTATTGAAGTTTCAGCTTCAGCATCAGTACTTCCAATGAATATTCAGGACTGATTTCCTTTAGGATGGACTGGTTTGATCTCTGTGCACTCCAAGGGACTCTCAAGAGTCTTCTCCAACACCACAGTTCAAAAGCATCAATTCTTTGGTGCTCAGCTTTCTTTATGGTCCAACTCTCACATCTGTACATGACTAGTGGAAAAACCACAGCTTTGACTAGACGGATATTTATCAGCAGAGTAATGTCTCTGTTTTTTTTCACCATCAGCCATACTTCAGGATTAAAAGTCACCCCTCTCTCTTTTCCCCACCTGTCGGCTAAATACTGAGATGCAAAGCAACAACAGGTTTTTGCATTGATCCTCTTGGAACCATAACCCCAGACTCTGAGAAAGGTGTTTAAGAGGCACCACTTCTCAGAGGAGAAGACTCTTGAGTCTTAGGATTTGAGATCTTCCACTTATTTAAGACATTTTGAATGAGCAGCTTTAAAGAAAGCGCCTTCCAGATTCAGCCGAGGTATCCAAAAACCTCAGCCCCAGGCAGAATCACTTGGTCTGCTCAGGCAATCTCTGAAACAGCATCTAACTGCCAAGGAACTGCTCTGGCACTCTCTACATGCTTGCCCAGAAAACTAGTGGAGCCTGGACTGACAGTTACTTCTCCACATAAAATCTAAACACCTGAATGTTTCAGACAGGCCGCTGTGTGGTGGCCATGGTCCTGCCTGACCTTCTTCTACATGGGCCTCTTGGCTCTTTCTCTCCATTCAGGGTCGCTGCCTGGATTTCTGACAGAATGACTGTGATAACTAGATCTGAACCTGATATAAGGATCTTTACCAAATTCTCTTTCAAACTGTACTTCCAGCTTGCTTCTGCCATCTTAGGTTTCCACCATATTAGATTTGAGAAAGTGAGAACTGCCCTGGATGAGCCACATGCTGCTTGGGAGCTGACCTGAATAGCAGCTCTTTCCTCAGCATGACCTCCCACATTTCTTATTCTCTTCATACCTGGGCTCCTTCTCATTTTCCCGGTCATGTCCCCTAATGTCCTGCTCAGGGTCAACTGCCATACTGCAGGGTTAAAGGTCATCCCTCTCTCTTTTCCCCACCTGCCTGCTGAATGCCACTTGGAATTAAAAATAAAACAACCCAAAGTTTACCTAAGTGGTGGGTATCCCTAATCAAAAATGAAGCCTATAAATGAATTTCATCCATTCCATCCCTTTGGTAATTTCCTCAGGAAATGTAATTATTTTCAAATTGATCTGTCCTCGTTTTCAATTCCTTTTTTTTTACCCCCCACACCACAGGGTTTGTGGGATCTTGGTTCCCTGACCAGGGACTGAACCTGGGTCTGGCAATGAAAGCACTCAGTCCTAACCACTGGACTGCCAGGGAATTCCCTTAATTCTATTCTATAAACAGTAAATGGAAATCCAGGCCCCTCGTTTAGTAAATATTACCTTTCCTAATTTTTTAAAAGGGGAGAAAGCAACTAAATAAATTGTATTTCATTTTGTCTTAAAGAACCAACACCTATAATACAGAAAATTTTCATTAAAAAGTAAATTAAAAGCTTTTAAATTTTTATTAAATTCAATAATTAAATTAAAATGTAGGTTAAAATACACTGCACATATCTTAGTGAACACAGTGAAATCTGATTATCACAGAATCTCCAAGTGAAGAGCTTGAAGGTACTTTCCAGGATATTCTATCGGAATCAGCAGGGAGAGAGAAAGTATCAGGAAATCAAGACTAAAGCAGTTCTGCTCACCTATGTTAAGAAGTTTACCTTGTCTAGACTGAATAATCCCCTCAGGAATACCATGGTGAAGGATTTCAGAGCTTTAAAACTAAAAATATATTGCTCAACTATATTATTTTTGTTATATGCACCCTATTTTATCAACTTTCAGAAACAAAGCGGATCCAAGTTAGTTCAGCACAAAATATAGTGTTCTCAAAGTTTGTTCTCTGGACCAGTAACATCAGCATCATCCAGATAATTGTTAGAAATGAAAATTCTCAGATCGCCCCTAGACCCACACAACTGAAACTCTCAAAAATGAAGCCTATAAATGAATATAGGTAGTGCCTGAGAGGCACTACCTAGCAACCTGTATTTTAACAAGTCTTTTAGACAATTCTGACGCCTGCTCAAATCTAACAACCACCACTCAAACTCATCTCCCCTTAAAACAGAAACATTAGGTACCCCTATTTTTGTGTGAGGTCATACTGGCGTCTCTGTCCCATCAGCCCATCCTGAGTGTGAGATGTTATTCTCTACCTCTCTTAACTAGGGCCCATGATGGAGACTATTAACTGTTCAGAATTCATTCCACCTTTCTCTCTTCTTCTAATACAAGTGGGAAACTACACAGTCAATCTTCTCTTGCTTCCAGATATGGTTGTGCAGATAATTAGTTTGGACCAAGAGTATATGAATGCAAGTGAAGCATGCAACCTCCAGATTATAGCTTTAAAAAACAAACGAATCTGGTTGCCTTCCTCTTCTTCTTCCCCTCCTCTCTAATTGGAATGCTAATACCCAGTTAGCATGGATATTACCAGGAACGCTAATATCTGGCTGCAAAAGGATGAGGACCACATTGCCCTGTGGTGGAGCAGCAGGACGGACATAACCCAGGTCCTCAGACGTTCCTCGATCAGAGTTGCCTCAAGAACCTAATCTACCTTCTTCTGGACTATTAAGTGAGAGAGATATAAACACACTGTGACTTTGTTTGAACTATACTTCTTTTTTTCATAACCTAGCCTGTATCTTCTTTAGAGGGCAGAGCTTCCTTTCTAGAGCTATAATCCTTTTTCCTTTCCTAAGGCTAAGATTTCATGCCTTTGTTCCCATACATCCACCTTTTACATATATTCCCATTCAAAACAGTTGCCACTTTACATAAAGGACTTCTACTTTAACTAATGACGGGCTAGTGAAACTTGGACCAACCTTCCCACTGAGGACCTCTATGAAAGCCAGATGCAATTAATTTTTTAAAATCTACTTAAAGGCACTGAAGAGCTAACAAGGCAGTTAAAATAACTAAGCTAAGAAAGTGGAGAATGGGGAAATCCAAAGAGATGAATTTGGATTTGCTGTTTTCCTGGGTATTAGCCAACTCTAGAAGAGGCAACTGAGAGGCAGAGCAAGATTTTTGAGCCTTGAATGGGCTAGTTCAATTCAGTTCAACCGCTCAGTCGTGTCCAACTCTTTGCGACCCCATGAACCGCAGCATGCCAGGCCTCCCTGTCCATCACCAACTCCTAGAGTTTACTCAAACTCATGTCCATCAAGTTGGTGATGCCATCCATCCATCTCATCCTCTGTTGTCCCCTTCTCCTCCTGCCCTCATTCTTTCCCAGCATCAGGGTCTTTTCAAATGAGTCAGCTCTTTGCATCAGGTGGCCAAAGTATTGGAGTTTCAGCTTCAGCATCAGTCCTTCCAATGAATACCCAGGACTGATCTCCTTTAGGATGGACTGGTTGGATCTCCTTGCAGTCCAAGGGATTCTCAAGAGTCTTCTCCAATACCACAGTTCAAAAGCATCAGTTTTTCGGCACTCAGCTTTCTTCACAGTCCAACTCTCACATCCATACATGACCACTGGAAAAACCACAGCCTTGACTAGACGGACCTTTGTGGACAAATTAATGTCTCTTCTTTTTAATATGCTGTCTAGGTTGCTCATAACTTTCCTGACAAAGAGTAAGCATCTTTTAATTTCATGGCTGCAATCACCATCTGCAGTGATTTTGGAGCCCCCAAAAATTAAGTCAGCCACTGTTTCCCCATCTATTTGCCATGAAGTGATGGGACCAGATGCCATGATCTTAGTTTTCTGAATGTTGAGTTTTAAACCAACTTTTTCACTCTCCTCTTTCACTTTTATCAAGAGGCTCTTTAGTTCTTCTTCACTTTCTGCCATAATGGTGGTGTCATCTGCATATCTGAGGTTATTGATATTTCTCCTGGCAATCTTGATTCCAGCTTGAGCTTCTTCCAGACCAGCATTTCTCATGATGTACTCTGCATATAAGTTAAATAAGCAGGGTGGCAATATACAGCCTTGATGTACTCCTTTTCCTATTTGGAACAGGTCTGTTGTTCCATGTCCAGGTCTAACTGTTGCTTCCTGACCTGCATACAGGTTTCTCAAGAGGCAGATCAGGTGGTCTCGGATTCCCATCTCTTTCAGAATTTTCCACAGTTTATTGTGATCCACACAGTCAAAGGCTTTGGCATAGTCAATACAGCAGAAATAGATGTTTTTCTGGAACTCTCTTGCTTTTTTCATAATCCAGCGAATGTTGGCAATTTGATCTCTGGTTCCTCTGCCTTTTCTAAAACCAGCTTGAACATCTGGAAAGGGCTAAGGAAAAGAAAAAAAAAGAGTCCAAGCCCACCAAGTCTGGGAGAGAGGTGCTGGGAATGCCCACACTTGAGGCTGAGACCCTGAAGGCTGCATTCAAACCACAGGGTGAAGTGGAAGCAGAATAATCCTTGTAGAGATGCAATCTAGATTAAAACACAGTGTGTGCTTAGTCGCTCAGTCATGTCTGGCTCTTTGTGACCCCATGGACTGTAGCCCGCCAGGCTCCTCTGTCCATGGAGATTCTCCAGGCAAGGATACTGGACTGGGTTGCCATGCCCTCCTCCAGGGGATCTTCCCAACCCAGGGATTGAACCCAGGTCTCCTGCATTGCAGGCAGATTCTCTACCATCTGAGCCACCAGGGAAGCATTAAATCACGGTAATCACTGAAACTGGATTAAGGTGATCCTGGATTACAAGCTTTCTTAGGTTCCTTCCTACAACAAATGGAATTCCTCTCCAGAAACAGACGACATAATCCTAAACCTCCAAATTAACTCCTACAACATTTTCAAATAACAATGTCTGCATGCGTGCTAAGTCTCTTCAGTCAAGTCCAACTCTTTGCAACCCTATGAACCATAGCCCACCAGGTTCCTCCGTCCATGGGAGTCTCCAGGCCAGAATACTGTGAGTGGACAGCTATTCCCTTCTCCAAGGGATCTTCCTGACTCAGGGATCAAACTAGCTTCTCCCACATTATAGGAAGATTCTTTACCATCTGAGCCACTGGTACTGAAATGAAAGAAAAAAAACAAAAACCAAGTGACAAGATTATAGGAACAATGACAACAAATGAGCAGAAAAAGAGATGACAGAAGCAGACCTAGAGGATTCTAGATATTGGAGCTGTCAAACATAGGCTTAAAAATAACTATGCTTACAATGTTAAAGAAGACAAAAGACTGAAAGTTTCCATTCAAAAATATTAAAATATTAAGGACAGAGATTTTGTAATGTAATATTCTATATTCCATATAATTTCCCAGTCGAAATTCTAGAATTAGGAAATCATGTGCTGTGCCAAACCCTGATTGTGGCGATTAATCAGGCCAAACCCTGATTAAGCTTTGAAAGATCATCCTCGAGAAAATCCCATGAAATGGGTGCTTCACAAGGAAGCAGAACAAAGACATCTCAATGATCACTAGTCACCATTACTCATGAAATTAAACCAGGGGAAATGTGACCTCTCATAAAGTTTCCATATAAAACTCATCCCTAGTACAGAAACTCAACCATCAGATTTTCCTCTCTGCTCAGCCATGTTCATTTCCTAAACAAACCCCATGGTTTTTTCTTTTGTCTTGGGAAGTCCAGACCCCATCTGTTTGCAAATTTTCTGGTCTGCATGTGAAATCTAAGCTCCCACAACTTTTCCACCGAGCCATCCAGTGACGTTTGGAAGGAGCTTCTGGGTCAGCACATGGGATGCTGGGACAGACCAGAAGAAGGCCCTCAGCACTGCCCCCAAAGACCTGAGGTTACTTCTTTGCATCTTGAAACAGCAGAACACATTTCTACTCCCTCCCCCTCCATGCCTTTCCCCCCACCTTCTCTCTGCCACCCATACCTGCCTCTCACCCTACTCCCACCGGTGGAAATGGGGCTGGGGATGGTGAAAGGGGAGAAGGCAGCTTTCCAGCCGCTCAGAGGCCTCCCATGTTGAGCCTTGTTTAGGCACATTTCCCCTCACCTCCTGAGAGAAGGGATACTCCACAGGGGTACGGCTGAGAGGGAAGGGGAATTAGTCCTCCAGGCCACAACTTAGGGACATCATGAAAGTTCCTCAGCATGATATGGGTATTTATTCACTTTTCAAAATAACTCAGGTCATATTGTAAAGACACGTTTGTTGCAAATTATCTCCATACAGGTATACATACAGCTAAAGTTAAAGGACTTCTTCACTCCTTCCATCCCTCCTTCATTCCCGCTCCCTAGAGGAATTTGTTTTTAACATTAAAAAACAAAAAGTCTTTTCCTTCCTGTATGTGTGCATGCCTGCTAAGTCGCTTCAGTCCTGTCCCGCTCTGTGTGATCCTACATACTGTAACCTGCCAGGTTCCTCCATTCATGTGATTCTGCAGGCAAGAATACTGGAGTGGATTGCCATTTCCTCCTCCAGGAGGATTTTCCTGACCCAGGGATTGAACTGGCATCTCTTGCGTCTCCTGCATTGGCAGGTGGGTTCTTTACCACTAGCGCCACCCAGGAAGCCCTATGTATGTGTGTACATGTGTTTATCTCCATCTGTATCTGGAGAGAGCTACCTGCCATATCTGAGAGGTGTCAAATGCGTGTTTGTTCATTTCCTTAGATAAGTCTCAGCTACTGCACTCTCTAGGCTAGAACAATAAATTGCTTTAAACTCAGTCACCTGTGCCAAATAACAAACCTCTCACAAAGGTAGTGACCTTAAAAACAGAACAGAACACTCACCATTTTACTTCATTTGCAGTTCTGGAGTTCGGCTGTGCGGTTCTGACCTGGGCCCGCTGGTTCATCCCTGCGGTCAGCCGGTGGGTGGGCTGGGGCGCTCATTCACAGTAGCTGGCTGGCTGACCAGTGGGTGCAGGACCCTCTGCTGCAACTGCTCCGCCTGGATGCAAGGGGGCCAGCATCCGCCAGCAGCTTAACCCAGGCTCCAGCACCTGAGGGCTTCGGCGTTCCCAGCAGCAAAAACAGGTAAGCCTCCCAGAGCGGAAGTGCGTAAGTACTTCCGCATATGTCATGTTTGCGAACACTCCATTGGCCACAGCTGATCACATGACCAGAACCAACTTCAAGGAGTGGGGAAATGGCCTCTAACCTCTTGAGGGGAGAAGCTGCAACGTTACCATAACAGTGAAGGCAGGGAGGGGAGGAATTTGCAGCCACTTTAGTGTTCAATGGACCAGTTTACCTAAAGGCCTGTGTAAGGCACCTGGGAATTCCTAGGAGTGTGAAACGCTGACCTGGCCAGAAGAACAAGAAGCTAGAATGTCTATGGGAAAGGCACGCTCTGATTTCAGATTCTTCGTGCTCAGGATGTTTCAGGGGAGAGCT
Organism: Dama dama; assembly: GCF_033118175.1. Lineage (NCBI taxonomy): Eukaryota > Metazoa > Chordata > Mammalia > Artiodactyla > Cervidae > Dama > Dama dama. The sequence continues at coordinate 4,661,560 of NC_083699.1, read as the reverse complement.
CCTCTCTCAAAGGCAGAGCCTAAGAGGGAAGGCAGTCAGTGGTTCGGGTCTAAGAGGTGGTGGGTAGTGGGGTCCAGGCCGGAGCAGCTATGATAGGAACAGAATGGGATAAGAGCTATAAGTTTGTGAATCCAAGCAAGGGACACTTAGCAACCAGGATGTGAATTATCCTCTCTGGAAAACTCAGGGAAGCGGCCTTTGCAGTTGAGACTGTGCCAACCAGGCAGGTAAGGGCTTAAGTGATTAACTTGGGAAAGGCAATGACTGTGACCACTTTCACACCATTTATGGAGAAGTTTATATTAATGATACATATCTTAGTTAATGTTTGGTCATTAAAACTTGTCCTGATGTGTTTACTTCATGAAATTTGCTTCTGCTTCTTGGTCACCACCCTGCTACAATGGCTCCCTGGAAACCTTGGCTCTTTTGTTTCCCTCAAGGTGGGTATTATGGACTGAATGCTTTCATCCACTCAAAATTCATGTGTTGAAGCCCTGACGCCAAGGGTGACTCTATGAGGAGATGGGTCCAGCTAAGAAATTAGGGTTAAATGAGGTCTTGGAGGGAGGGGTTCTGATCTGATAGTATTGCTGTTCTTCCAAGAAGAGACACCAGAGAACTCACTCCACACACCCCCACCCTCACCCCCAAGTGATCACAAACCAAGGCAAAACCTATGAGGACACAGCAAGAAGGTAGCCAGAAAGAAAATTTGCTGGTCCCTTGGTCATGAATTTCTAGCCTCTAAAATTGTGAGAAAATAAGTTGATGTTGTTTAAGCTGCCCTTAAACAGGCTGTAGTATTAGCAGCCATAGCCAATTAAGACAATGAATTTAACCTGGTCCTCCAACTGTTCCCCTCCTTTGCCAGTTCTTCCGTATTCTCTCATGGTCAGAAGTCTGAAATGAGTCTTATGGGGCTAAAGTCACCCTGTTGGCAGGGCTTTGTTGTTGTTGAGTCACTAAGTCACATCCCACGCTTTTGCAACCCCATGGACTGTAGCGTGCCAGGCTCCTCTGTTTGTGGGATTTCCCTGGCAAGAATACTAGAGTGAGTTGCCATTTCCTTCTCCAGGGAATCTTCCTGACCCAGAAATCCAACCAGAGTCTCCTGCTTGGCAGGCAGATTCTTTACTACTGAGCCACCAGGGGAAGCCCATTGGCAGGGCTAGTTCCTTTCAAAAAAATAAAAGAGGAGGATGTAATGGAGGCCTGAGTGGTAGTTCTCTGTGAGGATGTAACATGTGCCTTAAGACCTCAATGAGAATTCCCTGGTAGTCCAGAAGTTAGGACTCCGCACTTTCACTGCAGGGGGAGTGTGTTTGACCCCTGGTCAGGGAGCTAAGATCCTGCATGTTGCAGAGTGCAGGAGTGTGGCCAAAAAGAGGACTGAGTGAGGAGGAACCAGCCTTGCAAAGAGCTGAAGGACGATCCAGAGCTACAGCCCTAAGGCGGACCTTATTGTCTTGGTTACCTATTACTGCTATAACAAATTACTACAAAGTTAGTGACTTAAAACAACATAAATGTATTATCTTACAGACAGCACTGTTTAGTTAGTTTCCTCCTCTAACTCCTTCCAGAAAAGAAGCTTCATGACGGCAAGGCCAGGCTTCCTGATTATTTCTAACTCAGAAATAGAAACCAGCTCTGAACCGATGGTCTTACCCCCATGTGTATTCTCAGAGCCTAAAGCACTGAAATCAAGTATTTAAATGGATAATTCTCTAATTGAATGTAAAAATAATTGAATAAACTGGGGCATATTTACTTGATGTGATGCAAAAATGAACAAAATGATCAGGATGTTTGTGACATCATGTCAAATGAAGAAAAGCAAGATATAAAATTGTACATAATCACAAGATGTAAAGCAAATGAATATACAGAGAAAGATGAGTAAAGGAAACGCCTCAAATGTTAATAGTGTTTTCTTCAGGATGTTAGAAATGGGAGTAGGTTTTCCCCCTTCCTTTCTTTTATTTTTATTTTTTGCATTTTCAGATTTGCTGCAATGAGCATGTGTTACTATCCCCTCACCCCAGCTTTACTGAAGTACAATTAGAGTATGTGTTATTAGTACTTTTTTCAATGTCTAGGGCCCTGAGTTAGAAATGATCTGCCAGGTCATACCTGAGCGCCTATCCAGTAGTAATGTCGTCAAACTCTAAGACACCCCCTTATGCCTGTGTGGTGGCATAAGTCACATTTTATTTTCTGTTAGAATTATCTGGAAGCTAGTCATAGCTCCTTCCCGTCTTCTGGCCAGGGGCAGAGACTTTCCTTACTCACTTGTGACCCCAGTGGTATTTTTTTGCCCTTGGGGCTGCACTTCAAACACACTGCCCAACATATTGCCCATTACAATAATTTTCAGTCGAGTCTCCCTACTAATTAAGCCTCTGTGCTCCCATAATCTAGTGAGTCTAGCTGAATAATCTAGTTGAGTCTAGTAGAGCCTCGTTTCAAATGTAAACCAGGCCTTGCTCAAAGCCCTGCAGTGGCTCCTCATCTCACTCACAGTAAAAGCCAAAGCCCCACACTACTGACCCCTTGCTTCCTCTGCTCCAGCCACACTGGCCCTTGTGTGTCTACAACACTCCTCCCCAGGATCCCTAAACCCAGCTCCCTGGCTTTCTTCAGGCTTCTGCTCAAACATTACTGTATCTGTAATAGGATGACAGAGGATGAGACGGTTGGATGGCATCACGGACTCAATGGAGTTTGAGTTTGAGTAAACTCCAGGAGCTGGTGATGGGCCAGGGAGGCCTGGCATACTGCAGTCCATGGGGTCACAAAGAGTCAGACATGACTGAGCAACTGAACTGAACTGAACGCAGTAGAACAGAGGTCTTCCAGGCCCACTCTTAAAAGCAACTATTCCTACCCACAATTCTGTGTCCCTCCCACACACACTTTAAGTTTCTCCATGGCACTATGACCTTCAGACAGACTGATTATTTATTGAGTGGTCCTCCCCTAGTGTAAGCACCATGATTAAGAACAGAAGCCTTTTGTACTACTGCTCCCCCAGGGTGGGGAACAGTCCCTGCTATGTAGGACACACTCAGTTGAATGAATGACTCCTGAGTGCCCTAAATGAATGAATGAAGTGGTGGATGGTGAGTCCTGTAGGAGGCAGGAAAGGGAAGGATGACTCTGGAGTGGTTATGTTTCAGCAAGGATAGAGTATTTACTTCTCTGAACTGCAGGGGCAGTCCAGAGACAAGAAACAAGAAATAAAGTTAAGCTTAGGGACTGAAAGTGATGGAAGCAAAAGAGTTGAAGCTGGGTTTGACTGAAAAAAAAAAAAAAAATCATAAGGGGGTATGAAGTCAGGGAGGGGAGAGCAGCAGAAGGATTTAAGGACTTTGGTAAAGAAGAGTATTTGCTACATCTCCCTTTCCCAAGGCTGTCTCTGCTGGTTGCATGGCAATCAAGAGAGAGCACTCCATATAAAACATTGAGGGGAAAGATAAAGTGGGCATTGCTGCTAATTAAGAGGCATTAAACATGCTCTCAGAAGAATCTTCTGAAAGGAGCTTGTGGGAAAGGAGAGGGTTCTGACATTTAGAAAGAAGCTCCTCATAGCTAATTACTATGATCTAAATGTTTTTGTCATCCCCCCAAAGGTTATATATTGAAATTTAAAAACCCAGTGTGATGGTATTAGGAATTAGGGCCTTTGGGAGGTGCTTAGGTCATGAGGGTGAAGTCCTCATGAATGAGACTAGTGCACTAATAAAAGAGATCCTCCAAAAGCTCCCTTGCCCCTTCCGCTCTTCCTCTCTGAGGACAGAGTGCAGAGGTTTATAAACCAGCCAGTGGGCCTTCACCAGGCACCAAATTTACCACCACCTGGATCTTGTACTTCCCAGTCTCTAGAACTGTGAGAAATAAACACCCAGACTATGGTGTTTTGTTACAGCAGTCTAAATGGACCAAGACACTGATGATGCCAGGCACATCCTTCATCAGCCCTCATTAAGGCTGCAGTTTTTTGCTATTGTTCTTCCACCATGAATGAGAACAATGCTTAGCAAAAGCATCCAAAGACCCTAAACTTTCTTCCTGAACAGAGAACTGTCTTATAGCACATTTGAAATATTCTGTATACAAATAAGAAGTTTGCACTAGGCAAAAATTCACTCACTTGACTTTCTCAAAGTGGCTGTATTCATGGCAGTCTTCAGAGAGAAAATGGCAAATAGAAAGGGAAACAAAACTCCAAATGATGACAACAGAGAACGTTCCACAGGAAAAAATATTTTTTAAAAATCTACTTACACTGGAAACACATAAAGCATTATTTTACAGATACTAGAAGTAATATTTTTTCCTAAATAAAACTATAGGGTCTTACATGGAAGCAACCTAAATGTCCATCAACAGATGGATGGAGAAATAAGATGTGGTACATATATACAATGGAATATTCCTCAGCCATAAAAATGAATAAAATAATGCCATTTGCAGCAACGTGGATGGGTCTAGAGACTGTCATACTGAGGGACGTAAGTGAGACACAGAAAGACAATTATCATATGGTATTGCTTATATGTTTGAAATCTGAAAACAAAAAGGGGGGGGGGGTACTAATGAATTTACTTACAAAATAGTAACAGACTCACAGGGCTTCCCTGATGGCTCAGTGGTAAAGAACCTATGTGCCAATGCAGGAGACACCAGTTCAATTCCTGGGTTGGTACAAGCCCCTGGAGAAGGAAATGGCAACCCGTTCCAGTATTCTTGCCTGGGAAATCCCATGGACAAAGGCCCCTGGAGGTCTATAATCCCAGGAGTTGCAAAGGAGTCAGACATGACTTAGCAACTAAACAGCAACAACCACAGACTCATAGACACAGAAAACAAACTTATGGTTACCAGAGGGGAAAGCTGAGGGGAAGGATAAATTAAGAAGTTGGGGGATTAATATATACACACTACTATATATAAAACAGATAAACATACTAGAGCTAATCAATGAATACAGTAAAGTTGCAGGATATAAAATTAACACACAGAAACCCCTTGCATTCCTATACACTAACAGTGAGAAAACAAAGAGAAATTAAGGAAACAATTCCATCCACCACTGCAATGAAAAGAATAAAATATTTAGGAATAAATCTACCTAAAGAAACAAAAGACCTATATATAGAAAACTATAAAACACTGATGAAAGAAATCAAAGAGGACACAAATAGATGGAGAAATATACCATGTTCACAGATCAGAAAAATCAATACAGTGAAAATGAGTATACTACCCAAAGCAGTCTATAGATTCAATGCAATCCCTATCAAGCTACCAATGGTAGTTTTCAGAGAACTAGAACAAATAATTTAGCAATTTGTATGGAAATACAAAAAACCTATAATAGCCAAAGCAATCTTGAGAAAGAATAATGGAACTGGAGGTGTCAACCTGCCTGAATTCAGACTATACTACAAATCTACAATCATCAAGACAGTATGGTACTGGCACAAAGACAGAAATATAGATCAACCGAACAAAACAGAAAGCCCAGAAATAAATTCACACACCTATGGACACCTTATCTTTGACAATGGAGGCAAGAATATATAATGGAGAAAAGACAATCTCTTTAACAAGTGGTGCTGGAAAAACTGGTCAACCAGTTGTAAAAGAATGAAACTAGAACACTTTCTAATGCCATACACAAAAATAAACTCAAAATGGATTAAAGATCTAAATGTAAGACCAGAAACTATAAAACTCCTAGAGGAAAACATAGGCAAAACACTCTCTGACATAAATCACAGCAGGATCCTCTATGACCCACCTCCCAGAGTAATGGAAATAAAAGCAAAAATAAACAAATAAGACCTAATTAAACATAAAAGCTTTTGCACAATGAAGGAAACTATAAGGAAAGTAAAAAGCCTTCAGAATGGGAGAAAATAATAGCAAACGAAGCAACTGACAAAGAATTAACCTCAAAAATATACAAGCAGCTCACACAGCTCAATTCCAGGAAAATAAATGACCCAATCAAAAAATGGGCCAAAGAACTAAACAGACATTTCTCCAAAGAAGACATACAGATGGCCAACAAACACATGAAAAGATGCTCAACATCACTCTTCATCAAAGAAATGCAAATCAAAACCACAATGAGGTACCATCTCATGCCAGTCAGAATGGCTGCTATCCAAAAGTCTACAAACAATAAATGCTGGAGAGGGTGCAGAGAAAAGGGAACCCTCATTGGTGGGAATGCAAACTAGTAGAGCCACTATGGAGAACAACGTGGAGATTCCTTAAAAAACTAGAAATAGAACTGCCATACAACCCAGCAATCCCACTGCTGGGCATACACACCAAGGAAACCAGAATTGAAAGAAACACGTGTACCCTAGTGTTCATCGCAACGCTGTTTACAATAGCTAGGACATGGAAGCAACCTAGATGTCCATCAGCAGATGAATGCATAAGAAAGCTGTGGTACATTTACACGATGGAATATTACTCAGCTATTAAAAAAAGTTCACTTGAATCCGTTCTAATGAAGTGGATGAAACTGGAGCCTATTATACAGAATGAAGTAAGTCAGAAAGAAAAACACCAATACAGTATATTAATGAATATATATGGAATTTAGAAAGATGGTAATGATGACCTTATATGCAGGACAGCAAAAGAGACACAGATGTAAAGAACAGACTTTTGGACTCTGTGGGAGAAGGTGAGGGTGGGATGATTTGAGAGAATAGCATTGAATCATGTATATTATCATATGTGAAACAGATCGCCAGTCCAGGTTTGATGCATGAGACAGGGCATTCAGGGCCAGTGCACTGGGATGACCCTGAGGGATGGGATGGGGAGGGAGGTGGGAGGGCAGTTCAGGTTGGGGAACACATGTACACCCGTGGCTGATTCATGTCAATGTATGGGAAAAACCACTACAATACTGTAAAGTAATTAGCCTCCCATTAAAATAAATAAATTCATAAAAGAAAAATATATAAATTTATCTTAATCACTTTGTTGTACACCTGAAACTTACACAATATTGTAAATCAACAATTAAAAAAAAAAAAACTATGTAGTCTTAAAAAATGAAATATTCAATACAAGATCAGTTCTCAATAATAAAATTACAATATATATTTATAACATAACAAAAATAAACTTTATCTCAAAATAGCATGTCAAGTATACTGATTGGGAATCTCAGATAAGGGAGCTGAAGCCCATTAAGCCCCAAGTCACAAAGTAGGTAGGGCAGTGCCTGGCTCTCAAATCCCAAGCCCCCCAACTCCAGTGAGGCATGGGGAATAGAGGAGGGGAGAACGAAAAGGGCTTCCCTGGTAGCTCAGGCAGTAAAAAATCTGCCTTCAATGCAGGAGACCTAGGTTCCATCCCTGGATCGGGAAGATCCCCTGGAGAAGGGAATGGCAACCCATTCCAGTATGCTGAAAGGCCCAGAATCATCAGGCCTCTGAATGGCCAAAACAAAAGGGTGATTCCATTGTGAGGTAGTAAGAAATTGTTCTTTGTGGAGTGAGTAGGTCCGAGGAGAAGGTTTTAAAGATTTTCAAAAAGGCCTTAATGAAGGTTGTAAATAAGGGATGCTTTTAAAAAATTACTTTCCCATGCAATTGAGAAAATGCTATACCAGCCACAGAACCTCGCTAGAGGCAGGCAGCTCAGAAGAAGCACTTTTACCCCTGGTGGGGCTTTCTTCCAGCCCCAACTTTAACCCACATCCTGATCCCCATTCTGCTCTCTGAGGACCCTGGAAACAAACCAACTTGCCTCTCCTCAGACAGGTCACTTCCCTAAGGAGAAATGGCCGGCTGAATTGCGTGACTTCTAGGATCCCTTCCTGCATCAAAATACTTTCATTGCCCAGAAAAGTGTTGGGCTGTTTTCTTAATTCATTTATCTTAATCGCACCTTGAACCTCCACCCACACTTCCCATTGCTAGCCCCCTTTCCTACCCTAGGTGCCCTGAGATGCTTTTGAATGCTTTTCACTCTCCTCTCCAAAGACCCACATTTCCCCCTTCCTTCCAGAGCATTGGAAACGTCCTCTCGTCTGTGTTGACTACTTCGATAGCGTGTAAGACCACTTCTTCCAACAATATTCTGTGTATCGGCTCTCTGACTCCATGACGTGCACGTCAGTTTTGGGCCTCTCTCCTACCTGGTTCTGCTCCAGGGCCTGTGAGCTCACTGAACTCTTGCCCCATGCTCAGGACTGCTGACAGGTAGAGAGGGCAGGGACCACAGGTTTCTTACTCAGTGCCTGGCCAACGCATCCAGTAGAGAGCTGGCTCATAGTCCTTAGTAAATATTAGTTTGATCTGACAATCATAAAATACTGCTTAGGGACTTCCCTGGTAGTCCAGGGGTTAGGACTCTGAGCCTCCACTGCAGGGAGCATGGGTTTGATCCCTGGTCAGGAAATGAAGATGTCACATGCTGCATGGAGTGGCCACAAAACTAAGAAAAATGTACCAAATGATATATTTTTAAAGTAAACAAATAAATTAGATATGGCTTAGTGATTCTAGACATTTAACTTCTCACTTTCTGTCCCCTTGAAAGCCCTGTTATTATAAGTGCCCTGGGCGGGAAGACTCAAGGCTGAAAGTCCCTGTTGTGAACTGACCCGATATTCACAGCTAGACCTCCATATTATTGCAAGCTAGGCTGGTGCTCACTGCCAGGCCATTTAGTCCTCCTGTTGGATAGAAAGATTCTTGAAGAATAACAACCTCATACAAGGGACTACAAACTAGAATGTTGGTGTCCCCTTAAAATTCATCTGTTGAAACCTAATTTCCAATGTGATGGTACTAGGAGGTGGGGCCTTTGGGTAATGATTAGGTCATAATGACAGAGCCCTCCTGAATGGGTTTAGTGCCCTTAAAAAAGAGGCCGAGAGAGTTCCCTCTCTCCTTCTGGGATGTGAGGACAGATACAAAAGACGGAGGTCTATGACCCAGGAAGTGGGCTGTCATGCATGTGCATGCTAAGTCGCTTCAGTCATGTCAGAGTCTGTGCAACCCCATGGACTGTAGCCCGCCAGGCTCCTCTGTCCATGGGATTTTCCAGGCAAGAATACTGGAGTGGGCTGCCATGCCCTCCTCCAGGAAAACTTCCCAACCCAGAGATCTAACCCATCTCTTATGTCTCCCGCATGGGTAGGTGGGTTCTTTACTACTAGCACCACCTGGGAAGCTCAAGTAGACTCTCACCAGATACCAAATCTGCCACCCCTTTATCTTGGACTTCCCAACCTCCAGAACTGTGAGAAATAAATTTCTGTTGTTTACAAGCCACCCAGTTTATAATAATTTGTTAATGGCAACCCAAACAAAGTAAGACACATGCTTATGCTGTCACCATGACAAAATGAAACAAAACAAAGCCACTTCATAATTTTGTCTAGTTCAGTTCAGCCGCTCAGTCGTGTCCGACTCTTTGCGACTCTGTGAACTGCAGCACGTCAGGCTTCCCTGTCCATCACCAACTCCCAGAGTCCACCCAAAACCACATCCATTGAGGCAGTGATGCCATCCAACCATCTCATCCTCTGTCGTCCCATTCTCCTTCTGCCCCCAATCTTTCCCAGCATCAGGGTCTTTTCAAATGAGTCAGCTAAACATAGCCAAAAATAAGGTCACTGTACCAGCACAAAATACCCTATCACAGAATAGTTTCTTTTTTCAATTGAAGTTTAGTTGATTTATGATGTGTGTTAGTTTCAAGTATACAGCACAGTGATACAGTTATATATATTCTTTTTCATATTCTTTTCCTTTATAGGTTTTATAGGTTTTTAGGTTTTATAGGCTTTATATCTCAAAATATTGAGTATAGTTCCCTGTGCTATACAATAGGTTTTTGCTGCAGAATACTTCACTTTCTGACAATATCCACTTCAGAGCAAAAGCACATTTCCTTAGACCTCTCGCAAATCATCTAACCAAACATGAGATCCTGTATTAGATTCTTTCTGACATCATCTTACTAAAACATCTTGCTGTAACAATCATAAACCCAACTTATTTAACTATATATGTGTTCCTGGTGGTCTTTGGCTGAAATGTGCTTACAGTCGTAGGCAGTCATTTCACAGTTATTGTCTTCACATACATCTTTCTTAGTCGCTCAGTCATGTCTGACCCTTTGTGACCCCATGGACTGTAGCCCAAAAGACTCCTCTGTCCATGGGACTTCCCAGGCAAGAATACTGGAGCAAGTAGCCATTCTCTTCTCCAGGGCATCTTCCTAACCCAGGGATTTAATCCAGGTCTCCTGCATTGCAGGCAGATTCTTTATCATTTGAGGCACCAGGGAAGCCACGTACACCTTAGGGGTAAATATTATTATTCCCAAAATACTCCCAGGGAAACTGAGGCGGAAAGATGTAAGGCTATTTAGCAGAGAACACAGAAGAGGACTCTAAGCCTAACCCTCGTTACTTAATATAAGGGTCAATCCAGACCCTTTTCACAACACCTAAATGTCCTCAGCCACATAGAGTCTCCATTGGCTTTCTTCATTAGAGTTGAAGTTAAACAGCAAGAACACAATGCCTCCCACCAGGAACCCTTGTCAGTCTTAACAGGCTTTTAAAGGGAAGTTGAACTGTAAGGTGAAGTTATAACTTGCAGTCTGAGCAGTAGGTAAACAGATGTCCATTATATTATTCTGTACACTTTATGTGTACAAAAATATTTTACAAAAATTTTAGTAAGTATGAAACTGTTGCAGGAAGGGGGACCCCTTCCAGGGCCCGAAAGTGGGCTCTTGTCTAACACTCAGAAATGGATTGTCCAAGAAGACACATGTGCTGACAAAACAAGCGATTTTATTGGGAAAAGGCAGCTGGGCAGAGAGCAGCAGGCTAAGGGAACCCAGGAGAAATGCTCTGCCAGTCTTGGGTTTTATGGTAATGTGATTAGTTTCTGGGTTGTTTTTAGCCAATCCTTCCTGGTGGGGCATGCCTTGTTCAGCCAAGATGGATGCCAGTGAGAAGGATTCTGGGAGGTGGCTGGACACGTAGTATCACTTTTTGACCTTTTCTGAACTCTCCTGGTTAGTGGTGGCTGGTCAGTTCCATGCTCCTTACCAGGACCTCCTGTCATAAAACAACTCATGCAAATAGTTACTATGGTGCCTGGCCAGGGTGGCCTTCAGTCAGTGCTTCCCCTAACAAAACCAAGCAGGATCCAACCGGATCCTCCCAGGTACAAAAGTCCTTCCATGTGCCCTATTTCTTGTTTGTAGAAAGAGGCTTTCCTCTCCGAGAAGCCTCCCCTGAGTCACAAAAGCCTGGCTCAAGAATTAACGATTGAAAGGATGTAGACAAGTAGTGACAAAAATAGCAATTAGGCCTACAGAACCGGTAACAATTTAAGCAGGAAATCACCCATAGCCCAGTCACAGAATCTTTAGTTCCTCCCTGAAGGACATAGATTACGGTATGTGAGACACATTCCTGAGTTATTTTGCAGATACTATAACCACCACCAAAGGGAAAAAGCTAAACAGCATGATGACCAGACTGTGGCCATGATATAAGCTGCTGCAACCGGAGCAATACTGCATCTATGGCTAGCACAATTCCAGGAGCTGGCTTCAAGAAAATGGCAACAAACCACCCTGAAACTTAGAGTTATTATGCTTAAAACAGTCAAGACCAAACCACAGCATGACCAGTTTCAAGATGGTAGTCAAGAGCTGACTGTGCTGCCCTGCACAGCCCCTGTCTGCACATCCTTAAAGCTTTCCTCTAAAGCTCTTGCCTCCTGATCTGTTCACTGGGGGATGGTTTGGGGGACATTAGTTCACCACCTCCCCAGATTGCCAGCTTCCCAAGCAAAGCATCTTTTGTTTTTCCACCAACCCTTGCTTGTTGAGCACTAACTCTGGAGTAATGAGCAACCAAACCTGAGTTGGTTTCCAGCCCTGTGGTAAAAAGTACAATGAGCTGAAAGCAAAGCCACAGGAGATGCCTTGGTGGTCAAATGCCTCAGGCCTTGTCCACCCCTTGTGTGGATGGATGGGTAGAACAAGCATCAATCAGGCCCCGGACTACAGCAAGGCACTCACCTCGGTGGCAAAATATAAGTGGCATCAAAAATCTCACTAATCAAGATAAACAGTATTTAGGGTGTGCATGCTAAATCGTTTCAGTCGTGTCCGACTCTTTGTGATCCTATATACTGTAGCCTGCCAGGTTCCTCTGTCCATGGGATTCTCCAGACAAGAATACTAGAGAGGGTTGCCATGACCTCGTTCAGGGGATCTTCCCCACACAGGGATGGAAACTCTCTTATGTCTCTTGCATTGGCAGGAGGTTCTTTACCACTAGCAACATCTGGGAAGCCCACATTTAAGGCAGTGTTTTAAATATATCAAACCAGCAAACTACCACAGTGGACCACTGCCAGCTTTTGCAAATAAAGTTTTATCATAAGCTCCAACAGGCACCTGTGACTCCAAAACCAAACCCTGGCATCAGCAATACCAAGTGGCCTTATGGGTGTCCATCGCTAGTAGCCACTCTCCCTCCCCAGCTCCAAAAACTAGCTTCCCAATATTTTATAATAAATTAAAATGGAGTATGTTCTACAAAAATATCGAATCGTGCTGTACACTGGAAATTAATACAGTATTTTAAGTCAACTATACTTTTTTTTTTAATTAAAAAAAATTTTTAAAGACTGCCTCCAAATGAGCTGAGAGATTAGCAAGGAGGATCAAGTCGTAGCAGGCCGCTAGAATTGCCCGCTGGGGTCCAGAACGCAGATGCCAGAGGAACCTGCGGGGGTCCTGGCTACCCTCCCGGTCGGCCCCTCCCCCTCAGCGCCAGTCCTCGCGGCTGGGGGTCCTGCGACTTTTTTTTTTTAATGGTTAGTTTTATTTTATTATTACTTTTTTAAATGGTTAATTTTAATTTAGTGCATGGAATAGAATTCTTAGCAATATAACTAGGAGGATTCCTTTTCTATGGCTTATATTGATGTTTTCTTTTCTTTTTTTAAACTTAGCATTTATATTATTTTATTTTTACAACACTGTAGTGGTTTTTGTCATACATTGACATGACGGGGCCCCCTACCAAACTGCAAACAGGCCTCCAGTTTCTAACCAAAGAGCCTCTGCGACTTTACTCTCCAGGCTGGCGGCAGAACTGCGGGCGGTTGCCCAGGGAGACGGACGCACACAAGGCGGCGCGCCCCCCGGGCCTGGACCCGCCGGCGTCCTTTGTGCCAGCGGGGATCCTGCTTCCCGCCCGCCACGGCTCACATGGGCTCGCAGCGCAGCGTCGGGAAGCCGGAGAAGGAGCAGGACCGCGAGGAGCAGGAGCAGGAGGTGGACGTGGAGGAGGAAGAAGAGGAGAAGGAGGAGGAAGAGGAGCAGCAGGAGGGGGCGGACCTGGAGAAGGAGCTGGCGGTCTTTGCGAGGCTCAGCGAGGAGTGCTTCTGGAAGTTGTGGGACCTCGGAGATGCCAATGAGGAAGGCTGGCGTCGCGCCCGCTTAGTCAGCATCGTCAGCCCCAGCCTGAGCCCGACGCCGACGCCCACGACGCCGAGCCTGTCGGCGTGGAGCCAGACGTCTGCGCCCACCGAGAGCGCCCCCTCCAGCATCTCCTCCCAAAAAAGTACCGCCCCCCACGCCGAGCCCTTTCCTCTAAGGCTTCCCGATCCCTAGGGGAGAGCTGGTCCGGCGACTCTAGAACCTTCGTCTATGGGGTGTCGGTTTCCAAATACACTCACCACTTCCCATACACCCCTGTCTCAGTCCCTTCTATCAAAGACAAATCTTGGCTGAGCGGCTGCGACGGTTCACCGTTTAGAATGGAGGGGAAGCATGCTCCTAAAACAGGAAACAGGCAGCGCTGTACAGAGTGCTCGCTTCTAACGAGGGCATTCAGTGATCGTGTCCTCTCTCTCAGATTCATTCTGCCCTTCCGCCTCTCTCTCATACCACGAGGAAGAGGAGGGAGTCGTGCTTTAAGGATGCTCTGCAATTGAAACAGCCCTGCCTCCCCACCCCCCAAAATAAACAGTTCACATCTGTGCCTGCCTCCCCACCCCCCAAAATAAACAGTTCACATCTGTGCCTAACTTCCTGAACTGAAACCACTCCAGCCACTTGGAGGCAGAGCAGTTACTTAGAGTAGATTTCGTCCATCCCCCAGTATTGACATTTTGGTCTGGATCATTCTTTGCTGGGGCCGAGTGTGTTGAGGGCAGGAGGAGGGACTGTACTTGGCATTATAGTATATTTAACAGCATCCCTGTCTACGTCCGACTCTGCCAGTTAGCCCCTGCCAGGCTTTGTGACAATCAAAAATTGTCAAAATGTCTTTAGATATTGCGAAATGTTTCCTAGGGGGAAAAATTGACCTTTTGAGAACCATTGATTCAAATGGAATGACTAAATTGTTTTGTGTTTTATTCAACAGGTTTTCCTAGAATATTTCAGACATTTAGGAAAGACATGTCTGAAATGAATTTAGATAGGTAAGAAATTGTTTTCAGTTTTCATCTTATTATTTTTTGAAAATGATGTTTCCTTTTGGGATGAACATGTCAGGAAGGTAGAGTAAGATCATCCAGGGTATTTGCAACTAATATATCTACTTTAAAATTTTAATCTACACTGTTAGACACTTTGGAGCAGATAGAGACAGGGTCCTTGCCCATCTCTGGCTTATTATCTGTAGATTTATGTACCCCTCTCTGTTCCCTCTTCCACTCACCAGAGTTAACATACTATTAACAGTTTGCTTTGTTTCCAGTATAATTTAAATAGTACATTTTCATGACTTGATTTAATTTTTAACATAGCTACTGACCTCCCATCATGAAAGCTGAGGAATGTAACTCACACCACTTCCCTCCTCTCCACTTTCAGTAGTTATATTATTTTTAATTTTCCTGGAAAATCCCATGGACGGAGGAGCCTGGTAGGCTGCAGTCCATGGGGTCCTGAAGAGTCAGACACGACTGAGCGACTTCACTTTCACTTTTCACTTTTATGCATTGGAGAAGGAAATGGCAACCCACTCCAGGGTTCTTGCCTGGAGAATCCCAGGGATGGGGTTGCACAGTCAGACACGACTGAAGTGACTTAGCAACCTTTAGGACTTTAAAGTATTTCAATCTCTGCTTCTTGATTTATCAATTTTAGTGACTACTAACTCTTTTAAAAAATTAACACCTTAATGAACTTCCTTCTCTTACCCTTTCCTTTCCCAATAAATAAATTATTTAACAGATTTTATTAAAATATATAATATAGTCATATAAAGTCATATTACTTTACTTTTATTGTGATTTATTAGTTCTTAGTGCTTTTGGTGCAAGTTGATTCTAAAAGTTGAAAACCAATAACCAATACTCACAATTTCTTGCTAAGAAACCAATACTGTGATTGCATGCATGTACTAGAAAATGAAAGCCTATGTCCATAAAACTTGGCTCTTAAAAGGAGAGCTTCTGAACTCTTGGTTGTTTTTAGCTGTCTTCAATTTTTCTGAATTGGGCTACTGGCCATAGTTTCTTATTTTCCATATTGCTTTTTTTTTCTTTTTATTCCTCTTCTTTTTGCTGGAGAAAGTTCCTTAGGTAATTATTTTGTGTTGATCTCATGGATAGTCAAATTTCTGAGTTCTTGCCTGTCTTAAAATTTCTTCTGTGTTCCTTTACTCTTGGTCTCATCACTCATTTCCCTGGGAAGTCAGACAAACAGGACTCCCCCAGATGGAGTGGCTTCAGCAGAGCAGTTCTCCAGCCATTACAGCACAGTAGTTTCAGAATTAAAACACACAGTCTGCCAGAAACAAAGCTTCCAAAAAGGGAGGTGGAGACATAAGAGAACTGAGAAAGGTGAAAAAGTAACAGTCCTAACGTTGACTACACTCTTTGGGAAAATTTTGTTTGATATTTTTAGAAGAGCCAGCAAATTACGGCAAAACAAACGAACAAAAAAAAACACCTCACATTCAAAGAGGCAAAGGAGTTTGAAAAGCAATCGTTACGATTTACTTGTTACCAGTAACAGTCATGTTAGCTAGTCAGTAAATTCCTACTTCCCGTTATGTCAATGTTAACTGACTGATTCAGCTCCACAATGCTTGTGGGATGAATACAGAATGCTTAATTACAATACATTTAACTTCAGCCCTTTAAAAAGACTGGATTGTTTTACAGCTATTTTAAAACGAGCGGTGTGTTCTAATTTAAATTCAAATAAATGTTTGAACACACATATCATCATTGCCAACACCAACAATACTGACACACAGCACAGATAGAGGGGCCGTAATTTACTCTCTAAGAGAAATAATACGGTATTGGGAGCCTCTAAGATTTAGAAAGAAGTACTTTGCAAAGAACGGATACGACTCTAACACAGTATGCCTGACTTAACTGAAGACATAAGAATGGAAGCAAACATTTCCAATAAAAAAGAAATCAGGGTCTTCTAGGGACATTTGTTATTTGATTGTTAAATGTACCAGATTTAAAGGGACTGCTAAGAACGCTCTAGGTATACTGAAAACAAGCATTTTGTCTAAATTTCAGGGCTATCTATTACAGTCTGCATCCAAAAGTTCCAGCATCCATACAAACAGAAGAAAGTTGGCTTCAGGAATTGACTGACATGGAGAAGCCCAGTGAGTGCTTTGGTTCTGAAGCTTTTCCTGGGAGGTGGGATTGCATGCTGGAAAGAGCATGGGAATAGGCGACCAGGGGAGGTAGAATTAAACCCCAGCACCAACACAAACTAACACCCTGACAACTAGGCAAGTCAGTTAACTAACTCATTGTCTCTCCTTCTTCCTCTATTGGCCATAATAAGCCTTGTCTCATAGGACCATTATCAAGATCAAAATGGGATTCAGCGTTGAAACTTGTTGGCACTGAGTCTTTTAGTAAATGGTAGCACCTGTGTTCTCATCAAGAAATAATCTGCCATCATATTTTGATACATATCTCTATTTTTTATTATAGAAGTAGCATATGCATGCTGTTTTTTAAACATCAAACCATTAAGAAAAATATAATGGGAACATTAAGTTTTTAACTTACCCAGTATATGCCTCAGAAGTCATCATTATGAATAGCCTTTCCTTTAAACTTTATTATTTGTTGTATGTTAGATCATGTGTTCATCAGATGTTTACTGAGCACATACCAAGTACCTGTCATAGGTCAGTTTCCTATTCTAGCATCACAGCAATGAATAAAGCAGACAAACCCCTGTCTCAGTGGTCTTCTATTAAAGCGTTGAAGGTGGAGGTGAAGGTGATACACAAAGCAAGTAAATGCACAATGGCTTAGATGATGTAAGTGCTAAGGAGAAAAATAAAGCAGGCAGAGGGGTGGGAAATGCTGGACAGATGGGTGAAAGTTTACATAGGACGGTCAGAGAAATCTTCTCCGAGAAGCTGAAGTATTTGAGTACAGACCTCAAGGAAGTGTGAGAGTGATGATGATCTCCGGGGAAAGAGTGTTCCAGGCATAGGGAAGAGCACGCGCTTCCCTCTAAAACAAGGAGGCAGCCAGAGTGGCTGCAGTGGAGTGAGGAAGGAAGTGAATGCTAGGTAATAAAGTCAGAGAGATGGTGAGGACCAGATCTTATTCAAAGAGAATGAAGTCCGAAGTCACTGGAGGGTCTGCCCAGAGGACTGACACAATCTAACATAAAAATCAGATGTAGAATTAATATCACATGTTAATATAACATTAAACCTGCTATTAAAAAACTCGTTAATTATTCCCAAATTAATCTATATAGTCCAAGTAGTCGCGATGAGGTTTTTCAGTGGAATTGGACAAGTTGACTTTTTGATCTTGCTTTGCAGCATTAAAAGATAAACTGAGACATTTTCCATTTCTTTAGAGTTTAAGAGTTTATTCGAGCAGATATAGATTGGAATTGGCCAGCGCTAAACCGGTTATGGTTAGGAGCACTCCGCAAAGGAGCGCTCTGGAGAGGTTTTTATAGAGAAGTCGAAGGAGCAAACCAAGGAAGGTATTTGATTGGCTATTGCTTAAGGTTGCATTCTCTGGGAAAGCCCAGTTGGCTGTTTGCAGTTAGCTGTTCTTAACCTTGAGGCATTAACCTTGACTCTGGCTTAGGTTTCCCTTTTGCTAACAGTTGGCTACCAAGGCATTATTAGAGCCGCCTCATCTAATAGTTTCCTTGTTTGATTACTTTAACAACAGGAGCCTAGCGTACATTTTCAGTTTTTTTCATATCTTCTTTTATAGTTCCATTTAATAGAGAACTTATTTGCAGCTCTAATTAATTTACTCTGAGGTGTTTTGCAGTTGTGTTTTATTGATGTAACAATTGGAATTTTTTTTCCTATTATATTTTCTAATTGGTTACTGTCAATGTATAGACTCGTTGGAAAAGACCCTGATGCTGGGAAAGGTTGAAGGCCGGAGGAGAAGGGGACAACAGAGGATGAGATGGCTGGATGGCGTCACCAACTCAATGGACATGGGTTTGGGTGGACTTTGGAAGTTGGTGATTGACAGGGAGGCCTGGCGTGCTGAGATTCACGGGGTCACAAAGAGTCGGACACGACTGAGCGACTGAACTGAACTGATCTGAGACCTGTAAAATCTACAGTGGGAGAGAACTCAGAGACTATAAAACCCAGTCCCATCATTTTGTGTATGAGGAACTGAAATCTGAAGGTGTGACTGGAGGCTCTCACAGGAAATGGCTACCCATTCCAGTATTCTTGTCTGGAGAATCCCCATGGACAGAGGAGCCTGGCAGGCTACAGTCCATGCAGTCGCAAGAGTCGGACACGACTTAGCGACTAAACCACCACCACCAGTTAGGAAAGGTCTCATCCTCTGACACCCATCTCTCTCCAGCACCAGCTCTGGCTGTACTGGGAAAGTGGGCCCACCCTCCCCCTTCACCTCTGTCCCATTGTGGGTTGTTCTGATTGGTTTTTCATCATGCCAATCTCATTTGCTTGACTTCCTAGACATTTACTCCAAGTGGCTTGTGTGTTGATGGCTGTCTTTCCCATTCCCAGAATTGCCCTGGAATCTGCAGAGGGAATTATCCTGGTGGTTTAGTTCACTGTTTCGAATGGGGAACTACTCCCGGACCCCAGCCCAGCAAAAGAATCTTTTGCAGAATGATGGTCATAAATTAGACAGAATGGTATGCTTAAAAGGCAGCACACAAAAGGGTCTGCAAACCATGATTATAATCAAGTAAAATGTGCATTCACGTAGTATTCTGAGACTCAAAAGCAGCAAGGAAACATCTTTTACGTCTCCTGCATTGGCAGGCAGGTTCTTTACCACTAGTGCCACCTAGGAAACCCCAGGAAACATTTTTTAATTAGTGGTGCGCCTCCTCTGTTTGTTACTTTTTGTTGATAAAATGTTACTGGGAAAAGGAAAAACATTCAAAGATAAACACAATTAGGGCACTTATTTTCCTAAGAGGCATATTTTCTTTTCTATGAGATTTCTTTCCTCCTTTGTCAGGACTGATTGACAAATGTACACTCTTTTTTCAGAGAAGGAAGTGCCCTCTGTAAAGAAGGAGGATGTACCTGAAAATCTAGCATCTAAGTTAAGAGGTAACTGCATGTCTGGCATCAACCCCCGCTTCCGACAAAGACAAACTGCCCTTAGGGAGCCTGCCTTAACTTGGACGGCGTCCAACCCCTTTAGAAAAGAGCTCCCCTAAGAATGCGGCAGAAACTAACACAACATTGTAAAGCAATTACATTCCAATAAAAAGAAGAATATAGACAAGAAGGTGGGGAAGGGAGGGTTTCACGGCATTTAGACTCTGTGTGTGTGTGTATGTGTGTGTGAGATGGGCTAGGACTTTACAGAAAATGATTTTCAAACTACACTGCATAAAAGTTTTAAACTTTCCTTCTAAATCTCTTTTTTTTCTTCAGCAAAATGGATAATTAACCCAGAAGAACAAAAACTAAGGATTTTATGTGAACTGGAGGTAAGAGATGTTTATCAACCCAACTAGTACACCATACTCATGGTAAAAATCACTGATTCAATCTTCCTTTTTTTTTCTTTCTCTCTTTTTAAAATTTAGTTTAAGGAAGACTTCATAACACTCTTTGAGCCCTCTCTGAGAACATTACCCAGCATCGGGCCACCATCTATTCTGACATTCAAACAAGAGAGTTCCAATTTAGGCATTAAGTTCAAGGTAATTTTCATTTACATTTTTTAAAATTTCTGTCATAAATGATGTAAAAAGGTACATGATGATTTGCACAAAAGATATTGAACATACTTTTTTTTAAGATTTTTTTTTTTTTGATGTGGACCATTTTTAAAGTTGTTATTGAACTTGTTACAGAATTGTTTCTGTTTCATGTCTTGGTTTTTTGGCCAAGAGGCATGTGCGATCTTAGTTCCCCAACCAGGGCTGAAATCCACACTTTCTGCTTTAGAAGGCAAAGTCTTAACAACTGGACTGCCAGGGAAGTCCAAACAGTGAACTTACTTTAAAGAAAAAAAAAAACAGGCTAAGAGCTCACTTACTTGGAATAGTGTTTAAGGTGGCTGTGTTCATTTCCTAGGGCTTCTGTAACAAAAAGCCAGAAACTGGGTGGCTTATGGCGACAGAAAAGTACTGTCTCACAGTTCTGAAGGCTGAAAGTCCAAAGTCAAAGTGTCAACAAGTCCAGCCTGGGAGAGCCCCTTCTTGCCTCTTCCGAACATCAGCCATCAGCAGTCCTTGGCTTGCAGCCGCGTCACAGTAGTCTCTGCCTTGGCTGTCACAGCGTGTGTCTGTGTCCAAATGCCCCACTTCTCCAAGGATACCAGTCATATTGCTTCACTGCCCACCCAGATGACCTCCTCTTAACTTCATTACATCTTCAGAAACCCCATTCTAAGTCAGGCCACAGTCACAGGTATCAGGGGTTAGGATCAGCATAGCCTTTGGGGGAACACAGTTCAACCTGTAACAGTGGCCATAAGCCAGGAAGCACAGTGAGCATTCGCTGTATTTAATCGTGGTAAGTGACCAGTTAATGTCTGCTTTTGATGGACAAGGGAGAGGTCACCTTGGTCATTCCGACAGGATACACACCACCTTGCTTGGCCAAAGAGGTCAGGGACTGACCGGCAGTATGATTATTTCCAAATTTGTACTTGTGCTGAGAGCTGCGCACTCCCCAGACTGGAACCTCCTTGATTACTTCTTCTGGGGCACACTAAAGGTACAGCCTTATTTGCTGAAAATAAGATTCACCAACAATTGAAGCAGAGCAGCACAGACATGCGTGCAGGAGTTGACAGGAATGCCCTGTGGATGCAACAGCGTGGTTGGTGTTCACTGTTATTTTGTGCAGCACATTGAACTAAGCAATTCTAATGCATGATGATACATTAAACACATCATGTAATGTAAATTCTTTCTTGAAGAAATAAATTCTTTCTTCAAACATAAGTGTTAATCGCGCAGTCATGTCCAACTCTTTGCAACCCCATGGACTATAGCCCACCAGGTTCCTTTGTCCATGGAATTCTCCAGGCAAGAATACTGGAGTGGGTGGCCATTCCTTTCTACAGGGGATATTGCCGACCCAGGGATAGAACCAGGTCTCTGGCATTGCAAATGCAGCACCTTCCTTTTTCTGAAGCACAAGAGCTTGTATTGAGCTTTCTTCCCCTGACACCCAGAGATGGGCCTGAGCTTGAGGAAGGCCTTGGGGACTGCCTTCCACAGAGCTGTCTCTTCACTGGTCCCTGGGCAGGGCTGGTTCCACCTGAACCCCAGGGACACCTTTCAGGTCTTCCGAGACGGGCCTTGACACTGGTCTAGGTTCGGGGTGGCGGCAGCTGATTGGCCAGCTCTCTTCTCCAGCCACACTCTTTGAAGTGTAGATTTGCTGACCCTGCCCAGGGCTCTGGCTTCTTCTGCTCTGAGAGGCTCTGGGCCTCCATGTGGGCATATCTTCATTTTTTTCTCTCCTCTCTAAAGGAAGAAGAGGAGGAAGTATCACCCAAGTGTGAATTCTGTGGGAGCGACCTAAGAACATTTCTCTCCAGTGTGGATGTTTCCTCTGATTACAGCAGCTCTGAACTGCCAGAACATGTAAGTGCTACAGCAGGATTACCAAGGAAATAGTGTTATTTTTAGACATTACTTGAAACATAAGCAGCACGTTCTTCTGCATCTTCCCACGACATCACCCCCCACCTTTCTTTTTTTTTTTTTTGCCACACTGCATGGCTTGTAGGACCCTAGTTCCCTGAACAGGGATTGAACCTGGGCCCCCAGCAGTGAAAACCTGAAATTCTAACCACTAGATTGCCAGGGAATTCCATGAATTGCCATTCTTAAAAGGGTTATGTGTTAGCTCTCGGGGCAATGCAAATCATAACCACAATGGGACACCATTTCACATCCCTTGAACGTCTATAACCCAGAAGACAGATAATAACAACTGTTGGCAAGGGTGTAGGGAAACTGGAATTCTCAAACATTGCTGAAGGGGAATATAAAATGATGCAGCCACCTTGGACAAGTCTAAACAGTAGTTCCTCAAAAAGTTAAAACATACAGATACCATATAACCCAACAAATAATTCCTAGGTATATACCCATTAAAACTAACAACATACGTCCACCCAGAAACACATATAAATGTTCACAGCAGCATAATTCATAACAGCTAGAAAGTGAAAACAACCCAGATGCTCACTAAGATAGTGTAAAGAAATGTGGAGCATCCAGACTATGGGATCTTTTTTTTTTTTAGATCATTAATTTTTTTTTATTTTTAAATTTTATTTATTTTTTAATTGAAGGCTATTTGCTTTACAGAATTTTGCTGTTTTCTGTCAAAGCTCAACATGAATCAGCCATAGGTGTACATATATCCCGTCCCTTTTGAACCTCCCTCCCATCTCCCTCCCCATCCCATCTCTCTAGATTGATACAGACCCCCTGTTTGAGTGTCCTGAGCCATATAGCAAATTCCCGTTGGCTCTCTATTTTGCATATAGTAATGTAAGTTTCCATGTTACTGTTTCCACATATCTCACCCTCTCCTCCCCTTTCTCCATTTCCACAAGCCTATTCTCTATGTCTGTTTCTCCACTGCTGCCCTGTAAATAAATTCTTCAGTATCATTTTTCTAGATCTAGATTCCGTATGTATGTGTTAGAATACAATATTTGTCTTTCTCTTTCTGACTTACTTCACTCTATAATAGGCTCTAGGTTCATCCACCTCATTAGAACTGACTCAAAGATGTTCCTTCTTATGACTAAGTAATATTCCATTGTGTATATGTACCAAAACTTCTTTATCCATTCTCTGTCGATGGACATCTAGGTTGCTTCCATGTTCTAGCTATTGTAAATAGTGCTGCCGTGAACAACAGGATACATGTGTATCTTTCAATTTTGGTTTCCTTGGGGTATATGCCTAGGAGTGGGATTGCTGGGTCATATGGTGGTTTTATTCCTAGTTTTTAAGGAATTTCCATACCACTTTCCATAGGGGCTGTATCAGTTTACATTCCCACCAACAGTGCAAGAGCATTGCCTTTTCTCCACACCCTCCCTGGCATTTATTGTTTGCAGACTTTTTGATGAGGGTCATTCTGACCAGTGTAAGGTGATATCTCATTGTACTTTTGATTTGCATTTCTTTAATAATGAGCGATGTTGAGCATCTTTTCATGTGTTTGTTAGCCATCTGTATGTCTTTTTTGGAGAAGTGTCTGTTTAGGTCTTTTTCCCATTTTTTTGATTGGGTTATTTGTTTTTCTGTTATTGAGTTGTATGAGCTGCTTGTATATTTTGGAAAGTAATCCTTTGTCAGTTGTTTCATTTGCTATCATTGTCATCCATTCTGAGGGTTGTCTTTTCACCTTGTTTATAGTTTCCTTTACTGTGCAAAAGCTCTTAAGTTTAATCAGGTTCCACTTGTTTACTTTTGTTTTCATTTCCATTACTCTAGGAGGTGGGTCATAGAGGATCTTGCTTTGATTTATGTCACTGAGTGTTCTGCCTATGTTTTCCTCTAAGAGTTTTATAGTTTCTGGTCTTATGTATTGGTCTTCAATTTGAGTTTATCTTTGTATATGGTGTTAGGAAGTGTTCTAATTTCATTCTTTTATATGTAGCTGTCTAGTTTTCCCAGCACCATTTATTGAAGAGGCTGTCTTTGCCCCATTGTATATTCTTGACCCCTTTGTCAAAAATAAAGTACCATAGGTGCATGGGGTTTTTTTCTGGGCTTTCTGTCTTGTTCCATTGGTCTATGTTTCTGTTTTTGTGCCATTATCATACTGTATTGATGACAGTAGCTTTGTAGTATAACCTGAAGTCAGGAAGGTTGACTCCTCTAGCTCCACGCTTCTTTCTCAAGCATGGAGAAAGCTTTGGCTATCCAGGGTCTTTTGTGTTTCCATATGAATTGTGAAATTTTTTGCTCTAGTTCTGTGAAAAATGCCATTAGTAATTTGATAGGGATCTCATTGAATCTGTAGATCACATTTGGTAGTATAGTCCTTTTCACAATATTGATTCTTCCTACCCAGGAACATGGAATATCTCTCCATCTGTTTTTGTCATCTTTGATTTCTTTCATCAATGTCTTATAATTTTCTGCGTACAGTTCTTTTGTCTCCTTAGGTAAGTTTATTCCTAGATATTTAATTCTTTTTGTTGCAATGGAGAATAGGATTGATTCCTTAATTTCTCTCTGATTTTTCATTGTTAGTATATAGAAATGCAAGTGACTTCTGTGTATTGATTTTGTATCCTGAAACTTTGCCAAATTCACTGATTAGCTCTAATAATTTCCTGATACTATCTTTAGGGTTTTCTATGTACAGTAAGTATCATGTCATCTGCAAACAGTGAGAGCTTTACTTCTTCTTTTCCAGTCTGGATTCCTTTTATTTCTTTTTCTTCTCTGATTGCTGTAGCTAGGACTTCCAGAACTATGTTGAATAGTAGTGGTGAAAATGGATACGCTTGTCTTGTTCCTGATCTTAGGGGGAATGCTTTCAGTTTTTCACCACTGAGAATAATATTTGCTGTAAGTTTATCATGTATGGCCTTTACTATGTTGAGGTAGGTTCCTTCTATTCCCATTTTTTGAAGCGTTTTCATTTTAAACAGGTGCTGAATTTTGTCAAAGGCTTTTTCTGCATCTACTGAGATTATCATATGGCTTTTATCTTTTGATTTGTTAGTATCATGTATCACATTGATTGATTTGCTTGTATTGAAGAATCCTTGCATCCATGGAATAAACACAACTTGATCATGGTGTATGAGCTTTTTGATGTGTTGCTGAATTCTGTTTGCTAAAATTTTGTTGAGGATTTTTGCATCTATGTTCATCAGAGATATTGGCCTGTAGTTTTCTTTTTTTGTGTTGTCTTTGCCTGGTTTTGGTATCAGGGTGATGGTGGCCCCATAGAATGAGTTTGGAAGTGTTCCTTTCTCTGCAATTTTTGAAAGAGTTTTTGAAGGATAGCACTAGCTCTTTAAATGTTTGATAGAATTCTCCTGTGAAGCCATCTGGTCCTGGGCTTTTGTTTTTTGGGAGATTTTTTGATCAGAGCTTCAATTTCAGTGCTTGTAATTTGGTTTTTCATAATTTCTGTTTCTTTCTGGTTCAGTATTGGTAAATTGAACTTTACTAAACATCTGTCCATTTCTTCCAGGTTATCCATTTTATTGCCATATAGTTGTTCATAATAGTCTCTTATAATCCTTTGTATTTCTGCATTTGTATTTCTGTCTGCTGTAACCTCTCCTTTTTCATTTCTAATTTTGTTGATTTGATTCTTCTCTCTTTTTTTCTTGATGAGTCTGGTTAAAGGTTTGTCAATTTTGTTTATCTTCTCAAAGAACCACCTTTTAGTTTTACTAATCTTTACTATTGTTTCTTTCATTTCTTTTTCACTTATTTCTGCTCTGATATTTATGATTTCTTTCCTTCTACTAATTTTGGGATTTTTTGTTCTTTTTCCAGTTGTTTTAGGTGTAAAGTTAGGTTGTCTATTCAATGTTTTTCTTGTTTCTTAAGGTAGGATTGTATTGCTATAAACTTCCCTCTTAGAACTGCTTTTGTTGCATCCCATAGGTTTTGAGTTGTTAAATTTTCATTGTCATTTGTTTCTAGAAATTTTTTGATTTCCCCTTTGATTTCTTCAGTAACCTGTTGGTTATTTAGAAATGTATTGTTTAATCTCCATGTGTTTGTGTTTTTTACAATTTTTTTCTTATAACTGATATCTAGAATCATAGCACTGTGGTCAGAGAAGATGCGTGATACAATTTCAATTTTCTTAAATTTACTGAGGTTTGATTTGTGACCCAAGATGTGGTCTATCCTGGAGAATGTTCCATGTGCACTTGAGAAGAAGGTGTATTCTGCATTTGGATGGAATGTCCTGAAGAGATCAGTGAGATCCATCTCATCTAATGTATTATTTAAGACTTGTTTCCTCATTAATTTTCTGTCCATTGGTGTGAGTGGGGTGTTAAAGTCTCCTACTATTATTGTGTCACTGTCAATTTCTCCTTTTATGTCTGTTAGTATCTGTCTTATGTATTGAGGTGCTCCTATATTGGGTGCATAGATATTTACAATTGTTATGTCTTTCTCTTGGATTGATCCCTTGATCATTATGTAGTGGCCTTCCTTATCTCTTGTAATCTTCTTTATTTTAATGTCTATTTTGTCTGATATGAGGATTGCTACTCCAGCTTTCTTCTGCTTCCCCTTTGCGTGGAATATATTCTTCCTTCCTCTCACTTTCAGTCTGTATGTGTCTTGAGGTCTGTAGTGGGTTTCTTGTAGACAGCATATATATGGGTCTTGTTTTATTATCCATTCAGCCAGTCTGTATCTTTTAGTTGGTGCGTTTAATCCATTTACATTTAAAGTAATTATTGATGTGTATGTTCCTATTGCCATTTTCTTAACTGTTTGGGGTTGATTTTGTAGATTTTTTTTTGTGTTTCCTGACTATATGAGTCCCTTTAACATTTGTTGTAAGGCTGGTTTGGTGGTACTGAATTCTCTTAACTTCTGCTTGTCTGAAAAGCTTTTGATTTCTCCATCAATTTTGAATGAGATCCTTGCCAGGTAAAGTAATCTTGGTTGTAGATTTTTCCCTTTCAGCACTTTAAATATATCCTGCCATTCCCTTCTGGCCTGCAGAGTTTCTGCTGAAGATCAGCTGTTAAGCGTATGGGGTTTCCCTTGTATGTTACTTGTTGCTTCTCCCTTGCTGCTTTTAATATTCTTTCTTTGTGTTTACTCTTTGTTAGTTTGATAAGTATGTGTCTTGGTGTGTTTCTCCTTGGGTTTATCCTGTATGGGACTCTTTGTGCCTCTTGGACTTGACTGACTATTTCCTTTTCCAGTTGGGGAAATTTTCAATTATAATCTCTTCAAAAATTTTCTCATACCCTTTCTTTTTCTCTTCTTCTTCTGGGACCCCTATAATTTGAATGTTGGGATATTTGTTATGGTCCCAGAGGTCTCTGAGACTGTCCTCAGCTCTTTTCATTCCTTTTACTTTATTCAGCTCTTCAGAAGTTATTTCCACCATTTTATCTTCCAGCTCACTGATTTGTTCTTCCGCTTCAGATATTCTCCTTATTGATTCCTTCTAGAGTATTTTTAACTTCAGTAATTGTGTTGTTTGTCTCTGTATGTTTATTCTTTAATTCTTCTAGATCGTTGTTAATTGATTCTTACATTTTCTCCATTTTGTTTTGAAGGTTTTTGATCATCTTTACTACTGTTATTCTGAATTCTTTTTCAGGTAGTTTGCCTATTTCCTCTTCATTTATTTGGACTCCAGTGTTTCTAGCTTGTTCCTTCATTTGTGTGGTATTTCTCTGCCTTTTCATTATTTTTTTTAACTTATTGTGTTTGAGGTCTCCTTTTCCCAGGCTTCAGGGTTGAATTCCTTCTTCCTTTTGGTTTCTTCCCTCCTAAGGTTGGTCCAGTGGTCTGTGTAAGCTTCATATAAGATGAGATTTGTGTTGAGTTTTTTGGTTGTTTCTTTATTTTCCCTGTGAGGGGTAAGGCTGAGTGAGGTGGTAATCCTGTCTGCTGATGAATTTTCATTTTGTTTGTTGTTTAAATGGGGCATCCTGCACAGGGTGCTACTGGTGGTTGGGGGATGCTGGGTCTTGTATTCAAGTGGTTTCCTTTGTGGGAGTTCTCACTATTTGATACTCCTAGGGTTAGTTCTCTGGTAGTCTAGGGTCTTGGAGTCAGTGCTCCCACTCCAAAGGCTCAGGACTTGATCTCTGGTCAGGAACGAAGATTCCACAAGTGGTTTGTTATGGCATTAAGTGAGATTAAAACAAATACTCAAAAACGAGAAACCAAAGATGAATCCCAGACAAACGGCAGTTACAAAATCAGGCAAATAATAATTAAAATAATGGAATGTACACCCATAAGCAAAATCAAAACAGTCCAACAAAAATAAAGCACAATAGAGTGATCTGGTGAACAAAGAAAACCAAGAATTATATCTACTATTTAACAGCAAAACTAAAGCACAAACTGGAAAACAAAACTAAATCAAGGTGCCACGTTGGGAGTAAAGCAATGAAAACAAAACTAACAAATATGTTGAGAGGAAAGGAAATAAAGAAAGATTAGATATGCAAAGATAAACAGAGGTAGATAAAGAAGATTTATATACATTAAAGATTAACTGCAAAGGGAAAAGAACAGTAGGAAAAGCAAACAAAGGAATAAATGTAGAAAAAATTATAATAGGTTTAAGAAAATTAAAATTAAAAAAGAGAAAAGGAAAAAAAAAAAAGAGGAAGAAGAAAGAAAAAAAAAAAAAAAGGAAAACTCCCCAGAACTGCAAAAGCCCATGAAGAGGCAGAGGTTTATAACAGCAATAAAAAATGTGATGAGAAGAAAAAAAAAAAACCGTAATTAGATTTCATAGTGCCAATAAAGTTGACAACTACAACAGAAAGGGGGGGAAGAATCCAAAAGAATCTGTAAAACCAGTCAAAACATAAGAATAATAAATGCTTTTCTTGAGTCACTGCTGTCAGGATCCTTTCCCTCACTGGGAGTCACAGTCCACCTCGCCTCCCCGGGATGCCCTCCAACACCGTGCTGGTCTCTGGACCTGCAGTGGGGGCAGCTCAGATGCTAATCTGGTCCTACCCCTGTGTTCTTGCCTCCACTGTCCACAGCCATCAGAACTAGTGCGTTTTCTTTTGTGGGAGCTGTCAATGGCCTTTTATATATAACATAGACACAATCTGCCTAGTTGATCGTGTGGATTTAATCCACAGCTTGTACAGCTGGTGGGAAGGTTTTGGGTCTTCTTCCTCAG
This sequence comes from Dama dama, assembly GCF_033118175.1. Classification (NCBI taxonomy): domain Eukaryota; kingdom Metazoa; phylum Chordata; class Mammalia; order Artiodactyla; family Cervidae; genus Dama; species Dama dama. The sequence continues at coordinate 4,632,171 of NC_083699.1, read as the reverse complement.
TCACACTGCCCCCGGGTTTCAGTTGTGGTTTTATTTCCACATGTGTGGGTCGTCCACTGGGGTTTGCTCCTGAGGCTGCCCTGGAGGACTTGGGCCTGCCCCTGCGAGGGCCAGGTGCGGAGGTGGTGCGGCTGCTTGGGTCGCAGGGATTCTGGGGGCACCCGGTACTCAGGGGGCTGGCGGCCGGGGCAGCAGGAAATACAGTGCTCTAGAGGGGTGTGGCAACCGGTACTGGCCAATATGCTCCAGTATCTTGCCTGGAGAACCCCCCTGACAGGGAAACTTGGCAGGCTGCAGCCCACAGGGTTGCAAAGAATTGGACATGGCCAAAGCAACCCTGCATGCATAGATGCAAGACTTTTTTGCCCATGGCAGCTCTGCCCCAGTGAGGGTTGAGCATGAAGGTGGTGCCTCTTCTTGGCTTGCAGGGACCCTGGCGGCGCCAAGTATGCAGGAACACGGACTGCCTCCACTCCAGGAGTTATGGCCCTAACAGAGTCTTTTTTCAGGCCTCTTACAGCTGGTGATCAGAAGGCCTCTTTGGGCAGCCTTTCTCTGTAGCTCTGCCTGTTGAGGCACTTAGAGGGTTCCCTTGCCTGGGGTCCTTCTCTATTGTTAGGCATGTCAGGCACATAGAGGGCGCCCCCCCCCCCACCCTCTCCGGCTGGGGTCCTACTCTGTAGTTCAGTGGTGAGGCGTTTGATGGGCCAGCCTCTATTTTCAGCTGCCGATGCTGGCATGTGGGGAGAGAGAGGCTATGGTGATGGCTCCACCCCATACACGTGACTTAGCAGTATCGCCTTGCTTCCATGGCTGCCCGGCTTCCCTCCACAGGCATTTCCCATCACGATCTCCTCCCTCACATCCCCTCAATCCGTCTCTCTGCAGTCAGTAGCAGCCCTCGCCCTGGAATTGCTCCACAATCCCTAAACTCCAGCTCCCAGCCGCTGCGCCTTCCAGGGGACCTGCATCCCTGTCCGGGGTATGTCTGGCTGCAACAAGGACTGTCTGATTCTCATTCCATTTAGGCTGCCACAGATCAGCTGTTTCACTCTCAGCCTTAAATGTTTCTCCTCTGACTCAGACAATTGCCCCGATGTGGGGATCGGACCCCTGCTTCAGTTCCCCCACCCGCCAAGGGCAGGTCCAGTCCTACTAACACTCCTGTATCTGCCCCCAGTTCCTTCGTCCTACTGAGTTTGGCGTGGCTCTATATATTCTTTTCCGCAGGTCAGGTCCTCCTGTCCGCTCTCAGCTGGTGTTCTGCAGGCACCTCTGTGTCTGAGGGTGTATTCCTGATGTATCCGTGGAGAGAGATGTACTCCACGTCCACCTGCTCCTCCACCATCTTGTTCCTCCTCCCATACCATGGAATCTTACGCAGCCATAAAAAGACATGAAGCATTTAAACATGCTTCAACATAAATGAAAATATTATGCTAGGTGAAAAAAACCAGTTACAAAGCACCACATTCCATTTATATTAACGTACAGAACAGCCAAATCTACAGAGACAGCAGATAGATTAGTGGTGGCCATGTGGGGAGGAGGAGGAGTAACTGTTATTGGGTACAGGTTTCATGTTCTAAAACTGATTGTTGTGATCACTGCACACTTCTGTGTGTTAGGAAAAACGCCGCGGGAGGAAAAAAGCCACCTCTAAGGACCGGTGGTAAAGGCCTTTTATTAAGCGTCGCTCTCGGGCAGAACTCCCGGGGGCTGGTGAGTGAGGAGACAAAGGGAGTCTGCAAAGTATGAGGGGTGGGGAGGGGTTTTATAGTCCGGGCAGGCATCCAGGCCAGGTCTTTTCATATAAGGAAGAAAGCGCGGGCTACAGCGGTGGTCAGTGTCCGAGGGCTTTATGTTGGTACCTGATTGGACAAGGCTGCAGGGGGCCAGCCCCTGGAAGTTCAGCCAGCCTCCGGAATTTGCCTTGCAGCACTTTCCCGGGGGATGCTCCGACCTTTCACTGTGAATACACTAAAAATTATTGAATTGTACGCTTTAAATGGGTGAATTGTATGATATGGGAATTATACCTCAATAACAAAGTTGTTAGCACCCCCCCCCCAAAAAAATATGATAGATTGTTATCCAAAACCCCATTAGCCATTTTGGGTTTCATTTTTTTCCCCTCCTGTAATTACCTTCATTTAGCGCTAAGGAGATGAAAATAACGTCTTTGTTTTTCAGACTTCCTGTTGTAGTTATTTCCAAAATCTGGTCGACTACATCTATGAAGAAAACCAAAAAATCCAGAGCTCTAAAGCTGAATTAATCAGTATTGGCCCTCATGCCGCCCACGGCAGTGAAGCTGACAGACTCAAAGCGAAAGAAAAAGCTTTGCGGAGGTAACAGTGAGCCTTGGCTATTGGAACTCAGACAGGCCCACTTAATCAGAAAGCCTTTTTTAAGAAGATTTATTTATGTATTTATTTCTGCCGGTACCGGGTCTTCGCTGCGCACGCAGGCTTTCTCCAGCGGCCGCCAGCGGGTGCGACTGTCCTGTGTGGCGCGTAGGCTCCTGTCTGCGGCTTCTACTGGTGCGGTGTGGGCTCTGGGCTGCAAGCGCTTCATCAGTGGTGTCCTGTGGGCTCCGTGGTTGTGGTCTGAGGGCTTAGTTGCCACGTGGCACGTGGGATCTTCCCAGACCAGGGATCGGACTCATGTCCCCTGCATTGGCAGGTGGATGCTCAACCACTGGACCACCAGGGAAGCCCTAGAAGGCCTTTTGTAAAACAAACCTCATTTTTTCCAACGCAGGTAATTGTGTAGATGCATTCCCAGTGAAGAAACAAAAATTGGCTAAAGCAAACTTCATGCAGTTCCTGGTGGACGTTATGAGAGTCAGAAGGTGTCAGAAACTCAGTGAGGTCACTGACGTTTAGAGTAGGAAATTTACCCATCCCAAATTCTCAGGGTAATTGGGAATTCCTATTACTATATGAGAGAGATTTGTCCACCAAATACAGTAGAAACACACATGCACTGATTAAATGACTGGGTTCACAAGTAATAACAGATACAAAGAATAAGGAATGGCATGTAGACAGTAAAAATTATAGTGTACTTCTTTTTTTGAAAGAAATAGCATGGTGGCTTTTATTCTCAGCTGATGGAGCGGGGAACACAGTATGCTCCTGCCTGAAGAACTGTGCCCCTAAGGCAAGCGCTTGCAGTCAGGCGTCGGTGATGAGGAAACAAATGCGATAGGATCTAGATTTCTTTCTTTTGCTTTGTTTCAAAGACAGTCATAAACTGGCGTCAGTAACCCAGTAACTTCATCTGGCAGTTTGGAGGCTCTGAGGCCTTCCTTCTGACATGTAACTACAAGGGAAAGGCCGTTGTGAAGGTAAACACTGGATCGGGGATGTATTTAGCATAGAGTCCAGTGAAGCGTATCTCCCGCAGAGTTAGGGAGCAGAAAAGCAAACTTACAGATGTGCAGAATTAGGAGCAGTTAAAGTAAAATAAACTAAATAAATAAAGTAAAATAAAGTTCGGGCGTGCTCCCTGTTCTCTTTATCTTCTTTGCTCTCAGAGAAGTGAAAAAGAAAAGCTACTCCTCTTTTTTCCTTTTCACTGCGACAAATTTCCCCCGTTAGTTTATTCCCTCCATGTCAATGGAGGAAGGGAAATACGTGTCATTTTTGTCTGGCTGAGGACAAACTTCAGTTTTGCTCTGCTTGAAAATCACCAGCTTTTCAGTCCAGAGACCCATCTATCTCCTACTTCAAATTTTCCTTGAGACATGAACCCCAAGAAATCTTTATTGGGGTAATGAGGGACAGATGGTCAGTCTTCTGTAACTTATTTAATGCTTACACGGGACTCGTAGACCCTACCTAGGTGGGGTCATGGAGCTCTTGCCCTGTTCTATGAAGGGGCTCTGGGGTGACTTTTGTGGTTATTCCTGCTGGATCTATTTGGAAGAGTGGCTGTGATCTCTTTGGAGGCATGGGTTTTTCTCTGCACATCATCTTTATCTTGATGTAAATCTGTGTCATCCGATAAGGGTCCTTCTGTCCAGGTTGGAGATAGTCCTTTGAACAATGTCTTTTTCAGAATGTATAATCCTCTGGTTGCAGGTCACGGGGCATCTCACAGTTAGAGAAAGCTTTATCCGATGAAATACAAATGAGGTTTGCCGGGGTGGGGGCGGAAAAAGCCAAGTGGCTGGCTTGGATTTCTTATAGCCCTTAGCTAACTGGGGCCTGTAGTTCTGCGTTCTCAGAGTTTCCTCTAGATTCACCATAGGGAGTGGTTGAGCGGCTGCAGTCGAATGAAGGCCTGGTGGCAGGTATTCCCCTTGCTCAGGGCTGCTGACTCACATTGAAAGGCTACAACCACTGATTCCATGGCTCAGGGCTTTCCTTCTTGGTCACGAATGACCATTATCCTCCTGGAATTTAGGCTCTGGTTCCTGCTTCGGAGTCATTTATAAGGGATTCCCCACCACCTCCTCCTCCTCCCACCACACTCTAGTATACTATTTTAAACTTGGAACACATTTCAGACTTGTGCATCATGTTTTTAATTTTGTAGAAAACAAGAGCAACAAATGGCCAGACGCTATGAAATTTTAACAAAAGAACAGCCTACTTTCTCTGAAGAAGGTAAGTTCCTCAAAGCTGATGTTACAGATCAGTTATACATCAGGGAGCTCATGTGTTTGACCAAGGGCAAAAACTGATGTATTTTTTAAAAATAATATTAAAATTTTTCATTTTGGTCAATGCCTCAGTCACAATGGCTGAAGGTCAGAAAACCCCACTTTTCTATCCCCTAGCTTTTGAAGTTATGAGTCTTCAGTTCACTGCTGTTATTGATTGAAATAACTTAGCAGCATCTATAGAGCACTGACTTCGACTGGCTTCCCTCATAGCTCAGTCAGTAAAGAATCTGACTGCAATGCAGGAGACCCAGGTTCAATTCCTGGGTCGGGAAGATCCCCTGAGGAAGGAATTGGCAACCCACTCTAGTATTCTTGCCTGGAGAATCCCATAGACTGAGGAGCCTGGTAGGCTACTGTCCATGGGGTCACAAGAGTCATACAGGACTTAGTGACTAAACCACCCCACCAGAGAGCACTTTGGAGCTTCCCAGGTCGCACTAAGGGTAAAGAACCCGCCAGCCAATGTGGGAGACGTAAGACATGTGGGTTCCATCCTCGCGTTCAGAAGATCCCCTGGAGGATGGAATGGAAACCCACTCCAGTATTCTTGCCTGGAGAATACCCATGGACAGAGGAGCCTGGTGGGCTACAGTCCATAGGGTCGCAAAGAGTCAGACACGACTGAGGCGACTTAGCACATAGAGCATTTTACAGAGAGCTAGAAAGAGCTTTTGAGTTCATTGTCTCTCTTTTAGTAAAACATACATTCCATTTTGTTTCAGGCTAGAATATGGAAAGTCTGTCAAAAATAAATCAGATTCCTTTCTCATAGATGGGCCCCATCGGTCAGCTGGCCAGTATAGCTGCAATTCTAGTACAACTGAAGGGGCATCATTTTAGGATCAGAAGTTCTAGAGTTATATTCTTGCTTTTCTCCTTATAGGCTGCAAAATTTGGGTTAAATTTTATTTTTAATATTTCTGAGCATCAGGCTCCTCTGCAACTCAGAGCTATTGAAAAGATACTTTGAGAAGACTTTTTTTTTTTTCCAACTCAGTCCCAATTCAACTGTTTCCTACTAAACCTACAGCCGAAAAATTCCACGTGATGAAAATCATCATTTTTGTTCTTCCAATGAAAAGAGAATGTTCTCATTTTTTTAAAAAAAGAGGGCTCCTCAACTTAATGAAGCTCCTCATTCTTCTTTCATTAAAAAAAAATGTCCAATGGAAAAGTGTCTGATGAATCAATGCATTTGTAATAGAATTTGAAATTTCGTTTTAGAAGAGAGATTTTGGAAAGTTTTAAACATATATGTATTTTCATGTGATTCTTGTCCCATTAGATGCAAAACACTATAAAACAATTTCTTATCAATTTTCCGTGGATATTCCAGAAGTAAAGTCAGTTAAGGAAGAACTAACTGATTATCAAGTGGACAAAAGAAATATATCCATTGTTTGCTGTGATTCTAGAATAGCATGTGGAAAGGTAATTAGCTTGTAATTTTTTTAATTTGCTACTCTTTAAAAACCAGTTTTACCTAAAATTTTAAAAGCTGTCTTGATGAAGATGGCAGCTTGGTTACAGGACACGTTTAACCATCAGTCATAAAGAATTGGTACAGACTTGGCCTTTTAACTTCTACTTTAGAATAATGGGCTTCCCTGGTGGCTCAGTGGTAAAAAATCCACCTGCAATGTAGGAACTGTGGGAGATACAGTTTCGATCCTTGGGTTAGGAAGCTCCCTGGCGTGGCAACCCATTCCAGTATTCTTGCCTAGAGAATCCCATGGACAAAGGAGCCTGGTGGGCTACAGTCCATAGGGTCACAAAAAGTCAGACAAGACTAACGTGACTTAGCATGCACGCAAGCAGACTTTATAACAATACCTTGAATGTGTCTTATGAGGGGCTATTTTGGTTAAAGCCTTTTTACTTTAAAATGTGATCACTGTATAGTGAGGAACATTTGGAACCCTTTAGAAACCTAAAATCAATGGTAGAAAATCACCAGAAGTCTCAGCCTCATCCCCAAAATCATGATTAATATTTCAGTATTATCTAGATCTGCACTGCCCAGTGTGGTAACAAATACTTCACATGGCTATCCAAATTTAAAGGAATTATAATAAAATGAGATTTAAATTTAACTCTTCAGTCACACTAGCTACATTTCAAGTGTTAAATAACTGTGTGTGACTAATGGCAACCATATTGCAGGGCAGTTACAGAAAAGTTTTATGGTCAATAAAAGTTCTATTAGCACTGTTCCAAAGTTTTTAAGCATAGGTTTCTGTTAACAGACCTGTAATTATATTATATATGTAATTTTTCCTACTTTTAACTTAATTTTCAACAATTTTCCCATGATATTATATAGCTTACATTGCTATTGTTTAGTCGATAAGTTTTACTTTTTATGGACTGTAGCCCTCCAGGCTCCTCTGTCCATGGGATTTCCCAAGCAAGAATACTGGAGTGGGTTGCCATTTCCTTTTCCAAAGGATCCTTCCAACTCAGGGATCAAACCTGCATTTCCCACATTGGCAGGGGGCTTCTTCACCACTGAGCCACCAGGAAAGCCCATAGGTTACATTAACATCATTTTAATATCTATGAGCCTTTTCATATAGTATCTAACCATTCTACTGGTATTGGAAATAAAGATTATTAAAAGTTCTTTTGTTTTACTAAATAATGTTGCTTTGAATATCTTTTTGTATGAATTAATTTTTATATAAGTATAGAATCCACGTGCAATGCAATTTGATTCCTGGGTCAGGAAGATCTGCTAGAGAAGGGATAGGCTGCCCACTCCAGTATTTTGGGGCTTCCCTGGGGGCTCAGCTGGTAAAGAATCCGCCTGCAGTGTGGAAGACCTGGGTTCGATCCCTGGGTTGGGAAGATCCCCTTGAGAAGGAAACATCTACCCATTCAGTACCCATTCTGAGCTGGAGAATTCTGTGGACTGTAGCATGCCAGGCTCTTCTGTCCATGGGATTCTCCAGATAAGAATACTGGAGTGGGTTGCCATTTCCTTCTTCAATATGCAGAGTATATTATGCAAAATGCTGGACTGGATGATTCAAAAGTTGGAAACAAGAAGGCTGGGAGAAATATCAACAACCTCAGATAATGACCGAAAGCAAAGAACAACTAAGAGTATAGTTTCCCTGAATAGATCCCCAGAAATCAAACACCTGAGACCAGTTTTGTCTCTCCTGCGTGATTTAGAATTTAAGGGACAGCAATGAACTGAGGTGCTGACAGAATCAAATCCAAATCCTATCTGAAGGAAGGTTGCTATCCCACCCTCAAATTACTTCTACAAATTACCTTTCAAGTTCAATTACCGGCACACAGTGAAAAGTAATAAAAACACGAGGAAACACAATACCATAACTGAAAATTCAAAGGACTAGTATCCAATGAGAAAAGTCTTACAAAGACTTACAAAGCCTTCAAAACCTGAAGTAATGTAAGTATGTTTATGAAAACAAAAGGTCAGCTTGAAGATATATGGAGGGAACAGAAAACTATAAAGTGACATGACAAATTTGACAAAAAGATAGTACAGAAATGAAAAATACAACTGAAACTAAAAACTGAGAAGTGAAGTGAAGTCACTCAATCGTGTCTGACTGTTTGCACCCCCATGGACTATAGCCTACCACACTGTCCATCCATGGGATTTTCCAGGCAAGAGTACTGGAGTGGGTTGCCATTTCCTTCTCCAGAGGCTCTTCCTGACCCAGGGATCGAACCCGGGTCTCCTGCATTATAGGCAGAAGCTTTACCATCTGAGCCACCAGCAAAGTCAAAACTTAAAAGATGAGAGTTAAATGCAGGTTAGACCCAACTAAAGAGAAACTAATGACCTGGAAGAAAGGTTGAAAAAAACCTATCAAAATTTACCATGGGGTAAATTTACCTTTTACAAAATTTACCTTTTACAAAAAAGGTAAAGAATACAGAAAAGTTTGTATAATATGAAAGTAGAATGAGGGGTATAAAATGTATTTGTTCAAAATCTCAGAAGGAGAGGAAAAAGATAATCAGGCAGAGGCAGCATTTGAAGAGACAATGGATGATTATTTTCCAAAACTGATAAGAGAGACCCATTCATAGATTTAAGAATCCTAATGAGCCCCAAGCAGGATGAATTAAAAAATAATCCTAGGTAGATTGGGAGTTTGGGATTTACATGTACACACTGCTATATTTAAAATAAAATGCATTTCCGTGAAAAAAAAATTCTAGACACACCAGTGAAACTGTAGAACAACAAAGACAAAAAGAAAATCTAAAAGTCAGCACAGAAAAAGAAGTTCTGTTTATATTTAAAAGAGAACAGTTAGAAATCAGATAACCTTCCAACAGTGACAGTGGAAGCCAACAGAATGTCTTCAGTGTGTGCTAAAAGAAAATAATGGTCAATCTAGAAGCCTACACCCAGTTAAAATATCTTTCAAGAAAATGTGCCCCAAAAGACATGGTCTAGCAAAACAGAGTTTGTCACTAGTAGCCTCTCACTAAAAAAAATGCTAAAGAATATTTTTTGTATAGTAGCATAGTGTGAGATTCTATGTAATCTCATAGAATTGCATAGAAGAAGAAGAAGCATTATGCACTGTATGTATAAAACTAAACTTTGACTGATAAAACAATCATAATGATAATGACATATGGAGTTTCAAGAAACAGTATAGAGTAAAAATGTTTTAAAAATTAGTATATGATTTGGGAAGAAAGCTAAATGCAATTACAGTGTTTTAAAAGTTCTTGGTTTGGGAGAAAACAAATACATAGCTTAATCTCAGACTTTGATAAATTTGCTTTCTAAAATTTCTAGGGCAGTCAGAAAAATAACAGAAGCAGAGTGTATAACTTCCCAGCTATCAGAGGTAGAGGGGAAAAAAAGAATAATTTATTTTAAATATCCCCCAAAGACAAGAAAGGATAAGGGGGGAAAAAATACCTAACAGAAGACAAATAGAACACAAGGAGTGTCAGTAGGTATATGTAAATAGAGTAAATTCTTCAGTTAATAAAGACTGTCAGACAATTTTTAAGGAAAAAATCCAACCATATACTGATTACAAGAGAGATATCTAAAATATAAAGTTACAGAAAGATTGAATATAAATTTAAAAATGATATATCATGAAAATACTGAAGAACATCTCTAGAGATAGAAGACCACTTTATAGTGACAGAAGTTTTAGTCCCCCAAGAAGGTATAATGTTACAAAATATTTTTCCATATTAACATATCCTCAAAAAATATAAAGCAAAATTGCACAGAAGTAAAAGGAAAAAAACTTAATCCATAATCATAATGAGATACTTTAGCCAGCTTCTCTCAATAATTGAGTGGACTATTAGACCAAAAAAAAAAAAAATGAGCAGTAATACAATAAAATGTTTGAACAGCCTGTTTAACAAATTTGACCTAATGTTCATGGATTGGAAGATCAAATATTTTAAAGATGACATTCTTTCCAAATTAATCTAATGCAACTATAATTCAGTTCTAACAAGACTGCAGATTTGTGTGTGTTGGGAAAAGGAAAGGCTTGAAAAGTTGATGACAGGATTTACATGGAAATATAAAAAACCCAGGTGCACCAGTGGTCAAGAACCTGCCAGCCAATGCAGAAGACCTTAGAGATGCAGAAGATGTAAGAGACACTGGTTCAATCCCTGGGTTGGGAAGACTCCCTGGAGGAGGAGAGCATGGCAACCCACTCCAGCATTCTTGCCTGGAGAATTCCGAGGACAGAGGAGTCGGGCGGGCTGCAGTCCACGGGTCACAAGGAGTCAGACACGACTGAAGTGACTTGGCACAGCATGCGTGAAAAACTTAGAAGAGCCAAGACTTCCTTGAAGAAGACTGGGAGGAAGGGGAACATGCTCCGTCAGATACTGAGATCTGTTACTAAACAGATAGGAGCACATCAAGGCCGGATACTGTCAGCCTGTTTGTCTAACTTCTATGCAGAGTACATCATGCAGAACGCTGGGCTGGATGAAGCTCAAGCTGGAATCAAGACTGCCCGGAGAAATATCAATAACCTAAGATATGCAGATGACACCACCCTAATGGCAGAAAGTGAAAAGGAACTAAAGAGTCTCCTGATGAAGGTGAAAGAGGAGAGTGAAAAAACTGGCTTAAAACTTGACATTCAAAAAAACGAAGATCAAGGCATCCGGTCCCATCACTTCATGGCAAATAGATGGGGAAACAATGGAAACAATGACAGACTTTATTTTCTTGGGCTCCAAAATCACTGCAGACGGTGACTGCAGCCATGAAATTAAAAGACGCTTGCTCCTGGAAGAAAAGCTATAACAAGTCTAGACAGTGTATTAAAAGCAGAGACATCACTTTGCCCACAAAGGTCATATAGTCAAGGGTCCTGGTGGCTCAGAGGGTAAAGTGTCTGCCTGCAATGTGTTAGACCAGGGTTTGATCCCTGAGTTGGGAAGATCCCCTGGAGAAGGTAATGGCAACCCACTCCAGTATTCTTGCCTGGAGAATCCCATGGATGGAGGAGCCTGATGGGCTACAGTCCACGGGGTCTCAGAGAGTCGAAGACGACTGAGCGACTTCACTTTCATATACTAGTCACTGTACAGATGTGAGAGTTGGACTATAAAGAAGGCTGAACACCAAAGAATTGATGCTTTTGAACTGTGGTGCCTTCCCTTGGACTGCAAGAAGATCAAACCAGTCACTCCTAAAGGAAATCAACCCAGAATACTCATTGAAAGGACTGATGCTGAAGCTAAAGCTCCAGTACTTTCGCCACCTGATGCAAAGAGCTGACTCACTGGGAAAGACCCTGATGCTGGGAAAGATTGAGGACAGGAGGAGAAGGGGGCAGCAGAGGATTAAATGGTTGGATGGCATCACCTACTCAATGGACATGAGTTTGAGCAAGCTCCAGGAGTTGGTGATGGACAGGGAAGCCTGGCATGCTGCAGTGCATGGGGTCACAAAGAGTCGGACACAACTGAGCGACTAAGCAACAACAACATTACAAAGTATAGTAATTAAGATAGTGTAGCTTGGGGATAGGATAAACAAAAAATCCACGACACAGAATCAGACTTATGCACACACAGACACCTGATATGTGCCAGCAGTGACCCTGCAAGGTAATGGAGAAAGGAAAATCTTGTCAACACCTGATGCTGGGACAGTTAGATATCCATATTTTTTAATGAAGTTGGAATAATACTTCATTTCCAGTGGATTAAAGATTTTAATGTGAAATGTAAACCTACAATGATTTTTTTAAAAAACAGGCAAATAGCTTTATTATTTCAGGTTAGGGAAAGATTTAACTAATTCTAAAAAGCAATATCCATAAAGGAATTGATAAAACTTGAAAGAAAAGCCAAGAAGGGAGATGTTTTATAGCACATATGATATACAAAGGGCCTTTATTCTAAATGTATAAAGAATTTTTATAAATCAACAGGAAAAAAAAAGTCTACCTAATAGAAAAAGAATGAACTAAAAAAAACTTGACCACTTCTCCAAGGAGAAAATCCAAATGGTCAGTAAACACATGAAAAGGTGCTCAACCTCATTAGTAACCTGGGAGAAGAAAACTGAAACCACGATTAGAGATCAGCGTACATTGGCAGAGGAGTCTGGTGGGCTACAGTCCACGGGGTCGCAAAGAGTTGGACGAGACAGGACAGAGTGACTAAGCACACACGCACGCATGCACGTACGTACCTATCACATTGGCAAAAATAGATAAATAAACAGATTGTAAAGTCTGATACTACTGAGTGTTAGAAAGGATGTAGAATAACAGTCACTGCAGTTTAGCCTCTGGTGGGAATGCAAATTAGTACAACAGCTTGAAAGTCATTTTGGCAGTTTTTTGTAAAGTGAAAGACACATATCCTTTTGTAAAGTGGAATTCAACAATTCTTCCTCTGGATATAAGATCTGAGAGGAACTGGGTACCAGCATACATGCATGAGTGTTCAGAGTATCATTATTTATAAGCTGAAAACTGGGAACAACCCAGATATCCATCAAAAACACAGTGGATAAATAAATGATGAAGTCATACAATAGAATACTATACACAAATGGAAGCTATTGGACTATGGCTACACACTGGGACACATATGAATCTTACAAATGTAACATTGATTAAAAGAAACAAAATATAAAAAAATTCCCATTATATGATTCCATTTACATAAAATTCAAAATGGGAAAGAAACTATATTGTTTAGAGGTTATAGAACACTGACTTTGGGTTAGCACACAGGGGACTTCTAGAGTTTGAGCGCTGTTCTATTTCTTGACCCATATGGTGATAACATGGGTGTTCATGTTACCAGTTCAGTTCAGTTCAGTCGCTCAGTCGTGTCCGACTCTTTGTGACCCCATGAGCCGCAGCATGCCAGGCCTCCCTGTCCATCACCAACTCCCAGAGTCCACCCAAACCCATGTCCATCGAGTCGGTGATGCCATCCAACCATCTCATCCTCTGTCGTCCCCTTCTCCTCCTGCCCCCAATCCCTCCCAGAATCAGGGTCTTTTCAAACGAGTCAGCTCTTCGCATCAAGTGGCCAAAGTATTGGAGTTTCAGCTTCAGCATCAGTCCTTCCAATGAACACCCAGGACTGATCCCTTTTAGGATGGACTGGTTGGATCTCCTTGCATTCCAAGAACTCTCAAGAGTCTAACTATCCATTAACAAGATAGCATATTTTAGTGCCTCTCTGAATGTATTTTATGTCTCATTAAAAATGAGAAACATTATCTTTCAAAATAAATGGCAACATTTACATGAAAATTTAGATTATTTCATTGTTTAGCCCTAGGAATTCTTATATCCATTTTATTATAATTCAAGATTAGGAAGAAATAGAATTAAACTGAATTTTTAATTCATTATAAAACATTGTTGGGTACAAATTCATTTTCCTATTGAGTATTACCTAGATAATAAAATAGTTAAGCTTAGAGGTATCATACAGAATATCTCTCAATATTTCTTTCTTCATCTTCCCATATTTCACTAGTATTTTGCTCAAATGCATTTCAAGAGCAAACCTGAAGAGACACCAGATGCTACAGCTTATACTAGAGTATAAAGAGTGTAAAGTCATTTTATTGAAGTATAATTTATAGTGAAACTCACCTTTTTATATGTACCGCTCCATTAATTTTGATAGTTATATCATCACCTCTACAGTCACTATATAGGATATCTCCATTGTGCTAGGGCTGGTTTTTTGGTTGTTTTTTTTTTTAATATTCTGTTTTCACAGCAATATGTGTATAAAGTAAAAGTAGGTAAATAAAAAATAAACTTGATTGAAAAACTGGCATAAGACCTGAATAGACATTTTTTTTTAAAGAAGACATAAAGGTGGCCAACAGGCACATTAAAAGATGCTCAACGTCACTAATCATCAAGGAAATGCAAATTAAAACCACAATAAGGTATCATCTCACAGCTGTCAAGAATGGCGTCATCCAAAAGAACACAAGTAACAAATATTGGCAAGGATGTGGAGAAACGGGAATCTTTATACACTGTTAGAGGGAATGTACATTGGTGCAGTCACTACAGAAAACAGTATGGTGTTTCCTCAAAAAACTAAAAATAGAATTACCATGTGATTCAGCACTTCCACTCTTGAGCGTATACATGAGAAAATGAAAATGCTAATTCGCAAAGAGACATGCACCACAGTGTCCACAGCAGCATTATTTATTGTAAAATAGCCAAGACTAGAAACAAACTAAGTGTCATCAGCAGATGAATGGATAAAGCAGATGCAACATATACACACATACACACTCACAGATACATGTGAATGGCCTTCCCTGGTGGCTCAGATGGTAAAAGAATCTGCTTGAAAGACAGGAGACACAGGTTCAGTCCCTGGCTTGGGAAGAGCCTCTGGGGAAGAGAGTGGCAACCCACTCCGGTATTCTTGCCTGGAGAATTCCAAGGACAGAGGAGCCTGGTGGCCTACAGTCCACAGGGTTGCAAAGAGTTGGACACAACTGAGCGGCTAACACATGTAGATGTGAATAGTCCTCGACCATAAAAAAGAATGAGGTTTTGCCATTTGTTGCAATGTGGATGGAGGGTATTTGACTAAGTGAAATAAGAAAAGACAAATACTGCATTGTATCACTAATATGGAGAGTCTAAAAGAAAAACTAGTGAATATAATGAAAAGCAGACTCACAGACGTAGAGAACAAACCGGTATTTTTCAGTGGGGGGAGGGAAGTGGGGAAGGGCAAGATAGGGATAGGAGGTTAAGAGGTACAAACAACTATGTATAAAATAAATAAGCAAATAAATAAATAAATAAGCTACAAGGATAATACTGTACAGCACAGAGAATACAGCCCATGTTTTATAATAAGTTTAAATGAAATGTAACCTTTAAAATTGTGAATCACTCTGTCGAAGCTTATATCATATTGTACATCAACTATACTTCAATTAAAAAAAAATACCTACCATGTGATAAGCTCTTTTTAAGTGTTTGCTGTTTTGATGAGAACAATTACTTAAAATATAATCCTGACTAAAGCCTGAGCACTTTCTTCTGTCTTGTCCTACTGAGTAAATTTTTTAAAACTTTTAAATAAGTTAAAAAAGACAAAAAACACAGACCCTTTAAACAGATAAGTAATGTCAGATTCCTGCCAGAAAGATTTTATTAAGTTATCTGCATGGGTTAGGGACAGTCTTTAATGATTCCTAAAGATTGTCCCCTGTTGCTGATGCAAGACTGAAAATTTTAAATTAAGAAATGGTTTGTATCACTATCTAGCAAGCAAAGGATGTCTGTTGTCATCATATAACCATCCTTTTGTCTTCTGTGGTGTGTAGATCGTGACGAATGAGCTCTTTGAAAAGCACTACAAACATGGGAGCAAGTTTCTGACTTCATTTCCTGATGGGACAACGCAAATATTGTATCCTTTCTTTCAACAACTTATTTTCATTAGCTTATTTCTTCAGAAAAAGAAAGCTAAAGAAAAAAGAGATTAAAAAAATATGAAGGAAAAAGATAGATATGACCAAATCCTATCACACAGAGCAAAGCTATTAACATCTGTTTATACATCTTTCCTTATTTTTTCCTAGGAGCAATTATATAATTCTTTAAAAATTAATTCTTAAACAAGTTCTTCATATTTTATAACTTGCTCCCTTTACATAATAATATTAGACAATAAATACTCATAAACATTATGAGTATATAATATGCAATAAATACAGAGATACTGCACCATCTTTATATGCATATGGTATTCCATCATAGGGAGGAACTATAATTCCTTTAATCTACCCGCTATTACTGATCAAAGGTGGTTTCACAATTTGGGGCTGTTTTATACAATGACTAAATGAACAGCTTTGTGCATACTTTGCTGTTTACTTATCACTTACTTCCTTGAATTAAATACCTAGAGATAGAAATTCTGGGTAAGAAAAAAGCTTTAATAGATTTTGTCCCCCAGAAAATGTGTACCAGTTTACACATCCGTGAGTAGTATGTTGTTTTTTAATGCAAAAATTCAATATCCATTTTATGGAACACTAAGTTATTGATCACTTGAACTTCTGCCTGATGGCCAGGCCATTTGCTATTTTGACACAAAGGACATTTAATATCTCTGGGAAAGAAAAACAAAGCTATGAAATTAGGAGGAGTTTTTGGTGAACTAAGGGCCTCACTTTGTAGGAGAAAGTCATTTTTAGCCATAGTTGCCTAAATGTTTAGTCAAACCCCATCAGGAACCCAGAAAAATTAGTTTCATGGCATAAGAAGTGTAAGGAAGTTTTAGTTCCCCAAGCCCTATGAGAAAGAGAGTAGGTTTTTCTTTAATTATATCAAAAAATTTTTAAATAACTTTCCAACTTGTATCATTACTTATCATTTCCCGCCCTGGCTTTAATTCTTTTTCACTCCGTTGAAGACTAAGGCTGATTTTCAAAATGATTCAGAATCAATTTTGTGTTTACTTCACCGCTGGACTTCCAATCAGTTTAGATAGGACTGAATATTAACAGCTCGTGAGTTATCCTCAGTATATTTTATTCTTTGAGGCTGTTGTAAATGGAATTATTTTCTTAATTTCATCTTCAAAATGTTCACTGCTTAGAAATACAATTTTTTTCATGTATACCTTTTAGTTTACAACCCTACTGAACTCTTTTGTTAGTTCTATGACATTGTTTTGTAGATTCCTTAGGATTTTCTGTATTCAAGAGCATGTTATCTGCAATTAGAGATAGTTTACTTCTTCTGTTTCCAATATAGATGCCTTTGTTTCTTTTTCTTTCATAATATTTTCCTGATTGAAACCTCCAGCATGAGATTGAATGGAAGTGGGGAGAGTGGACACTTTTGTTTGCTTCCTGATCTTAAGGGGGAAAACACCTAGTCTGCCATCATTAAGTGTGACATTAACTGTGGTTTTTGTTAGACATGCCTTATTAGGTTGAGGAGTTCCTATCTATTCCTAGTTCATTGAGGCATTTATCACGATAAAGTATTGGATTTTTCAGATGCTTTTTATGTGTCTATTGCAATGATTATCTCTATTTTTGCTCTCTTTTCTATCAATGTAATATGTTTCTGTTTATTTTTAGATGGTAATCCAACCTTACATTCCTGCGATAGATTCCGGTTTGTCATTGTACATATAATCCTTTTTATATTTTGCTAGATTCCATTTGCTGGTATTTCTGGTTGAGGAGTTTTGTGTCTCATAAATATATTTTGATTCACACAGAAAGCATAAAATTTTTTAGTAATTAATGGTGCTTCCCATTCATTTTCAGAATGCTTTATAGTTTCAAAGGACTCTCTCATAAATTAAATTTACTCTCAGGCTAGTCAAAGACCATTAGAATAACTCAGATGACCTTAACTGATCTCAGTTACCCATCTGGAAACCTAGCCATCATCCGAGTGCCCAACAGGATAAATGGATTCACTTGTATAGTCCAGGAAGACGTGCCCACTAACCCTGCAATCCTGGCGTTGCTAGATTCTTCTGGTAGAAGTTCCTGCTATCATCCCAATGGAAACGTCTGGTAGGCCTCTAGATTTTTCCTCTGGCAGTAACTTTGTTTCTTAAGTTTCATGAAATTTTATTTTTCCTTTTATTGTTTCAACTTTTTTGAAATATAATTGACATATGCTAGGTAAGTTACAAGTGTACAATGGTTGTTGATTTGATACACTTTTATGGTGCAAAATGATTACCTCTGTCACATTGGCTAACTAACGCCTGCGTCATGTCACATAATTACCATTTCTTTCTAAGACATTTAAGATCCACTGTCTTAGCAACTTTGAACTACATAACTGCAGGGTTAATTAAAATCACTATGCTCTACATTAGATCCCCAGATTTTATTCATCTTATGACTAGAAAGACAAAAATGAATTTAAGAAAATTTATTTAAATTAGTGGTTGTAGGATAGGAATGTTCAATTCAGAGAAGTTTTTTATTTATGTCATCCCATATGCAGTGGAAAAATCCCAGGAAGTTACATAAAACAAAACTCATCATACTTTTTCTATAAGCAGCAAGAAAATATGAGCTGTACAATTTTAATATTAGAAAAAAAAAACCTCTAGTTAAATTATATGGCCACTCTAGGGATGTGAGATACAAACCCAGCAGTCTCTCTATAGCCTGTATGCTGGTCTCATCCGTGGAAATAATTCACAACGGACAGTTGTCATACTCTTGTTGTTTGAGATACAGTCCTAACAAGTAGGCAACCCACTGGAGAAGGAAATGGCAACCTACTCCAGTATTCTTGTCTGGAAAATCCCATGAACAGAGGGGCCTGGTGGACTACAGTCCATAGGGTCACAGAAAGAGTCGGATACAACTTAGTGACCAAACAACAAGGCACCCCATAGCCACAATGAACAACACTTTTCCTATGAGCAACTATGTAATTCTTTAACAATTAACTCTTAACAACAATATACAAACCAAATCTCTAGAGATTAAGGTCCTAATGCCTTTGATCTACTATTTATATGCTCTGTGACCTTGTATTATTTCATTTAGCCTGAGAAAGTGAAATTTGGGTTCTAACTTCAAATACAATTTCAACTTTTTAAGTTTTTCGGAAAGAGATATTCTCTGCCTTTAAACTATTTACAAGTATAACAATATCATCTTGAGAAACTCTACCAATAAATTGACAAAAGTTTGAACACTCTGCTGGTGCTTGAGAAAGTTAGGACACAAGGAGCTATTAATATTGCACTTTTAGTTCAAAGGAGTAGTCAAACCATTATCCCCAATTATATTGGAGAATCTCTACTTATCCTTCAGGGCTTAGTAGCAATTCTGTGGGGCTTCCCTGGTGGCTAAGTGGTGAAGAATCTGCCTGCCAATGCAGGAGACCCGGGTTTGATCCCTGGGTCTGGAAGATCCCCTGGAGAAGGAAATGGCAACCCACTCCAGTATTCTGCCATGGACAGAGGAGCCTGGCAGGCCTTAGTCTGTGGGGTGGAAAAGTCAGACACGAGCTAATGACTGAACAATAATGGCGGCAATTCTGTATTACATTTATTTGGAAAGGCACAATATTAATTGTCACCAAATATTCACTGGCTTCTAGGACTTTTCTGTACCAATGAAGCCTTCCTACCCACCAGCTGAATTCTGGGCCCCCTGACATGGCTCCTTAATACCCTCATAGCCTCTTGTGTAGCAAGCCCACCTCTCCTGCCGGACTGACGCTCCTTGAAGGCACACCCTGAATCTTTGCCACTATATACTATGTAAATGGCACGGACTCAAAGTTTATTTAATAAACAATTTATCTAGATAATTTTAACCAAATGTTTTCTTCACCCACATAGCACGATAAAACTAAATCTCCTTCCCAGAAACAATAAGATAACCACCTCAATTTCTCATTTGTATTTTTGCTATTAGATTACTGCAGCCACTCTAAATTGGGAAAATAAGACGTGAGTTATCTTACTCTAGGGGGCCCTCATGGCCAATTCATCTGATTTTTAAAAATAATTTATTATCACATTAAGCCAACTCTCCTAAGTACCTAGAACCCTACCTATCCTCTCTCCCCGAGAAACACATGGTGAGCCGAGATGGAAGAATGTGATAGAGTGTGCAGAGGAGCTCATGGACTAGAATGGCCGTCACTAGTGACGCCAGGTCTCAGACGGTACAGGGGTGCTTCTGCTGGTGATGCAGTAAAACGTGGCATCAGCGACTCGAAGAGACTGGGGAGCCTGGCTGGAGTCAGTCCCCCTTCCACTCCGTTACTGGGCTCTTCTCAACCACAGTGATCTCAAAGATGCTCCCTGGGCCCTTGCTACCCACACCAGCCTTGATATCCTCGAAGAAGTCCTGCCCCACCCCCTTGCTGTTAGAAAACAAGTCTCAGCACTGAGGCTAGTACAGCCTTCCCTAGAACTTACGCTCGCTGATACCCACACTGGCACAGAAGTCTGAGCACCAGTCCTCGCCCATCTTCCAGGCAGAGCCTGCCTTCTCGTGTTTTTTCATGTCCAGACTAAATTTTCCCTGCTCCCTCTTAATCCTCCCTAGCACATCACTTTCCAGATCCCTTTATTGTCCTGGTTCCACCTGTGGACGCATTTTGGTTTATCACTAGGTCCTAAACTACACCCAGGACTTCTAATTAGCATAGAATTCTGTCACAGCATTATGGCTCCTGTGATTATATGGGGTTTTCCACTATTCACATGCTAGTGTGCACGTTGTGTGTGTGTGCAGTTGTGTCCAACTCTTTGTGACCCCACGGACTGTAACCCAGCATGCTCCTCTGTCCATGGGATTTTCCAGGCAAGAATAGGGGGATAGGCTGCCATTTCCTACTCCAGGGGATCTTCCTGACCCAGGGATTGAACTCGTGTCTCCTGTGTCCCCTGCACTGAGGGTAGACTCCTTACCGTAGCTGAGCCATCAGGGAAGCCATAGACTATTGGCTAGTATAAACTGCTACTGTCTTTGGTTAGCAAGTGGCAGAGCTAATCTCAAGGTTGAATTACAATGTTCCTGTTTATGATTTTTAATCTCCTTTCTCCGCAGGGTATACATCAATATCCTGGGTGGTCAGTATTCCGATCAAGCTGGCAACAGAGTCAGGGCTTGGAATTGGTCAAGTTCCACCACTTCCTCACCCTTCGTTTCATTTAAACCCGTGTTTCTGGCTTTGAACCATTATGTTGGAATCCGCATCTTAGAGCAAGACAAGATTTCAATCACTTTTCTAGCAATGGGCCAACAGGCAAGAATCAGTGTCGGAACCAAAGTGAAGGTAGGTCCATTTTTATAAACATTTTAAAGCACTTAGGATAATAAGAGTAAAATAATGTTTGTTAGTGTTATTACTGACACATTATACTCGTGTGTAATCTACTGTGAACCACTGTGAATTCTGAAATTCAAGGAAGAAACAGTGAAAGTCTTATATGGAATTGAACTGAATTCATATGAAATTGAGACAGGCTTATTGTTTCTTCTTCCTCAAATTCCTTTTTAGTTCAAACTTGATTCCAAATAACATTTACCGAGTGTCTACCCTGTGAGTAGTGCAGCTTTGAGGTTTTGGTTTTAGTATTTTGTATTGTTTTTCTCTGTGTTGTAGCTGAAAGCCTTTGACTGAGTCAGGCGGTCCTGGGTTCTGACCGTGTTCAAGACCCAACACAAGTCCTGTTTCCTTAGAGACACTTCCCAGACCTCCTTGCCCTTTGTCCAAACAAGGTCAATCACGTCCTTCTCTAGGTTGTGCGTGAACTCATCTCTGTCCATGTGTGCGCTTGCTGAACTATTGAACTAAGCCCCTTACTTGCCTTTGTGGCTGCCTTTCCTACTGGATGCTGAGCTCCTGCAGGTTAGAATCTGCAGGATTCAGTCCAGATTTCTCTACACCACCCAGGGCATGGCCCAAAGAACACTCTCGGTGACCAGCAATGCCGCATGATGGTTAAGAACACAGACTTCAGGTTACAGGACATAGTTTCAAACCTCAACTCTGCCACTTAGCTAAGTTGGTGAACTGGACCTTCAGTGCCCTCCTCTATAAAATGGGGATGATTCCTCCATTATATTATTGATTGCTGTGATGATTCAATGAGCATATAAAGTGCTTAGCATGTTTCTTGGCACCAACTACTTAATAAATGATAGCTCGATAGAGATGTTTGTTATTGTTGTTTAGTCGCTAAGTCCTGTCCAACTCTTTTGCAATCCTATGGGTGTAGCCCACCAAGCTTCTCTGTCCATGGAATTTCCCAAGCAAGCCCCAATAGAGATGTAGAATTTGTTGATTATATCTCAGTAAAGCTGAAATATGTATATATACATGTATATGTATAGATTCAAGGGATTAGATGTGTAAAAATTACATGTATATAAATAGATTACATGTATATAAAAGGGACTACATGTATATACACAGATTCAAGGGATTAGATCTGATAGAGTGCCTGAAGAATTATGGACGGAGGTTCGTGACAGTGGACAGGAGGCAGTGATCAAGACCATCCCCAAGAAAAAGAAATGCAAAAAGGCAAAATGGTTGTCTCAGGAGGCCTTACAAATAGCTGAGAAAAGAAGAGAAGTGAAAGGCAAAGGAGAAAGGGAAAGATATACCCATTTGAATGCAGAGTTCCAAAGAATAGCAAGGAGCGATAAGAAAGCCTTCCCCAGTAATCAATGCAAAGAAATAGAGGAAAACAATTGAATGGGAAAGACTAGAGATCTCTTCAAAAAAATTAGAGATACCAAGGGAACATTTCATGCAAAGAAAGATGGGCACAATAAAGGACAGAGATGGTATGGACCTAGTAGAAGCAGAAGATATTAAGAAGAGGTGGCAGGAATGCACAGACCTATAAAAAAAGATCTTCATGACCCAGATAATCACAATGGTGTGATCACTCACCTAGAGCCAGACATCCTGGAACGCGAAGTCAAATGGGATTAGGAGGCATCACTACGAACAAAGCTAGTGGAAGTGATAGAATTCCAGCTGAGCTATTTCAAATCTTAAAAGATGATGCTGTGAAAGTGCTGCACTCAGTATGCCAGCAAATTTGGAGAACTCAGCAGTGACCACAGAACTGGAAAAGATAAGTTTTCATTCCGATCCCAAAGAAGGGCAATGCCAAAGAATGTTCAAACTACTGCACAATTGCACTCATCTCACATGCTAGTAAAGTGTGAAGTTGCTCAGTCGTATCCAACTCTGCAACACCATGGATTGTAGCCTACCAGGCTCCTCTGTCCATGGGATTTTCCAGGCAAGAGTACTGGAGTGGGTTGCCATTTCCTTCTCCGGGGGTCTTCCTGACCCAGGGATTTAACCCAGGTCTCCCGTATTGCGGGCAGACGCTTTACCATCTGAGCCATACAACTCAACACACGCTAGCAAAGTAATGCTCAAAATTCTCCAAGCCGGGCTTCAACAGTACGTGAACCATGAACTTCCAGATATTCAAGCTGGATTTAGACAAGGCAGAGGAACCAGAGATCAAATTGCCAACATCATTGGATCATCGAAAAAGTAAGAGAGTTCCAGGAAAACATCTACTTCTGCTTTATTGACTGTGTCCAAAGTCTTTGACTGTGTGGATCACAACAAACTGTGGAAAATTCTTAATGAGATGGGAATACCAGACCACCTTACCTGCCTCCTAAGAAATCTGTATGCAGGTCAAGAAGCAACAGTTAGAACTAGACATGGAACAACAGACTGGTTCCGAATCAGGAAAGAAGTATGTCAAGGCTGTATATTGTCACCCTGCTTATTTAACTTATATGCAGAGTACATCATGTGAAATGCTGGGCTGGATGAAGTATAAGCTAGAATTAAGATTGCCAGGAGAAATATCAATAGCCTCAGATACGCAGATGACACCACCCTTATGGCAGAAAGCGAAGAAGAACTAAAGAGCCTCTTGATGAAAGTGAAAGAGCAGAGTGAAAAAGTTGGCTTAAAACTCAACATTCAGAAAACTAAGATGGCATCCGGTCCCATCACTTCATGACAAATAGATGGGGAAACAATGGAAACAGTGAGAGACTTTATTTTGAGGGGCTCCAAAATCACTGCAGATGGTTACTGCAGTCATGAAATTAAAAGACGCTTGCTCCTTGGAAGAAAAGCTATGACCAACTTAGCGTATTAAAAAGCAGAGACATTACTTTGCTGACAAAGGTCCGTCTTGTCAAAGCTATGGTTTTTCCAGTAGTCATGTATGCATGTGAGAACTGGACCATAAAGAAGGGTGAACACTGAAGAACTGATGCTTTCAAACTGGGGTGCTGGAGAAGACTCTTGAGAGTCCCTTGGAGTGCAGTGAGATCAAACCAGTCCATCCTAAAGGAAGTCAACCCTTAATATTCATTGGAAGGACTGATGCTGAAGCTGAAACTCCAATACTTTGGCCACCTGATGAGAAGAACTGACTTATTTGAAAAGACCCTGATGCTGGGAAAGATTGAAGGCAGGAGGAGAAGGGGATGACAGAGGATGAGATGGTTGGGTGGCATCACTCACTTGATGGACATGAGTTTGAGCAAGCTCCAGGAGTTGGTGAAGGACAGGGAAGCCTGGCATGCTGCAGTCCATGGGGTCACAAAGAGTCGGACACGACTGAGTTACTATATATAGAACATACATAGTATGTGACTTTGAATAAGTATCCTAAACTCTGAGGACCTTGTTTCATCAATTATTCAAGGAAGAGATGGCTCCAAACTTCAAAGACATCTTCAGTTTCTAAAATGTCTATACATTTAAGTAAGTGGAAATATGACTTCAGGATTCCACATAGGCAGGGATAGTTCATAAACACCAAACAAAAGGGAGATTTCAGATTCAGTCAGCAGAGAGCGAGGGTCCACACCGTGCTAAGTAATATTCAAGGTGCCTCCAGTCGTTCCAGCTCCTGCAGTCAGCTGGCAGGTCCAAACAAGTTTCTTCCTTGGTTAGAAATCTACAATGTAACCTCTTTTTGGTTCAATACATTCATGGTAAATGCATCCTTACCAAAAATGTAAAAAATGCTCTGTCTCTTTCTCCTCGCCTCTCTCCTTCGAAATGAGTCTTAATCAGAAAAAGAGTTGGTGCAAAAGAAAGAATTTGGTGTTAAAAACATTTGCTTTTCTCATCATCCTCATAATTACCCTTTCAGTTTTTTAAAATTGCAAAAGTGACATGTGAATACACTGTTACATTTGAAGATTCAAATAATATTGACATAAAAGAGTTGAAAACAATATTCCTCCCTTCCATCCTTTCTTCTATTCTAATCCTCTTCCCAAAGGTAATCACACTGAAAATTTGGTGTGTATTTCTCTTTTCTATATATTTATAAATTATTCATATACATCTTTTTTAAAATAAAAATTATATCTGACTACACTGATTGTACTATTAGACTTGTTCTATTATTTGTTTTTGTTTTCCACAAGTTAAGTGGAATATCTTTCATGTCTAGATATCCAAGTAAATTTGTCATTTCGGTTGTTGCATAGTATTACACGTTTACTGTGGTTGCTGTACGCGAAATCTAATGCCCTCTCAGTGGTAATGGGCACACAGATTCTCACCCTCCGCCCCCTGGAAGCATTTCCTCTCTTTGCTTCCAGGAGCTCCTCTGCCTTGATTTTACTTCCACCTCAGGGGCCACTCCTTCTCATTTTCCTTTGCCTATTTTCTTCGCCTCCCCTCCTTTAAATACTGAAAGGCCCCAGGGCCTGTCATTGGGCTCACCTCTTCTCTCTCTGTAATCACTCCCTAGGTGATCTCATTAGTTTTTTGTCCTGAAATACCATCTGCTTGCTGACAACCCCTCCTTTGATCTCCAGGCGGATCTCCCAGGAACTTTAAACTTGCACATCTCTGATTCCAACGCTGCCTCTCCATCTGGCATCTGAAGGGTACGAGAAACTTCACAGAGAAAAATGACATCGGAAGGCACGTTCTACCTTCGGTCTTCTCCATCTCAGGAGACGGCAACACCTTTCTTCCAGCCGCTCAGACCCAAAACTTGGGGGTTGGTCTCCCCTCTTCTGTTTCGCAACCCCACATCTTCCATCTGCAAGTCGTCTAAACGCTACCACCGACACGTCACCAGATTCCAACATGCCTTGCATCCTTCATCACTGCCACCCTGTCTGCCTCATGTACCTACTTAATCCATCTTGTTTAAATTATTACAATAGCCTGCTCCTGAGTGTCCCAGCTTCCACTCTTCCCAAAGTCAATTCCATCATGATAGTAAGGGTGGTATTTTGAAAACATAATCGATATTTATGGGGCATTCCATCCAAAAGCAGCAGAATACACATTCTTCACAAGTACACATGGAGCATGCTCCAGGATTGACCACATGCTGGGCCACAAAGTCAGCCTCAGTAAATTGAAGAAAACTGAAATCATATCAAACATCTTTTCCAGTCACAAAGCTATGAGATTAGAAATAAACCACAAGAAAAAAAACTAAAAAAAAAACCACAAACATATGGAAGCTAAACAATATGCTACTAAACAACCATTGGCTCACTGAAGACATCAAAGAGGAAATCAAAAATTACCTAGCGACTAATGAAAATGGTCTGTCTAGTGACTTCTAATGTTACTCAGAGTAAAAGCCAAGATCCTATAAAACACCTGCAACACTATACCTGACCTGGACTTCCTTTTTTCAATATTTCTCTGCAGTCCTCTTTTCCTGCCCACTTTGCTCTAGCCACCATGGCCATTTTTGCTGTTGTGGACAATACCACGCACATCACTGCCGCAGGGCTTCTGCACTTGCTGCTCCCTCAACCGGAAATGCCCCCGACCCCCCTGCGCATGGCCCTCGGGCTCTGCTCTTCAAGTCCTTTCCCGACCACCCTGTGTAAACTCCCAGCACCCCACCCCACCCGACCGTGGCACTCATAGAGTGCTCTTGTTTTCTTTCCCTTCTATGTAGTTTATGATTTCTATTTTGATTTCTTCAACTCAGTAGTTCCTGAACTTTCAAATAAGGTTTTTTAAATTTGCTACCTTTTCTCATTAACTTCTAAATAAATGGTCAAGGAATATGGCTTGCATTTTTTTTCTTGCTATTTAGAATGCAGGGGTATTTTCTTTGTAGTTGATGACATAATTTATGACTGTTCCATGTATATTTGACCCCCCCCCCAAATGGTTTAATATTTATTGGCACAAATTGTATAATGTATGTTTAATTGTTTTATTCATATTTCTCTCTATATCCATTTCTTCTTATACTGTTGGTTTATTTCTGAGAGATGTATGAAGATATCCCAGTACAATTGTGAATCTGTCCATTTTTTCTATAATTTCTATCAGGTCTTGCTTTATCTGTCTTGAAGTTCTATGGTTAGGAAATTCAAGGTGTTGTCTTCATGGTGAGTTACACCTTTCACCCGTGGGCCAGCTCACCTATTGGCCCTTCAGCTTTGTGTCCATTATGTGACTCAGAGTATCACTGAGGGTTTTTGTTTCTATTTTGACAAAAAAAATTTAACATCATCAGTATGTTTCCCTCTTAATGCTCTTTGCTTGAAATGCCATCCTAATATTCACTTGACTTTGAGCTCAGAATATGTGTGTTCTGGACTAGTGCTTTCATTTCATCATTTATCTCTCAGTGGATATGGTCCCAGCTGCTTCTCAACTTTCAGGAATTCCTTAAGATTATTCCTGCTGATAAAAATCTTTCCTATTTCCTAGTGATTTACTCACTGAAAATGTTCCCCATTTTATGGGATTTGGGATTGAAGGAAAACTAAAAATGGTGATTTACCCTTCATTTCTCAGCTACCTCAACCTCCTTCCCCCACCCCTCCTTCCTTCCTCCCTCCCTTCCTTCCAACGTGGGGAGCAGTGAAAATGCAGAAGAATACTGTGATCTCACATCTCTGGCCAGTGGTCACTCTGCTTGCAGGAGGTAGCAGATGGGCTTGCTTCAGCCCACCCCACTAAGGCTACATGCCCCTCCCGGGCTGGTCCTAAAGCTCAGCCTTGGAAACTTTCCAAGCAAGGCTTGGGACCCTTGACCTTCCTGCAGCTCGAGGAGACAGCATCATCCTGAATCACCCAAGGCTGAGAGGACATGGGCAGCACAGATAGCAAGGAAGGGTCCTGGGAATGTTCATGGGCAGCAGCCTCCTGGCGGTGGGGGCACATTGAGTGTCGGTCATCCCAGGGCCGTCTGGAAAGCCCAGCTCAGGTGCTCCTCGCAGCCTTCCCAGCCCTCCAGGCCGGCACTCACTCCACACTGGGTGAGTCCCAGGGACAGGATAACTAGAGCATTCCCATGCCCTCCTCAGTAGATGCTGGTGTGATAGTCTATGCTGTTATATATAATGACTTGAATGCATTGTATGCTTTTGAAAGGAAGTATGCAAATTTTGTTTGGTCTGGTCTGCTCCAGTCTCTCAGATCTCCAGAGCATCTCAGCTCATTCCTGTTCAGATCAGGATTAATACCACCGCCCCTATTTATAGATAATTAGACTCACAAGGGACTCTGGCCCCTAACTAGTGTTGCTTCTCGCATCCTCCCACCTCCTGCCTCACTCACCCTGAGCTTCCTTTCTCTTTCTCTTTGCTGAAAAGCTGCTGAATGCTGAGGAGATTCCAGCGCTCCGATACCTGAACAGGGATGACCTTCTTCTGCTGGCCAGTTTAATAAAGATCCGACGCCTGTTTCACAAACTGGAAGGATGTGTGAATTTCCCCTCCAGCCAGGTTTGGGAAAAATTTAAGCAACCTTCCTACCTTTCTTCACTTTCTGTAAAACTAATTGCCCTTTGTCACAATTCTGGTATGAAGCGAGATATAGTAGCAACAATAGCAGCTATGATAAATGAAAACATTTAACAAATGCGATGGTCCTTTCATTTGTTCTGTTGTGTTTTTCTGGGAGGCGGTGTGGGAGATCTCGAGAAAAGTGTATACAGTGACTAGGAAATACCAGGAAATGGGCTTTATTACAAATCTGGAGCACATCCTGAGTCATCCCTGGTTTGCACCCGTGGTCGGAAAACGAAGCCACTGCCATGGGGACGACAGAGAATGAGCAAGTCAGCCAAAGGCCTTATTCATCAGTCAGGGTCCCGTCAGGAAAACAGAAAGCAGGGAGGAGCAGGTGCTTCCACGACCTCTTGAAAAGTTGGGAACGTGAAGGTCAAGGCACAGCCCTGCTGTTTGGGAAAACGAGGGCGTCTCAGGAAGCCACAAAGCCAACAGCTCCAAGGGAGAGGGGCTGGAGTTCCTCACACGCCGGTGCAGGGACGGCTCGCAACTGCCATCCTCGGAGGCCAGCCCCAGCCCGAAGCGAGCTCCCCTCCCGCCGCCCACCCCTCCGGCGGTGCCCCTCCCTGGGGACCATCTCGGGCTCCCAAAGGCGCGGGTCACCGGACCACGTGTCCTCCCCCGTCTGAGGGGAGGGAGGAGGGATGCTGCTGGATCCGCAGGGGTAGGGGGCCCCGCACAGCACGGCGGCCTCCGCTCCGTGATAAAATGATAAAATGACTCGCGCGCAGAGAGCAGAGGGGAGAGTCTTTAGGCGGAGAACCCTGGAGACTGGAGCGCCCAGCCCGGCCCTCTGCGGAACTGCCCTGGCTCCTCAGGTCTCTGTTCTTGGGAGAGGGAGGAATCTCGTTTGGAGGGGCCGTTCCTTGCAGGGAATAACAGATTTGGTGTTAAGTGTGTGTAGCAGGAGGAAGTAAATCTAGCCACTCGTTATTCATCGGTGAGTGTGAGGACTGAATCATATTGTTTTCCTACTAAGAGGCTGCCGAGGAAGCGCTGAAGGGCACAGGCGGACTGGAAGGGTGAGGTGTCCGGGAGGGCTGAGTGCTGGGCCGCAGGAAGTGGGCGAGCTGCTGGGAGACTGAGGGCTGGCCTTGGAATCAATCCATTCACCACCTTTTTGTTAAAAAAGCTGCCTTTAACAAACTTACCTTACCGAAGGGTGAAGGGGGTGGGGGAGGGATGAATTAGGAGTTTGGGATTAGCAGATACAAAGTATTATATATAAAACAGATGAACAAGAAGGTCTCACTGTATAGTATAGACAACTATTCAATATCCTGTAATAAACCATAATGGAAAAGAATATGAAAAGGAAAACATATGTGTATAACCAAATCACTTTACTATACACCATTAACTAACACAACATTGTAAATTAACTTCTATAAAAATTTTTTAAAGGCAGTTGTTATTTAAGGGTTTCAGTGGTTAAAAACAACAGTGATAAATTTTGCTTTGGATATCTGCATCCCAAAGTATATTGGGATATGCCATAGATTTTATTTATCAATGCCTGTTTTTTCACATGGCTGTTTAAAGTAAGCTTTTTTTTTAAAAAATAATCTACTCTATTAATTCATAGGGTATTTTTTTCTCATTTTTCACAACAAAAACCCCTTCAAAAAATTAAACTTTTCTAGAAAACCATAAACAAAATAACAATCTACTAAATGGGAGAACATATTTGCTAACAATGCAACTAACAAGAGCTTAATTTCCAAAATATATAAACAGCTCATAACTCTATATCAAAAACAACCCAATCAAAACAAATGGGCGGAAAACCTAAATAGACATTTCGTCAAAGAAGATATACAGATGGCCGACAAACACATGAAAAGATTCTCAACATCACTAATTATTAGAGAAATGCAAATTGAGACTACAGTGAGGTGTTACCCCACTCCAGTCACAAATAATAAATGCTGGAGAGAGTGTGGAGAGAAGGGAACCCTCTTACACTGTTGGTGGGAATGTAAACTGGTGCAGCCACTTCATGCTGGAGAACAGCATGGAGATTCTTTAGAAAAATAAACACAAAACTAAAAAACAGAGGTACCATAGGATCTAGCAGTCCCACTCCTGGCATATATCTAGAAAAGATGAAAACTCTAATCCAAAAAGTTCATACACCTCAATGTTCACAGCAGCACTTTTTGCAATAGCCAAGACAAGGAAGCAACCTAGAAGATATGGTACATATAGACAATGGAATATTACTCAGCCATAAAAAGGAATGAAATAAATGCCATTTGCAGCAAGCAACATGGATGGACCTGGAGATTATCATACTAAGTGAAGCAAATCAGAGAAAGACACATATCATGTGATATCACTTATATGTGGAATCTAAAAAAATGGTACAAATCAACTTATTTACAAACCAGAAACAAACTCACAGACATAAACAAGTTTACGATTACCAAAGGAGAAGGGGAAGGAGGGGAAAATCAGGAGCATGGGATTAACAGATACACACTGCCATATATAAATAATAGCTAAACAACAAGGATTTACTGACTTCGCTGGTGGCCCTGATGGTAAAGCGTCTGCCTGCAATGCGGGGGACCCAGCTTTGATCCCTGGGTTGGGAAGATCCTCTGGAGAAGGGAATGGCAACCCACTCCAGTACTCTTGCCTGGAAAATCCCATGGACAGAGGAGTGTGGTAGGCTACAGTCCATGGGTTGCAAAGAGTCAGACACGACTGAGCTTCCTTTCTTTCACTTTCTTTCACTTTCACAAAGAACTATAGTCAATATCTTGTAATAGCCTATAATGGGAAATAATTTTTAAAAAGAATATACATAAACGCATAGATTATATATAGCCAAATCACTTTGCATCTGAAAATAATATTATAAATCAATTATAGTTGGACATAAGAAAAAAATTAAACTCTTCTAGCCATAAAGTTGTCATATAGTAATGCATAAATTGAGGGAGAAGAAAACACTCTAAATGTGTAGGTCTGCCCATTTGTAAATTTTAAAGGATTTATTGATATACTTAAAGCTTACAGTAGTACTGCAAATCCTTGTATTCTTTTATTCCTGATCTCAGGATTATCATTTTATTTTGCTTATATGTGAGAGTTGGACTGTGAAGAAAGCTGAGTGCTGAAAAATTGATGCTTTTGAACTGTGGTGTTGGAGAAGACTCTTGAGAGTCCCTTGGACTGCAAGGAGATCCAACCAGTCCATCCTGAAGGAGATAAGTCCTGGGTGTTCATTGGAAGGACTGATGCTGAAGCTGAAACTCCAATACTTTGGCCAACTCATGCGAAGAGTTGACTCATTGGAAAAGATCCTGATGCTGGGAGGGATTGGGGGCAGGAGGAGAAGGGGACGACAGAGGATGAGATGGCTGGATGGCATCACCGACTCGACGGACATGAGTTTGAGTAAACTCTGGGAGTTGGTGATGGACAGGGAGGCCTGACGTGCTGCCATTCATGGGGTCGCAAAGAGTCGTACACGACTGAGCGACTGAACTGAACTGAACTGAACTGATATATATTTTACATTTTATGTGTACAATTTTGAACAGATAAAATTATCATCTTTGAGAAGATACATATATGCACATCAGTGTAACAGATGAGTAAAGAAATGAAAACTTTCGGACGTCCCTGGTGGTGCAGTGGATGAGAATCTGTCTGCCAATGCAGGGGACATGAGTTCGATCCCACATGCCCAGCAGTGACTAACCCATGTGCCACAACTACTGAAGGCCCAGTGTGCTAGAACCTGAGCTCTGCGACGAGGAGCCACCACCATGAGAAGCGGATGTACACAACTCCTGCTTGCAGCAACTAGAGAAAGCCTGCCGGCAACAGCGAAGACCCAGCCCAGCCAAATATAAATAATAAAATAAATAGAAATAATTTTTTTTAAAAAAGAAGAAATGAAAACTTTTGGCTTTGCTGAAAAGCAAAGCAGCGTCAGCAAAGCCCTAGGGGATTGAAACATAAGAGACACGTCCAGTGTATTGGCCTCCATGCAGCTCTAATAGTAGTAAGCAGCATATTCCAGAGTGCATTTCCTTGCTAGGTTTTCCTGCTAACGAAAGTCATACCAGGGAATTTCGTAGCAGTCCAGTGGTTGGGACTCTGCACCTTCACTGTGGAGAGTGTGGGTTCCGTGCATGATCAGAAAACTTAAGATTCCATAAGCCACAAGGCGCGGGCAAAAAAACAAAAAGTCATATCATGGAGTAAGGGCACCAACCCTCCACATACTAAGAAAAAAGGAGAGAGAGAGAGTATTATTTTTAGTCACCCCTCCCTACCTTCAGTTTCTCTGCGTCCAGCGTGCCTCAGGAGCCGCAGTTCCTCTAGATCGGCAGTTCTGCATCTGTGGATTTGACACACCTGGGAACAGAGAAGTTTGTCGTGGTACTGCTGAAAAAATTCCCCGCACAAGTGGACCTGAGTAGTTTGAACACCTGTTGTTCAACGGTCCACTGTATAAAGATTTTATGTGTTTTACTGACATATATTTGCCCTGCAATACTGTGTTAGTTCCGGGTGCATAGCGTAGTGATTGGATGGTTCTATACATTACAAAGTCATCACCACTAAAGCATAAAGATTTTGAAAGCAGTCTCACTAGATGGAGATAACCATCTCTAATGTTGTGCTTTCCTTCCCGTCCTTTTCCTGTATTTGGGTATGGGTGTGTTTTTGGAAAACAAAAACAGAAGCCTCTCAAACAAGGGAATTTAGTCATTGCCAATAAGAATTTTGAAAGAGGAAGAAAACTGGATTTCTACTCCCCAAGAAAAGCTGTAGAAAGTTAAACTCTATTAAATAGAGAGCCACAAAATAAGTAAAAAAATTAAATGCACACTATTTCTTAGTGAACTGGAAATAAATATCTCGTGAAACTGTTAGTATTTCCATTTTCACTGGTAAATGTAACTACCACTTTATGAAAAATGAGTGAATGAATAAAGCAAAAGCTTTCAGAGTCTAAGTTTCAACAGATATATCTAAATAAAATTGGTAATATTTTGGATGCCAATGTTATATTTTGAAGAAGCAAATATTATACTTTAATGATAATTTTTTATAAACATAGAAACTGCACAGTCCTTTTTTAAAGCTATGTTAGAAAATACCCAAAGGGTAATTAAGATTTTACTTAATCCAAGTAATTTATCATGATCATTTTATTGTTTCATTTTCCTGTGAGACAACAAAGATCTTGTATGTATATTTTGTTCATACTCTACCTTATTCCAGAAACAATTTAAGAAATATTTTCAGAATATAGTCAATATAGAAAAATAATTTTTAAATAGGTGAATATAACTCGGGTAATAAGAAAATAGTATGAGGAGTAAAATTATTTCCAAAATGCATCCCTTTGGGACATCCTTGGTGGTCCAATGGCTAAGACTCTGTGCTCCCAATGCAGGGGGCCCAGGTCCAATCCCTAGTCAGGGAACTAGATCTCATATGCTGCAACTAAGACACAGGACAGCCAAATATAGAAATACATAATAGTCTGTTTTAAATGCATCTCTTTGACAAAGCCTAAGTTAAAGGCTGGCCCAAGACTTTGTTAAAGTTGGCCCAAGACAATCTATAATGAAAAGATAGCCAGTCAGCTAGTGAGAACTCCTCAAATTATATGTTTCCTTGGAGGGAGCGTCTGGGTCAGTGTTTCCCCCATGACACACAGTAAAATCCAAGAATTAGGAAAGCCTTGATTTGAGCCAAACTGGGAAATCAAATTCAGGTGATAAAAAGACTTACACATGTCCACAGCCAGGAAGAGAATCGCATGCATTTCTCCATCACACCTGCAGTGACCCAGCATTGACCAATGCATAGAGGAGTCAGTCCTGTGGGGGGCGGGGGGACGACTCTACTATCTGCATCCACTCCTTACATACTTGTCTTGGGAAATGAAAATGACTGTGTAACATCCATGCAGGCTCCTCGGAGATGATGCCCCATTGAGTCATTTTCCAAATAACACAGGCTTTTTGTGGGGAAACTAGTAAGCAAAGTGACAACACACTAGGGGGAAAATCAGCCTTTTTCTCTCTTGTTTATGTGGAAACATATTTGCGCCTGATGAATGCTGAATGAATAAAGTCTCTACCTGGGATAGACGTGGCCAGTGAGCAAAATTCTGGGTGTCTCTTCACGTGCTCTATTTGTGCTGGACGGTGGAGCTTGAGGATACACTAAAATTGACTCTGCCCCACGTGTAGTTCAATCTACCAGTCTGTGGAAAATCTGGTTTTCTCAAGAGTGAAAAGCCACTGATCACAAATCTCTATCAGAAACACCTGGCACACACTCTGTCCCTCTTCAGATTGAATATGCTAATAAACCAGGTGTTCATTCCGGATCTAGAGGTCATACCACTCGATCATTTGCTCATGTTTAATAAGCATTCATTACATGCCTACTCTGTGCCAGGCACCAGTGATACAAAGCTAAAAATCACACATCTCTATCCTCAGGGCGAAAGAGATGAGGACAAAACAATGAGGTAAGTGCAGAGGGAGAATTATAGGGAGTACCAGAAACAGATCACCTGTCCCAGCCCAGGAACTAATTCAGTTCATGTAGGCTCACAAAGGTGAGCGAGTCAGCTGAGCAGTCTCATAATAATCACAGAATTTCCCCCGCCTAAGGCAACTAGGAATCCTTCAGTAGGGTGACTGCAGAAATCACAGGTAATTCAAAGGATGCCCATAGAGTCACTGTGTCCAGATGATGAGTAAGTGAAATGTGCTCAACGGCCTTTGAGGAATTTTCCAGCCCATCAGGTTGGCAGGAGATGGCCAGAGATGACTCAAGCAAACCCTACCCTTGACCAAGGACTTATAGAAGCCACAGTAATTTCCGGAAACATGCAAAGAGATGGGTGGAGGGTCACAGGTTTTACTCCCGGCATTGAGGGTAGAGGGGCTTCAATCCAAAGAGAAAATTAGTCTATAAGCTGGAAAAGGGCTCTTATCAAAATGTGACCACGCAGGAATCCTAATCTCACACTTCCAGTCTCCAGAGCTGTGAGAAATAAAATTGTGTTTGTAAGCTATCCAGTCTGTGGTAAGTTAAGCACTTAGTTAAGCAACCTCAACTGACACATTCCATATAATGGAATTCCATACAGCAGTGAAATGAATGAACTAGACCTACCTAAATCAATATGAACAACCCTCAAAAACTCTCCACTTTGAATGAAAAGATCAAGAGGGCAGATGGATATGCTTAGTATTATTCTATTTATATAAAGTTTTAAAGCATGCAAAAACAACCATTTATATCATTTAGTTAGACATATCCATGCAGGTAAAGTATACAGAAAGGCATGGGAATTACAGATGTCAAATTTCAGGCGGGTGCTCACCACTGGAGCTGTAGGTATGGGGAGAGGACTGCAGGGCCTTTGACTATTGCTTAAGCAAGGTGGTAAGTTTATGGACCCTCATTAATTATTCTTTATGTTTTTAATATCTGAAATTGTTCTTAAAAAAAAAAAAAGACTAGCCAGAAGCAGGCAAACAAACATAGAAAAGACAGTTGAAGCAGTTACTGGGGAGAAACAACAATTCTATGAGTCAGCAAAAGCTTTAACTGGATTCTTGAAAGCAGAGTGGGAAACCAGGCTGGAACTTAGAAATTTCTTTTCTCCTTAAGGAACAAGTGATATTCCTTTAATACACACTGTATTCTTGTTTTGTAACTCTGAAAGTGAAAGTGAAGTCACTCAATCGTGTCCAACTCTTTGCGACCCCGTGGACTGTAGCCTACCAGGCTCCTCCGTCCATAGGATTCTCCAGGCAAGAATGCTGGAGTGGGTTGCCATTTCCTTCTCCAGGCGCTCTTCCCAACCCAGGGGTTGAACCCAGGGATAGAACCCGGGCCTCCCGAATTGGGGGCAGACGCTTTAACCTGTGAGTCACCGGGGAAGCCGCCCTTACATAATTCTAGACACCAGATTCAGAGCTCAACATGAACAACTTAGATGTTCTCTACCCAAGTTCATTCAACTCATGGATCATCTGTACAGAACGTTAAACAGAAACCTCAGTGGAATAAAACTGGGAGACCAGAAGCGGAAGCTCTCACATCCTACAAGGTAGCGGAGCCCAATTAGAAGACTTGTTTCCTGGCAAAGACCCACTGGAAAGCCACGCTCTCTTTTATTTCCTATACCCTCCCAGCGTCCTTTCCCATCTGTAAAACAGTTCTCTTTACCTTGGATTGGGTGGAGACCCGGACATGCCCCAGCATGGTTGCAGACTCTAATTTCTAATTCTTTGCTGACCCCAAATACACCCATTTTCGTTGGAGAAATATCTGGCAGTCTATTTTATTTTAGATCAACATCTAGAATGCACAGAGGTAATATTTATCTAAAAAGATGTGCAAATATTTTCCTAATATCTACTACCTGGGTTCTTTTCCCCATGCCAAAATCAGGGAGGAACACTCCACGCTTCTACACACTTCCAAGCTTTGACAATGCAATCACTGTAGGATTTAACAGAGGCAGAAAAACATAACCGAGCCCCCAATCCCACAAAACTGAATGATGTTTTATGAACACTGTGTGACCAAAAGGCAATATGATGGTTTCCCATTAATTCTACAACAAAGAGCGAGCTAGGAGACAGTATGAAAGAGGGCTTCTAAGTACTCCTGTATTGCTTGCAGTTTAAATCTCATATAATCCTGCAAAGTCCCCATGACACTAAGATAGGAAGATGGTGACTTCTTATGATGTCACAACTAGCCAGGAAGTTGAGCCCAGGTCTTCTTCAGGTTCCATCCAATGTTCTTCCCTCTGTTCCTCATCTGAGTGCTCTTCTTTGCTCTTAGAGCCCAGAGGGCAGTATGCTGAAGTGGAAGTCATCCGATAGACCACCCCAGGAATACATCCTGGCTCCCCACCAGCTAGCTGTGTGCCTTTGGGCTACTTACGTCCGTCAGCCTCAGTTCTCTCAGATGTAAACTGAAAAAGACAGAATCAACTTGCCATGGCTGTGGTGGCCATTAAAGAGAACAAGCGTGTAATGCATAGCCTGGAGGAAGTTGTGCTCAGTGATGGGAACCCTCATCTGTTACAGGGACCTTGCAAAGCTTGTGCAGAGCCCCACATTCCCACAGTCCCCCTGACCAAACCAAAGAATGAACCCACCTTTCTTCTGAGAATTCATAGAATTAGTAATAGATTATAAAGTTAGGTTTGATAAATCAGACTAAAAATTGACAGGAAATGAAGGCTGACGTCAGAATGGAATGATTTCATTATTCCTATGAAATAAACTGTATTGATAAGTATTAACAACAGCAAAAGTAACTTTGTACTACACAGACATATTTGTTTCTCCTTCA
The DNA here is from genome assembly GCF_033118175.1 of Dama dama. Classification (NCBI taxonomy): domain Eukaryota; kingdom Metazoa; phylum Chordata; class Mammalia; order Artiodactyla; family Cervidae; genus Dama; species Dama dama. The sequence goes on along the minus strand of NC_083699.1, from coordinate 4,594,303 downwards.
AGGACACAGAATGGATAGAAAGTGCATATACAAAACATAGACACACAATTTCCCTAAACATACTTTTTTTTTTTTTTTGCAGCATTTATTAGTTATCAGTCCTAAAACAGGTGAAGTTGTAAAGTATGAATCAATTTCTGCTTCATTAACTGTGAAGGCAAAGTTTAAAATAAAAATCCCTTGTAGTGAATGGTCCTTGGCTCTCCAGAAGGAAACAAAGCAATCTAAACCAGTGATCTTCACTTTTCCCTTCTCGAGCCCTTAAAAAAAATTTTTTTTAATGCACATTCTCCCTTCTACACTTTTCAGTTGACATCTATAATGATTCATCATAAGTTTAAGCAGTTGTGAAGGACCTAATTTCCAATATACTTGTAAATCTTGACATTTTGAAGTAAAACATTACTTTCTGAAATGAATCCAATGGAACCTAAAGGCCACAGCAATATGACCTGTCATTTTCCATTAAAAAATATATGAACTCACTCTTACTAACAACATTCTTTTTTTCCTTTTTGAAGTTACACTCTTTTTAAAAAATTTGATTAGAGGGTAATTGCTTTACATTGTATTGACTTCTGCCACACATCCACATGAATCGACCATAAGTATACATATGTCCCCTCCCTCTACAGCCTCCCTCCCACCTCCCACCTTGACCTTACACTTTCAGCCCTACTACTTTCAAAGATGTTTATTGGACTGTGATACATTTTTATGCTTAAAGATCTATTACTGATGATCTCCTCATATGTCTTGACTACCAAAGTATATATTTACTTTAAAAATGTTTAAAGTTAACTTCCTGTGACCTTAAGGCTCTGAGTGTTCAAAACAACACTTTGACTGAGTTAACGTCACCACTACTAGTAGCACATGGCTCATTAAAATGACAAACTGACAATTGAAAGTAACATTTTGTGGACATTTATGACTTACCCTTTCAAAATTCTATTGAAAGCAAAGAACTGCAAACCCCTTGACGTGATCTTCAAACTGGTAGTTGTCAATTAATGCCCAGGCCCCAACCACTAGGGCATAAGGTAACAGGGGAAACTTTTTTCTCCCAACAGTGTTTATAGGTGTGTGTATTTGTGTGTGTGTGACAGTATCTGTTTCATGACCAAGAACCACCTCAATTTTGCACCTCGTATGATGGGGGAAACTGGACAAAGTATACTTGGGATGTCAACTCTACCCTGGATATTCAGCTAAAGCTGGTTCCCTGGAGAAGTCTTCCACCCGCAGCGGTCTTCATTCATCCAGTTTAAAGATCTCTGTTCTCACCACTTCAGAAAATGTTTTTAAATTTTCACATAATAGTGAAAAAAACACAACATGCATATATACATACATATACAATACACATAGATAGTTTACATTTATATCTATATATATATGCATACACACATACATATATATTTACACACACACACACACACTGCCAAACAGGAGACGCAGGTTTGATCCCTGGGTCGGGAAAATCCCCTGGAGAAGGAAATGGCAACCCACTCCAGTACTCTTGCCTGGAGAATCCCATGGACAGAGGAGCCTGGTGGGCTATAGTCCACGGGGTCGCAAAGAGTCGGACACAACTTGGCGACAAAAGAACAACAGAAGCAGGATAGAAATGGGCTTCTGCGGTTTTTTAAAAACTCCCCAGCTGATTCTAAAGCACAGTTGAGGTTGATGATGACTGGATTAAGGCTAAAAGGAAGGAGGGAAAAATTCCATAAAAGCACCATAATCAGTGCAGACTCCTGCTTACACTGGGACCACAGCGCACTATGCTTTGCTTCGTTTTTTTCCTTTTGTGCTGGAAGGAAAAACCAGCACCTCTACCGTGAACTCTGGGACGTAGTATTATCTGAGGATTTGGGGACAAGGAAAGTGTACTGTCTCATGCAAAGGTCAAACTGATAGTATTTAGACTCAAAGGAAACATGCTTTTTTTTAAACAAAATTTTTAAAAGAAATTTAATGCAGCTATTTTAAGTGTAGTATCCTTAGGTTCTATATTAATAGTTGTTCTTCTTCCTCTATAAGCAAGCAAGTCTTCCGCTGAAAGCAAGCAAGTCTTGTTTTCCTCTAGCTGCTTTATAAGATTCTTCTCTTTATTACTGGTTTTCAGTAGATAGAAAAACAAGAGAAAAAAAAAAAATCAATAAACCGAAAGTTGTTTCCTTGAGAAAATCAACAAAATTGGCAAGTCTTTAGCCAGACAGGTCAAGGAAAAGAAAAGAGAGTCAAATTATCTAAAACAGAAACAAAAGAGGAGACATTTACAAAACTTCAGTTCAGTTCAGTTCAGTCGCTCAGTCGTGTCCGACTCTTCGTGACCCCATGAATTGCAGCACGCCAGGCCTCCCTGTCCATCACCAACTACTGGAGTTTACTCAAACTCATGTCCATCGAGTTGGTGATGCCATCCAGCCACCTCATCCTCTAGAGAAATGAAAAGGATTGTAAGGGAATACTATGAACAACTGTATGCTAACAAAACAGATAAATGGACAGATTCCCAGGCAAACACAAAATACTGAAACTGATATACGAAGAAATGGAAAATATAAGCAAAGTGATCATCAGCAATAGAATTCAAGGGTAAGCTGGCATAAGGCTGGAATAGAACAGAATTGAAAATCCAGGGAATTCCCGAGCTGTCCGGTGGTTAGCACTCGGAGCGTGCTCTGCTGGAGCATATGGGTGTGGTTAGCATAAGGGTGTGGTGTCACACAAGCCGCGTGACATGGCAGAAAAACAAAAATGAGAATACAGATATAAACCCTCACACTCATCGTCAGCCTTTGACAAGGTGACAACACAATTTAGTGAGGAGAAACAGTCTTTTTAACAAACAGTGTTGAGACAACTGAACTCCACATGCAAAAAACGAACTTGGAAGCCTCCTTAAGCCATTTACAAAAATTAATGCAAAATGGATCAAAGACCCAATTGTAAGAACTATAAAACTCTTATAAGAAAACATAGGCTTAAATCTTGATGACCTTGAATTAGGCAATGGCTTTTTAGATATGATGTGAATAGGAAAAGTAACAACAACAAAAAAGAAAAACTGGATTTCACCAATAGTAAAAAAAAAAAAAAATAATTTCTGCTTTGAAGGACATCATTAAGAGCCAAAGCAACCTTGAGGGAAAAAACTGAAGGTGGAGGAATCAGGGTCCCTGACTACAGTCTATCCCACAAAGGTTCAGTAATCAAAACAGTACGGTACTGACACAGAAACAGAAGTATAGATCCATGAAACTGGATACAGAGTCCAGAGATAAACCTAAGTGCCCATCTATGACACCTAATCTATGTCAAAGGAGGCAAGAACATAAAATGGAGAAAATACCATCTCTTCAATAAGTGGTGCTGGGGAAACTGGACAGCTACATGGAAAAGAACACTTTTACATGAACACTTGCAAGAACACTTCCTAACACTACAGACAAAAACAAACTCAAAATGGATTAAAGATCTAAATGTAAGGCCAGATACTATAAAAGTCCTGGAGGAAAACATAGGCAGAACACTCTCTGATGTAACTTGCAGCACAATCTTTTTTGATCCACCCCCTAGAGTAATGAAAATAAAAACAAAAATAAACAAATGGAACCTAATTAAACTTTAAAGAGTATGCACAGCAAAGGAAACCATAAAGACAACAAAAAGACAACCCCAAAGAATGGGAGGAAATTTTTGCAAATGAAGTGGCCAACAAGGGATTGTCCAAAATTAACAAACTGCTCATTTAGCTCAATATGAAAATAAACAACCCAATTTAAAATGATAGACATTTCTCCAAAGACATACAGATGATCAAAAAGCACATGAAAAGATGATCAGCATCCCTGATTTATGAGGGAACTGCAAACCAAAAGTACAATGAGGTTATCACCTCACACTGGTCAGAATGGCCACCATCAAGAAAACCTACAAACAAGGAATTCTCTGGCAGTCAGTGGTTAGGACTCTACGCTTTAAATGCTGAGGGTTCAGGTTTGATCCATGGTCAGGGAATTACGATCCCACAAGCTGCCTAGTGCAGCCAACAACAACGAAAAATCTACAAGCAATAAGTGCTGGAGAGGGTGTGGAGAAAAGGGAAGCCTCCTCACTTGCTAGTAGAATGTGAATTGGTACAGCCACTATGGAGAACAGTATGGAGCTTCCTTAAAAAACTAAACATATGTACCACAGCTTCTTTATCCATTCGTCTGGGGAAGGTTGGATGCATGAGACAAGTGCTCGGGCCCGGTGCACTGGGAAGACCCAGAGGCATCGGGTAGAGAGGGAGGTGGGAGGGGGGATCGGGATGGGGAATGCATGTAAAGCCATGGCTGATTCATGTCAATGTATGACAAAACCCACTACAATATTGTAAAGTAATTAGCCTCCAACTAATAAAAATGAATGAAAAAACAAAACAAAAACAAAAAACTAAACGTAGAGTTACAATATGATACAGCACTTCTACTCCTAGGAATATATCCAGAAAAAAGTGTAATTTGAAATGCTATATGCACCCCAATGTTCATTGTAGTGCTATTTATAACAGTCAGGACATGGAAGCAATCTAAATGTCCGCTGACGAAGAAATGGGTAAAGAGGATGTGGTGCCTATATACACTGGAATATTACTCAGCCGTAATAAGAACGAAGTAATGCCATTCGCAGCAACATGGATGGACCTAGAGACGGTCATGCTGAGTGAAGTAAGTCAGAGAAAGATACTGGAGAAGGCAATGGCACCCCACTCCAGCACTCTCGCCTGGAAAATCCCATGGACGGAGGAGCCTGGTGGGCTGCAGTCCATGGGGTTGCGAAGAGTCGGACACAACTGAGCGACTTCACTTTCACGTTTCACTTTCATGCACTGGAGAAGGAAATGGCAACCCACTCCAGTGTTCTTGCCTGGAGAATCCCAGGGACGGGGGAGCCTGGTGGGCTGCCGTCTATGGGGTCACACAGAGTCGGACACGACTGAAGTGACTTAGCAGCAGCAGCAGCAGAGAAAGATAAATATCATGATATCACTTATACATGGAATCTAAAACCTAGCACAAAAAAACATACTTACAAGACAGAAACAGACTCACAGACATAGAAAACAAATGTATGTTTACTAAAGGAGAAGCAGGGGTGGACAAATTTGGAGCTTGAGATTGACATATACATGTTACTGTATACAAAACAGAAAGCTAATAAGGACCTACAGGGTAGCACAGGGAACTCTCCTCAATACCCTGTAATGGCCTATACGGGAAAAGAATCTAAAAAAGAGTGGACATATGTAATGTATACGTGACTCACTTGGCTCTACACCTGAAATGTGACATATAAATAATTCACTTGAAGTACAACATTGTAAATCAACTACACACCAATCAAATGTTAAGTTGCCTAAAAAAAGAAAAAAATTAAGAATGCAAAAAGATAACCCACAAACTGAGACATCTGCAAATCGTATATCTGATAAAAGTTTAATATGCAGAATATATGAAGAACCCTTATAACTTATAGACATTTCCTCAAGGAAGATATACAAATGGCAAATAAGCACATGACAATATGCTCAATACCATCAGCTGTCAAAGTTTCAGATAAAACCACCATGAAATACTACTTCACAAACCACCAGGATGGCTAGAATCAAGAAGTCAAATAGTAAGTGTTGGTGAAGATGTTGACAAGCCGGAGCAATGTTGTTGAGAACGCAAAATGGTGTAGCCACTTTGAACTTTTCTTTCTTTAGTTTCTTCTGCAATGTCTGTAAGTTCATAGACCTTTTAATCAGCGTCCAACCTTTTAGGCCCCTTCAGTGATGTTGTATTGTTTCACTGCTACAATTTCCATTTGGTTCTTTTTTTATATCTCCAAATCCTCTCATCACCATATCTGTGTTTTTCCTTAAGTATTTGAGTAGATGGATAAAAACTATTTAAAAATCTTTGCTAATCCCATTGTCAGTCATTTCTGGTTGCTTTCTATTTATCAGTGTTTCTGCTATGATTCATATTTTCCTAATTCCTTCCATGAGTAGCAACTTTTTTAATGGATTGACATTGCAAACTCTACACTGTGAACGGTTTAATTTTGTCAGTTCCTTCAGGGTGTAAGACAGTTCAGTGTGATGGGTTACTTCTGGATCACGCTGCTCCTTTCAAGGCTTGTTATTAAGCTTATGGGTGGGAGTTTAAGGTAATCTTTACTCTGGGCTAGTTTAGCTCTACTGCCAAGATGCGACCCTTCTGAGGTGTCTGCTGAATGCCCTAAATTTCTCTCTCCATTCTGGCAGCTCAGAACACGAATGTTTCCCAGCCCTTTTGCGCTCTGGTAACTGTTCAGCTTGCAACTCCCCGTTCTTTGCCCAGCCTTAAGAGGTTTCAGCAGTACATGCAAGGAAACATCTGTGGAGACTTTTGTGGCTGTTCCTTTGTGTAACTCTTTCCTCAATTTTCTGCCCTACAAATTCTAGCCCCCTCGGTGAACTCCCACTGCAACCTAGCAAAAGGACTGTGCCTTTACTGGGATTCCCCTCTTCTCTGCATTTTAGCTCAGAAAGTGCCCATTATGGACTGTGTTCCCCCAAATTCTTATGTTGAAGCCCTAACCCTCAATGTGACTATATTATCAGAGACAGGGCCTTTACGAAGATAAAGTTAAATAAGGTCATAATGGTACAGCTCTAATCCTCTAAGGTTGGTGTCCTTTTAAGAAGAGACACCAAAGATCTCTCTCTCTCCACGTGGGCACAGAGGAAATGGCATGTGAGGACACAGTGAGAAGACAGTCGTCTACAAGCCAGGAAGAGAGGCCTCACCAGAAACCAACCCTGAGAGCACCTTGACTACTTTATAGCCTCCAGAGTTGTGAGAACCTAAATTCCTGTTGTTCAAGCCAGCCAGTCTGAGGGGTTTTGTCAGGGCAGCCTGAGCTGGCTAAGACACAGTCCCAGGAGAAAGCCTGAACATGCCGGTTCATCGCTACAGTCCTCTACTGCCTGTTGTCCAGGTTCTCAAAGTAGTTGTTTCACAAATTTCATCTACTTTTGATGATCTATTCAGGAAGTTTAGTTAGGTCTGTTACTCTATCATGGCTGAAAGCATAAATTCCCTTGTAACATGTTTTTTTTTTTTTTTTTGGTCTTCTAACCAAATGATCTTCAGAAATTTCTGGGATAGTAAGAGATGGAGAGGTACAACCCCATCGTGAGGGACCATTGAGAAGCCTTTAGTCACTGCCCATTATTCTCCCGAGAAAAGCACGTGTATTATGCCATCTTGACTACTATGGGAGAGGAGAATCTATACATCAGTATATGTGGCAGCTCAGTATAGGCTAATCAAGATTTCAGATTTCAGGAGGACAAGGCTTTTAGGTCCTACTCATACTTGTACTGAGTTCTTGTTCAGCCCAAGAGAGTAATCAGTTTAATATCCATCATATGATTTTCCTTAGAGTAAGAAAAATTAATTCCCTACACAAATATCTAGCTGTATCATTCCTGAAATGAATATTCATAGGATACACAGAGTATTGTCCCCAGAGACTAAGGTCACTATTGTGTCCTGAACTGGGTCAAAAGGGCAAGGATGGATTCTCAAAAACAAAAAACAAGAGGGACTTACTTCCCTGGCAGTCCAGTGGTTGGGATTCCACCATTCCACTGCAAAGGGAATGGGTTTGATCCCTGATTGGGGAACTAAGATCTAGCAAGCTGCATGGTACAGCCAAAAAACCCCACAAGAATAATTACACTAAAACTCCAGACACTTTTAACTACAATAAATTTCATGCACTCTGGGCAAGGCAGGCTCCTCAGCCAAAGAGCAGAAAATAGATACAAAAAGAAACTTAAATGATACCAAAGGGTTAAAAGTTATGTTGTAAACATGAGACTTTCTATTTAAGGAGGGTAATTCTAAGGGAATGTAAATTTTAGCATGAATCTAAACCCCGAAGTAAAAGAAAACTCCAGAATATAAAGGGACTGTGACCACAGAAACTGACAGAGTTGTAACTGCATGAATCACTGTGTGTTTGTCTCTGACGTCAAAGATACCTGAAGAGATGCTATGAGGATACCAGAATATGCTTGTTAGAGCCTCCGCTTCCCCTCTGCTTCAACCCCCCATACCCTCGCTAGAGCCAAATCACCTCAAAACCCAGATCTGATCCTACCGCTCACCTGTACAAAGCCCCTCCTTGGCTATTATCCCGATTCCTCAGCTCTCGATGCCCTCTACCGTCTTCCCCCCAACCTCGTGTTCCAGCCCATTTCCCATCACGTCACTCACCCCTCTTCCTCCCGCCCCCTCCCAGACACCCCCCCTCAATGATCCTTCCCTGCAGGAATTATCAGAGATTCTGAGCCTCTGAACTTTCCCATCTCCAAAATCCTTGATCCTCTCGTCTTCCCAACATGCCTCCCCCATTTACCAAAAAGTCTGTATTCAAGGGTTTAGAGCCAATGCCCCACCCTCTACTTCTGTAGTCCCCTTTGTTAGGCTTTTCTTTACCAGGACTTACTATTTTGTGCTGTGTTTAACTGGAACTGTAAACTCCCTGAATGCAGCAACTGCATTATACATCTTCACAACTGTTAGCCTCCGCGTTTCCTGGCACGAAGAAACCTCGAAACATGCTTTAAGAAGCTAAACAAGCATCATTCTCAAGTTGGAATATTAAAAGAACACAGTTGCCTTTCAAGTGTGGATTCGCTTGTCCTTCCTACAGACTCCAAAGCTATTCCCCACCACCCTCTCAGTCAGCCTAAGAGAAGGTGGAAGCCTGGAGGATTTAAACCCAGGTTATTTTAATTGTTAGAAGACGTTTCTGGACTCTATTCGTCTGAAATATTAATCATCTTTTACCACCCAACTCATAACTACAAATCTCTCCAGGGGAAAAAAATATTCCTACACAAATACTAGGCTTTTTAAACTTATGTACCTCAAAGCTGCTTCTGGTCATGGTTCACCAGCCCACCCAAGTTCCAAGGAATTCGGGACTCCCCAGGAAACCACGTGAAGCCTTTCTGTACCCCGTTCTGTGCTCTGCAGTGGCCCACTACCAACTTCACGCCCTCAAAGTCCTTCTCTTCTGTCCCTAATCAAAACCAGGAATCATTTACTAACAGCCATTTCTTTGTTGGCTTGACAAGTCTTTGCCCACAGAAATGTCTGTCACCTTCAATTTAGCTCCTTATTTTTGGAATCAAAGTCTTCCTCTGTTGAAGCAATTTTAAATTTAAATGTTAAAACTACTCAGGGAAGCAAAGGAGACCCTTGAAACTATACCAGGCCTCCTTGATAGGAAATCCTTTCAGTCTCAGCTAGAAGAGAACTTCCGCCTCCCCACTCCACCCCACCACCAACCCCGGGTCCCCGCTAAAGGCTGTGGCTCCCAGGATCCATTCCAGTATCCTCTCTAAGTAAGCACATGCTGGTCCACCGGTCTCTGTCTCCCAATCTTCTTCTCTGTTCCCAGCACCCTCCTCCCACACTCCTAACAGCTACCCTACTAACATTTTGACCCAAGATTATTCTTTGTTGTGGGAATGGGTCTTGGCCGCTGTAGGATATTTCATAACATTTCTGTATCTACCAGCTATACACCAGGAGTTACACACCGCACCCTCCCAGGAGTGACAATCAAAGAGGTCCATCCCCAGCGTCTCCTGGAGAAAACGCCCAGCTGAGAACCGCTGCCTTAACCAAACCCATTCCTCTATCCGGCCATTCATTCACAGGCAGCGTTTATAAAACCAGCATTTTAGCCTTCCTCAAGATTTTCAGAGGCTGAGGTTTCCAGCATGTTCGTCATTACTTCACTCTGGACAGGATTTAATTGGTTTCTTGGCACTGTACCTCTCTTTAACATTTTAAAACTCACAGCTACGCTTCTCACATTATCTTCCACATGCCTCTTCTGGATGCAAATTTCCTGGAACACATCCTCTTCAGTTACTGTAATAAACCTTAAGTATAATGCTGTAGTGCAGATTACGTATAAACTTCATGTACATTTAAAGCAAGTGACTATGTTGTGTACATTATGTATATTTTAAAGCAAACGACTCCATGTTTCCTAAGATAATCGGTACAAAGAGGCGCACCCCGCCCCCCCCCCCCCCCAGAAAAACAAGCCCTAGAATGCAAATTTTAAGATTTAAGGAGTTATTAAGAACAATAAAAAAGTTCTTTTCAAAAGCAACATGAACAATTTGGAGTGCATTTCTTGCATGAATTTTGAAATAGGTCTTTGGCAAAATTGTGTTTTGCAAAGTCACATCAAGCCAATCCCAGGCAGACCTGTGCTTCAGCACAAAGGTTGACAGGCCCTACTGTAATGTAATGGGTTGGAGCACCTTCTTTGAATTAAAAGTACAAGAACTCCAAACTCCAACTCAGAGACAGGTGCAATATTTTCAAACCCATCTCACAGACGAGTTTTGCCTTCCCTAGGACTGGTACCCTCCTTATTTGGCAGTTCTCATCTTGTAAAGTAAGTACGGAAAGTGGTCAGGAAAACTGTGATTCCTAAATCCCTTCTGGGGGAAGGGTCCTCCCAGGTCTGAGTCCATCTGTAGCCAGACTTCAGTTATGTAAGGACAAGAAAACTGCCATGTAAATTTGCCTTCTCTTCTGGCGTATCCTGCCTTTTATTTTGTTTAGTTGAAGTAAAAAATTCCACATCATAGCTAAAGCAAATAAACAGTTGTGAAGTGAAACTGAGATTAAATGTCTACGTTGGCTTTGCTAGTGGTCTCTTCTCTTCCCACCAGTGGTAATTTCTGATGAAGCTCTCTTTACTTTTCTCCTCCTTCCTCAAGCCTCACCAACCATATATGGCTTTGTTTTCCTTTCAGCTTAGCATTCCCACAAGCTAAACCATCAGGGCAAAATACTTAACTCTTAGTCTTTTCTCTAGAATTCTGAAGCAAATCTCAAAATCTTTCATATCATCAAATTTCCATATGTATGTATATTATAAATTTTATTGCCAGAATCACACTGATAACCAGCCTATTAGTTCAGTTCAGTTCAGTCGCTCAGTCGTGTCCAACTCTTTGCAACCCCATGAACCACAGCACGCCAGGCCTCCCTGTCCATCACCAACTCCCGGAGTTTACCCAAACTCATGTCTATTGAATTGGTGATGTCATCCAACCTTCTCCTCCTTTTGTCTCCTTCTCCTCCTGCCTTCAATCTTTCCCAACATTAGGGTCTTTTCCAATGAGTCAGCTCTTCGCTTCAGGTGGCCAAAATATTGGAGTTTCAGCTTCAACATCAGTCCTTCCAATAAACACCCAGGACTGATTTCCTTTAGGATAGACTGGTTGGCTCTCCTTGCAGTCCAAGGGAATCTCAAGTCTTCTCCAACATCACAATTGAAAAGCATCAATTCTTCGGCGCTCAGGCTTCCTTACAGTCCAACTCTCACATCCATACAAGACCACTGGAAATACCATAGCCTTGACTAGACGGACCTTTGTTGACAAAGTAATGTCTCTGCTTTTTAATATGCTGTCTAGATTGGTCATAACTTTCCTGCCAAGGAGTAAGCATCTTTTAATTTCATGGCTGCAATCACCATCTGCAGTGATTCTGGAGCCCAAAAAAATAAAGTCTGACACTGTTTCCCCATCTATTTGCCATGAAGTGATGGGACTGGATGCCATGATCTTAGTTTCCTGAATGTAGAGTTTTAAGCCAACTTTTTCACTCTCCTCTTTCACTCTTATCAAGAGGCTCTTTAGTTCTTCACTTTCTGCCATAAGGGTGGTGTCATCTGCATATCTGAGGTTATTGATATTTCTCACCAGCAATCTTGATTCCAGCTTGTGCTTCTTCCATCCCAGCGTTTCTCATGATGTACTTTGCATGTAAGTTAAATAAGCAGGGTGACAATATACAGCCTTGACATACTCCTTTTCTTATTTGGAACCAGTCTGTTGTTCCATGTCCAGTTCTAACTGTTGCTTCCTGACCTGCATACAGGTTTCTCAAGAGGCACGTCAGGTGGTCTGGTATTCCAATCTCTTTCAGAATTTTCCACAGTTTATTGTGATCCACACAGTCAAAGGCTTTAGCATAGTCTATAAAGCAGAAATAGATGTTTTTCTGGAACTCTCTTGCTTTTTCGATGATCCAGCAGATGTTGGCAATTTGATCTCTGGTTCCTCTGCCTTTTCTAAAACCAGCCTGAACATCTCGAAGTTCACGGTTTACATATCATTTAAATACACTATATGTTTTAATACCTTAAAAGCAGTGTCTCATCTCTAGATCATCTGGACTATTAAAAGATGAAATGCAGTAGCATTTTCTAATACATTAAAAAAGTATTTATGGGGAAATGTCATCAGCATACGTCCCTGCAAACAGACCTGTTCTTAGCAACTCAAGAGTAGGGATAAACAAGAGTGGTAATTGTTTTTTTCTCTAGTAAGAGTTGCTAGTACACAAAGTAAATTGAGTATAGCCAGTGGCCCCAGGGAATACTGGCAGCAACCTGCCAGCCGGGTTCTAACACTTTACTAGCCAAGCCAAGCGACCAAACACTGGCTCCATCCATTCCAGATAATTCCCAGGTACCTAAGCACTTGATCTCAGCAGCTGATAACCACAAAGCCATAAAGCTGTCTTACACTGTTACGATCCTGAACAGGAAGGAGGTTGTGGCAGGGAATAAAGTCAAAAATTAAAGAAAAGTAGACTTAACATGTCAGAATTATTAGAGTGGGTATTAATTGAGAAATAGAATCCAAAGAATGTAACTCAAGTTTCAACGAAGTGATTTGAGACTTTATCAACATTTCTTATTCCTCTCCCATTCTCCCCAGGCCCCCACAAAATCTTCTCCCCAATTACGGTGGAGGCTCATAGAAAATGAGACCAACTTTACACTGGATTTTTCTATCACATGAAAGCTAATCTTTTCCTTTTGTGGGGCTTAAGTTTAGAGTGGGTTTCCCTAGTGATTTAAAAATTCTACTGTGGTTACTACAATAAAACTAAAGGTATACATTTTGCCTACTCAGACTGGTAAAAATTTAAATACTCTGCCTTGAGAAAATCTGGCATTTCAAATGAGTTATTTTATACTCAACGATTTAACATTTCCTTTTAAAATACCCACCCCCAAAAGTCTTAATATATTAACCCAAAGGATAACAAATACACTGCATTGATAAAACAGATTAATTGGGACAATTAAACCCCCAATTTATTTTCTTTAAAACAATCTCATCTCATTCTGTTTCTTCTTTGAGGTTCTCATTTTACTGACTGTCTTGTTCTTAGTAAGTCATTCTACACATGTGAAGTGACTGTGGAAAACCTTCTTCTGTTCCACAAGCTGCATCTGTCCTGAGCTCTCTGCCTGCTGACCCCGGGCCCTCTGGTCCTGTGTTCCTCGGTGTGGACCTCAGGCTGACAGCGTCCGCATTATCTGGGAGCTGCTACAGCACAAATTACTGGAACCCCTCTCAGAGCAAATCAGTCAGCATCTCTAGGGACAGGGTCCAGGAATTTGCCTTAATTATTCTCTCAATGTTTAAAACCGCTGCTGTTACACGCTTGCCTGGATATCATGTTTCCTTTTATTCTGTTCCTGCTTAACAAAGGCAACAGAAGACAGTCTACAAGCCTTGACAGAGGATGGGTGATTTAACACTCTTCCCACTGGTCCTGAGACCATTTTCTATTTTTCTTCGGTTCAGATCTGGGTCTGCTTCTATTGGTTTTTAAACATAGAGGAAAGGAGCCAGGGACTTTGAAGGAAACGGCTCAGCTGGATTTAAGGAAAATAACAACTTTGCTTTCTCTTCTGAGATTGTTAAATGGTCTGTTATCAGTCAAGAGAGAAACTCTCATTTTATTTCTCTCCAGATTTGGGGATGTTAGCATGACTTTCACTGGGGTTTTGGAGGTTAGGGGTGAAGGACAATAATCTAAACTGCTCCTTTTTGCTCCACCCCAGCAGAGAACATGCCACAGAGCTGTCAAAAGGAACACTGAAGTACAGAGAGCTGGACCGTGAGGTGCAGGAAGCAGGTTAAGGCCCAAAAAGAGCAGTTAAGACTGGAGTGCCAAGCTGGGGCTGGGGGTGCTGGGTGGGGAACGGGGCGTGTTAGCTCTGGTTGGGTAAGGAAGCCATTAGAAAACATTACCTGATAACAACTTTTACAACGTAAAATTTCCTAAATACAGTTATCAAGTGTTCTAGCACAGATTCAGCTTCAGAAAGGAGTGATTCCTTTCACATCAGCTTAATAAAAGTCTATTCTCACAGTGCTATAGAGGTAAGCCCCCAAACTTTACAATTCCTCATGTTTCTCTCAAAAGAGATTTTAAGTCTTAGTATTAAATATCAAATCATGCTTTAAGGTTCTGTAGGCTATTTTTAAAAATCAAAATTAAAATTATGACAATGATAAAATGCTAACCAATCAAAGTCTCAAACTAATAAAGTTCAAAATAAGAATCATCATTAGGATCCTGTTATATTTTGATAGTCATGTTTGATCAACTGTTATCATTAATCTGAGTGCCATGAGTTAATAATGCACATATATCCCGAAAGCCTATGTTTTTTGTACATTTTCTTGCTGAGGTATAAAGCCAGGTTTTACCAACATTTTTTTTATTAATCTAATATATAATCTCTTCCACAACAGCAACTACGGAATAACATTAACCAAACTGGTGTCACGTTCTATGGTCTTCTAATTAACACAGTACATAAACATTTATAAACTATACAGCCACAGCAATTTATAAGCAACTATGTAATAAATTTTGAAATGTTAGGAATATAATAAAGCCACATTTTAAATAGCTTTCTCTTTTTTTGCATTTCTTTATATTCACACATTCCACTAATTTTTTCACTAGACTCTATTAAATTTTAAATTTAAATATGGCCAAACATAAATATTGAAATGGGTGTCAACAAAATAGTTGAGTTTTATCAGTGACCAAGTCACTTAAAGCTACTCTCCAAAAGACGAGTCTTTCACCCAAGGCAAACATGGAAAAAGTTAGAATTAAATCTTAAATTCTTCATGGCTGGCCTGTCAGACACATGGGACTAGATAGATTCAAGTTTGGAAGTTCTAAATGTCAAAAGGCTAACCACCACTAGTGGAATGTCTGATGCTGAAGAAAGACCCTACACACACTCAACAGGGTGTTCAACTTGTAAGAGGGAAGAGGTCTGGGCTGGTACAAATCAAGTTAACAGAGTTTTAAACCCTAGTCAAAGACAGCGAAATGTTATTACATCTGAGTAATAACCTCCAAGTAACCTCCGGCTTAAACTGTATTGACTGTTGCCACAGTGTGATCTTAGGTTAATAGTTCTGCAGCCTTAATTAGAAGGATAAGGCATTTAATCAATTTTCTGTCA
This sequence comes from Dama dama, assembly GCF_033118175.1. Classification (NCBI taxonomy): domain Eukaryota; kingdom Metazoa; phylum Chordata; class Mammalia; order Artiodactyla; family Cervidae; genus Dama; species Dama dama. The sequence goes on along the minus strand of NC_083699.1, from coordinate 4,578,877 downwards.
TGAAGTATCAGGCTAACTTCCGTTCAGCTAGGGACTACAGTGTGTTCTACCTCGAAGATGTCACAGTCATGATGATAACCAGACACGCGTTTCAACAAATATTCACCGACAGATGAAGTATAACACTGTGCAAAGTGGACTCAATACTGAAACATCTCATAGCTTTCCCAAAAATCCCTTTTCTTCCACTAACAAAACTGGACCTATCACTTCTATTCCTACACGGAAGCTGAAGTATGTTATGACTGTTGCTATATGACTACTTTTCTACTTTATGGTCCTATTTCTGCTTATAGTCTTTATCAATTTAAATTAAAAAAAAAAAAAAAAAAAGCTACCTTTTTAGAACTCTGGAAAGACATTAAATTCACCAAATAAAAAACTTCAATTTTGTTCCTCAAATATAATAACATTCTGATATATGATGTCAAACAGGTTAAATTATTAGACAAGTGATCTCCATGTACCTAACATTAATGTTGTGAAGCAAGTTTCAATTATCCTTAAAATGGTGAGTGACCTATTACTTATGTGTGGATCTAAAGTGTGTCCCCTAGGAAACTGTCAGTGAGTCAAAGAACACAAATTTAGGTAGACAACTGTTACATATAATGTTAGTAGGTACGCTGGGCATAATAAACTTGAACTTTTTATTTAACTTATATCTGTTTAGTTTTTTATTGAGTTAAGTATAAAGGCCCAGTTAATCAACTCATTAAATTGGTCAAGGCAGGACACTTGAACTACATAACAGGATTTAAAAAGAGGTTGGTCTTTTAGTAGTTCTCTGGTAATCACACACGCGCACACACACATACACAACTGGCAGAGTACTCTGGATATAGGATTTCCCCCCCCATAATCTCATATAATATGCTGTTCACAATCTGCGGTATTTTGAAAACTATATAAATTGGACACAACCAAATTAGAGATGTCTGATAAACTCTTATAAAGTATTTGGGAACTTCAGTTCCCAAAAAGGAAAATTCATATAAAATCACAACAGATTTAACAGACATCTTTGAAAAAAAAAATAAAATTATAACTCAATTTTCTACTTTTGAAAATATGACCAAGAAAAAAAAAGTACAAGGAGCATGTCTGCTTTTTTTTAAAACTATTAACTGACTGGATCTGGGGAAGAAAAAAAGCTATACAGTATTATTGCACTCCACGAATGTGCAGAATTCCAAAATGTGCCAGCACTGAAGAACCGCCTTGCATTGAGGTTTTCCAAGAGGTACAGCGAGCCTGCCAAGAAAGCATCTGGCCTGCACTAACAGCTTGCTGTCTTCAGTACAGGCCTTCATAATGCCAGTCACGCTGCTCTTGCAAAAATCCCTTAATGTCTGAAAGAGACAAAGAAAAAAAAAAAAAAGCATTTTATTTTAAAAATTCACTCTTATAAAATTAACTTGCTGATCAGAAAATAACTGAGAACACCTCTGCTAAACAAAATTAACTTTCATCCCTCCATGTTCATGCACATTTGCTTATAAATTTTCTATCATGAGCATGTGAAAAGAAATTGCATAGTTTTAAGAACTAGTTATTTGAAGGTAAAGAGAGGGTTTATATGTACAATACAGGTATAGTATATGAATTCTAGTCATCAGGAGTTCGTAGTCAAAAAAATGCTACTACAGGCCCAATTATTAAGCCTTAGACACAAAACTAATAGCACAACCTTACTTTATGGTCCAAACTCTCTTGGACACTTATAAATTTTAATGAAAAAGACACTCATTTGTTAAATCTTAAGTTGGAAACTCAACTGACAATAAATGCAACACCTAGTATACATATATACTAGATATATATGTATATCTAGTATACTAATATAATATATATGTAATATCTTACTGATTCATGAGAATTAACTGATACCTATAGTTATTGCATTTTTAAACTACTTACAAAAGAGTTTTCAGTGCCGATAGTTGGGGCTATGATCGATGGTGTGGGATTGAATCCATATGCACATTGAGCTTCATTTCATTGTCAAGAATTTGAACAAGCTGTTGCATGGATGGAAGGTGACCAGATTCCAACTTAGACCACACAGGTACATCTACAAAAATAAATAGTACCGCCCTCTCCAAATTAAAGATGATTCTATAATAGACATCCATTCTACAAATATGTACTGTACTGTATGCACACAGCTGGACACAGAATTAAGCTTTCTGCTTTTATGGAGTTTACATTCTAGTAGAGGAAGCAGAAAAAGAACTATACAACAGCTACAAAATCACCCTTGTATACTAAAAATTAAAACGAGAAGATGCTACGAGAGGGACATATGAGGCTGGGGAGGAGCCTTGTACTTACTATTATTAAAACAGATATTATTAAAATTGAGAGATATTATTATTAAACATAAAAGCTAAATTACAGAAGAATGGTACGAAGGAGGCTGAAGAGGTAAGCAGGGATTAGATCAGGGATCAAAAAACTATAAAGGGTCAGAGAACAAGTATGTTTAGTTCAAGAAGATATACAGTCTGTCCCAGCTACTTAAGATCCATTATAGTCCAATAGCAGTAACAGGCAACAGATAAAGGAATGGGCATGGCTGTGTTCTAATAAACAAAGCTGTGTTTTTATTTACAAAGCAGGAAGCAGAAGATATGGTACACAGGGCCATAGTTTGCCCACGCCTACACTACATCATGCAGGGCCTTCTGTCCAGGTTAAATGTTCTGGTCTTTATATTGAGAACAAAATAAAGCCATTTAATAAATTTGAGGCAGTGAAGCAACAAGATGAAAGGTGCATTTAAAAAAATCTTTTAAGTAACTGTTTGGAGCAGGTGTCAGCAAATTTTTCTGTATAAAGCCAGACAGTAAATATTTTGGACTTTACAAACCAAGAGGCAAAATCAAGGATATTATATAGGCACTGACACAAATTTTTCATTGATGAAACACAAAACCCTAGGTATGAGCACTAAAATTTGAATTTCATGTAATGTCCACGTCACAAAATATTCTTTTGATTGTTTATCCATGAAAAAATGTAAAAAGGAATTCTCTAGGGGTACAGTGGTTAGGACTTAGCATTTTCACTGCAAGGGCCTGGGTTCAATCCTGGGTTGGGGAACTAAGACCCTGCAAATCACCCTGCGCAGCCAAAAAAACACCCAACAAAACCTAAGTGCCACCTAGCAACAGTGGATGGCCCCAGAGATTATCACACTCAGCGAAGCAGGCCAGACAGAGAAAGACAAGTACCATATGGCATCACTGATACGTGCGATCTTAAAGAAAAAGACACAAAGGAGCTTATTCACAAAACAGAAAGACTCACAGACACGGAAAACAAACTTAGGGCCACCGAAGAGGTAAGGGGTTAGGCAGAAGGATAAACTAGGAGGCTAGGATTAACATATATATATTGCTTCCCATAAAATAAAAAAATAAGGATTTACTATATAGCACAGGAAAATGTACTCAATATTAACAACTCAGAAGGGAAAATAATCCAAAAAAGTATATATATAGGAATCACTGTGCTGTATATTTGAAAACTACGGGACATTATAAATCAATGTCAATTAAAAACAATTTTTAGTAAAAATAAGTAAGTAAATAAATTTTATAACTGTCAAAGCCATTGTTAGCTCATAGGCCATACTATACTTGCCAACCTCTGGTTCAGACAATATGTTAAAGGGTAACAAGATAATTGTGGCTTGGATTAGGGTGGTTAGCAATGAAGATAAACAGAAGCTGATCTTTGAAAACTGTAAAAAGTAGAATCGAGAAAAATTGGTAATCCATTAGATATGGAGAGTAAGTGATGTTATCCTAGGTTTCTGACGTGAGCACCTGGGTAGAATGATAATGGCGCCATTAAATAAGAGAGAAATGCCAGGAAAGAAGCAGACGGAGTGTCACAGAACTGCAGGAAGCAGAGGTAACCAACCATCTGGGAGCAGCCAATGCGTAGGGTTCTGGGCTACACACAGAACACAGAAGAGAGGTCTAGGACTCTCCAGACTATACATTCAAGGGTCATCACACACACGTTATTCTAAAACCATGGGAGTAGCTGAGGACCATACAAGGATATAATTTAGCATATTGTGAAAAACAGAAAAGCCTGATGCTCAGCATAAATCATTTAAAATTTACTACAAAATGCAAACTATTCAGAACCTACCATTCAAAGTTATCTCAAATGCACCTGTTGACATACACTGGTTCTCAATCATGTTGCTCAAGAAGAATACCATCATACATGCATAGACCTAAAGGAAAATACAATAAAATACAACAGGTTAAGTCAGTCTCAAATCAAAACAACATGACAAGTAATCTTTTAAATACAGTCTCATTTTTATTTGGTAACTGTTCTTTTTAAATCTACCTGAAGATTATATACAATAACTCCCTTTCCATATATTCAGATAATGTACACATAAAACTGCAACACTAATTTGCAGCTCTATACATTCTGAAGACTTTATATATGTTATTCCTAATATAAAGATAAAATTTCTAGGGACTTCCTTGGTGGTCCAGTGGTTAAGACTCCACACTCCCACTTCAGGGGGCTTGGGTGTGATCCCTGGTTGGGGAACTAAGATTCCACATGTGGCCAAAAAATTGGAAAAAAAAAAAAAAAAAAGATAAAATTTCTAAAAATCTCATAAAGGCTTAGTAAGTTAAACAAAAGATAGTACAGCCACTATGGAGAACAGTGTGGAAATTCCTTAAAAAACTGGAAATAGAACTGCCCTATGACCCAGCAATCCCACTTCTGGGCATACACACCGAGGAAACCAGATCTGAAAGAGACACGTGCACCCCAGTGTTCATCGCAGCACTGTTTATAATAGCCAGGACATGGAAGCAACCTAGGTGCCCATCAGCAGACGAATGGATAAGGAAGCTGTGGTACATATACACCATGGAATATTACTCAGCCATTAAAAAGAATTCATTTGAATCAGTTCTAATGAGATGGATGAAACCGGAGCCCATTATACAGAGTGAAGTAAGCCAGAAAGATAAAGAACATTACAGCATACTAACACATGTATATGGAATTTAGAAAGATGGTAACGACAACCCTATATGCAAAACAGAAAAAGAGACACAGAAGTACAGAACAGACTTTGGGACTCTGCGGGAGAAGGGGAGGGTGGGATGTTTCGAGAGAACAGCATTGAAACAAGTATACTGTCAAGTGTGAAACAGACCACCAGCCCAGGTTGGATGCATGAGACAAGTGCTCAGGGCTGGTGCACTGGGAAGACCCAGAGGGATGGGATGGGGAGGGAGGTGGGAGGGGGAATTGGGATGGGGAACACATGTAAATCCATGGCTGATTTATGTCAATGTGTGGCAAAAACCACTACAATATTGTAAAGTAATTAGCCTCCAACTAATAAAAATAAATGGAAAAAAAAAAAAAAGAATACCAGCTTAAGATGGATTCATTTTAGCATTTTTATGATCTAATGTATGAATTCCCAAGGGACTAGTGATGCAATCATCAGCAATCCCATGTATTCAATACAACCTGTCCATGTTCCAAACCAGTCATGTGAAGTCAAACCAGAAAAAAGTAGGTTAGAAAGCACTGGCATATTAAGTTATTCATTCACTTTCTGAAGGCAAATCCATACCCTCCCAAGACATTAAAAGCTCCTGCTGGACAGAGAGGTTTTAATTTTAACAAAATCACCCAATCGAAAGCAGGATGTAGTAAGGATGTCAATTCACAGCCAGCTGCTTCAGAAAAATAAATTAAAATGCCTACAGCAGATGAGAAGACGCTTTCCCCTAGTCCCACTTGAGCCAGGTGGGCTCTGATTTCATAGAAGTTATCCCAGCATTTAGGGACAAAGTCTGCTTTCAGGAGAACAACACACAGGGAAGGGTCATGAAAGCTAGAGCTTTCAGGTATCCTCTTCCACAGTAGATCAACGACGTTTTAAGTCTATGCAAGTAAACTGCACTAAAGATAATGTGGAATCAACAGAATTAACAAATATAGCACAAAACATTGTCATAAGTGCTCTTAATCCTATGTAAGTCAACATTTTGTTAATAAGAGTACATACACATCCCAATTAAAAGTAGCACCTGAGGATGTTTATGTTAAGAAGTCTTGCCTGCTACTGGAAATTAACTGATTCCGTAAGAAAAAGAACAGCTTTGTTATGAGCTGGCTAAAGGCTGTCTCAGCATTAGAACTAATGGATAAGACAGAGGACTCCAAAAGACAGTAATGCTTAGAAGGAAATCTAAGCAATATCATTCAAGAGAGAAAGAAAATTTAGTCTTATTTCTCATAGAAGAAAGGTAGACCCTGCAGAAAAAATGATTTTATGTAAAATAGATGAGAGCTCCAGAAAACAGTATGCTCCACCAAGACCCCACAAAGAAAAAAATAGCACAAGATCCTTACGTATACTTATACTTAACTTTTTTCCAGTTAATTTGCTCTAGACACCTCATGGACAGAAATGTCAAAGAACAAATAATAAAAACAGAGAGTTGGATAAGAGTAAATCGGTGGAAATCTCATTTTTAATGTGAATAAACCTATGAATACTCAATACTTCGTATAAAAGGCTTACATAATGTATCCATTGTTCTGCTGTCTGACTTGGCCCAAGTTACACAATCAAAATCAGGTATGAAATTATTCTGTGCCCAGGTTCTACTAAAGTAACACCTCTCTATCTTTCAAACAATAAAACATAAGACCTAATCATTCTCAATATATAAATATGGAGACTAAGGCCAAAGGAAGTTAAGTGCTTTGCCAAGAGGGAAAAAAAGAAAAAGAACAAAACAGCTTTAAGTTGAAACAGCACATGTAAATGGCAAAAAGTACTTAAAAAAAAGAAAAACCCACTAGACTATTTCACTGACAACCTAAAAACCTACAGGTATCAAACCCATTACATTACATACCTTATTTTCTTGGCCCCACTGCCAGATGCTAGGAGCTTGCATGCCAAAGAAAGCAAAAGGATCCTTGCCAACAATTATTAAGCCTATTAATACGAGCTTGAAGACTGACAGGAAAGATGCTATGTGTCTATCAAAAGAACAGAAATAAATTAATCAGAAGCTGCAATTTCTCATCTGTTTCAAAATTTCATAACTCAAGTCCATGTGTATAGACATTTTTTAAACACTAAATCTAAAAACTTCTAGATATACCAGGATAAAGCTAGTAACTAATTTCTTCTCTTCAGTAAGTCTTTGTTGTTTATCCATTTTAAATATAGCAGTGTGTACCTGTCCATCCAAAACGCCCATAACTAAATTTTATTGTGCAGCATAAAACAAAAAAGTTTAAGATCTTTGAATCAATCAAAAATTAATTTCTAAAATTATATATAGCACTGGTCTCTACAGATACTATTATTTTAACAGAACACAATTTTGTACCAATTAACTTGATTTATTGCCTCAATATAAATTAAGAAAACACATATTTAGAAGGGTTGCCATCTCTGAAATGATTTTCCTCTTTTCCTTCTTACAGAAAAATTCTTTGGTATTTGGCTCAAATAAACTTGCTATTTACAAAACTGTTCTCTGTGAAGTATAACCAACTAAGAAATTATAATAACCAAGGAAAGTTAAAATTCAACCAATTCACAAAAGTTGATTGACAAATGAGAAAAAATTCACTTAAAAACTCTCTAATAAGCCAACATTTACTTACCTATATATTGGTTGAGGGAGGTAATTCTCTCCTTCTATGCGGATGTCAGGGTACCGCTGGCTGATAACCCGCATGTACTCCTCAAACACCCGCCTGTAGCCTCAGGAAACACTGCAGAAAAATAAAAGTGTTTTCGTTAAGTGCTTTAGAATATGGCTAGGCTTATTTTGTAGTTATGGGACCTCCTTGGTGACTCAGTGGTAAGAAAAAAAAAATCTGCCTGCCAATGCAGGAGAGACAGATTCGATCCCTGAGTCAAGAAGATCCCCTGGAGAAGGAAACGGCAACCCACTCCAGTATTTTTGCCTGGAAAATCCCATGGACAGAGGAGCCTGGCAGGCTATATAGTCCATGGGATCGCAAAAGAGTCTGATATAACTTACCGACTAAACAACAATGTTTTATAGTTATATAAAACCTAAAAATTATTACCAAGATTAAAAATCTTTCTCAAAACAGTCATATATATTAGTAATGACTGATGGTGTATAAATGGACTTTTCTCACAAATGAGTTATCTTACCTTCAAGTAAGTCCTCCTATTAGAACATTAAACTTTATAGATGTGGGTTATTATTGGAAGAAGCAAATGCCTATTTACAGAAGTCACCATATTCTCAACTTTCAAATACCGTTTTTTTTTGTTTATCAACAATTGTATAAACAATGAAATGAAAACAACTCATTTATCTGAATTAGAGACATTCAAAATCTGGACACAGGGCACTTTCCTGGTGGTCCAGTGGTTAAGAATCTGCCTGCCAATGCAGGGGACGTGGGTCATCCTTAGTCCAGGAAGATTCCATGTACCACAGAGCAAATAAGGCCCTGCGCCACAACCATGGAAGCCTCGCTCTAGGGCCCACGCCCTGCAACAAGAGAAGCTACCACAACGAGAAGCCCATCAACAGCAAAGAAAAGTAGTCCTCCCTTGCCGTAACTAGAAAAAGCATTGTGCATAGAGATGAAGACCCAGAGAAGCCAATAATAAATAAATATAATTAAAAAAAAATCTGGGCACAGGAATCTTAAAAAAATACTAAGGCATTAGACACGACATGTTGTTTCTTATTCCCATTCTATCCTTAACTGGGCAAACATGCCTGCTCAATCACAATAAAAGAAACTTTAAAATTTCTTAGATCCTGACTCTCTACTTTACAAATAAAAACAGACTGAGAAGATACTTTTTAGCAAAGACAGTAATCCATGTCATTACTCCAGAAATTAAGTCAACAGCATCCAATCATCTCCATTAAAATCTCTGAATAACTAAACTGTGGATCTATATGTTGCTCCAGGAAGAAAAGGAAGATATGCCACCAGAATGTATATACAGGGGGAAAAAAGTACATTGAAAACTTACTAGTAAGACACTGATTAAAGAAACTGAAGACACGAATAAATGAAAACATTTCATGTCCGTGGATCAGAAAAATTTACATTGTTAAAATGTCCATACTTTCTCCAAAGCAACTGACAGATTTAACGCAATGCCTAACAAAACTGCAACGACATTTTTCACAGAAATAGAACAAACAGTTCTAGTATTTGTATAAAACCAGAAAAGACCCCAAGTAGCCAAAGAAATCTTTAGAAAGAATAAAGCTGGAGGCACCATGCTTCCTTACTTCAATGTTACTAAGCTACAGTATGTATGGCAGGTATGTCAAGGCATAGATCAACGAGACAGGATCCAGAAATGAAACCCACACATATATGCTCAAGTAATTTATAACAGAGGAGCCAAGAATATACAATGGGAAAAGGATAGTCTCTTTAATAAATGGTGTTGGGGAAAGTGGACATGCAAAGAATGAAATGAGATCACTGTCTTACATCATACACAGAAATCAACTCAAAATGGGAGTTGAACAGAAGATCTGAAACCATTAAAACTCCTAGAAGAAAACACAGGGCTTAGCTCCTTGACATTGTTCCTCACAAGTGAATTTTTTGAACTTGACATCAAAAGCAAAAATCAGTAAGTGGAGCTACAACAAACTAAAAAGCTTTTGCACCATCAACAAACCACCCACAAACAAAATGAAAGGGCAATCTACAGAATGGGACAAAATACTTGCATATATAACTTCCAATAAGGGGTTAATATCCAAAATATATAAGAAATTCATAGAATTCAATAGCCAAAAAAAATCAATAGTCTACTTCAAAAATGGGCACCAGGGGAATTCTCTAGCAGTCCAGTGGTTAGAACCCAGTGCTTTCCCTGTGGGAGACTGGGTTCAATCCCTGGTCCAGGAACTAAGATCCGGCGAGCTGCAGTGTGGCCAAAACAAAGAAGAAAACATGGGCAAAGAACCTGAATAGACATTTTTACAAAAGAGACATAAATATGGCCCACAAACACTTGAAAAAATGCTCAACATCATTAATCAACAGGGAAATGCAAATCAAAACCACAATGAGTTGTCACCTCATACCTGTTAGGATGTCTATCACCAAAAACACAACATAAAGCAATGAAGGTACCACGCGGTGGGAGGAACCAGGATCAGTCATTGATCGCAGGGCGAAACCCGAGGTGCCAGCTTTTCAATCATGCAGTCATCCAGGAAAAAAAAATTAGCAAGCACCACCATCACCAGCCCAAAGTAACAGCATCAAATTTACATCTGACGGGGAGAATGCGTCCAAATATTAGTAGATCGCAATGTAAGAAAACTCATTAAAAAAAAACAAATTTACCACTCTTTCTTTACAAGTAATACTTCTACACTGAGAATGAAAATCTCACAAAAGCTAAGTATGAAATTTTTGCAAAAGGAGACAAGTCTCTATTAACTAAACAAAGGAACTTAAGAATCTCCAGGCACTTTATCTTCACTAATAAACATTTACTTTATCCAACATTTTATTATTACTATGGTTAGATTCATCAAGTATTGGTCTTTTTGCCACAACTGCTTTCTATATAAGAGAATTTTAATGCTGCTTTTCTTTTCAAGATATTAAAAAAATAATGTAAAGCACTTATGTACCTTTTTATACTGTGCATGTAGTTCAAACCAGTCAATGGGTGAATCAAACCAGACAATCCTAAAGGAAATCAACCCTGAGTATTCATCGGAAGGACTGATGCTGAAGCTGAAACTCCAATACTTTGGCCTCCTGATGCAAAGAGCCAACTCATTGGAAAAGACCCTGATGCTGGGAAAGATTGAGGGCAAAAGGCGTAGAGGGCAGCAGAAGATGAGACGGTTAGAGAGCATCACCAACTCAATGGACATGAATTCGAGTAAACTCCAGGAAATAGTGAAGGACAGAGAAGCCTGATCACAAAGAATCAGGACTGAGCGACTGAATAGCAACAACTTACACACCTAACTGCCTTGAAACCAAGAAATGCCACATGATTTCAATGCCTAAGTTTGCATCAGTATTTACAATGGAGTTGATGATCTAAAATGATAACATCTAACTTTTAATGCAGTATTTGTGAGCTGGAGACTTATTTGAGTTGAAATTTCCTTTTTTATAGATGAAGAGGAAAAAACTGAATCTCAGAGAGATCAAGTGACTTCAGGTATAGTCCCCCTTAGTCAGGGCTGAGACTGGAACACAGACTGTGATTTCAGATCCTAGGCCCTTTCCATTAAACCTCAACGAAACAGTTAGATGGTGTAAGAGCTAACTTTCCCTGTGTCCACAAATCTCTGCTACTTCAAGGCTACAATCAAGGACCCATAAAGTAGCAGAGGTCTCTTGAGGTTCTTCTGATGAAGATACAGATTCTTCCTCTGGGGGAACTAAGCCTGTGGGCCCCAACAATCCTCATGTTTGCTCTAGGAGTTCCAAGCCTTCTTCAAGGGAAGCCCCAAGAGGCCCAGCTAGAGAGGAATGTCTAAGTACAGGCAACGCACAGGTTAGACTCCTCCCAGTCACCCAGTTTCCTGGCTACTGTTAGCTTTCTGCACTAACCTAAGTCTGTCCTTGGTTCTCCTGGTCCCAGCTCCTCAGTAAAGTCTCAGATCTTTGTATCGAACTCCACACCGTAATCGTGAATCAACCCATAGTCTTGACATCTAAAAAGGACTTTAAATCTGTAACTTGCTTCAAATTTCCAGTTATAAAATGGATAAGTCATGGGGATGTATAATGTACAACATGGTGACTATAAACTAATAATACTGTATTTCATATATGAATGTAGCTGGGAGAGCAGCTCTTAAAATCAAGTTTTCGGCACAGAAAAAAAAAACCCAACAATGTAACTATGTCTATAATGACAGATGTTAACTGGACTTATTGTGTGATTATTTTGCAATATATGCAAATATCAAGTCAATACACTGTACACCTAAAACTGTTATATCTCAAAACAAAACACTGTACATTTATTTCTGAAAAATGAAGCAATTTACAAGACTGACAACATATTCTTAGACAAGTTTACTCATACATAAATAAACACTCCTCCCTATATTTGCCTTCAGATCTGTGAAGAAAACACAAGTAACTTTTTTCCTATATAATGACTTCCCCCAAATGTTCAAATTGTTTTGAAATAGTAATCATTACTGCTGACAGATGTTTCCCAAAATAAAACATATCTAGTGTTTATTGAGGTACGAGAGATGTCAAATTAAAGGCACACATGGTAAGGAGTCAGTAATTACTTCACATCTACCACCACACCCAGCTCTTTCAACTTTTCCACTCTTTCTGGGTCAGTGAGTAAAACTATGTAACTCATAGAATACCTTCAACAAAATAAGTATGTGAACATATTAAAAACATGTTGTAGCTGCTGCCTCTCCCTTCCGCCCCTGAACCAATGTCCTTAAGAAGTAAGTTAAACCATGGGAATATTAGTCCGCCTGCAGTGCAGGAAGCACAGGAGACCTGGGTTCAATCCCTGGGTCGGGAAGATCCCCTGGAGAAGGAAATGACAACCCACTCCAGTATTCTTGCCTGGGAAATCCCATGGAGAGGAGCCTGGCAGGCTACAATCCATGGGGTCGCAAAAGAGTCGGACACGACTTAGCAACTAAACATATAATCACTTTGCAAATCTCTTCCTTGTAATACAAAAATACCTTACAATAAGAAGCAACGTTTGCAGTGGCTAAATGTAAAATATTTCACATAGTACTTCTCAAAGATCAATTTTCTAAAAGACAGAACCTGCATACAAACTAGATGATCCTTCTGTGATGAATAGAAAGGAAATTTAGGAATGGCCGTGTTGTTTCAAATACATTCTGTTATTGTTTCAGTCCATTATGTTTCAGTCTAACTCATGGTACCAACCATCCCACTTTTCCTTTTCTACACCAACATCTGCCCATAACTGTAGTCAAATGCCTGCTTACATCAAACCCCACCCCTCCTATTTCGTTACTAAGGGAAAACAGGGCAAAATCTCAGCTATTTATTGTTATGAAATAAAACCTTGTGAGTTCTTTCTATTTCTTGCATCTCTTGAACTTACCACCCCACCCCCTTTTATTTAGAATAATCTCCCCTCCAATCATCCAACACATAGGATTGGCTCCTGTTTATACAATAAAACTCAACTTCCTGCCAGTACCTGATGTTCTAGAAATGCAAACCTGCCACAGGAAGACCTGAGTGCCTTGTCTAAAAAGGAAGAACCAGGATTTTAGAAAGTAACTATCACGGTTTCCCTAGTGGTTCAGTGGCTGAGAATCTGTGCTCCCAATGCAGGGGGCCCAGAGTTGACCCCTGCTCAGGGAACTAAAGGCCAATAACTAGGAGTGAACATGCAGCGATAAAGACTGAAGACCCGGCACGGCCAAATAAATAAATATTTGTTTAAAAGGTAACTCTCTCCAGACAGGTGAACATTTAATCAGAGCTACTGTGGGCAGTGGAGAAGGCAATGGCACCCCACTCCAGTCCTCTTGCCTGGGAAATCCCATGGACGGAGGAGCCCGGTGGGCTGCAGTCCATGCGGTCGCGAAGAGTCGGGCACGGCTGAGCGACTTCACTTTCACTTCTCACTTTCACGCGCTGGAGAAGGAATGGCAGCCCACCCCAGTGTTCCTGCCTGGAGGATCCCGGGGACGGCGGAGCCCGGTGGGCTGCCGTCTACGGGGTCGCACAGAGCCGGACACGACTGGAGCGACTTAGCAGCAGCGGCAGCATTGTGGGTAGAGAGGGGTAATCTTTTAAAAGGACTAGGGCGAGGAGATGAATCAATCTTCAAAGAGAAAACAATTAAATTTTTTACTGAGGAAAGTACGCGTGTGAGCCAGGGGCAGAGTGAAGGAGCCCCCTCAGACGGCTCAGTCTCACATGTCAGCCCATCCTCAGGCAGAGGTGCACTCCTGCCTTTGGATTCTGCACTATTCTTCTAGCAATTTTAAACGGATTTCCAAATACGTTGTTTAAACCGGTTTAAATTGGGTTTCTCTACTTGCATTCTAAGAATTCCAACTAATGTTTACCTGTGCTGAACCCAGAAAATCAGAAAGGTATTTGGTAAAGAGCATGTCTTCTAACTATCAACAATCCAATAGTTCACTGATCATTGAAAACTGCATTTTTAGACGTAATCTTTATTTCTCCTTGTTCTGTTCAGTAGACAAACTAGTAATAGGCATTTGTCTAGTGCATCTCCTGCTACGCTAAGTGCTTTAAGCAATGAAATCTGAACAAGGGCATCTATAAACCATATAAGAAACAAGATATTTGGGGTGAATAGACAAACCTGATAAATGCTTTTTAAGAAAAACTACAAACAAGAATGCTTACACAGTGTTCATAGCGGCACTAAATATTATGTTACATATAATATAATAATATTATATATTATAAATATAATAGCAAAGACATGAAAGCAACCTAAATGTCCACTGACGGATGGATAAAGAAAATTTAGTACCTATATACAACGGAATATTACTCAACCAGGAAAAAGAATAAAACAATGCCATTTGCAGCAATATGAACGGACCCGGTAATTATCATACTAAGTGAAGTTAAGTCAGACAATGCAAATGAATTTATGCAAAAAACAAAAATAAGACTCACAGACAGAGAAAACAAACCTACGATTACCAAAGGCAAAATGTAGGAGAGAGGTAAATTAGCAACTTGCAATTAACAGATAAACACTACTATATACAAAACAGATAAACAACAAAGACTTACTGTATAGTACAGGGAACTATATTCATTATGCTGTAATACCTCTAACGGAAAAAAAATCTAAAAAAATAATTGAACCACTATGCTGTACACCCAAAATACTGTAAATCAACTGCACTATATTTCAATTTAAAAAAAAGGGCATACACACTCTGACTGAAGATCAAAATGGAGACCAGAATTCACTCAGGATTTTTAAAAGCTGCAAAACTTTTAAACAGGTATGAGCTTACCAGGTTTAAGAACAATATTAAATATGAAATCAAATTATGTCTCTTCCACTTGCCTAACTCTCGGAACACTGCAGTGGCCACCATGGTAAAAACACCTGGGATTACAAAATACAACAGCTAACAAAAGCTTCTAAGAGTCCAGGTTTCTTGAGTTTATTCCAAAGATTTCACAAACCTAAAATTCAGTAAATGATCTGTTTTTATTCTCTTTATTTTTTGTCTTTTTCTTGAGGTCACTAGTTTCTAGTTTCCCTATATCTTTGGCACAACATTTCAGGAAATCTTTTGCTGCAGACTAGTCCATAAAGATGGAGAAGGCAATGGCACCCCACTCCAGTCCTCTTGCCTGGAAAATCCCATGGACGGAGAAGCCTGGTAGGCTGCAGTCCATGGGGTGGATAAGAGTCGGACACAACTGAGCGACTTCACTTTCATTTTTCACTTTCATGCATTGGAGAAGGAAATGGCAACCCACTCCAGGGTTCTTGCTTGGAGAATCCCAGGGACGGGGGAGCCTGGTGGGCTGCCGTCTATGGGGTCGCAAAGAGTCGGACATGACTGAAGCGACTTAGCAGCAGCAGTCCATAAAGAACTAATAAACTGTATAAGTTCCTCAGCTCTTTGTGGGGAAGGGATTTTCTCTCTTTAATCTGGAAAGCATTTCTCATCAACAGATTTATAAGGTATGAAGCCACTCAGTAAAAGTGATTTGACGAAAGCATTCAATAAATGGCAACTCACCTGCATTATGCAAGAATTTTTGTCTCAACTTAAAATATTTCACATAATTCCACGCTTTTATTCTTTTCAATACATTGTTTTAAATTGAGGTGTAATTCACATGCCATAAAGTTCATCCTCAGTGCATTTTTATAACTTATCAGAATGATTAGGAAAAAAACAACAACAACATAGTGTTCTATGCTAATTCACTGGCCAAACTAGAGGTGTCTCCAAGCTGCTTTGCTGCCTCTCTCACGCTTTCAGCAGCATGTTGTAGACTGACTTCAGGTAATTAGAATAAACTCAATAAAAAGACCAGAAACCTTAGAAAGAAAACCACAAAGAGGAACCCTAGAAAGAAAACCACCAACAGGAGAAGTAGTAGGGGTATCTCAGAAACAAGAGCAGCAGGAAGATGACGGACGATAGCACGATGAATTCTGGAAGGTGAGCCCCGCCAGTAAAGATGGCAGCCAGGTAAAATAGGTTATTGAGTATGGAGTACATTCAAAACTGACGTTTCACATGCATCACATTCTGCGCCTGAAAGCCACCAAATTGAAGTAGAGGTTGACCAGGGAAAAGCCCACCTGAAAGGAACAATATGAGAAAGCGCCGTTCAACACTCCACTTAGAAACTTTCAAGTGGGGGTGAGCGGGAGAAGACAGGTTATGTCATGGCCCGAGTGGACTAGCATGGGACTGTATTCGTTGTTTTGATAAATACTTGATGGCAGGTCATGGTTTCAGGTTCTAGATATTCAGCAACAAAGCAAAACAGACAAAGATCTATGCTGCTGCCATGCCGGCAACATTCTAATGAAGAAAAGAGTAAGTTGGTAACAGTCTAATGGAGAGGATACAATTCATCCATTGATAATATCTGAAGCTGTTTTCCTTGTCTTGCTTGAGAAACAGGAATGAAAAAAGTGAAACACCTGAGGGACTATGCAAAAACTGTCACAAATTCAAAGAGTAGAAACAGCAAAAAAAAAAAAAAAAAAAAAAGATTCAAAATAAAAGTCTACATCCAAAAATATTCTGCAAGAAGAAAAAAAGAATGATAAAAGAGATAAGGGAGGACTGTAAGAAACCAAAAAGCAGAATTAAAAAAATATATATATTTTGAGGCCCTAAAAGAAGAAAATTGATGGGTGGAAAACTGAATCAGTAACAGGTGAATAATACATAAAAATTACAGATCTGAGTAGTATCATCAATAGAGGGAGTTTGTTGATAAACCAGGTTTTTTTCCTATAGAAAACACCCTGAGAGACCACAGAATATTTACAACAATTGATCACAATTGGTCACAAAGAAAGCCCAATAAGTATGTGGATGAAGAATGTCATCAGCTATCTCAGTAAGCAAAGGATGCTGCAACCATTAAGCCATCAGCCACTGCAGACGCCCCCAGCTTCGCACCCTGAGGGGATTCAGGATGGAGAAAAATAGGATATAGGACATAGACAGTTAAAGTACATATCAAAGAAATTTCAGTAAGCCCAAACTCTTGCAACCTCCAATATATAGAAGAGCGCTAAATTCATTAACTTGAGAGGTTCTTCTTTCATTAACAGTAATCTTCTGATGCTCTGATAACCATTTGTTTTGTTTTTTTTTTTTCTGCAAAAACTCCTGGTTCCTCCCCTACCTCTTGGTAATAGTCCCTTGTTGATGAGAGGCTGTCTCCCAGGGCTCAGTCCTCAGTATGTCCGTGGAATAAAATATAACAGCAAATGTCACGTTCTCTAATTACAGAGCAATAAACTAGTGAATTCTTTTTTTTTTTTAAACTAGTGAATTCTAAAAAACCCAACTCACTTTAAGATCTTCTAGTAAGAGTATTACCTAGTTTAACTATGTCAAAATTTTAAATGTGATACCCATTAATGTAATCATAATATTTTACTTCTACGGATTTATTTAGTTTATGGAAATAATTGGACAAGTACACTAGATAACTGACAGTCACCTAAACAAAGTAACTGTATGGAAAATGAGGACCAACGTAGGACTTCTCTGGTGGACCAGTGGTTAAGAATCCACTTGCCAATGCAGGGGACACAGGTTCAACTCCTGGTCTGAGAAGATTCCGTAAGCCCAGGCAGCACAACTGCTGAAGCCCACGTGCCCCAGAGCCCATGCTCTGCAGCGAGAGAAGCCCCTGCAGCCAGAAGCCTGTGCACAGAGACCAGAGAAAGCCTGTGCGCAGCAAGGAAGACGCCGGTACAGCCAAAAATAAACACATTCTAAAAAAAGGACAATCAGGGCAAACATGAACCTTAAACAAAAGACTGAGCAGCCGACTTCCCTATAGCTCAGATGGTAAAGAATCTGCCTGTGATGCAGGAGATCCAGGTTTCATCCCTGGGTCAGGAAGATCCCCTGGAGAAGGAAATGGCAACCCACTCCAGTACTCTTGCCTGGAGAATCCCACGGACAGAGGGGCCTGGCGGGGGACAGTCCAGTGGGTCACAAAGAGTCGGAAGTGACTAAGTGACTAACACAAAAAGAATACCTATCTTATGGAATATGATGCCTGTTGATACAGAACAGTATTTACTGATATGAATGGGTAAGTGATGGAGGGGAAGGCAAATTTCATAAACCATACAACTATCAACTATGAACTCATTAATATAAAATATAGCATGTGTCTATGTGAAGAGTCAGCTTGAAGGATGATTCTTCAAAATGTTATCAAAGAGCTACAAGGTTTTTCATTTTCTTCTATATACTTCCTCTTTTTATTATTTTTACAACAAACAAGTTATTTTCAGAGTGAAACCGAGAGGGAACTTGTGGGGCTCCTGGGCACAGAAGCCTTTTTGTCCTCTGTTTCTCGTAGCCAAGACTCTAACCTCCAGGACACTCCCTGAGTTTCAAAGGGCAGATGGAACAGTTGCTTATAAGAAAAGGAGCAGCCAAGAAACCAGCTGAGGTGAGATTTAAGAGACCAGAGAAGCTCCACAAGACCACTTGGGGCCCTGCACCCACCCTAATCCTGTCAGCAACCCCATCCTGAACTACTGTATGAAACTCAGCAAATCCCCCTGGGTTGGGACACAAAGCAGGAGTCTGCTCTGTCTTCCTTTGCCCGGCAAGCCGGTAAGACTATTCTTTTCTGCTGATGTGTTCAGTTGCCAAGCTGTGTCTGACTCCTTTTCAACTCCATGGACTCTAGCCCATCAGGCTCCTCTTCCATGGGATTTCCCAGGCAAGAATACTGGAGAGGGTTGCCACTTCCTTCTCCGAGAGGTTTTCCTGACCCAGGGAAGGCAGATCCTTTTCTACTTCACCCAAAACGCTGTCTTTGAGATTCAATTCTGCACCAGTGTACAAAGAAGCTAAGCTTTCAGCATCTGCTGCTGCTGCTGCTAAGTCACTTCAGTCGTGTCCGACTCTGTGCGACCCCACAGACGGCAGCCCACCAGGCTCCCCCGTCCCTGGGATTCTCCAGGCAAGAACACTGGAGTGGGTTGCCAGTTCCTTCTCCAGTGCATGAAAGTGAAAAGTGAAAGTGAAGCCACTCAGTTGTGTCCGACTCTTCTCGACCCCATGGACTGTAGCCCACCAGGCTCCTCCATACACGGGATTTTCCAGGCAAGAGGACTGCAGTGGGGTGCCATTGCCTGCTCCACCCTTTCAGCATCAAGTCAATAATCTTAATTTTTTCAAGCTGAAAGCCAGTAAGTAAAGCTTTCAAAGGTTTATTTACTGAAGTTACCATTGTAACATTAAAGACTATACAAACAATAAATTACTAAATGGCAGTAGCAGATACACTGCTGGCGTTTGTAACAGATTATCTGACTGCAGCTCTCCCTACTTCCTGTCTGCTCTGCCTCTCTGCTGAGTCAGGCTTCATTTGCATGCGTCCTTCCTTTAGCTAGGAAAGCTCATCCTCTGTATCTCCTGAAGGAGCTCCCCACACCCTTCAAGATTTCATTTCCTTCTCTGCAAAGCCTTCCAGCCTCCTGAACAGGTAATCTTTCCTCCCTCTGGGTTTTTAAGACTTCTTTTAGAACACTCAGAACACAATGTTTTACTGTAACATTGTTTACATGTCTGTCTCTCCTACCAGACAACTGGTTTTTAAACGTTACAGTTTAAAAAAAAAAATCATCCTAAAAATTGAACAGAAAGGGAAAAAAGTGGTATGAAAAAGGGGGCATTAAAAACGAAGGGCTTTGCTGAGGTTTGACAGAAAACAAAA
Organism: Dama dama; assembly: GCF_033118175.1. Lineage (NCBI taxonomy): Eukaryota > Metazoa > Chordata > Mammalia > Artiodactyla > Cervidae > Dama > Dama dama. The sequence goes on along the minus strand of NC_083699.1, from coordinate 4,558,867 downwards.
TTCTGTGAGGCAACTGTCCTTCAATCAAAAAACAAAGAAAAAAAAAAAAACTAAGGGCTTGATGATCAGTTCTTGCTAAAATCTTGTGGCCACGATTTCTGATAAATTTCAGGCTGCATCTCAATCAAGATAAAGTATTTGAAAACATGATTTTCCTTTTTGGAAATGAGAATCATTTCCTAGGCAGGTTGATAAGAAGTCTAGGGGTCCCCAAGGAGAGAGGGGTCTGGAATTCTCAAGGAGGAAGAAAGGTCAATTTTTTTTTTCCTTTCTACATTCCTTAGGATTATATAAAAATAATGAATCCTGCCTGAGGACAGTCTCTGGATTAAACCTTCTGGCTAATCCTGTTATCTTGAAAGGTAAATTATGGGAGTAGGTCTGGTGAGGTCTTTACAACCTCCAGACATTCTTTGGATTCACTGGAGAGTATATAACTCCATTGCTAACACTAGCAAGCGGGTACTGGGTACTCTTTCTGCCCCTTCTGATGTCTATGTCAGAAGCTTTCTCTATCTCCTTTATACTTTAATAAAATTCTATTACACAAAAGCTCTCAGCCATCAAGCCTTGTCTCTGGCCCCGGACTGAATTCTTCTCCTCGGGAGGCAAAGAATCCCAGCATCTTTTCGTGGTTCAGCAACAAGCTTCCAGAAAACAGGAAATATCAATCAGATGAACCAGAGGGCTCCAACTACGCTCTTAAGTGACAAAGATGTATATGAGACACACATACATGCTTTCACCTTTTTCCTTTAAGTTTCTCAACAGTACTTAATAGAATATTAGAAGTAGCAGTTGTAGAGATCCCTTAAAAAACTAGAAATAGAACTGCCATACAACCCAGCAATCCCACTGCTAGGCATACATACCAAGGAAACCAGATCTGAAAGAGACACGTGCACCCCAAAGTTCATCGCAGCACTGTTTACAATAGCCAGGACATGGAAGCAACCTAGATGTCCACTGGCAGAATGAATGTATATGTCCATGTACATATACACCATGGAATATTACTCAGCTATTAAAAAGAATGCACTTGAGTTCATTCTAATGAGGTGGATGAAACTGTAGCCTATTATACAGAGTGAAGTAAGGCAGAAAGAAAAACACCAATACAGTATATTAATGCATATATATGGAATTTAGAAAGATGGCAATGATGACCCTGTATGCGAGACAGTAAAAGAGGCACAGATGTAAAGAATAGACTTTTGGACTCTGTGGGAGAAGGCGAGAGTGGGATGATTTGAGAGAACAGCATTGAAACATGTATATTATCATATGTAAAACAGATCGCCAGTCCAGGTTCGATGCATGAGACGGATGCTCAGGGCCAGTGCACTGGGACGACCCAGAGGGGTGGGATGGGGAGGGAGGTGGGAGGGGGGTTCAAGATGGGGAACACATGTACACCCATGGCTGATTCATGTCAATGTGGCGAAAACCACTACAATATTGTAAAGTAATTAGCCTTCAATTAAAATAAATTAATTTTTAAAAATAAGAATAAATAAAAAAGAAGTAACTGGAATACAACCAACATCCTTATTGTGCAGAAGAACAAGTTGAGAGCTAAAGAGATATATAATTTCCCCTAAGTCATTCAGAAGATAAAAAGGCAGACCTTTTTAGACCTCCAAACTGCTGGTCCAGTAAATGCTCAGCTTCCCAGTAACTACACCATTCAAAATGTATGAGGTTTCTAAATGATATATTAAATTTGATTTTGGCTACCACTTACCTTAATAGCAAACTGTAAGGAAACAATGTTCCAATTTTCTGTAAGAGGAGATAAAACCTTAAAACCATTCATATTTTACTTATATCTAAATGCTCTGAACTGAAGTACTTCATTCATTATTAAGAAGAAACAACTATTATATGCCCGGCAGTCAGTTAGCTCCTGCTGTTTATTTTCAAAATGGTCAAAACAAAATGATGACTAAATTCTATGTATCTTTAAACATACACCACAGTGCCAGGGGCGACAGCTCCCGTTTTACTTCTCTCTATAGCGCTCTACCACTACCCTACTATCTGGATCAACTTCCTATTACTCCTTTATTTCACTGTTCCCAAGCAGTACATTCTTCCCTTTTAGCATCTCTCTAAAAACCAAAATTTATCTCATCATCATTCGTATGTCACAGTTTTAAATGGCCATATTTTTCCCCTTCTGAGTGCCACATAAAATAATGGTGTATCTTAGGTTTTGAGAAATATAATACCTGTTATCTTACAATCTATCATATCTTAGGTTTGGAGAAATATAATCCCTGCAATTTAAGTTTTTAGTTTCAGTTACTATTGACTATTTGGGAGAGATGAAAATTTCTCTGTAGGATTTTGCCCTGGCTGCTCTGTTTTTAGTTTTAAAACTGAACAAAGAAAAGAAACTTATGGTTACCAAAGGGGATGGGGAGGTGGTCAATTAAGAGTTTGGGATTAACGCATATGTACTACTGAATGTAAAACAGATCAACAGGGACCTTCCGCAGAGCACAGGAAACTACACTCAGCATCTTATAACAACCTATCATGGGGAAGAATCTGAAAAAGAAAATATATATAATATATATATCACTTTACATTTTAAACACAACATCATAACCTACACTTCAGTAAAAAAAAAAAAAAGATTCAGGATTCCTCCCCTTTCATTCCCCCCACTACACACACACACATCTGTAAAAAACTATTCTCTCCTTTAACCATTTATCATTAGACATCGCTCCAGAACCGAGAAGCCACCTCTGACACCTCTCATTCCAGGCCACCTCCGGGCCTCAAACATGTCATCCCTGGGAACTAACTGACTCTCAGAAAGACCTCAGACTGCGCCTGTACTTCTACCAGCACCCTCTGTTCCGAGCGCCACTGCCTCCTGCCTGGGCAACTTCAGGAGTCCCCTAAACGGTCTCCCCGTAGCTATCTGCTGTCCCCTGTAAGGGGCTTCCCTAGCGGCTCAGACGGTAAAGCGTCCGCCTGCAGTGCAGGAGACCCAGGTTCGATCCCCGTGTCAGGAAGATCCCCTGGAGGAGGACATGGAAACCCACTCCAGTACTCTTGCCTGGAGAATCCCTGGACAGAGCAGCCTGGTGGGCTACAGTCCAGGGGGTCGCAGTGTTGGACACGACCGAGCGACTGACACACACACAACGTCTTTCCCAGGCTGATACCTGCTGATTTCCCCTTACCGGGGCCTCCAGACCCCCCAGGGTCTGTGCCACCTTCTGTCTGGTCTTTGAGGTCAGGAGCCTTGGCCTCAAGAAATTACGTTCTCTCCTACTATAAGGCCACCGAACGTGTTATTTCCATTGCTCAAAAGTGCTCCCTAAATATACTGTAACCTTCAAATCTCTGTTCAAAGTTCATTTTCTCACGGAAACCTTCCCTGATCCTGTGACTAGGTATCTCTCATACTATATTACTTTCCTATTGCAATTAACACAACGGTAATTTTATGTGTTGTCATGGATTAATGACTGCCTTCTAGTCTTGCCTTTAACATCTATGAGAGCACTGAACTGAACTCCCAGCACCAAACAAAGCATAGACTTGGGGCTCAACTATTTGTTAAACATACAAATATTTGTCTAAAAAACTGTAACTCACAATTTCTCAGATTTCCTCCATTCAGCATTTTACTAATCTTGATTGATATTAACATCCAAATCAGTCTTTGGTCTTTATTTTCTTACCTCCATACTATGAAAGCAAGGCTAAATTGGCATGAATTTAAATTAAAATGTCTTCTAGAAATTGTTTCATTTATCTCTTAAAACTCCATTTAGAAATTGGTTGTCCTAAAATTATAGCAGCGGGTTCGTTAACAAAAATTGGAAAATTCTGATGCATTCTGCTTACGTTTTGAAATCTTAACTTTAATCTGCTATTCTGAGTAAATCAATTGTCAAATGTTGACTAAGTATTAACCATGAAGAGCTGCAGATAATAATCTCTTTAAACTGCAACAACTGATACTATGTTGTATGATTACATGTTAATTCACATATATGGGAGGAAAAAAGCATGCATACAAACACTCCAAACAGTACCTGTCAGAATACATTTATACAAAAATCACAGGAAAAAAATGTGATAAAGGAATTTTAAGTTCTGATCAGAAAACTTCTTTTTTTATGCTTAATGCCTAAACATCCAAGTAAACAGTATAAATTTTCCTCCAAATATGCAACATCCTTAAAGGCATCTAATTCAATGACTTGATCGACTGATGTAATAAACCAAACATTCAGTTATATTGTGCTTCTCAGGAGGCTTTGAGAGGAGCCACCTCTGCCCTGTTCACCAAGTTGTGTTCAGCCTTTGGCACAAGCGTGTCTGAATGAGGATTTACTGAAGAAGTACATGAAAACAGGACAGGAAGTCTGTTGAAGCTACTCTGCATGCTCCCTTCAATTCCATTCTGCATTATTTTGTTCTGTTAGCAATTATAAAAGTGCCACAATTAACAGATGATATATACTGAGTTAAAGAAAGAGTACTCATAATAAATATAAAATAATAAAAGGCAAAAGAAATGGAAAGGAAGGGAAAAATAGCTCATGTACACGCTGCTGTATTTAAAATGGATAACACAAGGACCTGCTGTATAGCCATGGAACTCTGCTCAATGTTACGTGCCAGCCTGGGGGGCTTGGGGGAGAATGGATACATGTGTACCTACGGCTGAGTCCCTCGCTGTTCACCTGAAACCACCACGACACTGCTAATCGGCTACACACCAACACAAAACAAAAGGGTTAAAGTTTGAAAAAGCAAAAGTTTAAAGTTTGGGAAAAAAGAGTTCCCTGTTAACACTGGTAACCAACGAAAAGTTGCACTTCATAGCACTTCGATTTTAAATGGAATTAAAAGAATTTTCACAGATTTATCCTCGTCTTAGCTTCCTTCCTTTCCCAAACAAACCTGCAAATAAATGCCCAAGAGATTCTACCAAAATCAGAAACCAAATACTAACTTTATACAGATGAGTCTCAGGGGGAAAAAGTAACAAACAGGCTAAATTTACCTGTATTTGGTAGGGCATAGGGCGTATTTTTTTAAATTCATTTATTTAATTGGCAGATAATCACTTTACAATATCGTGGTGGTTTTTGCCACACATCGACATGAATCAGCCAGGAGTGCATGAGCCCCCATCCTGAACTGCGCCGCCCCCCCCATCCTTCCCCCTCCCTCCCCCTCCCTCCCCTCCCCCTGCCTCCCCACCCCTTCGTCCCTCTGGGTTGTCCCAGGGCACCGGCTTGAGTGCCCCCTTCATGCACTGAACTTGCACCGGTCCTCTAATTTACATGTGGTAATACACATATTTCAATGCTATTCTCTCAAATCATCCCGCCCTCCCCTTCTCCCACAGAGTCCAAAAGTCTGCTCTTTACATCTGGGTGTCTTCTGCCGTCCTGCATACAGGGTCGTCATTACCATCTTTCTAAATTCCACATATATGCATTAATATACTATTGGTGTTTCTCTTTCTGACTGACTTCACTCTGTATAACAGGCTCCACTTTCATCCACCTCATTAGAACTGACTCAAATGCGTTCTTTTCTTTTATAGCTGAGTAAGTCCACTGTGTTTACCACAGCTTCCTTATCCATTCTCTGCCAACGGACATCTAGATCGCTTCCACGTCCTGGCTATTGTAAACAGTGCTGAAATGAACATTGGGGTACGTGTGTCTCTCTCAATTCTGGTTTCCTCGTGTGTATGCCCAGAAGTGGGACTGCTGGGTCACAAAAGGGCACAGGGCATATTAACAGGTGGTTTTTTTTTTTTTTTTTGCCCTATACAGATTTTTTTTTTTTTTTTTTTTTTAGAGCAAAGAAAGCATTTTGTATGTAACATGCTTAGGAGGACTGCAAAAGAATTTATTAGGACAAGTCTGTACTTCTCTGCTTAAAGAATAAAAGGAAAGAAAAACTAAGTAACAGAAGTTTAACTGAGGGCGCTCCTGGAGGCCTAGTGGGAAAGAATCCGCTTCCCCAATCAGGAGACACCGGTTCCATCCCCGACCCAGGAAGATGCCACAGGGCAAAGAACAACTAAGCCCGCCACAACCACCGAGCCTGCGCTCCAGAGCCCGGGAGCCGCAACGACTGAAGCGCCGGCCCTTCTCGCGCGCTCTGCAACAAGACAAGCCGCCGCAAGAGACACCCGCACGCAACCAGACGGCAGCCACTGCTCATCACAACTAAGGAAAAGCCCGTGCAGCCATTAAGACCCAACACAGCCAAATATAACTAAATACTTTTTTAAAAAGAAGTTCAACTGAAGTACTTATGACTTTTTTGAAGTTTAATTTTAAGAACCGAATGCCTTTCCCTACATTTATTTATACATTTTCAAAACTTTGCTGTGTACCTAAGAGGAAGGTACATTTGTTAAATTATTGTGACAAGTAAACCAATATAAGCAACTGTAAAAGAATATTTTTGAAAAGCACAAATGAAACCCAGAGAGAAGAAATAGAAAAATTACATAACTTGGAAAATGCAGTCTTTTTTTAACTACTTAAATCCAAAAGTATCACACTTAATCCTTAATAATATTTATAAGTTAGTAAGAAGACTGTCACTTCCAAAAAAAAAAAAAAAAGGATGGGGAGGGGGGAGTCAGAACGGTCAAGCCAAAATTCCCATTTACAGTATCACATGAAAGATGATATACAACGATATACGCCAGACACACAGTAAACACTACAGGAAGCTTTTTTTCAATCAGAAAGAAGCAGCAAGGTTTTAGTTTTCACTTCAAAAATCTTATTTTCTGACTTTCTTTAAATGTCACTTAAACTGATTTAATTTTGAAGATTTGCTGAGTCTTTAAGATTGAGCAAAAAGCTAATTGGATAAGCAGAAAATCTAAATTTTAGTACACTTATATTAACACATGAAGCTTGAAAAAACTGATCTTAAATGCATTAAGGCCAACACCAATATTCAAAAATAACAGGATTCTTCAGATTTATTAATCTGACTACCCTCTTCTGGGGGGGGGGGAATCTTTTGAGATACAGGATTCTAATTTCTACAATGTTACAATTTTGGTTTTTGTTTTTCATCGGAGCCTTTCAAACGTTCCCCAACACCACCTATCTTATCGCATGCATTACTATTCTGCTTCTAATACTTAACTAGGTAACAACAAACTTACAGAAAATTGTCAAAAACTGCCGGGTTTGGGGGGATGAGGGATTGCTTTTGCTATTTCTCTTAAGGTCCAAGAGATCTGAAAGGTGGAGAGAGATGCCAGGGCAAGGAACTCCCGGGAGTATGGGGACTGGAGAAGATGCAGTTGTCTGGGAGTGAACGTTTGTCAGAAGAGCAACGTGTTCCTTTTCAAAAACAGTTTGGAAATTGCAAACGGAGAATCAGCTTCCCCATCCAAGCCTATCAGCTATCAGAATCCCTACTCCCTCATCCAAGAGTCAGTTCGGCGGATCCTGGAGAAAAAGACGTCTGTCCCTCGCGGGATCCCTCCAATGACCCAAGTTAACCTTCGTCTAGCCGGGCAGCGAGGCCGCCAGGCGCAACCCGCGGAAGGCGAGAGGCAAACGAACCGAGCGATAAACGCTGGAGCTCCGGCGCTGACACCGCGCCGACTCATACATAACCCACCTCCGCAAGGCAGCCGGATGGCCGTGGCGTGACGCCGCCGACCGGGTCTCCGTACGGACAAGTGTCCCCGCGCCTTCGCCTTTCAGTATTGACCACCCCCCTGCCCCCAATCCCCATTCCATTCATTCGAGGAACCAAAAAAACACAAAAACCAAAGTGAGCGGCTGCGCTTGGAGGCAAGGAGGGCGGCCAGGCCATCCCCGGGAAGAGACCCGGAGGAGGCAGGCGGCGGAAGGCGGCTGGCGCCGTTCTTCCGGGCCGGGGAAGGGTCAGCCCTCTAGGCCGCGGATCCGGGGCCTCGCGTAGTCGGAGGAGCCGAGCAGAGGCGCGGCCGGGAGCCGGCGCACCTACTCACCAAATCTGGAACTTGAGCAGCGGCCCCGTGGCGTACTGCATCTTTAGCCTCTTGCCAGGCACGCCGCCCAAGTTGGCCGAGGCATCGCTGCGGACCACCGCCGACGCCGCCACCAGCAGAAGCAGCAGAAGCCTCATCTTAAAGCAGCCAGCCAGCTCGGCCGCCCTCACGCTGAGACCTCGGCCAGCCCAGAGCCGAGCGGGTGCTGGGAACTGATCGCCACCGCGCAAGCGCGATCCGCCAAGGTCGAGCGGGGGAGCCGCAGTGCGCATGCGTTCCCAGGCGCGGCGCAGGCCGTGCGACGGAGCGAGCGCAGACCCGTCTCACTGTCCGGCCCCACCAGGCTGGTGGACGCGGGCGGCTCCGGGCCGGTGAGAGGGGCAGGGAGGGGCCTGCTGCCGGGGCGACGTCAGAGGAGCCTGCTAACGAAAGCTCGCGACACAGCCAGGGTCTGCGTACAGTTTAATGCAGACATTGACCTCCCCGCGACGTTTAAGAACACGTGTTTAACAGTCTTGATTCAGGTGTGGGCGCTAAAAGAGAAAGCCCCTGCCTTCCGAGCGGAGAAGGAAAAGGCAGCCCACTCCAGTACTCTTGCCTGGAGAATCCTGTGCACGTGGGAGCCTGGTGGGCTGCCGTCCATGGGGTCGCCCAGAGTCGGGCTCGACTGAAGCGCCTAAGCATGCATGCATGCGCTGGAGAAGGAAAGGGCAGCCCACTCCAGTATTCCTGCCTGGAGAATCCCAGGGACGGGGGAGCCTGGTGGGCTGCCGTCTATGGGGTCGCACAGAGTCGGACACGACTGAGGCCACTTAGCAGCAGCAGCTGCTGCCTTCCGAACAAGAATGCTTCACTCTTTCTGGCCGCGCGCTATGGCCTTTTGTTTGAATTTCCTTGCAACATTGATCTCTCCTAAAGGAATCTTTAAAAAAAAAAAAAAAAGACCTTTGGAAAACTTAAATCATATTGTGGTTTTAGTCGCTAAGTCGTGTCCCACTCTTGCGACCCCACGGACTGTAGCCCGCCAGGCTCCTCTGTCCGTGGGATTTCCCAGGCAAGAATACTGGAGTGGGTTGTCATTTCCTTCTCCAGGGGATCTTCCCGACGCAGAGACTGAACCCTGGCCTCCTACAGTACAGGCAGATTCTTTAGCAAGTGAGCTACCAGGGAATTCCCCAAATCATATAGAAGAACAGAATAATTACCTTACTCATTAACAGCCGTTGACAATTACTGGCATTTTGACCATCTTAATTGTCTGTAGTACAGCTCTAACTGCTTTTCCCAAAGGGAAGAGAGTAGGAGACAAGTAACTTCATCTATAGATTTTTAAGGGTGTAGATCTAAAAAATAACGAGTTGGGGGGAGAGGAGCAGGAACTGATCACAATAGCATCATCCCAACGTAAAAAATGAATTATTGCTTAGTACCAAAATATCCAGAGTTCAAATTTATCCTGTCTTAGTACTTATTTTTATTGTTAATTTTTCAGATTGTTACTGAACCAAATGGGTCTGCTCACTCCAAGCTACTGACATTGGGCGGCAGGGAAGGAAAACGCGGCATTTACTATAAATGCGCCAATACATGGGGGATGAGTGCCCTGTGCCTAAAATCCTGAAATCTTCGATGGTTAGGGGGATAGTTTTACAGACAAAATTTGGGGTGAGGCCTCAGGGTGGGTTGCTTTCTTTTGATTGGCTGGTGGTGAGGTAACGGTGGTGTACCAGGAATCTTGGGCTCAGCCTTAAATTACCATCCTCCACCTGAGTAGGGGACTTGTAGTCTCTGCCTATTTCCCAAGACCACACTGTTGTGGCTGCACGATTCTTTTCTTTTTTTTCTCTTGGCTGCATTGGGTCTTAGTGTTGGCACTTGGGATCTTCACTGCGTCGTGTAGGACCTTTCAGTGCAGCTCAAGGACTCTCCGGTTGTCAGAGGACGGCTCAGCAGTTGTGGCGTTCCAGTATAGTTGCCCTAAGGCGTGTGGGATCACAGTTCTCTGCGTTGCAGGGTGGAGTCTTAACCACTGGACCACCACCCTGCACCATTTCTGGACTGCACTTTTCTGGTTTCTGCATCTCTAACTTCCCTGATAGCAACCTTTTGAGTCTGCCCTTTGGAACTCAGAGAATGTCAAAGAGGCTAAATGAAGCCTACTTTCTGCAACCAAGAAATTGGGGACACAAAAAGGACTAAAATCAGAACCAAAGTAAAAAGGAATCCATTGCCATTGGTTGATATCTGTTTTAGGTTCCATCAGAGAAAACCTTAAGGTCAGGATTACACCAGGAACTTTTAAAGTTCCGTTTGTTATCCAGTGCAGCACACACCACAGGAAATCAAGGAGGGTCTCAGTAAGAGGGTTTTAGGAAAATTGCTGTAGTATCTGGGCTTCAGAGGATTTGGGGAAGAGTATTGGGAATGTCAATGGAAAATTTGGCCATATTTTTGAAAAATAAAGCCTCAGAATTAATACATTTTAGTCATTTTGGATCATTTAGCCCAGATATCGTAACTAATGAAATGCATCAGGTATGAGTGCTAGTTCTCAATAAATGTGTATGCCCATGAGTCAGATGTCCAAGCTGGATTTAGAAAAGGCAGAGGAACCAGAGATCAAATTGCCAGATAGCAGATCAAATTGGCAAACAGATCCAACAGATCTGTTGGACTGTAGAAAAAGCAATGGAATTCCAAAAAAATCTACTTCTGCTTCATTAACTATGCTAAAGCCTTTGACTGTGTAGATCACAATAGACTATGGAAAATTCTTAAAAAGATGGGAATACCAGACCACCTTACCTGTCTCCCAAGAAGCCAGTATGTAGGAAAGGAAGCAACAGTTAGAACCAGACATGGAACAACAGGCTGATTCAAAATCGGGAAAGGAGTATGTCAAGGCTATATATTGTCACCCTGCTTATTTGACTTCTATGCAGGGTGCATCATGCAAAATGCTGGGCTGGATGACTCACAGGCTGGAATCAAGATTGCCAATAAACAATCTCAGATATGCAATACCACTTTAATGGCAGAAAGCAAAGAGGAACCTAAAGAACCTCTTGATAAGGGTGAGAGTGAAAAAGTTGGCTTAAAGTACAATATTCAGAAAACTAAGATCATGGCATCTGGTCCCATCACTTCATGGCAAATAGATGGGGAAAAAGTGGAAACAGTGATTTTCTTTTCTTGGGCTCCAAAATCACCATGGATGGTAACTGCAGTCATGAAATTAAAAGACTCCTGCTCCTTCGAAGGAAAGCTATGACAAACCTAGACAACGTATGAAAAAGCAGAGACATCACTTTGCCTAAAAAGGTCCATATAGTCCAAGCTATGGTTTCCCAGTAGTCATGTATGGATGTGAGAGCTGGACCATAAAGAAGGCTGAGTGCTGAAGAATTGAAGCTTTTGAACTGTGGTGTTGGAGAAGACTCTTGGGAGTCTCTTGGACTGCAAAGAGATCAAACCAGTCAACACTAAAGGAAATCCTTCCTGAATATTCATTGGAAAAACTGATGCTGAAGTTGAAGCTTCAATACCTTGGCCACCTGATGCGAAGAGCCAACTCATAAGAAAAGACCCTGATGCTGGGAAAGATTGAGGGCAAAAGGAGAAGGAGTGACAGAGGATGAGATGGTTGGATGGCATCACTGACTCAATGGACACGAGTTTGAACAAACTCTGGGAGATAGTGAAGGACAAGGAAGCCTGGTGTGCCTCAGTTCAGGGGTTGCAAACAGTCAGACACGACTTAGTGACTGAACAACAACAGTTTCTTATATCCAACAGTTTGAATGAAACCAATGATCAAAAATTGTTTCCTAATTTAAGAATGTAGTGAAAGTCTGAAAACATTTCTGAATAGTTATTTCAGCTCACTCTGACTAAAACAAGTCAAACATCTTAGTGAGAAAGGAGGAGGGCAGGGTACACTCTTTCATCAACAATTTTAAAATGTAATTAAAAAAAAAAAAAACACTTCCCTGGTGGCTCAGTGGTAAGGATCCACCTGCCAATGAAGGAGATGTGAATTCAATCTTGGGTCAAGAAGACCCCTTGGAGAAGGAAATAGCAACACACTCCAGCACTCTTCCCTGGGAAATCACATAGATATTGGTGGGTTACCGTCCATGGGGTCGTAAAAGGGCCCCAACTTAGCGACTCAACAGCAACAAAGTTTTTAAAAAGCTATCTTTTACAAATACTTCCTAGAATAAATCTAAAATGAAATGTGTAAAACTTTTACAAAGAAAAAGAAAAAAGTTTCTATTTACTCTTCAAGGCCAATTCACTGTTCAGTGAAGTTTACCCTTAACCCTTCCTGCACTATACCCCGAGGCACTCAGCTCTGACCTCCTAGCTAGTCATTATGCATCACTGTAATCAGTTATTACTACGTCAGACTCTTCTGTTTTTAGCCGAGATTGGCAGGGGCAAGAACTGTCATTAGTCCTTGTAGTCCAGGTAACTATGGACTTCTTGAAATAGTAACAGTGAGAATAAGATGAGAACAAATAATATCACTACTATAGTAGTGATAATAGAACTACTATCTATTGAGTGCCTGGGGCTTTACCTTCATTATTTTTTATTCATTTCATTATTTATTTCATTACTGACACAGCAAATAATGTTTAAATGTGTGCATGTCATAGATGGTAACAATTTTAAATAGTGAAGGAGAAAAGAGAATGTAAATAAAAGCCAGGAGAGGGGTGGTTACATGACTACTTTGGAGAGGGTTTCATTAGGAGATGAAGGGGAAACCAGAATGGAAATGTAGGTGGTGCAGACTGTGCAAGTTCTTGAATGCCAGGCTAAGCAGTTTAAATTTTTTTCCTATAAAAAAATGGGAGCTATTGAGGAGTGGCAGCATTATCAAAGCACTAAGGAAGCCTGATGTAGTAACCGTGAGCATGACTGAAGAAAGAAGTGTCTAAAGGTAGGAGGTCACATACAACATGAAGATGCAGACAATCATTACAAACCACTTTGACACAGCATAGAAACGGTGCAAAAGGGACTTCCCTGGTGGTTCAATGGTTGAGAATCCCCCTTGCAATGTTGTTAAGTCATGTCCTACTCTTTGTGACCCCATGGACTGCAGCATGCCAGGCCTTCCTGTCTCTCACAGTCTCCCAGAGTTTGCCCAAGTTCATGTCCATGAAATCACTGATGCTATCCAACCATCTCATCTTCATCCTTGCAATGTAGGAGACAAAGACTCGATTCCTGGTCAGAGAACGAAGATCCCGCGTGCCACAGGGCAGCTAAGTCCAAGCGCTGCAACAGAAGATCGCACGTGCAGCAACTAAGACCCAATGCAGCCAAATAGATAAAATAAATATTTTTAAAAAGAACAGGGCACAAGGAATAACTAGACTTGTGGGTTCTTGAGGAAAGACTTCTTAAAAGAGGATCGCTTTAGGATAAGAACATATTTCAAGTGGAAACAATGAGAGGTGCAAAAGTAGACTAATGGAAAATCTCATTTTTCACTTCTGGGGCTCAGACATGTGGGGTGTGGTTGGCAAGTAAACACATGTGGATTGTAGGTGAGGGTGGAGGGGACATGGAGTGAATCCTTCTGGGAAATAAAGCATTTCAAGGGAATGCACCAGGGCTTCCCTGGTGGCTCAGTGGAAGAACCTGCCTGCCAGTGCAGAAGACACAGGTTTGATCCCTGATCCAGAAAGATCCCCACATGTGCCCATGTGCCGCAACTACTGAGCCTCTGCTCTAGAGCTCGGGAGCCACAACAAGAGATGGTGCTGCAATGAGAAGCCGAAGCACAACTAGAGATTAGCTCCCGCTCTCTGCAACTAGAGAAAAACCAGTGCAGGAAGGAAGACCCAGCACAGCCAAAGATAAATAAATTAAAAATTAAAAAAAAGAGAGAACGAGCCAAACAACATAGAGCCCAGGCAGCAACAAAGCACAGGTCTCTGGGGGAAAGATGATTCCAACTCGAGCATAAGAACTGTCACTCAGATTGCATCCCCAAGCCAGCCCAACTCGATTCAAAATAAGTTAATAGGTCTAAAACTCTAAGAATGCAGCACGACACTGGACCCGCAGAAGCACTGGTGGCTCAGAGAGTTTTTAACAACTCTCTCCCAAAAGAATATAATGCAAAAAGGAGAGAGATTCTCTATCTCACCCAGGGTTACTACGTATGGTATGATGAAGCTCTAGCATCTCAGGATTGATATGCTAAAGATGCACAAATGCTGAAAGCAACCTCAAGCCTGGTGGAGCAGTCTCAGGTGCCAGCAGGCAGTGGGGTCTTCAGCAAAGGTAGCACTCATCGGAAGACTTATGGGGCAAGTGGAGGCAGAGGCAACACTTGACAAGAGTGAATTCATTTGCTGACCATACATCAGACATCCCCTGAAGCCTCCTAGACATACCTGGAAGTGGGGTGGGCGTGGCAGGCATAAGGAAAAGGAGAAAGCTTAAATGCATTATTACTAAGTGCAAGAAGCCAATCTGAAAAGGTGGCCTACAGTATGATTCCAATTATATGACATTCTGGAAAGGGCAAAACTATGGAGACAGTAAGATCAGTGGCTGCCAGGGAGAGAGTGGGGAGATGAACAGGTGGAGAACAGAGAATTTTCCCATCAGAGAAACTATTCTGTATGATTCTATAACGGTGGATACATGTCATTGCCCCTGTGACCAAACCCATACGATATTCAACACCAAGCGTGAAACAATGTAAATTATGGACTTTGAGCAATTATGTGTCAAGGCATTCACCAACTGTAACAAATGTACTACTGTGGTGGGGGATCACCTCAATTTTGCTGTGAACCCAAAACTCATCTAAAAAAAAATCTTCCCTTCCTCTGTAGCAGCCTTGTTACAGTCAGCCACCACCCCTTTCTCCAGGGCACAGGGTGATGTCCAGAAACAAAGTAGACACTTCTTTCAGGTCAGAGGGAATTCGGTTTCTCACAGCGTCTATGCAGGGTTGGCATCACGGCTGCACCACCTGGGCGGGTGTGCAGGGCCCAGGATGTGAAGACGCCGAGCACTTGGTTTGACGCTTTGCTATCACCTCTTCGACATTCTTATTTTTTGAACAAGAACTCCCTATTTTCATTTTGCACTCCTCCCCCCACCCCACCCCACACACACACCCACTTCTATGTCTAAGGCTGATCACTTCTCTGCTCTGGTCAATATTATCAGACACTAAATTCTCAAGTCTTTCATTGCCAGTGTTTAAATGCAAACGCATGCTTGAGTTTTGCTGTCCAAAGGTATTCTTTTCAATTAGTAAGTATGCCTGAATTGTCTCCATGATATGACTGCGGGCTTGGAAGAGGAGGGACAAGCCTGGGATTCTAAACTCCTTAAGAGGGTACCATTCACCCCTGCTGGGAAGAAGAAAAGCAAAGCCAACTGGGCACAATAAAAATGTCTCTCTGGTGATACCACAATTTTAGGATTTGACCTGTTTAGTTTCTACTGAACATAAACAAATAAACAAAACGGCCCAGAAGTAATTTTGCCTGAAAATGTGAATGCAAACAGCTCTGTTTTGCCAGGTCTTTTAAGACTTCAAAAATGCAGCTGGATTTTCTTCTAAAGGGAACTTAATTCCTAAGAGAATTGGGGAGGCATTCCCAAGTCACATAGTGCCTAATTTGCAACTATTTCTGGACTACACACTGATTTCCTTTTCCAAGGGTCCCATCCCTCCCCAGACAAAACAAACAAACAAACAAACAAACCCGAGATGGCACCCTGGCTGTGACGGCTCCGATCCAATTCCACGGTCTCTTTGCTTTACTTCCCCTTTTCTCTCCTTCTCTGTCCATCTCATGTATACCTTTTTCTCTGAAATGGTCTTTTTCTCATTCCCTCATGCATCCAGTTTGTGCTTCGTAATCTTAGGAAAAATCTTTCTTTCCTTCTCTGTTTCATTGATAAAAACTCAGTGACCTCAACTGTGGTAGAATTTGAGAATAGTGTTAATTTAATTGAGGAAGAGAAGACAAGTTTATGTGTATGGAGCACAGACCAGTATCTAAAGTGCAGAAAAATAACTGAAAGCATTTAGAAATCTCCTTAAAATTATTTTCTTCTTTTTCCATCATTTAAGTCTGCTTAAAAAAAAAAAAGTTAGCATTCAAACTTTCAAAAAGAATTCTCACTCTGTTTTCTTATATTGGCATTAATTTTAAAAAATTAATTCGTAAATAGTATTTTTGTTTTAATGAATATATACTCAGTTCTTCCATGTCAGGTTTTCATGGGATAATCTCAGCACCAATAACCACTTATTACCTCTCTGTGGGAAAACATGTAAAATTTCATTTGTAAACATTTGACCTACAAACAAACTCTTGAGACATGATTCATCTGCAGCCAACAGTACCTGACAGAACTCAGGGGTAAGGTAGGAATAAGTCTGATGGCAAGGACCTAACAAGGGTTAATTCAAGGAGTCTGGCAATATAAAAACAAAGAGCAGCAATACAGGCAATTATATTTGCAACTAGTTGCAGGGTGGAAGCTTATTATTTACCCTGTGGCATGTGGTATCTCAGTCCCACAAACAAGGAATCGAACCCATGTCTCCTACACTGGAAGGCGGATTCTTAACCACTGGACCACCAGGGAAGTCCCAATATTTGCAACTTTTAAGTGAGTGAACATATTTTCCAGGCATGTTCTACAATTTCTAATTCCTTGCTACTGATAAGTTGCTTTAGTCATGTCCGACTCTGTGCCACCCCACAGACGGCAGCCTACCAGGCTCCGCCGTCCCTGGGATTCTCCAAGCAAGAATACTGAAGTGGGGTGCCATTGCCTTCTCCATCAAATTCCTTAATTTCCCAATATTCTGATCTTTGAAACGCTCTAGTGGCCATAACAGGAATTGCATTTTGGGGGAAACCAGCATCAACGTACGTTCCTTGTTTTATGACTTTTCTTCCCTATGTGCTAAAGTGAGAAATAGATTCAAGGGATTAGATCTGATAGACAGAATGCCTGAAGAACTATGGACGGAGGTTTGTGACACTGTACAGAAGGAAGAGGTCAAGACCATCCCCAAGAAAAAGAAATGCAAAAAAGCAAAATGGCTGTCTGAGGAGGCCTTACAAACAGCTGTGAAAAGAAGAGAAGCTAAAGGCAAAGGAGAAAAGGAAAGATACACCCATTTGAGTGCAGAGTTCCAAAGAATAGAAAGGAGAGATAAGAAAGTCTTTCTCAGTGATCAGTGCAAAGAAAGAGAGGAAAACAATAGAATGGGAAAGATTAGAGATCTCTTCAAGAAAATTAGAGATACCAAGGGAACATTCATGCAAAGATGGGCACAATAAAGGACAGAAACGGTATGGACCTAACAGAAGCAGAAGATATTAAGAACAGGTGGCAAGAATACACAGAAAAACTATACAAAAAATATCTCTTTGACCCCGATAATCACGATGGTGTGATCACTCACCTAGAGCCAGACATCCTGGAATGTGAAGTCAAGTGGGCCTTAGGAAGCGTCACTATGAACAAAGCTAGTGGAGGTGATGGAATTCCAGTTGAACTATTTCAAATCCAAAAACATGATGCTGTGAAAGTGTTGCACTCAATATGCCAGCAAATTTGGAAAACTCAGCAGTGACCACAGGACTGGAAATGGTCAGTTTTCATTCCAATCTCAAAGAAAGGCAATGCCAAAGAATGCTCAAACTACTGCACAATTGCATTCATCTCACACGCTAGTAAAGTAATGCTTAAAATTCTCCAAGCCAAGCTTCAACAGTACGTGAACCATGAACTTCCAGATGTTCAAGCTGGATTTAGAAAAGGCAGAGGAACCAGAGATCAAATTGCCAACATCCATTGGATATCAAAAAAGCTAGTGAGTTCCAGAAAAACATCTACTTCTGCCTTATTGACTATGTCAAATCCTTTCACTGTATGGATTATAATAAACTGTGGAAAATTCTGAAAGAGATGGGAATACCAGACCACCTTACCCACCTCATGAGAAATCTGTATGCAAGTCAGGAAGCAACAGTTAGAAGTGGACATGGAACAACAGACTGGTTCCAAATAGGGAAAGGAGTACTTCAAGGCTGTATATTGTCACCCTGCTTATTTAACTTATATGCAGAGTACATCATGGAAAACGCTGGACTGGATGAAGCACAAGCTGGAATCAAGATTGCTGGTGAGAAATATCAATAACCTCACATATGCAGATGATACCGCCCTTATAGCAGAAAGCAAAGAAGAACTAAAAAGCCTCTTAAAGAATGTGAAAGAGGACAGTGAAAAACTTGGCTTAAAACCCAACATTAAAAAAACAAAATCATGGCATCCAGTCCCATCACTTCATGACAAATAGATGGGGAAACAATGGAAACAGTGACAGACTAATTTTTTGGGCTCCAAAATCACTGCAGATGGTGACTGCAGCCATGAAATTAAAAGATGCTTATTCCTCGGAAGAAAAGTTATGACCAACCTAGACAGCATGCTGAAAAGCAGAGACATTGCCAACAAACATCCATCTAGTCAAAGCTATGGTTTTTCCAGTAGTCACATATGCATGTGAGAGTTGGACTATAAAGAAAGCTGAACTCCAAAGAATTGATGCTTTTGAACTATGGTGTTGGAGAA
The DNA here is from genome assembly GCF_033118175.1 of Dama dama. Classification (NCBI taxonomy): domain Eukaryota; kingdom Metazoa; phylum Chordata; class Mammalia; order Artiodactyla; family Cervidae; genus Dama; species Dama dama. Next base: position 4,540,221 of record NC_083699.1, on the reverse strand, counting down.
GACTCTTGAGAGTTCCTTGGACTGCAAGGAGATCCAACCAGTCCATCCTAAAAGAAATGAGTCCTGAATATTCATTGGAAGGACTAATGCTGAAGCTGAAAACTCCAATACTTTGGTCACCTTATGCGAAAAATTGCCTCATTTGAAAAGACCCTGATGCTGGGAAAGATTGAAGCAGGAGAAGGGGATGACAGAGGATGAGATGGTTGGATGGCATCACTGACTCAATGGACATGAGTTGGAGTAAACTCTGGGGGTTGGTGATGGACAAGGAGGCCTGGCGTGCTGCAGTCCTTGGGGTCACAAAGAGTCGGACACAACTGAGCAACTGAACTGAACTGAACTGATATAGACTGAATGTTTGTGTCCCTTCAAAATTCACACACTGAACCTATTTCCCAGCATCATGGTGTTTGGAAGTGAGGACTCTGGGCAGAGCCCTCCTAAAGGGGTCTAGCACCCTTATAAAAAGCCCCTAGAGCTCCCTGTCACCTTCCACCGTGTGAGGACACAGTAAGAAGACAGAACCAGGAAGCAGACTCTCACCTGCTTCCAGATTTGTCAGAAAGAAATTTCTTTTATAAGCAACCCAGCCTATGGTATTTTGTTACAGTAGCCCTGATGGATTAAGACACTGGCCACATCTTTTGGTAGGAATCTTCGTTTTTACTTCAATTCAATGTCAACCTTAAAACTTTTAAATACTCTGTATTTCCTTTGTAACCTGCATTTTACACTGTAAACAACTGATGTGTGTAGCTTAAAAAAAAAAAAAAGGCATGAAAGTTATTCCTTCTAAATCTGATTTGATTCTATTACCTTTGGAGACAAAGATGACCCAGAGAGGTGGGCACTTAGAGTTTGCTTATTCTATTATTCCTCCTGCCTTTCAGAAATTTAAAACAAAAACCAAAAAAAAAAAACCACTTGACTTTGGCAAGATTGGAACAGCAAGGCAGTCACAGTAATTTGTCACTTTACTACTTATAAATTCATACTATTTCCCTGCTCTGGACATTAATGTATTAATACTTACAGAAGTGGATGAACTCAAGAACTGCTTTGAAACCTCACTTTAATAAAAAAAATTTTTTAATATTCCTAGTTATCTTTTCTTGTATTTCACTAACTCAAAGAAATACACTGCAAAACTGATCACCAGTTAAACTGAGTATCCAAAGACCTAACTTAATTTTTTGAGACACTCAACTTGGGGCATCCCTGGTGGTCCAGTGGTTAAGAACTTGCCTTGCAATGAAGGGTACACTGGTTCGATTCCTGGTCTGAGAAGATCCCACATGCCAAGGGGCAACCAAGCCCGTGTGCTGCAACCACTGAAGCCCGCGTGCCTGGAGCGCATGCTCTGCAACGAGAGAAGCCACTGCAACAAGCCTGGGCGCTGCAACTGGAGTAGCCCCTGCTCATAACTAGAAAAAGCCTTCGTGCACAGCAACGAAGACCCAGTACAGCAAACCTATTTAAAGAAAGAAAGAAGAAAAAAAGACACCTGTTAATCCCAGAATAAGCATCTATACTTTGTTATTTTAAAGCATGTGTATACCTGTATTTAACTGACATTTTATAACCTAAATGTACATTGGTGTGAGCTGGTTAAACTGTCTTACCTCCAAAGAATGTGGTCATTATAAAGGTATATGTATAAACTTTAAAAGGCCAATGTCCTGATATGAAATGACTTCTAAAATATGTTAAGGGAAAAAATACAGAACTTTGTGGATATATATATATATATATACATATATATATATATCTATTTTAAAGGAAGTGTATGTTACACTTGAATATAAATATGCAATGTATCTTTAGAAAGATACCTAAGGAACTGGTAATCACTGCATCTAGAACAGAGGTACCTTTCATTGTATGGCCTTTGTTCTGCTTGAATTTAAAAAAAAATCCTGTGCATGCTTTTCCTACTTAAAATTTTAAGAGTATTTTACGTGTTACTATATAGGATATGCTTATAAATCAGTAAGAGAAAGCTAAATACTCAAATAGGGAAATGGGCCAATGAAAAGCAATTCACTAAAAAAATATAAATCACCATCAAATGTGGAAAAATACATAACCCATTACTAGTAAAAAGAAGTAACAAAACCAAAAAGTATCATTTCCCCTCTCTTGATTTGGTAAAAATTCAAGCGCCTTATAGATCTGATAAGAATATGGGAAACCTTCATTGGTAGAAGTTAAACTTTTAAAGAAGGCAATTTGGCAGTATCCATAAAAACTGAAACGTGCACAGGCCACCAGTCTTGCTTACACAATCTACAATTACACTAAATCAAGTGCATAAGGATATATTACCCCAGGATACAGAAGCAATAATATCACAGTGACCTACAGCACAAGGACTGTCATCAGACTGCTGGGTTTAAATCCCACATCCTAGCTTGGTGATATTGGCAAATTTCTCAATTCTATAGCCTTAATGTCATATATGTTACAGAAAGATCATGTAGGTACCTGTTAATAATAAAAATAATTATATGTGAATCAGTACGTGAAGGAGTCAAACTCATTTTTTAAATATTAGATAACAGACCAGGATAAAGATGGAATCCCAAACTTAATAGGCGTTTATAAGAGAATACAGCAGATTTTCCATATTTACTTGCCAAAATTTCCTAGGAAAAAAAAAAAAAGAGAAGCATTTTTGCAAACATTTACCTTACTCTCATGCTCTGTTATTAGGTGACATATTCCAAAGAGCAAATGAATTGCACATAATACCCATAACAACGAGTCCTTACCTTAGATATTACTGGTGCATAGAAGTCATAAAACTGAACTGGAAGACAATTTCCTAGTTTGAAGCCTAGTCTCGGTTATGATTTTAAAATTGTACAAAATTATATTTTTTATGTATAAAAAATTAAACATTACAGATAAAGTTCCTTCTGACTGCCCTCCACTCTAGTAGTCAATGTCATCAATTGAGTGCATACCCTTAACAAACCTTTTTCTGTAAGTTTACACACTTAAATGTAACCATCAAAAAATGTATTGTTCTGAAAAACTTTGTTAATATTTTATTTGGCAACATATCTAAGTATGTCTTGACATTGTACCTCTATTTCCTTTCTAAGAGAATTCCTTTTTTTGGCTATGAAAGTTGAGTTTTGCTCCTTTTTCTCCTCCCTCTCTGGGAAGCTTGTGTAACTAACTAATCAAAGAGCCTTTGTGCTACTGAAGGACCTCCCCTCAAGCTTATAATATTCTTCACGGATGCTTATGGTAAATGCCAAATACGTTTCTTTCTTTTTCTTCCCCAGACATGCTGTGCGGCATGTGGGATCTTAGTTACCCTACCAGGGAATGGACCCATGCCCCCTGCATTGGAAGCGCAGTTTTAACTACTAGATTGCCAGGGAAATCTTCCAAATACATTTCTGAGAGGATTAATGAAAAGAGATTTTTATGAGAATCCAGGAATTACATTTTTTCCTTTATAATGAATACACAACAGTGTATTTAAAATTTCAAGCACACTTTCATCATTTTACACACTTTTCAATAACCATATATTTAAAATAAAAATAAAATATGTAGTCCAAGAACATCTCAGTGATTTTTACATTGATATGTGCTCAGAAATAAACATGATGCTAGTGGTAAAAGAACCCACCTGTCAATGCAGGAGACATGAGAGATGCGGGTTTGATCCCTGGGTTGGGAAGATCCCCTGGAGGAGGGCAAAGCAACTACTCCAGTATATTGCCTGGAGAACTGCAGGGATAGAGGAGCCTAACGAGCTACTGTCCATGGGGTTGCAAAGAGTCGGACATGACTGAAGCAACTTGGCACACAAAAATAAAACATTTCTTTGGAAAAATTTAAATAGATTGATTACAGAAATAAAGACAATCTAAACACTGAGTCCAAGTAATCTAATTTTAATAGAAACAGTAACCTTGGAGCAATTAAAAAGCATCTGACTGAAACAAAAGGTTCAATGATGATACTTCTAAGATAAACATTTTATTAAAAAAAAATTGGGGGGAGCCACATGGCATGCAGGATCTTAGTTCCCTGACCAGAGATTGAATACGTGGCCCCTACAGTGCAAGTGCGGAGTCCTGACCACTGAATCACCAGGAAATTCCCATAGATTGATTGATAAGATTTACTGATTACTCATTTATTCACTGTCATGCCACACAGTGTGTGGGATCTTGGTCCACCAATCAACGATTGAACGCAGGCCCTCAGCAGTGAGAACACCAAGCCTAATCACTGGAACACCAGGGAATTCCCTTAAGATGGACATTTTTTAAATGATTAATATATTTGCTGTAAACTGTGTAAATTGGTTATTAAAAAATTTTAAATTAAGAAAACTGTTAGGCTGCTTGGCCAAAAAACATTACACTGGCTTAAGGTGAATTACTTAACATTTTATTAGAAAAATACATTGTTTTTACAATATATTACTCTAAAGAAGCTTATATTTCTATTATCAAAAATGAATTAATGTTGAAAGAAATTATATGTACACGAGTGTGTATGTGTCCACATTCACTCTACACACAAAACGTTTAAAATACCACTCAAGGGACTTTGACAGCGGTCCAGTGGTTAAGACTCTGTGCTTTCACTGCAAAAAAAAAAAACCAAACCAAAACACTTCAACTTTAATTCGTTAGGTTTGTACCAAATCTTATTTGTAGCTTTGGGACATCAGGAAGCTCAGTTACCTGTGTATCTCTCTCAAAGTATTCCTAGATTCTTTTCTTTTACTTAGCTTAAATATTAGCTCTGGATAATTAAAACCTGTATCAATGTAAATGCAATAAAAATAACTCCAAATGTAAATCAGACCAAAAAAAGTAGCTGTAACAGACTCCAAAACCAAATATAAATCAGTTTTGATAGCTGAATGTCTTGGGTTACCAGTACATCTTTTATTCATCACATAAGTGAACAACCAAAACAATCAAGACAACTACAGCTAAATAATCATAGTTCACATTTAGAAAATATTACCTTGTCATTAAATGGTCAGGTTTATTATCTGAAATATCAAAATGTTTTATTATTTTCTACTTTTAAAGTTCAGACTTTAAAACTAGTCAGAAAAGCTTTACTTCAAATACTACCAATAATATAAACAATTTAATATATTTAGTACAACCTGATTTTAAGGCTTTTCTTTAATGTTCGACCGTATAATCTTTTAGGATCAAGATAGTTATGTTATATATTCAAAGAAAAAATTTCCCAAACTTGTTTTTGTAAATTAATAAAGAACTTGCTAATCAAAGAACTTATAACAGAGTCAACAATGATTAAAATTAAAATCTCTTTATTAATTGATATGGTAAACACTGTCCCCTACTAAAAAACAATGACATTAGTCTTTCAATCTGTCAAGCTTAGCTAAACTGAAAATCATATGTCTCTTTTCTATATCGTATGTTGACATGATACAGGGTGCAGGATGTAAAAATCAATTTAACAGACTTATTAAGTAATTGTACAGATATGTAGAATCGTAGATAAATGGTCAAAATTACAAGTGAACGTTAAATGTGGGCACATGGATTTTTCTATGTACACTGATGGGTTTAACAGAAAATACGTTTGCAGTGATTTCTGGTAACCAGCTTGCTTTCTCTGAATCTTTAAATACCCAGTTCCAAATCTTCTAGCTCTTGGAGAAGGGCTTTCTCTTTCTGAATTTTCTCCAACTAGAAAAGTTTAAAACAATAAAGTTATTAAACAGGAAATGAAATAATTATTAGCTCAATAGTCACATAGCAAAAGAGAAAAAATTTAGAGAAATACCTGAGATTTTACCAGATTTTTTGGTAACCACAGATTTAAAAAATACAGATTAGAAACAAGGTCTAGTTTGTTGTTTGATACGAATCAAGTACTTGGGTGCAATCTCAAAAATGACAGAATGATTTCTGTTCATTTCCAAAGCAAACCATTCAATATCACTGTAACCCAAGTCTGTGATCCAACCATTAATGCCAAGAAGCTGGAACGGTTTCTATGATGACCTATAAGACATTCTAGAACTAACACCAAAAAGCAGTGGCCACAGGACTGGAAAAGGTCAGTCTTCACTCCAATCTCAAAGAAAGGCAATGCCAAAGAATGCTCAAACTAATGCACAATTGCATTCATCTCACATGCTAGTAAAATAATGCTCAAAATTCTCCAAGCCAGGCTTCAACAGTTTGTGTACTGTGAACTTCCAGATGTTCAGGCTGGATTTAGAAAAGGCACAGGAACCAGAGATCAAACTTCCCGCATCCACTGGATCATAGAAAAAGCAGGAGAATTCCAGAAAAACATATACTGCTGCTTCATTGACTACGCTAAAGCTTTTGACTGTGTAGATCACAACAAACTGTGGAAAATTCTGAAAAAGATGGGAATACCAGACCACCTGACCTGCCTCCTGAGAAATCTGTATGCAGGTCAAGAAGCAACAGTTAGAACCCAACGTGGAACAACGGACTGGTTCCAAATTTGGAAAGGAGTACATGAAAGCTGTATATTGTCACCCTGCTTATTTAACTTCTACGCAGAGTAACATCATGAGAAATGCCAGACTGGATGAAGCACAAAATGCAATTAGGAGTACCAGGAGAAATAACAATAACCTCAGATAAGCAGATGACACCACCCTTATGGCAGAAAGTGAAGAGATACTAAAGAGCCTCTTGATAAAAGTGAATGAGGAGAGTGAAAAGGCTGGCTTAAAGCTCAACATTCAAAAAATGAAGATCATGGCATCCGGTCCCATCACTTCATGGCAAATAGATAGGGAAATAATGGAAACAGTGAGAGACTTTATTTTCTTGGGCTCCAAAATCACTGCAGATGGTGACTGCAGCCATGAAATTAAAAGATGCTTGCTCCTTGGAAGCAAAGCTATGACCAACTTAGCATATTAAAAAGCAGAGATATTGCCAACAAAGGTCCTAGTCAAAGCTATGGTTTTTCCAGTAGTCTCGTATGGATGTGAGAGTTGAACTATCAAGAAAACTGAGCACCAAAGAATTGATACTTTCTAACTGTGGTGTTGGAGAAGACTCTGAGAGTCCCTTGGACTGCAAGGAGATCAAACCAGTCAATCCTAAACGAAATCAGTCCTGAATATTGACTGGAAGGACTGATGCTGAACTTGAAGCTCCAATACTTTGGCCATCTGATGTGAAGAACTGACTCATGTGAAAGACCCTGATGCTGGGAAAGACTGAAGGCAGCAGAAGGAGACGAGGATGAGATGGTTGGATGGCATCACTGACTCAATGGACATGAGTTTGAGCAAGCTCCAGGAGTTGGTGATGGACAGGGAAGCCTGGTGTGCTGCAGTCCATGGGGTCATAAAGAGTCGGACACGACTGAGCGACTGAATTGATGAATCAAGGAGACAAAAAACAGAGCTGTCTTACTGCATCCTCTACGTCTAATAAATCTTCCATTCTACACTTGGGCTTCAGAGTGTGGAGGACAGGAGGAAGGAAATGGGGCAACAGGACAGTGTGACCTGTGATACAGAAAAGAAGAGAATCTTCTGTTTGTCTAACATAATAAGCCAGCAGCTACAGCATTAGTGTCTCACAGGAAATAGGGACTCCCTCATTCACCATGATCCACATTTTCCCCATCCTTGCGTATTTCTTTTTTTTTTTTTCATCCTTGCGTATTTCAAAAGAAGTTTTAAAATCTATATACTCTTTAATCTGATTAAATAGTTGCTTGTAATAAAAAGGGGAAGGGTGGTAGTAACTATGAGCCCAAATGAAAAATGCAGAAAAGACCTGATTTTTTTCTAGCTGTTTTCCAGCTGCTGCTTGTTCTTTCAGCTGTTCAATTGCTTTCAGCTTCTGTAAACACCAAACAGGAGTCAAAAGGAAGAAAGAATAAGTAATTTCAGAATGCACAAACTTTCAAAATTAAACATAAAATTGTGTACATTAAGAACATGAAATTTGGTATTTTTCAAAATATTAATATTACTACATATGTACATCTATGTATATATATATATGTACATGTATATGTATGTAAATATATGTCTAATTTCACTATTTATTTCAGTACCTCATGGTACCCGGACCATGTCTTTAGCTTTAAGAGAAACTCTGTAATATAACCTGGGAAGCACTCTAGAAACCTGATTTTACCTCCAAGGCCACCATCACACAGTGGCTGCAATAATGACAAGTCAATAAACTTCCTTTTGTACCTCGTTCTTCATCTTTAAAAATGGGATGAATATCTGTCCTACCTGTCTCACAAGCGTCTAATGAAGTAGTGAGTATCAAAATGTTCAAATGTACATTATTTCTTATTACTCTAAAAATCAATAATAAAGGACTAACATCCCTTAGACATCTGTGAATAAAACTAAAATCAGTACCATTCCTAAGTGACCAGTATATTTCATGGTGAGAAAGCAACAAGGATTGCTACAAACTTCTCAGATGCCTGTCTTTAGGCCTCTAAACACTATTTCCCCTATATAATTCTCACACGTTCTTTCAATACACACGTGTGCTTCCCGCCGAAGTCCCCCACCTTCTTCAGGTTCCTGATCTTTCTGTCTGTCTCAGGGTCCCCGGAAGTCGCCTGAGAAACAGCGTTTCGTGGAGTGCTTTGCGGGGCAGGGGCAGGTGCCATATCTGGACTCTGGTCACTTCTTGCTTCCTGCAGGCAATATTTTCAGGAATTCAGTTTTCAAAAATGAAATCATTGAAGTATTTCAACAAACACAGCCTTTTAGAAAACAAAATATGATTTTATCTTTTACACACTTTATATAAAGAAAGCAACTGAACTGCTGGCCCCAAGTATGTTACACCGTCCCATAACAGCTATAATAAAGCTTAAAGAAATATTTCAGTACAATGCGATATCCAAAAGGCTAGATCTGTAATTTAAAGTAACATAATAATAAAATAAAAAACAACAGCATCCTGGGGAATTCCCTGGTGGCCTAGTGGTTTTAGGACCCTGAGCTTCTACTGCAGGGCACACAGGTTCAACCCCTGGTCCAATAACTAAAGACCCCTCAAGCCACGTGATGCAGCCAAAAAAAAAAAAGGATTTTATTAATATTAGCAAAATGTAATAAAAATATTATGTTAGTAATGTAAAATATAATTAGTATTATAATGACAAATGGAAAGAAATGAAATGACCTCAGTGAAAGAGATTACTGTTCCAGCCAATAAGCATTCTAGATTTTTGATTATTTTGAGATGTGCTGTTATATGGATGATTTGGAAAAACGAGAGGGCTTATCTAACTAAGGTGTGTGAAATTTCACTCTTGGGATATCCTCCAAAACTATGAGTATGTAAACTCAAGTACATATAACAGATGATGCTACAGGGTAAATCCCATAGAGATTTATTTACAATCAGATCAATTCAGCTCAGCAACACTGTACCATGGAGAACTTTTTAAGTAGGGCTTCTACTTCTTCCTTACAGAGTTCCCAGTGGAATACACAGACTCTGCAAGACTCTAGAACCTCTTAGAGTTCTGGAATACTCCAAAGTATTGGAATATTTTTCCAAACAAAGTTTGGAATACTCCAAACTCCCAAAGCATCCCAGGGGAACATGGGACTGGGTATCACTTCTAGATCTCCAAATCTAAAAATGTCTGCTGGAGAGTTTTTAGACAGTGCAGAATTGGACCATTTTTTTTCTTTTTTAGAGTCATGTTGGTTGTAATTTGTACACTACAATCCACAAATGCTAATTCCTAACCTTCTACGTGAAAAATTACCGAGCATTTAAGAGTATTCAGAAAGAAATTATTTAGTTTCGACTCTTAAGGAGCCTGTAAGTACTGATAATATGGTGTAGTTTGGTATTTTTCATAAATAATAAAAAATTAAAGGAGAAGAGTGGATAAAAGGAGAAGAGACATACTTTGCCTACCAAAATTCACTTTTGAAATCTGATAAAAAAAACTTTTAAAAATTATTTATTTTTATTTATTTTGGGGCCGTACTGGGTCAAATAGTACTGGGTCCGCTCTTTACTGCAGCATGCGGAATCCTTTAGTTGTGGCATGTGGGATCTAGTCCCCTGACCAGCGATCGAACTTGGGTCCTTTGCGCTGGAAACGCAGAGTCTTAGCCACTGGATCACCAAGGAAGTCCCCCCCAATTTTTTCACTTTAGTTGTTTGTGGGACTATCCTGGCAGTCCACTTTCACAGCTGAGGGCCTGGGCTCCATCCTTGGTGGGAGAACTATGAGCCTGTAAGCTGGGTGGCATGTCCAAAAAAATAAAAATGTAGTTGTTTGTAATCAACTGAGAATACTAATTTTCTAGGAAGATTAATGTCATATAAAAAACTATTAAAGTTAAGTGAAATATGACACAATTTCTCCATATTTTAAAAAACAAAGAGTAAGTCAAAATGTCTATGTTACTGTATTTAAATTCTGGTCATTCTCTGGAAAGGCTATGCGTATGATAAGATTAAACTCTGTTTCAATTATTTTTTATAAAGACGATAAGTTCATAGAATCACCAGCAATTTATAAAAGTACTTGGTTAGATTATATACACCTGACTCCTTCTCTTTGGTTCCTTAATTCAAGGTCAGGCAAAAGAAAGAAGGTCTGGTTAAGGTGAGGTCCAATCATAGATGGTTTACCTTCATTCTACCACACAGTCATAACTTTTCCTAACTTCATCCAGTTGTCTCAAAAAAAATAATAATTCTTTGCATACTGACAGAATTATCTTGAAAGTAGAAAACATTTTACTCTCACTGAGAAAACATGCAAAGAGCAACTCCACAATGATGGGTTAGTAGTATCATCTTTAGTAAATAACATGTGTCAGTGATTATATGGCTGTATGAAGTGGGGTGTGGGAGAGTGTTTCTGTAATTATTACGTTTTACAGTAAAAGCACTCATTGTTTTTTCAAAAGAGCCACAGGGCTATCATTAAGAAAGTCTCTATTTTAATATTAGCTTTTCTAAATTAGAAAACTGAGTCTATGACCCTCTTCCCAAAATTTTATGTACTCAAGTATCAGAAAAACACACAAAATAAACAACTAATATTTTATTACAAAGGGATTTTACTTAGCTCAGTACCAGCAATGGTCATAGTAAAAATATCTTCTGATAAAGAGGAAGAAATATCGCTTATAAAAAATAGGATTCTATGTTGAAAGGATTTCTGAAGACCCTTAAATCTCAATTAGAAGGAATCTTATACAGTCATTATAAAAAACAGGATGGCAGTTCCTCAAGAAATTAAACACAGAGCTACCATATGATCCAGCAATCTCTCTTCTGGGAATATATATCCAAAGGAAACAAAATCATTATCCCAAAGAGGTATCTGTACTCCCAAGTTTGTCGCAATATTATTTATAATAGCCAGGGTATGGAAACAAGCTAAGTGTCTGTCAACAAAAGAATGAATATAGAAAATGTAATATATAAACATTAAACGTATATAGAGTAGAATAGTATCCAGCCATTAAAAAAAAAACATAAAAAGGAAATCCTACCATTTGCAACAACGTGTATGAACCTGTAGGGCATTATGCTAAGTGCAAAAAGCCAGAAAGAGAAAGATAAACAGATAAATACTGCATGGCATCACTTATAAATGGAATCTAAAAAAGAGAGACGTCAAAATCACGTAAATGGAGAGTAGAAATGGTGGCTGTCGGGAGCTAGAGGGAATGGGGGATGGGAGAAATGGGAAAGGGCTGGTAAAAGGGTACAAACTTTCAGTTACAGCATGAATAAGGTTTGAGGATATCATGTATAATATGGTGATTATAGTTGATAATACTGTATTATACTGAACACAGTGATTGAAATTTGCTAAGAAAGCAGAATTTAAATGCTCCATCCCTCGGAAGTAAATACGTAAGGTGATATATGTGTTAATTAACCTGACTGCAGGAATCCTATTACAATGTATACCTGTATCACATCATCATGTTGGACACTTTAAGATTCTTATTTGTCAATTACACCTGTAATTATTAGCTGGAAAACCAACAACAACAAAAAAGGAATCTTAGCTACTAGTCTGTAACATTCGGGACCAGCAGAGGTCCCTACCCACTCTGATGAGAGGTGAAGTCCTGCTTTTACACAAGTCTAATACGTGGACTAGTTCATTTTACTTGGAATCACCAAAGCCTGGGTTATTTAAAGATATTTCTGGAGATAAAAATATATCAACTACAAAAGAACACACCAATATCTTAAGCCCAGATTTTAGCAGAATATGGTTGCACAATGAAATTCTACTGGAGAAGGCAATGGCAACCCACTCCAGTATTTTTGCCTGGAGAAGCCCAAGGACAGAGGAGCCTGGGAGGCTACAGTCCCTGGGGTCACAGAGTCGGACACGACTGAGTGACTGAAGATGAAAGAAATTCTGTACCTTAAAATAGTAACTGCCTACCAAAACACCCATGTAACCCAGAACTGTCAAAATCTAAGCATTAATAGGCAAGACCAAGTCGTCTGAACCTCACAACTGTGATTACCACGGCTTTACCAGCCGCGCTTCCAGTTCTGCTGGCCTCACCACCACCGTAAGCCACAAGCCGTCACCATTTACTCGCCAATTGTCATGCTGGTGTGGTTTTCCAACTATGAAGTATATAAAAAATTATTTTAAAACAATTCCACTGTTTGGACACTTCTGGTATTTAGATTTCTAGTTGAACAATTTCCTGTAGTAATCTACCGAGTGACAAAATGGCTTCATAATCACGCAATTTCTGGTCTACAACTACAGTTTATAACCTGACAGTCAAGTTTTTAGGACTACAATTCTTTAAACTTTAAGGCATAGGGCTAATTTAACTGGTTTTGTCTGTTTTGGTTTTGAAAAGATAAGTATCCCAAGTACCTGCTTTGCAGCTTTCTTAGCCTCATGCTTCCTTTGATTTTTAAGGGCTGTTTTTGATAATGGCTTCTCATTTCCTGGTTGTGGTTTCATATTCTGAGGTGGTTCTTCTTCATGCTATGGAAAATACAATAAATGATTTTGAAATGGAGTCCATGTTTTTAAAAACATATACAACAAATTATACAATTTTGCTAGTACACGACAAATTTATTTTATCAAACTTATCTTAAGTTCACTGACAATATTTCAAAACTCTTGTGGCAGGTATACTTTGATGGTCAGGATGGATTTAATAAGGATCTTCCTATTAGTTGATATATGGTATCTTTCAATTATATAAGAGCCAGCAAAATTCACTTTATTTTTGTTTAAACAATGGCATTTTTCTTAGTACTACCATTGACACATGATTTTTATAAAATTAGATACTAACAATAGCTTCTTCTGTGGTCCTTTTGGATCTGACTACTGCCAAAAGAAATCCAGTTGCCTCAATTATTTTCTTTGCACAAATAGTCAATTGATAGATCTTTATTTGCAAAATCAGAGATTAGAAGATAAATGGAAAAAAAAAAACTGACAGTAAGAAAACAAATTGAATAGGAAGGGGTAAATAAATTACATAATTATAAATCCAGCTAACATAATGAAGAAGTCTTTAAAAAACTAAGCAACTTGTCAGACTATACAATGAAAACAATCATTTTCATCATCAGATATAATCATTAACTACATTCAATAAGAGGGTGAATTACATGTAGGATCAAGAAGGATTTAATGTAAAATATGATGACTATACTTGATAACACTATTGCATAACTAACCGTACAGCTCAAATTCCTCAAGAGTAGAATTCAAATGTTCTCAAAAAATAAATAAATAAGGTGATGGATGTGTTAATCCCCAGGTGAGAGGAAACATTTTCAATGTTTATCAAATTACTATGATGTACCCTTTAAATATCTTACAATTTTATAGATAAATTATGTTCCAATGAAGCCGGGGGGAAAAAAAAAAGTAACACCAGAGTAGTTGCGGGCAACATGTAGTATAAATAACAGTACTCAACTTCTTATGAGATTCATCTACTTAGTGATTTCTCTCAACTTTGCTATAAGCTGAATGCTGTCTCTTAAACTATCCATACTCAGCACATCAAAAGGACCAGATCTCCAAGAAGTTTTTTGAGTACTAGATCTCAGAGCTGTATTATACTTACAAGTGCCATAATCAAATGGGCAGGGATCAAACATTTAAGATATAGAGTAACAGCAAAAAGCCATAAGGTGATTTTATCTTAGCAGCTTCACTAACTATAGAAGGCATCAAAGTTCTGTGTGTGAACATACCCTACTTGAAGCAACTGAATATATGAGAATCCACAGTTGTACAAGAGACAAATGTGCACAGGAAGCCTTTCACTTTTTTTATATCCACTGCTTGTAATGATAGTTAAGATATACGAATATTTATTCAACATTTGTGTTATACATCAAAATTCTTTCAATTGGGAGCTCTTCTATATAGTATCTTGCTTTAGTTGAAAAGTTTCCACTCATGAGAACTTCAAAAAAAGACAAAGCAATTAAGAAAGATGCAATAAGAAAGGATGAAGTCCCTTCCACTCTATGAGCATCATGTAGCCATTGACAGACTTTCATCTTGGATGAAAAAAATCCACACGGTTATTATGGATCACAAGCTTTTCTGGCTTTAGTATGTGTCTACTCATCTTTGCTATAATCTGAATGCTGTCTTTAAACTATCCATACTCAGAAATTTCATTCTTACTAATAAAACTTGTTTCTTCAGTAACATTAACTCTAACATCGTTTTGATGAACATGTTATAAAAGTGAAGCTTCTCTGAAAGCCACGAAATACTTCCTTAATTAATATAGAAATTTTTACTTATAAAAAAAGTAATCTTTTTTCTTCAGGGGAAAGAATCCAACAACATTTTTTCCTCCTTCTTCTATGTAATCTTCTTTCTTTGTGAAATTATCAACCAGGCTAACTTTGTTTCTAATAATTTCTTGACAATATTTTCTTTGTCATTTAGCTCTCCTCTGGAATTAAATACATACAAAAATTTCTCATTCATAGGTATGTAGCTCCTTCAACTAAAATGATGTGACAGGGTAACATAATCCCCAGGTTATATACAAAAGCAAAAATTTAGTGGAAATCTTAACTGTCAAAAAAGTTTGGTTTTAAGAAGCTCTTACATAGTTTTTTCCCACTATTTTCAAAGTATATTCTTTCTATTTTAATTTTTCTCCCTCCACTGACCAAATTAGTTTTATGAGTCAGAGAATAAAAATATACACTATTAATAATTCAGAATTTCTTTCTCTTGTGCTAACTTGCACAGATTTAGAAAGCAGGATGGGTTGAGGTCACTTTTTTAATCTTATGTAAGAAAAATTTCAATTGAGAGAGAACAAATTTTAAGACTACTATAGCCTTTTTAAAAAATCTAAAGACAAAAATAGTAAATAGGGCTTAATTTGTCATATGTTTTTATATATTTTTACTAAATAACAATGCAACAAAAATGTTTAAACAGAATATTTCAATGAAGTCAAAATGCTGCATTTTGTGGAGGAGGAAGAAGAATTGTTGTTTTTGTTTTTGAGAAGGTGCTAAGTGGCACAAAGGAGCTTGGCGGACTTCGGTCCACAGGGCAACAGAGTCGGACCCGGCTGGGCGACTGAGCACAGCGCAGCACGTAAGAGGCACACGGGAAGCACAGAGACATTCACCCTTTGAGAGAGTACCTACTCCCCTGAGGGCCTAATCATTTAGCGACTATACATTTCCATTTACTTGGAACAGTCCTAATATACACCTCATGCGTGGTCTTGTGCGTGAGCTCAGTCGCTAAGTCATGCCCAACTCTTTGTGACCCTACAGACTGCAACCTGCCAGGCTCCTCTGTCCATGGCATTTCCCAGGCAAGAATACTGCTGTAGGTTGCCACTTCTTCCTCCAGGGGATCTTCCCGACTCAGAGATCGAACCTGTGTCTCCTGAGTCTCCTGTATTGGCAGGCAGATTCGTTGCCACTGAGCCACCTAGGAAGTATCTTTCTATGAACACCAGTAATTTTGTTCTTCATTCTTAGAGTAACTTTATTCCTCAACATCACCACAGAAACTCATCTCATTAATAAATGCTCTCTTCTGAGCTCTGAAACATTTTATAGTAGATCAGCATCTGACCAATACTCGAACCACAGTTTTGCATCAGAGGTAAGGATCTAATGGTCCAAGGACAAGTGTATTTTGTTTGATCAGCAGTGTCTTAAAAAAAGTGAGGCATTTCATACAAGTATCCAGACTTGTTTTGTCTTGAAAAATCAAAACATTTTGGCAAACTGGGCCTAAAAATGTCCTGTGGAAACAAATGGCTACTGTTGTGCAGTTGCTATGGCCTTTAAAGAGGGAATGTTCTCTCTCTTTCACCCTTCCCCACCACTCACCATTGCGTCACACTACCAGCCTAGCTTGCCAGGCATTTGAATTTGAGCCCACACTCTACAGCCAGTGAAGTCACACCCACTCATCTTTCCCAAGATTTTACATTAATTACTTTGCCAAGTTAACAACCTTTCACTATCTTCAGCAGCAGGTCCTCCACAATTTCTACCCTAGAAATTTATATCTTCTAATCAGATACCAAGTAACACAAGAACACGCATGAGAAAAAGATCTAGGCCATAAAGAATGGATGTATGGATACCAGGGGCGGGGGAGAAGGGGAGGGATGAATTGGGAGATTGGGTTTGACATATATACACTACTGACACTGTGTGTTAAATAGGTAACAATGAGAACCTGATGTACGGCACAGGGAAGTCTCCCCAGTGCTCTGGGTGACCTAGATGGGAAGGAAGCCTAAAGAGGGGATATACACATATGTATAGCCGATTCAATGGCTATACAGTGGAGACTAATGCAACATTGTAAAGTAATTACACTCCGATAAAAATTAATAAATACATTTAAAAAAAGAAAGACCTAGGGAACTCTACATTGAAAAACCTTTTCCTAACAAAGTAGTAAAACTCTACTTACCAGTTTGGAATTGGTGACTGGTTTATTTCTTAAAGCTGGGGGTCTATAAGCTGTTGCAGCTTTAGGTTCTTCACTAGGCACATCACTTGGAACTACTTGGTAAGTTATTGCTTTTTCTGGAAATATTCCATCTAAGAATGGCTGCCAAGAAACCTGCCATAATTCTGCATTCGATGGTACATCATACTTGTGCAAGACGGAGCCCGTGTAGTGCCAAATCTTGTACCCATTGTTCACACGTAACCGTGGCGCACACGTGGCTGTTAACATATGCTCACCATCTGGGCACCAGGCAAAATACGTAGAGTCGGAGGCCACCGGCTTAGAGATGAGTCTGTACTTTTTAACATCCCACACTTCCATTTGCCCCCTCAGATTCCCGAATCCAGCCAGGACTAGTATGTGTCCATGAGGGCTGTAGTAGGCGGCGTTGCGAGGGCCAGTCCCAAAATCAAACACGGGGTCGCACTTCAGGTTGAAGACCGTCGCTTTGGCGGGCATGAAACCGTACACGGCACAGAACTCGGTAGAGCTAGAGTTCCAAACCACATCATAAATGGGGCCGTTTTTCGCTAGAACAAGAAGATAAAATCTGTTAGTGATAAGGAATTATATACAGGAATGTAATATTTAGTAGCTCAAGTTATAATCATACAATGCTCATAAACAAGTCAAATAAGAAAAATCCAAAACTTTCACAGTATGACAAAATTAAGATTTTTTACATGACATACTATGGAAATTAATATATAACTATAAATTTAATTAAGAACCCCTAATAAATCTCAATTTCTTTTAAACATTTTGGTAATGTGGACTCATAGAAGCATCAGCTATTATTATTATTAAACTATTGATAGTCTTCCTTGCCAGAGGCAATATATGTATATAGCAATAAAAACACAGACTATATAAAAAGACATGCCACAAAACTAAGCCCCTCTGGTGGTTCAGTGGTAAAGAACTCGCCTGCCAATTCAGGAGGTGTGGGTTCCATCCCTGGGTCAGGAAGAGCCCCTGGAGACGGAAACGGCAACCCACTCCAGTATACTTGCCTAGGAAATCCCACTGACAGAGAAGCCTAGCCTGCTACAGTCCGTGGGGTTGCAAAGAGTCAGACACGCCTTAGAGACTAAACAACAATGACACAGACAACCAATCCTCTATCATATTTCCTGCATATTATTTCAGGATACTTTTGTTGAAATTAAGCATCTCTCTCTTAAATACATAAATGCACACACACACACACAAATGTTTTAAACCTTTCTTGTTTCATTTAATACTCCTATCTAGGAAATTTTCCCATAAAAGCACATTGAGCTTTGCCTCATTCAGTTGCACTGTGTCCCATTACAAACCCTGCTATTTACTTCCCATTTGTGTAAATGTACACACGTAACACCTGCAGGACAGAAACTGCCTGGCCAAAGGACACATACATTTAATTGATAATGTACACTGAAATGCCCTTCAAAGAAGCTGCACCAATTTACACTACCAATAATTTCTGATAGCAAAGACTTTGCCCTCACTCTCACTGCTTCATATTTTTATCTTTGCCAACCTATTAAGTGAAAAACTGTGCCTTGTAAAGCTAAGCACCTTATAATACACTTATGCGTAATCTTATTTCTTTTTTTAGTGTCCTAAATAGCCCTGTGGACTATTTTTTACTGTCCTATACCTATTTTTCTTTCCTATTATTGGTCTTTGTTATGCTTAATATACTATCAAAATTCATCTTTTCTCATACTCATCCCTTTTCTAAAAATATTCTTCCCTAATTTATTGTTTGTTTTGCTTAATTTATGGACTCTTTTCTTCCCCTAATGTAGAAATCTATAATTTCATATACTCAAACTTATCACTTTCCCCATATGACTTCTGTCGTGTTTAGAAAATCTTAGTCTACTTTAAGATTAGAAGAAAATTCTCCCGCATTTTCTTCTAGTTCTGTAGTTTTAGACATAATTTTTTGGCCCAGCCAGAACTTATTTTGGTAAACAAGTAGTAGCAAAAACTTTTTGTTACAAATAGCCAACTGTCCCCAAACCATATATTAAAAGAGCAGTATTTTCCCCCATGATTCAAATGCTGACTTTATTATAAGTCAATAGCTACAGAAGTGTGGATCTATTTCTGAAGCCTGTTGTTTTCCACTGATTTAACTGCCTATCCATAACACAGAGCCAAACTGTCTTCATTACAATTGCCTGACATCTTAATAGTATCTGAATCCCTTTCTCCTTACTCTTTTTTTTACAGTTTTCAAACCATTCTTGCATGTTTACTTTTTGATATCGACTTTGGAACGAGCTTATCTACTTGTAAAAAAAGAAAATCTACTGGCATTCTAATTTAATTTTTAGATCAGTTTGGAGAGAAATGACATCTTTGTAAAATTCTTACAAAAGGTTAGTTTTCCCTTCATTAGTTTTAGTTTTCTACCCTTAAGTCCTATATATTTCTTGTCTTTTTGTTGCCGTATATGGAATCTTTCCTTCCATTATGTTTTATAAGAGGATGCTGTTTATACTTTGACAGTCTGTATGAGCTGAGGTGATTTGCTTTTCACCTTTCAAAACTGTATCCTTATTCTTTTGATCAGGAACATTGACTAGGTCTTTCAGAATGTTAAATAATAGTAGAAAGTATGTGGGGGGGAGTCATCCTTGTTTTGTTCCTGACTTCAATTGGAATATATACTTTCTTAAAAGAAAGTTTACCTTACCCTTACATGTTCAATTCAAAATAAAAAAGATTACCGAGTTGCAGGAATTTTAAAACTATTAAGTTACCTTAACTCCTTGAAACAAAGTATGCGGTGGTTAACACTCTTCAGTTCTGAAGATGATGCTAAACCCACTAGATCAACCTGTTGTCATAGTTAAATAAGCTCCCAAAGAGCTAATACAGCGGAATTACCTCACTCAGCAAGTTCCCTACTCAACTTGCAGCAAAACTAAATCAACTAATTGGATTCTGTCAAAATACAGTATGTTTGGGGATGAGTTAAATCCCTTAATGAAAATAAATTTTATCTTAAAGGTTGTTAAGACATGTGAGTTCTATCACTTGATCAAGAACTTAGGTGTAGACTTCCCCGGTGGTCCGGTGGTTAAGAATCTGCCTTGCAATGCAGGGAAAGTGGGTTCAATCCCTGGTCAAGGAACTAAGGTCACACATGCTGTGGAGCAACTAAGCTGGCGTGCCCAACTACTGAGCCTGGGAGCCACCATCAGAGTCTGTGCCGCAGCTAGGACCTGACACAACTAGGGGAAGAAAAGGACTTAGATGAGAACATTTTTGTGGCGCAGTATTTCTGACCATCATCGACTCGGCCCGACACTCACGTAACTGCACCACGGCGCTCTCTCCGTTTGTTGCGATGTAGTGCAGCGTCTGCTCCCCGTAGTAGGAAGCGCCCGTCTTGTCAACATCTGTGCTAGCTATTACCAACACAGCGGTAGCTAGAAGCATAAAAACTTTAATTAGGCTTAAAACATAAATTAACCTAATGTTGATAAGAAAAACATTAAAAAGTGTAACAGACCATATGTAAATTTTCAATCAATAAGCACTGGTAATTTTTCCTTTTTATATACACACAGGAATATAAGTCTAAATTAATGCTTGATAAACAAAATGGGAGATAAAAAGATATTTATCATACCTTTTTTATTCCATAGCATTGTGACCTTATCAGCCTTAAAGAAACTTTTATTGGCTAAAGCTGCATGAGGTTCATCAAAGTTGGGATACTGATATAATCTAACAAATGAAGGTGCACCCTTACTTCCTGGAACATAGACAGCCACCTAAGATACACAGACATAAATAAATACTTAATTTTTTGAAGCATATAAACTAAGATGGACATGTCTTTAAAGTCACCAAAAACTAGGAAAAGGTTTAATCTCATACCATTCCATATGAACAAACAAAAACATTAGCAATTACCTTGTATGGTTGGGGTCCAGGTGATAACACAAAATCATTAATTTTTTTCAAATGCAATTTATTTGCAATTGTGTCTAAAAAAAAAAAGTAAATGGTGTTAGGTTAATGAGCGAAAGCTAACAGATACGTATCAAATTCTGAATACATTATAAAAGGTTAACGTAACTAAACACAAAATGTAGTCTCATGTAGGCAAGGCAGAGCTACATGTAGAAAAAGCATGAGGTGAGAGCGAGATAGACCTATGCTTGAATTCCTACCCAGTCACTACTAACTGTTGACATTCGCCAAGAGAATCACATACTTAATTCCTAGTACACAGTGCCAGGTACAAAGTAGGCATTAAATAGGTATCAGTTCTCTTCCCTTAAACCTCAACTAACGTTGTCTTAGAGCCCATCTGATGGGAAAGATGACTCTAGCTTGCTACTGTAGAATATGGATGTGAAAATTCCATAACTAACATGACACACAGATCCATAACAATGATAATCACAACAATAGTAACAATAACAATGGCTGGATATGTGTTGCATGATTACTCTGTGCCAGGCAGTAAGAAACCTCGTTACCAACACTGCTGCTCTCACAGTCAATGGGATCAAGAGCTATCACTCTTCCTTTGTTCAAATATAGAGGTCAGCAGCTGTTCAAAAGCAGCACATCCGGCTGTTAAACTGGCAGCCCCCTCCTCTCAGCATGCTTGTGAAGTGGCGAGTGAGGTGAGTAAGCAAGCTAACCCCAAACCAGCGGAGCAGGTTAAGTCTCACAAGCAGGAAATTGAAGGGTACAGCTAAATGACTGTGTGGACATTATCAAAATCAGCCTGCAAACCATCTCTGGTAGATGTGAACACTTTCTAATTCTCATTCTACTTCCTCAACCTAAAACATGGTTATGTCCTGATAAACCCATTGTAAGTTGAAAATATCGTAAGCTGAAAATGCATTTAATACACCTGATGTACTGAACATCATCGCTAAAGTTAGACTACCCTAATGTGCTCAGAACACTTAATGTTAGTCTATAGTTGAGCAAAATCATTAAACACAATGCTGATTTTATAATAAAATGTTGGCTATCTCATGTAATCCATTGAATACTGAACTAAAAATGAAAAACCTAACGGCTGTAAGAGTCCAGAATAGCTGTAAGTTTATCAGTTGTCGACCCTTGTGATCACGTGGCTGACTGGGAGCTGTGGCTCACTGCTGCTACCCAACATCATGTATCATACCACATATTTCTAGCCCAGGGAAAGATCAACACTCAAAGTACAATTTCTACTGAATATATTTCACTTCTATTTTATTATAAAGTCAAAAAAGGTAAGTCAAACTATTTCAAGTTGGGGACTGTCTGTACTGAAAACTGTTCAGTCACCAACAGAATGCTCTGCAGACAAAAGGAGCTGCAAAATTTCTTCTTTAAAGTATTTTTCAGTCATCTTGTTACTGGTGTTATATTGCTGGTACTGCTATGCTAAGAACATTATGTGGTTGAGTAGAACAAAGCAAATGAATAATGTGGATGTGCTATTCTCAAACTATCACCCCTGGTAGCCCAGAGAACCAAATTCTCAGCGTTAGCAAAAAACAATACAGATGAAAGATATGAAAAAAGAAAAAAAGGAGTAGAAACAATGATCAATCAACACAGTAGCAAAGAGAATCCTCTACACCCAGACTGTAGTCTCTAAATACCATTTTCCACCAAAAGAAAGCAGAGTGTACTAAAGAATTGGCTGATTACAGGTATACAGCAAGAAATAAACAAGATAACCCTAGAATGACTTGTCCCGCCATACAGCAAAGAAGTCATTAAAGACCAATTACAGGACAATTTAAGCATTAATAAGAAGAGTTTTTAAAATGGATTAATCAGTGAGGAGCCAAGATGGCGGAGGAGTAGGACGGGGAGACCACTTTCTCTCCTATAAATTCATCAAAAGAATATCTGAACGCAGAGCAAACTTCACAAAACAACTTCTGATCGCTAGCTGAGGTCATCAGGCGCCCAGAAAAGCAGCCCATTGTCTTCAAAAGGAGGTAGGACAAAATATAAAAGATAAAAAGTGAGACAAAAGAGCTAAGGACAGAGATCCGTCCCGGGAAGCGAGTCTTTAGAGGACGTTTCCAGACACCGGGAAACCCTCGCACTGCAGCGTCAGCCCCTCCCCGCAGCGCCAGCCCCTCCCCGCAGCGTCGGCCCCTCCCCGCAGCGCCAGCCCCTCCCCGCAGCGCCAGCCCCTCCCTGCAGCGTCGGCCCCTCCCCGCAGCGCCAGCCCCTCCCCGCAGCGCCGGCCCCTCCCTGCAGCGTCAGCCCCTCCCCGCAGCGCCAGCCCCTCTCCGCAGCGCCGGCCCCTCCCCGCAGCGTCAGCCCCTCCCCGCAGCGCCAGCCCCTCCCCGCAGCGTCAGCCCCTCCCCGCAGCGCCGGCCCCTCCCCGCAGCGTCGGCCCCTCCCCGCAGCGCCAGCCCCTCCCCGCAGCGCCGGCCCCTCCCTGCAGCGTCAGCCCCTCCCCGCAGCGCCGGCCCCTCTCCGCAGCGCCGGCCCCTCCCCGCAGCGTCAGCCCCTCCCCGCAGCGCCAGCCCCTCCCCGCAGCGTCGGCCCCTCCCCGCAGCGCCAGCCCCTCCCCGCAGCGCCGGCCCCTCCCCGCAGCGTCGGCCCCTCCCCGCAGCGCCGGCCCCTCCCCGCAGCGCCGGCCCCTCCCCGCAGCGCCAGCCCCTCCCCGCAGCGCCAGCCCCTCCGCGCAGCGCCAGCCCCTCCCCGCAGCGTCAGCCCCTCCCCGCAGCGCCAGCCCCTCCCCGCAGCGTCGGCCCCTCCCCGCAACGCCAGCCCCTCCCCGCGGCGCCAGCCCCGCCCCGCAGCGCCAGCCCCTCCCCGCGGCGCCAAGGAACTAGCTACCTGAATATGAGTCCACCTCCGCCTGCCTGTGTCAGGACGGAAATGAGGCTCTGAAGAGACCGCAAACAGAAGCCAAATAAACAAAGGGAACCACTTCAGGAGAGAGCGGTGCAACAGATTAAAATCCCTCTAGAAAACACCGACCACACCGGAAGGGGCCTGTAGATATCGAGAAGCGTAAGCTGGAACGAGGAGCTATCTGAAACTGAGCCGAACCCACACTGACCGCAACAGCTCCAGAGAAACTCCTAGATATATTTTTACTTTTTTTTTTTTTCTTAATAAAAAAAAAATTTTTTTTTTTATTTTTTCTTTTTTATTTTTTCTCTTTTATTTTCCTTTAAAATTCCCTATTACTCCATGACTCCTTAACTTGCATTTTCATAGATTTTTACCATTTTTTAATTAGGGAAAATTCTTTTTTTTTTTTCTTTTTTCTCCTTTTTCTCTTCTATTTTCTATTTTTCTTTTTCTCTTATTTCTTTTAAAGTCCTCTAGTACTCCTCTACTACTCCTTAATTTTCATTTTCAATACACTATAACCTTACCAAAAAAAAAAAGAGAAGCCCTATTTTTTAAACTGAACTTCATATATATTTTAAAAAAATTTTTTGGTGTGTGTTTTGGTTTTTGTTTTTAATATAGTATTTTTAAGAGTCTAATCTCTACTCTAGATTTTTAATTTTTGCTTTTCAATATGTGATATAAATTGTGATCATTTAAGAATCCAATATTCAGTTCCCATTTTTATTCAGGAGTGTGTTGATTATTCTCTCCCAATCTTGACTCTCTGTTTTCTACCTCAGAATACCTCTATTTCCTCCTTTCCCCTTTTCTTCCCAATCCAATTCTGTGAATCTTGGTGGGTGTCTGGGCTACGGAGAACACTCTGGGAACAGACAACTGCGTAGATCTGTCTCTCTCCTCTTGAGTCCCCCTTTTCCTCCTCCTGCTCAACACTATCTCCCTCCTCCCTCTCCTCTTCTTCATGTAACTCTGTGAACCTCTCTGGGTGTCCCTAACGGGGGAGAATCTTTTCGCCATTAACCTAGAAGTTTTATTATCAGTGCTGTGTAGTCGGAGAAGTCCTGAGACTACAGGAAGAATAAAACTGAAATCCAGAGGCAGGAGACTTAAGCCCAAAACCTGAGAACACCAGAAAACTCCTAACTACATGGAACTTTAAGTAATAAGTGACCGTCCAAAAGCCTCCATACCTACACTGAAACCAACCACCACCCAAGAGCCAATAAGTTTTAGAGCAAGACATACCACGCAAATTCTCCAGCAACGCAGGAACATAGCCCTAAACGTCAACATACAGGCTGCCCAAGATGACACCTAACACATAGACCCATCTCAAAACTCATTACTGAGCACTCCATTGCTCTCCAGAGAGAAGAAATCAAGTTCCACCAGAACACCGACGCAAACTTTCCTAAACAGGAAACCTTGACAAGCCAATCGTCTAACCCCACCCACTGGGGAAAAACCTCCACAATTAAAAGGAACCACAGACCTCCAGAAAACAAAAAGCCCAGTCCAGACACAGCAATCTAAACAAGATGAAAAGGCAGAGAAATACCCAACAGGTAAAGGAACATGAAAAATGCCCACCAAGTCAAACAAAAGAGGAGGAGATAGGGAATCTACCTGAAAAAGAATCTAGAATAATGATAATAAAAATGATCCAAAATCTTGAAAACAAAATGGAGTTACAGATAAATAGCCTGGAGACAAAGATTGAAAAGATGCAAGAAATGTTTAATAAAGACCTAGAAGAAATAAAAAAGAGTCAATTAAAAATGAATAATGCAATGAATGAGATCAAAAACACTCTGGAGGGAACCAAGAGTAGAATAACGAAGACAGAAGATAGGATAAGTGAGGTAGAAGATAAAATAGTGGAAATAAATGAAACAGAGAGGAAAAAAGAAAAAAGGATCAAAAGAAATGAGGACAACCTCAGGGACCTCTGGGACAATGTGAAACGCCCCAACATTCGAATCATAGGAGTCCCAGAAGAAGAAGACAAAAAGAAAGGCCATGAGAAAATACTCGAGGAGATAACAGCTGAAAACTTCCCTAAAATGGGGAAGGAAATAGCCACCCAAGTCCAAGAAACCCAGAGAGTCCCAAACAGGATAAACCCAAGGCGAAACACCCCAAGACACATATTAATCAAATTAACAAAGATCAAACACAAAGAACAAATCTTAAAAGCAGCAAGGGAGAAACAACAAATAACACAAAAAGGGATTCCCATAAGGATAACAGCTGATCTATCAATAGAAACTCTCCAGGCCAGAAGGGAATGGCAAGACATACTGAAAGTGATGAAAGAGAATAACCTACAACCTAGATTACTGTACCCAGCAAGGATCTCATTCAGATATGAAGGAGAATTCAAAAGCTTTACAGATAAGCAAAAGCTGAGAGAATTCAGCACCACCAAATCAGCTCTTCAACAAATGCTAAAGGGTCTTCTCTAGATAGGAAATGCAGAAAGGTTTTATAAATGTGAACCCAAAACAACAAAGTAAATGGCAACGGGACCACACCTATCAATAATTACCTTAAATGTAAATGGGTTGAATGCCCCAACCAAAAGACAAAGATTGGCTGAATGGATACAAAAGCAAGACCCCTATATATGCTGTCTACAAGAGACCCACCTCAAAGCAAGAGACACATACAGACTAAAAGTGAAGGACTGGAAAAAAATATTTCATGCAAACGGAGACCAAAAGAAAGCAGGAGTCGCAATACTCATATCAGATAAAATAGACTTTCAAATAAAGGATGTGAAAAGAGACAAAGAAGGACACTACATAATGATCAAAGGATTAATGCAAGAAGAAGATATAACAATTATAAATTTATATGCACCCAACATAGGAGCACCGCAATATGTACGGCAAACACTAACGAGTATGAAAGAGGAAATTAACAGTAACACAATAATAGTGGGAGACTTTAATACCCCACTCACAACTATGGATAGATCAACTAAACAGGAAATTAACAAGGAAACACAAACCTTGAATGACACAATGGACCAGCTAGACCTAATTGATATCTATAGGACATTTCACCCCAAAACAATCAACTTCACCTTTTTCTCAAGTGCACACGGAACCTTCTACAGAATAGATCACATCCTGGGCCATAAATCTGGTCTTGGAAAATTCAAAAAAATTGAAATCATTCCAGTCATCTTTTCTGACCATAGTGCAGTAAGATTAGATTTCAATTACAGGAAAAAAATTGTTAAAAATTCAAACATATGGAGGCTAAATAACACGCTTCTGAATAACCAACAAATCATAGAAGAAATAAAAATATGCATAGAAATGAATGAAAATGAAAACACAACAACCCAAAACCTATGGGATACTGTAAAAGCAGTGCTAAGGGGAAGGTTCATAGCATTACAGGCTCACATCAAGAAACAAGAAAAAAACCAAATAAATAACCTAACTCTATACCTAAAGCAATTAGAGAAGGAAGAAATGAAGAACCCCAGGGTTAGCAGAAGGAAAGAAATCTTAAAAATTAGGGCAGAAATAAATGCAAAAGAAACTAAAGAGACCATAGCAAAAATCAACAAAGCTAAAAGCTGGTTTTTTGAAAAAATAAACAAAATTGACAAACCATTAGCAAGACTCATTAAGAAGCAAAGAGAGAAGAACCAAATTAACAAAATTAGAAATGAAAATGGAGAGATCACAACAGACAACACTGAAATACAAAGGATCATAAGAGACTACTACCAGCAGCTCTATGCCAATAAAATGGACAACCTGGATGAAATGGACAAATTCTTAGAAAAGTATAACCTTCCAAAACTGAACCAGGAAGAAATAGAAGATCTTAACAGACCCATCACAAGCAAGGAAATCGAAACTGTAATCAAAAATCTTCCAGCAAACAAAAGCCCAGGACCAGATGGCTTCACAGCTGAATTCTACCAAAAATTTAGAGAAGAGCTAACACCTATCTTACTCAAACTCTTCCAGAAAATTGCAGAGGAAGGTAAACTTCCAAACTCATTCTATGAGGCCACCATCACCCTAATTCCAAAACCAGACAAAGATGCCACAAAAAAAGAAAACTACAGGTCAATATCACTGATGAACATAGATGCAAAAATCCTTAACAAAATTCTAGCAAACAGAATCCAACAACATATTAAAAAAATCATACACCATGACCAAGTGGGCTTTATCCCAGGAATGCAAGGATTCTTTAATATCTGCAAATCAATCAATGTAATACACCACATTAACAAATTGAAAGATAAAAACCATATGATTATCTCAATAGATGCAGAGAAAGCCTTTGACAAAATTCAACACCGACTCATGATTAAAACTCTCCAGAAAGCAGGAATAGAAGGAACATACCTCAACATAATAAAAGCTATATATGACAAACCCACAGCAAGTATCACCCTCAATGGTGAAAAATTGAAAGCATTTCCCCTGAAGTCAGGAACAAGACAAGGATGCCCACTCTCACCACTGCTATTCAACATAGTGTTGGAAGTTTTGGCCACAGCAGTCAGAGCAGAAAAAGAAGTAAAAGGAATCCAGATAGGAAAAGAAGAAGTGAAACTCTCGCTGTCTGCAGATGACATGATCCTCTACATAGAAAACCCTAAAGACTCTTCCAGAAAATTACTAGAGCTAATCAATGAATATAGTAAAGTTGCAGGATATAAAATTAACACACAAAAATCCCTTGCATTCCTATATACTAACAATGAAAAAACAGAAAGAGAAATTAAGGAAACAATACCATTCACCATTGCAACAAAAAGAATAAAATACTTAGGAATATATCTACCTAAAGAAACAAAAGACCTATACATAGAAAACTATAAAACACTGATGAAAGAAATCAAAGAGGACACAAACAGATGGAGAAACATACCATGCTCATGGATTGGAAGAATCAATATTGTCAAAATGGCTATTCTACCCAAAGCAATCTATAGATTCAATGCACTCCCTATCAAGCTACCAACGGTATTTTTCACAGAACTAGAACAAATAATTTCACAATTTTTATGGAAATACACAAAACCTCGAATAGCCAAAGTAATCTTGAGAAAGAAGAATGGAGCTGGAGGAATCAACCTGCCTGACTTCAGACTTTACTACAAAGCCACAGTCATCAAGACAGTATGGTACTGGCACAAAGACAGAAATATAGATCAATGGAACAGAATAGAAAGCCCAGAGATAAATCCACGAACCTATGGACACCTTATCTTTGACAAAGGAGGCAAGGATATACAATGGAAAAAAGACAACCTCTTTAACAAGTGGTGCTGGGAAAGCTGGTCAACCACTTGTAAAAGAATGAAACTAGAACACTTTCTAACACCATACACAAAAATAAACTCAAAATGGATTAAAGATCTAAATGTAAGACCAGAAACTATAAAACTCCTAGAGGAGAACATAGGCAAAACACTCTCCGACATAAACCACAGCAAGATCCTCTATGACCCACCTCCCAGAATATTGG
Organism: Dama dama; assembly: GCF_033118175.1. Taxonomy (NCBI): domain Eukaryota; kingdom Metazoa; phylum Chordata; class Mammalia; order Artiodactyla; family Cervidae; genus Dama; species Dama dama. The sequence continues at coordinate 4,510,842 of NC_083699.1, read as the reverse complement.
AAATAAAAGCAAAACTAAACAAATGGGACCTAATGAAACTTAAAAGCTTTTGCACAACAAAGGAAACTATAAGTAAGGTGAAAAGACAGTCCTCAGATTGGGAGAAAATAATAGCAAATGAAGAAACAGACAAAGGATTAATCTCAAAAATATACAAGCAACTCTTGAAGCTCAATTCCAGAAAAATAAATGACCCAATCAAAAAATGGGCCAAAGAACTAAACAGACATTTCTCCAAAGAAGACATACAGATGGCTAACAAACACATGAAAAGATGCTCAACATCACTCATTATTAGAGAAATGCAAATCAAAACCACAATGAGGTACCATTACACGCCAGTCAGGATGGCTGCTATCCAAAAGTCTACAAGCAATAAATGCTGGAGAGGGTGTGGAGAAAAGGGAACCCTCTTACACTGTTGGTGGGAATGCAAACTAGTACAGCCGCTATGGAGAACAGTGTGGAGATTTCTTAAAAAACTGGAAATAGAACTGCCATATGACCCAGCAATCCCACTTCTGGGCATACACACTGAGGAAACCAGATCTGAAAGAGACACGTGCACCCCAATGTTCATCGCAGCACTGTTTATAATATCCAGGACATGGAAGCAACCTAGACGCCCATCAGCAGACGAATGGATAAGGAAGCTGTGGTACATATACACCATGGAATATTACTCAGCCGTTAAAAAGAATTCATTTGAACCAGTTCTAATGAGATGGATGAAACTGGAGCCCATTATACAGAGTGAAGTAAGCCAGAAAGATAAAGAACATTACAGCATACTAACACATATATATGGAATTTAGAAAGATGGTAACGACAACCCTATATGCAAAACAGAAAAAGAGACACAGATGTACAGAACAGACTTTTGAACTCTGTGGGAGAAGGTGAGGGTGGGATGTTTCGAAAGAACAGCATGTATATTATCTATGGTGAAACAGGTCACCAGCCCAGGTGGGATGCATGAGACAAGTGCTCGAGCCTGGTGCACTGGGAAGACCCAGAGGAATCGGGTGGAGAGGGAGGTGGGAGGGGGGATCGGGATGGGGAATACGTGTAAATCTATTGCTGATTCATATCAATGTATGACAAAACCCACTGAAAAAAAAAAATAAATAAAAAAAAAAATAAAATGGATTAATCATATATGTTCATTAGGTTGGGGGGAGGCTAACTTGTCTAAGGGATCTAGTTGCTAATGAAAGAATTCATTTCGTTAAAAGTGATAAAGGAAAAGAATATTTATCTTGCCTTTCCGATATAAAAAGTACCACTAGATAACCAAATAGTAGAAAGGGGAATTCTCTTTATAGTGGTAGTATAAACTAATAAATGAGATGAGAAGGAGGGAAACTTTAATATCAGCAATTTCTAACCACTCATGAAATAATGGATCAAGGCACTGAATATTAATGCCAATTAACTACATAAAATAAAAGACAACGAGACATCAGGCGCTTCTTAACAAAAAAAATACTGCCTTATGATGATGTAGTCTTGCCCTCATCTCTCCCAAAAAGAACTTGAAACTGACCAGCTCTAGATTCAAATAGTTATTTATAGGAAATAGATGAATATGGTAAATTACAGAATAGGATACAAGAGCAAAACTGAAACTATGGGAAGATATATAATACAGGTAACTTTGTTTCTAAAATAATAAACTGCAAGGGGAAAAAAAAGAATAGAGAGGAAATCTATATTTAAAGAAACTTATATATATATATATATATCAACTGTAATATGAAAGACCTTATCTAGATCTTGAGTTTTAAAAAACTTACATTTGCAATTATTAGAAATTTGAAACTGACCAGATATTTTATAATCTGTGATAACAGTATTATGACTACCTTACTGAAATATTTACAGGTAAAATTATATGATGTTTATGATTTGCTTAAGCAGAGTAAAAGAGATGGCAGGTGAACAGATGCCTGGATGAAGAAGGACTGGCAACAGGGTGATGATTACTGGGACTAGGTGTCTACTTTTGTGTTTGAAATTCTACACAATATTTTAAAAATTTGTATCACAGAATTTTAATAGCAACTAAACTCAGTAAGAGCTATTCAAATATATTAATTTAGCAGTAATTAGATAGTACAATTTTATTATAAAATAGCATCTTTGTGTTATAACATTTTACTAGCATTTAGACTTGAGTTACTCAAATGAATTCCTACAACAGCAACTGTTAATATAAAAACAGTATTTAGGAGAACCGTATGATGCCATATAAGGCAATAAAAACTGTACATATTTATAGTAAATAATAAAATTATTTCATAAATCTTTCCATACTAAAGTTGTTGTTTTCAAAAAAGTGAACTTCGTTGTTAACATTTCGGGCACAGAGCGTTTCATCTTCTGACCAGGAAGGACACCTACAATGAAGAGCGAGAATATAACTGTAACATGTTAATGTTTATGATACTGTTTACCATTGAAGGGAGAATACTCATAAAGAAAGATAAAGATCTTACTCTATCACATTTCCACATGCAAAATCCTTAAAGATCTAGACTTTGGTCTGACAAGTTATATTCTAAATTATATCAGAGAAACAAACAATATACAACAAAGATATTCAAAATATTTAAAAATAACTAAATTTTAAAGCACTTATTTACCAATTTTGCATCTTTTTCTGAATGAAGGACTTCAAACATGTTCCAGTTTTCACATCATAAAGTTGCAGGTTGGGTATCCCAGCTGTTTCATCTTTAGAAGCTGACATAAAAATAAAATTTTTTTTGCAGTAACTGTCTCCTAACACCAGTAAAAAGATTTCATTCTTAGAAAAAATTTCAACAAGATTAGGTAAGAGGTGCTTTAAATCAACTTTCCCCTCTAACTTAAATCATAGATTTTATCATTCATTCCTAAAGCCATGACGCTATGACAGTTGTTTGAGAAGTTCAGTGTTTCTGAAATGAGTCAGTTACTACAGGTTTTAAAATACTTAGATCTCTCGTTGTTCAGTCTGATGTGGTTTGCTGCTAAACAGATTAAACTGTCTTATTATGAAAGCTGTGCCTATAAGTCACACACATGAAGAAAAATTACATAAAACCACTCATAGCTCTCAACTGATTCTCCAATTCTCTTTTACTTACTTGGAAAACTAAGATTCATTACAGTCCATGCCTCTTGGAAGAACAAACTCAGAAGGTTTATAACCCAATAATGAACTACTAACATATATTTATTCAACAATATCCACATTATTACAAAATGATTTTTTAAAATAAGCTCTATACTAGTGCCCAATGTTTTATTACTCATCTACAAAGCAGTTACATAAAATGCTCATATAAAGCATATTAGATCTTTAATTGTGCCAGAAAATGGCACACCATTTCCTGTCATACCATCCACATTTCTCAGATGATGTGTCTACTATACCTCCTCTTTCATTTATGCTTATATAAAACATTTTTTTATTTTAAAGTTCATTATTAGTCTTAATTTTTGAGATCTTCTGTATCCAGTGATTATTTATAAAATTGTATAAAATTTATATAATTTATAAAATTTATAAAATTTTCCCTTGAGCTTTTTCTTTTCCTCTATCTCAAGACAAATCTTCTAACTTGAAATCATTTAAAGTACACTGTATTTGGAGAATGCAAGATTCATTGTTGATTAAAAACATTCTTCAACACTGCTTAGTATTATAAAGATTAACTGCCTTCCTATGAGGTTACACACCTCTCTTCGTCCCCCCACTGAACTGCACTGGTCCTATCAGAATCCTTTCCAACTGGAATATACTTACTAGTGTAAGGCTGCCATGTTGCCAGGACAGTGTTTTTTGGCGAGAACTCAAGGCAAACTGCCTTTGGAAGGTCGAAGGAGTGCAGCAGGCCCTTGGTAGTGACACTGATAACATTTATTCTGGTTTCAAAAGAAATGACTTCAGCATTGAAATACTGTTTCACAACAGTCAGCACTTACAAAACAGTCACACTTCTTTTTAAATGCAGGTCACTCTGAAGTGTTCATTTTTCACAAAGATCAATTTTCAGTCAGTTCTAGAGAATATCCAATAAATACTCTAACATAAAAAAGTGTATGTTTTACCAAAAGGCCCCTATTTAAGGCTGGTGCTGGGAATTAAAATAGAATTTTCAGGAAGACATAATAGATGATACCACCTTTAGCCAAAAAGGAAATAACAGGCCTTTGAGTGAACACAGTACGAACCCACAGACAAGCAAAGGAATAACAAATTCAAGAGAAAACAAAAAGTATATTTTTTAATTTGAGTAAATGGAAACTGCAGCAGCTGGGGAAATCATCAAGGAGAGCTTTGATGTCTATTAAAATCTCAGAAGCATTCTCCAAAAGACACTACTATAAGAATTATCATGATACAATAAAGACAAAAATGATAGTAACTGTATATAAAAAAAGCAGTTTCCATTTTTTGGAACATTTTCTATGTACTATGTTCTGTTTTAACCACTTTATGTACATTTTCTAATTTAATCCTCACAACAATCTCATAAAATAGACATTAACATCTCCATTTTACAAATGGTGAAACTGAAGGTTAAAAAAAAAAGTGATATGATTTGATGATTTGCCCAAGATCATACTACTAATAACTGCCAGAGCAAGGCTTTGAAACCTGTTTGGCCTGACTTGCTCTTGTGTAGTCCTTGGGATTAAAAAAAAAAAAAAAAGATATTCCTTCTCACTGAAGAAATTCCTTATTTTGTTCAACTCAAGTTTGAGAACACTGGGTTAGGATAAGCAAAAACTACTTAAACACACAGATACACATGCTTACAACTGTAGATTCTTTACAATTTACTATAAATTACATATTTTAGAATTACATGAAGGTTTTTTTTGTTGTTGTTAGCTTTGAAGTTATTCTTAGTTTAATGAAGGGTGTATATTTTAAATATGCATATATTGAAGGAAAAATCAGCTATAGCTTCTGACTTAATGAACCATGGACTCAGCAAAGACTACCATCAATACACTACATCTGTTTCTCTTGCCCCAGGAACAATATGTATTGTTGTGGCTGCAGCACCTTAAGGAAATAAATACTAGAGCAAGGTATAAAAAAATCTATTTAAAAAGATGAATGGACACAACATGTGGGGACATAGTAAAAGGATTGAGTTGAATTCAACAGAAAGCAAAGTGGAGATAGGACATATAAAATAATTAATGATAATTGCCAAAGTGAAAATAAACTTACTCAATAAACTCTAAGTTATCAGAATAAAGGATACATCAAAAAGATAATAGGTAATGAAAAGATGTATGGTATATCCTATCAGATAGTAAATTTCTATCAACTTATTACCCAAATAGTACAAACGGAAATATGGATTTAAAAACAATACAACCCAACAGATTACACCTAAAGAAATAAGTTGAAAGTACATCCTTTCTTTTGAGACTAAGACTGTTAACATTGTGAATAAGACCCAATATAATTACATTCTTAATAATTTGAGAGTAGTAGCTTGTTGATTATGCTTAGTAACTTAAAAAAAATACTAATGAACATTTTTATTATAAAAGTGAATCCTGCCAGCTACTTATAGTTGTAGAAGTGAATCAACTAACTCAACACAATCTTTCTAGCACTTTTAAAAATCATGTGTTTAATCCAACTTGACATGATAGTCGAAAGACCTGAGAATATATTACCATGGTGTAAGAAACATTTAAAAATGCACTTTTGAAACTCATGTAATCATCTTTCCCTTTAAAAATCTAAGCTATTGTATCTGGCTAAACACAACAACACTAAAATAACTTTAAATCAAGCAACAAATATTCAGGCATTTTTCCTGGTTCTGTTAATTAAAATACAGTGACTACGAAAAATGGAACAGGATTCGTTTTCTGAGTGAAATTATGACACTGAAATCTAAATACTTATTTTTCTGTAAGACCATTTTATAATCTGATTAATTTATGTAATATAGACTATACCAAACATACTTCTCAATAACTTATACTTAATGACATGCTGTTATCTACAACAAAATTAATAACAATAAATACAGCTGTTAAGTAATTTAACAGCAAAAATATAAAGTATCTAAGATAAAGGAGCAAAGAGAATTATTCTCTAAGTATTAATGCAGAACTCAAGAAATCCTAACCAGTAATTTAGAGCATTGCTTAAAACAAACTCTTGGCATTAAATTAACAGCCTCTTTCCATATGTTCCTTTTTAATTCCAGAGAACTCAAACAAGTGTGACACATAAATAGAAACTAACAACTCTGGAGATGTTCTGTGGATGTTATACTGGAGATAATACCTAATTGCACCAAGACTATAAAGATGGACTTTATAAATGACATCCAAATACATGCTATTCAAATAAAACAACTATGTTTTATATTCATGACATATTAAAAAAAAAAAGTTATGTAAATAAACACTAACTTTTCTCCATTGCCCCAGGCAAACAAGGTCCCATCTTTACTAAAGGTATAGGCTTTGCAATTTTTCCCAGATTCTCTGAAAAATGACAAGAAAAAAAAAGCTTAAATTAGTAAACATTAATACTTTAAAAAAACCTAATCAAAAATCCACACAATCTTACTAATTTAGTGACTGAGAACTTACATAAGTTTTAGAAAATAATTCCAACATGCTTTAGTTTGTCCAAAATACTTTCTCTCTTAAATGTAGCGTTGACTACCACTGTAAAGTAAGCTGGAAATCGATTTTTATACCAACAGATCAATCTTAAGAAAGTAATGGAGCCCTTTGGGGTGAATAACTAGTTTGTCTGAAAACTCAAAAAAGTAGGTGTATGTGGAAACTAGGAGTTCCCAGGTGGTTCAGTGGTAAAGAATCTGTCTGCAGTGCAGGAGACCCGGGTCTGACCCCTGGGTCAGGAAGATCCCCTGGAGAAGGAAATGGCAACCCACTCCAGTATCCTTGCCTGGGAAATCCCATGGACAGAGGAGCCTGGTGGGGCTATTCCATGGAGTCACAAAAGAGTCCGACAGGATTTAGCAACTAAAAACAAACAACTACGTGGAAGTTACCAGCTGTCAGTTCTTATCCTGAGACAGCTGAAGGATTTCAACACAGCTTTGTAAAGAATTTCCCAAACTACCAGAGTAACAAAACAATGGTGGATACAATATCCTCAAGTAGCCAACAAGTGCCCCTGGATTTGAAAGACAAAGATCCTCCATCAATTTCTCCTGTGCAGACACAGAAAGTATTAACAACCAGAAGAGGATATTCACATTAAATAAATATGGATGCAGTATTGTGTACAAAAACTAACCTGTGGAACTTGGACTTCTTGGCAATCTTCTATCAAATGATCAAAACTTTAAGCACTGTATCTCTCAAATGGAGATGGCCACTGTGAGTACAACTCCCAGAGATAATGAAGACCCATAAAGAAATGTGTGTGTGTGTGTTCAGTAATGTCCATACATGTAGTCACAACATCAGATCAGAATTTTGTAGCTAATAAATATTTGAACTGCCAGATGACCACACACTGAGAACTCACCAGTACACTCCTTCTAAACAGGCCACTATCTTTGCATTAACTCATCTGAAGATGACATCTCTGTTTCTGCAATCACACAATAATGCCCAGATCTAAAAGCCTGATTAGAAGCAGGTTTTTAAAAATCTTCATAGAAGGTAAATACTACACTGTTCCTATTGCAACTCACCAAGAGACACGCAATGTCTCCTTGTTCTACTCTTAGTGACGCTGAGATTGTACTGGACTCATTATGCACCTCCTCAGATCCAGCGAATCCTTCCTGCTCTCAGGCGCCAGCCATTCAAGGAAGAGATGTGGCCACCTCATCTCCTCACCACCACTGGTTGTCTCAGACTCTTCAGGAATGAGGGCCACATTTCAGCATGGCTTCCATTACACCTACTGCAGTAGCAGGAAGAGGGGCACTGGCACTCAGATTCAGCCCAAAGAGATCAAAAGAGACTCTGGCTGCAATCAATTCTGTACCCACCCTCTTAATAATAGGCTGTTCTAAGGCACAGTGGTTTTACACAAACTCACTGGAGAGATTCTGCATGACCAAGCAACGCGGCTGGATTTTGTGGACTGGAGGAAGCTCAGTGCATCCTATTTTGTGTTTCCTTTCACTTCCTTTTCTCATTTCCCTTTCTCCCTCAATTCTGCTGCCTTGGGACTGCACACCCCAATGAAGCGCAGCACAAAAGCTTTAATACAGACTCATTTTCTAAAGTAAACATTAATGTGTATACAAATCACTGAGGACCTGGTTAAACTACAGATTTTGATTCAGTAAACTGAGTAGGGCCTGAGATGTTATATTTCTGCTCTGACTCAGGTGTTGCTCATATAGTTGACCTTGGGCCCATATTTTCTGTAACAAGGTTCTAGAGACCTGGCTCTAATAAAAAAATCATCAATAGAGTCAGCCGATGGCTGTCTGATTACAAAGCTCCCTATCAACAGTTCATCTAACAGTTTCAGCATCTTTCGATGATCATTTGCCTAGATCAGTTGTTCTCAAAGTGTGGTCTCTACACTTGAAGCATCAGCATTAACTGGGAACTTAAAAATTCTTATTCTTTGAGGCCTGACCCAGATCTACTGAATCAAAAAACCTAAAGAGGCAACAGTATCCTCTGTGTGTGTTTTTAACAAGCTCTTCAGATGATTCTGAGGCATGCGAAAGCTTGAGAACCACTGATTCATGACTTCTTTAGGATAAAGAAATGGTAATTATCTAAGCCCAACTTTCCTTCTGGGTTTGCTACTGCTCTATAGATAAGTTTTCATCACCAATAGTTTGGTTTCTCTGAAAAAGTTTGTATAGGAAAGGTAACATAAATGCTTGACTTTTTTCTTTATCAGTTTTCAAAGTAATGAACAGGATCCCATCAATGTCTAATACTGACCAATAATATTTGGAAGGAGAAAGACTTTGGAGGGAATATTTATATACTTGACATGCCTTAATTTTTGGTCATTATTCTCCTTAATCCTCAAATTGTTCTCCCTAAGGTTGGCATGAACTCTTCCAGGTTGACTCCTATCATGGTTTAGCAAAATCCCCTTAGGCTGAAATTTAATGAATATGATAGGCAGTGGTCTGACTATCACATTCACAAGTTTTTCCTCATTCCTCTAAACCTCAGGCATAAACTAAGTTACAGTATTGTCTAGACCTTTTAAATGTACTCAAGCTATTGTTTTCAAATCTAAAGGTCATTTTTTTGGATAGAGAATATGCATTCTTCCCATCTTCTGTTAATATTATATGGTATGTCCCAAGAAACTAGCTTATCTGTTCTTTCTTTTTTTGTTCTCTATAACATCACTCAACAAAATAAAACCATACCTTGGGAACACTGTGCTTTCTGTAAAATGTGGTGGTCCATTTACCATGTACAGCCCTTCTGATCCTCGGACTAAAGGAAGAAAAGGGAAAGAATTACCATTACTTCGTTAATAAATACTCAGTCATCACAAATGTTTAAAAAAGTGAAAAGCAAAAAAAAAAAAAGTGAAAAGCTTCCAATCAAAATACTAATAAAATTACCAAACATTTCATGGAACTATTGAACATCAGCATTAAATGGGTACATTTTTCTTCCTCTTCTGCATAAAATCATGTAACTGCTGGGAAATAAATAGGTAATGCAAAGGCTTGAATGTCTGTTTCTCCACAAAAGGCTCATGTTGAAACCCTAACTCCAATGTGATGGTACTTGGAGGAGCATTTCAGAGGGTTACCAGATCACAAAAGTGGATTCCTCATGAGTGGGATTAGTACCCTCATAAGAAAAACACAGAGGATGTGTGAGGCTACAATACACTGGCAGACAACAAAGAAGAAGAGGGTTCTTACCAGAACCTGACCACGCTGGCACCCTGGGCTCAGACTTCCAGCCTCTAGAACTCTATCTTCCGTTGTTTACAAGTTACCTAGTGTGTGGCACTTTGTTCTAACAGCCTAAACTGATTAAGGGGCTTCCCAGTTGGCACTAGTGGTAAAGAACCCGCCTGCCAATGCAGGAGACATAAGACATGCGGGTTCAACCCCTGGATCAGGAAGATCCCCTGGAGGAGGGCATGGCAACCCCCTCTAGTATCCTGGCCTGGAGAATGCCATGGACAGAGGAGCCTGGCGGGCTGCAGTCCCTAGTGCTGCACAGAGTTGGACACAAATGAAGCAACTCGGTGGGCACGCATGCAAACTGACTAAGACAGTCAATATTCTTCTTCTCTATTTTTTTCCGCAGAGCATACTCATTTAGTCTCTAAGGAGATAACTTCAATAAACCCACTTTTATCTCTTATAAGAAATCTATGCATGTGCATTGAAATATAACATTCATACTTATATGCTTTCACTGAAATGGAAAAAAGTGATCCTAATTTAATATTTTCACATTATTCTGTAATCTCAGTTTCAAAATGTATGGCTGTTGGAAACAGAATTAGAAGCTGAGTCTAAGTTAAATCTTTGTATCAGCTTACTGTTTCAAGTAAGTTTTATAAATAAAAGCTCAAAACTGTACTGTCACCAGTGAAAAGTAGTTGTACTGGAACAGAGGACATGAACTCAAAGGCAGACCTCAGTTCCCACCTGGCTGTGGAAACCTAGATACATTACTACCTCGAAGTCTGTGCCCTAATCAGCAAAATGAAAACTTTAGAACACTGTGTGCTTTATGTAAAATAAAAACATGAAAATACAGTATAAATTCGTGCAAAGTTCTTTAAAAAAACAACAACAAGGCACTGTTAATATAGTCACAATTTCTTAAACTAAGAGAATAAGTAGGATGAGACACCGACATCCCCAATGATACTAATGTCCTAAAAAATTAGGTGGGAACAAAGTTCAAGATAAAATAAGCAAAAACATCTATAGATTCTACTTTTTTTCTTTTCTACTTTGTTTTAAATGGCTGAATTAGAAGCTTATAAAGCCGAACCAAATAAAATGATCCATTCATTCAACAAACGTTTACAGGGGAAAAAAAAAAAAACTACCTCTTCTGTTGAGTACTACAGATACAATAGGGAGGAAAATCACTCTTGTCCCTGACCTCACTGATCAAATAATTAGTCAAATAGATGGAAATCTATAACTGCATTTGGTGCTACAAAGGAAAGACAGAAGAGGCTACTAGAGTGAACAATCGGAGTCTCAATCTAAAAACTGAAGGACAGGAGAAGCATCCTTGACTAGTGGCTCGTGTGCTGATGTCAAAGATAAAATAGCAGTTAACAAGCACGGGGCAGCAGTAACGAACAGAAACCCCACGGCAGGGAGATGACAGCATCGCGGGAGTGGGAGGAAGGCCTGTGTGGCTGGAGGGAGAGCTAGAGAAGAAAACAGGGCTCAGACCAGACAGGGTCCTGGGGCCTGAGTTACGCAGTATTGGACTGGAGCCGAAGAACCACGGGAAAATTCAAAGAAGTTTTAGGCAGATTTTTAAAACTAGATTTGCAATTTGAAAAGGTCCACCTGACACAGTGTAGAGAGAGAACCAGAAGGCAGTGAGAGGGTGTGAAGGGACTGCTCATGAGGGTCTGCAGGAGTCCCACAGGGGAGCTAACAGAGACCTGGGCAACTCCCCGGTAGCCCAGTGGTTAAGGACTCCTGTGTTTCTACTGCTAGGGGCCCGGGTTTGATCCTTGGTCAGGGAACTATGACCCTGCAAGCTGTGCAGCATGGCAAAAACCAGACAGAAACCTTGGACTAGGGCCAAGCAGTGGAAATGGCAAGAGGAGAATCAGCGTTCAATATTCAAGAGAGAAAACTGACAGAACTTGGTGATGAGTTACTATTCTATCAGCTAGAATTCGTGCTAGCAGCAACAGGACAGACCTGAAGAAAAGGTTTTACTGAAGTGCACCTGCTTCCTTTTCTACCAGCTATTTCCAAATCTCCACTCTTCAGCAGCAAAGCTGGTACCCAAGGTCCTTGGGGAGCCCCACTCGGGGCTCCAACTCATCCCTGTTTCCTTTCCCTTGCCAAGGGACAGTTCTCATAACATTGATTTTCTGCCTATAGATTAACTACCTCAGTTTTCAGATATTGAAAATTGCTACTTTTCAAAGTAAATATTTTAAAGTTAGAATGAAAGTAAAAGAACCAGTGACAAACAAGATAAAAATCTATGTACTCAACGGAGCTTTCATTCTAGTGGAAAGATGAGAAATAAGTTGAGTAAACACATAACTGAACGATAAGTTTCTTGTCTACATTCACAAGTATACAACTGGATACCATGTTTCCTCATATACTAAACTGAATTGCCAAACTGTGGTGGGTAATCTGCCCTTGAACAGAATGGAGTCTAGCAAAGTGTTCTACATACATCAACACCTAAACTCCTCACAGGACTGCCTACAAGGCTCTCTATCTGGTCCCTGCACAGCTTCACATGCTACGCATTAGGGATTTTTTTTTTCCAACTGTGCAACCCACTTCAGTGCCTGCAGCCCATGGGCAGAGGCCGGGCAACGGTCCGGGGCCAGTTTAACCCACTTCAGTGCCTGCAGCCGACGGGCAGAGGCCGGGCAACGGTCCGGGGCCAGTTTTCTCTGGCATGGGACACTATGAGACCCAGGGGGACGGGCCTGCCAGAAATCCAAACCCAGGCACTGCACTAGGGACCTTAGAAATGAGTCCATCACCGCACTCAGGAGAGCGGTTCCCAGCACACTCAGCCCCACTGCTGCACCGTGAGTGAAGCGCTGGTGAACACCTGTCCTAAAAACCCTAGGATTTAGTAAACACTTTCTGCCAAAAAGTGTTATCTTAGATGACTTGAAAGCTATGAAGTTTAAAGCTTAACATCAGAAATTCTCATTTGTTTCTTGGTTTTTTCCCTAAGATTTTTGGACATGGACCATTTTTAAAATCTTTATTGAACTTGTTACAATATTGCTTCTGTTTTATGTCTTGGTTTTTTGACCATGAGACATGTGGGTTCTTAGCTCCCTGACAAAGGATGGATAAAATCTGCACCCTGCTGCACTGGAAGGCAGAGTCTTAACCACTGGACAGCCAGAGAAGTCCTGTTCTTGGCCTTTGACTAAAATCAAGTATTCCGTCAAAATTCTCTCACTACACAGGCAAAGTTGTGCTCTTTCCTGTCACCAAGTCAATCACCTGCTGTAATACAATGTATGATACACTGATTTAGAAGAAAAGACAACATTCTTAACACTACAATTATGGTTTTAACAAATATTTGAAGGATTAATAAAAAATGGATTTCCCAAACTAGGACATATACAGTTACCAGATTACATGTTATCGCTAGGTTACATAATATCCCGTCAGCCTAATGAGGCCCGTCTCACAAACTGCAGTGACATTTTAACTCACTAAGCACTCTTTCAGAATTCTCACACTCATCTAGGAAAACAAAATGGTACATTGTCAGCACAGACCCAGTGAAGCCACAAATACTTCTTAAAATTTTCCATATGATGAATGCAATCAAACCATGTTCTACCCAAAATGACCGGCAAAGAAGAAAAGAGCCATCCCGGCTCGTCTCAACTTCTCATGTTCTCATGGCATTTGTACCTAGTGACCTCGGTCCTCTGTGTCTGTTGATTCTGCTGTTATTAGCAACCCAGTGTTGACTTGATGAAAACTCAAAGGTTTTGTATGTTACACTCAAGTGGCAGCTGTGCCTCAGAGCCCAAGAAGCCTCTGCCACAGCAGTGGGGACTTTGAGGGTACTCAGGGCAACCAGCACAGGTACAAGATCTTCCTCTTACAACATTCCTATGTCATACTTATATTCCAAACTGAGATAAGTAGAAGATCCCAAAAGAGTTGCTATCAACTGACTGTCTGTGTACCCCGACCCTAAATTCACAGGCTGAAAGTTAATCCTTAATGGTATTTGGAGTGGCTTTGGGGAGGTAATTAGGTCAAGAAGGCAGAGCCTTTATGAATGGGATTAGTGCCTTCATGAAAGAAGTCCCACAGAGCCCCCCTGTCTCTTTCGCCATGTGAGGACATGGTGTAGAATGGCTGTCTATAAACCAGAAAGCTGGTGCTCACCAGACACCAAGTCTGCTGGTGCCTTGATCTGGGACTTGCCAGCCTCCAGAACCGTAAGAAAAAAATTTCTGTTGGCTACCACCCAGTCTTGGAGTAGGAAATGTTAACCACTCCAGTATTCTTGCCTGGATAACTCCATGGACAGAAGAGCCTGGCAGCTGCAGTCCATGGGATCACAAGGACCTGGATACAACTAGGAACTGAGCATGCATGTACCACCCAGACTACGATATTTGTGTTACAGGAGCCAGAATGGACTAAGACAGGGAGCAAAACTCCCCCTAACCCACACTCTTTCATGCAGATTATTAACCCAAAATCTCAGAAAGCAACACTGATAGAAAAGTCAGTGTGAAAAGTGCCATGTCTTTCTTGATCAAGCAGCACTCATTCTCGTGATTTTCAACTACTGGTTTTAATATGATTCTGGAGAAGCAAAATCTGAGTCAAATTAATCAACTCCTTTTCAACATGCATATGCTCTCATTCTAAATAAAGAACACTTTAAAAACAAAAATCCAAAGTGGTCTATGATCCTGTTTATACAACACTCTTGAAATGACAAAGTATGATAGAGGACAGATCACTGGTTGCCAAGGGTTACAGGTGGATGGAGGCTCCAACTAGAAAAGGGTGACAGAGTAGTCCTTTGTGGTGATGGAGCAGTTCTATATTCTGACAGTGGTGGTGACATGAATCTGCACATGTGGCAAAATACATGCACGCACAAACGAGTAAAATCCAAATAGGACGGTAGTTTAGTAAATACTACCGTACCAGTGTCAATTTCCTGGTTCTGATAATATACTATAGTTATATAAGATATTGTCATTGAGGAAAGTTAGGTGAGGGATACATGGGAACTCTCTTGACTCTTTTTGCAACTTCCTGTAAGTCTTAATTTACTTCAAAATAAAAAGGCTTTTTAAAAGCCCATCATTTTTCAGTAATACTTTGTTCACAATATTCCAAGAAATGAAACCAATCAAAGGTCTGCCAACATTTCACAAGAATGGATTTGCTTGGGAATACTGAACAAAAGTGTTAAATTAAAAAAAAAAAAAAAAGGGTGTTAAATTAAAAATCACATCGACCAAGAATTTCTGTACTAAGATAAAAACATATTCTGCAAGATGAAAGTATGTATTAAAGCTACTTTATGCACTGATGATACAGTTGGTTCCCATTAAATTAGACAACTTCTTTATACATGATGCTTTACAGTAGATATGTCTATTATAGGGGAACTAAGTATCAATTATATTCATCATAAAAATCATGATGAGTCATTATAGCTTTGTTCATACATGTAAACCACTATTTGAAACAAATATTTTATTTTACATTTCTCTACACAGAAATACAACTATAAGAAAGTGATGTAAGAAATTTTGGAACCACTAAGATATGCTACTGTATTATCTGTATTATCAGTTTGAGCAACTTCTTCCACAAATTTGAATACACAGATATACAAAGTTTATCAGATGAAACACAAAATCAGGTTCATGACAGAACATAAACTGCACTATAAATTAACAAAAGCAAAAATAAATATGGACTCAAAACAAACTCTTTTCAATAACTGAAACAATTTTTTTCTACATATGACTTTCTAATAAGGAATTCATTTTAATTGGAAGCGACTAAATGTAAAGCAATGAGTAAAATGTGGGGATAGCTTAAGTGTATTGACATGACATGATTCCTTATTTTTAATGATTTTCCCCTTTAATCAAAAAAGGATCAACATGTTCTATAAAAAAAGAAAAATCAAGAATACAAATGGTTCTTTTCATTTAAACAACAAATAAACAACAAAGTTCCACAAAGAATTACTGTTTAAAAACAATAATTACATTAAATACTGTGCCTATATAGTATATTTTTAAAACTTACTAGCCTTTCTAGATAGATACCATTCATTGCTCTAGGCCTGAGTTAATATGAGAAAACTATGAGGCTTTAACAAACAATGGCCCTAGCTCTGGGATACAGTGATTATATCATACTATTTTCAATCCTTACACCCACTGAAGTATATATCAATTTATGAAAATGACTCAATCTTGATTATCTCAATGGCCTCAAGTAGGCAAGCTGATTAAACAACATGAGCTTCACATAAGCGTTATTGTTCTTTTATGGCCAAGCATCCTGGACCCCCTTTACAGGAGACCTTAGTTTTCCTTTGGGAAATATCCAGGGGTGAGAATAATTTGATTCTGGTGATCTGATTAAAAACTGACTAATATAGGACTTCCGTGGCGGCACAGTGAATAAGAACCCAGCTGCCAGCAGCCATGGAGACAGAGAAGAGATGTGTTCTCACAAAAATTTAAATCAATTTTTAAAAGTTCAGTATTCCTAAATTGTAAGTAACACACAAGCTACCTTTGTGAAGTTAGAAAAATAAATTCACTTAGTTAGGTAATTACGCTTTAGGCAGTACCTGCCTGGCAAGGTATCTAACAAATCAGTCAGTATTTGACAAATGTTTGATGAAAGAACTGTGGTAGCCACACTGACTATGAATGAGCCTGGTGCGCTTAACACTGACAACAAAGATCTCCAAATGCAGAATGGCAAAAGGTGCAAAAGTTTTTTAAGGTTCCTTTCAAGTCTCAGGGGGAAGTTACCCCTTTCCTCGATGATTTTTTTCCCTCTACATGTTATAAAGTTATTGGTAACTTAAGCCTTCTTTTCTCTCCCAACTCCCCTCCCCTTACCTGAAGCTCATATATGAGACTCCAGCCACTACTCTAATCCAGAGTCATAGCCGATATTATCTAAGAGTAAGTTAGATGATCTTCTCCAACATTATAAACTCTGCCTCGGCTTCAAAACCTCTGGAATCCCATAATGTTCTAACGTTGCTACTTTATAACGCTCATTGTTACTACCCTAGACCACACTCTCATCTACTTAAAACTTACAGTAGCACAGCTCCACTCAGTCCCACAAACTGCATTAAAGCAAAGAGAATAGGATTTGTCATCAGTTAAATTTCGGTATATTTAATGTGCGTGGTTATTCTACTATCAATAGACTTTCCTTTTACAGAGCTAAATGACTTCACACTGTCAACAGGGCCCGTGACCTGGTAAGCGTTAGAGTACCACCGGTATTGCAAACCCAGGTTAACAAATGCCACTAGCACTCTGTTCTTAGGCCCCTTTCGCTATTCCCGTAGAACTTGAAGTGTTAGGAAAGAATGATGGATGGGCAAAAGCCGGGGCCGGGATGCTGGAGCCCCGATGCTAGGGCCTAACTTCCGATTGCCACGCTACATCAAGAAATCCAAAAGGCCCTCCGGCTCTACTGCAATCCACAAAAAAAGGCGGATCTGACTCCAAGGCTTCTCGTGTGGTGCCCAAGGTCAAAGAAAAAACTCTGCTCTAAAGAAACAGTCGCTCGCTCGTTCAGAACTCACCTGTCAGAAGTGGCGTGGACGGCGCCATCTTGTCCCGGAAAGAGAAACTCAGACACTTGGGTCAGAGTTCACGAGGGCCGAACCCGGCCCCAACACGTCTCCTCCGGCGTGGAGACGGCGAACTTGTGTTTCCTGGGTCATGAGCCTCGGGGCCAATTCACTTCCGGTCGGAGCGAGACGCTGAGAAGACCTCGAAGGCGCGCACGCGCAGCTTTGGGGCCGCGCTTTACGGAGCGTGGAGGGGCGGGGCTAGGGTCGGTGCGCCGGACTTCACCCTCCCTCTCAGTCTTCCTCAGCAGGCGGAGCCTGCACTTCCGCGGGGCGGGGCCAGTCCAGTGCTGACGTTGGCAGCCGATCCCGAAGCAGTTTGAGGCGACGGGCTGCACTGTCTCCTTGTTGCGTTGTGTTCGTTTCCTTCCTCTTACATTCCTCGCTCCCGGCGGCGGCCAGAGCGGCAGCGCGAGACTATCCTGGCGGCCTGCTCTCCACCTCCCGCGCGCCCGCCTCGCTCGGCCGGACAGTCCGGCGTCGTCAGTCGGCCCGCGCCCCGCTAGGGTTCAGACCCCGGAGCCCGCCTCGCCCAGGCCCAGCGGTCGGAGCTAGCGCCCCGCCTGAGAGCCTCCTCGCTCTGGCGGCGCGGCCACCGGGAGCGGAGCGTCGGTCGCAGCGGCCCGAGAAGAAGCGAGCGAGCGAGACCGAGGGGTGGCCGGGGCAGGTGGTGGCGCCGCGAAGATGGTCGCCAAGCAGCGGATCCGTATGGCCAACGAGAAGCACAGCAAGAACATCACGCAGCGCGGCAATGTCGCCAAGACCTCGGTAAGGGAAGAGCGGGCGCCTCTCCGCCCCGCAGCCGGCTCTGAGGCCCGGGCTCCAGGGCCGCGTCGAGCTCTCTTCCCAGACTCGGGCCCGAGGCCGCGAGCTGGACCTCAGCCGGGAGCTTAACAGATGGGTGCGGGAGCTGGTCGACTCGGGAACGCGGGAGAGACCTGTGACGTGCGGGGACCCGGCCGCCTGGCCCGGGGTGCGGGCGGAGAGAGCCCGGGCTGAGGGCGCGTTTTTTACATTGCAAACCGCGGATTTTCCATTTTGCAGAGAAATGCTCCTGAAGAGAAGGCGTCTGTAGGACCCTGGTTATTGGCTCTCTTCATTTTTGTTGTTTGTGGTTCTGGTAAGTGTTTTGGGGTCGACCGTCGGGTTGGGTGTTGGATGACGGGTTTGGGGATGACGTGGTGACCCATGAGTGGTGAGTCCTACCCGCGCAGTTCTCAACCCACCTGCCGGGAGATCTATAATTTTCTTTCGTCCGAACCAAATTACTTGTCCCACATATGTACAGAGGGTGGTGCTCTAGAAACTTCTCCCCGTTTGATTTGCGCTCACAGGAGAACAGAAAAGGAGGTCAGGTCCTCAGTAATCATCGAGTTGAAAAACATTAGACCAAAACAAAAAACACACCTTCCAGAATGAGAATTTAGAATGTTTAGCAACCTTTGCGAAAGAGAAGCTTATGAATTTCACGTTCATGGAATTATTCGAACTTAATCTAACGTGTTCCAAAATCTAATGTCTTTAAGTCAAAAATGGTTATGTTTTGTAAAGTAAAGCTAGTGCAAGGAATTAATCCATTGTAGAGGAATTTGTACCTGATTGGCAATTTAATGTGTGAGACAAATGTTTTTAGTTTAATGAAAGAAATGTTTGACATATGGTAGGAAGAATTAGTTATCAAGGCAGACTGCGGTTCGAGTGGTAGGTAGACTCTTGTCTCTGCGAATGAATTACAGAATGTCTTTCCTCTTTTCATTTATTATTTTAATATGCAAGCTGTTAATATGGAAATAACATGCTTCTGCTTTCCTTGTCCTGACGTTTTAAAGTCACTGGAGGTTTCTTTTAACCATTTCCCTTTGTCTGTCTCCTGAATGTTGGAGAAGCTTTCCTGATTAATGGCCAAGAGCCAAGCAGTTTATGTAACCTAAAGATAACTGAATTTCAGCTTCCTGAGAATGAGGAAATACGCATATATTATAGGCCAAGTACACCTGATACTTAGGGTTAAACCAAAATACTTGTATCCTAGAAAACCCTGTTCACTTTGGTACTTTAATTTCTTTCTTAAAAATCGCTCCTTATTTGATAACTCGTAGACATTTAGCCATAAAATTCAGGAAAGCTAAGGCATAGAAAAGTAATTGTATTATCACAGTAGGCCTGTCTTCATACTACTTGAAGTTACATAGTATTTGCAAGTAATTGTCAGGGTGTTCTTGGATTCTTGAACTACTTTAATACTTGTTGGTTGCCAGGCCTGTTTTATTCAAAGCATGTTTTAATTTTTGCTCTTTCTTTTTACAGCAATTTTCCAGATTATTCAAAGTATCAGGATGGGCATGTGAAGTGACTGACCTTAAGATGTTTCCATTCTCCTGTGAATTTTAACTTGAACTCATTCCTGATGTTTGGTATCCTGGTTAAAAACAATTCAGTAAAGCATCCTGCCTCAGAATGACTGTTCATATCATCCTTCATGTGTCATTCCAAGGTTTCTTCACAAGTCATTCCAAGTTTTCTAGTCCATACCACAGTGCCTTGCAAAAGCACCACATGAATAAAGCAATAAAATTTGATTGTTAAGCCACAGTAGTGGACCCTACTTATTCAGTCAGTAAAGAGTAAGTTTTTGGTTTTTTTTTTTTAAATGTGGTTATTAGAACAAGATAAAGAATAGAAAATTAGATTAAATCTATGTAGACAGGGTCTAGATTTTGTTACCCCAAATGTGTAAATGCAGTTAGCTTAATTTAAAATTTGGAATCCTACAGTTTTTATATAGCTAGGCACTTTATTACAGTTTCTTGAATTGAAAGCACACTCCCACAAAGGGTCATGTAACTGTCCTGTAATAAGGTACTTATAAATGGAACAACTACACGGCTAGCCTAGTTTTCCCACAATCTTTTAGCACCTAAAATTTTTTAAAAAGCTTCTAAATGCCCGATATAAAGGGAGATGCTTACATCCACAATGTCTATTTTAACATGATTATTTCTATTACACTACCTTGGATTGTGCATGAGTGAGTATACTAACCAAGGATGCCATAAGAAAACAACTTGGTTGAGCATTTTATAACTTAGTCACTTCAGTTTCACTAAAAGTAGCCATGGTGGAGTTAAGTCAGGGAAGGATTTTTAATATCACCATTGATTTCACCAGAATTACTTTAATATATCGAAGGGGTCTATTATGGTGAACAACATTTTAGGGGGAAAATACTACTAAGAATGGATGCCTCACCAGGACACACTATTGAGTCCAGTGTGCCGTTAGACATCTTAGCATGTTGATAGCACTTTTAATACCAAAAAGGCACATCAACTGAAAAGTTACACTTAGTTTGGAAATGCTTTTCTTGATACATGGTTAAAATTCTGTTAGGATACTAGATATATCAGACTAAAATGTCAGGGGAATTAAATGGATTTACTGATAAGAATGAGTCCCTAGTCTTCCCTTTGTTGTATGATTTTACAGGTTATGATTGATCAGACTTTCTTTTTACTAATGCTAAGGGTGAGTGATAAGGCAGGTTTGAGGTTTACTGGTACTGTTGAAAATTTCAAGTATTGGCTATTTAAATACTTAGCCATAAGGTTGATGAAAAAAGCCTGAGAGATGTCTGCGTATTAATGAATTGCAGAGAAAGCTGCTTGTTTGCTTTGTTGATTGCCTCAGGATCTCTCTTTAAAATAAACTGTTTTAAGAGGAGCAGAAGGGAAATCTACTACCTAGTCTATACAGTATGAACCTCAAAGCTTCTGATAGCCCTAAGTATGGGGAGAGTGAGTGAGAGGAGTGGTTAGGATGGTTCTTGACTACTCTGGAATAGCAAAGGAATCTGTCGACGTTGGTCCAGCACGTTTTTATCTGCATTGTTAACCTGCCTTTCTCACCCGGGAAATCAACCCCTGTGTTTGTTTCCCTTTTGGTTAACTAATTCTATTTTATTGTACCTTTAAAAATGAAATTTATTGTTCTAAATTCATAGCAGGTGCCTTAGTCTTTGCTTTTGAGTCAGACTATTCCATATCTCCATATCAGAATTTCCCTTGGTTTACTGTAGGTAGTTGGCTTTAAAACATTGAAATTTTTTTTTAACAATGTCTATTAATTTGATTGTTAAATTGCCATAGTGAGCAGTCGTTTTACATACGTAAAATTGCATTCCCTTTGTATTTCATATGTAATTACCAATTGGGTGCATTTTATATTAAGGATGGATTATGCATGTTTGGGTCAATGAAAGCTATGTCTTATTTGATTATTTGATTTACCCTTTAAAAATAAAGATCCCTGAATAGTTGATGTTTTCTAAAAGGAAATGATTTTGTAGAGTTCTTAATCTGAGTATATGTTTTATAGTTAATAGAAGATGATTTTAAGGAACGCCTGGTATGTTGTACTTGAGTTAGAAGAAATAGTACCCAGAGGCACAAATTTTAAGGTTTATAACTGGGAATAGGTACTAAGAAAAATACATAAGAGCACAATGAGTTAAATACTTTCTCATATGGAATTTACCCTCATCTCATTTGAGTCTGGTACAAGGAAAAAGCACAGTTTTTTTTGATCTCCCTTTCCCAGTTGAATTTTATATGTCATCTAATGTTGAGTACAATGTAGAGAATAAATACTTTATTGGGATGGTCTACATTATCCAATTACTCTTTTGTAATTTAGCTATAACATTTCAAGGAGTTGTCAGTGACTTCATTTTATCTGTTGGGTTGTATATAATGTTGCTCAAAGTAATTAAGCGGGTTTCCAAAATAAGTGAAGATTTTCATTGTAACAGGATGCATTGTAATAGACTTTGATTTACATTAAAGAAGTGTATATATTCAACTGCAAAGCCATGGCTCTTCTCACTGAGGTTCCTGGAGTTTTGGCACATGGGAGATTCCACAACAAAATTTTCTTATGCTTTAACATCTCTAAAATTTAGGACATCATTAAATTTTCCACTTAGAAATTGTCTTGAAGTTTGCTGTAACTTTACCTACCTTTTTAGTTTTTTACTTGTCATTTTAGATGCAAACCACAACCTTAAGAGGTAAGAGTTCAGTTAGTAGCAAATTTTACGACACTCCCTCAGAGAATCCTTTCCTGTTTGAACAGTACCATATCTTCCAAGTTGAGTTAGAACAAAAATGTCTGAATTTGAAAAGAGTTCTAATGAGCAATAAAAGGCTAGAAATTAACTTGAAGGGAAAAATTCAACTGTCTGAACTTAAATAATTCAAAGTAAATTCATGTATATCACAGAATCTTAAAAGATAGAAATGACATAGGAAATTTAGCACAACTGCCTCAATTTACAGATAAGAAAATTCATTTATTCAAAGGTAACTTAGGTGCCAGCTCTGGAAATAGAGCTGTGAGTACAGAGTCCCAGCACTTCCAGTCAAGTGTGTTAGTCACTCAGTTGTGACCCCATAAACTGTAGCCGTCCATGGGATTTTCCAGGCAAAAATATTGGAGTGGGTTGCCATTTCCTTCTCCAGGGGATCTTCCTGACTCAGGGATTGAACCTGGGTTGCTCGCATTGCAGGTAGATTGACTATCTCAGCCACCAGGGAAGCCAGTAGTAAGGGAAAAAACAATGCAATGAAAACAACTGTAATTGTGATAGGTATTTCAGAAGAAAAGTAAAACCAGATAAATGGAGTCTTTGCCCTCACGGGGCCAGTTGAGGTAGAATAGAAACTAGAGCCAAGGTTTCCTGGCTCACTAAACCATCTAGAAACTGTAGGACTGACTGCAATACATCCACACAGGAAACATGTTTTCATGAACTCTTTGCTTCTGCTTTTAGAAAAGTTCAATTTTTTTTTTCTTTTTTTTTTTTTTGGGGGTGTGCTGGGTCGTCATTGCCATGCATGCTTTTTTCTAGCTGTGGGAAGCAGAGGCTACTCTGCAGTTGCTGTTGGGCTTCTCGTTGCCGTGGCTTCTCTTGTGGAGCACAGGCTAGAGGGCACCCGGGCTTCAGTAGTTGCAGCTCCTGGCCTCAAAGCGCAGGCTCAGTAGTTGTGCATGGTCTTAGTTGCTCCATGGCCTGTAGGATCTTCCCAGATTAGGGATTGAACCTGTGTCTCCTGCACTGGGCAGGCAGATTCTTTACCACTGAGTCATCTGGGAAGCCCCTAAATTTTTTTTTTTTCCCTCTTGCCAATTGAAAGAAAAAGAGAATTTGTCCTTTTATGGATGCAACTTCTTTTGAAAATGAATTTGTGACAAATTTACTATTGGTGTTTCCTATACAGCATGGAATTAACAAAGATCAAATCAGTAATGTTATTCACTATAACATATTTAAGGGTGCATTTTTTAAAAGTAGTTTTGCTAACCCTTCATTTAAAATTTTTAATCTGTGATGTTGAAAAGTATTTTTTGTTAGCCCAGTAGTCAAAAAAGACAGATATGTGCTTTCCACAGATACAAGGTTCAGTGAATAATGCATGTGTGACTGACTTCCTGTGTACAAATTTCCACTTTGGGGTGAAGATAGAACTAATCTGCACATTTTAATAATTAAAGCTATGATTTCAGTATCCTCAAATGGGTTAGTAACAGGTTTTTCTTTTTTTCTTACTTAGGGAGAAAGTCAAACAGGAGAATGAGAATAATTTATTTTGGAGCTAAAAGGAACTCTTCAAATGATCTTGATTATCCCCCTTTATTTACACTTGAGGAAATTATGACCTAGAGAAGTTATCTCTCCCATCATCAACGAACCAGTAGCAGAGCAAGGATTAGAAAAGTGGACGTGGGTCGACCACACTGGCTCTTTGTTATGCTGAATGCCAAGGATTTATCATTCTTTAGGAATCTCCTTTTACCTTAGAAGATTGTATATTAATTTCATGAACCCCTTTGAGTGTTTGATAAAGGTAAGATCTGATGATTAACTAAACTTCAATGGCTTCCTACTGCCATTGGAATGAACTAACTCTTCTAACTATGATTTTTAGGCCAGTTCATAACATGACCCAACCTTTCTTTTCAGCCTTGTGCCGCATACTTTCCTTTCAGAGACCTGTTCTTGCCCCAGGAGTCTACTTTCATTTTTCAGCTATCTTGTGCTATTTTTTTTTTTAATGCTTCCTTCCTTTATTTGTATAATTCATTAAGATTCTTGTACCACAGTTTTTCAGATTCAACATTCCAGACATGGCAATAAATTATTTTCCTTTGGGTGGAAAAAGAATAAACAGAATTGATGTTAGATACAGATATACAATGGCCAATTGCCTATACACTCTGACCTGAGGGAGGTTACAAAAGCAAAAACAAAAAGTATTCTTTAACTCCTGGTTTTTGGCTCAAAATTTTTATCATTTTGAGTACTGTCGTCTCCCTGGAGTCCTGTGAAGATTGTATGTACATGTAAGGCTCACTATATTATCCAGTTTCAATGTACATGAGTTCTACTTACATGTCATATGTAAGACTACATATGAGTATGTATATGTAAAAGTATGTATGTAAAAGTCTACATACATGAGTATGACTTTTATTTCAACTGGGGGAATTGGATTAAAATCATTCTTTTCTTCTAGAAAGAAGGATGAACTCTGAGAGAAAACTAATCCCTGTATATAGACATACCTCAGAGATACTGTGGTACACTTCCTGACCACCACAATAAAGAATATTGCAATAAAGTAAGTCACAGGAACTTTTGATTTCCCAGTGCATATAAAAGTTATGTTTATACTACACTATCACCAACTCAGTGGGCATGGGTTTGGGTAGACTGCGGGAGTTGGTGATGGACAGGGAGGCCTGGCGTGCTGCCATTCACGGGGTCGCAAAGAGTCTCGGACATGACTGAGCGACTGAACTGAACTGAACTGATAGTCTATTGTGTAAAGTAGTATTATGTCTGAAAAACAATGAATATACCTTAATTTAAAAAATATTGCTGAAAAATGCTATCATCTGACAATGCAGGGTTGTCAACAAACCCTCAATTAGTTTTAAAAAAAGCACTATCTGCCTAGACATTTTTTTTACTCTATTGTCCTTCCTCCAGATACTGCATTTTTAAATAAAGGTTGAAGCAACCTGTGTTGACTGTAAGCACCATTTTCCAACAGCATTTGCTCACTTTACTAAATAACTTTTCTTCCAGTCTTATCAAAATATAATTGGCATACAGCATTGTATTAGTTTGGTTTAAGAAATGGCAACCGACTCCAGTACTCTTGCCTGGAAAAATCCCATGGACAGAGGAGCCTTGTAGGCTACAGTCCATGGGGTCAGGAAGAGTCGGACACGACTGAGTGACTTTACTCACTTTCATGGATCACAGCCTCGTTATGGTGAAGAGGCTTGCGTAAACAATGGAATGACCTTGGTTCATTTCCAAGACCAAACCATTCAACATCACAGTAATCCAAGTCTGTGCCTCAACCACTAATGCTGAAGAAGCTGAAGATGACTGGTTCTATGAAGACCTATAAGACCTTCTAGAACTAACATCAAATACATCCTTTTCATCATAGGAGGTTGGACTGTAAAAGTAGGAAGTCAAGAGAGACCTGAAGTAACAGGCAATTTTGACTTTGAAGTACAAAGTGAAGCAGGGCAAAGGCTAACAGTTTTGTCAAGAGAAGACACTGGTCATAGCAAGCACCCTTTTCCAACAACACAGGATATGACTACCTATGTACATCACCAGATGATCAATACAGAGATCGGACTGATTTTATTCTTTGCAGCTGAAATGAAGAAGCTCTATACTGTCAGCAAAAACAAGAACAGGAGCTCACTATGGTTCAGATCGTGAGCTTCTTATTGCAAAATTCAGGCTTAAATTGAAAATTTAATTTCCTAGTGGGAAATTTGGAGAAGGCAATGGCACCCCACTCCAGTACTCTTGCCTGGAAAATCCCATGGACGGAGGAGCCTGGTAGGCTGCAGTCCATGGGGTTGCTAAGAATAGGACCCGACTGAACGACTTCACTTTCATTTTTCACTTTGATGCATTGGAGAAGGAAATGGCAACCCACTCCAGTGTTCTTGCCTGGAGAATCCCAGGAACAGGGGAGTCTGGTGGGCTGCCGTCTATGGGGTCGCACAGAGTCAGACACGACTGAAGTGACTTAGCAATAGCAGCAGTGGGAAATTTACCTGGTGGGAAAACCACTAGTCCATTTAGGTATGACCTAAATCAAATCCCTTATGAGTATACAGGGGAGGTGATGAATAGATGTGAGGGATTAGATCTGGTAGACAGAGTGCCTGAAGAACTATGGACGGAGGTTTGGAACTTTGTACAGAAGGGAGTAACCAAAACCATCCCAAAAAAAGAAGTGCAAGAAAGCAAGGTGGTTGCCTGAGGATGCTTTACAATTAGCTGAGAAAAAAAAGAGAAGCAAAAGCAAGGGAGAAAGGGAAGTACACCCAACTGAATGCAGAGTTCCAGAGAATAGCAAGGAGAGATAAGAAAGTCGTCTTAAGTGAACAATACAAAAAAGTAGAGGAAAACAATAGGATGGGAAACACTAGAGATATCTCAAGAAAAATTGGAGCTATCGAGAGAACATTTCATGCAAGAATGGGCACAATAAAGGACAGAAATGATAAGGACCTAACAATAGATTAAAAAGAGGTGGCAAGAACACATGCAAGAACTACACACAAAAAAAGCTCTTAATGACCCACATTACCATGATGGTGTGATCAGTTACCTAGAGCCAGACCTCTTGGAGTGTGATGTCAAGCGGGCCTTAGGAAACATTACTACACACAAAGCTAGTGTAGGTGATGGGATTCCAGGTGAGCTATTTAAAATCCTAAAGATGATGCTATTAAAGTGCTGCATTCAATATGTCAGCAAATTTGGAAAACTCAGCAGTGACCACAGGACTGGAAAAGGTCAGTTTTCATTCCAGTCCCTAAGAAAGGCAATGGCAAAGAATGGTCAGTCTACCATAAAATTGCACTCATTTCACATGCTGGCAAGGTAATGCTCAAAATTCCTCAGGTTAGGCTTCAGCAGTACATGAACCCAGAACTTCCAGAAGTACACGCTGGATTTAGAAAAGACAGAGGAACCAGAGATCAAATGGCCAACATTCATTGGATCATAGAGAAAGCAAGAGAATTCCAGAAAAACATCTATTTCTGTTTCATTGACTATGCTAAAGCCTTAAACTGTGTGTATCACAAAAAAATCTTGGAAAATTCTTAAAGAGATGGGAATACCAGACCACCTTACCTGTATCCTGAGATACCTGCATGCAGGCCAAGAAGCAACAGTTAGAACCAGACAAGGAACAATGAACTGGTTCCAAATTGGGAAAGGAGTATGTCAAGGCTGTATATTGTCACCTTCCTTATTTAACTTATATGCAGAGTATATCATGTGAAATGCTGGGCTGGATGAATCATAAGCTAGAATCAAGATTGCTAAGAGAAATATCGGCAACCTTAGATATGCAGATGATACCACTGTAATGGCAGAAAAGGAAGAGGAACTAAAGAGCTTGCTTGATGAGGGTGAGAAAGAGGAAAGAGAAAAAGCTGACTTAAAACTCAACACTCAACATTCAAAAAAGTAAGAACATGGTGTCTAGTCCCATCACTTCATGGCAAATAGAAGGGAAGAAGTGGAAACAGTGACAGAGTTTATTTTCTTGGGCTCCAGAATCACTGCTGATGGTGACTGCAGCCATGAAATTAAAAGATCCTTGCTCCTTGGAAGGAAAGCTATGACAAACCTAGATAGTGTATTAAGCAGAGACATCACTTTGCCAACAAAGGTCCATATAGTCAAAGCTATGGTTTTCCGGTAGTCATTTATGGATGTGAGAATTGGACCATAAAGAAGGCTGAGCACCAAAGAATCGATGCATTTGAACTTTGGTGCTTGAAGAAGACTCTCGAACAGGAAGGAGATCAAACCAGTCAATCCTTAAGGAAATCAATCCTGAATATTCATTGGAAGGGAGGATGCTGAAGCTCCAATATTTTGGCCAACTGATGCGAAGAGCTGACTCATTGGGAAAGACCCTGATGCTGGGAGAGATTGAGGACAGAGGAGAAGGGGGTGACAGAGGATGAGATGGTTGCATGGCATCACAGACTCAATGGACAAGGGTTTGAGCAAACTCTCTAAGACAGTGAAGGACAGAGAAGTCCGGTGGGCTGCAGTCCATGAGATTGCAAAGAGGAGGACATGACTGAGAACTGAACAAGTTTGAGATCTAGAGCCTGGGTAGTTCCCTGGCAGCCCAGCGACTGGGGCTCTGTGCTTTCACTGCCGACGGCCCAGATTCGATCCCTGGTTGGAGAACTAAGATCCTATACGCTGCATGGCACAGCCAAAGAAGATGTAGAGCATAGTGATTTGACCTACATACATCATGAAATGATTACCACAATAAGTTTACTGAACATCCATCATCTCATACAGTACAAAATTAAACAAGAAATTTTTTTCCCTTGGGATGAGGACTCAGGATTTACTCTTAACAACTTTCATATATAATATGCAGTAGTGTTAATTATATTTATCATGTTGCACATGTCATCCCTCGTATTTATCTTATAACTGGAAGTTGTACCTTTTGATTGCCTTCATCCAATTCCCCCTTCCCCCAACCCCACCACTGCCTCAAATCTGATCTCTTTTGTTCCTATGAGTTAGTTGATTTTTGAAACGTATTTGACACCATCACTGTGCTAGTTCCTGGCACCCAATATGGTGATTCAGTATGTCTATACATTTCAAAATGATCATCCTGGTAAGTCTAGTTATGATCTGTCACCATGCAAAGACATTACCTAACTATAGACTGTATTCCCTACAATGTACATCTTGTCTCTGCGACTCATTTATTTTGCAAGTGAAATTTTGTACCTCCTAATCTCCCTCACCTATTTCTCTCTTCTCCCCCTGCCACTCCTCTCCTCTGGGAACCACCTGTTTGTTCTCTAGATAACCTGTACTGTTTTCTTCATTTTCCTATATTATCATACTACATAGCCTTCAAAATCTAGTTTAAATTTCACCTCCTCTGAGAAGTTTCCCCTTCCTATTGGAATCAGAAGTACTGTCTTTGGAACTGATGACCCGGACCAATCAGCATTTATTATGTTACCATGATTCATAGTTTTGTTTCTTAATTTCTCAGCTAGTGTATGAAAATATTTAAGAACAAATGCCATATCTTTCTTTTTTGTTATTTATTTCTCATATCTTTCGTTTTCAATCTTTTTTCATTTACTCTCACCACCACAAAGGCTGGTGTGAAACTTTGCACTCACAGGGGGAGCTTGACATTTCAGTTGCATGATAAAGTGAAAGAGCAGTGAGAGCTATTATATCAGAATCACGTTTAAAGTAAGAACATGTCTTGTAAGATCATCTATCCCCAGAATAACACATGTCCCAACTACTTCCAATCCTGGCCACCTCTGCTTAATGGCTGGGCTCAGTGTTAGAATTCAGACTACCTTAGTTAGACATAGCTTCTCTCAAGATAGGCTTGATATTTGAAAATATTTCAGCAGCTGTATTTGCCCTTCAGTCACATTTGAGAACTGTTCATAATAATTGTAATTGAGAAGACCAAAATCTGCTTCACAAAGAAAGCTGACACCTCGCTGTACCAGTCTGTCCAGTTATAAGGGAAGAGCCAAACCAGCACACTTGCTGTTTAGAACAGGTGCCTGTGGACTGTCAGCTGCCCTTTCAGCCCCAACCTAGGGCGCAGGAAGGGGCAAGGATGCCACACTGGGGCGTCCTTCTGCACCCCAGACTGGGAACCCAGAATGGCTCTGTTTCTGCCCACCCCCACCCCCCAAACCAGGTCCAATCCCTGGGAGAATAGCTGCTTCTCCTCACAGGAATTCCCTACAGCAAGGCCACAGCGCATTGTTAGCGTTTATTAATAGGATGTGGTGTGGTTACCAAACCAGAACTCATGCCTGAGGCAGAGGAGGCTGCCAGAGCCCTTCTGTGTAAATGCCACTCGTGCTGCAGGCTCCTGTCACCCAGAGGTGCTGGGGAGCCAGGTGAACCACAAAGGCGCTGCGAGTTTGTTTTATTAGATGCACTGCTGGTAAACAACTGTAGATTGTAAGGTGCACATGCAACCAGCATTGCTACAGACTAATTTTTGACAAAGCCCAAATCATAAACACTGGACGTACCCAAGCATATTTCCTCCTGACTCCAGTCTTGGCTATCCATGCACGGCCCATGTGTTAATTGCACATAGAAAGAAGGAAGGCGGCCACAGAGAATGAAAACACAAAATCGTATCTGCTTGCTTAAGTCATATCTGCTTGCTTAAGAACAAGGTCAGGATTTTTTCAAGGTGACAGCCTCTTATTTGGCTGTCAGCATTTGCAGTACCAAGTACACATGGGGAAAGCAGACCAGTGAAGTTTAATACCTAGCCCGAGTCAAAGGCTTAACCTCCCACCACTCAGAGTGTGGCCTGGGGACCAGCAATAACCAGGAAGCCTGTTAACAATGCAGCATCTCAGGCCTCACCCAAGGCCCACTGAATCACAATTTGCATTCTCACTGGATCCCCAGGTGATTTGTACGCAAATTAAATTTTGAGACTTTCTGAAGGGGGCTCTGAGTTCTAGAAGTAGATGTTCTAAAGGAAATCAGTCCTGAATATTCATTGGAAGGACAGATTCTCAAGCTGAAACTCCAATACTTTGGCCACCTAATGCAAAGAACTGACTCCTTGGAGAAGACCCTGATGCTGGGAAAGATTGAAGGCAGGAGAAGGGGACAACAGAGGGTGAGATGGTTGGATGGTATCACCGACTCGATGGACATGAGTTTGAGCAAGCTCCATGAGTTGGCGATGGACAGGGAAGCTGGTGTGCTGCAGTCCAGGGGGTGGCAAAGAGTCGGACACGACTGAGCAACTGAACTGAACTGAATTCTAGATCTTTGACCTTAAATCCCTTAAGCTTCTTAGGCTAAGGAAAAGGAAACACTCTCCTGTCACAGGCAACTGTTATGAAACCTAATGATGGTAAAAGCACTTCAAAAAGTTAAAAATACTCTATGCAAATAACATTCCGCTACTTCATGAACCACAAAAATGAAAAGATCTCTGATAGGGTGAGGGGCCTTCCTCATTGAAAACAAAAAAGGAAAGCAGGCTCCATATTTAACTTGGCAGGAAGTCACCAGCTTTCTTTTTCTCAAAGCTTGTGGGGCTGTAAAAAATGTGGATATTTATACATTGCTTTCTTGTACAGATATAATATTGTAGAATTTCCCTAGTCTAGAAGTGGAACTTCTGAGTGTGAGGTATGTGCCTCTTCAAATGTATTAAGAGTGGTGAAATCATTAGCCAAAAAAGGCTCGAAAGATTAAACAATGTGTAAGATTTGTTATATCCTCAAGTGCTCACTAAAATGTCATTTTATTCAACATTAACTTTTGCAGTTCTAATAAGAAAATAAAGTGTCTCAATGTTATTTTATCAATAAAATGCATTTCTCTGATTCTTAACAAGGTTGACCAAGTTTTCAAATGCTGGCCGTGAAGCCTGGGTTTGCATCACTTTGTTTCTGTGTAACCTTGGGCAATCTATTTAAGTCTCAGTTTTGTCAATTATAACATGAAATTAAATGAACTGATGCATGTCGTAGTCCAGGCCACTCAAGATGGCTGTCTCTTGCCCTCTCTACATCCCCGGCCCAGCTAGTGCCTGCTTCATGCACACCCGGCTCGCAAGACTGGTCTTCCTCAGTGCTTGCCCCAGGCCCCAGCTAGTGACAGCTTATCAGAGTTCTAACCACTGAACCACCAGGGAATTCTGAGCGATCGCTTATCAAAGAGCGGCATGGCCCTCTGCTGGTTTCCCGGGTGAGCCCACCGGAGGTCAGTTCCCCTGTAACTGGTATTGGCCCGCTGCTGCGCCCCAGGATGGGGGACTGCCCGCAGCCCTGCCCACTGCACGCAGTGGGGGGTCACTCCAGCACCTCGCTTCAGACGCATCAGCTCCCCGCTATCCATTAAACCAGTGACGTCTCTGCGGCTGACTGGGGACTTTTTCTTCAGCCTTGAAGCTGGGTAAGCACAGGCCTTTTGTCGGGTGCAGCCCAACACGTGTGAAGCAGACAGAAAAGAGACTGGCATAACGAGTTACCCCAGAGGCACCTGAGATTTCTGCCACCCAAATATGCATGCGGCCATTTTCTCAGAGCCCCTGGTGCTTTGTATGAAGATATGGTATTTAGAAATCACACCCTGAATTCTATGGGTGTTCATTGCCCCCCATGTTCTCATTGCTACTAAGACTTTTGGTGAACAAAGATACACAATATGTACTTTAAAGATAAATGAATTTACATGATTTTATATTGACAATTCCAGTTCAGATGTAAGATTATATAGACTTTTGCATATTTCTTGAATTTTGTGTTTATATCCTTTTTTCTTAAATTGAAAACCTTGGCTCCCAAGAACATTAATGTAATTATTTAGTTATTTTTATCCTACTAAGTGTACAGTAGCTTCAAAATACAGTAATGATTTTATTAACATTTATGACTACTAAAAACAGTATTTTAAATTTTTTCTTTGCAAAAAAAAAATTAAGAAAAAAGTGTTTAAAAGAAAAACAAATTGCTTTGCTGTTCTCTTTGTCCTTGGCAGTATTTCATGAGGGAGATAGAGTCAATATGTTTTATATACTCATACATTTAGTCAGTGGAGTTTTCAACAAGGATGCCAAGACAGTTCAGTAGGAAAAAAATAGTCTTTTCAACAAATGATGCTGGGACAACAATATCCACAAGCAGAAGAATAAAATTGGACCCTTGCTTTATATCGTATATAAAAATAAACTCAAAATTGATAAAGACCTAAATGTAAGAGCCAAAGAAAAGAAAAGTCAAGAAGAAAATATGAGCATAAGTCTTTATGACCTTGGATTTGGCAGTGAATCCTTAGTATGACACTAAAAGCATGAACAACAAAAAGAGTAGATTAATTGGACTTCCATCAAAATTTAAAGCTTTTTTGCTTCAAAAGACATTTTCAAGAAAGTTGAAAAGACAACCCATAAACTGGAAGAAAAAACTTGCAAATCATATATCCGATAAAGAACTTCTGTTTAGAATTATATCAAGATCTCTTACAAATCAATAATAAGAAATAAATAACTTTTTTATTGGGCAAAAGAGATCTCATATAAGCGTTCTTTCTTTGACTGATGGTTACCAGAGTCAGGGGCTAGGGGTGGGTAGGTGAAAAGGAGTCAAAAGGTACAAACTTCCACTTAAATAAATTAGTCATGGCATGTAATGTACGGCAGGATGACTGTAATTACTAATACTGTACTGAGTATTTGAAAGCTACTAAGAGTACATCGTTTTGCTTTTTTTTCTTAATGATTTTTTTTATGTGGACCATTTTTAAAGTCTTTATTGAGTTTGTTACCATATTGCTTCTGTTTCATGTTTTGTTTTTTTGGCCACAATGGTCCATGTCAAAATGTGGGATCTTAACTCCCAGAGCAGGAATCAAACCTGCACCCCCCTGCATTAGGTGAAGTCTTAATCACTGGACTGTTAGGGAAGTCTCAATTATTGTGGTGGTCATCTTGCAACATATTGATGTATACAAATATTGAATCATTATGTTGCACACCTGAAACTAATATAATGTTTTATGTCAATTATACCTCAATTTTAAAATGTTCTTACTAAAATCAAATATAAATAAGCGCAGGGTTTGCAGAAGTATCTCACTAAAGAAGATACACACCCAGCCAATAAGCATATGAAAATCATTTGCCATCAGGGAAATGCAAATTAAAACCACAATGAGATACCACTTCACTCCCACTAGGATGGCTGGAATCAAAAAGACAATAATAACAAACACTGACAAGGATGTAGAGAAACGGGACCCCCTCATACACTGGTGGGGGTGTGAAGTGGTACAGCCGCTCCAGAGAACAATCTGGCACTCCTCAAAACAGTTAAGGACTTAAGCAATTCTACTGCTAGAGAAATGGAAACATATGTTCACACAAAAACTTGCACACAAATGTTTATAGCTGCATCATTCACAATAGTCAAAAGTAAAAACAACCCAAATCTCCATCAGTTCATGAGTGGATTCACAAAATATGGTCTATCTATTTAATAGAATATTATTCAGCCATAAAAAGGAATGAAGTGTTTATACAGGTTACAGCATGGATGAAGCCAGTCACAAAATACCACATATCAAATGATTCCATTTATATGAAATATCCATAATAGGCAAATATATAGAAAGAGAATGTAACTTAGTGATTGCTTTAGGCTATGAAGTGTGGGTGAATAATTGAATGGTAATTGCTAAAGGGTATTCGGTTTCTTTTTGAGGTGCTAGAAATGTGACTGTGATGATGGGTTGTACAGCTCTGAATATCCTAAAATCCACTTAATTTTTCACTTTAATAAAATCAATGATTTATATGGTATGTGAATTATATATTAGTAAAGCTGTTAGTAAAAAAGAAAGAAAGAAAAGCCTGAAAATAAAAATCAAATGGAACAAGTGAATCTAACAGTGTAACAAATTAGTGGCATAATCCCAGAGAGGAATTTCAGGAATTTATTTATTTCTTTGGCTGTACCACAGGCTTGTGTGGTCTTGGTTTGCTATGGGATTGAAACTGTGCCCCCTGCATTGGAAGGTGGAGTCTTAGCCACCGGACTGCTGGGAATTCCTGCTTTTCAATTTGATTTTATTTATATGTGGCATATTTACATGTTTCTAAAGTCGGATCTATTAAACAATGTAAATATATTCAGAGAAATCCAGTTTCTTTTCCTATCTTTTCTATTCTGTTTCTTCTTCCTATTGATAAGGTTAAAGCATTTAAAATATTTAAATATAATTAGTATACCATAACACTCACCCTTTAAAATGTATAATTTATCATTTTTAGTATATTTACAAAGTTGACAACTATCATCACTATCTAATTTTGAGAAGAATATTTTATCTTCTCAAAAAAAAAAAAATGCCACTCCCTATTCTCCATTCACCTTCCCCCTAACCCTGGCAAATACTAATTTACTTTCTTTCTCTCTGGGTTTGCCTACTTGGGACTTTTTTTATTGATGGCATAATTTAATCTGTGGCCTTTTGTGACTGTCTTCTTTGACTTAGCACAATGTATTCAAGATTCATTTATTTGTTGTATTAATCAATATGTTATTCTTTTATGATTGAATAATATTCTGTTGTTTGGATATAACAGTTTGCTTACTCATTCATCAGTTGATGAATGAGTTTTGGGTTGTTTCAATTTTTTGACTGTTATGAATAGTGCTGCCGTGAATATTCATGTTGAAGTTTCTGTATGAACATATGTGTTTTCTTTGGAGTATGTCTAAGAGGAATTGCTGGGTTACATAATAGATAACCTTTTTTAAAAAGTTTTTGTTTTGTTCTTCCAAGACAGAGTAGAGATATGAATATTAATATTATGCAGATATCATCATTTTCTTAGCCAAATGGTAACACTGCACATATATTTTTTTATTCTTTTTGCTTTTTTCCCTTAAAATGTACCCTGCAAAACAAAATAAAAATTTTGTATGCTGGGCATCAGTCCATATCAGTATGCAGATATTCCTCACTTCTTTTTATAGTTGCATAATCAGGATGTGCCATGTTTATTCAGTCCAGTTCAGTCACTCAGTTGTATTCGACTTTTTGCAACCCCATGGACTGCAGCACGCCAGGCTATCCTGTCCATCACCAACTCCCAGAGCTTGCTCAAACTCATGTCCATTAAATTGGTGATGCCGTCCAACTATCTCCTCCTCTGTTGTCCCCTTCTCCTCCTGCCTTCAATCTTTCCCAGCATCAGGGTCTTTTCCAATGAGTCAGTTTTTCGCATCAGGTGGGCAAAGTAATGGAGCTTCAGCTTTATCAGCAGCACTTCCAATGAATATTCAGGACCAATCTCCTTTAGGATGGACTGGTTGGATCTCCTCGCAGTCCAAGGGACTCTCAAGAGTCTTCTCCAACACCACAGTTCAAAAGCATCAATTCTTCGGTGCTCAGTTTTCTTTATAGTCCAACTCTCACATCCATACGTGACCACTGGAAAAACCATAGCTTTGACTAAACAGACCTTTGTTGACAAAGTAATGTCTCTGCTTTTTAATAGGCGGATTAGGATGGTCATAGTTTTTCTTCCAAGAAGCAAGTGTCTTTTAATTTCATGGCTGCAATCACCATCCGTAGTGATTTTGGAGCCCAAGAAAAAAAAGACTGCCATGGTTTCCATTGTTTCCCCATCTATTTGCCATAAAGTCATGGGGCCAGATGCCATGATCTTAGTTTTCTGAATGTTGTGTTTTAAACCAGCTTTTTCGCTCTCTTCTTTCACTTTCATCATGAGGTTCTTTAGTTCCTCTTCACTTTCTGTCGTAAGGGTGGTGTCATCTGCATATCTGAAGTTCTTGATATTTCTCCTGGAAATCTCGATTCCAGCTTGTACTTCATCCAGTCTGGCATTTTGCATGATGTACTCTGCATAGAAGTTAAATAAGCAAGGTTACAATATATAGCCTTGATGTACTCCTTCACAAATTTGGAACCAGTCTGTTGTTCCATGTCGGGTTCTAACCGTTCCTTCTTGATCTGCATACAGATTTCTCAGGAGGGAGGTAAGGTAGTCTGGTATTCTCTTCTCTTGAAGAATTTTCCACAATTTGTTGTGATCCACACAGTCAAGAGCTTTAGCGTGGTCAGTGAAGCAGAAGTAGATGTTTTTCTGGAACTCTCTTGCTTCTTCTATGATCCAATGGATGCTGGCAGTTTGATCTCTGCCTCCTCTGCCTTTTCTAAGTCCAGCTTGAACATCTGGAGGTTCTCAGTTCACGTACTGTTGGAGCCAGGCTTGGAGAATTTTGAGCATTACTTTGCTGGCGTGTGAGATGAGTGCAGTTGTGCGGTAGTTTGAGCATTCTCTGGCATTGCCTTTCTTTGGGATTAGAATGAAGACTGACCTTTTCTACTCCTGTGGCCACTGCTGAGCTTTCCAGATTTGCTGGCATGTTGAGTGCAGCACTTTCACAGCGTCATCTTTCAGGATTTGAAATAGCTCGACTGGAATTCCATCACCTCCACTAGCTTTGTTTGTAGTGATGCTTTCTAAGGCCTACTTGACTTCACATTCCAGGATGTCTGGCTCTAGGTGAGTGACCACACCATCATGGTTATCTGGGTCAGGAAGATCTTTTTTGTATAGTTTTTCTGTGTATCCTTGATACCTCTTCTTAACATCTTCTGCTTCTGTTAGGTCCATACTGTTTCTGTTCTTAATTGTGCCCATCTTTGCATGAAATGTTCCCTTGGTATCTCTGATTTTCTTGAAGAGATCTCTAGTCATTCCCATTCTATTGTTTTCCTCTATTTCTTTACACTGATCACTGAAGAAGGCTTTCTTATCTCTCCTTGCTATTTTTTGGAACTCTGCATTCAGATGGGTATATCTTTCCTTTTTCTTTGCCTTTAGCTTCTCTCCTTTTCTCAGCTATTTGTAAGGCCTCCTCAGAAAACCACTTTTCCTTTTTGCATTTCTTCTTGGTGATGGTTTTGATCACTGCCTTCTGTACAAAAGTTCGAAACCTCCGACCATAGTTCTTCAGGCTCTCTACTTATCAGATCTAATCCCTTGATTTGTCACTTCCACTGTATATTCATAAGGGATTTGATTTAGGTCATACCTGAGTTGCCTAGTGGTTTTCCGTACTTTCTTCAATTTAAGTCTGAATTTTGCAATAAGGAGTTCATGATCTGAGCCACATATTTATTCAACCAGTAACCTATTCATGGATGTGTGGGTTGTTTTTCGTCTCTCACTGTTACAAATCAAACTGGAATAAATTGCCTTGTGTATATATCTTTTCACATTTAGAAAAACTTTTCACTGCACCATGGGGCTTGCAGGATCTTACTTCCTCCTGTCAGGGAATTCCTTATCTTTTCATACTTTCACACATGTGTTTTTGCGGTTAAACTCTCGGAACTGAGATTTCTGGGTCAAAGGATAAATGCAGTCTTCTCAAATTCCTTTCCCTTGAGGTATCTCTACTTTATATTCCCAGCCAGTATCCCTATGTGGTTATTTTTACATGATGTGTATTATCTAGTTTGTGGTGCCAGTTCTGCATTTGTAACCTTGATCAGATTGTTAATTATGTTGTTTAAATCTAGATTCTTATTAATTTGTAAACTTCTCGATAGAAATGTATGGGTTTGTAAGTTTCTTCTAATATTTCTCCACATTTTTGCTTTAAATATTTTGAGACTATGTTCAGTTCAGTTCAGTTCAGTTCAGTTGCTCAGTCGTGTCCGACTCTTTGCAACCCCATGAACCGTAGCACCCCAGGCCTCCCTGTCCATCACCAACTCCAAGAGTCCACCCAAACCCATGTCCATCGAGTTGGTGATGCCATCCAACCATATCATCCTCTGTTGTCCCTTCCTCCTCCTGCCCCCAATCCTTCCCAACATTACGTTCTTTTCCAATGAGTCAGCTCTTCACATGAGGTGGCCAAAGTACTGGAGTTTCAGCTTCAACATCAGTCCTTCCAATGAACACCCAGGACTGATCTCCTTTAGGATGGACTGGTTGGATCTCCTTGCAGTCCAAGGGACTCTCAAGAGTCTTCTCCAACACCACAGTTCAAAAGCATCAATTCTTCAGCACTCAGCTTTCTTCACTGTCCAACTCTCACATCCATACATGACCACTGGAAAAACCACAGCCTTGACTAGATGGACCTTTGTTGACAAAGTAATGTCTCTTCTCTTTAATATGCTATCTAGGTTGGTCATAACTTTCCTTCCAAGGAGTAAGTGTCTTTTAATTTCATGGCTGCAATCACTATCTGCAGTGATTTTGGAGCCCCCCAAAATAAAGTCTGACACTGTTTCCTCTCTTTCCCCATCTATTTCCCATGAAGTGATGGGACCAGATGCCATGATCTTAGTTTTCTGAATGTTGAGCTTTAAGCCAACTTTTTCACTCTCCTCCTTCACTTTCATCAAGAGGCTTTTTAGTTCCTCTTCACTTTCTGCCATAAGGGTGGTGTCATCTGCATATCTCAGGTTATTGATGTTTCTCCCAGCAATCTTGATTCCAGCTTGTGCTTCATCCAGCCCAGCATTTCTCATGACGTACTCTGCATATAAGTTAAATAAGCAGGGTGACAATATACAGCCTTGATGTACTCCTTTTCCTATTTGGAACCAGTCTATTGTTCCATGTCCAGTTCTAACTGTTGCTTCCTGACCTGCATACAGGTTTCTCAAGAAACAAGTCGGATGGTCTGGTATTCCCATCTCTTTCAGAATTTTCCACAGTTTATTGTGATCCACACAGTCAAAGGCTTTGGCCTAGTCAATAAAGCAGAAATAGATGTTTTCCTGGAACTCTCTTGCTTTTTCGATGATCCAGCGGATGTTGGCAACTTGATCTCTGGTTCCTTTGCCTTTTCTAAAACCAGCTTGAACATCTGGAAGTTCACGGTTCACGTATTGCTGCAGCCTGGCTTGGAGACTATGTTAGGTGTATTCAAATTATACTTTTTTTTTTTTTTTTTAAAACTCCGCGTGGCATGTGGGATTTTACTTCCCCAACTAGGGATCAAACCCGCTGCTCCTGCTGTGGAGACCCAGTCTTAATGGCTGGACCACTGGGATGTGCCCAGATTACACCTTTTTGATAACAATTTTTTCACTATATACGTCTTTTCTAATCCCTAATCATGCTTTCTGGCTTAATTTACAATATTTCATGTGGGATATATATATATATGTGTTATTTATATATATGCATATATGTACATATATATGTGTATTTAATGGGTCTTCCCAGGTGGCACTCACGCTAAAGAACACAT
Source organism: Dama dama (assembly GCF_033118175.1). NCBI lineage: Eukaryota > Metazoa > Chordata > Mammalia > Artiodactyla > Cervidae > Dama > Dama dama. The sequence continues at coordinate 4,470,366 of NC_083699.1, read as the reverse complement.
CTGCTAATGCAGGTAGGCGTGAGAGACACTGGTTCGATTGCTGGGTTGGGAAGATGCCCTGGAGGAAGGGCGCAGCACCCCACACCAGTACTCTTGCCTGGGGAACCCCGTGGACAGAGGAGCCTGGCGGCCTGCAGCCCCAGGTGTCGCAGAGAGTCAGACACGAGTGAGGTGACTTGGTATGCATGCACGCACATATATATTTAATACATATATTCACATATATATTCACTTTCCTTTTAGGTGCTGTTTATGAGGGGTCTATTTCTCTTTTTCAGTCTTTCTATGTTATTCTGTTTTAAGTATCTATTTTAAATAGCATGTACCTAAAATTTGAATATGTTTTTATGTAGTTCTTTAAAAAACCTGTTTTGTTGATTTACACTTATTATTATTAGTAGTGACATTTTACGATTTATCTCTACTATCATATTTATTGTTTTCTCTTTACCATGTATTTTAACTTTAGTCACTTAAAAATTACTTTATTTTGCTTATATTTAACTTCTATTCCTGCCTTCTAATGGATTGTTGGGATTTGGAATTTCTGGGCTTTTTTTATGAATAAAATTAATCTCAGCAGCATGACATTTTCTTTGCTATAATTTTTACCTATGTCATTTTTTTCTTCAGAAATTGGAGACCATCTTTCCATTATGTTTAGTTTCTTCATTTCCTCCCAGCTTAGGGATATACTTGAGAAGGGCTTATTTTGTAGAAGTTAGTATAAAATTATATTTATTTCTAAACTATAATTTCAGTACACATAAAGCACACAAAATCTACAATGTGTGAAGCTTTTGGGAAAAATTTTTACCTTAATCTTTTGTACTATAAAAATTTTTCTAAATACCATCAAAAGAGAAGCTCTTTTGAATATCCCTATTATCAGGAAATACACACTAAAATATTCAAGGGTAAAGACTCCTTATGTATGTAACTTTTCTGCAAATAGTTTAGGAATATAATTATAGTTAGATAGAAAAAATTATTAGGGCTTCCCAGGAGGCTTAGCGGTAAAGAATCCTCTTGCAGTGCACAGACATGGGTTCAATCCCTGGGCTGGGAAGATCCCCTGGAGAAGGAAATGACAACTCACTCCAGTATTCGTGCCTGGAGAATTCCAGGGACAGAGGAGCCTGGTGGGCTACAGTCCATGGTATCGCAAGACTTAGTGACTAACAATAGGAACAACAAGAAAGAATTATTAGAGTGAGAGAGAGAGAATGATGCAAGTGAATGATGTAAAATGTTCACACCAGGGAAATCTGTAATGATATGACTGTTTCAGTACTATTTTTATATTTGCAAGACTTTATAACTTTGAAATTATTTCCAAAGGAAAAAATGATGAAACTTTATGTTCAGCAAAATATTGAACAGAAAATTTCTTTGTGTGTGAAAATTTCCACACATTAAATAAAAAAAAAAGGCGACTAAAGTTATATTTTTGATGATGATTGGGTGCCATCCAGTGTTCAATTTCTGCAACTGCTAATCTTACAAATTTAAACCCAACTGTTCATAACTGTATTTGGAAATGGCTTTTTGTTGATTTCTTTATGCTGGTACCATAAGACTATAAAAATAATGTACCTGATCAAAATTAGTAAAACAAATCTATTAAATGTGAAAAAAATAGCCATGCCATTGTGAGATAAAATGCAGGTTTCTGCCTCTCTGGAATTTTATCAAAATCTTGAGAGAGAATCAAAGTAACTGGAACATACAAACAGCTAATGATCGGTGCACAGACTAATCAGAACTAGGGATTTACATACAATCTGTGATAATCACAGGGCATAAAATGTATTTAAAAATGATTTTCTTTTTAAATGTTTCTTATTTACTCATGGCTGTGCTGGGCCTTTGTTGCTGTGCGTGGGCTTCCTCTGGTTGGAGCGTGAGGGCTCCTTGCAGTGGCTTCTCTTGTTGGGGCACAGGGCTCCAGGATACGAGGGCTCCAGTCGTGGCAGCTCGAGGGGCAGTCGTTTCGGACTCTCGGACAGGCTGCGTAGTTGTGGCGCACACAGGCTCAGTTGCCCTGCGGCCTGTGGGATCTTAGTTCCTTGACTAGGGATCAAACCCATGTCCCCTGCATTGGAAGACAGATTCTTAACCACTGGACCACCAGGGAAGTCCCTAGTTTATCTTTTTAATTACAGCCAGTTCTGGTCCTTGTATTCACAGAATCACTTATGGTGGAATATTTCCTTATGCTTTAACAAAGTTTTTAGATTTAACTCATCTTTAGTGGGGGCTTCACTGATAGCTTGAAAGTGAAAGTCACTCAGTCCTGTCTGACTCTTTGTGACCCCGTGGACTCCATGGAATTCTCTAGGCCTGAATACTGGAGTGGGTAGCTATTTCCTTCTCCAGGGGATCTTCCCAACCCAGGGATCGAATACAGGTCTCCTAAATTACAGGCGGATTCTTTACCATCTGAATCAGATAGCTTAGCTGGTGAAGAATCTGCCTGCAATGCAGGAGACCCCAGTTCAATTTCTGGGTCAGGAAGATCCCCTGGAGAAGTGATAGGCTACCCACAGCAGTATTCTTGGGCTTCCCTTGTGGCTCAGCTGGTAAAGAATTCACCTGCAATTTGGGAGACCTGGGTTCGATCCCTGGTTTGGGCAGATCCCCTGGAGAAGGAAAGAGCTACCCACTCCAGTGTTCTGGCCTAGAGAATTCCATGGAGGCCATGGGGTCACAAAGAGTCGGACACGACTGAGTGACTTTCCTTTTCACATCTTTAGTGGAGGGTGTGTTTTCTGTGAAAATAGTGGCCTGTGGTGTAAAAACATTATTCCAGAGAAGAGCATTGGATGTTTCACAGAGCTGGGAGATATCATTAATCTCACAGTATTTTATATTAATTTTTCAGTTGGGGTGGCATTGGGCATTGAGTTCTTGAATCATTAAATTCTTACATCAAAACTGAATGAGGTATTAAGCCCAGGGTTTTAAAATTCTATACAAACAAACAAAAATAAATAAAAATCCAAACTTTAAAAAAAACCTTTTCTCTTTTTTTGACTGTGCTGCATGTTATGCAGAGTCTTAGTTCCCTGACCAGGGATCAAACCCACGCCCCTTGCAGTGGATGCTCTGCGTCTTAACCACTGGACCACCAGGGAGTTTCCCACATGTGTTTTTAACCAAAGTCTAGAGCAAGGACAGACAAGCCTTCTTGACATCTTGCTGACTTGGTGGACACATTTCATTCTGATCCACCGTGTCACTGAGGGCATAGACCTTCAAAGGGCTCCATTCATTTAGGACATTCATCCCTTAATCCTCGAGAAACAAAGGTTTGTCTCTAGTCCCTCTGTCCACTTCTAGAATAACCACAGAATTATTTCCTGTGTTTACTACCTTTGTTTTCCATTCCTTCTTTATATTGGCGCTTAGGAATTCTCTGTTATAATCTGCGAGTTTAGCCACTTGCTTAGGGAGAATATTGTTATATTTTATTTAGCAGTTCTTTGATGGAAGGCTAGATTTGCCTAGTACTCTTATTGGAATTGGGAAGTTTGACATTGTGAAAGTACGATTTTCAAGAAAGTCTAAGATCATAACTCTTATTTAGATAGAATATAAATTTAAGATTTATTTAATCTGTTATTAATGAAGAGGCGTGTAAGATGCTAACCAATTCAAATAGGAAGTCAAGAAACACAAACTTAAATGGAATAAAGGAATGTTGAAATGAATTTACACGAATAGGGGAACTGACTTTTTCTGTGGGGAGGAGAAAAGTCAGTTAAACATCCATCAGACGGAATATATTTATGTCTCTAGACAAGACTTTCCTTGCATTTCTATCATTTACCCATAATTGACAGAGTTGTAAAATAGGTAAAAAAGCAATGAATGGCTAGAATCAGGTAACCTGAAAAGGTAGGCTCTAAATATGCCAGCTTTTCATTGGAGACTCCCAATAATCTTCTTTATTTTATTTTTGGCTGCACTGGGTCTTCATTGGTGTACATGGGCTTTCTCTAGTTGCAGCAAGTGGGGACTACTCTCGAGTTGCAGTGTACCAGCTTTTCATTGCAGGAGATTCTCTTGTTGCAGGCACGGGCTCTAGGGAGCACGGGCTCTAGGGAGCAGGGGCTCAGGAGCTGCAGTGAGCGGGCCTAGTCGCCCCATGGCATGTGGAATCTCCCTAGACCACAGACTGAACTCATGTCCTTTGCACTGGCAGGTGGGTTCTTAACCACTGGACCATCATGGAACTCCACCAATAATATTTCTTGCTATTTCCAAATATGCTTCAACTGATTAAGAGTCTTTCTTTAACCAAACTTTAATGAGACCCCTCTGAACTCTCTTGTGGACTAGATGTTTGTGTCTCCTCCAAATTTCTGTGTTGAGATTCTTATCCCCAACATGATGGTATTAGGAGGTGTGGGTCTTTGGGAGGTCATTAGGACATGAGAGTGGAACTCTTGGAAATGGGATTAGTGTCCTTTAAAAGAGGCCCCAGAGAGCTCCCTCACCTTTCACCACCATGAGGACACAGTGAGAAGATAGTCTTCTATGAATGAAGAAGAGGGCCCTCAGTTTGGTTCAGTTCAGTCGCTCAGTTGTGTCTGACTCCTTGCAACCCCATGGACTGCAGCATGCCAGCCTTCCCTGTCCATCACCAACACCCGGAGTTTACTCAAACTCATGTCCATCAAGTCAGTGATGGATGGCATCACATGGCAGTGATGGATGGCAATCCAGCCATCTCATCCTCTGTCCTCCCCTTCTCCTTCCACCTTCAGTCTTTCTAAGCATCAGGGTCTTTTCCAATGAGTCACTTCTTCGCATGAGGTGGCCAAAGTACTGGAGTTTCAGCTTCAGCATCAGTCCTTCCAATGAATAGTCAAGACTGATCTCCTTTAGGATGGACTGGTTGGATCTCCTTGCAGTCCAAGGGACTCTCAAGAGTCTTCTCCAACACCAAAGTTCAAAAGCATCAATTCTTTGGTGCTCAGCTTTCTTCACAGTCCAACTCACATCCATACATGACCACTGGAAAAACCATAGCCTTGACTAGATGGACCTTTGTTGGCAAAGTAATGTCTCTGCTTTTTAATATGCTATCTAGGATGGTCATGACTTTTATTCCAAGGAGTAACTGTCTTTTAATTTCATGGTTGCTGTGACTATCTGCAGTGATTCTGGAGCCCAAAAAAATAAAGTCAGCCATTGTTTCCACTGTTTCCCCATCTATTTGCCATGAAGTGATGGGACCAGATGCCATGATCTTCATTTTCTGAATGTTGAGTTTTAAGCCAGCTTTTTCACTCTCCTCATTTGCTTTCATCAAGAGACTCTTTAGCTCTTCTTTGCTTTCTGCCTTAAGTGTGGTGTCATATGCATGTCTGAGGTTATTGATATTTCTCTTGGCAATCTTGATTCCAGCTTGTGGAATCAGTCCAGCGTGTCTCATGATGTTTTCTGCATATAAGTTAAATAAGCAGGGTGACAATATATACCCTTAACGTACTCCTTTTCCTATTTGGAATCAGTCTGTTGCTCCATGTCCAGTTCTAATTGTTGTTTCTTGACCTGCATACGGGCTTCTTAAGAGGCAGGTCAGGTGGTCTGGTGTTCCCATCTCTTTCAGAATTTTCCACAGTTTATTGTGATCCACACAGTCAAAGGCTTTGGCATAGTCAATAAAGCAGATATAGAGATTTTTCTGGAACTCTCTTGCTTTTTTGATGATCCAGCGGATGTTGGCAACTTGATCTCTGGTTCCTCTGCCTTCTCTAAATCCAGCTTGAATATCTGGAAGTTCATGGTTCACGGATTGCTGAAGCCTGGCTTGGAGAATTTTGAGCATTACTTTACTAGCGTGTGAGATGAGTGCAATTGTGCGGTAGTTTGAGCATTCTTTGGGATTGCCTTTCTTTGGGATTTGAATGAAAACTGACCTTTTCCAGTCCTGTGGCCACTGCTGAGTTGTCCAAATTTCCTGTCATATTAAGTGCAGCACTTTCACAGCATCATCTTTCAGGATTTGAAATAGCTCGACTGGAATTCCATCACCTCCACTAGCTTTGTTTGTAGTGATGCTTCCTAAGGCCCACTTGACTTCACATTCCAGGATGTCTGGCTCTAGGTGAGTGATCACACCATCGTGATTATCTGGGACATGAAGATCTTTTTTGTATAGTTATTCTGTGTATCCTTGACACCTCTTAATATCTTCTGCTTCTGTTAGGTCCATACTGTTTCTGTTCTTAATTGAACCCATCTTTGCATGAAATGTTCCCTTGGTGTCTCTAATTTTCTTAAAGAGATCTCTAGTCTTTCCCATTCTGTGTTTTCCTCTATTTCTTTTCATTGATCACTGAGGAAGGCTTTCGTATCTCTCCTTGCTATTCTTTAGAACTCTGCATTCAAATGGGAATATCTTTCCTTTTCTCCTTTGCTTTTTGCTTCTCTTCTTTTCACAGCTATTTGTAAGGCCTCCTCAGACAACCATTTTGCCTTTTTACATTTCTTTTCCGTGTGGATGGTCTTGATCCCTGTCTCCTGTACAATGTCATGAACCTCTGTCCATAGTTCATCAGGCACTGTCTCTCAGATCTAGTCCCTTAAATCTATTTCTCACTTCCACTGTATAGTCATAAGGGATTTGATTTAGGTCATACCTGAATGGTCTAGTGGTTTTCCCTACTTTCTTCAATTTAAGTCTGAATTTGGCAATAAGGAGTTCATGATCTGAGCCACAGTCAGCTCCCAGTCTTGTTTTTGCTGACTATATAGAGCTTCTCCATCTTTGGCTGCAAAGAATATAATTAGTCTGATTTCAGTGTTGACCATCTGGTGATAGCCATGTGTAGAGTCTTATGTTGTGTTGTTGGAAGAGGGTGTTTGCTATGACCAGTGCATTCTCTTGGCAAAACTCTATTAGCCTTTGCCCTGCTTCATTCCGTACTCCAAGGCCAAATGTGTCTGTTACTCCAGGTATTTCTTGACTTCCTACTTTTGCATTCCAGTCCCCTATAATGAAAAGGACATCTTTTTTGGGTGTTAGTTCTAAAAGGTTTTGTAGGTCTTCATAGAACCAGTCAACTTCAGTTTCTTCAGTGTTACTGGTTGAGGCATAGGCTTGGATTACTGTGATGTTGAATGGTTTGCCTTGGAAATGAACAGAGATCATTAGTCGTTTCTGAGATTGCACCCAAGTACTGCATTTTGGAGTCTTTTGTTGACTATGATGGCTATTCCATTTCTTCTAAGGGATTCCTGCCCACAGTAGTAGATATAATGGCCCTGTGAGTTAAATTCACCCATTCCAGCCAATCTAATCACATGGACCACAGCCTTGTCTAACTCAATGAAACTAAGCTATGCCGTGTGAGGCCACCCAAGACAGATGGGTCATGGTGGAGAGGTCTGACAGAATGTGGTCCACTGGAGAAGGGAATGGCAAACCACTTCAGTATTCTTGCCTTGAGAACCCCGTGAACAGTATGAAAAGGCAAAATGGTAGGACACTGAAAGATGAACTCCCCAGGGCTGTAGGTGCCCAATATGCTACTGGAGATAAGTGGAGAAATAACTCCAGAAAGAATGAAGGGATGGAGCCAAAGCAAAAACAATACCCAGTTGTGGAAGTGACTGGTGATAGAAGCAAGATCCAATGCTGTAAAGAGCAATATTGAATAGGAACCTGGAATGTTAGGCATGAATCAAGGCAAATTGGAAGTGGCCAAACAGGAGATGGCAAGAGTGAATGTCGACATTCTAGGAATCATCAAACTAAGATGGACTGGAATGAGGCTATGCTCAATAAATCTTTAATCCAATTTTCTGTTGATGGGTGGGACTGTGTTCCCTCCCAGTTATTTGACCTGAGGCCAAACTTTGGTGAAGGTAATGAAGATAACGGCGACCTCCTTCAATAGGTCCCATGCATGCACTGCTGCCCTCTGCCCCCGACCCTGCAGCAGGCCACTGCCAACCCAAGCCTCTGCCGGAGACTCCTGAACACACGGGCAAGTCGGGGTCAGTCTTTTGTGGGGTCACTGCTCCTTTCTCCTGGGTCCTGGTGCACACATGAGTGTGTTTGTGCCCTCCAGAAGTCTGTTTCCCCAGTCCTGTGTGAGTTCTGGCTGCTCTACAGTGAGGTTAATGGTGACCTCCTCCAAGAGGGCTTATGCCACCCCCAGGTCTGCTGCATGCAGAGCCCCTGGCCCTGCGGCAGCCCACTGCTGACCCGGACCTCCACAGGAGACGCTCACACACAGCTCTGTCTCCGTCTCTGCGCGGTCTCTGGTTCCTGGTGCACACAAGGTTTGTTTGAGCCCTCTGAAGTCTCTGGTGGCGACGGGGTTTGATTCTAAATGTGATTTCGCCCCTCCTGCCATCTTGTTGGGGCTTCTTCTTTGCCCTCGGATGCGGGTAATCCTCTCAAAGTCACTCCACCGCCACACAGCCACCACTCCAGCACCTACCGTCTTGCTGGAGCTTCTTACAAGTGGCCCCCACCAGATGTGGTGAGTGGGCCCTCACCAGATGTCAAATCTGTCAGCACCTTGATCTTGGATTTGTTATGTTTTAGAACCATGGGAAATAAAGGTCTTGTTTAAGGTTCCTAGTCTATATTGTTGTAGCAGCTCAAACTTATCAACTGCCCTGACTTTTGGGCTTCTGTGTTTGCCATTTCATTGTTGAATTTCAGCAGGAATCCTGCCAAGTTACTTTAGCCATACTCCTCCATCCTCAGTATCTGATCAGGTTGCTTTTCCTCCACCAGCCTCCAGATGATATCTGATCACCCTGACTTGCCTTCCACAAGAACCGGGCCAGTGCAGTTTAGCCAGAGTCCCCCTTGCTGCTGATGTTCCCTCTTAGTCATTTCCTATTCACTGATCCCCACCCTGTTCCTTGGCTTCAAATTCCCACTTTTCCTTATTGCATTTGAAGTTGAACCCTATCTCACTCTCCTACTGCAAAACCCCACTGCAGAGTTCCGTACACATGTAGACATAGCTTTGAAGTCTGCTTTACCATTCTTTCACTAGCATCATGTGTAAAATTTGTTAAAACCACAACCTTAGATTTTTTAGTATTTTTTCAAAGAGGACTACTCTCATTAATCACTTCAGTTCAGTCGCTCAGTCATGTCCGATGCATTGCAACCCCATGGACTGCAGCACGCCAGGCCTCCCTGTCCATCACCAACTCCTGGAGTTTACTCAAACTCATGGCCATTGAGTTGGTAATGCCATCTAACCATATCATTCTCTGTCCTCCCCTTCTCCTTCCACCTTCAATCTTTCCCAATGAGTCAGCTCTTTGCATCAGGTGGCCAAAGTATTGGAGTTTCAGCTTCAGCATCAGTCCTTCCAATGAACACCCAGGAATGATCTCCTTTAGGATGGACTGATTGGATCTCCTTGCAGTCCAAGGGACTCTCAAGAGTCTTCTCCAACACCACAGTTCAAAAGCATCAATTCTTCAATGCTCAGCTTTCTTTATAGTCCAACTCTCACATCCATACATGACCACTGGAAAAATCATAGCTTTGACTAGATGGACCTTTGTTGGCAAAGTAATGTTGCTGCTTTTTAATATGCTGTCTAGGTTGGTCATAACTTTTCTTTCAAGGAGCAAGCGTCTTTTAATTTCATGGCTGTAGTCACCATCTGCAGTGATTTTGGAGCCCAAAATATAAAGTCTGTCACTGTTTCCATTGTTTCCCCATCTACTTGCCATGAAGTGATAGGACCGGATGCCATGATCTTAGTTCTCTGAATGTTGAGTTTTAAGCCAACTTTTTCACTTTCCTCTTTCACTTTCATCAAGAGGCTCTTTAGTTCTTCTTCACTTTCTGCCATAAGGGTGATGCCATTTGCATATCTGAGGCTGTTGATATTTCTCCTGGCAATCTTGATTCCAGCTTGTGCTTCATCCAGCCTGGCACTTCACATGATGTACTCTGCATATAAGTTAAATAAACAGGGTGACAATATACAGCCTTGATGTACTACTTTCCTTATTTGGAGTCAGTCTGTTTTTCCATGTCCAGTTCTAACTGTTGCTTCTTGACCTGCATGCAGATTTCTCAAGAGGCAGGTCAGGTGGTCTGGTATTTCCTTCTCTTGAAGAATTTTCCACAGTTTGTTGTGGTTCACACAGTCAAAGGCTTTGGCATAGTCAATAAAACAGAAGTAAATGTTTTTCTGGCACTCTCTCACTTTTTTGATGATTCAACAGATGTTGGCAATTTGATCTACTAATTTCTTTATCTTCATAATGGAAAAAACCTATCGCTTTCTCTTCTATCTTTTGCTCAGTTGATGGAGCCTAATTTGAGGGTGTGAGCAGGGAATAAAGAAAGAAAAGGAATCTTTAGTATCATTTCTCCCATTTCCTCCTTAAGCTTTGAGAAAATATAAGGGACCATAAATGCATAGTTGGTCCAAGTCCTGCACAGGATCTTAGTCTGTCAGATTCTTTGTTTGATCTGATGGGAGAGTAGGTGATTGGTTAGTGGGGCAGAGGGCATTGATTTCTGAAAGATGCACAGGGCGTAAATGCTTTCGATTCCTGGGACAGGAAATCCATTCTCCATCCATCTACACTCCTAACCACTCCCTCTGAAGCATATTTTTAAAACCACTACAGGAGTTTGAAAGATGAAGATCATTCAGGATTTTCCTTTACGTTTCAGGGTTGTACCTTATTACTTTTGTTTCTGGGAAGGAAGATTAGCAGATTTTGCCCAGTTATTATCAGAGGACTGAAGGCACTCCGGGGACAGCCATGCATGCCCATCCCGGGGCATGCTTCTGTAGGGATAAAAGGCAGGTAAGATCATCTCTTCCTCCAGCAACGGGGAACAGCTGGCTCTGTTGTCACTGATTTTATGTCTTTGTGAGGCAACAACAGTGTCCTTCAGGCACTTGACTGAAGTAGTTGCTGTTTCATGTAGGAGAGATTAAAGGGATAGAGTAAAATGTGTAAGCATTCTATGATTTTAAAGGTGAGGCGGTGAGGAACGAAAAAAATTGACAAGGAAAAAACCTGTTAAGTTTGCTCTGGTCATTTGTGTTAAATAAAATTTTGAGGAGTGGGATTATTAGGTTGAAGAATTTAGGCATATTTTAATCAGCTTTATGTGGTTCCTAAATATTAATTTAATAAAGTTTGTGTAGTAACAGGGAAATCCTTAAGAATAAGCAAGAAGTGCACTCAGTTGCTTAGTTGTGTCCAATTCTTTGCATCCCCATGGACCATAGTCCACCAGGCTCTTCTGTCCATGGAATTTTTCAGGCAAGAATAGTGGAACAGGTTGCCATGTCCTACTCCAAGGGATCTTCCCAGTGATCAAAATTCTTGTCTCTTGTGTCTCCTGCACTGGCAGGCAGATTTTTTTTTTTCAACACTAGTAACACCTGGGAAGCCCTGAGCAAGAAGTTGCAGCATATAACTTTTCAGTTCCTTTTAGTGGAAACTGACATGCTACAAAGCAAAATTTTCTCTAAGACTACAAAAAATGAAAAAGCAGTATTTGGACACATGACTTTGAGTTTCCAATCTACTCCTTGTTGTTTTCAGTCACTAAATCGTATGTGACACTTTTGTGACCCCATGGACTGCAGCCCTCCAGGCTCGTCTGTCCGTGACACTTCCCAGGCAAGAATACAAGAGTGGGTTGCCATTTTCTTCTCCAGGGGATCTTCCCGACCCAGGGATGGAAACTGCATCTCCTGCACTGGCAAGTCTACTCCTCCGTTATGTCTAAAGTTCAGTAAGAGAAGCAAATAAAAATCAGATGCATCAAAAGAATAGCAGCAGCCAAGGCCTAAGGATCCCTGGTCAGATGGCCAGGAAAAGTAGCTCCAAATATCCAGGAGGGGAATCTGTCAGGTAACAAACAGCAGACTTAGTAGTTAGCCACAGACCTTGTCAATATGTTGATGGTCAGTAACCTAGAGTTTTTAAATTCCTTCATTGATTTACTTTCTCTCTGGCTGTGCTGGCTCTCTGCCGCGGCGCGTGGGCCTTCTCCAGCTGCAGGAGGTGCGTCCACGCTCTGCCGCGCGCGTGGGCCTTCTCCAGCTGCGGGAGGTGCGCCCAGGCTCTGCTGTGGCGCGTGGGCCTTCTCCAGCTGCGGCGCGTGGGCCTTCTCCAGCTGCGGGGAGGTGTGTCCACGCTCTGCCGCGGCACGTGGGCCTTCTCCAGCTGCGGGAGGTGCGTCCAGGCTCTGTCGCGGCGCGTGGGCTTCGCACTGTGGCAGTCTCTCTCGTCCAGGAGCATGGGGCTCTAGAGCGCAGGCTCAGTAGCTGTGGCTCAGAGGCTGAGATGCCCCTCGGCGTGTGGAACCTTCCCGGACCAGGGATGGAACCTGCGTTCCCTGCATTGGCAGGCAGGTGCTCAACCCCTGGACCACCAGGGAAGTCTCAGTGATCCAGGTTTTTGAAGGCACCTGTCCCCAAAGAGCAACTGAACAGAATTCACAGTGGCTCCCAGGGTCTCACTGTACCCGGATGAAGTGCGGTGTTTTGCGCCTTGGCCACCCTGCCATCTCCGGCCGTTTCCTCTTTGCCTTGTTTTGCCTCCTCGTTCCTGATTGTTCACTGCAGCAGATGTCCTGTATCCAAGATGTTCCTCTAGCTGTGCTTTGGGTATCCTGTCTGGGGCTTTGCTTTCCTGTTCATTTGGCTTCTCTTCTTTGTGTAGTCTGATGCCTCCCACGACCTGCTCTTCAATCAGTGGCTTGCTCCAATTCAAGTACAGTGTTAGAAGCCTTCAGAGTGGGTCTGCACAATATTGCACATTAACTTGGTACTCCCAGGGGCTCTTTTCGTAATAGCTAAAGAGTCAGGAGCCCTAACTTTAGATCACCGTTTCCAAAGGGCGGGTGTCTGCAAACTGCAGACCGCGTCAGATCACCTGGAGGGCATGTTGAAACAAACCATTGCGGGCATGACTCCCAGTCACGCCCCGGATTGAGTAGGTCTGAGTGGGGCTCAGAATTTGCATTTCTGACAGATTCTCAGCTGATGCCAGTGCTTGTGGTCTAGGGACTACACTTTAGAATTAAAGCTCAATGATGATATCAGAACCACATCTCACAGTTATTGGCGATGTATTATACCTAACAAGACACTATTCTCAGCGCTTTACTTATTTTGTGTTTAAAGCAACTTTTGTTTTTCTTGTTTTCAAATGAGGAGTCACTGAGAAATTAATGACTTTTCCCCAAGTCACACTGTGAGTGCTGGTGCTGGGCTATGAACCTTGATAGTTTCAGAGCCCAAGGGTTCAAATTAACCTCTATAATATCAAGTAACATATTTAACAGTTTACGATGAGTATATTGGCATACATTTTGCATTTACTTATGGGTGAACCTCTAAAAACTCAGAGATGCTTAAGAAAAACAATTGGTGTTGTTAATATTGAGCCAGTTGTTGCATTTCTCCCCAGTTCTATTCATTTTTACTTACTGTCCCCACTGTGGACCCGAATGATGAAGAATGAGGAATATAAAAGATGTTTAACTGAAAAGTGTAGAAAAGATTTACCTCTCAAAATGAAGAGTTCTCTTGTATATGATTTCTCTTTTAGCTCGCCTGCTTTTGAACCAATTTTCAGCCATTGTAGTATTTTTTTCCAGCACTTCAGTCACCTGTGGAGATGTGGGTTATTACTTTTCTTCTTCCCAGAGAAGGGCACTTTGTCTCTGCTCCACTGATGCTTTAATCTGGGCTTTCCCAAGAGCTGAAACTGAAAAACATTATTGATTTGAGAACGTACTGCTTGAATGACTATAAATTGTGACAAATTCACTCCTCTTGGGCCTCCACATCCATGACCGTAGTAATTTAGAGCAAAAGAAAGGTCTTGAACCAATATGACTGTTATTTCAAGTCCAACTGCACCTAATTGTGGAAAGAACTATTATGTTATGTATCATTAAGAACAAAAAAGAATTCTGCCAGTTGAACTACGACACTGTCTCAGCTGAAGTTCTTAGGCGATAGCTGGTCACACGAATCTCTCATGTCTTTCATCTCTTCCGAAGGATTCAGCAAGGGCTCCAGATTCATTCAGGTGCATTTCTTGGCTTTCGATACATCAGGCAGAGCTTTTCAAACTTGACCTGTCATATGACTCACCCGGGATTCTTGTTAGAATGTAGATTCTGATTCAGTGGGTCTGGGATGGGCTAATAGTCTGCATTTCTTTCCTTTTTAAACAGTAGATATATCCACTTTATTTTTAATTGGAGGATTAATTGTTTAAAATGTCACGATGGCTTCTGCCATACAGGAAAGTGAATCAGTCCTGAGTATACACGTGCCCCCTCCCTTTGGGGCCTTCCTCCTACGCCCCACGCCTTCCCACCCTCTAGGTTGTCGCAGAGCGCCAGGCTGGGCGTCCTGTGTTATATGGCAGCTTCTCATTCGCTATTTTACGTATGGTCATACATATTTTTTCGTTGCTTCTCTCTCAATTCCCCCTACCCTCTCCTTCCCCAGCTGCGTCCACAAGTCTGTTCTCTGTGTTAACGGTCTACACTTCTAATAAAATCCCAGATGCTGCTGATGCTACTGGTTGCACATCACTTCTTGAGTAGCAACGTGATAGGCAATCTTTTACTTATATCTCCTTAACAAAATGTAATTTCTCTTCATCTACTCTTGGCTATCTTGCTTCTTAGGTCTCATAAAGCACTTGTTTGCTGCTCTGCAGAAAAAAAACAAAAACCCATAGAGTTCCTTCGGCAACATATACTTACTTTACAAACACCAAACCTAAGTACCACACCTGTGCCCCGAGGGCTTTCTTTGTGTGCAATGACTTTCCGTTTCAATACTGAATCATAGAGTAAACATTTTGAAGACATTGTAAAGGGCAATAAAGCTGGACAAATCCAGTAGGACAGTGCAGACAACTCAGCAGAGGAGAGGATCACATGCACAGCCGTGACCAAGGACGCGAATGCACAGGCGGTGACAACCACGTCACAGCTGCCTCCTGGGGGACGGTGAACATGGGACACCATTAGGGTGCATGGCTTATTTGGATTTCTCTGCAATATTAAAATATGAAGAAAGAATAAATGGAAAGTATAATTATGGTATATTAAACAAAACAGGACTTCCTTGGTGGCTCAATGGTAAAGAATCCACCTTCCAATGCAGGAGATGCGGGTTCAATCCCTGGGTCAGGAAGATCCCTGGAGGAGGAAATGGCCACCCACTCAAGTATTCTTGCCTGGAAAATCCCATGGACAGAGGAGCCTGGTGGGCTACGTCCTTGAGGTCGCAAAAGAGTCAAACATGACTGAACGACTGAAAAACGATAGAAAAGCAGGAGCAATAGGTAGGCAAGTAAAGACACTGGAAATGAAACTGTATAAAGTGCTTTTCACTTATTGGTTTGGTCCTGATCTATTTTTTATTTACTGTAGGTACAGTACTGTACCCGGAGGAAACAGCAGTGAACAAGCAGAACCACAGTTTCTGCCTTCACGAAGCTGACAATTCAGCAGGAAGACTGACGTTAAAGAAACACAGTCAGAGGTCATGGTTTGTGGATTCTGGGTTTGCAGGGAGGAATTAAAAGGAGTCCTTTTTTTCCCTTTCAGTTCCATGAAGGGCTTGTGTTCTATGTTACAACCACCAGGTGGAGACCACACAAAACTAATTAAGGCGTTCCCTAAGTCTGCTTTATACTGAACTTGCTCAATTTCTTAACCTCAATCAAGGGCACAGAGAATTGCTTTACCTTGAGAGTGACCACTGACCTCCTAGAGAATAAAACTATAAATCAAATCATGCAAATTCAAAACAAACCCAGTTTTTCCCAAGAGAACCTACTGGATTCAAGTCGATGGTTTGTATGTGTGTATTCTTGGTTGCACTGGGTCTGCGTCGCTGCACGGGGGCTTTCTCTAGCTGTGGCAGCCTTGGGCTCCTCTCTGTGGCGGTGCACAGGCTCCTCACGGCAGTGGCTTCTCCCGTCGCAGAGCACGGGCTCCAGGCGCGGGGTTTCAGGAGTTTCAGCATGTGGCTCAGTCGCTGCAGCTCTTGGCCTCAGAAGTTGTGGTGTGCAGGCTTGGTTGCTCCCTGGCATGTGGGATCTTTCTGGACCAGGGATCGAACCTGTGTCCCCTGCATTGATAGGAGGATTCCCATCAACTGCACCACCAGGGAAGTCCATCAAACCAATGACTTTTAAAATAAAACTTGGGAAACCTGTATATTTTATTTTTGGCCATACTGTGGGGCATGAGAGATCTAAGAGCCCTGACCAGGGATCAAAACTGTTCCTCCTGCAGGGCAAGCCTGGAGTCCCAACTGCTGGGCCACCTGGGGAATCCTGACACCTGTATATTTTACATAAGTTTAACAAAAATGAATGTATTCTCATGTTACCTTATGTCCAGTTAGAGGGTGAGTGAGATGAACCAGAGAAAAATAGCAGCCCCTCACTCCCCGAAAAAGAGGAAGAAAGAAAAAGCAGACACAGACAGGCCTACACAGAGTGAAACACCAGTGGTTGCGTGTTGGGCTAGAGGGTGAGCAGGAAGAGGGGGCCAGGTCTGGCTGTCTTGAGGCCAGCATTGTTTTGATCCTCCTTCTTGTCCTGTGCATCACGGCCATCTGGGCCTTTCCAAGCCTTTCCAAGGCGGATTAACCTCCAAGCATCCCCCTTTCTGAACTAGAGATTCTGTTTTTCTTTGCAAACTTCCACGTTGAATGTTAACATGAAGATTTCTGGGCTTCCCTGGCGGCCCAGTGGTAAGGCGTTCACCTCCCAATGCAGGAGATGTGGGTTTGATCCTTGACCTGGGAAGATGCTCCATGCAGCTCCTGAGCCAGTGCTCCGGAGCCCGGGAGCTGCACCTGCTGAAGCCAGGACACTCGGCGCCCGTGCTTGGCCGCGGAGAAGCCACGACAAGGAGAAGCCCGCGCACCGCAATAGAGAGCGGCCTCCCCGCAACCCCCGGCCCCTGCGCGCCGCCACTAGAGAGAAGCCTGCGCAGCAACGAAGACCCAGCCTAGCTCCAAAGAAGTAACTACCTAACTAAACAAATAAAAAGTATGCGTCATTAAAAAAAAAAAAAAAATGAAGATTTCTTTTCCTATCCAACTTGAAAAAATTTTCCCACCCCCTGTAAAGCTACCACTTGTGTTTTTAAAGTTCCCTCTTTGTAATTTTATAAGTGCTGCCTTTGGGGGTGAGATATTTACTGTTCAGAAGCAGTCAAGTTCCCTTTATGTCTGGCTTTTTCTTTCTCCTTTTCTAGGTTGGGGCTTCTCATGCCATAATATGTGGAAGTTATCATCATTCTAGCGGCCATATATGTCACTGTTCTGAGCCTCGTTGCCAGTCAAACCTCTTGTGTGTGTGTGTGAGAGACAGCCATAGCGAGTCACAGGCACACTGCCTGATTATGCCTTGAGAGGATGTTCTGTGGCAGGAACAGAGATAAAATTGCCCTCTGGGGACCAACAGACCCTGTTTCCTGCCTCTTAAGGGATCCAGCAATTTCAGTCACTACAGCTTACCACAGAGAGGGGGAAATAGCCCTGTGTCTGCACCTCACTTCTCCTTATTTACCAGGAACTAGACGCAGTGGAATTAGCACCAGAACTTCTCCCTGAGGGTCTCGTTGTGCAGATGGTCTGGCAGAGTTGTCACCGTGACTAGAAAGTCGTGGGAGTACTGAAACCAGTTGCATTGTTCAAAAAAAGCCCATCTCATCAAAACGGTGAATGGCCACATTCTGAGGCTTCTGAAACATTACATCACAGGAAAGCTGGCAGCCTTTTGATGAAAATGTGACAGCGCTCATATTTCTTCCTGTACCTCCTGGGGATTTAAAATGTGGGGCGGGGGATTTCTCTGGCAGCCCAACATTGTATAATATCTAGTAGACATGCATGGATACAGAATCTCCCATAAAATAGTGGAAGCGGAATTCTCTGGTGTCCAGTGGTTAGGGCTCTGTACTTTCACTGACAAGGGTCCAGGTTCAACTCCTGCTCTGGTAAGTAAGAGCGTGTAAGCTGTGTGGTATGGCAAAAAAAAAAAAAAAAAAAAAAAGATTGGGCAAAAAGAAAGCTAATGCTGTCCTGTTGTTTAATGAGTATACACTTACTTTTTAAGAACCTTAAAACTAACTCCCCAGAATTGCCTTACTGGAAGCCAGCTGCGTGACCTTGAGCTACTCATTGAACCTCTCTGGGTGTCTGAGTCTGGAAGGTGGAGCATGCCCTCCTGGAGTCTGGGTGAAGATGAGCCGGTAGGGAACTGGAAGAAATGTTACAAGTTTTATTTACGTTTTTTTTCTATCTTAAATGTAAGAAAAAAACATGAAGCTTTACTAATAAGTGTTACATGGACCAAGAGAGTACAAGCATATAATTTATAAATATACGAAAGTTGGGACTGTATGCTCAAAAGTGTTTCTCTGAATGGCATATGATCAAAAAAGTGTGGAGATGACCGATCTACACATTTTCAAGATTAGGCTACATTCAGGGTTTTTTCAAATTGCTGGTTGCAACCTGTTGTTGGATCGTGCTGTCCATTTAGGGAACTTTTAAAGAAGAAAAGGGCTTCCCGGCTGGCGCTGGTGGTGAAAGAACCTGCCTGCCAATGTAGGAGATGTAAGGGACATGGATTCAACCCTTGGGTTGGAAAGACCCCCGGGAGGAGGGCACGGCAGCGCCTGGAGAATCCCATGGATCCCTCCTGCCAGAGGAGCCTGGCAGGCTATGGTCCATAGTGTTGCAAAGAGTAGGACATGCCTGAAGCGACTGAGCACACACGCAAAGAAGTAAAATTAAGTGTAAAATGTCAGAGTGCATTGCTTGTAGTAAGAATTAAGTATTGTTTTGTGTAACTCCTCAGATGAACACATGTATGGATGCTAGGTTCTGACGTAAAATGTGTCTCTTGCTGTGTGGCTTGTACTTAAAGAAAATTGAAAGCAACTGGACTACAGCGCTAAGGTCACCCTGAACCAGCAGCTGCATCATAGGAGGACTTATTAGAAAGGCAGATTCTGCAGTCTCACTCCAGATTTACTGTAGCGGAAAGTGGGGGTGGAGCCAGGCACTCCTGTGTTCTAGGTGATTCTGCAGAATTCTAGAGTTCAGAGCCACTGGCTTAGACCATTTCTAGGCCTCATCTGGTTAGAAAACCTTAAGACTCTGTTAGATATTCATCTAAGGCAGTGCTTTTCGAACTTCCCGGTCATAAGATTCACCTCATAATTTAAAAGTATCTCAGAGAGCCTAAGCAAGCAGCTCTGGGTTGGAGCCTTGGAATCTGATTTTTAACAAACATCTCTCTCCAGTGATTCTCGTGATCAGACAAGTTTGGGAGCTACTTTACCAAGAGATAGGGAGATTAGAAAGAGTCTAGAGAATGTAACTACTCTAGTGAACAGAAACGTGTTACAGAGAAACAAAGTCCAAGGTGGGAAAATCAGCCATTCAAACCGAAACCCAAAAGCTAAAATTATTTAAACATTCCTAAACTGAATGAAACGACCCACCTTTCGTGTTGAGTCAGCTGAGACTGTGATTCTCCTCTGAAAAGCGTGCTCTGGAGTTCTGTACCGCATTTCAACTCTAGCACACACTAGCTGTTCATGAGGAGCTGAGGGACTTGCCTCAGGGTCCAGTGGCTAAGACTCTGAGCTCCCAACGCAGGGGGCCCAGGTTCGATCCCCGGTCAGGGAACTAGATCCCACATGCTGCAACTAACTCCCAGCGCAGTAAAAAAAAAAAAAAAACAACCTGTAATATTAAAAAAAGAGGTGCTAATTGTATAAACCTTTCAGGCCTACAACATTTAGTCCTGGGTTGGAGGAGGAGGGCAGCTCTGGATTCAGGGAGTTTGGGGCAAATGTTGGGGAGAGGGGGTTGTCCTCAAATTCCTTCGTGGTTGAACCAGACAAGTTTTAAGTGTCTTGATGTGATAGGGACCCCACTTTCAAAAAGTAACTGTCAAATTCAACTTAGTTTTGTTACTGCTAAAACTCCATTCCCAGTTGATTGTAATTAAAAATAAAATCTTTATAGGGTAGAAACATAATGTCTGCATATTATAAATATATTCAATAAAAATATGTATTAAAATGTGAAAATCCTCTGATACCCCCCTCCTATTCTCAGCACCAAACCCCCAGATCATCATTGCTAACATTTTGGAGGATATTTCCTGACTTGTTGATATACATGAATGTTTTTTGACATACATACACATAACCATTAAACATCACAATTATTATTGATGTAAATTTTCAGCAGACAACAGACCATGGATATTTTTCATTCTCTATCTAGCCCAATTCGTTTGAACACCAGCAGATTTTAAATGTCTAGTTTGTTTTTTCAAGCCCTAAACTTTTATTCTGTGTTTTGGGGTGCAGCTGATTAACAGTGCTGCGACAGTCTCAGGTGAGCAAGGAAGGGACTCAGCCACACACACACGTGTATCTGTTCTCCCCCAAAGTCCCCTCCCACCCAGGCTGGCGTATAACTTAAATGTTTAACTTTGGGGAAGCTTATTTGATCTCAGAATACTTAAAATTAGAATGCATTTTGATCGAATATCCACAAGTGCTCAAGGCAGACAACGTGTGCTTGGATGAAAGGAGATAGCAAAACAATGTCTCCTAAACAGTGTATACTGCAAGAAATGATATAAATTTAATTTATGGCATTTTAAAATCTTTACAACAGGAAGAATAATGAATGAAAAATTAAATTATCATATTTTATAAAGAACAGACTATGCTGAGATTAAGGAAAATGTTTTTCTTTTGTTATAAAATGTGACATAAAAACAAACTAAAAGTAAAGACAGCATTTTGGGGTTATTTCATCCCAAATTAGTAGCTGCAACACTGTTATGGGGGTAAAATTCATATATGTGGTAAGATATCAGTTGCTATATGTTATTTTATGGCACGATGTTAAAAAAAATCTCATTTTTAATATGAGAACACTGTAACAAAAGAAAATACACAAGCCATACAAACATTTTATGGTCTCCAAGTATTCTTGATTTAAATCTTCTAAAAACCCTTAATTATGTACTGTTTAATAGCTCTCTGCTGACCTTTCTAGAAATGACTTGACTAGAATGATGAGTACGATCATTCACTTTCATGTTGACTTGTTCAACAATTCTGTTCTTTTAATTTGCACAACGCTTTTGAACTACAAGGTTGGGTTTCATTGGAAACTTTTTTTCTTTCAGCCTTTAGTCTGTGAGGAGAAAGTTTGTATATTATGTGGCTAATAATACCATAAGCATCAAATAATAACTTCAGATGTGTGTAGCAGTGTGAGATAAGACATGCGGCATGGAGCAGAGCCATTATCAGCCAAAGAGGATGTGCAATGAGGCATTCAGAGACTTAGATACTAGGCATCTTACTTCTGCAACTTCCTAGCATTCTGGGGTAGGAAGCAACTTTAGTATTTGATGAAAAGTTATGGTTTAGGATCCAATTGTAATATATAGTAAGGGAGTAAATAAATGCTAGTAAGATACTATAGATTTAATTTGGGGGTCAATTTTTTCTAATATCAGAATAAAACTCTTGAATCTGGATTCTTCAGCCCAGGACTCAGGCCTAAGGGAGGATATTCCTTTACAGAACTTATTGAATTATTTATTATTAATTTATTAATTCCATTATAGCAGGTGAGGAGGAAAGGAAACATCCTTCCATCATTTTCATCAAGGCTTTATAACTTTTATACTCTACAGAAGTATTGTCTATAGATTATTTCATTTAGCCCTTAGAAACACACTGTGAAACAGGTATTATTGCCATTTTACCGATGAAGAAACTGAGGCTCAGAGTGGTAAAGTGACTTGTTCACAAGTCCATTCTCTACATCTGTGTCTCTATTCCTGCCCTGCAAATAGGTTCATTGGTATCATTTTTCTGGATTCCATCTGTATGCATTAATATACAGTATTTGTTTTTCTCTTTCTGATTCACTTCACTCTGTATGACAGACTCTAGTTTCATCCACATCACTACAAATGACCCAATTTTGTTTCTTTTTATGGATGAGTTAATATTCCATCATATATATGTACCATATCTTCTTTATCCATTCATCTGTTGATGGACATTTAGGATGCTTCCATGTCCTGGCTATTGTAAATAGCCTGTGTTCTTAATAATTAACAGCATTCCTGGCTTCTACCAATTAGATACCAGTAGCACACTCCCCTGCTTTGCCCCGCTTGGCCCCTGCCAAGTTATGATAACCAAAAATGATCTAGATATTGCCAAAAGTCCCATGTAGGGAAAAATCACCTGAAGTTGAGAACCACTGTTTTAGGTTATAATTTGTGTGAGGAGTTAAAATGGAAATTCAAGGAGAAAAGGAATTTCTGCTTATTACAGAAGAGCCTGTTCATTCTTAGTTGATAATACGTGTATAGTCACTAAGGGATTTCAATTCTACTCCTCTATAGCACCATACAAAGAGAAAGCCAATTTTCTTTATTATTCTGGGTTGAATTGCGCCCTTCCACCCAAAAATATATTGAGATTCTAGTTCCCATGACCCCCAAATATGACATTATTTGGAAATAGAGTCATTACAGAGATAATAAAATTAAAATGAGGTTATAGGGTGGGTCCTAACCCAGTCTGACTGGTGTCCTTATAAAAAGGGGAATTTAGACAGAGACAGAGATATGCACAAAAGGGAGACAATGTGGACATGGCCACATGATGCTGAAGGCAGAGATTGGACTGATGCAGCTACAAATCAGGGATTGTTAAGGATTGTTGGTCAGCACAGGAGGATAGAAAGAGGCAAGGAAGGATTCTATCCAGAGTCCTAGAGGGGGCATGGCCTTGCCAGTGCCTTGGCTTTGGACTTCAAGCCTCTAAAACTGGAAGATAATTTTTTTTTTAAGTTATCCAGCTTGTGACCCTCTGTTATGGTAGCCATTGTAAACTAGTATATTTGTCATAAAAGTAAAACCATTAAAAACAAATACAATAAAACAAGACAATGCTCTTAAATATTAAATTCCAGTTAGATGCTTAGAAACCCACTAGAGACAGGCTTGAGCCGCAGTTCAGTTCAGTTCAGTTCAGTTCAGTTATTCAGTCATGTCCAACTCTTTGCAACCCCATGGACTGCAGCATGCCAGGCTTCCCTGTCCATCACCAACTCCTGGAGCTTACTCAAACTCATGGCCATTGAGTCAGTGATGTCATCCAACCATCCATCCTCTGTCATCCCTTTCTCCTCCTGCCCTCAATCTTTCCCAGCATCAGGGTCTTTTCCAATGAGTTAGTTCTTCACATCAGGTGCCCAAAATATTGGAGCTTCAGCTTCAGCATCAGTCCTTCCAATGAATATTCAGGAATGACTGCCTTTAGGATGGACTGGTTTGATCTCCTTGCTAAGGGTCTATACAGGGTCATCTCACAGGGTGGGAAACTCAGCCCTACATCATGTGAACTTCCCTAAAAAAGACTTAAGACATACAGAGCCAGAGCCAGGACTTGAACTGTGTCCTTTGACTCAGTCCAGCACACTTCCCTTGTGACACAAAGGATGTTTATTTTGATGATAACACCTGGTCCTTAGTTACTGGGGGATACACTGAAGCTGGTGCCTTCTGTTAGATAGATGGTTGGCAGGGAAGTATTCTAGGGTGAAGGACAGAGAAAGAAACTCTTGGATGATTGAGTTTCCTGGGAGAAACTTCCAGAGAGAGAGAGCGGCTGGGGAGAGAGAGACAGGGACCAGGAAAAAATAAATACATTCTCATTACAGAGCAATTGAGGAGGAAAAGTGAAGATCCCTACTGGGAAACTGCATATTGTAGGCCTCTTGGAAAACTACAGTTATCTGATGGTTATCTATTTTCTTCCTGTTTTGTTTGATCATTCAGGGGAACTGCAGCACAGGTGATTCAGTGCTAGCGGGAGACAGAAGCTTGATTCAGTGCTAGCGGGAGACAGAAGCTTAGCAGCAGTTAGTCTAGAATTAGAAGCCAGAAAGGTGGGGATGATTTTATTAAGGGTGAATGGGAATAGTGAAATATTTTCAGATCAAATATTATCTGAAACACTGTTTTTATGCCTGGCTTGGAAGACACATTTTAAATGTGGGTTTAAAATTAGTTTGGAAATTGTCTTTAAGAGGGGATTGCATAAGTTATTTTAGATTTGGGGCCTTATTAAAAATGCATTAAGGAACAATCAGATACTGTGTCTGCCAGGGAAGCAGTTTGAGGCGCAGAGTACCAGGAAGGGAGCTTTAGCAACAATGTGCACTTGAATCTAAGGAGGCCCCTGGAGGTGCACTCCTGTTTATAGGAAATGGGGAGGGGAGGAGAAAGAAGAAAAGGTTAAATGATAACATTTGACCTGAGATTTGCTGTAAAGATGGGCTTCCCTGGTGGCTTAGATGGTAAAGAATCCGTCTTCAATGCAGGAGGTCTGGGTTCCATCCCTGGGTCGGGAAGATCCCCTGGAGAAACACATGGCAACCCACTCCAGTATTCTGGCCTGGAGAATCCCATGGACAGAAGAATCTGGTGGGCTACTGTCCGTAGGGTTGCAAAGAGTCGGACAGGACTAAGTGACTAACACTTGCTGTAAAATACTTCAGCAAGGGGGAAAAAAAAGTGAAAGAAATGTGAAAGAAATTAGTTTCCTGTGGCCGCCATACAAATTGCCACAAACTTGCTGGCTTACTACAATAACAGAGATGGATTTTATGGTAAGCCAATAACAAACATGTAACATCGTCTTACATGGAGAAAGAGGTGATCAAGTTAAGGTGGGCTTCCCTGGTGGCTCAGTGGTAAAGAGGACACGGGTTTGACCCCTGGTCTGGGAAAATTCCACATGCCATGGGGCTACTAAGCCCATGAGCCAAGCTACTGAGCTAGTGCTCCAGGAGCCACGAGCCTGCAACTACTGAGCCTGTGTCTGGGATCCGCAACTACAGAAGCTGGGGCACAGAGAGTATGTGGTCTGGAACATGTGGTCTAAAACTCAGAAACCACTCTCAGGAGAAGCCTGCGTACTGCAGTGAAGAGTAGCCTCTGCTTGCCACAACTAGAAAAAACCCACATGCAGCAAGGACGACCTAGGGCAGCCAAAAATCAATCAAAAAAATAAATGGGTCTAATGGCAATTTTATTAAAAAAAAAAAAAAACTATACACTGAGAATTACAAAATATTGGTAAGATAAAGACTCAAAGAAATGGAGAGGAATTCTATGTTCATGGACTAGAAAACTCAATATTGAGATGGTATTTCTCCCCAAATTGATCTACAGTTTCAATAAATCCCTATCAAAATATCATCAGACATTTTTGGGAGTAGAAATTGATAAACTGATCTTGAATTTTAAATGGAAATGTAGAAAACTTAGACTAACCAAAACAGTCTATGTCCATACCACCCTTAACGCACCTTATCTCGTCTGATCTTGGAAGCTAAGTAGGGTCTGGCCTGGTTAGTACTTGGATGGGAGAATAGCCGAAACAATTAAAAAAAGAAGAAGAAATTTGAAGACTTAAACTATCCTATTTTAAAACTTGCAAACAACAAGGTTCTATTGAATAGCACAGAGAACTATATTCATATCCTATGATAAACCATAATGGAAAAGGGCTTATAAATACACATATATATTTAAATATATACATATGCATAACTGAATTACTTTGCCGTATAGCAGTAATTAACACAACATTGTAAATCAACTATACTTCAATAAAAAAACAAGGAAGGCCTTTCAAAAAAAAATAAAATTTGCTATAAAGCTACAGAAATTGAGCCTATAGTATTTATACAAAGATACACATGTAGATCAATGGAACAGAATTGATAAAATTAGGGGTTATATTTACATTCTGTGGGTTTTACATTTATAATCAACCAATTTTTTACTAAGATGCTAAGATTCAATAGGGAAAGGGTAATATTTTCTATTGTAATCCGTATGCAAAAGGGTAAATTTAAGCTCTTATCTTGTGTGCATGCTAACCTGCTTCAGTTGTGTCTGACTCTTTGGGACCCCATGGACTATAGCCTGCCAGGCTTCTGTGTCCACGGAATTCTCCAGGCAAGAACACTGGAGTGGGTTGCCACGCCCTCCTCTAGGGGATCTTCCCAACCCAGGGATCGAACCCAGGGACTGGACCTATGCCTCTTACATCTCCCGCATTGTGGGTGGATTCTCTACAACTAGCCCCACCTGGGGAGCCCTCTTACTCCATACTACATACACAAGTTAACTAAAAATGGATCACAGACTTAAATATAAAAGATAAATACATAAAAACTCGGAGAGGACAAAGGAGAAACTCATCTTGACTTTGGAGTAGGCAAAGATTTCTTAGATTAGACTGAAAAAACATAAACTATAAAAGAAAATTTTGATAAAACTATATTTCATCAAATTTAAATGTTGTACTCAAAATGAAAGCAGACTGAGAGAAAATATTTGCAATACCTATCTCTAATGAAAGATCGTATACAGAATACACAAAGAGATCTTACAACTTAAATAATAAGAAACCAAATAAGCTAGTAAAAATGGATAAAAGATTTGCAGACACTTCACAAAAGAAGATATGTTCATGGCCAATAAGCACATGAAAAGATGCTCAGCATCATCAGTTACAAGGGAAATGCAAATTTAAAAAAATCACAGTGAGGGATATCCCTGGTGGTTCAGTGGCCAAGACTTCATGCTTCCACTGCAGGGGACATGGGTTTGATACCTGGTTGGGGAACTAAGATCGCACACGCTGCCATGTGGCCAAAAAAGGAAAAAAAAAAAAGTCACAATGACATACCACTACATACGTCTTTGCAGTCTAAAATTAGAGTGACAATACCAAGTCCTGGCAAGAATGTGGAGCAACTGGAACTCTCAGTGAGAAAGTAAGGCATGTAAACACTTTGGGAAACATTTTGGCCATTTTAAAAATCAACTGAACTATATATTTACCATATGAGTCATTCCTGGGTATTTATCCAAGAGAAAAGGAAACAAAAGTATCCATACCAAGATCTGTACACAAATGTTCCTACAGCGTTATTCACAACAGTTCTAAACAGGAAGCAGCGCAGTTATTCACTGACATGGAAGGGATGCAGTGTGGTGCAACGCTAAGATGGAATGCTAATCAGGGATCCAGAGAAATGAACTACTGATAGAGCGACAAATATGAATTTCCAAAAATACTTCAACGAGCAAACCAAGCCAGGTTCAAAAGATTAATTCTGCATAATTGCATTTATATGAAGTTTGAGATAAAGGAAATCTAAAATTTCAAACAAAAAGACCGAAAACAAAATCCTCCTGCAAACCCTAACAACAACAACGACAAAAAAACAGCCTAGGGCAGGAGGTGGGTAGGACTCAACTTCAAAGGGGCAGGAGGGAATTTTTTTTTTTTTTCAGGAGGGAATTTTTAAGGTGATAGAGTTACTCTTCATCTTGACTGTGGTTGTGGTTATATGACTATGTACACTTGTCAAAACTCATCAAATTGTTTATTTAAAATAGTTTACGTTGCATTTTATTGTCTAGATTGTACTGTTATGGAAGGATGTCCATGATTACTGTAGATTTGTAGAAAGCAAGGTGAAGAAGAGTATGTTTAGTATGATCCCATTTATGTTTTAAAAAACCCCACAAAATGTGTATATGCATGCATTTTTTTCTTAATTATGTGCAGAGAAAACTGTTAGCAGAGATTAACTCTGCAGGGTAGGGTTAGGATGAGCAAGGAGATTTAGATTTTGTATTGGAGTACAGTTAACAATGTTGCGATAGGTTCAGGTGGACAGCAAAGGGACTCAGCCATACATTTACCATTTATTTATGGATAAATACATTTATCCACACATGTATCCACCCCCCCAAACTCCGCTCCCATCCAGGCTGCCACATGGCCATCGTTTGAATCATAGACCTGCCTGCATGAAATCAAATATATGAATCAATGAATAGGAATAATTTGTGTACAGCTTCAATGTCATTTGTTCCAGAAAAGGAGCTTTTTATTCCTATGGCCTCTAACTCACTTAAGTACAATGGGAGCAAACACATGGGATGTGTTTTTTTCCGTAGCCTGGAATCTAGTTCTATCACTAACCAGATCTGAGATCTTACACAGATTACAAGATCTCTCTCTGGATTCTCTATGCCTATTTTCCTATCTGTCAAATGAGCAAAATATTTGCTTTCCCAAGACTTACTAGGATAGTTGAGGATTTAATGAGATAAAGGGGGAAAGACTTTGTAGAAGGCGGTTTAACTCATCCAGGTGACCTCTGTTGTCATGGGTGCTATTCTCAGGTCCTAAAAATCCCCCAGTCTTTTCCTAGGGCTTTTGGTCGAGAAGCTCTCACTATGGGCCAGGTCGCAGTTAAGCAATGCATGTATTTCACCTTGTTTCATCCTCACAACAAGCCTAGGACTTGTTACCTCAGGCTATGTTTACAGACCAGAACACTCACAATAAAGAACGTCTAACCTGTGTGCAAGCCCTTGTTCATTTATCCCTTTAGTAACAGAATGAGGTACCAAAAGCACGACTAAGGCGAAGCCCCTGCTCCCACACATCTTACCTTTGAGGGCAATCTGGCTGGAAGGTCCTCGGCTGTGAATGGCAAAGGAGGGATTCTCTTTCGTTGTTTTAAAAAGTTGTCCATTTTTTGCTGTTTTTATATTTGGTTGCACTGGACCCTCTTGGCTGGGTGCGGACTTCCTCTCGCTGCGGAGAGAGGGCTGTACCCCCTCGCTGTGTGGGCCTCTCGTCGCGGTGGGTCCTCTTCCTGCCGAGCACGGGCCCCCAGCGCACGGGCTTCAGGAGCGGCAGCATCGGGCTCAGGAGCAGAAGCTGGGAGGCTCTGCAGCATGGACTCAGTAGCCGCCCCTCTAGCAGGCGAGAGCTTCCTGGCCCAGGGGCTGAACCTGCGTCCTCTGCGTTGGCAGGCGGCCTCTCATCCGCTGTGCCAGCAGGGAGGTCCTCTCCAGTTCCACACCACTCAGCTTCTGGCTTTAAGTATTGTAACCTTCCTGCCCCTTGGTTTCTGGATTCTTCACCTTATGTCCGGGGCTTCCCAGGTGACTCTGCGGTAAAAATAATCTGCCTGCCAATGTAGAAGACTCTGGTTCCATCCCTGGGTTGGGAGGATCCCCTGGAGAAGGAAATGACAATCCACTCCGTATTCTTGCTGGGCAGAGGAGCCTGGCGGGCTATACAGTCCATGGGGTTGCAAAAGAGTTGGACATGACTTATTGACTAAATAACAACTTTATATCCCACAAGTGGGTTCCAGAACACGGATGTCTATTCTCTTTCTCCCCCTGAGATTCCCCACCCTGTGCCAGCAACATTCTTGACTATCCAGGGGTAGAAGCCTCTGTTAACCAGTTTTTGTTGTCCACCACACCGTCCCCCCCACCCCCCAAGCCCCCAAGGTGTGATTATCTGAGCAAAGCAAACCTCCAGGAAAACTGCATCCCCAGATGAGTCAGCCATCATCACAGCGATTACCTAACGCTGAGCTGGACGGGTCCAGGAAGCTGAAGGCAGGGAAAAAGCCAAAACTCACAGGTTTGGAACTCAAGGTCACTGGAAGCCAGGGGTTGGCCGTGTTTCTCCAGCTGGTGCCATTTTTACTTGCTCATTCTCTCTGGAGAGCAGGATGGGGTAGCCTTCAAGAGTCCCCTTTAAAAAGATGCTGGTATTTCTGGGAAGAGGTTCCTTCTCAATCTTTCCCAAAGAGCACTTACCAAGGACAGTCAACGGGGCAGAGTGGGGTGGGGAGAGGGGAGAGGAAAGGGCGAGAGGGTGGCTGGCCAAAGACAGGAGGATGAGAGGAGTGGTTACTAGGAGGTACTTAAGCTCATGCCTCAATACTGAAGTCTCTTCTTGTGTCCAGGGCAAGACCAGAAGAATAATAAATTGATCCTTGTGAAGAGTCAAGACATGGTCAAGAAAGGCAATAAACAGAACACATGTCGTTGATTTTATTGCCTTGCCAGAAGTAATGATGCATAAGCTGAATGTTACCCATCCCAGGCTGTGTTTCTTAGTAAACTTCCTGGTTTGCTGTCAGCTTGTCAGGAGAGTATTACCAGTCTCCGTTTGGCATAGACTAAGCGCACAATAATCCGGGACTCGTTTGTGTAACTCTTCTCCACTCCCTGGGTCCTCAGGGCGCCCTGACCTGCTTTCTCTAGCGGTGTATGCCGCTCTGACCCGGCCCCCACGCTGCCCAGATCCGGGCTTCCTGTCTCTGTTCCCTCAAGGTACTCTTGACTCACAAATTACTCCCAGACTCAGCAGTAAAGACAAGTTTTCAGGTTGCCATTTCCCAACCTCAGCTTTTTGGGAGTTGTGATTTCCTGGTGTCTCCCTACCAGCCCCTGAAATATATCATCCCAGATCAGCTTCTTCTCAGAATAAAATGTCAAGGAAGTCTTCCCCAATCACTCATTTACTTTTTATTTCTTTCTAGATATTCAACTTATTATTCTGAAAACTAAGAAATAAAAGGAAAGAATTAAGTCCCTGACCTCCTTATATGAACTGTACCTCAAGGTTGCTATGACTTCCCTGGTGGCTCAGAGGGTAAAGCATCTGCCTGCAATGCGGGAGACCTGGGTTCAATCCCTGGGTCTCGAAGATCTCCTGGAGAAGAAAATGGCAACCCACTCCAGTACTCTTGCCTGGAAAATCCCATGGACGGAGGAGCCTGGTAGGCTACCATCCACGAGGTCCCAAATAATTGGACACGGCTGAGCAACTTCACTTTCACCTTTTCAAGGTCACTGAATAATTAAAAAGGGTAATTTTCTCTCTAGAGAAAGTGTTTTGCTAATGAGTGAGAAGGAATGAGAGCCAATAGGTTAATGGGTCTAGGTAATGCTTATCAGTGCTGCCAAATCACAGAATAGGGACAGCCAGACCTTATGTGATGGAAGTATACACCACTACTTATGAATTCATCTTGACAAGATATGAACCCAGATCTGATTAAGCTCCTAGATCTAACTAATTTACAGGAAATGCAGGGATCAGTGACTCTACAAGAATGTAATCAGGAAAACTTGGGAAAGTTGTTGGACAAGCAACTCTGATTTTTAATTTCAAGAGGGAAAGAGGGGAGTGAGGAATCTGTAGATTAAAAGAGACTTAAGAAGCATGCCAACCAGTTGCAACATATGGACATTATTTTGATTCTAATTCAAACAAATGCACTATGAAAAAAATTTAAGATAAACAGGGGAACATAGACATTGACTATTTTTTTAATGATATTAAGGAATTATTGTTACTTTTGTAGTGGAATAATAGTATAGTTATTTTTTAAAAGAAACCTTATATTTTAAAGATGTTTTATTTTAAAAATATATTGTGTTATGGTATCTTGAATTTCTTTCAGTATAATCCAGAGGTCCATGGGGGAAATGGGGGCGCAAGTATAATTTAAGATTAGATAATGGTTTAAGCTGAATGATAGGTACACAGAAATTCATTATGCAGTTTACTTTTGTACATAATTGAAAATTTCCACAACAAAGTGATAAAACCTGTAAGATAAACCCCTGGAAGAATGGACATGGAATGTGTAACTTCCCAAGCCTTAGAAGAGATAAAAATGAATAAGAAAACAAAAGGCAAGAAAAGGGAAAAAGTCTGTGTGTGTGGGGAATCTAGATAATAGACGGAAACAGCTAATTAATCTATTACAATGTAGACTGGGGTGCTCGCTTCAGCAGCACATATACTAAAAATTGGAACAATACAGAGATTAGCACGGCCCCTGCACAAGGATGACACGCAAATTCGTGAAGCGTTCCATATTTTTTACTGAGTGGGAGTAATAAACTTCTTGTTCTACTAAAAAAAAAAAAAAATATATATATATATATATATATATATATAGAGAGAGAGAGAGAGAGAGAGAGAGAGATACTGGGGAATTCCCTGGGGGTTCAGTGGTTAGGACTCCTCATTTTCACTGCAGAGAGCCCAGATTCAACCCCTGGTTGGGAACTAAGATCCTGCAAGCCAAGCGGGCTGCCTTCCCCCATACCCAAAAGACAGACTGGGTTAAAAAAATTCAACTTTGTATACACACACACACACACACACACACACACACATATTACAAGAGAAATCCCTACAAAAATGAAAAGGAGGAAAATGAAGAGATAGTAAATAGTTATCTACTAGGCTTAAATAAATGATAAGAAGCTGAAATTAGGTAAAACAGTTCAATAAGATAAGAATGAAATGCACTGAAAGGAATTAGTAGCAAAGTGACCACTGGTGATCTTGACAAAAATGGTTTGGGGTCCCAGTGGGACCCCAACCAGATTGTGTGTGGCATGCAGTGAATGGGAGAGAAAGAAGCAGAAAGGCAGAAGGACAGTAAGGGCAAGTGGAGGAGGCACATTCCTAGTTGGGGAAGAGTGGTTACTTATCGTTTGTTTACCAATTTGAGCCTGGGTAAAGACTGATGCCATGAAGCAAGAGCAGAGAGCCAAGGAAAAGAAATAGGAGAGAACTGAGGGGAAAGCAATTGTGGGGAGCAAGGTTGAGGATGATAAGATCCAAAGCACCAGGAGAGACTTTAGCAACAGACAAGAAGAAAACATCTTCTATTTTATTTTATTTCTAATTTATTAATTGGTCCATTACACAAACAATACATGAAAGCATACTCAAAAACATCAAACATTACAGGTAAAGCTAATGCACTCCACCAAACTACTGTGAACAGTTTGGTTAGTACCCTTCCAGACCTTCTCTATACATTTTTATAATACACAATTAGGTACTTAAGATGTACACTATACAGTATTTGTGTGAATGGGTGTGGTATGTGTTTTAACAACAGTGGTACCACGTGTATTTCATGTATTATCCTTCTATTTTCCCCTCAACTTTTAAAGAACTTAACATTGCATCTTAAGAGATCTTTCCATGTCAGGGCATGAAGGACTCTCAATTCTTTTTCACTGATGCCTAATGATCTATAACATGTACCATGCTCCATTCCCTAGATGCATATTTTGGTTTTTCCAGTTTTATAGTTACAACCAAAGGAACAACCGACATCACTGTAGAAGCTACATTATGAATAAAAGTGTGTAAAGTGTGTTTCATTAAAATTTAATTAGAAATATTGGGTCATAGGGCATATGTGAATTTAAAATTGTAATGGATACCACTTAGTAGTCTTTAGAAGTGGCTGTGCTAATTTATACGCTCACTGGTAAGGTAGGAATCCTGTTTCCTCACACTCTTGATTTATATTTTAAATATTTTGCCAATTGGATCTGAGACAGTCTCTCGTGTTTCAATGTGCATTCCCCTTATTTGGGTAAAGTTGGCCATCTCTTCACAACCTACCTGTAAAACTTGCTTACGTACATTTTCATAGGGGTATTTCTAAATATGTGTATGTGACCAAAAAGCGTGAGTCCTGCTGGAATCAACTTTTGTGAATTAGGGATCTAAAATTATTTTTTCCCAAATGGTTATGTTGTTTCAGTACTGTTTGCTGAATAACCCATTCTTCCCTTACTGATTTGAAATGTCACTTTTATCATTTACTCAGTATGTGTGTGTTTCTTTCTGGATTCTCAGCTTTATCAGATTTAATTTTGGTGTTAGGTACCTGAATTATTATTGACTTGGTTCACTGAATGGTAGCTGATTTTGTCAGCTAAGATAATGAATGTGTTGTTTATGAGACAATAGATGATATAATTCATGACACAAGAATTGTTTTTATTTAAATCAATTCTGTAATCTACAAACTTAAAGAGTATTAAGAAATGTGTAAACTTCTCTTCCAGACTAGTTCCTTTCTTAGGGGATACCTTGCAGGTTAAATATAGAGATGGAAGGTCTTTTCGCCAGGTCCCCTCTTTCTAGAAGTATTTGATGTTAAAGCTTTTTGGTGATTTAAAGTTGTTTCCTGGTAATGTCAAAGGGCTTCACATGCATGGCAATACTACTGTTCACTTATAAGAAGGTTTCATTCAACAAATGAAATGAGGTCCACAAATCATGAGATACACTTTGAATAATGTGACGCTCTAGCTTTTACTTTTACATTGGACCATGAACTCCTGAAGTGTTTAAATCATGCCTCATCTTTCTACCCCCACACGTTCCCTTCAGGCTGCAGGCAGTGCCTGACTTGAACTAGAACTGAATTGCATTTCAATAGTGTTCCTATAAAATAAAAAAAAAAACAAAACATTTCTCAAAAAAAAAAAAAAATTTAGGGGCATAACAAAGTTATGCATATTTATTTTTTTCTGTCCATCTGCCACCTGATTCAGTTACATGTATTTTGTGAATTTTTATTGTTTTCTTAAGGTAGGAACACTAGAATTAAACACTGACCTGACAGTTCACAACCAAGTGTGAGAAAAATGTCCCCGGGCTGTTCCTGGACTGCATCAGGTATGATCTGTCTCTAGGTACACTGCTTGCCTGCTGAACGACAGCAAGGACTGAGGTCTGGAAAACATTCTGAATTGCAGTGGGCAAGCATACTTCATGGTTGTTATACACAAATCTATATACAAGGCATGCAAAAGAACGAATTAAAAAGGTAAATTCAACTTTTTATGGGAAAGCAAAAGTGTTACATTTGCTATATTTTAAAATTCAGTTATTTTTATGATCCAAGTTAGCACACCTTTTCCTTCTTTCAGAGGAGTAACTTTGGCTCTCATGGGTAATGCCTTAGTTCATAAACTTCAATGCTCTGTTTAATAGCTCAACTTAAGACATTAGACCTTGGGAAAATTTCCCAAACTATTTAATCTATCAGTTTCCCTGATGAGGAGAAGGAAAAATAAAGCTAACTCACACCATCCAAGAATGTTGAACAAGTTCTATGAGTCAAGTAGATTGTGTCGGTGCAAAATAGCAGCTTCTTACTTTACCATTATCAATCCTGAAAGGCTGTCTTTTATTTTTGATGATTCTGTTAAAAACAAAAAGGACATCTAAGACCTTTAACTTTCTTTGTATAGTGCCCCCCTTAGCATTTTTACTTGTGAACACAACATGTCAGTCCAATTGTAGACTACTAAGGAAATCATTAAGAAGCACTTTTACAAGAATCTCTCTACTGATGAAAGGAATACACGCTTATAAAGAGCTGATCTTACCATAAAAATTCTGTGACCTGCTAGAGAAATAAAGGAAACCAGAATGCATTCTGGAAAGTCAAAAAGGGAAAAAATAGGATGCAAATATACATCTCTAAATAATAAACTATTAGTATTGCTAGAATATAGAAACATGGATTACTAGCCAGGAGGAGGTGGAAGAAAATGCCCAGTTTTGCTTAGCCAGGGGCTCATAGGGCAGAAAGGAACCTGAACCGAACTCTGTCAAAGAATGAAAGGCTACAGCCTAGCAGAACCCCTTCTGATTTGGGTTGTCAAATGTCTGCAATGGAGGTAGAACCCCTATTATCCTTTCTGGGGAGGAAGAGACAGCTCTGAGGGACAGACCTTGAATTCATCCTTCTGGGCCACTCTAATCCCTAGTCACTATAAAAGGGCTAAATTTGGCTTACCTTTAGGACTGGATTTACACACAGGCGTTAAAAGACAGCCAAGGCTCATCTAGTCCCCCTACCCTTTACTTAAATTCTTGAAATTCCTTAAACAGGAAACAAAGACTTTCATTTCACAGAGGTATATGGAAGCAAAAGTCTTACTCAAACTTTCTAAGACTTAGAGTTCTCTCTCATCTTTCCTTGGAGCAAGAGGCACCTGAGGCTGGGAATGGAATGTTCATCATGGAGGCAAAGATGATACAGACTCAGGACCAACCTCCTTCATGAATCTCAGGAGACTGCCTATGTAATTTTGCCTATCCATCATTTCTTTTACGTAATACTCTTGTCCTTCCTAAATTATCTGTCAGCTTCTAGTTTTGGCCCCCAGTGACCTCTTATGTACTGCTGGAATGATTAATTTTCCTGAAATGAAATTCTGATTACAATCCCATTGCTTAAATTCACTAAATCATTCCTGCTTTCCTAACGATGCCAGACTACCCGGGTGAGTGAGGCAGTCAGACTGCCTGCCTCCTAGGAAGCAACAGTTCTGTAGCTACCCAAGCCTCGCTTATACTCTCCTTTGAGCACTGTTTTAGTTTTGTGACCTTCAAGACTCAGGTGTCACCTCTTTTGAGGAAATCTTCCCTAACAAAGCCATCCTTGATGGTGCATAACAGATCTTTATTATTGCCACTGTATCTCTTGGTTTATCTATATCCTTAACAAAACTCTGAATGTTGAGGGGTGGGCTTTGTCCTTTTCAAAAGATTATTAAAGAGAACTGAGTCACATCACAAAGTGCCTGCCACTGAGCTTATAACTTCCCGAAAAGAAGGACTTCATCTTAAAAATGTGCTTCCAAAAAATCCAGTGATATTTTAATTCTGGTTCTACAAGGAAGAATTTTCATGAACTGATATTTTGGTTACTATAATCTTAAGTACATTGCACCCCTTGTCCCCCTTCCAATTTTTTTTTTTAAAGGTCCAGAAGTGACTAGTGTTTGGAACTTGGAGAAATACCCTCATCTCTGACCCATGACAATGTTTTAATTATCCATCATTGAGGGCTTGATGATAAGGCATTCCTGTCTTTATAGTATGCTTAGTTCAGAACATTGGAAATAGAATTGGCAATATCCAGCTTTTTTTGGACAAAAAAATTAGTTAAAATAACCACCTCACAACCCCTTTTTGTGGGGGGTGGTACAGCAAGCTATAAAATCACATTGTAGCTAATTTTTTTGGAGGGGGCAATAAAGTTTGTACACATTGCCATATCAGAAACAAAATGTCCTATGATTTTGCAGTTGGCTAAAGTAAATAAACAGAAAACTTCTGTGGTACCCTGGCCTACGAACATTTCACTGAGAAAATTACAGATGGCATTCAAAGACTGTGCTCCTAAACTGGCATCTTAGTAAATTAATATTCCAGCTATGTGTAGCTGGAGACCCTAAATATCAGAGGTAAAGCTGAAATTTAAAGATTGAATCAACTGGGGGAATGCTTGATGCTGTTTTAAAGTACAGTCTATCTGATGCAGACACGCATATAGCTTTTGCAGCCTAAGCTGTCCCTGACTCTGGAGTGGGGGACTCATGAGAGCAGGCGTGGATGAACAGGCTTCCTTTCACAGGTCCGAAGGGGAGGCCGGGGAGTTGGGGGGAACCTCAGGCACTACTATAGTTCTGCATTTTCTGAGCATGGCACCATTAGTTAGCTTCTCATGTCATTAAGCTGAGAAGTCTGTTAACATTTAAGGCTCGGCACCGTTTTGCCAACTTACGTTTTAGACGCTCACAGGAGGCTCGCCCTTCTACATTAGGCCCTGCTATTTAAACACAAATGATTTCGTTAAATATTAATTTGTATTTCTTAGATTACTAGAGGTTGAACCCTTAGAAACTGCCATTTATTTCTTCTGTGAACTATTCATGTATTCTACTGATTTTTAAAAAATTGTAATAGTAATAATTGCTTTTAATTACCATTTTAAACATATTAATCATTTCGTGACTATTACTTAGCAATTATAGTGTTTTTCTACTCCCAACACCAAAATTGATATTTTCACAAAAATCCCAACCTTTTCTAACACTAGTTTCTCTCCCCCCTGTATTAAATATACTGTTTGCACTTCAGAGGCACACCCGGCGAGCCTTCTGGTAAACATTCCAACACAGAAGTTTCACCTTCTAGCTCATCTGGGACAGCTCCACTTAGCAACTTACTCCGTTATCTTCAGGTTGCTTCTTCAAGCCTAAGCACTTAAGTTCCTTTAGTTATTTCTATTAACATTAAAATTCTGTTTTTAGTGAATATATCCTGCAGCATAACTAGAATATAAAATAATTGGAAGTTCCATGTACACTCTGATTTTATGAATTTAGTTTGTGGCTTAAGTTTTTATTTTAAATAAAGAACATTTATCTTATTTTAATGCAGAGAGCTAATTATCGATTCTCAATAACTCCTGATTAGCTAGTTGGCTATAGATATAGAGCATGTTAATTTCTACAGGCACCTTTCTGAATTCAAGTAAAAGTTTTGGTAGACAAGGATTTCCTACTTAAATGTCACTGACATATGAATATCGAGTACAAATATTGCTCACTGTTCTTGCATTCTTTAAATTATTTTACCTTGAAGATTTAAGAACCATCCTTAAGTCATTAGTAACAGGTTTTCATTGAAGGAATATTTGGAACTGTGAAAATACAAATCTAATCAAATTAAATTTTGAACACATATAGAGCCAAATATTTCAACAAAACTGCAGTTTAATTTCAGAAAATGTGTTAAAATATATATTTATACATCAATTTCTGACATACACTTAATGTGTTAGTATACACAAAATGATGCTTTCTCTTGAAACTGTATTTATGAAATGTACATTTTAATTTAAATACTCAGTATACACTGCACTTAATCTGCATGTTGCATTTATTAAATACATTAAAATCTGCAATGTAACAAAACGTTTTCTGCATACGAAATTCAAAACACCATTTTAAATGAACAAAAGATGGCTCACTTCATTTTTATTTTTACAACTAGTGTATAATACACTAGCTCAGCTCCACCACACTACCTGTTCGTTCTTTTTTATTTGACATTGTTCACAGACTAGTACATATTACAATAAGAGTGCTGGATAAAAACATGAGGTACGAAAGTGGTTCAAAGATTATAGGTCATGCAGATCATGCTAGACAGCAAAGAAAATTGTGACCGAGAAAACACTAAATAAAAATACATAAAGAATGTGCATTATTAAAAAAAAAAAAAACAAAACTCCATTACACAGCTTTGCTTCTTTGGTTACAAAGTAGGTTGAACAATTTCACAGCTTTTTATTCCCACCCGAAAAAAGTCATACGAAATGTCAAAAAGCAGAGGAATCGTGGCAATTTCTCTATTAGAAAGTAGAAACAAATGAACAAAGTTTTCTTCATCAAAATAGCCCAATTATTTATTATATCACAATAACTGGTGACTACCTGTACAGTTGCACTATGTCTTCATACTTACACTATACAAAATTTACATTCAAGCTGGGTCTTTACTACTGAAAATAAATACCGAAGGTAAATTGCCATTAGTGTTAGAAATATGCCAGGAGTCTTTTGTTCAATTATTGCCTAAACGTTTTATCTATTAAATGCAATCCTGTCTTTCAATTCCTTTACTGATACTTATAATTATTCAAAAAAATTAAAAAAGTTCTGTGACATTGTTCATGTACATTATGAAAATAGCAGCCCTGTAATAAATAAAACACAAATAAATGAAAACTTATGTAGGCAAATGTTACTGATATTGAAAGAAAAGTGGCTCTTTAGATGAACTGTTATGTATAAAGTGAGAGGAAGGCTCAGGGTAAATCCACGGTAATAGGAAACATGGAGAGCCCCCAAAGCTCTTAGAGACCCCGCTCGTGCGCACCAGGTAAGAGGCAAACTGCCCGCCCTAATGCACACCGCCTGTCCCTCTCCTGGGTACTGGGGACAGAACTGGACACCAAGCGCCGCGTGACATCTCAGAGAGGAAAGCTCCTGCAGAATGATTGTCTAATACTGAAAGGGCCGGACACACACCGAAGCATGGCTACTTGCTTTCGTATAAAGTGGAAAGAACACCAGTGGCACACAAGGGTAGATTGCTTTCAGTTTTTCCTTAACGAGGCGAGAAAGCTTTACGCTGAGGAGACATTCGGCTGCTGCGGAGGTGGCGTTGGCTGCGGAGGCTGTGCTATCACTGCTTGCGGCTGAGAAGTGCTACCGGGGTTGGCCTGCTGGGCTGGGAGCTGGGATAACTGATCATTGTTTGAAAGAGATTTTAACAGTGCATTTTCTCGTTCAAGTAAAGAGTTTCTCTCAACTAATTCTTTTATTTGTTCCTTTAGAACTTCCACTTCTTCTCTTACTGCATACATCAAATGGCTTTTCACCAGATCCTGTGAAAAACAAAATGAGGAATGTCAAGAAGAGTCAAAGGGGAAGGAGCTGCTATCTGGTTCTCCTTATAAACACAAAAAACGATTTTATGCTAATTTCCTGCTCTTGCTTTTTATGTTTCTACTGTTCCTGACCGACCCTGAGGAAGATGGGGTGGAAAAAATCTAGTTCCTAACTGGGGCAGGAGTCCAGAATTTTCTTTTCAAAGTTGAGAGTGATTTAAAAAAAAAAAAAAAAAAAAAAAACCAGCTCCTTAAATTGTCAATTAATAAAGCTTGGAATTAAAAAGAAGTTTAAAATCATATACTTAGATGTCAGATGAAGAGAACAAAGGAAATGAAACTAATATTAAACTAGTTATAGTAATGCTTTAAGAAATCAAGTGACCTGAAATTTCCAACTTCAAAATCTTAGGATTAAAAAAAAAAGCCGACTAATGGCCTTTACTTACAACCTATTTATGATTTTAATAACTTGAATCAAAATATTTTTAAGAATGTGGAGTAAATCTTTAAGAAAAACAGAAAAACTGATAGTAACAGCAGAAATCAGAACCAGAGTCAACAGGAACAGGTCTGTTTATTTAAAGCTGAGTAACACTCTCTGCCCACTGGACCACCAAGAAGTCCAGGTCTCTAAAGTATTCTTGATGCTGAGATATTTAGGGGATCAAATGCATGTTGATTATATATACCCCCCAAAATGGTCCTTATCAATAGCATAACATGAAATGTAAGATGTTCAAGTAGGAAAAGTATTTACTCCAGTGGTATTTCTAGACTAAAAATTCTCAATGTTTTAGCATTTTCAACTAAATCTTATTATTGAAAAATATACTTTGGTTATCTTGGTTTAAAGAAATTAGATACTTGTTTTTTAGGACTGATAAAACCCAAGAATGTATGAAATGAGAAGACTATAAATTTTTACTTACCATTGCTTGTTCTATTTTGTTGTCAATGGCTACACCACCTCCCCCAGATGCACTGGAAAAAATCAGAATATTTCATTAAATTATTCTAAAAAAAATGTAAGCTCCCTTCCAACTCTTAAAGTAAATAAAAACATTTGTGTTTTACTTAAAACCAAAATAGTAATTTAAAATAGACTATTAGCCTATTTTCAGAATTTCATACTCAGAGCTCTCACTTTGAAAATGAAGATCTCAGTAAATAGATGACTTCTAAAAATCCTTTGTAGTTTCAATATTTCCAACTTGCCTATGAAATATATACGCTACTTTAAAAATTAACTCCCAGTTCTATTCAGGAGTTCTCAATTCAGTGACCTTGAGATATATTTCAAATGAGCAGTATCTGCTCCACATCTCTTCATTTACTAACTATATATTCTAATTAACTTTCATGAAAAAATTTCAGTGGTTTCTTATTGCAGTAAATTCAGATGATTACCTCTCTTCTATAGATTTTTATATTTTCAATATCTGGTTTTTAAACTTTAAAAACTGGCTTGTAAAAATGATTCAGAGGGCTTTTGGGCAAACAGTACTTGGAGGGTTGGTTAACAAGGAACTCAACCGTCTGGCAGACCCACATGCTTTGACTGTAGCTTGCTACCTGGCAAAAATCATCAACTAAGGTATGTGGTTTAGACCAATTTTTCCTAGAAATAATCGGAAACAGTCTAGCTGGTAAGTACATCTCAAGTTCAAGTATCATTTTAGCATTTATATGATAATGACACAGAAGGCTGAATAATTATCCTCTTTGGCAGTTTATATTTTCCTATGTATATAGCAAGGACCTATATCCTTTTGTTGGTGTTTTTGTAAATTTTAAAGAACAGTTATTAGATTTTCTTGTAAATATAAATCTGATATATTAATCTACTGTATCAATACAGAAAAAGGTCTTTAAATTATTTTTATATAAAACTTTACTGCACACTCTTCATTTAGTATTTAGTGATAAATTTAAGTCCTAATATATCTGAAGACTATTTTACTTTAGATGATGGGGACCTTCAATGTTATATTAGACTGAGGCTCAGAAATATCCTGTCTGATCTAGTGGTACCTTTTATATTGTAATCTAAGTAGATATGGTTACAATCCTGGTTTTGTTACTCACTACCTACATCAGTAAATCATCTATTTAGCTTCCTCAGGCCTCAGTTTCCTCATCTGTAAAATGAAGGGGCTGGTATCTATGCCTCAGTGGCCTTTGAATTTTTTAATCCTCTAAACTCTGAGTCAATGCATGGAAAACACTAAGCTTGTTTATCTGAGCATTAACAATATTAAATACAGCATACTACTTCACTTCCTGCTATTGCTAAGATGAAAAGGAGCTTCTGTATACCTAATAACTGGAAAGGATATATAGATCATTAATACTTATATATATTAGGCTTTAAAGGCTTGTAGAGACTAAGTATGGATTCAGGTATACAGAACTATATAAACTTTAGTGTAAAGTTCAGTTCAGACACCATATGGATAGTGGCCATAATTTGGCAAAAAAGATGGTAATAGACATTTAGATTAGAATTTGCCTGAGAATCCTGGATTATACTTTTTTATTCTGTATCAAGGGACAACTGAAATCATTTCATGACTTAAATACAATCAATTCTTTTAACATATCAGTTTTTCAGTTTTAAATAGAATATTATAAATGCTAACTTTAATATCAGTTTTACATACTAATGAGCAAACAAAAAAACTAAATAAATCTCAAACTCTTAAAAGACTTCTTCTTCTTTTCTGATAATTACAATAAAACCTAGTCAGTTTCCAAACCATTCCCTCAGCTAAGGAACAATAATTAGCATCCTACTCTTTGTTGATAAAATAACCTCCAATCCTGACTTACGTATCTTTTATTGCTACAGAGGAACAGGCTTGCAAAGTGTAAATTAAATAGGATCATACTGAAGGTATGTGCCCTTTAGAAGGTATTATTATTTCAATTTTGTTAAATATTGTACTTTAACAGAATCAGGTCAGTCACAGATACAATTACTATCACTATTCACCTTTGGCCACTTTGAAGGCTGTTACCAAGAATACTATAACCTATTGCAGAGGTTCTCAAACTTTACCATTGCACCAGTCACCTGTATGTCTTGTTAAAAAACAGATTGCTGGGTTCCGCCTCAGTTTCAGGTTCAGTAGGTCTGGGATGGGGCCCAGAAACTATGCAGCATTTCTAACAAGTTCTAGGCGATGCTGATTCTGCTGCCTGACAAACCATACTTCTGAGAACCACGCTTACAGAGATGAAAGCTAGAAGGGAAATAGTTTTTTAAAAATCTATTTTAAAAATTTCTTAGCCTGGTACACAATACCCTGCACAAGCTTGACCTGTGCCTTCCGCCGTACCCTCTCTGATATTCTGTCTGGCATACTGTGTCTGACACAGCTGTCTGCAGTCTGAGGAATGTATTGTCTGTGTGTATCCTCTCAGGGCCCCAAGGCTTTGCAGTGGCAAAGGCTCATAATTCCAATTCACCTGGCTTTCTGTGACTTGTTTCTTAAGATGCTCACTGCCATCTCTTCTGGAATGCCTTCTAGTTTTCTAAGGTGAACAGATATTCCATCCCTTCTGCGGTTTCACTAAAATAATCACAAACTTTTTACAGTGCATAACCATGAAATTCTGGCCCCTCTATATACTCACTGTGAATTCTAGGAAATTATTTATTTAACCTTCCTAGATCTCAACTTTTTTTTTTTTAAAACCTAAAATAAGGATGGTATCTTCAGGATTCTTGCCTGGGAAATCCCATGGACAGAGGAGCCTGGCGAGCTACTGTCCATAGGGTTGCAGAGTCGGAGGTGACTGAGCAAGGAGCAAGGATTATAAACCCCAATTCACAAAACTCCTGTGAGCATTAAGTGACTTTAAATAATACTA
Source organism: Dama dama (assembly GCF_033118175.1). Classification (NCBI taxonomy): domain Eukaryota; kingdom Metazoa; phylum Chordata; class Mammalia; order Artiodactyla; family Cervidae; genus Dama; species Dama dama. The sequence continues at coordinate 4,426,405 of NC_083699.1, read as the reverse complement.
CCACTGTTAGCTCTATCAGACTGAGCTCTCTGGAGCTCTCTGAGTGAGGTTCATTATCATCTTCACCTGTGAGGAGAACAGTGCTTGGCACATAGGAACACAGTGTGTGCAGAGTCAGTATGACAACAGTTACTGAATATATTAGAAACGATTACTGGTTCATATTAGGAAGCCATTATATTTTTTTGAATTTAAATAAATCAGTAGTTCTCAGTGTTGTGGTCCCTGGACCAGGAGCATCAGCATAAGCTGGGAACTTGTTAGAAACACAAATATTCGGGTCCATTCACACCTACTTTTGAGGTAGGATTCAAAAAAATCTATTTTAATAACTCCTCCAGCTGATATGAAAGAAACTAAAGTTTGAGAACCACTGCTTTAAAAATAAAGATACAAAATGGGCTTCCCAAGTGGCTCAGTGGTAAAGACTCTGCCTGCAATACAGAAGGCTTGGGTTCAACCCCCTGGACATGGAAATGGGAACGCACTCCAGTATTCTTGCCTGGGAAATCCTGTGGACAGAGGAGCCTAGTGGCTCAAAAGAGCTGGACATAGCGACTAAGCAAGCAAGCACCAATATGGGAGTTTTAGATGAAAACAAAGAGGGGGGTATTCTATTTGAAGATCCCAGAACATGGGATCAATGAGGGTAATAAGCTGTTTCCTACTGTGTTCAAAGTCTGGGGTTTATGCTCTTTTAAAATGAGAATGATTAGCTAGCAGAATGAACACTTTTCTTTTATTTGCTTCCTTGATCTAATGTTACAGTATTAGACCTTGTTTTCTTTCTTATTGCATTCACCACACTATAACTGGGCCATTAATAACCAGTTTCCGAACTTAAGTTCCGTAAGAGAAGGCTTCCTAACACTCTGTAACTATTCTGATAAAATATACAGTGCTACAAAAGGGGATAATTTTCATAAAGAAACTTTCTGTTTACTATGGGTCACTCTTTTAGAATAAAATCATAAGTGGATTAGCATTTATTAGATGAATAAAAAATTGTGGGTACTGAGGGAATGGACAGAAATATAGAACTGTGAGAAAAAACACAAGAATGACTATTACTTTTTTATATAATGAATGTCATTTCTTGGAATTGTGGCTCCCAAAAGAACCAAAAGGAGCTTGATAGTGCTCTAAACAAAGTAAATTACAATCACAATCATAAGAAAAGTAAAACTTAAGAATCAGTGTAGGATGGATTTCCACGCTGTTCGTCTTTGGTTTCCCACCACAGATTTGCTCCCCAGGCCTGCTTCCTCTTATCACATTAGATCACCTGCAACCTCACTGAGAAGGCAAGGGGCCAGAGAGGAGACTCTGCTCCGGCTTCACCAGTGTCTCACACCTGCATCCTCCTTAATAGGCTAACTCTCATCCATGCTCTCAGCTCAGTGACGGCAACTCATCCCGTCTTTCCTCTCTAAAAATTAAAACCAGTGAAAGCAAAGTTAGGCTTAACTGGATCTCATATTTAAGAAAAATTCCTTATGAGAAATCAAAATTTTTCTTTATTAATGTGGAGAGAGACATCATGACTACTGTTTAAGATAAAAATAGTGCAAATTTCTTTGCTATTACACTTTGACTACTGTTCTCTTTCTTCTCAACAGAAATGCCATTTAAAAAATTAATTATTCTTTGGCCACACTGTGCAGCATGCACATCTTAGTTCCCCCACTAGGAACTGAACCTGTGACCCCTGTAGTGGAAGAGCATAGTCTAAACCACCTGACTGCCAGGGAAGTCCCACAAATGCTCGTTAACAAAGCAACAAGGGAGAGGAAAGGAAAACAAATGACTTCTCACTTCATGGCAGCACACACACTTTAGTGAGTTCTTACTCCAAGCCTGAGTAATACTCTCATTTTACAGTTGAGGAAACTGAAGCCTAGTAACTTACTCAGACACAACCCTAGGGACAGGATTAAAACCTAATTAATGTCAAAACACATGCTTCTCCTGTCACAACATAAGACTGTGAAAGGAAGAAAGAAGCGCTCTATAACAACCTAAAAGAAATGCAGACTTGTGTGCATTGTGAAAAGCGCTTCAACTCAGCTGTGAAACCATAAGCATGGATCCAACTATGCTCATAACATGCCATTTATCTTATCTAGCATATTCCTAAAAGAGGTTCAGGTCTGAAAACGAGGTAGGTAGCTTCTAGGAAAAGGCACTTGTTCAGTGATCTTTAGACAACCAGCATAGTTTGATTCTCTACTAAGGTCTAAAATGTTCTTTTGTTAGAAAGTTGAAGGTACCTTAAGACTATATAGATCCATAAGCAGAATATTATTTAAAAAATTACTCTGCTTTACTCAAAGACCCTCCTAATCTTCTCTGTTAAATCACAATACAATTAAAACAGGAATTCCACAAATCACAAAATAAAATGTTGTGTGATAAGAACTTATTTGACTGAATTGGCAATCTCATACACTATGGTTCAAGCACCCTTACCCAAACCAGGTAAAATCAATTCTTTTTAAACTTAAAAGTAGAAGCTATAGTCTTTCTTGGAGGCCAGTCCTCAGGAATCACATACTGTTTCCAATACATCATTTACAATCTTCATCCCGTTGCCTGCCCCTCACAATAATCTCTATATCATTAGTGCTAGAAATGCTTTAATTCTAACCTGAATTACACTTAGCCTCCTCTCAAAGAAATGTGTTTTATTTTTAGAAAGTAATTGTTAAGTAGCTGACTGCAAAAGAAGAAATCCAATGAATCTACAGCTCAGCAAGCTTATCAAGTTTAAAAAAACAACAACAACAACAAAACTATCATCCTTTCTGTAAAAAGAATTTTTAAAATATTTAATTTTATCACAATTAAGAGCAAATAACAATCCTCCTTCCAAAAAAGCCTATGTAGATAAAAATTCATATAGATAGTCTCTGGCTAAATGCAAACCTCTGTGGTTAAGAATAAAACTGTTAGACAAAATTAACATAAAATTAAGCTAAGAACTCAGAACTGTATGTATCCTAATTATTAACCTTAAGTTCTACCAATGTAAAAATAATGTTTAATTTCATGGTTTAAAAAACACAGACAAAAGGCCCCATGGAGATTTTTATTCTCAGTAACACAAAATAAGTGATTTCTGCGGACCATAAAAGCTATTATCAATGCTAAGCAAGCAGGTAAAATGGCTATTCACAAAACTAAACCTTATCAAGTACTCAATCTTACTGTGAAAAAAGCTTTTTACCAAGGAAATATTAAAAACCCAGCTAAATATACAAAGATTGACATTTGTTTTTAGCATCTATAAAAAACCTTGCTCATTAATGCCCTTAGCATATTTTATACTCATCTAATTAACTTCAGGTCAAAATCCTGAAATTTTCTTCCAGAAAAGATTATTTAAAAAGAGGAAAAAAGGATACACACTGTGGATTATACCAATGTCAATTTCTGGACTTCAGGTGTTACATGGACTTCAGTCACGCAAAATTTTACCACTGGGGGAGAACTGCATGAAAGGGTACATGAGGCCTCCCTGCACTTCTTTTTTTGGGGGCAACTTATCTGTAAGTATTCCAGATAAAAGATTTAAAGGAGCTACAAGTACATGATAAAGAATAAATTCAGTGAAAGGAAAGTGAAAGTGAAGTCGCTCAGCCATGTCTGACTCTCTGCGACACCATGGGCTACAGCCCACCAGGCTCCTCCATCCATGGGAGTCTCCAGGCAAGAGTACTGGAATGGGCTGCCATTTCCTTTCCAGGGGACCTTCCCAACTCAGGGATCGAACCCGGGTCTCCCGCATTGTAGGCAGATGCTTTACCATCTGAGCCACCAGGGAAGTCGAATGAACTCAGTGAGCGCACACAAAAAGGCAAACCATCCGTATAAAGTCCCTCTCCTACCTCAGATTCCCTTTGTCCAGAGTCAACTGTGTCAGTGACCTTAAAAAAGTCCATTTAGGAAGGAATTTTTTACTGTTTTGGAGTGGGAGAGGCCTTTCTAACTATATGCCTCAAAATATATGAAGTACTTCTATAAATCTGTAAGACAAGAAGCCCCAATAGAAAAATGGGTAGAATACACATGAACATTCACAAGACATTAAAAAATAACTCTATATCTCATAGTAAAAAGATAGACTAAAACTATAATATGTGATATTATTTCCCTAAACACACTGGTAAACATATTAAAATTCAATGCAAAATTAGTGAGGCTGTGGGAAAATGGGCCTTCTCTTACTGTGCTGGCGAAAAATGGTATAATGGTATAATCCTTACAGAGAGCAGTTCAGTTACATCTAATAAATTGTGCGCATACATACACACTCTCACTCTTCAAGTCAGCAATACTACAAGTAGGTATTTATCCAACAGATATTTTTACATACATAGGAAAAATGTAGTGACAAAACTACTCATTACAACGTTGTTCGAAACAGCAAGGTTTCTGACTAGCAGTAGAGAAGGGGTTAAATAAATCATGGTATAGCCATTCATTTAATACTAGCCATTTAGTAAGGGGAAAAAACCCCACAAAGATGCTGTTCTGTGTACTGAGATGGAAACTATATGATGTGTACAGACTATCATTTATGTGAAGAGGGAGATTATGTGTTTGCTTATATATGCAGAGACCGGAAACACACGGATACACAAAGAAAGCGATCTGTCTGCGAAGGCAGGAGCAAGGGGAATAGGGATCGAAGACTACTTTCACGCACTTTGAAGAATACTGAAAAACATTTTCCAAAATGAAAATGACTCATAAAGGAGTTATTACGGTGTGAACTTAAGACATGACCAAATGGCAGACAGGAAACAAGAAAGGAGGAAAGGAGGGAAGAGGACCAATAACCCCACTTGCTTTTGGAACTTTTTCTTTCTGAAAGATTAGGTACTATGTTTAACACAGGAAACTATTAATATACATGATACTTGTGATTTGTAAAATTTACTTCCTTGGCTTAGGGTGAATTAAAATCACTTAAAAACATAACTCCCAGTACAGTTATATCTGTTCAAAGTGATGCTGGTAACTAAATAGTAGAAGTCTCTCAGATAAGTAGCTAAGATACAACAGGCTACATAAGCTTACACAGTGTTGCATTAAAAAATGAATTCCAAATAAAGTATTGGTAAGATCTTTTTAAATTTTTTCCAGATTTCTTCACACCTCAAAGTTATGATATTTTGGGGGAATTATTATTTGATAGTAAAACTCTGATATAATTATAGACATATTTTTCTTGAGCTACTCTAAGGAAACAAAAACTAGCCAAACTAAAAATATTTTTCTGTTAAAACAGTCAAGATGGAAGATAGAAAAATTTAGTTAGGAGAAAGGAAATCAGCATAGCAATTTTACCATTACAGTCCAAACATTCCAATAAACTAAGAAAGTTTAACATTCTATTACTTCAAGTTAAATACTTAAATGTAATAAGAACATGAAAAATCATACCTACATAAGATAAATGAACTTATGCACTAACTGTAGTTTCTTATTAGACTAGCATTAGGCAAGGTTTGACACAATGAAAAAGTTATTTCCTTCCTCTGAGTCAGACTGAAAAAAGAAAGGGTGTGAGAAAGGGGTAGGAGGAGGGTAGCATTTTCCCCAATGTTGGAGTGCTTACATTTAAAGGAGACTCTCTTGAAAGAGATTTCATTTTACTGTTTACAAAGCAGCAACTGGTAATTTGGTGATGGCGTAATTACAGGGGAGTGAAGGACACATAACTGAGGTGTTTAAGCCTAAATTAAAAATTTGACACTATAGTCCTGGCTAACTTTACTTCCTGGAGACTGGGAAAACCGTATATGACTGACAATTATCTAGACTGAGATGTACACTGATATCTGAGAGTAAAAAAAGAAGGAGAGAGATTAGTAAGGTATTTTTCCCAACTCATGTTCAGAATAACTAACAAAAACCTATTAACATAGTTATACTGAAAAATAACATAGTGGATATAGTTCCATATATTCATTTTAGATATTCTAAAGCCATTCCCTTTAGTCTGCTGGGATAGAAGCTGATAGTTAATCAATATCTAAAAATATCAGAATTTGGTGATTAAAGTACCATATAGGTCAACCTAGTAAAAAGTTCTATGGTTTCTGATACTGGTTTTAAGAACTATCTTCCCTACAAAATACAAAACTTCAGTAGAAGAGAAAAATTCAATAAAAATTCTTAATATGAATGAAGACATTACAAACACATAAAAGATCAAATTTTTCCAGCTGTGTCAGGAAAAGGATAAAGATTAAGAAAAAGACTTCCAGGGAAAGGACTACGTTTAACAGCCATTTTGTAGTTAAGATCAATTCTCCTTTAAATGGTTAACAATATGGCATTCCTTCCCTTTGACTATGAGGAAATAATGACACTGTCACAAACTAAGGAAATTTTCATGGTGTAAATATATGAAAATGAACAAAATTGGAGAAAGAACACGATAAAAAAGAAATCCAAGGGCAATAAAAACAAAAATGTAAAGCTCTTAAGATTTGCATTTCATTTCAGAGGCCAAGAAGCACTCAATAAATTTTTACCTAGCAGTGGGCCTATTATAAAAACAGCCTTTTTATGTAGCTAAATTCATCTACAATTTTTAAAGTAACTTTGAATTCTTCAGCAATCACATACAAATGGGCCACAGTGTGTGTGGTGGGGGGAGTGGGGGAAGAATGTATCTCTGATGCTAACCTTTACATTATCCCACCTCATCTCCCCGCAACTCCAAATGCCTGCAACTTTTGAACTGAAAAGCCTAAACTCCTTAAGATGCTCCGTGGTTTCCTTTTATTCTCTTTGTTGATACTGCTCCTCACGCTAAATACTCTACCATTCTTTCAGAGCTTTCAGCTCAAACATTTTCTCTTCTGAAAAGCCCTCTGTGGCTCTCCCAGCAGTAATATGGTAAGTCACGCTTCACACTACGCTCGCAGCACTCAGGATACAGGCTGTGTTCTAACAGCTTCACCAGTCTCCTATCACAGAAGCGCTAACCATCTACCATGCGGCTGGCAGACAGTTAATGTACAACGCTACAGAACTTAAGACTCAAAAACTGTATACTTCGAATTTGAGTCCTGAATACATGACCTGCTATGCTGATTCCTGGGCCTTTTTTTTCTTAAAGTTGAAACACAAAGTAGCTGTCCTGGATCACCTCCCAATCATTTCCTACACTTCACAGCAAAACTGACTTTCTCCAACATTCCTTGGTATTTAATAAACTTGGGGGACGCTATTATTTTAACCAAACACAAAACAAACAATTGAGGAAACATTCCTTACTCTTATTTCTCATTTTCAATTTGAAACTAAACTTGCTATATGTCCTCACTAATACTAACGAAATAATCCATATACCTAAATTCAAATACCTTTGGTGGTAACAGGTCATAAATCCTGAACAAACTTCTGCCTCTGATTTCCTAATAGCCAAATCTCAGTAACATTTACCTTTCTAGATGACACTTGTGTAAAAAAATAAAATAAAAATCTAATCTGTCTCCTCTGCACACACACAATACTCAACAAATACTGGGTGAAAGAAGTTAGACAGTGTTCATCACAGAGAAGACCACTAGATGTGGAATTAGCAAATACACATTGCAACTTAGCCTCACCTCAGGTTTACTATGCCCAGAGGCAAGTTACTCTTATTAGGCTTTTTTCCTTCAGCATTTAGTTTTAGAGACTTATGAAACACCCTAACTACTCCAATGTGGTGGTGTCTGTTTGGGTGGGGAGGGAAAAGGGGAGCAGATTCAGTGAGAAGAAAGGATAGTAACATTCAGGACAAGTCTTAAAAAGTCACCCACGCAAGTAAAAGAGTACAGGGGACAGACAGGTGGACCCTGCAGAATGCGTGGTCACAGGGGTGAAGCGAGGGAAAGTGAAGGTTTTATAACCCAAGCAAGAGAAGCTTTGAGAAATCAGAGGGATGATCAAAATGAGAGTCACCTATAACAGACACCAAGAAGGACTGCAGTCTTCAGTATGGAGCAACTCAGGAGTGGGGAGATGGTTAATGTGTTGTAAGAAAGATTGTTAAGATTTTTTGAGGGGTGCGGAGTGAGTGGTAAAGAAACTTGCAGATGGAAATGAGACATTTTAAGCTACATTTAGGAATGCTGAATCTAGGATATAGATCACGGTGGAGAAACAAAAGTTGAGAAATAAGGTTACCAGAAATAGGTACGTAGAACTCTATAGAGTAATCTCTGGCGAGGAGTCTAGGTTTGAGAGTTGTCAGGATGTGGCAGGTAGCTCAGACTGTGAGAGATGAGCCTAGTTAAAGAGTGAAGACAAACAGGGCCAGGACACTGGGGAAGACCAGCAGGTGAAAAGTTACAGAAGACGGGCTGGGAAGAAACTGCCCTTTCTTGAGAAAGCTGGTTATTTCTTTCACTGGACAGCCTCATAATTGTCTCTTCTTTCTCAAGCATTCCACATATTAAATTTTTTTAAACTAAGCAGCTATTCGTGAACAAATCCTCTCAATCCCATTTCCGCAATGAGGCCTAACCAAACAAGTCAAAATGAGACTATCCCCTTGAATATCAAATGCCAAATACCAGTGAAGAGATGGTAATTGTTGCTTGTCTTACAGCTCATCTCTTCATTTATGCCTGTAGAGATGTCATTTAAACAAGCTTTTATAGAAAAAGCGTAATTCTACGGACAATATATTTGACAAAGTAACACTGTATCAGGTTAACCATTAGGGTTATCTGACTAAAACCCAGCTTTTGTTCCCAGGTTAATAATTAACCTTTATTTACCACATTTACCTTCCTAATCTGTCCCCAAAGTCCAAGAGTAGTAACAAATAAGAATGGAGGTTTTCAAGGAACTGTTTCAAAATAGGGATAAACCCAGAAGAATAAAAGAAAAAGTATCATGAGGTTTTTAAAGAGACAGTTGCTTCATTATGAATCAGACTAAAGGGACAGCGCCCGGCATGGTCACTACCCTTCAATGAAATGAAGAGAGCACTGTATCAGGCAAAAAAATATGGTTTACTTTTAATGTATCAATTAATGTTTTGTATTTGGGATGTTTTTAAAATATAGGTTGGCCTGGGTTTGAGCAAAGAATTAAGTTGCTCATCTTCAACAAATCTAAGAAGAGTACTGTGAAGGCATGCCCTGAAGATTTAAAACTGTCAACGTTATCACTTCACTACCATTTGGCTTAACTGTCTTTTGCTCTCTGCTTCACTCTTGGGGTAAGACAGTTGACTTAGTAGCAGCGGCCTAAGCAAAAGGCTGAATTCTCCAAGAGTAATAAAGGGGTTTAAGAACACAGGCTTTAGAATTAGATAAACTCGTTTTAAAATCCCAACTCCACTACTTACTAATGAGGTGCTCTTACCAAGTTAACATACTGAAACCAGTTTGCTCATCTGTAAAATGGGTCCTGGTTTGTACCTACCATAAAGGATTGCTGTAAGGATTATATGAGACTTTTTACAATAGTAGTACTTAAAATTTTTTTGTTCCTTCTATTGTTTGGATCAATTTGGACTTTGACAGTGTTTAAGGTTTACTATCCCAGTGTATCTTGGATTAAAAATGAAGCAGTAAGGTACAAATAAAAATTATGATTAGTATTAACAAACAGCCTTTATGGGCTTTCCCAGAGAAAGAAATAATGCTAGTTATGCTTTAAATCTACTTGATTTCTTTGTACTTCTTTGATTACTTTGTACTCTTTGTTAAAGATTCAATGCAGTCACAAAATATATGCTAATAAAAATTGTTTGACTTAAAAAAAAATTGTTTGACTTGAGATTTAAACTTACATCAATGTTTATGAAGCACAGTAATCCTGTGACTTGAACATTAGTAAAATTCTTTGATCTTTGATAGGATCTTAAAGTTTCATTGTTTAGATATAAATAATCTTAACTTACTGTAGGAAACTTTTCCAAAGGCCACTGAGATATAACTTAATCAGCTTAATCCAACATAAAAATTTCCAAAAACCGGTTTAACCAAAAATATCTCATGCCCTTCTTTAGTGTTACATGACATTTCAACCATAAATATTACTAAAAACTCAAAAGAGTGAGATCAAGTGTTGTTTTGCTTCTAAACTACATTTCCCTTAGTTGAGAATCACTGCTTTAGAATTACTTAACTCAAAAAGGGATTCTGGAACAATAAAGAAAAGTATAAACTAGCAGTATTATAAAATTTAAAGGGTTACAAGGTTTTCTCACTCATGGAGAAATGTGCTCAAAAATGAACATCAATGGCAAAAAGTTTTAACAGCTAATTACTTATTCTCATTTCTTCTTTTTAACCTGGGCCCTTGGCAGTGAAAGTGCCATGTCAACCACTGGACCAGCCAGGGACTCCATGCTTTTTCTCATTTCAACCTAGACCCATGTCCTGAATTATTACAGGCAGTAACAATCCCATAAAACAGACATGACTAATGACAGAGCTTTGTAATAGTTTGTACACATCAATTCATGTAAAATTTTTATGCTGGTTTCTAGATTTTTATGACCTGAAATTTGTTAAATCAATTTAAATTCTAGAGATAATAAAATGAAATGGGATGCTTTACCAACATAATCTTTGCCCTCTTCTTTTCTTGCCAATAGGCCCTATCCCTCTGACTCTTCCATAAATAATTGTTTTTGTTGTCTTCACTGAATGTTCTTCTTCCTTGAATTAAACCTTAAAGGTAGGAACTGTATTCATCTTGAGGGTCTACTTATTACAACACTCTGCATATAATTGATACTGAACATTTAACTGAATAAAACGATGGAATAAAACATATAGTATTTAATATATTATCTCATTATATTTTGTAAGTTCAACATGAACTTATAGCAAGTTGAGCTTACTGTGCTGGGAAAAAGAGTTAAGAAATCAATCAGATACTTAAACTCTTAGAAACTAAAGATATCACAGGAACATAATAAAAAAGAGAACACTTCATTAGAATTTTTTTCCTCCCTGACAAAGTCAGCTTAAACAAAAAGCCAATAAACTTTCTTCTGATATTCCTTTCATCTGAAAAGGAAGAAAGTGTAACAGTTTCTATATAACATAGGTAACCGAAGTAGAGAAACTTAAGTCTGAAGAAAAGAAAAGTCAGAGCGCTATGGATTTTCAGTTACTTCTGACAAAATTATGCCAGTGAAACTTAGCAGTTCTATGGGGATGATAAAGTCATGGCAGACTTTGTGGAAAATAAAGTTGGACTTTAAAATTTAGTCACAGGGAAGAAGAAAATGAAACCAAAAGCTATCCTGAAAGTGGAAAGAGGAGTTCAAAGGCTTGCTGGTTTGGTCAGGTCAGAGAAAGTGGACAACTCAAACTGTCAACGTCTTTAAATGTATATCATGAACAAGTAAAAGTTCTAAGTGAAGTAGATCCAGGATTCTGAAGAAATTCAGATATACTTCACTCTTTTTATACTGGGGATCAATGCACATATAAAGGAGTCCCATGAAACCCTTGTATCACCTCTAGAATCAACAACTAGGAAGAGAGGAAACATCTTGCGATCTCTAAGATGTTAAGCAATGTCGCCTTATCCATTCAAAGAGCTTCAGAACTAAAAACCATGACTTATGGCCATGAACTGGAACCCATATTCTTGATTACAGCTGCTATGAAAACTAATGTAACTAACTACAGAATATTCTCAGTTCAATGTTTCCACAGAATTTGTAGTACAGCTTACATTTTTACATGAACCTAACCTCTCTACTAAATCTTTAAACGATGGCAAGGTATTTTTCTGCTTCACATTTTAGAGTCTCTGCTATACAAAAAGGGTTTATAAAAGGTTTCAACATGAAATGGAAAAAGAAAGAAGACCAGGAAGCTAAGATAAACATCACTGGAGGTGTTCAAAGGCTAGATGACAACTTGGAAGGTATGTGGTAGACATAATTCAAGTCTAAGACAAGTGGTTTGACTAAATGACCACTACATTCCCTTCTAACTCAGGTTTATAACTCTAGACTCAGAAGTGGTACAAAATAAAAGGTTTTTGCTCTGAAGTCATACCCAGGTTTGAATCCCCATTTGATTTCTTTTACGATATGACTTCACACCAATTATTTAGCCTCTCCAAAGGATAATAAATCGGACCAGATGCTAGGGTTCAGTGAGATAATGCATTTGTGTCTGGCACATGGTAAATACTTAATACGTTAACTACACAATTTGTATTAGTAAGCTACAGCTTCATTTGTTTTTGTTTTAAGCAGTAATATTATCGTAGATTTACTAAGCCATATTTAGACACAGGAACTCTGTTACAAACACTTAAAAACAGGCTAAAGGTTATAAGGTTTGGAGTTCATCTGAAGATAAAATGAAACCAATGAAAAGGACTTGCAACAAGTAGTTGCTCAACAAAAAAAATCCTGTTTTTCCGACCCCCCAAAACTAAATGTTACATAAATATTTTAAAAGTAAATATAAAATAGGTTTCTTCATGGAATTATTCACAACTAAGGGCAAATGTGATGTAGTTTAGTAAGGGGTTTTACATTTGACTCATCTCCCTATCCAAAAATTTGTAGCCTGAAGTAGCTTTTTAAACTGCTGATGGTGTTTCCTATTTATAGCTCCTAAATACTAAAGGGTGAACTTCTTAATGGTTACACTTAACATAATACTATTCCAGTAAGGACTAAAACTTTCTAATATGTATATACTTGTTTATAATTATAAGCATTAAATTTAAATGGAGGTTATTTTACAATGCAATAAATAATTTTAGATAGTAAGCAACCTATCATTTTTTGGCAAGTGCTTTAAAAGATTGTTTTATAATGAGGATGACCCCCTGCTACTAAAATTCAAAGGAAATCAAAATTATGTTATTCACATCTTCATACAATATGAAATTCTCCCTTATCTTATCCTTCAAGTTTTCCAGGGTTACTCTCTAGACCTGTATACAACTGAGAGCCCAGGTTCCACTGAGAAGCTAGATCTGAACCTAGTTTCACCACTTAATGGCTATGTGACCTGAGAAAGTTCCTTAATCTAAGCTTTCACTTTCCTTCTCTATAAACTGAGGCTGTTGATAATATCGATACATCTGCTGTGAAAATTAAATAACAGGTCAAAAATACTTGGCATGTTATCATGTTGTGTATTTTTACTTAGCAGTCCCTGATATATAGTAACCCCTAAGTAGCAAAAAAAACAACTACTCTGTGGAGAAATTCAATCAGCACTTGATCACAGAGACTGAAAGGATTTATTCTAAACTAAAAGCAATTAGGCTCTGATTTGTTCCATCAGTCTAATGATCACTTAAACTAGCCTTGAATATATATCAGTAAGAGTTACAGATTAGTGTACTCATTAAAAATTTCTTTCATAAGTCACATATTTGGGTGTCTAACAAGGCCTGCTCCTTAGACACAAACATTCCAACTGTTTTTGAAAACCTGGCAAATGCTCTGAATCTTTCACTGAAAACATACATAATGTTCTATCCAAAATTCCACAGGCTTCACGACCCTCTGAAGCCTACCCACTGACTACTAAATATAGATATCTTACTAAAGAAATTAAAACTTATTAAAAAATAAAAATGAAAAACATATATAGAATAAGGGACAACTGCTATTAGTTTGTTGTAGTTCCTTCCAGACTACCACTGATTGCTATTACTGGTTTAAGAAACTTTTAAGTTTATATACAAAATATGATCAAAATGAAGTCATGGAATACTATTATCTGGAGCAATTTAGAATATAATTAAAAAGAATTAGTATGAATGTGTACAAAAGAATAACATACTTCTGATTAAGGTTAGAAATAGACACCATAGTCTATTCAGATGATGCTTTTTCAAATATCTGACAGACTTGCAGTATGTGTGTATGGTATTTTAATGAAAAATAATCAATTCTAATATTTTCTGTATAACCTTGGAAATATATCTTAACATAGATTCTTTTTCTTCATATGCAAAATATGATGATCAGATTGAGGATTAAGATGTCCTAAATCTAAACTGTATTATCCTAATCTAAACCATATTATTTTAAGAGTTCCCCAACAAAATACAGCTGTGTAAAACAAAGCGAAATTAGAAGACATATTATAACACAAGCTTACAAATCCCTGCTACCTAAGCAGAACACAGTTCTGAAAGGAAATGTTTTCTCAGGGTATACAAATAATGCATAATGACTTCCGGTATATTATTTTCATTTGATATTATCATCTCAGGTATTCTCAATTAAGAACTGACAGAATTTCTTCAGCTTTTATTTTTAGAGGCAGCAGTAAAAATGCCTTTAAGTAATTAATTTAAATTATATTTTATTTAAAAAATGGATGTAAAACTTCTATAAAAGATTAGTATTTTTCAAATATTTCTTGGGATATTAACTAGAAGGTATATGGGGTCCCTAATTATATTGTAAGCATCTACAGCAGATGCGATAGCAATATTTAAATAATCATACTATGATATAGGATGTCACTCTATTTTTTAAACTGTTTATTAAACACCACTGCAAAGATATAGCCTGAAAGGATTACATACTCCAAGTATTAAAAATTCCAAGTTTTAATGTATATATTTAATACTATACTCTTACGTTATACAATGTGCTCAGTTTGTTCATAAATATTCATCTCAATACAATAACATCAGGTATAATACATAAAATCTAATCCATTAAGTCTTACCAATTTATGACCTGATGAGACACTCTTGTGGACAACATTCAGTCCTTAGAAGCTAGAATAACCCTTCAACCATGTGAGGGCATCACAACTTTTAAACTTTCGGCTTTCGATCATTATTATGTCACATTCCTCCTCCGATGCTGAATTCTAAAAAAAATTCTAGCAAAGAGTTTAAGTAAATAAGTGTTTTAATCAAATAGCCTTTAAAAATCTTTTATAGCAAAGGTTTATGTTCTACCATGATTACACAACTGATATTTTGTACTTAACTTTTTTTAAATGTAAAATAATTTCATATTTGATCTGGATACTTCAAGCTTTAAATAACATGGACTTTCAGGCCATCAGGAATACTTGTCAGTAAAGAGTCAAGTAGAAATGGAACCCATCAAAGGTTTAAGATCATGATCCAGAAATTATGATTTAACACCATAACCTGGTATAGAGAGCTTTGTAGTTCTGCAGAATGGCACTTGAGTTATATTGCTTGGTCCACAACCGTATCAGTTTCTAGACTTACACAGCACAGGTGGCTGGATCAGTAATAATCTGTATCAATCATTAAATGCTCAAGACAGCATTCAACTTAATACCTAAATCCAAGTCTATCTTTATCATCCCCAGTTTAAAAATTAGACAACACGACGGAAAGAATAAAATTTCAGTACGTGTTTTATGTAACAGATGTAACAACGTATCCTACTCAAAAGTAATCCTGCTCCTCATCTGTGTTTGCTGATGCTGCTGCTAAGTCGCTATGCGCATGGAGGAAAATATGGGGATGGGAAGATTAAATAATTGTAAAAATTACTTCATTGAGAATATAGTCTTAAAGTTATTAAATTTTTATCAAAAAAGCTTTCAATTGGGCACCTGTTTTAATCATTGGAAGGTAATGTTATCATTTTCTGCTTGAATTTTCTTTTTGGATAAGAATGCTTATTTATATTTTTAGTCGGCAGTAATCCATAAAAAGGCAACCCAAACATTTATGGGCACATTTCTGCCTACATTAAACCCCTAAATAAAATGGCATAATGGGGAAAAGCGGAGGGGGAAAGAGGAAAGCCCTTATTGAGGAAGATTAAATGTGCAAAGTTATAAAAAACTCAAAGACAGCATCATAAAGGAAACTCTGCAGCCATCTCCAGAGATATTTGACCCAAATATAGGGGGCTGGAGTTATGTTGTTATAGATTTTAACTTTTAATGCTAAATTTTCTATTAATACACACGGTCATTTAAAAGGCTTCTATGTAGTCTGAAGGTCTACTTGAATTTTTTTAATTTACAAATATAATCTTTCCAAATGTAACCTGACAACACATTTGACTTCAACAAAATCAAAGATTTTATTTTCAAAGGACAGCCTTACAATGTAATCACCTGGTGAAGGCAAAAATCCATATTTATTAGGATAAATAATAGTTGAAGGTTGTGGTCATTTCATCAACACTACTGTGCTTTTAGAATGTTTTTAAGCAACTCTCATCTCCTATCAACCAAAATACTACCATAATTTAAAAAACAAAAGAAGTTACTTTAATGATTTACTCTTTTGAGGGACAGGTCCCATGAGAAGATACAATACACAGCCATATTTAGCAAATTAACGCATCGTGAACCATGTAATCAGCAACGCTGCTGAGCTGCCTGTCTGCAAGACTTTGATGGACTGGTCATTTAAACGGCAGACTACTTGGTCTTTTAGTAAAGGACCTACTAACAAAAAGCACTGTATCGCCTGGAAAAAAAATCTCTGAAAGATAGAATTAAATCAGCCATTAAAGCAGATTTAATTATTTGTACTGTGACACTTATGAAAATGGTACTTTAAGGTTGCACGCACCATACAAATGTATGGGAGATTTAGGATGTAAAAGTTGTACACATTAAAAATATACAAAACTTCTGTGGCAATTTTTCCCCAAGCATGCATTCTCAAAATTAGTTGCTACCAAGAACAAGGCTCACAACTGAAGAGTTTCAATCACTAAATTCTAACATGTAGGAAATTCTTATTAAAAATGTGAAATAAAACTGAGTAAATGAAGTGCTTGTAGATGAAAACAGCTATAATTAATTAGATATCCTTTAAAATTTAACTTAGATTCTCCTAAAAATGAATATTTATTTAGAAGTTATTCATAATCTTGAATCTCTGGCAAGATTGCTATCAAAAACAAATCTTGAATATTTCCTATAGTTATCACTTCATTCTTTAATTTCTGAGGAAAAAATTTCTACTAAACTGAGAATGAGCTATTAAATGTTCTTTTAGCCCAGCAAGAACCAGGCTAAAGTTTACCATCATTTAGCTAATTTTAAGGCAAACTTAGATTAACAGAATAAAAGGGTGAGCATAGGGGCAAAGAGGTGGACCATTTGCAATTTCCAAGTCATCATTTGAAAACTTATAAGTGAAATCAGACAAACCTATATATGAGTTCCTAAAGGAACTTGCTATTTGATAGCATGTGCTTAGCTTCTTTTGGTACAAAATTTCATTTTAAAGCGTAAACAACAATTCTTTAAAAAGTTCACTACCCTGTTCTGAGATTTCCTACACATTATAACAATCAATGCTTGCTTTTCTATAAAAGGTCAGAAATGCTTATTTTTTAATGGAGAAAGGGGGGATATGGAGCAACCCCTCATGCCCCTGATTATTACATATGGACTTTCCATATGTAAAAGAGAAATCAGGCTAGAAATATCAAAGATAAACTTATGAAAAAAAATCAGTCCAAATGTACCTAGTAGAATAAGAATACTGGAAAGACAGTGTTTCAAGAAATTAACATATAAAAATAATATAGCTTTGGAAAAAGAGCTTTAACAGGGTAGTTATAGACAGATCAGCCGATCACATTTACTCACAATGATTTACACTTCTCGTTCAAAAAAAGTTTATACGGGATACCAAAAAAACAAAAAATTGAAATTGGGGGTGGGAGAAGATAAAAATGGAAAAACAAAGTAAGTGGAAGCCAGCAATGTATTACTCAAAAACACGCAAGAACATTCTGCAGGCTTTGTTAACAGAAAGCTGCATATTTGACTTTGAGCTTTGTTAAGAACAGAACATAAAGCAAACAGAACTGTTCTCAAAGTTTCAAATATCGTCACGTTATATTTAAGAGTAAACATCTAATTTCGTGAAACAAACTATGTCATGACCATTCCAGACATGTATTTAGCAACATTTTCTGGACTAAGTTAGTAATATCTAAGAAACAGCTGCTGTAAATACAGAAATTTTCTGAAAATTAATGGTTAATAGACACTGTGAACAGGAGTGGGATTAGTCAGACACAACAACTCTTTTTTCCCTTCTTGTTCTCCTTCTAATAGTGCACAGGGCTAGAAGGAGAATACTTCTTTACCTCGATATTACCACCAAGTAGACATGTAGAAAGATGTTTCTGGCTTCCAGGATATAGGTTACACCACCACTATTTCCATGCCAAATATCACAATTAAATTAAAAACTGAAAAAAATACCATGAGCACCCTCCAAATCTTTTCCTACTTATAACCAAAGTCTTTACACTTTGACAATAACCAGGAAACAAAAAGCATAAAAATGCCACCTGAGGATATTTATCAATGAATACATATTCTAAATTATTGCCATCTATCTAAAATTTACTTGTCAAATGTGGAAAATATTTTAGAAGTGGTCAAGTGAAACCTAAACATAGAAGCTAACTTCTGGTAAGCAAATGCATATAAATGATCTATGGCAATCACAAAAATCTAACACATTTCCTGATTTGCATGATTTAGAATATTCGTACAAGTACATGCACACACACAAAGAATGTCAGCTGGAATGGAATCAGTCATTTCTCTTGTCTAACTACCTACCAACCCAAATCTTGCTGAAAATAAAAATATTAAAGTAATTCTACTTAATATTTCTTTCTCCTCAATAGGCTGCCAAAACTATCTGCAGGTTTCAGTACATAGAAGAGGTATGAATTCATATTTTTAAACTGTTAGGAACTAGAATGGAAAAAACCTCCAAACAGTTATTGTATGTTTGATCTGATTCAACAATTTCAGGTTATATTTGAATTTCCTTGTCATCTGAACAAATTCAGTATGAGTCTTTTCTTAAAAAGCTTTGCTACAGAGTTCTAGATTCTGTAGGAAAAAAAACAAGAGATGGGTTTAGCATATCATACACACATTGTTCTGTTCAAGGGTTTGATTTACTTAAAATCTATTCGTGAAAAGTTAAACAATTAATATCAACAACAATAAAGAGACCTTACCAACTATTTCCATGTTTTAAAACTACTTTTCAAGTTTCATCCTAAAAATAACTATCATGACCTTTCAGTGTAGGTAGGTTGTGGTGACTTCTATGGAGAAAATTTACTAACTAAAGAGGAAGGCAGTAAGCACATGCACAAAGAAACATATCATAATCAATGAACAGTTAATAATTTCTCGTCACCAATTCTGAAGTCCAGTCACGTGCTGAAAACAGTATCAGCATGTCAAGTGTCCCATTTCCGTTAGTCACAGAAAAGCTGACAGGAGAACAAATGCTTAGGATCCACTGAAATACCACTTCAGACAATGAGATACAGATCTATGGTTAAACATCTGGCAGGAAACAAGCCACCTTAGGCAACTATCACAATAAAACTGGGAGGATAAATCAGACTATAAAGGACAGCAATCACGTATTTTGTAAACCTAAGTGGTGAGTAAGAATGTCTTCAAATTATACTATTTTTTTCTACTTAAGATAATTAAAATCCCAGCTTAATGCATATGTATAAAAACCAGAGTACAGAAAAAGCTGGTGTATGAATATACCTCAGTTTCTCTCGTAAGGGATACACCCTCATTGATATCCGCATGTTCTCCTTCCTTGGCCAGTCCCCACTAAACTTTAGGAAATAGGACTCTTCTTAAACACTTCTCCTTCCCAGTAGTTGTTTTAGCTGGATCCTAGTCAGCACACCCTTTCATCACTCTCTTTCCCAACCCCTGTAACATAGACTGTAAAAAGACATGCGTCTGTAAAAAGGCAGATGCATTTTCCCCTGTTATTCAAGCAGAACACTGGCACTTCCTTTTTTAGTGACTATTTAAACAATCTTAAAGAAGACTTATACAGTATTTATTTACATAAGACAGGAGGAAAAAAGACAAATGTTTCATAATTAAATGTAATCTGTCATCTTTTTAGGCTCTTTGATCAGGTAAAAAATGGTCATGAAGGACATTACTGGGACAACCAACAGAATGTGTACATGAACTGTATGCTACATATTAGTTAAGTGTAACAAATCTGAATTTGGTAGCTATACTATTTTTACATAATAGGAAATATATGCTAAAGTGTTTTGGAATTAATGAACAAGATATCTGCAAGTTACTCTTAAATAGTTCCTAAACAGTATGTTAGGATGATAAAGCAAGTGTGACTAAATGCTAACAAATGTCAAATTTGTTAAGATTACTGAAACGCTTTTGTACAGCTGACTCCTGAACAATATGGATTTGAACTGTGCAGGTCCACTTCATATGTGGATTTTTCCAATAGTCATACTACTGCAATATACAGTCTATGGTTGGTTGAACCCACGTATACAAAACCACAGATATGGAGGAACTCTGTGGCTATGGAGAGCTGACTATAAGTTACATGGGAATTTTCACGCATAGAAGGTTGGTTACCCCCTTATCCCGGCATTGTTCAAGGGTCAACAGTATTTGTCTTATAATTTTTCTGTAAACCTGAAATTTTTTCAAATAGAGATTCAAACATCTTCCCTTCTTTTTGAGTGAGAATTAATATTCTTAGAATCTTCTAGTCTCTAAGACCACTTATCTTCTTCAAAGTTTCTCTCGTTCTCTAAATGTAGATAGTGTTGCCCAAGGTCCTGACCTGCCCCCTTTCCACTACTCTGCTCCTAGAAAACTAGAGCCTTTCCTAAAGCCTGAATTCTAGAGTAAAATAATAATATAAATAAAGAAACAAATAAATAAAAGGTTCTTCAATCCTCTCTAGCCTTAACTTCTCCACCAGGCTGCAGGTTTGCAGGCAGAGCTGTAACCTGAGCATTTCCACCTTGACCTTCCACTGGCTCTTTGGCTCAAAGCAAAATCTCATTACTATTTTCTTCTTCCCAAACCAATTATTTCAGTAATACTAGTAATGGTACCACTATTCCTTCAGTTAGGTCTGACAAAGTCAAATTTGACTGTTTCCCTGTCATACCTAATCAGTAGCAGAATTCTTTAAGTCTTACCTTCTGATAACCATTCTTTCCTTTTTTAAGTGTGAGCACATCAAATCGCTTCAGTCTTTTTGTGACCTCATGGACTGTAGCCCACCAGGCTCCTCTGTCCATGGGATTCTCCAGGCAAGAATACTGGAGTGGATTGGCATTACCTTCCCCAGGGGATCTTCCCAACCCAGAGATCGAATCTATGTCTCTAGTATCTCTGGCACTGGCAGGCAGGCTCTTTACTGCTAGCGCCACCTAGGAAGCCCCTTTCCTCATCTCTATTGCCTAATTCAGACCTTCGTTACCTTCCTAATATATCTGGTCTCTAACGAATCTACCATCTTTTCTCTGTTATCTTCAAATGTTTTACGCACCAATCAAATGTAGCCATCCGTACCATATACTTCCAGTGGTTCACAGCATTTCCTCTAACCAGAGCGTGGCTTCTCAGTCCTTTAACTCTGCATGACCAAATTCTGGGGCTTCCCGGGTAACTCAGTGGTAAAGAATTTCCCTTCAATGCAGGATCTACCCAGGGTTCGATCCCTAGGTCAGGAAGATCCCCTGGAGAAGGAAATGGCAACCCGCCCCAGTATTCTTGCCTGTATAGTCCATAGGGTCGCAGAGAGTCAGCCATGACTGAAGGAAGCGGCTGAGCATGTCCGCACAACTGAATCCTACCCAATCACTGGCTTCCAAATTTGTGGCCACACTTAATTGCCTCTGACATGGGAAATCTGTCCTGATAGGGAAGGAACTGTATTAACCTTCCAAAGGTCTGTTAAGCCTCCATTCCTTAAACAAATACACAGCTCTTTGAGGTTTTCTGAAACTAATGGGCAGCAAAGACAAAATAGAATGAGGTGGATCAATTTCAAAACTTCTCTTATCTCTTTTCCTTCTTCCTTTAGAACTAAGTGGCGCAGTAATATTCTGCACAGTAGGGATTTTAAAAGTAACTGGCTCTAAACCTCAAACATTCCTAATAGCCAGGAAGACCACTTTACTATTTCTAGTGATGGCAGGGCTATTTCCCAGAGGACCCATTTTCTTTCAGAAAATAAGCTCAAGTCTTCCTACTGAAATACCCACCTGGCTGTCCAGGTGGAATATAAATTAGACTTTCTAGTTAACTTTGTATTTAGAGCAAGCAGCCTACAGAAATAAAGTACAGTAAGTCTGTCACCATCTTTTCCTATTTATCCTAGTTATATAAATGCTGCCTCACATTACATTAGCTTTTGTGGCAGGCCTGTCATTTGCTAACCAGTAACTATAAAATACAGTCAACTAGTGTATCTAGGTACTTTTTACTCTACCTATTCAGCTTAAGTTTCAACCTTCCTGAATTTACATACGTGTTCTTTCACTTTGTGAATTTCTGCACATACTTTAGACAGTTAAATTCACAAATGCTATCATCCAATAATAGCTATGACTTCCTGCTTTAATGTCATTTGAACATTTTATAAGCATATTCTTAGGTTTTCCTCTAACTCTGAGATCCAGTCCTAAAAAAGGTGACGTGCTAAGTCACTTTAGTCGTGTCCAACTCTTTGTGACCCCATGGACTAGAGCCTGCCACACTCCTCTGTCCATGGGGTTCTCCAGGCGAGAACACTGGAGTGGGCTGCCATGCCCTCCTCCACGGATCTTCTCCACCCAAGGACTGAACCTGGGTCGCCTACGTCTCCTGCACTGGCAGGTGGGTTCTTTACCACTAGTGCCACCTGGGAAAGATGACAGGCCATTAAAACTTCCTTTAATTTTCAGCATCTCTGATTATCCTCTACTAGATACTCTTAATTGGAATTGGTCAAAATACAATCAGATAATAAATTACGTAAGACTTAAGGTACAAATTATTAAGAGATGTATTTGGTATGGTTACACAACAGCTTGGGCTCATATCCTCAAAGCACTTACAAGTGTGATTATCAGAGAACACAGTAACCAGTTACAATCTAACAAGCAGCCCACCGTGGTTAGTTCTTGAAACTTGATTTTTTCCCATTTGGGTTAATAAGTGGGTGTTAATGATGTATCCAAGTTTCCTGGAGGAGGAGACAACAAATCGTCTCATAGTTTAGTTCTGATTTACTCCTGAATCTCATAACCATAGGAAGTGTTGGACACCTTTTCTAACACAAAATTTGTTGTTGTTTCATTGCTAAGCTGTATTAGGCTCTTTTGCCAACCCATAAGCTGTAGCTCACCAGGCTCTTCTATCCATGGGATTTCCCAGGCAAGAATACTGGAGTGGTTGCCATTTCCTTCTCCAGGCAATCTTCCAACCCAGCGATCAAACCTGCATCTCCTGCTTTGGCAGGCAGATTCTTTACCACTGAGCCACTTGGGATACTCCTAACACAAAATACTTGACATTATTTAATTAGAACATTTTAATGCAACAATTTAGAAACCAGATATAAATAGAGGAAAGTAAATAATCACTATAAAGACTTAATTGAAATCATCAAGTAGCCAAGTAAAAGACCCAAAGACTTATTCATTTTAAGCTAATAATTCATGTACACTACTTCCCTTATTCATTTCTCTTTTAAATATTACTGCTGTCATAAGGAAGGACAAAACGACTCAAGAGGACGGTGTACCTAGCCACTGTTACTCTGTTAACTACATTTTAAGTATTTTCTTCGTTAAGGCAGAAACATTTCTAAGTATTTATCAATAAGGATAAATCCTTACAAGCTACCTGATTTTTTTCTTTAGTCTACCTGAGGTAAAGTCTCTTCCCTTTAGTACTCCTTTATCTTCCTGATTTGATATTTACAACAGGGTAAAAGTTGTTTGCTATAAATTCTTACCCTTAGCTTATGCACACAAAGGACTCCCAGTGAGCGCCTATCCCCTAGTGATTATCAGGGTAACTTTCTAAACTAATTCTGTGATGCAACAAAGCAATGCCAATGATTAAGTTTGGAAAGTTGGTTTTTTAAAGAAGAAAAATAGGAAATCAAATTTTCAAGTTACTGTTCTGAAATGCCAACGGGCTAGGTTATCACTAAACATTGGCACAGAGCTTAAAAGGTGAAACCTGGAAGCTACATTATTCATTTTAATAAAATAGTCAATGCAATTAATTTGGGTTTCCTAAGAAAAAGTTGTATTATTTTAGCTATTAGAATCTATTGTTCTTTATTTGGTGATGGTTTCAGCTGACTGATTCCCTGAGGACTTTGCAAATAACAAATGGGGGAAGACAGAAAATGATGGCACCTACAGGAAAAGGAAAGGAAGGCTTGACAGGAGCTTCGACTTCAGTATAATAACTGAATAAAGCATTGGATATCAACAGAAAGAGGAACTATCTAAATATAGGCAGAGGCAGACTGACACAAAGTCTCTCAGCTTGCTAATTCTAATCTAAATAGTAGAGAAAACAAAAAGGCCATTAGACAGCTCTAAGTCAATGTGAGAAAGATATATTAGTTACCTATATTTTGATTAAAAGATAGTCTGCTAAAAGAATTCTAGAAAAAAAAGATCCCAGTCTTTTGAGTAAGGTGAACCCAAGAATCTTCAGATATCTAGGGCAGGTTTAATAAAAATTGGCACAGGGCTTAAAAGCTGCCCCTACTGAAAATGATTTCCAAGATTTCATAAACGGGAGCCTGAAAAACCATTATATCTATACTGAAAGACAAATGTATACCTCTTAGTGAGTAAATGATGTAAGGAGTGTATAGCCCCTTAAATCCTTTAATGGGTTCTATTTAATAATATCATCCTTAAAAAATACTGACTTGCCAAATTAGTAATATTTTAAAAAGCCTAAATTTGTAATAGTCAAAAATGAACAAGGCAATTTGGTGAGACATTTTTCAAAGCTTAACACAGATTAATCTTCAACCTCTGTCTGCAATGAAGAAGAATAAACAGTCCCACAACACTTTACCAGGTATTAAACTACTAAAAGGTTTAGTAACTAAACCGTAAGCATCCAACTAAAGCTGTGGGTGCTTAGACTAACAACGCCAGCCACTACTCCTCTTCTCAACTGAAAATTAAGCTAGATGAAAAGCTAAAGGGAAACCAGTCAGTTTCCACAGGGTTGAGTTCATCATCTTGGTAACAACATGTCAATTTCCAGTGAAGAATGGCTGATCTAGAATGAAAGTTCTGATTACATTTTGGCACTAACAACTACAGACAACTCTCCAAGTACCCACTGCACTTCTCTGGCTCTGGACAAAAGAGCTCCAAGAAGAAGACGAAGTATTTTCAATCCATGAGAAACTATAGATATAGCAACTTGCCTCACTTCCGATACCTTAAATATTTCTAGGATCTAAAAAAGAAAACAGATAAGGAGTATTTAGCGGTAATGGATG
This sequence comes from Dama dama, assembly GCF_033118175.1. NCBI lineage: Eukaryota > Metazoa > Chordata > Mammalia > Artiodactyla > Cervidae > Dama > Dama dama. The sequence continues at coordinate 4,401,100 of NC_083699.1, read as the reverse complement.
ATGAGGAAGCAACTTCTATGGCTGCTTTATAATGAAAACAAATATTTTAATTAGATCCAAATTATAAAAAGTAAAGTTTAAACCTTTCTACATCATTTTCATGAAAATAATATGTATTATTCATATTGCTATCATGGTAGCTCATGAAAGTTAGCTATTTCAAATAAATTATCATATATCTAAAAAACATTTTATAACATTTCTAAGAAGAGTATGATTTTTCCTTTCTCTAAGGGAAAAGTTTTTACAAAGTACATTCCCAAAGTACTCACCCTGGCTACACTGGCAAGCCATCTGAATGATTAAAACTTCATGCTGTTTCATGCCACAATTTACATTTATGTCTTGATATTGCTATAGCTGTACAATTTAAAAACTGAATCTATAAATACAGCACTACACATTATAAACTTCTTGTTCTACAAGCAACCACTTAGAGACATTTTCAGTTAAGTAAGGAACACATTATCAAAAAGATAGTTAGAAAATATCCTGAGTGATACAGTAAATCAAGCCTAAGAATTAAAAGACTGTTACAGACCATGTCTTAGCTTGACATGTACATGCACGCAGCAATACTTTATTCTAATGAGAGATGGAGTTGAGTCCATAAGTGTTATCCAAATTATGCCAAAGGACACAAATGCGCTGCCAGGCAGAGTTAAAAGAATCTAACAAAGCTTTGTGTGAATTTTAAAAACATTGTTTGCACTCAGCTTCTGTTAATGAGACACAGATTGATGGAGTGCTAATAAATATTCAGCAAAATAAGTGAACAGAGCATATACTATCTAAAATGTGTATTAAGCAGAAAGATAAACCAAAATATCTTTTGCCGTATGTGAAGTCCAAGACTTCAGTCTATACTTGAAAAAGTTACAAAAAAAAATTTATACATTTCTGTGAGAGAAACTATTTTAGGAGTTTATAAAACTGTAATGCAGATATAGTGACCAAACAAGCTTAAGGTTAAAATTTCTTGCCAAGAATTAAACGATTGCTACTTTGATACCTTAGTCTTTTCCCTTCCCCAATTTCTTAACATGAAATAATATTCTGCTTTGAGTCACTAAGGCTTTTTAGAGAGAAATTATGTAAAACAGCACAAAGTTAACTGTAGTTTTTTTAAATAGAACATGTTTTTATATTAAACACACAGGGGTAAGGGGACATTTCATGTAATAAAATCCAATAGAGTAAGCCCTTCAAAAACATACTTTAAAATGCAAAGAAAGTATGTTTATATTCTATTTGAAATACATATTGCCCTTTTGGTTTATTTTGCTGCTTTGTCTCATGCTAGATACCATGTGATTCCGCCCCCCCCCCCCCCCCCACATAATAAAGATCAGTTTTAATGATGAGAAACCAGTATATAGTGCAAAGCAATTCATGCATACACTGTTGCATGTATGCATTTCATATGCAAGTATTCATACCTATCCCAGAGGTTCTTTGATTCCTGAACCGTGTTCAAATGGAACGCTTGGTAGAAAGCAGTTGAAGGATTCCTGTGAGACCCAAGAATCAAATGGAAATGAAGTTGAGAAAGTACAGTAAAATCACTACTTTTCAAAAAAAGAAGGAATATTTTAGATTTCTAACACAGTGCAACCACTTTAATTAAAACAAAAACAAAAACAAAAAAACACCCAAATTAGCTTGATTAAAAACATTTCAAAAGAAATTTAAAAGCTGGACAAAAAAAGCAGACCCCGACAACAATGCAGGAAAAAATGGGGTAATACACATAAAATTAAATACTAACTAGCATCCAGTTGTGTGTGTGCGTGCGTGTGTGTATGTTTGTATGCATATGAGCGTGATCAACTCACAGCTTAATCAGCAACTGTTTTGTATCAGATGCCTTTATAAATCCCTACACACGTCAACAGTTTAACCAAGCTGTTCTCAGGTACAGTGTTCGCATAAAGTCAGTTAAACCTTCATAATATAAAAATTCTTCACAGGACTGACTTGACAGGATTTGATGGTGACCGAGTCCTTTTCTGGGTTGGACTCTGCACAACTCCCACCTTCAGAGTCCATTTATGTGTGGTTTCCCTGGGTTAAGGCAAAAAATGGTGCTGCAACTAGAGGGGGGCTTTCTAATTTCTCACATTTGTCCAGTGTCCCTTTACAGGGTAAGAGCTTATACGCTTTATCACCATCCAGTTCTACTATCCCCTGGAGAAATATTCCTTAGGGCTATATTATAGAACCTTAATGGGGCAAGCTTCCAACACGCTTGTTTCACTTTGCATCTCAGAAGTTGTTTCTCAGGTGACTACCTTTCAACAAACCTGCTTTCTAACAGTCTCTCTGCCACCTCAGCATATTTCCACAGTCTCCCCAACTCCCAACCTGTACACTTGCCATTTCACGTCTATAATTCCTGATGCATGCTGTAACAGAATAATAGCAGCAAGCTAAGAATAAGCAAGCTACGTGCTTATCACATACCAGACTCTGTTCTAAGTGCTTTACATTTATTAACTCAATACTACAACAGTCTTAAGAGGTAGGTGCTATTATTATTCCCATCTCATGGACACAGAAACTGGATCAGAGAGAAGAACTTGCCGAATGTCACAAAGCTAAAGTGGCAATCTGGTCCCAACATTTATACTCTTAAACCACTATGCTAAGCATACAACAGAGTTAAATTTTAACCTTTCTAGGTCTGTCTCTTAATCAGTTAAATGGCGATATTACCAGTTAGACTTGCAGGGTGGTTCAAGAACTGAGACTATATATAAAGTTCCTGGCATTCTGTCAATGCTCAGTAAGTGACAGTTATTATCTTTATCATCAAAATGAACTTCAGATACAACATGGAAATTCTGAGATCCTAACTAGTGCCTCAGGAGAGTCTGCAGTGTTATTAGTACAGTAAGAAAACTATCTCCGAGTTCCACTGGAATAACAACCAAGTATCAGCAAGTATCAATGATCATCAAATAAAACACTCAAGAGAATTCCATGATTATAAAACTCAAGTTAAGGCATATTATCTACTGAATTAAAAAAGGGGGGGGGGGCATTTTAAGTTTTAACCAGGAAGGTAGATGATCCCAAACTAAGAAAGGCAGATAGACACTAGATGCCAGCATGTCACCAATGCAACTGTTTGATTAATTAGGAGTCTTCAGTATGTGTTCTTTTCGCTTTCCCTACTTCAACTCCTTTCTGTTCTTTTTTCTATTTCTGCACTTTTCTCGTGACTAAGTCCAAGGCAATGGAAGGCACTGACTCTGACTAGACCGACTAATATCAAGAGAGAATTAAGAGGTTGCTATTGTTTGTTTAACAACTTGTACCCTCTGTAGATGTATTTACCATGGCTCTTTTTTCTCACTGTACTTAGAAAATCTGTCTGCCGAATTAAATGAAAGCCAACTAAACCAACTGAAAACTCAATTTGGCTTTCTTTAGCAGTCTCATCCAAGATCATATGAGAACAAGTTTGCTATTCACACAGGTCTGTTTGGAGACCTTGGGTTTAAAATTAACAAAGTGACATAAAGAGGAAGGTAGTGAATACAAGAAAATAACAAAGAGTAAACTTGGAAGTTACTTTGCAAGTCTGGAATTAAAAATTCATTAAAGAACATTTACAGTATATATATATATATATATATATATTTTTTTTTTTTTTTTTTTTTTACAGTATATTTTTAAGGGTGATATACTTTAAAAGATCTTTAGATCCTGAATTTGGAAACATATAAACATACATATTTAATTTGAATTAAATCCAAATGCAAATAAATTGGTTTTAAATAAAGTCACAAGACTTTAGTTATGAAATTCCAGCATTTTAGCATAGATACTAACAATGAAATGTTTCTCATAAGTCAAAGGTAGAAGTGTAAAAGAATGTATCCACAGTTATATGTGTATCCTGGGGGCAGGAAAGAAAAAAATCTGTGAAATACAATACTATAAGTGCACGTAGAAGTCTTTAGAACATGTCAACAAATACATTTAGGTTGCAAGAGCTGGCAGTTAACAATTGCTTTTTACATATATATTCAACATAAATAAGCCATATGGAGTTATACAATCTATGCAGTATAAAAATTTTTAAATAGCTGAGATTCCAGGGATAAACATTTAAGATAGTCTTAAAAATATGAAATTTTTGGTTTCTGGAATACTTAAGCTGGGATGTTATCCATACACTGAGAGATTTTTAGCAAATAGCAACAATTAATCTCAAAATACTGATTAGCAGGCACAGATTAAAGCAGTCAAGTCTATGAAACCTAGTTGATCACGAATTTCAAAAGGGCCATTTGTAAATACTGAAGGGCCAGATCAAAGACTTTTGTTTTGGAATGGCATAAAATTGAGGAAATCAAGAGTCCAAGGAAAACACTGTTAATGGGGAGCATTTCAAGTTCATAGTCTATGATATTTGAAGGCATCAAGCAGCGACTGATATTAAAAATTTGTTAGAAGTACTGAATTTTATGGAGATTTGGTCACAAATGCTCTTCTGCTCAAGAAATAAAATTTGAAACCACTTTTCTAATAACATACTTGATGTCAGTGTAAACTAAATATAAAGTATTTATATATAAATATAAGATACTAATTTAAATATAAAGCCAAATAAGCATTTCTTCAAAGAGTGAGGTGTGGCTTACTCTGAATTTATTTCAGCCTGCTAAAGGAAAACACTGTTTTCCTATTTGTAAAAAAATTTCAAAACCAGCAGACAATAAACATTCTCTCTGAATTTATATACTGAATAGTCTGTCATGACAATTACCAAGTACAGGAATATGATACCTGAGAAAGTAAGTTAAATGTGACATATGTCTACCTGCTAAACTAAGATACTATCTCTGCAGGGTTACCAACTATAATAGCAAGAAAAAAACATATGTACATCAACTTCAGAAATCTCTAAATAGAAACCAGGGAAACACAGTAAGCAAAGGAACAAGCGCCCTCTCTCCAACATTATCATCTACAAACTTCAAATGATTTAAAATACAACCTTTAGGTAAAAGGTTACGCCACAACAGATCAGTGTCTACAGATGCTTTTCCTTTATCCTATCTCATAGCCTGGAAAGTAATAAAACTAGCCCTGGAAATATCCAAGAGCTGGTTTTGGAGTCAGAAAGCCTGAATCTGACCCTATGCCTTGTTTCACTTAATAGCTATGTGACTCAAATCCTCGGAGCCTCAGTTTCCTTAATCCATTAAAAAGGGGAGAAAAACAGTCACTACAATTGCTGAAAAGATGAAATGAGATTATGTATACATAGGCTCTAAAACAATTAAGCCTGGTCTGTGTTTAACACAGGGTTATGATTTCTAAATATGTTATATAAAAATCAACTTTTGGTAGAGTATATTAACATATACCAAATACTTTACCATTATTAAGGTACTATTGGGGCAAACAAAATACTTAAGGCAAGCAGAATACATAAACCTGGAACCAGGTATATACCAAGTTATTTAGTCCATTCCATTGGAGAATTCTACCTCTGAGATTCACATCTTCCCCAGATTTCCTTATACACAACTTTATCACAAGATTTTAATTAAAAATACAATAATCACTATAAAAGGGTATTGAAATGGTCCCAAGATACATACTACTTAAACAATAAAAGCTTCAAGAAACATCTTTAACAGCAATCACAAACTTAAATGTTAAAGTCTCAATTTCTTTCTGTGACATTTAAGCCCTTCACTGTGGTTACTGTCAAATTAATCACATCATGTTCCACATCTGACAGTCTCACTCTTCCACATTGTTACACAAAACTGCCCTCCTACTTGGAAAATCATCCGCTTCTTTCATCAGTGACCCAATCTGAATGACTCTTAAGATTCAGTTCAAGAGTTAGCTTCCATAGAATGCAAAAGTAATAATGGGTTGCTTCTGAGGACAGAAATTTGGTAGAATGACAGAGGTGGCAGAAAGGCTTTCAATTTATACTTGCATATTTTGAATTTTGAACTATGTAAACATATTACCTATGCAGAGAATAATTTAAACAGAAATCAGTCTAACTATTCCCGCCCTACACAAATCTGACTTGATGTCCTAAATTGTTCACATTAATAACTTAACTGTTCCATCACAGCCTACAATGAAGTATACAATTGGTAATTGTTTCCATAAATTCTGAGATCTTAAAGGAGAAGGTAAGTCTTATTTCTGTATCCCAGTACGTACTACTCAAAGAACGCAGAGAAAGTTGAATGATTGACATATTGCCACTTCAAATGTTTTCCTGGGCATTCAACCTGCTTACAGAGTATTTGTAAACTTCATTTTTTTTGTCACACATTAGTCTAAGGGCAGGAAAAGGGTTTTACCGAGAGAAAGGTTTAAGTCAGCAGCTCTCTCATGTATAGACTTATACTTAGGGAATCTTCAAGTCTGACCAAAGGCTCAAATTTTAATTTTACCAATGAGGAAAACCAAGAAAATTAAATGACTTGACCAAATAAATCAGCTAAATGGTGGAAAAGCCACGATTAGAACACAAGTTTCTGAACCACGTATTATATCATGACTTTTTCTGGCCTGAACCAATGTCTCCTTTTCTCTGATTATATCCATGCTATGCAATTATATTTTTGGATCAAAACTGAAGACTCTTGATTCCATCATCTGTACCAGTCACTCATGTGATATGCCATATAGTACACAACTAAACACACTATAGATTATTTGATCAAGAGCCCCCTCTCCTTTGTTTCCAAAAGCTAGGTAGAACATATACCGTGGATTTGTTTTGGTTTACTTATAAAACCAGTTATTAAAACTGAATTCTAATTCTATTTTAGAAACCAGTCAGCCTTAAACTTTGAGTATCCTTCATACACAGATTAAACAATTTACTTGTCTAACAATGAAGATGGATAGCCTAAATTTTTACAAATAACATTTAAAACACACTAGCATTATTTACAATAATTGACAAATTAATCATAGTTTCTCTTCTAGATATCTATATTCTTTAATCAGATTTTAGTAAAAGCTTATGGGAAAAGAGGCTTTAAGGAATTTAACATTTAGACTTCACTTATTTGTCTTGCCTACTCTGATGAGTATAAATCATCAGGACGTTTACTAATCGTCTATGTCCATGATGAACATTATTAACTCAATGATCTACAGAATTTTCACATAACCACCATATGTAAATGTAAAAGTTAAAGAATATGAGTTCATTCTTTTTTTTTTAACAAAAGGTAGCTTGAGTACAAAGACATAAAACTAAAACTAAAAACTTTAATCTGACTTGAGGCTTTAAATTTGAGTGGTAAGCAGTCCAAAGTAGCATAGATGAAATTTAATTCACCTGATTTAAAAGTAGAACCAATCATATACTTTTCAGAGGTAGAGCAGATAATCAATATACCTTAATGTTACCAGTCAAATCTGAAGAGTATACATTAAAATATATTATGAAAAATCATGTAATGATGTATAAGAATGATACAAATTGCTGTTCCTAAATCTTTATGAAGGAGACCCAATTTTTACTCTAAGCAAAGCCAGATTAAGACTATAACAAATACTGAATAATCTGGTATGTTCAAGAATTATTCTGGTAAAGACCTAATTAATTATACAAATAACTCAGGAATGCATATTCTTTGTGGATGCAGTAATTTGTATTACAGGATTTAAAAGAACAGCTTCAAATCACAAGACTACTGATATAGTATAAAGAAAAAAACTTAAGGGATTTATTCCAGTTCAGAAATTTTGTTACACATATCCCTTCAACACTGTCAACAATTAAGATTTCTTATTAAAAATCTGCTCTTCCCACTAACAAAAAGATCCTTAGAACATTATTTTTCAGGCTACATTTAACCAGATATACCTGTTTTTGCAAAGCCTCTCTTCTATTTAAAGAGTAATTCAATTAAGAAATAAACAGCATCTTTCTGGAAAAGGAAATACATACTGGTCTAAAATATTTATTAAAAGAAGAAATTAGACCCCTGTTCCATGCTAGTAACACGGTATGGTTCCTATTCCTTTTGAGACCATATTTTATATTATTTCACTATATTTACTTCTGTCTTTGTTATCTGCTATTACTTCCTACTCCCTAAACCCCTCAGCTTCTACCATTTTAGAAAAAAAAAGTCAAGATTCTTTTATACTCCCCTATCAAACCATTCCTCAGGGAAGAGATTCATTTTGCTTTCTTTACCATCTGATTGGTGGGACAGCTCTTTGTTACTAGAGGACTCTAGAGCGCCCTCCAACTTCTTCTGGTGCTGAGAAAGACTAAATGTGTTAGTCGCTCAGTCGTGCCGGACTCTCTGCGACCCCGTGGACTACAGCCCACCAGGCTCCTCTGTCCATGAGATTTTCCAGGCAAGGATACTTGAATGGGTTGCCATTTCCTTCTCCAGGGGATCTTCCCAACCCAGGGATCGAACCCGGGTCTCCTGCACTGCAGGCAAATTCTTTACCAACTGAATTACCAAGTACCAGGTCATAAATCTAGCATCATGTTTTATTATTTTCAAATTAGTGCTATCAAAATTCCCAAAGAACAGACTGGTCTTACATTTATTCTCATAAGGGAGAATAAATACCCCACTATCAGTACCGAAAAAAAAACTTTTCACTATAATTCAAGATACCCTCCATCCCTTCCAAGAAAAAGATTGTTAATAAATTAGTTACTTGGCAATGTTATCTTATCCACACACATAAAAGCCCTTATATTTTCTAAAAAAGTTAACCAATGTTCAGTCCATACAACTTAGTTCACAAAAAATTTTAAACAACTGTGTCACCGTGAATAAAAAACGTCATATTCCTGCTGATACAATTCCTGGTTTTAAGGACTTCAGGCACTTTTTGATCATTGGCCTTTCTGGAAATCTATGATAATTCCCTTGACTTAGAGCCAGGTTTTATGACTAAAGCATACCAGTGAGGCACTCTGATGAATGCATCAATATCAGTTTTTACACTAAATAACAATGTCACTCATATGATGTCAATCAAACTTTGATTACAAAATCCTTAGTAAGAGTACTTAGGCATAAGATGGTATCTAGCATGTGATTTAAACATCGACTATAAAGCCACAAGGCAAAATTATCTCCACAATTCAATATTGATAAGGAACCATAAGCTCCCAAAGAAATACAGATTCAAGTAAGGAGCTTTCACTTTTAAAGACTAAATGCAGTTAAGTTTTTTCAGAGCTCTGGGAAGTTACTTACAGGTTTTTAAAACAAAGGTAAGAGTGACAGTTTTGCCTCCCGATACACATTTACGTAATTCTCTCTCTTAAATGTCAAGTAAAAAAAAAACTTCATTAAAAAAAGTATATGTATATCTCATACACGTATCTATATATACAACTATACAAACAAAATCTGTGTTTATAGCACATACCAGGACACACCACTTAACACTCACAATTTATACTCTTTTATCAGCAGTCATTAGCAAACTCCACAAATAAAACTATTAACAAGACATAAAGATATCTGCCACTAGAGGATCCTTACAATCAGGTTTTCAGCGGTCTTCTGGTTGCAGTTGACAGTTCACAATCGCAGCCATTCATGAGTTCCTGGAATGTGGCCTACAGAGCTCACATTGGGCAGTTATCTATGGAAAGCGATCTGTGCTGCGTTCCTTTTCCAAAAGGGCCAGTGATATTTTGCACCTCCCCCCTTTTACCAAATAGGAGTCTGTTAAGCCTATAGGTAGTTTAAAAAATTTTTGTAACTTTTACTGTAGAAATGTCTATGCATTTTTTATGAATCATGTTTTCAACCACTATTATATCCTCCAGTTTACACAAAATCAACTTAAATAATCTCAACAACTGACCATTAAGCTAGAATGATATAAAATGTTATGCTAATTAACAATATAAGGTCAACAGGCAATGTTAACTGAGAACTTCAAGACTTTTCTTACTTGGCATACAAAACCATCAGCCCCTTTAAACATATGATAGTACATAAGGTCTGATTCTTTAAAATAAATGGTCTCAAAATGAGCCAAAACAGATCCTTGTATTAAGTAACAGAACCAATATCACAAGATAAGAGTGTTTAATACATCAACTTAAACCACCTGAATCTTTTTATCTTCCATTTTCCTTCCTTTTCTCAAAGAAACAGACTGTTTACTAACGTCTTAATGATTTTATAAAAGGCAAACATCTTTTAAAAAAATACTTTCTAAGGATCTGAAATTTGTCAACCTATTAATACTCACTCACTCCAATATTTTGTTTACATCTGAATGACCGCAAATAAAACTGTAAGAAGATTTCAATTAAAGGCAACTTAAAATCACATTAAACGTATTTAATGTGATTTTTTTAGTACTATCTCAACAGCATTCATCTCAGTAATTTAACATACCACTGGAAGAACTGTTATTTAACTTCAAGCATACAGCTTTAAAATGTGCTCTCTTTTACAAAGGCTTTCCATTAAAAGACAAATTTAAAAAGGCCCCAAAACTATTTCTACTTAATGGATTTATTCCTTCACCAGGTATGTTGGTCCAGTGACAAAACAGTCAAATGTGTAAGATTACATCTTGGAAACTGGCATGTTATATTAGAAACCAATGAAAGACTAGCAAAAATTAGAAATACACATTTGATAAGCAATGAAGATTTTAAAAGACTGGGTAGGGGAGGGAAGTCCACATTTAAAATAGGAGGATACACACAGGAAAACCCCAGCACTGGTTAACTGTTAAAATTGATAAGAACACTGATACAGTAGTATCCGTAATTCAGATAGTCATATACTTGGAAATAAGATTCTTGAAATTACCAACTCTTTTAATAAAGAGAAGAAATAAATGCATCTTTGAGGTCATATCCTAAAGAATACAACCCAGAGTTCCCATTTATCAACACCTCTCTCTGCTTCATACCGTATCATCACATTAAAGTTCTGGCGAATGTAACTGCAAAAAAACTGAGAGGTGTGAAGGAGAGAAAAATACATTCAATTCACAGGTGTGCATGTGTTTTTTGGGATGCTGAGGGGCTGAGAAACCAGTCATTATTTCTTGAAGAGATATGAGGTGGGGGGATGTACAACAGGAACAGAGAGGTAAGCAAACGGTTATTTACCAACCCATCAAAAAAATTGGCTTCTGGCAGCTAGAAAAGGGAAGATGCCTGCTGACTATTACCAAAGGTGAACAAATAAACTCAAGTGGCGTTTCAGGTGTGCACCTATGTGTGAAAAGTGAAATGTGGCAGAAAATGTAGAGAAGGGTTTTTCTGCATGACTTGTGGAATCAGTCTTTACTTGGTAGCCCCATCCACATAAAATCAATCTAAATAGCTTGCGCTCACTCATGGACATGTGGTATTCTCTAAGGGTTCTCAAAAGAAAGACACCCCACAAGCAAATCTATAAAAAAAAGATGAACTTTGAATTACAAAAAGCAGAGAGGATGAATTTCAGTGAACATTTCAAACCCACAGAAGTATGTAACAAAAATACAAGGGTAATTCAAAATAAAAAGAATGTGAAGAAACTCGGAAGAAAGTAAGAAGAAAAAGTTTTAACAGGTCTCATTGTATTCTAGATACCAATTACTTCAGAAACCTATAAAGGTACTTCTGATCGTTTACCATGTATAAAATTAAACCTTTCTCAAAACAAAAACCCCAGAAAATAAATTTCTAACTGTGAACTACCTGAAACTTTCTCTGTGATTTTTAAATGTAATTTTTGGTAATAAGCCAGTTTTTTAAAATTTGTATTATACATACTACATCAAATTATCATGTGACATTTCCTCAAAACCACTTAAAATCCTTATTAAACCATAACCAAACATCAACTGTACTGGACTTGGTATGGCAATGTACCAATCTGCCCTTGAACTGTTTAAAAAGCAGCCCCCCTAAACAGAAGGAACCAGCTGTTAACATTCATATTTTTACTAAAAAATCACTCTAATTTTTAAGAACTACAGCTTTCCCTTCTGTCACAGTCTCACACCTCCCATTTCTACAGTAAAAAGATTGATGGAAAACAGGAATATCTTTCCAGTACACTTTCTGCCTTAAAAAAAAACAAAAACAAAACTTAAAAGAAGTCACTAGGAAGCCTCCTGACCTGTCCTCTTTTATTAAAGGGCTGAAGACAGGATCTTCAAAGCCGCATCTGACATTTCATCTTTCTCTCTCCGCCCTTTCCAGATACACTGGAGATACCTTACATGGTTCTTTCTCTATTACAGGGCCTCCTTGTTTTCCAGAATGGGAAAGTCTTAACTGATTTTACGTCTCAGCCTCAAAACTCACACTGACAAAACACAATGCCATTAGGTGTTCAAGTGTGATCGACATCTAATAAAGGGACAATCCTACGGGTATAACCTACTAGCTACCACTTACAAATCGAGAAGATTAAACTAATATCCACCCTTTCGAATCAACAATGTTGCATTCCTACCCACTTTGGTGCTTTTAAACAACTGTGACATCAATTCTATCATTTTTACATCAGTAATCTAAAACGAATGTCTTTTCAAGAACCGATAAATCAATTTTATTAAATACAGACTATCGTTTATATTTAGAAATGTTAAGGTCCTCAAAGTGGAAAAAAAAAAAAAACCCCAAAAAACTCTCCCACAGTTGCATCCCAAACTAAAACGTTTGGTCAAGCATTCCCATCAAATATTTCAAATAAGATTTCCATACCTGTCTTCATCACCATCAACAGGAATAGCTATGCTGAATACAGAGGTGGCGAGACTGTTCATAGGTGTTAACTGAAGGGGGTTTGCCAGGGTATCTGCAACAGGAGGCTTCACAACAGGCTTATTTTCAGCAATGAGAGAAAGTGGTGGTTGAGGTAGGGGTTCTGATTTTCTTCTAGTATCGTCAACTTGCCCGACTAAAGGCTGGGTCTGAGTCTGAAACTGGCTCAGGTCAGACTGCGGTAGACTCGTCGGGGCACTGGCTGTGCCGGGCGCCAAGGGCAGCCCCACGTGCTGGATGCTGCTGCCGCTCCTGCTGACCGGAGGCTGGCTGCAAAGCGGCGGCGCCTGGCCCAGGGGCGCGGGGACATTTGGCATAGTAACAGAAGTGGTCGGCACACTAGGCACGCTGGGAGCGGGCGCGGCTGCAGGCACGTTGGCAACTCCGGGCACCACGGCGAGAGGGCCGCCGGGCACGACCGACGGCGCGCCGCTGCCACCCATCTGCGGCGGAGGCGCGGCCTGCGGCTGCCCGACCCCAGCGGGAACCAGGCCCGACGGCGCCGTGCCTCCCACTGCAGCCGGGGGCACTCCGGCCGGCTGACCGGGCGCGGCCGGTCCTCCGGGCGCGGGGCCCGGCCCAGGGGCCACCGCTTCTCCGGGCAAGGAGGGCGCACCCATCATCTGCGCGCCAGCGGAGGCGGCGTTCTGGCCGGTGCCCGCGGGGAGACCCGCTGCTGCGCCCGCGGAAGAGGGCTGCGCAGGGCTGGGCGGCTGCAGGCCGGCCACGTGCGGCTGCAGGTACTCACTCTGGCCGGCGGGCGGGACGGGCAGCAGATGGCCCGGCGGCATTGGAGGCTGAGGATACGCGAACTGCTGGGGCGGGGGCGCGGTGGCAGCGCCCACGGCCAGGCCGGGCTGCGCCAGGGTTACATTCGTCAGCGGCAGGCCCTGTCCGTTGGGCCCCGGGGGCCCGGCGCCCTGGGCCTGGCTGGGCGGCGGGGCTGCCAACCTCTGCGGCGGCGCGGCCGCGGCTCCCGGGAACAGCGGCAACGAAGCCGAGCTTGGAGCCACAGCCCCACCTACGGGCGGAGGCGGCGGCTGCGGCTGCCCAACGCCAAAACTCTGCGGCGGGGCCGGGGCGGGTTGGCTCATTTTCTCCGACGGGGGTAGCTGTGACACAGCAGTCAAGGAGCTGTCAGTTCCCGAGTCGGGCCCGTGCGCGCCCGGCATGGAGGCCACCACCACCACCACCGACCCTCCGGTGGCGCCCAGGCCACTGTCCCGCTCCGCAGTCTGGTCAAAAGTATTGCTGTGCCTAATGCAATCCCCGGACCGGGTCAGGACGCTGCTATCGGAATCCCGCTCATAGTATTCCATGCACGTCCATCGGCCGCGTCTGTAAGGCTCCCCGCTGCCGTGGTCCAGCTTGATCACGCGAAAACGCGAACTACAAGTGGTGGGGGGCTGTGATGAGGCGGCAGTTCCTGGCGTGGCGGACGGGCCCGTGACCGGGGGAGCGCCGGGGGCCCCTGAGGAGGGGACTGAGGTGGCGGCCGGCGACACGGTGCTGGGCAGCACCCCGGCCACGCTCCGGGCCGAAACGGCTCCTCCTCCGTTGGCCGGAGCGGCTGTCGCGGCCGCCAGCTGTCCGTCCAGGAGGAGGTTGGGGGAGACGGTCCCGGGAGTCTCCGCATCCCCAACATTGTTGAGCGTCTCTTCGGAGGAGCTGCGCTCGCAGACCTCCTCGGGGCCGTAATCCGTGGCCCGAGAAACGTCGAATATCTCGGAAGAAACGTCCTCTGTGCGTGACTCATCCGGGTCGTCCAGGCTTTCGGTGTCCTCGGTGATGCTAGTAGCCACCTGGGCCGTGGTGACACTGGTGATCTGGAAGCAGCTCTTCTTCTTGGCCGGCATCTTGGACATGGTGAGGAAGGCTGGAGGGCAGAGAGGCACGCCGGCTCCTCCGCGATCTTACCGGAAACCAGGAAGGGCAGAACACTGGCCCCCAAAGACAAAAGTCCGCGTCCGTGCAGGGGTCTGAGGCCCGTCGCTGTTAAGAGTCACGGGCTGATCCGGGCGCCGGCCGCTCCGTGAGACATCCTCCTCCCGTTTCCTTATCGGAGTCGGTCTCTTCGGCTCTGGCCCCGTCTCACTCGTGCGGCGGCTCCTCCTTCCTTCTCGCCTCCCGCAGTCGCGGCGCCTCAGTTCAATCCCCCCAGTGGCGGCGAGAGCACGATCCCAGGGGCGGGTCAGCTGCTTCCTCCTCGCGTCTTCGGGCCGCCGTGGTCAATCCAGCTCGGCGCGGTCAGCAGGCCTAGGCTGGGGGTGGGAGTGGGAGGGCGAAGGGGAGGCGGCGGCGGCGTGAGGGGCGGTGCTGCCCCGCTCCGACTCTTGGAACCAGTGCCGGCGTCAGCTCCGGGCTCTCGGACGCCGAGGACAGCAGGAGCAGGAGTGGCGAGTCCGGAGCCAGGGATTCCTGATTCAGCCAGGAGCCGCGGGCGGGTGGCGAGCTTCGGCACGGGCGGGCGGCCCTCCCTCCCCGGCTCTAGCCGGAGCTCAGCCCCAGGGACATGTCGACTGCCTCAGGCGGAAACCTGCTCCGGGGGAGGGGAAAGCCGGCTCGGTCCTCCCCTACACAGGGGGAGCCACCCCCGCGGGCGGGCGGTGGCGGCGGTCTCGGCCTTCCCCTCGCGGCTCCTCAGAGTGAGGGGCGGCGGCCGGCAGGCCGGCTAGCGGCGGCGCGCCGGCTGTGTGAGGTAGCTGCGGTGGCTTCTTTGATTCTTCCTCGGTGCGCCCGGTTCGCAGGCCCTGGAGAAACTGAAATTCAAACTGCTGAAGCGGCGGCTGCAGCTCCCTCCCCTCGGCCAAGATGGGGCTGAAATGGCCGCGCCAGGGATGCTGGGAGGAGCAGCAGCCCCGCTGCCGCCGCCGCTGCCGACTAAAATGCCGCCGCTGCCGCAGCCACCGCCAGCGCCGCAGCCGCCGCCGTTCCGTGACGCACCGGCGTCGTGACGTCACCGCCCCGCCCCCTCCGGTTTCCTGCAGCGTTTCGCGTGGAGGCGGGGGGGGGGGTAGTGGGCGGGGCTAAAGGTTAAAAACGGGGAGCGGTTTTTTTTTTCAATTTAAAATTTTTTTTTAATTTAAATTTTGCCCTGTAGGTCTTTAAGAGTTGAAGAACTAAAGACTCTTAAATTCCAACTCTAGGAAAACTTACAGCCGCGTCAATTGAAGGTTTTTTTTATCGTTTTATTCCGAGACATTGGAAGACTGGAGGTCATGTGCTTGCTATGTCTAATGTTTAGCAAAATCTTAGTGAAAGGAGGCGATAGGAATGGAGGTTGGGGGATTTATCTAGGATAAAGAGGGAGACGTCTGGAGGAACCGAATCACTTATAAAAAGCCTTTCCTGAAAATGAATGATATCCACTATAGTCAGAAGAGTGAAATGTTGAGAGAAATGGGGACGATTAACCAAGAATAGCAAGCCAGATTGAGTCAGCCAGAAATTTTGTCTCCAACAATGGCATCAGGAGATGGTTACTTGCCCAGGATGAGGTCAGTTTAAAAAAAGATTAGAGGTTACCAACATATTCCTAATTTTCCTGAGTTTGTTTTGATTCCAGAATTGAAGAGTTCGTTTAAACATCTTGAGACTGTTTTTACTTTCAGCATGAAATCAGCTTATGGGCTCCATAAATGTAGAACCTACTGCGTTAAATAGTTGTAGTTCTTTCTTTTGTTTATTCTGAAACTCTTAGTTAGAGCCAGAGTGTTAGATGGTTTGGATTGGGCCATGAACAATCAGAGCAAGTTAGCACTCTTTCATGTCCAGAAAGCAGCTATGCAAGTACTGGAGAACTTACCAACATTTAGTTACTCTCTGGCAAAAGAAAATGGTAATGTCATTCTTTTAAATAGTTAAAAAAAAAAAAGAGGAAGGTGGCTCTTTGACGCATCGTTTAGGTAAAATCTAAAGTGTCTTGATGGAATTCAAAGTTTAATATCTATTACAGCTTTAGCACTCATATCATGACTGACATAAATCAAGGTAATCATTGTATTCAGTTCTCTAATCTTTGAAGAATAGAAATATTTTTATCCCAAAGGATCTTTTGATAATTTAAAATTTCAGAGAACTTTTTAGGTCATTAGTTGAAAATAATATACAAGGATACATCTACATCATTAAACTTTAGGAGAAATTATGTATTGCGAATACAAGTGACTGAGGTCAGGATGTGAAATAAGACCACGTAATAAAATCCCTGCTTCTTAAGGGGGTGGGAGAGAGTAAAGGAACCAAGGGTAACATGCTGCTGCTATTGTGGCGAAAATAGCTAATGGAATGTTTCATTACTAAATCTGTAATTTCAGTAGTTGTTAGAGTTTCCCATCAATAAGTTAGATCAACTGGTTGCATCAAATGTGAGTTTATAAAAACTTATCTTCATTTTGGATTGATTTACTAGATTGTTAAAAGTAATGATCAATGGGTGATATTGCATGTGCAGCTTTTGGAAAAGTAAATATTGTATGCCTGCTTGTCCTATTATGTTATATTATCAACTTCATATATATATGTGTGTGTATCAGTTCAGTTCAGTCACTCAGTCGTGTCCAACTCTTTGCAGCCCCATGGACTGCAGCATGCCAGGCCTCCCCGTCCATCACCAACTTCTGGAGCTTACTCAGACTCATGGCCATTGAGTTGGTGATGCCATCCCACCATCTCATCCTCTGTCGTCCCCTTCTCCTCTCGCCTTCAATCTTTCCCAGCATCAGGGTCTTTTCAAATGAGTCAGTTCTTTGCATCAGGTGGCCAAAGTATTAGAGTTTCAGTTTCAGCATCAGTCCTTCCAATGAACACTCTGTACTGATCTCCTTTAGGATGGACTGGTTGGATCTCCTTACAGTCCAAGGGACTCTCAAGAGTCTTCTCCAACACCACAGTTCAAAAGCATCAATTCTTCAGCGCTCAGCTTTCTTTAAAGGCCAACTCGCCCGTCATCCATACATGACTACTGTAAAAACCATAGCCTTGACTAGACAGACCTTTCTTGGCAATGTAATGTCTCTGCTTTTTAATATGCTGTCTAGGTTGGTCATAACTTTCCTTACAAGGAGTAAGTGTCTTTTAATTTCATGGCTGCAATCACCATCTGCAGTGATTTTGGAGCCCAGAAAAATGAAGTCAGCCACTGTTTCCACTGTTTCCCCATCTATTTGCCATGAAGTGATGGGACTGGATGCCATGATCTTAATTTTCTGAATGTTGAGCTTTAAGCCAACTTTTTCATGCTCCTCTTTGACTTTCATCAAGAGGCTCTTTAGTTCTTCTTCACTTTCTGCCATAAGGGTGGTGTCATCTGCATATCTGAGGTTATTGATATTTCTCCCCAGCAGTCTTGATTCCAGCTTGTGCTTTATCCAGCCCAGCATTTCTCATGATGTACAAGACGGTAAAGCATCTGCCCACAATGCAGGAGACCTGGGTTCGATCCCCAGGTCAGGAAGATCCCCTGGAGAAGGAAATGGCAACCCACTCCAGTACTCTTGCCTAGAAAATTCCATGGATGGAGGAGCCTGGTGGGCTACAGTCCATGGGGTCGCAAAGAGTCAGACACGACTGAGCGACTTTTTACTTCACTTCATACTGCATATAAGTTAAATAAGCAGGGTGACAATATACAGCCTTGACATACTCCTTTTCCTATTTGAACCAGTCTGTTGTTCCATATCCAGTTCTAACTATTGCTTCCTGACCTGCATACAGATTTCTCAAGAGACAGGTCAAGTGGTCTGGTATTCCCATCTCTTTCAGAATTTTCCACAGTTTATTGTGATCCACAATTTATTTATTTGGCTGTGTCAGGCCTTAGTTGTGGTGCTTGGACTTGGTTGCCCCATGGTATGTAGACTCTTAGTTCCTGGACCAGGGATTGAACCCATGTCCTCTGCATTGGAAGGTGGATTCTTAACCACTGGACCATCAGGGGAATCCTACATCAATTTCTTGATTGCTTGTTATCATACTCTTACATTTAAAGGAAACATTTAAGATGTTAAGTAATCCATAAGACTATTTCTCCTTAAAAGATATTTTATGAAATGAAAGGGATGACAAAGACAACTTAGAAGACATCAGTAATGGGCTATATTTCTAGTAAGGATAGAGTTAAAGATGTTAAAGACATCTTAGCAAAAAAATAAGATTTATAAAGTTAAAATTTGTATTTGTTGTGTGTTTAAACTAATAATATAGTTAGTTCTCTTATTAATATAGTTAATATAGTTCTCTTGAAAGTAAGTTTTCCAAAAGCTTTTAAGGCCCTAGCTTCTTTTATACATTTTCTATTTTAAAATGTAAGGAATTCATTGCATAACATTTCTATTAAAAAATGATAAGAATTATGCTTTATGTAAATAAGTTTGAAACTTTATATAGAAAAAAAAATCATATAACTATGATGAAACTACAAAAAGCTATGTAATTTCTGGTTGGCCCATGAAAAATTAAAAGCCAACATGTAACTAAAAGCAGGATACACATGCAAGTATGTATGTGTGTGTTGGGGCGGGGGGCAGGGGGTGGCTTCCCGGGTGGCTCAGTGGTAAAGAATCTTCCTGCCAATGCAGGACACATGGGTTCAATCCCTGGCTTGGGAAGATCCCCTGGAGAAAAAAATGGCAACCCAATCTGATATTCTTGCTTGGGAAATCCGATGGACAGAGGACCTGGTGGGCTATAGTCCATGGGGTTGCAAAAGAGTCAGACACGACTTAGTGACTAAACAACAACAAATGTGTGTGTGTGTGTGTGTGTGTGTGTGTGTGTGTGTAAAGTTCATAATAAGTAACTTGGTAATATAACTCACTGGAACTGGGAAGCTCCCTGGAGTACCAAAACTCAAGACTAGCTGTATTAAGCCAACTATCCTTGTTTGTTGCCTGACCCAGAAACTGCAGGTGGAAACTGTGGGAATCCTTGGTTACTGCTCTAGCACGTCCAACTTGATTGTTCTGTGCTTAATTCTTCCCTCAAAGACTTAATTTGAAGCAATGTATGAGAAGCACATTTAGGAAGAACAATGCAGGGGGAAAAATGACTTAGAAACTAAGGCGTATTTCCATTGATTGGGAAAAAGCAAAACAAAACACAAAACAATTATGGCAGAAAGATTTTTTCATCATGTGAGAGCATCATACCCCCAAATTTTACTAGGTTATCATCTACCCTTATCAATTTGCTGTTCAGTTGCTAAGTCATGTCTGACTCTTTGGGATACCATGGACTGCAGCACGCCAAGCTTCCCTGTCCTTCACTATTTCCCTGAGTTTGCTCAAACTCATGTCCATTGAATCAGTGATGCCATCCTACCATCTCATCCTCTGTCATCCCCTTCTTCTCCTGCCTTCCATCTTTCCTAGCATCAGGGTCTTTTCCAATGAGTTGGCTCTTCACATCAGGTGGCCAAAGTATTGGAGTTTCAGCTTCAGCATGAATGCTTCCAATGACTATTCAGAGTTGATTTCCTTTAGGACTGACTTATTTGATCTCCTTGCAGTTTAAGGGACTGCACCACAATTTGAAAGCATTGATTCCCAGATGGAAAACTATTTTATAGTCACAAGATCCTGGGATGTAAACCAGAGATACTCAAGAAAACCTGACTTTTTTTTTTCAATGAATGAATATTATATTTAAAATAGTAATAGTACATAATGTAA
The DNA here is from genome assembly GCF_033118175.1 of Dama dama. Taxonomy (NCBI): domain Eukaryota; kingdom Metazoa; phylum Chordata; class Mammalia; order Artiodactyla; family Cervidae; genus Dama; species Dama dama. The sequence continues at coordinate 4,380,655 of NC_083699.1, read as the reverse complement.
ACACTCTAGGATAGAGAAAAGAAAGCAATACTTTCATTAAAATGAAGCAACTGCCTAGATAAAGAGAAGTAACTCTTTAGAATTAATACTACCAGTCAGACAGTGGCATTTATTGAGCATTATCTTATGTGAATTAGGAATTGGATGATGTGTATTCCAGCAAAGAAATTTTTCTGGAATTTAGAAATAACATGTATTTATTTTCTATACTAAAAAAGTTTTTTGTTTTTTTTTTCCTTGACTGCACCATGCAGCATGTGATACCTTAGTTCCTGACTAAGGATCAAACCTGCGCCTCCTACAGTGGAAGCACAAGAGTCTTAACTACTGCACTGCCAGGGAAGTCCCTATTTCTATAATTTTATTACTAAATTGTTAGAAAAACACAAAGTGGAGGACTAATTTTCAGGTTCCAAGAGCATTCGTTGGAAATAAATATTGGTTGTCTAAATAATAAGTACTTCATTTATTACTATGATTTACCTTGGGTCTCGTTTCTGGAATAATATCTTGTTAATAACCCCTTACAGTGAGGCTATTTTATACTATTTTCCAAAAAGGAAAAAAAAAAAAATGTAACAGAAGAGGACTAAGGCTAGTGAAATTCCATGAATACTTTTATAAAGAAAAATATAATCTGATAATCTGAGATGTACAAACTTTGAGGACAAAGTATGTAAAATTTTCACATTTAAGAAAATTTCTTAGATACTCTTATAAAGTTTGATATACTAGCAAACAATGATGTCCTTTTTTTAATAGTGAAGATTTCCTTGAGTCCCAAAGATCTTTGAAGTTCAGGCAAAATATAGCAATTTGGTGAAAGAAAAGGGTGCATCCTGAACTAAATAATAAATATCCTATTAAAGCCTATTTTCTTTTATTATGGAACTTAATTTAGAATCCAAAACATTAATTCTGTGGTTTTGAAATCTAGCTTAAATAAGAAAATCTATTAATGACTATATCCCCTGCCACCATTTTTTTTTTAAACATTATGTTACCACTTGGAATAAAATTAATCTACGTTGTCTAATTGGAGAGAACTTGAGATCAAGAGTAATCTCCAGTTTTGCTATCAATTTGTTCTGTGATTGCTGAGAAGTCTTTATTAATCCCTCAGTTTCCCTAAAAAGAAGCAACATTGTGGTAAAGGGGTGTTAAACTTACAACCCCAGAGAAAGAATGGATGGGAAAAGTACTACACGTAGCACTGTTTCGGCGTCTTTGGGAAGATAGTATCTTTGGCATCTTTGGGAATGTGATGCTATTGGTATTAATAGTTTCAATACAATTTGTTAATTAAAAACAAAGTTATGAGGTGTACATGATTTTAGGAAGAAGATGTATTCTGTCATAGATGAGCTATTTATTTACAAACATTTACTAGCATATCCTTTGGTATGTGCATCATCACCGTCTATTCTGTCCCTGTGTATATGAAGTTGGTATATGCACAGTTGTGATTATGTATCATTTCAAGTGATGATATACCTATAATTTTAAGTTATGACTTTAACACTCACAAAAGAACATTGAAAGACATTGCCAGTTTCTAGACTTCTGGGTTATAGTTCCCTCTGTATTTTAATATTATCATCTTACAAAGTTTTTTTTTTAAATATGTTTTGAGTAGAAACTTACATACATGTTATTTGGATGTAAAGGATGGTATAAGTGTTTCCAATAGTCATGTATGGATGTAAGAGTTAGACTATAAAGAAAGCTGAGTGCTGCAGAATTGATGCTTTTGAACTGTGGTGTTGGAGAAGACTCTTGAGAGTCCCTTGGACTGCAAGGAGATCCAACCAGTCCATCCTAAAGCAGATCTGTCCTGGGTGTTCATTGGAAGGACTGATGTTGAAGCTGAAACTGCAATACTTTGGCCACCTGATGCAAAGAGCTGACTCATCTGAAAAGACCCTGATGCTGGGAAAGATTGAGGGCAGGAGGAGAAGGGGACAACAGAGGACGAGACGGTTGGATGGCATCACCAATTCAATAGACGTGGGTTTGGGTAGACTCCGGCAGTTGGTGATGGACAGGGAGGCCTGGCCTTCTGCAGTTCATGGGGTCGCAAAGAGTTGGACACGGCTGAGCGACTGAACTGAACTGAACTGAAGTGTTGTTGGCTAATAATCTGATGGTCATTCTAACCTGGCTGATGGGACTACTTTTAATTTAAAGGAACAAAAGGTTGAAAGGCACAGCTGGAATCTTGACTACTTTGTATTTGAAGTTATGTTTTAATTCAAAACTAACTAGTTCTTTAGTCACTGGGAACAAAACACTTTTAGCATTTAACTTTAGAATACTTGAAATCCAAATTTGACAGCATTCATTCTCATTAAAAGCTCAACTCATGATCCATGTTTGTACAAGGATTTGTGTGTTACTTAAAATGTCCATGTAACAAGCTGCTTCTCTGCAAATTAATACTTCTCTTTCCATCTGTTGCCTAAGATCTTTGGGAAAGAAGGGAAATAGGGGAAAAGAGCAAAATCAAGGTGAAATGCTAACCGAAAGGTCATTCCAGTTATGGCTGTCAAATCCCTAATGAATAATCATAATACTGTTATTGTGGCATCCATTTGGAGGTGCTTACCTATTTTTAAACTAAGTTGACCAGATACAAATGTATTTTCATCTTCAAATATTTAGGATATTTTCTCCATCTTCTCCCTGTCTTTTTTGGATCTCGATACTAATTTCTCTTTTTTTTTGCATATTGCATACATTCATTCACTGACTGATCTAATTCTAGATTTTTTGTTTATAAAATTTTCAGTCTTATTTGCTGTATAGGTACTCTGTCAATACAGCGGTTCTACCCTTGGAGGAAAAGATAATCAACCTTTTCCACAAAAATGCATATTTTCAAGAAAGAGAAATTATGTGGTAATGATTCATTCACATTATCCAAGTATTCTCCACTGAATTTCTTTCAGCTTAATTTCTATGCTTAAATAGTTGTGCTTTTTAATATTTCATCTGAAATATTATATTTTGATGGTAGAAAAAAAATCTCCTGGTAGCATTAGCCTTATATTTTGAACAAACAGCTTTAAAGATTTTTTTTTTTTTTTTTTTGACATGGACCATTGTTTAAAGCCTTCATTGAATTTGTTACAACATTGCCTCTGTCTTATGTTTTGTTTTTTATGGCTGTTAGGCAGGTAGGATCTTAGTTCCCTGGGCAGGAATGGAACCTGTATCCCCTGCGTTGGAAGGCCAAGTCTTAACATTGGACCACCAGGGAGGTCCCTGAATAAACAGCTTTAAATATCTATTTGTTTCTTTATTCAAAAAATATTTAGAAGCCCACTATATGCTGGCCTCTTCTCTAGACTTGGAGAAAACACTTATGAATTAGACTAGAAAAGGAAAGTCCCTTGTTCTAAAGGTCTTATGTTTTAACAGGGAAACAGACACTGAAAAGCAAAAAAAAAAAGTTGTAATTTCAAATATTTATAAGTGTGAAGAAGAAGGAAAACAATCATGGAAGGTGGGAGCCAGGGCACCTTAGGTGTGTGGCAGGTGGGCCTGTGGAAAGACTCTCTTGAGTCAAGGGCAAGCTCATTGTCAATAGCCAGCATTTAAGGAGGAGAGACAGGTGCAGACAATGACCCTGAGGGGGAAACCAGTGTGTGGTGGAGAGGGAGCGGGAAGCATCTGCAGGGAGCAGGGGCCAAGCCAAAAAACTTGTATTTTATTTTAAATATAAACAAAAGCCACGGGAGGGTTGTATGCAGAGGATTAATGTAACCTGATTTACATTTAAAAAGAACCCTTTTTGTTTTCTTAATCTCTCATAGTTTAGAATATGTTGTATATTAGGTTTAGACAAAGCTAAGCTTTTCATTATATAGTCAAAGACAAGTTTATAGGGCTATCATATTGTGTCATACCAAAGTGGTAGAAATATCTAACAATCTACATGACAGTTCTTATATAGAGATTTAATAACTTTATATCAAAATGAAAGGTTAATACTCATAAGAGAGAAATCTTTTTCTCAATGAAACCCTAACTAACTTAATTGCAGTGATTTTGATTACTCAAGAAGAATGTGAAATGCCCCATATAAAGAAAACGAAACCTCTAAACAATGGTGAAAAAAGTTGCATTTTGCTTAAATGCAACATTAGATAAGTGTGATAGGACCACCTGACAAGAAGAACTTCTAACAAGTAGAGCTAATTTTAGGGAGGCTCAGAAGTGAGCCTCATTTTTCCAATGGGATAAAAATATCCATAGATAAATCTAGGGATACTTTGAAGTAATCGGTGAGTCGTAAAAGAGCCACAGAGGAGGAACCATTCAGGAAGAGGTAGGAGGCAAGGCCACACATTTTGGTATTGCTGGGTTTACTTTCTTTAAGAGATGACTACCTGATTTCCCTTTAGGGAGTTTTACTTGGTTTCATGGGCTATTTCTTCTCTGGCAAGAGAACACTAAGATAGCGTTCTTTAAAGCAGTTTCACTCTGGTGTATTAGTGGCCACAGCTGGCCTGGCCACTTTCTTCACCCCTTCGTTTGTCTTCTCCCGATTCCAGTCCTTTGTGTAAGAAGGTTAAATTAATTCTTACCATGCATTTGAAAGGCACACAGTCGTGTCGACTCTTTGCGACCTCATGGACTATACAGTCCGTGGAATTCTCCAGGCCAGAATACTGGAGTGGGTAAACCTTTCCCTTCTCCAGGGAATCTTCCCAACCCAGGTCTCCCGCATAGTAGGCTGATTCTTAAACCAGCTGAGCCCCAAGGGAAGCCCCTTACTATGCGTGCACGTGTGCTAAATCGCTTTGGTTTTGTCTGACTCTTGGCGACCCTATGAACTGTAGCCCTCCAGGCTCTTCTCTGTCCAGGGGATTCTCCAGGCAAGAATACTGCAGTGGGTTGCCATGCCCTCCTCCAGGGGATCTTCCTGTCCAGGGATCCAACCCACCCCCACCCCCATCTCTTACATCTCCGGTGCTGTTGGCAGGAGGGTTCTCCACCACTAGCGCCACTGGGATGCTCCCTTTCTTACCATGGTGGACTCCAAAATAGGGCCGTCATGTCAGAGTGCTTCCACTGAGATAGATGCACAGGCCTATGGAATACACAAAGTGCACCTGTCTTCCTAACTGAACACGGGAGAAGAAACACCTAGATGTTTTGCACTAATAGGCCCCTGTGTAAATGTGAACACACTGGTATAAATTCCAAACAAAAAGGAAAAAGAAAGCCTGCTTACCTTATCCAATACTTTTGAAACATACTATTTGTTATTTGATGGCAGTTTTTTTGTTGATTGAATAAAGAAATGGCAATCCACTCCAATGTTCTTGCCTGGAAAATCCCATAGATGGAGGAGCCAAGTGAGCTATGGTTCATGGAGTCACAAAGAGTTGGATGCAACTGAGCAACTAACACTTTTTGTTTATTGAATTTAAGATGTAGATCATAATGATTTGACTTGCATCATGAAATGATTACCATAGTAAGTTTTGTGATCCTCCATCATCTCTCATAGAATTTGGTGTTTTAGAAAGTATGATTATAAAGAAATAAGACTAAAAAGAGGGAACTATAGTCAATATTTTGTAATAATCTATAAGGGAAAAGAATCTGAAAAAAAATGTTTAAGAGCAGAAAAAACAAGACTAAAAAGAGAAAAAGGGTAGTATGCCAAGGTTATCATGTAAATTCTTTAAAAGGATTTCACATGTTTCAGTGTGGCATTTTTGTTAAATATTCTGAAACTCTTAAATGTTTTCACAATTTAATTTTGAAGCTTATGAATATTGATCAAGTTCAGTTCAGTCGCTCAGTCGTGTCCGACTCTTTGCAACCCCATGAACTGCAGCACACCAGGCCTCCCTGTCCATCACCAACTCCTGAAGTCCACCCAAACCCATGTCCATTGAGTTGGTGATGCCATCCAACCATCTCATCCTCTGTTGTCCCCTTCTTTTCCTGCCCTCAATCTTTCCCAGTATCAGGGTCTTTTCAGATGAGTCAGCTCTTTGCATCAGGTGGCCAAAGTATTGCAGTTTCAGCTTCAACATCAGTCCTTCCGATGAACACCCAGGACTGATCTGCTTTAGGATGGACTGGTTGGATCTCCTTGCAGTCCAAGAGACTCTCAAGAGTCTTCTCCAACACCACAGTTCAAAAGCATCAATTCTTCAGCGCTCAGCTTTCTTTATAGTCCAACTCTCACGTCCATACATACAAAACCACAGCCTTGATGAGATGGACCTTTGTTGACAATGTAATATCTCTGCTTTTTAATATGCTGTCTAGGTTGGTCATAACGTTCCTTCCAAAGAGTAAGCGTCTTTTAATTTCATGGCTGCAATCACCATCTGCAGTGATTTTGGAGCCAAGAAAAATAAAGTCAGCCACTGTTTCCACTGTTTCCCCATCTATTTGCCATGAAGTGATGGGACCAGATGCCATGATCTTAGTTTTCTGAATGTTTAGTTTTACGCCAGCTTTTTCACTCTCCTCTTTGACTTTCATCAAGAGGCTCTTTAGTTCCTCTTTCCTTTCTTCCATAAGGGTGGTGTCATCTACACATACGAGGTTATTGATATTTCTCCCGGCAATCTTGATTCCAGCTTATGCTTCATCCAGCCCAGCGTTTCTCATGATGTACTCTGCATATAAGTTAAATAAGCAGGGTGACAATATACAGCCTTGACATACTCCTTTTCCTATTTGGAACCAGTCTGTTGTTCCATGTCCAGTTCTAACTGTTGCTTCTTGACCTGCATATAGGTTTCTCAGGAGGCAGGTCAGGTGGTCTGGTATTCCTATCTCTTTCAGAATTTTCCACAGTTTATTGTGATCCACACAGTCAAAGGCTTTGGCATAGTCAATAAAGCAGAAATAGATGTTTTTTCTGGAACTCTCTTGCTTTTTCAGTGATCCAGCAGATGTTGGTAATTTGATCTCTGGTTCCTCTGCCTTTTCTAAAACCAGCTTGAATATTGACTAAATTACTCTACAATAACACTGTTATTAGTGGAAAAAAGTCACCCAGACTCTTTAGCCTACCCTATTAATGAATTTTACATTGGTTTACTTCTATTTTCAGTAATCAAAACCATTTTTAAAAAATTTATTTATTTTTTAATTGCAGGATAATTGCTGTACAGGATTTTGTTGTTTTCTGGAGCTGGTGATAAATAACCTGCCTACCAATGCAGGAGACATAAAACCATTTTAAAAATGAACATTTGTCATTATTTGATATTTTAAAAATGATGGTGGAATATCAGGTTAAAAAACATTAAACAAAATTGTATCTCATCTTTGGGATAAAATTACATGTACACATAGGATAAGAATTTGGGGGAAAATATATCTTTACTTGGTGACTATCTCTGGATGATGAGATTATAGGCTTTTTTGTTTAATTTTTAAAAATAGTTTCCAAATTTTCTGCAATGATCACATGCAATTTTCATCTGAGTGTATTACTATTATATTTTAAAAATGTATTCACACACGTTACCTAAACCAAGAGACTTAAGAAAGGTATAAGAAGATATGAGACAATAATTTTACTTATGTGTTAAACGGAACTTCATAATTGCTGTCCAAAGACAAATTGCCCCTCATGAGCACTATATATTTGAATGCCATCAGAAGATAATAGTAGGAATGATTACTGCTTTTCCAGATGAATTAAATTAATGCAGAAACATTTTACAGAACAAGCTTACGAGATAAAAAAGGAATTCAAAAAGGAATTAAAAGGACATGAATGGAAAAATATTTAAAATACAAGAAGTAAAGCTGAATACAACTGGTGTGTCAGGACACCTTTGTTATTGTATGCGCTGCAGCTTGCTTTCTGTCTAGCTATGTGTCCTTGCACAGGTCATAACCTCTTTGGGTCTCATATTCTTTATCTGTAAAATAATCAGGTTGAATGAGAGGACTATTTTTGGTTTTGATGACTTTTTGGTTTTAAGATTTTATAAATCTAGACTTCCAAAAAACAAGATTGGAGCCTTGGTTTTGCATGCAACAGCCAACATATACATGGGTCCACAAAACATTTTTGCTTTAGCGTTTGTCCTGTTGTTCAGTTGCTAAATTGTGTCTGACTCGTTGCAGTCCCATGGACTGCAGCACACCAGGCTCCTTTGTCCTTCACTATCTCTCTGCTTTTTCACCACCAGACACATCCACAACCTAGCATCATTTCTGCTTTGGCCCATCTGATTCATTCTTTCTGGAGCTATCAGTAACTGCCCTCTGCTCTTCCCCAGTAGGATATTGGACCCCTCTGACCTGGGGGACTTAGCTTCCAATGTCATATGTTTTGTCTCTTCATACTGTTCATGGTGTTCTCCAGGTAAAAATACTGGAGTGGATTGCCATTCCCTCCGCCAGTGGACCACATTTTGTCAGAACTCTTCACTATGACCTGTCTGTCCTGGGTGGCCCTGCTCGGCATGGCTCATAACTTCATTGAATTCCACGAGCCACTTTGCTGAGACAAGGCTATGATCCATGAAAGGGTGCTTTAGCTTTGGCAACACTCGAATATGCTAGTTGTTGGCTGATTCCCTCAAGGTACCCTCCTGAATCAGGACTTATGCACTCTCTGTACCTTCTGCTCCTTCTCTGAGATATTTGCATAATTCCTTCACCTTCTTCAAATCTTTGCTCAAATGTTACCTTTTCAGTGTGACTACCCTGACTATTTAAAACCATAAGCTCCTCCCACATCTATCCCTGTTTCCTGCTTTGTTTTTCTCTATTGTACTTATTACCTTCTAATATATTATGTTATTTACTTCTTTTATTTATTGTCTATCTTCCCACACTAAAATGAAAAGGGGAGAGGGCAAAGTCTTTAACCTGTCTTCTTCATTCTTATATTTCCAAGATCTATAATAGAGCCTGGCACATATTAGATTCTCAGTAAATAATGTATAAAAAAATTAATTTTCCATTTTTATAATGTCCTACAGTTTCATTCAGTATTATGAAAATAAAACAATATGCCTAAAATCATGGAACAGTGGGAAATTCCCTGAATAACATGTATCTTTAAAAGAAAAAAATTTTAATTAGATAAAGGTTTTTATTGAAGCAATTTTAATTTTTGCAGAAAATTCAGAAGATATGCAAGCTATATATATTGAATCATATGTAGAAGTCCTTGAGAGTATAGCATCTTTAGTATTCTGTAGAAAACAGAAGGTTGAAATTTTGATCAAGAATACACATTCCTTTGATGATAGCCATTCTTAATCATATTTAACTCAAGGCACATTGAAATGTTTTAAATATTTGGTATAATAGTTTAGTTTAAATAGCATTTCCTTTACATAGAAAAATTTAATAAATAGAATCACTCTAGGGGTTAAAAAGTCCTTATTTAGTTTTTAAAATATAGATCTTATAGACATGTCACTATAGTAACAAACATTGGAAAAACAAGTCTATTTTGAATTCATAAAGTCTAAGTGTTATGGATTAATGAATACCTAGACTAAAAAAAATGTCTTTTTTATAGACTCCTTGGGATTTGTTTTCTTCATGTTTGGTTTGGCTGCTTTCATTTACATACTTGTTCTCATTAGGGTTTCAATTTCAGAGCTGGCCTCACTCTGCAATGGGAACAAATGTCTCGCCACGTGATACCAACTTTCCATTACATCCTGAAGCATTTGCAGTCCCAGAGGCAAAGAATTTATGGTTGGTACATGAGAGATGGAACTGACACATAAAAGAAGCCAAATTTGAAAACATTTTTTCTCAGTGCCAATATAGTTTTAATATAATGAGAACTCAGGATAATCATCTAAAGACCAAAAATGAATCATTGTTAAAACACTGTTTTGGGCATAAAATAGCTAATGTTTCTAGTTGGCTGATAATTTTCATAGCAACCATGGTATTTGGCATGTCCTAAACACCTTTCATTAGAGGCCTTCAGACCTCTTCGAAGCAGTTCATTATACTCTGAAACAGTTGTGAGAATAAGAGAGAATAATCCACAAGTTTTACTGATATTCTGCAGCTGTGTTGAGGGCATCACATGGCAAATATTGCAAATGAACTATGAGATTTCTCAGTAACTCTCTAGTCAAGTAGGGAATGGAGTAGACTCAGCAAGAGACATTCAGAATAAGTACTGAAAGTCAAGTCCCACATTAGAGTTTGGTCAGAATTCCAAACTTAATTGTTTTATTCTTTTTTAAACGTTAAAGTATATGAATTGTTTTAGTCTTAAAAAATAAATAAGTAGATGGATCATGGAGGCTATTTCAATAGCAGGGTCACTATTAATATCCATAAAAATAACAAGGCACCATACTTCCAAGGAGTTCTATATACTTCCCATTTCTCTTTATTCCTTACTATGTTTTAGAGGTTTTTTGGTGGCAAGTATTATTTTAGTTTGACTAGAAAATCAAGGGAAAAGAGTATCGAGAATCGCAGTCAATAACTGTAAGAACTGATTATGTAACTGTTCACATCTCTGATCATACCTTGCACTCATTTTACACTTTATGGGTGTTAAACTCTTGCCATGTATCATATCATTTCACCCTTATAACTATGTATCTATGACTTTGGGCAAGTCATTCAGCCCATGGCCATGCTTCCCATTTTTTTTTTTTTTCATTTATCTTTATTAGTTGGAGGCTAATGACTTTACAATACTGTAGTGGTTTTTGTCATACATTGACATGAATCAGCCATGGATTTACATGTATTCCCCATCCCGATCCCCCCTCCCGCCTCCCTCTCTACCCGATCCCTCTGGGTCTTCCCTGTGCACCGGGCCCGAGCACTTGTCTCATGCATCCAGCCTGGGCTGGTGATCTGTTTCACTATAGATAATATACATGTTTCGATGCTGTTCTCTCGAAACATCCCACCCTCGCCTTCTCCCACAGAGTCCAAAATTCTGTTCTGTACATCTGTGTCTCTTTTTCTGTTTTGCATATAGGGATATCATTACCATCTTTCTAAACTCCATATATATGTGTTAGTATGCTGTAATGTTCTTTATCTTTCTGGCTTACTTCACTCTGTATAAGGGGCTCCAGTTTCATCCATCTCATTAGAACTGATTCAAATGAATTATTTTTAATGGCTGAGTAATATTCCATGGTGTATATATACCATGCTTCCCATTTTTACCAAATGGGCTGCATTTAACAGATACCCTTAACTAAGTCTACAGGAATGTTCCAGAATTAATAATAGAGTAGTCCAATGCATTATGAACTCTTTAAAAAAAAGGTATTATTATAAGTGGAAAGTATTATTATTTATCTAACTTGGGAAACTGAAATTTAGAGAGACCAAGTGAGTTGACCTTAAGCATTTAACCACATTAGTCCCAAGAAACACATAGAACCAAGGATTAACATGTTTATATTTTATAACTTAGGTAAAAAGCATGAGCTCTTATTACAAAGGGCAAAATATTGCCTCTTAAGTGGAAGATAGTACTTTGCAAAAACATAAACAAATATTTATTCTGAACCATGAACTAACCAATTTTATTTAAATGTATCAAACTGAATATGATTTCATCAGTTATTGATCAACATTCAGGCTACATACATAGGACAGCTGATGACAAAATCAGTTTATTTAAGGGACTTCCCTGGTGGCCTAGTGACTAAGACTCCACACTCCCACCGCAGGGGGCCTGGGCTTGATCCCTGGTCAGGGAACTAGATCCCACATGCTGCAATGAAGATCAAAGATCCTGTGTGCCACACCTAAGACCCTACATACCCAAATAGATAAATTAATTTAAAAAACAAGTATAAAAAAAAAACATTTATTTGAAAAGATACCCAGTTTGGGCACCTACAAAATTATTTGTAGATGATTACAGAATTATCCTGTGATTATTCTGAATTACATACACTGAAAGGAGAAATAGGTAATATTTTTGATAAAAATAGTATTTCCAGATGTGTATATACATAATCAGAATAATATTTCATATGTAATAGTTAACTTCACCTGTGATTATAGCCTTACCAGAGAGTTACCATATATATTGGATGTTTATGTCTCAGTTTGAATGACATGATATTCTCTAGTTTCTAAATTATTATTCTCTTTAAAATGTATTGTTACCCAAAACTACAGGGCTAAAAGATTATTTGCATTTACTAAACATTGCTAACATTCTCAAATGATCATTTTAAATTATTTTATTTAAAATTTTTTTATAATGGAGAATTCCAGTATATATAAAAGTAGAAAGAATTGTATAACAAGAGACAACAATTGCATATTTAGCAGGGTTCCTTGAAAATGGAGAAAAAGTGAGAACAGAGAGAGATGGAAAAGAATAAGTGTTTAGCACGTGCCAGGCAGTGTGGTAAATGCTTAAATGTGTCTTCATGGAATTTCTACAGCAACGCTACTGGATAAGCATTATCACCTCTTGTTTGGAGATGAAGATGTTCAGCCTGAGAGAGATTGAGGGTTTCCTCAGGGGTTGAGAATCAGAGCCACATTTGAACTGGATCTGGGTGCCCCTTGGGTCCATGTTCTCGCCATGGCTCCATTTGGTAATTTATCAACCACCAGATTAGATGTTCCCAAACTCAGGAAGAGGAACTACTTTCTGGATTTTTGTGTTCTTTGGAGGTCTCATGATGGTGGAAGAAGAGGCCAAGAGAAAGTGGTTAAATCCGTTATGGATGAATTTAAGGAGAAGGGTGCTGTTGGTGAGGTTCTTGAGTGGGGAGGAGGCAGTTCCTACCAAATGAGAGATGCGGTTCGGGCTTTGGGGTACGCCAGTCAGTTAAGCTGATGTGCTGAGAACCTGCACTGAGGTTGGACGAGGCTCCCTAGACGACTTATTTCTGTTCAGTTATATTAAGGAGTAGAGCTTTTCTGATACGAGATAAAGAATTTTATTTTTCTATTCTTAAACAAAACAACTGGAGGTGATGGTCTGTCATTCTATTTCAATTAAAATGAAGATGCATCTTTAGCTGGAATGTATGTGTAACCGTCTTGGAATTAGGCTCTCCAGGGTCAGACTATCCCCACACAGCAGACAAGCAAATTCCCGGGATACCAGGCAATGTTTTCAGCAGGCTGCTGCTACTTCCTGTCCCAGGGAAGGGGAGACTTTGGTTCTAATCTCAGCTGTGCAACTGGCAAATCATCTTACCTCTCTGGGCCTCTGTTTTTCCTCTTCTGAAAAATAAGTAGGCTGAACTGAACAATTCCTAGAACCCCTTCTGATGCTTCTTCCATGCGTTTCCATGTAAAGAACAGAAATCACGGTTTATCCCTTAGGCTCTTTGGGGGAATAAAGCAACATGGAAGGAATTACCTTCCATGGTAAAACTCTGTGTCTGCTATACAAATTTTAGTGTCCAAAGATTTAAAGTCCATTAATCCTGAAGACTTGCTGGGAAGCAGGTCAGTTGACATTTCCATATACTTACTTGAATGTGTTTTAGTGAAGTTAAACATTTTTTTCTGTAGGCTGAATAGAGTCAAATTTTAAATTTTTTTTTTAACGTTTCATTTTGAAATGTAATTGACTTGTTTTGAGTGTGTTTATGTGTTTTTAAAATCTCAAAGAATTTTGTCAAACACCCCGTAAACTGTGCTGCACCTTCAGAAATTATTTTAGGGAAAATCGCTTGCTCTATCAAATGGAATAGATGAAAATTTAAATGTTATACTATTTCAGTTATTCAAATAGATATATCTTAATGATGAATACATAGTAAATGGAAACATTTTACTATAAAATTACCTTCTGCTTTTGAATGACATAAAGTTTGTTAGTTTATGAGTGGGTGGATAACCTTGGTAAGAAAATGAAAAGACTTAAAATTGTATAAAAATATAGATTCATCTTTCGGAGTTGTCACTTGCTCCACACACTTGTTGATTTCCTGCCCACTTAATGAGCACTGCCTACTTGCTAACATTACAAAGATGAGTAGATGAGTAAGATATACTCCCTGCTCCTAGGAAATCATAACTATTTGTAATTTGTCATTTGTCTGGAGAAAAGGAGAGCTAATAAAGTTTTTCTATTATATTACCTCATTTGAACTGATGAAGTAGTACTATCATTTTCTCTATTTTACTCATGAGGAGACTGAGTCTCAAGGAGATTAAGTCACTGTCATGGTCAACTTGTTATTTGCCCACTATCTGTGGTTCTGTTTAACAAAGCCTGGGACCGTGTCTGTCCTTTTCACTCTGCAGCCCCAGTGGCTACAAAATGGGTCCTCAGTACACATCTGATGGGTGAATAGATGTTGAAGTATTAGTATATCCAACAAGCACTGGATTGTAGAGAAACATCAGTAACATTAGTCCTCTCCCTCAAGTCTGTATTCTTACTATGCCTTGCTACCTCTTTAATTATATCTGTTTAGTATTAACAGAATGAATGCTTCCGGTCTGGAAAAAGAATTATGTACCACCTAATATTTTAAATAAGGGAAGAGATTTCCTTTGAAAAGCAGAAGCTGAATACCCTTGCAAAAATACCAAGATAAATCCCCCAGATTTAAAACTCAACCCTCGAAGTATTCTTTATGAAGAACAATTGTGTGTCAAGCTTTGCCATTGTTTGATGGCAAATCCAATTATTTAGAAATCTTTTGGAATTAGCCATTAGAACAGATGGCTACAAGTTTGAAGGTCTAGAAGTACTATGTGTACTTTATTTATTATAAATATGATGATATTTACAAAGCTTAGTTTACAGTTGATGCTAAGAAACAGGGTTATTAACGCTTCAGATTATAAGACTGGAATTCAAAATGACCTTGGCAAAATGGAGAGTTGTTAATCCTAAATAGGAACACATGTAGGTAGGAAAGACAGATGTACAATAGCTGTAATGTGCAACTGTGGCAGAATGGAATTTAAATTACGAATTCAGGAATCACAAAGTGATTCTTGCATTACATTCTCCAGACCGTTCCTGGAATACTCCCATCAGTCTTGGGCCTACCAGTTGAAGAGATTTGCTCTTAACAAGGTGGATGAGACTCAGAGGATACAGAAAATAACAAAAGACTAGAAATTGAGAAATGTAAAAACAGAAAACAAGTTGAATTTTAGTCATGTAAGTAATTTCTCAAAAATGTTTTATCATCCTTACACCCACTCTCAGAAGCTTCTGCAGATGTGCTTCACCAAAATGAAGGGATGAATCAAGGTGGAAGAAGACAGTGGATTCAGGACACAGGCGAAGGGGATTCCCAGGAGATAGGGAAGGGACAGCCTGGGTGGCCAGTATGCACCTAGTCCAGGACCATCCTTCTCACTGATGAAGGTTACAAGGTTCAAGGAAAGACTTCTTTAAGAAAGTAAACATGCAAGAATTTCTAACGTGTTTGAACTCTTCAAAAAAAAAAAGTTTCAACAAGCTGATGGAGAGTTTGGGGTTCAATTTGTGATAGTACACAGAATATTTGACATAACACACAAAAATCAACTCCAAGGAAACAAGTTGAAGTCAAAAAGAAAGAATTATAGTATATAGATGACAAAACTTACATATAAATAACACTCATATACTGACACTAACATAGATACTAACTATTAATCTAACCAAGATTATGATCTGATGATATTGAGTGGATGAAGAGATGAGGAGCAGAATGTGTGATGGGCAGAAAGAGGGTGGTGAAGAAAGCTTTGTATTAGGTAGCGGTTTTAGTCGCTAAGTCATATCCAACTCTTGCGACCCCATGGTCTGTAGCCCTCCAGGCTCTTTGCATGGGATTTTCTAGGCAAGAATACTGGAGTGGGTTGCCATTTCCTTTTCCAGGGGATCTTCCCAACCCAGGGATCGAACGTCAGTCTCCTACATTGCAGGCAGATTCTTTCTTGACTGAGCTACCAGGGAAGCTCAAAATTGTAGGAGTAAACACCAAAAACATCAACCAACCAATGAATTCAAACAAATAAACCAGAATAGCTAAAAACATTGAATATGGTGTAAGGAGAAAGGTATTGATGGGAGACACAAGGGACTGCTGTTTTTCACAGCAAGCTTTATAAGTTGGATTCTTTAAATTATGTGCATGTGAGGATGAAAGAGGAGAGTGAAAAAGCTGGCTTAAAATTCAACGTTCAAAAAACTAACATCATGGCATCTAGTCTCATCACTTCCAACTAGATGGATAAAAAGTGGAAACAGTGGCAGATTTTATTTTCTTGGGCTCCAAAATCACTGCGGACAGTGACTGCAGCCACAGAATTAAAAGATGCTTGCTGCTTGGAAGAAAAGCTATGACAAACCTAGATAGCCTATTAAAAAGCAGAGACATTACTTTGCGAACACAGGTCGGCATAGTCAAAGCTATGGTTTTTTCCAGTGGTCAGGTACAGATGTGAGAGTTGGACCATAAAGAAGGCTGAGTGCCAAAGAACTGATGTTTTCAAATTGTGGTGCTGGAGAAGACTCTTGAGAGTCCCTTAGACATCATGGAGATCTAACTAGTCAATCCTAAAGGAAATCAACCCTAACTATTCATTAGAAAAACTGATGCTGAATCTGAAGCTCCAATACTTTGGTCACCTGATGCGAAGAGTCAACTCATTGGAAAAGACCCTGATGCTGGGAGAGATGGAAGGCAAGAGAAGAGGATGACAGAGGATGAGATGGTTGGACGGCGACTCATGACCAACTCAATGGACATGAGTTTCAGCAAACTCTGGGAGATAGTGAAAGACAGGAAGCCTGGCATGCTGCAGTCCATGGGGTCACAAAGAGTTGGACACAACTTAACAACTTAACAACAACAATCATTTTGATTGGCTGCCCCAGTGGCTCAGATGGTAAAGAATCTGCCTGCAATACAAGAGACCAGAGTTTGATCCCTGGGTTGGGAAGATCCCCTGGAGAAGGAAATGTCTACCCACTCCAGTATTCTTGCCTGGAGGATTAAAACAAACCAAAAAAGAAATCAAATCAACATTAAAATCATTAGCATAAAAATATAGTTAAGAAGTTACCTAATAATATTTCCAAATGTGGGGAAGTTTGTGTTTTCTTAGAGTGGTAACTACTTGCTGTATTTGTGAAGTTAGGATTTTGGCTAATGCTCTGTTCTAGTAAGGGTTGATTTAAAGGAGTTTCTAAACAAATGAGGTGTTTCCATTCCTGGAGCTGCGTGGGACTAACAATCCACACTCAACAGTCTGGTATGGCTTATATGCAGTGATGGAGTAAGGTCCGAGTTGCATTGCCTTGGCTCATCTTCTGGGTTCTTTATAATAACTCTGTGGGCCTCTGGCAGAGGTGTGGTGTGAAGGACAGAACAATAATAATTTGAATCATATTATGATGGCATCTATTTAACTCATACAATCAAGAATAGAATTAAAAAATATGTATGTATATGTATATATATACACATATATGCACACACTCAAATATTCAAATTATTATTGCTCTGCACCTGTGAGGAGATTACTACCTCTGAAAGGAAGGAACTGAAATGTTTTGAATATCTTCCAAGTGCTTCACAAACATAATTTCATTTAATCACTCAGTACTGCTGAGGTGGGTATCACATAGCCCCATTTTACAGATGAGGAAATTACAGTTCAGAGAGGTTAGGTAACTTTTCTGAGGTCACATAAATAGCATAGGATTGAGCTGGTCTGTGTGTCTACAAAGTCAGTGTTCTGTTTTACCTTTATGCCTAAATGCTTGGTTTACTTTTAACATAATGTAAAACAACTAGTTCTCCTACTCTGAATGAATATGCTTTGAAAACAACTGATTTGCTCAGATTAGAGAGCTATTTTGATGTCTTAAATTTTTTTAAAATTTTTTTGGTCACTCTGCATGGCATGTGGGATTTTAGTTCACATGATACTTGTACCCCCAGCGTTGGGCACACAATCTTAACCCCTGAATGCTGAGGAAGTTCCCATTCTGATGTCTTGTAGATAAAACTTGAGTGTTCATGTGTTGCATGTGGCCTAGTTCTGTGAGAGGACTTCAGAAAGGCTCAAAGCCTGTAGGTGATGGAATAGTCAATACATGTCCCATCCAACTAGTCTCCCAAATTGCAGTATAGCCCCTTGAGACCCTGTGAATCAGAGTTTATAAACAACTATTCATAGACACAGGTGTTTTCCTTAGGCTATTATTTATGTGAGGCAGCTAAAAAGCAACTATTTTTTCCTTGCTAAGTATCAACTCTAGCACCTGGCTCACAAGGGCAGAGGGGAGGGAGGATGGAGAAGAATCACCTTAGAAAGAGAATCTGAAGCCCACTGCAGAGAAAGGATGGCAAAGAAACGTCAGCCTTTGAAGAAAAGTCTTCCTAAGGAATAAGGACCACGTGGTCCTGTCGTCCTCCATAATCTAGATGCCAAGAATAACTGATCTTGGTTGAAGAGCAACTTGCCACTTACTCAGCTTTGTGATTCTGCCTGAAATAGTTTTCCAGTTGAAAGATTAAAAAACAACAACAAAAGCTGCCTCTCAAATATGCTCTTAACAGATATTGACAGCTCACTGCCTATGACAGGAGTGCCTATTTTCACAATTGAAATGCTTCCATTCAATAAAGGTATAAATTTTAAAAATGTAGCCAGTAATTATTTTAATTTTTACAGAATTGACTCACAGTAAAATAGATTTCTCACCTTTAATTTAGGTGAAAGAGTTTCTACTTTGTATTACTGAGTTTCTATATTGTATTATTTCATTTTCCCTACCTCACACAGAAAGAAAATTCCTTTCAACTATTCATCAATTAGATTCATCAATCCCTTGAGTTGGGAGCCATTCTTCCCTGTGGCTCAGACTGTAAAGAATCTGCTTGCAATGCAGGAGAGCTGGGTTTGATCCCAGAGTCAGGAATATCCTCTGGAGAAGGAAATGGCAACCCTCTCCAGTATTCTTTCCTGGAAAATCCCATGGACAGAGGAGCCTGGTGGACTACAGTCCATGGGATTGCAAAGAGTTGGACACGACTGAGTGACTAACACACTTGAACTGAGCACCTGCTACACTTTGGGGACATCAGGTGGCTGTGGCAGGACAGCCTCATTTTCTACTTAGGAATGATGGTGGAGGCAGAGAAGCCTGGATTTGGAAATAGACCATGATGACAGTAAAATTGTATACAAAGGTTAAGATATCACAAAAGCTATTCATGGTCAGACTAACTCCGGGACTTTTCAGAAAGTCTCCCACAGAAAAGGTGCAGTTCTGGTTTGGTCCTGAAAGCTTTGGGAGAGTTTGCCAGTCAGACAAAGGGGATAATGAAGACATTTGTGAAGGATGACAAAAGAAGGGTATATGGTAAAGAAATAGAGTGGAGAACCAAACAGTATGTTTGGGGAATGGCATGAGGCTCCTTGTGGTTAAGGTAAGGAGTGAATACGGTACGGTGGTGGAGGTAAATGTGGGAGGTGGAGAAGTAAGAAGTAGGACATCCCACAGTGTGTAATAGGAGTGACAGGCTCCAGGACGGATTGTCAAGAAAACCCTGACGACAGTGAGGATGGGCTAGCGTGAGGCAAGAGAGTAGTTGGTTGCCCAAGTGGGAGACACACCCAGAGTTCTTAAATGTGTGATAATAGATCTGTCAAGGAGGGGATGGTAAGGAATCAGAAGTTACTTAAAAATGTTAAGCACTAGGACTTCCCTGGTGGACCAGTGGTAAAGAATCCCCTTGCAATGCAGGGGACACGGGTTTGACCCCTGGTTGGAGCAGCTAAGCCCCTGAGTTGCAATTACTTGAAGCCAGGAAGCTCTGGAGCCTGCGTGCCAGAACTAAAGGGTGCGTGCGCTGCATAGAAAGAAGCCACATGCTGCACCTAAGACCTGATGCAGCCGAATAAATAAATACATTTTTAAAAGTGTAAAGCACTATGTCATATTATAAAAAGATATTAATTATTGGTATTTATTATCTGTCCTAACTTGGAATGTATTGTGATAAGCTGTCCCTAGTTAAATGAAGGTTTCTTGTGGCCAATCTAATACACAATACCTTTTACAGAAAGCATGTGCTACCATCCAACAGTCCTCTCGTGACTCCCTAGAGTTTATCATGGAAGCTATGTGTGGAACCAGCTCATTTCAGTCTCTTTAAACATCCTAAGATAGACTTAGATCGCCCGTTTGATTGTTAAGGATCCTGCAGAAGACAGTTAACTTTACTTCTAGCCCATGTGATCATGTCTATATAATTTGTGTGTAATTGGTAAAATGGTGAAATTTAAGGATGTGAAAGTTAAGGCCTGTGATTTTATAAGCTTTTCACTCAGATGAATAAATTGATGGCCTTGTCGCTGCATTCCAGACTTGTGATAGAATGGAATTCAAGTTTCTTTTAGCCTTCATTTTAAGGAACCAAGTGGCCCTTGTGATTAGATGTATGAACATTGGTAAATATACATATTTGGGTTTGACCATGATTTAACATTTTGACCAAACACCTATGCTAAATCCATCCATGAGACAGCTGAGGAAAAAATTTCTGGAAGAATTTTTACTGTTCTTCAGTGCTCCTCAGGCAGGAAGCCACAGGAAATATGTATTGTAGTGCATATTTCCCTGCAGGATTTGGTGTGTCATTCATTGTACACAATTCTGCTTTCCAGCTGCCTGTAGTTCACATTTTTGTACTTGCTTTTCCCTCCAGGATAATTTGATGAAGTCAGTTCCTCTGAGATAGAAAATGTCTTTTTATTTTTTTTAAGGTCAGAGGTTTTTTTCTTCCTTCCCAATTGGGAGATAAACTTGATTAAACAGAAAAGATTTAAGTAGTCAGAATTAATAATTTTGACATATGAAAACCTGTGGTTGCAATTTGAAGTAGTCATTAGATAATTTTATTAATCTAATAAGATGAGTGTTTTGGGGGCTAAATGAAAATAAGGCTGTCCGATTTGGAGCAGTTTAGATGTAATAAATTAGAATCTGGGGTATGGAAGCGGAAACCAGCCTTTTCTGAGAGAACTTTACTGCTGTTTTCTTAGATATGGTCTTTTTACTTTAAAATTTCTCTGCATTTCTTTTCTTCTCACTATCCTGCACCCATTCTTTAGTGTAGAGTAAAACATTTTCCCCAGTTTGAAATGGGAAGTAGTGAATAGAATGCTTGAAAATCAGAGTTAGTATTCTCATATTAAGCAACTTTTAAAAAACACATTTAGCTGTGGTTTTTCGATCTGCCTATACATAAGAATCACGTGGAGTACTTAAAACAAATGAACAAACAAAAAACCACAAATTTCACCCCAGAATTACTGAATGGGGCTGAGCCTGGCTGTTCACATTTCATAAAATCTCTCAGGCTCACTCTAATAATGTAAGCAGAGTTGAGACCACTGACTTCTACTTTTCTTTGTACAGGTTACCCCAGGCTCATTTTTAACCTGCTAAACCTGACTCCCCTATCACCAGCTCAAGGATGGTTGCTGGGAAAACTGACAGTCAAGTGCAGTGGTCTAGAAGAGAGGAGTCCAAGATGACTTCTTAGGCTATGGGGAAAACCTGAGAACATCTATCTTTATTTTTGAATCTCATCCTCTAATGAAATCTGTTTTTAAAATATTTTAGGGTGCACATATTAATACAACAGAATTTTTTTTTAAAGTCTGGGGATGTATGATCAAAATCTTCACAACCTTAGAAATAGGCAGAACAGAAAACACCCATTTCCCTATTACTTAGGTCTCTTGATTGTTTATGGTCATGGAAACAGCTCAGATATTGGTTTTTTTGTGTCTATCAATTGCTGGAGAGTTTTCTAGAGCTATGTATGAAGTATTGCAAGATGTTTGTCCCCTACTTCATAGCCTAGAAAGGCCAGTATTATATGAAAACCTATCAAACACAGTCTTCTCTTGCTGGATCTTAGCTCTTTCCAGAGTTCCCGCTGCAACTTCATTTCCTGGTCCCTTCTTGTGGTAAAACTTGTTCTTGTCCCTCTAAACTCTTCTAAAATGCTCAGGCGCCTTTACATACAGCGACAGGAGAGACTTTAATGTAGAAATGCCTTGGAAATACCTCTTGATGTTAGGGAATTGTTTTTAAGATATAGTATTGATATTGTGGTTATTTAAAAAGAATGAAAAGAATCTTTGTTTTTTAGAGATACATATGTAATCTTGAGAGTCCCTTGGACTGCAAGGAGATCAAACCAGTCAATCCTAAAGGAAATCAATCCTGAATATTCATTGGAAGGAGTGATGCTGAATCTGAAGCCCCAATACTTTGGCCACCTGATCGGAAGAGCCAACTCATTGGAAAAGACCCTGACGTTGGAAAAAATTGAAGGCAAAAGGAGAAGGGGACAACAGAGGATGAGATGGTTGGGTGGCATCACCGACTCAATGGACATGCGTTTGAGCAAGCGCCAGGGAAATGGTGAAGGACAGAGAAGCCTGGTGTGCTTCCGTCCACGGGGTCACAGAGAGTCAGACGTGACTTAGCGATGGAACAACAATGTGATGTACATGGAATGTGCTTTAAACTAATATGAGAGTATATTTAACTGCAATAAGGTGGCTCAGCGGTAGAGAATCCCCCTGCCAATGCAGAAAATGGGGGGTTGATCCCTGGGTCAGGAAGATCTGCTGAAGAAGGCAATGACAACCCACTCCAGTATGCTTTCTTGGGAAATCCTATGGACAGAGGAGCCTGGTGGGCTACGGTCTATGGGGTCACAAAAGAGTCAGATAGGACTTAGCGACTAAACAACATTAACTCCCACCTTGTCCTCTTCATATGCCTTCAGGATTTTCCTATCAAATCACTTTGCTCTCTGCCTCACCCCAAGTCCCCCTCGGACGTCAAGTAGTCCAGTCTAGTCAGGGCCTTCAGGTCATTTTCTCCCCCCACCACCTGGCTTTGCCAGCACAGTCTTTCTCCACTGTTTTTCTGTTCGTGCCCAGCTGGGGTGACAGCCAAGCCAATACGGTAGCTTTGCCCGTGTCCTCTGTGAGTGGATTCTTGGTTCTTGGCTCTGTCTGAGGTCTCACCCTGTGCTCTCTCTTCCAGCCTCATATCACAGTCCTGCATGGGGGGGTTTCAGATATTCACCACTTGGGAGGAGGCAGCCTTTCTGTTCCTTTCTCTGAGGCCCCGTGGAAACCACCCTACTCCTTGTCTCCGTGGAATGGAAAGTCAAGAGGCAGCTCTCAGAGTTTCTGTTGGGGGAATTTTTGGAATGTCTATTTATTTTCCTGAGCTTCTATATTCTTTTTAAATATATGAGTTGCTCTGAAAGTCCCTAAAGCATTTATCTTCCTAACTGTAATGAGTCCCTGACATTTGGAGGGTTTTTGAATGACTTAGATATATGTGATCTCACTTGTGCGAATGTCTATTGTCTTTTGTTTCTTTTCTGTTCTTTAGTTTTTGTAGCGTGTGGGGCACCTGCTTGGCACTTTCTGTTGCTCTACTGAGAAGGGCCACTCTTAGCCCCTGGAGTACACGCTCCATCCCACTGTCTGCATCTTATTTCCTTCTTAACTTTCTGGTCCCCCAGCCCTAGCATGGCCATTGGATGTTGCATCACCACTTCCCTCTCCCCTACTGTCCCGTGACCTACCACGTGAAAAGTGTGCCATGTGAACAGCTAGCAGCTCAGCATTCATCTCCGCTTCTAGCTGGGCCTGGCTTGGGGAACTGAGGTGGAGGGGGAGCTGGAGCTGGGAGGGGGAGGAGAAACTGATCATTGTTCACTTTCTCTTTTCTCTTTGCACTTTCAATTTTAGAGTGAGGAGAGGCAAATCTCCCGCTCAGCTGGGCTTTCAAGGACACTAAAATAACAAAGCTTAGGACCTGTCAGTCCCATTTGCACCCCTAGGACTGAGATCAAACTGGGAAAGGGAGGAAAGATATGAGACACCAGGGCAGAACAAGGCAGTCCCAGGAAAATGAGGAGAGGGAGGAGGCCATGGGAGAAGAGACCGTGGGGGAGGGGAGAGAGGGGGAGGGGGAGGAGACGTTTACTCTTTCATTTGGTTCTCCTTTTAGAACGAAGCTGAATTATCTGGTGCCTTACACCATTAAACATGCATTTTGCTGGACCTCTGATGAGATATTTGAAATGTCCAAATGGTAGGGGAGCTACTGATATACTAGGAGTTTATGGGCAAAATGAGGCAATTTTTCAGATACTCCCTAACACAAGAAGTTCCTGACTTTGAAGAGACAATCATTTCTTGGCCACGTTTATTCACATTTACTTCCAAACTCCTCCATAATATATTTCATATAATACACATTTCCCATCAGGTTGATGTTTTGACTCAATTTTCCAGGCCTTTAATAGCGATTGCCTAAGATTCCTGCTTTTGCCTATATAGACAAGGTCTATGTGTTGACAAATTTGATTTATTCTTTTTGTATAAAACCAGGCAGGGATGTACAGATAACACTTATATATATATATATATATATATATATATTTTTTTTTTTTTTTTTTTATTGCATTGATGATATGCTCACTTAAGGAAACTCAGAAAGACTACCAAAAATAAAAACAAAAGGACCAACCCTCGGGGAGAATTGCTTAGTATTTGGTGCTTATCCATCCAATCAGCTGCTATCCACACGTATATTTCTTTTCCTTTTCTTCCCCAGTAGGGATCATGGTGATCATTCTACTCTGAACCCTTCTTTTTATTTAATGCTACATCACAGCCCAGGTGGATCGGTGGGAAAGAACCCACCTGCCAATGCAGGAGACGTGGGTTTGATCCTCGGGTCGGGAAGATCCCCTGGAAAAGAAAATGGCAGCCCTTCTCCAGTATTCTTGCCTGGAAAATTCCATGCACATAGGAGCCTGGTGGACTACAGTTTATGAGGCCTCAAAGAGTTGAACATGACCAAGCACACACAAATACACACACACACACACCCCCCATAGACCCATTACTGTGTACACTCTTTTTAATAGCAATTGCCTAAGATTCCTTAGGATTTTTAAAGGATAGATTCTACCGCAGTATAACATGCAGAAACCTCTCAGATTGTGAGTGTGCAGCCTGATGAATGTGCACAAAGTGAACACACCCGTGTGACCAATAGAACGCAACGGGCCCCCCAGAAACAGAACATACCAGCACCCCAAAGCTCCCCTCATGCCCCCTTACAAGTACTGTGCTCCATCTCAAGTGTTACTGCTATCTTGACTGCTAAAACATAGACTTCCCCACCCCTCCCAGTTTTGAACTTTATACAGATGATATATTTATAAAATATATGGTATATTTAAAATATTTACAAGGACTACAGTATGTACTTTTTTTGTTTTTGTCTAGCTTTTCTTATCATTATGCTTGTGAGATTTATTCCATTTTTGTGTGTGTCTGTAGTTTGCATATCTGAATGGTTGTATAGTATTGCCTTGTATGCCTATACCACAATTTATTGAACCATTCTATTTTTGATGGGCATTTGCCCCTCCTGAGGTATTATAAATAGGGTTGCTATGAACATCTCTGTATACAGCGACAGGTGACAGATGCACTCTTTTCTCTCAAACCAAAAAAAAAAAAAATAGATTGCTTGTTTATAGGTAAGGCATATGTTTAGCTTTATTAGATAATGCCAAACAGTTTTCCTAAGTGGTACTTCCAACTTTTCACTCTCACCAGTAATGTCTGAGTCCACTTATTTCATATTCTTGCCAATACCTGGTATTTTAAAAAGTCCAGGCCATCAAAGGTAATTACTAGAAACTCTTCTTTTGCCTAGACAGATAAGGCCTATATATATTTGTTCTTTTTGTGTATATTCTCTAGAATCATATAGAGTCCCTCCCTTGGACAGTAAGGAGATCAAACCAGTCAATCCTGAAGGAAATCAACCCTGAATATTCATTAGAAAAACGGATGCTGAAGCTGAAGGTCTATACTTTGGCCACCGGATGCAAAGAGCCGACTCGTTGGAAAAGACCCTGGTGCTGGGAAAGATTGAAAGCAAAACGAGACGAGGGCAACAAAGGATGCAGGATAGCATCACTGGCTCAGTGGGCCTGAATCTGAGCAACCTGCAGGAGACAGTGAAGGACACGAAGCCTGGTGTGCTGCCATCCACGGGGTCACGGAGTCAGACACAGCTTAGCAACTGAACAACAATAACAGCAATAAGTACTTCTATTATTATTATTATTGCAATGGCAATATGTTCACGTAAAGAAATCCAAGCAAATTTTGGTCACTTGGGTGGGTGGGTAATAGTCTCTTACTGCAGTTTTAATTTTAATTTCATGTATTTACCAGCCATTTGAATACCCTGTTTTGTGAAATGATTGTTCAAGTCTATTGCCTGTCTTTCTCTTGGGTTGTCTGTTTTTCCATGTTGGCTTTTGGGAGTTCCTTATACCTTTGGAGGAGTCCTTTGCGGGATATGTCCTACAAATATCTTCTCTGTGACTTGTTTTTTCATTCTTAATGATGATTTTTTTTTTTATGGAATAGAAGTCCTTAGTTTTAATATAATCCAATTTATCAATCTTTCCTTTTATGGTTGGCACTTTCTGTATTCTGTTTGAGAAATCTCGGCCTATTTTAAGGTCATGAAGATATTCTCTTATGTTTTCTTCTAAAAGCTGTATTATTCTACCTTTACATTTACATCTATAATTTTTAAGTGTGGTTTGAGGTAGAGAATCAAGACTTTTTAAAAATAATTATGTACCTATGTATCTAATCAATCCAGTGTCCTTTATTGAAGGTACAATTCCTTCCCTAAACAAGGTGGGTTTTACGTGGGTTCATGCCCGCCAAGGAACTTTCCAGGTGGCACTGGAGGTAAAGAAACTGCCTGCTAGTGCAGGAGACGTAAGAGAACTGGGTTCAGTCTGGGTCAGGAAGATCCTCTGGAGGAGGAAATGGCAACCCGCTTGAGTATTCTTGCCTGGAGAATCCCATGGACAGAGGAGCCTGGTGGGCTACAGTCCATGGGATCACAAACAGTCGGACATGACTGAAGAGGCTTAGCATGCCTGCCATATCTAGATATGCCATTTAACCACTTGGGAGAGCATTTTGATTGAGCATTTTCTTGCATATTCTTCCTTGATATTCAGCTTGAGTGACTTAAAAAAAATTACTGGTGTCAATGCTAGAGTACTTATAAAGAAAGAATATCAAGATGCTGAAAACAGCCAAGCGTTTGTTAAAATATGGTTAAAAAAACTCTTAGTTATAATTTTGAATTGACCATTATGAGTCAAATAAAAGGTTAACTTTAAAAAGTGAATTTTGACTGCTTGTATAAATCAGTATTTTGGGGTGCTTGGGTTAATTTTAGTTTAAAATGTATTGATCTTAATGTTGAATAATTAAGTTTCTCTTTTATTATTTTGAAGACCAGTTTTGGGCATGTAACAAATTATTTGATATTTACCAGAGGAAACTTAGTTTGAGAATATGTGTGTGTGTATGTGTGTGATTAGTCTTGTCCAATTCTTTGTGACCCCATGGACTATAGCTTGCCAGGCTCCTCTGTCCATGGAATTTCCCAGGCAATAATACTGGAGTGGCTTGCCTTTTCCTTCTCCAGGGGATCTTCCCAATCCAGCAATTGAACCCATGTCTCTTGCATCTCCTGCATTGGCAGGCGGATTCTTTACCACTGTGCCACCAGGGAATTATACTATTAATATTTATTGTTATTACGCTATTAGCATTCATTTCCTCAGTGACTTATTTTGAAGTCTCAGTTTTATTTGAGATGGCTCACAATTTTAAAGGTATTACAAAATGGAAACTTAATGAAAAGCTATCTGACAAATATTGTCATAATATTTAGGAAGTGGGCTCTGTATATTCTGATGATATATATGTGAACTGTATGATTGAAATTTAACACTTTTATGTGTTTGTAACAATTATTTTACACAAATATATCTACTACTAGAATAAATCTAATCAAGAAATATAAATTCAGTTTCCCAAATGGACTTTAAATATAATATAATACAGCCTGATATTAAAGAAACTTGCTATTAGTCTTATTTTTAGCCACCAGGAGAGTGTCAGCATTGTTAATTAACCTTTGATATGGAATTTTCCCCCTTCTATTAAGTATCTATATTATTATAAAGTGTGATGTATTTGATTTTTAAAAGTTAATCTTAAAGTGCTTAATAATTCTGCCATTTAAAACGGTTGTAATCAAAATAAGGAAGATGGATTTGTGATGAATAGGCTTAATTTTTTTTTGCACTTGGCTGAGCAGAAATTAATTTTAATATAAAACGTCTAACTAAGCCTCAGGGCATAAATGAGCATTCAAATCGGATTTTAACCTTTAGTAATTAAACTTCTTATTTTTCATAGAACTTATATTAGTATATATTTACACATATTTATATTTATATGTATCAGCAATTTGTAATTCTGTTGAAATTATTTTAAGGTAAATAAAAGTAGTAAAATTAGATTAGTTGAGACTTTTGCATTTTTTACTTTCACACTTGCAAACTGAACTATCTATTGTATCTTTTCAAAAATCACATCCCTGTATTTATTTACTGCTTCCACTGAACAGGATGAGACTAGAAGCTAGGAATGACCACAGCGAGGCTTGTGGGTTGTGGAGACTGATTTAGACCAGAGCTTCCCAGAATGTGTTTCACAAAATACTCGTCCACAAGATTTAACTCCGATTGCCTTAAAACAAAGCAACAAAACAGATACAGTGGTTAAATTAATTTGAGAAACAAAGTTAACCAAGTTTCCAAATGCTGAGTTTTTCAGAGCCTTTAATGTGCTAACATGCATTGTGAGTGCCCAGGGGGTGGGGGTGTGAGAGAGTGGGGAGAAGCAGCATAAGAGAAGTGTTTCCCAAACTGGAGACTTTAGCGTGACTCTAGGTTGACTGCAGCGTCTAGTCCAATGTTTCTGGAACATTCTTCAGAAATGTTGATTTATAGAGACCTACTTTATGCTAAGGTTACCAGTTCAGCCAGCTCCTAATCACTCCTCCCTTACCACCCCTGCACCACACCCCCCGCCCCCCAAAAAACCCTGTCTAAGCCGTATCTGATAATACTGGTGCTTTAGTTGGCCTTTTGTGCCTGTACTGAAAAGTTAGTATATCCTGGTTTCTACATGGGAGGAATTTGAGTCCTCTTTACCTCCTTGAAGTAGATCCCTACCGATCCCTTCTTTCCTTCTACAAACATTTATAAGCTCTTACTCTTCCCTCCACCTGGAACAATCTTACCCTTAATATTCCCAGGAACGACTGGATCCTCATCAGTTTTTTTTGCACAAACACCGTGATTAGACCACTGTATCTTACGTTGTCTTTCCCTTCCTTCCTCACTCTGCAGCACATTAGGCCATTGCATAGGCCTCATAGCGCCTGTCATTAAATCTGAAAATACTCATGCATTTATGTAAATTATTTTTTGGCCATGCTGCACTCCTTGCAGGCTGTTAGTTCCCCGACAAGGGATGGCGCCCACACCCTCAGCAATGCAAGTGTGGAGTCCTAACCATGGGGCTGTCAGGGAACACCCTATGTATTCTGGAACTGTTTGCTTCACTCACTGGACCAGGAGTCCCAAGATGTCAGGGACTTTCTCTCTCTTGTTCGTTGTTTCCAGTTCTACAACTGCGCCTGATAAACAGTGGACCCTGAAAAGGGCCTGACCTCTTCCGAAGGTCAGGGAACACTCATTCTAAAGAGAAAGTTGGGGAAATATGGAATCCCATGTGCTACCAACCATGCTGGAGGTAAACGTAGTCTGACCTGGGACATCCGAAAAGGAATTCTGCTCTTGGATAGCAATGGCGAGAGGGGCAAAGCATGCCATAGAAGACTTCTTACGGACAACAGCCGAGCTGAATCTTAAAGGCCAAATAGGACATAATACTGTTTTGAGCCAAGGAAATAGCCCATGCAAAGGGCCGAAAGTGAGTTAGATGATTCAGATAAGTGCAAGTGTTTGAGGGAGGGCCACTGGCAGAGTGGGGGAACTGAGGCTGGCAAAGATGGTGGGAAGAAGTGGCGACAGGACTGGAAAGCTGGGCTAAGGAGTTGGGTCTTCATTCTGAATTAGATGTGCAGCAGTGAAATTGGAAAGATTATAATCAAGCTTGAATGAATGTTTTATTTCTGGCAGAAGCAAGGTTGATGGATAGGAAGGCGTGAAGCCACAGGTGGGAGGTTAATTGGAATCCTTTGAAACCAAATAGAGGGACTTCCCTAGTGGTCCTGTGGTTAAGAATCTGCCTTGCAATGCACGGGACGTGGATTCAATCCCTGGTTGACGAACTAAGATCTCACAAGCTGGAGAAATTAAACCCAAGAGCTGCAAGTGCTGAGCCCATGAACCACAACAAAGATCCCACATGATGCGACTAAGACCCGATGCAACCAAATAAATAAGTAAATAAATATTTCTTTAAATATATATACACACACATATATAAAAGAAACCAAATAGAATTAATTCATACTTGAGACCTGCTATACGGGTTGCCCTTTCCTTCTTTTGCTCATAGTTACTGCTTTGGTGGAAAACACCTTTTCTTTCATTGTGACATTTTTTAAAAATTTTTATTTATTTTTATTTGAAGAATAATTGCTTTATAATATTGGTTTGATTTCTGCCATACATCAACATCCAAGGCTACCTATTGTTCAATGCTCAGTTTGAATGAGTGAATATTGACACTGTGGGCCAAAGAAAACCAAGTATAAAACCCTGAATTTGTTCCTGAGGGCACATGGCAAGCGCTCATCCTGATCATTCATGCAGTTGTGCTGGGCATTTAGGACTATATAGACCCATTCAATATTTTATTGTCTTCTACATGGCAGATACTGTGTGAAATGCTATATTTATAAGAATTATCTATTTAAGCCACACAATCACCTGTACACCAGGTTCTATGATTAGCTTTACATTATGGATTAATCAACTGAAGCACAGCTTTGTAAATAAGGTGTTCAAAGTCAGACCACTATTAGTCAAGATTAAAAGTGGGATCTTGGAAGATTGGGACTAGAAACATAATAGCATTATCTTATAAGGAACATTAGACTAAAAGTCAACAGAGCAGGAGTATGGTTGAAAATTAATAGTTACCATATATCCAGCTCAACAATCCAGTAAAATAGGTGTTGTCATCCCCATGTTAATAGTAAGGATACTGTGGATTAGCATGTTTAAATTAATTGTACAAGGCCACGTGGCTTGGGATTTGAACCCAGATCCGTATGATTCCAAAGTCAACAGTTTTAGCCACTTGGAAATGCTCTTCCTGGCAGCTCTGGTAGTGATTCATTTGAATAATTTGTGACTTTAGACTCTGAGGTCCCAGATCTGTCGTTTGGGAAATGGCAGAACTGGACTGGACGACATCTGTAGTCCCTTCCACTCTATGATCTGTGGTCTATGAGCATCCTGGAGCCCCCACTGATTTCTTCCCTTTTACTTAGCTTTACCACTTTGAGTTGGATTTACTCCTTTGAGTAGTGAAAGAAATATGAGGACTTCCCTGGTGGTCCAGTGCTTAAGAATCCACCTTCCAGTGTAGGGACGTGGGTTCGATTCCTGGTTGAGGACCTAAGATCTCACATGCTGTGGAGCATATAAGCCTGAGTGCCACAACCAGAGAACCCTCGGACATCAACTACTGAGCCTGTGTGCTCTGGAGTCTGTGCTTTGCAACAAGAGAAGGCCAAGCGCCACAAGTGGAGAAGCCCTCGTGCCGCAATGAAGACCCAGCGTGGGCAAAAAAGAAGTAAAAAGGAAAAAACATGAATAAAGATGACCTGGATAGGCAGCGTGCAAGGTGAGCACAGGACAGGGAGCAGAGGGCTGGCTCCCAACCACCTGGAAACTAAGAAAAGAATTGAGGTGAAAACCTGAAGGCAGGCTCCATACAGGCCAAAGATTGGAGGAAAACAATGGGGAAATGGTTACAAAATATCAAGGTTGCTCAGAGGCCCTGTGTGAATCATGAGTGAATAACCAAAGGTATGTTAGCAGCTAGTGCATGTGGCAGGTGTGGTGGAAGGAGAGGAACAAGAGTGGAATTCCCTGGAGAAAAACCAGGACTTAGTGGATTGTTTGTTGAGAAAAAATTGTGTTGAGAATAAAGGTGGAGAAAAGCCAGTCAGTTGGGTGACTCCTGATCAAGGCAGCTTGTCTAAAGTGAAAAGATCACATGCCATCTGGGGACATTTCCTAGGAAATGTGCTTGGAGAAAACCTGAGTTTTTAGTAGATCAATGGCTGGGAAAGCTTTCAGGAGAAAAGATGACTGTCGTGTTTGCCTGGCTCATTACACGTATTTGGGGTTTTTGAAGGAATGCAATTAGCAATTTGCCTTTTTAGAGTTTTCATATCAGCGAAAACAGAAATGTAAAACATGAGAAAGGGTGAGGCTTTAAGGCAGTGAAGGCGAGGGGTGGGGGGAAGGCTTAATTGGCATGTGATAAAGCAAAAAAAGTAAGAAAATAGAAATCTTTATTGTTCAATCCCTGGGTAATACAACTGCAACAGATCATTAAGAAGGAGGCTCCATTCCCGAGTCTTGCAGGCCTCTCTACAATTGCTTAACTGTCTCTGTCTGAAATATTGAAGAAAAGTTCTCTTGTTGAAGAGAACACGTTGTCATAAACCCAGAAATATTCTTGCTCTGGAATCTTCTACATTGAAAATGTGATGAGATTCAGTTCTTTTTAGAAGGGTAAAGCTAATCAAACTTTCAGTACTGGGGCCTGTTGATTAGAGATACTCTTCCCCTGGCTGGGGAAGATCCCCTGGAGGAGGAAATGGCAACCCACTCCAGGATTCTTGCCTGGAGAATCCCATGGACAGAGGAGCCTGGCGGGCTACAATCCATGGGGTCACAAAGAGTCAGACATGACTGAAGCAACTTCGTACGCATTCCATTATCTTTTGGTCTTGTTTTCTCCATGTAGCGGTGGTCCGCAACCTTTTTAGCACCAGGGACCAGTTTTGCAGAAGACAGTTTTTCCACGGATGGGAATGCAAGCAGTGGGGAGAGGTGGTAAGTATTAGATGAAGCTTTGCTCATTCACCTGCCGGGTGGCCTGGTTCCTAAAATGCCACTGACTAGTACTGGTCCATGACCCGGAGGTTGGGGACCCCTGCCATGTAGAATAGGGCTCATTTAAGCAAGGTATGCTACACATGCAGTAGAGGAGCTGCTTACAAACTGATGAATGTAAAAATAAAAATTGGAGATATTTTGACACATAGGTGAAGTGATAGAAAATTATCACTTACAATTCTAGAATCCTAGATGCTGTGAAATGTTCTGAAAATATGACCTGTCATAACAATGTGACCAACCAAAGTTCTGTGTCACAACTAGAAGTCTGGAAGATTAAAATAGGAATACAGAGGCTGTTTTAGGGTAAATGATGATATAACATAAGTAGTTCTCAAGAGGCAAAGGCATTAATAATAAGGGAGAAACTTGAGACTTCACAGATGGTCAAGTATTTACGAAAATATGGAGGCTTCCTTAAGGAAAGGAATACAGACAATAGCCTCATTCTCAGTAGATCCTCAGCAAATCTTCCTTTTTCCCACTTTCTCTACTCCTAACTAGTGAACTGGAGTAGGAAATGGCAAGCCACTCCAGTATTCTTGCCTGGAAAACCCCATGGGCAGAGGTGACTGGCAGACCATGGGGTTGTAAAAGAGTCAGACACAACTGAGCATCTGAGCAACTAGTGAGCTTAAGAAAAGAGAGACTTCCTCACTCTTCCAACACTTTTATTGAACTGAAACCAGGTTCATGTGAAATTACTGCAGAGAAGAGAACTGGTGTCTGTAGAAACAGGATAAACTCTCTGAGGACTGAGGCAAGCAAAGTAGCATATAGTACTTATTAAGCACCTATTTTGTTCCAGGCACTTTACTACGTCCCAGTGATTTTATTTTGTGCTCACAACAGTCCAGTCTCCCTTTTGAAGGTGAGGAACCAGAGAATCAAAAGTGTGAAAATTTGCCCCAAATCACATAGCTGCTTATGATGTAAAGTTGGAGATTGTTTCTAACACAAATTGCACTCTTTCTTAAACTGTGTGTGCACTCAGTCACTTCAGCCCTGTCTGACTCTTTGCGACCCCATGGACTGTAGCCCACCAGGCTTCTCTGTCCATGGGTTTTTCCAGGCAAGAATACTGGAGTGGGTTACCATTACCTCCTCCAGGTATCTTCCCCACCCAGGGATTGCACCTGTATCTCCTGCATTGCAGGCAGATTCTTTACCATTGAGCCACTGGGGAAGCCCTCCTTAAACTAGCCAACCCTTAAAATCATCATGTAAGTCCTTAAAGGGCAACTTTAATGATGCACGATGTAGATGGTGGTACAGGAAGGTCACCTGGCTGATTTGCTTTAAGTGTGAGTAGAAACATCACTTGCTCCTCCACGACATGGCCTTAAGTGCAGCAACAATGTTTTGCTCTTGTTGTTGTTCTACTTGCAAAGATAATACAAGTTATTCACACCGTGGAAAAGTAAAAAGAACAAAAGTCACCCAGGAACTTTCCTGGCAGTGCAGGAGTTAAGACTCTGAGCTTCCAGAGCAGGGAGTTCAGGTTCCATCCCTGGTTGGGGAACTAGGATCCCACATGCTAAGTGGCATGGCCAAAAAAAAAAGTTACCCAAATCCTGCCATCCAGAGATGAACAGAGTTAATATTTGTATCTCTCTAATGCTTTTTAGTGTGCTTATGTACAGCTAACCCTTGAACAACTTGGGGGTTAGGGGCCCGTCCCTCAGAGCAGTTGAAAATCCATGTGTAGCTTAACAGTTCACCCTCCCAATGGAAGCTTCTGCATCTACGGATTCAAACAACCTGCGATTGTGTAAAACTGTAGTATTTACTATTGAAAAAAATCTGCATATAAGTGGGCCCACACAATTCAAACCTGTGTTGTTCTAGGGGCAGCTGCATTTATAAATATTTGTACAAATGTACAATTTATTACAATGTAATAAATTACAATATAATAAATAAAAGTACAATGTAATTACAATGTACTTTTATTAAAAGTGATCATAATGTACATAGTTGATTTGCAAACTGATTTTTGCTCTCTCAAGAGATGGCATGTGAAAGAAGTTTCTTTACCTTAAAATTATTAGGACTAGTTATTATAACAATATTTTGATCAACAACTCTATTTGCATTAATGAAAGTGTTACAATATTAATTCAATTTATTAAGACTGACAGAGGAGGAATAAAATGAATGAGTGTTAATACTATTTATATCCAATGAAATAACATTCATTATGTGAAGCACAATAGCCTAATTTCACACAAATTTGATGTCCAATGCTAATACCAGTGCTGAAAGGATTGGGTATACAAAACTAACTATGTTTCCTTTGAAACTACAATTTTTATACACCTTCAATCAGCAATGAAGAGCATAAGAGTTAAGTTCTTTTCAGGCATTATGAGACCTCAAATTATGTTATTACATTAGTCTGGCTGAGAAAAATAACATTCAAGGAACACTAAGTAATATACTATTCATCTTCTCCTCTAGAGTACTCAAAGTTCTATCTTTGGATCAAATAATATCTCTAGGCTACAATGTATTTATGTATCTTTTCTTCTTTATTTTTTTTTTTGCTGCAGTGTGCAGCTTGTGGGATCTCAGTTCTCCAACCACGGATTGAGCATGTGCTCCCTGCATCAAGAGTGTGGAGTCTTAACCAGTGGACCACTAGGGGAATTCCCTATTTATATATCTTGAAGTCTTTCATTGACTTTAATGAGAATTCCTATAAGAAGCATGCATGTGAAATTCACTCCTATTTTTGCTGTAGTAATGTCCTTGAGTGTCGAGTACAGTCTACCACCCTACTTCATACTTCCAATATTAAACTCTTTGAGAGAATTTGTTTTAGGCTTCAGCTCCAGGAAAAAATGTCTTGCTGAGAAACTCATATGCTTCTTCCTTCATCATCATAACAACAATTTGAATGATTGTAATTCCTGACCTTCTCATCACCAACCAGGAAGCTTAGAGTCAAATTTGATGCCAAATCAAATAAAGTATGTTAATAATGTCAACATGTTTGCATTTTCCTCTTTTGCGGTATTGCTTTCTATTTCCATTTTGTGACCTTTGGGTTATATTTGTATTTAAAGGACAATTCTTTCTTTTCTTTCTTTAGCTCAGGCAGTTAAAGCAAATATCTTTTTGTTAAAGGAATGTAATATAAATATTGTGTTTTGCCACCTTACTAATTTATTTTGTTCATTTCAATTTGCTGTGTGTATGTAATCTTGTAGGATTTTTCTTGTGATCCTTGGAATTTAGAAAGTGTGACAGGATGTAGCTAAGTGTGATTCTATTTTCAATAATCTTACCTAGCTGATAGTGAACCCTCTGGACCTGAAGACTAAGATCTCTCTCACCCCAGAAATTTTCTTCTTTTGTTTCTCTGAAGATTGCTCCCCCTTCATCTATTCTCTCATGAGCTAAGGAATTAAACCCTTGTAAGGTGGCAAACTCATCCTGGTATGCCTGGGACTTTGCCAAGTGCAAACCAGGACAGTTGGTTACCCTATACTTAGCTAAGCTATTGTGTCCCTGGGAACAGTGGTTTTCATACTATTTATAGTGACAGAGGAGATATACATTTTTAATTTCTTATCTATTGTAGGGACCGATTTTTAAAAAATATAACAAAAATAAATACAACAAAAGTGAAATTAAAAATTCGTAGGTCCTATTTAAAAAACTACTATTGGATGAGAAACAATCACTCTGTCAAATTGCTCTAGAAGTTTCACGTGCTTGCTCCCATTCTCTGTACGTAGCTTGTAAGATCTGGTGTTACCTTGGGGACGACACCCTGAGCAGCTCTGCTCTAGAAGTTTTCTGATCTGTTCTCATAGTCCCTTCCATCCCCTCCATCCACATTCTCTTCTCTCCAGCTTGCACTCAGTGCCTCTTTTGTGTTCAGATACCTCATTACATTAAGTTGTGTGCCCCTTAAAGGAGAAGGATTGAATCTTACGTATCATTCTACACTCAGCATCTACCACACTGCCAGGCAAGGAGTTCATTAGGTTGTTGTGTTCATTCTTTATTGAAACTGGAAGAAATTTACAGAGTTTTAGTTATGGTTTTTTTAGGGGGAGGGTGAGATTGTGGGGTCTCCTTTTTTTAAATACTTTTCAGTATTTCCTAAACTTTTTCTAAGACACATCTACTACTTTTTAAATGAGAAAATTGAATTAAATTTAACAATTTAAAGTTATTAAAATAGTTTTAACAACTGATATTGTGGAATAACTGATGCCTACCTTGTGCCTTGTGGTCAGTTAAAAAGTCTGCTTTCATAGTGTAGCCGAACTGTAGGACAGAAGCCAACTTGTGTCAGAACAGAGAACAACACTAAATAATTCCTGTCTTCATCAAAGAACAGGATCCTATTCTCATCCTATTTGGATTGGGGAAATCAAGAAATTGAAATGACTAATTTTAGAATACAGTTGAGGAAATATTGCACAAATTTTCCCTTAAAAATAAAGGATAGAAAGTGTTTTCTTTTTACATGTTCATTTTTTAAGTGGCCTCTGAACTTGTGGAGTTCAATAACCACCTCATTTGCATTGCTCAGACGCTGGAATAAATGGATGTGATCACTGAAACTATGAGTGATGGGCCCCTGACTTCCCTCATCAGACAATGGTGCTGTTTGAACTGGCAGTTAATCAGAGTTTAAAAGTGACTTATCGGTAATGTACAATGTGACTAATTTAGTAGCTAAGCAGTTTCATTGTGATCTTGGTGTCAGTGGAATTCCTGTCACCTATCCAACAGTTAAGTCATATTGCATAATTGCTGAGTGACATCACCGGGCTACTAGATTATTGGCTGAAGGAATAAAAAAAAAAGTTTCCGGACTGTCAGCCTTTCCGGTGTCTGAACGAACAACGTGTACTGTTACTGCGGTACAGCCAGAGAGCAAAGGAAAAGTGTGAGCTGAAGCAGGAGGCTTTCGGTGTCTCTCTGAAAAGCACCGTCTGCAGCACACGAGGAGACTCTCCAGCAAGGCTGGTTATGAGACATCGTCAGTCTCTATGAGACTCCACAGTGCCCGTCACTAAGGAGTGGGGTGATAGGACTGAGACCATGGCACGCTTTTGTCGTGAGGGCACTTAATGTTTCTGAGAACTTTGCAGTCTTCTCTTTGGGAGGAATAGTTGAAAGAAATGCAGCTCGCCATCTGCTATACACATCGACGCTGAAAAGATGGTCAGCTGGGATCCAGTTGAAAACCTTTGATAGTGAAAAGCCTGGATTATTTCCAAGGGAACTAGTAGTTCAGGTTGATCGCCACAGAACACATAAACTTTAAGGCTATTTAATTGCACACAGTATCCAGCTTTACTACAACCCACAGACACGCATAAAAACTGGAGCTACGGCTTATTGGAGTTTATGCTAATAGTGGCTCACATTCATTCTTTACAATGTATCAGCACTCCGTATTTTGCATATAGGAATTTATTTCATCTTATGAAGTAGATACCCTTATTATTGCCAAACTACAGATGAGGGAATGAAGGCTATGGGATTATGCGGCTGGTAAAGAGCAGAATGATGATCTGAACCCAGGTCGTTCAAAACTAGAGGACACAGTCTTACCTGTTGCCCTCCACTGCATCTTTTATAACAACAACAACAAAACAACTGCTCCTACTATTTCCATCAACTGAATGTTTTTGATGTGACAGGCACTGTATTATAACCATCCATATCCTTTCATCAACTCTGTGCGATAAAAACTATACTTAATTATTCCCACTGGATAGATTTGTTAAGTGAGGCATAGAGAAAACAAATCACACTGTAATGAAAGAAGAATTCGAACCCAGACAGTCTAGATCCAAATTTCAAACTTTTAATCACCAAGCTACACTGCTTTTCATTGTTGCTATTTATCTACTAACGCGTGATTTTTACAATAATCCTGCAATACCTGTGATCCACAGTAATACCTGTATTGTAGGTATTATTATCCCCAATATATAGATGAGGAAAATGAGGCTACAAGAGACTGCATAACTTGTCAGCTTCTAAGTAGTTAGGAGTTTTCCAAGTCCATTCAATTTCATGAGGCCCTAAGGTAGAACCCACACTACCTCTCAAAACTCAGACCTGCAAGTCTGATGCAGGGTGACGGATCGCATGTCTGGGAAAGGGCTGGAATCTCAGGAGTCACGGAGTGTGAGGACCAGAGCTGGCCTGAGCATCGCCAATGGGTGGGAGCTGATAAAGTGAGGCCAGAAGGGGCCTGGCAGGCAGAGGTACCCTTCCTTCAATGCACTTTCTCCATTTGGGGGTTCTGTGGGATCTCCTGAATGTGGCCAAACTCCCCCCTCTCTCTTAAATTCCTTTTCTCTTTCCATTAGCCTCAGTATTTCCAAAACTGCG
The DNA here is from genome assembly GCF_033118175.1 of Dama dama. Lineage (NCBI taxonomy): Eukaryota > Metazoa > Chordata > Mammalia > Artiodactyla > Cervidae > Dama > Dama dama. The sequence continues at coordinate 4,341,215 of NC_083699.1, read as the reverse complement.
CTTCTCTGCCCTTCTCTTTGTGCAGAGCTTTGCACATGCTCAGTTCTCTTGCCTTTAAGGGTTTCCTCCCCACTCCCAGCCTCCTTTCCTTTCACAGTACATATTCAGTTCTCTGGAATGTGGCCACTCATAAGCATGACACACATTTCCAAAGGGCTTTAGAAATGAATGTGATTAGTGAGTTCAATTTTGTTAAAGGAGAAGCGTACCAACACTGCACACGTGTAACCAGTCCTGCATTCAAGAGTGTAATCACTTGAAAAAAACCTGAAATCACAACAAAAAGAAAAACCAAACAACCTAAAAAGCAACAGAAGTTTGAAAAACTTTGCATACTGCAAGAATATCTACCTCAGAGTTTTTAAGAGTAAAGAGCTTTTAAAAAATGGTATTCTATTAAAGGAAATCAAGTGTGTGTATTGAACAACAGCATGTGTGACATGTCCCGCATGTATCTAAATACTTATAAAACAAACTCAAATGCCATATAGTGAAACTAACTATCAGATAGGGTTGGTCCAATAAGGAAGTGAAGTCTCTAGATGAGAATAATCAGGGAAACCTCTTGAAGGAGCGGGGTTTTGGCTGAAACTGGAAGAACGGGTAGAATTACAATCAGTTTATATGAGAAGCTGAAGAAAGGACAGTCCATACAGGGAACTGGTGTGACGCAAAAGGATGAGATGAAGGTAAAAGGTCGTGAAACCGTCTTCAGGGTACACAGCTTCTAAGCAATGTGAGAGTCTTCTATAAAAATCTGTAGAGAGGGTAGATTTTATACCAAAGATCAGGAGTTAGTGGGAAAGTGTGTCTCATAGCAAAATTAAAAAAGGAAAAATTTTAACATATTGATGTGCTATGAGTTGGCCGTTTCTTGGACCCATGAACCGCCTTTGAATGAAGGGAGAACACGGCATTCCGCACAACTGGACAGCACTCAGATGTGCGAGCCTCTAAAACTCATGCTGGTTATTCTCAGTAGACAAGGAGTCTCTTCCTGACCTTCTCAGTGACCTCAGGTCAATCACCCCATCTTCTTTGGTCTGAGTTAATTTTCCTGGAAGATGACAAGGTCCTTCTACTCAAAGAGTGGGTGAATTACACATGGGGACCTCTTTCAAGTGCTGTTTATGGTCCTAGTCAGTATCTGGAGATGACTTTATTATAGCTAAGACTGCCTTAAGATAAGTGAGCTCATTTGGATTCTTTGATTACTTTGGGATATGGTCCAGAGGAGGTCACTTCATTCATTCATCGATTCATCCCTTTAGACATTGAGTAGGTACTACTGTGGCTGTCAGCCTCTAAGAAGGAACCCAGTGGTCCCTGCATCTTGGTACGCACGCCCTGTGTAGCATTCTTCTACATTTACCAAGGTTTTTCTCTGTGACCAATAGAACACAGCAACAGTGATGGCATGTCACTTCTGAGATACATTATAGAAAAGTTGTGACATATGCCTTCCTTTTTCTCTTGGACTACTTTCTCTGAAGCAAGCCAGTTGCCATGTTATGAGGATAGTTAGTGCCCTATGGAGAGGACCATGTGAGGAATTGAGGCCCTCTGCCAACAACTGAAGAAGAATTGAGATCTTTTGTCTGCAGTTTTGTGAATAAGTCATCTTAGAAGAAGATTCAACAGCCTCAGTCAAGTCTTTGGATGACTGCAGCCCTGCCTGACACTTAGATTTGAGCCCTGTGAGAGCCTAAGGCAGAACCCACTCATCTAAGCTGCTTTTGGACTCCTGACTCTTGGAAACTGTATGATGATTGTAACGAAACTGTTGCTTTAAGATGCTAATTTTTAGAGTAATTTTTTATATAGTAGTAAATAACTAATAAGCCTACCATTTGTTTCTGTGCCAGGTGCTGGGAGTGAAGATGGCTTAGATTTCTGCCCTCTAGAAGCTCATAGTTCTCAGAAAAACAACACAGCAATGCCAATAACAATAGATATGCAAGCATCTACTTACAACACAACAGTCCTGCAAGGGAGATCCTCACCAAATGCCATAGGGAAGAGGAGATCTAACAATTAACTCTATTTGGAGAGAAAAAGAGCCCAAAAACTTTCCAAACAGACACTTGGAGATTAATATACCAGAAAAATCAGGACTTTTCTAGCAAAGAAAAGGGAATGGCATATGCGAAGACCTGGAGTGGGGAGACCTGCGTCACGTCATAGGGAATATGTTCAGTTCCATACAGTTTTGGCCAAGCATTTGTGCCAGGAGTCCTTGCTAGGAAAGATGGATTTATTCTGAGATATGAAAAGCTATTGACAGAGTTTAAGCAGGAAATTGACGTGATCAGATACATGTTTTAGACAAGCGGATGTTGAGGATTTCATCAGGTGGGCAGAGTAAAACTAGAAGCAGGCAGAGACAGAGGCCATAAAGAAAATGACTAGTTCTTTTTCAGTAGCTACTGTTGTTAAAGATTAGTGAGCTTCTGACTGACTATACCATTCATATTGTTTTCCACTGATCCTTTAATTAGATATATATTTTCTCATAATAATTAAAATTTTCTATTTTCATTTTGCAGTATTTCAGATTTACCAAAAGTTTGCAAAATGAATGCAAGGAACTCTTACATACTCTTCATCCAGCTTTTGCAAATGTCACCATTTTATTTAGCCACAGTGCAAATATCAAAATAAGGGTATAAACATTGACCTAACACTTTACACTAGTCTACCACCTTTATTCAAATTTCACCAGTTGTCTGGTTAGTGTATTTTTTTTTTTTCTGGTTCAAAATCACACCTGGTTTTTAGTTGTTATGGTTATGTTTCCTTAGTTTCCTTCCATCTGGGACAATTTTCAGCCCTTCTTTGTCTTTAACGGCCTTGATACTACTGAAGAATTCCATCCAGTTATGTTGTAGAATGTTCGCCAAATTGGGTGTAGCTTATCTGATGTTCTCTCATTGTCAAATCTAAGTTATGCACTTTTGGCAAGAGTAACACGGAAAGTGCTTCATATTGGAAGTCTCATGACATTGAGACTCGTTATTGATGATGCTAGTGCTGACAACTTGGTCAAGGTCGTGTTTGCTAAGTCTTTCTACTGTAAGTTATTATGATTCCCTTAGCAATTATTAAGTTGCTTCATGAGAAGATACTTTGAGACTATACACATTTCTTTTTTGTTGTTGTTTTTTTTGCCATGCCACAAAGCTTGCAGGATTTCAGTTCCCTGACCAGGGATTGTACCTGGGCCATGGCAGGGAAAGTTCCAGATCCTAAACCACTAGACCACCAGGGAAGTCCCTCTTATTTGTTTTCTTCATCATACTTTCAGTTATTTTAACATTTTTTGATGCCTGAAATAACAAATAACTTTGGCGGTGGTTTAGTTGATAAGTCATGTCTGACTCTTGTGACCCAATGGACTGTAGCCCGCCAGGCTCCTCTGTCCATGGGATTCTCCAGGCAAGAATACTGGAGTGGGTTGCCATTTCCTTCTCCAGGGAGTCTTCCTGACCTAGGGATTGAACTCGGGTCTCCTGCATTACAGGCAGATTCTTTACCAATTGAACCAGTGCTTGCCAAATGGTGACAGTCAAGAGCTTTTAGATTGTGTGGTGTGGTGGTTTTAAAACACGTCCACAAGTTCTTTGGTAATTCATCCTTTGAGAAATGGAGCCTGCTTCCCCTCTTCTTGTATGTAGGCTATTCTTAGCACCTCTTTTCCAATGAATACAAAATGGCAGAGGTGATTTCCAAGGCTAGTTTGTAAAATGCACTGTGATTTCCTCTCTGCTCTCCCTCTCTTGAATCCCTTGCTTTGGGGGAGGTGAGCTGCTGTGTCATGAAACAAGCTGCCCTATTGAGGCTCCATGTGGAGAGGAACCAAGGCCCTCCGCAATGGCCCTCACTAACTTGGAAGGAGTATGAGTGAGCACCCTAGAAGTGAATCGTCCAGTTCCAGATAAGCCTTTAGATGACTGCAGCCCTGGTAGACCTCTTAACTACAACCACAGGAGAGACCCTAAGTCAGATCCTAAGGCCCTCCAGCATTCCTGAGCTACGCAAAGAGTGTGTGAGATAGTTTATTTGTTTTAAGCGGCTAATTGTAGGTATAGTTTGCTACACAGGAGTAAATGATGAATTCATGCTTGTAGATAGGAAAGAAATCATTAGAAAATGTTAAGAGTAAATACTAGGAAAGAAAGTATACCCTCAAAATGGGACAGGAATGAGAGCCTACCACTCTCCAGATGAGCTAAAGTGTAAAAGTCTGACAATGCCAGGTATTGGGAATTAAACACTGTTGGTCAGAAAGTACACAGATGGTCATCTCAGAAGGTAGTTTGATACTATCTAATAAAGGTGAAGAGATACATACCACCAGATAAGTTATCATAATCCTACTCCTGGACATATATGTAACAGATATAGGTGCACATGGACACTGAAAGACAATGTACATGAATGTTAATATCAGTATTGCTCATAATAGCCTGAAACTGGAAACAACCCAAGTGTCCATTCACAGTAGAATATATAAACAAATTATGGATCATTCATTCACTAGAATACTGGATATAAATAAAAATCAAAAACTATAGCTACAGGCAGTAATGTGGCTGAATCCAAAAAACAATGTCTAGTGGAAGAGATCCAGCACAAAGGAGCATAGACTATATGAGTCTATTTATGGCGAGTTCAAAAGTAAATAAAATTAAGCTATTTTAAAGAGATGCATATTTAAGTGGTAAATCCATTAAGAAAAGCAAGAAAAGTAAATACCTTAGCAGTCAGAATAGTAGTTTCTTTAGTGAAGAATATAAGAGTTGTGATTAGAAAAGAATCATGGGTGGGGATTTTCTGAGGTGTTTATAGTATATTATTTCTTTTTATGTTTCCTTTAAAAATCATTCTTATTGAGGTTTAACTCACATTTAATGAAATTAATATAACACTTTACATATGCATAATGTATATATGTAAGTAATATATAATGTAAACTTATGTTAGTTACATAGATGTCGACTTTATAATAATCCATTAAACCGAACATTTGTGTTCTATGCAAAATAGGTGCTATATTTTACAGTTTAAAAAGGTAAAAACAGACTTTCAGTACAGCAGAGGATCTTAGGAATTAGGCTGCATCAAAGGTAAATATGAACTAGCAACTAGGGCTCTGTTAAAAACAATGAACACATGTTGGGAAATAAGAAGGAAGTAGACAAGAAACTGTTCTTGCAGCTTATGTGTAGAAGCATCACTGGGTGTTGCCAAAGCAGGTCTTAAACTTGTGCATTCTGTGGTTGTTGTTTGTGTCCGACTCTTTTGTGACCCTGTGAACTGCAGTCCGCCAGGCTCCTCTCTCCATGGGATTCTGGAGTGGGTTGCCATTTCCTTCTTCAGGGGATCTTCCCAACCCAGGGACTGAGCCTGTGTCTCCTGCATTGGCAGGTGAATTCTTTATCACTGAGCCACCTGAGAAGCCCTTCTTGTCATATATTCATATCCAAAGTCAGGTCAAACCTAAGACCAGATGTGTTTATGTCTAATCAGTGGTGTTTCTGTCATACCACAGAGGCCAAAGGTGTTTGTACCTTAACCTTTATCTCTGATTATGAATGAAAGGTTTTGCTTCCTATGAAAGAAATTTCTGTCACCAGTGACTGGTTGTATGAGGTGTATTTTGGGTGGAGTGGGCCTTCCTGCCCCTGAAGTAGCACACAGTAAGCTCTGATATGGTATGTCTTGGGGAGAAGCTGCTTGTAACTTCAAAAAAATCACCCCAGGTGATTCAGATATGACAACCTGTATCCTGTATGACAACCTGCCTTCTCTCCCCACCCCAACTCTTGCTGAGAACCACCCATTTCCAGGAAGGCCACTCACTGTGAAGATATAATATCTATCCAGCCAGCCAGCCATTCATTCATTCAACAACTATTTCTTAAGCTCTAACATGTGTCTGGCCCTGGGCTAGCACTGATGATTCAGGACTGAACAAAAACAGGCATGGGCCCTGCCTTCTTGGAATGGTTTAGTACAAGACACACTTTAACGAAATCAAGCAGATAAATGTAAAATCACCAGTCAGGTAAGTGTTATAAATCCAGATTTACTCATCGAGAAGAGAGGTGAACTGAGGAGTGGCTTCATAATTAGGATTTTCAAATATAAGATGAAGAAGTTATATGGAGACTGGACAATTATTTTACATTGGGAAAACACATAAAATTGATGTTAGAAAGGAGATTTGCTGTAGCATAAAGAACTTAATGTAATAACTATCTTTATCAGAGGGGCTGCTCTGTGCCCAGCAAGGTGTTAAGTGATGTATAGCTATGTAGATACACTTATATGTATGTATATATATAAGCATATATAAAATGTATATACATACATTTATATATATATACATACAACTTTAAATAGTGATTATATATGTTTGAGTAAGTGAGTTCTTAGTTGCTCAATTATGTCTGACTCTTTGCGATCCCATGGACTGTAGCCCACCAGGCTCCTCTGTTCATGGGATTTCCCAGGCAAGAATACTTGAGTGGGTTGCCATTTCCTACTCTGGGGAATCTTCCCGATCCAGGGATCGAACCTGCGTCTCCTGTGTCCTGCATTGCAGGCAGATTCTTTAGCCACTGAGCCATCGGAGAAACCCATATATATGCATAAACATCAGATTGCATATATAAGAATTATTACATATAAATACTTATTAAATTTATATGTAAATTATATATATATATATATATATAAACCTTCACAGAATCCTACAGAGATAAAAAATTAAGACTCAGAGATTAAATAAGGTCACACAGCTAATATATATGGTTTAATAATACTTATTATTGATATATAATTCACACAGTATAAAATTCATTAAAAATTGTGTGCTCTTTAAAGCACATAGTTCAGTAGTTTTTAGTATATTCACAGAGTCATAAACTTCTAATATCTAATTTTAGGTCATTTTCATCACTCCCAAAAGAAATTCAGTACATACTAGCTTCTACTCCTCATTCCTCCTTGTCCCAGCTAATCTCTACTTTCTTTCCATCTGGATTTGCCTATTCTGGACATTTCGTATAAACGGGATCATTAGTAAGACAGATGCCTATGTCATATGAGAACTCTACTTCAACCCTTTGAGAAATTGTTGGACTATTTTCCACAGTGGATGTGCCTTCCATCTAACAGCATATAAGGGTTCTAACTTCTCTGCATCCATACTAGTATGTTACTTGTTATTTTGTCTTTTTGGTAATAGCTATACTCATAAGTGTGAAGTGGTATTTCACTGTAATTTTGATTTGTAGTTTCTTAATGGCTAATGATGTTGAATATCTTTTCACAGGTCTATTGGCAGAATACTATGCATGATATAATAGATTTTTTTAAAATGTGAGATACCACCACTCATAAATAATTATATGAAAAGCACAAGACTACACCAAACTGGTAGTGTGGGTATAGCTGAGAAATAGGATGTTTGTTTCTTAAGTTCTATATTCTGCCTTGTTAATTTTTATAACAGACTATATTTCTTTTATAATTAGCACAAAACACAGTTAATAAACAAATAGCAAACAGAGACACAGACCGCCTCTAACCCTGAGGTGCCAGAAGCAATTCTCAGCCACTGTGCTTCTTTCTTCTTGTGTCTAAAAGTGCAAGCAAGTGGAGAAGGAGGATGGTTAAATGATTTCCTGAGCTATGTTTTAGAATTCATTTCCTCACGGTAATAATGTTATAAATCATGGTGCATTTCCAAGACTAGCCTATTCTGTTATAGGTTAGGTATAGGCTTCTGAGGCTATCTTGTAAACCCAAGTACCAAGCTTAATATTGAACACGTGCGTGCACACACACACACACACACACACTCACACACACACACACACACATTCCATAAAGCCCAAATGCCCAGCTTCAGGAATGCATCCTTCCAATCAGCAGAGAGCTTCCTAGACAAGTAAATACAATGAAAAGATACAAGATTTTGACTGTGAAGGTAGCCTGTTACTGCAATATGTTCAACGTTTTTCATTTTCTTTCACCATAGAATTTTTTTTTTATTTCTCACTTGCTACCAGTGTAGCTCAAGGAGGCAATTACATTCCCACTTTAGTACTGTGAGAAATAAAATCATAAAACTTCTGAAAGTGTAGTACTTTCTTATTTTTGTACAGATCAATTTTTTAGAATATGGAAAGAATAAAACAGTTCTTTGGCAAAATGGACTTTTTCCCCATCAGGTGTTTATCCTGAAGTGAATATTTATGGTCTAGATAGAATCCCCTGAAAATAGAAATGTTGTCACATTCTTATTTATATATGACACTTTTTTTCATTACAAATGGCAGGAAATGCTAATTTAAACTAACTCTTAAAAAGAAGTTCAGAGAAGCTTTTAGTTTAGAATTAATTTATAGCTTGAACACTTTGAGGGAATATTTGGGTCAACTTGTATTCACTGAAACTGTTGAAAATTCATATGATTATTCTGACTCCATCTCTAAGCAAAAGGTTACTTTCAGTGGAAAAAAATACCCACAATATCTAAGGTTATTGAAATGCCATGCATGTAAGCATCCAGACTCCGTTTACAGTTTGCATATGTATATGGGATATGGTGTGTGCGTGCGTCCGTGCCAGCACAAACACACACACACACACAACATTCCTTAAAATTATTTGGATTATTAACAAATAATATCCTTCCCTTCCATGTTAGTGCAGTAATATTAGTCAGGTGGATGATCATTCCATGAGACTCTGCAAGCATCTTGCTAACAACCAGTTTTGTATCTTGACTCCACTGTTTGGGGCCCACAGCAGTTTGCCCACATTCAGACAGTGAGTTAGTGACAGGCTCTATGGAGAACAGAGTACTTCTCTGTTCGAAGAATTCTGGGTCCCAGGATGGACACGTATGCACTGTGTACTCTGAGTATTTTTCTATGACTTAGTATAAATGTATACATTCATAGCCTCATGAGCACATGTCTGTAAATAGGAGGCCCTCAATAGCCTCATGCATTTTGCTCACCAGCCAGGGAGTTCTCCAGCACGTTTTATAAATCTTCTACTATTACTGGATAGGAAGTACTAAATTTCTGAGGTTTTGAAAAATACCATGTTTCACTTAAATAGCGTAGGAATGATCCCAGAGTTAAGTAGATTATTTTTTAATGTTCTTGATTTTAACTTTTATTATTTAAAAAAATGACACATATTATGCAAATTCATAGTGAAAACATAAAATCCAAGTAAGCAATAACAAAAAAAATCATACTTGATCCCAGCATCTGGAGATAATAATAACCATAATAAATTTGATGTATGCTTTTTTAGTCTTTTTTATGTACTATGCCTTTATATATGTATATATTTTATAAAAATAGATTATCAAGCAGATGTCTTAAAAGCTTCAAACCCCACTTTTGAAATTTAATATACCATAGATATGTTTCCATTTCCAACATAATATTTAATAATGGTGAGCTAAGGGGATTCTAGCTCCGTGGGACTGGGAATTCCTTGCCTCAATGACGTCAGCTCACTCCAGGGCCTCATCTCCTAAGAGGAGTGGGCTGCATCACTGTGGTATCATGAGACAGACACAGGGCCAGTTGTTTTAGGTGGCTGGATGTCCATGTGAGTGTGTGTGTGTGTGTGTGTGAGAGAGACTTCTCAGTGTGAAACGAGCTGAGAGCAGAAAGAGGTGTACACCACAGGTCAAGGGCGAGGATTTGGGGTTGGATATCCCCACACTACCGTTGACAAGCAATGGTATGGGAAGGATCTGAATTCAAATCTGAATTCAATCCTGAGTTCCAAACAATTTTTAAGCTACCTTTTTCTAGGTAAAGAGAATACATTTAATTTAATATTTGTGTTTGCTTTTATAACATAAAAATATTCTGCATATGGTACACATGTGGCCTTCTATTTGTACTCAAGGTGGGTCCCAAATGTGTTAAGAAAAGTCCTGAATATACATATTCTCTGACCTCAAAGTTTCTAGGATGTGTATTTGTTTTCTTTCGCAATTACCTTTTTCTGATGGATTCATGGTAGTAGTACCTATAAGTGCTCACTTATTGACGACATAAGATTCAGCTTAATATGGCATTTATTAAAGCGTTAACATATTCCACACTCCACTAGATACAGGGACGAGAGATAAAGACACATAGCCAGACCCTAGGCACTCACAGTTTCCTGGGATCTCAAACATAATAACATGCATCAGTCAACACAAGAAAAAAAATCTGCAGGCCAGGGTCCTGGGATCAGTTGATTAACCTGGCTAACTATAACTCCACAGAAATCTTCAAAAGTGTAGAATCCATTCCATCCAAGATAAAATTGTTGTAAACTTTCTAAATAGTTTAAATTTTTTGTTAAATTTGGTCAATTGGTCACTTGACACAGTAATCATTCAGGAATTCCCTTTTGGCAAATGATTTCTAACTAACTGGCTCGCTTCCTTGAGGGGATGCTCTATTCAGGCTGAGAAAAGAAGAATGCATAGGAGCTTGAAGGGCCAGGAACTTGGAGAATGGATGAAAAAAGATATTCTGTGAAGAGGGAGCAGCACTTGGGACCTCTTGGAGACATGCAGTGGAGAGACATCTTCTGAGAATGTATTTAGAAGTGTTTCATGTACTTAGAATCTTCTAAGTATTTAGAAGTGAGGTGGGGAAGCAAGAATGGACAAAGGTGGAGAGGAAGAAAGAGCCACTTTCTGGAGGGCTCTGTGGCCTCGGGTTTCCATGGAGTTCTCTCATATAGGAAACAGAAGCTGTTGAATGGTTTGAAGCCAGGAATGAGAACATTAGATTTGCATTTTAGACAGATCATTATGGCAACAGAGGAAGAACGGATGGTGGGGGCTTCCCAGGTGGGGGCTTCCCAGGTGGCGCTAGTGGTAAAGAACCCACCTGCCAATGCCAGAGACGTAAGAGACACAAGTTCCATCCCTTGAGTTGGGAAGATCCTCTGGAGGAGGGCGTGGCAACACACTCCAGTATTCTTGCCTGGAGAATCCCATGGACAGAGGAGCCTGGCGGGCTATGGTGCATAGGATTGCAAAGAGTGGGACACGACTGAAGCGACTCAGCATGCATGCAGAGTCTGAAGGAGGGAGTCCACTGCTGAGAAGGTAGACTGTTAGTACACTAGGGTCATGATAAGAGAATTCTGGATTCAGACAGCTGAGATCCAGCACCTGCTTGTCTATCTTAGCAGCTGTGTGTTTGGGCAAGCTTTTTTGGCCTCTCTGTTGACCTGGCTTCCTCATCTGTAAAATGCAAATTGTGATGGCTGTGAAGTTGAAAGGAAACAACACCTATGAAGTACTCAGGGCAGAAGCTGCCATCTAGAAAGCTCTCAATACATGGCAGTTAATATTTTTTGGCCTCAATAAATACTTATTGAGTTTTTATCATGTATTGGATAGAGCTCCAGACTTTACAATTACAGCCATGAATAGCACATACAAAGCCATCTGCCTTGGCTGCCCGCTCACCACGTGGTGATGCTCGGCAAAGCAGGTCGAGCAAAGCTCCTGCTTCATGACAGCTATTATTATTAAAATATTACAGTGACAGTCCTTCAGTAGTTTACAAGAAAGATGATGATGGTCTGAACCAAAGTGTAGGCAGTGGAGATTGTGAGGAGGGGATAGAGATGAGAAAGGTGAAGAGTGGATTTGACAGTTTAGTTAAGAGAGGAGGAGGTTTCCAGCTGAATGATGCAATGGAGGGTGTTGAAACCAAAATGTAGGGGAAGGTAAGAGCAGGGACAAGTTGGGTGATAGAAGATAATGAATACCGTTCTGGTGATGTTGTGTTTTAGGTACTTATGGGTCAAGAAGGTAGAAATGCCTAGAAGATAGAGGAATACACAGGGCCGGAGCTCAAGAAGCAGGGATGAAGGCCACATGAACTGAATCCAGGGTAACAGACTCATGAACCAGAAATAGCTGCACTGATGTACAGAAGATACTTCATTCACTTGACCCTTGATGCATGACGTTCTGGTGCCCAGAAGGGAGGGCACCTTGACAGCTAGGTCAGGTGCAACTTCCATCCTAAAATCTTTTTCTGATCAACACACTGGGTAGTGTCTCTTTATTCTGAGACCCCTTGTTATGGAGTGAATGTTTATGTCTCCTCAACACTCATATCTAGAAGTCCCAACCGCTTAGTGTGATGGTGTTACCGATGGGGCCTTTGAGAGGTAATTAAGATTAGATGAGGTCATGAGGGTGGGGTGCTCGTCTGAGGAATTGGTGCCCTTACAAGAAAAGACACCCGGTAGCTTGCGGTCTGTCTCCACATGTACTCAGGAAAGGCCATGGGAACCAAGATAGCTGTCTACAAGCCAAGAAGAGAACTCTCACCAGAAACCAACCCTGCTAGACCTTGATCTGGGACTTAGATCTTCCAGAATTGTGAGAAAGTAAACTTTTGATGTTTAAGCAACCCAGTCTATTTTGTTACGCAGCCTGAGCTGATTACAATACTCTTGTATAAAGGATTCTTTGTATTTCTCCTATGGGTGACATAATGTTTGTTTTCTGCTATTTCTTTTAGATAAATGCAGCTTGAGTAAGTTCTTTGTCATATTTATGGTCCCTGCAGTGCCCTGCACAAGGTTTTACTCCTGGTAGATGTTCAATACACATCTAATGACTTGAGGTCAGCTCGGAAAGACTCAAGATCAGGCAGCAATTTGCATGGAGAGGGTCACCTAGAATGGGCTTAGGTCAAGGTACTAAGGAGAATTCTGGGGCAAATTCAAGACTGGCATTTCAATATGAAACTAAAGGTTTCAATATGATATTTGGAGATAAGAAAGAAAAGATAGTGTTTCCCAAAGATCAGTAGAAGAGTGAAATGGTTAACGTGTCCACATTAGGCATAATTTTTCTCAAGCATTTTGTACTATGCAAGCCATTATGTAGTATTACATTGTGGATTGGTTGTCTCAGATTGACTGAAAAACCCTTTGAGTTAGAACTTATCTAAAACAAATGTGTTTCAAGTTTAAAATCAATAATGGTTTCGGTCCCTAATAATTTGATGCAATTCTCTCTCTCTCTCTCTTTGGTTAATTAGTTTGTATTTTCCTTTGGTTAGTTGATTGTTCTTATATGTAGGAACCAAAGAAACCAAAGATCCAACAGTTATTTCCCTCCAAATAGGTGAAACACCAACAACAAAAATAAAACAGGTTTTGTTTTTTGCACTTCAACTTCTCATCAACTTTACTGGGAATCATTTCAGTTTTAGAAATGATTCCCAATGATCCTGGGGATCATTTCCGAATGTTCTTTTCAGACGGGGGGTGGGGAGATGAGGCCGTGAGTCTATGTGCTCTCTGTGGGATGCCATGATAGAAAACACAAGCAACTTGCCCCCAAATGTCTCAAGACACTTCTCTATGAGGATGGGAGAAGTGGAAAGGGTTTACTTTTTTCTGTAGCATCTTCCACTGCCATCTTGCTCATCTCCTGAGTGCTACTAGAAGGGACTTTCTAGCATCAGCCGCTCTGAAGCCCAACAGTACAGAGGAAGAAAGTGGAGTATGTTTGTGTTGACCTGTAACCTAAGAGAAACCAAAGTTACGTGGATCATTGCTTACAACCTGGGGCTTCAGGAGCTCTTAGACTTGAACTCTGCAGTGTGGGAGCCACTGGCCACATGTGGCTGGTGAGCACTTGAAACTGGGCTAATCCGAATCGAGATATGCTGTGAGTTTACACCACACACCAGATTTCAGTGACTTGGTTAAAAAAAAAAGGTGAAGTCTATCAAAGTGCTCATTAGCACTTGCTTACCTGGATTACAGGTTGAAATGATATTTTTGGATATAGTAAGGGAAATCAAATAAATTATCACAATTATTCCATTTTATGTGTTTAATTTGGCAACTAGAAAACCTAAAATTACATACATGGGTCACATTCTATTTCTGCTGGACAGAGTCTAAGCCCTATACCATCAAGAGTTAGATATATATCCTGGTCTTGACAGGATGTAGAACTTACAGGCATTTGTCTCTTCTCACTTGAATCAAGCCCAGCTATGTTTAGGTGCAGTTTTATTGTTTATATAATAGCCCTCTGCATGTCCAGAGAGTCTTTCATCCGAAGATCTCATATATTAATTACTCCTCACTGAATGGCTGCGGAAGACTGGTATTCTTGGTTCTATTTTACAGATGAGAAGACTGATGCATGGAGAGATTTAAATGATTTGCCCAGGGCTGCCTAGGGTGAACTGGCAGAGCTCAAAATAGAAGAGTGAGTCATTATCATTAATCACACATATAGACAGCAAACAAAATTTTTTTCTTCCTGGTCAGGTGAACTTCCTCAAGGTAGAAGCCATGCTTTGAAAATGGTATTTCCTAACGCCGTTTGCAGCACATGGATGGACCTAGAGATTACCATACTGAGTGAGTGAGTCAGAAAGAGAAAGACAAATGCCACATGCTGTCACTTAGATGTGGAATCTAAAAATGTGACACAAATGAACTTATTTACAAGGTACAGACTCACACATAGAAAACAAACGTATTGTTACCAAAGGAGACAGGGGGTGAAGGAGGGATAAATTAGGAGTTTGGAATTGGCAGATACACATCACTATATATAAAATAAATAATAAGGACCTACAGTATAGCACAGGGAATTATACTCAATAGATTATTATAAACTATAATGGAAAAAAGGATATATTACCTGTGTATCTGAATCATTTCACTGTACATCAGAAACTAACACAACATTGTAAATCAACTGTATTTCAATTAAAAAATCCTATTTCCAGCTAGCAAAGTACTGAATGCTCAGTGAACATTACATAGCAGCAGTAGTCATTGCTGCCAGATTTAATGTTTTGGCATTAATATTTAGATGAAGTGCAAAAGAGGTAACTAAGAGACCTTTTAAAATTGTCTGCACTTTTTCATACTCTGAAGGAATGAACTGTTGTTGCCCCTTACTTTGGAGGTGGTAATCACTAATCACCTGTGGTCAGTTCATTTGTTTTTAAAACTAGATTTCTTAGATCTTATTTTGGTATTTTGCAGAGAAGACTCTTTGGGCACGTGCATGCTGGTGTTGAGTTGAATTGCAGACTGGCAGAGGAGGATAGGGGCTTTGGAACTCTTGGTGCCCCGAGTCACATTATTCTAGTCTCTTCCATTTGATATGTTCTCCTTTTACAAGCTCAGGCATCAGAACTCCAGAAACTGACTTTTCTCAGAAGCGTGTACCTTTATCAAACTTATTTTGGAGGGAAGATCATCCAAAACAGGCATCAGACTTCCCAGGCAAAAGCTTCATGAAGTGAACAGTTTTTTTTCCCCCAGTCTTCATATTAATTTTTATTATTTTATTAATTTATGTTAATTTTTCTTGTGCTAAGTAGGGGAACGATAATAAAATCTCCTACCTAGAGATTACATTTCCTACCACCTTGTTGTTACACTCTCTTTAACTGAGAGTGATTTTCAATGTCACTCTAAAATAATGTACCGCTGAAGTATATGAGTTCAGGACTAAAGCTGAAGAGTTCTAGAAACCTTTGTTTCATTTATTCAATAATATGCACCCTCTTTTATAAATGTCAAAAATATTTATCGTGAGTGCGAGAATGAAAGGTTTCTCCATCCCTCTAATTCTGTTCCTTGTAAAAGTTATTTGAATAAAATGTAATAGTTTTCGAGAATGGTTGAAGCGTTCAGTTTGGCTGACACACACCTGTGTACGCGGGTGCGTGCTCACACCGTGACCCCACCACTTTCATCGCCTGAAGAGTTAAGTCTGATCAGTTCTCACTGTGTCATCTTGCCCTTCTGACAGGGAACATGCCTGGAGTGCCCAAGGGTTTTTAATTACACTCGCGGCTGCCTCAAATAATGACAGCCTGCTTGCGAGCACATGTCTTAGAGGAGAATCGTAGTCTGTGCTCCGGGCATCAGACAGGTCCCTTCACTTCCTTTGCCTTTTGCTTGAACCAGAAAAAGGGCTTAGAGAAGGTCATGCACACTTCCCTGCTGTCCGCACCCACGATGGTGAGGCTGAGTCAGTGGGAGAAGAGTGTTAAGACCTTCGGTGTCTTTGATATTCCAGACTCCGGATGGAAGGGGGTGAGTGGGAGAAGAGAAGTGGAAAATCTGCAGACTCCATCCTGAACAACCCTTCTGCACTTGATGTTTCCGTTCCTTCAATGAATGAGATGAAGGAATTTTGGGGGGATGAGATTAGAGGGTGGGGGCAAGTGAAGTGGAGGGTGTGATATGTGTACGTTGAATCCTTTACAATTTTTTTCCCCAAAATGGCTTCTGCCAATCTCCTTGGTCACCATGCCTTGCCATTCACTTTGTCCAGATGTTTTCCTTCATTTTTTGATTGCTGCAAAGCCTTTCAGCACCTCATCACCAAAAGTATGATGCTGATTCTAGCACATCTCTGCTGGCAGAGAAATCAAGAAGATTTTTAAAAACAGTGATCATTTAACTTTGCAGTAGACCTTCATAGCTGACTTCAAAGTTTTGCACAAATCTAGATGTTAGGTATTCAGGCCAATGAGAAAGCGACAGAGAGTTTTCAAATTTCCTCCAGGGATTTCAATACCTGGAGGAAAGAGGGAGTCATTTCATGGACTGATGCCTCAGAATCCTCTAGTCTGGAAAAGGACTATGAAAACAGAGTATATTTATTCTTCCAGCAGCCGGGCTAAAATCCATAGGGGCTAACCTTCCAGGGAGTATTGTCTCACTGACGATGCAACAGACAATGGGAACAACTGCTTCCAACTGAAATCTTTATCTAATAAAGCTTCATGCGAAATATAAAGTTTCAAGTGATGATAAATGGAGTAGTGGGCCTAAAACTATACTAAAGTGGGGTTAATGCGTTGATGCTATTTTGCCGCAGTGGGGGTAGGGAAGGTGGGGGACAACAACAGATTCATGGAATTGGAGGGTGTTTTGAACTCAGAAAACAAGTGTTTGCCCCTTCCAATGGGCTCTCTAGAGACAAGTCTTGGACCGTGGCCCGCTGAGCTCCTGTAGACTGGCAGCCCCCTCCCCTCTCCAGAAGCAGCAGGACGGGGCCCAGCCCTGGGTACCAGCGAGCGTGGCGCCTTTTGCCCAGGCTCCAATCCATGCCTGCAGAATAACAATCTGCTCTCAGCGCACCAGGCACAATAAAGGCCCTCTCAGCTGCCACTCATGTGGGGCCGGCTCACAGTCTGGGCCCTTGTCTCTGATTCTTGGCATTGTCAGGGAGGGGAGTGTGGGGAGCGCTGCACACTCACATGCTGGGAAAGGCAGGCCCCCGGCGGCCCCAGCCGGCCGTCAGATGGCCTGGACAACAGCAGCGGCCAGACGGGCTCGAGCAGAGCTTGTACCTCCTGGCAAACTTGCCAAACATTCAGGAATTTGGGATTGTGGTTTCGAGAAGTCTAGTCTCGGTTCTCTCATCCCCCAACTCCAAAAAACCCCCCAAAACAAAACCCTCATTAAACATGCTCTTGGCACGACAGACTGCTAGAAAGTCTGATCCAGTGCTGACATCTTTCTAACACCCTTCAAACAGCAGAGCTGACAAATTTCCAACGGTACTGGGGCAGCCATCAGACTATATAATTCTGGTTTTTTGTGGATTTTTTTTGCTGCTGGCTCCACCTTCCAAACTATATAATCTTGGCATGGCTGAATAAAATGGGGTGCTCTGGAAGGTGATTGACTGGGGATGATGTTAGGTAGACAGATAACATGGGGACTTATGAGGACTAGCAGACTTATGGCTACTCTACAACTCTAGGCAAAAGAAGTGCCATGTCAGGGACTTTCCGGGTGGTGGTTGCGTGTGAGGGTGTGTGTGTGGGGGGGTGTGGGTTCCATTCCTGGTGGGGGAGCTAGGATTCCATGTGTTGCAGTGTGCAGCCAAAGCAACAAACAGTGACAGGTCAAAAACACCGTGCCCACCACATATTCACTATGTGCGTGTGGTCAGTTGTTCAGTTATGTCTGATTCCTTGAGACCCAGTGGGCTGCAGCCTGCCAAGCTCTTCTGTCCATGGGACTTTCCCAGCAAGAATACTGGAGTGGGTTGCCATTTTCTCCTCCAGGGGCTCTTCCTGACCCGGGGATCAAACCTGCATCTCCTAGATTGCAGTCAGATTCTTAAGCGCTGAGCCACCAGGCTTCCCATATATTCATTATTGTTGTTATTGTTGTTCAGTCACTAAATTGTGTCTGCCTCTGTGACCCCATGGACTGCAGCGTGCCCGACTTCCCTGTCCTTTGCTATCTCCTGGATCTTCCCTACCCAAGGATCGAACCCAGGACTCCTGAATTGCAGGCAGATTCTTTACCATCTGAGCCACCAGGGAAACTCCTGTATATTCATTATGTGTGTGCCTGTTAAGTCGCTTCAGTTGTGTCCAACTCTTTGTGACCCTATGGTCTGTAGCCCGCCAGGCTCCTCTCTCCATGGGATTCTCCAGGCAAGAATAATGGACTTGGTTGCCATGCGTTCCTCCAGGGGATCTTCCTGACCCAGTGATGGAACCCGTGTCTCTTATGTCTCCTGCATTGGCAAAGAACGCATTGGCAGGGTTCTTTACCACTAGGGCTACCTGGGAAGTCCCAGAATGTTCATTATAGGAGGGAGTGACCCATTCTTCAACTTGCAGTATCATTGGACGTCAGAGGTGAGCCTCAGAGCTTGTCTTAAAGCAAAGACTGGCGTTGATCCCAGCCAGTTTAAGGGGAAAAGGGACCATGGAACTTTGTGAGGATAAAAATACTAGGGACTACTTTTGGAGCACTATGTCCCCAGATTTTAAACACATTAGCTAATTTAGGCCTAATGGAAGTTGGTCAGATATATATCATTGTCTCCCAGTTTATATAAAACTGAGAATTCTGGAGCCCAGAGCAGTTAGGAAAGTTCTACTTGATCTCAAAGCCAGTACTTTTGGATTGACTGTATTAAAGTGCCTCTGTGGGCTAGCTATATTTAAAATGGATAACCAACAAGGACCTACTGTATAGCACAGGGAACTCAGCTGAATGTCGTGTGACAGCCTGGATGGGATGGGAGTTTAGAGGGGAAATGGACACATGTATACGTATGGCTAAATCCCTTGTTGTTCACCTGAAACTACCAAAACATTGTTAACCAGCTATGCATGCGTGTGAAGTTGCTTCAGTTGTGTCCAACTCTTTGTGACCCCAGGGATTGTACCCTCCAGGTTCCTCTGTCCATGGGATTCTCCAGGCAAGAATACTGGAGTGGGTTGCCATGCCCTTCTCCAGGAAATCTTCACGACCCAGGGATCGAACCCAGGTCTTCTGCACTGCAGGCAGTTTCTTTACCACTGAGCCACCAGGGAAGCCCTGTTAATCAGCTAAACTCCAATATAAAATAAAAAGTTTTAAAAAATGCCTCTGTGGGGCTAAAAGGAGCCACAAACTCATGAAACAACTGGGCTTCTTCCCTAAAGCATTCCAGGTTTTCTTGAGCTTTGATTAGAGCTTTATTTTAAAGAACTAACTATAGCGGCTCATTGCAGACAAAGGACATCTAATATTGAGAGAAACAGTATTTCCATTTCTGCTGAATGGATCAAAATGGGACCAATGAAATCTAGTCTTTGTGACAGTTCTTTGTCTCCTCCTCGGCCAAGAATGCCTGGACACTGAGTCAGCCGGGGTGTCAGCACTCTCTTGACCTGGCACACAACTTACCATGAGTCACTGGAAGGATTTGAAACTCAGGGCTGGGAAAAGCCATTGCCATTAAGTTGCTGCAGCTAAAAATATTCAGGCGTCAACCTTGGATTGTAGCTTGTTCATTCATCTATTGCTTATCCTTTAATAAACATCTATCTGAATCTACTCTATTAGACACAACATACAGGGTAAAAATTTCAATTAGTATAAAATAATAAACAGTGACAAGCAAGTTTCTCATCCCCAGTCTCCCAGTTCCTTTGCTTAGAGACAATCACCGTTATCAGTTTTCTTTTTTTGTGGATCTTTCTAGAGATATTCCAGGCATAGATGTATCTTTCCTTTGGTTTTCATAATTGTTATTGAATCTTTGCTACAGCCTGGGCACTGGACTGTCACTGGTTCAAAGTGATGGTTAAGACTTGGCCCCTATCCCTGGGGCAGAAGTAGACACAGACACCAATTGCTATCTTAGTTTGATTGATATGTGCCCAGTTGAAGGTACTTCTGGGAGTAGTGGTGGGCTGAGCGGATCAGGGTTTACATATCTCTGAGCCTGATCAACTGTCACAAGTTAATTATTGTTACTAATAGTGAAGTGCCAGTGTTTGCAAATTGTTTTAAAAAATAGATTGGAGCTTATTCCCATGACAATTAACTTCATCTGCATTCTAATTTGCCTTTGTGAGTGACAGCAAAAGGCATGGGGATCAAACTGGTTCACTGAGAAGTGTGTGTCACCCTGAGCACACCCAAAGTGTGTACGTTGTAAATGTGATCTGGTGCACATTCTGCGGGGTTGAAAATTCCAGACATCCAGGAGGAAAAGGGGGCATTATTTCATTTCTTAGGAGGCCACTTAAAAAGCTTTCCTTGAACAGTATACACCTCCCATTCAGCTGGGATATTGGTCTCCTAGTTGCCTGGTTTCAAAATATTCATACTTGCATTAGAAGGGAAGTCAGGAAGTCGTAAAGCCACCCATCTGGATTGAATACAGTCCGGGACAGTAGTTTGTGCATGGTGGGGCAGATAACATTTTGCAGATTTAAGACACAGCCGAATCCGATGCATGTGGATGCAAGCTACTGGTGGAAGGCTTGGCGCAAATCCTTTCAGCACAGCTGGGATTTATGGGAACTACTCAGGAGTTCATAGGCTTTAAAGAGGGGTGTACAGGGTGATTTGGTTCACAAAGAACCCGTGTTTACTTCAGTTCACCTGGCTTCTCACCCTCTATTGAATGTTACTTCCAGCATGATTGTAACTAGCTCCAGATTCAGATGCAACCTCTACTTGATGTCTGGTAGAGAGTTAAAGGCAGAAAATTAAAAAATGACATAAATAGGTTTCACATGATTTCCAATCAGAGCAATGAGCCCTGTTTCACTCAATCAGCCAGGAGCAGAGAGGAGTTTGCAAACTTCTGTAACCCTTTCAGAAAGCTCTGTCTACACCCTGCCTTCAGGAGGAAACCCAGAACCGGTCAGATGTGCCGTTTCCTTTTCTATGGCGGCTTGCCTTGTAGCTGTCCTGGGAGAGAATGTGGCCCAAGTACATTCTCCTATTGATCTTCCAAAAGTGCCCCTCCAAGGGGCAAGAAGTTTAGTTGGTTATTATGACACATGAGGCAGAAATGTGTCTTGAAATGAAGCACAGCTGAATTGCTGAGGGCAGGATGATAAAATACTTTCCCAAGGATTTCCTTCCTTGTGAGCGCAAATGGCAGCCCAGCTTGACAGCAGGGTCTCCATGCTGACGTAAGTTTTCAAATCATGTCAGAAAACTATAATTACAATTTTCTTCACTGGAGGAAACTGAAACTCAAATTTGTACAATTAGTCAAATCTTAGTTGAAAAAATACTGAGATATATTATTACCCGTTTAGAAGTCCACTGTGAATGCTGTAATACAGGGTATGGGGTTTGAGAGGGTTGTTTTTTTTTTTTCCCCTACCTTCCTCTGCCCCTCCTCCCTTTCTTCTTCACTTCCTTCCTTCCCTCTTTCCTAAAAGTAATAGGAAGCAGAACTAGATCTGAGTGGAATCTTAACTTTTTACTCAGTTTTTTTTCTCTCCTAGCTGACTTAAATAAAGCACAACAGTGCATTTTCCAAGTACCTTATGGGATCCTGTCAACTTATTTCTTCCCCCTTGCCTTGAAAATGACCCGCAAAGAGATAAAATTACTTGCATTGATTCCTACAGAAAAGCAGCCAAAGTTTTATTAAAAACACTGCCCCTCGTATTGTGCATTCTCTTTCCCTCTTTAATACGGAAGGATATCAAATATAAAAGAAACACAAATGTAAAACACTGCTCCTTTCATCTTTGTTCACTTTGCTCACTTTCCCAAATCAAATATATCACCTTATTTTTCTTCTTTAAACTTTAAAGTGGAGTAAGTGGAAGGTTGCATTTGAATTTTGAGGTCACAAGGGACTTAGGACAGGCTCTCTGCATTGTGTCATTCATTAGACTCTAATAAGATCTTCTTATTCTGGGGATGTGGGAAAAAGGAAACCCTTGTTAGTCTGTTGGTGGGGATTTAAAGTGGTGCAGCCACTGTGGAAAACATTAGGGAGGTTCCACAAAAAACTAAAAACAGAACTATATGATCTAGCAAGTCCACTCCTGGGCATAAATTTGAAGGAAAAAACATCAATTTGAAAAGATATATGCACCCCAATAAGATATATGCACCCCAATGTTCATAACAGTGTTATTTACAATAGCCAAGATATGGAGCCAACCTAAGTGTCCATCAACAGATGAATGGATACAGAAGATATGGAATACACACACACACATACACACACCAAAACAATGGACAGCTACTCAGCCATAAAAGAATGAAATTTTGATATCTGCAACATCATGGAGAGTATTATGCTCAGTGAAATAAGTCAGACAGAAAAAGAAAAATACTATATGATACCCCTTATATGTGGAATCTAACAAATAAATCAGTGAATATAATGAAAAAGAAACAGACTCACAGACATAGAGAACAGACTAGTGGTTACCAGCCTGGGGAGACGGGAGCAAGGAGGGGTAAGATAGGGGTAGGGGATTAAGAGATACAAACTACTATTATAAAATAAATAAGCTACAAGGATGTATTATGCAGTACAGAGAATATAGCAAATATTTTATAATAACTATAAATGGAGTTAACCGTTAAAAATTGTGATTCACTATGTTGTACATCTGAAACATATAATATTGTAAGTCAACTATATCTTAATAAACAAATATTGGGACGGGCCAAATGTTTGTATACCTTGGGGAACACATTCCAACAAACTAGTTTCCCATAGAACTCAGAATTCTGGGAGTTCACCCTCCTTGCTATCACTGGATTCTTTAGTTTTTAAGAAAAAAGGTAAAGAGTCATTGAAACTTGGCTGAATAAATAAACATTAAAACAAGTCCAGGATTTCGCTTCAAATATACACAATGTACTGACAAATGTTGCTTGAAACTGCAATACTCTGAAATTCATTTGAAAAATAATTTGATGATGAACTATCATGATGAAAAATAATGTAATGAAAAATGTTTGGTGACCTGGATTTCTTTCTTTACTTTTTTTTTGTAATTCCTAGCCTAATTTTGTTCACTAAAACCTGTCCTTGTCAAAAGCCACCTGTATAAAACCTATGGTTATAAATAAAGTCAATTCTGTAGCAAAACAGGGGCACACTTATAACAGGTTAATAAAAAATTCAAACTGTTATTTATAAAAAAAGACTAAAAAGAAACACACCAAAAGAACAGCCTAGAATAATTTGTATTTTTCTTCTTTTTTTTTTTTCTTTCTGCAATTTGGGAAACTACTTTTCTAACAACAACAATAGCAAAAAGATTAACCATAATCCTTGTATCTTGAATGGGTCTGATTTATCCTGGACCAGCTTGTACTTGCAGATGTAGAGCTCTGACTTTAAAAAATATGTACTTTAAACTCTAAAGAGCTCATCAGAAAATGTAATGCTGATAAAAATCTCAGCTTTAAAAAGAAAAAACACTGGAGTGGTACAGTACATGCTGGGATAAACATTCTGAAGGCAAGTGAATAATGAGACTACTAATTCAGTGATGAGCACACCTGAGTTTTGATAAACATGACCCAGTTGCACGTGGTGAAACCCTCAGTTCACAAAGAGTGTCTCATCTTTACTGAACTCAGCAGAATGAACATTTTGTCCCTATAAAGCAATGTGCAATAAATCAGGGGAGAGCTGCAGAGCCCGTCAGACCTGCTTGCATTCCTTTCCCCTCAGTGATTCCTTAGTTCAAGAGGGTTCATCCTTTGGGAATGTTTTAACACCCCTTTGGAAACAATGCGAAAATCCAGGGCTTTGACAGCTTGATAAAACCTTATTTTATCCTGAGATAGAGAAAAGCCTGACTCTGAGCAGGCTGAATAATCAAAGGCCGTACTATGTAGCTGCAGTAAGTTAACTGGCAGATCTGGGGGAGCTGAGAGTGCCTTTGAACTTGCAGGGAAGTTTAGTCCTGGGAGAAAATCTGTTACTAAAAGAAGATGAACTAAGTAGCTTTCCAGCTGGACACAAAAGCAAGAAGCGGAATCCATCAACTCAAGAACCCATGTTCCATTCTCATACAAGCAGAAGAGAGTAAACGCAGAGAACCTTATGGGATGGTGTTGAAAATAGATGCCAAAACAAGAAGTTGGGAAGATTCATTTTCCTTTTGTACTGTGGATGAGGATTTAAAATATCAATTTGAACAGGGAATTCACTGGACTTGGTGGAATGCCGAGTCAGGAGTCATCATGGAACCTGGTGATTTAGTGATGCCAAGGCCAGTTCTCTTCCTGGGGACTCTCTTTGAAGTCAGGGGATGTTGGGAACACAGGGGGCAAAGCGGGGAATGGGAATCAGGGTGAGAACTGGCTTTGTAGTTGTATCATTTCCCCCAAACATTTATTGCTTTCCCTTCCTCGTTCATTCAGCCAGTACTTCATGACTTCTCTATGCCTGGCATTTTACTGGGCATTTGGGATTTGAAGATGAATACCAGAGAATTCCTCCTCTTAAGAAGTCTGGACATAATTTCAAATACTGACCAAAGGTACCCATTCCCATTAGGAGGAGCAGTTCTGAAGGAGGGCTGTGCAGCCCCATGTTTCTGTAACCTTACGTCTCTAATTTCAAGGCATTTTTCATTTCACAGCATTTTACTCTTTTAAACAAAAGTGGTTCATTAAATGTAGACAAGGGGGTTTAATTGTACACTATTTATAAGAGTTTTTCACCTAAATGAATTAATTCATTAGAAAAGAAAACCCCAAGTCACAGACCTTTCATTCTGACTGTTATTTTTTAGCTATACGGTTTCTGTGTTGATTTCACGAGCCTTCATGTTGGAATCCATGTATAGTATTAGAGATTTCACCTGCTGAAGTAGATGGATTATTTTTTTTTATCAGTTAGGCTTCTCTGGTAGCTCAGTGGTAAAGAATCTGCCTGCAATGCAGGAGACTCAGGTTTGATCCCTGGGTTGGAAAGATCCCCTGGAGAAGGAAATGGCAACCCACTCCAGTATTCTTGCCTGGAGAATCCCATGGACAGAGGAGTTACAGTCCATAGGGTTGTGAAGAATCAGACCTGACAGAAGGGCCTGAGTACTCTCGCACACAGGCATCTAGACAGTCTTAAAAAAACCACAATAGGGTTTTTGTTTGGTTGGTTTTGCCTCTGAGAAAATTAACTAACAGTCATACAACCAAAAGAAATTAAAAAAAAAAAAAAAAATCTCAATTTTGTCCTACCCAGGCTTCTCTGAAGAGAGGGGGAAAAACTTCTGTAGACTTTCCAGGAAGTGAAAGCCAATGAAAAGTTTAAAAATCACATTACTCTTATTACCAGTAATATAGCAAGTTTTTAGAAGAGCCATTTCTCTTTTTTCCCACATGTTTTTGGCGGCACTGGGTCCTGGTTGTTGAACATGGGCTTCCTCTAGTTGCTGGTCGTGGGGGCTGCTCTCTGGTTGTGGTCCACAGGCTTCTCAGCGTGGCGGCTTCTCTTGTTGCAGAGCACGCGGGCTTCAACAGTTGTGGCACGTAGGCTGAGGTGCCCCTTCATGTGGAATCTTTCTGGACCAGGGATCAAACCCATGTCCCGAGCATTGGCAGACAGACTCCTAAACATTGGATCACCGGGGAAGTCCTAAAAGAGCCATTTCTGATCAGACCCTGAAAGACCCTGATGCTACGAAAGATAGAAGACAGGAGGAGAAGGGGACGACAGAGGAGGAGATGGTTGGGTGGCATCACCGCGTCAATGGACATGAGTGTGAGCAGTCTCCAGGAGATGGTGAAGGATAGGGAATCCTGGAATGCTTCAGTCCACGGAGTCTCAAAGAGTCAGACACGACCGAGCCATTGAAAGACACTTATTTCCTTGATGGGCTTAACCTGCTTTGACAGTTTTGACATTTCTCATCGTGTTGGACATTTCTAGGCTCTCAAAGATGCCATGGGGAGGGGACAAAGGGCCCTAGTGTTCTCTGTCTTCAGGTATTTACGCCCCCGTACCCCCTCCCATCCTGTAACAGGATTGGTCTGTGAGACAAAAGAATCTGGCAGAAGGGATGCTATGTCCTTCCCCGGGCAAGATCATAAAACACATTCTGGCTTCTGCATCTCGATCTCTTTCTCTCTCTCTCTCTCTGGTCATTCCCTCAAAGGGACGCAAGCTGTTGCCTTGGGAGGACACTCAGGCAGTCCTGTGAATCATCTTACGGCGAGTTGCTGAGGCCTCCTGCCTATAGCCATATGAACGTGCCTTCCTGCCAGTCGATCCTCTGGCCTTGCCTGAGCCTTAGATGACTTCAGGCCCTGCTGACAGCTTCTCTGCAACCTCACGACAGACCCTGAGCTAGAACCCTCAGCTGAGTCACCCCCAGATGCCTAACCCATAGAAACTGTGTGAAATAATAAGTGTTTCTTGGGTTAAGATGCTAAGTTTGGGATAATTTGTTATGCAGCAATAGATGACTAATACTTGGGCCATTTTAAACCTGAGATTCACTGATTCTCTGATTCTCACATCACCCTGGTAATATCTGCCATGTGAAATATTCTTACTCAGTATCTTGGGAAGTTTTAAATCTCTTTAGTTCTCTGTACATTGCATGCATTAATGAATACATATATGCATGTATACATACATATCTAAACACTTTTTGAAGTTCATTTTCTGTTTTAAAGGAACTACATGCTTGTTAAAGAAAATGTGGAGGGGGAAGTTAAAAAAATAATTATTCATAATTTTAACACCCAAAGAGAACCACTGTTAACATTTGAGTGTATTTCCCTCTGTTTTTCTTCCAGTGTATTTAAAAGAAGTTGTGACATATGCGATATGCCATGCTTTCAACACATGAAATTCATTTTCCTTAATAAAATCCAGTAACGTTCCTTGTTTATTCTTGTCATTCGGCTCCCTGCGTGGGGTGACAAGTTCTCCGGGAAATCAGGTGTGTCTGTGCCCTGAGTGTGCACCAGAGTGTCCTGCGGTTGGAGCCCAGCCCTGACCGGGAGTGATCAGTGATGGGGGTGTCAGATGCATGGAAGATGACTTATACCAAATAGCAGTCGCTTCTGTGTGTGTGTGTCTGTGTTTATTTTCAGAACTAACATGTGTAAAAGGCCTCTCCCTGCCCTCAACAACTTCCTAAGGGAATCTACAACCCTTTATTCTCTCTTCTTTTTCTAAGAGGGCTGCAAGATGTGGATTTACTGGGAAGCTGATGAAGTATAATAAGTAGCAGAGCCCCTTCTAAGGCCCCGAGAGGGATGCTGGCAATGTGTTCATATGGTCAAAGGTTTTTACAAAATGTGCAAAAGAAAGAAACTTTAATCACAGTTGGCAAAGACTGCCATCTCTTTCGGCCCTGCCCCTGCCCTGCAACACCAATACTTTCCTTCACACAGTGTGGAGTTGACTGATGGTGGGCATTTTAATTTTTCATACATTTTGTATTCTTTTTCTCAATGGCCCAAAAGACTGCACTCATTTCAGGACTTAACATGTTGGATATACGTCTTGCTTTCTGAATTGCAAACCATATATACAGTTAAACAATTTTTAAAAATTGCTTGGTACTTACATAATATCGTACGTCAACCACACTTCAACAAAGAAATAAGATAAAACAATTGGTTTGTACCATGAAACTAATTTATTTGTTATGCATTAGTCTGATCTGTTAAGTCATTAGGAAACTCAGAGTCGTGGAAGTTACAGAAATAGAGGGTACCCAGTGCGCTCAATCTGTTTCCAATGGCTGTATGTATTAATCATTTCCAGGGCTATTTAATCGGAATTCACAGGTTCTCAAGAGGCCCTTCTTTTTGTGCTCAGGAACATTATTCCTTAACTTGTGGACACTTTTTGGAGAAAATGACTGCCTCTCCAGCATCCACCCTGACTCCTCAATTAAGAAAGAACCAAATAAATTTAGTTTTATTTGTTGTTGTTTAGTGGCTAAGTCAGGTCCTACTCTTTTGCAACCCCATGGACTGAAGCCCACCAGGCTCCTCTGTCCATGGGATTTCTCAGGCAAGAATACCAGAGTGGGTTGTCATTTCCTTCTGCAGGGGATCTTCCTGACCCAGGGTTACAAACCCGGGTCTCCTGCTTGGCAGGCAGATTCTTTACCACTGCTCCAGCGGGGAAACACTCAACACAATGCCTCTGGACAAAAAAACGAATGCAAAAAATCTGTAGTACCAGCCAGGTGGTCCTGACGATCAGGCGAACGGCTCTCTGAGGATGATGCCGTTCTCTGTTTATTCACTTCACCTGTTGATCAGAGGAACTGATTCTTCTTTCAAAAGCTTTTTGAAATCTAAAAATCAAATCAATGTCTCCCGCGGGTGCCACGACTTTGGAGGCACGGGTGCTCACGCCGAGCCCTGCCCCTCTGGGAGGCCAGTGACTCATCACTGCTGGCCCATCCTGCCTGACGCTGGATTCCTGGCACCGGTGACTTTGGCTGGGACACTCCCCATCAGCCTGGCAGATATTTCTCAGAACTTTCCGGATTCCGAGGCTCTTTCTCTCCAAATTTTTCTTCCCTCCCTCCTTTCACAAGTTCGAGTCTGATCACGGTCTGCCTGCTCTTCCATCTATTCTTCCTCCCGCCTTTCACCCTTCACAGGCTTTCCTTCAATAAATCTCTCAACTCTTAAAGCCCATCTTAGCTTCTGCTTCTCTGAGCTTCTGAACCGGTGTGCCTAATCCAGAAGGGCGTATGTTAAGAGCAACAGTTCCCTGCTCTCCCGCCTTGGTTAACCCTGGCTCTGTCTTTCCTCACGTGGGGAGCAACTTGTATTATTTCATTTTATTTAGTTCCCTGACCAGGAATTGAAATCACGTCCTCAGTAGTGAAAGCAGGAAGTCGTAACCAGGGGACCACCAGGGAAGTTCCCAGCCAACAACTGTTTTTCTTTTTTTGGATTGGAGTGTAGTTGCTTTGCAACATTGCGTTGGCCTCCACCACGCATCCACATGAATCGGGGTATAGGTATGTCCCCTCTCTCCCGATCTCCCCGCTCCCCGCCCACCCCATCCCATCCCTGTAGGTTGTCACGGAGCCCTGGCTTGAGCTCCCTCTATCACACAGTAAATTCCCACTTGCTATCTGTTTTCCATAAGGTAATGTACATATTTCCATGCTATTCTCTCAATTTCTCCCACCCTCTTCTTCCCCTACTGTGTCCCCAAGTTTGTTCTCTGTGTCTGAGTCTCTATTGCTGCCCTGAAAATGATTTCATCAGTACCATCTTTCTAAATTCCATATGCATGTGTTAGTATACAATATTTACCTTCCTCTTTTTGACTTACTTCACTCTGTATAATAGGCTCTATGTTCATTCACGTCATTAGGACTAAACTTAAATGCATTTTTTTTTTTTTATAGCTGAGTCATATTCCACTGTATGTCTGTACCACAATTTCTGTATCCATTCATCTGTCGATGGACATCTAGGTTGCTTCCATGTTGTAGCTATTGTAAAAAAAATGCTGCCACAAACATTGGGGTACATGTGTCTCTTACAATTATGTTTTTATCAGGGTATATGCCCAGTAGTGGGATTGTTGGGTATTTCTTATGGTATTTCTATTCTTAGTTTTTTAAAGAAATCTCCGTACTGTTCTCCTTAGTGGCTGTATCAATTTACATTCCCACCAACAGTGCAAGAGGGATCCCTTTTTTCCACATACTCTCCAGCATTCATTTTTTGTAGATTTTTAAATGATGGTCATTCTGAGCTGTGTGAGGTGATGCTTCATTGTAGTTTTGATTTGCATTTCTCTAAAGCATCTGCCTGCAATGCAGGAGACCCAGATTTGATCCCTGGGTCAGGAAGATGCCTTGGAGAAGGAAACGGCAACCCACTCCAGTATTCTTGGCCTGGAGAACCCCACAGACAGAGAAGCCTGGTGGGATACAGTCCATAGGGTCAAAAAGAGTCCAACACAACTGAGCGACTAACAGACACACACACACACACACACACACACACACACACACACACATGATGAGAAAGGCTGAGCATCTTTTCATGTGTTTGTTGGCCATCTGCATGTTTTCTTTGGAGAAATGTCTGTTTAGGTCATCCACTCATGTTTTGATTGGGTTATTTGTTTTTCTGGTTAACAAGCTGCTTGTATATTTTGGAAATTAATCCTTTGTCAGTCAGTTCATTTGCAATTATTTTCTCCCACTCTGAGAGTTGTTTTTTAATCTTGTTTATTGTTACCTTTGCTGTGCAAAGCCTTTTAAGTTTTAAGTCCCGTTTGTTTACTTTTTTAAATTTCCATTACTCTAGGAGGTGGGTCAAAGAGGATCTTGTTGTGATGTATGTCAAAGAGTGTACCGCTTATGTTTCCTCTAAGATCTTTTTAGTTTCTAGCCTAGGGAACAACTCTTCAGTTTCTCTTTTTAGTTCTTTTGGCAGTTACCTCCATATCTCTAAAATAATAAGTTTATGCCATATTGTTTATGATTTATTTTTCTTGTTTATTTGCTATATTTTAACATGTTATATATATGGGCTTCCCAGGTAGTCCCAGTGGTAAAGAACCTGGCTGCCAATGCAGGAGATGCAGGAGACCTGGGTTTGATCCCTGGATGGGGAAGATCCCCTGGAGGAGGGCATGGCAACCCACTCCAGTATTTTTGCCTGGAGAATCCCATGGACAGAGAAGTCTGGTGGGCTACAGTTCATAGGGTCGCAAAGAGTTGGACAGAACTGAAGCGATTTAGCACACATGCATGCATGTATAAATACATACATAAATATATGTAACACATTTATTTGTTATTTTTTATTATCATAATGTTTATGCCATATCTTTTTTCCTTTTTAGCCACTGAGATATGATTGACATACAATAAACTGCTTATATTTAAAGTGAGCAATTTGTGTTAACATTTGTATATGCCATGACACTATCACCACAACCAAGATAGTGACCATTACATCGCGCCTGAAAGTCTCCCCGTGCCCCTTTAAAATCACCCTCCCCTTCTTCCTGCAGTCCCTGATCTGCTTCTGTCACTACAGACTAGTTTTATTTTTCTATAATTTTAGATAAATGGAATTGTCCAATAGGTACTAGTTTTTTGTGGCTTCTTTCACTTGGCATAATTAATTTGAGATTCATCCATGTAGTTGTTTGTATGTATAGCTCATTCTTTTTCATTGCTAAGTTGTATATTCCATTGTATGAATGTAGCACAATTTGTTTTCATCATCTTCTGATGGCCATTAGGAGCTACTACAAATACAGTTGCTATGAATATTTGTGCACAATGCTTCTATGGACATATATTTTCTTCTCTTTTCCCTCTTTCAATGATCACTGTCCTTTATTGACTAATGTCCAATGTCTGGAGTGCCATTGTTTGACATATTTTGTCTGCTATTTTAATCCTTTCAGAGAGGATGGTAAATCTGACTCCTCTATTCCATTTGACTGGAAATAGAAGTGTTGTATATTTCTCTAACATATTATAATCTTCCTCTAAGTGATGTTACACCATTTTTTGTATAGTGTAGGAACCTCCAAGATAACTCTATTTTTCCCTCTTGGCCTTTGTGCCATGATTGTCATATATTTTGCTTCTACCTATTATAAATCCTTCAGTACATTATTAGTGTTTTCCTATTTCTTTCTTTAACAATTTTAGACATCATCTGTTGATTTCTCTGATGATGGATATGGATTTAGCCCACTGATCTTTTATCTCTGGCCATCCTTTCTTTCACTTCATTAAGATTATGCCACTATTTTTAGATTCTTTTTATTAGTTGCCTTTGTAACTATGTAAAATATAGCTTTGCGTACTCACATCCTCATGTTTAATTCCATTAATCACTGACTGTGTCTCTTGACTCTATGCTTAGTGAGATGAACATATGAATGTTCTTACCCTTTTCTTCGTTGTTGTAGGCCTTCTTATCACAATCAACTGCTTAATTTTAACTCATTATGTCAAGAAAGAAAACAGGGACCGTGTTCTGCGACCAGATCCAAGTCTTCCTTTTGTCTGGCTTGTAGGTCTGTTCCAGTAGCTAAAAATTGAACAACAGCGTTTGCAACACTACGACTATGTAAAGATTGGTCACAGCTCAGCTACGGAGTATACTATGATTGCATCTCCTTTTTAGTAGTTGTGTGTTTCTTGGAATTTCTAATTGCTTCTTCCTCCTCATTCCACTTCCTGCATTGCTGAGTTTGTTTGTTTTTTACAACTTTATGTTCAACTTCTTAAAGATAGTATCAAATCTGTGAATTCATTCTGCTTACATACATTCTCTTCCTAGACTCCTTTTTGGAGGCCTCCTTCCACCAGCTCCAGATTGGACTCTTAGGCCCTAGATTTGATGAAAAACTGTCACCCTTAAGTCTTCCTTCCAGTTTCTTTCTGATTGGCTTAATTATTTCTTGAACTTCTCATTTTTTGGTTTACTCTCTTACTTTGGTGGAACACATTCTTGAATCACTTCCATAGAAAGGGGATGTGGGAGGTAAATGTATTGAGTTCTTCCATGACATAGAATATCTTTATTCTATCCTCAAATTTTCTCTCTGAATTTTGAAGTGTTCCATTTCTCATAGCATACAGTATTGCTAAAAAGTAGTTTGATGCCATTCTCAATTTTAAAAAATACAATTTGTTTTTTCTCTCTGAAAAGTTCTTGGATGTTAAAAAACCTTCGATGTTCTGAAATTTTACTGTTCTGTGAATGAATATCAGTCATTTTCCATTCAGTATTTCTGGCATTGTGGTATTTTGCCCTCTTTCTTTCTTCAGTCTAGACAATCATGTTTTTCAGTTGAGAAACCTTTATTATTTCTTTCTTTATATTCTCTTCTCATTTTGTCTGCTCTCTCTGGAGCTTCTATTCACTGGACATTAGCCTCTTGGATTATACTTCATAATTTAGTCTTTCACATTTTCAATCAATCCTTATTTTCCACTTTCTTGAAAACTTCTGTTTAAACTATCATATTTTTAATTTCAGAAAACTCTTATTCATTCTTGGGTCATTCATTCCTTTTTTATAGCATCCGGTTCTTGAATTATAACCTTAGATTTTTTTTCTTTCTGAGGATACTTTATACTTAAAATATTATTTTCTACTAAATGTTATTAAAATGTGCAAGTTTGTGTATATGGACAATGAGTCTGAACACGTCCATGGACATACATTTCTTAAGTGTTGGCATTTGTAATATCCAGCAAGAGAAATTATTTTTCCTCTTGATAGATGTAAATTTCAGTATGAGCTGAGTGTTCAAAATACGGCGTACTCATATGCAGAGTATGTATTTCCTCACTGAACTAGACCAGGTACTGCATTGAATTAGTCTCAGTGAAAGTTGTTTTTCTCCCTTCAAAAATTTTGGGGGGAGTCTTTTCCTTTTTACTGTTCATTTAGTCTGCATGTTAGTAACTCATCTAAGTCCAAGTTAGAGTATTGCCAATATTGGAGTAATGTTTGATTGGAGCCAAGTGGGGAGATTTAGTAGCCAGGACAGAAGAGTTTGGAAGTTGATTGGTGTAGTCCCTTAGAAAACTCTTGAAATGTGGGTGCCGTGGGAGGAGAGGGGGTCACTATCTTGGTATTTTGCCCTTTCTGCATCTACCTTTCTTCTAAACAGACTAGTTGGGTGATCTGATTGCATGGTTATTCAGTTTTAAGAGTAAACGTGGATTGACAAACCATGCATCAAAATGTTAGCCATGTTTATTTCTGGATTTCTGGACATGAGACATTTTATTTCCTTTTTGTTTTAAAGTACATATTTGTATTTCTAAATTTTCTACGATAAGCACAATTACTTCTGTAGTAAGAAAATATTGGTGGAATAGTGGTAAAGAATCTGCCTGCCAATGCAGCAGGCACATGAGATGTGGGGTTTGATCCTTGTGTTAGGAAGATCCCCTGGACTAGGAAATGGTAACCCACTTCAGTATTCTTGCCTGGAAAGTTCCATGGTCAGAGGAGCCTGGCAGGCTACAGTCTAGAGGATCACATGCTC
Organism: Dama dama; assembly: GCF_033118175.1. Lineage (NCBI taxonomy): Eukaryota > Metazoa > Chordata > Mammalia > Artiodactyla > Cervidae > Dama > Dama dama. Next base: position 4,306,873 of record NC_083699.1, on the reverse strand, counting down.
AAACATGACTGAGCACACACACACACATACACACAATAAGGAAATAATTTATTTTTCAGTCTTATTATGTAAGACTTTCTTCTGAATCTTCACTTACTATATTTTAAAAATAGCAGAAAAAAATAAAGTAACAACAACAACAAAAAATTAAACCCCAGGACGGATGGCTATACCTAAGCTGCAAAAACTGAATTCTACTGGGCTTGAGCCAGCATCCTTAGACCAAATATGTCATGAAGAAGAATGAGTGAGAGAAATGAGTGGGGGTGAGAATGATGAGAAGATATAGGAAAGGAGGTGGGAGAAGGGAGGAGAAGGGTCCTCAGTTGTGCTCTTCTGCCTTTCTCAAAGTTCACAAATAATGGAAGCGTGACTTTGGGGGGCGGGGCGGAAACAGCCTGGATTTGCAAATGGAATATAATTGAAATTGGACATCTGAACTTTAAGGATCGCTGTGGTGCATGCTAATGAGCTAGGTTTCTTGACCTGGTATAGTACTTCGGAATAGTACCCATGTGGTTGGATGGTTTGTGCATCACTAACTGCCCATTTAAAAAGGCAATTTTCAGGTCACCCATGCCGCCCAAGCAGTCTCTGCTTTCAAGAGGCCTTTTGAGAGGAGGCTGACTTCTCCCTACTGAACATCTAGTCATCTGTAAAATCAATAAATGCAGTAGGACCTGTACTGAATTTTTTTACAGAGGCCAGACTTTTAAAATGCTGTCAAGACTGAACAGAATGTATGAAGCACATCATCACAGAACTGCATTCATGAATGATCTAGGAGATGAACTAAAAGTAAAATTTTGATGGGTTCTCAAGAGGATAAGAGCAAAACTTTGGGAACTGACTTTTTACGTTTTTCCCCTTTGTTAAAAGAAGGATCAGTGTTACCCATCAGAGAGAGTTTTCTCTTTTGTAAAGATGCTTACAGTTCAGGGATTCGCAACCCTTGGCATCATTAGAAAACACTTTATGGTTTTAAATCTTGTACCTTCAGGGCTTGTTGGGCTACATTGCAGTGTGTTTGAACCACACAACCATCAACTGGCCTCAGAGACTTATTTTAAAATTGTAACTCTAGAATATTTTAAAAGGCTCTGAACCAATCTCTGTTTCAGAAAGGTCAAATTCCAGAATTGCAAAATTCAAGCTACAGTCTTTTATTGTACTTTATGAGTTAGTGATAATCACCAGAAATGAATTAACAAAACCTAGTAATTAATCAAAGGAAAATGTATGACATACCCCTCAAATTGAGTCATTTTCAAGTTTATGATGAGCACAATGATTCTCTGTCTCTTGTCCTATCTTCTTTTGTATTATCAATGTTGGAAACTGGCAACTCTTTCATTTTGCTGTATTCTAAGATCAAGAACTGAAATCACCCCTACCTCTCCTCAGCTACTCCCCGAAAACATCTACACTGGAACAGCAGAATTTTTACCAACTTATTTTTAAGAATGGGTCACCTTGGTATAACAAAATTTTAAGATGTATAATGCCATCAGCTAATGCGCGCTGCCGTCCATGGGGGTTGCAAAGGTCGGACACGACTTAGCGACTGAGCAGACACAGCGAATGTTTTTGAGTGCTTATGCTGTACCGGTGGCTATTGTTAAGTGTGTGACCTGTATTGGCTAATTTCATCTTCACAACAATCTGCTCAGGTAATGTGGTTATGAGTTGAATTGTGTCCCCCTCCTAGTGACACATTGAAATCCTAACCACCCTCCCACAGGCCCTCACATGTGACCTTATTTAGAGATAAAATCTTTATTGAGGTTATCAAGTCACGATGAAGTCATTAGAGTGGGCACTAACCCAGTGTAATGTCCTTATAGAAAGGAGACATTTGAACAGAGACAGACACACACACAGAAAGACCCCATGAAGAGACACGGGGAAAAGGCAGTTATCCGTCAGCCAAAGAGAGATCCTTGAATAGAGCCTTCCCTCACAGCCTCCAGAGGAAACCAATCCTGTTGACACCTTGATTTTCGGCTTTTCTAGCTCACAACTCTTAGACAATAAACTTGTGTGGTCCAAGTCGCTCACGTTTGTGGCATGCTATTATGGAAGCCCTGGCAAATGAATACCCTATCACCATGACTATCACTCCGATTTTATGGGTAAGGAAACTGAGGGGCAGAGGGGTTCAGTAACTGGCCCGAAGTTGTTCAGCTGCTAAGTGGAACAGGGGCCCAGACAGTCTCGCTCCGGAGAGTCCGTACTTGTAAATAAATAAGATGGTCAGCCTTTCTGAATTCAGTTATTGCAGACAGTGCTCTTGCTTTCACTGGGCCTTGGCCGCCTCCTTCCACACAATGCAGGGCACCCCTCCGATGAACCGCTGATGAAGGTGCCCACCGGGTGGAACAAGGGCTTCCCTTGCGGCTCAGCGGTAATGAGTCTGCCTGGTCCTGAGGGAGATGCGGGTTTGATATACGGATGGGAAGATCCCCTGGAGAAGGAAATGGCAACCCACTCCAGTATTCTTGCTTGGGAATCCCATGGACAGATAAGCCTGGTAAGTTATACTCCAAGAGGTCAGAAAGAGATGGACACGATTCAGCAACTAAACAACAACAAAGTGAAACAAAATAACATAACAACAATCACAAAACGGATAATAAGCCCTTGTACTGAGCACTAATTACGAGTCAGATGTCATTCCAGGAACTGATTCTATTATAAAGAGTTTGGGTCTGTACCTCAGGAGCCTGGGATCAGAGGGGGAGGCTGCCTGAAGGCCCAGAATCAGGGAACCCAACTGAGGCAGGGGTGGAAAACATGTATACATCTGGATCTTAGTCACATTTGACCTTCACGGCATTGGCTAACACTGATGGTTGTTGTTGTTCCATTGCTCAGTTGTATCCAACTCTTTGAGACCCCATGGACTGCAACATGCCAGGCTTCCCTGTCCTTCACTGTCTCCTGGAGTTTGCTCAAACTCATGTCCATTGAGTCGGTGATACCATCTAACTATCTCATCCTCTGTTGCCCTCTTCTCCTCCTGCCTTCAATCTTTCCCAGCTTCAGGGTCTTTTCCAAAGAATCAGCTAACATGGATAATCAGGAACTTTCTAACAATATTCAGGATTTCTATCTTCTCTTTTAAAAAAGTCCAAGAATCTGGCAGTACTAAGCCAGTATTTCTATAGGGGCTGTCACCTTGTTATATTAGGGGACACCTCTCTGCTGTGGTTACAATAGACCTGATCATGTAAACAATCAACTTGACAAAACTTCCTTTCTTAGTTTCACATCAAAATCTACATGTTGATATAATTTAGGCAGCTCTTTTCTAAGTGTGACCCAGGGATCCAGCTTCTTCTAGCCTATGTTCTGCCATGTCCATTGCATCATTGCATGGCTCCTAAGTTTTACCCAAAAAAAGAGTGCATGATTGAACAAGAACTTTTTCATGGGTGAGGCATGGATGTAGCATTCATTCCTTCTGTCCACATGAGGCTAGTCAGAACTCAGTCACATGGCCCCGCCTAATTACAAGGTAAACTGAGAAATATGGTCTAGCAGGAAGAAAAGGAAATCGTTTGGTAACTGCATAGTAAGCACAAATGCGTTCTCCTGATTACCATAGTTCCCACTCAGCCTTCTTTGCTGACTTGTTATCTGCCTGACATCTGTGGGCATTGGGGTTTGCAGGCTTTGATTCAGGTATTGAGAGTTGCAGTGGAAATTACCCGAGTTTAGGATTACGGAGGACTATGAAGCTCCAGTACTCTGGCCACCTCATGCGAAGAGCTGACTCACTGGAAAAGACCCTGATGCTGGGAGGGATTGGGGGCAGGAGGAGAGGGGACGACAGAGGATGAGATGGCTGGATGGCATCACTGACTCAATGGGCATGAGTTTGAGTGAACTCCGGGAGTTGGTGATGGACAGGGGGGCCTGGCGTGCTGTGATTCATGGGGTTGCAAAGAGTCAGACACGACTGAGCGCCTGAACTGAACTGATGTTAGAAAATTTGTTGGCCATGGTATTGGTTAAGATAATGGAGCTTTAAAGAGACAGCAAAACAGGTAACTTAGATGAGATAGAAGTTTATTTCTCTCTCACTTAAAAGGCTAATTTGGTAGATGACCCCAGGATGGAGGGCAACTGCAATCCGTGAAGTCATTCAGGAGCCCAGGTTCCCTCTATCTTCTTGCTCTGCCATCTCCGGAGGTGTTACTCTGGTCCTCATTGTTGAAAATGGTTCACCATCACCACTGGTGGGAAAAAGAAAAAAAGGGACTGGAGGGCATGACCTGGAAATTAATAACAGCCCTCCTTGCCACTCATATCCCACTAACAAAAGTATAGTTATATGGACCACAAAGCTTCAAAGAAGCCTGGAAAATGTGAACCTTCTTCTGGCCAGTCACATGCCCAGCATAATTTGGGAAATTATTAAGAGAAGAATACAGGGGGTCAACTATCAGTAGACCACAGTCACTATTAGTGAGGCTTTAGAAAAATACTTGATCTCTTTGTGCCCCTTTAATTTGTTTCTTGATCTGTAAGACAGTGATAAAATGACCTTCCTGTATGAGTTAAGAAAATGTTTAGCTACAATTAACAGAAAACTTACCCACAGAAGATTAAACAAATAAAACTTTAATTTTCTTATATAACAAATGATCTGAAGGTAGGTTTTTAAATAGGTTGATGTTTAGGAAAATATTTCTGATTTTTTTTTTTTTTTGTCTTTTTTTTCATGGAACCAACCAAGAGAGTTGCTCAAAGGCAAGAATGGGAAAGAGGACAGCACTATTTGCAACTTTTACCTTAATCAAGATAAGCAAAAATCTTACCAAGCTCCCGTGCTTTCAGTGAGTGACAAATGCATATGATCTCAAAACAATTACTTAATTGCTCTGAACCTCATTTTCTCATTTATTTATGTCGGATGCTAGTACCTGTCTCATGGGGATGTCGTGAGAATCAATGAAATGATATTTTTAACATGTTTGGAACACTACCTGGTATACGATAGGTGCTCAACCAAGGAAAGGAATTGTTATCCGAGAAAGCAGAAAGAGCATCAGCTTTGACAGGTCTGTGTTGGAATCCTGACTCCAATCCATGTGACTTTAGGTTGTTTACCCGTTTTGAATCTGTTTCCTCTTCTTGAAAATTGAGGATAATAATACCTTCTTTATAGAACTGTTGTGAAGATTAAGTGGAATTATAGATGCTAAGCACCTGGCTCAGAGGAGCAATTCTTTCAAAGGTTAATCAGGAGCCACCCTGAATTTACATGGGGTGAGTAGGAGACACCTGGATATCTTGGGTGTGTGTGGCTGGGCTAGCATTTCCTGGGCCATGCACAGCAGATTGGGGCCAGGTAACCATGATGAGAAGAGCACGACCCCAGCACGGAGGCCGATTGGGAAGTGGGAAAGCCAAACGCAGGTCTAGTCTGTCAAAGAAGCAGAATCTACTGGGCATATACCCAGAGAAAACCATGGTTCAAAAAGACACGTGCACCCCAATGTTCACTGCAGCACTATTTCCATTAGGCAGGACATGGAAGCAACCTAAATGTCCATCAGTAGATGAATGGATAAAGAAGATGTGGTGCATATATACAATGGAATATTACTCAGTCATTAAAAGGAATGAAATTGGGTCATTTGTAGAGATATGGATGGACCTTGAGACTGTCATACGGAGAGAAGTCAGAGAGAAAAAAAAATAGCATGTATTAATGCATATATATGGAGTCTAGAAAAATGGTACAGATGATCTTATCTGCAAAGCAAAAGTAGAGACACATAGAGAACAAACATAGGGATACCAAGGGGGAAAGGGTGGGAGGATTTGGGAGATTGGGGTTGACACGTATATACTATTGGTACTATGTAGAAAATAGATCATTAACGAGAACCTACAGCACAGGGAACTCTGCTCAGGGCTCTGTGGTGACCTAGATGGGCAGGGAACCCAAAAACGAGGGGACTTATGTGTACACAGAGCTCATTCACTTTGCTGTATGGTAGAAACTAGCACAGCATTGTAAAGCAACGACATTCCAATAAAAATTAATTTTAGAATTTTTTTAAAAAGCAGAAATCTAGCTGCCAATTCACCCTCTGCTTTGCTCAAGGCAGAGACTGCTATCTAGGTAAGTTTGAACAGGACTGGTTACCTGACTAGGCAGGAGGCTGGACCATTCTCAACCAGACAGCGGTGAGCTCTGATGGCCTGGAGATGACTGGCAAACCCTGATAGGGTCTTGCAAGCAGAGGGCCCAGGGCAAGGCTCTGGGGGAAGCCTTTAGCAGGGTGGCCAAGTTGCTGTGTTGGGGCAGGGGGATGTAACTGAGGTATGCCTCAATACAAGGGGGTTGGGAGGTCATGGCTGATTGTAAAGACTTCATTTGCTGGGGGCAAATTTGGCCAACTAAAGGAAGAGGGACCTCCCTCCCCATAACTCCAGGGAGGGGCTAATGGGGAAAGAGATATTAAAGGGGCAAGACTAACTATAGTCAGTGTTTATCCCAACCTGTCAGCTTCCTTTCTTTCCTTCCTTCTTTCCAGCACCTTTAATGGTATATCATTTATGTACCATAAAATTCATTCATTAAAATGTACAATTCAACACTTTTTAGTATTTCAGATGTGCAACCAATACCACTATCTAATTCCAGAGTATTTTCGTCACTCCATAAAGAAAACCTGTACCTGTCAATAGTCACTCCCTATTCTCTTACCCACCCCTCAGCCTGGGAACTATTAACCTACTTTTTGTATCTATGGATCTGCCTATTCTGGATAATTTTCAGAAATGGAATCAAACAATATATGGTCTAGCATGACTGACTTCTTTCACTTAGCGTAATGCTTTAAAGGTTCATTCATGTTTAACATGTATCAGAATTTCATTCCTTTTTAATGTTGAATAATTTCCCCTTGTATAAATATACTGCATTTTATTTGTCCACTTAACAGCTGATGGACAGTTTGGGTTTTCCACTGTTTTTGGTGATTATGCAGAACACTGCTATGAACATTCGTGTGTTAAGTTTCTATGTGGACATATTTTCATTTCTCTTGGTAATAGACCTGCTGGCTTATATGGTGCCTCTACATTCAGTCTTCTGAGGTACTGCCAGAGTGTTCTCCGCAATGGCTGCACCATTTTGCATTTTCACAACTATATATGAAATTTTCAGTTTCTCCACATCCCCACCGAAAAGTTCTTGTCTGTCTTTTTAAAAACTAAAAAGTTTACTGGAGTGTAGCTGATTTATAGTGTCGTGTGAGTTTCTGCCGTCCAGCACAGGGTATCAGTTACACGTATATCCATTATTTTTTAGATGCTTTCCCCATATAAGTCATTACAGAATATTGAGTCGAGTTCCTTTGGCCATACAGTAGGCTCCTATTAGCTACCTATTTTATAAATAGTAATGTGTATATGTCAATCCCAATCTCCTAATTTGTCCCTCACTCCCACTTCTCTCCTTGGCAACCATAAGTGAGTTTTCTACATCTGTGATTCTGTTTGTCTTGTAGGTAAGTTCATTTGTACCATTTTTTTTTTTTCCGTCTGACTTATTTTACTGAGCATAATACCCTCTAGGTCCATTCATATTGTCACAAATGGCAAGATTTCATTTTTAAGTAATATCCCATTGTATATATACATATATACACACATATGCATATATATGTACCACATCTTCTTTATCCATCCAACTATCAATGGGTACTTAGGTTGCTTCCATATCTTGATTATTTTAAATAATGCTGCAATGAACATTGAGGTGCATATATCTTTTCAAATTAGTGTTTTTGTTTTCTTCAGAAAACTATCCAGGAGTGGATAACATGGTACTTCTATTTTTAATTTTTTGAGGAACCTTCATACTATTTTTCATAGAAGCTACACCAGTTTATATTCCCACTAACAGAGCACAAAGTTTCCCTTTTCTCCACAACCTTGCCAACGTTTATTTGTTGCATTTTTTTTTTTAGTTCTACCACTTTATTGCTACCAACCCATCTCCCTCCACCCTCGTGTACACATGCTCAGTCATGTAACCCCATGGACTGCAGCCCGCCAGGCTCCTCTGTCCATGGACTTTTCCAGGCAAGAATACTGGAGTGGGTTGCCATTTCCTTCTCCACATTTGTACCATTTTTAAAAAAGATTTCACACATAAGCAGTATAATATGATATTTGTATTTTTCTATCTGATTTACTGTCTGTCTTTTTAAGATAGTGATTCTGGAGTGTTGCCTCCTCGCTGCTTTTGATTTGCATTTCTCTGATGCCTGCCGATGTTGAGCATCCCTACCTTTTCTTAATGGAAAAGAATCCTACAGAATGGAGATCCTTCTGTAGGAAAATCATGGAGATTAAGCAGCTTTTGAGGGAGGGAGGGGATGAGCCCCACTGCATCCCAGAATGACTTCTGAGATAAAACTTGTGCTCAGTTATTCAGAGAAGAACCAAGAAGAATTGGAAAGGGGCTGTTCTGAGTCCACTGACAATTTGCTTCTGGTTCCCCAACTTGCCTTACAGAGATTGTTTTCTCTCCCGGAGTTGAAAGATGGAGGCTCCTGCTCCAAGTGGAAAGTTGCTCTAAAAGGCAAGATGGTTAATATAGCTAAATATTCAAAAGTGTTAAGGCTACCCCATTTGACTTTGCTGGAAACAGTTTTATGAACAAGGCCAGGAATTCGTCAGGTGCCCCAGCAAGCCTTAGGCAAAAAAAGATTGAGTGTTTAGAGCTCTGGTTTCCAGCCTCTTGCTGAGTTCTCCTATTCCATGAGCACAAACTGGTAATTAAAGACCCCAAAGGGGTAAGTGAGCAAAGAGTTTCATGGTCATTTCTGTAGAACTAGATGGAACTGCTTCCTCTAGTACCAAGGTCATCAAGAGGCTGCCTCATTCCACACCCTACCTTCCCACCCCCTTCCTGCAGGAGAGAAAATGAGCTATTTCACTAAGTGAGCTCTGTTTTTAAAAAGTACTAAACCCACCAGTGCCCCCTGCCCCCAAATTCCCACTTTTTCTCCTCTCTAATCATAAAACAAGGCAGTAGGCCTGAGATCTTCAGAAATCTTGTTTTAAGTGCTCTTCATGAGGAATTCTCTTTGGGTTAGTTTCAGGAACTAGAAAGAAAAAAAAAAAAAAAAAGAGTCCTCCACCTCTGCCTGGGAAGAATAGGGAAAAGATGAGACTGTCTCCTTACACCCTGGCAGGGAGAACTCCTCTGGAAGAAGCAATAACTCATGGCTTGGCTGGCTGCTCTTTGAAGTGGGAGAACCTGGTATTTTCTGAAAAACCACCACTATTTCAAACAGTATTCTAATAGCCCTCTGGTTGGAAGGTGGGTGGGGAGCATGGGAACTGGTTTACAGAGGGAACAGTCAGTTGTCTGAAAGATCTGCTCCTTTGAAATGCCTGAAGTTTTTTTCCTCAAGGAACCAACAGCTAAATGGCTAAGTAGAATCTGGCTTTCAGGTATTCTGGAAACCTCTTCAGATTTTCAGCAACTTTTGTAGCTTGGGTGAAGACCACTCGTGTACTTAAATAATAATCTGTAAGATCTATTGCATTCTGTGTCTGTTCTGGGTAAGTTCCCAGCCATGAAAGGCATGAGTCAGGCTCTGTGGAGAAGGGAGTTGGCTCTATCTCTTATTCTGTTGGTCAAAGATGAGGAATGAAGGTGGAAGGGATGATTTTAAAAGTCAGGAAAGGAATTGGACACATACATATGTTGCAATATAGGACCAAGAGATGTACTGATGTGCTTTTGTGTGACTTGGAATGAAAATTTGTTTGTGGTGAATAAAAGAGGACAGGAAAAGAGCTTTCTTCTGGAGTGTTCTTGGGTGGGTGGGAGATGGGGTGGGGGAAGAGGACCAATGGTATCAGGAGAACATATCTTGTGCTAATGACTGTTATTCTGATGGAGAAATGAATCGTTCTATCCCTAGACTAGCTCCGAAGGCATAAATGTTCCTAGGACCAAGAAGTTGTTTTCAATCTAAAGAATTTTTTAAATCGCTTGTTATTTTTTTTCCCACAAATGTTCCCCAAACACTAACAGTTGACTATTCACTTCTCTTTTTGGGGTGAAGGGATAGAAAAGGTGAGAGACGAGGTGGTGGAGAAGCTGCAACCAATATGTCATCCTGGTGTGGCCTAGCAATCCAGAAATCAAAACTTCCCTGGTCATCAGTCTATTATAATTAATCCTTTTGGATTCTTAGAAGGATTAAGAAAATTTACATAAAATCTTTTCTTCATCAAACTCACCCTGTTAATCTCCTCGCTGGAGGAAATCCACCGTCTCACTGAAAGTTAATGAGCTCTTAAACTGAAAACTGGAGTGTATGTAACATATTTGTAGCATTTAGCATAATCATGTGGGAGGTTAGAATGCTGCGACTATACTGGTTACTTAAAAATAAAACTCTTCACATGCCAAAATTGATATAAAAGCATTCCTCCGCATGAATAAGAAAATAAACACAATATTCTGGAAGAGGCTATATAATCTTCTAGTAGAGAATAGCCTCACTGAGGACTGAGACATTAACGTATATATTACATCCTCTATGGAAATCCAAGACAATTTGTTTGACAAATGAGATTTGGAAAATTAAATACTTTGCATAATTGTCAACAAAGAGACTTAAAAATCATAAAAAGATCTGTTAAGTTGCTTATCTATATCTATTACACAGTTAGAGACCATAGTTTTAAAACCAAAAGCTGGGCGCATCACTGGTTTTTCATGCATCGTTTGAGTGCCTACAGTATGCCAGGCACTGTACTAGTTTCTGGGTCTATAATGATGGACTACAGAGTCATCCAGGGGTGAAAAGAGAGCAGAAGTTTTTAAGTGGAAACTGCCCCAGAAAATAGATGACTGATTGCTGTAATTACACATCGTGACTTGTTGGATATTGCAAATTTTGCTATGTCCCTTGATTGAATTTAATGAGTACCTTTTTTCATGTGACAAAATATCAGTATTTATACATAGGTTTCCACACGTGGTTTATGGGCTCTCATTAATCTCGAGTCCCTGAAGCTTGCAATTTAGGAATGGCTTACATTCCACAAGTTTGTTTACACGTCACTTGTTTGGTGGTTGGTTTCCAAAGCCAATCAGTGAAAACCTATTTAATCTAAAAAAAGCACCTGTGACAAATCACCCATCATATAATTAAAACTAACCACCAGGTTTAACACTGTGTTGCAGGGTGAGGGTGTGCAAAGTTCACTTTGTGGTTCTGGAAGCACTTTTTTCCTAGAAGGGGCAGGTAGAGGAGTGGGAATGCTCCCCTAATTCCAAGGAAACGGAGGGAGCAATCACCCAAACAGGGGCAGGGCTGGGTTTTGTGATGGTCCAAGGTTATAGCATGTGGGGGCCTTCACTAAGAAAAAGAATACACCACTATGAAGACTGAATTAGCCATGGGACCTCAGAAGGGAGTTCTGTGAGGGCCCCTGGAGATTAAGCTTCACTGGCATCCTAGTAAATCTGCTCCTATACCTCTGATGGATCTGGCCAGGGGTAACAATTGATGGATGGGAGGTTGGACAGAGGAGGTGAAGATGGGTGGGGAGCAGTTAAAGGACGAAGACGGATAGACGTCAGGACGTTCACAGACAGGACATTTTTTGACAGCTGGGGTTTTTGTTCTGGGGCTTCCCTGGTGGCTCAGTGGTAAAGAATCCTCCCTCAATGCAGAAGACGCAGGAGACTCCTGGGTTCAATCCCTGGGTTAGGAAGATTCCCCTGGAGGAGGGCATGGCAACCTGCTCCAGCATGCTTGCCTGGAGAACCCCATGGACGGAGGAGCCTGAGGAGTTACAGTGCACAGGGTCGCAGAGTCAGACACGACTGAAGCGACTCAGCACGCACACTCGTTTCTGTTCCCGTGTCAGGGATCGTGTGGAGAGGTGGAGCCAAGGGCAGCTTGGTGGAGGGACAGGCCTTTGGGGTGGCAGCGGGGGGACATTAACAGGGTCAGTGATGGAACTGGCAGCACCGGTTCAAAGGCTAAGAGTAGGGGATGGGCGTGGGGACAGATTCTACGACTGAAATGGGCCAAGGGGCCGGAGGGCAGCTTCGCGCCACGCTATGTGATCTGGAGGTAGAAGGACTGGCTCAGCAGGAGGAAGGGGATTGTAAGGGAAGCAGGGGAAATACATTCTCACCTACGGCAGGTGGAGGAAAGAAGTGACAGAGGCAGGTGTGGTGAGGAAGGGCGGGGTAGCACCAAGTCCAGAAGGGCAGTGCTCGGAGAGCCGTGTGTAAGTCAGAAGCCTTGGGTTAGGCACTGCCTATCATTACGAGGACTGATAAGACTCGTACCAGGCCAAAAGGGAATTTGGGTAACGAATGAATTGAGAAAACATTTATAGCAATTTGTTAGCAAATGCTCATGAACTTATAAATCATGTGTAGTAGGTAGGCTTAGGTTAAACATTAGCAAGTAACCTGTGGAGACAAGAGATAGGCCCGTGATCTTTAAGTAAAGGCCACTGGCTTTGTCTCCTCCCAAGGAACAGGTGAAATGGGATTTTGATTTCTTATGCTAGAAGAGCTGGAAACAAAGCCAGCTGAGAAAGGAGAGTCTGTATTTGGGTACCCTGTAGTCATTTCCCCTCCGAAATCTCTCACAAGGAGAAGCTCTGATTCTGAATTTCCCTAGCTCAGCTACAGCATGAAGGCTAAGTCTGACCAGAGGGGTTTCCACAGTTAATGCCCTGTGTTCTGGCTCTGAAAAGAATGCGGAGGCTGTTGTTGCTAAGTGTGTGTCTTCGAACAGTGTCATTGAAAAGGCCATCTACGGCATTGGGCAATGATAAAGAATGGCCATTGTGAAACCTAGGGGTGGAGTGCAAAACACGACATGCTCCATGTGTTTGGAGTTCTGCAGTCTGAATCCAAGATCATGTGTTATGGGAAAGAATCCTGAGGGCAAGTGATTGCAAAGCAGAAACTAGAAAACACATACTTCTGAAGAACATCAGCAGGCTCTCTGAACAGAAAAACAGAAGCCATTCCAGGTTTTCCCAACAGGGAATTTAATTGGTTCCCTAGGAAATGAAGGACTGAGAAGCCAAACATGGGATCCAGAAAGGAATTCCAGAGTTGAGCAACAGTAGGAAGCTGCTCCCAGCTTAATGCTGAAGGGACCATAGGAGGAAGTGGCATTATCAGAGCCCACATCAGGCTCTTCCAGTGGGAACCAGAACCATAATGGAGGCTTTGCAATTGGAGCTGAGACCATATAATTAATGCTGCAAATAGAGAAAAATACCCTCGTTATTTCCTTCCTTCATCCCTCATTCTAGTATCCTTGACTTCCATTGGCTGACCCTAGTTGGAAACTGGAGGTCAAAGAAACCTGGGAAAGGTAGTTTCCAACAACTAAAACGGACTGCTGGGTTTATATGAGAGGAAACTGAACGTGGATGGCACATCACAAAATAGCTAAGTTTTGTGTAATGCAGGATGTTACCAACCGCCTTGGAATTAGGAAGCCCTCATACTATCAGTACTGCATTATTTTCATAAAGTGACTAGAGAATGTTACCACATCCCCAATGAAATGTTTGAACTTAACTTTCATTATTTTTAATATAAAAATTATTTGTGAGTAGGTCATATAGGCACATGAAACATAATTCTAAATTTACCTAAGAATCGGTGGTGAAAAGTCTCAGTCACTCCTCACCATCCCTAGACACCTGATTCTCTTGCCCAGAGGCAACTTCCCTGGCCAGTTTTGTGTGTGTGTGTGTGTGTGTGTGTGTATCTGTTTATGTATCTATACATCTTTATGTACATTTATATCTATGTCTACACCCATATCCACATTTTGACCTATATCTTTCCTTTTTTTCTGTATGTGAAAGACGCATAATTCCCCACCTGCAAATGATGACAAAGACTATGCATGCTCTAATGACCTACACTTTAGCACCAGTCGGCACCTGCTAATTTAATACTGAAAATATTTCTTCTCTTTGGAAATAAAATGGGTGTGCCCATCGGGCCAGACGTGTGCCCAGATGATGAAGAGCTATAAATCATAAGGCTTGCAGACACCCAATGTTCAACTAGTCATGCAAAGAATTCTCCAAGGCAGTAATTCAGCAGAAGCTTTGTCGTGTCTGTCAGAATGATTCAAGGGGTTGGAATGACTCACTGGGGCTTGAGTTAAATAATCTTGGCTTAACCATATCTCTTGGAGAAAAGGTAAGTTGAAGACTGAAATCCTGGTAGCTCAGTATCTCATCTGGATGCTGGCAGGGGAATTCTCTGCCCAGCAACAGTTTCAGGGTTAAAAAAAACAAACAAACCTTGATGTCTCATACTGTTCAGCAAGATAATGTCCACGTGGGTTATAGAATTTACGTATTGGTATCTATGTATGTACCCATACAAATACATGTACATATATTCATACATATTGCATATATATACTGGAAAGAAATCGATTTGAAAATTTCTCACATCTCTAGAGTAAGGATATCTTCATAAACTTAGAAATGATAGAAGAAATCACAAAGACAAAGACATATTGAGTTTATTATAAAAATATTACTATGTTCTGCATATAGCAACATGAGAACACAAAAAGTGCAACACACTGGGAAAATACTTTTAATAAATGTGGCAGATAAAAGGACACTATCTTAATTATTTAACATATTCATATGAGGTCATATAGTGTGGTGAGAACAAGAGCCTTAGACCTGATGTTGGACTTCCCATAATGTGAAACTACTTAGGTCTTAGCTTCTTCATCTATGCCTTCCCTGGTGGCTCAGATGGTAAGGCATCTGCCTGCAATGCGGGAGACCTGGGTTTGACCCTGGGTTGGGAAGATCCAGTGGAGAAGGAAATGGCAACCCACTCCAGTACTCTTGTCTGGAAAATCCCATGGACAGAGGAGCCTGGTAGGCTACAGTCCATGGGGTCGCAAAGAGTCGGACACGACTGAGCAACTTCACTTAATAATTCTTCATCTATAAAATAGTGGCAGTAATAATACTTATTGGGGCTTTGTGAGATTAAAATATGAGATGTCTGTATAGTACTTCAAGCAGTGCCCCTCGATAAGCCCTCAGTAGGATTTGCTATTAATGTTATTAACAAAAAAATTGTTAAATAAACAGAAAAAACTAAATGGTCAATTCACCAGATGCAATTAATAAATCAACATAAGGAAAATGTTCAAATTTATATGTTTTTCCCCAAAAATACATTAACTTTTACCAAAGTAGTTTAAAAAAATACCCAGTGCTAATGAAGATGGAATAAAACCAAAACACTTTTGTTTGGTGGCAATAATATCAGAACTATCCTTTGGAAAATTGACAGTATATATTATGAGCTATAAAATGTCTAAATTCTTGTTTAATTTGATAAGTTTACTACTTAGATAAAGATATAATTCAAAGAGATAACATGTTATAAGCTTGATTTTTTTTGCACTATTCATGAGAACCCTATAAAGCCCAAAGCAGCCAATCTGTGTACTTATATTCTGGTTCAATGATCAAATGTAAATGAATTAATACCAAGTACCAGATGATAGTTATCTGCAACAAAATGGTGATTAATAGACTATAGTTATGTGCATGCACGCTCAGTCCCTTCAGTCTTGTTCAACTCTTTGTGACTCTGTGGACCGTTGCCCACCAGGTTCTTCTGTCCAAGGGATTCTCCAGGCAAGAATATCGGAGTGGGCTGCCATGCCCTCCCTCAGGAGATCTCTTCCCAATCCAGGGATCGAACCTGCGTCTCTTATGTCTCCTGCATCAGCAGGTGGGTTCCTTGCCACGAGTGCCACATGGGAAGCCCACAGTTACATACTTTATACTAAAAATTTTAAATTAGATGATCATGTATAGACGTTCTTATATAATTTGCAATTTTGTACGCTTTCCACATAATTAGGCCCATATTGAAAGCCTACAAAACAACACAAAAAATAAAAATAGTTATGTTTGTGCTATATATAAAACGGATTACTAATAAGGACCTAGTGAATAGCACAAGGAATGTTACTCAGTACTCTGTAATGGCCTACATGAAAAATGAATCTAAAAAAACAGCGGGTTCATGTATATGCATAACTGATACACTTTGCTATACACCTGAAACTAACACACTATTGTAAGTTAACTATATTCCAATAAAAATTTTTTAAAAATTCTTTACAGTAAAGTCTTCCTGCCACAGCTTCCATAGATGGGGGGTGGGGGGTGGGAAATAGTTGTTTTTGGATGAGCCAATAACAAGTGATCACTTTTTTAGTCTTTTGAAATTTTCTTTAAAATGACTTTTAAATTATACAAGACTGCGTGCTTATTGTTAAAAAAAAAAAAAAGGTAAACATTGCAAAGGTATATAAACAGAAAGTAAATGTCCTCCAATAATTCCTTCCTCCAATTTTTTACTCTCCTTTCTGTCTCTATTTCCTCTCATCAGATTCCATTTCTCTCCTTGGAGATAATAATTTATGGATATGTCCTTCTAGATACCTCTGTCATCTTTTACACAGCGTGCATTTGCATGAGCAGCACATACATTTGTTTCTTATGTCAATGAAATTCCTACCATTCTATAACTTACTGGTTTGGTTTCATCAACATATAAATATATATATACATATGCATTTTATCTAATCCTTGTCAGTTCAAATAGAATTGCCTTACTGTTTTTAATGAATGGCTACATTGTGTTCCATAATGTGGACATAGCACAATTTGTTTAACCAACCTATTAATAATGATGTTTTTTGTAGTTTCCATTTTTTTTTTTTTGCTGTTTAAAACATTGCTATGATCCCTATACTGCTCACAGGTATACATGAGTATTTCTTTAGGATAGATTCTAAGAAAGAAATTGCTGGGTCAAAGATTCAACATCCTTTGAATTTGCACATTCAAATTTCTGATAGCTACTTCCAAATCATATTGTGAGAAGACTTAACCAATTTTTATCTTCATGAATTTTCTTTTTAAATGAAAGTAGTCAAATATAGAAGCCCCATGAAACTAACACAACACAGTCAAATGTACTCACACCCAACTGGTCTTTACCCCAGAAATATGTCGTTTAATTTTGGCCTTACCTTTACAAATATCCTCATGAGTTTGACTCACTCATGATTCTACCATCTGCTAGGTTCCTTTTTTTTTTTTTTTGAGAATTGTGATTATCATCTGTTCAGAATGCCCATTTCTGGGCTAGGTCCTAGCAATGGATATGAACTGGGTGGAACACGTTAAAGGTCAGCAGCTTCGTAAATTAATTTTTACAGCCTGTGTGTACCTGGCGGTGCAGCTGCCTGGGCAAGTGGGCACTAACGTCTAAAGAACCCGTGCCCTGGGTGCAGGCCGGGAAGGGCGGAGTTCACCTGGAGAATTCTTCAGCCTTGTATTCACCCAGAGGAAATAACTCCTTTTCAAGTTCAAAATGCCTTATGGCATTTCAACTGCCCTGATAATTCAGAGTTAAACATTTCTTTATATAACTGATTCTTCAGCCCTTTATTTAACTGGTTTCACTGATGGAGCTCATCATATTAAAAGGATAATGAAAAATTTATAGTAACAGTTAGCCCTAGGATTTAAAATATGACTACAGTTCAAGCCTAAGTTGGGCATTTGGCTATGGTGAGAAAAAGTTTTGGTGAGCTAAGCCCAAAGAGTATACAAACCATTAGATAAACAGCTATAATTAAAAATGCAGTCTGATCATTTCCATAGCATTGATAGATTTTCAGAAATTATAAAGCTGAACTCTGAAATATATACTTCCAAGTAATGAAATGAGTCTACGATACTTCTGCAGCAAAATTGCTATAGTCATTAAGTGTAGTTTCCCTGTTAAATTATTTTTTCTCAAGTCCAAATTTAGATATTTTTTCTTTTTTTAAACATTATTTTTTAATTAAAATTTATTTTTATTTATTTAGTTATTTGGTTGCACCAGGTCTTAGTTGTGGCATGTGGTATCTTTAGTTGCTGCATGGGATCTCTTAGTTACAACATGTGGGATCTTTTTCCCTGACCAGGGATTAAACCTGGGCTCCCTGCATTGAGAGAGCAGAATCTTAGCCACTGGACCACCAGGGAAGTTCCCAAATTGAGATATTTTAAAGCTGATATAATTATTGCTGTACAATGGATGTTAAACAAAATATTTCACTTTTTCTGAAATCAGGCACAAGTAACAGCAATTTCAGTAGTTAGCTATCCGACAAGTTATGGATTGTCTCCTAATTTAGGAGGACAAAATCTTGTCTTGTTGTCTTTAGGGAGACAACTTCATATTATTTAAACTGGAGCATACACAGTGTGTCTGTAAAAGTAGTCAGCAGTGAATAATTAAAGGAAAACGCTGAGCTGAGATGAGGGAATGAAGTACGTAGACTAAGGATCTAGCAAAACTCTTTGCATGAGATAATCTTTTGGGCCTAAATAGAATCAAGGAAGGTTAGGTTAGATCAAAAGAAAGGTTTGAGGGAGGGAAGGAAGGAAGGAGGGAGAGAAGGTGAGGGAGAGAGAGAGAGATCCAGAGAGAAAGTGAGAACATGAGCAAGAGAGAAAGACAAAGAGAGGGAGAGGGTTTGAGCAAAAGTGGGAGGAATGAAGAAAGGAAGGAGTAGTTACCTGGAGTTTGCAGGGTAAACACATTAGTTTTTGGGAATATCTTTATGAACAAGGCACATAAGTTTATGAAAATAGGCTTTTTTTTTTTTTTTTTTTTTTTGGTGATGGCAAGGAAGAAAGTCTTAGAATTCTGAGAATGAAAGAGACAAAGTCTTGATTAGAGATTCTTAAATCCCACAAAGTAATTCTTGACTGATAGTTGGCAGGCATACATCTGATGGTTCCAACGAAAGTAGTGATCAGTGATTAGCAAGGAGTATTACTCTTGCTCGGCTTTGTGTGACTTCGGATCCATTAAGAGGGAAAGGAAGAACCGAAAGTATTGGATTCCAGCTCCCAGGCTCTTTCTGGAAGCGCCAAACCCTTCAGAGTCTGCAAGGATTCCTATCCTGTAGCTATTTGCAGGGGATGGATGGATCTACTAAAGCGAAGTTGCCAAGTCAGAATAGCAGAGTGCAGCCTGGGCCCAGCTGTTGAGTCCATGGAGGTCTCAGACAAAATGAGAATTAGTAAGGGTTGGTAGGAGCAGAGAGTCAAGTGGGAGGGCAGCGTAAGACTCCATGCTAGAAAGTGGATGCGGAAGGAGGGACATGGCAGCCATGACTATTTGCCAAATTCTCTGATGGCAGCACCTTTGGGGCAAGCCATTCTGAGTTACTGGTAACATAAAGTGGTCAAGTCAAGTGACTGGAAGCCCCTGTGCTTTTCAAAATTCGTTTAAGCCTTGCAATCTAGCATCTTTGCCAAACTCCTGAGTCTGTTTACAAATAATACTGGACTGATCCCAATTACCCCATCAGTTCTTTTCTTTTTTGCAAGATTATTTCCTGATGTAGAAACTGGTCTCTCCCTCCCCTACTCCAGTTCCTAAAAACAGAGTCAGAGCATTATGTCTGTGGGATGAGACCCTGGTTAACTGAGTGTAGTCTACATGTTTTTATCTTGAAGCTGCAGACCCTGAGGTTAAATCCCAGATCACTAAGACACTCATCACTTAACATTAGACAAGACAGGGGCTCAATTGCAATGACAATAAAAATAGTTAACATCCATAAAGCCATTATGGTGAATTGGAAACTGCACTAAGTGCCTACACACCTTGCCTAATGCAATCTAGACAAGATGCTTTTTGAAATGGATGTAGACTTGTATTTTTTATCCTTATTATACAGTTGAAGAACTTGAATGATAGAAAAGTCAAGGAACATGTACAAGGTCATCTACCTAGGAAATGGCAGTCATTGAGACATTTTGACTCCCAGGAGGAATTATTATACTACACCCCCAGCTAAGGAAACCCTAAGCCTGAATAGACTCAAGAAGCAAGCTAGATCCATGTACCTATTGTAGCAACCCTGAATATTTATTGGAAGGACTGATGCCAAAGCTGAAGCTCCAATACTCTGGCCACCTGATGTGAAGAGCTGACTCATTGGAAAAGACCCTGATGCTGGGAAAGATCGAGGGCGGGAGGAGAAGGGGACAATAGAGGAGGATAAGATGGTTAGATGACATCACCGACTCAATGGATGTAAGTCTGAGCAAACTCTGGGAGATAGTGAAGGACAGGGAAGCAAGGCAAGTGTTGCAGTCCATGGGGTCTCAAAGAGTCAGACACAACTTAGCAACTGAATGACGACAATAAATGATTCTTGAACATCACCTTGGAAGGAGAGCTTTGACTTCAAAGGGCCTGCACCTCTTTTGCACAGATGTCATCCTGCTTAGCATTCTGCAGCCTGAGTCCCCTTGCAGGAATTTCAAAACAAATTTAGTGTTCCTGGGAAAGAACCTTCCTCCCTCAATCTCAGAGGTCAGTGAAAACACTGGGAGTCTATAATCCATGACACACAGTGAGGGAGGAAATGACTTTATCTGTGGGGCACAGGCCCAGTGATAAGGGGCAGTGTGAGTGGGGGGGGTTTTTCTTTCCTCGTGGTTGGCAGGAGACAGGTCAGGCTGCCATCAGCTCCTCCCATGCCCAGAGGCTTAAAAGAAAAAAACAAAAACTATGTCACCCAGCAGGTAGAACATGACACGTGACCGACCTACACACCTGCTGCCAAGTGCTGTGTTCACACACTTGCTCCAGCAGTCCCTGGTGCTGGGGTTGTGTATTTTCCTTTCTCCCCTTAGTATGTTGGGATGGGACAGAAAAGTGATATTGTAGTGTCATGCCAGCTCCACAGAGAGGAGGTAGTTCCGATGGTGTCTCCTCCTACCCTTGGCTAAGATGCCTGTGGGTCAGCATTTGAGATACAGTTAGACTGCATCCAGCTCAACAAGGGAATACCTTGCAACTTGCTAGTGATCTGGAAAATGTTCACAACGCCCTGTTAAGTGAAAACAGCAGCATATAAAACAGCGATACACTGGAAATAGGCACAGAAAAGTCTAGAAGGACAGATAGCGCAAAGTTAGCAGTGGTTACCTCTGGCTGGTGGGAATACAAATGATTTCTTCTTTCATTTTAGTTTTTATCTGAACATTATTTATTGAGTGGTTAGCATAATCGAAGCATAATAAATTCTCAATCAGTCTTTTATGTTTTAAAAAACACATGATATAGGAACATCCATTTCTTGTGTAATAAGAAGAAGCTTTTTTAAAGTTTTACTATTAAGGAAAGTTTTACCTCCTTGAGAGGAAATCCAATGCACAAAACCCCAAACTTAGATGCAAATAAACTAGGAAGTGACCGTTCATTTTACAAATGAGTTCACCACATGGTTCTTTGAAACAGAACGCTCTCTAGCTACTCAATATCTGATTCAGTTCTCAGTAACTTTCCTTGGTTATGGGGGAAATATAAATTCAAACTTTGTAAACTGGGCTAAAATTATTTACAGGCCTTTTGGTTTAGCTTTTTTAATCCAAGTTGGAATCAAGAAAATGTGAAAAGTAAACTCTACCAATGAAACGTTGTCATCCATGGACTACAGAGACACAGAGTCGGCTTCTAGCAGAGGTGCCCTCCTGCTTACCAACACCTCCAACCGGTTCCGCAGGCTGCCCCAACCCCACCCTCTCTCCCACTCCTGGAAGCCTTGCTGCTTTCCCCCTTTGTTTAGGTGCCTGGGCCACTTTAGAGACAGGGGGCACTCTGAAGAGGGTGACGAAAGACAGATGATGTCGTACAGCCTGGTGACATGGCCTAATGCTCGTACATGAAGACTAGGACAATGACCTCACCATTCTTAGAGTTAACTTTACGACTCAAGTATCGATCAGAGGTTGTTTTATGTGGTCCAAGAGGCTGCAGGAGGCCTTGAGGGGAGTGAGGGGTGTGTTGGGTGCTGAGACCGTATACTCTATTCCTGTGGGAATGGAAACAGTCTTAAAAACAGTGGAGGGCTAGACACAGGATTCCCCTATAACAGCAATAGAGAGGAGAGGTATACTTGGTGTACCCATTAGAGGTCATTTCTATTCTGTCCGCGCCCCCGCTTTTGTTTAATGGAAAAGGAGCATGTCAAGGCTGCATATTGTCACCCTGCTTATTTAACTTATATGCAGAGTACATCATGAGAAATGCTAGGCTGGAAGAAGCACAAGCTGGAATCAAGATTGCTGGTGAGAAATATCAATAACCTCAGATATGCAGATGACACCACCCTTATGGCAGAAAGTGAAGAAGAACTAAAGAGCCTCTTGATGAAAGTGAAAGAGGAGAGTGAAAAAGTTGACTTAAAGCTCAACATTCAGAAAACTAAGATCATGGCATCTGGTCCCATCACTTCATGGGAAATAGATGGGGAGACAGTGGAAACAGTGTCAGACTTTATTTTTTTGGGCTCCAAAATCACTGCAGATGGTGATTGCAACCATGAAATTAAAAGACACTTACTCCTTGGAAGGGAAGTTATGACCAACCTAGATAGCATATTAGAAAGCAGAGACATTACTTTGCCAAGAAAGGTCTGTCTAGTCAAGTCTATGGTTTTTCCAGTGGTCATGTATGCTTGTGAGAGTTGGAAAGTAGAGAAAGCTGAGTGTGAAAGAATTGATGCTTCTGAACTGTGGTGTTGGAGAAGACTCTTGAGAGTCCCTTGAGAGATCCAACCAGTCCATCCTAAAGGAGATCAGTCCTACACTCCAATACTTTGGCCACCTGATGTGAAAAACTGACTCATTTGAAAAGACCCTGATGTTGGGAAAGATTGAAGGCTGGAGGAGAAGGGGATGGCAGAGGATGAGGTGGTTGGATGGCATCACCGACTCCATGGACATGGTTTTGGGTGAACTCTGGGAGTTGGTGATGGACAGGGAGGCCTGGCGTGCTGTGGTTCATGGGGTCACACAGAGTCGGACACTCCTGAGCGACCGAGCAGGACTGAACTTATCTATTGGCTGCATCGGGTCTTTGCTGCATCACTTGGGACCCTTCATCATGGCACAGGGCTCAGTAGGTGCTGTCCATGAGCTTGGTTCTCTGCGGCTTGTGGGATCTGAGTTCCCTAACCAGGGATCAAACCTGAATCCCCTGCACTACACTTAATGGACTCTTAACCACTAGACCACCAGGCAAGTCCCTCTATTTGGTTCTTATCACTTGACAAGCAAAGGGCTAGCAACAAGAGATACAAGGCTTGTGCCTCTCAGGGGGCTTCCAGGGCAGGGGAAGGTAACGCTTATGGAATACACAAAATCCCATTATGCTGGAGGGAGTAAGCTGAGGGCTGAGAGACAGAAGGGTGAACAGAAAATTTGAGCATATACAGGAGCCTTCTTATAGGAGGAAAACGTTTCCTGGATTGGGTGGCATTCGAAGCGGGTCACAGATTCTGTTGGGCAGAGAAGGAGAGAGGGTGATCAGTGGATGTACCAGCCTGAGCAGAAGCCCAGAGCTGGGAAATGTTACACGGCCCTGTCTGGGTGAGTGTAGGGTAGAGACAAGTGCAGTGACACCATCTGTGTCCGTGCAGGGGAAGTGCCAGCTACAGAATAAAGAGTTGGCTATGTTTTGTTTTTTTAAAACTACAGAAAGAGATGTCCCATGGGCATCTTTTCCTGGTTTTATTTATTTTTTAATGTACAATTTAGTGGGGTGTTTTTTTATCCACTAAGTTGGGCAACCATCACCACTGTCTAATTGCAGAACACTTTAACACCCCCATAAAGAAACCCCCTACTCTCTAACATCTCTCCCCTCTCTCCAGCTGCTGGCAATTACTAATATACTTTCTGTCTCTATGAATTTGTCTATTTTAGGCATTTTATCTAAATGGAATCACATAATATGTGGCCTTTGTGTCAGGCTTCTTTCACTTTTAACATAATATTTTTAAGGTTCATTCATTCTGTAGCATCTCTCAGAACTTCATTTCTTTTTTTGGTCAGATAATACCCCACTGTATGGATATACCACATTTGGTTGATTCATTCATCAAGTTGATGGACATCTGGGTTGTTTTCCATCTTTTGATTATTGTGAATGACACTGCCATGAACGTTTGTTTACCCACAGCCATCTGTCTTAGTCAGCTCAGGGTGCTATGTTAAAAACTGTATACTGGTTAGCTTATAAACAACAAACATTTATTTCTCATGGTTCTAGAGTCTAGCAATCTAAGATCAGGATGTGAGCATGTTTGCATTTTGGTGAGGACTTCTTCTGGGTTGCAGATTGTCATCTTGTTTGTGTGTCCTTAGATGGCAGAAAGAGAACAAGCGTGCTCTCTGGGGTCTCTTTTATAAGAGCACTAATGAGATGGCTGGATGGCATCACCAACTCGATGGACATGAGTTTGAGTAGACTCCAGGAGTTGGTGATGGACAGGGAGGCCTGGCGTGCTGCGATTCATGGGGTTGCAAAGAGTCAGACACAACTGAGTGACTGAACTGAACTGAATCCCATTCATGGAAGATCCATCGTTATGACCTAACCACTTTCCAAAGACCTGCCTCCCAATACCATCACATTAGGGGTGGGGTGGGAATTCAACATATAAATTTTGGGGGTGTGTGGATAGGAATCAAACCTGGGTTCCATGCATTGGGAGTGTGGAGTCTTAGCCACTAGACCATCAGAGAAGTCCCCTTATATAATTTTTGATAGCCAACTGTTATTATTCTTTTTGCAGGCTTTGGAGTGAATCCGTTTCTGAGTTCCTACTTAGTAGTTTCTTAACCTAAGATTGGATATTTATTTCTAATTCCACGTACAAACAAGGCTGAGGCTGCCACCTCTTCGTGTCAAGCTGGGTGGTTATTTTACAGGTGGGAATCTCAGCTCGCATGCATGCTGCTCTGCCTGTAGTCTTTAAAGAGGCAGGAGGAGAGAAAATTGATTCTTAAACCATCATTAATGCAGGAGAATACTGCCTAAACACTTACTTTAAACAGGGAAAAATACAAAGTTAGTGTTTTTTTTTTTAATTCACTGTATAATACACAAGATTGTACTTTTGTTATTTTAGGTACAGTTTTAAAATATATCTAATTGTAAACTCAAGGCTAAGATAAGTAAATATTGGCTGGAATCCACAGATCACTTCTTAAAACTACTCTTCTTTCTCCTATCTTTTCTTTTAACTCCCTTGTCCTAACTACATACCTCTTCCCCTTATTTCCCTCTCAATAACTACAGACCCTCCTCTCAAAAAGTTACTAAATCATAACCTCCCTTCTGAAAACTCCCTTTCCAAACCACAGCCCCTGGCCCTTTCTAGTTACCTCATCCCTGAAAACCACAGTGCTCCTTTCCAAAACTTCTCTTTAAACTCATTTCCCAAGTACAGTCTTTTCCCCAAAATCTACGTCCCTGAGTGTCCACTCTCTGAAACCAAAAGACACGCATATCTTGTTGTTCATCAGTGGAGCTGGGACCGATTCCAGGAGAGAAGTATCAGAGGGTTATGACATGTGGAGGATGTGGAACAAGGTGACGAGTTTGCAGTGGACAGAGATTCGAGTACCATGATTTAGTGCCCCCCAGATAAGCCCCAGGCTACGGGCAGCTCCCTTCACTTGGCTGGGCTTTGATTGTCTCATCTGGCATGGACTCAACCTCTGGCTCATGGGATGCTCTCAGCAATAATATTTATTGGCTTGGTTAAGTGGTCAGATAAAGGACTAGAATGAGGTGAACTCCAAGCTGCCTTTGCTAATATGCATGTGGTCAAGATGGAGAAGATCAGTAGAACTTTATAATTAAGTTATCTGACCAATTGCCTCCATTTTGTTCTTCACTTTGCTTGTGTAGATCGTCTTTCTTTGTCAAGGAGAAAAATCCATGGAATTTTACTGGGGAGAGATATAAGACAGTTATTTTCCCCTTTGGACTCCAAACTCCTTGATATCTGTCAGTGAGCTGCTAATGAAAATAGTTCCAGTTCTATGGGGCTAATTGTGAGGACAATGAAATCCAGAAATATGAACTAGGAACACAGGATGTCTAACCAGGATGGTTCTAAATTGCTCAGAAGGCACCAGGGAAAGTAAGATGCCATTGTTAATACCTATTTGTTGATTAATTAAAGAATATGGATACTGGGTGATAAAGATGTCTTGTAGCTCTGAGCTTATACACCAGGGACCAAATGTAAAAGGGCATGGTGGTTTCAATAAACAAATGACCCCTTCCAAAAAGTTCTAAAAATTTTTAAACTCAAAATGGATCATTTATAGAAAGGTAAAAAGCTAAACTATACAACTTTTAGAAGAAACCAAAAGAGAAGATCTTCATGACTTTAGGTTGGCCAAGGAGTTCCTAGATAAAACACCAGAAGCATGATCCACAGAAGAGAAAATGACATATTGGTCTTCAAGAAAATGTAAAAGTTTGCTCTGTAGAAGACACATGGAGAATGAGAAGACAATTTACAGATCTTGGACAAAATCTTTAGAAATCACATATCTGTCGAAGAATTTGTATCCATACTATATGAAGAACTCTTAAAAATTCAAACAGTAAGAAAACAAACAACCCAATTAAACTAGGCAAAGATTTGGACAGATACTTCACCAAAGAAAGATACATAGGTACCAAGTAAGTACATGCAAATATGCTCAAAAGGATATTTGTCATCAGGGAAATGCAAATTAAAACTACAAGGTATTGCTACACGTTTATTAGAATGACTAAGAATAAAAACAAAACTGATACTTCTAAGTGTTGGCAAGGATTCGGGCAAACTGGAACTTTCAGACATTGTTGGAATGAGTGTAAAATTGTATAACCATTCTCAAAAAAAGTTTGGCAATTCCTTATGAAATAAACATACATAAACCACATGACTAGGAGTCCCAGTTCTGGGTGTTTTTACTGTATAGAAATGAAACTCAAGTTCACACACAAACATGCATCCAAATGTTTATAGAAACATTTATAATTTATAATTATTTGCAATTGTTAACCCTGGAAACTACAGTATCAGTGATTTTCAAATATGTTATGCTAAGTGAAAGATGCTGGAACCAAAAGGTTACATAATATGTAATTCAACTTGTATGGTATTCTGGAAAAGCCAAAACAATAGTATAGAGTTGTTAAATCCTGGGTGGATTCTTCCAAAGGGGAAGTTCCAATCAGGAACACTTTGGGGGTGTCCCTTAATTCATGCATTTACTAAAACTTACAGAATTGTACATCTAGCTGAGCTATTTCAAATCCTAAAAGATGATGCTGTGAAAGTGCTGCACTCAATATGTCAGCAAATATGGAAAACTCAGCAGTGACCACAGGACTGGAAAAGATCAGTTTTCATTCCAATCCCTAAGAAAGGCAATGCCAAAGAATGTTCAAACTACTGCACAGTTGTACTCATCTCCCACACTAGCAAAGTAATGCTCAAAATTCTTCAAGCCAGGCTTCAGCAGTACATGAACCAAGAACTTCCAGATGTTCAAGCTGGATTTAGAAAAGGCAGAGGAACCAGAGATCAAATTACCAACATCCATTGGATCATAGAAAAAGCAAGGGAATTCCAGAAAAACATCTACTTCTGCTTCATTGACTTCGCTAAAACCTTTGACTGTGTAGATCACAACAAACTGTGGAATATTCTTAAAGAGATGGGAATATCAGACCCTTACCTGCCTCTTGTGAAACCCGTATGCAGGTCAAGAAGCAACAGTTAGAACCAAATGGAACAACGGACTGGTTCCAAATTGGGAAAGGAGTACATCAAGGCTGTATATTGTCACCTTGCTTATTTAACTTATATGCAGAGTACATCATGTGAAATTCTAGGCTGGATGAAGCACAAGCTGGACTCAAGATTGCCGGGAGAAATATCAATAACCTCAGACATGCAGATGACACCACCCTTATGGCAGAAAGTGAAGAAGAACTAAAGAGTCTCTTGAGGAAGGTAAAAGAGGAGACTGAAAAATCTGGTTTAAAATTCAACATTCAAAAAATGAAGATCATGGCATCCGGTCCCACCACTTCGTGGCAAATAGATGCGGAAACAATGGAAACAGTGTCAGATTTTATTTTCTTGGGCTCCAGAATCACTGCAGATGGTGGCTGCAGCCATTAAATTAAAAGAAGCTTGCTTCTTGGAAGAAAAGCTATGACAAACCTAAACAGTTTATTAAAAAGCAGAGACATTACTTTGCTGACGAAGGTCCATCTAGTGAAAGCTATGGTTTTTCCAGTAGTCATTTATGGATGTGAGAGTTGGACCATAAAGAAGGCTGAACGCTGAAAAATTGATGTTTTGAACTGTGGCATTGGAGAAGACTCTTGAGAGTCCCTTGGACAGCAAGGAGATCAAACCAGTCCATCCTAAAAGAAATCAATCTTGAATATTCATTAGAAGGACTGAGGCTGAAACTGAAGCTTCAATACTTTGACCACCTGATGTGAAGAGCTGACTCATTAGAAAATACCCTAATACTGGGAAAGACTGAAGGCAGGAGGAGAAGGGGACAACAGAGGATGAGATGGATGGATGGCATCACTGACTCAATAGACATGGATTTGAGCAAGCTCTGGGTGTTGGTGATGAACAGGGAAGCCTGGCGTGCTGCAGTCCATGGGGTCACAAAGAGTTGGACTTGACTGAGTGACTGAACAATCACAACATCAAAAAATGGGATCAAGAGGAAGTTATTTTATTAAATGTAAAAACTGGGGTGGGGGGGTAAGTTCTGCAAGTGATGAAGGTAAAAAACAAAACAAAAACCAACAACAAAAAACTGTGGTCAGGAACTACCCTTAGCTCATCATGAAACTTTAATTTTTACCTGGAATAATCCTATTTTCCATGCTTCACTAAAAGCACCAATAGTACAAATGAATGTTTTCCTGATACTGTATTTACAAAGTATCTAAGGTGACCCTTAAAGACCTTCCCAAACAAGGGGCAGCTCTCTCCCCTTGCCTTTCCATCCAAGCTGTCTGACACTCAGGATCCTGTGACCTCGGGAGAATTATGACTGGCCAGCCAAACAAAGCCTTCTTAGCACCATGCCCTGCCCTTCTCACCTGAGCAAATGTCACCAAGGCCTCTTGCGCGTCATCTGCTTTAGTGAGTGTGCTGGCCTGAATGCAGAGTACACAACAAGCTTCCACAAACCACCTGGTCACCACATCCTCCCTGGCCTTGCCCCCAGATTGGCTCCTACTGTGATGACAGGTAAGACCTACCCAGGGAACTGCCCCTGGGCTGGGCTCAGCTGAGAAAAGCTGGATTTAGCGCTTCATTTCTTTCCCTCACAAAGCCACCTATAGCTCTATGACCATCCATTGTCTAGGAATTAAAGGTCTCCTTGAGAGTCTTTTGTGCCCTTGCCAAGCCCTTGCCAGGCCACTGCTAACAATGTTCCTCTGCCAGCCCAGGGCTTCATTCTGAGGCTCTAGGGAAGTGACAGGGAGCTTCAGTGCTCGTATCCCACACTTAACCTCTTAAATTCTTTAAGGGCCACCCTCCTGAAAAATTATCAAAGTCCCAGGGGAATATCTGGGAGCCCTGGCTGCCCAGGAGAGTTTTTGTATTTTGTTAGTCTCCCAAAATTTATTATATGAAGTGTTAGTGCTTCACTGGAGTCTGTCCTATATCTGGATAATGAATAAGTTTCAAAAAATATCACTAATGGGAGTTCCAGTTAGACTTCCAAGGCTAATAGAACTGTGTTCTTTCTTTCTCTCTCTCTGGCCTCCTCCCCCACCATCTGCCACCGCATATATTAAAAACTGACTTGCCAAACTTGCTTTCCTGCAGAAATTACCTCGGAAATGGAACTGAGATTCCAGGGGTCTTGGCCTTGGAGAGAATCTAACTCATGAAGACAGGCAGAACAGAGAAGCCGAGGAAGACTTAAAGTTGGCAGGAAAAAATTCGCAGCTAATTTGGGGAATAAACAGAAAAAGAGTTCTGCAAAAGGCGAACATTTTGCCCAGTGCTGAGGCCGAGAAAGGGGCCTGGGGATATTTACAGAGGGCAGCTGCCCTCACCGCCTTAGCTTTCCTCTCTTGGGCTTGGCATTCAAACACAACCCAAACACCCATGAATCCTTGCCCAGGATCCATGCAGCCTCACTCTCTTCCTATCGGGTCTCCAACAATACCATGGCTTCCTACCTATTTTTAAAATTTTCTTTTGATTGCTCATGAGTCCTTCTTACTACTTTAATCAGATCTGTGGCCTGAAATTTCACTTTGCCTGGCAGGGCCTTCCTCTGTCACAGCTGAAAGAGAACTAAGACAGGCTTTCTCTCAGGAGTGGGACAGGATGAGCCATCTGGGGTGGTATTGGTTTCTTCCTGCACTAATCATTCTGTTGGTTTTTAAACACTTGCTTTTGAAAGGAAATGTAATCCTTATGTTTAATTTTAATAAAAAATTTTATTTGAAAGCTTTTGAAAAAATAGATCTTAGTTTATAGAGAAGTTTTAGGTTCACAACAAAATTGAAAGAAATGTATAGAGATTTCCCATATATTCTCAGCTCCCATACAAGGATAAGCTTCCCTGTTATCAACATCTCCTATCAGAGTGCTGTATTTGTTACAGGTTTTGAACCTACTTTACTCATCTTTGTCATCCAGAGTCCATAGTTTAATTTAGGGTTTAATATTGGTGTTGTACATTCTATGGGTTTGACCCATTTATAATGCTTATGTTTTTATATCTTATTTACGCTCCTTTTGGGCTTCCCCAGTGGCTCAGACAGTAAAGAATCTGCCTGCAATGCAGAATACATCAGTTTGATCCCTGGGTTGGGAAGATCCCCTGGAGAAGAGAATGGCAATCCACTGCATTGCTTTTGCCTGGAGAATTTCCATGGACAGAGGAGCCTGCTGGGCTACAGTTCATGGGGTCGCAAAGAGTCAGACACAACGGAGTGACTAGCACAAACTAAACACTTACACTCAATTAAAGAAAACCCTGTTTTCAAAAAGAGTCACACAAGTCACGTGACGTCTAAATAGCTTTCTTGAGCCTCCAGAAGTCTTCTCCTGAAAGACGTGTCATTTCATGAGCTTTTTCATGAAAAAGCTTCTAGAAATCTTCTGTTGCTGAAGTGGGAAGTAATGTTTTTTTCACTCTAAATTGAAAATCCAATTAAATGCACATAAACACACACACACACATACATATATATACAACTTGTAATTCAGATGAATACCAGGAAAGTTTAGCCCTGAATTTTCAGAAAATGCCTTCTCTCGCTCGAACATATGAGAACACTGAAATTTTAGAATCGAGAAGGAGTCTATGGTGTGTGCTAACAATTCATTTCTCTAACATCAATAAGCTCTGACTCTGTAGCACGTCACATCACCAGGAAGCTACGCCTTTGAATCCTGCTGCTTGCAGCAACGCTGAAGTCATGGGCTCTGCCACAGATACCCTGCATTTGAATTCTATCTTTACCCTCTTAACATAATGTAAAAATTAAGTCACTTAAAACAGTAAAAGCTCTTAGTGCAACACCTGCTTTTCACCAGTGAGTCCACATCAGCTGTCACCTCCAGGCTTTTGCACACTGCCCTTAGGACTTTTTTGGGAACAATATAAGAAACTGCTTTATCATAGGAAGATGTTTTTGCAATTATTGTAAAACTGCCATCATTTTACTTTTTGATGTCTCTCATGGAAAATACTCAAATTCATGTGAGATCATTCAAGCTAGAAAAACAAATTTACATCTCCTGATAAACTGGTAGTCCTTTAATGAGGAAAATGCAGATGAATAATTGATTTTGAATTCTTATTTTATTTTTTGCTTTGACTGCCAGGAAGTCATGGTTTATGTTCAGTTGCAGTAGTAATCTTGAGTTTAATAATAATTACAGCTAAATAATAGCTCTCACTTGAAAAAAAATTAAAGATTAAGAGCATTTTTGAATGTTAATTGCCTGATTATTTGTACTAGTTCCAAAATGAAAATGAAAGGAGGCCTATTATTGCTAATAAATATACCTGAAATGCATAAACAGGATCTCTTTTAACTGATTGCTTTATTTCTGCCCTGACTATGATCTATGGTATAGCCTCCTGATATAAATTGGATGAAAGTACAGTCTAATGTTACAGATTTCAGCAGCTGTTAAAATTACACAGTAATTGTCTGTTCACACTGTAGAGTTACACCATGGTGAATTGGCTGCTAGTGAAAAGGAAGAAAATGAACATTTAGGCACTAATGAGTACTCATGAAATCAGTTACAGACACACAAAACATTCTGGTTGACCCCTCCTTTTTTTGGCCTGTATTCCAGGGCTGTTTAAAATACACAGCTAAGGCCCTATGGGAAAGTTTCCTATTTTCCACTTCTTCAGGGTCCCCAGCTGTACCCCAATAGTTACTAGTTACTCCAGAACAGAGGACAGCTGAGAAGGGCCCAAATTGGGATTATGGTTTCTGGAGATGCCAGATGGGTTTTATTTATAATTTATCATCTGAACTGGAATATCTTTGAGAGTAAAAGGGAGCACCATTAATAGTTTGGCTGGCATCGGTGTGAGCATATCCTGAATAAGTCAAGATGTATGATCCTTATACTTAATAGGATGGAATTGGTGGAAACACACTAGTAATGGTTCCCAGGGCCCCAGGAAGGCCTCTAAGTCAAAATATTTCTGTTCCTTCCTTCCTTATTGATGACTTAAATTTCATCAATACTGGTTCATTCCTTTTGACTAGACATCCTCAATCAGGGGTTATCCCTCCTCCCCACCCAATGGGATATTTACTAATGTCAGGATATTTTTCATGTCATGACTGGGAGGGATGCTGCTATTGGCATCTAGGCGGTAGAGGTCAAGTTGCCACTAAACATTCTACAATGCACTGGATAGTCTCCACAACAAAGAATTATCCAGCCCTAGATGTCAATAGTACTGAAATTGAGAAATCCTGCTTTGGATTAAGCACTGTTTGTCCTCTGGTTTCCATTTGATGATACCTGAGGGTCAAAAGAACAAAAAGACAAGCCACAGACTGGGAGAAAATATTTGCAAAAAATACATCTGATAAAGGATTATGATCCAAAATATACAAAGAAAAAAAAGACCTCAATAATAGGAAAGCAAACAACTTGATTAAAAAATGGGCAAAAGATCTGAATGCACACCTCACCAAAGAAGATATACTAACAACAAACATGCATAAGGGAGGATGCGCAGTATCACCTGTGGTTTGTTGTTTGGTCACTCAGTCGTGTCCGACTCTTTACGACCCCATGGACTGTAGCCCACCAGGCTCCTCTGTCCATGGGATTTCCCAGGCAAGAATACTGGAGTGGGTTGCCATTTCCTTCTCTATGGGTCTTCCGACCCAGGGTTTGAACCCACATCTTTGGCATTGGCAGGTGGATTCTTTACCACTGAGCTACCAGGGAAACCCTGTCATTAGGGAATTGCAAATTAAAAGAACAATGGAATACTAGCAGACACCTATTAGAACTGCGAAGATTCAAAATACTGACAACATGAAAAACCAGTGAGGAGGTGAAGCAACAGGAACTCTCATTCATTACTGTAACCATTCAGAATGGTTATAAATACTTTAGAAGGCAGTTTGGGCAATTTCTTACAAAGATAAGCGTTATCCTTACTCTGTGATCCAGTAGTCACATTTCTCGGTACCTATCTAAGTGAACTGAAAACTTATGTCCTTACAAAAACTTGCACATGGCTATTTATGAAGTTTTGTTTGCAGTTGCTAAAACTTGGAAGCAAGCGAGATCATCTTTCAGTAGGTGAGTGGATAAATAAACTGGTACATGTACACAAGAGTGTACACAATAGAATATTAAAGAAAAGAGCTATCAAATCATGAAGAGACAGGGAGAAATCTTAAATGCCTGTAACTAAGTAAAAGAAGTCAATCTGAAATGACTTCTGAAATCTGCATTATATGATTCCAATTATATGACATTCTTTCCAAGGCAGATTTCTGGAGACAGCAAAAGGATCAGTGGTTGCCAGGGTTAGAGGAGAGAAAGATGAATAGGTGGAGCACAGAGGATTCTAGGGCAGTGAGTCTATTCCATATGATACTACAATGATGAATATGGTACATGTCCTTTCACATTTGTCAAAGCCCTTAAACTGGACACCACCATGAGTGAACCCTAATGTAAGCTGTGGACTTTAGGTAATAATAACTTTTTACTATAACAACTGATGCATGTCCATCAATTATAACAAACGTATAACTCAGTGGGAGATGTTGATATGGGAGCAGAGGTATATGGGAAATCTCTGTACCTTCTTCTCAGTATTGCCATGAACTTAAAGCTGCTCTACAAAATTAAGTCTATAAAAAAAGATTCATGCAGGGAAACACATAAGTCCCTCACCCTTTGTACTAAATTATTTTATCAAATGGTAAGGGAAAGTGACAGCTTTTAAAAGGGGGTCCCAGAGTCAAGGGACTACCAGCTTTAGACTGTTGCCTACATTGACTCTCCTATAGTGACCCAGGAGGTGGTCAGGAGATGGGGAGGTGACTGAAACTCCCTGATGCATTCAGAGATGTTAGCATAATCATTTTTTCACTTTATAACCTACCTTCATGTCGCGGCTTAACTATGATCATGGCACAGAGTCCCATCACTTCATGGCAAATAGAAGTAAAAATGTGGAAGCAGTAACAGATTTCCTCTTCTTGGGCTCTAAAAGCACTGCAGATGATGCCTGCAACCGTGAAATTAGAAGACGATTGCTTCTTGGCAGGATATCTATGACAAAACTAGACAGTGTATTAAAAAGCAAAGACATCATGTTGCCAACAAAGGTCCATATAGTCAAGGCTATGGCCTTTCCAGTAGTCATGTATAGATATGAGAGCTGGACCATAAAGAAGACAGAGTGCCAAAGAATTGATGCTTTCAAACTGTGGTGCTGAAGAAGACTATTGACAGTCCCTTGGACAGAAAGGAGATCAAACCCATCGATCTTAAAGGAAATAAACTCTGAATATTCATTGGAAAGACTGATGTTGAATCTGAAGTGCCACTACTTTGGCCACCTGCTGGGAAGAGCCGATTCATTGGAAAACACCTTGATGCTGGGAAAGATTGAGGGCAGAAGGAGAAGGGAGTGACAGAGGATGAGATAGTTAGATGGCATCACCAGTTCAATGGACATGAACTTGGGCAGACTGCAGGAGATGGTGTGGAAGAGGGAAGCCTGGCATGCTGCAGTCCATGGGGTCACAAAGAGTCGGACATGACTGAGTGGTCAAACAACAACAAATCTAATTAACAGGAAAAAAAGCAGATGATAGGAACAATTGGGCTAAGATCATTAACCACAGTTATTTGGGCTTTTAGAGGACTGCCTCTGCCCTTCATTCGTGGGGTTGGAAAGTTGGCTCTCTAGAGCTCCTCTTCCTGGACATCTTCTGCAAATGTGCTTTTCTCCCTGCCTTGATGACATGTGCCCTGGAGGAGTTTCTGGAATAGACATTTAATAGCCTCTAATGATTTGTGAAAGAAATTAGACAGTGTTGCCAAAAACATCAGAGAACTGATGGTGAGGCAGTCTGAGCAGAAGGGTAAGGATGTCACAGAGAGAGGGTTGAGGAATTGAGAAACGAAGAAGGAACCGAAATACCCTACTGCTTGAGGAAATCTAA
Organism: Dama dama; assembly: GCF_033118175.1. Lineage (NCBI taxonomy): Eukaryota > Metazoa > Chordata > Mammalia > Artiodactyla > Cervidae > Dama > Dama dama. Next base: position 4,271,157 of record NC_083699.1, on the reverse strand, counting down.
GTCCGAGTGAAAAACACAGGGGCCACGTCTCCAAGTTCCCTAAGAGCTGTGTTAAATAACTTCTAGCTTTACTTTGATGAATTACTATTTTACAATAGAGAAGCCACACCACACGGTCCCCATGGGTCAAGCTTCCTTTTGATGGTCCCAGGTTCCCAGACAGCTAGTGTCCTAAGGAAGAACAGCAGGAACTTCAATTTGTGCCTAGGGACCAACAATTCACACCTTCTGTATGGCATTCTGCAGATCCACTTGAAAAAAATCATGTGGACATTATGCAATTTCAAGTATTTCTTGAAACAGGTAGGCTGCTGACTTGGGACGGTTAGGTTCCTTTTTGTATTATTTATTTGGATGAGAATTTGCCTGTAATAACAGAATTGCACATTGGCATGTAATATACAACTGTGTGGATCACAATAAACTGGAAGATTCTGAAAGAGATAGGCATACCAGACCACCTGACCTGCCTCTTGAGAAACCTGTATGCAGGTCAGGAAGCAACAGTTAGAACTGGACATGGAACAACAGACTGGTTCCAAATGGAAAAGGAGTACATCAAGGCTGTATATTGTCACCCTGCTTATTTAACTTATATGCAGAGTACATCATGAGAAACGCTGAGCTGGAAGAAGCACAAGCTGGAATCAAGATTGCTGGTGAGAAATATCAATAATCTCAGATATGCAGATGACACCACCCTTATGGCAGAAAGTGAAGAGGAACTAAAAAGCCTCTTGATGAAAGTGAAAGAGGAGAGTGAAAAAGTTGGCTTAAAGCTCAACATTCAGAAAACTAAGATCATGGCATCTGGTCCCATCACTTCATGACAAATAGATGGGGAAACAGTAGAAACAGTGTCAGACTTTATTTTGGGGGCTCCAAAATCACTGCAGATGGTGATTGCAGCCATGAAATTAAAAGACGCTTGCTCCTTGGAAGGAAAGTTATGACCAACCTAGATAGCATATTAGAAAGCAGAGACATTACTTTGCCAACAAAGGTCCATCTAGTCAAGGCTATGGTTTTTCCAGTGGTCATGTATAGATGTGAGAGTTGGACTGTGAAGAAAGCTGAGTGCTGAAAAATTGATGCTTTTGAACTGTGGTGTTGGAGAAGACTCTTGAGAGTCCCTTGGACTGCAAGGAGATCCAACCAGTCCATCCTAAAGGAGACCAGTCCTGGGTGTTCATTGGAAGGACTGATGTTGAAGCTGAAACTCCAGTACTTTGGCCACCTGATGGGAAGAGTTGACTCATTGGAAAAGACCCTGATGTTGGGAGGGAATGGGGGCAGGAGGAGAAGGGGATGACAGAGGATGAGATGGCTGGATGGCATCACCGACTCGATGGACATGAGTTTGAGTAAACTCCGACAGTTGGTGATGGACAGGGACGCCTGGCATGGGGTGATTCATGGGGTCGCAAAGAGTTGGACACAACTGAGCAACTGAACTGAACTGATACGTTTATTGGGGCTTCCCAGGTAGCCCAGTGGTAAAGGTAAAGAATCTGCCTGTTAATGCAGGAGGCGCAGGTTTGATCCCTGGGTCAGAAAGATCCCCTGGAGAAGGAAATGGCAACCCACTCCAGTGTTCTTGCTTGGGAAATCCCATGGATAGAGGAGCCTAGCAGGTTACAGTCCATGGAGTCACAAAAGTGTTGGACACAACTTAGTGACTAAAATAAATTTATTGAGGGTTAGAAGTATATCTTTTATAATGGCATATCTTCATAGAAGCTAGCACAGAGGTCTGTATATTGTCAAAACTTAAAATATTTCTGGAATCAGAGCACAAAGGAATTAATCTCAAAATTTAGCGAAGTTTGAAGGGACCCTGAATGATCTACGTGTTTCTCCACTGGAATGAGCTAAATGGACACATGCACATGAAGGGTCCTTTCTTCCTGGATTTGATTTTAATATAGGAACAACAGGGTTAGTCCTTCATTTGTGAGGATCTGTGGGGAATTAACGTTCACAAGCCAAGTTCCCAGTTTACAGGGTGCTCCCAAACAGTTTGACATGGACAAACTGTGTAACGACAAAAGTGTATCACTTGTCAAGGGCCTTCAGCAATCGAGCCAGGCATTCAGCATAGTCCTGCATCAGTAAACTATACAGGCGAGGTGGCACAGGAGATTCAAACAAAATCAAAGAGCAAAATCGCGCTTTCTGAGAGTCTATATTCCCAAACTGACATACAGATCTGATTAGATACAAAACTGTTCTTTTTCTCATCAAGTCAGGGAAAATAAGGCTAAACCAAAAGACTTTCTCTTTTTCATGGTTGGAAAAAGGAGGAGTTTCTGAAAGGTGAAGGAGACAGAATGAAAATACCACATAGGTATTGTTAAGAGAATTTATAGCACGAACCAGCAGTTGTTTTTTCCTTTTGACTTGTGTAGTCTGTGACTGATGACTGGTCAGTGACTAAGCAACCTCAGAACAAGTGTAAGGAAATGAAGATTAGTTCTTATCAACAGGGATAATTGTATCAGTTGAATAGTAATTGAAGTGTGCTGTGTGTTGGCACAACTCTAATTGAAAGTAGTGTTTCTACAATATGAACCTTGGGATTGCTTTTAGTACGGTCACTGCCTATAACAAGTCTTTGGCCTCTTTAGCGCACACATGTTTAGTGAACAATACCATGCACCAAGCACTAGGTACTAGTGATAAAGAAATAAAAGACGGAGCAACTGGTGACAGGAGGATTTTGTGATGCCAGCATAATCTAAGGGAAGCAAAGAAATTCATTCCTCCAGTGACATATTTTTTTGTCCTTGAAGGGATAACATGCATGTTGTTGGTCTAATCTCCTGTTCCTGGCCCAAACTGTACTCTAACCGGAGTCCCTTTGAATAGACCTGTGATTCAGATGTGAGGATGTCACGGTTTCCAACAAGATGGTATTTTTTTCCTGAAGATCCTTAAGTGGTGTAAGTTACCAGGGTCAAATTTGCTCTAAGTGGCTGTGTTGGAAACTGCAATTTCATATGCATTTTCTTGATAAGTTTTGATTATTTATTAAATACCTAACAGCTACACAGTCTTTATAATACCTCTTAACTGAGCCTCACTCACATACAAATTTTAATTAAATCTTTAACATAGTGCTGTGATTGAATTGAGATATTATGGGTTGAGATACGGTATTGACTTGTTCAGCAAGTACTGTCAAACAGATTGTCTTATTTACTCTCAACATCACTTGCTTGTTGGTTTTACTTCTTTCTCTTCCAGTTATATTTTAAAATAAATTTTCTCTCTTAGAAGTAGCATGTACAGCAGAAAGCATGGAAAACAAAGAAAAACTCAAAGGAAACAGGTAGATAAGTCATCCTATATCCTGTCATAGAGAGACAGTCTCTGTCCTGTTTGGTGAGGCCTTGTGATGTTTTTTTCATGTCTATTTATTGTATATGGCTTGACAAAAATTGTATACATCATACCCATAGCTTTGCACTTGTGTTTCTCACTTAACAATATATCAGGTTTATTTTCTCATTGGAGATGTTGAATGGCTAAATAGCATCAAAGTCTAAGTCATAAGCTGCTGCAGGCTGCCTTGCCATGGTCCAGTGGAAATTCAGTCCCTCCCTCCCCACTGCAAGTCAGGGTTTGGTCTAGTTCAAGGAGCCATATTTTGCATTCTCAGTAGAGGGTCGTCCCCTCAGGAATGTGGAGCTGATGATGCCAAGTGCGTCCTTGACCTTCTGGGTAGAATGGAGAGCTCTTCTATTTTCTCAGGCTTCTGCCCGATAAGGGTGATCAAACAGCAAGATTCAAGATTTATTACTTGGGAATCTAGTTTATTTGCAGTTGTTTAGACCTCTCAGTCATGTCCTGATCCCTTTATCCAGTTGCTGTCTTAATTTAGAAACTCACCAACTGAAAGCAATACCAATTAACAGACCCCCAAAGGTTTCAGTTTGCACCCTATTTACCATTCAAAATCAGTTTCTTTTCTTTTTTGTTCTCTTTCCTTGCCATTGCTACTACTGTGATCAATATCAATATTTCAAAGTTGCTGCACACTTTATTTCTGTAAAATGCATCTCAAACATGTTCATTAGTTGTTAAAAAATGTGAAGCAAATGGAAAATTTATCTCAAAATCTGATTACAACGTGTATATGAATGGGTGTATATAGCTGTGATGATCATATTCTTATATGTGTAATTTTTAATAGTGCAAAACCAGTTTTTAAACTCTTTTTCTCAAATATATCAGTTAACAATTCCTGAAGTTGTTAGCAAGGTGATTTGGGACCTTGTTGCATTTTAGAGCCTAGGTTTTAGAAGTGTTAGAAAAGCCTAGATAACTGAAAATAATAACCTTTTTTCAAACCATAAATTAATAACAACAATAATAATAACAGTTATTTCATTCATACCAGGCCTGTTCCTCCTAAGAACTTTTCATATTTTATTTCGCTAACTTTTCAAAACCACTCTGAAACATAAGTACTCTCCATTAATGCAGATGAGGAAAGCACAAGTGAGTTCTTCAAAGCCTAATTTTGAATAATTTTCAGTACATTTCTCCTAAAAGAAGCAAAGTAAGAATCTCAATGCTAACTGCTCTCCTCTCAGAGTTAAAAATGATACTACTCATAGGAACATGAGTCATCATACACTGAAGAAGTTTCCCTGGTGGCTCATGTGGTAAAGAATCTGCTGGGAATGCAGGAGACCTTGGTTCGATCCATGGGTTGGGAAGATCCCCTGGAGGAGGGCATGGCAACCCACTCCAATATTTGCTTGGAGAATCCCCATGGACAGAGGAGCCTGCTGGACTACAGTCCATGTGGTCGCAAAGAGTTGGACACGACTGAGTGACTAAGTTCACTTTATACACATTATTCCTGATCCTCATGTGGTAGACTGTATTTGTAGCTACAGTAATATCTCTTTTTCTCCCCCGACTGGCTCCTCTGCACTATGACCTTGCTACTTCCCTATCAAGTGAAGTTAATTTCTCCACCCGCTTTCATCTCTGTGGGCTCTGTGACTGCTTTGACCAAGAGAATACGGCAGAAGTGACATTGTGCCAGTTGCAGGACCCACGCCTGAGGGGCCGAGCCGCCTCCACTTCCTGTCTCTAGAACACTTGTTGGAAGCCAGCCATTACATAATGAAGTGTGACCATCATGCTGCAAGAAGCCCAAGCTGTATGCAAAGGCCCTGAAGCAGGCAGTCAGCAATCTACAGCTCACAGGCCCAACCTAGCCCACTACCTGTATTGTAGGGCCTGTGAGCTAAGAATGGTTTTTAATGCTTCTTAACAGTTAGGGGGAAAAAATCAAAAGAAGAATAACATTTTGTTGTATGTGAAAAGTATATGGAGTTTACGTGTCAACATCATAAAGTTTTATTGAAATAGCCATTTGTTTACATTATTGTCTATGGCTGTTTTCACACTAACAGCAGGGTTGAATAATTGTGACAGAGAACATAAGACCCTCAAAGCCTAAAATATTCACTATCTGGCCCTTTACAGGAAAAGTTTGCCAAGCTCCCACCATAGAGGAAGAGAAGGAAAGGCTGGGAAACACTAAGGCACTCATACACATGAAGGTATATACCTACGTCATGCACCTCCAACCTTCAGCCCAGCCAACTCAATGGATGCCAGAACTCAATGGCCGAAACAGAGACAAACTGCCCAGCTGTGCCCTCCCCAAATTCCTGACCTACAATATTGAAAGCAAAACAAATGCCTCTTTTAAAGCACTAAGTTTTGGTAGCCAGTGACATGGCAATAAATAATCAGAACACCTTACAGTCTTACCCTTATAAAAATAAGTATTATCCAAATATTTACGATGAGGAAACAGAGGGTCAGCAAGATGGAATGACTCATTCAAGGTCACACAGCTGGTAAATAGGGAACTGGGATTTTAACCCAGGTCCTTTCGCTTCCTAAACCTTATTTATGACACAGTTAAGACCATAATTTTGACCTTTTCTCTACTGCTATTCATTGTATGCCCAAACTCAGTCTTCATTCATTTAACAAATGTTTATTAACAAATAAACATTTAACAAGTGTTTAACCAATGTTATTGCACGTAAGCACTGCACTTAAGCTTTGTGGGGAAACAAAAGCTGAATTCAGATAGAATCTGAAGATTTTACTTAATTTTTTACTTAGCTAAGAGGACCAAGAGTAATAACAATATGAGGATACTGAAAGTTTCAAATTCAAAGTCAGCACATTTATTCTGAAGCTCAAAATTTCAGAAAAGTCCTACCTTTGATCCTAATGTCACAGCCTTAAGATTTTTTTTTTAAGAATAAGTCAGTCAATAGATGAAAAAAAAAGGCTGATTGAAAGCTCATTCCACCTACCCACAAACTTACTTACATGTCAGTTGTTTTTTAAAATTTCAGATTAACTGTGTTCGCCCATGTTTAAAACAGATGTAAAAGGCACCTGAATAGAAGTTACACAGCTGGAAACCATTAGGATTGAAAAGCAATGCAGAGAGGAAGCAAATCCTAGGGAAGGTAATTTTGATGGACCAGGGTAAGGAACGTGAAGGGAAGGGCAGAGGATATTGCATGTTGTTTGCCAGTCTTTTTCTGAGGTCATTAGTAGAGGTCACTCAGTGAAGACCATCAGCTGGGAACACAGCTGGATGAAAGCACTAAGGAGAGAACTAAGGCAATCATGGGTTTAAGGCTATTTCCTTGCCTATTAAGCGCATCTTTGCCATCCTTCCTGGTGTCTTGAGGGCAGAGAGATGACACACAGTCTGTGGTGTGTGACCACTGGCTCATGTCAGCTTGCAAGAGCTAGTGTTAAAATTTCAGAAATTTTGGGGAATCATTTGTTAAACCTCAGTAGCTTTAAATCAGTTATAGGGAGATTATTTACACCATGGAAATTGGCAAATGCTAAATATTAGGGTTTTTCCCCAGGAAAGCCAATTTACCAGCACTCCACGAAGACAGAGTCTACTATAATGATTAACCAGGAGTCAGCAATCCTTTCAACACATAGTTTACAATAAATACAAGCAACCATTGCAATTACAATTATGCTTTAAATTACTTTGTGACATGAGAAAAAAAAAGTTGGAATTAAAATCTTATCTCTAAGATAGTCTCAAGAATATTAAAACACAGCTATGTATTGCAAAAAATATTAGAAGAAAAATAAATCAGTATCTTCACAGGTTTATATTTCGATTGTGGATTTAGAGTCGCTTTTGTCTTCTTCATTATAATTGTATCTTTCAAGTACTTTATTCTATGAAAATCAAGTGCTAACTTCTTAATTTAAAATCCATTAAAAACGATGTGCTTAGGCATTAACTCTTTTAAAATTTTATTTACAACCCTCCTTTTCTTGGCGGGGGTCGGGCGTGCAGTCCCGATCCGCGTAATGTACGGAGGTAGAGGGAACGGGCTCTGGCCCCCCTCGGCGTCATGTCTTCGGTACCAGCGGCCAGCAATCCGCCGGTTCTACCCTCAAGCGCCGGGACACACAGCTCCAAGGAGCAGGGCAGAACCGAGGTTCAGCAGGCTCCTCCCGGGGGTACTCACACCTTCTCCTTTGGAAAAAAAAAAAAAAAAGTAAAATAAATAAATAAATAAATAAAATTTTATTTACAGAGGTGACAGAGGGAAGAGATATAGGAAGAAAGAATGGGAGGGGAGGGCTTTCCCTTCCACCTCCTTTCAATCCTGTGAGAATGGGATTGAAAAGTAACCATCGCAGGACTTCCCTGGTGGTCCAGTGGTTGAGAATCTGCCTGCCAATGTAGGTGGCGTGGGTTCGATCCCTGGTTGGGGAACTAAGATCCCATATGCCGTGGGACAAGGCTAAAAAATTAAAAACAACAAAAAAAAAGAAGACTAATCATCCCAATTTGATGGGGCCAAGAGTTCTGTCAAGAGTTGGGGACAGGAAGGGTAGAGAGGTAGAAAGACAAATGGATAAGGAAAGGCAGCAAATATATTGATAGTAGAAGGAACACTATAATGAGAATCAGAAGTTCTCTTTCTAGCAGCTAGCCTGAGAAGTCATGTGATGATCATATAACTTTGGGAGCATCAATGACATCTCTAAAGTGAGTAGGTTACACTAGAAAATGATGCATGGGTGTCATTATAATCCAGACCTTCTGGGCTTCCTTGGTATTCCAGTGGTTAAGAACCCACCTTGCAATGCAGGAAGACACTGGTTTGATCCCTGGTCCGGCAAGATCCCATATGCCACGGAGCAGCTAGGCCCCTGTGCTACAACTACCACTGAGCCAGCACTCTAGCGCCCAGCCTCAACGACTGAAGCCCACTCGCCTCGAGCCAGTGCGGGCCGACTAGAGAGCAGCCCCCGCTCCTGCGACTAAGGGAAGCCCTCATGCAGCAATGAAGACACACCGCGGCCGAAAAACTAAATTAAAAAAACCGAGCAAACTTCTGAGACCTTCCTGTTGAGGACAGCCAATAGAGTTAAATGGCCGGCAGGGTGGGGGTGGGGGGCGGTGTGCACAGCATGCCGCTCACCTGACACACGAAAGGACGTGCGGAAGTGCCGGAAGTGCCGGAAGTACCGGAAGTGCCAGAAGTGCCGGAAGTGCCGGAAGTGCCAGGAGTGCCGGAAGTGCCAGAAGTGCCGGAAGTGCCGGAAGACTACAAACCAAAGGCAGTGCCGGAGAAGGGAAGCTTGCTAGAGGGGAAGTGAGTCTGGGCAAGGGGGGTATAGGAAAGTGTTCTTTAGTGATGATGCTCGAAGAAAGCTTTGCTCTAATGAAAAAACTCAGAAGTATCATCAAAGGGATGTTTGGGGACAAAAATAAGACTTCAGTTTTGTTTTATATTATGCATAGATGCACAGCTCCTGCTTTTACAGATATATTTCTAACTTCTACCTAGAAGTTTCTACATGTGGTCTGCACTCCACGATCCCTGATTGCATGTTCTAATGAGTAAATCAGGCATTTTCTAGTATATACTATCAGTTTCCTGGAACTCAATAGTTTCTTGAGTACTTCAGACATGTCTTAAAAATCCAGATCTTTTCCAGGATCACACTATAAAATAGATGAATCTCAAAAATGCAGTAGAATTTTCATTAGTTGTTAACTCTGATACTAGTTAGTTTAGTTAGTCTGATACTAATAGTTCAGTGTGAGTTCTAATTATCTACTGGTTATCTTATCTATAGACATTAGTTGTATTAAGTTATTGGTTAGTTCTACAGATGGTTTTATGTCTATTACAGTTATTCTCAATCATATGGAAGAAAAAATTCTTTTGAGGTAATAAGATATGATGGTTTCAGACTACATATTTTAAACAGTGCATTTTTATCTTCTTATAAACCTTGATTCAAAACATGCCATTTGCATGCCTTTTCCTCCAAGAGAACTGTGGTTGTTTTTAATGACTTTATCAGTGAGCAAGTCATATAGGTATATGAAGCAGCAACTAGTTGGTTCTTTCTCTCTGCTTTAATTGTATTTTTGAGACGTTGCAAGAAAAACATCAATACTGCCTTTCACTGAGCCCATCTTCAAAACAGACCTGGCTTGGTCTGGCTTCCCCAAAGCGGTCTTCTGTGCTGTGTGGGTCTGGGCGTTGAGGACGCAGACACATCTGTAACCAAACCAGCAAGCGTCAGTGGGGGCTGAGATTCATTTCTGTGGAATGAGAGCCTCTCATTCCTTTGTTCTCGATATTTCCTGGCACAATGTCCACAAGCACATGCTATTAACAGATGGTGGAAGGCATATTTGGGATTTTTATCATAACATATCCCCCATGCTTCCATCATGCACCAAAGAACAGAGATGTATGGGCTAGCTGGCTCTATCACAGCAGGATAAAACACATCAACTTCAAAACTCCAAAGGTTCCCATGACAGCCTTCTCCGCTCAGTTTGATATGATTTTCTATCAGAACAGAACCCACTTCAGCAGACCAGTTTGTATCAGATTCCTTTTAAGATCAGTGGTTACTATGAGAGAGGTTGGTTTCTGCAGAGCTAAGTTGATCTGGTAAGTTGAGGCACGCATCTGTGCCCCAGAACTGGGACCAACAAGATGGTCAGAGACCTGAACTTTGTGCAGACAACTGTGCCTCAAAACTTATGCAGATGACAAGTTCTCATTTGCTTAACCCCATAGTTATGTGCTGAGCAAGTTTAAAAACAAAAAAAGCAGGAATAAGTGTGGAAAAAACTTATGCAAAGAAACTGAGAGGATTCATTTTGATTTCTTGTCCTTGACCTGACGTTTGTTTCTTGAATGTCTTCTCAGTGCAGTATCAAAATTGTCGAGGCTGGCTTTATAAAAGCATGTATCTATTGCACATTTTCTTAGGGAAAATTAAATTCTCCGTGATTAATTGGTCTCTGAAGAAATACCATCCATGATGTTCACAAGACTCTTGTGGATTTATGCAGCTTGCATTATCCAAAGAATTTGAGAGGTTTTGTTAAAAGTATCTGCTGGTTGGGAATATTCACATTACATCTGAGATGATTAAAATTGCAATACTGTCCTCTTGGCAGATTCCTGAGCGCTGCAATCAGTGAGGTTTATATTTGGTGGTCAGTGGCATGGCTAAAGAAGTGCTCAGAAAGCTTGAAATCTAAGATGGCACTGTGTTTTAGCTGGTGGGCGGGGCCTGGCACTGACTCTGGAATCAGATGGCTTAATTCAAGTCCGATTCTTTCTCCTACTAGCTAAGTGACTTTGATCAAGACACTGGGCTTTTCAAGCTTGATTTCCTTATTTCTAAGTGGGCATGAAAACACTATCTGCTTCATAGGGTTGTTGTAAAAATTAAATAATATATGAAAAGAACCTTGTATAGAGCATGGTGCATAGTATGTGCTCCATAAACGTTAGCTATTATTATTCATACAAGGGAATAAACAGGCCCAGGTACCTAATTTTCAGGCCCCAAGGCCAAGTGAAAATGTGGGGTCCCTTTTTTAAAAATGCAGGGAAAATACCATTGAAGGTGTTAAAATATAAAACATTTCTTTTATTCCATTCCCTCTCTTTCTTGACTGGTCACGATATTGTTCTTGTTTTTATCTAGTAGATTTTATGTTTTTAGAGCACTTCAGGTTTATAGAAAAATCTAGCAGAAGCTAGAGTTCCCATATACCCTTCTGCCCCCCTCCAGTTTCCTCTTTTATTAATGTAATTATTTCCATTACTGTAATACATTTGTTATCAACAGTGATACACCATTAGTAACTAGGATGATAATTTACACTAGGGTTCACGCTCAGAGTTGTATACCTCTGTGGCTTGTCACAGATGCATAGTTGTGTATCCACCATTACAATATTCTCAAGACTGATTTCACTGCCATAAAATTCCTGTGTGCTCCACCAATTCATTCCTCCCCCATGCTCCCCCAAATCCCTGACAACCACTTGACCTTTTCACTGTCTCCTTAGTTTGGCCTTTTCCAGAATGTCCTGTAGCTGGAATCATACAAAATGTAATTTTTGTTCAGTCTTCCTTCTTTTACTTAGCAACAGGCTTTTGAACTGTGGTGTTGGAGAAGACTCTTGAGTGTCCCTTGGACTGCAAGGAGATCCAACCAGTCCCTCATAAAGGAGATCAGTCCTGGGTGTTCATTGGAAGGACTGATGCTGAAGCTGAGACTCCAATACTTTGGCCACATGATGGAAAGAGTTGACTCATTGGAAAAGACCCTGATGCTGGGAGGGATTGGGGGCAGGAGGAGAAGGGGACGACAGAGGATGAGACGGCTGGATGGCATCACTGACTCAATGGACATGAGTTTGAGTAAACTCTGGGAGTTGGTGGTGGACAGGGAGGCCTGGCGTGCTGCGGTTCATGGGATAGCAAAAAGTTGGACACAACTGAGTGACTAAACTGAACTGAACTGAACTGAAGCTTTTGAGACTCCTCTCCAAGACTCTTCATGGCTTGCTATCTGACTTCCTTTTATTGCTGAATAATATTCCAGTGTGTGGGTGTGCCACAGTTTGTTTATCCATTCACTTATGGAAGGACAGCTTGGTTTCTTCCAGTTTTTGGCAACTATGAATTGCTATAAACATTCATTTGTAGTTTTTGTGTGTGTGGACATCAGTTTTCAGCTCAATTGGATAAATACTTAGAAGTGCAATTGCTGGATCGTATCTAAGACTATGCTTAGCTTTGTAAGAAGCTATCAAACTGTCTTCAAAAATGACTGAACCATTTTGCATTTTGACCAGCAAGGGTTGGGAGTTGCTCTACATACGTGCCAGCATTTGATGTACTAATGTTTTGGATTTTAGCCCTTTCAGTAGGTATGTAGAGGTACCTCATGGTTGTTTTAGACACAGTTTGAAACAATTGATCTCTGGGTTAGGAAGATTCTCTGGAGAAGGAAATGGCAACCCATTCCAGTATTCTGGCCTGGGAAATCCCATGGACAGAGGAGCATGGTGGGCTATATATAGTCCATGGGATTACAAAGAATTGAGCACAACTTAGTGACTAAATACACACGTACACACATATACAATGACATATGATTTGAGCATCTTTTCATTTGCTTATTTGCATCTGTATATCTTCTTTGGTGATGTATCTGTCTAGATCTTTTACCCACTTTTTAATCAACAATTCTTATTGTTGAGTTTTAAGAGTTCTTTGTATATGTTGGACACATGTCCTTTCTCAGATATGTCTGTTACAAATATTTTCCTCCTAATCTGTGACTTGTCTTTTCATTCTCTTGATGGTATCTTTCACAGAGCAGAGATTTTAGATTTTAATGAAATCCAACTAATTTTTTTCATGGATTTTGTTTTGGTACTATGTCTTAAAAAACTCGCTGCCAAACCCAAGATCATCTAGTGCGAAATAATAGAAAAAATAAATACATTGGTCTCTGCCCCTGTTCCTGACAATGAACGTCTAAAACTGTAGTAATTTCCTAAGTTATAAAAGCACCAGGAGCTCTCTTGTCTACTCTTTCTACTATTAGTTCTAATATGTAGTCTTTGACCTCAGTTTTTAACATGGAGCTCCTAAATCTCTTAAAATTTCCTGGGTGATCAGAGTGTCTTTTGTTCTAATGAGGTGACTCTTGGTTCACTCCTGGTAACTTCAAGATGGAGACCTGTTATCAGAAAGACCAAGCCATGATTAGGATTTTCAGCCTCACCACCACCCCCGTCCCCCATCCTCTAGGAAGGGGACAGGGACTGGCAGTTGAGTTAGTGACTGCTCATACCTACATGATGAAGCCTCCATAATAATTCCAAAGGTAGAGTTGGGTGAACACGTCTGTATGCTGGAAGGATGCTGAGTGTATGCATGCCCAGTTGCTCAGTTATGCCTGACTCTTTGTGACCCCTTAGACTGCAGTCTTCCAGGCTTCTCTGTCTGTGGACTTTTCCAGGCAAGAATACTGAAGTGTGTTGTTATTTCCTACTAGAGGGTGACTTCCCTGGTGGCTCAGATGGTAAAGTGTCTGCCTACAATGTGGGGGACTGGGGTTCAATCCGTGGGTGGGGAAGATCTCCTGGAGAAGGAAATGGCAACCTACTGCAGTATTCTTGCTTGGAAAATCCCCTGGATGAGGAGCCTGGTAGGCTACAGTCCATGGGGTCCACGGGGTCGCAAAGAGTCGGACACGAATGAGCAACTTCACTTTCACTTCACTTACTCCAGGGTGAAGGGTATTTTACCCCAATTCTATTGAAACCCAATTCTATTATGATTAGAACTCTTCCCCATACCATACTCTATGAATCTATTCCATCTGTCTCCTTTAATAGTAAACCAGTAAATGTAAGTGTCTTCCTGAGTTCTGTGAGCCATTCTAGCAACTTATTGATCTGAAAGAAGAGGTCATGAGAATGTAGATTTATAGCAGATCAGTCAGAAGTACTTGAGAATTTCAATTGATGTCTGCCGGGGGGAAGGGCAGTCTTGTAGGGTTGAACCCTTAATCTGTGAGATATGATGTGATCTCCAGATAGACAGTGTCAGAATTAAATTAAATTGTAAGATGCCCAAGCAATTCTGGGAGAATTCCTTGATGTGTGGAAAACTCACCCATCTAGGGTCAAAAGCGAAGTGAATTGTGGTAGCAGTGCAAAAAGAAAGAATAATCTAGGAGAGATTTTTCCATATGCCTATTTTTTTTACTATATTATCTTCTAATATATGGTGGGTTTTTTTTTTTTTACTATATTATCATGTTATCCTCTAGAATTTTAGTAGTTTTGTATTTTACATATAGGTCTATGACCTTTTTACAATTAATTTTCATGAAAGATATAAGACCAGAGTCTAAATTATTTTTAATTTTTTTAAGTAAAGATTTCTTTATCATTGATTTATTTAGGCTGTACTGGATCTTCGTTGATGCGTGCGTGTTTTCTCTAGTTTCAGTGAGTGGTGGTTACCCTCTAGCTGCAGCAGTCCAGCTGTTCATTGCGGTGGCTTCTCTTACTATGGAACACGGGCTCTAGGCTTCTTGGGCTTCAGGAGTTGTGGTGCATTTCGTTGTCCCACTGCATGTGGGATCTTCCCAGACCAGGGATCTGACCTAACCCGAGGTTTCTGCATTGTCGGGAAAGTTCTTTACCACGGAGCCATCAGGGAAGCCCTAGATTATTAAGATTATTTTTTTAAATTGCATGTAGATGTCCACTTGTTCTAGCACCATTTATTGAAAAGAATATGCTTTCTCAAATCTTATCCATGAACACAGAAGATTTCTTCTTTTATTTATACTTACTTTGATTTCTTTTATTGGAGTTCTATAGCTTTCCTCACAGAGATCTTATACATATTTTATTAACTTTAGACCTACATATTTCATATCATTGTGTCTTTTATTTGCTATATAATGTTGTTCTAAGTAAAGAAAGATTAAAATGTTATGACAAATTTTAACATTGATTTTATATCATGCAATGCCAGCTTTAAATGCAAATATGAGAACACTTCACTCATATGTGTGGAATTACCAAAATCATCCAATTTGTTTTTCATAGCTTGTGGCTGCATATATATTTTGCTCTTGACAGAATAGTGGGAAAGCTTTACAAAATTAATTCAACGGCTTTTATTTCACTTCTTGATACTCACACAGTCTACCAATACTCTTTGCCATCCGCTTTACTGATGAGCAAGGAAGGACTGAAAAAAAAAGACCTAAATGGGTTTCCCATCTTCCCCTTTCCTTCTTTGTCATCATTTTCGGCATAAGTGGTTAGCTAATACAGAGAAATAAAATGAGTAACGAAAAATATGTTAGTATTCCTTGATTGTTTATGTGCTTTAGAATGTCATAGCTTTCTTTCTGTATTTAAAGCAAGTTCTGGTTTGAATAGAAAGCTTGGTTTCTCAGAGCCGTGAGCACCCCTGCTTCCTCAGTCAGGGACGTAACACACTTTGCACTTGCCCTGGGTCTTCACTGAACTTCCACTCCTTGTTGCTTCGCTGGAATTCTGGGCCAGTGGACATCTTGAAGGTTATGCTAACAGGGTGCAAGGAACCATGGTGAACATGTGTCTTGCCTGTATCCCTTCTGCTTATGTGCATTGGTTTTCACTTACAAAACACAAGTTGAAAGATAAAATATTAAGAATTTCAAGATTGTAGCAGCTTAGCGTTACGCAAGCACAGGGCCCTCTGACTGTGAGGCCCTTTGTATACATAGGATACTTGTCCACGAAACTAGCGCCTCTGATAACTGAGCAGCAATGAAGACAGAAGGCCGTGCAACTGATCACAGAAGCATGTTAACTACTCAGAGAGTAAACGATTCAGCTGGAAAGGGCATAGACTTGATCTCTGGTTCAAGAAACTAGGCCCCCAAATATAAAGCAAGTAGCCAGGATCCCACAGGTAAATAGTGGGACGGGAACGCCTCTTTCCCTCCTAGCAACGTTGTTGACATTCACTATGTGATATTATTTCAGACTTCCTCTTTCCTGAATTTCCGGTCTGATGGCATCCAAAAGTTTAACAGCTTGAATTGATGCCTCTGAAAATACCCAGATTTACACACAGGGAATCCACGCTGAAACCCAAAGCAGCCCGCTGACTGTCACAGCTATAAGCACTACTACTCATACCATCACTTGTGGGAGGGGAAGGCTGACTCACTGGAAAAGACCCTGATGCTGGGAAAGACTGAAGGCAAAAGGAGAAGAGGGCATAGGATGAGAAGGTTAGACAGCATTACCGACTCAATGGACATAAGGTTTGAGCATACTCTGGGAGATAGTGAAGGACAGGGAAGCCTGGAGTGCTGGAGTCCATGGGGTCACAAACAGTCAGACACAACTTAGCAACTGAACAAAACGTCTTAGTGATGGTTTTTGTTTGTTTGTTTGTTTTAACATTGGGCATTGGTCTATGGGAAAAGAGAAAAGGAGGCATCTTCTTTCAAGTGGAGAAAAGTGACTGGCCTGCATGTATTCTTGGCTGCAGTTTTTGCCACTTGAGCCCAATTCAGATGTAGAAAGAATATGAGATTCAGAGGGACTTCAGAGATAAACTCATCCAGTGGCTCCTAAACTGTGCTCTGTGAAAGCCAAAGATCCCACAAAACTGCCTTCAGGGATCCACAAGAATTTGAGTGAATTTAGTTTTGGTTATTTTTAAACTAAGAAAATGCACACTATTCAAATATATTATAGACCAGAGTTGGATTTAATGGTGGTCACAGATTGTGGTCTTTTACATTGTCTCATTGGGAAACGTTATACTTCTCAACTTATAAATAAAATAAGTGCTCCCCTTTTATCTGTTCTATGTATTAGGGAGTCATGTGAGACTTTATTTTAAGAAAGGATTCCCTTGAATAAAAGTAAAACTTGAAAACCACTGATCTATTTGTCCTCTTTCATTTAAACTGCTTAGGACAGTATCAGAAATCAGAATCAGTCAGTCAGTTCAGTCGCTTAGTTGTGTCCGGCTCTGTGCGACCCCATGAATTGCAGCACGCCAGGCCTCCCTGTCCATCACCAACTCCCGGAGTCCACCCAAACCCATCTCCATCGAGTCGGTGATGCCATCCAGCCATCTCATCCTCTGTCGTCCCCTTCTCCTCCTGCCCCCAATCCCTCCCAGCATCAGGGTCTTTTCCAATGAGTCAACTCTTTCCATCATGTGGCCAAAGTATTGGAGTCTCAGCTTCAGCATCAGTCCTTCCAATGAACACCCAGGACTGATCTCCTTTATGAGGGACTGGTTGGATCTCCTTGCAGTCCAAGGGACTCTAAAGAGTCTTTTCAAAAAGCATCAATTCTTCGGCGCTCAGCTTTCTTCACAATCCAACTCTCACATCCATACATGACCACTGGAAAAACCATAGCCTTGACTAGACGGACCTTTGTTAGCAAAGTAATGTCTCTGCTTTTTAATATGCTGTCTAGGTTGTTCATAACTTTCCTTCCAAGGAGTAAGCATCTTTTAATTTCATGGCTACAATCACCATCTGCAGTGATTTTGGAGCCCAAAAAATAAAGTCTGTCACTGTTTCCACTATTTCCCCATCTATTTGCCATGAAGTGATAGGACCAGATGCCATGATCTTTGTTTTCTGAATGTTGAGCTTTAAGCCAACTTTTTCACTCTCCTCTTTCACTCAGAATAGATGTTTAACAAATATTAGCTGTTATTATTTCCTATAGATGGAGAAATTAAGGCCCATGTTGACCAAATGACTGGTACACAACATCCTGATATTTAGCAGTAAAGCCAGAATCCAGCCTGTGTCCTGACTCCTAAATCGTTTCTCTTTTCATTCTATCACAGTTGCCTCCACGTTCTATCCCAAGAAAACAGCTAAAATTTTAAGGCAGACATGAACTGTTTTTACTATCCCATTGATCCTACCCTCTTCTTGGTCTTACTAAAAGCTTCACAAGAGAAAGAAAGGACAAAGAGGAGGAGAAAGGAGAAGACAGGACCTCTCTAAAATATGTTTATAAATCCCAAAGTCCCCCTACCCAAGAAGTTAGAGGAGGAATTAAAAAGAGCCCCATATCCCAGTCAAAATCCCAGCAAGTTATTTTATGTGCATCACCAAACTTATTTTAAAGTATATATGAAAAGCCAATGTCTATATAGCCAAGACAATGCTGAAGTTGAAGAACAAAGTTGGAGGACTGATGCTACTAAACTTCAAGACTTATGTAAAGCTGTAGTAATCATGACAGTGTGATATTGGTGAAAGTCTAGACAAATAGAACAGTGGAACAAAATAAAAAGCCCAGAAGTTGACCACACAAATACAGTCAACTGATTTTTGACAAAGAAGCAAAGGCTATATAGTGGAACAGAGATAGTGTTTTCAACAAATGATGCTGGAACAATTAGATATCCACATGCAAAAACGTGAATCTAGACACAGCCCTATACCCCTCACAAGAATTAACTCAAGATGGATCATTGATCTAAATGTAAAATGCTAAGCTATAAAACTCCTAGAAGAAAGTGGAAGAAAACCTAGATAACCTTGGGTTTGATAGTGAACTTTTAGATAAAACATGGAAGATGAGACTCAGGAAAGAAATAGTTGATAAGCTAGACTTCATTAAAATTAAAAACTTCTGTTCTTCAAAAGATACCATTAGGAGAATTAGAAGGACAAGTCATTGACTGGGAGAAAATATTTACAAAAGACCATCTGATAACTGTTATCCAAAATATACAGAGAACACAAAACACAAAAACAAGAAAATAATTTATTTTAAGATGGGCCAAAGACCTTAACAGATATCTCACCCAAGAAGATGTATAGATGGCAAAAAATAATATGAAAAGATACTGCATATCATATGTCATCAGTAAATACAAATAAAAATAACGAGACACCACTATGTACTTAGGAAAATAGCTAAAACACTAGTGAAAATACGAAGAAACAGAAATTCTCATACATTGCGGGTAAGAGTGCAAAATGCCACTTTGGAAGACAGTTTGGTGGTTTCCTACAAAACTAAACATAGTCTTACCATATGATCCAGCAGTCACAGTCCTTAGTATCTATCCAAAGGAGCTGAAAATTTTTGTATGCATGGAAACCTGCAGAAGAATGTTTGAAGAAGCTTTATTCACAATTGCCAAATCTTGGAAGCAAGTGAGATGTCCTTCAGTAAGTGAATGGATTAAAAAAAAACTGTGGTACATCCACATAATACAATATTTTCGGCACTAAAAAGAAATGAGTTACTAAGCCATGAAAAGACATGGAGGAAACTTAAGTGCATGTTATTAAGTGAAAAAAGCCAATCTATAAAGGCTACAGGCTTTTGATTTCGACTGTATGACATTCTGGAAAAGACAAAATTTTGGAGACAATAGAAAAATCAGTGGCTGCCAGAGATGGGGTGGTGATGTTTTTGTTGTTGGGAGGAATGGTGGAGAGAGATAAATAGGCAGAGCACAGAGGAATTTTAAGGCAGTGAAAATACTCTGAACAATATTCTAACGATGCATATGTCACTATACATTTGTCTAAAACCAAAGGAATACAATATCAAGAGTGAACCCTAATGTAAACAATGGACTTTGGATGATACAATAAATGTACCATATCATTCTGGTGAGTGATGTACATTTTGATAATGGGGGAGGTTATGCATGTGTGGGAGGAGGGGGTGTATGGGAAATCTTTGTACCTTTTTCTCAATCTGGCTATAAAACTAAACTGCTCTAAATGAAGCTTAAAAAAGAAAAAAAAAAAAAAAAGATTAAGGGGACTTCCCCAGGGGAATCTAGTGGTTAAGACTATCCTCCCAGTGCAGGGGGCCCTGGGTTTGATCCCTGGTCAAGGAACTAGGTCTTGCATATCTCAACTAAGACCCAGTGCAGTCAAATAAATAAATAAAAGAGTCCTAAGCAGAATAGGAGGGCGAGGAGGAAGCTGAGATGGAATCCTGCTTGTGCATGCGTGCTAAGTTGCTCAGTCATGTCTGGCTCTTTGCAACCCCATAGACTATATAGCCCCTAAGCTCCTCTGTCCATGAGATTCTCTAGGCAAGAATGCTGGAGTGAGTTGCCATGCCCTCCTCCAGGGGATCTTCCCCACCCAGGGATCAAACCCACTCCCCTTATGTCTCCTGCTTTGGCAGGCAGGTTCCTTACCACTAGTGCCACTCCGGATCCCTAGAATCCTGCTCATAGAAATTCAAATTAGCAACTAATCCCTGGACTATACCAGGGGCACTGTTCTAGGCACTAGAGGGTTTTAAAGGATTGTCTTCAACAGGTTAAAATCTTGGTATAGCGACAAGGCAAAAACACAGTTAAGTAAAACAAAAGCTGCAATTTCCAAAACTGTGAGATAAGTAAATGGAATTAAAGTCATTCTTAAAGGGATTAGAGCATGGCCTCTCTTCAGGCCCAATACATTTTCAAGCTTAATAACGTTATACCAAAATATGAATTAAAGTCATTCTTAAAGGGATTAGAGCATGGCCTCTCTTCAGGCCCAATACATTTTCAAGCTTAATAACGTTATACCAAAATATGAATGGCATTTCCCCATCTCCTGCCCAATTCCTAAGGAAGTGGTGAGTATAGTGAAAGTGTTAGTCACCCAGTTGTGTCTGATTCTTTGTGACCCCATGGACTCTAGCCCTCCAGACTGCCCTGTCCACGGAACTCTCCAGGCAAGAGTACTGGAGTGGGTAGCCATTCTCTTCTCCAGGGGATCTTCCTGACCCAGGGATGGAACCCAGGTCTCCCACGCTGCAGGCAGACTCTTTACCATCTGCACCATCAGGTGAGTGTAGTAGCTGTTGTTCAACCACTCGGTTGTATCCACCCTCTTTGAGACCCCGTGGACTGCAGCACGCCAGGCTTCCCTGTTCTTCACCGTCTCCCTGAGTTTGCTCAAACTCATGTCTATTGAGTTGGTGATACCATCCAACCACCTCATCCTCTGTCGTCCCTTTCTCCTCCTGCCTTCAATCCGTCCCAGCATCAGGGTCTTTTCCAGTGAGTCGGCTCTTCACGTCAGATGGCCAAAGTATTGCAGCTTTAGCTTCAGCATCAGTCCTTCCAATGAATATTCGGGTTGAGTGAGTGCAGACGGATGGTCAAAACCATGCGCTGTGGAGCGAGGCTGTCTTGGATGAAATCCTGTCACACTCCTCTGCTGTCTGGGGGATCTTGTGTGTTACCCAGCTTCCCTGTGCCTTGATAATAATATACCTATTATTATCAGTAATAATATACCTATTCTTACGGTTGTTGTGGGGATTAAATGAAAGGCACTTTGAACAATGCCTGACACATATTGAGTCCTTACTAAATTTTACTGATTATAATTCTCCACCTATTTCTTTTCTGTCTTGAGAATTCAGGGCCAAAGCAGTATTTAAAGACTTTTGGTGATCCTCCCACGCCACCCACACTGGCTGTCACATTACTGTCTAGTCCAGCTTCTGTTTTGACATTTAGTCAGTGCTGTAGACCAAAGAAAAGGGAAAATATCTCCCATATAGGTAAAGCCTCTTCAAAGAAATCAACCGAAGACATAAACAGTTTTGATCTTGGGAGATGACAGCCTGTGATTTTAAGGGAGAGAAGTGAGGTGAAGAGACTGCGCAGTTTAGGGGTAATATAGGGAAATTAGCAGCAGTCATTGAAAACACCAGGCTATGGGAATGTGTCTTGAAGGGAAATTAGGTCTGGCTGTAGACCATGAGAAGAAGGTTACGCTTTTTCCTTCCCTCATGGACCGTGGCTGACAGAGCAGCCGCCATATTGAACATAGCTGACCTCTGTGCCAGACAGAAGAGTGCGCTGAGGACTCTCAAGACAGCAATTAAATGCTCTGATTTATTTCATTTTTTTTCAATCTCTCTGTCAGAAACATTCACATGGCCTGAGCCAACCAAAAAGGGTGGAAAACATGCAACATGACCACATGTCAGATTGTGGAGAGCTGGAAATATCTGGTAAATAGTTCCTCTAGTAAATGCTGATGAAAATATAAATATTTGTAGACTGGGATAGACTAGAGAAAAACAAACAAAAGCAACTTCTACATTTTCCAGCAACCAGTACTCTTTGCTAAGTCTTTGTGATATTGTTTTAATATGGGATCCATTGACAGTGGAAAATTACTTTGCTTGGTTGAGCCTAATTCACAGAGCTGACAAGGAATGAGTTTGAAGTAGGTCTGAAGTGGCCCAGTTTTGATTCATAAGTTGCTGTTTACCACATTTATCTTTATGGCGAAGGACTGCCTTGCCTATGAGGCATGATTTTTCCACCCCTCAAGAAGCCCATAAAGGTTTGCTGGCCATTGCAACCGTACACCTTGGCTTTTCTGTGACAATCTCAATTTAAAATCTTCAACACATTTTCCTCATAGATTTGTCAGACCATAGGTCCTAAATTTTGGTTAGAAATTAGGTCTCTCTTCCAGAGGTCGAGAGGATAGCCTGTTGTTCAGAGTCTGGAGGACAGAGAAGAACCCACAGCCTCCATGAGTAGTTCCTCCATAAATAGAATAAATTAACTTCCAACACCATTCTCCAACTCTACACACTCTGGCACTACACACAAATTTAAAATATCCAGAAATCCCACTTTTGGTAACTTGTGTCATTTATAGCTGTTGTGAGGGTGTTACAGCCTCTCTTCTCATCGTCTTTCATCGATACTTAGTCTATTGGTCTCCTTCAGTCAATGGGGCTCCATCTTCTATACATTGATCCACTCTTATCTGTAGGGCAAGTGTAATTTTCACAGTATCATCCTGGAGTTATTTGTGTAACAATCTTTCTCGTCTAGGGATGCCTTTGACTGAGGGGCCGGATAGACAAAAAAATGAGAAAAACCCAGAGACCAAGATCTCTTTTAAAAGGTTTGAAAGTATGATTAAAATATTTAAATACCTACACTGCACATAACAGGAGCTCAGCAAATGCTCAAATTAGTGAATTTGTGTTTCACATATTCTTTCTTGAAGATTTCCTATTGTCTTTCTACATGTCAAAGTGATTGTGAAAAGTGAAAAGAACACAGACTGATAAAATGAATGTCAGGAAACAAAGCTATCACTTGTTAGGAAGGTTCTGCCCATGTAACCTGCTAGCTCATAGTTTTTAGGAAGAGTGGTGAATGATTTGCCCAAATCAGTCATCTCTGATCTCCTCCCCCTTGTGGTGGGTGTGAGACCTACGGCTGGCTTGGGTTTCCTTCTCTTTGTGGCTTTCACTCCTTCAGGCCCATATTCTAACCTAGAGAAACTACCATTCACTGACAAAAACGAAACTCAGGTTCCAAATATTTTAACAGTAGACATCATCTAATGTGAATGCAGAAAGACCCAGGGAGCCAGTCCTTTTTCTTTAGGAACCAGTTCACAGTCTACCCCATTCAGAAAGAGTTATCTGATTTCTCGCTCTCTGGGTCTTGGGGTCACTCTGTGGCTTCCTACTTCAAGAGGTTTATCACTCAGCACTTCCTTGGTGGTCCAGTGGTTAAGAATCCCCCTTGCAGTGCAGGGAACATGGGTTCAGTTGCTGGTCCAGGAACTAAGACCCAATGAAGATCCGGTGTGCTGCAACTAAGACCCGATGCAGCTAAAATATGTATATTTTAAAGATGCCTATCAGTTTGTATGTCTGCTTCCTAGATAGTAATCCCTACTGGACTATGAACCACTTGGGTAGGGCGGGGAAAGTAGGAGCAGGAACTGTGTCTCTTTATCCCAAAACATGTCTAGCACCAGGTATAGAACAGATGTTCAGTAAATGTTTGTTTACCAGTGGTTTTTGCCATTAAAACTTTAGGCAAACAGCATAATGCCTTGGGGTCTCAATTTTCTCATTTATAGATTTAGGATGTTATAAACTATATAAACTTTGGACATTAAGTCCCAAAAGAGGCTATGAGTTGGGCATTATTTTTTATCATCAGAATATTCTGCAAGGACTACTCACTTTTTGATTATCAGATCTTTTTCTGTGGGGCTTTTAAATAACTTTTCAGTGTTGTAAGATTGCATGCTGCCTGTCGTGGTCTGGTAATATCAGAAGTGGGAATGGAAAATAGCCCTTTTATGACTAGCACTGGAGAAGGAAATGGCAACCCACTCCAGTATTCTTGCCTGGAGAATTCCATGCACAGAGCAGCCTGGCGGGCTACAGTCCATGGGGTCGCAAAGAGTCGGACACAACTTAGTGACTAAACCACCACCACCATATGACTGCAAAGATGGAATTGAAGAGATTTGTTCATGGTATAAGTGATTGTATGAATAATTCTTTTTCAAAGAAAAACATCTATCTCATGAAGAGGTCAAAGAAGTTCATATTTACATATTTTTCAAACTGAAGACATACCAGCTCATTCTTGAAGTATTTCTTCCCCTTGGCTTGGAGCTTCCTTTAGTCAAATTTCTCAACATATCAAGTTTTAGCAATTTGACTCGAAGGACCACAAAGCATTATTTAGTAAATGTTCAGTTTGTGTTCAAGACATTTGAGGATGATGAAAATATAAGAAAAGATTACTAAGCTTCCCCCAACAAGTTTTACATTTCTGCTTTGGTTCAATGAATGCACATTGAGAAAAATGTATATGATAGTGAATCTAAGAACTTCAAGAGTTAATACAGATTCTGTCATCAAACAAAGCTGTATCCCAACTGTCCAAGATCTAGAAGACATTAGAAAGGGTTAATATGGGTTTTTCAGTGAGACCTAATAAGAATTCAATGTCTCATTCTGCTCTGTTGCGGTTTTGTGAGAATCTGGGTCTGTCTGAGGCAGAGAGCTGCGCTCAGAGGGTTACTGAAAGCTGAAACTTTGTTCTCCCTGAGGTAGGGAGCATTCAGAAGAAATGGGAATGTTTGGAGGAGACAGTTCTTACAAAACCGAGGTAAAAAATTTTCAACTTAAAGTAAATTTGGAAGTCTATGGATATTTTTAATGAACCAATTTAGGATGGAGGAAATCTTCAACTCATCAGAAAATAGAATATGGAGTAAAGAAAAGAAAAATAAATTCTTTAGATAAGAAAATCTTTATTGCTAAGCTTTTTTTTCTTCTTTTTTTTTTTAAAAGAAGACCTCACTACTAGATTGTAAAGATGGGCTGTTTGATTATAAGGAACTGCAGCTTGAAATGTAAAGTGGCCCCATAATGAGGTCTTTCTCCCTTTTTACCTTTATTGCAATCTTTCCAGGAATGTAGGTGCATGTAAATCTGTGTGGATAAGATTGCAATGGCTCCTGGCAGGCTAGCTGGGAAAAGGTAGCCCTATTAAAATCAGAAGGGCCTTGGTTTCTGAGGTTCTTACTTTTCCTAGATAAAAAATCCACCAGAAAACCGTACCAAATATCTAAGGATGATTACCAGGAGTGATCTCAAATCTTCCATTTATTATCCTTGAGAATAAATTAAGTTCATGTCATTTTGGAGTTCTAACAAATAATAAAAGGTTATTAACTTTGTGACCACAGAGACCTGCTTTCTTTAGTGAGTATGCATGTACTTCCATTTTTTCCCCTTTGGTCTTTTCCTAGGAAAATAATTGTATATTCATATATCAGAATTATTGGTCTTTTTTTTTTTTTAAAGGTTTTGTGATATGACAGAACCAGGCTTCCTTGGTGGCTCAGGCAGTAAAGAATCTGGTTTGATCCCTGGGATGTGAAGATCCCTTGGAGAAGGGAATGGCTAGCCACTCCAGTATTCTTGCCTGGAGAATCCCATGGACAGAGGAGCCTGGTGGGCTACAGTCCACGGGGTTGCCAAGAGTAGGACACGGCTGAGTGACAACTCTCTCACTTTCAGGAACAGAAGAGATACTCAATAAATTGACTGACAGATGGTTCACAGACATCCATTTTAGGGATAGAATGAAAATTCCACTTGGGTTATAACAAATTTATATAATTTATTTTAATCACAGTCATTATTTTACCTAAAGTTTTCATTTTCCTCCTTTCATCTGGACTTCCTGACCTCAGAAAGATGAAGGACTTAGAATGAAGTCATTGAGAAAAGTCATTTCTAAAATCTGTGAAATAATGTCATGTGTGAGATTTGCTTCCAAATAACCTGTGAGGGGGCAGGTATGGGAAGGGTGAAGATAAACAAGACTGGCCAGGAGTGGACAGTTGATAAAGCTGAGTGATGGGGGCATGGGCGTGCTTTATGCTGTTCTCTCTACTTTTCTATATATCAGACATTTTTCACTATGTAAACTTAAAAAAAAAAAAAAGACTGGTAGGGTAGAGATAGAGACCTGTGTTACTAGTTTCTGGGTCTTTCCCAAGTGTTTTGTTTGGCTTTTTGTTCCTTTGCTTCTGTGTACCTCACTTCAAAGACAAGTGGGGGCGGAGAAAGCATCTCCAGGATCAGCAGTGTGATAGTCCTGTTTATCTCCCTACCCCCGGGCCTCCTCTCAAGGAGTTTCTAAGCAGAAATGAAGGTTTCTGGAAATTTCTCAATACTTCTGTTTCAGCTCCGTACCTTAGTCCCCTTTCCCTTGTTTTCTAGGTTGGAGGGAAATGACCTTTAGTTTCAGCAATCCGTGGGAATGCGGCGGGGGAGGTGGTTTTCTGTCCGAATGAGCTCATGGCAGCGTTCCTGTCTGAGGAGGGTGTGCAAGGATCTTTCTTCCTGTTGCCTGCAGCGACACTCCCTGTTCTAAGTCACTTTGGTCGTGTCCGACTCTGAGCGACCCATGGACTGTAGCCCGCCAGGCTCCTCTGCCCACGGGATTCTGCAGGCAAGAATACTGGAGCGAGTTATCATCTCCTTCTCCAGAGGATCTTCCCCACCTAGGGATCAAACCCAGGTCTCTCATGTCTACACACACTGGCAGGCGGGCTCTTTACCACTAACGCCACCTGGGAAGCCCAGAGATACAGGTCAACTCAAATCAGCTGTTGCTGACTAAGCCAGATTTTCATTAATTATTTTGGTAATCAGGTTGGCAACTTTTCCTTTCTTTGAGCCTTTGAGAAAAGCAAACATATAAGCTGCTTCTACGGTGAAGAGAAGAAAGATAAGATTTTTAACCAAACTAGTGTGCCTCGACCAAATTGTATTGTGTCCTGTGAGCGTGGACTGTCCAGACCATCTGATCTGTCTTTTCTGATCTTGCACATTTTACTGGTCATCGTGTTAGTCACTCAATCATGTCTGATTCTTTATGACCCCATGGACAGGGGCCCACCAGGCTCCTCTGTCCATGGAATTCTCTAGGCAAGAATACTGGAGTGGGTTGCCATTCCCTTCTCCAGGGGATCCTCCTGACCCAGGGATCGAACTCAGGTCCTCCTGCTTTACATGCAGATTCTTTACCATCTGAGCCACTAGGGAAGCCCTTTACTAGGTCACATGTCTCCAGAAAAGAGAAAAAATATTCAAAGGTTGTCTTCGCTCAAAATTTTCTTACACTCCTCCACTGTGTTCACTTTGCTTACTTAATAATTGAGCCAGTGTTAGCTTTCCTCTTTTTCTCCCGTTAACAAACGCTCAAATTTACACATAATACAATGGAATCCAATATGTTTCTAAGAAGTCTACTCTAAGCATCGTAATATGTATGTAACACTACAGTAAGGTAAAAATTGCTTTTGTCAACTTGATGATTAAATGTTGGTTAACAGAATCAAAGTGTTTTTGAGCTAGAGACAGTTTTTGTTTAGTCTCTGAAGATTATTCTAGCTAACTTTCTTATTTTATACAGTAGAGGTTACTGAGGCCCTCAAAAACAAAATATCTTTTCCACCATCACAGGTCCCTTAACAGAAAACTTGAGTTGTTTTTGGTGTCTCTGAAGAGCTGTTTCACAAGGCCTGACAAGAAGATAAACTGAGCCTGTCCATAGTTCAAAAGTTAGTGGTAACCTCTAGGATCTACAGCCAAGTAGAAAAACAAGTTGATATCCTCAGCTTTAGTTCATGCAGGACACGTACCAAGGAATCTAAAGCTTTAGAATTCTCTGGGAGACAATGTCATGTTTCTATTACCGAAGAAAATAGAGAAAAGAGCCGCAAAAGTATCCGGTTCAAGAATTCCGTTAACGTGCATTTGGGAAATCAAAATATCCTTCTCATAGTCAAAGAAAATAATTATTGTTAAAGTACATTTTGAAGACGTCTGCTTTTAATAATACTTTCTTTAGAGAATAGACACTCCAAAAAATTGGGAAAATAGATTCAGCCTCAAGTCAAATATTCTCTACGCACCATACTGATAAGATGGAAATGGTGGGTGGGGGCGGGGAGCTCTTTTGAAAAGGACCAGTAAATGGAGAATATATTACCAACTGAAATGCATTCAACATTGAGTTCTGTTGAAAGAATAAAATATTTATAAGAATCAACTTCTTCTTATGAACTGTATATTACTTATAGCTGTGTAAAGGTACTAGAAAGAAAACAGAAAAAGGCAATTTCAAACTGTTTGCATTCACTTATCTTTTTCAAAATTTTGACTAATTCCAACCACTGCCACCAAATATAGAATCTTTTCTAGTCTAGAGGCAACAGGAGCCAATTTAAACAACAGGAGTGGCCTTAACCACTCTTTCTCTTGTGGTTTTGAGAGAGTGGAGGGAAGAGGAGGGAAAAAAAGTCAGGAGTGTAGATGAAAGGGCTACTTTCTAACAACCTTTTAAAAGTAGGATTCTTAGAAATATTTAACCCTTGTAAACTTTGCCTCCTGTATTTGCCAAGTGCCTGAGAAAGAGAAATAAGAGAGACTGTAATAGTGGGTTATTAAGATGGAAAGAAAAATGGCAACAAAGGTAAATCCAGGGGAGAAGGATGCCTGGGTATAGACACCAGAGAAGGAAGCAGGTTGTAAACGTCGGGACCCTTGGCGCTCGGAAGCACTTGACCTGTTCATCTGCAGACAATGTAAAATAAATAACACCCTACACTTCTTATTTTCATTCCAGTTGGCTCAAGTGCATGAACTTTGAGAACTGGGTCATCTACTCCTCCTACTACTGAGAAAAAAATTTTTGACCTGAGTAATTTTACCATGTATATGATACCTGATTATGTATCAAAAGAATCTTTTGAGAAAATTGTATAGTGAGTCGACCTTTTAAACCAGAGACATTATTTTAAGGGTCCTGGAGCAGCCTGTAAACCAAAGCTTTCCCAAACTGTTCTCACTCATATGGTCCATTGTAAGAAATATATTTTACATCACAACACACGTATAGGCACATATACAAATAAATCTGAATTACTAAAAGTTTTGTGAAAAAAATACTTTTCATTACTAGGTATGATACATTCTGATATTTGTCATTTAACTCTAATCTTTTTTTCCTGAAAGTTCTGGTTTGTAACCCACTAAATTGATTTTACCACCAACTAAAGAACTGAGATTCAGTGTGTGAAACCCAGACATGAACAAACCAGGGTGCTGGGTGGACTCAAGAATAATATGAGATTCAAGCATATTTGATTTGAAGCAGACAAGTTTTGTAGAATTCAGAAGTTACTAACTTTGTTCTTTATTTGCCATAACGTAAAACCTCGAACTTTCTGAAATCAAGCAATTTTTGGCACTCAATATGTAGCTCCTTTTGGTAAAAAATTATTTGGCAATATAGTTTTTTTTTTTTAATATACATGGTACAATGAAAAGGATGATTTTTGAGTTCTAGAAGATCCAAGTATGAAATTGGGGCCTGGTCTATGGCCATACCACCCTGAACGCACCCTATCTCGTCTGAAATTGGGGCCTGAAATAGTAAAGCAAATAGTCTAAGCATAAAACTGCAAGGAAGAAATGGACAACAGTCTGGAAGTAGCAAAGAGTTCTGAAAAATTTCAAAACACTCACTATGACATTGCATTTTTACTACTGAATTTACTTTTCCAAGGGATGATGAACACTTCCAAGAATTTCACAATTAAGGGATCTTAAACTTCCTCTACGCCCCTGTTTGATAAATGCAAGCTTTCTCTCTGTGTTATTTATTCATTTGTTAAAGATAGATTTATTGAACAATTACAATGTGTCTAGAAATCTAGAAATGAGCCCAAAAAAATCCTCAGCATGACAACAATTCATTAGAAGGATTAAAAGATTAGCACAAGTACCCTACACAAAATAAACAATCTTCCTCAATAAGAAGTGAGATCCCTCTTCTGACTGTTGAGTCCCCTTTCAGCCCCTTATTTCTCCTCCCAGGGGTCTCAATTCATCCAATGGCAGGCTTTTTCTATATTGGACAACTCTGGCTGTTAGAAAGTTCTTTATATTAAATTGTTTACTCAGTGACATCCATCACCAGTCCTATTTCTGTCCTTACACAGTTTAATAAGAAACAAATTTAGAATAAACTCAGCTTTACTGAATTGACATCAAGAAAGAATACACTTTCATAAGACTGATTCCAAATAGGAAAAGGAGTACGTCAAGGCTGTATATTGTCACCCTGCTTATTTAACTTATGTGCAGAGTACATCATGAGAAACACTGGGCTGGAAGAAGCACAGGCTGGAATCAAGATTGCCGGGGAGAAATATCAATAACCTCAGATATGCAGATGACACCATCGTTATGGCAGAGAGTGAAGAGGAACTAAAAAGCCTCTTGATGAAAGTGAAAGAGGAGAGTGAAAAAGCTGGCTTAAAGCTCAACATTCAGAAAACTAAGATCATGGCATCTGGTCCCATCACTTCATGGCAAATAGATGGGGAAACAGTGGAAACAGTGTCAGATTTTATTTTTGTGGGCTCCAAAATCATTGCAGATGGTGATTGCAGCCATGAAATTAAAAGACACTTGCTCCTTGGAAGGAAAGTTATGATCAACCTAGACAGCATATTAAAAAGCAGCAACATTACTTTGTCAACAAAGGTCCATCTGGTCAAGGCTATGGTTTTTCCAGTGGTCATGTATGGATGTGAGAGTTGGACTGTGAAGAAAGCTGAGCACCAAAAAATTGATGCTTTTGAACTGTGGTGTTGGAGAAGACTCTTGAGAGTCCCTTGGACTGCAAGGAGATCCAGCCAATCCATCCTAAAGGAGATCAGTCCTGGGTGTTCATTGGAAGGACTGATGCTGAAGCTGAAACTCCAATACTTTGGCCACCTGATGCGAAGAGCTGACTCATTGGAAAAGACCCTGATGCTGGGAGGGATCGGGGGCAGGAGGAGAAGGAGACGACAGAGGATGAGATGGTTGGATGGCATCACTGACTCGATGGACATGGGTTTGGGTGGACCCTGGGAGTTGGTGATGGACAGGGAGGCCTGGCGTGGGGCGATTCATGGGGTCGCAAAGAGTCAGACACGACTGAGTGACTGAACAGAACTGAACTGAAGACACGGTGAAAATCTGAGCAGGTCCTATTCTCTGACATCTCAGTCTGAGAGAGGTTACCTACTGGACTGAATTTCTAAAATAGAACTGTAGACTATTCTAGCTGACAGAGACCCTGCAAAGATTAAGCCAACTCCTATAATTCTTCAAACAAGAAGATGAGTTTGCAACCTAATCCACGGAAATATTTTCTAGGAAACAAAATTCTGATTTCACTAAGACATCAGTGGGAAAATGAGATTCACTTTTAGGAAGTTAACTGTCAGCCTTGCTGCAATTGATTTTTCTTCCTGATGCTGACATTTGATATGGTTCAGCCCCTGAAATAACCTTAAACCTAAAGCTTGCTTTATGATGAAGAAAATGTGTTGGTAATATCCCCAACTGGGCTGAAATTAGGAAGAACTAGTAAAAACAACATATAAATTATAGTGGAAGCTTTTTAAACCTATGGATTATTATTGTTATAATAAAATATAAGTTTACCAACTACATTTACAAACCTGCTTGTAAAAGCCTCACAAAAAACTTTGAGGAAGATATTTTCAACCCCTTATTTCATAAATGGAAATTAAGGAAGAACACTTTTACACTCACAGCAAACTAGAACTGAAAATGAAAAGTGAAAGTGAAAGTTGCCCATTCGTGTCCGACTCTTTGTGACCCCATGGACTATGAAGTCCATGGAATTCTCTAGGCCAGAATACTGTAGTGGGTAGCCTTTCCCTTATCCAGGGGATCTTCCTGACCCAGGAGTGGAACCGGGGTCTCCTGCATTGCAGGTAGATTGAACTGAAGATAGGTGAAATGATTCTCTAACCCCTTGATCGTTCAGAACCTGAAGCTTGAAAGAGTTAAGCAATGTGGTAGACTCAGGACTAGAATTTAGGAATCAGACTCAGGAGATCTTATTGCCCAAGGTTCTGCAGGTGTCTGTCAGACTTCTGTGGGATATTTTGTAAGTCTCTTTATATTCTTCTAACATTGATAAGTGGAGTCATGCTTACATAGTGTCATGCAACTTTATTTTCTTACTTATCTATAACTTGGACATCTTTCCATGTTGATACCCATGTTTCAATCTCATTGTTATTTCTGAAAGATGAAATAACTGGTATTCAGTACATATTGTCCAACACAACCATACCTATTATTTGTGGCCAGCATGGGTCCTCACTTGTCCTTGCCCCTGCCATACTGATGATTAGTATTTTGAAGACTTATTCCTAGTCCTTTTTCTGAATTCCAAAAATAGGGCAACTGAATCTTTTAATTCTTGAATGTAGCTAATCACATTTCTCAAAAAATCTAGAACTCAACAAAGGCTAGCACTATGTGATAAATACGCAAATCTTTACAAAGCAACGTAGACAATTTAGTGTTCTGAGAGCAAAGCTGAGGTCTTCCTGTAGTTGCCTCGGCCAAATTTGGACTCTGATGTTTGGCAACAAAAGATAACTTTCATCCTTTGATTTTCAACAAGAATTCTGATGGTCGGAGCACCTTCTGTGGATATTCTAATCATTTTTACTTTTGAATTAATGTAAAGAAACTGTAAGCCCTAATGACAGGCTCCAGTAGTTAACAAAATCCAGCTGGTTTTTGAACAAGGTGAGAGTTTGGGCAATAGTTGAAAATCCAGTATAAATTCACAGCTGGGACTCCATATCCATGGTTCTAAATCCCTGGATTCAAACAACACAGATGGTGTAGTACTGTAAGCTGTCGAATCTACTTCTGAAAAAAACCTAGCATTAGTGGACCTGTGTGGTTCAAACCTGGGCTTTCCAGGTGGTACAGTGGCAAAGAATGTGCCTGTCAATGCAGGAGACCCAGGTGACGTGAGTTTGATCCCTGGATTGGAAAGATCCCCTGGAGGAGGAAATGACAACCCCCTCCAATATTCTTGCCTGGAGAATCCCATGGACAGAGGAGCCTGGTGGGCTCCATCCATGGGGTCACAAAGAGTCAGACATGACTGAGCGCAGCTCGCTGCTTTGAGCAGTTCAAACCTGTGTTGTCTGAAGGGTTCACTGTAGAATTCTTCCCTCCCCACCATCTTTGGTCATGAAAAGTGAAAATGAAGTCGCTCAGTGGTGTCCGACTCTTTGCGACCCCATGGACTGTAGCCCACCAGGCTCCTCCACCCATGGGATTTCCCAGGCAAGAGTATTGGAGTGGGGTGCCATTTCCTTCTCCAGGGGATCTTAGCAAACAATTGAACAGAACACCATTTTGATGCCACCATCAAAACCGCTGAAAAGGACAATGATTTGATTGATGGCAAAAATTGATACTTGTCATTTGATGGTAGAATTAGACAAGAAAATATTTTGGAAACTTTTTCTTGATTTTCTCCCCAGCTATGGTTTTGACAGAACACACAATGTAAAGTGGATTTCTTTTAAACCTCTAACTTCAAGACAGAAAACTTTCAACACCTTTCTGAGTTCCTGATTCAGTTTCATGTGTTGCTGACACCTGTGCCTTGAAGAAAAATAAGCAACTTCATAGCATTTTAAATTAAACTTGCATGATCCTGACTCACGTCTATCAAGATGATAGTCACACAGTCCTTTTGAGTGTTGAGATTTACAACACATAGGGAAGTTGAATTTTTTTTTTTTTTGCAATAAACAAGAAACCATAATTGACATGAGTTTCTTTTTTTTCTTTCAGTTATAACGAACCACATTCCAAATAATAATAATAGTGTAAAAATGAGGAGTACTGAAGGGAAAGTGTCTAGTCAGCTTGGTTGAGTAATGAATGAGGCTGCTGGTGGTGACAGTTGTATTTTCTCCAAAGACTCAATCTTTCTAGATCTCCAAGAAATTGAATTTTTATTTTTTATCAATACATTTACTCACAGTATAATACCTGTCATCATTTACTTTGATAATTTCTACTTATTTCTTGCAACTTTCCCAATATATGGGCAGGAAGAAATAGAATAAGGGACAGAAATACATTCTGAGGGCCTGAAAGCTTTATTTTTGTACTATATTACTATAAAATCAAGCCAAACTTTAAAATAAAACTTACACTCATCTTAAAACAGAAAACATTATGTTCATGTTATGATATAGAATTGTGTATATTATACCACATGGCTGTTAACATCAGAAGTAGCTAACAAAGATGTCCTACCCTGAATTAAAGTAGAACCAATTCTGAATACTTCTTCATTCTAACTTCAGCACATCAGACTAGTCAATGTGATTTGGCTTAGGTTTTCTTATTTTAGACACTTTTATGAAAGCAACAAGTATTTCTTTTGATTCTGCCCCCTGCCCCTGAGCCAACCCATGAATTATATTATAAAATTGTACATGATTTTTGAATGACAGAATAGCCCTCTCTAGAGGTTCTGTTATCCTCCACTCAGTTTTCTGTACCACCAAGCCTATTGTGACATCTGTATATTTGCTCTTAGATATTCCTTTCTTTGATCTAGGAAGGTGAATCCTGTTTAAATGAAAGCAAACATTGCTTAGAGGACTCCTGTG
This sequence comes from Dama dama, assembly GCF_033118175.1. Classification (NCBI taxonomy): domain Eukaryota; kingdom Metazoa; phylum Chordata; class Mammalia; order Artiodactyla; family Cervidae; genus Dama; species Dama dama. Next base: position 4,236,354 of record NC_083699.1, on the reverse strand, counting down.
GAAAGATGATGCCAGTCATTAACACTAGCATAAATTATTGAATTCAGATAATTAACATATATTGCAGGGTCTCTGAGGACCTGTGTCAGGCTCAATGATAGCAAGGGCATGCTCCTGAAGAGCAGTTGACCTTTGTTATTGGTGTTTCATTGGGCAATGCTGGACAAGCTGATTTACTTTGGGGCTCAAGATTGTCATCTGTGAATTAGATTGGTAGTTTCCTAAGTCTGGGGACTTTCAGGTTTCCCCTTGGGAGTGAAAACTAACCAGAGTAGCTCTTGGTTACCTTATTTATATATCGATTTTTACTTTTATATATTGCTTTTCTTAGATATATATTTCTACTCTATATTATATACTGCTTTTTTCTTTTCAAGTTTTCTTTTGAAGAAAAAGTTTTGCAGCTAAAATATTAAAAATGAATAATTCTGAAAATAATTCTGCTAGATGACTTTTAAAACTGTAACCTCCAATGACTTTGCGTATTCTGTAACTTGATCCTATTTTCTCTATTTACAGTTGTTAAGCCTCCTGAGAGGGCATTTTCACAGAGACGAGAGAAGAGAGGTAAGAGGTATTCTGGACACTGGCCAGACTGGGGACTGTGGTGTTTGGTGTGTGCCTAGGTGGTGGGTGTGTAGGATGATTCAGCAATGTCTAACTTTGTCAGTTATTCAGGTTTGCCAAAGGCTAGCCCAGGAACTGACCAGAGCACAGACCACCTACTTTGTGGTCAATCCTTCTGAGTGAGAGAAAAATTCCCCCTGAGAGACTTAGGAATTTCCACAAACAGCTCCATTTCAGAGATGTCATCTCTCTCTAGGAAGGGCATTTTCTGCCCCTTGTAAGAAAGAAGTCTGGGGCTCGGTAAGCAATATGTAGTTAAAAAAATAAACATAAGAGAAAGGAATTCTCTATACAACAATCTTATCTGATATCTTTAAATATAAAACATATTATGCCTATAGCTCTTTTCTCCTGTTCCCATCTTGGAATGTTTTCTAAAGTTGTTCCAAAACAACTTTTTTAACAATGTCAAAAGAAATTTTAGGACTCTCTTTCAAAAGTCCTTTAAAATGTCAGGAAGTACAAAATCACTACATAACTGACTTATACTGACTGAAACAGAGCAGGATTGTTGATATTATTTTATGATGCTCAGATAAAATCTCTTCTTGGATTGGGAGCAAGAATGGAAAAGAGTAGAAACTCTCTGGGATCTGCTGTCCTCAGAATCCTTTTCACTTAAGCCCATAAGCTTTGAGGTTGACAGAAGGTAACTTCACCTCCCTCTCCTTAAACTCTGATCAGAGTGAAGTCAAATGGGCAAATCTACAATGAGGTGGAGGAGATAGAGTTCAGCCTGGAGGGTCCTAGCATCCTGGTGTTGATCCTGGCTATGATAGCATATGTGGTTGGAGGTCTGAGACATAACATTCGCCTTACAGAGAGCAGAGGGAGATCAGCAGAGTAGGAAGTTTCCCAGAGATTAGAGGGAAGTAAGCAAAGGTAAAGGCTACCTTGAGGACTGAGGTACAGGTAGAATGGAATTGTCCATAGATGATTCTCAGTGATCTCTGAATTACTAAGCCTTGTGAGTGACTTCTGGCCAAGAACAAATTTGAATTTTAGGTGTGTGGTAGGTGTAAATCTTATTTTCACTTTCTTTTGAGATTTCTTCTTGACCCATGTGTTGTTTAGAAGTCTGTTATTCAACTTTCATGTATTTTGGGATCTTCCAGTTATCTTTCTGTTATTGATTTCTAGTTTCATTCCACTGTGGTCCAAGAGCATGTACTTTATGATTTATATTCTTTAAAATTTATTATCTATTTTATAGGAATAGATAGGAATGTAGTCTATCTTGAGGAATGTTTCATATGACCTTGAGAAGAACATGTATATTGCTGTTACTTGATGAAACAGTCAATACCCAGTTGGTTGATAGGAGTATTGAGTTCAACTCTATCCTTAGTAATTTTCTGTCTGTTTGCTGTGTCCATTTCTTCTGAAGAAATGTTGAATCTCCAACTATGATAGTGGAGATTCATCCATTTCTTCTTTGGTTCTATCAGTTTTTGCCACATGAGATTTGATGCTCTATCAGGCACATACATAACTGAGGATTGTTAGTCTTTTTGGAGACTTGGCCCCTACCATTATGGAATGCCCCTCTTTATCCTGATAAATTTCCTTACTTTGATGTCTGCTCTGTCTGAATTTAATATAGCTGCTCCTGCTTTCTACTGGTTAATGTTAGCATGATATATTTTTGTTTATCTTTTTACTTTTAATCTATCTATTCCTTTACATTTAAAGTGAAATTGTTGTAGAAGATATATAGCTGGGTCCTGTTTTGGGATCCACTCTGACAATCTCTGTCTTTTAATTGGTACATTTAAACTATTGACATTCAAAATGATTATTGATATAGTGGGATTAATATCTACTATATTACTTACCATGTTTTCTATTCATTGCCCTTGTTCTTTGCTCCTACTTTTGTCTTCCACTCTTTTTTCTGCCTTTTGTAGTGTTACTGAGCATTTTATACAATTTCATTTTCTATTCTTTTTTGGCATAGCAGTTATGATTTTTCTTTTCCCTTTTCTTGATGATTGCCCAAGAGTTGCAATATACATAACATAGTAATCCAAGTCTACTTTCAGATGACACTCTACCACTTCATGGGTAGTGTGAGTACTTTATAAGAAGAAAATAATACTAATTCTTCCCTCCTATCCCTGTATCATTGCTGTTATTCGTTTCATTTATGGTGTACACATGTGCTAAGGCGCTTCAGTTGTGTTTGACTCTGTGCGGCCCTGTGGACCGTAGCCCACCAGGCTCCTCTGTCCATGGAATTCTCCAGGCAAGAATACTGGAGTGGGTAGCCATTCCCTTCTCCAGGTTATCTTCCCTAGCCAGGGTTTGAACCTGGGTCTCCTAGATCACAGGCAGATTCTTTACCATCTAAGCCACCTGGGAAGTTCTTCATTTATACATAAGCATATAAATGCATGAGATATATACATGTTTGAGCAAACAGCTATCTGTTTAGATCAATTAAAATTAAGAAAAATAAATGTTTTATTTTACCTTTACTTATTCCTTCTTTGGAATAAGATGCTCTTCCTTTCTTTCTGTAGATCTGAGTTTCTGCTCTATATTATTTTTCTCCTCTTTAAACAAATTTTTCAACATTTCTTGTAAGACAGGTCTACTGGCAACAAATTTTCTCAATTTTTCTTTGAAAAAGTCCTTATTTCTCCTTCAGTTTTGAAGGATAATTTCATAGGGTGCAGAATTCGAGATTGTTATCTACTCTCTTGGTCTTCTCAGGTGACACTAGTGCCAAAGAACCGGCCTGCCGATACAGGAGACTTAGGAGACTGGGGTTTGATCGCTGGGTCAGGAAGATGCCCTGGAGGAGGGCACGGCCATCCTCTCCAGTGTTCTTGCTGGAGAATCTCTTGGACAGAAGAGCCTGGAGGGCTATAGCCCATAGGGCTACAAAGAGTTGGACATGACTGAGGCGGCTTAGCACACACGCATGCATCTCTTCTTCCTTGCACAGTCTTCAAAGAGATTGCATGTAGTTCTTATCTTTGTTCCTCTGTGGGCAAGGTTTTTTCCCTTTAGCTTCTTTCAATATTGTTTCCCTTTATCTGAGTTTTTAAATCTATATTCTGTATTTTTGTCTGTATTCTGTATTACTTTCTATTTTCTGTAGTTTGAAAAATATGCCTAGGTACAGTTTTGTTTTGTTCTTGGTTTTGTTTTGTTTTTTTTTTTTTTTTTTTTTGCCTGCTCAGTGTTCTCTGAACTTCCTGGATCTGCTGTGTTGGAGAATTCTCAGTTTTGAATATCACTCATGAATTTCAGCAATTTGAAATTATTATTTTAAATATTTTATCTGTTCCTTTCTCTCTTTCTTATCCTTCTGGTATTCCCATCCTGCATGTGTTACATCCTTTTAGTTATGCCATAATCCTCGGATATTCTTTTCTGTTTCTTTTCCGTCTTTGTTCTCTTAGCTTTTTAATTTTGGAGATTTTATTGAGATATCCTCAAGTTCAGAGATTTTTTTTTTCTCAACTGTGTCCAGTCTACTAATAAGCTTCATTTCTATCACAGTGTTCTTGATCTCCAGCATTTCTTTTTTTTTAATTTTTAATTGACAGATAGTTGCTTTACAGTATTGTATTGGTTTCTACCAAATATCAGCATGAATCAGCGGTAGGTTTACCCTGTCCCCTCCCACCTGAACATCCCTCCCACCAGTTTGCTTGATTTCTTTTTTCTAGGATTCACATCTCTCTGCTTACATGGCTTGGCAGTTCTACTTTGTCTATTAGATCTCTTAGCATATTGATCACTGTAGTTTTAAATTCCTGATCTGATAATTCCAATATTCTGACTCGTGTTCTCTGTCTCTTCAAATTGTTTTTTTTTTTTTTAATCTTTCAGTATGCTTTGTATGTTTCTGTTGACAGCTGGACCGTGAGGTACTGGATACAAGCAACTGCTATAAATAGGCCTTTAGTAATGTGGCGATGAGGTGTGGGGAGACGGGAAGTGTTCAATAATCCTACGGTTAGGTCTCAGGCTTTTAGTGAACCTATGCTTCTAGACTAAGGATTTGGCAAGTGTTTCTCTGTATTTTTCTCCCCTCTTATGTGAGACAGAATGGATAGAATGGGCTGAAGTTGGGTCTTTCCCTTCCTGTGTCAATCAGATTCTGGTAATACCCTAGCAGCTTCCCCGGTGATTCAGCCTGCAATGCAAGAGAAGCAGGAGGTGAGGGTTCGATTCCTGGGTTGGAAAGACACCCTGGAGGCGGGCATGGCTAACCCACTCAAGTATTCTTGCGTGGAGAATCTCATGAACAGAGGAGCCTGGCGGGCTACAGTGCGTGGGATTGCAAATGTTTGGACACCACTGAAGCGACTCAGCTGGTAAAGAATCCGCCTGCGATGCAAGACACCCTGGTTCGATTCTTGGGTTGGGAAGGTCCCCTGGAGAAGGGATAGGCTACCTACTCCAGTATTCTTGGGATTCTCTGGTGGCTCAGACAGTAAATAATGCGCCTGCAATGCGGAAGACCTGGGTTCAGTCCCTGGGTTGGGAAGCTTCCCTGGAGGAAGGCATGGCAACCCACTCCAGTATTCTTGCCTGGAGAATCCCTATGGACAGAGAAGCCTGGCGGGCTACAGTCCATGGGGTCACAAAGAGTCGGACACGACTGAGCGACTAAGCCCAAGCACAAGAAAGGACTGGGCGCGCGTGCGCGCGCGCGCACACACACACACACACACACACACACACACACTTCTAGCAGACACGGTCTGATTAGATAGTTTGTCCCTAAGGGCAGTCTTTGTTAAGAACAGAATGCCGTGGTATATTTCAAAATAGTTTCTTTTCCCCTTCTCCTCCAGGAAACACAAACAGATTTTCCTTCAATATTTACTTTGGGGACCTGGTCAAGCTCCTGGAGGAAAACCTTAACAATAGTGTAAGTCCCTCTATGACTGGATCCTCCTGGGGTTTTTAACCCTCAGACTTGTTCTCGCTTGGCCTCCGGCAATTCATCAATTACAGATCAGGTTTTCCTGCCTTCGGGTGGTCTCCATTCCCAAGTCTGCTCTGGTAAGCAGCGACTCCCTGTGTTTGCTTGTCTGTCTCTTCCATTTGAGGAGCAGTGGTTTTAACTGTGTCCTCCCTGCTCTTACAGATCCAAGAAGAATCGTTGATTTTGCAGTCTGTTCATCTTTTTGCTTGTTAGGACAGAGTGGTGAGTTTCAAGCTCCTTACGTGCAGAACCAGCTGTAGATCTTATTAAATGCCAGTGTCACTAAGAAAGCTTTTTATTCAAGGTGGAGGAATTTAAAATATATCAAGAGACTCTGGATAGCCACTGAGTTCTAATTATTAATATGTCTCTAGGTCTAGGAGGATCAGAGCAAGCGTGAAGTGCTTGGTTGAAGTGAAGAATGCGATGGGAACTAAGAGAAAGTCTTGCTACAGTCACCAGGCTGTCCAGACAGGATCCTGGCCTCTGTCAAACCTCTGTCTTTACAACCTTAGAAAGGCAACATCCATAAAGAAGGAACTACCTTCCCTCAGGCTCTATCTTCTGTGTGGCAGTATCTATAAAATGGGTATATTGCTAGTCAGTAAAGCTGTTCGGGGCTTCTCTGGTGGTTCAGTGGTAAAGAATTCATCTGCTAATGCAGGAGCTGCAGGTTCAGTCCTGGGTTGGGAAGATCCACTGGAGAAGGAAATGGCAGCCCACTCCAGTATTCTTGCCTGCAAAATCCCATGGACAGAGGAGCCTGGCAGGCTACATCCATGGGGTCGCAGAAGGGTTGACATAGACATGACTTAGAGATGAAACAACAAATCTGCTCAGAGTATCTTCTCTGAGTATATGATGTGTAATTATTTTTCTCCATCAACCCCAAGTAGGTATCAAGTGCCAGTTCTTTCTTTCTCTATCTCATTTTTAAATGAGTGAATGAATGAATTTTTGGCTGCTCTGGTCTTTGTTGCTACAAGCAGGCTTTCTCTCCCTGTGGTGCATGGGCTTCTCAGTTCTTTGGCTCCTCTTGTTGCAGAGCCTGGGGCTCCAGGGTCCACAGGCTCAGTAGTTGGGGCACAGAGCTCAGTTGCCCCGTGGCATGTGGGATCTTCCCAGACCAGGGATCGAACCCACATCATTTGCATTGGCAGGCAGATTCTCAACCACTGGACCACCCAGGAAGTCCCAAGTGCCAGTTTTTTGTATCAGTTCTAACTCTCTACTCATTTTTTGAATAGGAAGAGATAAAGTATGATCTGTCCTATATATTGAGAGTTTTAGGAAAACAGGCTATTGTACCTCAGGACAAAGTCAAAACCACAATATATTTATAAGTAAAAATCAGCCAAAGAAATAATACAGTGTTTCTGTGTTGCTGATATCGTAGTGTCCTTTTTTTGTTTTTAAACTTCTGCTATAGTCTGGTACAGGATCTACAGCCCTGGGATGAGAGAACTGTGTTCTCATGGAGAACGGAAGAGATAGAGAGCCCGTGCCTCCAAGGATAATAGAAGTGCCTCCTGGCTTTGCGGTATCTCCAGTCAATGAAACCACAAGGTGAGATCATTCGGAACATTTTATATTAACTTAGGGCAGGCTAGATAAGAGACAGAAGCAAAACTTTAAAATACAATCTGGTTTAATCAAAACCAGGGAACCATGAACTGTCTGGGACTCAGAAGGAAAAAGGAGAACTTGAAAGCGATGGTAATATACAGGCACCCAATGCTGCTGCCCTGTGACAGCTTCTGCTTAATGGGAAAGCTGTGGTTTTTTCCCGACGTGAAGATAGCCAACCTGATTAGGGATCTGACTAGAACAGGGAGTGTACTCTGACCCCTGGAAGAAGGTTTTGCCCTCTCAGGAAGCCTCACCACATCCTATGTGTACATTGGATGACTAATATTTATTATAGAGTCATGTGATGGAACAATGAACAAAGGTTGTTCCTGGTCACCTTAGGTCCGTCACCACAATCGCTGCTCCTGTGGAATGTGACATGTTGCCCACCTCCTAGGACAGTTTTTGAGCCACCAGCAAATGCTATTTTATAAATACAACTCAGAAACCCCCAGGGATGTGTTAGGACAACTTATCAAACCTGCCTGCTCACCCTGACTCTGAGTTGCAAAAGGATTCTCCCAACACTTCCTTTGTCCTCGTGGCTGAGCTTTGATTGGCTGTGAATGATGTCATGACACTGTTTACTTTTCTTGGTGGAAGCAAGGATTGGAGTGTGGTAAGTGTGTCTACACTGCGTTAGGTAATAGAGAAACTGTACACACAGGTCTCAAGCCATGTTGTACTCATTTACTATGAGCCTATGATGTGGCAACTCGATGAAATACACATCATCTGTGTGTCTTCTGTTATTTACAACTTTTGGAAGTTTCTGTTTACCTTGGGTTCTTCCTCTCGGATGCTCTTTCTAAGTTTAGTATTTGAGCCCTACTATTAACAAGCTGTGTCTTTCCACAAACACAAAGCAAATTACTAGGCACAATTTGAAATGAGATTTATGGATAGAGCTCTGTCTTGACCAAGTTTTAAGACAAGTAGGCTTTGTTTATAATTGAGAGTTGAATTGCCAGGTCTTTGCAGTTCATTACCACAAAGCAGAAAATGCCTGGAAAGGCAGCATTTAACTAGGTGATTTTTAGAAAAATATTAACATATCTCATGGGTTTAGAAATATTTCTGGCATTTCAAGAGAGGTAGAAAATGCTCTTCATAGAATCTACAAGTAACTCTTTAAATAGATAAAGTAGAATGTGTGCAATGCTATTCAGGTAGATATCATAGATTAGATCAAAAGGTTTTTATGAGAGGAAAATTCTATCAAAATATCTTCAAAGTTTTTTGCTTTCTTTTTTTACCTTAAAGGATGATTTCACCCTGCTCCATACAAAATGTATTCCAGAAATTTTGGTTACACAGACACAATAAGAACAATAATTTTCACAATTACTTTAATTACAATTTGGATGTAGAATGTCCAGTGAAAAGTTATGAACTTCAATTATATAAAAATTTCACTTCAGAATCCAAGGGGCATCCTAAGGCAATGTGCAGCCTTTGGTCATTTAATGTTTTTGCATCCTGAGTATTTCAGCTGCATGTCAAGCCTCACAAATTGTTGATACTGGTGAGAGATATTTGACATGATTTTAGCATACTCTTTAAGAACATTCATATATTAAAATATCCCTCAAGGTTATTTCTTGTTTCATTGACAACTTTGGCTGCCTCCATGGGATTTCCAGAAGTTGCATTCTTCTTTGAAGGCATTCAACACAACTCACTCACTGGAAACTGCTTTCCTGGACAAAATTAAAAATGTGCTGTCTTTATCAAACACATTTGTATCCTAAAAGGTAAACTTACATTATATAAACACAATTTTGGATTCTCCCTAGAGTATGTACTAGCTTGTAGACTTTTTAACTTCTTTAGATAAATACTATTTATAGATATTAACCCAAAATTCCCTGCAATAGCTAAAATCTTGAACATAAGAGATAAAATCACTGTAAAATGTATTGAAGTTAAGAAATTCTGTAAGGGATTATGGATCACTAATCTGTACTGTGCTTTGTAGAATCACAGCTTGGACAAGACCACAAGAACCTAAGGATTACCAATTCAGTTCAGTTGCTCAGTCGTCCGACTCTTTGCATCCCCATGAATTGCAGCACACCAGGCCTCCCTGTCCATCACCAACTCCTGGAGTTTACTCAAACTCATGTCCATTGAGTCGGTGATGCTGACTCATCCTCTGTCGTCCCCTTCTCCTCCCACCTTCAATCTTTCCCAGCCACAGGGTCTTTTCAAATGAGTCAGTTCTTTGCATCAGATTGCTGAAATACTGGAGTTTCAGCTTCAGCATCAGTCCTTCCAATGGACACCCAGGACTGATCTCCTTTAGGATGGACTGGTTGGATCTCCTTGCAGTCCAAGGGACTCTCAAGAGTCTTCTCCAACACCACAGTTCAAAAGCATCAGTTCTTTGGTGCTCAGCTTTCTTTATAGTCCAACTCTCACATCCATACATGACTACTGGAAAAACCATAGCCTTGACTAGATGGACTTTGTTGGCAAAGTAATGTCTCTGCTTTTTAATATACTGTCTAGGTTGGTCATAACTTTCCTTCCAAGGAGTAAGTGTCTTTTAATTTCATGGTTGCAGTCACCGTCTGTAGTAATTTTAGATAACCAATGACCCACAAATCTAGTGCCTGTCTCAGATACTTCCTGTGATTGGGAACTCACCTTTCATGATAACTCTTCCAATTTTCAGAGGAAAAGTTTTCAAAAGAATTTTACTTTGTTGACATTGGTCAACAGGTCTAAACTTTCTGGGTCTCGGGGTCTTTTTACTTCTAAAGGTGTTCAGTACTTTTTGCATTTCTACTGTGGATCAGGTTTTTTGGTTTGGGGTTTTTTTTTTTTGGTGGAAGGGACTTTTTTTTTTTTTTTTGGTGGGAAGAGCCAAGGTAGGAAAAAATAAGCAGATAGATGACATGAAAAAATAAGCTGCACAGAAATTTTAGGCTTTGGAGATATAAACATGAACAAGACCATAGTCTAAAGGAAGAGATGGGGACATAAACAGTTATGAGGACAATACAAGTAATTTATTAAGATTCCAGAAATTCTGTGGATTCTGGGAGCACTGCTTCCGAGTTGCTCTTTTCCCAGCTCCCCTACACAAGCTCAAAGTGCCGATTTCCTATAAAAACTGCATTAGGGGACCTCCTTGGTGGTTTAGCAGTTAAAACTTCAGTTCCCAATACAGAGGGCCCGGGTTCCAACCCTGATCAGGGAACTAGATCCCACATGCTGCAACTAAGAGTTCACATGCCACAACTAAGACCTGGTGCAGCCAGATAAATAAATTAAAACAAACAAACCGGATCAGGACTTCCCTTTAGAAGTCCTCATATCCACACCCTCCATAGTTCCCTAGACTGTTAACAAATCGGATCAGGACTTCCCTTTAGAAGTCCTCATAGCCACACCCTCCATAGTCCCCTAGACTGTTAACTCCAATGAAGGCAGGGACCCCATCGATTTTATTCATCCTTTGATTCATCTCACTGAGCCCAGAGTCTGACATAAGGCAACCCCATGTAAGTATATGTTGAATAAATGAGTTGTATCCAGAAGCTAATGGGGAGCTACTAATGGAAGTCATGTAAAGTAGTGGCGTGAGTGTTCTTTCCCTTATTCCTCCATCTGGAAGCATACGTCTGGTAGCAACGGGGATACGGGTCAAAGTAAGCTGTGTAGGAGGCCATGTGCAATAATTCAAGTAAAGGAGTAATGAGGGGATGAAATAGGGTGATGCTAAGGATGCTGGTGGTGGGTACATCAAGGCGGGATTAGCCTTGATAATTGGGTAATGAGGGAGGTGAAGAAGTAAGAGGAGTTGAAGATTATTTTCTGAGTTCTGGTTTTGTATTTTTCCAACTAAGTCACCTGGGAGGAAGAACAGTCTCTAGAGGCAGACCATGAGTTCAGCTTTGAACAGGTTGTGCCAAATACCACTGTGGATGGTGAGATGGGGAGATGCTCATGGGGCAATTAGCAGACCAGGTCTGGAGCTGATGCTGCAGACGTTGTTGCAGACTCCCCAGTGTCCAACCTACTACTCTTTCAAAGTGATTCAGGAAATGCACCTCATCTCAAAGGAAAGCCTGATTGATCTGAGAGTGCTGATCCAAAAATCATCCTACTTGTTAGAAATTAGTTCAGGAAAAGTCACGTGATCTAATTTCCATCAGTGAGAGGCAATAAGGTGTTTGCAGGCGGCTTCTAGGAAAGGCACGGGAAGCCAGGCTTTCTCTCAATGGATTTGGGTGAGGAAGCCTACAGCCTCAGTGCTCTTTACAGTCTTCCTGCAGCAAAAAAGGTAACCAAGCTACAGGATGAGGCCAACACTGAAGACTGGAGAGTGGAGAGAGAGAAGCCGTGTCCTTGATGATGTTGTTGAATCTACGCACCAGCCATCTTGGAAGTGTTTTCTGTCTCTTGATGGCCTCTCACAGGAGCGTTCATTCATGTGTCTTCCTGTGATCATTGGGTGAGGATCTTGTTAACGACGGTTGAAAGCATCCTAAATTAAACAACTGAAGCTGCACATTTGTTGGTCACCAGCCACTGGGTGACAGCTAAAGCTGAGGATATGATTACCTGGGAAACACTGGCTGAACATAGAATTCTAGGCACAGCAGGCACATTACACTTATGATTGCACCCAATTTTAACCTATGACTCAAGAGTTTTCTTAGTCAAACTCGATCTTATTAAGGCTATCCTTTAACTGAGTGGCCCTGTGACTCTGAACAGTCTACAGATCACAGGTTTTCTGTGTTTCAGTGAGCCAGATGGCGAACCGCAGGGGATGCAGTTGGTCTACACATTGACTATACACTTCCATCTGTATGGACAGGTTCAGGTTTGGAGGGCTTGAAGCAAATATAATATTGAGAAGTGAAGTGAAATGAAAGTCTCTCAGTCGTGTCCAACTCTTTGTGACCCCATGGAATACACAGTCCATGGAATTTACCAGGTCAGAATACTGGAGTGGGTAGCCCTTTCCTTCTCCAGGGGACCTTCCCCACCCAGGGGTTGAACCTAGATCTCCCACATTGCAGGTGGATTCTTTACCAGCTGAGCCACCAGGGAAGCCCCATAAGCTTGAGAAGCTCCATTAAAAACTGGGTACTGAGCCTTGCAAGGACACAGAACATGTGAGCGGCCCTACATCTTCATCTGCTTAACTTTCAGGCTGTTGTGTGGAACGAAAAGATAAAGCATGTGACATTAGCCCATGGTTCAGTAAAGCTAGGCTGGCATGATTAAGAATATCTTAACATGTAATTTAGGTTTAGACTATGGCGATGCACTGATATCTGTATTTATTTAATTTGTATGTTGCTACTGTAAGCTCTTTCCCCCACTTTTGAGCAGAGTTCTTGCTCTCTCCCCCTCATTCTGTCTATAATGCCTATTTCTCCAGCAGGCGTAAGAGAAAGGTGCCTTGGGCCCATAATAATATGGAAGCACACAAAAATGTTTTTATTTTTTTTTTTAATCAGATGAAAAAATGAGCTTTCAGGTTAAAAAATCAATATATTCACCTTTATTCCAATGCTGTAGTAACATCTAATTTTTAATATCTTCTTATGGAGAAAGAAACCTGCAAGGCAAAAGTGCCCATGGCCCACAAAAGTCAGAATCATCTGTGTGTCTTCTGTTGGCTTCTCCCTTTTAGTCAATGTTTTTTTTCTTCTCCATTACTTTCTATCCCTTCATCTCTTCCTCGCCTCTCCCCACTCTTTACTATTTTAGACCTCTTATTCTCCTAACTCTAGCATTTTCTGGCTTATATCCATATGACACTTTCGTGTAAAATGAAAAAAATAAAAAACAAGCATTTTCCTTGTGCTAGCTTTTCTTTTCTGTCTCAGCCTTTTAATTCCTTAGGTTACCAGCTTTCAGAGTGAAGACACATAATCCCTTAGAGAATGGAGAACTCAGAATAGAGAGTTTAAGACACACCTCCTGAAACTGCAGCCTCTTGAAAGCCTGATTCCTAGCGAAGAGTGTCACCACTCTGCTTTTCATATTGGAACGCCGTGTAGATGATGAACATTAATTAGGATTAGCGAGCCGGGGAGGCTTACCGCACTGTGACAGATCACAAGAAAGAGAATGCCGCTTCTTTTTTTGGCTGCAATTCTGAGTGTCACGTATTTATTAATTCCTGGGCTCAAGCCAAGTTACTTTAGGGTGAGATGCAATCTATTATTTTTAGGTCATGTTGGATAGGGGTGGAGGCTATTATTTTAGGTTAGTAGGTTGGGTTAATTTCAGATGATCAAGTTTCCTATTATGACCCTTCCTTCACAAGCTAATTTTGGAATGTTATCACTTATAGTTCATGCTTACAGAGAGCTTAATGTTGGAAGCATTCCTTCGTTTCAGGGGATTTCACATCTAGGTGGTTTTCAAGTTTTATTGTTTTCCAGCTTACTTGTCTGACTCAGAATCCCTATTGCTTCTTAAATTTCACAAATAAATGAGTTAAAGAAAGAAGCTTACACACCAAAAACAAAGCAGTACTTAACCCCCTCTTCCAACAACCCCACTGTCCCAAGGGAGATACACATAAAGGAAGAAATAAAGTGACAAGTTTCCTGTTTCATAAATGCCTTGAATTCAAATTATATCTTAAAGACAGATTGAAAACAAAGGCTTTTATGAATAACATACAGATCATTAAGACTGTAATCTCTAAACTCTGGCATATAAGTCTTTGATTTACCGTAGAAGTTCACACTGATTATCCAGGATGATTTCCAGATGTTTACTCTCTGCATGTAATTAAATTTTAGTAAAAATTATAACTGACTCAGTTGCTTTAAAAAAAAGAACTGTCAACAGAAATACGAAAGGCGTTTTCAGTGAGATATATTTTTTCCCTCATGGTATCACTTCTCTCATGACAGAAATCTCCTTCCTCAAAAATGTCTGACTCACTTAAACCCACCCATGATTTTAACCAGAGAAGAGAAAGCTGCTCTGAGAAATGTGATGGATTTGATCACTTCAAGTCTATCATTTGGGAGGAAACTGCCACGGAATTTGCATGTCAGAACAGAAAATTGGCACAAGTAAATTATTGAGTCTGTATTCACAGACGTAAGAGGGAACAGAAAAATATGACAATGGGCAGCAAAATGAAATCTTCAGGGAGTATCAAAGTATCATGGAAAAACAGGATATGAGCATTGTCTTTTGATGTGTTGGGAATTGAAATTATAAGTTTGGGAAAATCAATGCACTATATCAGCTAGAATGTGAGTATCGTGTACAATAGCAAATGAAGAGACAGATGCCATGTGATGGACATGTGATGTGTGTTCTTAACAAAAGTCAGGCCAGAAAATAGTTCAAAGATGCATATCGTGTAGGAATCATTTAAATATATTAGAAAGACGGAGATGGCAGGATAATCAAATACAGAGAAATAAAGCAGAGGGGAAACACAGAGAGAAGAAGAAGGAGGCACAATAATTTGACAAGAGAGGAAAGATGAAAAGGTAGAATGAGAGTGAGCACCAGGCAATGGTTCTTAATGACCTGTTTCTCATGAAAAATGCATTATCCTAGATGGGAATTATTTTCCTCCTCCCTCACACTACTTTGATTTGTGGGTCTACAACACACCAAGCCCTCTGGGATGCAGCCGATGGATTCAGAGCCTCCAGAATGATCAACCAGAGACTGCCATTCCAGACACCAAACGCAGTGTAAATAATTAAATGTCAGTGCAAGTCAACTAACACCGATGGAGTGTGTACCCTCAGGATGAAGCAGGCACCAACACTGTGACAGAGTGTAGCATCTTGACAGAAGTGCGAAAATCCAAAGGAACCAAAATGGTGATTCTGGGGTGGGGGGTAGGGGGGGGACTCAAAAAGGGTAAATGTAACTTAACCCAGAAGTTCTTTAGCTTATTCTGAATAACAGACTTTGCATATTTGATGAAAGTTTCAGGCTTTTACCCAGGAAAATGCACATATGTGTGTATAAACAGAATTCTGTTTATGTCAGAAGGTTTATGGATCTCCTGAAGTCTGTGTTCCCCCTACTGTAAGATCTTAGAGTTCTGAATTTAATAGAGATACAATTTTTTAATAGCCCACTATTTGAACTGCTTACTGATTCACTTCCATTACAATCTCAGGAGTTATTGTAATTACTGAATTTTAACTAAAGAGTGAAGCACAGCTGTTGTCCCTCTGTGAAAACCTTATTCAAATAATGACTTCCTCAATCTTCCAGTTGAATTTTTTGTTTATGTATTATTTATTTATACCTTGTTCTGTTCTAGAAAAAAAATTCCACTCATATATGCATATAATACAAAATAACAAGATAAATACTTGGAGGAATTGGGGTGAAATAAAAGCATGGGTAAAACCCCCACAAAATCCAGAAAAAAAATTAACAGAGCATATATTCTCATGGTGGACATCAGTTACAATTTTGTAACTTTCTAGTAACCAAAGCTAAGACAAAGACAGTCTTAATTACAAGATTGATAACAATCTATAAAATAAAAAGTAATTATATGTTAGGCTGCAAGTAACAGAAAGCACAACTAATGCTTGAAATGAATCAGTGGTTATTTTTCTTGCTTAACAAGAAGTACATAGATGGGCAGTTGTTCAGTCATGTTGTCAGAGGCCCAGGCTTTCTCTATCTTCCCTGCTATCCTTAGGGTGTTGAGTTTTTTTCACTTTGTAGCCTCGCTGCCCCAAGTGGACTGCTGCAACTCCAGACATCACATCCATAATCAAGGTAGGGAGACGAGGTAAAGGAGAGGCTAGAGAGCTCTCCTCTTACATGTATTTTTCATCAGGAAAGCAATCGCTACCCTAGAGGCTTCCTTGCACACTTCTTTCTGTGTTTCATGGCCACAACTGGATCATATGATTTCCCCTTCACTACAAGAGAGACCGGAAAAGTGAGCAATGCCTTTATGGCCTTTACAGAGAAACGAGGGGAAGCAAAGGCCTTGGGAATGGCTTTGGGTTAATGTCTTCTGCACACAGTATGAACAGTTTTTCCTGATGTAGAGCAGCCTCACTTCTGGGTGTAATCAAAAGGAGGATACTGTGTGATTCCTCAGACTTTGCCCTAAACATCAATGGCTGCAGTAAATAAATGCAGCAGAAAGTACCATAGCATCCCATGGAACTTTATGTTTCTTTCTGTAGGCTGATGGTTTAGGCTAAGGCACAAATTTGGAAAAGGGAGGCCTACAAGGAATCAAAACTCAAGTCCACAGCCTTGTTATGATCTTGTTTAATCCAAGGGCAACATTTAGCCTATCTAGAGTAATGCCTGGGTGGCAATGCTCTTGAACTACTCCTTTGTAAATATCAGTTCCCACAACTGGACTTTGAATGAAAATGAGACCACAGGAGTGAAAGGCTGTAATCTCCAGCACAAACCTACCTGAACATGAAAACCTACGTTGCTGATAAGAGCAGATTCAGATGCTTTAACAACCTACTAGTGAGAGAGGAGGGTTAAGTGCTCCTTATACAAATTCAGAAGCATACCCAAGACGTATGCCTGACAGACAGATGTTCTCTGGTGGAGATGAGCCTCAAGTAGAGGTAATCATTCTTTCCACTCTATTCCCCTAGCACTTTGCCTCTGTCTCTATGATTGCATGTGCAGCCCAGATTTATGTAACTCTATTACTGCTTATAAGTCTACTCATTTTGTAGCCTCAGACCATGTTATTTTTCATATAATAGACAGGTATATTCTTACAAATATCTAGAAAAATGATTCTTTCATTGAACAGTGGGAGGCAGTTGCTTGGATAATGTTTGAAGGAATAACATTGCACAAACAAATCAATGATAACTTCCTTCATGCTATTTTTCATAGTAATGACTTGAAATAAACCTTATTTGAATTCTTACTGTTTAAAGATTAGAATACTAGGTGCAGTGGGTTAGACACAAAAGGATAAAAGTTCAAGGGAAGGAAGGTTACTTTCCTTTGAAGAAACTGTGAACTAGTTGAAGGGAGGGGCATGTAAAACATGCACCTGAGGAAGGAAACCAGAACATTTACAAACGCTGTTTTTAAAACTATCTTTGGCCATGATGGGTCTTTGTTACTGTGCATGGGTTTTCTCTAGTTGCAGCGCGTGGGCACTACTCTCCGGCTGCAGTGCTTGGGCTTCTCGTTGTAGCAGCTTCTCTTGTTGCAGAGCATAGGCTCTAGGGCACGCGGGCTTCTGCAATTGTGGCACACAGGTCCAGCTGCCCCATGGCATGCGGAATCTTCCTGGACCAGGATCCAACCCGTGTCCCCTGCATTGGCAGGCGTGTTCTTAACCACTGGGCCACCAGGGAAGTCCCACTGTTGTTTTAATAAAGAGTAAATTTCACATTGAGCAGAAAAAGGGTACAATTAAATTATAATTTTTTGTGTCTAATTCCATGTTTAAGGGCTTCCCTTGTGGCTCAGCTGGTCAAGAATCTGCCTGCAATGTGGGAGACCCAGATTCGATCCCTGGGTTGGGAAAATCCCCTGGAGAAGGGCAAGGCTACCCACTCCAGTACTCTGGCCTGGAGAATTCCAGGGACTGTACGGTCCATGGGATCACAAAGAACCGGCCACGACTCAGCCACTTTTATTCACTCACCATGTGTAAAGTATTCTGCTTGATAAAGAAGATTAAGGTCTATGACTTGCATTATAATTAGAGGTGTTTCATAAATAAAAAGAGTTAGTGAATAGAGTCACCTGAAAACGAATTTTAAAATATACCTGTGAAATATATTCTTCATCATGTATAATCAAGCTACATCTTTTGCATTAATTGTGGGTTTCCTGGTGGCTCAATTGGTAGTCCACTTGCAATGCGGGAGACCTGGGTTTGATCCCTGGGTCAGGCAGCTCACTCCAGTATTCTTGCCTGGAGAACTCTAAGGACAGGGAGCCTGTTGGGCTACAGTCCGTGGGGTCACAAAGAGTCAGACACGACTGAGTGACTCAGTTCAGTTCAGTTCAGTCACTCAGTCGTGTCCGACTCTTTGTGACCCCATGGACTGCAGCACGCCAGGCCTCCCTGTCCATCACCAACTCCCGGAGTTTACTCAAACTCATGTCCATTGAGTCAGTGATGCCATCCAGCCATCTCATCCTCTGTTGTCCCCTTCTCCTCCCGCCTTCAATCTTTCCCAGCTTCAGGGTCTTTTCAAATGAGTCAACTCTTCGCATCAGGTAGCCAAAGTTGACTAACTTTCACTTTTCACTTTTTTAGGTTGGAAACACAGAAACACAATCTGTTAATTGTTTTTTTTTTTTTTTATTGCTATAGACATTAAAGAGGCATTCCCATCTTATTTGGGGTTTAGGAGCAAATGGAAAATGACATCATATAAATGACACACCAAGCTGCAATAACAGGAAATGAAAGATGAACAAGACATGTGGGGAGAACAAAGCAGCTTATTTATTGGCACTGAAAGTTAAAAAATTATGGGGTGGGATGTCAGGAGTGTCAGTTCGCTGCAGAGCATGAAATTTGGGCAAAGAACTTCAGATTTCATATGCTAAGGAACAGTGAAAGTGTTTTTTAAAAATCTGACTATTGGATTATAAAATGTTTGAGAATAATAACTGACTTCCTGGTTTGCATTTATTCACTTGATAAGCACTATGACACTGCGGGGGATCAAAAACAAATAAGAAATAAAAAATAAAAATAAGAAATAACTCCTCTATGGTTCTTGGTCTGCTAGAGAAGAAATGATTTTTAAACAAAAGCTGTCATACATGATGGACTGTTTTAAATTCCATGGCAGGAATATAGATCAAGTGCCAGGGATTCTGCTATATGAAGGAGTTTCCCAGCTGTAGGGCATCAAGAAAGGCTTCCTAGAGGAGGTAACATCTGAGCTCGGGAGATGGGAAGAAGAACATCCTAGGGAGAAGAAACAGTAGCTAAAATGTTGGTGGCAGAAAATAGAGGCAGATGTTTAGAGGTTAGAAACCAATTCAGTTTTTCTGGTCCATAAGAGCTCATTAAGTAGAAAAATGAGAGATAAGGTTGAAAACCTTAGGTTTCCAAGAAACCGTTAGGTTTAAAAGAAGGCACTTGGACTTCATTTGGTAGATAATGAGGACTATCAATGGTTTTTTGAGTCCCTTACAGAAATTGGCTATCACAGACACACATGAGCAAGGAAGTCATCTAAGAAAGTTATGGAGAATATCTGACATCTCCGGGGGGGGACAAACAAGGGATGGACCAGGTATGCTTTGTCGGCACTCATTATCCATATCCATCTCCTTCTGCCTGCTCCCTGCGTCACAGAGACTGGAAGGCTCACATTTACGTTTCTCTGCGCCCTTGCTGCCAGGGTTCGAGATGCCTCCCATGAGATTTAGAAGATGAAATGCAGGTGGAGGCCACTTTTATTTCTGCATCAGTGATAGGTTCTGGCAGAAATGAATTTCTGCAGTGGACAGACTTCACAGCCCGCTGTGTTGTGACCAGCTTCACAGATATGGAGCTTCCCGGCTGGCTCAGATGGTAAAGCGTCTGCCCGCAATGCGGGAGACCCGGGTTCGATCCCTGGGTTGGAAAGATCTCCTGGAGAAGGAAATGGCAAACCCACTCCAGTGTTCTTGCCTGGAGAATCCCACAGACAGAGGAGCCTGGTGGGCTACAGTCCATGGGGTCGCAAGGAGTCGGACACGACTGAGCGAATTCACTTTCACTTTTTCTTTCTCACGGATATGGAGCACCCGTGAAATTGGCAGTGGTTCCTTGACTCTGGGTGTTGACAGTGAACTCCTGCCCTCTTGCTCAGAGTTACAGGGTTATCACCTCAAAATCTAGCAGTGCCACTAGCCTTCCATCTAACAGGACCGCCTCACTTACACTGAACTCTTCCAGTCATTTAGTGGCGCTCAGTTCCCTGTGTTCAATTCCTTTCTCCATGAGGTACCTAAAATCGTTTCTGTTTCCTGCACAGAACCTTGGCAGGAACAAGAGACGAAGAAACTCGCATTGCAGAGGGAGACAGTCACTCAAGGGAGACAAGCCACTGTGGGCTGGAAGAAAAGAAGCTGAAGTCAGAGGTCTTTGGGCACTACCAAGGACACCAATGTCCTTTTCGCCCCGCGGTCACATCTGTGTGAAGAGGAAGGAGAGCAAGGTAATCTTTATCCCGCACAGCTGGGCACTCAACTAAAAATAGGGACTGCCATTAAGGAAGGGGGCAAGGAGAGATATGGGAGGACAGTTAACACTTTCAGCCACATCACTGCAGCATCCAGTCTTCCCTCACATGGAGACTGGCAGTTTCCCTTTCCTTGGCCTCTCAGACACCACCCTCATCCACGGTTATAACCTTAATGCTACTGTTTTTGTCATGTTTTGGTTATTACCCTCTCTCCCTTCCTGGGGCATTTTTCTTGGAGTAATTCTCCTAGCAACAGTTACTTAAAAATTCTTTATCAGTCTACCTCTGAGCACCTAAATTTCCTGTCTCACTTGTCTACCTAAAAATTGAACATCCCTCAGGCCAAACTTCTGTAATGTCTTCTTCTAGAGTCATCTTGAATTTCTAGGTCCTTTCCCCAAAAGGGCTTTAGGTTGTAATGCCCTTCTCCTGACCCACTGTTCTATCCTTCCTTCCAAATGTCCAATAGTTCTTGAAAATATCTTCCGTGAAGCTTTGTTGGACTGACTGCAGCCCTCTGTATACCTCAGATGAATCTCCAACCAATGTCCCTTCTGCTGCGCCTTACCAGGGCTGAAAAATACTTTCTGTAATATAAACTGCATCTCTTAAAATTTTGCCAGTATTCTTTCAGAGTTATTTTTAATGTGTGAGTTTTCTCCAACCATATTTTTTTTTTTCCTTTTCCACTTTTTCCACTCTCATATTAAAGAAGCCCAGGGACTGAAGTCATCTGACCATAGAAATATATGAAGAGAGACAAAATTCACATATTCTGTTGATAAAGTTTCTCTCTCGGTTTTCTTTGAGACCCGATGAACATCTTCCTGCATCTTCTGGGACCTATCATGGCTCTTATCTACAACACCTTGGGCTTCCCAAGCTTCAGGCTTAGAGATGCAACCACAGACAGCTGACTTACAGCGCCCCTCCCTCGAGAAATTCCCTGGCTGTAAAAGCTCCTATTGCCTGAATGGAGTGAGGATGGTTTCCCTTGGAAGTCAAGGATCAGTTCGATATAATGCAGTATCTGATCTCCAAGCAACAGGACAAGGAAAGGGGCATCTTCTGTGTCTTCAGCAATTACGATAGTCCAGGTTATGCTGCTGTAACAAACAACCTTCAAATATGAGTGACTTTAAACTAAAAGGGTTGATTTCTTGTTCATGCTACTTGTCCCTTGTAGGTTGGCAGGGAAACCCTGACATTATAGTTATTTAAAGGCTCAGGCTGATGGAGAAACGACCGCATTGAATACTGGCGGTCCCCAATCCCAAGAGGAAAGAGAGCTCCAGAAAGCCTTGCATCAGTAATTCAACACTCTCGCCAGGAAGAGACCCATTTCACTTCCATTCATTGGCTAGGACTAGTCACATGGCTCTGCCCAGCCACAAGGAGACCGGGAAGTACAATCCACTTTGTACTTAAAAGGGTGGAAAACTGGAACTATTTAGAGGACAGCACTAATAACATCCACAAAATCTAGCCGATTGTAATTATTAATATTCACAAGCCACTATGTGACCCAGAATAACTTGAGGCAATTGCAATCCACATTTCTAAACCTCTTTGTGTTTCAATCAAAGGAAATCACTTTCAACATTTTGCTCCTAATTACTGTGTATCTCTCTCAAATTGTTCCTACTTCAAGGTAAAAGGTTTTGAGAGCACTGGTACAAACTCCCAGGCCTGTCTCAGCTTCCTTGTTTAACACGCTCGGCACCTGGCTCTCCTTGAGCGTCCTCCCCACCCCTCCCGTCAGCCCCAGCCTCCCCCCTGCACTTGCCTGTCACCCTGGGAGCAGCTTGCATGCATCACTGTTTCAGTGGATGGCAGCAATACACAAGGGCACCTCATTGTTGGAAAGGAACTGCCTTCTGCCTGCCAAGGACAAATGCAGACACACAAAGCAATATCAAGCAAGACTTCACATCAAAGGGAACCCTGCCTGGGCTTGCCAAGAGCAAGGCTGCCTCTGAGCCTCTCCCTTCAGCCTTGTTAGTATTCTGAGGGCCCCCGGGGCCCCGGGGCCTGCCAGGCCCTCTCCCCATTCACCCAGCACTCCTGTTCACTCTGACACCTAAAACTTAGACTCTGCCTGAATCTGGCCCCAATCACTTGAACAGAGCAGAATGCCAAGTGTTTAAGAATGTTGGGTGATTAGGAAGGAAAATCCATGAGAAAGATTTACCCTGTGAACTCTGAGTAGGAGAACCAAACACTTCACTCCACTTGTTCAGTGCAAGAACACAGAGAGTTAAGCCCCAGCCTAGAGCTTAAGGGGAAATAGCAGAGCAGGGAAACTTACCTACTAAGGAAGGAAGGATGCTCTGGGAACAGAGGTTGGGGACCATTAGAACCAATGCTGAAATGGAGACTGGCTGTCCCAGGCACTCATACCTAGATGGGGAGAAGTGGTTTCCAGAGAAACTTCTAGTTCTATTTTTGAATCAACACAGGAGTTCAGGTTCCATTCAGGGAAAGAAAAAAGTCTCTGTTTTAGAAGGAGGATGAGGAAAAAATATAAAAAGGGACTGAGAGTGACAGACAAAGGGAAAGAAACTATTTTAGAACACAGGTGAGGCATTCTGATCTGGATGCTAAAGAACTCTTTTGGAAAGCTGCATTAATCATCAAAATACAATAGAAGGCTTTGAAAGTTTTAAAGCCAAAGACTGTGAGAGATGGAAGGGGAATTTATAGATTGTTTTTAAAAAAAAAAAAAAACAACACATTGTTTTGAGTTAAATTTCTGAAGCTCTGGGATGTCAAAGGACTTTTTGTCACACTGACTAGTGACGAAGCGGTGGCTAGAACCCTGAGATCCTGGCTCCCAGGTTCGGTGGAGCAGACCTAGACATGGAATGGGATCAGAGTGAAGGTCTGAAGTCCCGTCAAGTACAGTATTTTTAACACATGGCTTCAATCCCTTGACTAAGATCTTCCACTGTGGCCAAGCCTACTGCCCTGTTCCAACTGCTTCCCAGAACGGTAGTAATTAGAGCAAAAAAAAAATAATAATAATAATGGCCAGGGCCCAGAGAAAATGTCACAGTTCTAAAAGTGGGAGGAGGTAGAGATAATGTCTTTACATAATTTCCTACTTCATGTGACTGTGTATCCCACGGAGAGAGCTCAAGCTTTCCATGATGGAGAAAAAAAAAATTGACATCTTTTACTAACCTCCCACTGAAAGGCAACATTTCCTTCATTATGAATGCAGGCAACAAACTAAGACAGTATTTGCAGAACTTGGACTTTGTCACTAACAAAAATACTAAATATTCTCATATTGTATCAGTTTAGTAGCTATCTTGGTATATCTTTATCCTCATTACTACTTTGCAATTACGGCAGTCATTTGCTCTGCCACTGGACCTTGTTATTCAGTGCTTAATAAATAAGCACATATATGGCTATGTTACAGATTTTTATAAATATTTTGGAAACAAAATTTTATTATAATTAGATTCCTTTGTAATCCTCTGTATTTTATGTTATTTTATGCAGTTAAAGGCATTGTTCTGAGAAGGGATCCCTAGACTTCATCTGGCTGTCAAAAGGGTCCATGGCATGATGGTTGGGAACCCTTGACATATAAGGGGTGAGTGAGTGTCAGGGTGCGGATGGGCACCCATGTCACTCCATCGCATGTCTCTGTGCCATCCCCCTGTGGGCTCAGAGTGACAGAGATGCTCACTTGTCATTCCAGGTTGGAGAACTGCCAGTGTCTCTTGTTTGAGATTCCAGGACGCGCCAACATTTGAAAGCTGGTATGACTATATTGCAAACATGACAGAAAAGAATCCATTGTTTGGCATTATTATTAAAATGAAAGCTCATAGGGATTTGGTGACATTTATATTAAGAGGGCCGTATTCACATGTCTCATGGAAGTTTTTTCCCAGGGAGTTGGCATTCCAAAATCCACTCAAAAGGAAATCAGATTTTTCAAAGACGGCAAATGATGGTTTGGCATGGCAAACAAATGTTTAGAAAAAATGAAATTTTAAAATACCCAGGCACCATTTTCCACCTCTCCAATAAGCAAAGGATTTTAAAGATGACAGTTCGCAGGAATGGTGGGGTGTAATGAAATGGGTGCTTTCATAGGCTGCCCACAAGACCAAGAGTTGGCATAACTTTTCTAGATGGCAGTTTGGACTCTATATTTTCAGGGCTTTTTACCCAGTAATTTCACTTCCAGGAATTCATCCCTAAACACAGAATTACAAGATATTCTTTCAAGGATATTCATCAAAATATTATTTATAACAGTCAAAACTGGGAAACAACATGAATGCCAACAATATGAGGTTGGTTGAAGAAATTATGCTACCTCTGCAGGGCACACTATTATGTAGCTAATTTTAAAAAATAACCATTCTGAAAATACTTAATGATATGGGAAAATGCATGAATATAATGCTAGACTTAAAATGCAAGACATAAAACTGCATGTGTAAAATAATCCTGTTTTTTAGTTTCAAAAACAGTCCCTGTATTTCTTTGTAATCTTGCTTATATGCATTTGCATGTAGAGCATATATGTGTTTAAAAGAAAAACTTGGGAAGAAAAGCATCAAAGTGTCAGTCTGAATTGGCAGTCTTTGAGTGGTTGTATTTAAATCCTGTCATTTTATTTATTGACTTGGTTATACTTTGTCTGTGGTTTATTCTGACATTAAATAAAGCAATAAGACATTGTGTTTTAAATGATGAGTTGGTGCCACCAGGGCTGATCTCTCTTTACAAGGCCTTCTTGTTGCCCCAGACAGAAGTTTGTTTTGCTGGTTGCTACTGAGTGTTATTTTTCTCCTAACCTCTGCTCTCTTTCCCCACCATGGGCTTTGAGGTGTCCGATTTAACCAAGTGCAGGGTATTCTACTCATGTACAATTCCCCCTCTAACTTGACCAAAAATTTCAGAAACTACATCAGGGCTGCCAAGCTGATAGAATCAGCACCAGCATGAATGTCAACCAGAAACCTCTAGGCATAATGAGAAATAGTTCAATGGGGGAATTTGAAGCTTTTGTAAACAAAACTGAGGATGGAGTTTAAAATAGGGTGAGAATTGGGGAAAGCATCTGCCCCTTTTCTCTTTTTACTTGTGGCTGTTTCTGCCTAGTTGTGCTTTGTACATGTCGAGGGCCAGGAAGGGCGATGAAAAAGAATTCTTCTAGAGCCACTTAACCTTTCACTGATATTTGCTTGAAAGTCATACATTTTCAACTTTCAGTGATTATTTAGTAGGCAGTGTATAAATTGGCTGGAAAGAAATATTTGGCTGGATGAAGACATTATCTATTGATTTTACCTTGAAAGAGAATTTTGAAGGCAGTTTTCTGTCTGGGAATGTTTGTTTTAGGCATCTATTATGTGCAATTCCATTCGGAATTTTGAAAACACTAGAGTCTATATTCCCTTCCTCCTCTCTTTCTTAAACTTGGATCGATGTTCTCCTGGGTGAAGTTTAAAAAAATAAAAACTGAGAACCCGTTTACTCAATGCCTGCTGTTGCATAGCAATCTAAACAAACGAGCCCCTTTCCTCCGTTAAGAACTTCCAATAAAACAAATCACAAAGGTTGTGTTTAAAAAAGATGATTTCCAAGACTCCTTTTTTCTTATTTAAAAGCTTCCTTAAAAAAAAAAAAAATTAGAGGCCAAAGATTGCAGGCAAAAATTGACTTTTTAGTGAGTCACTCCTCATACTACTGCAGGGATTTGAAAACTTTCGTTTGTGGTGAGGCCAGAGGGGCTGAGCTGGACACATGAGTACCAAGCCAACCAAAACAGGAAAAACAATAAGAAATAATACTAACCATCAAGGGTTCAGCATCCTCTGTGTGCCCGGCACAGGGCCATGGCAATTACCTAATCCCCTAACTAACCTCTCGTGTTGGGTGTCTGCCATCTGTATGTCCAGACCTTCCCTCTGCTCTCCTCCATCCTGTTCTCTGCTCAGTAACCATGATCTGTGTGGACTTCAACAAAAGCCTTCCCTGCCCATGGGCACTGGCAAGAGAGAGGAGGGAGGAGGCAAGGATAGGGTACTTATTTTCCTGGCGCCCGTCCTGCTGGTTACGACAGGTTGGCTGTGTCCCTCCGTTCGGAGTCACAGCCCTGGCCAGACAGCCCTCCCTGTCCAACTCCCCTCCTTGAGTCCAGGAATTGCTCCTCACCCTCTGCCCCTCCAGGCCTCCTGGCGGTAAGAGTTCCTGACTGCTGCCAGCTCCAGAGGGTGACCCTATCCCTTTTTAAATTAATTTTTGTCTGCACTGGGTTTTTGTTGCACACGAGGGCTTTCTGTAGTTGCGGCGAGTGGGGCTACACTTTAGCTGTGGTGCTTGGGCTTCTCATTGCAGTGACTCTTCTCTTGCTGTGGAGCAGGGGCTCTAGGCATGCGGGCTTTGGTAGTTGTGGCCCACGGGCTTAGCTGCTCCACAGCAGGGAGCATCCTCCCAGACCGGGGATTGAACCTGAGTCCCCTGAACAGGCAGGCAGACCCTTAACCAGCGGACCATGATAGAGCTCCGATGACTCTGACCTTGATGAGAGTCCAGCCCTACCCAGACCTCTGCAAAGAGTCTCTTTGTTCACTCACTTCAGTCACCCCTTTTTGGGGTGTCATCCGTCTCCTGCATACCTCCTACCCCTGCCTCCATCCTCAGGCAGACACTGGTAGTTCTTGCTAAGAGGACTATTATAGTTCCCTAACTGACTGTTACTTTCTAGATTATTTTATATTCTCTTGTAAAGCAAATCTTTCTTTTTTAAGAATTTTATATTTATGTATATCTATATTTTACTGACATATAGTTGGCTTACAAGGTTGTGTTAGTTTCAGGTATATAGGACAGTGATTCAGTTGTGCATTCATACTGATATATGCATAAATATATATAGATTCTTTTTCAGATTCTTTTCCCTTATAGGTTGAGTATAGTTCCCTGTGCTATACAGTTGGTTCTTGTTGGTTATCTATTTCATATATTATAGTGTGTATATGTTGATCCCAACCACTTAATTTATCCTCCCCCCTTTCCCCTTCAGTAACCTTGCTTGTTTTCTATATCTGTCAGGAAGATCTTTCTAAAGCTCTGCTAAGACACTCAATTTGCCCCTGCTCCCTGTGGAAAAGCATTCAAACATGCCAGAGCTCTTAGTTTGTGCTGCATTTCTCAAAAGATGGTGCAATTTTCTCTTTCCTTACAATCGCTCACACCATCAATGGGCCTTTGCTACCCACTTCCAAAATTACACTCATCCATCAAGATTCTCCTCCGGACCCACCTTTTCCAGTTAGTCTTTCCCCCCTGATATTCGTGTTGGAATGTCTTTCTGTGCAAGTTACTGGGAAATCAATGACCTATCACCTTGCCATACACCCTCTAGTATTTTAGAAACTTTATTTAAATTTTAAATCATTTGACTTTTCAAAAACATGGGCTTTGCCGCCAAGTAGTTTTGGCCTTGACTAGAAGCTCTGTCAACAGTGGAAACTCACATTAATTATGAACCTGGCAATCTCCTTGACTCCAGAATGAAAGGGTTATAGTAATACCCACCTTACAGGGTACTGTGAGGATTAAGGGAATACCTATAAGACTCTTATTATACAGAACGGCAGATAAATATTATTTTACCTCTCTTGTTTTCTCTTTCCTTCCACTAGGGCTCAAAACTAGCTAACATTTATTAAATGCTTGCCACGTTTCATGTATTATTCTAAGTATTTTGCACACATTAGTTTCCTTATAGCAGTTTTATGTATTTTTTACCTTCCCAGGTGGCAGCAGGGGGAAAGAATCCACCTGCCAGGATAGGAGACGCAAAAGACCTGGGTTTGATCCCCAATCAGAAAGGTTCTCTGGAGAAGGAAATGGCAACTCACTCCAGTATTCTTGCCTGGAAAACTTCCCAGACAGGGGGAGCCTGGTGGGCTACAATCCATGGGGTCCTAAAGAGTCAGACATGGCTGAGCACATGCACAGATTTATGTATTATTATTCTCCCTATTTTATGGATGAGGAAACATAAAACATCATTTAAGGTGCAGAGAGGTTAAGAAAACTTGCCCGAGGACTACAGTGGGAGCCTTCATTCACAGACAGGTAGATCGCAGGCTTTTTGAAACAAAGACCCAGCTTTACACCAGATTTCTTTCTTTCACAGGGCCAAGCATGATGTCCTACATATAGTCAGTGTTCAATGAATGTTGATTTCATTCCAAGAGGGGAAGGCAATTAGGCCAGTTTCGCAATAGGCAGGGGGCTAGAAAAACACTTTGTCGAAGCAGCAGCAGCTGCTTCCAGGAAGTAAGCGGTACGTAACAGCGCAGCTGAGAAAGAGCTAGGACGTGAGGATCCGAGGAATGCGGCTGCTGCCGGAAGTCAGAGGGAAGCCAGCTGGGCTGACGCAAGAAAGAAGAGAACCTGAGCAGGGAGGCCGGCGAGGCTGGAAACCTGCGCCCACGAAGTCGGGACTCCTCTCCCAGCCATCCCCCTGGCCCCGCGGAGGCACTAAATCTTACCCCATCTTGTGGTTACACCGCTGGGGCATCTTTAAAAACACATAACCCCAAACTGATGGGCCCTTTCCTGCTGCCTCTCTTACTGAAGCCAGCAACCTCAGAGCTTTTTGGAATTTCTGTTAAAAAAAAAAAAAAAAAAAAACACCCAGATCCCTGGACTCATTCGTTCTCCACCAACACAATTGTCTCTCACGCCAAGCGTGGGACATATGGCCGAGCATCTGGGTGGGGGCAGATCGGCCAGCAGTGCTGGCGGGCGGGCGGCACAGGCTTTCATTAGAATGGATGTGTCACAGTAAATCATTTTGTAAAAGTTCCCTCCCCTTCTCTCTGCATAGCGAAACATAAAGGAAGACGAATTACCCACAGCTCCATAATGCTGTTTGAATATGCCAAAGTTTGTGCCTGAGACACTTACTGACACTGCCTTAAATATCTTTTTAATATCTTGGCCAGGTCAGGCATACCAATGGCATTACAGAGCTTGCAAATCAATGCCCCAGCTGTTTTGGTTTTTTAATAAAACTGAATGTGATCTCTTTTAAATGATTGCCTTCCACCCCCTAGTTTTCTGCAGGGCTTTCAGAGAGTGGGATTCTCGGCAGCCTTGAAGTCAGGACTTGGCTCTGAAAGGACAGTTGTTCCTTTGGGTTGGGGGTTGGGGGTAGAAATCAGACATTTGCGGGATTACTGTCGTCATCTTACCCTAGTTTTCCCGGCCTCACAAATCTGGTGATGGACATAGTTCACAAAACCAATTTGTGGTTTGCTGTTTTCAAAAATGAATTTACCAAAATGTTGCTGAAGAATCTGAAGTTCTCAGCTTCTAAAAAATCACATCGGTTTCTCTGTCTGGATTCAGTCCAAGTGATTTATTCATAATTTTATTAGAGATCTTTTCCCAGGCAAATTTTCTGTATCTGATTATCAACATCATGGAAATTGAAAGAGCCCCTACCAAGAATTTGACCATATGCATGTGACTTTTGCCATTGAAGAAAAAAAATGGAATATGTAAAACTGTCATCAACAGGAACCATCTTGCCTTCTGTATATACATGGTCCCCAGTTACAACAGGAATTCCTCATGCAAATAGGGAGGTGATCTTGTCAAATCTGAGGTCCCAGTAGGAGGAAAAATCCAATGTAAGTGCTTATAAATCAGTTTTATAATGATATTAGTTGACTGCTACTTGTGTGGGTCATAAATGTGACATCACGATAAACAGTCTAGTTACTTTGAGGATGTATTTGAAGGACTCTTTTATTGGCTTTGAGATATTACAGTACCTCCAACAGGAAGGTCTCATCTGCTCTTTCAGTTTATTGCTTTTACTTTCTATAGCTTGTGCAAATTGTCTAAGCTTTGTTTCTTCTAATATTTTGCCTGGGGTTACATTTGTGGAAGTCTATGTTTTCCCTGGGCCTTCGGAACCACAAGCCAAATTAAGAGGAATGGGGAATTGGAGCTTCAGCTGGGCCCCTGGAGAGGCCTTCTCCCACTGCCTTCCCACCCCTGACTTTTCACAAACCAGCTCAGAAGCAACTAAAATTTCTGCCCACCCCACCCCCTTTTTTTTTTGACCGCAGGCAAAGTTCTGTCTCCTTGGTTCTCTGAAAGATATCCATGCCTGAATTTTACCCTCAACCACAGTGGAGGAAAGGGAATAACTGAGGTCAGGAAATATGGAAAGAATGTTAACAATTTACCACTAAAATATACATTAAGAATATTTTCAGTAAGTATAATCTCCACGTTGAACTTCTAAATCTAGAATTCTCCTGTTTTGGAACCATCTTCACATTTATGCGTGCCCCCTTCAGCTTCAACTCAGCCCTTCCTGAAGGAACGCTCTTTAAAAGATAGAGCTAATTAAAAGTAGACAAGGTCTCCAAGCTTCCCTCCCTGTTCAACCCTGGACTGCACTCATTATCACTGTTAAAGCAGATAGGCTAAAATACTCGTCTTTTACATGAGCCAGTGCCTGAATATCACCAGAGACGTGAATAGACATAAAAATAGAATTGAAAATACACTCACAGGTAATGCCTTCAATTGAATAATAAGCTCTCTCAATAGAAATCCAAAGTCATGAATACTTTTGCTTTAAGATTGTCACAGAGGGACTTTCTTGGCGGTCCAGTGATTTAAGACTTTGCCTTCCAATCCAGGGGGTGTGGATTCGGTATCTGGTTGGGAAGATACCCCACAAGCTGTGCAGCCAAAACACCCCCTTAAAACAGAAGCAATATTGTAACAAATTCAATAAAGACTTTAAAAATGGCCCATATAAAAAAAAAATCTTAAAAAAAAATAATGTCACAGCATGTCAGCATTAGAAAAGGACTTAGAGATTCTGTTTTATTTTTTAATCTTTTCTAAATTTGTTTACTGTATTGCTTCTGTTTTATGTTTTGGTTTTTTGGTCCGAAAGCATGTGGGATCTTTGTTCCCCAACCAGGGATTGGATCTGCATCCCCTGAATTGGAAGGTGAAGTCTTAACCACTGGACCCCCAGGGAAGCCCCTTAAAGATCCTGTTATTCAACCCCTCACTTTGTACAGTAATAATAAACACCACTGCTAGTATAGATTGATTATCTCATTTAATCCTAACAATCGAATGTCTCATCCCCATTTTGCAGATGAGAAACCAAGGCAGAGAGAGGTGAAGTAACCTGCTCAAGTTGAAGTGACAGAAGCAGTATTCACATTGAGGCACTCAAGTTCCTAATTCAGACATCAGTTAGAGAGCCTCTAGGGACTTGAACCCTTGTCTCCAGCGGCTGTCCTTTTTGCCCCGCCCTGGGGCAAGTGGATGGTCCAGAACTGCCTGGCTTTCTCAGCTCCTTCCTTGTCACGAGGCTCCCCCTCACCCTGATCTCAGGTTGGCCTGGAGTGACTGTCATGATCTAAGATGAATCTGCCTTGGTCCCAAGAGCTGGAGCCAGGGCCTCCCCAGACATGCATGCTGGGCTGC
This sequence comes from Dama dama, assembly GCF_033118175.1. Taxonomy (NCBI): domain Eukaryota; kingdom Metazoa; phylum Chordata; class Mammalia; order Artiodactyla; family Cervidae; genus Dama; species Dama dama. The sequence continues at coordinate 4,204,461 of NC_083699.1, read as the reverse complement.
ATCTGTCGCTAATGGGATTTCCAGATTTCTGCGTCTTGATGAGCCCCACTTGGCAGCCTTGCATATCTGTGGATCTAATGTGTGCAGTCATGCTCTTCAGCTGTTTCAGTCTGGCAAGAAAGCGAGGATGTCTGTGGTCAGGTTAACTCCGAGGGCAGACTCACTGTGGAAGAAATGGACCTCTTAGCTGTAGGTTTCTGAGTCCATCTTTGCAGGGCTGAAGCTACCTTGAGAATGCAACATGTAATGTGATAATAATGCCACCAACACTCATTTTCCTGAGATCCTGAGCATTTCCTGTATTATTTCCTTAGAGGTATTTTTTCCCTCTTCCTCTCTTTTATTCCTAACTGACATATTGTAACTTGAAGGCCACTGTCTTGTTCAGCATTGTTTTCTCTGTATATTACCTAGCACAGGGCATTAAACTTTGAAAACCAACCAACTATTATTAAACCCAAAAAAAGAACAGCTTGTACCCATGCCATATTTTCTCACCGACCTGTGCTGTGAAGTGAAGTGACTCGCTCAGTCGTGTCTGACTCTTTGTGACCCCATGGACTATACAGTCCATGGAATTCTCGAGGCCAGAATACTGGAGTGGGTAGCCTTTCCCTTCTCCAGGGGAATCTTCCCAACCCAATGATCGAACCCAGGTCTCCCACATTGCGGGCGAGTTCTTTACCAGCTGAGCTATCAGGATCTAGTGGACTTTGGCGTTTCTTGGCTACCCACACCCATTCTGTATCCCAACATATCCACTTCATCTCTGGAGAATTCTCTTTCCCTCACAGTGTGAGAACTTAGTGATCAGTAAGTCCAAGTGCCCACTTCTTGCTCTGGCAGCTGCAGAGGCAAGTCTCTATCTCATAGGGTTGTAATGTGTATTTAATGAGTTAATTCAGAACAGCATCTAAAACGTGCAGTAGCTGCTCAGTAAGTATTAGCTCTTTACTTGCTGTTATTGTTCTTCTTCATCTTGTTCTTGTTTACCTTCTCATTTTTGTTTTTATTATTAGATTACTATCCTTTTATGGCAGTGAGACAAGGGCATTTGACCTGAACTTGGCCACTCAGACTGTTTCTCCTGGCATGCTGAACGTTGTATGGTTTACATAGGACAGAAGATGTGGTTGGATTTTTTTTTTTAATTGCAAAATATAACAGCACTTAGGAAAGAGTGCATAAAACTATATGGTTGGTGGGTTAGTCGCTAAGCCATGTCTGACTCTTGTGACCCCATGGAGCCTGCTAGGTTCTTCTGTCATGGGATTTTCCAGGCAAGAATACTGGAGTAGGTTGCCATTTCCTTCTCCAGGGGAGCTTCCCGGCCCAGGAATCAAGCGCAGGTTTCCTGTCCTGGAATCCCATGAGAGAGGAGCCTCACAGTTGGCTGGCCTCAAAGCTCAGTGGGTAAAGAATCTGCCTGTGATGCAGAACTACATGTAAGGTTTACAGGTAGCTGAGTAGGTGCCCATGGAGCGGCACTGAGAAGGTTTCAGCCTCCTAAGGCTTCCTGTGTGTCCCTCCCCAGCTGAAACCTTCCCCCTCATCAGGGACCGCTTCATGGGTGTGTGGGCTGTGCGGCGGCGAAGGACTCCGTGCTCAGAAGTGTCCCAGGCTTGGTTTCATGCTTTGAGTTGCCGTCTTGAAATTCCTAATAAACTTTGACCAGTCATGCATGTTCATTTTGCACTGGGCCCTAAAAATCATGTATTCTGGTCCGATCTTCACTTCTTGAGGTAACCATTGTCCTGACTTTTATGAAGATAATTTTCCTGCTTTTCTTCTTTTTTAAAAAAAATTTTTATTTTATATTGAAATATAGTTGATCAATGATGTTGTGTTAGCTTAAGGTGTACCGCCAAGTGAGTTATACTTATTCATGTGTTGATTCTTATTCAAATTTCCTGCTTTTTTTTTTTTTAATATAATTTTTTTACCCTTGTGTGTATCTGGAGCTCTTCATCCCAGTGGTATTCTCTGACATACTCCTGCTACCAATCTACCAATCCTATGGTTCCTGTTTCATAGGCATCAGAGGTGCCCTATCTATCAGCTTTCAATATTCTCCCAATACATTTTATTTTGCTCAGGTTTGCCAGTGTCACTGTCTGTTGTTAATGATCAAAGAAACACAACTGGTACAGCCTGTTACTAAAAGACTCTTGATAGAGAAAGAGACAGTATATAATATTTTTCTTTGTTTTGTTTCTTTTGCCCGTACCCCTAAGTCTGATGGGTATTCTACAGATTTGAGATTTATTTAAGAAACATCTAACCTGACAAATTCTTGTTCTCTAGCAGAAGAAACTGAAACTTAAAGTTCTGAACGAAGTTACCTGTGTTTAGAAAAATATCTTCAAGACAAGCCATGAAGCCCAATGGACCTGCCAATGACACTTTTCTTTTCTGAAAAGTTGCTTCAGGTTGCTAATGGATCGCCACTTTTTGGAGAACTCCTCTCCATAACATATGGTTGCGGTAGGACTCCCAGTTGCTTAACCTCGGTGATTGGTTCAGCCATAGGCATGTGACCTAGAAACAACTGATAATAATCTTCCCTAGGAGTTTTCTGCTTGAACCATCAAAAGGTCCCTGGCCTTGGAGACCCTGGAATGATACAGGCTAGGGCTGTCACAGTGTGGGGAAAAATTCCTATTGCAGTAAAGACTGAAGCCAACACATAAAAGGCAGTAAGTAGAAGCCATGAGGTACCCAGAGGGTTGATAGTTGATGGTGGCATAAAAGCAGAGAAGTACTGGTTGCCAGGCTGCTCTGAGCCTCCTGGGGGACTGTGATGTCTTGAGGAACAGTTCAGTGCTCCATGCGCTTGGCTTTATTGCTGTCAAGACGGCTCCCTCGGTTTCCCTGTTTCCCTGTGTGTCCTAAGACAAACTTTCACCAACTTGCAATCTTGTTTCCTTCAACTTTGCTCCCCATGGAGCAGCCAAAGCAAACATAATAAAATTAATATTTTATAACTGCTCTCAGGCTATGGCTTCAAGTTCTTAGTGTCATTTGGGGTGGTTTATGATCTTGGCCCTTGCTTGCTTCTCCAGCCTTGTTCTCACCAGCTTCCCCCACCTCCGTCCCTTCTCTAACACGCTCTGCTCCCGAACCTCTCCCTCTCCCTCACCTCCCCCGGCCTTGCTGCCTCCTGCTCTTCGTTGAAGGTTTCATTTGAATGTCTCTTCCTCCAAAAGATTTTTCCTGAACCCCAAAGACTGGGGTTCACAATCATGCACTATAGAGCTCTTTTATTTTAAAATCTGTTTTACTGAAAGATAGTTGAACTGCAATGTATTAGCTTCTGGTATGTGTGTGTGCAAAGTCGCTTCAGCCGTGTCTGACTCTTTGAGACCCCGTGGACTATAGCTCCCCAGGCTCCTCTGTCCCTGGGATTCTCCAGGCAAGAACTGCAGTGTGTTGCCATTCACTTCTCCAGGGGATCTTCCCAACCCAAGGAATGAACCCAGGTCTCCTGCACTGCAAGCAGATTCTTTACCATCTGAGCCACCAGGAAAGCCCAAACTAATATATAATTATTCATTATATTATATATATTCTTTTTCATATTCTTTTCCTTTATGGTTTATCAAAGGATATTGAATATATGTAGTTCCTGTGCTATGCAGGAGGACCCTACTGTTTATCCATTCTGTATATAGTAGTTTGCATCTACTCATCCCCAACTGTCGGTTTGTCTCGCCCCACTGCCGCTTGGCATCCAGAAGTCTGTTTTCTATGTCTGTGAGTCTGTTTTGTAGATAAGTTCATTTGTGTCATAACTTAGGTTTCACACATAAGTGATGTTGTATGATACTTGTTTTTCTCTTTCTGACTTATCTCACTGAGTATGATAATCTCTAGTTGTATCTATGTTATTGCAAATGGCATTATTTCATTCTTTTTTATGGCTGAGTGATACTCCATTAGAAATATTTACACACATCTTCTTTATCCATCCATCTGTCAATGGACACTTGGGTTGTTTCTATGTCTTGGCTATTGTGAATAGTGCAGCTAAGAACGTGGGCGTGCAAATATCTCTTCAGATTTGGGTTTTGTCCAGATATATGTCCAGGAGCGGGATTGCCGGATCACATAGCAACTCTCTTTTTATTTTTTTGAGGAACCCGGATACTGTTCCCCATAGTGGCTACAGTTTTCATTCTCACCCAGAGTGTAGGAGGGATCTCTTTTTAGAGCTCTTTATTTTAAACTATAGAGTTTAGAGAACTGTGGAGTTCTCTATTTTAAATTGAATGATTCTTTAATCTGTCTGTTTCTGACTTGGCTGTATGTTCCTTAAGGGTGACAGGCACATGGCCGGTGCATAAATAAAAGTATGAGATTAGGAGAAACAATGGAATACTGTACTGTTGTAGCTAGAGCCCACGGCCGCGGCGCGGGTGAAGGGCGATCAGAAATTTGAGCTAGAGTCTCGGCCAAAATGTGGGCCAGGGCCCCAAACACTGGTTGAACAAGACTGCTAGGGACCATGAATTACTCCGGAAATGACCTCCTTAATCAGGTTTGCTTAAGACAGCCTGGCAAATCCATCCATTTTCTTCCCTTCCAGGGAAACTGAGTCTGTGAGCACTGGATTTGGGAGAAGCTTTCCTGAGCAGAAGTCATGAGGTCAAACTTTACGGTACCAATGAGCAGTAGGAAAGCACAGGAATCACAATTTCTTTGATCAAATTATTTTGATTTAAACTCCCCTTCATCAACTCTGCTAAAATCTCAGGCAATTTTTTACAATGTCATTCTGTGTTTAATGCTCATCATTAAATTGTTCATCAATTTAAATCAATAAGTTGGCAAAATAGTTGCAGGAACTGAGGTTTCCCTTGCTCTTCAGTACAGACAGAGACATAAAAGAAATGTTCAAGAATGTGTTTCTTTCTGGGTCTCAATTAAAGGTGGCCATTGGTAACAGTAAGGACTGGACTCAGGATTATCACAGGCATGTACCTAGCTACGTCACTTCACCATGGTAGACATCAAGAATCAACCACAGCTCTTTCCGCCTCAAGCTTGCAGTTGGCCTCCGAACCCTTCCCAACACAATGGTAACTTGTGCAGATCAGGGTGAAATCCATTTGTCATGCCTGGCCTAGGCACTGATCAGAGGCGTGACTCTTCAAAATTAAGTTGTTAAACAGCTATTAGGTGATGCCCTACTGTCCTACTGAGAGTATAAACCAGCAACTTGCAGGTTTGTGACTTATTCTTTCATTTTAAGAACACTGACAGGTTGCACTTAATTCAGAGCAAAGCAAACAGGGTAGCAGGGTTAAACCAGAATGCCTGGATTGTGATCCCATAAGAAGTTTCTCTCTCTTCTTCCAGCCACACAGGATATTCGATCCTTCTAATGCTGTTAGCTGTTGGCTTCCAACAACTGTGAAGAAGAGGAGGAAACCTGACACTTGAGTTGGATGGTGTTTGTACAGATGTAGCTAGCTTCTTCCTTAGCATATTTGGTTAGGAGGAACTCAAGGAGCTAGGAGCTGAATCTCAGGAATGTGCAGATAAAGTGACATTGACACAGACCTTCAGGAACATTTGCAAGACCCATTCTAACCCCACTTAGAGCAAGGTTCTTAATCTTTATTGGGCATGAACTCCGTTAGCAGTCTGGTTAAGCTTATAAATCCTTCTCAGAAGACTGTCTTTAAAGAAGACAGTAAAAGAAAACATATTAGTTTATAAAGGAATCTGATTATAATGAAATATAGTTATTGGAATATTTGTTTAAAAATCTGTGATGTAGGGACTTTACTGGCAGTGCAGTGGTTAAAACTTCACCTTCCAGTGCAAGGGGGTGCTGGTTCGATCCCTTGTCGGGGAACTCCCACTTGCCATGGTGTGGCCAAAAAATAAAAATAAAGAAGTTAAAAAAAATAAAATCTGTGACATAGTAATATACGTGTTTCTTGATTAAGCATTAAGATCTAACTGAAGGTCAAAGAGAAGTGAAGTGAAAGTCACTCAGTCTTGTCCAACTCTTTGTGACCCCATGAACCATACTGTCCATGGAATTCTCCAGGCCAGAATACTGGAGTGGGTTGCCTTTCCCTTCTTCAGGGGATCTTCCCAACCCAGGGATCAAACCAGGGTCCCCTGCATTGCAGGCAGATTCTTTACCAGCTGAGATATCAGGGAAGCCCTGAAGGTCAAACGCCTACTATAATTTTGTAGTAAAGGTTAGTGCAACTATCTGGGACAACCACAACCTTCTGTAGAGTATGTGTGATTCCTGCCAGTGATCACGTCACAAGTACTGATTGAATGATTCTACTGTGCTTTGTGAGCGCATTGAAAATAGAAAAGTTGCTTGATTTCAAAGAGGGATTATTAAAAATAAAGGTGGAATTTTTTTTCCTGCATCCAGCTAGTTCATGAACCCTCTGAATTATGTGCTGGGACCACAGTTACAGACCTTAGACTTAGGTGAACTTGGACATAGGGATCTCTGACTATCAAGCAGCATCTTATGGAAAAGAAAAGGGTCTTCTATGGATGGTTTTGCTTTGCTGTGAGACTACCACGCTCTTCTCTACTATCAGAGCTCTTCCCTTGAGGATGGAAGGCTGCTTACGCATGTTCTCTGGCATAGAAACTGCGCACCTATCGTAGACATGAAAAAATGGGAGCCTAAGAAGGATAAGCAACCTGACCTACAGAAGTAAACAGTGAGAAAGGACATCAAACACCACAGTCTCTGATTTCTAGAGTTGGGAGAAAGTTCTGTTACTTATATTCATTTTCTATCTCTGGTAAGTTGAAGGGTTAGGAAGGTCAGACACTCTCTCTAAATCTGACTTGAACCAGAGGTCTAGGAAAGCAATTTCAAGTAGAATCAGGGACTCCTCGTCTAAGGATGTTGATTTGATACAGCAGGTTACTTAGAACTTCTCTGCCGGGGAGACACGAAAGAACTCGATGTCCTGGTACTGGTGGGAAATCTTGAACGTAATGTCACTGAAGCACTGTTAGTGCTACCTACTCCTGTTTTGTGGTTGGTTTTACATTGGATCAAATGAAATCTAATGATGTTTTGGTGGAAGTGGGAGATGGGTAAGAGGAACTATTTTCGAAAATACTGCCTTTAGGTATGCTAGCCTCTGACACAACTTAACTTTTCTTACTAAAGTATGGTTGATTTGGGCTTCCCCGGTAGCTCAGCTGGTTGAGAATATGCATTCAATGGAGGAGACCCTGGTTTGATTCCTGGGTTGGGAAGATCCCCTGGAGAAGGGGAAGGCTACCCACTCCAGTAGTCTGGCCTGGAGAATTTCATGGACTGTATGATCCATGGGGTCGCAGAGAGTCGGACACGACTCACTTTCACTTTCACTTCATGGTTGATTGACAGCAACGTCGCACTAGCCTCAGATGCAGCGCACAGTGACTCACTTATCAATATGTTCTTTTTCAGACTCTTTTCCCTTATAGGTTGTTATAAAATATTGAGTATAGTCCTTTGTGCTATACAGTAGGTCCTTGTTTGTTTGTTTTTGTTTGTTTGTTTGGGCCACGCCGTTCCGCTTGTGGGATCCTAGTTCCCTGACCAGGGATTGAACCTGTCCCCCGACCAGTGGAAGCTGAGTCCCAAGCACTGGACCTGACTGCCAGGTAAGTTCCCAGTAAAAGCCTTTGTTATCTATTTTGTACAGTGGAGCACATATACATTAAATTATACAACATTATAGTTTAAATTCACATTAGAACTTAGATTATGCTCTCTATGATAGCATTAAAGTTGATTAACAATTTATTTTAATGACAATATCTCTTCTTTATTTATTTGTAAGTGATCACTAAAGGACTCCGCAGAATTAATTAACACTAGAAAAATAATCCTGAGAGAAAAATCAAATTAACCACCCTCTTCCAACAACGTGGAAGCCAGCAAACAAGTCGATGCCTCCTAGTACAAAGGCTCACTCTGGTTCTCTCGTTTGGGTGTTATTTATGGTAACAAGTACAAAAATTGAGCTTCTGGGGCATCTCGGTCTCCCTGAATTTAGGTGAGTGTCCAGAATGCAGGTAGCATTCTAGGTAGTGATAATGGTAAAGAATCCACCTGCCAATGCTGGGGACGCAAGAGACGCAGGTTTGATCCCTGGGTCAGGAAGATCCCCCGGAGGACACGGCAACCCACTCCAGGATTCTTGACTGGGAAATCCCATGGACAGAGGAGCCTGGCGGGCTAGGGCTACAGTCCAGGGGTCACAAAGAGTCAGACAGGGCTGAGCAAAGGAAGAAGCACCAGAATGCAGGAATGTGGAAGTGAAAGATATGAACAAAGAAGACTCTGTGGCTCTTCTCTGAAGAACTTTGTCCTTCTATTCAAATACTTATTCCCCACAATTAAAAAAAAAAAAAGAAAAAACCTCAAGTAAGTAATACATGCTTCGGTTAAAATGCAAATACTACAGAAGTGAACCTAATAAATCGTGAAAGTCCCTCTTCCTCCAGTCCTATACCCTTTCCCAGAAGTTGAGTATCTTTCCAGAATTTTTTTCTGTGTGTTTGTATATGCATATATATGTACAGAAAATAAATAAATACAAGTGACGTATCTATTTCTTTACAAAACTGGGAACATACTTTACCTATTTTTCTATGACTTACTTTTTTACCATTTCTTAAATAGCTGTTTACATATATAAATATATCTTGTTCCTTTTAATGACTATGTACTATTCCACAATATAGATGGTTGCACCATACATGTTTAACCATTGCCCTGTGCCTGGGCATTCTGGTTATTCACAGGTTGGATTTTTATTGGTTGGTTTTGCCACTATTGCGAGTTAGAAACAATACTCCAATCTGATATCTTCTTTAAGCCCCCAAAACCCTCAGTTTGATTTTTCTCTCTTCCTGCAGGGACAAGAGTGGGAATGAGGAGAATAGGAAAAAGAGAGGTTGCAATTCTTTTCTTCCCCCATCACCTCCTTCCCAACTCCCAACAAGCCTGTGTGTATAGTCGCTCAGTCGTGTCAGCCTCTTTGTGACCCTGTGGACTGTAGCCCACCAGGCTCCTCTGTCCATGGGATTCTCCAGGCAAGACTACTGGAGTGGGTTGCCATTTCCTTCTCCAGGGGATCTTCCCGACCCAAGGAACGAACCTGGGTCTCCCGCATTGCAGGCAGATGCTTTACCCTCTGAGCCACCAGGGAAGCCACACCTACTTCAATACAAAGAAAGAGCTCCCTCTGCTGGGAATGCTCTTCTCTTTCTCCCTCTCACTTCATCCTGCAAGTGAGTAACTTCATCCTGCCAGTCACACCTCCTGTTTTATTTCCCCAAGGCCCTGTCCTACCACCCAGAGAGAAGAAGGGCCCCTCTTCCGTGCTTTCACGGCTTTCTCTGCATCTCATTCACTTTGAAGTTTCCTGACTGTGCGCCGGCCCCGAGGGGACAGAAGGCGCTCACCATGCCCACCGTGTACCCGCAGCCCCTAGTGACGCAGCTGGTATGTGACACGGGCCCCCTGCCACAGCTGGTTCCCGGAACTGAAGGGCTTTCAGGTGAGTAGTCCTGACACAGAACACACTTCTAGTTACCTTTCCATCTGTGTTGAAGCTAACAACACTAGATTATGAATCATCTGGATAGCATCTGAGCATGGAACGAAATGTACGGACCTGAAGAGTGTGGCAGAGGTTAAAACAACATGAAATCTCACCACATTCATCAGTTCTTTCTCTGGCCTACCCCCACACTCATCACATCCATGGGAATCACTTTGATCTAGGCAGTAGGCTCCAGCACACTGAAGAAGAACAAGACCTGTTCTGCAGGTTCTATTTTTAATGTTGATGAAAACTGTTTACCGTGCCCCGCCTATCTCTCAGGCAGGTGGCTCTGATACAACTGGTTGGGTTATGCCCTTTCCCTGACTGCCAACCCGCCCATCCCGGTGCCTCCACGAGGGCTGGTGGGAGCTGACCGGCTCCCCAGGGCCTGCACACTCCCTCCTGTAAGACAGGGAGGGCCGCCCAGGGGAGCCTGCTGGAGTAGAAGAGGAAGGAAAATAAGGAGGACAGAAGGGCTGGCGAGGAAGTCCACCTGAAGCAGCTGGTGGGTCAGACTCCAGCGCTGAGGCCAACATTTTGAATCCTGAAATTCTAGACTGCACGTTTTCTTGGGGATGAGCTAGTTAGAAATAGAGCCAGAAAAGGCTCGGGGGAAATGGAGCCCATGGTATGTAAAGCCCAGGACATGCTAATTCCACCGTTTCACCAGATGGTTGCTCCCTAACTTGACCCGTATAAAAATTCTGGAGTGAACTGGCAATAGGCCACGTTTTCTCACTCCATCTTCCACGGCTGGCCAGTAGACTCTGATATCTACACAGGGGCCCCGACGGTGAGGGAGCAGGATGAGGGCCACGTGGAGGAGATGGAGATGGAGTGGTATGAGTGAATCTTCCTCCCATCTGTCATTCCTCAGAGAAGCAAACTGACGCCCGGAAAGGTGCAGGGTAAGACAAGTCCCAGTGCTGAGAGCCAGCAGAGGACAGGTTCCCTCCAGGCTGGTCTCTGCACTTTGCCATGCCTTGCATTTTGGAGTAGGTAGAAGAGGTATCTGCCACACACCTCATATAACCCATGTCTAAGAGAGGGATGGGTGTACTACGGCTGAAATGCCTCCTCCACCTGACTCGCCAGTTCCTCATCAAGATCAGACTTCGCTGCTGTTGGTGGTGGTGTTTGGGTTCGTCTTTGGTTGCAGTGGGTCTCTGCGGTTGACAGCAGGCTTTCTCCAGCTGTGGTGAGTGGAGGCTACTCTCGAGTTGCGGTGCTCAGGCTCCCACGGCAGCGGCTTCTCTTGCTGCAGGACACAGGCTCTAGGGCATGGGTTCGGCAGCTGTGGCCGACAGGCTTAGTTACCCGCCGGCATGCGGGGTCTTAGTTCTGGACTGGGAGTCGAACCCACGTGTCCTACTTTGGAAAGCAGATTCTTAAGCCCTAGACGGCCAGGAGAGTTCCCATCTACACCAGTTTTAGTCTTTGATCTCTAACATTTTCATTTTTTATAGATGCAAATGCCCCTTGGAGAGACCACACACTGGTAATAATAAGTTCATTAGAGCTTTTCTGTAGAGCAGTTGAGTAAAAGTCATGAGCTAATAAGGAAGAGAGAGACTGAGAGAGATTGTGCATGTGTGTTAAGGTTTCCAACCATCTGGAGAAAATATGGTGTCGAAAGAGAAGAGATGCCTCTGGGTTTACTTTTTGCCTACAGATCGGGCTGATATCAGGGACTTTTCCCTTAGGCCTGTTCCTGGTCACTCTGGCCACAGAGTGAGATGTGGAGTCGTCATAGTTCATATCCTGGACTGACTGATCCCACAACCATAAACTCCCATTGACCCAGATTCTTCTCGGCAGCCCGCAGGAAGATGAATCTACGGTGATCAGCAGATTAATTCTTTAAAGTGGAAGACTGCCAGCAAGATGTGTCAGCAGCTCTCCTTGGCAGCAGAAGGTGGGAGAGCCTGCCTTTTGGGCAAGGTGAGTCCTGGGTCAGTCAATCATTTCTGGGTTCCTGAAGTCAACGGCTTGTTCCCATGCATTAAGTAAGGAGTCTCCCTTCCCCCATCACACATGGATTGCCAAGGTCATTCCCTTGCTACAAAAGCAGGGGTGCCTCTGAAAATCCTGACAAGTGCCCCTGTCCTGGTGGCTCTGCCTTTAGCAGTTATTTTAGGGTTCCTTCTGAACCTTGCTAACCCTTCACATTTCTTCTAAGTTGGAGGAGCCCAGAGTGAAAATTAAGAGATGTGGTATTCCAGCAGCTGAGCATGCTGGGAGACTGTTTAATGCCCCCTCTTTCTCTTTGTGTCCCTTGTGAGGATGAATAAAAGAAAGTGAAGCCTCCAACGCTCTTTGAGGTCCTTGGGGAGAGGGATTACGGATGGCCAGATTCTGTGGTTTATACATGGTATTTAATAATACCATGAACAGTTAGACTTTCCCCTCCCAGACAGAACTGGATGACATGCACTCCCAGAGGTTTTCTCTGCAATAGAATTTCCTGAAAGTCAACAAAAGTGGAGAGTATCACAGTCTCCCAATAATGATTGACCCCAGGCAAGGTTCTGCTCAACCTTAGGAAGGGGCTGCATTTCCCCTGGGACAGGCAGAACTCTCCTTCTCTCTGGGGCATCTCAGAGATGGAGTGGTAATGGGAAACACAAGAGCAAGTCTGACTACTGAGATGTAATAAGCCCTGACATTTCTATGCCTAATCCTCATATATATGCCATTATGGTGATTTTTTTCAAGACAGACCTCTAAAACCAGGCCTTCTTCTGTACATGAAGGTGGGCAGAAAGCAAAGGGAGAAAGGAGGGACTATCATCATTATAAAAATAAGAGCAATCAGGCATAATGCCAACAAAACTTCTGGAAAAACCAGCCCTGATTTCTGTTTGAAATTCTCCCTTTGAATTATCGGCCAGACTCCAGTGAAATCCTAAACTAAGTTCTTTAGAATACTTGAAATACAAAAATCTATGTAAAAAAGCAAACATTTTAGAAATAGATACACAAAAAGACCTCATGAAAAGCTGGGAGACAGAGAAGGTTTGGTAAATCAACCCTTTCTAAACTATTTCAGCCTGCCTGGATCTAGACAAGGGAGGAATTTAGAACCCAGCTGCCTGGCTTCTCTCTGTGGCTGCTCAGACATTCTTCAGTGGCTTTGGTGGTTAAAAAAAAAAAAATAAAAAGAAAGAAAAAAGAAAAACCCTCATAACTTGCTTTAGAAAGACAAGCGGCTCCCATTCATGACTGTTAGAAATCACAGAAAGCAGGCTGAATTTATACCAATCGCATCAATGAAAGATCGCATGTCTCATGTCTCTGTACCATCTGCCCTCCAATACAATGAGGAATTTTATGCTGTTTTTGCATGGTGTGGGTCTTTAAAACAAAGTGATAAATTAAAGTGGCCTTAGTAATGCACCAAAAATGTTAAGCTGTTTTAAGGCAAATAGAAAATGTGGTCTTCTCGTACAAGGAAGGAGTCAGCAGACGGCAAGGTTTGGAGTTGGCCCTCAAATGAATTCAAGAGAATATCAGCCCATTGGTCCATCTGGTATTGAACTTCAGAAATTGCCCTGTGCCCAGTATTGTGCATGGGCATGCGGATTATTTCAGAGAGATTACTTTGGGGGTTTCTGAGTCCCCAGTTAGTAGAGAAGTTCTTAAGAGAGAATTTGTTTTCATATAATACAAGTTCACATCCCATCTTCTACAGTTCTCCTAGGCTACTCAAAATGGCCTATTTTCGGTCACTGGAGCCACCCACCCCTTCTCGCCTGTGTCCTCTAAGTCCAGGCCTTATCTCTCCACATTTCACTTAATTAAATCCTACATCTCACACATCCTTCAAGGTCTAACATAAACCCCCTGCTTTTCCTTAATGATTTCAGCCTGTGATGGGGGCTCAGTCTTCTCCTCTCCTATTGTACTTAAGGTGGACCACACCGAGATGTTTTGATGAGCTGTGTAGAGAAAGGGGACGTCCCAGGAGCAGCATGGACAAAAGGCAGATTGAGTGCACCCCAATGATGCTGGGGGATGGGGGGAGTGGGAGAGAGCAGGGGAGCTGGGAGGAGGAAGAAGGTGGGTCCAAGTTCAAATCCAGGTCCCTCTACTCCCGAGTTCAGTGATACTGGGCAAACCATGTCTGGGAGTCTTGTTCCTCCAGTCTGAAAGATCTCCCTCAAAAGCTTCTGTGAGTGATTGTCAGTAGCATCTGTAAAACAAATGAATGAATTTATGCTAAAGCCATCTAACCTAAACCAAAGTGGCTCACGGGGATGAGGAGGCCATGAGTACGGCAGTTTGGGGAAGGCTTTCTGAATTAGGTCTCCCCAGTGATCCCACCCACAGGTCCAAGTTCTTTTTAGTGGCTGTTGCCCTGTATCAGTTTAGTCTTAGAGAAGTGAATGCATGTGCAGTTGTCTGACCCCTCACATACTCTGTGAGTATGTAGAATTTTCATGTACTGTTGTGTCCCAGGGGCTGAATCCAGTGCCTCAATAAACTCCCATGGGAGAAATGAAGAAGTTTACCCTTGATGCCCTGGTAGCATTTTCAAAAGTGCTTTAGAAAGGGTGTCCTGGCGATGGTGTGCCGCACGCATTAGAGAGAGCGGGGCTCAGAAGCAGAGCTTTGACAGCTTCTTGAGAAAGGACTTGAGAAATTTGTTGTGGGCACATTTTGTTTTGCCAGTGAGGATAGCCCACTTCTCAATCCCAGCAACAGTTTCTGTACTGAGCATCACCACTGAAGAGCTTCCAGGGGAACACTGCGTTCAGCAGGAACAGGCTTTAACCTGTTTGATTCAATATAATGTTTCTTAATACCAAGATTTATTGAGTGCTAAGTATGTGCTGGGGATTCCCAGGTGATGCAGTGGTAAAGAATCCACCTGCCAATGCAGGAGATGCAAGAGACTCGAGTTCCATTTCTGGGTTGGGAGGATCCCCTGGAGAAGGAAATGGCAACTCATTCCAGTATTCTTGCCTGGAGAATTCCATGGACAGAGGAGGCTGGTGGGCTACAGTCCAGGGGGTCGCAAAGAGTCAGCCACGACTGAGCATGCCTTGCCACACCAAGTATGTGCTAGAGTCTGTCCTAAGAACTCCACATGTTGTCTTAGTCAGTGTTTTCCAGAGAAACTTAAACTGTTGCAGGAAGGGAGATCCTTTCCGGGGCTTGAAAGGAGGTTCTTGTCTAACATTTTGAAATGAATTGTCCAAGGAGACACATAGGCTGACAAAGCAAGAGACTTTATAGGGAAGGGGCACCTGGGCAGAGAGCAGGAGGGTGAGGGGACCCAGGATGACTGCTCTCCCTCATGGCTCACAGTCTTGGGTTTCACGGCGATGGGATTAGTTTCCAGCTTGTCTTTGGCCAATCTGTCTTACTCAGGGTTCTTCCTGGTGGCACACGCGTTGCCCAGCCAAGATGGATGCCAGTGAGAAGGATTCTGGGAAGCTGTAAGACACGTGCTGCCTCCTTTTGACATTTCCCAAATTCTTCTGGCTGGTGGTGACTTGTTAGTTCTGTGGTCCTTCAGGACCTCATGTTGCAAAATAACTCACACGTATAGTTATTATGATGCCTGGCCAAGGTAGCTGGTTTCAGTCAATGTGTTTCTCCTAACAAAACAATAAGAGATTTACATACATGTGTGTAAAAAGATTTATTAAAAGGAGTTCAATAATGTGATTATGCAGGGTCAGAAATCCTAAGAACTGCAGTTGGTAAGTTGGAGGTCCAGAAAACAACATGAAGTGCTAGCCCCTCAGTCGTGCCCAACTTTTTGTGGCCCCATGGACTGCAGTAGGACAGGCTTCTCTGTTCATGGAATTTTCCAGGCAAGAATACTGGAGTGGGTTGCCATTCCCTTCTCCAGGGGATCTTCCCAACCCAGGTATTACATCCAAGTCTCCTGCACTGCAAGCGGATTCTTTACCTTCTGAGCTACTAGGGAATAGCTACGGGTATGGTTCTAGTTCAAGTTCACATCTTAAGGCAGGAGGTGTAGTCCTAACTTGAAAACAGGTAGAGAAAGAGAGAGAGGGAGAATTCTTCCTTCTTCAGCCATTCTGTTCTATTCAGGCCTTCAATGGATCCGATGAGGCCCACCCACAATGGGGAAGAAAATCTGCTTTACTCAGATACTTTACTCAGATACTCAGATATTTTGAACTTTGTTCAAACTCACATCCACTGATTCAAAGGCTAATTTCACCCAGTAATAACCTCAAAGACACACCCAGAAGAACGTTTAATCTTATGTCTGGGCACCCCATGGCCCAGTCAAGTTAGCACATAAAATTAAACACCGTGTATGTGTTAATTCAATTAATCTTCATTACAATTGTGTAGATAGGTAACATTAGTATCCTCTTTACTTGGTGAGCCAGGATTTCTTGGCCAGTCCACCCTCACGGCCAGTAAGTCTACAGCTGGTATAGCTGTATAGTATAGCTACACGGCTCCACCCTGTCGTCAAAACCCATCCGGGGGCTTCCCTTCACATGTTCAAGGGATGCTTATTTTATTTTGTTGAATAAGATACTTTAGAAACATCAAATAAAAATTTTAAAAATAGCTTATTATTTTTATGTGTTACTTCTGGTCCTTATTCACTTTTACATATAACTTCACACAGGGTCCCAGTTTGCCACAGTTCTACATGTAGACTTAGAAGTTATGTTGGCATAAAGACTGGCCCTGGTTAGTCATTCAGTAACAATAAAAATGGTAATAATCATAACATGAAATTATGATTGCCAATTAAGTTTATTAAGTAATCTTTATCTAATGAACGTTTAATGTATGTCATTTTCGTGGGTTGTGGTTTACTTTCCTGAACATGACCAAAAAAAATGACCCTCCAGTGGCCTCCCTTATCACACCTCAAACCAGAGCAGATTTCGGAAATTAGTGTTGTCAAACTGAAGATGAGTTGGCTTGCCCAACACGCAGCGGAGCCAGTTTGCTGACGCTAGGTTGTAGGGAAAGAAAGTTCAGAATTTATTGCAGGGTGCCAAGCAAGAAGAGTGGGCAGCTCAGCTGTTGCTCAAAAGACCCAAACTGCCCGAAGGCTTTCAAGGAAGGATTTTTAAAGTCAGCACTAGGAGAGTCACAGGCTGATTAGCTTATGGACATTTTTCTGATTGGTTGGTGGTGCGATAAGGGTGATTTTTCAGGAAACTTAATCATCAACCTTCTCATTCTAACCAGTATGGGATCTATGTATGTGCTTGTGGTCACCACATAGTCACCATCCTCCATCTGGTGGAGGTCTTAATTTCTGCAGAACAGCTCAAAGATAGGCATCAGATTGTTATGCATATCCCTTCAGGAGGAACTCGGAGTCAGATGACTTCGCTGCTCTAATCGTTAACTCTGGAAGTCAGGAGAAGTCAAAAGGGGGCTGGAAGGGAGTTGTGCCTGGAAGGGCCCCCAGGGTCTTGCTCAGCTTCAATCCCCCTTTATCTTTGATACTCATCAGTCCTGAGGGGAATAGGGGCAGGAGAAAAAGGGAATAAAGTTTTGAAGGAGAGGTTAACTATAAACTCATTAGGAGAACTCGGTTCCAGGAAGACTCGGTTTAAATAGGATTTTCAATCTGCTACTGATTTCTGCCGAGTTGTTCACTTGCTAAACTGAGTCCGTCTCTTTGCAGCCCCATGGATTATAACATGTCAGGCTTCCCTGTCCTTCACTATCTCCGAGTTCGTTCAGACTCACACCCACTGAGTCAGTGATAGCATACAACTATCCCATCTTCAGCTGCCCCCTTTTCTTCCTGCCCTCAATCTTTCCCAGAATTAGGGTCTTTTCCAACAAGTTGGCTTTTTGCAACAGGTGGCCAAATACCAGAGCTTCAGCTTCAGCATCAGTCCTTCCAGTTAATATTCAGGGTTGATTTCCATTGGGATTTCCCTCAGGATCTTTCCTCCAAGATTAAAAGCTGTTTAGTGATAGACCGAAGAACAGAACCTAGGCTTCCTGATTCTTTCTAATTCAGGGAAGCTTTTGTCCCAAATGAGCCAGCTTCCTGAAGCTTTCTTACTAAGATTTTATCACATGCATTTTCCTACTTTGCTTTGGGTCCATGGGCTCACGGCTATAGGAACATAAATGTAGTAACTGTGTCAGGAGTTACAAAAACACGGTGAACCTCCCCCGTTCTACTTGCTCCTCACCCCTGGCAGGCATTATTAATGGGTCAGAGCGTGGTCTTCCCTGAGTTCAGCCTTAGTTCACATCCTTCCCAACACATTGCTCCAGGCAGTCATTACAGAGAGTTGGTTCTGAGCATGAGCCTCCTTGCTCTCCCTGGATGGAACAGTGACAGCAAACTTGATCCTACTTTTCCTTCCTTTAGTATTTGGCCTTGGTCCTATGATTGTGGCTCCAATACTGCATTACTATTTTCTTCTATAAAAAAATTTTTTTTAAATTATGAAAGTATGATAACACATTTACAGGAGACTTGGAAAATACAGAACAAAGTTACATATAGTTCCACTGCATATTACATTTGTTCTTTTAAGTATATGAATTAAGATTTTTAGTTGGAGTTTTAATTTCAAACTCTCAAAAATTAATAGAATGAATAGACAGAGAGGTAGAAGGATATAGGAGACCCTAAAAGCACTGTGAACCAACTCAACATAATTAAGATGTATACAATTTTCACACAACAGCAAGGTACAAATTCTGTTCAAGTTCCCATAGACTATAAACCTGGAACATATTCAGGGACATAAAGCAAGGTATAAACATTTCATGGCCTAAAGGTATTGAAATCATACAGAGTCTGTTCTCTTATCACTGTGGAATTATGTTAGAAATCAGTATCAAAACATATTTGAAAATAACCCACATATTTTCAAGTGCAGCATTGCGCTGCTTTCTCCTTCTGCTTGAGAGAACCTATTCTGAAAACAGTTACTCAGCTTGGAAGCTACTTTTCTTCCCAAATAGGTTCCCAAAACACTAGACCTGGGGGAATCACACTGAACCTATTTATTTTTCATGCTTAGAACTCCCTACATGATTGGCTGAAGCTTACACAGCTGTGTTCATGAGGGAACAGCAACTAATCCCAGGCTAGCTGACTCTATGTCCAGTGCTCTTTTCACCACGCTGCCCATCCGACTCTGGGCTTTATCAGACAGAACAGCAAAAATGTTCCTAGGACCTGACACGTGTAAACACTCCTCCACCACCCCGGCCATGGCAGCTTGCCAAGACAGGAATGAAGCCAAATTTAGTGGGTCCTTCAGCCCGATGACCCCGGTGGAAACAACCTCCTGATATAGAACAGGCAGAGCCAGAGAAAAATGTGCTGTCCTGCAAAGAACAAAGCCTGGAATGATTCATCCTCCTCATCCCGGTGATTTATCGCTGGACACGGTCATCCATACGTGGCTGTCAGCAGCTTTGCAGGAGTTCTAATCTGGATGTTCGTCCTGAACACACAATTCCCTCCTTACTTCCTCCGGGTTCCCAAACATTCAGAAGTTTCCTGGGCATGCTTTCCTGCCTGTCCTCTTGGTGTATAGCCAAATAGTCTGGGGGCCTTGGGTAACTCTTTTAGCTTCTCTAGACCTCAGCTTTCTCATCCTTAAAAATCAGGAACCGAAAGAGCTGGTCTCAAAGATCCCTCCTAGACCTAAAATCCTATGACAAGACACAGTTAGGAAACCCTTTTAAATAAACAACGTATTTGGATTTCCTGTATCTTACAGCTTGACTGTTTACCTATGCACCTATGGGACCCTGCGGGGAGGATGGGGCAAGGCCTTGTGGGAGGTGTGGCCTCTGGGGCGGGACCCACCGCCTTCCCAATCCACTGAGGTCCTCTCTCCCACTTTGCCACGGAGACTGCTTCCGCTCAGGTCACTCATGATTTATTCACGGCCGCATTCACATACTTTATAAAGTAAAAGAAAATTACACAAACACTATGAATGTATTCTTTCAAAAAGTCAACAAAGCATCGTATGTATATATACGAAGTCACGTACGTATGTAAACATTTACAAATATGCCATTTTTTTTAGGGGGACTTATTCTGGATGTTTTAGCTTAGTTTTATTTTTACAGAAGTGGGATCAAATGGAGCATATACCTTTGTAATATGCTTTTTGACTTTAAGATGTCCTAGAGCTCTTAACCATGTCAACCTGTGTAGTCTTTCTTTTTATAACTGCTGCAGAGGGTCCCTATACCATGTTTTAGCTACTTCTTTTTGCTAAGGACAAGAGTCTGGTGGCTCAGTCAGTAAAGAGTCTGCCTGCAATGCGGGAGACCCAGGTTCAATCCCAGGGCTGGGAAGATCCCGTGGAGAAGGCAATGGCAACCCACTCCAGTGCTCTTGCCTGGAAAATCTCATGGACAGAGGAGCCTGGGGGTCTACATCCACGGGGTGACAAAGAGTTGGACACGACTGAGAAATTAGTAAGTTTCACTTTCTCCATTGATGATATTTGGTTTGCTTCTAGGATTCTGCTGTCTCAAAAAAAAAATTGAAATAAACTAGTATTATTGTCTACACATTTGACCATTTCTCTAAGATAGGCAGAAGAAAAACTGTTGAGTTTATAGAAATGCACATTTTAAATTTTGAAGAATTCAGCTAACTGATTCTTCAATATGGTAGTGCCAATGGGAATATCCATCCCCCCATATTTTTATTGATCTTCCATTGCGTTCTCTTTATTACAGCAAAGTTGAGCACATTTACAAGTTTTTGGCCATGTATATTTCTTTCATGAATTGACTATTTATACCCTTTGCTTATTTTTCAGTTAGGTTGCTTTTCTGTATTATCAGCTTATAGAAGTGTTAAAAGTTTTTTCAAAAAATGAACTCAAGCACTCATTATCAAATTTCAACTCATGGTCAATGTATTTTCTCATCCCCATGCTATTATTTTGAAGCAAATCCCCAACATCATACCATTTCATTTGTTAACATTTTAGCTAATAAATCTAAAAAGAAAAATCAAAGCTCTTAAAAATATCCATCATATATAATAAGAAAAATAATTCCCTAATGGCATCAATTATTCAGGGTTTATAGTTCCCCCATTAGCTCTTTTATTTTTAAAAAATAATTACCTCAATGTCATCAAATATCTAGTAAGTATTTAAATTTCCTCAATTGTCTCATAAATCTTTTTTTAACAATCTCTTTGAATCCAGATCCAAAGAATGTCTATGAATTTTAATTGGTTAATATGCCTTTTAAGTCTCTTATAATTAATAGGTTGTTTCTCTCATTTGTTGAAGAATTCTGGCTATTTTTTCCTATGAAGTTTCCCACAGCCTGGATTTTGCTGACTGCCTCTGATGATACTACTTAACACATTCCTGTGTCCTGTATAGTCCTTGGATGCTTGCAGTTAGATCTAAGGCTTGATCAGCTTGCTGTTTTGACAAGAATGCTTAATAGATGTGTTACGTATTTCCAACAAGACCACATAATCCTGGCTGTCTCTTTGTGAGGTAAGCAGTCATTCACGGTTGTGTTGGTCTGGGTACACTCAGGGAAACAAAATCCACACAGTAATTCAAATAGGGGACGTTTAATAGAAAGAATTATTAATTCTGATAGGAAAGTAACTATGAAGATATAAAGAGACCCCTACTGGGTATCCTTTAAGAGAGGGCCCTCAGGGCAAAATAAGCTTGGCAAGAGGGGCTCCCTCAAGGCTGGGGCTGCAACTCAGCTGGAGAAGGCATGGCTGGGCACAGAGGTTGGAGGTTAAGTTCACAGGGATGCTCGGCCAGAGTTCAGCCGCCAGGTGAGCAAGAAAGAAAGGGATATGGATGCAGGCGAGCTGAAGCTGGTGAGCACCGCTCTGGGGAGAAGGCCTGGTGTGTGGCGCTCACGTTGGAAGTATGGTGGGAAGCAGCATTTTGGGGTACCGGCCAGCTGATCCTGGAGAACAGGATATAGGAGGAGGTGGGGTTCCACGGCAAGTGTGAGGCCTGGAGGACACATCCACAGCACAAGGGCTGGGGTGAGTCGGTCACGGGCGGGGGGCCTCGGGTCTCTGAGAACTCTGCAGCCTGCAGAGTCTGGGCACGTGGCTGAGGTGGGCCACGCTGCTGACCGGCCCGGCAGCCAGCCCGAGGGAAACGAGGAGGAGAAAGATCAGTACACCAGGCCCGAGAAGCCCCTTTGTCCTGCGGTGTCCGTCCAGCACCCTCTACTGGTAAAGACTCACATCGCGCTCTTTGTGAAACAGTCCTGTCTGTTATCACAGGGCAGGTGCTGGAGGGGGATCCCGGCTGGGGGAAGGAATAGATTGATGAGGGACACAACGTTCAGTGGCGAGGCTCAGGATTTCGTCCATGGCTGCGGTTCTAGCCACCCTCAGATAGTAGCTGGACTCATTGGTCCTAGAGGGAGGATCTTCCCACGTCTCTTCACCTGCCCTGAGACACAGCGTGTACCAGAGCATGGCTCTTTCCCCACAGCCCCCATTTTTCCTCTTCTCGAATAATCTAGGTCCCTAGAGTCACAGCACTCTTTGCTCACTCATCGGGTCTAATCTGAACTGTTTCTGTTTTGGCCTTCGTGCATTTCCTTTTCTCTGGTCTAATGCCTGATTCCAGGACAAAGCTACTTTCTCATCACCTCCTGAATCTTGACTCTGCCCGTAAATCCTCTGAACAGAATGTTTGGGAAGTGGAACTTCTCATTCACACCTTGTGCAATCCTCACCTTGTGAAATGCATGTCATTGTCCTGGTTTTACAGATGGGGCACCTGAGGCTTAGAAAGGTGAGGCAAGTGCTTCCAGATACTTCCAGAACAAGTTCCAATTGGCAATGGGCGGAGGTGGGATTAGAACCTGAGTCTGCTTAACTCTGACTCAGGAGAGCTTGCCACCCCCTGGGGGCACTCGCAGCTTCCTGCTTATTTCTCTTCTGGTAACTTCAGACTCACTTGTAGCCTGGCTTCTCACCAATTCTGCTTTCTTCTGAATTTCCGGGTCATTTAAAGTGTTCTCCGAGAGTGTCATACTGAGTGAAGTGAGTCAGTCAGAGACAGAGAAACATCCTATGCCATCCCTTATATGTGGAATCTGAAAAGAAATGATACAAATAAACTTACAAAACAGCAGGAGAGCCACAGACTTAGAAAACGAACTTATGGTTACCGGCAGGGGGGAGGGGATACTTAGAGAGCTTGGGATGGTCATGCACCCACGACTATGTTTAAAATCGATAACAAGCGAGGACGTACTGTATGGCACATGGAACTCTGCTCAATGTTACGTCGTCGCCTGAGTGGAAGGGGGTTTGGGGGAGAATGGATACGGCTGAGTCCCTTTGCTGGTCATATGAAACTATCACAGAATTGTTAACTCGCTGGACACCAGTACAAAATTTAAAAAGTTAAAGAAAAAAAAAGAACATGATCTCCCAGAATCATCACTGAAAAACTCTCTTCTAGGATCACCTCCTCCAAGATCCGATTCAGATCTTGATTACTTTTTAAATGAATTATTTTTTATCTGTGGCTGTGCTGGATCTTTGCGGCTGCGCTGGTTTTTCTCCAGTTGCGGCGAGCCCAGGCTGCTGTCTAGTCGCGACTGCCCCCCTTGCTGAGGGGTCAGGCTCTCGGGTACACGGGCTTCAGCAGCTGTGGGTCCTGGGCTCCAGGGCACCGGCTCAGCATTTGTGGCCCATGGGCTTAGTCGCTCTGTGGCATGTGGCATCTTCCCAGACCAGGGATTGAACCTGAGTCTCCTGCGCTGGCAGGCGGATTCTTCATCACTGAGCCTCCTGGGAAGCCCCAGGTCTTTATTTTTTTACCTGGGGTTTCTTCTCTAACAGTTGCCTCATAACATCTCTTTGCATGTAGCTCCGTGCAATTTAATCGCAGTTTATTTTCTCCGGTCTCAGGTTGATGAGACAGATACCTAAACCCTCTCTAATTGCGAAGATGCTGTTTTTACCTCCTCCATCACCCTGTCCCCAACAGATACACACACGGACGGAAGGGAGGGCGGCTAGAGGTGAGAGTTTCTCTTCCTAGAGGCAGTTGCACTCTTCGAGGGACTGTAAAGCCAGAAATAAACAGTCTGGAGCCCGGCACAGACGTGAAAACTGGCCTCTTCATCCCCTATTCTCAGAAACCAGGACCTTGCTGTGAAGTCCTGAGCAGGCAACTGGGCAGAGACGGCTACAGAGCACATTGAGATCTCGCCCCTCTTCCTTCTCCAGTTCATCCGTCCTCCTTCAAGTCACCTGCCACTTTTCCTTTTCTCCCGAGTCATGTCCTCCACCCCATCGTTATCACTGACGCCGCCTGGTCTTCCTTAGCCCCCCGCCCCTCTGTCCCTTCCTTCTGGTCCATGGTCCCCTCTCTTCCTCCTTCCTTCCTCCTCCCCAGGCTTTACTGGCAAAATCAAACAAAATAACAAAAGAACGGGGAATAAGTAAACAGCTGCCTGCCCGGCTCACTCCTGGCAATTGGCAGTCCCTGGAAACGGCTTCCTTCACCTCCGTTGACAGAGTGTCTCTGCATTTCAAAGCGGTTGGCCCTCGTTCAAGGCCAGGCCCAGTGGCCGTGGAGTCATTGTGTTGAGATGAAGGTGCATCTAGGCAGTTTCTATATTTAGGCGCAATTGTGTTTCTGGAAAAGGCTGCACACCACATAATAGGAAATCCTGAGAGTGTGAAGACTGTTTCTCGCTGGTCGAAGCGCTGTTGTCTTTGGCTGTTCTGACGACAGCAGAAACCTTCGCGTGAGCGGGCAAAGGTGGACGGGGCAGCAGGATGGAGGGGCCCGGCTGCTTGGGGTAGCTGAGAAGCAGTGAAGTGGGGGGAGTGGGAACGGCTGGGGAAGGTGATTGAAAACTGTAAGTGAAAGCAAATTAAGTTACAGAATCCTGTCACAGGGTGGAAAAAAAAAAACAACTGGTCACTTGGGAAAAATACCTGCGGAAATGAGGTCAGCTAGAGCAAGGCACTGTCTGCTCAGTGTATGCTTCTATAGACATGGTCCTTGATTAAGTGAGATGTAATGGACGCACTCAATGGTGATAATGATGGCAGTCAATGGTGATGACCGGGGACCTGCCATTCATTCAGAACCTGCAGGGTGATGGAGGAGGTAAAAACAGCATCTTCACAACTAGAGAGGGTTTAGGTATCTGTCTCATCAAGCTGAGACCAGAGAAAATAAACTGCAATTAAATTGCATGGAGCTAAATGCAAACAGATGTTATGAGGCAACTGTTAGAGAAGAAACCCCAGGTGAAAAAATAAAGACCTGGGACTTCCCCGGTGGCTCAGTGGTGAAGAATCTGCCTGCCATTGATGTGGACCATGACGATTGTGTTAGAGAAAGCCATCGCTATTTTATTCAGGCTTAAGGAACTGAAGACTCGGCTGGGAGTCTCTGGAGAGTTCTGAAGCAGTGCTTTCTCATCCTTACATGTACACATGAATCACCTGGAGTATTGCATTTGCAAGCTGGTTCTGATTCATTAAGTTGCGGACAAGTGTGAGATCCTGGATTTCTGATAAACTTGCTGGTGAGTTCTGCCAGCCAATCAATACATCCGTTCTGTTTGCATACAAGGAGGGATGTGAAGTGTGAAAGTGTTGGTCGCTCAGTCTTGTCTGACTCTTTGCCTCCCCACGGACGGCAGCCAGCCAGGCTTCTCTGTCCATGGAGTTCTCCAGGCAAAATACTGGAGAGGGTTTCCATTCCCTTCTCCCGGGAATCTTCCCGACCTAGGGATTGAACCCGGGTCTCCCGCATGGCAGGCAGATTGTTTGTCATCTGAACCACCAGGGGAACCCACGGGGGGATGGGAGGACATATCTGGGGATGGATCTTTAGAGCCTTGGAGGGGCTGGGAGTCAGGGTTGGGAGACAGCAAGTAAGGCAGGGTTTATTGATATGGGGCACTCATGATTCAGGATTCATATCCTGGCGAGGGCACAGAAGACACTCTGGTTACTAGAGTGATCAAGAATCCACTAGTTAGGGATGGGGGACACTGACATCCTGTGTTCCGCAGGCCAAGGTTGATTGCAGGGGATGCTGCATTAGACTTGGGCTCCATGCCCATCCTGAAGTACCAAAGGCCAAATGGAGGCACTTAATCATCAGAGGCAAGCTGGAGGTGACTGTCATAGTGAGACGTAAGGCAGACACACAGTCTGGGGGCTTTGACTTGCAAGGGCCTCTGGCGGTGATAGGCCAGTGTGTGTAGGGACAAGGTCATAGGCAGCCCTTGGCGGTGCTGCCTGACCTGTGTATCCGAAAAGGTCAAGAGCAAATGAGCAGAAGGCTGGTATCAGCGGCTGTTGTGAAAAATCACTGTCTCTCCTCCAGTTTTTAGACAGGAGTCCGTTCTCAGACCCAGAGTACATTATTAAAGGGGGGATCAGGTGCTTTTCAGGCTTCCCAGGTGGTGCTAGTGGTAAATGTGGGTGTGGTGTGATGACCGTCAATGGTGATGGTTGGGGACATCTGCCTGCCGATGCAGGAGACATAAGAGACACAAGTTCAATTCCTGGTCGGGAAGGTCCCCTGGAGGAGGGCACGGCAACCCACTCCAGTATTCTTGCCTGGAGAACCCCGTGGACAGAGAGGCGCCTGGTGGCCTACGGTCCATTGGGTTGCAAAGAGCGGGACACAACTGAAGTGACTAACACACACACAGGTGCTTTTTAGGAAGAATCCTGCAGCATACCACGTCAGATATATTTGGAAGCTCATCCCCTAATCTTCCCCCAAATCCTACAGCCATTGACCACAGTAATTCTATGCTAGGGGAAGGAGACTACTGAGGTCTTTCAAGGATCTGAGTCGGTACTGATAACAGAGGGCCCAAACCACCTGCACGGACCCCTGTTAGACTGGTGTGCACAAAGCCGTGTGATGAATGTCTCAAATCAGTCTCAAAATGGGTCCAAATTGGGTCTGTGAACCACACGGCGATCTCTTCCCCATTTCAGAGGTATGCTGGTAAACCTGCTCTCCCCAGAGAAGGAGAAGAAAGAGGAGGAGCGGGAGGCAGGGGAGAAGGAAGAGAAAAGAAAAAAGCCCTCGCCTAAACATGTGACCTTTGCTGATTTTTATGTAGTCCATGCTCCAACCACGGCTAATTTCCAGCCACCGGCATGAAGTCATTGAACACGACCTTGGGAAAAGATGCCTCAGACTCTCCCTGTAGAAACAGGATGGATGCACAGTAGGACTCACCTGGAGTCCCTCAGCCCGCAGGCCAGGTCCCGCAGCTGTTTGGGTGAATCATCTCTTTCCTTCCACCCGAGCCTTTCTGACACAACCGTAATTGGTGATCTAGCGGCGCTGGGGAGTCACAGCGCAGGTCAGGACAGCAAACACTGTCAAACAAGGTATCTGGCTGGGGGGAGGCCTTTGTCTAACTCCCAGGCGAGGGGCGACTGCTCTCCTCTAGCAAGTGGGAGGGGGTGACTTCTGCCAGCCCAGAGCTCCGAGGAACCTGAGGGCTCAGGCTCACCTCCCAGGCAGGGTTTCCCATCTCCGGTTCTGGGTGCCACTCCCTTCTTCTCAGGGCCCTCGCTTCCCTGCAGGAGACACGCCATGGCTGTGATCCAACCTCCTCTGTTACTGCAGCAACACTCTGACAGTCAGGTTCTAGACCTGGCTTTCTTCCTGACCAGCCCTTCAGTTGCAGGAGATGAGGATTTTAAAACACGCTGCCATGGAAGCTTTCTGGTTTTCACACTGTGTTCTAAGGTGATGGCTTGCTGTCCTGAGACTGTTGTTTTCTTCCTTTAGGTTTCAGTAGTAGTTAATAACATCTCAGAAACACTCTAGACTTAGATGTGCCGGAGCTATTGCATGAGCTGGTGCATCCCCTTCCAGCAGATTCCACCTGAACTCAATGCAGATGAGAATTCTAGAGAACTCATCCATAGCTGAGTGAGATAAGAATCTTAGAGAGCCTGTCAGAACTTCCCTTAACACCAACAGTGGGGTCTCCAACACTGGGCTGATCAGTGATCCAGTTCCACAGTTCCATCTTCAGGGTGTTCATCTAGGACAACGTCCAGCACCAGCTGTCTTGGGTTATTGTTGTTGCTCAGCTGCTAAGTTCTGTCTGACTCTTGCGACCCCAGGGACTGCAGCACACTAGCTCCTCTGTCCTCCACTGTCTCCCAGAGCTTGCTCAAACTCATGCCCATGGAGTCGGTGACGCTACCTAACCATCTCATCCTCTGCCACCCTCTTCTGCTTTCGCCTTCAATTTTCCCCACCATCAGGATCCTTGACAGATGGATTTGAGTCTAAATCTTTTATTTTTGAGAGGATCCCAGGAAGCACCACAAAGAGGGGCAGGGGCCTGATAAAGGGAGTGCAATCCAATAGGCGCCCTCTGGAGAACACCGGGGCTCAATGGCACTGGGAAATATTCTGGGACACTCCTCAGAGTTGTCCACTGTCCTGAGGGGTGAGGAAACTGAAGTGTTAATCCACCCACATCTCAGCTATCGTTGCTTGAGGGCTGTGTCTGGCATGATATTAACTCCTCGGCAGCCCCAAACAGCCCTCGGCAGAGGAAAATCAGGCATTTACAAAAGGGAGCCATAGGTCTCTTGAGGCGCGTGCCAAGGAGATGTGGGCTGGGCGTGAGAGTCCCTGCTGCAACCTGGGGCTGTAGAGCTGAGTTAAGGGTCAGCAGTTAAGTTCACCATGGCGGCAGCAGCAATGCCAGAACCAATTCAGGGTAAAGCCAGCCCAAGTGGGGACTTTCCAACCGGAAAGTCTTGGGGAAAGGGAGACCACAGTGCTGGAGCCAGCGATGACATGACGGTCGGGAACCACAATTCCAGCTGAAGACGGGAACGTCGCCCTGCCACGTGGGATGAGTCACCCACCAAGCCAGTCCTTGCGAGACTCTTCACAGAGTGTGGTGAGTCCCCGAGCCAGTTCCCGGGAGACTCTCCGCGCGGATGCTGGGAGACGTGGTCCACAGATGGGTTGGTGGTAATTTAGCTGCTCAGTCGTGTCTGACTCTTGCGACCCCATGCACTGTAGCCCTCCAGGCTCCTCTGTCCATGGGATTCTCCAGGCAAGAATACTGGAGTGAGATGCCCTTTCCTTCACCAGGGGATCTTCCAAACCCAAGAATAGAAACAGGTCTCCTGCATCGCAGGCAGATTTTTTACCGACTGAGCTACCATGGAAGCCCACAGATGGGTTAATCTGACAAATTAACACTGTGCTTTCAGGTAACAACCCGTGATCCCAGCAAAAAAAGGCCCCTGAGGGAGTGAAACTCTCCTAGGATGAGAGTCTCAAGCACAGGCTGTAGGGAGGGGATAGACATACAAGTTTTGTTTGTGTCTGTGTTTTGTAGGGACTCTCACGTGACACTGAGAATACTAACAGCAACTACTAAACATTGCTATGGAGTTCTTGGAGCACTTTCACATATTCATTAGTTCAGTCGGCTTTCATAAGCCGATGAAGACAAATACGGCGGAGGTTTGTCCTCATTTTAGAGATCAGAACACTGAGGTGCAGAGAGATTCAGTGACTCACTGCAAGGCCCTGATGCCGCGTAGTGGTTGGAGAAGAGGCTCAACCTCCCATCTCTGACTGCCTGTCACCCAGAGCTTGTTCCTAGAGCAGCATTTCTCCCATTAGCTTAAAAGAGCACCTTGGTAGCAGCAACGTGCCGGGTACGCTTCAGCATCCCCGGTGCCAGCATATTCTGAGGATCTAATATCTGTATGTTAAGCAAATGAATTTTGAAGTCCCTCCAGAAGACTTGCAAACTGATACAGCAGCTTTCATCAACTCCCCTCTCTTTCGTCTCTCCTCCTAGCTACGCCTGCACACACACACACACACACACACACACACACACACTCTTCTCTCACACATACATTCACACACACACACACAAACACACACGCTTCAGTCTTGCAGGCTATAGTCCGCCCCCCCACCCCCAAGTTTATTGAGACCAAGTTGACATGTAAAACTGTAAATTATTTAAAGTGTACATCGTGGTGATTTGATATACATATAGATAGGGAAAGTATTCCCCTGTTTAGTTTGTTAACACATCCATCACATTTATTTAGGACATTTGAGTTCTGCTCTTTGAGGAAATTTCAATTAAACAAGCCATTTTTGATACTTCTTGGAAAGCCTTGGAGAAACTGAGAAATCTAAAGATTGAGAAGGAATCAGAGCTAACGTGACATTTATCAGGAGACCCACACTGCTCTCTGGACGCGTCTTTGCAGTTGGAAGGTGGAATCTCGGCGGAGCCCCGCCAGTTCACCAGCCTCCTGGGGTCGGCTCTCCCAAGGTCAGGCCTCCCTTCGGCGGCATGCAGTGCCCGCTAGGGCCACAAGAGGGAGCCAGCGGCGCGGAGAGCGCCTGCGTCAGGATCGACGCTCCGGAGGCTGGGCTGGACCCAGAAAGAAACCTGAAAGTCATCTGAAGCGAGCGCCCAAGCGAGAAGTAGGCGGAGACCTCGAGGGGCAGGAAGCAGACTAGAGAGGCTGAGAAAAACCAGAACTGTGGAGTAAAACGGGCGGGGAGGGGGCGGGTGTTAAAACTAATTCATCATATTTCATATTAAAGAAATTCAGGGGAACTTTCATTTTTACTTTGCACTGTTCTCGTTGTTTTTCCAGAACAAATGTACATTTTCATAATTGACAGCGAATAAATAAGCATATATTTAAAACAAATGGGGAAGATAGAATAAACTAAGCAAAATGATGGAAAAATCCTGTAGTTGCTCCAGAGTTCTGGGACAAATCAATGTCGTTTCAGGATTTTTTTTTTTTTTTTTTTCTTTGTTACCGGGCGCTGCCCCCATATCTCCTTTCCCTTGACTCCCTCTCTTATGAATGGTAATTGTCTTCTGAACAAACTATCTTTAGCCTGAAATTAGTATAAATTAATAGTAGATAGTTTCACTGTTTTGCAATAATTCTTGACTGAAGCTGTTATTATTTCTACTTCTTTATGAAGATAAACCCCTAAATGATTGATGCCATTAATGAGCTATAAATGCAACTGGTAAAACTTCATTAGAAACAATAGTAAAATTATTTTAGTTGCCTCTTGGAAGCCTCTGTTTAGAGCATCGGTTTTGTGTATCCTGAGAGGTACAGCTATAAAGCAATGGGAATGAATTTAATTAACCATCTTAGACCTCATGTATGTAATTGACACTTTTCCTGCAAATCACAAGAACCAGTATGATTATTACAGGCATCAAAGCACTTGGCTTAGGAAATTGCCCTCTGAGTCCATTTAGAAAACATACCCAAGGAAAAAGAAATCAATTTATGTCATGCCTCTTTGGGACTCCAAATGTTATTAGCCGTCTTAAAATGTGTTTTACTCATTTGAATATAGCCGCAGGTGTCTCAAAGCTTTTCTGGAGATTAATCCACCCTCAGAGGATGACACTCACCACCTCTATTAGAGGCTATGGGAGAAGGGGAGGGGGGGTAAACAGAATCTGGCCTTGGTGCTGGGGCTGGAGCTCTCTGTTTGATGGGAGAGGAGGTGGAATGCTCACGTTGTCTTTGAAGAGTGCCCTCTTAGACTCCCCCTGGTACCCACACAACTGAGGAGCCTAGGGTAAGCCTCTGCTTACTCTCCCACCTCCAGAGGTGGGCCCTGAGGCAGCTGAACTTATTCTGTCCCCAAGCTTCAATCATTTATATATCATAAATACATTGAAAGGGCTAATGTCAGAACTAAAAACTAGAACTGGAAGATATCTAGAAGCATCTATATGGAGGGCTGATGAAAAATTCATTTCTTCGTTAAAATATCATAGGAAGTATTGAATTTATACGAAACTTCCAAATAAAATCTTTGAACATTTTAAGTAAGAGGATGGTTTGCTTCTATCTACATGGTTTTCTTCCTTCCTTCCTTTCTTTCTTTATTTTTCGCCGCCCGTGCCCCCTGCCATGGAAGCTCAGAGTCCTAGCCGCTGGACCACCAGAGAAATTCCCTACATACATTTTCTAGGATCAGATTTGTGTTTGCAACAATTCCTCAAGACTTCTTAATAATAACCTCTTCGGAATTTTGACAGTCACCATCAATGACTTTGTCTGCAAAAGAGAGTGATGCAATTTTAAGACTAGTTTCACAGCCATTCAAAAGTTTACTACATTTGAAATTATGACAAAAGAGAATCCAACTCTATTCCTCTTCCTTCAAGATGCAGAATGTTGGCATTTCCTGGATATGGGGAATATATTTTGATTTCAGTGAAACATTTTCAAATCAAGTATCTCAAAGTAAGGAGCTCTAATGTGGCGAGGTTTTTCCAGTAGTCATATACAGATGTGAGAGTTGAACCATACAAAAGGCTGAGTGCCAAAGAATTGATGTTTTTGAACTGTGGTTCTGGAGAAGACTCTTGAGAGTCCCTTAGACAGCCAAGAGATCAAACCAGTCAATCCTAAAGTCAATCCTGAATACCCATTGGAAGGACTGATGCTGAAGCTCCATTACTTTGGCCATCCGATTTGAAGAGCCAACTCATTGAAACGGACCCTGATGCTGAGAAAGAACGAAGGCAAAGGGAGAAGAGGGCAGCAGAGGATGAAGTGGTTGGAGAGCATCACCGACTCCAAGGACGTGAACTTGGGCAAACTCTGGGAGATGGTGGAGGCCAGGGAAACGGTGTGCTGCAGTCCATGGGGTCACAAAGAGTTAGACACGACTTAGCGACCTCACCGCAGCCCTGCGCAGAGGGGGTGCATGCACGGTTCGCATGCTTCCTGTGAGGCCAGGAGCCGGAAGTACCCCATGGATACGAAGATAGAGATTCGGGAGCTGTGAAGGCCAGAAGCCCCTTGCTGCTTGGGTCCCTGGAGAGAGACTCTTCTGGCCTCTGCATAAGCCCCTCGTCCAGGCAGGCAGGGCCACCCTCTGGGGGGCGGGGGGGGCTGCCATGTGGAAGGAGGGAGGGCACCCACTTCACTGCTCACCCTCAGCTCACCCCCGCACAGAGGCCAGCGAGATGGTCACAGGGATGCGCCAGGCTCTCTGGCCTCGAGGCCTCAGGAAACCAGGGTCCTGGGGCTCACTAGTAAGCGCCCCACTACAAACCGCTGTGGGAAAGCTCTCTTCTACTTTAGGCTCAAGGAATTTTCTCCACTCGTGTCCCGCCCAGTCAATTTGGCAGAGAGAGAAACAGAGGGATTTTCCGAGCTAAAGCTCCATAGGTACCATAGTGCTCTAGGCTGCCTATGCCCCAGGACTGAACTCCCTTGGAGCTTACCAGGGCTGGCATAGCCTCAGGGAGATGCTTTGAAGTGAAGTGAAAGTTGCTCAGTCATGTCCGAGTCTTTGCGATCTCACAGACTATAGCCCACCAAATTCCTCTGTCCATGGGACTTCCCAGGCCAAGAATACTGGAGTGGGTTGCCATTTCCTTCTCTAGGGGTCTTCCCAACCCAGGATTGAACTCAGGTCTCCTGCCCTGCTGGCAGATTCTCTACCATCTGAGCCAGCAGAGACGTCAAGGCTCCTGTCTTCAGGTATCTGTTGCTACTGAGATGTGATCAACAGCCTCTTTGCTGTTTAAGTGGAATATCTAAGAGTTATTTCAGATGTGGTTGGAACAATGGTATGACCGGAATGTGTCCAATCACCCAAGGTGACTGCTTTTGAAGGAACAGTGCTCATTTGGGTATTTTCTCCTGTTGGGATAACCTGCCTCTTCTTATCCTTCCACAGAGTCTTCTTTTATCCATAGATCAAGGGTTCTGCGGCATCTCAAAAAAACTGGTTCACTGCTCAGGTGTGTCAGCATGTAACTAGATTTGTGAATGGGCTTCACCTACTTTTAATCAGTGGTAGCTTTGTACCCTCATTTGTTTATAGCCTCTCACTAAAGAACAGATGACTCTTTAAATGTAGCGACTTAAAATAACACACATTTATTATCTCACAGTTTCTGTGGGGCAGGGATCAAGTGGGGCTCAGCTGGTGCCTCTGGCTTTAAAGCCCTCATGTGGTTGCTGTCGAGCTGTCAGCCGGGGGCTGTGGTCTCATCTGCAGACTTGGTTGGGGGAGAATACGCTTCTAAACTCATTCACGTTGCTGTTGGAAGCATTTAGTTCCTTGTGGGTCAGCTTCCCAGGTGGGTCAGAGGTAAAGAAGCTGCCTGCCCGCGCAGGAGACATAGGACACCTTGGTTTGATCCTTGGGTCAGGAAGATCCCTGGGTAGGAAATGGCAACCACTCCAGTGTTCTTGCCTGGAGAAGCCCATGAACGGAGGAGCTTGCGGGCTACAGTCCATGGGGTCACAAAGAGTTGGACGTGCATGGGCTGTTGGACTGAGGACCTTGGTTCCTGGCTGGCTCTTGGCTGGAGCTGCCCCTCAGCTCTTTGCCATGTGAGTCTTTCCTTGGGGCGGCTTATACAACAGAGCTGTTGGCTTCGGTCTGAGTGAGCAAGCAAGAGAGAGGAAAAGCCCCCAAGATAGAGACTGCTAGATCTGAAACTGAGAAGGGCCCTGCAGGAGCTTCTCAGGAGGGACTCCTCTGTGTCCCCGCTTACTGCTGCTTGGGAAACGCGGTCATGAAATACACGCTGACCTCCTAGGCCCTCATACAGAACAAAGAACAGGCCCTAGTGGTTAATGTTTAGGGAAGCGAAGAATGCTGAAACAGAGATAGGACCGTCAGGCAGGAGCGTAACCATCATTTCAACACCAAATCAGTCACAAGGACTCCCAGTTCTGTTTCAAAAGTAAAAATAAGTCTGACGCACACGCCTAAGTTGTTTTGCAGATACTAAAACCCCCACCAGGTAGAAGTCAACCGAATGCTGAACACCAACGTGTAGCCCGAGACTTGTTGGAGCCAGAAAACTGATAATTGAGGTTCTCCAAACGTCATCCATCCCACGAGCCTCTCCCTCACCCTGTCTTTGAACACCCTTGCCTGAAAGTCATCAGGGGGTTCAATCTTTTGAACATGAGTGGCCCGCTCCCTTTGCTGGTGCCTGCAATAAATATCAGACTTCTCTTGACCCAAACCCAGCATCAGCAGATGAGTCTTACTGCATGCTGGACGAGCAGACCCAGGCTTGATTCAGTGACAGATTTGTGACCCAGTCTTTGGAGGAATTTCTCACGAAATCAGCCATAAACTGAGAAACAGGTCAATGAGTCCAGCCCTCGCTCAAGGGGAGGAGGTCGCACAAGCTTGAATAACAGGAGTCAGAGGTCAACATTGGTTATCATGGAAGCTCTGCTTCAGCCTCTGCTTAAGGCCTGTACTTATCCCCTTTCTCTGAGGTTCTTCCTGAAGGATGAGCCGGTCTCCCCACTGTTGGAGGACTGGAACCCTCAGTCCTTGTTACTGCCTCTTTTCCCATTCACTCTCCTCCTCATTCAACAACTATATATTGAGGCTGCCATATGCCAGATTCCATGCTACACACTTGGAGGCCGACAGAAAAGAAGCCCCATCTGTACACACAGTTTCTTTCCTTCTGGCCTCTACTTGAGGCCTCTTCTAGTCCTCTCAGAGGCCAGCTGGTATCCCAGTGGCTTGGGTCAGGGCTCCTCTGGATGCCACCATCCTCCAAAGCACCACGTTCCGCCTCCAGCCTAGTCACTCCATCCACCCCTTGTCCACAGCCAGACTTTGCTTCTCCATCCGGAGCCTTCCCAGATGAGCAGATCCTGCTTGCTCCCTTCTGAGCGAGGGAACCTTTCCAAGCCTCGGTGTCCTGTCGGGGCTATGACGTGTATAGTAAACTAAGATAATATAGGAAAGAACCTAGAACAGCCATTGGCAACAGCAAACACTTAAACTGTGGCCTTCCCAATGTTGTAATTTTTCTGCACACCTGTTCAGGCAGCCACAAAATTAGTCACATCGCCAGAGTCACACCCACATGAGTGTGAGAGCAGGAACGTTGATAAAAAAGGCTATGCTCATTTCCTCCAATTTAATCACCACTTTGACGCTTGTTTCTTAAAGGCACATCTGATCTCATGATGGAAACCTGAACTCTCTCATTCTTTCTCACAGACACTGCTGCTCTTCTCGGAGGTGCCTGTGTTGTCCGCATCCATCCCCCACCCCCAGCCCATATTGGGTGACTCGTGTGGTCCCCTGCCGCTAGCTCTCACAGGGCCTGGCTGCCTGGCTGGAGCCATCTTCATCCTCTATCAGGGCACCCTTGCCTGCAGGGGCCGCAGACAGGAGGATTTGGGTCAAGATTTCCCTTGCCAGCTCCCAGGGGCAACCAGTCTATACATGAAAAGAAAATGAAAGTATTAGTTGCTCAGTCATGTCTGACTCTTTGTGACCCAAGAACTATAGTTCATCAGGCTCGTCTGTCCATGAGATTCTCCAGGCAAGAATACTGGAGTGGGTTGTCATTCCCCTCTTCCCAACCCAGAGACTGAACCTGGGTTTTCTGCATTGCAGGAAGAGTCTTTACAGTCTGGGCCACGTGGTAAATTGCACACCAGCTGTTAGGAAAACATCACACATGAGCCAGTGACTATGTGGAAGCTGGGGTCCCCTGGCGTGAGTTGTTGGTGATCTTTAAGGCAGGAAGAAGCCCCTGGAAGGAACTGTTGGGTCCTGCCCGCCCCCACCCCCAGGTTTTGGAGGATCTAGCATAGATCACACTTGGCTAAACTTAGATTTCTCCCCGCCTCTGTCAGCGCTGCCTCCAGACACAAGGCAGGTGTTGCAGTGATGTAGTGCAATTGGCCCTGTCTCTCCACACTGCTGTCCCAGCCGCGCCCCTGGCTGCCCAGACGGAGCAGCCGGAGGTCTGGCTCACCTCCTGTGGTAGAAACACGTGTTTACATTCTCATCTCAGCCCCCTATGTATGGCTTGATGAACAAACAGTTAAGGAAGTTGGCTTGGTTATTGCTCACCGCAAGCTAAGATGACTACAAGTCAGAGAGGAGGGGAGTATGACGGCCTGGGGTGAGGTCTGGAGCTTTATCGTTAAAGCATTGAGTTTGGGGGCTTCCCTGGAGGATCAGTGGTAAACAATCCATCTGCCAACACGGGAGGCACAGGTTTGATCCCTGGTCTGGAAAGATCCCACAGGCCATGGAGCAACGAAGCCCGAGCACCCCGACTGAGCCTGTGCCCTAGAGCCCGGGACCTGCACCCGCGGAGCCCTCCTGCTGCAGCTGCTGAACTCCCCACACCCTAAACTCGTGATCTGCAACAAGAAAAGCCACAGCAACGAGCAATGAGCGGCCGTGACGCAGCAGAGGGCAGCTCCCACTCGCTGCAGCTAGAGAAAGACCGCACGCAGCAACGAAGACCCGGGACGGCCAAAAATAACAAACTAAGTAGAATGTTTTACAAAACAGAGTTTTGCAGCCCTCTCAACAGCAGGTGTGTTTAAGGAAGCCTTCCTCCCCCGTCTGGCTGTAACGGCCTGCTCCTCTCTGATATGTTCCCCTCGGCCTTTCAGGATTTTCTTTCTTCTCTCCTCATCCCCATCCCCTGCTTAATCTCTCCCACAAGCTTAGCTCCTCCTAGATCTCACCTCCTCAGCCCCAGCTCCCTGCTCTGCGGAGGGAAATCCTCCCACACGCGGGGCTCTGGGCTCCCTTCTCACGCTGACACAGCCCTCCTTCCTCCAGCCCCTCTGCAGCAGCGGTGATCGCGGACGGAGAGCGATGGACCTGGGCTGGGCATCCCTGGTCTGGTGCTGGGCAGGCTGACAGAGCCTCTGCGGAGGAGAGTAAGGAGCCCTGGGAAGCAGAACGCGCAGCTGTTTCCTAAAGGGAGTGCGGGGCTGGCTTTGAGCAGGGTGGGTGCTTGGAGGGCTTCCCTGGTGGCGCGAGTGGTAAAGGATCTATCTGCCAATCCAAGAGACACAGGAAACAGGATTCAGTCCCTGGGTTGGGAAGATCCCCTAGAGGAGGGTATTGCAACCCACTCTGGCATTCTTGTCTAGAGAATCCCGAGGACAGAGGAGCCTGGTGGGCTGCGGTCCACAGGGTCAAAGAGCCAGGCTCGACTGAAGCGACTTAGCACGCACGCACTCGGGTGGTCAGTGAGCAGGAGGTGACGGCCGAGGTCCTCCTCACCTCCCTCTCCCTCTGCGTCCTGCTTCTTGTCTTCTGTCACAGACAGGTGTGTCTCTACCTGGATCTGAGGCTTTCTGACGAGTCAGTGGTTGGGTATTAACAGTTAGCAGTTAGAATATGTAAGGAACTACACCTCGACAGCCAAAAGGTAAACAACCCAATTAAAAAAAATGCAATAAGGAAATGCACATTTCCTTAAAGAATACATGCAAATGGCTGATAAACATGGAAAAAGATGCTCAACATCATTAGTCATTAAGGAAATGCAAATCCAAACTACAGTGAGATACCACTTCACATCTACTAGGATGGCTATATTATTTTTTTTAAAAAAAAGGAAAAATAACAAGTATGGACAAGTATGTGGAGAAATCGGAACCCTGGTTCATTGCTATTGGGGATATAAAATTGTACAGATGCTATAGAAAACAGCATGGCAACGTAACAGAATCTAAACATACAATTACCATATGGTCTAGCAATTCCACTCCTAAATGTACACCCCAGAGAACTGAAAAGAGGGACTCAGATCCTTGTCTGCCAATGTCCACAGCCACACTATTCACAAGAGCCAAAAGGTGGAAACAACCCAAGTTGTCCATCAATGGATGAATGGAGAAACAAAATTCGGCATACCTATACAACGGGATAGTATTGAACCATAAAATGAACAAAACTCTGGTACATGCTACAACATGGATGAGCCTTGAAAACAAGCTACATAAAATGTCAGTCACAAAGGGACAAATATTGTATTCTTGTGTTTGTGCTGTATTAATCATGCCTGTATTGATATGATTCCATATTGGTTAAATATCTAGAGCAGGCAAATTCATAGAGACAAAAGTAGATTAGAGGTTTGCAGGAGCTGGGGCAGGTGAGGTGTTTTTGTTTAATGGATACAATGTTTCTGCTTGGGTTGATACAAAATGCTTTGGAAATGAATAGTGGTAACAGTTGTACAACCATGTGAATGTGATTAATGTCTCTGAATTATACACTTAAAAGTATAAAATGGCAAGTTTTATGTTAAATATATTTTATCACAATAAAAAATTCAAAGCAAAACAAAAAGAGAGCTCCAAAGGGCATGTGCGTGAACACAGGCTCTAGAGGTGGAAGGGCTGGAGGTTGAAATTTGTGAGCTGCTTCTTAGGAGAGGGACTGCGCGCAAGACTTGACACCTTGGATAAATCCTCCTGAAGTCTCTGTTTTCTCACCAGGAGGCAGGAGAGTGAAGCTCCTAAGGGCACAGGCTGCGGCAGCTCAGGTCCAACTCCCATTTTGACACTTGTGTGAACTTGAATGAGTTACTGAGCCCCCTTGCTCTGTTTTCCGCTTTTGTAAATTGGAGACAATATAACTCACCTCACTGGGTTTTTGTTTGGATTGGATAAGTTAATTTGTACCAAGTTTTGGACTTCCCTGGTGACTTAGACAGTAAAGAATCTGCCTGGAGACCCAGGTTCGATCCTTGGGTTGGGATGATCCCCTGGAGAAGGGAATGGCAACCCACTCCAGTATTCTGTCCTGGAGAATCTCATGGACAGACGAGCCTGGTGGGCTATAGTCCATGAGGTTGCAAAGAGTTGGACACAACTGAGCAACTAACATTTTCACTTTAAAAAAATAGAGTCTGGCCAGTAAGGAGTGCTCGATAAATTTTAGCTGTAAAATGGAAGCGTGAGATGGGGTGGGGGGGGGGGGGGCGGTGGCTGCAGGCATTGGTGGAATTATTTAGAGTTTGTAAGCTAAGAGGTTTTTGTTTTGTTTTTTTTTTTTAATTAAAATGTAAAATACTAAAAGAAAAAACTTTCATACATGCTCTCATTATAATAGTTTTATTCTCTCTAAATTTTTAGGTTTTGCAAATTCCAGATAAGTTTATCAAAGTTTAAGTTTTTCTTCTTTTTTTCCATCCTGCTGTGCTGTTGCTCTAAGCATTTTTAAAAGCAAACTAAGCAGTATTTCACACTGGCTTTGGGGAGAGTTACTAGAAAAATAATATCTACTTCAAAAGCTGGTTTGGAGGCATAAGTAAGATAAATGTATGTCAAAAACTTCCTTTCATGGCATGTAATGTTCTTTAGCCCTCTGAGACCCAGTGCCCCCTTTCTATAATAGATATTTATTTACTGTCTATAGCAAGCAGAATTATAAGATTCATACCCCTGAGGTACACACCTTCCGTAATCTCCTACCCTATGGTATGGGCTGGATGAATGAATATAGTGAGATGTCAGTCCTATGATAAGGGATTACTAATCAATTGGATGAGAATTAATAAAAAAAGAAGACAGTCTCAAGTCGGCCTGACCTTTAAAAGAAGGCAAAATATTAGATGCTCTTAAACAAACTGCTACATTGTTAGAGGGTCTGCCGGAGGAGCCACGTGGCAAGAATCTGCGAGATGCTTCTAGACACTGAGAGCAGTCCTGGTCATTTGTCAGCAAGGACATAGGGACCCCAGTCCTACAACCACAACTGGGGTTCCCTGGTGGCTTGGCTGGTAAAGAATCTACCTGCCATGCAAAAGACCTGGGTTCAATCCCTGGGTTGGGAAGTTCCCCTGGAGGAGGGCAGGGCAACCCACTCCAGTATTCTTGCCTGGAGAATCCCATGGACAGAGGAGCCTGGGGAACTGCAGTCCATGGGGTCACAGAGAGTCGGACATGACTGAGCAAATAGGCACAGTCCTACAACCACAGGAAACTGAATTTTGCCAACAACCCAAGTGATCTTAGAATGGATCTTGTCCTCGTTGACTCTCTGGATGAGAGCACAGCCAGCAAACACCTTTCTTTATTTCAGCCTTTCGAGGTCCTGAGCAGAGGATCCAGCTGAAGGTGTGCTGGACCACTGCCCATGGAAACTGGAGTGAATAAATTTGTGTGGGGTTAAGCCAATAACTTTGTGTTTGTTATGCTGCAATAGTACCCCCTTTTCCAACTTGAACTAAAATTCACAGATAACGTAGTCTACTTACAATTTTAAAATTTCAATGAAAGTTACTAACTATATTATTAGGAGAAGTAAAGGGAAGGTAACTTCTAAGAGGAGAATAATATGTATATTTAACCAAACACAATCACATTGGAAGACATGAAAGAACCAGATGTTTGCACTTGTACATAAAACCATCAAGAATGTCACAGGTACAAATGCAGACTGACCTGGTGGTTCAACACCGCTTGTGATTTTTCTAAAATAGTGAACAATCCTGGTGAAATTATGTACAAAACAAAGTACATCCTTCTAGCCATTTGTACTTTAGTTACATCCCCCCAGATCTCAGTGTTTATTAAAACTTTGCAAAAAAATGCAGTATGATCAAGTTAGGTCGTATGCATGTATAAGTATAAACAGGGGCTTCCTTGGTGGCTCAGTGATAAAGAACCTGCCCGCCAATGCAGGGGACTAGGGATCGATCCCTGGGTGGGAAAGATCCCCTGAAGAAAGAAATGGCAACCCACTCCAGTATTCTTGCCTGGGAAATCCCATGGACAGAGGAACCTGGTGGGCTACAGTCCATGGGGTCACTAAAGATTTGCAAGTGACTTAGCAACTAAACAGCAACTATAAACAAATTTCTTGTTCACACGACTGTCCAGTGGGACATTTACAAACCATCCAGGATGCAGAAAAATACTTCTTGTTTGGAACCAGAGCCTATCCAGTGAAAAAGCCAGGAGTTCTGTTCCTCCATCATGCATGCAGGCTAGCTCAGTCGTGCCAGACTCTCCTGTGTCTCCTGCATCGGCAGGAAGTTTCTTTACCACTGAGCCACCACGGAAGCCCTTCCTCCATCACAGGTAAAATACCTAACTCCCTCGCGAAGCTCCACACCGACTCTCGGGGAGGTGCTGCTGCAGGCTGCGCTGGCGCTCCAAGCGCTATTATTATCTTGTGGTGCATCCACCCCCAACCCCATGCGCTCCCGGATTCTTTTGTGCTTGTCAGGCTCATTGCTAAACATTGAAAAAACTTCGGGTACAGAATTTTTTTTGCTTCTTTGGCAAAATGACAATGTTAAAATTAAAACTACAACCCCCACCCCCCACCCCCCACCAGTGGCGATGGCCAAGAAACAAGCCACTGCAGCGGGCCCCTCGCCTGGCACGCGGGCAGCTCCCTGGGAGAGACGTGTGTGGAGGCAGAAGTGAGCCCCGTGGGGATGTGCCCGGAAGCACGCGTGCCACCTGCCCTTGGATTTTAGTGAGTGCCAGGGTTGTTGGCCACAGGTCTCTCTGACTAGCTCAAGACATGCAGGGCTTAGCTTGCAGGGGTCACCGGCAATCATTTCTGCTGCCCTCTCGGGTGCCATGGTGAAGTGCAGGGTGCTTCTCGGCCTAAAAGCAAAAGGCCCTGGGACAGAGCGCCGCCATCCAAGCAGAGGACCTGTGACACGTGAATGCCCCCACCCCCTGCAAACGCTGCAGGTGGAGACGTTCCTCACCTCAAGGAAGGGGCCAGAGCATCCGGGGAGGAAAATTCTCGGCTCCCCCTGAGCACCGCAAAACACCATCAACTGGATCTTTCTTTCTGTGAGAGACTCTGGAAGGAGGGATGCTAAAGGTCACCTGCCTCCGAGCCTCCCAGCCCAGCGACCACAGTGCAGTGGCAGAGGTTTTCCTCCTGGGAATCCCAGTTGCCGAGGGCCTCCGCAGGGAGGCTGAGAATAGCATAGCTCTCCAGCAAAACCAGAGGCTCCCCTGGTGCCTCAGGGCCTCAGCATCTGGAACTGGGTTTTTTACAAGATGTTAGAGGAAAACAGTGCAGGAGCCCCCTCTGTTTTGCCAGTGCTGCCAGAATGAGTCACCCCCTCCCCCGGAACTTCCCCTGGGCGCTGGGCTTCAGTGTCAGAGCCTGGCCAGGAGAATCCGAGGGGTAATGCTGCTTCCAGACTCGGTTCTGGTGGGGGCTTGTTCCAGAAAGCGTACAGTATCTTTGATTCCCGTGTTAGTTCCCATTCCTCCCGAATCACCTCCTCTCCCTCATTTCTAGACCCGTTCTTTTGTGGTCTACCTGCACGCAAACTCCTCTGCTTCAAGCCAGGAATGGGAAGGGCCCCATTTCATTAAATTCACTGGTCAGACATAGACTGACCTTGTGATACTTTTTTGCTCACACAGGGAAAAATAAAAAGCACCTCGTTGAAACTTCACTGGCCGGGACTTTGATGGCTGAGTGACAACATTTTCCCCCAAAGCAGTGATGTCTACTCCCTTCACTCCTCTCTAAATGTGGACCTCCATAAAGGAGCACAGCGTATGACGGGGATTCTCAGCTCTAAGGCTGGTCCCACAGAGTGAAAATGCTTGGATGCAGCTCCTTCCTAGAGCCCAACCTGGTACTCAGGGGGACTATGGTCCTCAATTACAAAATACATACTTCACATTTCAACCTCTTTAAAATGGGATGTGTCATACCTCTCAACTTTCTGACACTGGGCAATTAATTTTTTTCTCATAGTACACAAAATAATGCAGTGTCTTAATAGTCACGGTCTCGTGGATTCTATGAAATACAACACGTAGACAAGGCAGCCATGGAGAGAACCTTTCAGCCATGGCAGAATGCTACAGAATGGTGGCTTATATGACGACCTTTATTTCGCACAGTTGTGGAGGCTGTGACGTTCCGGTTCAAGGTGCTGGCAGAGCTGATTCTTGGGGAGGGCTCTATTGCAAACAGCCACCTTCTCGCTGCGTGCTCACATGCTGGGGTGGGAGGAAGAGAGGCAGACAGAGACACACAGAGGGCTCTCCCGTCTCTTCTTAAAAGGGTTGCAACCTCACCCTGAGGACTCGACCCTCATGACCGTGTCTAAACCTCATTACTTCCTACCTTAGTCTGTTCCAGCTGCCGTAAGAAAAATACCGTAGACTGGGTGGCCAACAAATAACGGACGTTTACTGCTCACAGTTCTGGAAGCTGGAAGAACAACATCAGTATGCCAGCATGGTCAAGTTCTGGGGAGAGCCTTTTTTCCCGGCTATAGACTGCTGACTTACTTCTATTCCTGCAAGGTGGAAAAGCACAAAGGAGCTTTCTTCAGCCTCCTTGGGCATGAATCACATTCATGAGGCCTCTGCCTTTGTGACCTAATCACTTCCCCAAAGTCCCACCTCCTAATACTATCAGATTGAGCATTAGTATTTCAGCATATGAATTTTGGGGGGACACAAATATTCAGACTATAGCACCTCCCAGAGGCTTCATCCCCAAATATCATCACATTGGGGGTTAGGGCTTTGATGTATGAATTGGGGCAATGTACTATTTAGTCTAAAGCAGATACCATTGTTGGTGAGATACGTGACCATCAGGATGACCATTTTCCCAAGTCATTCCTGTTGTTCAGTCGCTTAGTCATGTCTAACTCTTTATGACCCCATGGACTGCAGCAGGCAAGGCTTCTCTGTCCTTCACCATCTCCAGGAATTTGCTCAGATTCATGTCCATTGAGTCGGTGATGCCATCCAACCATCTCATCCTCCATTGCCCACTTTTGCCTTTAATCTTTCCCAATCATCAAGGTCTTTTCCAATGAGTCTGCTTTTCACATCAGGTAGCCAAAGTGTTGGAGCCATTCCTAGTCGAACATAACACATAAATGTAGTGATTCATATCTGTGTTAGGCTGAGGATTATTTTTGACGTGCGACAAAACACACATCCTTGGCCCTTTCCTGGTCAATGATTTTCTATCCACAGTTTTAACAAAGGTAACTGAAAGTTGCTTATTCAAAGAAAGGAAGGAACAACTTATATCCTGCATGCAAAATAGTTCCTACTGAATGGCATCAGCCATTTGGAATTTAACAAAACAAAGGAAGTTTTCATTTAGGTTCAAAGAATCAGTGGCATACATATAAGATGAGGGGGCAGTGGGGTCACTCCTTAAGGTGGAAGGTTTTCTTCAACATCAAGTTTGATGGGAAGCAAGACTGTGATAGAGTTATGAAAATGAGTAGCAAAATGAATTGCCATTTAGAAAGTGTCCTGTCCTGACCTTAAAATAGAATGGTTCTATGGACTCTCGATGCACATTAATATAAAGCAGAGTTTTTCCACTTCAGCAAAATTGACACATTGGGTCAGATAATTCTTTGTGGTGGAGACTCTTCTGTGCATTGGAGGATGTCAAGTTCCATACCTGGCCTCTACCCACTGGATACCCACGGCAACCAAATACCCTTCTGAACCCTGTCCAGGTCCTGACTATCAAATATGTCTCCAGACTTGGCCAAATGTCCTCTGAGAGGCAAGATCACCCTCAGTGGAGAACCACTGATATAAAGTATTGCATTCAATTTT
Source organism: Dama dama (assembly GCF_033118175.1). Taxonomy (NCBI): domain Eukaryota; kingdom Metazoa; phylum Chordata; class Mammalia; order Artiodactyla; family Cervidae; genus Dama; species Dama dama. The sequence goes on along the minus strand of NC_083699.1, from coordinate 4,159,467 downwards.
TGGAACCACAATTTAAGAGAGTAACAGCCCCACTAGAAAAATATCCCCTGAGAAGGGAAATGATTACATTAATGCATTTATAAGAAATGCACAGCATACAGAGCACATGTTGATAAGGAGTATTTGTAAGTTAAGTCCTTGGGCCTCAAGAGTCCATTAAATAGTCCTCATTCAATAAGGGGTCCTTAATAATCTTCAATTATTTGAAGAGTTCTTGATTAAAGATGGAATAGACCAAGGACATGGGGGGTTGAAGGGAGGCAGATTTCAGAATACAATAAAAGCTTTTCTTTTAGTTGCTCTTAAAAAAAGATCAGATAAAACATTAGTGTACAAAGTACAAAGTCAGAGTTTCTCCCCAATTCAATCCCTAGTGATAATCACAAGTAATGATCTGGGGAGATTTCCCAGACCCCCCCGCCCCCCGGCCACCCCCAGGTGAAATGGATTAAAGTCAGAATGAACATGAATGTCCTCCTCCCCTGGCTTCTTAGAGTACATGAAATGGCCAGTCAAACGCTTCCCTCCTGTTTCACTCCCTCCTCCTCCCACTTTGTGGAGAGTCTTTCTGTTGCACTGGTCCAAGACTTCAGATTTTTTTTTTAATTGTGAAAATTTTCTAACCCCCACCAAAAAAAAAGAGAAAATAATTAAAAACAAAAAACCCACCCATGTTCCCATCATGCAGATTTTTTCCTTTTTTTAAATTAATAAATGTATTTTAATTGGAGAATAATTACCTTACAATATTGTAATGGTTTTTAACCATGCATCAACCTGAATTGGCCACAGGTATACATGTGTCCTCATAAATATTTTTTTCAAAGTATTTATTGAATTTGTTACCATATCGCTTCTGTTTTATGTTTTGGTTTTTTGACCACAAGGTATGTGGAATCTCAGTTCCCCAACCAGGGATCAAACCTGCATCCCCCACGTTGGGAGGTGAAGATTTAACCTCTGGACCACCAGGGGCGTCCTCTATCATCCAGATTTAACAATCGTCAAGATTATGCTACATTTATTTCCTTTACCCTTTTTCTTTTCTGAAGAATTTGAAAAGCAATCTCAGACATCATGTTATTTCACTCCCACATACTTCAGTGTGTTTCTTAAAAACATATATAATTCCCAAACTTTTATGCTGCAAAATCAGAGGATGGACAGGAGGCTGGAGCTGGGGTGGGGGGAAAAAACCTGGAGGAGAAGGAAAAGTCGTAGAATGCACATATATTAAAAGTGTTAGTTTATCTTATGAAGAAAATGGAACACATGATTTTCCCTTAATATAGTAGACATTTTAGAAAGAGTATTTTTCCAAAGATTCCCTCACAATGTGCCAGGTTCTCAGGCCTTCACCTGAGCTGCCTTGTCTAAATTCACAGTAACTTTATGCTAGAAGTGCTACAATTATCCCTGTGTTACAGATGGGAGCTTACACCTCTCGTCCAAGGTCACTGCTTTTAGGGGCAGAGGCAGGTCTTGAACCCAAGTCTGTCTAATTCCAAAGTGTGACTATCAGCTACTTCTCCACAGCAACTGCCGGGAGGCTGTGGAGCCCAGCCACGGGGGAATGCCCATCTGATACGCGTGCAGAGTTCCACGGCTCTGTGCTGTTGGAAATGCCACCCCTACAAGTGTGCGGTCCTTTCTCAGAGGTTCCTGTCTTCATAAATTCCTGTAAAAATGAACACTCTTCCTGGGAAAGCAGAACCAGCAAGATAAATTCACTGCTCATGAAACATGACTAGCTGGAAAGGAATTGATTTAGTCTGTTCAGGGTGCTAAAACAAGTCGCCATACGTCACGAGGCTTATAAACAACAGAAATTCATTTCTGACAGTTTAGGCAACTGGAGGTCCAAGATCAGGATGTCAGCACGGTGGAGTTCTGGTGAGAGCCCTAATCCAGTTGCAGTTGGCTCACTTCCTGTTGTATCTTCACTCTCCAGATTTAACAACTGTCAAGATTATGCTACATTTATTTTCTTTACCCTTTTTCTGTTCTGAAGAATTTTAAAAGAGATCTCAGACATCGTGTTATCACAGAGAGACAGCAAGCTGGCACTCTGGGGCCTCTTTTATTAAGGCACTAATTCCACTCATGAAGGCTCCACCCTCACGACCTAGGCACCTCCCAACGGCTTCACCTTCTAACACCTTCGTAGTGGGGGTTAGGAGTTCAACATATGAATTCAGGGGAGGAACCCAAACATTCAGTCCTTAGCAGGAATGAAGCGATTAGGAGCAGGAACTCTAGACTCAGACAAACCTGGTCTCAAATCCTGCCACTGTCCTTATGAGCTCTGACCTTGGGCAACTTGCTTAACTTCTTCAGGTCTCAGCTTTCTCTTTGGTGAAGTAGCAGTTATTACATGATTACAAGGGATGGAGGCAGACAGAGAATGAGAGAAGCCTAATATGAGGGGGAATAATTTGGAAAGGCAAACTTGCCAGGTGGTACAAAGGCTAAAGTATCCACCTGCTAGTGCAGGAGACACCAGAGAAGTAGGTTCAGTCTCTGGGTGGAGAAGAAACCCTGGAGAGGGAAATGGCAACTCAGTTCAGTATTCTTGCCTGGAAAATGTCACGGACAGAGGAGCCTGGCAGGCTATATAGTCCATGGGGTCACAAGAGTCAGACATGACTGAGCAAGCACACAGCAGACGCTAGAACACCACCAAAAATAAGGTTCACCTGTTGGGTTGGTGGTGGTGGCCTTTTGTTTCATATTGGAGGATTTCAGTCTGTACCCAACAAAGTCTATGTCATAGTTCCTAAGCAGTGTGCTTGCCATTGATGTCACCCCTTTGGGCTAGACTTTGTGGGGGAAAGCACTTGTTGACATGGAGGGTGGGGCTAGTGGGATGGCACATGGCAGCCAGAACCATCTATTGACAGAACATCATGATCATGCAGGCTTGTAAATGGTCAAGGATGTTCTCTGCTCTCCTCATCATTATTCAATACTGTAAATATAGCCAGGCTTCCTATATTGCATGTAAAGTTGACCAACTGCAAAGGTGGGACTTTGATGCTAAAACTAGGACCACCCAGGGCAAACTGGGTGAATTGGTCACCCTCCTTGTACATCTCCAGGTGATCTTCATGAAGTTGCCCGCTTGCATAGGGCACAGTGTGCATAACTGTATGCTAGCTCTGAAAAGTGTTATTTAAAACAAACAAAAAAATTCTGCTTAGAGTTAAAATCAGTGGGACTTCCTTCATGGTCCAGTGGTTGATATTCTGCATTCCCAATGCAGGGGGCATGAGGCCCATCCCTGGTCAGAGGACTAAGATCCCATATGCTGAGGGTGCAGTCAAAAAAACAAACAAAAAAAAAGGTTAAAATTATTGTGGACAGTTTGTATTCTCAATGGTTAACTGAAAATGCCTCTACAAATTAGAAAAGGCTAGACAAATAAATAACAAAGTTATTTGGGCTCTATTTGGAGAAAAGGTCAATCTTTTTTGGCTCTAAAAATAAATGAAATTACTTAGTCACCATTTGAAGAAGGAGGCAAATTTTCCCTTCCTTAACCATTTACTCCCTTAACAGTTTTATTCCGTCAACATTTTCACACATATGGAAAAGGTGAACAAGTGAAAACACAACCACATACCCTCCATCTAGTTTTTAACAATTGTTAGCACATTACCATATATGTACACTCCCTCCTCTCTTTTTGTCTCTTTCTAGGTATGTACATGTGATATATTTGAGTTCTTTCTTTCTATGCAAGTGCACTGAAAATATTCATGTATTTTTAATTTTTATTGATTTGAAGATAAGTTGCAGATATCATGACATTTCACCCCTAAACACTTCATCTCACATCTCCTCATGTCATTAACTGCACTTAAGAAAATGAACAATTCCATACAATCATTCATCTCAGTGTTCCCCTGCTTTTAAGTCGCTTCTGTCATGTCCGACTCTGTGCAACCCCATAGATGGCAGCCCACCAGGCTCCTCCATCCCTGGGATTCTCCAGGCAAGAACAGTGGAGTGGGTTGCCATTTCCTTCTCCAATGCATGAAAGTGAAAAGTGAAAGTGACGTCGCTCAGTCGTGTCCGACTCCTAGCGACCCCATGGACTGCATTGTTCCCCAGTTTTATCCAAATTGGTACTTTAGAAAAATCGCATTATTATCATTCATTAATAGATTTAATTTTTGCCTATTTCCTTGCAGTCTGTATCTTGTTGAATGCCATTCCTCCTAACATCACCAGAAGTAAGAGTTGATAAGACAAAGCTGAGTTGACTGCTTGCTGTGGTAAGGTAGAATGATATCTGGACAGAGCCTAACAGTGTCTCAGGAGAAGGAAGGGCAGTTGGGATATTCACTGCGTGTCTGAAGTCTGGTTTAAGGTGGATCTTTCCATGGAGGATTAGAGGATGGGGTGCCTCAGTAGGACTGAGAAAGGATCAAGACATAATAATTTAAGATTCATGGTTTCAGGATATCTCCAAGGCCTTCACCAGTCCCCTGATCACACCACCAAATCTGCAGAGTCTCAGCGGTTTCCCTGAACTCCTGACATCTAAGATGCTTCTGACATCTAAGGCTTCAGCTGGAGATACTGAAGGTCAGCAGGTTTGTTTTTTTTCACCCCATCAAACTTAGATTTTAGCTTGGGAACCAGTGACTAAGGGAATGCCACTTCAGGGCTGGTACAGCAAATGGAGGAAAGGGACTCTGTAAGTCCCACACCCAAGATCAGAAGTTTAATATTTAAAGAGGAATTGTAGCAAAATCAATACAAAAATCAATATTTCTCTGCACTAGCAATGAACAATCTGAAAATGAAATTAAGAAAGCAATTTTATTACAACAAAAAAGAAGCAGACTCATAAATATAGAGACAAATTAGTGATTACCAGTGGGGAGAAGGCAGAGGTAAGGGGCAAGATAGGGGCAGGGGAACAAGAGGTACAAACAATTGGATATAAAATAAGCTACAAGGATATATTGTAAAACATGAGGAATAGAGCCAATATTTTATAGTAAATACAAATGGAGTATAAACTTGAAAATTGTGTACACTTATAACTTGTATTATACATCAACTATACTTAAATGAAAGAACAAAACAATTCTGTTAGTAATAGTGTCAAAAAAAATAAAAGAAAATATGCTGTCATTCTTCAAAATAATTAAACATAGAATTATCATTTGATCAAGCAATTTCACTTCAAGGTATATACCAAAAAGAATTGAAAGTAGAAACTAACAGATATTCATACACCCATGTTCATAGCACCATTACCCACCATAGCCAAAAGTTGGAAGTACCCCAAGTGTCCACTGATGGATGAATGGATAAGCAAAATGTGGTATATATTTGCAATAGAATATTATTTGGCAAATGAAGTACTGATATAGTCAACAGTACGGATGAACCTTGAAAACATAAATGAAAGAAGTCAGACACAAAAGGCTATATATTATATAATTCTATTTATATGAAATGTGGAGAACTGACAGATTCATAGAGACTGAAAAAGGATCAGGGCTGCCAGAGCATTGGAGCAGGAAACAGCAGGGTGTGAGTTCTACTGGTGTGGGGCTTCTTTTTCAGGTGATGAACTGTTCTAGAATTAGACTGTAGTGATGGTTTCCGAGTCCTGTGTATATATACTAAATGCCTCTGAATTGGACACTTTAAAATGATGATTTTTATGGTGTATGAATCAAATCCTTTTTTTTTTTTTTTTTTTTGAAAAAGGGAAACTTGGAACAATCATGTGGATCCTGTTTCCCGCATGGTTAGTGGATTGAAGGCAAGTGATGTGAACTCTCAGGATTTATCCTACTTGAACACAACCTCCATACCTGTAGAGGGGATGTCCAAAACATCATCCTTAAAATTGCTATCTCTGGATTGGGATCGGCCATAGAGAAAGACCATCACACCAAAGCTGTGATTTCTCAGAATAAATTTGAAATTGCTGGAAAAGGTACTTGATTGGGGCAGCTTGCGTTACATACCCAGCCCTTGAGCCAAACAACAACTGAGGGGCAGAGGATAGTTAGGGATTAAAGGGCGGAACTGCGACGCCCCACGCCTGGACCAGTCGACCGTGGGCAGGGGTTGCCAGGTGCAGCTGAAGGTATGTTTGCTCCAACTGCATGCAGAGAGGCAGAGGAGGGTCCGGCCCAGGGTGCGGGTGCCCAGCAGACGAAAGGAGTGCCTGTGCGCTCCAAGAGTCTGTCATTAGTCCCTTAGTCTGTCATCTCTAAGTCCTGTGTGGATGTTAGTATCAGGAGCTTTAGGATGAAAAGATATTTCCTTTCTAGACGTCGGAGATAACCCAGGGAGTTGACCTCGGCCTGGCCTACCACCAGCGGTACAGATCTGCCCTCCTTTCCTCCAGAGAGAAAGGAAATACTTTCTCTCTCTCAACACTGCCAGGGTGGAAGAGAGAAGAGGAGAGGGACTAACCCCTTTACTAGCCCCCTGCCAGCTCTGCACTAAGAGGAATTGTGGGCTTTTCAGCTGCTCTGAATAAAACTGGTTTCAGTTAGTGAGAAAGAAGAGAGGAACGAAGAAGGGAGAAGAGACCGACAGCCCCTGCCAAACCGTTCAAACCGCCTTTTGATCTTCATGGAAGGATGGGGTTGGGGAGCCCCGAGGGGATGGAGGTCAGGAAGTGCAGTCAGGTCCCTTTGTGGGGGAGGGGCAGCCGATGCCTAGGAGCTGTAGACTATTGGGAACGCAGGTGGCCACTCTGGGGGTCTCTTTCCGGGGCTCTGTGGTTTTCAGTTGGCTCTTTACTCCGTATAATTACCTCTTCCTTTTTTTTTCTCTCCCATCTGGCCCTCTGTGTCTCTGTGCACAAAGCAGAAGATGGTCCCCCCCAAGATCCTGAGTCCCCATGCCCTTTGCTCGAGGAGACTGACGGGGATCACTGGGCTTTCTCTGACTACTCACCTCCAGCTTCCCAGGAAAAAGAATCTGATCATCTCCCTGTGCTCAGGGCTTTCTCCTGGTTCAAGAATCTGTGGTCAAAGGGCCACTCAGTTCAAATATGTCTGCTAGATCCGTGTGTATATGTGTGGGTGGGCGGGTGGGTGTTGGAGTTCGGAGAGTAATTCTCAAAAGAGTACTTCTCAGTCAGAATGAGGGCTCTGTCCAGTAAGTAGCCATCATGTAGTAAAATGAACTTCCATTAATAAAAATACAGACAATCAGAAAGTTCAAATTTAAAAGTGTCTCCCTGGGACTTACCTGGCACTCCAGTGGTTAAGACTTCGCCTTCCAAGGCAGGAGGTGTGGGTTTGATCCCTGGTTAGGGACCTGGGATCCCACCATGCCTCTTGGCCAAAAAACCAAAACATAAAACAGAAGCACTATTGTAATAAATTCAATAAAGACTTAAAATGGCCCACATCAAAAAAAAAAATCTTTAAAAAAAAGTATCTCCTTGATCATATGAAATCGCTGAGGCCCTGCCAGACCCTAAAATGCCATCTAAAATACCACATCAAGAGAAAGGTAGGTTAGATCCTATATCATTTTTAAGTTAAGGGCTTTGCATCATCTTGGAGTCTTTACAAAAATCTGTCATTTATGTCTGAGCTGGGTGGGGATGCCCCACTAACCAGAATATCCCATTCTCTGGCCTGCCAAATAAATAGGGGTTTACTGTCTTCCTTGGAGTCTGGAATGGATTCAGCCAAATAGGCTCCACATTTCCATGAGTTTTAAGATGCTGACTATCAGCCAGCTCCACCCCACCAAGTGTAATTGTTGACAGCTGTGTCTTGAAAAGAGTTTCTTTTGTTGCCCATCCAGCTGAGTGAGCCGAATTGCTTCATTAACATTTAGGCCATGTTACACGTTCAAGTGCTCGTGAGGTATTTGGATTTCAGATGAGGTTAGTTTTTTTTCTTTTTTTTTTTTAAATCTGGTTTCCAGCATGACAAGCCTCCATTTTTGTAATGAGTTTTTTGTGTTTATGGGTGCTATTGAAAGCCGATTTGCATCTTTGTTCATTTGTCATGCAAAATCATACAGAAATGATTGTTATGGGTTGACCTAGTTATTAAGGGCTTTTATATTTAGGAAGAGCAAATTGCAAATCATTCTTTGGAGAAGCAATGGCTGTTGGTGTTTCACCACCCAAGAAGATGATGTCAGTTTCAAAGGGTGCTTGGCAGGGGGAGAGGAAACTCCCCTGCAAAATTCATAGGCTTCCTTAAGCCATCCCAAATGAAAGCACAGATGAATTTAACCGAAAAACAAAACCCAACAACACAAAAAAACAACCAAACAAATAAAAAAATCAAACAAACAAATAATGAACTTGCTATGAAAATTCAGCTTCAAGACACACTCCCTCACCTACACTTTAAAGGAAATTTATGCTCTAAACCAGCAGTCCCAATCTTTTCAGCACCAGGGATGGGTTTCATGGAAGTCAATTTTTCCACAGACCTGGGGTGTCGGGGTATGGTTTCGGGATGACTCAAGCACATTACATTTGTTGTGCACTTTATTTCCATTATTATTATATCAGCTCCACCTCAGATCATCAGGCATTAGATCCTGGAAGTTGGGGATCCCTGCCTGCTTTAAACCATTTCTCTATAGGAGTTCAGGAACTGTAGTCGTAAGCAGCCCCTTCTCAGTCTGAGACTCTAGGACCAGAATTCCTTGGGACATACACGAAGTGCTTATCCAATATCTATTTTCCTGGTTAACCTCAGTCATTATGAAGGTAACAATGTGCTGTGTTAAAAGTACACACCTCCTCAGACTCCCTTGCAGCTAGAGGTGGCCCAGGGGGTCCTAATCTTGCCAATGAAATGTAACCGGAAGTCATTAAATGAGACCTCCAGGAAAACATCTCTGAAGAAGCAGGGTTGTCTGCCAGTCGCCTAGGCCTGGGTTCCCTTATTGGTTGTTACTGTCTTGGGACCCTGGTGCAGCGGCTACAGAGACAGTGGTCACCTGGTATGGAGATGGAAGACAGAAGGAGCCCAGCTCCCTGCTGTCAGCCCAGAGAAGCTGTGCCATCCTAGGAGATCTAGCTCTGGATTCTCTTTTCTGTTATTTACAGCCAAACATAGTCTTAATTAAACTCTCCATAAGGGCACAGACAGGGTTTTTGCTTCTTGGGTAGGGCGTATTCTGGTTATCTATTATTGTACAACAAGTTATTCTAAAACATATGGCTTAAAGTGACAACTGTGTTATTATCTCTCTTATCCCATGGACTGCAGCCCACCAGGCTCCTCTGTCCATGGGATCTCCCAGGCAAGAATACTGAAGTAGTTGTCATTTCCTTCTGCAGGGTTGTCTCTCCTACTCAGCCAATGTTGACTGGGCAATATTTCTGCTCCCTGTGGCGCTGGCTGAGGTCACTGGGTGGTACTCAGCTGGTGGATGGAATGGTCTGGAAGGTCCAAGACAGCTTCACCCAAATGTCTGGTGCTTTGACAGAGTAGCTTGTAAAGTAGGGTTCAGTGGGATCTCTCAACTGAGTCACTTATATACTTTCTCCAACGTGATGGTCTCAGGTTGGTCAGACACTCTATGGTGGTTCAGGGCACCCAGAAAGAAAAAGCTCCAAACAGATAGTTCCAGTTTCTGAAATCTGGACCTGGAAATAGATATAGCATCACTTACAATGTATTATGTTGGCCAAAGTAGTTGCAGAATTAACTAGGTTCTGGAGCAAGGGTAGCAAGACCTACCTTCTGGTTAGAATAGGTCAAAGAACGTGCGACCATTTTTAATTTGCCGAAGGGCAATGAGCTACAAGGTTACTTTGGCAAAGTTTGATCATAGACCTAGAATAGGCAGGTATACTTCTGAAAGTCAGCTCAATATTCATTCCCTGATTGGATTCACAAGAGGAGCTAGAGGACATACTCTAAAACATATGGTTGTGTTTGTGAGAATGTTTCTGGAAGACATTGATGTTTGACTGTTGGACTGAGTAAAGAAGATCACCCTCATCAATGAAGATGGGCATCATTCAACCCATTGAGGGCCTGCTGCTGCTGCTAAGTCACTTCAGTCGTGTCCAACTATGTGCGACCCCATAGACGGCAGCCCACCAGGCTCCCCTGCCCCTGGGATTCTCCAGGCAAGAACACTGGAGTGGGTTGCCATTTCCTTCTCTGATGCATGAAAGTGAAAACTGAAAGTGAAGCTGCTCAGTCATGTCTGACTCTTAGTGACCCCATGGACTGCAGCCTACCAGGCTCCTCAGTCCATGGGATTTTCCAGGCTAGAGTACTGGAGTGGGGTGCCATTGCCTTCTCTGATTGAGGGCCTAAATAGAACAAAAAAGATGGAGGAAGGGTAAATTTTCTCTTTCTGCTTGAGCTGGGATGTTCAGCCTCTGTTCTTGAATGTGCCCCTGGTCCTGGGACTTGCAGACTTGGACCAGGACTTACACCATTGGCTCCCTTGGTTCTTAAGTCTTCAGATTTAGACTGGAACTACACCATCAGCTTTCCTGGGCCTCCAGTTGTACACAGCAGATTGTGGGATTTCTCAGTCTTCAATCATGTGAGCCAATCCCTTATAATACATTTCTTTCCATATATCTCTATATATCTTATTGAGTCTGTCCCTCTTGGGAACCCTAACTAATACAGTGACCTAAGTAGCTGCCCTTTATGTAAAGATCCTGGCCCACAGATGAAGAGTCCTAGGTTTGGTCTTCAGCTCAGTGCTAAAGATCTGTGTGACTGTGACAGCCTCCAGTCACACCTTCAGATTTCAGTTTCTCATCCACAAAATGATGGGACTGGGTTTTATAATCTCTGAGTTCTCTCCCACTGTAGATTTTACAGGTCTCAGTTCAGTTTATTTCAGTTCAGTTGCTCAGTCGTGTCCGACTCTTTGCCACCCCGTGAATCTCAGCACACCAGGCCTCCCTGTCCATCACCAACTCCCAGAGTTTACTCAAACTCATGTCCATGGAGTCGGTGATGCCATCCAGCCATCCCATCCTCTGTCATCCGCTTCTCCTGCCCCCAATCCCTCCCAGCATCAGGGCCTTTTCCAATGAGTCAATTCTTCACATCAGGTGGCCAAAGTATTGGAATTTCAGCTTCAGCATCAGTCCTTCCAATGAACACCCAGGACCGATTTCCTTTAGGATGGACTGGTTGGATCTCCTTGCAGTCCAAGGGACTCTCAAGAGTCTTCTCCAACACCACAGTTCAAAAGCATCAATTCTTTGACACTCAGCTTTCTTCACAGTCCAACTCTCACATCCATACATGATCACTGGAAAAACCATAGCCTTGAATAGATGGACCTTTGTTGGCAAAGTAAAGTCTCTGTTTTTAAATATGCTATCCAGGTTGGTCATAACTTTCCTTCCAAGGAGTAAGCATCTTTTAATTTCATGGCTGCAATCACCATCTGCAGTGATTTTGGAGCCCAAAAAAATAAAGTCTGACACTGTTTCCACTGTTTCCCCATCTATTTCCCATGAAGTGATAGGACCAGATGCTACAGGTCTAGGCAATCACTATTTATGATTATGAAGAGCTGGAATCATGATTTCTTTCCTTAGTTAAAAAAAAAATGACATGCCTTTTCTGTCATCAAATTCCATGGCATTTTCTTCCACAGACTTAGTTCATTTATAGAGCAGATCTCAGAGAGAGCTCAGGGTAAAGGCAATATTTTTGTGAAAATTAAATCTTCCCAGTTAATTTAATTTCCTTGACTTTCCCTGAGAACTTGTCCTTTCCAAACTTTCCCTGCTGTTCTCTTTTTAAAATTATAACATAAACTGTTTCCTTGGTCATTGGAACATGACAGCAGACTCATTAGGTCAAATGTTCCAGTTTCACTAGGTTCTTGAACCACAGGGGAATCTAAGAAGTCTTAATAACAAAGGAAATGAACAAGAGCCTGAGAGGGAATGATTTGGGGTTCATTTAAGAAAAGGGGACCACTTATGACCAAAAGATGAATGCCTAGAAGAAAAAATTGAACTTGATGGTGGGAGGACAGCCAAAGATACTTCTTTCAGGGAATTTATTCCTTTTTTCCCACTTCAAAGATTTGTAGTAATAGTATGTGATTCAATCCCACAAAAAATTGAGGATATCTAATGAATTCATGGAACATCTACATGACTTGGAGTATAATGGTGAGTCTTGGGATTTGAGAATGTCAAAGAAAAACCTGAGCTGGACTGTAGTTAAGTATTGCAAACTGATTTTATTCAGGGTTATGGTGGTGCTAGTGGTGAAGAGACTAACCTGCCTGCCAATGAGGGAGATACGGGTCCGATCAGGGAGATCCCCTGGAGGAAGAAACAACCCACTCCAGTATTCTTGCCTGGAAAATTCCAGGGACAGAGGAGCCTGGCGGTCTACAGTTCACGGGGTTGCAAAGAGTCAGACATGACTGAGCAAGCTCAAGAGTCAGAATTTATAGCCAAGGAGCAGAGTGAGAGTCAGCAGATAAAAAATTTCTTAGAAGAAGCGTCAGGAGTAAAGGAAGTTCTGGCTGAGCTAACCTGTTAGGATTGTTGCTGGAGACAAATCAGGGTGAGCAGACATCATCTGGGGGAAGGAAGAGGATGAAGAGCCTAATTAGATATTCAGGGTGGTCGGATGTGGAGAATGGGGGTGCTTGGTAAAATGACTTGGTAGGGTTCTTGATAAAGCTGGATTTTATCAAGAAGTGCACAGATGGGCCCAGGAGAAGGCTCAGGTGACTGACTAAAATACGGTCAAGGAAAGAATCTCTGTCAAGAAATGGAAAAACCTGGGTTTCTTTCTGAGGGACAAAAATATACATGACTTTTGCTTTGACTTCCTGTAGTATTCTGGCTAAATCTATTAACTCTTTCATGATTATGTTATGGATATGTTATTTGGTTTCTAGGAAAAAAAGAAAAACGATCTTCAGTATGCCTTCTTCTATTATATTAATATAATGTACTACCATGTAAGGTTTGCAGTTTGTTTTGGGAAATAAATGCTATGAGACATCCTCATAACTCTATCCTTGGGATCCATTCTGGGAGACAGCATTATAAAATAAGACTGCTTTATATGGAGGTTTTCGTGACTCATCAATAACTAGTCTCCTTTGGGGGCTTCCCCATCTGCCTATAATGCAGGAGCTGCTGGAGATGAAGGTTCGATCCCTGGGTCGGGTTACAGTTCATAGGGTCGCAGAGTCAGACGTGACTGAAGTGACTTAGAAGGCATGCACATTCTCCTTTGGATTAGCCCAAGAAAAGACTCAGTTCACACAGAAGGACACTTAATAGTGAATGCTGTCGTACTGAAGACTCACTCATTAGTAGTAACAAGATGAGGATCAGGATATTTATCAGTGGCCGTATGCCAGCAGTGTGCCAGGCACCCTGCTAGAGGCTTGTCCATACATTGCTTACATTCCTCACCATGGCCCGGGAAGGTCTTCATCTGAAAAGACTGACCTCAGCAGGGGAGCTTGAGTCTTCAGCCCCGGAGAGTGGTGGGGCTGGAATTCTAACCCAGTCACGCGTGGTGCCAAAGCCCAAGCTTTTTCCACTTCTGTCTTTATCCAATTATCCCTTTGAGGGTAGTGCAAATATTTTTAGAATACCATAGAACAATTGCAAACAAACAATTTGTATTTTCCTCACTTGGTAACAAAAGACAAGACAATCAGGCAGCAATTACATTGTTGAAACAGGATATTTTCCCTTTAAGATTTATATGGTAAATACACATTGTCAAATATTTCTGGATTCTATGGAGCTCTTTTTCACCCCAACAAATGCTCTTCAGAGGTTCGCGGAAACCACAACAGACACTCACTATGCCTGTCTGGTGGGTGAGAAGTTAAAATGTATCCAAATCTAATTAGATACTGCCTTTTTGGATCATTTTTAGTTTTGAATTTATAGCCTCCTCCACTCCACTCACCTTGTCCATTTTTCAGGGGGAGGGTGCGGGGGAGGAAGAATTAAAAGAGTTTTATTTGCTGATGATATGAATTTTTTTTTCTAAAAATTCAAAGGAAGTCTACAAATATATTACTAGAATGAATTTAGGAAGGTCTTGAATACATGATTAATGTTTCCGAAAATCAATTCTATGTTGATATAACTGTTAGAAATAGTTTAAAATGCAATATTATTTGAAATACCCCCCCCAAAGGATAAAATAACTAAGAGTCGGTTTAATGAAAAAGCACTCATCTTGTCTTTTGAGTGGATTCTTCCTTTTTAAATCTTTTCTTGTTACTGCCATTTTTCTTTATTGCCCCCAGGGGCTCCACTCCTGACCTTTCAATTGTAGACACCCGCTTTCTAAGACTGCCTGACTTGCCTTGACTCCTGTTTACCCAAGATCATTAAAAAAAAAAAAAAATCTTGATAAAAAGCATCCCATTCCGGAGTGACTGCACATACTGCTACCCTGTCCTAGGCCAAATTCTTGATTTTTACCTTTCCTCTGCTAGGTGGCTGTGCAGATATTTCATTTCAATTCAGGGTCCCTGTCATCAAGTTGTGAAGTACAAAAATAAATCACCTGCTTACTGGCATCCTCGTAAAGATTTTGAAGAAACAGTAAAACCAGTACAAAAATGTAGTTTTAAAAAAACCTTTTCTAAACAACAAGGTCCTAAAGTCAGTATCTTCAGATAAATCATAATGGAAAAGAATATAAAAAAGATAGTATTTATGTGTGCAACTGAATCATTTTATTGTACAGCAGAAAGGAACACAACATTGTAAATATACTTCAATGAGAAAAAAATAAAAAAAACAAACTTCTCATTTCACATCATTATAGACTGACAGGAAGTTGCAAAAGTAAAAATCCTGCATACATTTCACCCCGTTTTCCCCAATGACAACAGCTAACACACCTACAGCACAATATCAACACTAGGAAATGACATTGGTACATGCACAGACCCATTCATATTTCACATTTTACATGTGTCATGTGTGTGTGAGTATGTGTGTGCAATCTGTGAAATTTTATCACATGTGTAAATTCAAATACCCACTACCACAGTCAAGGTTCAGAACTGTTTCATTACCACAAAGTTTCCTCATGCCAACCTCACACCCACCTTCCTCTTTCATTATCTTTTAATCCTTGGCCATCTGTTCTCTATCTCCATAATTTTCACATTTTGAAACTACTGTGTATTTGGAGTTATAAAATACCTTTTAAGATTGGTCTTCTTTACTTAGTATAATTCTTTCGTGATCTTTTTGGAAAATGTCTGCTCATTACTTTTGTCAATTTTCTAATTGTTATTGGTTTTTTAAAAGAAAAACTATTGGGTTTAATATATATTTATGAAAGTGAAGCGAAAGTGAAAGTGTTGGTCACTCAGTCGTGTCCCACTCTTTGCAACCCCATGGACTGTAGCCCACCAGGCTCCTCTGTCCATGGAATTCTCCAGGTAAGAATACTGGAGTGGGTAGCCATGCCCTCCTCCAGGGGGTCTTCCCAACCTGGGGATCGATCCCAGGTTTCCTGCATTGCAGGAAGATTCTTTACCATATGAGCCACCAGGGAAGTCATATATATATATACACACACACACACACATCCTAAATATGTCTTTTGTCAGATACGTGGTTTACAAATATTTTCTCCCAGTCTGTATCTAGTGCCTTTATTTTCTTAGCAGAGTCCTTCACAGAGCAAAGTTCTTAGGGTTCATGAACTCCAATTGGCCAGTTTGTCTTTTTTGGATGGATTGTGCTTTGGTATCACGTCTAAGAACTCTTCATCTAGCCCTAAGTCCTGAAATTTTCTCCTTTGTTGTCTTCTAAAATTTTTATGGATTTATATTTTAAAATATGATGTATTTTGAGATAATTTTTATACAAAGTATGAGGTTTAGATTAAGGTTCATTATTTTTGCCTACACATATTCAGTTGTTTCAGCATGACTTATTGAAAAGTAGAGCTTTCCTCTTTTGAGCTGCTTTTGTACCTTTGTCAAAAATCAGCCAGCCGTACTTGTTCAAAGGGCCTGCTTCTGAATCATCTTGCTCCACTGATCTTTGTGTGTATCACGATGCCAGTTTCACACGTTCTTAATAACTGTAGCTATGTACAAAGTCTAAAACTCAGGTACAGGGATTCAGGCCATTTTATTCTTCTTTTTTTTAAATTGTTTTAGCTATTCTAGTTTCTAGGCCTCTCCATATATATTTAGAATGTTTGCCCATATATGCAGCAATTCTTATTGGAATTTAGATAGGAATTAGACTAATGGATGTGAGACTTGGACTATAAAGAAAGCTGAGCGCTGAAGAATTGATGCTTTTGAACTGTGGTGTTGGAGAAGACTCTTGAGTGTCCCTTGGACTGCAAGGAGATCCAACCAGTTCATCCTAAAAGAAATCAGTCCTGGGTGTTCATTGGAGGGACTGATGTTGAAGCTGGAACTCCAATATTTTGGCCACCTGATACGGAGAGCTGACTCACTGGAAAAGACCCTGATGCTGGGAAAGATTGAGGGCAGGAGAAGAAGGGGACAACAGAGGATGAGATGGTTGGATGGCATCACTGACTCGATGGACATGGGTTTGGGTGAACTCCAGGAGTTGGTGATGGACAGGGAGACCTAGCATGCTGCAGTCCATGGGGTCACAAAGAGTCGGACACAACTAAATGACTGAACTGAACTGAGACTAAAACTATAGTTCAATTTGGGGAGAATTGATATCTTCATTATGTTGAAGATTAGTACTATTTTTCTAAGCTCTTTAATTTTTTTTCCACTACCATTTGGCATTTTTAGCATACAAGTCCAGTACATGGCTTATCAGATTTACCTAAGTATTTAATTTTCTTGAAAAATTGATTCTAAAGTTTACACAGAAAGATTAAAACACAGAATACCCAGCACAATATGGAAGAATAATAAAGTTGAAAGACTGATACTACCTAAATGCAAGAGTTACTATAAAGCTACAGTAATCAAGATGGTTGTTTTTGGTGAAAAAATAGACAAATAGACAAACGGAAGAGGATGGAGAGGCCAGAAATATACCCACATAAATACGATCAAATCTCTGACAGAAGAGCAAGGGAAGCACAACAGAGCAAAGGTATTCTCTTCAACAAATGGCTGGGATAACAGACATCCACACGCGGAAACAAAGGAAGAAAAAGGAAATATATGTCAACATAGAGCAGCAGATACTAACACAACATTGGAAAGCAGTTGTACTCCAATAGAAACCAATTTAAAAAATACAATAGTGGTCACTCCTCTACCACACGATGCCTTGGACAATGCTTACTCTCTTCTCAATAACAATCAATAATAAAAAAAAATTACTATTACCACTTTTAAAAGAAGAAAATCTAAGCACACACACTATGTCCCTCACAAAAATTAACTCAAAATGGACCATAGACCTGAATATAAAACACAAAACTATAAAACTCCTAGAAGATAACATAGAAGGAAATCTAGATGACCTTAGGATGTTTGATGACTTCTTAGAACACCAAAGGCATAATCCATGAAAGAAACAATTGACAACCTGGGCTTCGTTAAAATTAAAATATTTTGCTTGCTAATGACACTGTCAAGAGAATGAGACGATGTCACAAACTAGGAGAAAAAACCCAAAAATGTGCCTATTTGCAAAAGCGCATCTGATAAAGGGCTATTATTTAAAATATACAAAGAACTCTTAAAGCTCACTGATAAGAAAATGAACAGTCTGACTGTAAAATGGGCAAAAGAAATACAGACAGTAAATAAGCATATGAAAAGATGCTCAGTGCCGTATAGCATTAAGGAACTGCAAACTGAAGTAACAATGAGATACCACTACACACCTATTAGAATGGTCAGAACCTGGAACATTGACACCACCAAATGCTGTCAAAGATGTCGAGCAACAGGAACACTCATTCACTGCTGGTGTGAATGAAAAATGGGACTGCTGCTTTGGAAGACAACCTGGCAATTTCTTATAAAACTAAAGATAGTCTTACCACCGGATTCAGCAATCACGCTCCGTTATTTGCCCAAAGGAATTGAAAACGTATGCCTACGCAAAAACCTGCACACAAATGTTTATGGCAGCTTTATTCAAAATTCCAAAACTTGGAAGCAACCAGAATGTTTCTTAGTAAGTCAGTAGACAAATAATGTGTGGTATATACGGACAATAAGATATTATTCAGAGCTAAAAGGAAAATGAGCTATCAAGCCATGAAAAGATCTACAGGAACTTCAAATGCATATTAGTGACTGAAAATAAACCAATCTGAAAAGGCTGTCTCAGGTATGATTCCAGCTACATGATATACTGGAGAAGACAGACCTACGGAGGCAGTGAAAGCGTCAGTCGCTGAAGGATGTCAGGGTGGAGGGAGGGCTGAGTCGGTGGGCACAGAGGGTGTCGGGGCAGTGAGACCACTGCGTCACCCTGTAATGGTGGGTGTGGACTGTGGGTCTGTCAAAACCCCCAGACCTGCACCATATGAAGAGGGAGCCCTAAGGGAAGCTGCAGCCTTTAGGTAATAACTGCGTATCAATACTGGGTTGTAAATTGTAGCAAATACACCGCACTAATGCAAGATGTTAATTAAAGGGGAACTGGGAGTGGGAGGCTGGGAGGCTGGGAGGCTGGAATATGGGAACTCTCTGTACTTTCTGCTCAGTTTTGTTGTGAAGCTAAACAAAAGTGCTAATAAATAACATCTATTTTTTTTTTTTAAAGGAACATTGACAGAAGGATAAAAAAAATAAAATACCTAAAAAATAAATCTAACGAAAAATGTCCAAGCCTTCTCTGTGGAAAATTAAAAAGTGTTATTGAGAGAAAATTTAAATGACCTATATGTATATTCTTATTTATTGATGGTATATTTAATATTACAAAAATGTTGATTCTCCAGTAGCCTACAGACTTAATGCAATCCTGTGATTCAAAATTTTATGTGTAAATATGAAGTTTTAATAATGGCTAAGACACTTGAAGATTTGATGAGAGAACTAGCTAGCTCTTCAGAATTACGAAGACATAGAATTTCCAGTAATTAGAATAGTTTGATATTGGGGCAAGGCAGAAAATGGGGCAGAATAGATCATTCTAAAACGTAAACAGAAATGAGCCTTCGCCAAAGGTGCTACTGCAGAGGTGTGGGATGAGCATGGCCTCCCATAAACAGGCCTGAGGCGACTGGACACCTTCCTCAAAGAGAGGCAGGAGTAGACTGCCTCCTCACAAAACGCCCGTCTCAGGGAACTTCCTCAAAGAGAGGCAGGAGTAGACTGCCTCCTCACAAAACGCCCGTCTCAGGGAACTTCCTCAAAGAGAGGCAGGAGTAGACTGCCTCCTCACAAAACGCCCGTCTCAGGGAACTTCCTCAAAGAGAGGCAGGAGTAGACTGCCTCCTCACAAAACGCCCGTCTCAGGGAACTTCCTCAAAGAGAGGCAGGAGTACGACTGCCTCCTCACAAAACGCCCGTCTCAGGGAACTTCCTCAAAGAGAGGCAGGAGTAGACTGCCTCCTCACAAAACGCCCGTCTCAGGGAACGGCAAGCCTAAAAGCGGAAGACAAAACAGTAACGGTTTCGAAAGGCAACATGAGACGGTGTCTTCTTGCCATCAGGGTAGGAGAGTATTTTAAAAAGAGGACACAGAAAACATAAAAGAAAAGACTTATAAATTGCATTCCATTGAAATTAAGAACCTCTGTTTATCCAGAGGCACCAAGAGAATGAAAGAACAAACCATGAGAGGGGAATACATATCAGCATATATAACTATTAAAAATTTCTTAATCAGAACAGCCAAAAGACCAGTAAAAATAATTTTTTAAAAAGACCACGAAAAATGGCCAATAGACCTGAACAGGTAACTCACAAAGGATATCCAAATAGGAAAAAAAATATATATATATGAAATATATATACATACGTATGAAATATATATACATATACATATATATGTATGTGTGGAAAGTGCTTAACTTCACTACTAATTAGAAAAATGCCAATTCAAACACCCTGAGGTATCAGGATCATACCTATCAGAATGACAAAAAGGAGAATGACTGGCATTTTGGAGACTGTAGGGCTCAGAGAGAATCCTACAGTGAGAGCAAACATTGTTGTATTCCAGTTTAGATACAGTCTGTCATTATTTACTAAGGTTGAACATATGCAAACGCTATGACCCATGAATTACAAATCCCAGTAATGCGTCCCAGAGTCCTATACATACAGGATCCAGTGTATGTGTCGCTCCAGATTCCTCTGGATGTTATCAACCCCCAGATCCTGATTTTTATAACAGATGAGTTTGCATGTAGCAGCAAGTCTGCCCTTCAAAGAGGAAACACTAATAAGCAAGAACCTAAGACAATCTGACTTCCCCAATGCCTCAGCAAGTAAAGAATCTCCCTGACATGCAGGAGACACAGGAGACGCCGGTTCAACCCCTAGGGAGGAAAGATAACCCCAAGAAGGAAATGGCAGCACACTCCAGTATTCTTGCCTGAAAAATTACATGGACAGATGGCAGGCTATCGTCCAAAGGATTGCAAAGAGTTGGACACGACTGAGCGACGAAACACTTAAGACAATTTTGTCTTCATTCTGTTTCTGGGTCCATTCCCAGCCAATAGTGAAGTCCGGCTTCTTGTTTGTGATAAACTCCCACAACCCAAAAGTGTCAGACACAACTGAACGTGCGTGTGCTCACACACACACACACACACACACCAGCAGCTCTGGCTTTTTTGGGTACCATTTTCTCACCAGAAGACAGGGTATGTCTGTTCACCCAATAAACCGATCAGAATGCCGCTAGTCTTGTTTTGTAACAACACTAGATGGAGCTCCTTCTTTTCGTTGCCCTTGACTCTGGCAGGCTGTTTGGCCATGGGCTCAGCAGTTTCTCAGAACCAGAGCTGGAACCCTTGCTCTGCCTCCTTCTCCAAACAGGAAGTCTGCACCTGGGGGAGAGGGGAATGCGCCCTTCCCTCCAAACAGCTAAGGAGCTTAAGAGGTCTTCCAGTTAGCTTTATTCTTCTGTCTGTAGGCAAGTGTGGGATCAAATCATTTCAAACCCGCAATTCACCACCTTTTGCTGAGGGACTGAGGGAAGCAGCATCCATGGAAGCCCCTTTAGCGACAACCCTGATTTCATCCTCTGAGAAGCAACTATCTCCCCGTGGCATACAAAGACGGGCTCAAGTCATGTTGATTGTCCGCTGAAAAAGAACATTACCTGCTTGAGAAGAGGGAGTGAATTAAGCTCCAGAAATGAATAAGGGATTGGACTTTCAGTTCAGTCGCTCAGTCATGTCCGATTCTATGTGACCCCATGAACCGCAGCATGCCAGGCCTCCCTGTCCATCACCAACTTCTGGATTCCACCAAGCCCATGTCCATCGAGTCGGTGATGCCATCCAGCCATCTCATCCTCTGTCGTCCCCTTCCCCTCCTGCCCTCAATCTTTCCCAGCATCAGGGTCTTTTCCAATGAGTCAGCTCTTCGCATGAGGTGGCCAAAGTACTGGAGTTTCAGCTTCAGCATCAGTCCTTCCAATGAACACCCAGGATTGATCTCCTTTAAGATGGACTGGCTGGATCTCCTTGCAGTCCAAGGGACTCTCAAGAGTCTTCTCCAACACCACAGTTCAAAAGCATCTATTCTTCGGCACTCAGCTTCCTTTATAGTCCAAGTCTCACATCCATACATGACCACTTGGAAAAACCATAGCCTTGATGAGACGGACCTTTGTTGGCAAAGTAATGTCTCTGCTTTTTAATATGCTGTCTAGGTTGGGCTTTAACCCACATGACCTAGGGTCAATCTGGCCCTGGGAAACCCAGATCTCTGCCTCTTCGGATGTTTGTAAGTCCTAGCGGGAACAGTCTGTTTCAGCATCTCCTCTGCAAACTGATGGTCTATTCTCAAGTGGTGCCCCCGTTCATCATCACACCCCCTGCTTTGTTTTCTGATTTATTTGGTCAGTTACGTATGGTCTGTCGTTCCACCAGACCGTGAGTTCTCAGAGACCTTGTCTGGTCTGTTCAAGGTGTTGTCTTCCTGTCCCAGAACCGTGCCCAGCAGGTATGAAGAGGTCAGTCAGTGTAGGGTGGATGGCCATCTAGGATTCCAAACTCAACTGAGTCAGTTTTATCTACAGGTCATCTTCCACCTTGCACAATATAGTCGCTGTCTCACAGTTTGCCAGCTTATTTGGGCCCTTCCCTGAGTGCCCCCCAACAACCTCCCATGGAAGGGGTCTTTGGTGTGAAAGTCTTCACTAAAAATATGGGAAGAGAGGGGGGCTTACATAGGAGTGACCAGGTCATTGAACACTGAATAGGAATGTTTCACGGCTATAACCTTTTCACCTCCCTTCCGTAATAAAATATCCCCAACACTCCCACCTCACAAACATTTCTGACATCTCAGGATTTTGCTATCTCTCCTCTCTTTCTCACCTCTCTTACTTTTTTCAGTTCTCTTTCTCACACTTTCACGCAGAGTAACTCAATGCAGCTCTTCCCTAGCAACTTACCACAAACTGAACTCTAAACCCCGCTTTGCCCACCTAAGACCCATCAACATACTAACCAAACTAAAGAATCACCTCCCTTAGCAAACCCAAAGGTCCAAGACGCGACAGTGTTTTCTTAGGGTGCCTGTATGGTACTCAATCGCTTCAGTCATGTCCGACTCCTTGTGACCCCATGGATTGTAGCCCGCCAGGCCCTTCTGTCCATGGGATTCTGCAGGCAAGAATACTGCAGTGGGTTGCCATGCCCTCCTCCAGGGGATCTTCCCAACCCAGGGATCAAACCCACACCCCTTGTGTCTCCTGCATTGGCAGGTGAGTTCTTTAACGCCACCTGGGAAACCCTTTCTCATGGTAGCACTGCCCTTTTCTTTACAACTAAGATGTTACCTGTTTATCCATTTCTGTTCCTTTACCTTCTCTTTTTCAACAAAAAGTTAGGCTAAAACAGCCAGTATCCTTCCTCTCCTCCAACATTTTTGTCTAGAATAAAAGTGGTTTAAAAGATGACAGGTGGAGGGGATTTTCTGATGGTCCCACGGTTTTGACTCCCACTTTCACTGCAGAGACAGGGCTTCAAACCCTGGCTGGGGAACTGAACTCCTACAAGCCATGGGAGGGGAGGGCCAGAAAAACAAAAGAGAAAGAGAGAAAAAGATGGAGCCTGTAAGAAGATAAACAAATCCTCTAAGTCCTGAAGCCTAGGATAGTAGTGGGGAGGAGAAGGGATCTTCCCTTCACATGATCTTCGTGATTGCCTAAAGAGACATGAGGGGCTGTCGTTATTTGTCAGCCTTTGGTCTTTTACTTACAGAGGAGATGAGTCCAAAGAAGTTATCACCTTGATTCTTGAATTGCCTCTGCTCCCCATAGCCTTCTTCTGACCTTTTATATGAGTGAAGTAACACTAGCTCCTGAAATAGATCAATTCTGAAATCGCAGAGACTTCAAACAACAGAGTTTCTTTCCCATTTCCATTGCAGTCCAGTGCAGGTTGGATGGCTTCCAGGTAATCATTCAGAGGCCCTAACCTCACGGCTTCTCCTTCCTCTGCATCTCCTTTGCCTTTGCTGTTCAGTCGCTCAGTCATGTCCGACTCTTTGCAACCCCATGGACTGCAGCACGCCAGACTTTCCTGTCCTTCACCATCTCCCGGAGCCTGCTCAAACTCACATCCATTGAGTCGGTGATGCCAGCCAACCATCTTGTCCTCTGTCGTCCCCTTCTCCTGCCTTCAATCTTTCCCAGCATCAGGGTCTTTTCTAATGAGTCAGCTCTTCTCATCAGGTGGCCAAATTATCAGAGCTTCAGCTTCCACCTCAGTCCTTCCAATGAATATTCAGGATTGACTTACCTTAGGATTGACTGATTTGATCTCCTTGCAGTCCAAGGGACTCTCAAGAGTCTTCTCCAACACCACAGTTCAAAAGCATCAATTCTTTGGCTCTCAGCCTTCTCTTTATGGTCCAACTCTCACACCCATACATGACTACTGGAAAAACCATATCTTTGACTGTACAGACTTCTGTCAGCAAAGTAATATCTCTGCTTTTTAATATGCTGTCTAGGTTTGACTGACAAATAGAGAAACAGACTAGATGGAGGTTCATATGCCTCTTGGTCCTTTGGCTCACTTGACGTTTTACAAAAGTCTTTTGCTCACATTCAGTTAGTGAGCACCAAGCCCATAGCCCATCTCCACATAAGCAGTGAGGAGGCTACAAAATGTAGCCTCTGGCTGGTCAGGAGAAGCATGAATCTTTGGTGGTCAACTAGCCGTGCTTGTCACACCAGATGGAAGATCCAGTTTCCACCTGGGGATTAATCACATTTACTTGGCTTCCTTACCGTCTTCTAGCTGAATTCCTCATCTTTTCAGGCAGGGTTTCTACTCTCAACCCCTTATAAGATCCCCAACTGCTTTCTCTCCCCTCTTTTCCCAGACTGGTACCCTAGCCTTAACACCTTTCTTCTCCCTGAGAAAGCTCATTTATTTGAGGCATCTATGCATTGCTTCTTGACTTCAGCCCTTCTTTTGCCAGCTGAGCCCACGTCTCTCTGTTTCCTCTTCATGAAAATGTGTTGTCACATTTTCAGAAGCCCTAAAGATTCAAAGAGTCTAGAGTCCTCTTGCCAAGCCTGGGGTTATATTTCTCAGCCTTCTCTACCTACCCACTTATGTCTAAATGGGCTGAATGACTGATTCTCACTAAAGAAATGTGAGCATGAGAGTTCTGTAAAGACCCAAGTGATTAAGAAACAGAGGAGCCTTCCCCCTAGTCTCTTTCACCATCTGCCAGGTGCTGAGAGAAAGATGTGTGGTTGCAGAGAGGGACCTGGGCCCTGAGAGATCATGTACATACACCATACCGCCTGTCCACTTTCAGGAGGGCAGCTTCTACAGTAATGATGTCAGATGCATGAAAACTGGCCTCTGACTCCACCTCAGCCCCTTCCTGACTTCTGTCCTTCCATGCGGTCACTGTTCCCTATTTTCCTTCTCTTTCTTCCCAGACTATTAAAGGCTTAAGGCATGTGCCTTTCAAAATAATCTCTTCAAGAAAAGTCTTTTCCAATAAGACTTCAAAATTTAATAAAGGAATTATAGTCATTGTTACAGGCAGAGAGGGAAGAGATGTTTGTGAAACAGGAACTTGCCCACAGTCCTTTAAATCTCCTACAGTTATTAAGATCCACCATTTGATAATGATGATACTCTGCTAAGGACTATTTTATCTGCTTTCACTGAATTTTTTCTACAGACTTACGAGGATGAGATTCATATTTGTCTTCTCCAAGACATCTTGGGCATCTGAACTAGGGACTGTTCCTGGGACATCTGCCACGCTGTCTCCCTCTTCCTCCCTAACTTGTTTTAAAGCATCTGCTCCTTTTCTCCCAACATCACAGCCCCTTTCTACTCTCCCCATCCCGCTGGACTGTAAACTCATGGCCAAGAACATCCCTGTTACCTACCTGCTGACCTGTCCTCTGCTCACGCTCACAAGAATCTGAGGCAGCCTGTGTCTTACACATATTTATAAATTCCATGGAACTTAAATGTGCAACATTTTTCAAAGAAGATGCCTAATAGCCTTGTATTTGAGTAATGGATTAATTCCAGTGTTTTAAGTGTTACATTCTAACTATTCCTGTAGTTCCCAAGCCCAACTGCATGTCAGAGTCAAACAAGAGGAATTTTTAGTCTATCAACATTTCTAAGGATGGGTTTCAGAAATCTTTGTTTTGTTTTGTTTTTTAAAGAACCTATCCCACTGTCAGTTCAGTCATGTCCAACTCTTTGCAACCCCATGGATTGTAGCCTGCCAGCTCCTCTGTCCATGAGATTCTCCAGGCAAGAACACTGGAGTGGGTTGCCATGTCCTCCTCAAGGGGATCTTCCGCACCCAGGGATCGAACCCGTGGCTCTTATATCTCCTGTGTTGGCAGGTAGGTTCTTTTTTTAGCAAGTTCCCCAAGTGACTCTGAAGCAGCCAACTTGATCCCAGCCTGAAGACTGGCATTTGAAAATTCATGGAATGTTCTATCTTTCTTCACCCAAGAATCCTATAAAATCTCCCCTTCCCTCCCCTGTCCATGCTGTCCTAAACCATTTTCTCTTAGCAAACAAATGCCAACAACCAAGTTGGTTCATCCTAAAAGTCTCACCATGAGACAAAGATATGCTTCAAAGTCTAGAAAATGGTAAGCTCTACTAGACATCAAAACTTTCCTCTAGCAATCAGCTCCTACCTATAAATAGATGGCCACCTCTATAATCTATAGCCCCACCCCCAAGGAAAAAAAAAAAACACCAGAGACCATTTCCTGGGTGTGTTTTACCATGTTGCCTATTTATCCAGCAACAGAACCTTGAACATTTCTACAGTTTTGAGTTTTGCCTTTAAACTCTTCTCACATCTACTTGGTATTTGGGTATCCTACGTTCTCAGATGACCTGAATCCACTGGTTTCTCGTGCTGATCCTACCTGCAAGCAAGCTCTTTGGGAGAGCTTTTCATAAAGAGGCCGTTAAAGTAGAACAGGCAGCTTCAAGAAAACTGCCATCTGGTTTCCACTCTGCAGATGCCCACACGAGCCTTGAAAAATCTAGCTGGGGAGGAGGTGGAAGATCCTGTGGGCTGGTTGATAAAGGAAGAATCAAGAAGGGTACATTTTCCCCCCCTTAATGTTCCTATAGTTGAGCCTCATCACCATAATATGAGAGAGAGAGAAAACTGTAATCACATTAGGTGGGGAATCTGGAGCATCTGAAGCCTCAAGAAACAGCCTGAATTTTGTGTTCTGTATTCTAGAGACACATTATGTGTCCACCTTGGTAGCTCTTCATACTGCCAAGGATGGAATTCTTATCTAATCAATTCCCACTTTTTCTCTTGCTTATATTTTCTGGCAAAATCCCTCTCATGACAAAAGAAACAGGAAGAAGTTCCTCCCATATATATGCATATGTGTATCTTTTCATTCGGAATTCCAGATGCCGCTAGTGATAAAGAACCTGCCTGTCAATGCAGGAAACATAAGAGACATGGGTTCAGCCCCTGGGCTGGAAAGATCCCCTGGAGAAGGGCATGGCAACCCACTCTAATATTCTTGTGGAGAATCTCATGAGCAGAGGAGCCTGGCGGGCTACAGTCCATAGGGTCGCAAAGAGTCGGACACAACTGAAGTGACTTAACAGGCTTGTGTGCCTCTTTTCATTACATGCGTAATTTATAACACAAGGTTATTTTCTCCATTTGCTAAAGACAAGGTAGAAGGCCAGTTATTAAATTGATTTTAAAAACTTAGAATTTTCGAGCTAAAGGAAACCCAACCAGACTTTCGGTAGGAGATAAAGTTGAAACCCAGAGAGACAAGGCAAGCTGCCCAAGTGTACACAGTCAGTTAGAACCAGATCCATGGTGACCTTAGTTGATGGTCCCACTGGATCTCTCTTAAAGGAAGGATTTGTTGCCCCTGCTGCTTGGAGGGCTGTTGGCAGGCAGCTGTTAGCTGTCAGAGTCTTTAGGATTGACCTCGGCTGCCAAGAGCAATCTCTACCAGGGACAGACCCTTACAGGGGAAGCTTGTATCCAGTGACTGACTGAGGCGGAAACAGAAAAGTCCAGGCTTTTGACCTAATGTGGGGCACCCTGAAGGGCCATTTTAGCTCCAGAGCTCCCGGTGAGGTTGGGTGAGGCTGTCAGTCAGCGAGACTAGTTTCCCCCAACACATTCTTTTCCCCTTTTCACAAAC
This sequence comes from Dama dama, assembly GCF_033118175.1. NCBI lineage: Eukaryota > Metazoa > Chordata > Mammalia > Artiodactyla > Cervidae > Dama > Dama dama. The sequence continues at coordinate 4,131,692 of NC_083699.1, read as the reverse complement.
AGTTGATCCTAAAACCTCTACTGAATAAACACCCTGCACACTGACCTTCATCTCAAAGACAGCTTCCAAGAGAACCCAACCTTGAATAAAACCTAAAATAAAATCTGTTTCCTGCTAAAATGTCCATTTTGAAAGTAAATGGGATGTGTGTGTGTCTGTCTGTATGTCTGTCTATCTGTTCGTGGTGTAAGCATGCACATATACATATATGAATGTACGTCTGTGTGCATCCCATGTCCCACCATTTCTAGGAACTTTCCCATTTGGCAGCTGAAAAAACATCTAAGTTTTTCATCATGCACTGTCAGGCTTTTGCCTCTCCAGAGGGATGGTGATTATCTGGTCCAAATGAATAATGCAGCCGGCATTAGCATGGCTTAGTTGGTGTGTTCAGGACTGTTTCGGACTGACCTCCCATCCTAGCAGCCAATGAGTGAGAAGCAAAGATCACGGGAAGAGAACCAGTAGGACCCTTGCAGTCCTTCACCTCACCTACTGCCAGAGAGCCCAGAAAACTAGCCTTTAGTCACCCTCGTTAAAGTCAGAGCAATCTATCACAAGTCAGAAGACATGCTGTATCTCTTTCTATCTTCCCCAGCCACTCCCCTTCACAGTTTTAAATATACATTTCTAGACACAATTGGACACTCCACTGGCTGAGGCAGTGCTAGGAAATCAGCCATGACATCTCAGCTTCCAGCCTCTGTCCTGGCTTCTTAGCTGTCCCCTCCTTACCCCTTACCTGCCTTCCCTTCAACAAGCTTGACCATGAGTCAAGGGCCATTGCACTCCCCACCCTCCACCCGCCCTGAACAGTCCTTTTTCCTTTTTCTCATGTCTTTCCCATCTCGTGGGATATCATCTGTCAACTGAATGATCTTAGATAACTCTCAGTGTCCTCACGTGCAAATGGGGCCATGGTTCCCATCTCACAGGGTGCTCTGAGGGCCGAATGGGATTGTGCTGGGAGGGCTTTAGCCACAGTGCATGTCCAATCCCAGGAGCTCTTCCTGACGGTCAGTCAGTCTCCCAGGACAGTCCTATGGTCATTCTTCAACTGCTTCTCCTTCAACCACTGCTCTATCCCTGTCCATACACTTCTCAGCAAAGGGGGGGGGTTCATTCAAAACTCTTCCTCCATTTTTAAGAAACGATGAGGTGATATGATCAACGAGAAAATAAAGGCACATGTGCAGTGCTTGCAAGGTCTTCCTGGTGGTGCTAGTGGCAAAGAACTCATCTGCCAATGCAGGAGGCATAAGAGATGTGGGTTCAGTCCCTGGGTCAGGAAGATCCCCTGGAGAAGGAGATGGCAACCCACTCTAGCACTCTTGCCTGGAGAATCCCATGGACAGAAGAGCCTGGAGGGCTACAGTCCACAGGGTCACAAAGAATCAGACACGACCGAGGCAACTTAGCCCGCACACACTCACAGTGCTGTATTTCAGTCAGGCTCCAACTTACACCCCAGAATTAATCTGCTGTTCCTAAGGATATCTTCATCAATTATTATGCACATGTAAAACCATGCATTTGAAAAATATTCTTACAAACTTGACATTTGAAAGGGAATTCCAAATGTATACCACATTTTAACCACCTTGCAAACAACTTCATTTTTTTCAGGCCTTTCCTGATCCTTCTATTTATATCCCATGAACATTACTTTGTAAGAGTATTGACATACTGACATTTTAAAGCCTTTTCGTTTCAAGCTGTTCCTCTTTGAAGATTTCTCGCCACCACCCCCTGTCTACTCCTTCTTAAGAATGAAAGTATCAAAAAGAGGGATAAGGGAGCAAATAATGTAACTAAAAACAGAGTTAGGTGCATGTTTGATGAACAGATTGCATTGTTAGGTTATAGAAAGGACAGACCACTGCTGTTGTAAAATACACGGCCATTTTATAACTCTAGAAGGCCCTAATTTGTTTTCAGTGAGGAATAATCAAGATGGAAAAGAAAAAGGAGAAAAGCATGAGGAATAGAAGTAAGAAAGATATTATATCCAAAAATACAGTGTGTGTTTTTTGAGAAAATCAGCATTAAACTGAAAGTTGATAGACATGGCAAAACAAAACAAAAACATATTTTATCAAGGATTTCTCTATGTCCTTAGTAATGCCATCTACCTTATGACTCATTATAATGCTGTGACACCTTTTTATTTTTAAAGTATCATTATTATATTTTTATGTGGGTGAACTTATCAACATGATCATTTTCGGTTAAATCCTATCCTTCAGATTTCTAATAGAAGCTCCATAGAGTAAAGAAATGTGAAAGTTTCGACAAAATTCACACGATGACAATACAGGGCATCCTTTCCCTAAATTATGGGTCTTCAGAACTTTTGCTAACAATAACTAACATTTGTGGAGTGTGACTTTGTGCCAGGCACTGTCCTGAGTTCTTATGTGTTAACTCACTTATCTTTCTCAATCCTCATCTGAGCTGGGTACTTCGCTTTATGATTGTGTAACGCTTTACAGTTAAAGAAACCAAGGTAGTGATGACTCTGGTCTGGAATGCAGCTGTCTTTCCCTCCGGTTTTAACTCTGCCACAACTGGTAACAGGACCTTGAGCCTCCCAGTTTTAGGCTGTTGGTTTCTCCTCTGTAAAGTGGGGCATCCCATGGCATCATCTCAAAGGACTCTGTTTCCTCCAAAATACTCTGGTTTTGTGCTTCTATATTTTGTTCCTAGAAAGCTGTATTTGAAATTCTTAAAACATCTTTTTTTAGAAAAAACAGAAAGCAAATAAGACGATTACGTTGAAAGCCTCAGCATTCATCTGAAAGTGTAGAACTGTGTTACCTGCTGAGTTTGTCTTGGGAGTGACCATTCAAGGAAGAATGAATGAAAAATTGTGGTTGAGGGGGTCATCACTTCAAAAGAAAAATATCTATACATGTATACTTAGAAGAGAGTAAGATATGAGAAAAAAAAAAAAAAAACTTCAAGGGTAGGTAAGTGCAGGATGTAAGAGAGGGGAACTGAACACCACAACATATTTTTCCTTTCAGAAGACCATCTGCTGAAGTTCCGAGCATGAGAACAAAGTGGGACTTGAAGGATCTGGAATAAATGAAGTGAAAGAAATGCTGAGAAATCTTTTGAAGGAGCAATTTCCAGACAAGCAAGGGAAGTCATGTGGCTTGCCCTTCTGGTCCCACAAAAGTATGCAGGTTCTTAGAGAGCAAGCTCTGTGGAGGGTTCTCTGGCTGAAATAATGTGATTCAAGGCCCATAATTAACAGAGCCTTCAGCAGGGGCAAGGCAGACGTGGGGAGTGAAGGCATTCAGGCTGGGACAGTAAAGAAGGAACATTTAAATGGTGAAACTATAGAACATTAAAACTTAAAAAAAAAAACTTTTAATTTTGTGTTGGCATATAGCTGATTAGAACACTAAAACCTTTGATACCTTATACATCTTTTACTTCACCTGCTTCCTCTTAGGATACAAACACTGAGGCCCAGGAAAATGAAGGGATTTTACAAAGAAAGATCTTGAAATCAATGCACTGAGGATTAAAAACAGCATGAATTTTAGAAACAAGATTGATGGCAAAATATTATTTTACTCTCTTAAAATATGGAATGCCAAAAAGGAAAAAAAAAAATCTTTCCCAATGAAGGCACTAAGTGGTAATCCTTGGATTCTTCAGCAATCTGTTTTAAAGGTTACATTATTATCAAGTCTTCTAAAACTGCTGATATGCTTTTTTAAGGTAAGAAATTATGAATCAGCTGAATGAACAAACTCATCTACTGTTTCTACAATGTCTAATTTAGGGTAACATTAATAATAGAAGATGCTCCAAATGCAACAATGAAAGCAACAGAAAATATATTCTTTTAAAACTTGGCCCCTAAACCCCAACAATCCTCCTTATAGGAAAGCAGCTGTGGTACAAAGCCCTGAACAGAAGAAAAAGAATAAAAAAAATCTACCAATAGTTATTTTTAGCAGTTGTAATTTTAAAATTTTATGTGTTAAAAGTAAAAAAAAGATTTCCTTAGAATGGAAATTAAGATTCATCACTGAGAAGGAAAAATAATGGTATGAATTTTCAGTGTCTTAGAGAGTGTTTTAATCTGGCTGTCAGATCTGTGACCTACTAAGGTTCTCCATGCCTCATGTTTTAAAAAATGGCAAAATGTGCACATCATGAAGTGCTTTGGAAGTATTTCTTTTATGATGAGAAACAGGTTCTGAGCGGTGAGCCAGGCCTCAGGGTCTCTCTCTTGGAGCTAGTATTGAGTACGTTGCATAGATCTGAGGGGTAGAGTTATGGCATCTTTTGTTTCTTCTTCTATCTTGGGTCAGGTCATCACTAACATTTGGGGACTTCCTGGGTGGTCCAGTGGTTAAGACTTCATGTTTCCAATGTAGGGGACCCAGGTTCGATCCCTAGTCATGGAACTAGATCCCACATGCTGCAACTAAGAGCTTGCATGTTGCAATTAAAGATTCCACCTGCTGCAAACAAGTCAGCCAAACAAATATTAACAACAAAAGAAAAGGATTATCACTAACATTCGGTCCCTGACTTTCTAAGAGGAACCAATTCCAATCTCTATTTTTTGGCTCCTGATTCTTCGTGTGTGCTTTTGAAATTATTATGAAAAATTATTTTGAAATAATATGACCCTATGTGCTTTAAGGAGGCCAGGAATGAAGGGCATCATAACAGAAAGGGCCTTCACCTTCTTTTCCTTTAATTTTTTTTTTAAAAAGGAAACTGAACCGCCTATGGACTTGTGACTGCAGAATCTTGTGGGCAGCTTGCTTACCTATGCAGTAGGCTGCAGGGGGGTAGTGTCAGTGGCTGACACAGGCTTTTCTGAGACACTGCCCTTCACTGCCCTGAGATTCCCCCCAGTCAGGCCCAAAGCACCCTAGAGCTGACTGCAATCTCCTAACAGCCTGCCTCCAGAAAGGAGGTCTTTCCTGGTGGCTGGCTCTGAGGACCCAACTGGCAAGAGGATCATAGGGAAGTGCTAGAGTTGGAATTGGAGTCATTTCAGCAAGTCTGATACCTCTTGGTAAATATCCTTTAAGTGAGTAGCCTGACATGCCAGGCTACTATCATCTGCGGCTGCCAGGCAGTTCCTGGACCCATTTAGACAATAGCTCTCCCAGTCCAGTCAAGCCCTTCCCTACCTGAGAACAGATCCAAACATACTGGGAAGTAGTTCTGAGTTCCCCCTTTGCAGAGCTTATTAGGAACTTCAGAATTATTTGGGAACTGTTTTGGAGGGTTTTGAACTGGTGTATTTAAAGATGACTTCTCTCTCAAATTCATTTCTTCATCTCTTCCATGACTTCGTTCAGCGACCACGATTTCTCCTCTGGATTACTATGACCGCTCTTCATGAGGCTCACTTCCTTGACTCTCTCGTTTTCCCTACCATCTAAAGAATCTCCTCAGATCACAAATCTGACCGTGACACTTTCTGCTCACTGCCCTTCACTGCCTACCCCTCATCCTCTGATAAGCATCAAAGACCACTAGAATCTGGCTTCCCCTGTCAATCCTCTCCCTTCATCATCTCCCTCTTCTTACCACGCAGGGCTCCATGCAACTCTCACTTGGGCCAGCCTTTCCCCATTCTGATTTGCTGGTGCCCCCTGTGAACTCATTTTTAGGTATCAGGTCCAAAGTTCCCCTTGGGAAGACTTCTCTGATTCCCCTTCGCCTGGACCAACCTGCTGGATCCTCCACCCCTTCACTTCCGCGTACAGTGGACTTGGCTGTGGACACATCCATCAACTTCACCAGAATGTAAGCTCCTAGAGGCCAAGAGCTGGGTCTTATTCTCAGGTCCCCAGGGCCTGGTCCAGGGCTTGACACTTGCAAGAGCCCAGCACAGGTCTGGAGCTTGAACGAAGTGTTTTATTCACCCCTGAGAACCAGGGGGAGGAGTTGCCTGCCCCTAGAAGGAGGTCTGGCTGCTTCTTCCATTTTCCTTTCTTCCCCGAGGCCAAGAGGGTGCCAAGACTCCCCAGTCTCCCCTCGGCAGCCAGGGAGAGGGTGAGGAGAGGGGGCCTTTGTTCCTCCTCCAGATGGTTGGAGCTGGGATGCAGCCCAGCAGCTGTGTTTGGGTGGAAGGCGAGAGGACAGATGGCCTGGTGTCTGTTTGCAGACAGCCTGAGAGACCGCAGCCCTGGTACAAGGCACGCTCCGAGGTAGACGCCGCAGGACAGTGGTGGAGTGGGGTAGACGCCAGGGCAGACCACTGTGTTAGCATTCACTGCTCAGACCCTGGCCGGAGCGACTGCTGGGCAGCAGAAAGAGAAGCCTTTATGCACAGATCCCTTGTGTTTCTGGTGGTAGCTTTTAACATTTCAATCCAAACAAAGACTTTCCTATATGAAAACTCTCTTAATTACTATCATTTAAAATTTGGTTTAACACAAGCAAGCCTCATTAGGATTCAGTTTTGCTTTCTGCAAATTTTGGCAGCCATTGAATTATTAACCCAACTAATACTGGTGGTGGGGGGGGGTGGGATGGGCAGGGGTGGGGGCTTCTCCTGCTCAGAATATTTAGAACCAGAACATGATACAAGGTGTAATAATTTGTACCAGGAAAGCAGTCACATGTTTACATACTTCAATCGGAATGAGCTCACTGATATCCTTATAGCTTCAGGAAAGCCTTTTATTTAAAACAATGGGCAGGATCCTCAGGAGATGAGGATGAGAGCTGAGGGCAGCGCTATCATCCGCTGGCTGACTGCTCTTCCCCGCCTGATCCAAAGCCAGTCAGCCCAAAAAGCAAGGTACAGTGTCATGCTTGTACCCCATGATCTCCCGAAGATGCCAGTTTGTAATGGATATGCTTACGAGACAGCCACCTCCAAGACTGTGATTCTTTGATCATCTTCTTCTTGATCAATCATTCAAGCCATGACTTGAAATCACCTTTTGTTTCTGTGTGTAGTGAAACAGAGACTTTGAAAGATGGAAAGTCATATCTTGGTGCTTCATGTAGCAAAAGTATAAACTACCTTTCCCCACCAAAATAATTTTTAACAGCAATAAGAAATCTGGTTCTATCCAGAATCAATTGGAGGAATCCCAGTGAGGAAAGTGGAATTGCCTTCTTTCTTGCCACCACCTTGCCCCTCACCCTTAAAAAAAAGTCCACATCCTCACTTAAAGGATGGAAGTGAAAGTGAAAGTGTTAGTCGCTCAGTCTATCCAACTCTTTGCAACCCCATGGCCTGTAGCCCACCAGGCTCCTCAGTTTATGGACTTCTCCAGGCAAGAATATTGGATCAGGTAGCCATTTCCTTCTCCAGGGGATCTTCCTGACCCAGGGATCAAAACCAGGTCTCCCACATTGCAGGTGGATTCTTTACCATCTGAGCCACCAGCCCAAAGGAAATCCTTTAAAACCTGAGCATTCTGACATCCAGGCTTATTTAAGGCACCCGTGACAAAGCAGAGTTGTGGCCAGGGAAGCGTCTTACTTCCTTTCTTGCGCCTGACACTTTGGAGTCCTTGCACCAAGGATTCCTGGCTACCAAATGGGCCTTAGCCTGAAGTGCCCAATATGGTAGCCACTAGCCACTCGTGTCTATTAAGTTAGAAACTTAAAGTTGCTGCTGCTGCTGCTAAGTCGCTTCAGTCGTGTCCGACTCTGTGCAACCCCATAGACGGCAGCCCACCAGGCTCCCCCGTCCCTGGGATTCTCCAGGCAAGAACACTGGAGTGGGTTGCCATTTCCTTCTCCAATGCATAAAAGTGGAAAGTGAAAGGGAAGTCGCTCAGTCGTGTCTGACTCTTAGTGACCCCACGGACTGCAGCCCACCAGGCTCCTCTGTCCATGGGATTTTCCAGGCAAGAGTATTGGAGTGGGGTGCCATGAAACTTAAAGTAAGTAAAATTAAATACAGTGAAATAGTCCCTCAGTCACATTAATCACTTTTCCAGAGCTCAATGAGTACATGCCACTAGTGGCCGCCATATTGGACAGCAAAGATATAGGGCATTTCCCTCATCACAGAACATTCTGTTTGATAGCACTGCTTAAAGACTGTTTAGTTAGGCAATTCAATTCGGTATCAAGGCAGGCTTGCTTGATTTTATTACTGAATGGACCCATTGTTTGAATTTGTTAATAGGTTCACTTGGGCTAACTGCGCACTCCAGCAGCTGTTGAGGAGATGACAGAAGTGATTTGTTCATAGAATGGCAATGGTTCTAGTGAAAGTATGAACGGTGGTAATAACTGACATTTACTGAGCACTTACGATCCAGGCGCTGTGCTAAGCACTTAATTTGTGTAATCTCATAGTCTTCATAACTCTATTATTATCCCAGTTAAACAAGAGAAAATTAATAGCAGAGATGGGAAGAGTCTTTTAACATTCATCTGATTCAACCCTCTCTGTTGACAGAGCTTAGACTCTGGAGTCAGACTGCCTGGGTTCAGATGAGTGGCCTTGAGCAAATAACCCTCTTTTTGCTTCAGCTTCCTCATCCATAAAGTGGAGGAAATGGCAGCATCTGTCTTATAGATTGATGTGAAAATTCGAGAGGAATAGTTCATGTGAACTAAGAATCTAGTAGTATAACTGCTTTGATTACTATTACAGGTAAAGAAAATCCAGGAAGATTAAAAACACGCCCAAAGTCACACAGCCAAGACCAGGCTAGCACTCTTACTATTACACTTGCGTATAAATCACACTGGCCCTGCTTTCTCCCTTCTCACACGGTTTCAACTAGCCTGTCTGCTTTTATCATAACCACTTGGCAGCTAACTGCTAGTTTCAGGCTGACATCAGCACTCTTCCATTGGCAAAGAATCCAGTGCCTCTCCCATGGAAGCTGCCAGTCTCCAGGCTTTCTGGCTTGGGGACAATTGGAGAATAACCCAGATGAGCTCCAAGGTCCCTGCCTCTCCCAAGAGCATCTGAGCCCGGAAAGCAAAGGCAGTTTTTCCTGTTAGGGGATATTCTTTGGCACCATTGTCTGGGTCAAAGATAAGACTCCTGAAATTTTTCTATAGTAGGACGAGAGTGAAAGGGGAGAAAAAGAATTAACTACAACTGGCCCGATCCACGTGGTCATCTGTCTACAGCATGAATCTTTCAGGCCTTTTTCAACAGCTCATGGGTGTGCTAGTGTGGTTCCCAGTCCCAGGCTCCACGTGAGATGTTGATCCAAGGTGTTCACATCAGAGGACACGACTCCCTGACGGCTTGTGTGTGTGGATCTCTGCTCTTACCTGGAAGTTTGAAGACAGGAGAAGAAAATTCTCAATGCAACAGCATAAGTGCATACAGATCACTGGAATTCTTCTTAAAATGATTTAGTAGGTTGGAGTGGGGCATGAGAGTTTGTATTTTTAGCAAGCTCCTGGGTGATGTAGATGCTCCTGGCTCAAGGTCTGCACTTTGTATAGCAAAGATCTATAGGACTTTTATGCATAAGTTGACCACTGGAGATTTCTGGACTCAAAATCTTCCTGATAAATGTTATTTCTTGCTGGTGTAGATATCTGAGGCATAAATTCAGTTCCCTTCCAAGCATTTTCACTGAAAATGCTTCTTGAGAACAGCCTTGTCTCAGCAGATTCCAACATATATAGGTCACCTCCCGGCCTTACAAAGCAAGGAACTCCTTCAGTGGGCTAGCATTAACATCTTCTTGCTCTTTCCTGTAATTGTGAAGTTAGTGGGGAAGGGCTATCCTCTGGAGGTAAGGGAGGGGAAAGACTTGTATTCAAAATATATAAAGAACACTTATAACTCAACGATAAAATTAAAAACTATTCAACACTATTTGTTTTTAAGGAAATATGAATCAAAACCATAGTAATGATAGCTTACGGTGGACGATGTTGGACTTGTGACCTCCAAAGAAGACGATTTAGCTTTGGGGCCAGGGACCAGGCTAGATCTCTCAAGAGCTTTTGTATAGTAGGCTTTTATTAAAGTATAAAAAGGGACAGAGAAAGCTTCTGACACAGACATCAGAAGGGGGACGGAGAGTGTCCCTATCCTTAGTGTTAGCAAGGGAATTATATACTTTTTAATTAATTATTGCAATAAATCAAAAGAATGTCTCAAATTTGTGAAAATTTTACCAGACCCACTCCCACAAGTTACATTTTAGGATAACAGTATTAGAATTTAACAATAGAAAGATCCTACCAGACCCACTCTGGTAATTTACATTCTAAAATATCAGAATAAGTCAGAAAGTTTTCAGGAAGGATAAACTGTCCTCAAGCAGGATACATTGTTGTTGTATAATCCCTAGCACAGAGTTTACAGAGTTTAAACTGAGTTGTTTGTTGTGTAATCATCAGTTCTGGGCTTAAAGAAAAAAATTGTTCTATGTGACTAAGATTAAGGAATGTAGAGAAAAAAATACGTTTGTCCTTTCCTCCTCCTTGAGAACCCCAGACCCCTATCTCTGCTTTGAGAGTCCCAGACCACTTTCTCCTCCTCATGGATCCTGGACTTCTTATCAACCTGCCTAGGAATTGACTCTGTTGGTAAGACACTCCTTCATATCCAGTAGGATGACAATGGGTTTCCCAGGTGGCTCAGTGGGTAAAGAATTCACCCATCAAGGCAGGAAACACAAGAGATGTGGTTTTAATCTCCGGTTTGGGAAGATCCCCTGGAACAGAAAATGGCAACCACTTCCAATATTCTTGCCTGGAAAATTTCATGGGCAGAGGAGCCTGGCAGGCTACAGTCCATGGGGTTGCAGAGTTGGACCCAACTGAGTACATGCATACAACAATACAACCACATGATGGCTATGATAAAAAAGAGAATATCAAGTGTTGGCAAAGGATGTAGAGAAACTTTTCGTACATCGCATCAGGTAAAATCACACAGCCACTCTGAAAAACAGTCTGACAGAATGTTAAGCATTGAGTTACAATTCTAATCCTAGACATACATCGAAGAGAAATGAAAACATACGTCCACAAATAAACCTGTGTACAAATGCCCATAGCTGTATTATTCACAGTAGTCACAAAATAGGAACAATCCAAATGTCCACAAACCAATGAATGGATAAATAATGTGGAATAGTCACACAAGGGAATTGTTTCGGTCCGTTTCAGCCACTGTAACAACATACCATAGACTAGGTGGCTTTAATAACAAACGTTTGCTTCCCATAGTTCTGGCAGCTAAGTCCAAGTCAATAGCAAAGGCAAATTCAGTGTCTAGTGAGACCCCACTTTCTGGTTCACAGATGGCTATCATTTTGCTATGTCCTTACCTGGCAGAAGGGACAAGAAAGTTCTCTGAGATCTCTTTCATAAGGGCACGAATTCCATTTGGAAGGGCTTCATCCTCCTGAACTAATTATTTCCCAAAGGCTCCACCTCTTAGTACCATCAGATTGAGGGTTAGGATTTCAACATATAAATTTGGGAGGGGGACATAAACATTCGGTCCATAGCAGGAATATAATTTGGCAATAAAAAGGAACAGAAACCTGATACAGGTCATAACATGGATGAACCTTGAAAACATTATACTACTTAAAGGAAGCCAGTCACAAAAGGCCACATATTGTTTGATTCCATATATATAACATACTCCAAACAGGCAAATCCATAGAGACAGAAAACAGATTAACAGGTTGCCGGGAGCTGGGGAGAAGGAGAATGGGAAGTGACTGCTACTGGTACAGGGGTTCTCTTGAGGATGATGAAAATGTTCTAAAATTAGATTCTGGTGATAGTTGTACAACTCTGTGAATTTACTAAAAACCACTGATTTGGACACTATAAATGGGTGAATTTTGTCATATATGAATTATATCTCAATAAAGTTGATAGCTTTCCAGGCGGTGCTACTGGTTAGGAACCCGCCTGCCAAAGAAGGAGACACAAGAGGCGGGTTTGACCTCATTAGGGGTGAAGAGGTGGGGAGCGTGTCCGGAGAAAGCCCTCCATCCACTTCCTCATCCAGGGGGTAATACTCCACTCCCACAAGGGGGCTGTGCTTCCTCTTCTCTTTGTTGGAAAATTCACCCTTCATTTTGTGCTTTCTCAGGTCTTGGTAATATGCCTATATTTATAACAATCTCACTGCAGATTTTTTTTTTAATTTCTGGATGATTTTCTCATTATTATTTTTATTCATATGTATTTCAGCATCATTGGGACCGTGAAAATGAATCAGTTGTACTTAAGTTTGTCAACATTATTTTTTTAAAGCTTATTTATTTCTTCATTTTCATGGCACTGGGTCTGCATTGCTGCAGGTGGGCTTTCTCTATTGCGGCGAGCAGGGGCTTCCCTGCGTCGAGGTGCCTGGGCGTCTCACTGCGGCGGCCTCTCTTGTTGCAGGGCACAGGCTGCAGGCACACGGCCGTCAGTAGGTGTGGAGCACAGACTCAGTGGCTCTGAGGCATGTGGACTCTTCCTGGACCGGGGATTGAACCTGCGTCCCCTGCATGGGCAGGCACATTCTTATCCACTGTACCACCAGAGAAGTTCTCAACATGATATCACTCTAAGAAAGAGTCGTTTCTGACTCCTTTTCTTTCTTCTTCATTCTTTTCCGGGCTCCTTCCCCAGGCATCATGAGTCTTTAGAGGTCTGTCCTGGTTTCAGTACCTAATGAAGCTCAGGTTCTTTTTTTTTTTTTTTTTTTTGCAGGTTTGTTTTTATATTTTTTTTCCATTTATTTTTATTAGTTGGAGGCTAATTACTTTACAATATTGTAGTGGTTTTTGCCATACACTGACATGAATCAGCCATGGATTTACATGTGTTCCCCATCCCGATCCCCCCTCCCGCCTCCCTTCCCATCCCATCCCTCTGGGTCTTCCCAGTGCACCAGCCCTGAGCACTTGTTTCATGCATCCAACCTGGGCTGGTGGTCTGTTTCGCCCTTGATAGTATACTTGTTTCAATGCTGTTCTCTCAGAACATCCCACCCTCGCCTTCTCCCACAGAGTCCAAAAGCCTGTTCTGTACATCTGTGTCTCTTTTTCTGTTTTGCACATAGGGTTATCATTACCATCTTTTAAAACTCCATATATATGTGTTAGTATACTGTATTGTTCTTTATCTTTCTGGCTTACTTCACTCTGTATAATGGGCTCCAGTTTCATCCATCTCATTAGAACTGATTCAAACGAATTCTTTTTAACGGCTGAGTGATATATTCCATGGTGTATATGTACCATAGCTGAAGCTCTGGTTCTTGATGTCTCATCACAGAGAGAATTCAGTGAGAGACAAAGTGATAGGTAAGAAGTGAATTTATTCAGATTCAGGGAGAAACACACTCCACACACAGAATGTGGGCCATTGCAGAGGGAGAGTGCTGCCTCACCGCAGGTTTTTGAGTGTGCTGATGTTTTTTTTTTTTTTTTTTTTTTCCGTAGGCTGTGAAATCTTTAAAAAAACTTTCCAGACCAAATCTGATTAAATGAGCTTTCCATCTGAGACTGTGAGAGCCTGTACCGTGTGGGGTCAGTAGTGTGACAACAGCCTGCTGGATTTGGGTTAAAGAAGTTATGGGAGTTCAGGTGAGTTGACATTTCCTGTTCTGCTTCTGAACAACTCAATTCTAACTTAGAGTCCACAGACCTCTGGGACGCCAAACCAGCAAAAGGATCACACAAAGTTTGCTTTTAGAGAAATGATGACTTTCTTTCTTTTTAATATATATTTTTGACGTGAACCGTTTTTAAAGTCTTCATTGAATGTGTTACATTACTGTTTCTGTTTTATGTTTTGGTTTTTTGGCGGAGAGGCATGTAAGATCTTAGCCCCCAGCCAACCATCAAGCCCACACCCCCTGCACTGGAAAGTGAAGTCTTAACCACTGGATTTCCAGGGAAGTCCCCCTGGCTTTTATTTAATAAAAATGGGCACCTATCTCTCTGTACCTGTTGACAAAGAGCTGACTGACTATTTGCTGCTAAATACAGTGTGGAAATCTGTGTCAGGTCTAGATGGCTATCAATATCCTTGAAAAGATGAACTTTTTGTCACAAATCTAACATCTTAAATTGTTGTTGTTCAGTTACTAAGTTGTGTCAACTCTTTGCCACTCCATGGACTGCAGCACACCAGGCTTCCCCGTCCTTCACTAGCTCCTGGAGTTTGCTCAAACTCATGTCCGTTGAGTCAGTGATGCCATCCAACCGTCTCATCCTCTGTTGCCCTCTTCTCCTCCTGCCTTCAGTCTTTCCCAGCATCAAGGTCTTTTCCAAAGAGGTGGCTCTTTGCATCGGGTGGCCAAAGTATTGGAGTGTCAGCATCAGTCCTTTCGATGAATATTCATGGTTGATTTCCTTTAACTGACTGGTTGCCTGCCTGCCATTTAATTGCTCTACCACAATACAAAATATCCTAGCTAAGGGATTTGTTTCATCAAAACTGGTTTTCTGTGCGGATAGAGATGCTAATTACTTACAGGGCGTGATCTGCACCTGACCAGCTGCACCCTCTCTCCCTCTGCTCCTGGCCCTTCCCCGACTCAGTCTCCATCAGTTGTGACTGAGTTATGCACTTAAAGGTTAAGTTATGGCTCTCCTGGTTTTTCTTTAAAATACAAATATGCTCGGGAGAAGCGTGTTTAGCATTTTAGAATCACCAACACCTTGGTTAGATTCAACTAGATCCCCTGAATTTATTAGGTCCCTTTTGTCTCCTTGATAACACAGAGGAGCATCCGGGGGGAAAAAAAAAAGAGGTGGGGGGGGAGAATTCTGACTGGGAATAAGGAAACACAAAATGAAGAGCAAAGAACTGGCTGTCAGAAGGTCTGGGTGAGCTCCTGGGATCAGCAGTTACTTAGTTCTAAGCCTTAGCTTCCTCATTTATAAAAAGAGACTGACAGGGGTAACGCCATCCGCCCGGCCAGCCTCCAGCTCAGTGTTGGGGTGAAGGCAGTTGTGAAGGGGGAAGTTTTTACCTCTAAACTGGGCTTTGCAAGCGTGTAGCCCAGACAGCACTTAATGCACCCCCTTGACCTGCTGGACAGTGTGGAGGGACCCCAATAGATCACGGAATGGCACACAGACCTTGAAGATACTATTTCCTACATACTTCCTGTGGAAAATACTAAATGGTTTCTTTTTTTAAATTTTCTAAATTTTAAGATTTTTTTTTTAAAAATATAATTTTCTTTATTTATTTTGCTGTGCTGGGTCTTTGCTGTCGCACACGGGCTTTCTCTAGTTGTGGCCGGTGGGGGCTGCTCTTCCTCGTGGAGCACAGGCTCTAGGACACACAGGCTTCAGTAGCTGCAGCTCCGGGGCTCTGGAGCACAGGCTCAGTAGTTGCGGCGTGTGGGCTTAGCTGCTTCACAGCTTGTGGGACCTTCCTGGTCTTCCGCTTTGGCAGGCAGAGTCTTTACCACTGAGCCACGTGGGAAGCCCCCTGTAAAATTATTTTCCCCGATATCTTGTTAAGAAAATTTTCAATCGTATGTAAAAGTTGAAAGAAATTTACAGCGAGCCCACGCATACTCACCACCTAGATTCTATAACTAGCATTGCACTTTATTTGCTTTATCCCACATTTCTTCATTGATTCAGAGTTATCTTTAAAATCAGCTTAGCTTTGCATGCCACTTATTAAAATAATTTGTCTGGCAACCAACATGTACAGAGGAGGAATCAAATAAAGCTTTTTTTTTTGGCATCCCACTTGAGGTTGTTAACGTCTAAGAGCCTTAACGGCCAAATCCCTTTATCCTTTTCCAAAAAACTAAGATACAGGAAAGATAGATTTGGTAAAGCCAGTAATATCTTAATGGTCCTCATCACCTTAGGTAAACCATGAAGTTTTTTATATTTATGCAAAAACACAAAGGAAACAGAAGGATTTTGCTTTTGTTTTAAGCATCATTGATGAGAACAGAGAGGGGGGATTATTTAAAAAAAAAAAGTAAAGGAAAAGAGAAGGACTTGTCTATTATTAAAAGTTCTGAAATAAAGCAAAAAACTACACACAAACTATTTAAACAGCCCTGTAAATTGGTTTAAACAGCATACTCTGCACCTATTGCACAAGGAAAAAGACTGTGTTAAACCCAGCAGGAATTTCCTGGTCGTCCAGTGGTTAGGGCTCTGAGTTCCCACTGGAGGGAGCTCAGGGACCAGAGGTCTGATCCCTGGTCAGGGAGCTAAGACCCTGCAAGCCAGAGGCGTGGCCAAACACAAAGTAAAGGGTTGTCTCGCTGACAATGCTTTGCTTATCAAAGAAGGAGAAGGTTCCAGAACACTATAACCTGGAGAAGAAACTTTGAGCTGTGTTTCCCAAACTTGGTCTTTTAAGAAGCCTCTCACCATGGCTGCCATGGCTGATTACCTCCTATACTTATATAGTTTTCTTTAAACTGGGTTGCTTTTTACCTGAACATATATATTTTCAGGGGGCTTCCTTGGTGGCTCAGATGCTAAAGAATCTTCCCACAATGGGGGAGACCTGGTTTGATCCCTGGATGAGGAAGATCCCCTGGAAAAGAGAATGGCTAGAAGACTTATCTCATTTCCCTACATAGAAAACCAATATATTTGCCATAAGCCAATAGCTGCTTCAAAAACAAAAGCCATGAAAACCAAACAATGTTCTTTTTTTTTTTTTTAACTTTTTATTTCTATACAATTTATAAAGGTTACTTTCCATATACAGGTCTTCCCTGGTGCTCAATCTGTAAAGAGTCAGCCTGCAATGCTGGAGACCTGGGTTCAATCCCTGGGTCAGGAAGATCCCCTGGAGAAGGGAATGACTACCCACGCTAGTATTCTTGCCTGGAGAATCCCATGGACAGAGGAGCCTGGTGTGTTACAGTCCATGGGGTCACAAAGAGTCAGACATGACTGAGTGATAAACAGTTTCACTTCCATTTACAGTTATTACGTTGGCTATATTCCCTCTGCTGTATAATCCATCCTTAAGTCTATCTTATTTAATAGTGGGAGGGGGCAACAGAGGGATGGGACAGTGGGAGGAGTCTATTCTTATTGGAAAGTTGTTAAAGCACTCAAGTGGAAACTTCCTTCTTGATTTAATCAGGACTGAGGGGTAATTTAAAAAGAGAGATCATTTCTCAGCATGTGATTCAACACCCTATAATAACGTGTCTGAACTCTTCTGTGCACTGCCACTGTACACATCCCACACTGAGGACAGTGTTTAACAGTGTATAACACACTGTCTGGGCAGTATCCTCTGTGATCCTCCAAGTCATACTTTTCTTTGGAATGGAGTCAAGGATCAGCTGATCCCTGACGTCTCCAATTACCAGAAGTGTCTTTCCTGACAAACGTCCATTATGCAACAACTCTAGCAATTGAGGGCAGAGTTATGTCATAGCTTCACCTCCATCCTTTACCCCTTGAACATCTCAAGTGTTGGCTGTTCTCTGATCATCTCCTCGTGCCCCTCACTCTCCACCCTCCTTTGACCCATTCTCTGTCCTGGAGATCATCATCTACAGACCGACTCAGATCCAGCTGAACTGAAGCAATAGCAGAAGATGGAAGCGCAGAAGGAGAATGGCCAGATTTCTCCTCCCAGTCCCTGTTGGCCTGATGAAATAGTGCTGGCAACACCCTCACCCCCACCTCCACGGTTCCAGCTTTGACCAGCTTCTGTGAACACTCTGTCCTTTCTTTGCTGTTTCGGGTCTAAAGGTGATAATGACATCCTGCTGATGATGACTCAACAATGATTTAACTGCCCTTGTTTGGTCCCTCAGTCCTATTGACACTTTTGTAATAATTTCTTATTAAAACACCTTCATATAAGACATCTTTTGGGGGCAATAGAATGGGAAAGACGAGATCTCTTCAAGAAAATAAGAGATACCAAAGGAAGATTTCATGCAAAGATGGGCACAATAAAGGACAGAAACCATATGAACCTAACAGAAGCAGAAGATATTAAGAAGAGGTGGCAAGAATACACAGAACTATACAGAAAAGATCTTCATGACCCAGATAACCACAATGCTGTGATCACTTACCTAGAGCCAGACATCCTGGACTGCAAAGTTAAGTGGGCCTTAGGAAGCATCACTATGAACAAAGCTAGTGGAGGTGATGGAATTCCAGCTGAGCTATTTCAAATCCTAAAAGATGATGCTGTGAAAGTGCTGCACTCAGTATGCTAGAAAATTTGGAAAACTCAGCAGGGGCCACAAGACTGGAAAAGGTCAGTTTTCATTCCAATCCCAAAGAAGGGCAATGCCAAAGAATGTTCAAACCACCACACAATTGCACTCATCTCACAAGCTACAAAAGTAATGTTCAAAATCCTTCAAGCTAGGCTTCAACAGTATGTGAACCATGAACTTCCAGATGTTCAAGCTGGATTTAGACAAGGCAGAGGAACCAGAGATCAAATTGCCAACTTCTGCTGGATCATCAAAAAGCAAGAGTTCCAGAAAAAAATCTGCTTCTGCCTTACTGACTACACCAAAGCATTTGTCTGTGTGGATCACAACAAACCGTGGAAAATTCTTAGTGAGGTGGAAATACCAGACCACCTTACCTGCCTCCTGAGACATCTGTAAGGTCAAGAAGCAACAGTTAGAACTGGACATGGAAAAACAGACTGGTTCCAAGTAGGAAAAGAAGTACGTCAAGGCTGTATACTGTTACCCTACTTATTTAACTTATATGCAGTGTACATTGTGAGAAATGTTGGGCTGGTTGAGGCACAAGCTGGAATCAAAATAGTTGAGAAAAATATCAATAACCTCAGATATGCAGATGACACCACCTTTATGGCAGAAAGTGAAGAGGAACTAAAAAGCCTCTTGATGAGAGTGAAAAAGTTGGCTTAAAACTCAACATTCAGAAAACTAAGATCATCAGGTCCCATCCATTCATGGCAAATAGATGGGGAAACAGTGGAAACAGTGACAGACTTTATTTTTTGGGCTCCAAAATCACTGTAGATGGTGACTGCAGCCAAGAAATTAAAAGACACTTGCTCCTTGGAAGAAAAGCTACAACCAACCTAGACAGCATATTAAAAAGCAGAGACATTACTTTGTCAACAAAGGTCCGTCTAGTCAAAGCTATGGTTTTTCCAGTAGTCATGTATGGATGTGAGAGTTGGACTATAAAGAAAGCTGAGTGCCAAAGAATTGATGCTTTTGAACTGTGGTGTTGGAGAAGACTCTTGAGAGTCCCTTGGACTGCAAGGAGATCCAACCAGGCAATCCTAAAGGAGATCAGCCCTGAATATTCATTGGAAGGACTGATGTTGAAGCTGAAACTCCAATAGTTTGGCCATCTGATGCGAAGAGCTGACTCATTGGAAAAGACCCTGATGCTGGGAAAGATTGAAGGCAGGAGGTGAAGGGGATGACAGCGGTTGGATGGCATCACCGACTCAATGGACATGAGTTGAGTAAGCTCTGGGAGTTAGTGATGGACAGGGAGGCCTGGCGTGCTGCAGTCCATGGGGTGGCAAAGAGTCAGACACGACTGAGTGACTGAACTGAACTGAACTGGTTTCTTGCCAGATTTCAAGTGACAAAGTTGGAAACTTTTCACTGCATATACTTTTATACATGTTTCTGTGTGCTTGTATTACTTATTCAAAAAATGCTATTGTTTAATAATCAAACAAATAGCAATACTACACATCATAATTTGTGAGATACAGCTAAATCAGTGTCTAGAGGGAAATTTTTAGCTTTAATTTGACAATTTATGACCTAAGCTGCCATTTCAAGAAACTAGAAAAAGAAAAGCAAATTTTAATTAAGACAGGAAATAAACATAGGAACAAAAATGGAAGAAGTAAAAATAGAGGTAGAAATAAAGTAAAAAATTGACTTTTTGAAAAGATCAATGAAATTGATAAACCTCAAGCATAGATCAAGTAGAAAAAATGCAAATTACTAACACTAGCAATAAAAAAGGGAGATAACTACAGATTTTAAATATTAAAAAAATTAAGATGGTAATCTAACAACTTTATGCCAAAAATTTGACAACACTGTTGAAAAGAAAAATTTTCTTGAGAAATACAAATTACTTAAATTGAAACAAAGGAAATAGGAAAAGTAATTAGTCCTGAATTGATTAAAGAAGGTGAGTCTAAAATTAAATCCTTCCTTCTTCTCCAACTGTCTCAGAAAACCCTGCAATCCCAGGTGAATTTATTGGTAAATTTTTTCTAAACATTCAAAGGAGAGTGTGTATACTTTTAGATAAGAAAGAATAAATCATTCTAAACTAGTTCTATAAGGCCAGCGTAACCCTGATGCCAAAGGGATATTATAAGAAAGAAATGTTACAGGCTGTTATGTCTAACTTGAGTATCAGATACTAAAACCCTAAAACAGCTTAGTGAATTGAATGCAGTGATAAATAAGAAAGACTGTATACCTTATGACTAAGCTAAGTTTTACAAAATTGCAAAATTGATTTAATACTCAGATAAATGTAATTCACCAAATTAATAATATAAAGAAGCATCGTAGGATCACCTCAATACAAGCAGTGAGAGCTATTGACAAAATTCAACAGTCATTAATGATAAAATCTGTTAGCAAACCAGAACTAGATGGGAACTTTCTTAATCCTATAGAGTAACTATAAAACACCTTCAGCTAATATTAAATAAATCATGAAGTTCTGAACTCCTAACTCCTGAAGCCAGAAATAAGACAACAATGCCTACCATCACCCCTTCTATTAAACATTATATAGGTGAATCTAGCTAGTGCATTAAGCAAGAAAAAATTAAAATATATAAAGGTTAGAAACAAAGATATGACACTTTTTATTCACAGAGGATATGATTGCATATACATAGAATTATTAACAATCTTAGAAATTGGATTAGATCATTCAGTATTGTTAAGACTTCAAGTTTTCCCAAACAGATGTACAGGTTCAATGCAATCCCTATTGAAACTTCAGTTGTTCTTTGGGGGGTTGATTTATTTTCATATAAATATGTTCAGTTCAGTTCAGTTCAGTCACTCAGTCGTGTCTGACTGTTTGCGACCCCATGGACTGCAGTATGCCAGGCTTCCCTATCCATCACCAACTCCTGGCATTTACTCAAACTCATGTCCGTTGAGTCGGTGATACCATCCAACCATCTCATCCTCTGTCGTCCCCTTCACCTGCCGTCTTTAATCTTTCCCAGCATCAGGGTCTTTTCCAATGAGTCAGCTCTTCGCATCAGGTGACCAGAGTATTAGTTTCAACTTCAGCATCAGTCCTTCCAATGAATATTCAGGGCTGATCTCCTTTAGGATGGACTGTCCCTTGCAGTCCAAGGGACTCTCAAGAGTCTTCTCCAACACCACAGTTCAAAAGCATCAATTCTTCGGCACTCAGCTTTCTTTATAGTCCAACTCTCACATCCATACATGACTACTGGAAAAACCATAGCTTTGACTAGACGGACCTTTGTTGACAAAGTGATGTCTCTGCTTTTTAATATGCTGTCTAGGTTGGTCATAGCTTTTCTTCCAAGGAGCAAGCATCTTTAATATCATGGCTGCAGTCACCATCTGCAGTGATTTTGGAGCCCAGAAAAATAAAGTCTGTCACTGTTTCCACTGTTTCCCCATCTATTTGCCATGAATGGTTGGGACCAGATGCCATGATCTTAGTTTTCTGAATGTTGAGTTTTAAGCCAACTCTTTCACTCTCCTCTTTCACTTTCATCAAGAGGCTCTTTAGTTCTTCTTTGCTTTCATATATAAAGATTATATAGTCATATAATTTCATATAAATATATTAGTATATCATATTTATATGAAAAGGCAAATGGCCTAGTACAGCCAAGGAAACTTAAAGGAAAAGCACAGAGTTGAAGACTTCCTGCTACAAATTTCAAGGTTCACTATAAAGCTACAGGAATTCAGACAGCATAACTTGACCTGTGAAATAGGCAAATAAGTGGACAAAACCTAGAGCTCCGGAACATGCCCACATATAAACAGCTACTTACTGCGCAATAACAGCACAGTAGCATGATCCCTTTTAGTAGTGTTGTTATAGCAATTATATATCCCTGCGGGAAAAATAAACACTGCCTCTTACCTCACGTCAAACACAAATTATTAATTTGAGATTGCTAGCTGCTGCTGCTGCTAAGTCACGTCCGTCGTGTCCGACTCTGTGCGACCCCATAGACGGCAGCCCACCAGGCTCCCCCGTCCCTGGGATTCTCCAGGCAAGAACACTGGAGTGGGTTGCCATTTCCTTCTCCAATGCATGAAAGTGAGAAGTGAAAGTGAAGTCGCTCAGTCGTGTCCGACTCCTCGCGACCCCATGGACTGTAGCCCACCAGGCTCCTCCGTCCATGGGATTTTCCAGGCAAGAGTACTGGAGTGGGGCACCATTGCCTTCTCCAAAGCTTGCTAGAGCTATACATAAAGGCTTCTAGAAGAAATGTAAGCAAATACTTTCACAAACTTGGATTAAGGAAAGATTTACTGAATGGGACACAAAAATTACTAATCATAAGATTAACAAATTGGGCATAATTAAAATTAACATGTTCTGCTCATCCAAAGCAAGATACCCTTAAAGGAGTAAAAAGGCAAATTCAGGAGAAAGTATCTGCAATGCTCAGATCCAACAAAAGAATTGTATACAAATGTATAAAGAACTCCTAAAAGTCAATAAGAAAAAAATAAACAAGTAGATAAGAAAACGGGCAAAAGACTTGAAGAGACACCCAACAAAGGAGGATATTCAAATACCTATTTAAGCATATGAAAAGGTGCTCAACTTCATTACTCCTCGAGGAAATGTACATTAAAATCACAAAGATATAACTCCATCAGAATGGCTAACTTCAAAGTTTGATGATACTAATTATTATCGATTAAGATGTCAAGCATCTAGAATTTGCACACACTAGTGGTGAGAGTATAAATTCATACCACTTCTAGAAAGCTACTTGGCATTATGAACTAAAGCCAAGTATATAACTATCCTAAGGCCTAGCAACCCCACTCCAGGCATATACCCTAGAGAAACAAAGCCTATCTACTAGAAGACATGGATGAGAATGCTAACAGCGGCTTTCGTCATTATTACCAAAAACTGAGAACAACGCAAATATCCATCAATGAGAGAATAGGTCAATAAATTCTAGCGTCTCATACAATGGAATACTATAAGTAATTTTTATAAATACACAAAGCAACATGAGTGAATCTCACCATATTAAACAGAGCAAAAGAATCCAGACACAATGGTAGCATACACAATATGATTTCATTTATGTGAGATTCCAGAGGAAAATGGTGTAGTTCAGCTAACAGCAACTGATCTCAAATGTACACAAAAGTTGCTCTTGTAGAGTACATAAAGCTAAAATCACCTCAGTTCTTTCAAAAAATGGACATGATCGAAGGAATTAATTGTACCGAGCATCTAAACTCAGTGCCTTATAAACCAATCACGATCTAATGAGGGAGACTGAAGAGGGACTTTATATTCTTAGAAACTCATAAAAGCCTTTTTTTAAAAAATGCCCTCAGCAAACATAACATATCAGACCCCTGTGGTGGAATAATATTTTAAGATATTAACCACTGGGTCCCCACCCTGGACCCAGGAGTTTCCCATAGCCCTTCCACCCACTCAAGCTCAATGTACTGTGCCTCGGGGTAGGAGTGACTCAGCAGAGAGGGAAAGAAGCCTTTGTAGTTCCAAAAGCGCAGCCCACAGTGCGCACCAGAAAGAACACAGGGCATGCACAAAGGATTTCAGAGACTATGTAGGGACTCAGAGAGCTTTTCCCACCCTCAGAACTAGCTTGAAAATATTCCCCGTGTTGATGGGAGGTGAGGACTGGAGGGAAAGTAGAAAAAACTAGGGCTCTAAAGAGGTGCCCTGGGCCTTGCTGTCCCTGGACTGCATCCTTGGAGTGGAGGTCAGGGGAATGACGGCAACCCCAGAAAGATCTGAGGGATTCAAACGAAGAAGCTGTCTCTTCTTACTTTCCAGTTGAAACCTGAGGGTGGTAAGCCATCCCAACTTATCCTGCACTGAGCAGGAAGCAGGAGCAAGGACAGGAAACGGTTATGTGGGGTGTCTGGGTTGATGGGCCCCTTAGCAGCCCTCTAGAATTCCCTCATGCTCCCAAGCAGAAGAGGGAGATGTATCAAAAAGCGGACCCTAGAGTGGGCTGTGGGAGTCAAAAAGAGCCCTACTTGGAGAAGCCCAGAGGTCTGCAATGGGGATAAGGTAACAGCACACAAGGCCCAAGGATTGGGAAACTGTGCATCCAAGCAGGTGCCAGCCTCGTGGATGTTTATCAAGAGATAGAGGGCCCCTCCCAAACTGTGACATAACTCCTGTTGTTCAGTCGCTCAGTCATGTCTGACTCTTTGCGACCCCATGGATTGCATCACGCCAGGCTTCCCTGTCCTTCACCATCTTCCTGAGCTTGCTCAATCATGTCCACTGAGTCGGTGATGCCATCCAACCATCTCATCCTCTGTCGTCCCCTTCACCTCCCGCCTTCAATCTTTCCCAGCACCAGGGTCTTTTCCAGTGAGTCAGCTCTTCGCATCAGGTAGTCAAAGTATTGGAGCTTCAGCTTCAGCATCAGTCCTTCCATTCAGTATTCAGGACTGATTTCCTTTAGGATGGACTGTCCCTTGCAGTCCAAGGGACTCTCAAGAATCTTCTCCAATATCACAGTTCAAAAGCATCAATTCTTTAGTGCTCAGCTTTCTTTATGGTCCAACTCTCACATCCACACATGACTACTGGAAAAACCATAGCTTTGACTAGACAGACCTTTATCAGGAAAATAATGTCTCTGCTTCTTAATATGCTGTCTAGGTTGGTCATAGCTTTTCTTCCAAGGAACAAGTGTCTTTTAATTTCATGGCTGCAGTCACCATCTGCAGTGACATAACATAGGCCTCCTCAAACTCAGACTCAATCTCAGAGAGAAGGGGGAACCTTGAATTGACTGAGATTAAGTTTCTGCTACCAGACAGGTAAATAGGAGATGGCTGCCACCTCTGTAGGTGGGACCCAGGAAGACAGAAGAAGGATATTTTTTTGTTTGTTTTTTAAAAAATAGCTTTGGATGCAAAATTAATCAATGTTCAATGTAGAAAACATATAGTATGCTTAGTCACTCAGTCATGTCCTACTCTTTTGAGACCCCATGGACTATAGCTTACCAGGTTCCTCTGTCCATGGAATTTCCCAAGCAAGAATACTGCAGCAGGTTGCCATTTCCTCCTCCAGGGGATCTTCCTGATTCAGGGACCGAATCTGAATTTCCTACGTCTCCTGAGTCTCCTGCATTGCAGTCGGATTCTTTATTACCGCACTACCTGGGAAGCTCAGAAACCATGTAGTTCGCATAAGCAAAAAGGTGAAGCATATAATCTCATTACCTAGAGAGAATAGCTATTATTACATGACCCTTTTATTTTCTTTTACGAAAATAAGATTTTATTGTGTCCATCAATTAAGAACCTTTTTTTTTTTTTTTTTTTTGACATAATGTTATAGTATAACCTGCCTGGGTTGTCATTAACTGCTGTTCCTTGTCATCATTTTCAGTAACCATAGCAGTGAGTATTAGGGTTGTTCTATAATATTTTTTTAAACACTTGACTAATCCTTGGGCTTTCCTGCTACTATAATCAACCCTGTGATGGATACTTATGCTGAATCCTTGTGCACATCCTTGGCTGTTTCACTGTTAGCCTGGATTTTTCCACTTCCTTTGGCTCCCAGTGTTGAAACTGGGCATATATAGCAGAGAAAACCTGGCTGGTCATTCTAGTCACTTAATCAGCCATGTAGATTGGAACCGGTAAAACAGGTTGGGTATACTGCTATAAAAACCAACCAACCCCAGTTTTGACTCAAAATTATTCCTGTTCCCTGGAGATTATGTCCCCAGTTCAAACACCCTCTGGTATACCAAGTGAGGGAACTGCCTCATGCATTAACTCATATTCTTAAGAGAACACACTGTCATCCTCGCCTGGCAAGAGGAGCCCCTGGCAGCCTGGTCTCTGTGA
Organism: Dama dama; assembly: GCF_033118175.1. Lineage (NCBI taxonomy): Eukaryota > Metazoa > Chordata > Mammalia > Artiodactyla > Cervidae > Dama > Dama dama. Next base: position 4,105,681 of record NC_083699.1, on the reverse strand, counting down.
CTATTTATACAGCATGGTTTATCCATGCCGATGAGTGCCAAATGTATTAAGTCAATGAGAGTCACTTGCACAATGCATATGGGATCAGGATATAAAATGATTTGGAGTCCTTTTTTTGTACAATGAATCTTCTTATATAAAATCTACTGATCAGCTTCCAAATAGAATGTTTAAATATCTGGCAGAGAGGTTTTATAAGAACCACTCTTCTTATGGTGGGTCTTTTCTTATGCTCATCTCTGGCTAAATGGGGCTCAGAGAAGGGTTAGTAAAGCTCTTAAAAAGCTCTTCAAAGTGTTTAAATGCCCCAGCAACCTGTCTGCCCATACAGGAAAGTTCCAACCCCTTAGCACAGATGATTTCCTTGTCCTGCTGAATCTGTTCTCAGATCTTCCCCTGTAGTTTTTTTTTTTTTTTTTCCCCTGCCTATCACTCCTTTCTTACTGAACTACTGTGGATTATAACACTTTATGTCCTAACTAGTTTAAATGTCTGTCTCTCCCTTCCCATAACCACAAAATCCTGCCCACTCCTCTGCCTCCATCTAAGAACATAGTTCCCTGGTGGCTCAGATGGTAAAGAATCTGCCTCCAATGTGGAGACCAAGGTTTGATCCCTGGGTCAGGAAGATCCCTTGGAGGAAGAAATGGCAACCCATTCCAGTATTCTTGCCTGGAAAATCCCATGGACAGAGGAGTCTGGCTGGCTACAGTCCATGCACTCGCAAAGAATCAGATATGACAGGGTGAATAGCAAGAGAGAGAAGTACCTGGGATACAGTAGGCAATCTATAAATAGATCCATAAGTCAGTCTGTCATAAAATAAACAGCTAACATATGATAAGAAGGGCTACCACTTATTATGCTCCAAGCGCTTTACCTGTGTTATCTTACTTAATCTTCAAAACAACCTATCAACTTGGTACTCTTATCTTCATTTCATAGACAAGGAAACTCAGGCACAGAGATTAAGAAACTCATCTCATATTATAATAGTCAATAGATGGCAGAATGGAATTTGAACCCAGACAGTGAGGTTGCAAAGTCCTGCTTCTTCACCTATAATGAATGAAATTTGTTATAGAATAAATGATGCTAACAGGTCACTGGGACAGAAACCACATGCAGGGAAGAAGTTCAGTTTTCTTGATAAATGCATGGGCTCCATAGACTGATTGCTTCTATTAAAATTCTGCTTTTGCCACTTAGTAGCTTTGTGAGCTTGGAAAGGCTATTTAAATTTTCTAAGCCTCTGTTTTCTCACCCATAAAATGTGGATAAACATGGCCCCATCCTGATGAGATTATAGTGAGCATTAAGTGATGTAATTCTTATTAAGTGCCTGGCATGCCATAGGAGCTCAATAAATACTGTATACACATAGCTATTATTTCCAGGTCATAATCTAGTACTTACTGATATTTGCTGTCCCAGTGGGAATATTTCAAATGCCTTGGCAAGCAGGCCATCCATTCCCCAGTCACCTTCTTTGCACATGAGTCTGTATACATGTGTGTGTCTTGATCATACAATACGAATATGAAATGACAAGGCCCCTAATCCACCAGAAGGCCTCCCACAGCATGTTCTGCTCCAGATACAGATGTTACAGCTTTCCAAGGTGCCATCAAACAGGGCTTCAGTGTCACCCTGCCCGGCAGATCGCAGGGACCCTCTCATTCTAACATCCCAACCGTCAAAGAGTAAAGCCTTTTCCAGACCTCAGGCGGTCATGAGAACTTGGGAGGAGAGCAAGAGTTGGAGGCAGCCCCACCCAACACCCAGAAAAGGGTTGTCCCTTCAACCCATCGCTGATAAGACGCCAGCACACAGTATCCACCCCGCAGACCCCTTTGGGCTCAGCCTTCCAGAGACTTAACTCTCACTGGGTTCTTCTCCCACCAAGAGGAAGCTGGGTGGGATTTACCCGTGATCTCATAGCTCCCTTCTCTTACTTTATTTCTCATGGATCTGGGCAGCTGTGCCCTGAGAATACAGCTCTGAGTAAAAGAAATAAGGTCTACTTTCTTTCATCACTGAAACTCAGAGTTAAAGTCAAAAGTAAACGGACCTTCTGAAAGGCAAATGGAGAAATCCACCAGCACAGTTCAGCAGGGTGCTGGGAGAGAGATGCAAGAGTTTCACGGTGTGAAAGTCTCTCAAAGCTGAGGCAGGGGAAGTGAATTCAGCCAGCGCATCAGCCAGTGAATGCAGAGGCCCCGACGTGCACACGTGGAATCGCAGATCCTCTGCTCCCAACTTCAGCTAAACTCAGGCTTGAGTATTACCCAGTCTAACTGGTGCAGAAAGGGTTTGGCGGACATTTAATCTGCCTGGGATGATGTGAGTCAGGGGAGGGCTCTCAGGACCCATGATGTTTCCTCTGTCTTTTCAGAAGTAGCTGCTGGGAGGGTGCAGAGACTCACGGAATGTTAGTGCTGGAAGGCATCTACCAAGCCACGCCCCCTCATTTTCCCTGGGGAGGAGCTAAGTGTCAGCGTGAATCCTTTTGCCCAAGGTCAGAAGGCATGATGGCTTGTCCATGCTCTATGCTGTCCCCCCTATGCCTTCTGCCTCCTCCAGCTGACGCACCCATACCCTCCCTTCCTGCCCACTACTCATACTTAACACGATGCAGGGCGCATGTCAGAGCCATAACACGCCTGGGTGCTACAGAGGGGGAAACGCATGTGACAGGGTCTCACAGGAAATACCATGACATCTATTCTTCTGCCCCCTTGTGGAAATCAATTCCATTTTGGAACCCATATATAAAGTTAATTTTCCACCCAGAGGAGAGACCACAGATCTTCCAGACCAGAGAGAGAAACTTCCAGGGTTATACCACCCAGGTATCCAAACAGAAGCAGGGGCCAATCAAGTTGCCAAGTACATGATACAGCCATTCTGTTGCTTCATGTGGCTGAAGATTAGCAACATTTTCTTAGCAAGAAAGAAAGAGCAGCATTATCAGAATGCTTCCAGTAACTTATATTGAGTACTTACCGTATACAGGCGATATTACTTAATCCTCAACAACGTTAGGTAGTTATTGTTATCCCCTTTTTAAAGAAGAGGAAATTTAGGCACAAAAAGGTAAGTAACCTGTAAATAGTAAATAATCTGACTTTAGAACCGGACTTTTCATCACGCTCTTGTCAACTCTCTTATAAAACTGTGTATATTTCTTGCTTCATAGCTTGGGTTCCGCCATTCTCGTCAGGTTCTATTCTCTTTATCAGGTCCTAAATGAAAGTTTCCCTCCAGGTATTATTATGATCAACACCTAAACCAAATCTATTTGTAACAATAGAGATGCTGATGTTCAGTTAATTTGCAATCCTTACGGAATGTTGCTTTGGCAAGACTTTTTTTCTGTTTGAATATGTTGCATGCTGCATAAACAATGTTTACATACTGGTATATTTCCTTTCTGCCATTTTCCTTTTTATTTAACATGTGTGGAGGAGGGAAAATCCTCTCCTCTACCCTCTTATATTTAGTGTCTGGAGTTCTGTAAATTAAACTGACAAAAGACAGATAAACAGGAGAATAAAGCAGTTTATTTATGTATACAATACTCACACACACTAGAGAACTCAGTAATGAGTAACTCCAAGGGGTGGTTAGAATTTGGGGCTTATATACCATTTTAACAAAGGGTGATAAATTTGTAGAGAAGTACAAGACAAAGGAAAAGGGAGTTGGGCTCCTGGCAGTGGTAAGTTGTGAGAAGGTAAATATATGTGGAAAGTAATGGAAGATAAGTTATTTCAGTAAGATCTGTTTGTGCAGACCTGTCTCGGGGCCGACTTTCTCATCCCAGTGGTAGTGGTTGTTCTCCTCCTGGTCCAGGATCAAGGAATGAGAACATCTTCACAGAGTAAAATTTATGTCCAGCTTTTGGGAAAATAATGGGAGGGCAAAGAGCTCTTTCTGTGTTTGCTGCATTTTATTGCCTTCAACTCACTAAAAATTCTTATGCCAAAGTGGCATATTTTGAGGTGGCATATCCTGATCCTCTTCACATGATATAAGCTGCAGAGCACATTCAATTCCTTCGCTGCTTCATTCCCCCCCTCATTATATAATGTATTGTTATGTAGTCTTTATAACTGCCATTTTTAGCTGAATAAATAACCCTTTATTGAATAGATCTATCATTATTTGCTCACGATGATAAATAAATAAGGCACATAAAGCCCTATTATGATATATTTGGGCAGTTCCCAAATTTTTCATGTTATCAATAACTGCAGTACACTTCATCTTTTCTATACTTACCGTGTATATTTTACTTTAGGTTAGCAGAGTTTTAATTTTCTGAAGGAAGTCAAAGCATGATTAGTATCTTTGTGAGTTTAGATAGAAAGAGTTTGAGAACACATAGATGGGCCATGAGCCAACCCAGAGGTCTCAGTCAGTTCAGTGAACACCGTGAAAGGCCTGCATAAATCAGCAGTGACAAGAGGATAGAGTTGCCACATCAACCAAGAGAATATGCACAGCAATTTAGGAAGGCTGGAAACATCATCGCGGCTCAGGGTCCTGGCTGGAGAGACAGCTCTTATATCATAGTGAACACTGGCTGCTCATCTGGAGCAGTTTTTCGAAACAAGACAAGTTAATCATGATTCCCAGATCACTTGGGAGCATTCTCAGTTCTTTGCAACAACCACAATGCACAGAACACAGCACATATACACGTACATGCACACACACACACACGCACACGCACGTGCACACACATGCACACACGCACACGCACATGCACGCACGCACACATTTGTTGTTCAGTCATTCAGTCATGTCTGACTCCCATGGACTGCACACCAGGCTTCCCTGTCCTTTACTGTCTGCCAGAGTTTGCTCAAACTTACGTCCACTGAATTGGTGATGCCATCCAACCATCTTATCCTCTGTCATCCCCTTCTCCTCCTGCCTTCAGTCTTTCCCAGCATCAGGGTATTTTTGAATGAATCAACTCTTCGCATCAGGTGGCCAAAGTATTGGAGCTTCATACGCACACACACGATCTAGAAAAGTCCATTTTCCTGCTCATTCACATAGCAGAGATGAGAGACCTTGGGATTAGGGAAGACCTTGATTCGGAGCTCGACCTCAGTCCTTCCCATCAAGTTGAATGTTATCCAACACAACTACTTCCCAGTCTTCTCACATGTGAAACGAGAATTGCATTTAAGGGAATAATTAAATGGATTTTTAAAAAGTACTTTAAAAACCACAAAATAGTATAGTACATAAATGTTAGCTCTTACCTATTGTTATGCATGCATGCATGCTAAGTAGCTTTAGTCATGTCTGACTCTTTGTGATCCTATGGACTGTAGCCTGCCAGTCTCTTCTGTCCATGGGATACCCCAGGCAAGAATACTGGAGTAGGTTGCCATGTCCTTCTCCAGGGGATCTTTCCAACCCAGGGATCGAACACAGGTCTCTTTATGTCTCCTGCATTGGCAGGCAGGTTCTTTAGCCCTAGCACCTTTAGGGCATTGAGAAATGCTAACTTTGGAGACTTCCCTTGGTTACAGTGGTTAAGACTCTGCACTTCCGTTGCAGGGGCACAGGTTCAGTCCCACGTTGGGATGAATCTGTGATGCAGCCAAAAGAAAAACAAAAATGATGGCTTTATTATGTAATTAATACCATCTTAGGGGTTGATGGTGGAAAGATTATATATGCAAAATTAGGTATTTTATACTTCCTTAATAGGTTACTTAACAGGCTAGTTGGGATTTTAAAAATGGGAGATATTGATGAATGGTTTATATCTCCTGCTAGAGGAGATTCAAAAGAAAGAGTGATATTTCCCCCTCAGCCTGCGCAGTGGTGTTCAGAGTCTGAACTAGCTGTCTCACAGGTCTGAGCCGCTTTCTTGATGCTTGGCACTCAGAAGTCGCCTGCCCTTCTTCCTTGCCTGCTTGTTGGGGAGGTAGGAGCCCATTTAATCAAACTGCTTATCTATAGGACCCCTGGAATCCTTGTAGACGTTTGAGTTTGTGAACCCTCATTTTGAGCAGTTGTGATCAAACCTTGGCAGTCTCTCTTACCTCCTTGTCCATTTGCATGATAAATTCAGTTGCCAAATTCTTTGATTCTATTCTTTTCATTGAAGTCTCTACACTAGTCCTCCTGCTGCTATCCTAATCTGTCGACATTACATTACATCTTGCTTTGTCTAATGTGATCATCTATTTGGCATCCCTGCTTCTTAGTTTTCCCTCATTTCAGTCCATCCTACACATCACTGCCAGATATTAATCATATTCCTAAAATAGTGTCACCTTCTGCGTCAAAATAATCTACAGTCTCCAATTTACTTGAATTAAATGCCAACTATCCCAACATGGTATTCAGGGCTCTCTGCAGAATGTCCATGTAGCCAAGACTGCCAGTTGTTCTCTCCCTCCTCCTTAATAAGAGACACTCTTTTCCTAATGTTAGCCAGACATATGGCTGTGCTGAATAAGGACTACATTTCCAAGCTTCCCTTTTAGTTAGGGAGCCATGTGACTTAACTCTGCCAATGAGATGTAAGACATGACATGTGCAAGCTCTGGGAAGTACCTTAGGGAAAAGACCCATACATTTTGCCCCCTCCTTCACCCTTCATGCTGGCTGGGATACAGATGCGGTGGCTGAAGCTCAAGCAGCCATTCTGAGCCATAGAAGGAAGCCACACACTGAGGATGACAGAGCCTCCCTGGTCCCACGGAGCACTGCATCTGTCCTGACTTGACTATCTTGGGACTCGTTTTATGTAGGAAACCAACAAACTTCTGTCTTCGTTGTTTTATGTTATTACACTTTCCCAAATATGCATTTTCAACAGTTTTACTTTGGTATAATTTGTATACAAAAACTGCACATACTTAATGTATACCAATTAATGAGTTTGAACATATGCATGTACTTGTGAAACACTGCAGTCAAAGTGATAGACGTGTTATCATCTCCAAAAGTTTCCTGGTGCTTTTTTGTTGCTGTTATTGTTCTTGTTGTTTTTGTAGTAAGAACACAACATGAGATCCATCCTCAAGACTTTTTTAAGTGCACAATACTTATAGTTAAGTACTCTTAACTATAGGCACAATGTCGTTCAGTAGATGTCTACAACTTTTTCAACTTGCATAATTGAAACTTTATATTGATTGAACAACTCTCAATTTTCCCCTACCCTCAGACTCTCACAACCACCATTCTATTCTCTACTTGTAGAATTTGATTACTTTAGATGCCTCTTACATGTATAATCATGTCATATTTGTCCTTCTGGCTTTTATCACTTAGTATACTATCCTTCAAGTTCAACTATGTTGTCACATATGGTAAGATTTCCTTCTTTTTCTTAAGCTTGAATAATACTCCACTGCATGAGTATACCATATTTTCTTTATTCACTGATTTGTTGATGGACAGTTGTCTTATTTCCATATCTCGGCTATTGTGAATAGTGCTGCAGGCAACACAGCAGTGTAGTGGCCTCTGTGAGATGCTGATTTCAACTTCTCTGGATCTATACTCAGAAGTGGGACTGGGGTCTGAGTATGCATTTTAATAAGATGTATTGAGATATAGTTCACATACCATCGTTTTCACCTTTGAAAAGGGCCATCTTTTCATACGAGCTGTGCCCAGTCATTCAGCTGCATCTGACTCTTTGTGACTCTGTGGACTGTAGCCCACCAGGCTCCTCTGTCCATGGGACTTTTCAGGCAAGAATACTGAAGTGGGTTGCCGTTTTCTCTTCCAGGGGATCTTCTCAACCCAGGGACCGAACATGCGTCTCCTGTGTCTCCTGCATCACAGGTGGATTCTTATACTGCTGAGCCATTGGAGAAGCCCCACCATCTTCTTGTATATTTGTCCCCTATCCTTTGGATCCATAACCTTTTTGTTTTTTCTTAAGGTTGGCCTTGTTTTATAATTATTACCCACCTGTCACCTCTCCTCTGCTCATATTCTTAGTCTCTGGCATTTTTAGGAGCTCAGTTGTTTGTTGACTTTGCTTGCTGACTATATTTGTGAATGTATGAAAACACTGGTTAAATTCAGATTCCAAGATGAACAAAAATCCAATGCACATGAGAAACCTATACACACTTTGATTTTTCCTGCATCTGACTCTTTTGTGACCCCATGGACTGTTGCCCATCAGGCTCCTCTGTCCATGGAGTTTTCCAGGCAAGAATACTGGAGTGGGTTGCCGTTTCCTTCTCCAGGGGATCTTCCCTACCCAGGGATCAAACCCAGGTCTCCTGCATTGGCAGGCAGATTCTTTACCACTGAGCCACCTGGGAAACCCTGACTTATTCCTAGATAATGGGTATTCTTTTCAAGACAACACATTGAATTTAAAGAAGATTAGCAATGTTAACCTAATATAATCCAAGACAGGATCTTAATTAATAAATGTGTCAATTGTCCTTTCATTATGCAGATTTTAGTCAGGATCCTGACACAGAAAAAATGGGTACCTCTTACGCTTAATCAATCTTATTGATCCCATTTTTAAAATGAGGAAACTAAAGCCCAGAATAAATAAGTATTATTTCAGGAAATGGTATCTCATTATTCGATATTATCTAAAGACTTTAATCATAACCAGTTTCCTGCAGCTCTGAGAATATTACTTCTCCTACATCAATCAGCACTTCTCAAACTGTGAAGCTGTAGAAGACTATAGATGCTTGATCATTATATGGACTCTGGGACGCCACCATCTTCCTTTGAGTTAGAATCTCTGGGGATGGGGCTCTGAAATCTGAATTTTTAATAACCTCCTGAGAAGATTTCTATGTACATTGGAGTTTGAGAACCTCAACTCTGCATAATTAATAATACATTAAACCAAAGTATCTCAGCCTTGGTTGAGCATCAGAAGCACTATGGAACCTGAATTACCCTATTTCTGGGCTCCAGTCCCAGAGATTCTGAGTCAGCCAGCTTTGAAGTTTTCTCCACTCCTCTCTCATTTCACCAAGAAAGATTGAAGGCAAAAGGAGAAGGGGGCAGCAGAAGGGGGCAGCGGAAGATGAGATGGTTAGATAGTCACTGACTCAGTGGACATGCATCTGAGCCAACTCTGGGAGATAGCAGAGGACAGGGGAGCCTGGAGTGCTGCAGTCCATGGGATCACAAAGAGTTGGACACAACTTAGCTACTGAACAACAGCAATATGGTCTTCAGACTAAGTCATCCCTGCTATGAAAGAAAGTTGAAATACTGTGTGTGTGTGTGTGTGTGTGTGTGTGTGTGTGTGTGTACACATTCAACAAGATCGTGTCAACTTCCCAGATCACCAGAAAAAACTGTTATTTAGGAAAAACCAAGATTCTTAGACTTACTGTGATAAGACAGAACATCAGCTTGACAGACAAGATTGTGTCTCAAAAGAGGAAAAGTCAAGGGACGATATTTAGAGGATTTTAAAGGGGGCAAAATGACATTGGGATAAAGGCCTTGGAAGTTAGGAAATGGACTGGGCAGAGTTTACAACACAATAGTTTTGGGTTATTGGGCACAGGGAGGTCAGGGTCTTCAAGAGTCTCGATAGATGGGCCAGTTACTCTTCGTAAGTAAGTCATCTTGATTGGCTTTCAATTCTTATTCCCCAGGAGCAAATGCATACTTCCTGGGGAAAGCAGGGAAATTATTTAGTCTGGTCCCAGGATTATTGAACACAAGAGGAAAATATGTTTGTTTCCATTCTGCTCAGTCGCTCGGTCGTGTCCGACTCTTTGCAACCGCATGGACTGTAGCCTATCATGCTCCTCTGTCCATGGAATTTTCCAGGCCAGAAGGCTGGAGTGCCATTTCCTCCAGGGGATTTGCCATTCCTTGCCACTTCCTTCTCCAGGGGATCATCCCGACCCAGGGACCAAACCCGAGTCTGTTGCATCTCCTACATTGGCAGGCTGACTCTTCACCACTGCGCCATCTGGGAAGCCCCATAAATATTTGCACTGAAGCTTCAACTGTCCCTAAAAAACCACTTTCCAGAATTTTACATTCTGTGAGCCCTGTGGTAGAAATCTACCAAATAACATTTGTATTTTCACATTTTACAGAAACCATTCCAACACATGGTATATTATTGATACAGTAACTTGTGAAGTTTTTAAGCCAAGTTATTTAATATCCCCATTTTACAGACAAGGAAATGAAAACTCAGGGCAGTTATGTAATTTGTCCTAAAAGTAAGGTGCTTTAGCTGGAACTGAACACTGCTATTCAGACTCCTAAATCCATACTCTTAAATAGCACCACAAACAGGTTTTACTATGTTACACTGGAGGCTCTAAAAAGAAGAAGAAGAAAGAAAGTGCTGAGAAATCTGGAGTTAGCCCTTGAAGCTTGCTTAATGTATGAATAATTTGGTCATTGCAAAACTGGAAGGACCTCATTATAATTTGGCCCCAACTCTTAATTCCCAGAATCATGGACCCTAGAGGAGCTATAACTGATCAACAGCAGAGCGGTAATTAGCCGCATATAAATCAACTGAGAAATAGGAAAAAAAAAAAAAAAATGATGGTGTCCTGAGTGTAAAAATCACTGCATATCACTTTTGTCCAGGTTGATTAGCTCCTTAATGCAGACAACCTAGAAGCTAGTTTTGTAGGTTCCAAATTATAAACTCTTACAGAGTGAAACGTGTTTTTCAAGGTTTCAAGGACGCAAAGAACACCGCCCCCCAAGTCTGACCAGGAAGTCACACAACTTTTCAAGTGGAAACTTACTTGTGGGACTTAATGACCCATGTCACTTCCATTAAGGAAATGAAATATACCACACTTCCCAAAGTCTCTTTAAATTACAGATTTGTCTAAATGGTTCTTTCCAGATAAACAACTGCAAAAATTCCCTCCAAACTATAGAAGCGTACTGGATGCATACAGAAGCATATGATGATCTGGAAAAAAAAAAATCATGAAGGAAAATAAGGGAAATAAGTCAGAACTGATTTCTTCACTCTTCAAGCAGCAGAAGATACTTGAATGTGTGAGTCGCTCAGTTGTGTCTGACTCTGCAATCCCTCCAGGCTCCTCTCTCCAAGAAATTCTCCAGACAAGAAGGCTTGAGTAGGTAGCCATTCCCTTTTCCAGGGTATCTTCCTGATCCAGACATGGTAGGTCTAACACATACAATGAACTGTCTCTTGGATACTGAACGTCAAAATAGGTTAAGTATCTTCTGCAGGGCTTCCCTGGGGCTCAGATGGCAAAGAATCTGTCTGTAATACAGAAGACCTAGGTTCGATCCCTGGGTCGGGAGGATCCCCTGAAGAAGGGAATGGCAACCCACTCCAATATTCTTGCCTGCAGAATTCCATGGACAGACAGCCTGGCGGGCTGCAGTCCATGGTGTTGCAGAGTCAGACACGACTGAGCGACTTAACACTTTCACTCTCAAGTATTTTCTGCTGCTTGAAGAGTGAAGAAATCAACTGTGCTTTCCTCAAGTGGGGTCCATACACTAAATCAGGGCTCTCAGCCCTCACTGTACCTTGCAATCATCTGGGAAGCTTTGAAAATTCCTGATTTTCAAGCCTCACTCCAGACCACAGGGTTTTTTAATTTCCCCAGGTGATTCCAAAGTGCCGGCAGAATTTAGAAACAGTGCTCAAAACCAGTGGTTCTCAAAATAAGCAACAGCAGCATCTGGGGACTTGTGACGTGCGCAAATTCTCCAACCCCACCCCAGCCTCTCTTGAAACAGAAATTCTGGGGGCGGGACCTAGCAATCCTGTTGCCACATGCCTCCAGGTGATTCTGCTTTAAGCTGCAGCAGCTACTCATAAACACTGTTCTAAATAGAAGGGCTGCATCCTTCCACCTGCAGCTTAAGGGAACACAGCCTGACCTGCCCCAAACACAGCTTGAGACCTGTGACTTTTGTCTAAAACCAGAAGCCGCTATTGACACAACACCCAGGCCTCTGGCTTTAGGTAAATTTTGTGAAGTATCCTGTGAGCGTAAACTGTGGGGCTTTAAGGTAGACACACGAACCAACAGAAGTCCCGGGCCCCAAGTCCAGAGCTGGTCCCATGAGGCAGGCTGGTCTGACATAGAGCATCTACTGGGGACCACAGTCAACAACCCATGGCCCACGTTTGGGGGTTTCCTCGCAGGATACATTACACCTTCTTCCAGCTGCCAAGATGTTTGCTCAAGGATTCACCTTTTCCCCTTTCAGTCCTTGAGCAAAGTCTCAGCCTTCAGAAACCCGGCCAGTCACCTAAAGGCTCTGGCATTGAGGACCTCAGCCCCGCCTTCCTCTCCACTTTGCCTCCTCCCATCCTCCCGGCAACACCAGCATCACCCTGGAGAACCATCCAGTTACTCCGCCACAAACTTCCTGAACTTTCTCATTTCCGAGGACCTTTCCCTAGGCTCGAGCTCACCCATTCCCCCCCACAAGTCTTACATCCACTAATTCACACATCCCACCTCCGGCCCTCAGCCTTCCAGCGCCTTTGCTTGGATACTCCTGGTTCACCTCACCTGCCCTTCTCATCTCTTGACCCTCATTCTCCTCCTGTTTTGTTCCTCCTGAGAAAATGAATGCCCCTCACTCCAGGGCAGGGAATTTGAAAAGGTACCTTGTTCACCCCTCCAAACACCCATCCTGTCACCACTATTTGAAGGTCACTATTGCCTCAAATCTCTGCCCCTCTAATGTGATGGAGGAAGTCCCTTCTGTTTTTCAAAGGCTAATCAACCTATGTGTTCTGGTCCCTCCCTCCACCCCTTTTCTAAAAACTTTCACAACACTCAGTATCTGCCCTTATTTGTGTCTACTTTTTCAATCATACCTTGAAACTGGATCTTTCTCATCATCTGTTAAATATGATGGCTTCCCTGGTGGCTCAGATGGTAAAGAGTCTACCGGCAATGCAGGAGACCTGGGTTCAATCCCTGGGTTGGGAAGATGCCCTGGAGGAGGACATGGCAACCCACTCCGGTATTCCTGGCTGGAGAATTCCATGGACAGAGGAGCCTGGTGGGCTACAGTCCATGGGGTCACAGAGTCAGACACCACTGAGCAACTAACACGTTAAACACGAACTAATCATCCTGACTGAATTTTTCCCTGTGTGAAGATGCATGCAGGCGCTGTTCTTTCCCACCTTTCTTGCTCATTCTTCCCACAAGGGTTGTTTGCGTTTCCTCTCTTTACGGGTTCATCATTTGATCCTCAGCCCTTCTGGTCTGGTTTCTGACCCCCTGCACTACTTTTTCCAATGAAGTCAGCTCCATGTGGTTAAACCCAGTGACTGCTCTTCAGCCCTCATTGTCCTTGACTTCTCTGAAGCATCTGACACCCCTGACCATTCCCTTCCTCTCCTCTTTCCTTATGTACATTTTAGATTTTTTTCGATGTGGACCATTTTTAAAGTCTTTGTTGAATTTGTTGCACTATTGCTTTTTTTGGCCATAAGGCAAATGAGATCTTAGTTCTCTGACCAGAGATTGAACCTGCACCCACTTCACTGGAAAGCGAAGTCTTAACCACTGGAATACCAAGGAAGTTCCCTCTTTCCTTTTTATGTTCACCCATTAGTCCCCGCTAGAAGATACACCTCATGAAAACACACGGATCATCTATTTTGTACCTGCTGCATCTATATCCTAGAACAGTCCTGGCACATAGTGAGTGCTCGTTAAATATTTACTCAGTGAATGAGTGAATCGATTGCATGAATTTTCATCTCATTATAGCACATGAAGGGAAGTGCAACTAGAAAAGAACATATGATGGGGGGCTCTATCCTCGTATTAGGGAGAGGCACCGTGTTCGTGAAGGCTTCTGGTTTGGACACTCCCACACTCTCCAGCTTTTCCTTCCAGCTCTCCAACCTCTCCTTCCCAGCCTCCTTCACCAAATGCATTCTTCTCTCACCCTAGTGTTGGTCCTTTCCTCGGGAACTGTTCCTGGGCCCTATTTTCTTCACAGCTTATGACCCCTCCCCCGGGAACATTAGCCGCGTCATTTTCCATCTACGTACCCGTACCACCTTCAGTGAGAAGACCTCAGCCTGGGCCTCTCTTCCGAGCTCCAGGCCAGCAGGCCCAGTGTACCCCTGCCTGCTCAGAGTCCCTGCCTGCATATCTTGTTCTTTGCTGTTCAGTCACTAAGTCACGTCTGACTCTTCAGGACCCCATGGACTGCAGCACGCCAGGCTTCCACGTCCTTCACCATCTCCTGGAGTCTGCTCAGATTCATGTCTGTTGAGTCAGTGATGCTATCTAACCATCTCATCCTCTGTCAACTCCCTTCTCCTTCTGCCTTCAATCTTTCCCAGAATCACGGTCTTTTCCAGTGAGTCAGCTCTTCACATCAGGTGGCCAAAGTATTAGAGCAGGTCCTGTGTGCACCTCGAACGCAACGTGTCCAGAATTAAGTAGACACACTAGTGCTCCTCCATTCCCCATATTTGCTTATTTTCCATTGCTCTCTGTCTCAACAAGCGACACCATCTTCTGCCTAATTATTCATGCTTTCTTCTCCCTTAAGTCTCCTTCCCAGAACTGAGAATAATGATTTTAGACACGATTATAATGAATGAGATTCAGTCTATCAGGCCCCTCATTCTTTTTTTAATTTTTATTTATTTGGCTGCATTAGGATCTTTTGTTGCAGTGTGAGGGCTCTCTGGTTGTGGCACATGGGCTTACTTGCTGCATGGCCTATGGGATCTTAGTCCCCCGACCAGGGATTGAACTTGCATCTCCTGCTTTGGAAGGTGGATTCTTTACCACTGGACAATCAGCAAAGTCCTCCCTCATTCTTTTTTTTTCTCTATTTACTAGATGTAGATAAATCCCAAGTATAGTACACATACATAACTTTCCTTTACAAAGTTGCTTCATCTGGAGTTATTAATTGCCTCTTTTTTGGTTTGTTCATTTCATTTGTTTGCTAACGACATCTTCCCATACCTCAAATAGTTCCATTAAACACTTCTTGTACACTGCTCGACTTTGTCAAATGTGATACATAGTCCAGCCAATCCATTTTCCTCCCAGGGATATATATTTTTTAAGAATCCTCTCCTCCTCTTCTCTCAGTGTCCCCTTGTTTCCTGGACCCCATGTCTTCTTCCTTCCTTGGTTTACTCTCATTTTAATGAAGTATTTCCTTTAGTAGCTTCTGAGAAGCATCATGGGAAAGACAGAACGTGGGAGGAGAAGGGGACGACAGAGGATGAGATGGTTGGGTGGCATCACCGACTCAATGGACATGAGTTTGAGTAAACTCCGGGAGTTGGTGATGGACAGGGAGGCCTGGTGTGCTGCGGTCCATGGGGTCTCAAAGAGTCGGACACGACAGAGCGACTGAACTGAACTGAGAAGCATCAAGTAAATGTTTGAGGCAACATGTCTGAAATGTCTTCACCTTATCCTCATATTAAGATACTAATTTGGCTGAGCATAGAATTCCAGGTTGAAAATAACTTTCCATCAAAATTTTGAACTTATTTCATTGTTTTTGTTGTATAAAAATGCTGTGGTTGAGAAGTTTGATGCTATTTGATTTCCAGTTCTTATAAGTGACAGGCTATCTATGGAAGATTTTGAGCTTCTCTGTTTAGTACTGGAGATCTTAAATTTTGTAATGAACCCTGATACATATATTTTTTATCATTCATTCTTTAGACTATTACAATCTGAAAACTCAAGTTCTTCAGTTCTGATAACTTTTCTTATATTATTATTAATTTTCAATATATAATTTCCTTTCTGTTATTATTTTTTCTATTCTCCCTTTCTGGATTTAAAGTTTTATTCTTTTTTTTTCTCTTGTATCATCTCTTTTTCCTCTAACTTTTGTCTTCATATTTAATTTTGATTTCTGCCTTTCACACCAGCTTTCCCTAAAAGGCTGTCATCCTTGGATATTGTGATTCAGCTTAAGCCATACTGTGTGTTTGAATGAGTTTGTTGATTTGGTGGGCTTTACTGTGGGTCACTTGTATGGCCATCTGGCGTTTTCACAGGAACCTTCAAATGTCAATTTCTGCACATCTTTATTCTGTGGTAGTTCAGTTTCTCCAGAGAAGACCCTGTGGTCTCCTGCTTGGTGGTGTGTATAAGCTTCCCTTGACTTCCCGGAGCAGGTGGATGGGGAATTTTTGAGGTCTTATAACCAAACGTGGGATCTGGCTGCTCATAGCTCAAAAGCCAATAGAGAGGCTAGTTTGGTGGAAAGGAAAATTTCCTGTAGTTCGGATGCTGGCAACCAAAGAGAAAAGCAGGTGCTTGTCCAAAGGCCTACCCTCCCATCCTCTGACAATCAGTGGGCAAGAGCTTTTATAGACAGAGTGAGGGGGCAACATGCAGAAAGAGCATGGTCATCTTGAAATCTGTCATCTTCTGACAGTCATCTTGAAATCAGTCATCTGCCATTCTTGGAATTGTGGCAGCTTATGTCAAGGCCATGGTTTTTCCAGTGGTCATGTATGGATGTGAGAGCTGGACTGTGAAGAAAGCTGAGTGCTGAAAAATTGATGCTTTTGAACTGTGGTGCTGGAGAAGACTCTTGAGA
The DNA here is from genome assembly GCF_033118175.1 of Dama dama. Classification (NCBI taxonomy): domain Eukaryota; kingdom Metazoa; phylum Chordata; class Mammalia; order Artiodactyla; family Cervidae; genus Dama; species Dama dama. The sequence goes on along the minus strand of NC_083699.1, from coordinate 4,089,109 downwards.
GTCCCTTGGGCTGCAAGGAGATCCAACCAGTCCATCCTAAAAGAGATCAGTCCTGGGTGTTCATTGGAAGGACTGATGCTGAAGCTGAAACTCCAGTACTTTGGCCACCTGATGCGAAGAGCTGACTCACTGGAAAAGACCCTGATGCTGGGAGGGATTGGGGGCAGGAGGAGAAGGGGGCAACAGAGGATGAGATGGCTGGATGGCATCACCGACTCGATGGACATGAGTTTGAGTAAGGGAGGCCTGGTGTGCTGCGGTTCATGGGGTCGCAGAGTCGGACACGACTGAGAGACTGAACTGAACTGAACTGATGTCACGGCTACAGTCTGGCCATCGTGTAGTTAACGTCTCCCACCTGATGGAGGTCTCAGTACCACAAGGCAGCTCACAGGATATGGCTCAGAATATAGCCTCTGAGAGGGAACTAAAAGTCCTAGACTTTGATCAATGACTACATTATTATTGTTTGGTCTCCTTTGACCATTTTCCTTTGTTTCTGCATCTTCTCACTTCTCTGATTAAATGTATTCTTTGGCTAAAGTTCCTTCCACAGACAGGAGACCGGCTGAGGACGTGCGGGGCAAGGGCCACAGGGGTCTTGCTCTGTTTCCGTCTCACTTTTCAGTGAGCAGACGTCCACTCAATCCCTCACTCTCCCCAGCTGCATCTGGGTTCCTGACTACAGTATCCCTCTAGGTCAGTTTCTGCATGGGCGCTCTCTCCTGTCTCTCTGGGCTTTGCAGAGTGATGATATGTAGGGAGCGTTAAAATGAATTTTTCTAGGCAGAAATTTTGGAATCTGACCTTTCTTAGGAGCTGACACTATCTCCCCAGAGAAAAACAGCTGTGAGTGGCTGGATACAGGCAGGATTTCCTGTCCTTCCTCTGACTCCATGTCTAGAGTCTCCTTCTTGATTCCCGTGTTCCTTTTGCCTTTAGTATTTTATATTGGACAGGAACACAGCCCTACTGGTATGTAAAATTTGGGTAGACCTAAAAGGAAATCAACCCTGAATATTTTTGGAAGGACTATTGCTGAAGCTGAAACTCCAATACTTTGGCCACCTGATAGGAAAAACTGACTCATTAGAAAAGACCCTGAAGCTGGGAAAGATTGAAGGCAGGAGGAGTAAGACAGAGGATGAGATGGTCGGATGGCATCACCAATTTGATGGATATGAGTGTGAGCCAGTTCCAGGATATGGTGAAGGACAGGGAGGCCTGGCGTGCTGCAGCCCACGGGGTCGCAGAGTCGGACACGACGGAGCGGCTGAACAACAACGAGTCTTGAATGTTGCTGCTCAGTCACTAAGTTCATGTCCACGGAGTGGCATCTGACTCTTTTGTGACCCCATGGACTGTAGACTGCAGGCTCCTCTATCCGTGGGATTTCCCAAGTAAGAGTATTGGAGTAGGTTGCCATTTTCTTTTCCGGGGGGTCTTCCCAATCCAGGGATTGAACTCACATCTCTTACACTGTCAGGGGGGTTCTTTACCACTGAGCCACCAGAGAAGGCCAAACCTAACTCTTAAACAAAGATTTATTTGTGTCCGACCTGTGCAGGAGGGCTTAGACAAGCCACCATTTTGTGCATTGTTGGGGTGATGGGAGAAATGGGAAGAGGCTGGTGAAGAAATGTAAATGTTTGGCTGAAAACATCTTTGTGGGACTGTCTCTTTGACCAATGTTTCTTTCCTGGTTTCCTAGAGCAAAGCTACTGAGTAGTCATTGTCCATTTTTAAAATCACTGGATTTTGAAAGGTGTCCCCGATTGTGGCAACAACAAAGAAAAACCCTGGTGTCTCACCAAAAGAACCTCAGAATTAGACCAAAAGAAGAAGATTTTAGAAGGGGTGTGGAAAAAAGAGCTGATGACTCTTTTCTTTTTTTCCTTTTTTTAAAATTTTTTTGGCTTTTTTTTTTTTTTTTAATTAGTTGGAGGCCAATCACTTCACAACATTTCAGTGGGTTTTGTCATACATTGATATGAATCAGCCATGGATTTACATGTATTCCCCATCCCGATCCCCCCTCCCACCTCCCTCTCCACCCGATTCCTCTGGGTCTTCCCAGTGCACCAGGCCGGAGCACTTGTCTCATGCATCCCACCTGGGCTGGTGATCTGTTTCACCACAGATAGTATACATGCTGTTCTTTTGAAACATTCCACCCTCACCTTCTCCCACAGAGTTCAAAAGTCTGTTCTGTATTTCTGTGTCTCTTTTTCTGTTTTGCATATAGGGTTATCGTTACCATCTTTCTAAACTCCATATATATGTGTTAGTATGCTGTAATGTTCTTTATCTTTCTGGCTTACTTCACTCTGTATAAGGGGCTCCAGCTTCATCCATCTCATTAGGACTGGTTCAAATGAATTCTTTTTAATGGCTGAGTAATATTCCATGGTGTATATGTACCACAGCTTCCTTATCCATTTGTCTGCTGATGGGCATCTAGGTTGCTTCCATGTCCTGGCTATTATAAACAGTGCTGCAATGATGACTCTTTTCATAGTTGAGATGAAATACCTAACGCTGTGCTAGTCATTATAATGCACATAAATGACTAAATTTTTTATGAGCCTCATTAGGAAGGATTTAAAGAAATAGGTGGAACTAATTTTAATAATATAGCTTATCTAATTCACTCTTTCCAAAACTATCACTTTGACATTTAATCAGTATAAAATGTCACTGAGTTATATAATATTTTCATGTCTGTTCTGAGTCTTTCAAACCCGGTATGTGTTGTATTCCTCCAGCACATGTCAGCTGGGACTTAATCACATTTCAAGTGCTTAATGTGGGCATTGGTTACTGTACTAAACAGCAGAGCTCTTAAACCATTCATTATCAGTGGGAGGCAATGGGCTGTGACGATAAGCCATCACAACTGACTATACGTTTCTGGTGAAAAACCGGTATACTGAACCATTCAAATGTACAGCAGGTGTGATTATCCATAAGCCTTGCACCTTTGAGCTGAGAAAACTGTGGGCCTGCTGGACATAAGGCCTTGGGAGCCATTGAATGGGAACAGGCTTTCTGTCTGAAGGACCAGCTCAAGAAATCCTGGGCATTTTCCTTTCTTGAGGCATCCAGTATTTCCACCACCACCCCCCTTTACAAATTAAGTCTTTTATTTTCCTAATTTCCAATGGGAAATAAACTTTTGTGGTAACTAAGATGTATTTTAGGAGCCTCTTGAGGATTTCTGGAGTTCAGATGGAATTTCATTGATGCTGTACTGATAAAGAAAGCAGAACAGACTCCATCTTCTTTCTGGGGTGGATGGGCCTGAACCCGATTATAACTAATTTCTATATTAATTGAACAATGAATTCAAATAACATGCTACTTTGCCTCAAAATATACTAAGATTCTTGGGATCCCAAACGTATTATTAACATGACCTAACTTATTCTCATTCTACAGATCTGTTGTTTGGATTGGTAAATATGGCATTTTATCTGAACCTGCTTCATTCCATGAGCTATTTGCTTGTTACTCCTAAAACAGACATGGCTGGGACAGGAGGGTGGGGTTATTCCCTTTCTAGACCATCTGGCCTCTCTTGTTTCAGATTCTAAGAAGCATCCTTTATTGCTCCATCCTCCATGTTTCTCACACACAGGACTGAGAGGCATTCATTAAGATGGAAGTGCACACCCTGTTTAACTTTCAGAGGATCAGCAAAAGTATTTTTTGCCTGCATGAAAGATGGCAGCTTGACATTTTCCAGTCCTGGTCAACTGTTCAGACAAACGACTTGCTTATTGTCAAATTGCCAGCTCAGGCCAAGGCATCTCCCACTCCTGGTCTGCCTGAGTCCCAGCAGTCCTCTCCAACAAGCCTCTCACACTTCTAAAAAGGTGACATTTTAGCAGTCTGTTTATAAAACTGCCGAAGGAGCATTTATCATGAGGTGCAAACAGAAGAGGCACTGGAGAGAAATGTTTTTCACCAGGTTTTCCAGAACCTTTCCTCCCAGGCCTCCTGGACATCTCTTATTTCCCTGAGCAACCCCTCAAATATCAGAAGAACACGATTCAGCAGAACAGGGGACCCCGGAAGGCAGATACACGCTGTGTGAAAGCTTGGGCTGGGCAGACCAGAATGGTTAGAAGGGTCTGAATCCACCATAACTGTGTCCAAGGGATTATTAAAAGAATATGCTGAAGGGAAATTTTTCTGAACACACCAAGAGTCCGAGAGGTTAAGGAACTGCTGATAAAATATCTATCCCTGACTGACTGGAGTTGCCCCTGGCATTATATTACATTTTGACAGGCCGCCCATGTTGGAAAACAAATAGATATTGCTTCAACAAGATGGTGACAAATCAATTCTTCTCCAGGAACAGTGGCCACTGGAGCATAGATTTAGGACCATTATGCAGTTTTCTCTAGTGACTTATCCAGTTTGCTGTCTGCCAACTTGTTTGAACTTCTTTGGGGGAAATACCAGAATCAGAAGTTAATGTCCTGAGGAGAAGCTACCATCAGAACATTACTCATTAACCGAGAAAACCTGAAAATAACCAGAAAGATCTGGCTGCAGTCATTGAAGCCAGACCAGTATGGAGCCGCTGTCTCTTTCCTCCAGAGGTCACTGATCAGGCCATCCATGGCATGCTTGGGAAATCAGGGAAATAAATTCTGATGGACCACCTAGCCTTTGTTACACTGTTCAAGCCGAGTGATGAGGTCTTCCAAGCACCACAGAATTCCCTATCACTAATCTCAGTCAGATGTTTACAGCCAAGGTACGATCCACCTTGAGGCTATCCTGGTGGTTCAGCAGTAAGGAATCAGCCTGACTTGGGTGGGGGAGACTCCCTGGAGGAGGGCTTGGCAACCCACTCCAGTATCCTTGCCTAGAGGATCCCACGGGCAGAGGAGCCTGGAGGGTTATAGTCCATGGGATCGCAAAGAGTTGGACACAACTAAGCAATTGAGCGCGTGTGCACATACACACAGTCACACACACACAGACACACCCACACCCCCTCTCACACACTCACACTCACACACACACACAGGCGATCCACCTCAGATCCAAGAACCTCGCCTCAGCGGGACTAGATGCCTCTCCCACCCTCCTCTCTCTCTTTCTTCTCTCCCTGCTAACATGCTCTCTCAGCCAACAGAAGGAAACGGAGATTAGGCAGTGTGGGCAGGGATTTCCCTGGTGGTCCAGCGGTTAAGACTTCACCTTCCATTGCAGGGGGTGCAGGTTCAAGCCTTAGTCAGGAAGCCAAGATCCCTCATGCCTTGGGGCCCCCAAGCCAACAGAGAACAGAAGTAATATTGTAGCAATGTTCAATAGAGACTTGAAAATATGGTCCACATCAAAAACAAAACAAAACAAAGAGTGGAGGGGCAGAGATGGGAGTCAGGCAAACGTCATGGTGTCCTAGGAAAGGAAAGAGACAAACCCTGGGGCCCCTAATAATTAAAAGCTACTCAGAGGAGCTTTCTGGCTGAAATAGGAGGTGGGTAAGGGACAAAGTCCCACAGTAACATACATATTCGTTTACCTGTCTGCTTCTTTCCTAGGCTTGTGGGCAACTTGCAGGCAAGATCTACATCTTAAGGTCTTCCTTTAAAGCAATGTGGATTTTTTTTTTTTCTGACTATGGAAGAAATCCATGATCGTTATAGAAAAATTGAAAAATATAAAAGGATATTTTTATACAGCTTTTTGAATAGTATTTGGGAGGTAACAGGCACTCAGGAGAATTGTGTTGGAAGAAAGGAAGGAAAGGAGAAGTCTAGGACGCCTATAACTGTGACATCAATCTCCTCATTAAGATGTACATTATTTAGCAATGGCCACGTGGGGGCCATGAGTTAGGAAGTGCTAAAGCCCAGAGCTGTTCAGGGTGGGCTCAGGTTCACAGGCTGTGGCTTTGTCTGCCTACCACCCTGTCTTTGCTCTCAGAAGCTCATCAGGAGGTATAAAGTGAATTTACCAGACTGTGAGGAACTGGATTACTTAGCCTGGAGAGAAGCCTTCAGAACAACTTAAAATTAGTATGGCAATATTATTTCTATTATGAAAAGTAGTAAAATTTATTAGTGACAAATTGCAAAATATAAATAAATCGCCCAGAGTTCCAGGCCTGTTGATATTTTGGCACATTCCCTCCAGGCAAGTTCTCTAAACATGTTTTTGTCATTTGCTCTTTTTCCATCTTTGGTATCATGCTCAATTAGTGAAGGGTCATAATCCTTCACTGGTGATGAAACCCGTATGGTGGGTTGCGTTGGAACTAGCATTGGAAAAGATCCAATGGAAGCACATAGAAAATGCCAAAGTGCATTGCACCCAGCGCTGGCAAGCATTGTTTTCTGCAAATGTTGTGTTAGCAATAAAATATGTATAAGGTGTCCTGGGTCAAGGTGCAAAATGAACTGTGTGGACAAAGAAGGTTGCCTGCCATTCCAGTGAACAAGTGTTGGCTACCATCAAGCCATCAGCCAAAACACCACACCACCACACACCACTCTCAACCACAGTGCGCCCTGAGGGGAACTCAGGACTTAGGATGGAGAAAAACAGAATAATGACCCTAGATAATTATTAATAAAAAGCATATCAAAGGAATAGTTTCAATGAGCCCGATTCTTTCATCTTCCCATAGGTAGAAAAACACAAAAATCATTAATCTGAGGTGCCTGTGTTTTGTGAGTAGCAGTAATCTTTTGATGTCCCACTACATGTTTTTGTTTTTCAACAAAACTGCCTACATATCCTGGCTCCTCCCTTACGTCTTTGGCACAGTTTCTCAGAGGTATCTGAAAAGCTGCCTCCTGAGCTACAGTTTTCAGTAATATCACTGAACAAAACATAACTAGCAACTTTTAGATTGAGTATTTTTTTTTTCAGTCAACAACTGGTTACTCTGGGTCATGGTCAAAAGGTTTAAAAAATACAATATTTCTTTATGCTTGTTCCATGGACCAATTTAATAGAAAAGTAATTATATGCCATTTCATGTTAGCAGAAACATCATTGTAATTAGTAGTCTAATATGCCACCGGGTGGATGTACTGTAATGTACCTAATCTTCTACTGCTTGGCATTTAGGTTGCTTCATTTTATAAATAATATAGAAACAAAAAATATATCTGCATAGTTTTTTCTACTTTGAAGATTAGATTTTCCCAAATAAAATGATGAAAGGATATGACTTAGAAAATGCTCAGAGCACTCCATGCTTAATGACAGAGACACAGACACTATTTTGATGTTATTTGTCCCCACCCCCACCCCATCCCCAGTCCACACTGTCAAAGATTCCTGTGGGAGTTCCAGTGCAGCTGGCAATGTGCACTTTGGACTTTCTTACTGAGAAAAGTTATCAAGAGGTAAATAGAAGCTGATTATAGCCTACCAGAGCTTTGTTTTTGTTATTGCCATCACCTCTCCCAACCTAGGACAAATACTTCCCAAATTAGGGTTTGTGTGCCAGCCACTAAGATGACTTTATCTGATGCATATGCATGACATTAGATGACCCTGAATTACAAACAGAAGACCGAACTCAGGGTGTCCTCAGTGACTGAAACAGCCTAGAGGGCAGGAGACAGGGAGGCATCCTGGCTGGTCTGCTCATCTGGCTCTGGGGCCTCCAGTATGCAGGCCTCACTGTTGGGCTGGCAGCATCTCTTCCCCTGGCTAAGACTGCTCCAGGCCCGGTGTTTGCACTCAACAGTGGCCCCAGTCAACATCCAGAGGAAGAGATGCATTCTCTTTCAGGGCTTCTCAAAAGAGAGAAAATCTTTTTTTTTTTTTTCCCCCCCTTCCCCCAAAGCCTCCAGGGAATTTTCTCCTTCTGTGTCATCAGCACAAATTAGTTCACGTGGCCTTTTCCGAACAATTGAAGATTAGCCCTGAGCCTCAGGCCTCGGTCTGTGGCAAGGGGCCAGTGTGCTAAGAGGGTAAAGCAAGACTCTCTCCATTCCTTTGTTAACAAAAAGACAGCAGACCTCGGGATGCCTTAGGCAAACAAGTGTCTGGCTTGCTTTGAATACCATGCGGCTATTTGTTTTTGCTTTTCTTAACCCCACCCCCACCCCCCGCCATTGCTTTCTCTTGATGGCAAATAGTGCTGCTTTTCTATTTACAGTTGTAATAAGATTTTTTTTTTTTAAATTGTCATTCGGTTTTAAAACAAAATTTAGGAGATGTAGACTCCTATCTAGAGGGAGGAGTCAAAAGCACCACCCCGAGTTGAGGAGTGGGAATATCTGAAGAGCAGTCACTACTTGAGACTGGGCCACAGTCACTGGGGCCATGCCCAGATCTCGCGATGTTTCTCGCGATGTTTGGGCCGTGCCACACGGGACCAGGGGCAGTTTCTCGCGAGAGCCTGTGCTGCGCGCTCTGGGAGGCTACTCGCGCTGGTGTATGTGGTGCGCTGGTGAACATGAACACTAGGGAGTCGCCGAGGCTGTCACAGCGGTGGATCCTGAGGTACCAAAGCCCCATCGTGAACCCTGTTGTGGGCTCTTCTAAGCCCATTGCTTAATTTAGGTTTGCTGGGGCCTAGGCAATCTCAGAGCCCAAAATTGGGCCTAGTTGGTACTGTGGCCTGGCCTGTTGGCTTAACAGTAGCAATAGGAGCGAAAGCAGCTGCAGTCTTCATTCAGAATACAAGCCTGGGAGTGGGTACTTGTGTAACACTTGGAAATGAGTTGTCTGAGGAGACACATGTGCTAACAAAGCCAGAGACTTGACTGGAAGGAGGTGCTGGCGCAGAGAGCAGCTGGGTAAGGAAACCAGGAGAACTGCTCAGCCAGGACTTGCAGTCCCAGCTTTTATGGTAATGGGGCTGGTCCTCGGGGTTGTCTCTGGCCTATCACCTCGTTTGGGTCCATATTCAGTCTGACTTGGGTCCTTCCTAGAGGTGCTGGCAGCTCTCAGCCAGGATGGATTCCAGTGCGAGGGTTTCTGAAGGGTTGGCGGGATGTAATATGGACTGGCGCCTCCTCTGTTTTGGCCCCTCCCTCATTAGTTTTCCATGGCAGCACCCTGTTCCTTATTAGAACCTTCTTTTGTGACAAGACTTGTGTAAGTGGTTATTATTGTGCTGCTCAAGGTGGGCTGTTTGAGTTAACGGTCCCCTAACACAACAAAAAAATCACAGACCAGGTGACTTACAAGCAGCAGATATTTATTTCTCATAGTTTTGGGGTCTGGAAGTGTAAGACAAAGGTGCTAGAAAGGTTGTGTGAGAACTGTCTTCCAAGTTGCAGACTTCTCTTTGTATCTTTACTTAGTGGGAGGGGCAGGGTAGCTCTCTTGGGCCTCAGTTATAAGGGCATTAATTTCAACCATGAGAACTCAGCATTCATGACCTACTCACCCCCCCGAAAGGCCCCACCCGCTAATACTATCACATGGGGCACTAGGATTTGGATGTATGTATTTGGGGGAGATACAAACATTTAGACCGGATTACAACTACATAGGAGTTTTGATAAAGCGAGTTTCTGGGCTCCACCCTCCAAAGATTAGAAATGGTCTCCACTGGGGTCTGAGTAGCTGTACTCTTTTTAAGAAAAGAAAAAAATCTTCAAAGACTATTTTAATAGGTTTCCCAGGTGGCGCTAGTGGTAAAGAATCTGCCTGCCAGTGCAGGAAAGACAGAAAACAAGGATTTGATCCCTGGGTTGGAAAGATTCCTTAGAGAAGGAAATGGCAACCCACTCCAGTATTGCCTGGAAAATTCCCTGGACAGAGGAGCCTTGTGGGCCACAGTCCATGGGCTTGCAAAGAGTCAGACATGACTGAGCACACACATACAAAGACTATTTTAAAGTAAGCCAGAGTAAGAACAGCTGCTGGGAACTTTGGAGAATCCTTTTGAAACTGGACATTTAGGGGCAACATGGGTCTTGTTTGGTTTGATCTGCTGTCTCCATCCCAGAAATGTCATGTTTATATTCACTGTTAATCCAGTCAAAATGAACATAAAGATATGCAAGGTTGGTCACAGAGGAAAAAGGACAAAAGCTTTATTATAGATGATAAAACACATTTTGAAAATACTGCTTCCTAATTAGTGTTCTCACAATAAATTTACAAGGATAGTTATAAATGCAAGAAGATATTAATGTTAACTTGTGATGTCTTTAATGTGTGCTTTTAAAAAAAAGTGTACATTAAAGCTTGGAGTGTTTGAAAACCTTTTTTCAAAAGCCAGTGTCCCTTTTGTTATTATTTTCTTGGTGATATAAAATATTAACTTAATATTTTGAAACTGAACACCTAAGGGTGTTTAGCTTCAAACTTCGGGTGTTCATCTGCTCAAGATTTTAGCTAGTGTTTGAAGATGAGTATAGTCCCCGAGAGAGCAGAGTTACTACATTTTCAAAATGCAGTCTTTGTCAAATTCATTTGAAAAGTCATATATTTATATTTTGGTGCCTTTCTGCTGCTTTTGGCATTTACAAAATAAGGTACCTCACTCTTCACTAGTCAACGGTAAGATCAGTGTAATTTAGGAGGTTGCTAAAGGAGATCAGTCCTGGGTGTTCATTGGAAGGACTGATGCTGAAGCTGAAACTCCAATACTTTGGCTACCTCATGCGAAGAGTTGACTCATTGGAAAAGACCCTGATGCTGGAAGGGATTGGGGGTAGGAGGAGAAGGGGACGACAGAGGATGAGATGGCTGGATGGCATCACTGACTCGATGGACAAGAGTTTGAGTAAACTCCAGGAGTTGGTGATGGACAGGGAGGCCTGGCGTGCTGCGGTTCATGGGGTCACAAAGAGTCAGACATGACTGAGCGACTGAACTGACTGACTGACTGAATCTTCCATAATTCCTCCCCATGAAATTATACTTGTACCTTTGGTCTTCCTTCTGTATCATGAAAGTGTTGACATTTTTAATCTAAACTACTTGTAGGACAAATGAATGTTAATGAAGGGGCTTTGAGTTCCTACATAAGAGCTGTTTAAAAATGATTAAAGAAGACAATTTAGGTGATAGAAACAAACTACTTAACACTTCAGGAAGCAAGAGGCTACTTTTGCAGACAGAACTGCAAAATAGAGTGGAAGATAGGAACCTTTATAGGATAAAGACTAAAAAGCAAGACAGAAAAGTAAAACTCTCTGATTGGCAGGTACCACCTAGTCCACCCAGCTTCAGATGAAAAGGCCCAGAGTGGGAATTGGCTGGCTGGATATATTGTATTTCTGGTCGACTGGAGCATTTATAGGGACACAAAAGTTATCTGAGTTTCCGTTTGCTGATGCGGCTCACCATCCAGGAGTGTCTTCATAATGGACGTAGAAAGTTACTTCAACAGAACTAAAGGTGAAATGGCAACAAAAGAAGAAACCCAGGCAAAGGATTGAATGAACTTTCTGCAACTCTTAAAGGTGCTTTGTTTGTTAGGGGGATTCCTGTAAGGGCTTAAACCAGGAACAAATGATTTATTAAAGAGGGACACCAGATTAAGAGAATGTGCCCACCGCTGTTAGCTCCACTTCCCATCCTGGTCGTATTTCTTTATTTGAAATTCATTTATTGAACAAATATTTAAGCACCTACATGTGGACATGGGTTTGTGCAAACTCTGGGAGACAGGGAAGGACAGGGAGGCCTGGTGAGCTGGAGTCCACGGGGTTGCAGAGAGTCGGACACAACTTAGCATCGGAACAGCAATAACACAGATGTGCCACATCCGGGCACTGGAGTAACAGACATGGACATGGAGACCGCCCACGGAGGCCCAAGTCAGGTTAGAAGGCAAGACCTCTGCCCCTTGCTGGAGAGTTCTTAGAGCAATGAGGCTGACATGCAGCTCCAGAAGGACTAAAATTCTACTGGGGATAGTAACAAGCAAAGAGACTTTAGGCTGGGAAGGTAGAAGTCCTTCCGTGGATGTCAGAGAAATTCTTCCCCTGGCATGCTCTACTGTGTCTGGACTGCCTCTGACCCAGCAGGCAAGACCCCAGCTCAGATTTTGTTTCCTCTGCTTGCCCTCCTGATCCCCACTGCTCCTCACACCATCCCCTGGCCCACTTTGGGTTAGCTCCACTAAACTACCATCTGCATCTGTGTGTGTGCATGTGTTAGTCACTCAGTCATGTCCGACTCTGCGACCCCACGAACTGTAGCCCACCAGTGTCCTCTGTCTGTGGAATTGTCCAGGCAAGAATACTGGAGTGGGTTGCCATTTCCTTTTCCAGGGGATCTTCCTGACTCAGGGATCGAACCCAGGTCTCCCGTATTGCAGGCAGATTCTTTACCGTCTGAGCCACCAGGGAAACCTGGGTCTCTGCGCTATCTGGACCTCTATTCCAGGAGCCCATAACCTTGGTGTGGTCCTCAAAATTTATATCTGTGTTAGAAGCCATTGGCATGGAAATGTTATTTAATAATCCAGAATCATAGCTGGAAGATCACTTTTTCACTCTTTTATTCCACATTGAAAAAAAATATTTCACCTAAAATTTTTTCTTTAAGAATTAAAAAATAAGAAGATAATTTATAACCTAGATCAACTGTATTCTTGATGCAATCTGTCTTATACCATGATACATTAAAAACACAGGGACTTTGAAACTAGCAAATAATATGACTGTAAAGCATCAAGAATATTCCTACTACAGAGGTACCAGTAAGATGTATTATATGTTACCATCTTTTCAAGTTGTAAAGAAAGTACTTGAACTCTGCATCATTTGAAGTGTGATGGCATATACACAGGACACTTGATTCCAGAGAAGAATCATGCGTTGGCACCTGCTAACGAGCCAGGTCGTGATGCTTGTGTTTGTGTATGTGTGTTTAATAGACTTATATTCCAGTTTTGCTTTTTGACAGATATGCATTTAAATGCATGTCTTAACTATATATATATTTTTAACAAAATGTTTATTTGCTACTCACCAAAGACAATATCCTTTGAAACCTAGCACAGAAAATGACAGCTTAGAGAGGCTGAGTGAGGTCTGATACATTCTGCCTTTAACTTATCAGTCTGTGTGTGTGTGTTCAATCAGTATTGATGACTTTATGGCAAGGTTTGTGGACAGAGAAAAACAAGGAGAAGGTCAGGTAAACCAAACTGCTACTGCTGCTAAGTCGCTTCAGTTGTGTCCAACTCTGTGAGACCCCATAGACGGCAGCCCACCGGGCTCCCCTGTCCCTGGGATTCTCCAGGCAAAAACACTGGAGTGGGTTGCCGTTTCCTTCTCCAGTGCATAAAAGTGAAAAGTGAAAGTGAAGTCGCTCAGTCGTGTCCCACTCTTAGTGACCCCATGGACTGCATCCTACCAGGCTCCTCCGTCCATGGGGTTTTCCAGGCAAGAGTACTGGAGTGGGTCACCACTGCCTTCTCCATAAACCACACTATTATCTGTCAAGTTATCTTTTTCTTTTCTTAAAAAAATTAACATTAGAGATTAGAGCCCCAACGAAATGATTTTTTCCCTTTCTACTTAAAAGCACTATTGCCTCGTTGATGTTTAATGCTTAAAATGACCACAAGGGATACCTTTGTTTGCATCCATGTAAGCTGCCTTCATTTAAGTGCAATGTTATAGCCCTGGAGGCAATTCATTTACTTGGTTGCTTTTGGTCAAAATGGTTCCTGGGCACTTTAGAGGGATATTGATCATTCAGCCACTAAACTATTTGCAGAAAGGCAGATGAAACCACTTCATGTCTTTCATAAAAATCCTTTCAATGATAGTTGAAAGAGTTTTATTTACACCTGTCAATGCTGCCTTTTATGTCTATGTTTTACTTTCTGCAGAGTTTATCTTCACTCCATCATATATTTAAATAAAGCATAGGTCACTGTGATTATAGTAGAACTCATGAGGCAATGTAGGACTCCCATGGGACAATTTTGGTTGCTTTTTTAGGAGGTCATTAGAGCCATTTCCAAATAGTTCAGCTCCCCCTTCTTCCCAACTCACCGTAGGATTACACTTCCCTGTTACGGGAGATGGGAGTGGTCAGGAGACTTGCTGTGATGCAGAGATGGGTGTGGAAGTTGTGTGTGTCACTTCTAGACAGAAGGTTTAAGAGCTAGCCTGTCCCGTTACACATCTCTTGCTGCACTGGCATCATAACCAGTCTCGATCCAGAACTGGCTTTCCTTTCACCCTGAGCCCCAGAGGACATGAAGAGTAGAACCAAGCTCCTGCTGACCTTTGATAGACACGTGGCATCATTATAAACCCAAGCTGCTTTAAACTACTAAGATTTGGGGGCTGCTTGTCATGGGAGCATAACCTATGCTCTCCTATTTCACCTCTTTTTTTTTTAAGTCTCAAGGAGAAACTAGCTTGTAAGTGCCAATTGAAAGGGAATTTTGTTTCAGAATCACAAAATTCAGGGTCACAATAACCAAATGAGATCATTAGCTCTTATCTAAATGGAACAAATTAATTAAAGTTCTGCATTTATATAATGAGCCAGTTGCTTCTCCCTCTCAGAAATAGTTTCATTCTTAAATAGAAGGAGAAATCATGGAAGCTTTTGGACCACAGACTGTCATTGCCACTTTTATTTTGAAAATTTTTTCCTTCCTTTTCCATTTTATTACTAAAGAACACATGTCCCTGAGTAAGTCACTTCATTTTTCTAAACCTTGGTTTCCCTGCTATTGGTTCTCCTTGCAGCATCTCACAGCAGTCACATTCTGTGCTTAATGCACAGTTCACAGAAATCAGTAGTAAAGTTAAGTGGAAAGTAGAACTCAAATCTTTTAGCTCTTCTTCTAGTTTCTGAGAAGTGTTATTAAAGCTTGAAGTAATTCTGTGAGACTATATCCTCCCTGAGAGAGAGGCCTAAAGTGAAAGAAGAGGACTTTCAAAGAAATGAAAATGTTAGAAAATTTGGGATTTTTTAATAATGTTTTTATTTTGTCTGATTCTCAGTATATGTTTGATTGAAGTATAATCTATAATACATCTGGGAAAAAATGTAGATGTTTATATCTTCATAAGTGAAGAGCTCTGAATTTTCACAAAGTACACATACTTTTTAAGTTGAAGTATGGCTCAGTGGTAAAGAATCCACTTGCCAATGCAGGAGACCCAGGAGACGTGGGTTTGATCTCTGAGATGGGAAGATCCCCTGGAGGAGGGCATGGCAACCCACTCCAGTACTCCATAGGATTGAACAGACTCTGACATGACTGAAGCAGCTGAGCTCAAAGCTCAAAAAAAAGAAGTTAATTTTCAATGTTAGTTTCAAGTATATGGCAAATTAATTCAGTTATACATATATATTTGTTGTTGTTGTTTAGTCACTAAGTCATGTCAGACTCTTTTGTGACCCCATGAACTGTGGCCTGCCTGGCTCCACTGTCCATGGCATTTCCCAGACAAGAATCCTGGAGGGGGTTGCCATTTACTTCTTCAGGAGATCTTCCCAACCGCTGAGAGATCAGACACCTGTGTCTCCTGCATTGGCAGGAGAGATTCTTTTACCACTGAGTCACCAGGAAAGCTTATACACACACACACACACACACACACACACACACACACACACGTATATATTATATATCATATATATAATCTTTAAGATTATAATCTTATATAATAATCGGCTTCCCTGGTAGCTCAGCTGGTAAAGAATCTGCCTGCAATACAGAAAACCCTGGTTCGATTTCTGGGTTGGGAAGATCCCCTGGAGAAGGGATAGGTTACCCACTCCAGTATTCATGGGCTTCCCGAACTTAAAGAATCTGCCTGCAATGGGGGAGACATGGGTTCTCTTCCTGGGTTGGGAAGATCCCCTAGAGAAGGGCGTGGCCACCCACTCCAGTGTTCTTACCTGGAGAATCCTCATGAACAGAGGAGCTTGGCAGGCTACAGTGCAAAGGTCACAAAGAGTCATGACGGAGCGATTACGCACAGCACATACATACAATCTTTTTCAGATCTTATCCATTACAGGTTGTTACACGATAGTGCCTAGAGCTCCCGGTGCTGTACAGTGGGTCCTTGTTGCGCATCTGTTCTAGTTATAGTAGCGTGTGTATGTTAACCTTAAACTCCTAATTTATCCCTCATCGCCATCTTTCCCCTTTAGTAACCATAAGTTTTTTTTGAAATCTGTTTCTACTTTGTAAGTCAGTTCCTTTGCATCATTTTTTTTAGCTTGCATATATAAGTGGTATCATGGGATCCTTGTCTGTGTGTGTCTGATGTACCTCCTGGAGTATGATGATCTCTCGCTCCTTCTATGTTGCTGCACATGGCATGGCTACATTCTTTTTTATGGCTGGGCAATACTCCATTGTATATATGTATCACACCTTCTGTATCTAATCATCTCCCTCTGGACATTTAGGTTGCTTCCATGTCTTTGTGATTATAAACAGTGCTGCTGTAAATATAGGGATGCATGTATCTTTTCAAATTAGAGTTTTCATCTTTTCCAGATATATGCCAAAGAGTGGGATTGCTGGATTATATTATATTTTTAGTTTCTTAAAGAACCTCCATTGTTATTCTTCACGAAGTCAACACACTCTTATAATCAGCTCCCCAGAGATCCTCCCTGTCCCTCCCATGACACAGGGCTCCACCCTCCTGACTTTGACTAGGCTCACTTCTAGGAGCAGAGATGAGTCTTGCGGCTTTTTAACGTCACTGAGGAGCACCACAGGTACGATTTGCACTCCGCCTCTTGAGTTTAACGGTAGGCTCACTCGTGTTTTTGCGTGTAGTTGCATCCGTTTGTTCTCATTGCTCTGTGATATTCTGTTGTGTGCATTCACCACAGTCTATCCATTCCACTATGATGGACACTTGGGATGTTTCCAGGTCTGGGCTAGTATTAATAGTGAATATTTTAATGGTTCAGCAGGTAGACATCCTTAGGCCTAAGTTAGAGGATCTAGCTCTGTTGCAGAAGTGTTTTGGAGCATCTCACTGTGGATGGAGGGGAGTAAGCCATTTGAAGTCCCAGGTAGGAGAAGGGAGAGAAGGAGGGAGGGAGAGGGTGGAGGTTCTGTGGAGCTAGAGGACTGAGTGCTGCTGAGTTCTGCTGTTCCCAGCCAGAATTCCACATCCCTTTAGTTTAATCCTTTGAACCCTGAGGCAGTAACATCACGTGGAATTCCCTAAAAAGCATTTTCTGGAGCAGCATTGTTGTGTCAAAGCAGGAAGTCAGCAAAAAATGGTAGATGCTTAGAAGGAAAATGTTTTTTCTAGACTTGCTATTCAAAACTGAAGGAATCCTGTAAACACAGTATGTCAAATACCAAATAAAATGCATTAAAATTCATAAGGGAGAGGGAGAATGTGAGCAATTGCTAATCACCTGATTCCCTTTTTGGTGGATCTTGAAACTTACAGTTTCCCCCATCCCACCCTCAATCCAATTTGGGGTGTGTAATCATAGCAAAAATGGTAAGAGATCCTTAGTATGACTTTTTCTTTATTTTCTCCATAAAACCATGAAATTATAAGAGAAGAAATAAAAGGCAGCATGCCAATAAGCTTGTCAGTTCAAATGTCATACTTGTTTTCATTCCTGAAACTTGGGGCTTTTCTTGACCTCCTGGAATGCAAACACCTCCTGCCATCAAATGCATTCCATTTCACCCTGAATTGCCAGCTCCTCTCTTTGGTCATGTTTTCTTCATGCATGTTTTGGCAAATTGACCCACTAGCTATTGGTCCAAAGAAAGCAATAGTTTAGTTAAATTGATGTAGCTTATTGAGTACTTTGTGTACCTTCTCTCTAATCCTTCCTGTAATTTTGAGCATTATGATCTCTGTTTTGCAGAGGAGAAAACTGAGGCTCAGTGAGATTAAGACTTGTGGCTTAAAAGGTACAAGGTCAATATTTGGACATGAATCTGTTCTTGACCTCCATCTTTCCACTGGAGGTATGTCTGTGCTGAGACTTATATTCTGAACCCAAAGTTGCAGAGATTTAACAAATTGCCTGTGGTAATCTTAGAACACTCATTTTTATCTGATGGCTATTTTGTCCCCCACAGGACATTTGGCAATGTCTGGAGACAAACAGGGAGGGGAATACTACTAGAATCTAGTGGGTGGAGGCCATGAATACTGCTAAACATCTTTCAATATGTAGGACAGCCCGACCACAAAGAATTCATTTGAGTTCAGTTGCTCAGATGTGTCTGACTCTTTGCGACCCCATGGACTGCAGCACGCCAGGCCTCCCCATCCATCACCAACTCTCGGAGTTTACTCAGAATTCATGTCCATTGACTCAGTGATGCCATCCAACCATCTCATCCTCTGGCATCCCCTTCACCTGCCACCTTCAGTCTTTCCCAGCATCAGGGTCTTTTCATATGAGTCAGTTCTTCACATCAAGTGGCCAGAGTATTGGAGTTTCAGCTTCAGCTTCAGTCCTTCCATTGAATATTCAGAACTGATTTCCTTTAGGATGGACTGGTTAGATCTTCTTGCAGTCCAAGGGACTCTCAAGAGTCTTCTCCAACACCACAGTTCAAAAGCATCAATTCTTCAGGACTCAGCTTTCTTTATAGTCTCTCACATCCATACATGACTACTGGAAAAACCATAGCTTTGACTAGATAGACCTTTGCATTACCTTGGCAAAGTAATATCTCTGCTTTTTAATATGCTGTCTAGGTTGGTCATAACTTTTCTTCCAAGGAGCAAGTGTCTTTTAATTTCATGACTGCAGTCACCATCTGCAGCGATTTTGGAGCCCGAATTATCTGGCCCCAAATATACCTGCCGTCCAGGTTTTTGTGCATCATAATGTGTTTATTAAGCTTGAAAGGAAGAAAGAAATGACAACCCACTCCTGGGAAATTCCATGGACAGAGGAGCCTGGCAGGCTACAGTCAGTGAGGTCGCAAAGAGTCAGACACGACTAAGCAGCTGAACACGCAAGCTTAAAAGAGTGATAAATTGCATTTGAAGGGAGCAAAGAGGGATAGTTGAATATATCAATACATTAAGAGTCAGAATATCTGTGTTCTGGTCCCAGGTCCTCTGTTAAGTAGCCTCATAACTTTGTGAAAATAGACTCTCTAAACCTCAGTTACCCTGTGAGTAAATGGTGATAATAGTATCTGTCTCATCAATTTATCTATTAATCCATCAGATTTTTATTTATTACCCACTATGTCTCTTGCCTGGAAGATCCCATGGACAGAGGAGCCTGGTGGGCTGCAGTGCATGGGGTCCCTAAGAGTCGGGCACGGCTGAGCGACTTCACTTTCACTTTTCACTTTCATGCATTGGAGAAGGAAATAGCAGCCCACTCCAGTGTTCTTGCCTGGAGAATCCCAGGGACGGGGGAGCCTGGTGGGCTGCCGTCTGTGGGGTTGCACAGAGTCGGACACGACTGAAGCAGCTCAGCAGCAGCAGCGGCAGTGTGTCTCAGACACCGTGTTAGACACTGACTATGTAGCAGGGAGGGCTGCCCTGGTGGCTCAGTGGTAAAGAATCTGCCTGCAACGCAGGAGATGTGGGTTCCATCTCTGGGTTGGAAAGCTCCCCTGAAGGAGGGCATGGCAGGAATATCCCAGTATTCTTGACTGGAGTAATCTCATGGCAGACGAGTCTGGCGGGCTAGAGTCCATGGGGTTGCAAAGAGTTGCACAAAACTGAAATGGCTGAGCGTGCAAGCGTGCCTCAGGGAATAAAGTGGGCACCATCCCTACCTTCACACAACTTAGTGGGAAACAGAGATAAGAACTATGAGATAATCTGGTAACCTAGAGATGGGATACATAATCTAATCCTAGGCAGTGAGAGAAGTGAGACGTAAACCAATAACTAGAGAACAAGAAGGTAGGCAGGCAAAAGATAAGGGAAGAAAGTAGAGAGTTCAGTGTTTGCAAAAGCCCAGAAGTGAGAAAATACATGGGGTAATAAAACACCTGAGAAATGTCCAGTATGACTGAGTATAGCGTTCAAAGGGAAGAAAGAGGCGTGCCTGGCGAGGGAATTCCTGCCCAGTTCTTGGAAGATTTCATGGGCTGGGATAAGGAATAGAAATTTCAGTCTGGGGCAGAGAGGGCAAAAATGAAAGGTTTTAAAAGCAAGGGGGTGACATAGTTAGACTTGAGTTTTAGGAAGATCATTCAGATTGCAGGAGGAAAATGGATTCTAATTATGCTAGAGACTAGGAGACCAGGTGGAGCTTGCTGCTGCTTTCCCAGAACAGATCATGGTGGCCTCAGCTGGGGTAGAGGCAACAGGATTGACAGATGTGAATGCATTTAAGAAAAGATCAACCAATTCCTGCTACTGAGGGCTTGATGAGATATCCCTGTCCAGAGCACCACAGTTCGCAGAATGAGGCATGACTGTCACTGCTGTCTAGAATCTGGAAGTATTGATTGGATTCTATGAGGAACTGTATCTTTGTCTCATTAATGTGGAGCCTTTGTGGTATGTGATTGGCAGGGTGTAGGTCATATGTCTACACTCAAACTGCAAGGGATTTGGGGAAAGCATGTATCTGTCTTCTCCCTGGGGAGAATGCCTTCAACTTAGGAAGGATGTTTAAGACAGACAAATACTCACTACAGTACCAATTAAATGTGATTTGTTAGAACCTATTTAAAAGCAAATCTGAAAATATCTTTCAAATTAAAAACATTCTTCCTCTTACAAACCCCACTTCTCAGAATCTATTCCACAGAAGTAAAATTACCCATACATAGAGAATATACTCATAGAGATACTATAGGAGCAAAAATTCTGGATATTCTTAGTGGCAAAAATTTTGTAACAAAGTGAGTTAGAGCTAAACCAATTGGGACTGGGATTCTATGAAAGGCTGAGAGATGTGCTAGGACCCCTCAAATAGTAACCTGTCATATTTCACAAAAATCTGATTCATAGCGTCTTCCGGGGAAATGAGAGGAGGAGGGTTTTGTTTTTTTTTCCCTGACTGACTCGCTCCTCCTCCTTTTTCAACAGCCCTGTCCAGACCCAAATCACTGAATATTTTGCTCACATTTGCTCTGAGCTTCACTCAGGAAGTGGCCACTGAGACCAGGGAAGGTACTGAGTCTCAGTTTGTGCAGCTTCCCCCAGAGCTCTGACGCCTGCTCTTGGATTCACCATACATCACCCTCAGGCCCGGAAATTCTGTGTGACCTGTCTTCAGGTGACCTTCACAGGTCCTGTGACCTGTCTTCACAGGAAACACGGTCTTCACAGAGAAGCCCCTGAAGCAATCCCTGGATCTGAGCTGAAACTCTTCTGCCTACAGTTCCTTGTCTCTCTGGGTAACAGCTTGGTCATAACAGCTTTGTGGTCTTACTCTTCTTGGGCTGCTGTAACAAAATACCAAAGACTGGCTGGCTTAGCAGAGATTTATTTTCTCAGAGCTCTGCAGCTTTCAGACCAAGGAGCCAGCAGATTCCGTTTCCTGTGAGGGCTTTCTCCCTGGCTCGTAGATGGCCACCCCTCTCTGTGTCCTCACCTGGTAAAGAGACGGAGCTCTAGGGCCTCTTCCTCTTCTGATAAGGGCAGTGATTCCAGCACAGGCGCTCCACCCTCGTGATCTCAGCTAAACCTCCTAAAGGTCCCATCTTCAAGTACCGTCACATGGGGAGTTAGGACTTCCGCATGTAAATTTTGGAGGGATGCAAACATTCACTTCCTAGCATGGCTTCTGAATGTAGTCATCAAGAACACAAACTTTGAGGTCAGACTAAATCCTGGTTCTGCCGCTTACCTGCCGTACAAACTTGGGCAAGTTAGTTAGCCTTTCTGTGCTCCAGTTTCCTCGTCTATAAAATGGATTAGGAACAGTATCTGTTTCATAAGGCCGTTATGAGCATCAATTGGTTAACACATTTATATGCATATTACATGTAACACATGTAATGAGGCTTCCCTAGTGACTCAGATGGTAAAGAATCTGCCTGCAAAGCAGGAGATGCAGGTTCAGTCCATGGGTTGAGAAGATACCCTGGAGAAGGGAATGGCAACTCGCTCCAGCATTCTTGCCTGGAAAATTCCATTGACAGAGGAGCTTGGCGGGCTACAGTCCATGGGGGTCACAGAGTGGGTTAGTTAGTCACAACTAACTTTCAGTTATGAAAGTCATAACTTTCAGTATGGCTGTAGAGGAGTGCCTTAAATGTGCAAAGGTCAAAAATGTGTTTTTCATCATTCACTTCTCAATGTAGGTAGGTATTAAATTGGTATCTTCCCCCAAGTACTTAACCTGTTTGAAGTACTCTAGCAGGTTTCTTTCTCTCCCAACCTCTGGTTGATCCTTTTGTTTTAAAAACAAAGCTATATTTATTATTAATACACAAGCAATATTATAGTAATGGTGATTCATAAAAGACACATGGCTAAACTTCTTGAGGGTGGGAGAGGAAAAGAGGAATTTCAGTTCTCTAGATCCATTCCTGAACTGGAGGATGTTCTACTACCCCAATACTTTCTGTACTTGCAATGTTGCTATTTTCCATTTTCTGAAGCTCTATTTAACCATTGTAATTTGCGGCTTTCTTCAAAGCTAAGTATAGAACAAAACATAATAATGCAAACTGGCTCCTGCTGAGCTGAAATGAGTAGTGTTCTCTCCCCAAACTCTCTTTCGAGCTTTAATAACTTCTTGAATCTCTCTGTTATTTTCCAATAGTGTATACCTGTTCCTGAAGTACTCATTTTGTCTTTCCTAAGCTAGCTTTCCTCTGCTGGAAAAATGATTCTGCTCCTGTCCTCTTGCTACACCTGTTTTTTGGTTTTCAGCTCCTATTCTGGGTTTAAATTGGGTTTATAACCAATTTAGCAGTTGTTGATCATGGTAAGAAGCTATAATTGAGTCAGCACTGGAGATGGAATGACTTGTCAGAACATTTCATTTGCGAGAAACCACTTCTAGGACCCAGAGAAAGAATGAGCAGGACCATCCATCTGCATTATACTTGCTTGGGAAGTAATAGAGGGGATTTCAAGACGTAGTTAGTTCAGGTTATATTCCTTGACTCTGTGGCATACTCTTCCTTTTTTTGTCTGTTTTGAAATTTAAGGTTACCCCCTAACAGAGGCAGGAAAGTTCCCTGTCTGGGTTGAGGCACGGACACTGTGTTTAGACTGTAAGCTCTCAGAAAGAACAAACATTAATGCTCAACTTGTCATGGGAACTCAGAAAACATGAATTCAAATCTGCAGGCAGAAAGAAAGTGCCATGCTTAAAGAGTGGTGACCTTATGGCTGCTTTTATAGACAATGGGTAGCTGTGTTTGTTTCTATATTCAGATTCCTACGAAAAGGAGAATGTTTGGCCTTTTCAAAGTACCAGGGTGAAAACAGTAAGGAACTGGAGCTGAAGTTTAGAATGAAAGGGGCAAGAGAGAACTGCCTCCTTTTTGGAATGTGAGGGGCTCCAGAGTACTTTCTGGGAAAGCCTGAGATACTTTTCTGCCCACATTCCCTCTGGACTCAATTGCCTACAATCCCGTGAGAGGTCTGTGTTCTTCAGCAGCACCATGCCCTTGTTTGCTCCACCTGAAGCATCTCTTCCCACAGGTGCACTCACTACCCCGACCCAGACCCCATTCAAATGATGCCAAGTCTTCTTCCAGCTAGGCTTAAATCCCTTCCTCCTCTGCATTCCCACTGCTCTCTGTTCATGCCTCTAGTACTTAGCACACTCCAGTGTCCATACTTCTTTTAAAGTCAGACCTAGAGTAATGGATTTAGGGAGAATAATTTATTTGGGAAGAGATCTTAGGAAGCACTGTGAGAAGAGTAGGAAGTGGGACCAAGAAAGAAGAAAAGCTAATAAAAGGTGTTTTAATGAGCAGGTTACTGCTGTGAGCATCTGGGCTTAGTTCCGTTGGGTACCTCCTGAGAGACTGAGTGACGTGGGCTCAAAAAGTTTCCTACTGAAGGGCAAGGAACTGCCACCCCCACTGGATGAAAACTGTCCTAGAGGTGTTATTTCTCTGACAATTCCAGTCTGCCTCCAGGTGCTGGGCTACTCCAAGGTTAAAGAATGCCTTTATGTGGGGAGATGCCATGACTCCTGGTGGAACTATCTAGCGTGGAAGAAGGGGGAGGCCGAGGGGATATGGTCTTGGCAAGGACAGCCTGCTACAATGATTGACAGTTGTGTAAGCTTTTGGAAGGCAGGGTATGAATTGCACTCATCTTTATACACCCAAAATCCCCAACACGCAGCCTTGTACCTAGGAGGTACTTACTTACTGTTAAATAAATGAAGTTAATTAACATAAAACATATCTAATGAACCAATGATGCATTCAACTAATACATAGTGAAATACTGACTATGTGCCAGAGTAATCAGTCAGGCCTTGTCCCTGCTCTTGGGGGAGCTGACAGTCTCACAGAAATGATAGGCAAGAAACAAATAGTTAGTGAGGTTGATGAGTATCTTGACCGACATCATCAGTGTACTTACCACTCATTGGCACTCTCTCTCACTGGCATCACCCAAAATCTATCATTTGAGTCTCAGCAGGTTAGGTTTTTATCTTCCAAGTTTATTTTTCAGATAGAGAGTAGGAACAGAGATTAACATTAATGTAGTTTTTTCAATGTGATTTCACATTCTGGTTTGATGGACTTGGATTTGAAACAGACATAAAAGGACATGATAAATGGGAATGTAGAAATACAACTTCCTGATTCCTTTCTGGTTTTTACTTGAAAACTGATCTGTTAAAATAGTTAAGTAGATTCTTGATTCAAGAAACCAAAGGAAAAAGGGTATTTTCTTGCCTTGCCTGATAAATAATACTGAATGCTGAAAAGCTCAGAAAAGGAAAGAAAAAAGTGTCCCCCAAAGTGGGCTTGTCTGTTTCAATTTCAGTTTGAGATGAGGAGGCTAAACAATATAACCAACAGAACTTTTGACCATAGCACTTCAGTTTTCTAGAACTTCAAAAAATAATGCCTTTCAATTTCTAATCTGGTATGTAAGGGACTTGGTGTTTACTCAAATGAATTAAAAACTTATGTGCACAGATGTGTATGGCAGCTTTATTCATAACTGCCCAAACTTGGAAGCAGCCAAGATGTCTTTCAGTAAGTGAATGGATACAAAACTGTGGTACCTTCAGATTATGGAATATTATTCAATGCTAAAATGAAATGAGCTATCAAGTTACGAAACAACACAGAGGAAACAAACAAATACTGCTCCATGAAAGAAGCTGATCTGAAAAGGCTTTATACTGTATGATTTCAATGAGCTGATTTTCAGGGAAAGGTAAAACTATCGAGACAATATAAGAAAAAAGTGAGTGGTTTTCAGGGGTTGTGAGGAAGGGAGCGATGATAGGAAGAGCACAGAGGATTTTTAGGGGCGTAAAACTATTCTGTATGATATTACAGTGGTGGAATTAGATACATGTCATTAAAAATGTGTCAAAGCCCATAGAATGTACCATCACAAGTGAACCCTCATGCAGACTATGGATTTAAGGTGAAGTGATGTTTCAGTGCAGGTTCACTGATGGCAGCGAATGTAACACTGTGGTTTGGGATGTGGCTGATGGGGAGGTTGTGCATGTGTGGGGCTAGGGAGTGTGTGGAAACTCTGTACTGTCTGCTCAATTTTGCTGTGAACCTAAAACTGCTCTAAAAATAAATTTTATTAATTAAAAATCATTGATCTCTTAGAGACACAAGCGTATATTTTACCAAATTAAAAGAATTCTTTTTTTTTTTTTTTTGAGTCATGGTACAACTAATTAACTTTTGGGTGACATAATTTGACATGAGAATTCATGGTGCCTTTTTACATTTATATTTAAACTAAATATAATTCAATAAAATACTTATTATGGATTCTACTGCCACTCACATTGACAAGAACTATTGAGAAATATTAATCTTAAAATACATAGTTCAGAGATGCTAGATCATCTTTATTCATGAAATTATGTTCCCAGAAACAGTCTAGATTTCATTTACACAATTTGTGCTTCCCTGCATCTCATTCCCACATTTGTATTCTTTGCCTCCCTTCATAAGCATAAGGGCTCCACATAATGGGACATGATTTGCAATATACATTTAGAGAACGGTCCTAATTGCTTTGGATTTTCACCTCAGAGTATACATATTGGTGGGTAATTGTTAAACTATCATATATTATTCTAAATACCAATGATAACTATTTTAACAGTCTTATCTATCAAAAAAAGAAATTTTATCCATAGGGAGTTTATGCAACTGAATGGTTTTCTTGTATCAGGCTCTGTAAGAATAAAAGAATGCAGTGAATATGAAGGCCAGTTCTCACCTAACTTTTCTTAGATTAAGAGATCATTGTATTAGTTCTGATGTCTTCTCCTATAACTTACTCCGAATAACACACACATCTTTAAGTGGAATCACCAATACTTTTTGTTTATCTTTTCTCGCATTACTTTGTCTTTGATGAGCATGCATAAAGGATGTAATACAAAACCTCTTTAAAGGGGCAGAGTTTTTAATTTGTTGTTTGAAAAGCTTCCCATTGGGACATTTTACTCAGGAATTCTTAATAACTTTTGCTTCTTGCTGCCCTTTGGCGGTGTGGGAAAAGGATACCTTCCCAGAGTTAGAACTGGAAGAGGAAATGTTTACTGATTTTAATAGAATGTAAGCCTGGAAAAAAGTGAAAATGAAGTGAAAGTCGCTCAGTCATGTCTGACTCTACGCAACCCCATGGACTGTACGGTCCATGGAATTCTCCAGGCCAGAATACTGGAGTGGGTAGCCTTTCCCTTCACCTGGGGATCTTCCCAACCCAGGGATCGAACCCAGGTCTCCCACATTGCAGGTGGATTCTTTACCAGCTGAGCCACAAGGGAAGCCTGGGGTCACACCCTTAGCTGAGTCAGGACAGTGAATATGAATGAATCACAAACAAGGGAAAGAAAACTGGCACAGGATTTTCCTGGAGCTCATGGAAAGCTTCTGATGGAATCCCTGCTGCTTTCTTACAGAAATGCTTTTTGAGGTAGCCAAGCTTATCTTTTTCATCATATGCACATTCCAATCAAGACATTTTAAAATATGAAATGTCCCCATTTTCCATAAGGCTGGTTTAATTGCAGACATTCACAGAAGAGAGGTTAGACCCTGACAGATGACATTGCTCCAAGTGCATCATCCCTCACCCTTGGGGTCGGCACAGGACTCCAAGCTGAGCATCATCAAAGGCCCTGCCAGAGGCTCCCGTCTTAAGTACATCAGAATGACCTGGCCCTGATGTTTGCTGGTGCCCCAGGGTGTCTGGGGGCAAGACAGGAATTCACAATGAGAAAGTTACATGTGGCCTATGTGAAGATCCTTTCAATTAAAGCTTTTAACGTTTTTTCACAAGCAGCCCCTAGGGATTCAGTCATTCTTATCAGTAGCTTTGAAGGATGGCAGGCTAATGCAGCAAACGGCTTACCCAGCTCGCTTGCGGATACCAGCAAATTCAGATCCTCTACCTTCTCTGGAAAGCTCCTCATGCTTCTGATGGGGACATAGGTCAAGAAGCTTTAAGAAATGTTGATCTTTACTTAAATAGGTGCCTAAATGCTGTTTTCAGCAGAAATTATTCCTGTGGCTTGTTTTTGTCGGAATGATATTCACCATCTTGTGTTTCTTGATAAACTGGGCATCAGCCTGGTATCAGGAGCAGAACAGTCCAGCTACTGTTGTGTGACTCTAGACAAATCACTTAACTTCCCAAAACCCACTTCCTCTCCTCGCTGCAGTGGGGTAAAATACCTGGCTCATAGTTCTCATTCTGATTCAAAGGAGGGTCCTAGTCGGTACCTAGGTCAACACTAGGGTTGGTGGCAGTGGCTTCCTGGGCTATGGCAAGCACTCACAGTCCTCGCTTCCTGGACCACATCCCTTCCTCTGCGGCCGGCTCTTTGGCCATTTGACTGTATCATGTTCCATCTGCAGCCCCACCGCCACTCCACCTTCCACTGCAGGTCTGGTGGCAAGACCTCTTCAGAAAGGCAGAGGCAAAGTCCAGTTTGAATAGACTGGGGATGTGTATTTACTTTTGTTTGTTTGTTTGTTTTAATGTTTTTATTTTTCAAGACAATAAAATAGAGTAAAAAAGAGCAGTGACCCTTTTAATCAAACTTTAACTTTACAATTTTAGAAATATAACCAAAACTTCAGTTTCTTTTATACATTTTTCTATAAACTTAACGCCAGAATAATTCTCAAAGTCAAACTATAAATGATGCTTGTATACTATGATGCGGACACAGCAACCAAAGTTTACGTTTTTAAAGTACTAATCTTTCCCTTAACAGAACATGATACATTTTCCCAACTTTGGTCTCCCAACACAATCCCAACACTAAAATACAAATTACATCTTAACTGGCTTAATCTAGACTTACTTAGGTTTTAGTCAGTTTTCTTTTTCCCCAAAACAAGCTAGATAAATATAATACAAGCTAATATTAAAGTGTGTTTTATGGCTCAAGTCAAATTACAGTATTATGCTGCTCATTATGTATTTAACAAAAGCAAATTGCTTCAAATGAATCCAGTTTAACCCAAACAATGAGTGATGTTAAACATGTGAATAATTATGGGAAGCCAAACCTTACAGTAATAAAAGCTGATTTGCATCAATCAAAGCCCACTAATGACAGACCTCCTTGGTCTCTCAACTTGGTTAGTTAAACTTAGAAGAGAGGGATTCCAGAGGAGATGAGTCAGTTCTTTCAATTAAAAACTAGTTCCGGCCTAACCCAATTATTCAAGAAAGCCCTCTGCCTTTCTCCAGAGTTTCCAAACGGGGCAGATGGTGTTGCTGGAGGTGAGGATAAAACAGAGGATTTGAGGGCATATTTCAGCTGTGACAGTGCGTCTCCATCCTTAGGGAGTGTGTTGCTGATTTGTGAGACTTTTTGTTTTGGTTGTCACGTGATTGCAGGGTACCACTTGCCTTCAGTGGGTAGGGCCAGGATAGAAGATGCCCTGTAAAAAAAAAAAAAAAAGAAGCCCTGTAGTGCAGAGGAAAATGACCCACAATAAAGGGTTTGCCATATCCCCCGTAACTTTCATGTATTCTGCCAGATATTCACACAGGCAGAAAATGTGACTGTCTTAACTAGAACCCAATTCCACTGTACACACCCAGGGTCCTCCAGCAGTTTTAATGAGCACCTACTTTTCTAGGAGCTCAGGTACTGTGTAAATTGAGGGAAGAGTGTGCTTTCTTTGCCCAGAGGTTTACCAAGTACTGACCTCCATTTCAGAGACTCCCTGAAAGCATCACTGTTCAGTGTATTTAGGGTGACAGCTCAACCAACTGAGTCAGGCTGCTGGTATAGATACTTTATTCAGGGTGTTTTTACCTGTATTAGTGAATATCTGATTACTTAATTAAGGATACTGTAGAGAAAATTTGGGGTTTCCTTAGGTGGTGCTAGTGGTAAAGAACCCACCTGCTAGTGTGGGAGACAGACGAGACATGGGTTCAGTTTCTGGGTCTGGAAGGTCCCCTGGGAGAAGGCATGGCAGCTCCCTCCAGGAGTCTTGCCTGGAGAGTCCTGTGGGCAGAGGAGCCTGGCAGGCCACAGTGCACAGGTTCACAAACAGAGTCAGACACAACTGAAGTAACTTAGCAGGCAGGCAGAGAAAAATCTGTACTTCCGTGAAGAGTGTACAGCACACCCCTCTGGGTTATCTGATTCTGCGGGAATGATTCTACAGCTCTGTAAATTGTAGATACGTGATAACAATGTGAGATGATATTTGTCTATAGACATCTGAGTTCTCTCCTTTCTGGTAGAGGTTCAATTATCCTCTCTTTTCCACTGCTGAAGAAACTAGCTTTGCCTTCATTTATATATCATTTCACTATTCCTAATTTATAAATGTATCCATTTTTTGGCTTCTCTCTTGAATGGGTTATAACATTTGCCTGGTTCCTTGTTATGAGGTAATTGCCATAAATACATTTTATATCTCAGTGAGGGTCATGATTTTATTTGTTTGTTTTTTAAATTATTTTTCATCAGTTGTTTTGTCTTGAGTATTTGCAAATTGAGAGACAAGTCGTATTGCAGATTCCCTTCCCTTTGGTTCTCTTTTTATAACAAGGTGTTTTTTTTTTTTTAATGTGTAATACATAAATTTCACTTCAAGATAACAAAAAGGGCATTCAAATACTTGTTATAAAAGGGAGCATGAGGTCTGAAAGGGTTGCAGTCGTAGATTCCGTCAGAAATTCTCTGAACAAGCCCACATATGTTACTGATTAACTGAGTCATTATTTTTTGTCAGACAGAAAGTTGTAGAGCTCCAAGCTACTTACAGCAGTCACTAAGCTATGAATTGCTTTGGGAACCAGTCTCCTTCTCCCCAGCTCCAGCTTAGTTAAATAGGACAGGTATAAAGTAGTCTTTTATGGGTACCACTGACCCAAGTTTCTTTTTTCAGTACTTTCCCCCAGATCATCAAAAGCCAAGAGTATTCCAGACAGACTGCATTGTCTGACTCTCTTGGGTAATATCAAGAAAACATAAAAGAAGGCACTTTCCCTTATTCCCGCTTCCTTAATTCA
This sequence comes from Dama dama, assembly GCF_033118175.1. Classification (NCBI taxonomy): domain Eukaryota; kingdom Metazoa; phylum Chordata; class Mammalia; order Artiodactyla; family Cervidae; genus Dama; species Dama dama. Next base: position 4,058,573 of record NC_083699.1, on the reverse strand, counting down.
TATTTTTTCATCCCAAGATAAACACCCCATGAGTACTCATTCCCCACATCATTCCCTCTAGGGAATCCTGATTCTGACTTGCAGTCCTGCAGTAAGTCTTAGGTCCAACTCCAATACATGTATCTGTTGTCACATTTTAAAGTCCAGAAAGGGTGGAATTTCAGGCTGAAATTTCTTTAAGCTTAGAAAGAAACAGTGAAATGGCTCACCCATCTTGACACCATAAATTTCACCCCTAGCTGCTAACTGAGAATGTCTTCAGCTGACAATGATGAATGAAAAAAAAAATCCACTCCTGGTTGTTTACTACTAAGATATCCTTATTTCAAGATATCACTTTTCCTTTTATTAAATAAACATTTATCTCCCAAAAAGTACAGAAGAGCTAGGCAAATAAAAATAAACTTTAGAAAATTTATAAGCCTGGTTTATATATTGCTTTATTTAGAGGATAATTTGCACATGTTTTTTTCTTCCACCTACTAAAAGGAACATGCATAATAAATGAAACTAAGCTTGGCAGGAAATCCATCAATAAGGTTAATTTAAAGTGTAGGCAGGATGCAAATCTCCATATGGATATCAAGGGGTTTGTTCTTGTTTCAAAACCAGTTGACTTCTAGACATCTGAATATGCCTCTCTGAAGAACCACCAAATAGAAGGAAATTCCAACAACTTAAACATCTACATCCTGATGATATGTTCTCTGAAAATTCATGTTTTGGGTTGCCTAAAATTAAGAGCAAGGCTTAGGCTAGAAATGGGGCCATTTGCTGCAAGCAGATATTCAGGACCTGGGCTGCAGGGTTCAAAATCCGGCACCATCGCTCGCAAGCTCAGTGACTTTAGAGTGAGATACAAAAATATCCTGGGCCACAATTGCCTCATCTGTAAAATGATAGCATACAGTGCTTTATAACTTCATATATAGTATATGTGGTTGAAATGACTACTCGAATCCATAAAAAAATTATTAGCATTGGCTGGGCATTATATCATTTAAGACAGTTTTTAAAAATAATTGGTGAGGGGAGATATGTGTAGAAATATGAGAAAGTATACTTTTAAAGATTACTTATTTTAAAAGAACAACTCCTCCAAAGAGGAGATAAGGACATAAGATAAGACCTCGGAAAATGGTAGAAATAATTTGTTTTTCAGCATGAGCGAACTTGGTTCTCTGTAGAACTTTACTATCTTCTTGACCTAAGTCCTCCACCAAAGAGGACTTAGGACCAGAGAGGATTCTGACACTATGTAAAAGACAGCTTTCTTGCTCATCCCATTGGGATTAAGTGTGTGCATAAAACATGAAAAACAAGAATCTTGGGAAATGAAAATCTTAAATGTTTTCAGTAGTAAGACATTGCCTAACTCCTTAATTTTTTAGTCTCCAAAATGAGGGCTTCCCTAGTGACTCAGCTGGTAAGGAATCCGCCTGCAATGCGGGAGACCTGGATTCAATCCCTGGGTTGGGAAGATCCCTGGAGAAGGGAACGGCTACCCACTCCTGTATTCTGACCTGGAGAATTCCATGGACTGTATAGTCCATGGGGTCACAAAGAGTCGGACACAACTTAGAGACTCTGACTTTCGCTTTCAAAACGAAGAGCATTAAAGTCAGAGCACTAAGTCAAGGAAAAAGAAATAAAAGGCATCTAAATTAAAAAGGCGGAAATAAAATAATCTCTTTACAGATGACATGATCTAACATGTACAAAGCGCTAAACATTATACACACACACATACACACACACAAACTGTTAGAACTAATGAACAAATTTATCAGAGTTAAAGGATACGAAATCAAGACACAAAAATCAGTTGTGTGTCTGTACACTAACAATTACTAAAGACACAATTCTGTTTATAATAGCATCAGAAAGAATAAAATACTTAGGAATAAACCTAACCAAGGAGGCGAAATACTTGTACATTGAAAATTAAAGAATATTTCTGAAAAAATAAAGACACAAACAAATGGAAAGACATCCTATGTTCATTGATTGAAGACAATATTTTAAGATGACCACACCACCCAAAGAAATCTATAGATTCAACACAATCCCTGTCAAAATTTCAGCTACATATTTTGTAGAAATAAATTCATCCTAAAATTCATATGTGATCTCAAGGGATCCCAAATAGTCAAAATAATTTTGAGAAAGAAGAACCAAGTTGAAGGACTCACGTTTCCTGATTTTGAAATATATTATGAAGCTACAGTAATCAAACAGTTTGGTACTGGCATAAAGACAGATAAATAGACTAATAGAATAGAGCAGGCAGCTAGGAAATAAACCTTTGCATATATGGTCAAATGAGTTTTGTCAATAGTGCCAAGAAGTGTCCTCTTCACAATGGGGAAAGGACAGTCTCTTCAGCAAATATTGTTGGAAAAACTGGATATGCACATGCAAATAGTGAAATTGGATCCTTATCTTACATGATACCAAAAAACTAACTCAAAATATAAGACCTAAAGCTATAAAACTGAGGAAAAATCGCGGGAGGAAGTTTTCATGACATTGGATTGGCAGTGATTTCTTTACTATGACACAAAAAGCACAGGAAACAAAAGGAAAAATAGACAAATGGGACTGCCTCAAATCTCAAAGCTTTTATGTGTCAGAGGACATGATCAACGTAGTGAAAGTGAAAGTATTTGCAGGTCACATTAACTCCTGATAAGGCGTTAATATCCAGATTATATAGAGACCTCCTACAGCTCAGCAACAAAACATCAGATAGCCTGTTTTTAAAACATGTAAAGAACTTGAATAGTTGTTTCTCCAAAGATGGGATGTAAATGGTCAGCAAGCATATGGAAAGATGCTCAGTATTAATAATCATCAGAGAAATGCAAATCAAAGCCACAGTGAGATGTCACCTCATACCTGTTAGGACAGGTACTGAAAGAAAGGAGGTAGGGAGGAAGGAAGGGAGGGAAAAAAAGAAAAAGGAAGTGTTGATCCTCGTGTGGACACATTAGAACACTTGTACACTGTTGGTGGGATTGCAAAATGGTGCAGCAACTATGGAAAACAGTGTGGAGGCTTCAAAAAGTTAAAGATAATACTTCCACGTGATCTAGCAATCCTGCTTCTGGGTATACATCAAAAAGAACTAAAAATGGAGTCTTGACGAGAGATTTTCACACTCACGTTCATAGAAGCACTCTTCACAAAAGCCAAGAGGTGGAAGCAAACAAAAGGTCCCTCAACAGATATATATATATATATATGCTATATACATATAATGGCATATCATTCAACTTTAAAAAGGAAGGAAATCATGTCACATGCTACAGAATGGATGAACTTTGAGAACATTATGCTAAGTGAAACAAGCCAGTCACAAAAATACAAATACTGAATAATTCCACTTATATGAGGTATCTTAAAGTAGTGAAATTTATGGAAACAAAGTAAAATGGTAGTTATTACTGCCTGGGGGAAGTGGAAAAAGACAACTTGTTATTTAATTGGGTATAGTTTCAGATTTGCAAGATGAAAAAGTTCTGGATATCTGTTTCAAACAATGAAAAATATACTTAACACTGCCTGAACTGTACGCCTGAAAATGGTTAAGATGGTAAATCTTACCTTTTAACACAATAAAAAAAAATTGAGAGTTAGATGCATGTGAAGGTTTCAGGAGGATGCTCTTCATGTAACAAATGCACATTAAATACTATCAGCTATTAATGGGATTATCAAATGCAGGTTCTCCAACATGGCTCTCTCTGGACCACCCCCTCCCCAGCCTTTCCCTGTCAGCTTAACGTGTTCTTTCTCAATCTGCACTTGTATTCTGTCCTACTTCATAGCTGCATTTATACCTTTCTAGGGTCAAATGCAGGAGCAATGAACTGCTGAACACTCTGTTCCTTGCTGAGTTCTGCTCACCACCATGAGTTTGGTAGATACATATTTTTTTTAAAGTTAAGATTTTTTTCCTTTCCATTATGAGCACAGCACATCATTGGTTCAGAAAATATGGACAATAGTAAAGTAAGAAACAGAAAAAGAAAATTGCCCGAAGTCTCACATCTTAGAAGTAATTGCAGTCAGTATTTTCTTTAGTAACGATTTCCTGTATTAGAGTGAAAATATTAATAAAAAACCAACTGCCTTAAAAGGAAGGTAAGAATTTAATATTCAAGTACATTTGGGAATTGTTTTCCTTGAGAATACCTCAGGGTAGGTTGAGGCACCTAGGCACCAAGAGACTGATAGGGATGTTGGAATAAAAGACTGTGATAATGCAAATATAGATCTTTTAGTTAATATTATTGTGGTTGCAGTCAAAATAACCCATCTCTGGCAACTGAAGCAAAAAGATGAATTAATTGATGTCAAAATATAACTTTCAAAAAGATGAAACATATGACTCTCCTACTCTATGATATAGTATGTGTGTGTGTGTCATCTATCTATCTAATTAATAAGAGAACCAACAGGATTAAGAGAACCAAAAGCTGGTTAAATGGAGGATACATTGAGATGGATTTATACATGGTCAGTAAGAAACAGGATGCTGAAATCAAATTGCTAAATTAGATAGACACAAAACAAAACCCGAAGCAATACAACTATAGCTTCTGTAGATACCCATTCCACTGGACAAAAAAGGTTTTTCTCTTAGACAAAAATTACACATAACTTAATTTTAACATCAGACTTTTGGGAAACAGGGCCCTAATCAGTTGTCCACTGTGGTCCTAAGTTTCCTCTCTACAATGTCACATGAACCTTAGTCAAGCTGATTGGACACTTATCCAATATGACATTGAAAGGCATACAGTCCTTCTTTATTTCCAAAGATTTGATCTTTTTTTTTAAGTGAACACAGTTTAAAGATTGTATATACCTTGCTATTAAAGGGAGAATTGGTAAGATGTTACCACAGCTCAAAGGAAGAACACATTTATAGATCAGGAATAACAAAATGAATATGCAAATGAAGGCAAAACTGATGTTTTCCACAGTGGGTAACAGAAACCAGTTAAACCTCTATTGGATTTAATTTACATGTCTATAAACAAGAATTATTTTGCATTACTACTTTTTTTCTTTTTTTAATTGTGGTATAGTTGATTTATAATGTGTTAGTTTCAGGTGTATAGTACAGCAACTAGTGATGTGTATACGAATGTATACATATTTCTATTCTTTTTCAGATTCTTTCCCTTATAGGTTATTACAAAATATTGAGTTTAGTTCCCTGTGCTATACAGTAGGTCCTTGTTGGTCCTTGTTGGTTACCTATTTTACATAGAGTAGCATGTATACACTCGCTGGAGAAGGGAATGGCTACCCACTCCAGTATTCTTGCCTGGAGAATTCCGTGGACAGAGGAGCCTGGTGGGCTACAGTCCACGGGGTCTCAAAGAGTCAGACACGACTGAGTGACTAGCACACACGCACACACACAGTATGTTAATCCCAAACTCCTAATTTATCCTTCCCCGCTGCTTTCCCCATTGGTAACCATAAGTCTGTAGATAATTTTTTGAAAACTGGGAGCCTCAAGTCACTGAATAATCACTACTGACAAGTACTGAACTTGTGCCATGGATCAGGCCTGAGCTAAATGCAATCTTTCACTTTATTCTCATAACCCCTGCAGATTGGTACTATCACTCCTTCATGTTACAGATGAGCAATCTAAAGTGGAGAAATTTACATCATTTCCCCCAGGTTATATTGCGGATAAAGTAGCAAAGCTCAGACAGTGTTTATCTGACCAGACTTAAAGCCAAACAGGCATCTCCTTGGCTCTGGGCTTTGTGAGGGTGGAGGGAAGAGAAGTTTGCCGTGAAAATCACCCCTGTGTGACTCTCAACTTCCTACCAGGGCTTTTAGAAATCACATTGAAGGGTGACTGAAACGACCTAAAGATGAAAGACAGTAAACCACCGGGTCCTCGCCTAAGAAAACTGAAGGGCAATGAAGGCTGGACACAGAGTCCGCAGGAATTCAGATTCACTTCCAGAGCCAAATGCCAGCATCATCATCAAAGCCTAACTGAGGAAATGCTTGGAGAATTTGGAGCGAAGCCCTCTGAGTGTGCTGTAACATTCATATTGCTGGGCACTTTCTGAAATTACTAGTTACACTCAATTGGATAAATACTTCTAAAGGCAATTAAGAATGTATTCTGTGTTAACTTCCTGGATAAGCTAAGAAAAATACTCATTATCTTGTCTCTCTGGGAAATACTGCACATTCTTAGAGGCTTGGTCTTCTTGCCACAGTTGTAGGAGATAAGCTAAGGGGGGTGAAGCAGAGCTCCCCAGTCCAGCTGCAGGCGTCCCTTTGGTGCCCACACGCCCACTGCACACCCACACCACACACAGACCTCGTCACCCAGCTCCCTTCCCAGCTTGAGGAAGCCCAGTGCGATGAAGCTGGGAAACAGCTTCCTGCCTAGTCCCAGTCTCACTCCCCAAAGCAGATGGCCTTCAGGGACCTCCAGGTAATGGCTCAGTAGGGGCAGGCGGCCCCAGAAAAAGGAAGAGGCCTCAGGAAGGGTACGGTTGGGGACTCCTGCCTCACAGTGGAGTCCCTCAAATCAGCCCTCATCCTTTTCCCACATGAATGGGATAAGCCCACCTGCTGATCTCACAGTTACAAGGTGTTTCTAGAGGGTACTGCGCATAGTGGGTTTCAGCTCCCCTCTACAGAGACGTTTCCCCTGTTATTTGTCAACTAGTTGTGCTAGGTATGGGCTTTCCTGGTGGCTCAGATGGTAAAGAATCTGTTTGCAATGCAAGAGACCTGGGTTTGATCCCTGGGTTGGGAAGATCTCCTGGAGAAGGAAATGGCAACCCACTGCAGTATCCTTGCCTGGGAAATTCCATGGACAGAGGAGCCTGGTGGGCTATAGTCCACGGGGTCACAGAGTCGGACATGACTTAGCAACTAAACAACAACAACAACCAGTCTTCATGCACCTGTATGACCCCTCACACTTGGAAAGGGCTGACTGTATAATAATAAGACATTGCAGAGATGATAAGGTGCAACTTCCAACGCTAGGTCATAAAAGGCCTTGCAGCTTCTGCTTTGCTTTCTGCTAGATCACTTCTTCTGGGGGAAGCCAGCTGCCATGCCATGAGGGCACTCAAGTAACCCTAAGGGAGATCCATGTGGCAAAGAACTAAGGCTCCTCCCAACAGCCACGTGAGGGCATCATCTCAGAAGTGGATTTCCAGCTCCAGTTAAGCTTCAAGAGACCGCAGCCCCAGGCAACATTTTAACTGTGATCTCCTGACAGATCCTGAGCTAGAACCATCCACCTAAGCCACTCTTGAACTCTTGACCTGCACAGAAACTATGTGAGATAATATGTATTGTTATTTTAAGTCACTGTGTTTGGAGTAATTTGTAATACAACAATAGATAACCAGTATATCCACTGTAGTAAAGTCTCTGTATCTATCAATCATTATATCTTTCTGTGTTTGTAATCTTTCCCAATACAATTCTCATACCCAAGATCAACAGAAAGGAATAAAAAGCAGGGAATAAAATTCTCTTTCACTCTCATCTGATAAAGCATTCCAACAGTTCCAGTCAAGCATAAAGCAAGCAGATCCAAGATAAGAATGTTAGTTGGTGGAGGAGGAAATGGCAACCCACTCCAGTATTCTTGCTGGGAAATCCCACGGACAGAGGAACCTGGTGGGCTGCAGTCCGGACATGACGTAGCGACTGAATCACTGTCAACCACATATTGGCACTTGCCATGGGTGCTCGCCATCTACCTCTACAAGGATTAAATCACATGCTGCTGCAGCGGCTGGCCTCCAACACCCCCTGAAGAAGTCCAGGGTGGAGAGCAGAAGCGAGGCACTCTGTGCTCCAGAAAGCTGGCAGGACAGGTCTTCAGAGAGATGTTCTCGGGAGCTGATTTTATGAGCGCAATTCTAGTACCTCCTCATATCTAGAAAAACACTAAAATCCTTCATGGTGACGACTGTTTCTCGTGACTAGCAGAAGCTTCACAAGACCAGCAGAAACTTTCTAAAAAAATAAACGTGCTTGACGGCACATACTTCCCCTTGACCAAAATCACATATATACTGTTCTTCCCCCGACATCTTTGGAGCAGTTTCTCAGAGCGGTCTGAGATGCTGTCTCCCGGGCTGCGGTCCTTATATTGCCCTAAATAAAACTTAACTCATTAAAAAAAAAAATGTTAGTTGGGGGGGACCACGCCCTCCTCACACCTCCGTAGGTTTCCCTAGAAGGAAGAGATTAACCGTTCCATTTTCCAGGAGGAGGGAAAGGGAAAAAGTTTGAGAATTTCCCTTATAGGAGCTTCTTTTTGTCCCTCATTCTTTCCTCCCTGGGCTAACAGACTTACCTGAACAGACTTCCCAAATTTTTTTTTTTTTTTTAAGACTTCCCAAATTTTATCATTTTTGGAGAGGAACTCAGCCCTGTCCTCCCAACTACAGAGGGAGGCTGACTCTGCCAAATTCAACAGGTAAGCTTAGAAAAGTAGTCCTGTGGGATGACCCAGGGTGGTACAGCCCTTCCAAGGAAGCTGTGCAGTCTTAAATTAGGTGAGGTGTTAGAATCCATGTGTCAAATGCTTAAACTCTTCTCCAAGCCAGCTTTATTTATGAATAGTGAAGTCTCACTTTGATCTCCATCTGTGTAACTTTGTGTCTACCTCTTGGTTCCAAATTCGGAAGAGGGAGGAAGGGGTGTTATTAGCCCCTGAAACATCAGCAAGAAGCGTACATTCAACATAGATGTGTTATTCTAAATTACTTTTTTATCTTCAATCTTCCTCAACATTTTCCCAGTTATCACTTTCCCAAGCCACCACCTATTTAAGAAACCTCTGTTACATCCTAATTCTAGCCTCACTTCCTCAACATAATTGCTCATCTTCAAAATCTAAGTAGTACAGCAGAGGGAAAAAATCGAGGTCAATGAGGAAGTCAGCTCATCTCATTGATCATAGTAACAGTAAGGACACCTACCATGCACTACATGCAGATGACAACACCCTTATGGCAGAAAGTGAAGAGGAACTAAAAAGCCTCTTGATAAAAGTGAAAGAGGAGAGTGAAAAAGTTGGCTTAAAGCCCAACATTCAGAAAACTAAGATCATGGCATCTGGTCCCATCACTTTATGGGAAATAGATGGGGAGACAGTGGAAACCGTGTCAGACTGTTTGTTTGGGCTCCAAAATCATTGCAGATGGTGACTGCAGCCATGAAATTAAAAGACACTTACTCCTTGGAAGGAAAGTTATGACCAACCTAGACAGCATATTGAAAAGCAGAGACATTACTTTACCAACAAAGGTCCGTCTAGTCAAAGCTATAGCTTTTCCAGTAGTCTCGTATGGGTGTGAGAGTTGGACCATAAAGAAAGCTGAGTGCCAAAGAATTGATGTTTTTGAACTGTGATGTTGGAGAAGACTCTTGAGAGTCCCTTGGACTGCAAGGAGATCCAACCAGTCCATCCTAAAGGAGATCGGCCCTGAATATTCATTGGAAGGACTGATGTTGAAGCTGAAACTCCAGTACTTTGGCCACCTGATGTGAAGAGCTGACTCATTGGAAAAGACCCTGATGCTGAGAAAGATTGAAGGCAGGAGAAGGGGATGACAGAGGATGAGATGTTTGGATGGCATCACTGACTCGATAGACATGAATTGAGCAAGCTCTGGGAGTTGGTGATGGACGGGGAGGCCTGGCATGCTGCAGTCCATGGGGTCACAAAGAGGTGGACATGATTGAGTAACTGAACTGAACTGAAGCTGTCCAAGAATCCATTTCTTACTTTTATCTGAAATGTATGCCTTCCTCTTGATCATTTACTGCTCTTGGTATAATTTAAAAAATTTTGCTTCTATTTGTTTCTTTAAAAAAAATAATTTCTATCACCCATGGTAGCGTGTCTGTGTGTGTCAGTCATGTCCAACTCTCTGTGATCCCATAGGCTAGCCCACCAGTCTCCTTCTGCCTGTGGGATTTCTCAGGCAAGGATATTGTAGTTGCCATTTCCATCTCCATCACCCTTGGTAGAGTGGAGGCTTCATTACCTTTATGTTCCCCATATAGAAAGTTACATTATAAAATCACTGTCATGTAAAGAGTTAAAAAAAATTGGGGGAAATGGTTCTATTGAACTAGTCTTTTGATAAATAAAAATAACTTATTTTCTCAAAAAAAAGGGAAACATTATTTTGACTAGTTCCCCTTTGGGCTGAGGCTGGGCTTGTGGTGGGTTTCAGAGAAGCATGGAATTTTAAATTCTGACCTAAAGAGTCAGTTCAGTCAGTAGAATTTCAGAGAAGCATGGAATTTCTGGCCTCGAAAGTTCTCTGAATATCAAGTCCAACCTCATCCCCCTTAATTTACAAATGAGGCAACTCAGAAAGTTTAGATCACTTCCCAATAATTTAATGGTAACTTGTAAGAACTATGGATAGTCCAAACTGCTAATAAGATTATGCAGTTAGCTTTGCAGAGATTTCATTCCCTGAGATCTCTTATTTGGCCATCCGAGATTTTATGCCCTGAGGTCTCTTATTTGACCATCCAATTGTTGGCTTGTGCCCAAGAGAACCAAACAAGCTGAATTCATAACCAAAAAATATGCTATTTCCCTTCCCCTGTCCCACCCAATTGCTTTGGAAGATAGTTTTATGGAAGTGAAATATATTTCTTTCATAGAAGAACGGAAACATTTTGTTTGTCTCCATTCAAGCTCAGAGTTTCACATCTTATAGTCAGTTACAGGATGTTGGTATTCACAGTAAAAACTCAACATCTAGACCCAAAGAGAATTGAGCCCATGTCACAATTACAAATGTACAAGAGAGCTAGTTTGTCTTGGATGCAAACTCTGATATTTTGTAACATTTTGGATTTGGTTCACATAGGAAGCTGTCAATTACTGCCACAAAACCAATCATTCTTTGCTAAAAATACACTTAGAAACTCCATTTCTGACACTTTTAGGAATTTCCTTGGCATTTTACCAAGAAACATCACTTATTTGGAAAGGAAAACAACTCCCATATTTTCTGCTGTAAGTGACCTTTTGCCACGTGGGAGAGCACAGGCATATACTGTCCTGTATGTTGGGCTCTGACTATACAACAGAGGCTGGGGAGCCCGCCACAAGCCCAGCCTCAGCCCAAAGGGGGACTGGTCGGAAATAACGTGGGGCATCTGGACTTCACCTTTCTGTTCTGGTGATACTGCTCTGACTTGTCCTAGCGACCAAACTTCAGTTGGTCGCTGGATCCTTCCCTTGTCTCCTTTCTCTTGGCCCAGTGCCCTCTTGTGATGCCCTTCTTACAGGATCCTTTCAAATGGCGTGCAAAGCAGTGAAATTCAGAGCACTGGCCTCAGAGTCAGATGGTTCCAGGTTAGGTTTCCATGCTGGGATCTGTCACACTGGTTGTGACCCTGGTGATTTTTCTTGAGCCTCTGGTCCTTGATTTCCTCATCTGTGAAATAGGCATACAGTGCCTAGTATGGAGAGTTGTTGTGAGGGCTGAAGGAGATGCTATTTGTCTAACATCTAACACACTTGGCATGTAATAGGTGTCCATAAGTCAGAGTTCTCCCTTGTGGTTACGCCTTAGACTCACAGGGGGCAGTTTTTAAAAATAGCCATACTCAAGACCCATGACCCAGGATTTGACTTAATTGTCAATTTTTAGAAGCTCCCTGTGTGAATCTGGGCTTCCCAGGTGGCGCTAGTGGTAAAGAACTCAGTTGCCAGTGCAGACGATGTAAGAGATGTGGGTTTAGTCCCTGGGTCTGGAAGATCCCCTGGAGAGGGAAATAACACCCACTCCAGTGTTCTTGCCTGGAGAATCCCATGGACAGAGGAGTCTGGTGGGCTACAGTCCATGGGGTCGCAGAGTCGGACACGACAGAAGCAGCTTAGCATGAGCACATGTGAATCTAATATACAGCCAGGATCATGCTCCCACTGTTATAAATGTTTCTCTCTGATTCTCCAGTTCCTTATAGAAATGAAAATTTAATCGTGAATAATCTAGAATAGCTCTATTTCTGGAGACTGACTCAGGACATGCCATCCCAAGTTCGGAATCGTTGCAATGTGTTTAAATCACTCCCTGGTACATGGTCACTGTAACGGCACATACTGAATTCCTTCCATTGCGCCAGGCCTTTCAAAACATCTGTTCAAATATTTAAATCTCAACTAATCTGAGTTCATCCCTATGAGATAAATGATATTATTGACCCCATTATACTGAGTGAGAAACTAGTAGTCATAAAGGTATATTGAGTTTTTCAACAAATATTTATTGCATGCTTGCCTCTAGGTGATACATCAAAGGAATACCTCTAGTTTGCCTCATTTAAGAGAGAGAGAGAGGCTGGACTCAATTCCAGACTGCCTGACTCAAAGTACGCTTTCCGTCATAGCTTTTTGCCATACAGTGGAATTGCTCAGCCCAGAAGCAGGCACCAGAAGAGGCTCTTGTTTATTCATTCATTCAACTCTCACCCTCCAGGGAGCACTACTCACATCATACTGTGCCTGAACGATGCTCCATGGAATTGTGCAAGCCAGTGGCCCTGCCGTTTCTTTCCTTTTTTAAAAAATTAATTTTTATTGGAGTGTAGTTGCTTTATAATGCTGTTGGCTTCTGCTCTACAGCAAAGTGAATTCAGTTACATGTATATATTTATCCACACTTTTTAAGAGTTCCTTCCCGTTTAGGTCACCGCAGACCATTGAGCAGAGGTCCCTATGCTATAGTAGGCTCTTTATTTTATACATAAGAGTTATTTATTTTATACATAGTAGTGTATATATGTCAATCCCAATCTCCCAATCCGTCCTCTTCCTTCCCTTCTTGGTAACTGTAAGTGTGTTCTCTACATCTGTGACTCTGTTTCTGCTTTGCAGATAAGTTCATCTGTATCATTTTTCTGGATTCCACATATTAGCAGTATTGTACAATATCTGTCTCTGCTGACTTATTTCACATAGTATGATAATCTCTAGGTCTGTCATTTCATTCTTCTTTATGGCTGGGTAATATCCTATTGTATATACGTACCACATCTTTTTTATCCATGCCTCTGTTGATGAACATTAGGTTGCTTCCATGTCCTGCCTGTAGTAAATAGTGCCGCAATGAACATTGGAGTGCCTGCATCCTTTGCCTAGGAATGGGATTGCTGGATCTGTGGTAACTCCGTTTTTAGTTTTTTAAGGAACCTCCATACTGTTCTCCATAGTGGCTGCCATTTCTATCACTGCCATTCTATAGACGGGGGAACCAGGGCACCCTGAGGGTCTTGGATTCACAATGCTAAAAAGAGCCTCCACACCTCAGGCTGGTTTGCAAGCTTCCAAAGGACAAGGTGTCCTCCTCCTGTGTGCACTGTTCATTGCCTTATATGCTGTGTTTGAGCCACATTAACCGACAGCTGATAAACACCTGGCAAGACCTTCCTGAGGGAGTCAGGGCCCTGAGGGACTGGGATGAATCGTGAGTCTCACTGTTGTGGATTCCAAGCAAATGCCAACCCTAAGCATGTGATTGTGCTGCTCCATGATTATATTTAGCTTGTATTGCATCACATATTCCACCAAACATGTTAAAACCCAGTGCCTGCATCCAAGGAACCAGATATACAAAAGGAGAGAAAGGCGGCTGTGTCGGGAGGAAGGCAGTGAGGCCCTCCTTTCCATGCTGTTTGGGGTTAGGGTTTGTACAGAGAGCTGGTCTTAGACACTGAACCAACACTTGGTGCTTTTGCTTTTCTTACTCTCAGATAGAGTGGGAAGACATGGCCCTGAGAGCCTGAGAATGTGGTTCTCTGTCCTCCAATTACTCCGGTACATGACCTGGGAGCAGCCGGAAGCCTTGATCAGATGAGGCTGGCCTCGTTCAGAAAGTCTAGAACTCTGGTTCTTGAACTATAAGGTGCATCAGAATGCTCCAGGGGGCTTGTTAAGACACATTGCTGAGTCTCATTCCCAGAGTTTCTGACTTATTTGCATTTCTGACAAGTTCCCAAGTGATGCTGTTGCTGCCTGTCTGGGGACCACACTGTTAAGACTTCTGGTCTCCAAGAACAAGGCAGTCCCATGGATGCTAGAACAGTCCCAATCTAAGACTAAAAAGCAAGGGGAAGCAAAGGAAGGGTTCACTACTATTTATGTATGAGTTGACATATATTGCATTTGCAGCTTGTATGTACATAGACTATTTCTAGATGGTTATGAAAAACCATGAATGATAGTTATTGGGGAGAGGGTTGCTTAGGGGTCTAGGGTGGTGCTGTGTTGATTGTTTTCTGGGTCTGACTCCAGCCCAAACAAACTTGAGCTCATTTTCCTTTCTCTACTGTGTTCCTTTCAGAGTCTGTCCTCCACAGCCTCCATCATCTGGTTCCCCTTGATGGTTGACTTCCTCTTGGATTTGGCCAATGAGAGGCACCAGCAGGGATCTGAGGGTGGTAAGAGAGAAAGATGGAGAGATTTCTTCTGTAAGGTCTCCCCACTTTGGTGCAGTGTCTAGAACACACTTAGCCCCAACTCTCACTGAGCTCCAGTAAGATCCTTTCCTTCTTCAGCTGTTGCTAGTCTCTGGGGCTTCCACATCCCCCTTTTTAATCCCTTTAACCCTACCCACCCAGCTGCGAATGGTCCCTTTATTAACATCTCTGAATTTGAACTTTCTGAACGTGAATTTTGTTTTCTAACTGAAAATGATGGGGAACTTACTAGTTAGTGTTTATCTTTTTCTATTTTGCAATGTGTCTATCATGGATATTCAAAGAATGCAAATATTAAAAGACAAATCATCAAAATGAAAATCCAATCTTAAATAACCTAGATCAGTAAATTCTGAAGAGGCTCACTGGAGAATTAGTCTACTTCAGCACCTAATATACTCTCATTTTGTTTGGCTTTCATCAGATGCCAGGGAGGAATCATGATATATACTCTTGTACATTCCAGCCTTGTCAGTACAGCTAAGGTGAATGTTCCTGAACGAGGGTTATCACTGGTGTCTCTTTGCACACAGCATCCAGGTACCAGGGTATAATATGGTGGAAAGAAGCTTGGGAATCACGTGGGCTAAATTCAGCTCACATCTCTCCACTTCAGTTCAGTCATGTGCACCTCTTTGCGACCCCGTGGACCGCAGCACACCAGGCCTCCCTGTCCATCACCAACTCCCAGAGCTTGCTCAATTCCTGTCCATCGAGTCAGTGATGCCATCCAAACATCTCATCCTCTGTCATCCCCTTCTCCTCCTGCCTTCAGTCTTTCCCAGCATCAAGGTCTTTTCCAGTGAGTCAGTTCTTCGCATCAGGTGGACAAAGTATTCCAATGAATATTGGAATCAGTCCTTCCAATGAATATTCAGGACTGATTTCCTTTAGGATGGACTGGTTAGATCTCCTTGCAGTCCAAGGGACTCTCAAGAGTCTTCTCCAAGACCACAGTTCAAAAGCATCAATTCTTCAGTGCTCAGCTTTCTTTATAGTCCAACTCTCACATCCATACAAGACTACTGGAAAAACTATAACTTTGACTAGATAGGCCTTGGTCAGTAAAGTAATGTCTCTGCTTTTTAATATGCTGTCTAGGTTGGCCATAGCTTTTTGTCCAAGGAGTAAGCATCTTTTAATTTCATGGCTGCAGTCAACATCTGCAGTGATTTTGGAGTCCAAGAAAATAAAGTCTGTCATTGTTTCCACTGTTTCCCCATCTATTTGCCATGAAGTGATGGGACCGGATACCAAGATCTTTGTTTTTTGAATGTTGAGTTTTAAGCCAGCTTTTTCACTCTCCTCTTTCACTCAAGAGGCCCTTTAGTTCCTCTTTGCTTTTTGCCATAAGGGTGATGTCATCTGCATATCTGAGGTTATTGATATTTCTCCTGGCAATCTTGATTCCAGCTTGTGCTTCATCCAGCCCAGCATTTCTCGTGATGTACTCTGCAGATAAGTCAAATAAGCAGAATGACAATATACAGCCTTGACGTGCTCCTTTCCCAATTCAAACAAGTCCGCTGTTCCATGTCCAGTTCTAACTGTTGCTTCTTGAGCTGCATACAGTTTTCTCAGGAGGCAGGTAAGGTGGTCTGGTATTCTCATCTCTTTCAGAATTTTCCAGTTTGTTGTGATCCACACAGTCAGAGGCTTTGGCATAGTCAATAAAGCAGAAATAGAGATTTTTCTGGAACTCTCTTGCTTTCTCTGTGATCCAGTGGATGTTGGCAATTCAATCTCTGGTTACTCTGCCTTTTCTAAAACCAGCTTGAATATCTGGAAGTTCACGGTTCACATACTGTTGAAGCCAGGCTTAGAGAATTTTGAGCATTACTTTACTAGCGTGTGAGATGAGTGCAATTGTGCGGTAGTTTGAGCATTCTCTGGCATTGCCTTTCTTTGGGATTGGAATGAAAACTGACCTTTTCCAGTCCTCTGGCCACTGCTGAGTTTTCCAAATTTGCTGGCATGTTGAGTGCAGCACTTTCACAGCATTATCTTTCAGGATTTGAAATAGCGCAACTGGAATTCCATCACCTCCACTAGCTTTGTAGTGATGCTTCCTAAGGCCTACTTGACTTCACATTCCAGGATGTCTGGCTCTAGGTGAGTGATCATACCATCGTGATTATCTGGGTCATGAAGATCTTTTTTGTACAGTTCTTCTGTGTATTCTTGCCACCTCTTCTTAATATCTTCTGCTTCTGTTAGGTCCCTACCATTTCTGTCCTTTATTGTGTCCCTCTTTGCATGAAATGATCCCTTGGCATCTCTAATTTTCTTGAAGAGATCTCTAGTCTTTCCCATTCTGTTGTTTTCCTCTATTTCTTTCCATTGATCACTGAGGAAGGCTTTCTTATCTCTCCTTGCTATTCTTTGGAATGCTGCATTCAGATGGGTATATCTTTCCTTTTCTCCTTTACCTTTAGCTTGCTTTGATTCCATGAGTCTCTTGTGCCTCCTGGGTCCCGAAAGGGGACTCATTCCATCACATGAAGGATCTGTACTGTTTGGACATGGCCTCTTAGATGCCATAGCATTTACATTCTTCCATGAATTCCAGTATATGAACACAACATACCCTCACCCCCGGTCTGAGTCACACGTCTACTAGCTGGAGGAGGGGTGGTCCAGGGGTCAGGCATAAGAGAAGGCTTGAACCTAAGACACTGAGATTTAGAGAACACAAAAATTGTAAGTAATGATTTTGAAAGCTTAACATCTATTTAGCAAGAGTGATGGTTTACAGTGGGAAGTCGCCAGATGGTGTGCACGTTAATAATGCCCATCTGTGAGCCATGTCATGAATTATAAAATTGATTTGGAGGAGAACATCTCCTGCTGTTTGTCACAGGTGCCAGAATGTCTCCTCATGCTCTGGGGGTCAGGTATGGAATGAGGCAGGATGAGGTGCATGTTGCTTAAAAATAACATTATATAGTGTTTTGTATAACAATGTTAAAATACTTGAATGCTAGTTAATTTGTTACAAATATTTGTGGCATCCAGAACTTCCTGCTTCACACACGCCTGCCTCCAGGAGCGTGGAGGTGCCTGGCCCTCGGTAGGGCTGCCTGTCTCCAATGCTGCGTTGGGCCACTCTTGACCTTCTGCCCTGATTCTGGTGAGCTTGGCTCGGGAGCCTCTTCACTGCGATGTGGATTTCTGTCAAGGGCCTCAGGTGCTCTTGCATCCAAGGCCAGTTTGCTCCTGTGTCTCCACCTTGATGCTGCAAACTCTTCCTGTCTGGTGTCACAGCTGCAGGTGACAGAGGTTCCCTCCTTCCTCCTTGGTCCCTGAGGACCGGGTCCCTTGGTTGCCTTGCCTGAATGCTCTGCTAGGAGAGGGGATGAGCAGCTCCCTCAAATCTCTAAGGCACAGTTCTTCACCCATCAAGATACTTCATTAAGGAGTTTCAGTAAGGGCTGATGTAAAGCGTCAGTGGGAAGTGGTGATGGGGGCAGAGCAGCCCCAGGGCAGCCTGCACACTACTTTTATGCCCCACGCACACTCCTTCCCTTGCTCTCTGTCTCACCTGCAGGGAACAACGTCCCCTTGCTCCCCACAAATCCCCAACTCAATGCTTGCCCTGCGAAGCCCCCTTACCCTTCACACCATGGGGGTCTTCCTTCCCAGAACCCCTGCAGGTGTGGCATCCACCTGCCCGCACTTTGCTTTATGCTGCATTCAGTTATCTTCACTTGGGCTTGTCTCTCAGGTAGGATGGAAAACTCGCCAGGGAGAGCCACGCCTTCTGTGTCTTTGCACCCTCTCCCATAGCGTGCCTGACCCAGAACTGGAAAGACGTGTGTGCTAAGTCACTTCAGTCATGTCAGGGTCATTGCGACCCCAGGGACTGTAGCCCGCCAGGCTCCTCTGTCCATGGGATTCTCCAGGCAAGAATACTGGGGTGGGTTGCCGTGCCCTCCTCCAGGGGATCTTCTTAGACCCCGGGATCAAACCCACATCTTCTTTCTCCTACATTGGCGGGTGGGTTCTTTACCACTGGTGCTACTTGGGGAGCCCTGGAAGACACGGGCAGCGTCATGACTCTTATCCATGTGTAATCCATCTTGTCCTGTTGTTTCAGCAGTCCTCAGTCCTCACACTGCACTAGAATTACCTGGGGAACTTAAAATGTGCAGGTTCTCAGGCCTGTTTCACTAGATCTAGAACGGAGCCCGGTTAGGGATGTTTATTTAAAAGCTCCGCCACATGAGTTTAAGGTGCAGCTCCGAGCACGCTGTGAACCAGGATCACTTTGTCCTCAGCTGTACTTAATTCCCCTGTCACTTCAGTTTGTCTGCTGGCTGCACTTTCTCCACTTTAATATTTCAAATGATATCTTACAAGTTAAATTGCAACCCTCAGCTCCTTTTTGATATAATACACAAGGAATCATCTTTAAGCCAGTGGAAACTTTTGCCATTACCTCATTGGGCAGAGAGTCAAGCTGTAAAAAACCATACGAGTGATTCCTTCAAATTGAGACTCATTAATCAGTGAGCCATCCTCCGGGTACCTGTGTAAAGCCAGGCAGTTGCCATTTGTGATGCTCTGTTTCCTTCACCCACATAAATCAGGCAGAACTAGCGAACAACAAAGGTACTGTTACCTCAGGGTCACCAACAGGTAATGAGAAAAGAATAGGTAAAGAGGGAAAAAACAGGAATGATGAATCAATGAGGTTATTATGACAAAATGATTTAATATGTGAAAGTGAATTAAGGAGGTTTTGATAGCATTTACAAGTTTCATTTCACTTGAGAATCACAGTGAATTCAGTATCTCCTGAAACTTTTAAGAGTATTTTATTTTGAAGACGTTCTGCTAACAAGACAGGAAAAACAGTCTTGAGGAGTATTTTCCCCATTTCCCCATTTTCCCCAATTAAAACTGCAGTTTTAATTACTGAGGAAAGGAAACCATGAGGTGAAAAGGATAAAAAAAAAAAAAAACCCAGTAACCCACAGAATTCTTAAAGAGTCAAAGTGATTTTAAATGATTATTTTTGTAAGATGGTTAAAACAAGGAAACTGTGAGGAAGTGTACACTATTTTACACTTCTCTAAATTATGTTTTTCAAAAATTTCCATTGGGCATCAATGTACTTTTAGATATTCTGTCAGATTAATTTTCTAAACAGTTGCTTTAAAAACAATTTTGTTTATCTGTTCAGAATTAAAAGAGCTATTATACTTTGTTATAAACTGTGGAGCTGCTTTACTGAAGATCTATCATTTCAACTTTGTCTCTTCAGTGTACAGTTGAACTAGGCTCTAGAATTAAATAAGTTCCTTCTGCATCTACACAGTTATTATTTTCATGAGCAAAATTTCCATTGTTCATGAATCTTTAGAATGGGTTGCTTTCCCTTGGATATCTTTTCAGGGTATTGTTTTTATTAAAATTTGCCATCTTCCTTTAATGAAGAAGTTCACCCTGCTCATACGTCCAGAGCTTTCACATACCGTAATTCTGCCCTCTGAAATATAAACAGAGACCAAGGATCACCAATACTGTAAAATCCTCCAATATGAAGGAAGGTGACCCTAAAACAAATATACAGGCTAAAGGAATGCAGATTGATGAGAGGAGATGAAGAGAGCAGAAGAAAATGCTGAAACAATTAGAATTCACGTCATCCGGGAGACACAAGGAATTACTGTACCCATTTTAAAAAAATGAATCAAACTTGAGGAAAAAGGAAGAAGACCAGGGGAAAGCAACATGGGTTAGAATGGTTGGCGTCAAGGAAGAAATGAGTCTCAAGTTTCATCACACTTTGAGAGTGAGCATTCCATAATGCACGAACTGTATAATCGAAGGTGTGGAATCAGGAATAAAGCAGTGTGTGTCTCAAAGACAGAGCAGTCACTGGGACTGAGATTACCCTGAGAGTAAGGATACATGCTGAGCAGTTGTGGGGAATGAGAATGGACAAGTAAGATGAAGCCATGCTGATGAGGGCTTTGACAGTAGGATTTTGGATTTAGTTCCATAAGCAATAGATACACACTGTAGTTGAGGGTGCATGTGAGCCTGGGGGCTGGGCCACTGAATTGCAGTTGCCATAAGCTTCTTCAGGTTAGTGGTGGGGTGGAGAGACACAAGTCAGAAGACATATTAAAGCTTATAGGAAACACCCAAAAGCTAAGTGATGTTATTGTAAAATAAAAATTACATCTATTACAATTTTTAAAAGAAACAGAAAGCATTATTTGCCTCCAAATTTTCTTCATTGATTATAACTAAGACCCTGAGTTATTTTGTTAAACAGCATTTCCAAAAAAAGCATCATGGCAATAATTATTGCAAGATCACTGATGAGTATTATCTCTCAAAAAGGCTCTTTATACACCACGGGGATGGTTATAATTTTGCCACTGCTTGGGGAAAAAAATCAAACAGTGCGTTTATGCTTTACTTACATAGAGAAGCATTAGAACGTAGTGGTCTAGGTTCAAATTCAAGATAAGCCATGTTAGAGAAGTCATTTAACCTTAACCTAACCTTTTAACCTCAGTTTCCTTATTTGTAAAATGGGAATAGTGATAATTAGGAAAATACCTGTCACATAATAAATGTTAACTTACTATGCTGTGAGGTCAATGTTATGTTTATAGATTCATTGATTAGAATATTGGCTGCTTAGAGCTAGTTTATATTAGAAAGAATACCGCCATTTATTGAAGTGGTAAGGGAAGAGTTAAGATGCTGTAAGTAATAATTAAGTAATGAACAATGGGAAATGTAATCAAAGTCACCATTTAAGGACAAAGCACCATTCCTTGGTTTTGAATCTATTATAACTGTAGTATTAATAGTAATAAAGTGCTTGGTTTCTATAGAACCAGGACTTGGAAACAAAGCCAAGTGACATATGTATATATTTATTTAATGGTGGGAGACCCAGCACATTTGGCGATGGGCACAGTGTTCCAGTCAGTGGGATGAAATGCGTGCCTCACGCCAGCTTCTTTAGAGGGACTGTTATTCATCACAGCTGTAATGTTCCCTTCAGAGAGCTCCCACCAGAATGGAAAAGGCGCATTGGCAATTTATGTACAAAAGCCAACCCACGCTTGGCTTTGAAAATTCACTGGGAAAACTGTATGCAGTCTGTTAGTTATTCATGGACATGCTCTGGTTTCTGATGGAAGTGCTGTGGTTTTGTTTGTTATCATCACAGTAAAATTAGAAAGCAGCAAAGAAAAATTAAAGGACTGGCATGTAGACATATTCTAGCTGACAAATCATTACGTGTAAGTTTTCATGGTTCAGCCGCCATGTAAAAATAGTCATAATTCACACAGCCCTGTGTTTGGGGTATGCAAACTGGACTTTGCCCTGATTGTCGGCCCTGCCCCCACCTTCCTTTGGTAAAATTATAGAGTTGTCCTCTGCCCTGGATCACTCAGCATGCCCTGCAGAGCTGAGGGTTTGGGACAGCTCGAATACCCTGCCTTCCTCAGCAGTGCCATTTATGTAAGCTATACTGAAACATCTTTTAACATCTAATGAAACAATGTAACTGAAGATATAAATTTGCAAAACGCTGCAGAGCTGAATCTTGATTGAAAGGGAATATTATCTCCGGTTAACCTTTGAACTGAAATAGTTTCCCTGCCCCTTAATTAGACAAGTGTGTAAGTCTAGACAGCAAGATGTCTCCTCAAGTAACACTCTCTTACATCCACAGAGGAATGCTATGCTATTCTAAAAGCACATTCGCATCTACCATCACAAGCATCACAACGCCCGTTTTACAGGTGCAGACATCGAAATCCAAGGAAGTGAACTGCTCTGCCCCAGACTTCACCACTAGGAGAGGCAGAATTGGGGTTTGAATCCAGGGCCCGGTGAAGGGTCCAACATTTATGCCACTTTCCTGAAATGTGTTTTGGAAGGGAAGTAGGACTTTGTTTCCTATTTAATGATGAATTATTCGTATTAATAATTTAATGATGAATTAAATGTTTATTTAAATGATAAAGAATACAAATACAGTTTGTTTTAGTCCCAGGCAGAAAAGCAGGCATCCCTGGTGCTCAGACAGTAACGAATCTGCCTGCAGTCTAAGAGACTTGGGTCCAGTCCCTGAATTGCGAAGATCCCCTGGAAAAGGAAATGGCCAGCCCCTCCAGTATTCTTCCCTGGAGAGTTCCAGGGACAGAGGAGCCTGGCAGGGTACAATCCGTGGGGTCGCAGAGAGTCCAAGACGACGGAGCAATAAGCCTTTTACCCTCAGAAAAGCAAGCCTGACACTGCAATGCTTGAGTATGGAACGCAGGAGAAATGGGGTGCGGTCATTCTCTTGGCTGATTTTCTGTCCATGGGATCAGTCCTGTGCCCATTTTACTTCAACCAGCCCAGACCTGGGCAGCCGCTGCGTAGCAAGAAATCTGCCAGATACCGCGGGCACCAAGGGTCAAGTTTCAGCCTTTGGCTCAGAAGTCCTTTTCGGAGGCAGACAGGCAAACAGATAGCACCTCACAGTATTCTAAGGCTGTGACAGAGAGGCGCACACAGGCTGCCAAGGGGAACCCCGGGGAGGCTGGGTGTGTCAACTGAGGAAGATTTTCTGCAGGAGGAAGTATCTCAGATCGGTTTTGGAGGATGTATAGGAGTTTTCCAAGCAAAGAAGAGGGGAAAGAAATACCAGGAATGCTCAGAGACATGGAGACAGAAGACAACAGGAATAAAGACAGTTTCTGCTGAGGGACACAGGGAAGGAGGGGCACTTTAAAGGGGAGTAGCATGTAATCATAAAGACAGTTGAGTTCACATACTGCTTGCCTTGTGCCAGGCTCTGTTCTAAGCACTTTACGTGTACAAACACATTTATCATCCACAGTTTTGCAAGCAGGCAACTGAGACACACAGATATTAATCAGTCTGGCCAATAGTCCATGGCCCATGCTCTCAACACTATGCCATCCTGCCTTCCAGAAACGTGTGTGTAGCAGAGAGAGGGAGAGGGAGAACAGGGGAAGCTTCCAGAGAAACAGAGATGAGCAGAATTTTGGAAAATCTGTGCACTTTAGGAAAAAATTAAACCAGTGGAGGGACTTTATTCTGGAAGAGTGGGGTGAGAAGGCAGAGGAAGAAATTGAACCTCAGTAGTATTAAGGAGCCTGTACATTAAACTCAAATAAGAATTTTCTCCTGGGTAGGAGTAAGCTGTGTCAGACCTATGTCCCCTAGAGGGCTTGTCAAGGAGCCTTCTGGCAGGCTCTGCTCCCCGTAAATGTTTCGAGTAGTCAGAATCCTGCCATGTTATTAGGGCAGCACAGGAGGAAAGCATGGATTTGTTGGAATGCATGAGCCCTTTGGGTGCAGATGTTTAATAAATATTGATTGATAACAAATCATAGTTAGTGCTATAACTAAGGTTAGTAAAATTAATTGGAAACACGTTGAATGTTAGCTTAGTTGTTATGACTCATGGCTAACAGGTGAAAATTCAATAAGGAAAGTTTTACCCTTTTTCTCATTTTTAAGGACGTTAATGTAGATAAGCTGTCAC
This sequence comes from Dama dama, assembly GCF_033118175.1. NCBI lineage: Eukaryota > Metazoa > Chordata > Mammalia > Artiodactyla > Cervidae > Dama > Dama dama. The sequence goes on along the minus strand of NC_083699.1, from coordinate 4,034,506 downwards.
TAGCTAATAAGTTCAAAGTCAAATTTACAGTCCTCTTCTGTCAAGGAAGAAAGAACTCTGTGATAGGTATTTTAATTACTAATCTTGCCATCATTTTATCTTATTTTTTCAGTGCTTATTTCCTCTCCATATTTACTATTTTCTTTAAAACAATTTTTACTGCACTCTATGTAATCTTTGAAAATGCCCACGAATTTTTTTGCAATGAGGTAAAGGTGTAATTAAATACATACATAAACCAGATGTTACTTGAAGACCCCTTGGAGGGTTAGTTAAAATTAGTTTACCCCTGATCAGAGGAACTCAAAGAATTCCCATGATTTCCACACTCCTGTGGGCCATGTCGATTCAAACCCACTTATTCATTTTTCTTCTCGTTCTTTCAACAAGCATTTACTGACCACCTCTACATCCCAGGCACCATTGCATCGATGGCAAGTCCCTGTCCTGGAGGATCTTCCATCCTAGTAGGTGAGAGTCAGGCAAAGAAGCAGACAAGAGCAAAAGAATTATGTACATGAAAAGCTAATTCCAGGGAGTGAAAAGTTTGATGAAGAAAAGGAGACAAGGAGATGTGGGGTGGGGGGTGAATTTCCCCTGTGGGCTCAGGGAAGTTCTCCCTGAAAGGTGACCTCTGATTGGGACCTGAATGACCAGCCTGATGGCCTGCAGGTCTGGGGGAAGAACTGCAGGCAAAGACAACCATCAGGATCAAGGCTTTGAGGTTAGGCTGGATGGGGAGAATGAGTGGCAGGGGTTAGATGCACTTAGGAGAGGGGGCTGGAAAAGAAGATGAGTGGCCAAGGTGGGCCAGGTCACAAAAGGCTTTGTGAAAGGCCAGGGGAGATGGGAGTTCATTCTTGGTTAGGGTCTGAAGGCTTCGCCTTGTGGTTTTTAAAGACCACAGTTTCTATTTTGTGGAAGGAAGATTGCAGAAAAGTAGGAGACCCATTGTGAGGGGCTCTTGCAATTGTCTGGGGTCAGATAGTGGCCCTGGAACTACAGGTATTAGGCATCCAGGGAGAAATACAGTGGATCCCTGAACGGCATGGGTTTGAACTGTGTGAGTCCACTTATACACATGGATTATTTTCAATAGGAAATACTACCCTACTACACGATCTGCCGTTAGTTAAATACGTGGATGCAGAATCATGGATGTGGAAGAACCTCGTCCTGTGTTTCTCCCTGGGTGCCCAACACCTCGCAGTTCCAGGGGCACTATCTGTCCCCCGGACAATTGCAAGAGCCCCCATGCCAAGGACTGACTTTAAATTATATGTGAATTTTCTACCGCATAGAGGGTGGATGTCCCAAACCTGGCTGCTCTCAACTGCAGACAGCGGCAGGTTCACTTTTAGAGATGCTGAGACAGAGGCAAAACTCCCGCCTCAGACCCCCACCCACACCCTTTTGCTGACTTCTGCAAGAAATTTAATTGCATCAAAACTATAATTTTTGGAATTTCACTTAAGTTTGAGGAGCGAGTGGGAAGGGCTTGCTTTGGGGAACCTGTGAGCATCTTTGACAGGGCCCCGTTTGTCTCACTCTTTTACGGGTCTGTCATGCCCACCCACGAACCCTCCTCTCTATGCAAATCCCCCAGCACTTATAATCCTGTCCTCACTGCGCCCTGCCTCAGAGGGAGCAAGCCTTTTACCTCAGCGCCAGTCGAAGATCATTGCAAATGTATTAAATCAGATGAAATCCACCCACCGTCCGCATTACATGTTAGTTACATATGAACTGACTTGTTACTGACTAGGTGGTACACTGTTACGGTTTGTTAAGCATTTCATTAGACTTTTATTTTATGGTTTATTTTTCTGTTACAGTAATCCATTTTTATTTTTCAGGCCCCAAACATTTTGTGGGACATTACAAAACTCACATCCTCTGTGCCCATGACTCTTCGTGATTCCAGCAACCGTGGCTGAGGGGCCAGTCTCGCTGGCACCGTGGTGAGTGACGTCACCTGCATGTGACTACACGTGTACCCCGAAGGCCGAATCGCAGTGTCAGCAGGCTTCCAGGACACTGCTCACGACGCAAACGCGCGTCTCCCCAACCTCCCCTGTTGCAATGGCCTTCCCAGGCCGTCCGCCTTCCTCTGACTCACACTCCTCTGCTCCCAGGACCTTGGGCCCAGAAAGGTCAACCCAGAGCCTGAGGCAGTAGAAATTCTGGATCCTGGGTTCTCCATGGCCGATCTAGGGTGAGAGCATGGCTTCCACTCAGGAGCCCCTGAGGGTGGGGCACAGACTGGGCAGAGAGAGGAACAGCTGGAAGGAGGGACTCAGGACCCTCACATGCAGGAATCTTGAGGCAAAGAGATGGAGACGAAGCCTGGAGGAAAGGGAGAAGGTGTGTGTGGCGGGGTAGGGGTACAGAAGCGTAGTACCGGCCAAGGTCTGGCAGCTGCTGGGAGGACAGGCCTGCTCCTGGTGGGTTCCTCTAAGGCAGCCTCACCTCCTTGGCTCCAGCAGGCCCTGCAGTTTGTGTTTCAACAACCACACAGCTCACCTGGGCGCACCCTTCCCTGCACAGTTCTCATGCCCCTCCTCCCCACCTTCTTTTTCCAGCACTTTTTAGAGATACAAGGGATCCTCCCTGTGTGTGGAGCCTCAGACATCAAGGTCACAGCAGATTTAGGGGTTGAACACATGACCCCAGAGCCAGGTTACCACGGCTTACATCTGAGCCCTGTGCTCCGTCACCTGGGGGTGTGGCTAAAACTCAGCCTCTGTTCACTGATGCCAAACAGGAACATGGAGACAGCGTTTTGGGTGAAATAGAAAAGAGTAGCTCCTGTGGGTTTGTCAGGCACAGGGGTCCACAGCAGGCTAATGCCCTCCGTCTGTCCCAGCCATGAGGGTGTAGTGAGGAGAGGTGTAGTGTTCTGGGAGCAGGTGTTGTCAGCTCATGGACATTCTTCTGATTGGTTGGCGGCGGGGTGATCGGGAGTCAACATCTTCAACCTTCTGGTTCCGTCCAGTCTGGGGTCTCCATGCTTGTGGGCAGCACACAGTTGACTTCTCCCACCTGGTGGGGGTTTCAGTATCTGCAAAACAGTTCACAGGACGTGACAATATCAATCTATAGACCTTGAGATAGAATCCATAGACCCGACTTTGTTTAATGGCTAAAGTATTATTATTTCATCTTTTTTTTCCTTTCTTTCTGCATTTTCTCACTTCTGTGATTAAACTTATTCTTTGACTAAAGTTTTTCTACAGACAAAAGGCAGGCAGAAGGCATGGGTGGGGGCCTATCCTGGGAAGGATTCATAAGATTCTGCTCGGTTACCTGGGCCCTGGGCCTACTTCTTATCATGTCTGTGCCTCAGTTTCCTCAGTTGTAAATGGGCTGGAAATAGTTCCCATTTCACCACCTTGTGATGTCAACTGCTAAATTCCTAGCATATACCGAAAGTGAAAGTCGCTCAGTCATGTCTGACTCTTTGTGTCCCCATGGACTGTAGCCTGCCGGGCTCCTCTGTCCATGGGGATTCTCCAGACAAGAATACTGGAGTGGGTAGCCACTTCCTCCTCCAGTGTATCCTCCCAACCCAGGGTCTCATGCATTGCAGATATTATTTACCAGCTGAGCTACCAGGGAAGCCCTCCTAGCATATAAGGATTCACAAATGCTTCACTATTATTGTTTTAAAGGTTTATCAAAACAAGATCACAAAACTGTGGCATATTTTAAAGTTTACCTTAGCAAGTTATAATTTTAACTCAGAAAACACAATAGTATCTAACTGCTATACCGTACCATGCTAAGTCACTTCAGACATGTCTAAGTCTTTGCAGCCCTATAGACTGTAGCTCACCAGACCCCTCTGTCCATGGAATTCTCCAGGCGAGAATACTGAGTGGGTTACCAGTGCGCCTCCTCCAGGGGACCACCCTGACCCAGGGGTTGAGCCCACGTCTCCCGCAGCGCCCCCACTGTAGGCTGATGCTTTACTGGTGAGTCTCCTGGGGGCCCGTGTAAGTGTGCTGTTCTCAGGTGATTGCATGTTTGTTTTTCTTTAATTCATTCGCAGTACCTGAGATGAGGTGTGGGTCCGTCACAGGACACAGTTTAGAGTTGAACAAGAAGCATCTATATACAATGCCTTTTTAGGAAATAACGTCCACGATTCAAGTTTGAGATGCTTTGTGAATGTTTGTCTCCAGGCCAAGTGCTTTTCCTGGTCCCTCTCTGACCTCCCACTCCCACTCTCATTCATATCTTAAAATGATGACAGCACATAAGTGTGGGAGCTGGATTAGACCCCGTCTCCTAGCTCTCGGATTTTAAAATGGGATTAACAGGGTATGAGATAGGGAGGACTGATGCAAGGCTAAAACTCCTGTGTCCTATAAACAAAGGACTGAAGTCAGGCAGTCTTTGAGGAGATGAAGGACCGAAGGTCTTGGCCACAGGAGAGCTGTGGAAGGAGACAAACTGTCTTTTCAGCCACTAAGTCGTGTCCGACTGTTTGTGACCCCAGGGAGACTGCAGCATGCCAGGCTTCCCCGCCCGTCACCATCCCCCAGAGTTTGCTCACACTCAAGCTCTCGCTACCACCCGATTGTTTTAACTCATCATGTCTGTGGGTGATTTTCAACCAAATGGCACTTTAGGGCCACAAACATGACCCTAAATTACAGCAGTCCATGAATTAGGAGGAAGTGGAGGGCGTGGCAACCCACTTCAGTATTCCCGCCTTGTGAATCCCACGGACGGAGGAGGCTGGTGGGCTCCTGTCCATGGGATTGCAGCTGACGTGACTTAGCGCCTGTGCGTAGGAGACAGAGAGGGAAGGCCAAGTGAGCCCCACTCCCTGGTTTCCTCTGGAAACATCAGTGCATGAAGGGCTTTGCGGTTGCTTCTGTAGGAATGTTACTTGCAGATCTTTAAAAACAGGAGCCTTGGCTGCTCTCTGGGAAGCTGAGATGAAAGCCTACCTAGACTGGAGCAGACTGGCTGACCTTTCAAAGGCCCTTTTATCCTTGAGTGCCTGGTTTTGATGTAATTGTAATATTGAGTATTTTTCAACTTCCTATCAAGAGTCAGGGAGATATGAAAAATAAGGTCGGGTTCTGCACTCGTTGCTTCATGCATTTTTAAAAGGTTTTTAAAATGGATAAACATTGTAGTCACTCAATAAATAGTATTCCAACAAGATGAGAAATTTAAATTTGTCTATTTTGCAAATCCAAGAGTTCAAAATTCCTATGCAAGAGTCCTTGTAGGGGGAAGCACCATGTTTTTTAAAAAATGGGAGACAAATCCTTGTTGATCGGCCCGTAGTAGAAACACACCACATTTTTGTTGAATGAAGGAGATATTGAGGAACACAGTTTTTCATGTCTTAATGTTTATTATTTTGGAGAAAATAAAGTCAATGGATAATGATGACAATTAAAAAAATAGCTGACATTTATTGAAAGGACTTTTTAATCTCAGTTACCTGCTGCTGTGTAACAAACCACTACAACATGTAGTAGCTTAAAAGAATATTTTATTATTTCTTAGTATTCCAGGTGGCACTAGTGGTAAAGAACCTGCCTGCCAATGCAGGAAATGTAAGAGACACAGGTTCAATTCCCAGGTCTGGAAGATCCCCTGGAGGAGGAAATGGCAACTCGCTCCAGTGCTCTTACCTGGAGAATCCCATGAACAGCAGAGCATGTAGGGCTACACTCCATAGGGTTGCAAAGAGTCAGACATGACTGACGCGACTGAGCAGGCAGGAGTCTGTGGGTTGACTGGGCTCAGCTGGGTGGTGCTTCTGCTCTACATGGTGTCTTCTAGGGCTGGAATGTCCAAGATGGATATCTTGCTGGATGGGATGCCTGGAACAGAACAGCTAGGGTTTGAGTTGGTATTTCTCTTTCTCTCCAGGGAGTTTCTCCAACAGGATCACCTAACTTCTTTACATGGTAGCTCAGGGCTTCGAGAGCAAATGTCCCAAAATAAACTGCTATATGCAAGAATTTATTAAGACTCTGCTTCCATACCACTTGCTAGTATCCCATTGGCCAATGCAAGTTATCCAGCCAAGTCCAGAGGACTTGGAGGGAGGACATTACCCAAGGGCTTAGTATTGGAAGGCATGGTTCATTTGAGGCCCCCAGTATAAGTCAACCACACAAACCCACTTGCCACACCTGTGTTGGACATTTTACGTCAATGTATCCTTTTAAAATTTAGAGTACTGTAAAGTGTGTACTACTTAGAATCTTCATTCTAAGGGGGAAAAACCAAGACACAGAGAGGTTATTGACTTTATTACCCAAAGCCAAAACTGGTAAGAACTGACAGGATTGGAGTTGAATTTAAGCCATCTAACCCTAGAATCTGAACTCGTAACCTGAAGGCACAAGCACAAGAATTGAGACCTACTAACTTCAAAAGTAAATAATAGAAACATTTAGGTAATATTTGATTTAGAAGTTCGGGGCTTCCCTGGTGGCTCAGGGGTAAAGAATCCACCTGCCAATTCAAGAGATATGGGTTCAATCCCAGGTCTGGGAAGATCTCACACACCATGGAGCAGCTAAGCCCATGAACCACAACTTCTGGGCCTGTGTTCTAGAATCAGGGAGCCCAACTGCTGAGCCCTTGCATGACAGCTGCTGAGCCCTGCGCACACGAGAGCCCGTGCTCAGCAACAAGAGAAGCCCCTGCAGTGAGCAACCCGAGCGCCACAGCTAATGAGTAGCCCTCACTCTCCTACACTAGAGAAAGCCCACACAGCAATGAAAAACCAGCATAGCCAAAAATAAAGAAAAAAAATTTTTTAAAGACGCTTATACATTCAGTAACATTTCTGAGAATTCTGTCCTCCTTTTTCTAAGAGGTCATATACATCTCACCTCCTGAAAGAATGGTGAACCAGGAGAGGCAGGAGCACTGAGTTGTTGCGTTCCATTGACCAGGGTTAGAATTTTCTTCTCCTTACTCATAGAGACACTTGATAACTTCATTTTCTCAGCTGTAAGTTGGGAATGATAATCTGTAACTTGCAGAGTTGTGGTGAGGATGAAATGAGACATATGGTGAGCACAAAGTATGGAGAATGTTCTTGATGCATGGAAGGTGTTCATGCCTGTGTCTCAGTATGCATCCTGGACAGAGCTGAGTGTGACAGGACATACAGGGAGCAGATTTTAGGGATTCAGGATCTCCTGCATGAGCTCACTGGAGAGTAATTAGGGCAGTGAGTTTTAACCATAGCACAGGCCATTATATTCACCCACAGCTGGGAAGCATGGACAAGAATAGAGCAAGAGAAATTACAGGTCTGGAACAGACCATCCCAGAGACAAAGGAAAAACAGGCACCATGGTGCCCAGAGGACTCATGGCTGGTATCCTCACAGAACTAGTTTAACTGATCCAACTCAACTTGACCAGGTTCTATTATCTGCAAATTTAATACAGTTCTAAGAGTCTTTTAGGGCATCCCCCAAATTTAGAGAGTCATTTACTCCTGAATACAGGTCAATCATCTGGTCCTGGTCGCCTTCTAATACAGAAAATTATTTTTGATTCTAGTGAAATGGTGAAAAATGGAGAAAAAAAAAAAAAAAAACAATTCATCACGGGTAACTTTCCAAACCTTAGTTTCCATTGTCTGGTTGTGCCCTTAGCTGTCTGTTGGTTTTGAGGCAATTCACAGCTGGAAGAAACAGAACTCCACATTTCTTCCTCTGGGGTTTGAATGATGGCTTTTTCCATGGTTTTATGGTCACAGTTCTACACATGAGTTACGGCAGCTTTAAATTACAGCCACAATATTATGGGAAAAAGGATAAATCCCTCACTGCCTTCTTTCATCTCCAGAGCAGTTGGGACGTGGGGAGGAGGCCACTTACCCGAAAGGAATAAAATGATGTTGGGGGAGGTGTCTGGGTCAGAAGAGGCAGCTGGCAGCAGGCTTTGCTGAAAATGCTCTCAAACACTAACTCGTTATTACACAAATCTCTCTTCCCCAGATGCGAGAGGAAGGATGAAAGAGGATAAGTGAGGAAGATGAGAATCGGGCGAGCCCTCTTACACTCTGCTCGTTCCACTTAGCTCACTGATGGTAACTGCCCAAACACTACTCTGTGAGGACTCAAGGATACTCTCTTCCCAAAGCAAGCTTTTGGCTTTTTAAAGGTAATTTCCAACACTCCCTTAAGTATGCTTCTCACTGTCCCACAGCTGAGTGATCCCAAGTGCGGTGCCTCAGTTACGTGGTATGATTTCCGCCCCATTAGCTCGTAAACTCAGGCACATTAATGCAGCCTCCCTAAGCCCAGTTTCGTCATCTGTGAAATGGACAGGACACCTACCTCGCAGTGTTATTTGGGATAGCTAAGAGCTGTTGTTGGCACCTTCCTTTCTCTCACCTTCTTTCAGACTCTGCTAACTCTGCATCCCACGTGTCTCTGAGATGGTTTCCTTCTTCTCCATCATCTTGCTGATGCATCATCTTTCCCCTGAACCACGGCAGGGTCCCCCAACAGGTTTTCCTATCCTGGACAGTAGAGGGGTCTCCAGCATGCACACTGACCCGCCGCTACCTAAAGCCCTCAGCTCCTTCCCATTGCCTGTAGTGTAAGTTCCAGACTCCGGAGCAGGGCACCCAAGGCCCTGAGACCCGGCTCTGTGGGCGCACCCTGCTGCCCCGCCTCCCCCACCTCATTCTCCGCACACAGGTCCCCACTCAGTGAGCTGGTTGGCAAGCAGCATGGCTTTTGAGAGAGGAACGAAAGCTCTTGGTCAGGCGGCAGGACTGAGAATCCAAAAGCTGCTTGTCTCTGTACAGTCAGATGAGCCGTGGCCAAGCCTGAAGGTTTTGGTTGCAGTTAGTTGTCCAGACTTGTGTCTGGGTCACACAGCTTTGTCCTTTGAAGACCTTTAGTGGCCAGGGTTTCTTTTCCATCACGTACGTTCCCTTTTATTCTTTCCCCAGCTCAAGAATTGGTCTGCTAATTACAATTTGAAAGAAATAGCAAGCAATATTCCCTTGCCTTGATTTAAAGATTCCAAGGAACCCTAGTCCTGGGGCGACTTGGAGGTGCTTTGGCGGCGAGGGGACCCTGGTGAGTGCAGGCACGCCAGCGACCCTGCTGGGGCCAACAGCCTCAGCCCACCTGTGCTCCGGCAGTGGCGTCCACGGTTTCCATCTCAGTGTTCTCAGGCAGAAAGAAAATTATTTGAATGGGAGCTTCCTGTTCTACGTAGAAAAGAATCAGAACCTGAAGGACAACTTTGGAAACCACACAAGAACAACAGACTTCTACTCAGCAGTAAAAAGGAACAAATTACTGATAATGTATAAGCCCGTGGCTGATTCTCAAAAGCATTAGGCTGGAATGGGAGAAGCCAGACACAAAAGGTTACATACTGCTTGACTCCATTTATATGATGTTCTGGAATCACCAAAAATTCAGGGCCAGAAATCAGACCAGTGGTTGTGGGGAGTGGAGGTGGGGGCAAGGGGCAGGAGGGAATTTGGGGGATGATGGAGCCGTTCTGTGTCTGGACTGTGGTATTATTACAAGACCATGTCAAAGCTCATGTAACTGTGTGTCTAAAGAGGGTGAATTTTACTGTACGTAAATCATACCTCAATGAACCTCAAGCGTACACACATTCAGGAGGATGCCACTAAGCTGCCTGGAATCAAGCCTGTGGGAAAGTCTAGGGAATGGCCACTGGGACGTCACCTGTGTTATACATGAAGATTCTGTGGCAGACTTGTTTGTAAAAAGATTCATGCTGCTAAAAATATTTGGAAAGACTGGATAATGTCAGCTGGGGGCAGCTGAGGCTTCTTAAGAGAGCAATGCACTGTTGGTTTTTTCTCCTGTATCTTACTACAAGGCAGAAACCAGAAGGGGGAAAAGAAGGCTATATATATGTACCTTCTCTGAGAAAACCCCCAGAGTGTTTTCTCTCCCTGGATCTGAGTCTCACTAAGAGCTCTGTTCTCCTCCACATTTAGGAGCAGAGGGCTGGAAGCCATCTATCTTCGCCAGCCTGTACCGGCCAGTTGACAAGGGCCCCTTGGTGTGAGCAGGTGCAAGGCAGCGAGGCCTTTGTTCAGCTCAAACCCGCACCCGATGGGCTTTCCTGGCCCACATAGCCGTGGGAGCTTAGCAATAAAAGGATTCTGAAAAGTTTGGCATGCCTGTGAAGCTGCTGCATAAACCATCCTTGAAGCTGTGGTTTGGCTCCAAGGACCAGACGGCTCTCCTGCGCTCACCTGCGTCACACTCAGCGTGCAGGCCCTTCCGTGGGCTGGCAGCCCCCTCTGCTGCAGTCCCCACAGCTTGTTTTTGCCTTCCCTCCAACCTCCCAGTTTTGGGCCCCAGTCCTGAAGGTGTCTCTGTTTATGAAAACCATTAGGATTTGCTGAGTCACATTGGGACTAAACGAAAGCAACCCTGAATATCCACTGGAGGGACTGATGCTGAAGTCCTAATACTTTGACCCCTGAGGTGAAGAACCATTGAAAAGACCCTGATGCTGGGAAAGATTGAGGGCAGGAGGAGAAGGGGATGACAGAGAATGAGATGGTTGGATGGCATCACCAACTTGATGGATGTGAGTTTGAGCAAGCTCCAGGAGATGGTGAAGGACAGGGAAGCCTGGCGTGCTGCAGTCCATGAGGTCACAAAGAAGCAGACACGATTGAGTGACTGAACAACAAATTGGGACTCAGGGTAACCGTCGGATGATGAAATTCCTTCCTCCCCGTCTCTCTACTTCCCGTCACATGTGCAGCTGATTGGGTGTCCGATCATCCTCCTGTGTCATCCGCCCTCCCTGGGGCTCATCCCCCGTGGCTCAGGATGTGCCCTGATCTGCCTCCATCTCCACTCTCCAGACCTTCCTAACACCCTGGGGAAGTCACCAGCTGACGCAGCTCCCATCCATGGCCCTTCTTTCCCAACTCCTCCTCCCAGCGACCAGGGACTACTTTCCCTCCTTGTCCCGTCCAAATGGAGGGCTGCTAACAGCTTCCCTCTGTCGCTGGTTCCCACACACTTCACCCCTTTATTAATTCCTAGCCCTGCGTACACCTGTGTGAATAATCCTTTCATCACATTCTCTCCGGCTAAACAATTTCATGGTTTAATTTGATTTCTCTTAGGACCTTGGCCGTTTCAGCTCTCTTGCCCCAAATTCTGTGATGACTTCTCTGTGCCTTTAGGATAAAACCCAAGCTCTTTTGTGCCCTCCCTCCCTGACCCCATCTCCTGTCATTCTCTTCTAGTCTGCTAGGACCGTGCTGTGCGAACTCTTTGTCATTTGGGGCCCTATGCATCTGCTGTTCTGGAATGTTCTTTCTCCCTATGCTGGAGCAGTTGCCTCATTCTCATCATTATGGTGTTCGTCATACATTCGCTCTTCAGAAAGCCCTTTCCAGGCCACTCTGGGACACAGCCCTTCTCCCTAGGTGTCAATCAGATGGTCCTCCTTTTTTTTTCTGAAGAAAATAATTTATTCAGTTTAAGTCAGGGAATTGACATGCACGTAACAATATGACTACAAAAAAAAAAAAGGCAGAAGGAAGGAGGTGCCCGGCTGAATTAGGCTATTAAGTGGCAGTGAGCAGAATCAGCTGGTGACCCCGTCCCATGACCCTGTTTTACTTTTCTCAGCTTTTTCACTCTCTGAAATTGCATAAATTATGCCCGCACGCATGTTTGCTTTTGGTCTTTTCTCCGTGCTGCTGTCAGCCCTGCCTGGTGTTGCTATTCAGTCGCTGAGTCACGTCTGACTTTTTACCGCTCTCTCCGTCAGAATCCCAGTGAGACATCAGTGGTGGCCCACTGCAACGCGTGAAAACAGTTTCTTAAAGGAACCATTCAGAAAGACGAAGGCGATGAGGGGGAGGGCAATCTCCTCGGGCTCCTGACGGCAGGACAGGCAGGGTGCGCGCCAGAACTCTGAGAAGGTAGCGGAGTGGTGAGGGCGGAGCCCCAGGGCAACGCAGCACTCCCCTCCTTTCAGTCTCCTGCCAGTGGGGAGCTGGAGGGCAAGGGTGTTGATGCCACGCACAAGGTCTGTTTCCAGGGTCACAGAGCAGAGGGGGGAAGATGAGAGAGGGCCTCTGAAGAAGCAAAGAGGTGCAGTACAGTAACTGTAACACAGTCAGGGGCCTCGCTCTGTTCAAGACTGCGCTTGGCACCAGGGCCCGCCATATTTCACGTTCACCAGGGCCCAGCGAGTGCCACTTACTTAAGAGTTGAGCAACATGGCAACCCTGCCTGGCTGCAGGATCTCTGAGAAGGAGACACGGAATGAGTCCATGATTCTCCCACGGGTTTGGCTCCAGGTTCTGGGGACTGATGAGGGAACATTTACCCCCTCTGTCACAGGGAAAGAGTCACTGCATCATGGGCTTCCTGTATACTAAGACCAACATCTTGGCCGTGGCTCTGAAAGATGGAGAGAATTCCTGTGACTGGTAGGCTCCTACGTTCTGTGCCAAGGACATTTCTGAAGTTGAAGAACAATCTCTATTTATGTGCAGCATGGAGAATCGGGAGCTTGTTTTGCATTGTGTTGGGAGGCAGAGAGGAGTCAGGTAGCAAGCTGGCAGCATTCCTGATTTTTCATGGAGTGTAGAGCTCTCTGGGCACGGTGGGGGGAGGAACAGAATCATCCATCTACCGGATTAGCGGCTGAATGGGGATGAAGCCGAGTCATTGCACACTGCTGCCATCAGCCTTTAGCAAGGTGAAGAGCTGCTATTGTGACACGTAGGGAGCAGGTATCTCTAAGCGGGTTTTTAATCAGAAATCCCCCTCGAGTGCCTACTAGTTGGAATGTGGCAAGAATTCACAACAAAATGAAGACAGCGTTTACCTTTAACATAGCATGCGGCCAAAGGAACTGTAGGTGCACGATGGAGAACCAGTTACAAGAGACACGTTCCATCATTAAGGGTGGAGTGGGAGATGCTTGTCAAAAGGGTTTGAACACTAAGCTAATGATGGGTTGAAAATTGCTGCCAAAGTAGCTTTCCCCATTTCCGCAGCGTAGGACAGATTGAGAGAGGAGGCGACCTGGGATGGCTCTGCAAATAGAGACGCAGGGGCAGCAGCACAGACCGCCAGGGTCTGCGACGCCCTCACCCCCTCATGCCTGCATCTGTGCGCTTCCATAAACACAGCGAAGTGGCCAACAGCTGTGAGCCTCGAGCGGCTGCCTCTACCTGGTATATCCAGTTTCCCAGCGCATCTTTCTGTTTGACCCATCCTGTTGTTTGCATGAAATAATGTTGCCATTGCTTTCAGTTGTTTTGCCTTAACTTTGTTACAAAAAAACAAACAACAAAAAAAGAATCACAGATGCATGTTAATTTCAGGTAGGGATTCTGCCTCCCCCATGGGGAAGCTGCTGCAGGCTTGTTGACTGATAACACACTGATCCACTGGAAAAAAAAAAAAAAGAACAAAACAAGGGAGTTCATGTCCTCTGGGGACAATGACTTCAAACTTACAATGCTGGAACTTGTTCTTTCTTGCCCTAAGTCATAATGAGGCATCAGCTGATAATAGATTAAGAAATTTACTTGCTATTATGAAATTAGCATTTGATCTGGTGGATCCTTATTTATTCAATATTATGGAGCCCTTACATGTGCTAGACTCTGTGCTGGGCGTGGGTGGTATACCAAGATGGTTAAGACATAGCAGATACCCCTGCCGAGGAGCTCACAGTCTAGTGGGGGTGGGGGTCAGGGGGGTGCGGGATGTGGGCACCTGAGCACTGCTGCAGTGGTGAGGACACAGGGTGTTGTATATCTGATGGGAGAGGCTGCTGACCAAAACGGGCTGAGGGTGGTCAGGGTGTCTTCCAGGTCCACTGTCCACGCTGCTCTGTGCCCTGCTGCTGGCTGGTAGGGACGGCATCAAGAGGCCCCCACGCCTGCTGTGTTCATTAGATTTGGTCAATGAGGACCCAAAGCAAAAGATGAGCAGAAACGGGAAGAGTGAGTCTGGGGTGCTAGTTCTCTCCAGGATTCCTCCTCTCAGGATCAGTGCAGGCTGAGTCTGTATCTACTCCTGACAGGTAGCCCTTGCCACACACTCTTCCCTTGGGGTTCTAGAAACCTTTCCTTCTCTGGCCCTTTCTAGGCTCTGGGATGGTGACATACTACTAGTCACGGGGTACTGTTCCATCGCCTTTTGGTTTCCTTACACCCTGATCACACCTTTATAACTAGTCCCTTTACTCAGTTCAGTTCAGTTCAGTCGCTCAGTCGTGTCCGACTCTTTGTGACCCCATGAACCGCAGCACGCCAGGTCTCCCTGTCCATCACCAACTCCTGGAGTTTAATCAAACTCATGTCCATCGAGTCGGTGATGCCATCCAGCCATCTCATCCTCTGTCGTCCCCTTCTCCTCCTGCCCCCAATCCCTCCCAGCATCAGGGTCTTTTCCAATGAGTCAGCTCTTCACATCAGGTGGCCAAAGTACTGGAGTTTCAGCTTCAGCATCAGTCCTTCCAGTGAACACCCAGGACTGATCTTCTTTATCATGGACTGGTTGGATCTCCTTGCAGTCCAAGGGACTCTCAAGAGTCTTCTCCAACACCACAGTTCAAAAGCATCAATTTTTGGCGCTCAGCTTTCTTCACAGTCCAGCTCTCACATGCATACATGACCACTGGAAAAACCATAGCCTTGACTAGATGTACCTTTGTTGACAAAGTAATGTCTCTGCTTTTTAATATGCTGTCTAGGTTGGTCATAACTTTCCTTCCAAGGAGTAAGCGTCTTAATTTCATGGCTGCAATCACCATCTGCAATGATTTTGGAGCCCAAAAAAATAAAGTCTGACACTGTTTCCACTGTTTCCCCATCTATTTCCCATGAAGTGATGGGACCGGATGCCATGATCTTAGTTTTCTGAATGTTGAGCTTTAAGCCAACTTTTTCACTCTCCTCTTTCACTTTCATCAAGAGGCTCTTTAGTTCTTCTTCGCTTTCTGCCATAAGGGTCGTGTCATCTGCATATCTGAGGTTATTGATATTTCTTTCGGCAATCTTGATTCCAGCTTGTGCTTCCTCCAGCCCAGCGTTTCTCATGATGTACTCTGCATATAAGTTAAATAAGCAGGGTGACAATATACAGCCTTGACGAACTCCTTTTCCTACTTGGAACCAGTCTGTTGTTCCATGTCCAGTTCTAACTGTTGCTTCCTGACCTGCATATAGGTTTCTCAAGAGGCGGGTCAGGTGGTCTGGTATGCCCGTCTCTTTCAGAATTTTCCACTGTGTATTGTGACCCACACAGTCAAAGGTTTTGGCATAGTCAATAATGCAGAAATAGATGTTTTTCTGGAACTCTCTTGCTGTTTCGATGATCCAGCGGATGTTGGCAATTTGATCTCTGGTTCCTCTGCCTTTTCCAAAACCAGCTTGAACATCTAGAAGTTCACAGTTCGTGTAACATCTAGAAGTTCACAGTTTGCGTATTGCTGAAGCCTGGCTTGGAGAATTTTGAGCATTACTTTACTAGCGTGTGAGATGAGTGCAATTGTGCGGTAGTTTGAGCATTCTTTGGGGTTGGAATGAAAACTGACCTTCTCCAGTCCTGTGGCCACTGCTGTTTTCCAAATTTGCTGGCATATTGCGTGTAGCACTTTCACAGCATCATCTTTTAGGATTTGAAATAGCTCAACTGGAATTCGATCACCTCCACTAGCTTTGTTCATAGTGATGCTTTCTAAGGCCCACTTGACTTCACATTCCAGGATGTCTGGCTCTAGGTGAGTGATCACACCATCGTGACTATCTGGATCGTGAAGATCTTTTTTGTACAGTTCTTCTATGTATTCTTGCCACCTTTTCATAATATCTTCTGCTTCTGTTAGGTCCATACCATTTCTGTCCTTTATCAAGCCCATCTTTGCATGAAATGTTCCCTTGGTATCTCTAATTTTCTTGAAGACATCTCTAGTCTTTCCCATTCTGTTGTTTTCCTCTATTTCTTTGCATTGATCACTGAGGAAGGCTTTTTTTTTTCCTTGCTATTCTTTGGAACTCTGCATTCAAATGGGAATATCTTCCCTTTTCTCCTTTGCTTTTCGCTTCTCTTCTTTTCACAGCTATTTGTAAGGCCTCCTCAGACAGCCATTTTGCTTTTTTGCATTTCTTTTCCATGGGGATGGTCTTGATCCGTGTCTCCTCTACAGTGTCACGAACCTCTGTCCATAGCTCATCAGGCACTCTGTCAGATCTAGTCCCTTAAATCTATTTCTCACTTCCACTGTATAGTCATAAGGGATTTGATTTAGGTCATACCTAAATGGTGTAGTGGTTTTCCCTACTTTCTTCGGTTTAAGTCTGAATTTGGCAATAAGAAGTTTATGATCTGAGCCAGAGTCAGTTCCCGGTCTTGTTTTTGCTGACTGTATAGGGCTTCTCCATCTTTGGCTGCAAAGAATATAATCAGTCTGATTTTGGTGTTGACCATCTGGTGATGTCCATATGTAGAGTCTTCTCTTGTGTTGTTGAAAGAGGGTGTTTGCTATGGCCAGTGAGTTCTCTTGGCAAAACTGTATTAGCCTAAATTCTCCATAATTGCTCAGTGATAACATGCTGTCTCCTTCCTACTGGATGCTGACAGTTATGGCAGGTTTGGAGGGAGAGGTGATGTGTGAGTTGAGTGGCGATGGGAAGTAGAACAATTGGGATGAAGAGGGGAGAAAGGTCCAGTCAGAAGCAACAAGCAACCAGTGCAAAGACATGGACCAAAGTGAAATCAAAGTGTTCCAGAAGCCAGGGAATGATGACTGCATTCTCTTTTTCCTTCACCCCAGCATCTACTTGGACACCACGCCCAAGTTCCTCATCTCTCCAACCTGCCCACTTGTCTCCATCTCCACCACTTTCCTGATTTTTTGTCTCCATTACTATGTCAGCTTTGCAATCATTCTCACATCCCTGCCAACAACTCTCCCCATAGCCTTTAGGTTAAATGCAAATTCCTGGGCAGGGACCCCAGCCCTCCTGCAAGGATCTGGGCCCTACCTGTTTGTCACCTGCAGTTGCAAAATAGGGTTTTAAGTCTTTTTTTTTTAGGTGGAGGGAAGAAGGTCCCAGGAAGGCAAAAATGCCTAATGGCCGGGAAAATCATCTGTCCCTATTTATCTCATCATCCTACTCTTATTATTCTAGGTGGAAAATGTGTTTCAAAACTCGCTTAAGCAGCTATTATAAGACAGATACAGTGCTATGCAGATTGAAATCTAAAGAAGAGGGAGAGAGGCTCTTTGAACTAAGGGGGGAAATGGAGAAGCATGGAAGAAAAAGAGTAAAGAGATGGAATAATCAGAAGTACTGTTTCCTCAAAAAGGTGCTGAGTGGGTGAGTGGGAAGTTCCTAGCACGTGACCCCAGCGTGCTGAGCTCTGCGTGTCTGCAGGAAAGGGACACAGCATTGTGGCACCAGATCCAATTTCCAAGGCAGGAGCCTGAAGCTAAAAAAAAAAAAAAAATTAAATATTCCGATGATAAGACATAAAGCCGTAAAGGTATGACTTTCCCTCTTGAAGCTTTTGTATCGTGTCAGAGTTAATCTTGATTTTGCTGAGACTCCTAATATATAAGCTCAAAAGAGAAGCAGTAACAACATGTAAAATGTAAAGTCATCAGTGAGTATCCAGATAAAATTTCAACCGCTTGGGCAAACAGGAAAATAGAAAAGAAATGATCAGAACACTTCTATAAGTGTTCTGTCAACTCCAGGATGGAGTGCTAGCTATAGCTTATCTCTAGGGGATGGAATTATAAGTTATTTATCTTTGTTTTGCTTGCCTGTCTATTTCCTTCTGTTCTCACAATGAACACCTGCAAATTTTGTCTCTAAAAATCAATACAATTTTTCAAACCCAGCTATACAAATTATAATGTCACACATTGAGGAATTCTTTTAAGAGAATAGAAATACATGATGAGGTTGTTTACGTAGACTGAAAAACTGAAATAAGCTAACTATTCATCAATACAGGATTGATTAAATATTATATTTTAGTCTATCCTCAAATGATCACTAAAAATTATTACTGAGATCTATATTTATTGATGTGGCAGATATTCACCATACATTGTTTAAAATAATGTATAAAAGGAGTAAGTGTGACATAATTTCCTTTTTCAAAAAAATTCAAAATGCCCTTTTAAAGGCGAGTAGGAATATACATTAAAATATCAGTAGTAGTTGGAGTATTAAAATGCAAATAATTATTTCCTCTCCATATCTTCTTTATGAGTGTATAATTGCCTTACAATGCTGCATTAGTTTCTGCTGCACGACAACACGAATCAGCCGTCTGTACACACATACCCCTTCCCTCTGACCCCCTGTCCCCTCCAGCATCCCGCCACTCCGGGTCACCCCAGAGCGCTGAGCTGACGCGCTCTGTCCACAGGGCTTCCCGCTGGCTGCCCTGTGGTGGTATACACAGGTCACTGTCACTCTCTGACGGCGTCTCACCTGCTCCGTCCCCACCACACCCCGTCCACAAGGCCATCCTCTGCCTTTACGTCTCTGCTCCTACCCTGCAGAGAGGTTCATCAGTACCATTTTTCTAGATTCCACATATATGTGTTAATATGTACTTATTTTTCTCTTTCTGACTTACTTCACCCTGGATGACAGACTCTGGGCTTTTAAACTTAATTATTTTATTCTTTGCTCTTTTCTAACTAGAAAAAAAATCTATTTCTACTTTTAAAATTAGAGTACAAGAAGATAATCAGATGTGCATCAGACAAAAAGTTTTAAGAAACATTCTCCCGAAACAATACTTCTCTCATTGAAATCCAGTGTGATTTTTGAAAGGAGAACCCCGCCTTGCAAAAAAAAAAAAAAAGCTACTGCCACGGATTTGACACCTCCAAGGTTTAGCAAACCATTTCTCCATTGAACCTGCTTCCCCTCCCTGCTTCATTGATTGTAACCATTCTTTTTTTTTTTTTTTTAGCTTATTTATTTATTTACTTGGGTGCACCAGGTCTTAGTTGTGGCATGTGGGATCTAGTTCCCTGACCAGGGATCAAACCTGGGCCCCCTGTACTGGGACCGCAGAGTCTTAGCCACTGGATCGCTAGGGAAGTATTGTAACTATTCTTGAGCTCAGAAATTTAGTTGCTTGCTTCCCAAACCAGTGGGATGCAATGGCTACAACAGACTCATGGCAAAGATGAGGGTGTGTTAGCTAGTCCGTCAGTCGCGTTTGACCCCTTGTGACCCTCACGGACTGTCGTCTATGGATTCTCTGCCGTCGGAGGCACCAGCGGAGCCACCAGCGGAGAAGGGCAGGTTTAGGGGCTAAAGGGGAAGCTTGGGCTTCCCAGGCGGCTCAGTGGGAAGGAATCTGCCTGCCACTGCGGGAAGCCCAGGAGACACGGGTCTGGTCCCTGAGTCAGGAAGGTCCCCTGGAGAGGGAAACTCACTGCAGTATAGTTGTCTTGGAAATCTTGTGGACAGAGAAGCCTGGCAGGCTGGAGTCAATGGGGTGGCAAGAGTCAGACGTAATTCAGCGACTGAACAGCACAAACAGAGGGGAAGGCGTGTTGGGCAGGAGGAAGGGCGTGGACCAAGGCTGAGTGAGATAGGCACATGATCTTTGGAAAATAGTGTTACAAAGTTAGTGAATGCGTGGAGAGTTGGTGAGGGGAATGGTGGGAAGTAAGATAAAGTGGTCAGATAGGAGGGTCTTGTATATCAGACTGTGGGGGTCTTCAGATTATCCAGGTGATGACACCTTTAAGTTTCTGAGCAGCAAAAAGATGAGAGGTAATTGGAATTTTAGAAAGACTCATCTGAGGGCTGAAAGCAAAATGATGGATTTTGCCGCTGTTCACATTCTGGGATGAAAAGCCTCTGGATTAAGACAGAAAGTAACGAGAGAGGAAAGAGTGACAAATGAGAGACTTTCTATATTGGTCAGCATTCTCCAGAACATAACCAGTAGAGGGTAGGGGGGTGGATAGATGGGTGGATGGATAGATAGGTAGGTGATAGATTTATTGTAAAGCATTGACTCATATGGAGGCTGAGAAGTCCCAAGATTGGCAAGCTGGAGACCCAGGAGAGCAGATGGAGTGAGTCCCAGTCTGAAGGCCATAGAAATCAGGACGCAGGCAGAGCCGATGTCTCAGCTCAGGGTCAAAGGCAGGAACAGAGCAGTGTCCCAGCTCAGAGACAGTTGGGCAGGAGGAATTTCCACTCACTCCCATGAGGGCTGGTTTTTTAGTTCTGTTCAGACCTTTCACTGAAGGGATGCAGCCCCTCACAGCTGGGCAGGGTGATCTGTTTTATCAGTCTACCCATTCAACTGTTTAATCTCATCCAAAACACCCTCACAGACACCTTAGAGTAATGTCTGGGCATCCTGTGGCCCAGACAAGTTGACACATAAAAGTTGACCATCACACTTTCCAAAGGAAAAGCAATGTAGTGTTTGCGTTTAGGGGGTCCGTCTACAAGGACTCTGCTGCAGGCTTCTTTCACCTCGAGGAGACACACGCCCTGGCCTCTCAAACAGAAGCCAGACCCTCTTCCATCCCACAAGGGCAATGGCTGTGAAGTCGTCCCCTGAGCCACTGGTCAGGTCTCACAGTGGTGATTGTTGTGTGTGCCTTCTGTACAATTTAAAGATAAGGAAGACTGAGGCCAGAAACATTTAAATTACTTGCTAAAAGTCTCCCAGCTATTAAGTGGCAAAGCCTGGACTAGGGTGGGAAATAACCTCTTGAGCACCGACAGTGGATGAGGCAATAGGCCTCATTATATTTTATTTTGGTAATTCTCACAGTAACCCTGTATGCTATTATTACCCCCATTTTACAAATGAAGAACCTGAGGCTTATAAAAGATTAGAAATCTCACCCAAAGTACGCAGTGAGACTCGGGTTTGGAACTCACATCTATTTGATTTTAAAGCCCTATGCTGTGATTTCCTGGTATATGACAGGTCACATGAGAACAGAGGGGAAAAGTTAAAGGTGACCAAGGGCAAAGAGCCAGTGTAGCCCAAATGATGGAAGTGAATGAGCCAAGAAATTCTGACTCACTGTGCGGTGTCTATATTTCACTACTCAGGCCTATGGTTTGGCCCAGATCTGTCTCTCTTAGCAAGTTTCCTCTTCCAGCCCCCCAACAGGCCTGTGTTCAAATCCTTGGTGCTTCTCAGAACCACAGAAGGGCTGGAACTTTTTGATCACACCAAAGAGGAACATTTGCATCAGCAAACTGAAAGCAGAAATCCCAACTGTCAGAGATGCTTACACTTTGTACGCTGCTTATTCCTTAAAAACTAAGCAGACCTAGCTCACTGGCTGTCTGATTAATTAGCAGAATGTTCTTTAGGCAGACAGAACTCAGAAGGCTCCAACAAAATAAGGAGATCAACTCGTTGGAACAGCGGGGTTTTTTCCTTCTCTTTCACAGGACAAAAGGTCTGGGTGGAATCCTTCGTGGCTGACTTTCACCAGGGTCTTAAATATAATTTCTTCAAGGTGTTCAGCTGAGTGGATGAAGAAAAAGAAAAAAACTAGAAGCTCCCTTGGGAGTTCTCCTCATCTTTTCTGCTGATTTCTGTCCTGTGTTGCAGGGAAGGTACGAGAAACTAAAAATCAATAGGATTTGTTGGCAACATATTGTTGAGCTTTACATTGAAATTAGACATCTGTTCCATCCCTCACCTACATTTACCTAGTTTCCCGGAGGTTCCATTTATAATGCTAGGCTGTAGCTACCCCAAAATAAGAAAATTAAAAAGAAACACACAGCTAGCACATATATGACATAAAAATGAATCTGACCAACCATCATGAAAGGTATTCTGTCCCTTTTCTATACACTATACACCCAGGCCATGTGTACATTACCCACACTGGTCTACACTTTTCCCAAAAACTCTTAACTGAAGGCTCTCTGTGACCCCCACAAAGCAATATTTTCTTTTCCTGAATCATACTCTTGAATTGGCACTTACATCATCCAGGCACAGAGAGAAGGCTTCTCTGAGACCAGAGGACAGAGAATTGTGGGCCTAAGAGGGGGCTGTAAGTGCACCTTGCTCTCTCCATTCGATTTGCCTCGTCCCTGAGGCCAGGGGACCAGGCCCTGAGCCTCGTAAAGCCCCCCCAGAGAGTCCGGTTTATGGGAGGCCTCCAGTGGACAGGTTAGAAGTCAGAGCCCTAGAGAGAGAGCAGGTCGGGGAGATCGCTAGGATGAGAACAGAGAAAAGCCAAACGCGGAGGGACATTTAAAAGCTGAGCACAGGCTGCTTCTGCAGCACCCATGATAATGCTGACGCAGATCTGATTTTGTCCCAGAGTTCCAGTAAGGCGGGAACAAAGCCCAGAGCAGTGTCAGGTGGCTGAGCAGGGACACAGGGCTGCAGCCCGCTGGCAGCTAATCAACCGGCCGGAGTGAGACCAGAGAGGGTTCAGAGACGGCAGAGAGTGGCTCCTGCCAAGCCCTGCCAGGGACTGACATGCCTGGGAAACAGTGAGTGAAGTCTCAGCAATTAGCCCTCGGCCCCTGGGCCCTGGGTGGCACTGATCTATGACCCCGCCTCTCTGTCCTGGCAGGCTTTGAGAGGGCAGAAGAGACATTTGCCTTCTCACGGTGATTTCCATAGTTAAGATGGTTGTCTCAGCTGCTGTTTTTGGAAACAGTCTGTCACAACTTAGCTATGAGCGCTCCTTTATGACGGTGTTCTTTTGTGGTTGATACCCTACCTTGTAAAAGACACTTTTCTGTTCTTGGCTTCAAGAAGTAACCTGTCTAGCTATTAATATTACTCCATGTTCGTGGTCATGATTACAAAGTAGAGTATACATATTTAATGCATAGGTAAGCAAGAAGCCAGGGTCACTAATCTTCATTTTGAAGAGTACAATGCTTGCAAAAACTATGCAGCAGTTTACAGAATGTTCAGTGCTAAGGCAGCTGCACTATTTCGGCCCAGGGTGCCAGTGAGTTTGGGGATGGAGGAGAAGGCTGGAAACTGCATCTGCTTGGCTCTTTTCAGTGTTGAGCAGACCTCAGCTCTCCACATCAAAGAGAGTGGGAACTTTAGTCCTAACTAGGATCCCCACCCCCCACCCCCAGCCCTCCTGCTTAGCTTAAGCCTTCATTTCATCCTGATTTGCAATCTTTTCCCACCCCTCCCAGGCAAAATCTTGTTGGGTTTTAGCATTTTAGTCTCAAATCAACTTCCTTGATTTTCAATATGTTCATTTCAATTTAAGTAGCAGCACGAGTTAGCCTTTACTCCTCTCTTCTGAACCCACCATCTCTTCTCCATCCCCTGCAGTCACAGCCCAACACCCAGTCCCCCTAAGCGCTCTCTATTGTCAGAGCCTCCCACCTTCCTCCCATTCATCCTGATGCCTTAAGGGACTCTTAATGTATATGTGAGCCAGTCACTCCCCTTCTGGAACAGTTCTCTGCAGTAGCCAGTCTGACTCCCTTAGCGTGACATCTCCAGGCTTTTATGATGTGACCCCTGCTTCCCGTTCCTGGAAAAATGAAAATAGCTCTTTCCATTCATTGATGCGGAGGTGAGCAATTGTAATGAAGGCCTTTTGTAAAGGGGCCCCCAGGATTAGGAGGTACTGAACACTCTTCAGCATTTTGCAGCTGCCCCCAGATGACTTCCTTTTCCACAGAGCCATTTCTGCCTCAGAAATAATGACCATCATTTGATTCTGTCCCAGAATGAACTGTCCTAGGCTCTTGCCCAGGTCAGTCCTACAAGGGGGTGGGGCTTCACATCAGGGCAGGTCACAGAGACGTTCTTTTCCCAGGTAAATACCTTTACCTGGGCAGCATGAGCCATTTACCATGGGGGGAAATACAGGCAATGGAAGAGCATTAGTGGTGCTGGGGAGCTCCCCTTTCCTGGTGACTTGCTACCACTGGAGGAGACTGCCTATCTGTGCTGCCTTCCTCTGCAGGTGGCTTTTCCCTGGGATGAGTGAGTGCTTTTTTTTGAACCCCAACCAAAGTGTGCTTTGGAAGAACAGCCTCGGGGTGTGGTCCCGGCCTCCCCCTCCCCCAGGACTTGGAGGCTAGGCTGCAGGTTGGCTCCTCATCCCAGGAGCACGTTTCTTCTGGAAAGATCGCACTGGGGACCTTCTCTCGGGAACACTGCTGCACCTCCCTCTGGCACCGCCCACACACAGCCAGCTTGTGGTATTTGGGGGCTGTCTTACTTTCTCAGAAGTTAGGGAACAATCTGGAAGGGCCAGTTTTGTGAGTTTTCTGCACAGATGAGTTCAACACAATGTTCAGCAGAGTGCAAGAAATTCTGACCCAGCTCCCAGCCTTTTGGGAAAGCTCAAAGACAAATCAAGCTCACGGCGATGGCACTGCCGCCATTCACCTTCTGGACGGCGTTTCTGGCCTCGCGCAGTTTGTGTTCTGCTTTTAGGATGAGCGGCTGCTTCCAAAGAGAAGTCCTCACCCCTGGAGACTGCTGTCAAGTCATATTCAAAACCCTGGTGGCTCAGATGGTTAAGAATCTGCCTGCAATGCACGAGTCCTGGGTCTGATCCCTGGGTCAGGAAGATCCCTTGGAGGAGGGCATGGCAACCGTCTCCAGTACTCTTGCCTCGAGAATCCCATGGACAGAGGAGCCTGGTGGGCTGCAGCCCATGGGGCCACAAAGAGTTGGACACCACGGAGCAACTAACACTTTCCCTTTTTCACCATCCTTAGAGAAACCATTAGGATTTCTTTTCTAAAAGACCTGATTCCTGAAATGAGAGGCCTTTGTAGCTGATCAGAACTCCTCCTGTCAGGTTGTTCCTTCTGCCCCTCCCTAAGGCATGAATTCCCAGGTGGTGCTACTGGTAAAGAACCCACCTGCCAATGCAGGAGGCGTGAGAGACGCAGGTTCAATCCCTGGGTTGGTAAGATTGGAGGAGGAAATGGCAACCCATTCCAGTATTCCTGGAGAATCCCATGGACAGAGCAGCCTGGAGGGCTACAGTCCCTAGGGCTGCAAAGAGTTGGACACAACTGAAGCGACTTAACACACATGCATGCAATGCATGAATTAAAACTGTTGAAAAATAAAAACAGAAAACCCCATTCAAATTATCTAAAGTAATAATATAAATTATTTGTTCAGTAGTAATGGTGTTTCAGGTCAGGTTTGATCCAACAGGCATGATCCAACCATGCCACTAAAGTCAACTTCTGCCCTGTCACAGCATGGGCTGCACATGACATGAGCTGCAGCCCAGCTGGTCCTATACCCTTCATTCCAAGGCCACAGCAACTGTAGGACTCACATTCACACTCCACTGCCCAGGAATAAAATATCTTACAAATAGGAAAGACAGTGTTTCTTTCTGAGAAGCCCTGGCAAGCATCTTACTTTGTACTGTCTCAGATTGAGCTCTGTGCCCCAGAAATAATGCCACCCAAACCATAGGTAGACCCAGTTCTTTCCCCAGAGTGAGACCGTCTCCTTGCTAAATATGACAAACATAGTCATAAGTGTTATTCTGACCAAAGTTCTAAACTCTTATCCTTTGCTTTGCTATGACCTTCTAGGTGGAGTCCCTCCTGGGAGACACTCCAGGCTTCTAAATACCTCTTCTGAACACAATGTGGGTCACTGATCCCAGGCTAGTTCTGCAGTTGCCTGCCCCATTGGACTGAAGCTTAATTTTGAGGTGCCCATCTGCCTAGCTCCCTCCTATTACTTCTAAAGAGCTTTCCCCTGTAACCTAACTTCAGATCCATCCATCTGCAGTATGGTGAGAGGGGGTGGTAAGGTGAGTGATGGGCCCACATCCTCAGTTACTCTAATAGCTTAACATAAACATACACCATCCCAGTCTGTTCCAGACCATCCCCTTTTGGGTCCCTTCCAGTTAGCTGCCTCGCTTCCAACTCCAGCCCCTTGATGAAAAGAAACACTGGTGACAAGCATGACATTTGCTCTTCTACCGAGGGCTTCTCCAGCAAGTCAGCTGTTTTCATTTCTCAGCCACAGTTTTTCCCGTAGTCATGTATGGATGTAAGAGTTGGACGATAAAGAAAGCTGAGTGCTGAGGAATTGATGCTTTTGCACTGTGGTGTAGGAGAAGACTCTTGAGAGTCCCTTGGACTACAAGGAGATCCAACCAGTCCATCCTAAAGGAAATCAGTCCTGAATATTCATTGGAAGGACTGATGTTGAAGCTGAAACTCCAATACTTTGGCCACCTGATGCGAAGAGCTGACTCATTGGAAAAGACCCTGATGCTGGGAAAGACTGAGGGCAGGAGGAGAAGGGATGAGAGGATGAGATGGTTGGATGGCATCACTGACTCAGTAGACATGAGTTTGAGTAAACTTGGAGAGTTGGTGATGGACAGGGAGGCCTGGCGTCCTGCAGTCCACGGGTCGCAAAGAGTCGGACACGACTGAGCGACTGAACTGACTGAACTGAGGCAGCCCGTGCAGATATGAGCTCTAACCAGGAGAGGATGAGAATAAGCCCCTGAAAGCAGGGCAGAGACCTGTTTTCCTGTTCACATTTCTCAGAGGCTCATGGGAGCTCCCTTCCTTCTTTGCAGGCGTCTGGATTTGTGAACCTCTGCGTGTCCCCTTGGGGCCCACTGCCCATCCCATGTGGTGCAACCTCACCCAGACTTCACGCCAAGCCACACCAGAGCTCAGCCTGACAAGCCCTCAGCCGAGCCTTCCTCTGATCCTCGGGAAACAGCTCACCTGAACCTTGAGAACAACTCCGGTGTTTGTGCTGCTTCCGTGAGTCGCGTGACTGATCCGCCACCCAAGGTGCAGGTGCGCCGTGTATCTGCCTGCAAATCCGCCCGTCCTCCCCGGCTCTGTCCCCGGAAGGTCCTGTCAGCACAGATGAGTCCTTTCCTATTGGAGCCCCACGTCCACTCCTTGACTTTGAAGCACAGGCAGCCTCCCCAGGCCTAGTGGTACCCCAGGATTCTGGTGGGTGAAATTCCCTAAATCAGCCTCCTGAAACCGCTCCTTTTAGACAAACCTCCATCCTCATTCAGAACATCCTGCTTTCCTCCCAGCTGTCTTCATCTGTTCTTCCTCCTAAAAGCCACATTTCATCAAAATTTCACACACTACTCTCTTCTCCCATGTTCTCATCCTAAAACTGCTAAAGAAAAATATTTCACCCTTCCGTTTTAATGTTTAATGTACAAGTAGCATTCTTTCCTCCTATCATTAACATATTTAAAAATCCAGTTTTATGCTTTTCACTGCATCTCATTGCTCTGGGGTGCCCAGCACCATGGAGTATAAGGCTGGCTTGTGATCTGCTCCACAGTTCTGCTCCGCACAAAAGATGTTCGAGATTTCAGAAGAGCATAAAAATTAATTTTTCTTCCTTTGCATTGAGTCCTTGGATATGTTTTGTACACACCTGTGTTAGTATAGGGCCTCCCTTGTGGCTCAGCTGGTAAAGAATCCACCTGCAATGCAGGAGACCTGGGTTTGATCCTTGGGTTGGGAAGATTCCCCTGGAGAAGGAAACGGCTCCCCACTCCAGTATTCTGGCCTGGAGAATTCCATGGACTATATAGGGCCTCCCTTGTGGCTCAGCTGATAAAGAATCCACCAGCAATGTGAGAGACCTGTGTTTGATCCCTGGGTTGGGAAGATCCTCTGGAGAAGGGAGTTAGCATAGGTGAGCAGCAGTGCAGGGATTTTCTGAAAGGAATATTTGGATAAAAACAAATATAGTGAGAAAAGGAGAGTAATTCTCTGGTTGTCCAGTGGTTAGGACTCTGTGCTTTCATAGCTAAAAGTGTGAGTTCAGTCCCTGGTCTGGGAGCTAAGATCCCACAAACTGCATGGTGAGGCCAAAAATAAATAAATACATAAGTGAATAAAATATGGGAAGAGAGACAAAATATTGCAAGCAGCCTCTTGGTTGTTTTTTTTTTTTAAGGAGATAAGGGAATCCTTGTACACTGTTGATAAGAATGTAAATTGATGCAGCTATTGTGTAAAACAGTGTGGAAGTTTCTCAAAGAAACGAAAATAGAACTACAACTTGACTGGGAAAAAAACCCCAAACCATTAGTTCAAGTGATACATGCACCCCAGTGTTCATAGCAGCACCATTTGCAATTGCCAAGACATAGAAACAATCTACATGTCCATCAACAGATGAATGATAAAAAAAAGATGTACCTACACTGGGATACTACTCAAATATAACAGAGAACGAAATTTTGCCATTTGCAGCAACGTGGATAGACTTGGAGGACATTATGCAATGTGAGATAAGTCAGAGAAAGATAAAGACTGTATGATAGCACTTGTATGTGGCATCTAAAAAATACAACCAGCTAGTGAATACAGTACAAAAGAAGTGGACTCACAGATACAGAGAACAAGCTAGCGGGAACCATTGGTGGTGGTAGGGGGAATGTAAGGGTGAGAGAGTGGGAGGTGTAAACTCCTGGGTATAAGATAGATTCAAGGATGGATAGTGCAACATGGGGAACATAGCCAGCATTTTGAAAACACTATCAGTGGAAAGTTACCTTTAAAACTCTATAAGAATAAACAATTAAAAAAAAGAACAAAACTACCCTCTTTGAAGCTCCAGTCCTGGAAGTGGCTCTAGCAATAGAACAGTAGGCTAGGGCAGAGACACTTAGCTCAGTGTACTTCAGGAGACAAACTGGCAGAAGGGGATGATGGTACCACTGTGAAGGGAGAGGAGAAAGAGTGGGCATGAGGCAGAGAGCCTGTGGGGGATGCCCCTGTCCACTGAGGGTGCTTGTGAATGTGCCTGATGCCCACGACCACGGCCAGGATCAGAGGCAGCTGACAGCCGGTGCTGCCAGTCAACGGCCCTGATCTTCGAATGAACAACTGACCCTCCTCCAAGTCCCATCTCCCTTCTCCAAGGATGGCCAGGGTATAAATCAAGGCAGGAAAGCTCTACTGGCCTTGAAAAGATTCCCCTAAAGTCTGCCAACCCAAAATGACACCAGATTATCCCTCAACCTGTCTGTCAGTCACCATTTACACAGCTCTCCATAGTCACAGCTTGGGGAGCTGAGGGCAGGCCGTGGTTAGCAGGTAGAACACAGAACAAGACTAAGGTTATAGCTCCTGTTTTCAGTTCTTCTTGAGATTCTGATTCATAGCCTGATTGAATCGGTCTCAAGTCCATTTCCCACAAGTCGAGGCCGCCTGCACGATTGCCGGGCTGAACCCAAACTTGGCATCAGCCCCTCCTGGTCCATCAGCCCTGAGTCAGCAGCGCTCTCCCCACGGCAGTGACTTCTCCTTTCCTCTCACGAGTCCTGGCAGACACAACAAACACACCAGAACCTAAACAAACGAGAAAGGCAAAGCTCACTTGAGCTTTCAAAGATCAAGCAGTTAAAAACATCTCTGTACGTTCAGCTGACTGACTCATTGTTAATGTGGAGTTAAAGCCTGTTCTCAGCTTTCACAATCTGCTAAGTGTTCTGTAATCGTATTTAGTGATATGGTTCTGATATTGAACACTTGGGAACAGATATGATAAATAAAGCATGTTACAAGTATGCTTACTCCAGGTTTGATTACTTTTTGGTCAGACAAGCGTGGATTTGAATGCTACTTTGCCACTTGTTTGAGCCCCTTAAATTCTCAGCTTTTGCATCAGTAAAGCAGGATAGTTAAACCATTACTACCTAGGGTTGCTGCAAAGATTGAATGAAATAAGATTTGAAAAAGGCCTGCCAGAACATTTGAAAACATACCACATCATTCGTAAATGTCCAACCACTAAGTCGTGTTCAATTCTTTATGACCCCACGGACTGCAGCACGCCAGGCTTTCCTGCCCATCACTATCTCCTGGAGTTGGCTCAAATTCATGTCCATTGAGTTGGTGATGCCATCTAACCTTAGTAAAGAATAGCTATTATTAATGCTACAGGAATAAAAGTTGCAGTGTAATGTAATCAAAAGATTCACATAAACTAACTTTTTAAAAAAATTCACCTCTATTTATTTATCTTTGGCTGTGCTGGGTCTTCACTGCTGAGCTCCGGTTTCTCTAGTCGTGGCGATTGGGGGCTACCCTTTCTCATTGTGGGGGCTTCTCTCATTGTGGGGGCTTCTCTCACTGTGGACCATGGCTCTCGGAGCTCAAGCTCAGCAGTTCTAGCGCATGGACTTAGTCGCCTCATGGCATATGGAATCTTCCCAGACCAGGGAGTGAACCCATGTCCCCTGCATTGACAAGTGGATTCTTATTCACTGAACCCACCAGGGAAGTCCCAGAGTGACTCTGAAAAAGTTTTCTCTTCCTTCGTGGCAGAAACACTGTGTTCCCTGGGCACCAACACTACACCAGACACCGTTCTAGAAGCAGGAAGTGCAGCGAGGAATAAGGCAGGTAAAGTCCCATCTCCTGGGGTTACCCGAGAGTGGCAGGAGGGCATTCTCCTGAAAGACAGAACAAGAAATAGTGGATAAAGAAGATAATTCCAGATATTAAACAGGGTTACAAAAAACAGACAGTGACTGGTGGGTTACCAGGGGAAAATTAGGGAATTGTAATTGAGGTGACACCTAGCAGAAAGAGAAGCCACAGGAATGTGTGGGGAAAAAGACAGAGGAAGGGGCAAGTACCAGGCCAGAAGTGGGATCAACCCTGACCTGGCAGAAGAGGATGGAGACGAATTTTCCTAGAGCATAAGGAGGGAAGAGGAGAGTGGTGTGAAATGAAGTTGGAGGACTAGGCAGGGCTTCTGATTTTCTATCTCAGCTCTGCCACCAGCAAGCAGTTACGTCTTGTATATGCTCTTGAACTCTCAGCGTCTCAGTTTTGCCATCTATAAAATGGGGTTAAGGGATGGACCTTGATATTGTCCTTTCAACTCTGCCATCTGCATACAGTATAGATCGAATGTTGTGTTACTTTTTCTATGATGACAACACTGGGATCCATTGTAACTCTTGCACACTGCCTGGTTCCGTTTGTTCGTCAGTACGTTGACCTTGAGGAAAGAGTCACCACAAAACCAGCCAGGCCCCAAGGTGCAGAATGCTTTATCCCCAGATCTCAAAGCATCTGTGGCCAAAAGATTAACTGTCCACAGATTGTTTTCAGTTCCTGGTTTTGTTTTTGGCACACCACTAGCAGCTCACAGACAGTCCCAGGAAGCTAGTTTTTAATTGTTTTTATTTGACTTGTTCTGTTCTGTGTCTTCTTGACATTTTTTCAAACAACTGGGGAGCATGTATGAAGACACACAACTGGGCTTAGGAAAATTCTAAGACACGTTCTGTTTTGTTCAATAGCATTACCTCACATGGAAAATCATCCTGAATGGTCACATGAGTGTTGCCATGCTCTTTGTAACTCTTCATCATCTGGAATAAGGAAGACTTTAACAGTGTTCTAGTAGCAGTCTCTTCTCTAGGGACTTAATATGCAGTTAGTCCACTACCAGGGCAAATGTACCTTTAGGAAATGGCAAACCATTCAC
Organism: Dama dama; assembly: GCF_033118175.1. Taxonomy (NCBI): domain Eukaryota; kingdom Metazoa; phylum Chordata; class Mammalia; order Artiodactyla; family Cervidae; genus Dama; species Dama dama. The sequence continues at coordinate 4,002,990 of NC_083699.1, read as the reverse complement.
CATTATTACCAGTAACATTGCTAATTTAAAGTTAATAAAGGGAATTCCCTGTCATCCACTGGTTAGGACTCGGCAATTTCACTGCTGGGGTTGAATCCCTGGCCAGGGGACTAAGATTCCTCAAGCTGTACTGTACAGCCAAAAATAAATACATAAAGTCAGAAGAGACAATTAAATGAAATTCTAAGCTGCTAAGGTCAAGATGGTTGCTGCTCATCTGAGATGCCTCTAGGATAACAGATTTATACCAGATTTATCCTGATCAGGTGAGTGATCGACTACCTGCTTAAAAGGCGTCTGTTTTTCAAACCCTTGTAACTTCTGTGGTGTACTACTCCAGAACTTTTTAAGACAACAAAAGCTTTCCATGTTCTTTCTTATGCCTAACCTGAACCCCTTATATTGATTTCCAGATTGTTCCCTCTATTCCTGCCTACATGATGAAGAATAAGCTGGTGAACCTGGCATGTCAACTTTTAAAAATAAATAATAACAAGCAACACACATATTGTTTACTAATCTAGGTTCTAGACAGAGGGCTCATTTAATCCTCACAACAATCCCATGAGGGAAGTACCCTTATGAACCCCACTTTACAAGGAGGGACATGGGTACAGAAGCCAGACTAAGATTTGAGTCCATGGCATCTGACTCCAGGGTCCTTGCTTGCAGCCACTCTGCCATTTTGCCCCCTCATATTTAAAATCTCTGCTGAGTCTATATTCACCAATCTGTCTTTTTTGGTTGAAATGATTGATGAAGAGAAACAAGAAACATTCTTTTTTCTCTCATTCTTCAATAAATAAATGTAATCATTTCCTTCTTCCTGAAAACGGAAGCCTAAGATGTGTGTTTTGTCTCAAAACTTTCACAAAAGCTGTTTTTTGATTTATTTGTGCTTTGTTGTTAATAGATGAAAAGCCTTGCTGGGCCAGACTAAGCCCATGCATTTCCCACTATCTGATTGTTTCAGAAAGTGTGATTCAACACTGGAGTTACAGCCCGAATTCTGCCTGTCTTCTGGGAAAGCACGACAGGCCACAAGATTAAGTGCAGAGCTGAGGCTGGCAAAGTGGATTGGAAAACCCAGGAGACATGTTGTCCAGGTTCACACGAGAGGTTCAGCAGTGATCTGGCTTCTCCTCACCATTAAAATAACTGCTCTAGGCAGAGAGGTGGTACACGCTCAGTGTTTCTGTCTGTCTGTTTATTTATCTACCCCCCCCCCCACACACACACCTTTTTTATTTTCCTAATTGTGACCACTATGATAATTTTCTGCTAAGTCTCTCAAGTCTCCATCATAAACAGAAAACTCCACTCTCTTAATTGTTTCCTTAGCAAATTTCCAAACTTAGAAACCCAAAACAGAGAATGCATATGATTTAAATATATAAAATATTACATTCAATATCTCTCTATAATGGAAATGTATTGCTGGCCACAAACTTACTGGCATAAAATATATAACTTTGTTTAATCTCTTTAAAACCAAACTTGGTATGTCTTTTGTGGAAATAATCTCATTGAGGGAAGTTTCTCTCTCCCTCCCGTCTAAGTTGCTGTGGGCCCTGGCATGGGGTGGGAGGGTACATCTGGTCAGGGTTATTGTCCATCCAGGGATGGACATCCATCCAGTGGATGAAATGTCCTCATTCCTGTCTGATTTTCTGTTGTTCACACAGGGAGACTGCAAGGCCCCCAGGGTTTGGCTGTGTCAGAGGTCAGGGCACAGCTCTGCGTGGCCTCCTGGGGCCATGAGCCCAGCACTCCAGCACACATAAGGTGTTCGGGGGGACCCTGGTTCTGGCTGCCTCCCCAGTTTTCCAGTGGATTGGAGGGGCAAGAGAGCATAGGTGCTCACCATCCTCAGAGCCTATGATCTCATCTGGGTTTCTTTCACCCTTTTCATCACCTTTTGCCCAAGGCCCCCATCTGGAAGAGAGGGCAACCCCTGGTTACCCCCTCTCAGATCACTCTAGAATTTAGCTAACCTCCCCTACCCTCCTCTCCAGTTCTCTTTCTTTGGCTGACTCCCTAACCTGTGGATCTTTGGGGGAGCGATGAGCTGAAGGGAAGACTCATTCTCCAGGTTTCTCTTTCTATGGACTTTGGAGAGCCCAAGCCTTTCTCTGCTGTAGGAATCTGAAGCTGACGTCTGTGTCTCACTGATGGAAACAGGCAAAGGAAATGGGCTGTGTGAAACAGTGACCTTTTCATCCGATCACGTGTACTCATTTAGGAGGATGTCATGTAGGTCTACTACATGTGTCTCAACATGATGTGTACATGTGTATTTAATACATGGGGCTTCCCAGGTGGCTCAGTGGTAAGGAATTCACCTGCCAAGCAGGAGCTTGTGGGTTCGATCCCTGGGTTGGGAAGATGCCCTGGAGAAGGAAATGACAACCCACTCCACTATTCTTGCCTGGGAAATCTCAGGGACAGAGGAGCCTGGCGGGACACAGTCTATGGGGTTGCAAGAGTCAGACACGACTTAGCAACTGAACCAACAATTTGATACACAAGAAGTATATTTACATGTGTAGGCATGACTCATCCATGTGGTTTTAGTCTATGGAATATAGCTTTGGGGACGAATTAACCTGTGGATGAATACTTCTATCCGGTTTCTAAATATTTAAGTAACAAGCATTTTTTATTTAGGGTTTGTAGGATACTGAGAGAAACGGAGAATCAGAAGAGCATTGACAGATGACAGAGAGTTATGGATAGGTAGATTGCTCATCACCTATGGCAGAAGCAAGAGTTTCTGACTCAAGCATGCAGTCATAATCAACGTATATAATCCTAGTCATGTCATTTAGCTTAACTGTCTCATTTTCAACACCAAGAATTTTAGAAAATGCTCAAGTACATAGCAGATATAAGATACCCCAGATTTCAAATAATGAAGTTGATTGTGCTTGAAGTTTAAAATATTGGCTTATTCATGAATAAGACATTTTAGAGCACTAATCAGGCATAAAGAATTCCTAGTCCTTGTACCAGATGCCACAATTCACTGTTTTTTCTTGGTATGAAATTGCCTTCAAGCTAGACTCAGACACACTTAGCAAAAAGTCAGATCATATAAGATATTTCTAACAAATGGTATGTGAAAGGAGTTGTTGAAAAAGAAGCAAATAAATCTTTGGATTGGTCACATCTTTAACTTACTGCTACTAGTCTAAGGTGAGAATTTAATTTTTTTTTTTTTAGAATTTAATTTTTAATACTCTCTAAACATGCAAAGAAAAGTGTTCTTCCCATGGCAGTTTTTGGTTACCTGGGTAGAGGAGACAGCTGTTTAGAGAAAAGAGATTCTCATTTTTCTGCCTAGCCTGAATCTTGAAGGGACAATATTCCTCTTCCTGGTTGTTGGACAGGAGCCTGTTTTTGTTGCTGGATATATAAACATATTGTCACTGTAAACTGTAAGCGATAAGATTTGTGGAAAACATATTCTCAGGGGTTACGTGGGACAAACAATAGGTGGACGCCTAGGGGAAGTGGCCTAAGGTAAGGGTAGCCGCGTTTAGCAAGTTAAAATACAGGATGCCTAGTTAAATTTGAAGTTTAAATAAAAAATGTAAGTCCCAAATACCGCATGGAATATCCCTCCCAAGGTAGAATCACGTGAGGACAGGAAATGGTCACTGGACAAGGATTTACCAACCAAAAGAGTAAACAATTGATAACTTAGGCCACCCTAACCTCAGAAAATAGCATGGAACAAAATTCCCCCTCAGGGGTCCGAAAAAATGCAACTGGCAAACAGAAGGAGTAACACTCTCAGGAGCCTGCCTTGGAATTAGCCTGAGCAGCTTGACAGGGCATCCACGAAAGACCAAAGTGGGACAGAAAAGGAATCGGGGGGCGGTGTGTCTGTCGTACCAGCCTGCGACTCGTCTAGGTTATCTTAGGACCAACGTCTGTGCTTGGGAGTCTCACCTGGTTCTGGGCTCTTGTATCTTCCCTTTTCGGTCCTCAGGGGCTTTCCTCTTACTAGTCACGTTTCCTTTTGAAAATCCTAGCTTTTGTCTCTGAATAATTAACACATAGATCTTTGGTCCTTTTCAGCCTCATTTGGTCATGATGTATTATCTTTTTATATCATTAGATTTCATTTGCTGGCATTCTGTTGGAGACGTTTGTGTCTAGGGAAGTTGGTCTGTAGGACATCAGTCTGTAGTTTTCTTTTCTTGTCATGTCTTTGTCTGGTTTGGGTATTCAGGTAATACTGGCCGTATAAAAGGAATTAAGAAGTGCCCACTCCTATTTTCTGGGATACGTTGTGTAAAATTGGTCTTATTTTTTTTCTTTAAAGTTTGGTAGAATTCACCAGTTCAGTTCCTGGGTTGGGAAGATCCTTTGGAGAAGGGATAGGCTACCCACTCCAGTATTCTTGGACTTCCCTGGTGGCGCGTATGGTAAAGAATCTGCCTGCAATTCAGGACACCTGCGTTCTGTCCCTGGACAATCCCCTGGAGGAGGGCATGGCAACCCACTCCAGTATTCTCACCTGGAGAATCCCCACGGACAGAGGAGCCTGGCGGGCTACAGTCCGTGGGGTCGCACAGATTCTGACACGACTGGGCGACTAAGCGCCAACAACAGTGCTGAAGGCCCGTCCAGTGTCCCTAAGTCACAGGAAGCTTATACTGTGTTACAGAGAGACTGCACGTGTTAGGTAAGCTTCATTCAGACGTAAGGCACAGTGCTATTGGTCGTGAGTTCGGTGTTAATGAAGCAGGTGTCTTTAAATAAATAGATTGTCTTCAAATGAAGACAAACATGGGGACTTCCTGGGTGGTACAGTGGATGGGAATTCGCCTGCCAGTGCAGGGACGTGGGTTCACTCCGTGGTCTCGGAAAGCTCCACGTGCCATGGAGTAACGGGGCCCACAGGCCACAACTGCTGAGCCCGTGTACTGCGACTGCTGAAGCGTGTGCGCCTGGATCCTGAGCTCTGCATGGGGAGAGGCCACTGCAGCAAGGGGCCCAAGCACCACAGGTAAAGCTCACCGCACCTGGAGGAAGCCCGTGTGCCGCAGCGAGGACCCAGCACAGCCAAAGGTAAAGTAAGTTAATTGTTTACAAAATGAAGGCAAACATGAAAGTACATGCTGTGTTGATCAGCTGACAGATTACTATGACAAGAGACTCATAGGAACCTCACATGGTGCTTCCTTTAGATGTAATGGTTCAGTGTTAACCAATTCAATGTTTATGGTGGTTTTATCAAGTAAGTGTATTACATTTTGCTTACCCATTTTTTAGTTGATGGCTTTTGGTTATCTCTACTTTTGGGCATCATGAATAATGCTACTGTGAATATTTATGAACAGGTTTTTGTGCCTCTATATTCTTTCTGATTTTTCAGTCTACTTGTTCTGTTGATTACTTACTGAGATAGAAATGTTGAAGATTCCAATGTAACTGTGGATTTGTCTATATCTCGTTTCAGTTCTCTGTTTTACTTCATGTATTTTGAAGTTCTGTGTTTAGTTCATACATATTTAGAATTGTTATAGCTTCTTGGTTAATTAACCTTTTTAGTGTTATGTACAGTAAGTCCCCTACATATGAATAAGTTCCACTCTAAAAGCACTTTCATAAGTCCAACAAAATTAGCCTAGATACCTAACATGATTGGCTCTATAGTACTGTATTGTAATAGGTTGATAATACTTCTCACACGAATACTACATAAAAGCAAACAAACACAAAAAATAAGGAAAACATTTTCTGTTTTACAGTGCAGTACCTTGAAAAGTACAGTGGTACAAGACAGCAGCTTGCATACAAGGGCTGGCATCAAGTGAGCAGGCTAGAAGAGTTACTGACGAGGAGGGAGAGGAGGCAGGAGGCGGTAGAACTGAAGGGTCATCAGCGATAGGAGACAGACGGCAGGCTGCACTTTCACTCACGCCTGCCATTGATGGCACAGGCTCTAGTTCCTTGCTAGATTCAAATCTACCCACCCCCTGGGAGAACTGTGGTGCTGGAGAACAATTTTGAGAATCCCTTGGACTACAAGGAGATCAAACCAGTCAATCCTAAAGGAAATCAACTTTGAATATTCATTGGAAACGACTGATGTTGAAGCTGAAGCTCCAATAGTTTGGACACCTGATGTGAAGACCAGCTAACTGGAAAAGACTCTGATGATGGGAAAGATTGAAGGCAGAAGGAGAAGAGGGCAGTAGAGGATGAGATGGTTGGATAACGTCACCACCTCAATGGACATGAGTCTGAGCAAGCTCTGGGAGATGGTGAAGGACAGGGAAGCCTGGCATGCTGCAGTCCACGGGGTCACAAAGAGTCAGACATGACTTAGTGACTGAACAACAAAAAACCACCACTACCCTATGGAAAAAGAGAATCCAGTGATATCTGACGAGTAGCTCTTTTTTTCTTGTCGTAGATGACATGGTGGCACTGGACTACATTCTGAGCGGCTGCTGCAGCCTTTGTGAACCATTCTGTGCTCAAGTTCTGTGCCTCAAGAGCTGACAGGGCCTCCTCAGACAAGGAGAACCCCCTTGCCATTTTCTGCCGTGTTCTGCTTCATGAATCAGTGTGGTTCCTCAGTTACGTCTTCGTCCTCTTGTCTCTCTCCATCTTTCCTCTGCACCTCCAATTCCATCTTTCCTTTTGCTCTCTCCATTATTTTCACTTTTGTTTCCATCATTATAGATTGGTGCTTCTTAGCAGTATCAGCTATTAATACATCAGTGCTGCTTTTATGCTTACTTCCAGACATCCTGGGCATCTGTTTTTTAAAAAAAAAAAAAAAAACATGCAGAGGTATTTTACAAATCTTACAAAAATAAATGAACATGAGAACATGTGGTTTATACCCTTGCAGGGCCTTGGAAGAAGCCATGCATGGAAGGTCCTGAAGTTTAAGTTTCATTAGCTTCATGGTCGGTTGCTTCTGCCTTTGACTGCATTATTTTAGTATAAAAATAATAATGGAGCTAGTGGAAAAGAAATTTTTTTTACTTTAAATCTCAAATATTCTGCATTCAAGCATCTTCAAGTCTGGGTTAAAAAAGTGTATCACCAACCTAAAAACCTATAATTTTTTGAGTTACTTAATATTATGTATCATGTTAGGATCATTCGGTTCATGGTTCCAAGTTATTAACATTGGCAATTCCATTAAGTGAATTCTCTACAGCTTTACAATTTGTCTTTAAAATCTTACGCCAGGAAATACATGCAGGTGTTGAAATTTCACTGGCCTGGAAGACATTAAGGGCTAGTATGAATGAAAGTGTTCATTTGTGTTTAGTCCACAGTTAAGTAAGGTAAGTGATGGACTTAACTTTTCTAAAGAATGTGTGTTCTTGTCAGACTCTCTTTTATCCCCTTTCACTGTAGAGGCTTCCACCTTCATCAGCCAACTTATTTCCTAGCTCCAGGTTCTGCCTTTACCAGACTGGTTCCTCCACATTTGATGGAGACTTGGGATAGGAGAAGGAGGGTAAGGAAGAGATAAGGGAGATGCAAGCAGAGTATGAAAGTGCAAGTGTAAATTTCCTGAGCTCTTACCATGTGATGGGCACCACGCTAAGACTATCATGTAAGACTTCTGCACAGATTAATCTACCAGAGGCAGGCATTACTACAATTTTAAATCACAAAAGAGAAAGCAAAATAATTCAGTAACTTTCCCAGGTAAAACCAAAACCTACATATTTTCATCCCAGAGCCAAGTCACATTCAAAGAAACAAAACATTCTGTGTCTTTTCTTGGTAGCTCCTTTGAAAAATGTAGAGTCTAAACATAGAGTTTCTGGAACTCTCTTGCTTTTTCAATGATCCAGCAGATGTTGGCAATTTGATCTCTGGTTCCTCTGACTTTTCTAAAACCAGCTTGAACATCTGGAAGTTCACAGTTCACGTATTGCTGAAGCCTGGCTGGGAGGATTTTGAGCATTACTTTACTAGCGTGTGAGATGAGTGCAATTGTGCGGTAGTTTGAGCATTCTTTGGGATTGCCTTTCTTTGGGATTGGAATGAAAATGGACATTTTCCAGTCCTGTGGCCACTGCTGAATTTTCCAAATTTGCTGGCATATTGAGGGCAGCACCTTCACAGCATCATCTTTCAGGATTTGAAATAGCTCAACTGGAATTCGATCACCTCCACTAGCTTTGTTCATAGTGATGCTTTCTAAGGCCCACTTGACTTCACATTCCAGGATGTCTGGCTCTAGGTGAGTGATCACACCATCGTGACTATCTGGATCGTGAAGATCTTTTTTGTACAGTTCTTCTATGTATTCTTGCCACCTTTTCATAATATCTTCTGCTTCTGTTAGGTCCATACCATTTCTGTCCTTTATCAAGCCCATCTTTGCATGAAATGTTCCCTTGGTATCTCTAATTTTCTTGAAGACATCTCTAGTCTTTCCCATTCTGTTGTTTTCCTCTATTTCTTTGCATTGATCACTGAGGAAGGCTTTTTTTTTTTTCCTTGCTATTCTTTGGAACTCTGCATTCAAATGGGAATATCTTCCCTTTTCTCCTTTGCTTTTCGCTTCTCTTCTTTTCACAGCTATTTGTAAGGCCTCCTCAGACAGCCATTTTGCTTTTTTGCATTTCTTTTCCATGGGGATGGTCTTGATCCGTGTCTCCTCTACAATGTCATGAACCTCTGTCCATAGTTCATCAGGCACTCAGTCTATCAGATCTAGTCCCTTAAATCTATTTCTCACTTCCACTGTATAATCATAAGGGATTTGATTTAGTTCATACCTGAATGGTCTAGTAGTTTTCCCTACTTTCTTCAATTTAAGTCTGAATTTGGCAATAAGGAGCTCATGCTCTGAGCCAGAGTCAGTTCCCGGTCTTGTTTTTGCTGACTGTATAGGGCTTCTCCATCTTTGGCTGCAAAGAATATAATCAGTCTGATTTTGGTGTTGACCATCTGGTGATGTCCATGTGTAGAGTCTTCTCTTGTGTTGTTGGAAGAGGGTGTTTGCTATAACAAGTGCGTTCCCTTGGCAAAACTCTATTAGCCTTTGCCCTGCTTCATTCCTTACTCCAAGGCCAAATTTGCCTGTTACTTCAGGTATTTCCTGACTTCCTACTTTTGCATTCCAGTCCCCTATAATGAAAAGGACATCTTTTTTGGGTGTTAGTTCTAGAAGGTCTTGTAGGTCTTCATAGAACCATTCAACTGCAGCTTCTTCAGCGTTACTGGTTGGGGCATGGGCTTGGATTACTGTAATATTGAATAGTTTGCCTTGAAAATGAACAGAGATCATTCTGTCATTTTTGAGATTGCATCCAAGTACTGCATTTCAGACTCTCTTGTTGACCATGATGGCTATTCCATTTCTTTTAAGGGGTTCCTGCCCACAGTAGTAGATATAATGGTCATCTGAGTTAAATTCACCCATTCCAGTCCACTTTAGTTTGCTGATTCCTAAAATGTCGACATTCACTCTTGCCATCTCCTGTTGACCACTTCCAATTTGCCTTGATTCATGGACCTAACATTCCAGGTTCCTATGCAATACTGCTCTTTACAGCATCGAACCTTGCTTCTATCACCAATCACATCCGCAACTGGGTATTGTTTTTGCTTTGGCTCTATCCCTTCATTCTTTCTGGAGTTATTTCTCCACTGATCTCCAGTAGCATATTGGGCAGCTACTGACCTGGGGAGTTCCTCTTTCAGTGTCCTATCATTTTGCCTTTTCCTACTGTTCATGGGGTTCTCAAGGCAAGAATACTGAAGTGGTTTGCCATTCCCTTCTCCAGTGGACCACATTCTGTCAGACCTCTCCATCATGACCCGTCCGTCTTGGGTGGCCCCACACGGCGTGGCTTAGTTTCACTGAGTTAGACAAGGCTGTGGTCCTGTGATCAGATTGGCTGGTTTTCTGTGATTATGGTTTCAGTCTGTCTGCCCTCTGATGCCCTCTCACAACACCTACCCTCTTACTTGGGTTTCTCTCACCTTGGACGTGGGGCATCTCTTCACGGCCGCCCCTCCTGACCTTGAATGTGGAGGAGCTCCTCTCGGCCCTCCTGCCCAGGGGCAGCCGCCACTTCTTGGACATGGGGTTGCTCCTTTCGGCTGCTGTCCCTGACCTCGGGAGTAGGGTAGCTCGTCTCTGCTGCACTTCTGTGTAGTCTGTTGCAGCCGCTGCGCTTTGGCTTTATTGACTATGCCAAAGCCTTTGACTGTGTGGATCATAATAAACTGTGGAAAATTCTGGAGGAGATGGGAATACCAGACCATCTGACCTGTCTCTTGAGAAACCTGTATGCAGGTCAGGAAGCAACTGTTAGAACTGGACGTGGAACAACAGACTGGTTCCAAATAGGGAAAGGAGTACGTCAAGGCTGTATATTGTCACCTTGCTTACTTAACTTATATGCAGAGTACATCATGAGAAACGCTGGGCTGGAAGAAGCACAAGCTGGAACCAAGATTGCCGGGAGAAATATCAATAACCTCAGATATGCAGACGACACCACCCTTACGGCAGAGAGTGAAGAGGAACTAAAGAGCCTCTTGATGAAAGTGAAAGAGGAGAGTGAAGAAGTTGGCTTAAAGCTCAACATTCAGAAAACTAAGATCATGGCATCTGGTCCCATCACTTCATGGCAGATAGATGGGGAAACGGAAACAGTGTCAGACTTTATTTTTGGGGCTCCAAAATCATTGCAGATGGTGATTGCAGCCATGAAATTAAAAGACGCTTACTCCTTGGAAGGAAAGTTATGACCAACCTAGATGGCATATTAAAAAGCAGAGACATTACTTTGTCAACAAAGGTCCCTCTAGTCAAGGCTATGGTTTTTCCAGTGGTCATGTATGGATGTGAGAGTTGGACTGTGAAGAAAGCTGAGCACAGAAGAATTGATGCTTTTGAACTGTGGTGTTGGAGAAGACTCTTGAGAGTCCCTTGGACTGCAAGGAGATCCAACCAGTCCATCCTAAAGGAGATCAGCCCTGGGTGTTCATTGGAAGGACTGATGCTGAAGCTGAAACTCCAATACTTTGGCCACCTGATGCGAAGAGCTGACTCATTGGAAAAGACCCTGATGCTGGGAGGGATTGGGGGCAGGAGAAGAGGAGGATGACAGAAGATGAGATGGCTGGATGGCATCACCGACTCGATGGACATGGGTTTAGGTGGACTCCGGGAGCTGGTTATGGACAGGGAGCCCTGCGTGCTGTGATTCATGGGGTCACAGAGAGTCGGACACGACTGAGCTACTGAACTGAACTGAAACAGAGTTTGTTTCTATTCTTAATGACGTCCATTGGTCCCTGCTACTTTCTGATTCCCATTTGATTTTAAAATCTGGTTCAAACTTTCTCAAGCCAAAGGGGTTCTGTTGCGGCTCCTGTACCTTAGCGCGTCTCCTTCCAGGAGTGGCTGGATCCACACCCTAAGTGATACCATCAGATCTGTGTGTTTGCCTCTCTTCTCCACTTGAACTGGTTTCCTCTGTGTGGTAGCTTTGTTCTATGGGCAATTTTCCCAAGACTGTTGAGGAAATTGCCTTCAGGCTTTCGCAATCCCTACAAGTAGAAATCCTGGAATAAAAGAGATCCTTCTCTCTCCCACTGTCCACCTGTCAAGTCATGGAAAGGCCAGTGCCCTAAAGGATTAAGGACTGTGGTCAGGTGGGAGCATAGGGGGGTAGGGACCCTTCCAGGATCACATGGAGTGAGAGTCGTCATGCCCCACAAGGACAGAAGGGAGAACACCAGGCAGGTGAAATCAGCCGGCGTCCGTGGCCTCCCGAAATGCCCTGCTCTGCTCGCTCTCCGGCTGCCAGCCCGGAAGTCCCTCTCACTCATGCTCTTCAGAGACCACCATCTCTCCTCCCGGTCGCTCTGCATCAGTCCACCCAGAACTCTCACCAGAGAACATGTCTGTTTGCTATTCGCCTCTTCCGTGCCCTCCTTCTAATTTAGAAGACCATGCCAATCGTTACAGACTTCAAAGGTGGTGCTAGTGGTAAAGACCTCGCCTGCCAAGTTGGGAGACATTAGAGAATCGGGTTCAGTCCCTGGGTGGGGAAGATTCCCTGGAAGAGGGCATGACAACCCATTCCCGTATTCTTGCCTGGGAACTCGCATGGACGGAGGCACCTGGCAGGCTACGGTCCATAGGGTCACAGAGAGTCAGACACGACTGAAGTGAGTTAGCACACGTGCACACGCCAATCATTACATTTTAATGTGGTTTTTTTCACTAATGCACTGTCCCCCATGATATTTGGATTTAAAGTCTAAGCAAGTCATTCAAGTTTTTATTTCCAGCTTAAATTAATTTGAACACAGACAAAAAGGAGGGAGGCCCCTCCTTGAAACACATGAAATTCCAGCCGATGTCCATTTTTCCCTCGGCAAACCGTTGTCAGTCAGAGCCACTGATGTCAGGCCCTTCCACTGATCACACACCAGATCATCCAGGTAGGAAACCAGAATCTGACTGCAGCCTGTGCACAGAGAATTCCTTCCACAAACAGTCATGGGGTTTCTTTTAGGCCTGGGACACAGAGGTAGCCACTCTCAAGGGGATTTACTAGGACTCAGGATGACCTCACCTTCTCTGGTTACTCCAGCCAAATAGTTGGCCTGATCACATTTCATCCAATGTCGCCATATTTGAGCAGCTTCTTAAATATCCTTGCCTGATTCTTTTTTTCTAATCCTTCCTCTCCCCGTCTTAACAAAAACACTTTATAACACCTCACCTGAATCATGTTTGACCACTTAATGCCTCTTCTTTTATCTGCAAAGTAAAGCTTTTGGAGGAGGGCTGCCTACAGCAGTGAAAGAGGGGAGGATGACATGGGCAGGATGATGGAGCAGCATCCCAGATGCTACAAACAGCGGGAGTAAATGGAACACAACATTTCTTTCCCAGCACTGGCTGGAGGAGGCTATTATTAAATCAACTAAGAATTCACGCCCAGAGCAGCAGCCGTGAGATCTCTGCTGCTGGGCCAGCCTTTGGACTTTAAATACATTCTGCCCACAGGTGGCCCAGTGTTTCCTCCAAATCATTCCTTGTCAACAAATGAGCTCACCCCTCACCCTCCCACTTTCCACCCCAAAGTGCTGCAAGTTCTACCGCTACCCTGCAAGCAAAACAAAAGTGTGGTTTTTCTAGCAGAAGGAAATCCATTATATATTCCTTTATTTCTTCCACACTCTTCAGGTTGGATTGGCATTGATTCATGTAGCAAACTTATTCCTCGGGGGAAAGACTTTTATAACACGGGAACACTAAACAACACACACATCACCGGAGTTCATTTTCTTCATTCTGTTGGTGACATCGGCCCCTGTGGGCTTGTAATCAATGGAAGCTGCTGTGAAACACTTGGCTATAAAACACTGCCCTCCCTTTCTGTCTTCCTCAGGGAGGTGTTTCTCTGTCAACCAATACCCTTGTCGCTGGGGTCCTTAGGACAGCTTAGGCTGTGTTTCCAGAAAAATTCAGGCCTGCTCAGGGACCCCTGGAACACTGTGGACACATAAGAGGAGCCCGTTTGTAGGTCCTCTTGCCTGAGGGGTCCAAGAACCTGAGAGGAAACTTCTAAAGGAAGAATTGGTGAGTGCACGGATGTGAGTGGGGTGACCGAGTACCGTGAAGGGTGCAGGGCTCACAGTGCCCTCTGGATTGCTCGTCCCAATGCCCGCCACACTTTGCTTTCCCCGGTACCCCACGCCCAAGTCTCTGGCTAGAGGTGGGAAGTTGAAATATAAAAGTAAGGGAGGAAAAAAAAAAAACAGTAAGGGAGAGACAGTGTGGTCCCGTCACTCAGGATGGCTACCCTCTTGCTCTCTCTGCATCCCCTGCCTGACCAGGCCCCACCTCACTCACATGACTATGCAGTCCTCTTAATTATAAGCATGCTTGGCCCCAGTGACTGAGGAGCCCACCGATATCTATTCCCCCTTTAGAGGGAAGCCTCCTTCTCCCCTGAGGAGTGACGCTTCTGCTACATCCTGTCTACTGTCTACTATACACAGTGGGCTGTCACCCCAGGACCTTTGGGTAAGATCCCTGTGTCCGGCAAACTCTCGATGTCTTTGTCCCTGTCTCCAGGCTTTTTGTTTGGTCCCAAGGCTGGGCGACTACAAGACCTGTGGGCTCGTGGGCCGCGATACAACAGAAGTGAAGTGAAGTGAAAAGTCGCTCAGTTGTGTCCGCCTCTTGGTGACCCCAGGGACTATATAGTGATCCCATGGAATTCTCCAGGCCAGAACACTGAATAGCCATTTCCCTCTCCACAGGATCTTCCCGACCCAGGAATCGAACCGGGGTCTCCCGCGTTGCAGGCAGATTCTTTACCAACTGAGCTATCAGGGAAGCCCCAATACAACGGAGGTATTTCACTAAAACCTTGGAAAGCTTTGAGAGCAAAAAAATTCACAGCCTTATGGCCCACCTTACAGAGAGCAATGCAAATGGGGAGCGGTGTAATCTCCCCGCTTCAAAGGGGACGTTGCTGTTTAGAGCAGAAGGGAGCCAAGGCCACCAGGCGTAGCCCGGGGCTACCTGGGTGGAGAAGGCGAGGAGGACGTCGCAGGGAGCAAAGCCGTGGAGACAGGCCATGATTATGCCCCACTGAGGCTGCCGTGATCCTGCACCATTCGGGAATAATTTGGTGGGGAGAGGAGAATAGGAAGGATGTGTACCTATCGTTCCTGGAGTTCTGTGATTAGAGGCTGAATCAACAAAGAATGACTTTATTACTAATTCCGTTACCCTATTTTCCCCCATGTTTGGGGTGGGGAAATGAGATTGACAGTTATGATAAAAATGCATTTGTTTCCCTCAAAGATAATTTTGACTCTCAGTTACTTCATTTTCTAGGTCCTAAATGAGCTGACATTTGGGATCGGTCTGGTTTTTTTTATTGGTCCTGTAATGTACACTATTTCCAAGAGGCCCCTAGATGTGTGGGAAGTCAAGGTGGGTTCAGAGATTATAATATTGGTTTCAAATAACAAGTATACTTGCAGTGGGGAAAAAGAGAGTGGCCAGATCTTCAGTCACGCTTCTACTGGGTGTCCCTTTTTTAAGACGGCAATTTGGATTCCTGCAATTATTTGCATTTTTGTTGCTAATTGCTCCTACCATTGGTGCAGCCAACCACTTTGGGGTGCAATTACCCCCTCGTGGGAGCAATTACAGATGAAAACACTTCTGCACGTGCAGCTCATTGTGACAAAACAAAAGCCGGCTGGGGAGGACAATCGGGCTCATCAAATCATAGCCCCTGCTTCACACGTGCCAGCTATGAGGAGGCAGAGCGGTGGGATAGGACACCCACACCTACTCTGAGGGCTGTGAGCGAGAGCATTCCTTCCACTATTTGCTAACGCATTTGGGGAGGGTTAGATTGTAGACTTATTTAATTAGAAAAGAACAACTTGGCTCAGCTACCCATTGGCCTTTTGCTAAAGGGGTTCTAGATACCAGATCAAGCCAAAGACCCCGCTAACTAAACACCCAGACTCTCAGATAATGCCAGATTCTAATGGATTTTTTTTTTTTTTTTACAAAGAACAGTGACATTTCCATCCCATTGAATTATAAAATACACCCAAGATTCCCTCCCCTTGTCTCTATGAGACACACCAACATAACTGCTTCAGTTTAGGATTGAAAGTGATGGTTTAATGAGCTGACAAATGAGGTCTGATTACCAGGAGTAGCGGCTCTGAATGGCAAAATGCATCAAGCATTCTACTCAAACCATCCTAGGTTTCCAGGCAGCCCACATAACAGACAATTGTCATATCTCATTGCCTGATGCAAATTTTAGATTAGAAATGAAAAATGGGGATGTATCTAAGTCCACCATCAGTCTGTATCCCTACTTCTGTCAAGTTTATAAACATACATGGATCCCACTGTACCCTCAGCTGTTTTTTTCCATGGGAAGCAGTTAAGCACACAGGCTCTAGAGACAGACTGCCTCACTTTTCTCCTCTGTAAAATGAGGACAGTAATAGCTCTTGTCTCATAATGTTAGGACAGTAACTAAAAGGGCTGATTCATGAGAACGCAGTGACTAGCACTCCATACCTGTTAGCCGTTTTTATCATTACCTATGATATTTTATTGCAATTCCTGATTTCTAGATGTGTCTCTTCTCTGAGTTTTTACGAAAAATTATCCAAAATTTAAGATAACCATCTGACCTTTCAAATAACACTCAAGTATTCTCTCATATGCAGGCCTAAGGTGGAAGTTACTTTGTTTGACATATTAAGAGTTAGAGGCCAGTTTCAGGAGAGTTAGATGTTAATTTGTAGAAGACTGATACATTGCAAATGATTTGTATCTTAGTAGGAAAGAAAGTGAAGTTGCTTAGTCGTGTCCAACTCTTTGCAACCCCATGGACTGTAGCCTACCCGGTTCCTCCATCCATGACGTTTTCCAGGCAAGAGTACTGGAGTGGGTTGCCATTTCCTTCTCCAGTATCTAAGTAAAGAGGTAAACTGTTTCTTTCCAATCAAAAAATAAACCCACAGGGGTGTGGGTTTAAGAGATACCAACTACTATGTATAAAATAGATAAACAACAAGGATATATTGTGCAGAAAAGGGAATCCAGCCATTATTTTGTAATAACTTTAGATGGAATATAAACTATAAAAATAGTTACTATGCAGTACCACCTGAAGCTAATATAATATCATAAATCAGCTATCAGTTCAGTTCAGTTCAGTTGCTCAGTCATGTCCGACTCTCTGCGACCCCATGAACCGCAGCACGCCAGGCCTCCCTGTCCATCACCAGCTCCCGGAGTTTACTCAAACTCATGCCCATTGAGTCGGTGATGCCATCCAGCCATCTCATCCTCTGTCCCCCCCTTCTCCTCCTGCCCCCAATCCCTCCCAGCATCAGGGTCTTTCCCATTGAGTCAACTCTTCGCATGAGGTGGCCAAAGTATTGGAGTTTCAGCTTCAGCATCAGTCCTTCCAATGAATACCCAGGACTGATATCCTTTAGGATGGACTGGCTGGATCTCCTTGCAGTCCAAGGGACTCTCAAGAGTCTTCTCCAACACCACAGTTCAAAAGCATCAACTATACTTCAATATAAATAAACAATAATAAATAAATCCAAAAGTTAAGGCTTTTAGGCTCCTGTAGGACAGAAACCAGTTTTGTACTGAGCTTTGCAATCTTATTCGAGCACTTTGTTTTTTTCTCATTGACCAAATTTAGCAGTTTTTCCTGTTCTCTTCTGAAGCGGTTTTGCTGTTTTGTCAAACTCATATGATTAATGGCTTAAATCTTTGATACATGTTCACTATACATTTTTCTGAGATCATGTTTTTACTTTTTAATATATTGAATGAAGGATTCTTTGAATTCCATAGTGCTGTACAATTTTCAAAAGTTTCACACACATGATTTCATATAATCCCGTAATAATTCTTTTTCCCTCTAATCCTATGGTTCGCCTAGCCCTTTTCCTCTCCCCACTGATAACCACTTGTTTGTTCTTTATATCTGGTCATTTGTTTTTTAATTTTATTTACTAATTTGTTTTATCTTTCAGACGCTGCCTATAAGTGATGGTATGCAGTATTTGTCTTTCTCTGTGTGATTTCTTTCACTTAGCAAAACACCCGCCAGGTCCATCCAGTGTTGCAAATGGTAACATTTCATTCTTTTTTGTGGCTGAGTGGTATTCCATTATATATACAGATACAGCACGTCTTCTTTATCCATTCATCTGTTTGTGGATGCTTAGGTTGCTTCCATGTCTTGTCAATTGTAACATGTATCTTTTCAAAGTAGATCATGTATTTACCTTTAAAAAAAAAGTATTCTTTGCCAAAAACCAGAAGCTCCTTACAGACGGCCATCCTAGAGTTCTTCTCCATTTCTCAAGCTTTAATGTTCATCAGCTGGGAATTCTGTAGGTCTGGGGATAGGGGAGCCTAAAATTTAGAATTTCTAGCAGGTGTTGTTGATTTTATTCCTGAACACAAGGCCTGGACTTGGAAAATGTTAGTGTGTGAACATCCACCTCTATCAGCAAATGACAAGTCCTACTCTTTATGCCACCACCCTCCCATATCTATCCTTTATTTGCAAAAGTTATACACAGTAATGCAGAGGATCTAATTTTGGTAGGGACGCAATTAGCAAAGCTTGCTTATCACAATGACTCGGTTAAATGAGAGGTTAGTGAGAGAGTGAGGGAAAATGGAAGAGGGTTCGTCAATAACTGGAAAACACAGTTATTTTGGATGTTAAACCTAAGGCACCTATGGTGGTACTGGGCTTCCATTCCTATGGAGGCCCTGCCACAGGACCCTCAGAGAGACGGTAACACCTGCGGCATTGCCCAGCTCGTTCGCGCAGGCGTCTGAATTCCCACTTGGGCAGCCCTGGGCTTCAGAGACGTGAATCGTGGTGGCTGTACCAACACGGCCGGGACTGCTGACCTAGGGAGCGGACAGGGTATCCTGCTCCTGCTGTCTTTCAGGTCTCCCACCTTCACATGCTGTCATGTATGTGTAGTTATGGGCAATAAGCTCTCTGCTATTAGAAAACATAAAATAATCAAGTGCCTCATGTATGGATTTAGGGAGATTCTGGATGCCAGACCACCTTACCTGCCTCCTGAGAAATCTGTATGCAGGTCAAGAAGCAACAGTTAGAACAGGACACAGAACAATGGACTGGTTCAAAACTGGGAAAGGAGTACATCAGGGGTGTATATTGTCACTTTGCTTATTTAACTTACATGCAGAGTACATCATGTGAAACGCTGGGCTGGAGGAAGCACAAGCTGGAATCAAGATTTAAGGGAGAAATATCAATAACCTCAGATATGCAGATGGCACCACCCTTATGACAGAAAGTGAAAAGGAAATAAAGAGCCTCTTGATGAAGATGAAAGAGGAGAGAGTGAAAAAGCTAGCTTAAATCTCAACATTCAAAACACTAAGATCATGGCATCTGGTCCAATCACTTCATGGCAAATAGATGGGGAAACAATGGTAACAGTAAGAGACTTTATTTTCTTGGGCTTCAAAATCACTGCAGATGGTGATTGCAGCCATGAAATTAAATGACGTTTGCTCTTTGGAAGAAAAGGTATGACCAACCTAGATAGCATATTAAAAAATGGAGACATTACTTTCCAACAAAGGTCCACCCAACAAAGCCATGGTTTTTCCAGTGGTCATGTATGGATGTGAGAGTTGGACTATAAAGAAAGCTGAGTGCAGGAGAATTGATGCTTTTGAACTGTGGTGTTGGAGAAGACTCTTAAGAGTCCCTTAGGGACTGCAAAGAGATCCATCCAGTCTGTCCTAAAGGAGATCAGTCCTGAATATTCATTGGAAGGACTGATGCTGAAGCTGAAACTCCAATACTTTGGCCACCTGATGCAAAGAGTTGACTCAATGGAAAAGACCCTGATGCTGGGAAAGACTGAAGGCAGGAGGAGAAGAGGACGACAGAGGATGAGATGGTTGGATGGCATCACCGACTCAATGGACATGAGTTTGAGCAAGCTCTGGGAGGTGGTAAAGGACAGAGAAGCCTGGCGTGCTGCAGTCCATGGGGCCAAAAAGAGTCGGACATGACTGAGCGACTCAACAACAGCTGAATGTCTACATTCATGTTCTCAACCCTGGAGGCCCATCAGAATTGGGAACTTGAATAAAAACATTCCTGTGCCTGGTCTCCCCTCCAGAGAGCCTGTTGTAATCACTCTGGGGTGGGACTTGAACACGAGTATTTTTAATATCACACTGCTTCTTAAGGGGAAATAATAGCCACATCAGCTGCCCTATCTTTGAGGCAACTGGGAAATTGTTGACTGTCGACTCCCTTACTCATCTCAGCAGCACTAAGGCCAAGTATCTCTAGTCATATTAAGAGCATTGCAAGATTTCCAAGAAAGTGGTCTTACTTCTTTCTGCTTCATAATGTGAATGTGTTAAAACTGCTTTTGAGAAGAAGCACTAGATACTACAAAAGGTAACATGAAATATAGGTGGCTTGTGAAGCCTGGTCGTTAAGGTATGACCTCCCCAAGCACCTGGAAAAAAAAGAAAGATGTTTCATTTGAGTCTGAATCTAATTAAATCCACAGTTAATGGATACAGTCAAGCAACCAAGAAATTGTAAATATGGTATTATGAAGTTTTCATTGGTATTTTTATAAAATACTGTTACTATTGAAAGAAAACATGTCTAAAAGTAAATTACTAAGAAATAAAGTCCCACATTTCTGCACCCTTGCTCACTCCCCATCACTGCTTCTCATCCTTTACCTGGAACCTGACTACTGGCTTAGACAGGAATGAAGGTGAATTCATGAATAGGATGTCTTTGGACCACGCCCATCCTTACCCAGAAACGTTCTTCCAGAGGCCAAACAATTGGGAAGGCACAGATGAGGCAAGAGGTATTTTGAAAGATAAGATCTAACCCTATAGAGAATGTCATTAAACACCAACCAAAGTGTCAGATACAGGGACCTGTTTTTACCGATTAGAAGGAGGAGGAGGAAAAGAAATAGAAAAACAGCTAAAATGCAGAAGACGAATGCAAACAAGCCATGAGAAATTAATAGTGGACGTCATGTGTTGGTACTGAGTGCCAGGTACTTTATATATGCTGTTTTATGTAATTCTCAAAAAAGCCTAATGAGGTGGGTCATTATCTCCGTCTTTCAGTGAAGGTCTCTTTTATGTAAAGGTGGCTGAATCAGGATCTTTCCCCTGTTAGCCAACTTTAAGTCATTTCCAAATTCGATATCAGGAAGGGGAGGGCACACCAGAGGCCTGAGACTGGTTGCTACTTGGGGGGATGAAGAGGACCCTGATCTTCTTGAGGGGAGTGGAGTCCCAAGAGGGAAGGAGACTAGGACCCTGACTAGGCCATGGAAAACCAACAGACCAGGAGCACCCACAGTGGACAATAAGGAAGAGTGAGCATTTTTATTCATTCATTTGCTGATACATTTGTTCATTTATCCACTCAACAGCCACTTGCATAGGTTACTATGGGCCAGACACTGTTCTAAGGGTTTTATAACTATCAGCTCACTTAATACACAAAACAGCATTCTGCAGCACATGCTAATATTACCCCCATTTTACAGATGAGGAAATTGAAACAAAGCTAAATAACTTCCCAAAATACTGTATTAAACCATTGATTAGGAGTTTTATTTTTACAGCAGTGAGCCTGCCTTGATTAATACAGTGTCACCACATAGATATTTTCTATTCAGACTTCAAGGGCTAATTTTGTGAAGAAGTTTACAAAGCCCAGAGTTGTGACTTCAAAGACATTGAAAAGGAAGTTCAAAAGACATCTCACATTTTGATGTGGCTCAGTTCAAAAGACTGCTGACAAGGATGAGTTTATTTGGATGATGTGGGGGGATTAATACATTGACTACTAATGATCTTTTTGAAAGTATCTATACAATCTTATCTACAAAATCCCTTGTGAAATGCACTGTCTTTTAAAGAAAATGAGTAAGTTCATCTCTCAGATCCAGGTGGCTGCATGTTCTCGTCTGTTAAATGAACGTTAGGGATAGATAAGCTTGGAAGTACCTTCCAGCAACAACATTAAGCACCAGTGTTCAATTTCCCATGTTGAGGCCATCTCAAGATGTGAAATTTAACTTAAAGTGGGAGTAACTGCTTTTCATAAACAGTTCACAAACTCAAGGCTGAATTTAAGCCTCTGATCCCAGTCTTCATTCTGAGCCAGGAGCAGAAGCATAAAAAGTCTCTGTTAGAATGTGAGCTTTTACAGACATCAACTAATATAAAAGGACAATAACTGCACTTTAATTTGGCCCTCATTTTTTAAATCACACAGTGTATGATTCTATGATAAATAAAGTGATGAGTGGAGCACTTTCCCTGGATGCTTGCGTACAGTACTGCCACATGCTGGAAGGGTTTCTATGAGAAAGCAGGTCGGCAGAGACATGTGACCTCCTCGCCCTTCCGTCATTTTCTGCTCCCTTTTGTTCTCTGTCCTTTCAGTTCCTCCTCATTACAGCCTCTGGCTCTCTCATTTTGTGGTTCCATCATTTGACATTGAGTTCACCTTTCCTTTTGACAGGACCCGCTGCTTTATATTTTCCTTTTTCCAACTCTGCAAAGATAAAAATCTCATTTCTCAATGAAAACTGAGACTCGGATACAAAGCATACTCAGGAATTGGCTTAATTGGCAAAGAAAAAAGAAAATTATTGAAAGAGCCAGATAACTGATCCCTGCCAAACCCAGTGTTAAATCTAGCATAGCTATTATCTTTTTTTCAAACCCAGTACTTAACCAAAATCACTGCTTTTGGAAGGTTTTGTGAAACTTAATCAAACACTGCCATGGGATATATGAATGAGGACTTTTAGAATGAGAATTAGCCGGCATTGTCACTGGCCTGAACCTAAACCAGACTGGACCAACCTCAGGTGTAACTAGAAGCTAAAATACAAGTAGAAGAACACTTTAAAGTTCCATTCCATGGAGGGCCAAAGCAGCAACCACCATTCCTTTTACTAGATGACTTAGTAGTCTCTAAAAATAAACAGATTTGTGAACTTGAGTTTTGCCCTTCAGTTCAGTTCAGTTCAGTTCAGTCGCTCAGTCGTGTGTGACTCTTGGTGACCCCATGGACTGCATGCAGCACGCCAGGCTTTCCTGTCCATCACCAACTTCCAGAGCTTGCTCAAACTCATGTCCTTTGAGTCAGTGATGTCATCCATCCATCTTGTCCTCTGTCGTCCCCTTCTCCTGCCCTCAATCTTTCCCAGCATCAGGGTCTTTTCCATTGAGTCAGTTTTTCCCATCAGGTGGCCAAAGTATCGGAGCTTCAGCTTCAGCATCAGTCCTTCCAATGAATATTCAGGGTTGATTTCCTTTAGGATGGACTGGTTGGATCTCCTTGCAGTCCAAGGGACTCTCAAGAGTCTTCTCCAACACCACAGTCAAAAGCATCAATTCTTTGGCGCTCAGCTTTCTTTATGGTCCAACTCAACTGGGTTTTTACTTATGCCACAAACTACAGTTATGTTGTCATATTCAAGTCCATGTGCCTGATGCAGAGTGAGGCCAAACAAACCTAAATATCAAAGATTGGAACAGAGAAAGGTTTATTGCAGGGCCTAGCAAGGAGAATGGGTGACTTGTGCCCAAGAGAAGCCTAAATTGCCCAAGCGTTTCAGTAAAGCATTTTTAAAGGCCAGATGATAGAGGAGACTCCTTGGGGTTTATGATCAGCTCATGTATAAAATTCTCTGATTGGTTGATGTTGAGGTAACAGGGCAGTCAATTCTTAGAGACCTGTAGTTTGAGGCGGGGGGGGCGGGGGGGGGGGGGCGCGCGTGGGGTGGGTGGCTAGTTATGATCACCAAATAGTTAATGTCTTCCTTTGGTGGTGGTTTTAGCATCTGAAAAACTCAGGAAATGTGTATCAGATACTATTCTCTAGGTACTTCAGAGAAAAGCTATAGCAGAGGCTATGAGGAAGGGGGTCTGTCCCAGGAAGTCCCCATAGGGTTTGCTCGGTTATGGTTAGATACCAAATCCTCTCTCTCCCCCAACCCTGCCTTCGCACCCCTTTTCTCTCTGTCCTTCCTCCTTCCTCTTTAGCTCTCCCTCCCCACTTCTCTCTTCTTTACCTTTGATTAGGGGAGGAGGTGGGCAGGAACATCCTCTAAGGCATAGCCCTTCTACAATTTCTCCCTTAAGGGGTCTAATTATCTCATGAATTCAGCTTCTAATCTCTGCCTATGATTTCTACTTTCTGTCTCTAGTTCTATCCTTTCGCCTAACTTCCAAGGTCTATAGGACACGTTCACACTGATGTAGTTGCAGCTTGTCTTCAAGAAAGCTGCATCAGTTTCTTCCGCCTTTGAGATGTGGAGCCTATTCCTTCACCCCCAGTGAATCCGGGGAAGGGGGGCTGTGACTGCTTTGACTAACAGAATATAAGGAATGTGATGCTGCAGAACTTTGACGACTAGATTTTAAGTCGCCTTGCAGCTTCCACTTGGGTCTCTTAGAACATTAAATCTAAGAGGAGCGAACCCTGGGGGAACCCACCACCTTGAGAGAATCTAACCACCCTAAGACCTCCATGCCATCAGGAAGCCCATACTAGCAACAAACAGAAGCCATGGGAGTGACACCCAGCCAGTCCCCAGGGGCCCAGACATCACAGCCCAAACGCCAGACAAACATCAACCAAGAAGTCGTAACTCCAGCCCTAGCTGCTATTTGACTGCAATCCTATAAGGAATCCGTCCCAAGTGAAAACTACCCAGTTGAGCTTATCAGAATCACAGAATCATATACAATCAGAAGAGACATCTAAGACATTTCATTCAATAGCTGATTCTTTCATTCACTTAGCAATTGTTCGTTGAACCTCACTACATGTGCAGCAACTTGCAAGGTACTAGAAACAAACGATGAAGAAATCAGACCCAATTCTTGCTTTCATGGAGCTGACAGTCCTTCAAAAGGAAAGACTGAACAACAACTGATCAATTGCTTCAAACTTCTAACACCTCTGCTTTGCTTTCATGCTCAGCTGGTAAACATTCTTCAATTTTCCACTGAGAAATGGAAATAATCGAGGAGGGATTCCTTCACTTAGGGACCTAGGATGTAAACTCCTAACCTACCAGCATCTCTGTGGAACTCTCCACCCACCTTCTCTCTTGTTTCTCTGAAGTTTACTCCATCCACTTGAGCCCTGGATCCCATATCCTTCACAGTGACTTCTCCATCACTTTCGTCAGAAAGCAAACAACTCCCAAATGATCTCGACCAGGCCCTTGGTGTGAAATACCATCTTTAGGCTTATGGCTCAGGAATCCCTCTCTCCAACCCTGATCCCTGCTCAGACCCACAGACTGGTACATGTCCAAAAGACACACCATGCCTCACACAGAGCTCTAGATGCTTCACGGGCTCCCTTCACTCTCCGTCACGCTTCTCAGCCCCAATAAGTGGCTGCTTCCCAATCCCATCTGGAGAACAGACGAGTGATGCTTGATTCCTCTCTTTGTTTCACGCCCACCTCTGGTCCAGCAGGCAGCCCTATGACTCTACCTCCAAAACATCCACAGATCTACTCACTCATCTTCGGCTTCAGATTCTCCATGCTGGTGCAGGTCACCATCCTCTCCCAGCAGACTGCTGAAATTTCAAGCCTCCTTACTTCCACTCTTGTGCCTCCACAGTCCCTTTTCCTTACAGCATCCAGAGTATCTTTCAGAAGTGTAAATTATTATTGCGTGATTCTTCTCTTCAATGACTTCCTCTGCACTTGGAGGGCTTCCCAGGGGGCATAGTGGTAAAGAATCCCTGCCAATGCAGGAGGCATGGGTTCAATCCCCGGGTCAGGAAGATCTCTTGGAGGAGGAAATGGCAACCCACCCCAGTACTCTTGCCTGGAAGATTCCACGGACAGAGGAGCCTGTCAGGCTGTAGTCCATCAGGTCACAAGGAGTTGGACAGGACTGAGCACACGTCGTACTTAGAAAAGCTTGCGTCTTTGTGTCCTTGTTTCTAAGCACTGAGTCCCTGTTTCTCTGATCTGGCCTCTCAGACTTCTTTGCATGTGACTCCTGCCTTCATCCACCCCATTCTAGCCGTGAGGTCTTCTTTCCCTGCTGAGATAGGCCAAGCTCACTTCTACGCAGGGCTTTTGCACTACCTACTGGCCCTAGTCTTGACTTGGCTGACTTTTGCTAGTCAGCCTCCAGCTTCAACATCTCCTTTTCAGACTATCGAACCTAGTATGACGGCACTCTATTTTAATTGTTTGCGTAGCACTGCTTACTCTCTGACGTTGTTCATGATTATGTGTTTTTTTAACTTATTTTTTTTCATCACCTGCACCTGGAAAGTAAGCTCCACGAGGGCAGGCGCTTTGTCTTGCTCTCTGCTGCTTCCTCAGCTCCAAAACAGTGCCTGGCCTGTAGGAGGTGCTGCACCAATGCTTGTTGATGAATGAATGAAACAATCAGTGGTGTGATGAATGTGAAGAGTGCCAGGTGCTATGGGAGCACCTCACCTATGATGATGAATGGACTGACCTAATTTCAGAGGCGTGGAGTGGGAACCATTTTCCTGAGAAGGTGGAAGTCTAAGTGAAGATCAAGGTCTTCCCTGGTGGCTCAAATGGTAAATAGTCTGCCTGCAATGCAGGAAGCCCGGGTTTGATCCCTGGGTTAGAAAGATCTCCTGGAGTAGGCAATGGCAGCCCACTCCAGCATTCTTCCCTGGAGAATCCCATGGACAGAGAATCCTGGCAGGCTAAGTCCATGAAGCCGCAAAGAGCTGGACGTGACTGAGCGACTCAGCCCACAGCACACGGAGGATAAAAAGGAGAATGGCGCGAAGCAGGGGGAGAGAGCAGAAGGTCACGCAGAACAGCCCCGGGGGCGAGGAGTGCCGGCTCCCGGGCCACCTGAGGGGCGCTCTCGGAGAGGGGCCGGCAGGTCAGGTCCCAGGAAGGCTTTTCACGTTTTCAGGCTGCTCATCTCTGCCCTGCCTAGACCTTGCTCATCTTGTCGCCAATCTGGAATCTTCACGCACGTGCCTCTGCCAGCGGCTCCCCTGTCCTCCCACAGGGCCCGGGAACCCTGGGGCCCCCTCCTTCCTCAGTCAGGACGTCATGCCCCTCAGGGAGGGTCTCTGTCCCGCTGGCCAGCTGCTCCAGGCCCCCTCCCGTCTCTGTGGTCAGCACCCCCGTGCCCGTGTGGCAGAGAGGGGCAGCTTGGCCTTGTGCTCATGGTCAGCCTCTGTCTCAGCCCCTCGGGCAGCCTTCCGTGGACCGTGCCCCTGGTTCTGGCTGCACCATCCCACCCCCCTCAACGCTCACACACCAATCCTACCAGCCTGGAGCCCCCACCCTGAGGTGGCCTTCAGCATGACCCTTCTCCAACCAGAGACCTCAGCGGCCCCTTAGCTCCTGCAACATCCTCTCTCAGCCCCATCAGCAGGCTCCACACCCCCCATCCAACCTGACCCAGAACTCCTTCTGAAGACTCCTTCACAGGGCAGTGAGCACACCAACACCTTCCCTCCCACAATTCTGCACACCCCTCAGCATGACCTCCCTTCTTCTTTTGACCACTCGAGTCCTCCTTCTCCTCCACAGAACCTCTGCCTGTCACTCAGTATATGGCTGTGACAGAGAGCTCTATGCCTGGAACCGGATTGCTCCGCTCCACCCCACTCCTGCAGTGGAACCGTGAGCAAGCGAGCCTCTCCACTTCTCTGTGCTTTGTTTTCCTCATCTGCAAAATGGGAACAATAATAGTGTCTAATCCATCAGGCTCTTGTGAAGATTGCATTCAGAGCACTAACAAGCGTTTACTAGTATCATCGTTGCGTTATCATCTCTCCATCTTTTCCGTCCTGAACTCAGAAAGCACCCAGGATAGCCCACATCACAAATGTAACACTCGGCTTTATTCCTAATTGTATTTTTCCCTATTATTTCCTGGGACCCCCCCCCCCCCAGGAGGAGCCTCATTTCCTTGAAGACAGAGGGACAACAGAGGCTGTCTTGTAAGCCAGCAGTCCCAGGGAAGGCTGAGATGAGTCAGAGCCCCGGCTCTCAAGGTGTTCACAGCCGAGGAGAAGGAGACCAGCCTGTAATCACCATTCCAACACCAAGGAGTGTGGAAGCGCAGTAACCTTCTTGGGAGCACCGAGAAAGAGCTTTCTGGAAGGGGGGCTGTCCAAGCTGCAGGCTGAAAGTGCAAGCATCAGATCACAAAGCCAGGAGTGGAGGAGACGGTAAACACGTCGCACTGGCCCACACCACATGCTCCTTTCCTTTCAATGGAAGCACTTACTCCACATACAAAAAGCACTGACGAGGATTTTAAACTCCGCCAAAGTTTTAAAAACAGGGTCTAAGTAAGACTCCGCCGAAGTTTTAAAAACAGGGTCTAAGCAAGCTACGCTGCATGACTCACAGCAGCTTATCCTGAAATATCTCATCAGCCATCCGGGTCGTCTCCATAGCAGTCACTCAGAAATCTCCCCTGGCTCCTTTCTCCACTCTTCTCTTTGAAAACGTTCCCCCCAAACTCCTCCAGGCTTGGCCACTTCCCACTCCCCTCCCCACTTCTGCTCAGCTCTTCACTAAGGAGACACATTTAGCTTTTCTAGGCCTCCTTCAATTCATCTTTTATTCTCAGCAGCAACCAAAAGCCAGGCTCCAAGGCCTCCCTGGAAAGGAAGGGGGAGGCTGCAAACTTTTATTACACTAGACTTTCTCTTCTTCTCTATCGCAGAGCCTGCCTGGTAAAAGTTTTTCTCTTCTCTAAGAAAAGGACATGGGCTTCTCTACGGGCTCAGCAGTAGAGAATCTGCTTGCCAATGCAGGAGATGTGGGTTCGATCCCTGGGTCGGGAAGATGCCCTAGAGAAGGAAATGGCAACCCACTCCAGTATTCTTGCCTGGGAGATCCCATGGACAGAGGAGCCTGATGGGCTACAGTCCACAGGTTGCAACGAGTCAGACACGACTTAGTGACTAAACAACAAGAGGACATCACATCATCCAGGTCACCTTCCAAACTCATAGCCCACCCAACAGCCTCCCCCAACCCTTGTCTCCTATTGGACTGAGCCAGTTTCTCCTCTGACATTGGCAAGGACATCACATCATCCAGGTCATCTTCCAGACTCATAGCCCACCCAACAACCTCCCCCAACCCTTGTCTCCTATTGGACTGAGCCAGTTTCTCCTCTGACATCGGCAAGGTTGGGGTGGGGAGAGCTGAGGCTACCTGCTTCTGTGTCTTTCATAGTTCCTTCTAGAACAATGACTTTTGAAATTTTTTTGAGACCCCCTGTAAGAAATACATTTTACATTACAGCCAAGGGCACACATATGCACACACACACACACACACACACACCACACACTGAAACAGAAGTTTAATGAGACATTATGTAACCTTCGTGCTGTATTTTCTATTCCATGTATGTCATTTTTAAATGGGAATAAGCATCATCTTTTAGGGAGACAAACTATTCGCAGATAAAATGATCCAAGGTCTGTAACTTGCTTCAAAATACTTGAGGTGTAGATGAAACAAGATTGAACATGAGTTCATAACTGTTGAAACGGTGAGAGGCACATGCTACATGACGGTTCATTATGCTATTTTCTCTAATATTTTATATAGCTGGTATCTCCCATAATAAAAAATTTAAAAGAAAACAAAAATATTGGTGATGCCCCACAAAAGTGATTTTACAATCCATACATAGGCCAGGAAGTACATGTAAAATACCTTCTAAAAAGTCCAGGAGTTGGGAAATTTGAAACTAGATGGCAGGGGGAACATGTAAATTTAATCTGTTACACACTCCACCCCCCTAAACAAAGTCTTTTCCTTCTTCTAGGATTCGGAGTTGGAATGTTTGCTGAGTTTTATTTCCCTGCAGCATACAGTTGTTTCTAGGTGTCTGTGTGGATGAAAAACGAATATGGAAGGGTAGGGAAAACACTTTGAAAGGATGGCAGAGATGGCCAAAGCCCTGTATAGTGTCTGCTTCAGACAAACAGAAAGGGAGGCGATCATTAAATTCAATCTAGACAGTGATCTTTCACCAGGAATAATGCCACTTGCGCTCATCATTTGCTCCTTCCAGAATGCCGTATGTGTGTGTGTGTGTGTGTGTGTGTGTGTGTGTGTGTGTGTGTGTGTGTGTGTGTGTGTGTGTGTGCACTAAGTCACTTCAATCCTGTCTGACTCTCTGTGACCCCATGGACTGTAGCCCACCAGGCTTCTCTGCCCATGGGAGTGTCCAGACAAGAACACTGGAGTGGGTTGCCATGCTCTCCTCCAGGGGATCTTCCAGACCCAGAGATTGAACCCAAGTGTCTTTGTCTCCTACGTCGGCAGGCAGGTTCTTTACCACTAGCGCCACCTGGGAAGCCCCATATTATAGTCATATTTGATGTCAAATTGCCAGTCTCTTGTGTTATGACCTCTCTTGATAACCTTGTGGAGGCTACTGTGTTATAAAAGCTCCTGGGTGAGGAAGGGTGGGTGGTGCCTACTGCCTATAATGTAGCGGTGGTCCCATGTCCTGGTATAGATACCAGATGGCAATCGAGCTTATTCTGGGCCTGCCTCTACACTCCATCTCCACCAGATCTCCTGAATGGCATTGTCTGGGCAGTGATATACTTGCCCCAGGAGGATCCTGGTTCTTCAAGAAAATTAGAGATATCAAGGGAACATTTCATGCAAAGATGGGCTCAATAAAGGACAGAAATGGTACGGATGGACCTAACAGAAGCAGAAGGTATTAAGAAGAGGTGGCAAGAATACACACAAGAACTATACAAAAAAGATCTTCATGACCCAGATAATCATGATGGTGTGATCACTCACCTAGAGCCAGACATCCTGGAATGCGAAGTCAAGTGGGCCTTAGGAAGCATCACTATGAGCAAAGCTAGTGGAGGTGATGGAATTCCAGTTGAGCTATTTCAAATCCTGAAAGATGATGCTGTGAAAGTGCTGCACTCAATATGCCAGCAAATTTGGAAAACTCAGCAGTGGCCACAAGACTGGAAAAGGTCAGTTTTCATTCCAATCCCAAAGAAAGGCAATGCCAAAGAATGCTCAAACTACTGCACAATTGCACTCATCTCACACACTAGTAAAGTAATGCTCAAAATTCTCCAAACCAGGCTTCAACAATACGTGAACCGTGAACTTCCAGATATTCAAGCTGGATTTAGAAAAGGCAGAGGAATCAGAGATCAAATTGCCAACATCCATTGGATTATCGAAAAAGCAAGAAAGTTCCAGAAAAACATCTACTTCTGCTTTATTGACTACGCCAAAGCCTTTGACTGTGTGGATCATAATAAACTGTGGAAAATTCTGGAAGAGATGGGAATACCAGACCACCTGACCTGCCTCTTGAGAAATCTGTATGCAGGTGAGGAAGCAACAGTTAGAACTAGACATGGAACAACAGACTGGTTCCAAATAGGAAAAGGAGTATGTCAAGGCTGTATATTGTCACCCTGCTTATTTAACTTATATGCAGAGTACATCATGAGAAATGCTGGGCTGGAAGAAGCACAAGCTGGAATCAAGATTGCCAGGAGAAATATCAATAACCTCAGATATGCAGATGACACCACCTTTATGGCAGAAAGTGAAGAAGAACTAAAGAGCCTCTTGATGAAAGTGAAAGAGGAGAGTGAAAAAGTTGGCTTAAAGCTCAACATTCAAAAAACTAAGATCATGGCATCCAGTCCCATCACTTCATGGCAAATAGAAGGGAAAACAGTGGAAACAGTGACAGACTTTATTTTCTTGGGCTCCAAAATCACTGCAGATGGTGATTGCAGCCATGAAATTAAAAGACGCTTACTCCTTGGAAGGAAAGTTATGACCAACCTAGACAGCATATTAAAAAGCAGAGACATTACTTTGGCAACAAAGGTCTGTCTGGTGAAAGCTATCGTTTTTCCAGTGATCATGTATGGATGTGAGAGTTCAACTATAAAGAAAGGTGAGTGCTGAAGAATTGATGCTTTTGAACTGTGGTGTTGGAAAAGACTCTTGAGAATCCCTTGTACTGCAAGGAGATCAAAGCAGTCAATCCTAAAGGAAATCAGTCCTGGGTGTTCATTGGAAGGACTGATGCTGAAGCTGAAACTCCAATACTTTGGCCACCTGATGCAAAGAGCTGACTCATTTGAAAAGACCCTGATGCTGGCCAAGATTGAAGGCAGGAGGAGAAGGGGACAACAGAGGATGAGATGGTTGGATGGCATCACCAGCTCAATGGACATGAGTTTGAGTAAACTCTGGGAGTTGGCAATGGACAGGGAGGCCTGGCATGCTGCAGTCCATGGGGTTTCAAAGAGTCAGACACAACTGAGCGACTGAACTGAACTGAATTGACCGTGTACCTGCAGTACCTATTGACCTGTTAGATCTTCTAGGAGGGAGTGGGCACCTGAACCCAGCATCATCATTCCTAGAGACCATCTGCAAACTAGTCCAATCCCAAGTTCTCCAAACTCTAATCAGGAAAAGGAAGCCCCTAAACTCATTTTTGAATTGCTCTGAGATTAAAGAAGACTGCAGAACAGTACTCCTGGCTGTAAATGCATAGAGAACCGCGTGGAAGAAATTACAAACTGTCTCCTTTCCCATAAGGTAGACTGTGGGAAAAGGTTGCTGACATCCTTCCTGATAACTTACATACAGAGGTTAGAGATTCCAGTGCTAACCTTCATCAGCATGTTGGGAGATGCGGCAGTCCCTACGCTGAGATGGCAGTGAGCCTTCTTATTCTGTTTACTGTGACCCCGTACAGGATCCTCTTCCCTAACCAGCCATTGAGTTGTCACCACCAGCTTTCTTGGAAACGCCACCTGTTGCCAAATCTTCATGGAGTGTCTCCTTTTCCATCTGCTGAGAGAAGGAGACCCATTCATGATGATTCTTCAGAGTAAGATTCCATGCTCCAGTAAAAGAGAAAATCACACACACACTCTCAGGAAGGCACTTCTGACAAGCCGTCACATGACTGCTCTGTTTTCTCCTAAGGCGGACATGGGACCAGCCTTGCTGGTCAGTTTCTGGGGTCTCTACACCCCAGAGGAGGCAAGGAGGTCTGGTTTCGGACTGGGTAACAGTCCAGTCCTTCGGCCTCAGGAAGCCCTGCTGTCCAGCACGTGCCACGTGGGGCTGCTGGATGACCCTGCGGAGTGACATGAGCAGCCGGCCGGGCGGCTGAGCCCAGGGCCTCTGCAGGGTGGACACTGCTCATGGCACCCATCCCCAGTATCTGCCTCTGACTTCCTGTCTTTCCTGGAATGGACTTACATTTCAGAAACTGTGATCTTGGAGGCTCAGATCAGATAAAACTGCCTGCAGCCTGTAAACCAGTGAGCGAGGGGACCCTCTGAGTCTTGGACAGTGCCCGGAGGCCCAGGACAGGCCGGCCTGTTTATTGTGCAGCTAGCCCTGGGTCAGACATCTCCCCTGAAGGTTGGCTTCACAACTTGGAGTGGTTTGAAGTGGGTTCCACCATATCCCTAGGATTCTAAGGTGCTGCTTTACAGAGAGAGTTTGCTCCTCTGAGTCCGCACCATCTACTTTGCATGCTAAGTCCATCATAGGTGCTCTTGGTGAAGGTGCCCTTGAAATTCAGTCTGGAGGATATATTCAATTTTGTGGGTAGCTAGGATATATTCAAAGTCTAGTACACCTCCTCCTTTTGCTACACAGAATGTCTAAAACCAAAGGAGTAAGGCTGGGAAGGGCTAAGTGATTCGAGTCTAGGCTTTCTCCTTTTCCTTTGAAGTTCATGACAGAGTTGAGGACTGAAGAGGCAGGCCCACATTATGACTTTCAAGGGACCTAGATACCTTTATCGTCCTGGGCCTCTTCCTCCATAAAAAAAAAAAAACACTTTAAATTGTATTTTATTGTTGGATTGCGATAAAGAACAAACAAGTCAGTATAATATACTGGAGCATTTTCTTCAACCTAAACATCAGTTTTCTTTTGCTTTAAAGAGAAATGAAAACATTTTTATGCACCCTTAAAAATATTGTAGGTCCTGGGTACTGTGCCTGGGTTAAGCAAATGTCAAGCCTATTAAGAGGTGCCAGTAAGTACTCATGAATGGATCAGTAGATGAAGGGAAAGAGCATGATATTCAGGATGAAGCTTTGTAGAAAATCCTTCACTGTATCTCCTTCCGTCTTTCCACCCTGCCCTGAGCTTCCTGCTCTCAGCCGTGATGATTTCAGAATCTCTGATTCACTCTGAAGGGTGGGAGAACGTCTGTGGAGGGAAGCCGCATTCTCCCCTTACCCCCACAAGTCACCTCAATGCTGTAGTAACAGAGAATTACAGTTTCCAATTTTAAGGGAAATTTTATTTAAGCACATGAACAGAAATATCAAGAATAAATTTTGTCCTTCACTAAAAACATCTCTGCAGATGTCCTAGCATTAGTCATGAGAAAGACCATTTTAAAAGATGTTTACAGAGCTACCTTCTGAAGCTTGGGCTTCACAATCATAATATTTTTCATCTGTTGATTAACTGAGTCTCTAGTTAAACAATCCACTGAGTTACAAATGAAAGACATGAGGTTGGCAATGGCTCCTACAATATTTCACATTTGTTGTTTGCAGAACTTATCACCAAGAGACAATGTATTAAAATTTTCTTAGTGTGATTCAGATTCACTTTCCTTTACCTTAAATCTACAGGTCTGCGTGCTAAGTCATTCAGTCATGTCTGACTCTTTGGGACCCTATGGACTTCAGCCCTCCAGGCTCCTCTGTCCATGGGATTCTCCAGGCAAGAACTCTGGAGTGGGTTGCCATTCACTTCTTCAGAGGATTTTCCCAACCCAGGGATCAAACCTGCATCTCTGACATCTCCTGCATTGGCAGGTGAGTACTTTACCACTAGCTCCATACAAGCCTACAGGTGGCCAGAATTTCCAATGGAATCCTGAAATTTTCCTATTCTTTTCAAAAGATATTTTTAGTTCACTTTCTCATATACAGAGATTCCAGGCAGCACATTTAGCAGTAGTCTGCTTGTGTCCTCTGAGAACAGAGTGTTACCAAACTAGAGATTGAGAAATGCTCTTAATATTCTCAGAACCAAGTGAACTGAATTATTATTGTTGGGGGGAATAAAGTAATTATCCCTCAAACCTTCTCAGTTCTTGGCCAAGACCCCCCTACCGCATAGTTGAAAGACAGATTATCAAGAGAAAAACACATTAATTATGTACCTATGGGTGTACCACAAAGATATGAGACCTGAAGCAACCCAAGCAATTGAGCCTTGCATACCATCCTGAGCTAAGAGATGGTATAGGAAAAGCCTAGAGGCTTCTCCATCCTGAAATAGGAGCCTAAGGCTTCCCCGGGGAGGAGAGCAGTTTACAGGAGGATGAGAAGAGCAGGTATTTGGTAAACAAAAGTTGCCCTGTCAGGCAGAGAAGTCACTCAGATGATAAAATGGTATCTGGTAACAGATCTTCCTGGTATCGGCTCCCTTTCTCATTTCTTTTAGGCAGTTAAAGGAGGTGGCGAAGAGGAGTAAAGCAGCTTTTCTTGAGTCGGCTGGGTCTTTAGTGTCCTTATCTTAAACATGCGTGTACCAAAGTGGCACATACTGGGGTGATTTATTCTGAACCCCCTCGTTATCTTAGAGCAGCAGTAGGCAAACTGATGTTTATGTGCATGCGTGCTAAGTCACTTCAGTCCTGTCCAACTTTTTGCGACCCTACATACTGTAAGCAGCCTGCCAGGCTCCTCTGTCCATGAGATTCTCCAGGCAAGAATACTGCAGTGGTTTCCGTTTCCTCCTCCAGGGGATCTTCCTGACCCAGGGACTGAACCCACGTCTCATGTCTTCTGCACTGCAGGCAGGTTCTTTACCTCTAGCGCCACCTGGGAAGCCCAGGACTATCTGGCACCAAGGTTAATACCTTTATTCTGGTGTCGTCACTTTCTGAGCCTTTCCTGGCGTCACGGAAGTTTGCCGCTAGGACTCTATTTCTCTGCTCTTTTCTTAAAGTGTAGTTGACTTAGAATGTTGCATTAGTTCTAGGTGTACGGCAAAGTGATTCAGTTATATCTATTTTTATTCAGGTTCTTTCCTCTTATAGGTTATTACAAAATATTGAGTATAGTTATTTGTGTTACACGGTAAGTCCTTGTTGGTTACCTACTTTACATGTAGTAGTATGTCTGTGTTAATCCCAGACTCCTCATTTACCTGCTTTGGTAATCATAAGCTCGTTTCCCATGTCTGTGGGTCTGTTTTTTTTTTTTTTTTTTTTTGTGGGTCTGTTTTGTATGAGTTCATTTCTATCATTTTTGTTTCAGATTCCACATATTAGCGATATCACATGCTATACGATTTGTCTTTCTCTGATTTACTTCACTAAGGATGATCATCTCTAGGGCCATCCGTGTTGCTGGGCGCTCTATTTCTTTTTAGAATTTTTTTTAAATTTACTCTGGCCGTGCTGAGTCTTCCCTGCTGCGCACAGGCTTTCTCTGGTTGCGCCAGTTGGAGGCTGCTGTCGCGGTGAGCCGCGCGGGCTCTCAGCAGCGCCTTCTCTTGCTGCGGGGCTCAGACCCTCGGGGCTCAGGCCTGTGGGCTCAGGAGGTGTGGTTCCTGGGCTCTAGTGCTCGGGCGTCAGCTGCTGGGGCCCACGGGCTTAGCTGCTCCGCAGCGTGCGGGGTGTTCCCGGGCCAGGGACTGAACCGGCGTCTCCAGTGCTGACCGGCAGATCTGTTACCCCGGAGCGCGCAGGGGGCCCTGAGCGCGCTGTTTCTCAGCGCTCTCTCAGCACACCAAGCGGAGTGCAGAGTAAGGCTTCCCTTCGTTTGTCCCTGTTTGCACCTTCTCCAGCTTTCAAAGGGACTCTGTGTTTGGTAAACACGCTCTTGCTGAGTCTGGGTGATTCAGCCATCCCCTCTCTTGTTGTATGTGACTCCCGTCTTCCTCTAAACCTTTTTTGGGGGGTGAGAGGCAGGGCGGAGAACGTCTCTATTCCTTGCGAAAGGAAATGTCCTCTGCTCTTCAAGCCTGCTACGGTTTGGTTTTATTTCTTTAGCTGCAAGAAGGAGAGCAACAGATGGCATTCCCAGGTTCAGTAAACTGGCAGGATAGGGTTTCTTTTCATTTCCTGTGTCTTCCTTAATGATTCCTAGCATTTCATTGTTGTTTGGCTTCATCTTCTTGGGGCCACAGAAGCAAAAGAGAGCCATGTTCTGTGTTTCTGGGAACTTACCAAAGCACATTCCTGAAGCCAAACTTGTTTGCTCTGTGCTAAGGATCCTATTATATTGTTTACATTAGCTTCCTCTGAATAGCTTGAGTATCATTTTCCTGCATAGTTCACATTCTTTCAGTTCTCATTCTAAAGGGAAAGAAAGGCACAGGAGGAGGGTGTGTGTGTGTGTGTGTGTGTGTGTGTGTGTGTGTGTGTGGGTGTGTGGTGTGTGTCTACATGGGGGAGGGCTACCCACTGAGGCGGAAGGCCTACATTCCTATACAGGAACTAGAGCTCCAAATATCTGGGAGCTTCCAAGAATATCAGATATGATCTAATCTCTAAGTTGAAAGTCAACAGACTGTTCCCA
The DNA here is from genome assembly GCF_033118175.1 of Dama dama. Taxonomy (NCBI): domain Eukaryota; kingdom Metazoa; phylum Chordata; class Mammalia; order Artiodactyla; family Cervidae; genus Dama; species Dama dama. Next base: position 3,965,774 of record NC_083699.1, on the reverse strand, counting down.
TGACTCATGAATCCAGATACATCTTTCAACAATCAGGCCTTCACTTCATGGGGGTGGGAATATCTATACCTAATCAATGTGAATAAAGCAGATCTTTTTGAAAGGCTCCCATTTCTTCTGAAGACTAGGAAGAGTGTTTTGATATATTTTACTCCTGTTTTCTTAAATATATTTTCAAAAACATATATTTCTGCCAGGCTTCTAGGTAAATTTTCATGTAAGCGTTCTTTCAAACAGCTCAGCATAATTGCCAGTCGGTCGTAGGGGCTTAACCCTGACCCAGCATGGTACTGCTTTTCTAGATTTCTCCACAGTCATCAGTTTTCACAGGTGGAGTGATGTGACAGCATTTCATTCATCAAACCTGATGAGAAAGACTGTATAATCCCTGCCTGGACGTTTCAGACATTCATGTAACTTTTTCAAAGTTTCCTTGACTCTTTCTCATTACTTCTCTATGATGAAAGTGAAAGTGAAGTCACTCAATCGTGTCTGACCCTTTGCGACCCCATGGACTACCAGGGTCCTCTGTTCATGGGATTTTCCAGGCAAGGGTACTAGAGTGAGTTGCCATGTCCTTCTCCAGGGGATCTTCCCAACCCAGGGGTCGAACCCAGGTCTCCCGCATTGCAGGCAGATTCTTTACCATCTGAGCCACCACCGACGTCTCCGCATGCTTATTCTGTCTAATCAGTCAGTGTCATCTGTACTAACGACTCTCAGTTCCTTTGGAAAACGTAACAAAAATTCCATCCACCCTCACTAGTCAAGACAATTCCCAGCCTATATTTATTTTTGTTTTTTTTTCTTTCCTTTCTTCTTTTTTTTCGAGACAATAAACCAAGATTAGAAAGACAGAACTAAAGGCAAGAAGGTGCTTTTGTAACAAACCTCCCAAAGGGTGTGGCATCTCTGTCAACCATGCCTGGCACCCTTGCTCAGGCCAGTGAGCATCGCCACTGACCTGCGTTCTCCCAAGTTCCCAACACCTCAAAGCAACTAATAAAGAAGAGGGCCCCGTTTTGCACCCATGTAATAAATATAAATTATAAAGACTAATAGTTAGGATATCACCTCAGGATTTATTTTTACAATTATTGTAACAAACATAATAAATTCATATATGAAGATAAACAAAATACAAACAAAACATATTTTACTGCCTCATCAAGAACCTTAAAGAGTAGAATCTTGTCTTACCTACCTGGAACAAAGATTCTAAAATCAATATATAATTTACAAAACCACATATAATCTAACACATTCTTTTTTCTTTTATCAATTGAAGTATGCTAGTGCCACCTGGGAAGCCCATATATATTAATAGATACTTAGGAGTATGTATTAATACCTATATTAATATATGTACTTACATACACATGGGGCTTCCCTGGTGGCTCAGAGGTTAAAGCGTCTGCCTGCAGTGCAGGAGACCTGGGTTCGATCCCTGGGTCGGGAAGATCCCCTGGAGAAGGAGATGGCAACCCACTCCAGGATGCTTGCCTGGAGAATTCCATGGACAGAGGAGCCTGGTGGGCTACATTAGTCCATGGGGTCACAAAGAGTCGGACACGACTGAGCGACTTCACTTCCTTCCTATCAGTATATATCAGTATATATGGGCTTCCCAGGTGGCACAACTGGTGAAGAACCCACCTGCCAATGCAGGAGACATAAGAGATGTGGGTTTGATCCCTGGGTGGGGAAGATGCCCTGGAGGAGGACATGGCAATCCACTCCAGTATTCTTGCCTGGAGAATCCCACAGACAGAGAAGCCTGGCAGGCTACAGTCCATGGGGTCAAAGAGCCAGACATGACTTAGAACCTTAAGCACATTCACAGGGACGGTGGATCAAGGTGACAGCAAGGCTAGATTCTACTTAAAGCTCATGAAGCTCTTGTGTTTGAGCGTCTCCTATGGAGGACTGGGTCAGCAGTGGACTGCCGCAGGGGCAGGGGCTCTGGGTGCAGACCTGGGCATGGCATAAGCCCTCTTGGAGGAGATCACCATTAACCCCACCACAGAGCTGCCAAAACTTACACAGGACTGGGAAACAGACTCTTGGCGGCACAAACAGAACCTTGTGCACCAGGACCCAGGAGAAAGGGGCCGTGACCCCACAAGAGACTGACCCAGACTTGCCTGTGCGTGTCCGGGAGTCTCCATGGGAGGCGTGGGTTGGCGGTGGCCCGCTGCAGGGTTGGGGGCACTGAGTGTAGCACTGCGTGCCTGGGACCTTCTAAAGGAGGTGACATTATCCTCATCACCTCCACCATAGCTTGGCAGACTTCTCTGGTGGCTCACGAGGTAAAGCGTCTGCCTACAATGCGGGAGACCTGAGTTTGATCCCTGGGTGGGGAAGATCCTCTGGAGCAGGAAATGGCAGCCCACTCCTGTATTCTTGTCTAGAAAATCCCATGGACGGAGCCTGGTAAGCTACAGTCCACGGGGTCGCAGAGTCAACATGACTGAGCGACTTCATAAACAGCAGGGAGGGAACACATCTCCACCCATCAATAGAAAATTGGATTAAAGATTTAGTGAGCATGGCCCCACCCATCAGAATAAGACCCAGTTTCCCCCTCAGTCAGTCTCTCCCATCAGGAAGCTTCCATAAGCCTCTCATCCTTCTCCATCAGAGGGCAGGCAGACTGAAAACCAATCACAGAAAACTACCAATCTGATCACATGGTCCACAGCCTTGTCTAACTCCATGAGACTATGAACCATGCTGTGTGGGGCCACACAAGACTGATGGGTCATGGTGGAGAGGTCTGACAGAATGTGGTCCACTGGAGAAGGGAATGGCAAGCCACTTCAGTATTCTTGCCTTGAGAACCCCATGAACAGTATGAGAAGGCAAAAAATAGGACACTAAAAGATGGAACTCCGCACGTCAGTAGGTGCCCAATATGCTGGAGATCAGTGGAGAAATAACTCCAGAAAGAATGAAGGGATGGAGCCAAAGCAAAGACAGCACCCAGTTGTGGATGTGACTGGTGATGGAAGCAAGGTCTGATGCTGTAAAGAGCAAAATTGCCCAGGAACCTGGAATGTTAGGTGCATGAATCAAGGCAAATTGGAAGTGGTCAAACAGGAGATGGCAAGAGTGAATGTCGACATTCTAGGAATCAGCTAACTAAAATGGACAGGAATGGGTGAATTTAACTCAGATGGCCATTATATCTACTACTGTGGGCAAGAATCCCTTAGAAGAAATGGAGTAGCCATCATGGTCAACAAGAGTCTAAAATGCAGTACTAACTCCATTATTCTTGCTGGGCGAATCCCCATGGACAGAGGAACCTGGCAGGCTACAGTCTGTGGGGCAGCAGAGTCAAACCCGACTAAGTGACTAAGCACACATAATTTGAATATTTACAGGTTTAAAAATTCTTGACCACAAAATACCACCATAAAAAGGGTAGAAAGAAAGAGGATAAAAGTGCAACGCTGGGGCTTCCCTAGTAGCTCAGTGGTTAAGAATCTGCTTGCCAATGCAGGAGACACAGATTCGATCCCTGGTCCAGGAAGATCCCAAATGCCGAGGGGCAAATGAGCCCCTGCGCCACGACCACTATGCCTGTCCTCTAGAGCCTCGACTGCTGAGTCCACGTGCTGCAACTGCTGAAGGCCATGCACCCCAACAAGAGAGTAGCCCCTGCGGGCTGCAGCTAGAGGAAAGCTTGCTCAGCAACAAAGGTACAGCGCAGCCAAAAATAAATTTAAAAACAATTTTGTAAACTGCAGCCCTGTGTTTTCTCAGGGTCATTCTGATTTCCACAAACAACTGGATAAGAAACAAATTGAAATTTATCAAAGGTTCTTACACATTTCCAAAGTTTCTATGTCTTATTAAAAGTATCTGCTTTTTAACAAAAAAAGAAGCAAACTCACAGATAGAGAGAACTAGTGTTTACCACTGTGGAGGGAGGGGGCGCAATACTAGGGTGGGAAAGTGGAAGGTACGAATTCTCGGGTATAAGATGGGCTTAAGGATGTATTGTACAACATGGGGAATATGGCCAATATTCTATAATAATTATAAATGGAAAGTAACCTTTATAAAAATTAAAATAAAAGATTTTATATCCTCGTTAACAAATTCCCTAGATCAACCTCATTGTTGATAGTGTGATGGTATATGGACAGGGAAATGTAATCATAAATATGTAACATTTGTATCTAAAAACTTGACCCAGACTGTAACATTTTCATATACTATGCTCATCAAAATGTAGTATCACATGTCATAATCTGCCCAGTTTATCAAGAAAACTGTTTTTGTCAAATAGTGACACCCTTTTATCCTAGTTGAAATCTTATTTTTAAAACCTTGAATACTTAACATATTTCACACAATCTATTGATTGCGTAAGGCACTTTGAGGGCAAACTAATAACCACAATTTACTGTTGTATAACATAATCAAAATTAGATATTTTATTTAAAAATAATCAAAATTGGCCTGTTATTTTAATATCAAAAATTGACTCAGAAATATGGTTTCTCTAATTTTTTTTAGTACAATCCTGCCCAGGAGTAATACTGTTAATACCTCTAACAATTACTTATTTGGATAATGTCTTCTTGTTGTTCAGTCGCTGAGTCACGTCTGACTCTTCACAACTCCAAGGACTGCCACACACCAGGCTTCCCAGTGTAGAGTTCTGGTCCTGGTAATGGCAGAAAGCTTATAGCAGACAAATCTTCCTGCAGGTAACAATGGTAAACTCTAGACAAAACATAAAAACTGCTATCATAAGGCACCAGAGAGCAACCAAACTTGGCAGACATAGAAGAGGATAAGGAAGGATGAAAGCCACATTTATTCATTTTGCCCTGAGAGCACACCCCAGCCTACACTATGCAGAGTGGCTAGAATTCAGGCAGAAAACTGCAATATTGTTGGCTTGAAATGTCAAAGGATGGAGTTCAAACTGCTAAAACTTCTGGAAATTAAGGGAGAAAATCTCAGAAAGGAGGGAGAGAGGGAATCCTAAAATCTGTGTAAAAACTTCCCTCAAATCCTTGACTAATTTCTGAACTCTGTGCATATGGGAGAGACTTCAAGAAGCCCAGTGGAAAGCAACAGCTAGAAGTTCATGGAGCTAAGCAGATATTTCTTTTGCTGCATAGCATAGGGAGGCTGAATTTAAAGTTTGAGTCCTGCAAAATTAGAAAAGCTTGGTAAATACTTTGAACTTGCAATTGGAATTTCAGAATAGCCATAGTTTATGTAAAATGACCATATCTCAGTACTGGGGCATTTGCCTAGGAATAAAGGCAAAACTGAAATAGAATTACCCTCACAAATAATAAAACCAAGTCTATAGAAACTCAAAGTGATGAGTAAGTAATATAACAAGTCAGTAACAATGTTCAATATATAATTTAAAGGGGCTTCCCAGGTGCCTCAGTGGTAAAGAATCTGCCTGCCAAGCAGGAAACACGGGTTCGATCCCTGGGTCAGGAAGATCCCCTGGGGTAAGAAATGGCAACCCGTTCCAGTGTTCTCACCTGGAAAATACAGAGGATCCTGGAGGGTTACAGTCATGGGGTCACAAAGCATCAGATACAACTTAGCGACTAAACAACAACAAACATAATTTAAAAGTTACCAGATAGGTTGTATCAGTCTAGATCTAATCAGGGGATAGGAACCACATAGTAATTGCAACAAAAAGCTCAACATAAAGAGTTATTAAATTATTATAGCAGAGTAATAATGAAAATGCAAAAAGAACTCAGAAAGGTCTTCTGGGGCTGACGGAGAGTTCTCAAGGAGGCACAAACCTGGGAGTGGTTTTCCTCAGGGTTCAGACCTCGTTGGAGGAGGAGGGGCTTCAATGCAGTCGATGGCAGAGGATGTCACTGGTTGCTCAGTCCAGAGCTTGTCCACCTTAGCAGGCAGCAGGTGTCACCCTTCCAGTCCCCAGGCCAGCCAGTCCTGGCTGGGAGAAAAGGGAGGGAGGCAGAGAGCTGTAGCCTGTGTGCCATGTCCGTGTCTGAATGATCAGAAAGTGATTCTGAGGGGCGGGCAGGACACGGGCCGGAGCAGCAGAGCCAGCACAGGTCTGAAGCGCGGCGGCGTCCGCGTCAGGGGGCAGCAGGAACCAGTCCTCAGAGACGCAGGAGACAGCCCAGCGGGCAGCGGTACGGGGGGGATCGGGGCGTCCGCGTCAGGGGGACAACAGGAACCAGTTCTCAGAGACGAGGCAGACAGCCCAGCGGGCAGCGGTACGGGGGGGATCGGGGCGTCCGCGTCAGGGGGACAACAGGAACCAGTCCTCAGAGACGAGGCAGACAGCCCAGCGGGCAGCGGTCTGGGGGGAATCGGGGCGTCCGCGTCAGGGGGACAACAGGAACCAGTTCTCAGAGACGCAGGAGACAGCCCAGCGGGCAGCGGTCCAGGGGGAATCGGGGCGTCCGCGTCAGGGGGCAGCAGGAACCAGTCCTCAGAGACGAGGCAGACAGCCCAGCGGGCAGCGGTCCGGGGGGAATCGGGGGGTCCGCGTCAGGGGGCAGCAGGAACCAGTTCTCAGAGACGCAGGCAGACAGCCCAGCGGGCAGCGGTACAGGGGGAATCGGGGCGTCCGCGTCAGGGCGACAACAGGAACCAGTTCTCAGAGACGAGGCAGACAGCCCAGCGGGCAGCGGTCCGGGGGGAATCGGGGCGTCCGCGTCAGGGGGACAACAGGAACCAGTTCTCAGAGACGAGGCATACAGCCCAGCGGGCAGCGGTCCGGGGGGAATCGGGGTGTCCGCGTCAGGGGGACAACAGGAACCAGTTCTCAGAGACGAGGCAGACAGCCCAGCGGGCAGCGGTCCGGGGGGAATCGGGGCGTCCGCGTCAGGGGGACAACAGGAACCAATTCTCAGAGACGCAGGAGACAGCACAGCGGGCAGCGGTACGGGGGGAATCGGGGTGTCCGCGTCAGGGGGACAACAGGAACCAGTTCTCAGAGACGCAGGCAGACAGCCCAGCGGGCAGCGGTCCAGGGGGAATCGGGGTGTCCGCGTCAGGGGAACAACAGGAACCAGTTCTCACAGAGGAGGCAGACAGCCCAGCGGGCAGCGGTCCAGGGGGAATCGGGGCGTCCGCGTCAGGGGGCAGCAGGAACCAGTTCTCAGAGACGAGGCAGACAGCCCAGCGGGCAGCGGTCCGGGGGGAATCGGGGTGTCCGCGTCAGGGGGCAGCAGGAACCAGTTCTCAGAGACGCAGGCAGACAGCCCAGCGGGCAGCGGTACGGGGGGAATCGGGGCGTCCGCGTCAGGGGGACAACAGGAACCAGTTCTCAGAGACGAGGCAGACAGCCCAGCGGGCAGCGGTCCGGGGGGAATCGGGGCGTCCGCGTCAGGGGGACAACAGGAACCAGTCCTCAGAGACGAGGCAGACAGCCCAGCGGGCAGCGGTCCGGGGGGAATCGGGGCGTGCGTCAGGGGGACAACAGGAACCAGTTCTCAGAGACGAGGCAGACAGCCCTGCGGGCAGCGGTACGGGGGGAATCGGGGCGTCCGCGTCAGGGGGCAACAGGAACCAGTTCTCAGAGACGAGGCAGACAGCCCAGCGGGCAGCGGTCCGGGGGGAATCGGGGCGTCCGCGTCAGGGGGACAACAGGAACCAGTCCTCAGAGACGAGGCAGACAGCCCAGCGGGCAGCGGTCCGGGGGGAATCGGGGGGTGCGTCAGGGGGACAACAGGAACCAGTTCTCAGAGACGAGGCAGACAGCCCTGCGGGCAGCGGTACGGGGGGAATCGGGGCGTCCGCGTCAGGGGGCAACAGGAACCAGTTCTCAGAGACGAGGCAGACAGCCCAGCGGGCAGCGGTCCGGGGGGAATCGGGGCGTCCGCGTCAGGGGGACAACAGGAACCAGTTCTCAGAGATGCAGGAGACAGCCCAGCGGGCAGCGGTACGGGGGGAATCGGGGTGTCCGCGTCAGGGGGCAGCAGGAACCAGTTCTCAGAGACGCAGGAGACAGCCCAGCGGGCAGCGGTACGGGGGGAATCGGGGGGTCCGCGTCAGGGGGACAACAGGAACCAGTTCTCAGAGACGAGGCATACAGCCCAGCGGGCAGCGGTACGGGGGGAATCGGGGCGTCCGCGTCAGGGGGACAACAGGAACCAGTTCTCAGAGACGAGGCAGACAGCCCAGCGGGCAGCGGTCCGGGGGGAATCGGGGCGTCCGCGTCAGGGGGCAGCAGGAACCAGTCCTCAGAGACGAGGCAGACAGCCCAGCGGGCAGCGGTCCGGGGGGAATCGGGGCGTCCGCGTCAGGGGGCAGCAGGAACCAGTTCTCAGAGAGGAGGCAGACAGCCCAGCGGGCAGCGGTCCGGGGGGAATCGGGGCGTCCGCGTCAGGGGGCAGCAGGAACCAGTTCTCAGAGACGAGGCAGACAGCCCAGCGGGCAGCGGTCCGGGGGGAATCGGGGTGTCCGCGTCAGGGGGACAACAGGAACCAGTCCTCAGAGACGAGGCAGACAGCCCAGCGGGCAGCGGTCCGGGGGGAATCGGGGTGTCCGCGTCAGGGGGACAACAGGAACCAGTTCTCAGAGACGCAGGAGACAGCCCAGCGGGCAGCGGTCCGGGGGGAATCGGGGCGTCCGCGTCAGGGGGACAACAGGAACCAGTTCTCAGAGATGCAGGAGACAGCCCAGCGGGCAGCGGTACGGGGGGAATCGGGGTGTCCGCGTCAGGGGGACAACAGGAACCAGTCCTCAGAGACGAGGCAGACAGCCCAGCGGGCAGCGGTCCGGGGGGAATCGGGGCGTCCGCGTCAGGGGGACAACAGGAACCAGTTCTCAGAGACGCAGGAGACAGCCCAGCGGGCAGCGGTCCGGGGGGAATCGGGGCGTCCGCGTCAGGGGGACAACAGGAACCAGTCCTCAGAGACGAGGCAGACAGCCCAGCGGGCAGCGGTCCGGGGGGAATCGGGGCGTGCGTCAGGGGGACAACAGGAACCAGTTCTCAGAGACGAGGCAGACAGCCCTGCGGGCAGCGGTACGGGGGGAATCGGGGCGTCCGCGTCAGGGGGCAACAGGAACCAGTTCTCAGAGACGAGGCAGACAGCCCAGTGGGCAGCGGTCCGGGGGGAATCGGGGCGTCCGCGTCAGGGGGACAACAGGAACCAGTTCTCAGAGATGCAGGAGACAGCCCAGCGGGCAGCGGTCCGGGGGGAATCGGGGCGTGCGTCAGGGGGACAACAGGAACCAGTTCTCAGAGACGAGGCAGACAGCCCTGCGGGCAGCGGTACGGGGGGAATCGGGGCGTCCGCGTCAGGGGGCAGCAGGAACCAGTTCTCAGAGACGAGGCAGACAGCCCAGCGGGCAGCGGTCCGGGGGGAATCGGGGCGTGCGTCAGGGGGACAACAGGAACCAGTTCTCAGAGACGAGGCAGACAGCCCAGCGGGCAGCGGTCCGGGGGGAATCGGGGCGTCCGCGTCAGGGGGACAACAGGAACCAGTTCTCAGAGACGCAGGAGACAGCCCAGCGGGCAGCGGTCCGGGGGGAATCGGGGCGTCCGCGTCAGGGGGCAGCAGGAACCAGTTCTCAGAGACGCAGGCAGACAGCCCAGCGGGCAGCGGTACGGGGGGAATCGGGGTGTCCGCGTCAGGGGGACAACAGGAACCAGTTCTCAGAGACGAGGCAGACAGCCCAGCGGGCAGCGGTCCGGGGGGAATCGGGGTGTCCGCGTCAGGGGGCAGCAGGAACCAGTTCTCAGAGACGCAGGCAGACAGCCCAGCGGGCAGCGGTACGGGGGGAATCGGGGTGTCCGCGTCAGGGGGACAACAGGAACCAGTCCTCAGAGACGAGGCAGACAGCCCAGCGGGCAGCGGTCCGGGGGGAATCGGGGCGTCCGCGTCAGGGGGACAACAGGAACCAGTCCTCAGAGACGAGGCAGACAGCCCAGCGGGCAGCGGTCCGGGGGGAATCGGGGTGTCCGCGTCAGGGGGCAGCAGGAACCAGTTCTCAGAGACGAGGCAGACAGCCCAGCGGGCAGCGGTCCGGGGGGAATCGGGGCGTCCGCGTCAGGGGGACAACAGGAACCAGTTCTCAGAGACGAGGCAGACAGCCCTGCGGGCAGCGGTACGGGGGGAATCGGGGTGTCCGCGTCAGGGGGCAACAGGAACCAGTTCTCAGAGACGAGGCAGACAGCCCAGCGGGCAGCGGTCCGGGGGGAATCGGGGCGTCCGCGTCAGGGGGACAACAGGAACCAGTTCTCAGAGATGCAGGAGACAGCCCAGCGGGCAGCGGTACGGGGGGAATCGGGGTGTCCGCGTCAGGGGGACAACAGGAACCAGTTCTCAGAGACGAGGCAGACAGCCCAGCGGGCAGCGGTCCGGGGGGAATCGGGGCGTCCGCGTCAGGGGGACAACAGGAACCAATTCTCAGAGACGCAGGAGACAGCCCAGCGGGCAGCGGTCCGGGGGGAATCGGGGCGTCCGCGTCAGGGGGACAACAGGAACCAGTTCTCAGAGACGCAGGAGACAGCCCAGCGGGCAGCGGTACGGGGGGAATCGGGGCGTCCGCGTCAGGGGGACAACAGGAACCAGTCCTCAGAGACGAGGCAGACAGCCCAGCGGGCAGCGGTCCGGGGGGAATCGGGGTGTCCGCGTCAGGGGGACAACAGGAACCAGTTCTCAAAGACGAGGCAGACAGCCCAGCGGGCAGCGGTCCGGGGGGAATCGGGGCGTCCGCGTCAGGGGGACAACAGGAACCAATTCTCAGAGATGCAGGAGACAGCCCAGCGGGCAGCGGTCCGGGGGGAATCGGGGCGTCCGCGTCAGGGGGCAGCAGGAACCAGTTCTCAGAGACGAGGCAGACAGCCCAGCGGGCAGCGGTCCGGGGGGAATCGGGGCGTCCGCGTCAGGGGACAGCAGGAACCAGTTCTCAGAGACGAGGCAGACAGCCCAGCGGGCAGCGGTCCGGGGGGAATCGGGGTGTCCGCGTCAGGGGGCAGCAGGAACCAGTTCTCAGAGACGCAGGAGACAGCCCAGCGGGCAGCGGTACGCGGGGAATCGGGGCGTCTTTCCTAGCATGAGACTGAAGTGTGCTGTGTCTGCGACAGCGTGGTGGTCGCCAGGACGGGGGTGGGACTGCCAGTTACCAGAGGACTGTCAGCTGGAGGCACATGCTTGGAGTTGAGCCCGCTGGATGTTCACACACGCGCACAGTCCATCAGATCAGTGCTGGCGGACTCTGCAGCAGGACCGAGGGAAAGCAACGCCGCGTGGCAGAACCAGGAAGAGAAGTGCTCCTTATCCTGCCGTGTGCCTCCAGCCTCCTCCGCTAAAAAAGCATGACGTTATATGAACTATGGATACACACATAAATGTTGAAACAGTCAGTCCATTTTCACAGAGCAGGTCCTAAGAGTGAAGGTGGAATTAAGAGACAGTAAACTTAGACACACACACAAAGAAACAGGAAAATGTAACCTAATACTGAGAGGAAAAACCATCAGAAGAAACCAACTCTGGGATTAAATGTCGGAATTAGCAGGCCAGGTCTTTGTTTCAAATATTTGAGGGCTTAAAGGACAAAATGTCACAATGATTGAATATATAGGAAATACTAGCAAAGAAATGGACACTATAAAGAACTCAATAGAAATTCCAGATCTAGAAATGAAACATCAGAAATGAAAAAAAATTACTTATTAGCATCTTGGAAGTAAGAGAAGAAAGGCTAATTGAAAATCATCAAATCTGAAGAGTAGAGAGTAAAAAATTGAAAAAAGAAGCCTCAATGACCTATGGGAAATAGCAAGTTTTCTAATTTATGTGTGACTGGAGTCTCAGGAAAAGAGATAGAAATTGAGGCAGAAAATATATTGAAAGAAATAATCATGAAAAATATCAATTTAAATATCCAGGAGTCTCAGCAAACTCTCAGCAGATAATCACAAGGAAAACCACATCTAGTAACATCATAACCAAATGAAAACTAAAGTCTTAAAATCAGCTAGAGATAAAAGACATATCACATACAGGACAGTAAGTAAAGTCAAGTAAAGTCACCCAGTCGTGTCCTACTCTCTGCGGCCCCACAGACTGTAGCCTACCAGGCTCCTCTGTCCATGGGATTTTCCAGGCAAGAGTACTGGAGTGGGTTGTAAATGACAGCTTATTTCTGATAGAGAGAGACCAGAAGACAATGAAATAATATCGTTAAAGTGATGAAAGTAAATAAAAACTGCCAGTCCAGACATTTTTAGATAAACAGAAGTTGAGAGAATCTGTTACTAACAGACTTGCACTACAAGAAATGTTAAAGAAGGTTTTTCTGGCTGAAGTGAAGCCTCACCACACAGAAATTTGAATCTATAGAAGGGAATGGAGAACACTGGAAATAGTAAACATTTGGGTAAATATAAAAGACCATTTTTTCTTATCCTGCTTTATTTAAAATTTTAAGGCAAAAATTTATAACATATTTTAAGGTTTATAATCTATATAAATGTAAAATATATGACAATAATAGCACAAAGAATGGGTGGCATAAATGGAATTATACTGTTACAAATTATTTTATTTTTTAAATTCTTATATTTTAAATGAAGGGTACAGTGTCAACTCTAAATAGACTGTGATAAATTAAGATGAAGTAATCCCTAGTGCAACCAATGAAAAATGACAAAGAATTCTATCTTAAAAATGGAGGAATCTAAATTTAGGAATATGCAAATGCATTTGACTAACACATATAAAGGTGGAAAAGGAGGAACAGAGGATGGGACACTAGAAAAGAAATAGCAAAATGTAGACCTAAATCCAACTCTATCAGTAAGCACATTAATTATAGGTGGATTATACACTCCAGTTAAAAGACACAAAACTATTAGGCTGGATTTTTAAAAAGCAAGAACCAACTAAATGTTCTCTACAAGAGATAGGTTAACATCCAGTTTATCTCTGAATAGATGTTTCTAATGTGTACATCATGAAATTAGAGATGGCCCTGGTTTTAACTAAATGTGGTTAAAGTATTTGCAAGTTCAACTAAACTGTTACAGTTTCTTCTAAGGGTCACAACTCACTGAACAGATGGAATCTGGGGATTTTATGAAATGCTGTTGTTTCAACTGATGCCAGTTGATTATTCATTCCTATAACTTCCTGTTCCTTTTGTAACTATATGTATTAATACACCACATTTAAATATTAGACATGATCTAATATTTAAAACAATTTCTTAAGCATAGAAAATCATGGTTTGAAATTATAACTGTCTTTAATGAAGACAAAAATGAGCAGTTAAGCATGCAAAACAAATGATCTGAGATCACATTCCCTCAATGAGAATCAAATGTTCCACAGTGGCATTTTTTGCTAATTTAGAGAGGCAGTGTGGAGTGTTCAGAGATAAGGGGGTACAGAGTCCAACAAATCCTTCTTTTTTTTTTTTTTTTCAAATCCTTCTTTTGACCCCTGCCATCTCCTCTTATTGGACATGAGCCAAGTTAGCTCGATTTTTATATTCTTACCTGCTTCCCCCTCTGCTTAGGAGGTTGACTTAGGAGCCAGGCTTCTTAGGTTCTAACCAAACCACTTCCTTCTCATTAAGTTAACTTAGTAAATTCTCACTAAGTTACTTAACTTCTCTAAGCCTTAGCTTTCTCATCTGCAAATGGGTATAATAATACCACCAACCGTATACAGTTTCTGAGGATTGAGTGAATATTTGTAGAGCACTTAGTATCTGGCACATAGAAAGCATTGCATAACTGTTTGCTAAATAAAATAGATACTGCCTCATTAGGTCCTTGTAACAATTAAGATGGATAAAATAAATCACTTAGACCACTGTTAGACAAATAGTAAGTATCAATCAATAATGGTTGTCATTACTATTCCTAAAGGTGCTGTGGGTGATCATTGTTAAACATTAGCAATTGTCTCATTAGTACACATCTTATCAGTTACTGGGAGAAGTCTTGGTTTACTGATTAATAATGAGTTGATGGCTTTATGCATAGTTTATAAACTATATAATCAAGTTTAAAAAGAGTGGTATTAGAAAATATGTTTACAAAGAGGCCTCCCCAAGAAGTTAAAAAATAAAACTTAGGAAGAGGGGATAGATAATGCTAACAGATATAAAATTGTAACTGTCAAGACTGTTCAAATTTGATGAAAATGTTAGTGAAGAATTAAGGCTTTAGAAACCATCTTTGGAGTGGGCATAATTATGGAGGCAGAAATTAAGCTTTCAGAGACCTTGATCTACTGACTGGAAGTAGTAACATCCCCTGAGTACTTAACTAGAAATGAGGAATCTTGGACTCTACCAGAATCAGAATTTATAAGATCTCCAGTTGATTCTGAAGCGTTGTGGTAGAGTATTTTTGCTTTCTAGTTTTTCTGTGGAGTTTATTTTAAATATACCATATTATTAATACTAAGATCTGGGTGATAGTATGTCTCTTTAGAATGATACATTTTCTGTGATGATGAGACTTTACAATTTGGCTACATGCGTGATTTTATTATGTCCTGGGGACAAATTTTTATAATCGAAAGCCATTTCTAGTTTTATAATGCAAATCTATTAATATGTGAAAAGAGTCACCAAGCGGGTTTTATAGTAAATATCACAGGCATTTCTCAATTTCATTACCTCAGTGATGCGTGTTTTTGAAAAATCATCTCTAAATCACTAGAGTTCAGAATTTTACCACTTTTCACAGATCACACTTGCTCAGACTAAAGATGAGAAAGGGCCCTGAAAACAGGGCTCTGATGCACACCTCTGTTGTAATGCAGAGTAACTCACTGACTTTTAATAGACTGTTTCAAAACCAAATATTTTATTTGGATGTATCTGGAGAGCTAAAATATTTCTATTGAAAATCTCTGTGAGAAAACATTCTAGATATGAAACATCTGGTTTTGGTCATTTCAGTTGAAGGCTAATATTTGCACAGGTCAGGGGGTCCACGGTGATATTGTGTTGTTCTAGTATAGTATTTCCATGATGCGGTATTCCTGAAGGGTTGAGTAGCGGTATTCAACCCATTCACATGGTTCAAACATTCCCAGCATATTTTAGAATATGTATATCTGCAGATATCCAAAAATAGCTTTCTCACTTCCTTCCTTTTTTTTTCTTGGAAACAGAGGGTGAAGATGGGTGGGGAAGGCTGGATACAGTCATGGAGACACACTGGGGGCTCAATGTCAGGGGCGAAGTGTCTGGGAGACCCAAGTATCAGCCTTAGTGTTTGTCCCGAGGGGCCACTACGACCAGTGGTCTTTGGTAGCATTCCCCTCGCAGAGTGAAGCTGACCACAGGATCTACCTGTTGACTTCCAGTCGGGCGGGGGCCATGCAGTCTGAAAGTTATACCCTCTAACTTACCTTGAATAAGTTAGGATGAATAACTTATCTTGAATGCTGGAGCTGTCAAGAACATTTGATCAACTCTTTAGGATCTCATCCTGAACTACACAATGGGAATCAGCTGGGAAGATTTACAAGTCATTGGTGCTCAAGCCTCACCCCCAGACATTCTGATTCAATGGTTCTGAGGCGTAACCTGGGTACCAAGATGTTTCCAAGCAGCCTAGTGACCTGTGTGCAGTGACGGGTCTCCGTGGCATGACTGTTAGGACCCAGTTCTCTCTCTTCCTCCGAACAGCCCATCCTGCCGAATTGCTTCTCCTCTGAGCATTCAGCTCCTTCTCGCCCTCCCCCACGGTTGGCACCTCGGCGACTTTGCAAGGCTGGGTCTCTCTGTCAGCAGTGAATGAGCCCCAGAACACAGAGTTTTAGACATTGTTATGGGCTGAATGTGTCTTTCCAAATTTCATATGTTGAAGTCCCTCAGAATGCAGCCTTATTTGGAAAGGTGGCCTTTAGGAGGTAACGAAGGTGGAATGAGTGCATATGGGTGAACCCTCACCCGATACGGCAGATTTACGAGAAGGTTAGGAGGCAGGTAGGAGAAGGCCATGGCACCCGACTCCAGTACTCTTGCCTGGAGAATCCTAGGGACGGAGGAGCCTGGTGGGCTGCAGTCCACGGGGTCGCTAGGAGTTGGACATGACTGAGCGACTTCACTTTCCCTTTTCACTTTCATGCATTGGAGAAGGAAATGGCAACCCACTCCAGTGTTCTTGCCTGGAGAATCCCAGGGACGGGGGA
Organism: Dama dama; assembly: GCF_033118175.1. NCBI lineage: Eukaryota > Metazoa > Chordata > Mammalia > Artiodactyla > Cervidae > Dama > Dama dama. The sequence continues at coordinate 3,949,629 of NC_083699.1, read as the reverse complement.
GCCTGATGGGCTGCTGTCCATGGGGTCACACAGAGTCAGACACGACTGAAGTGACTTAGCAGCTGCAGCAGCAGGAGGCAGGTAGGCATAGAGGGAAAATGGAGACTGAGGGAAAAGAGTCCCATCTACCGGCGAGGAGAGCTTCCTCAGAAGAAATCAGTTCTGCTGACACCTTGATCTCAGACTCTTCACCTCCAGAGCTGTGAGAAAGCAGATTTCTGTGGTTGAAACCCCCTAGTCTGTGGCTCTTGTTGTGGCTGTCGGAGAAAATGACGACAGGATCTTCCAGGGCGCCCGGAACGTGTGAGTCAGGCTCTTCTCTCCCCAGAGGGTAGTTGTGCCGGACACGTGGCTTAGTCTTTAGTATCTCAGAGCGTTTTGCACACAGAGAAACACCCACAGTGATTTGAACTCTCCACGGATTGAACATTTAACCCATGGTCTAAAGCTTGATTAAATTACCTTACTTTAAACTGAAATTGCAAATCCAATATGATCAATTCTTTTGAAAACTTCAACACCTTCAGTAGCAGGCAAAACACACACGACATCAAAACTTACTGCAACGTTTAACTTCAGACTATTCTAAACATCAAACGCCGTGTGTTGAATTTATTTCTTTATTAAGGTTGTTTCCTATCTCCCTTGGATTATGAATGAATTTGTTTTGACATCTTCCTAATGTTCTAGTGATACAGTTTGATACCTTCTAGTTACGATTCTCAACAGACCCCAAAACTCAGTTTCTGAACGCTTTTGTCATTCCTTGGTTGGGGCACAAAAATACTGGTTTTTCTCCCCAGGTGATTCAAATCCAACCCAATTGTTACAATACCGAGCATGTGTTTCTTATTCTAAAACTTATTTGTTAGGTTACTTATATTTTTTAAGTCCATTCCTTTTTCTAGATTTAACTTTGTCACCAGAAGTTGGTGTTTGCCTCTGAAAATAACATGTTTTACAACTCTTTTGGTCAAGATGACACAATGCATTGCCCTATTTGGAATAGGCTGATGTGGTCTATTAGGTTTATAAACATCATGTGTGTCCTTATTGCTGTTTTTATTACTATTCATGAAACCGCTGGGATTTCATTCCCTGAAAGTTGAGTCTCTCTGCTCAGCAAGCCTTTACAAGATATTTGGGACATTTATTACCTTGGAATACATCACCAAGCCTGCTTTTTATTTTGTTATTGTTACTGACCCTTGGTGCTAAATAACTGTTGGGTCCCTTTTCCATTTGATTACTCTACACTTTCTGTTAACTCATTGATTAAGTGCTCACACCTCTTCACAGGGGCTTCTCAGGTGGTGCTAGCGGTAAAGAATGCGCCTTGAGTGCAGGAGACTCAAGGGACCCGGGTTCCGTCCCTGGGTCGGGAAGATCCTGGAGAAGGAAGTGGCGGCCCACTCCGGTACTCTTGCCTGGTAACTCCCATGGACGAGGGGCCTGGAGTGCAGTCCACGGGTCTCAAAGAGTCAGACACGACTGAGCGACCAAGCACAGCGCATTAGCGGTGTATGTGTAGTTCTGGTTGGTCATGATTGGCAGTTTTTACCTGTTTTTATTTTTTGCCATTCTGATAGGTCTGTAGTGGTACTGGGGGGGGGGGGCTTAGTTTTAAAATGAATTGCAATAAAGTCCACATAAAGGTTGCCATCTTAACCATTTTTAGTTTATTTACTGATTGACTGATCTCTGCACCACACAGCATGTGAGGTCTTAGTTCTCTGACCCAGGATTGAATCTGTGCCCCCTGCAGTGGAAGCATGGAGTCTTTTTTTTTAGATCATAATAATATATTTATAGCCCGTGAGAAATAGATTCAGAGCGCAGTCATGAAATTAAAAGATGCTTGCTCCTTGGAAGGAAAGTTATGACCAACCTAGACAGCATATTAAAAAGCAGAGACATTACTTTGCCAACAAAGGTCTGTCTAGTCAAAGCTATGGTTTTTCCAGTGGTCATGTATGGATGTGAGAGTTAGACTATAAAGAAAGCTGAGCGCCAAAGAATTGATGCTTTTGAGCTGTGGTGTTGGAGAAGACTCTTGAGAGTCCCTTGGATTGCAAGGAGATCCAACCAGTCCATCCTAAAGGAAATCAGTCCTGAATAATCATTGGAAGGACTGATGCTGAAGCTCAAACTCCAATACTTTGGCCACCTGATGTGAAAAACTGACTCATTTGAAAAGACCCCGATTCTGATTGAAGGTGGGAGGAGAAGGGGACAACAGAGGATGAGATGGTTGGATGGCATCACTGACTCAATGGACATGAGTTTGAGTAAACTCTGGGAGTTGGTGGACAGGGAGACCTGGTGTTCTGCAGTCCATGGGGTCACAAAGAGTCAGACACGACTGAGCAAATGAACTGAATATATTTATTGTAAAGAGACTGCTTTTTTTAAGTTGGAGGGTAATTGCATTACAATGTTGTGCTGGTTTTGCCATTCAATAATGTGAATCAGCGGTGAGTACACATATATCCCCTCCCTCTTGAATCTTTCTCCCACCCCGGCCCCATCCCGCCCCTCTCGGCCGTCACAGCGCGCTGGGCTGAGCTCCCTGTTATACATCAACCTCCCAGAGCGGTGAACTTTACACGTGGTAATGTCTATATGTCAGTGCTACACTCCCAGCTCATCCCACCCTCTTCAACCCCTGCTGTGTCCACAAGTTCATCCTCTGTCTGCATCTCTATTCCTGCCCTGAAATAGGTTCATCAGTACCATTTTTCTAGATTCCATATATGTGGGAAGGATGGAGTCTTAACCTCTGGACCACCGGGGAGGCCCATTAACCATTTTTAATTGTACCGTTCAGTGGTATTGGGGACATTTAGAGTGTGGTGCTACTACCATCATCACCATTCTTCCACGGAACTCTTCATCTTGCAGAACTGAAACTCTGTACTGAGCAAATCATAGCTTTTCATTTCCCTTCCCCCAACTTGTTAACCACTCTCCTGCCATCTGTCTCTGAATTTGACAATGCTAGGTGCCTCCTGTAGGAAAAGGATGTATTATTTGTCCTTTTATAACTGACTTATTTTACTTAGGATAATAGCCTCAAAGTTCATTGATACTGTAGGATTTCCTTCCTTAGGAAGGAAATTCCTTACATACATTGTATGTATATATCACATATTGTTTATCCATTCAATCACTGATGAACAGGTGGGTTGCTTCAACCTTTTTGTTATTGTGAATACTGCTACTATGAACATGGGTGTACAAATATGTATTTAAGTTCCTTTCAGCTCTTTTGAGTACATACCCATAAGTAAATTCCTGGATCATGTGATAAATCTATTTTTAATTTTTTGAGGAACTGCCGTACTATTGTACATAGCAGCTACACTATTTACATTTCCACCAACCAGTGCACAGAGGTTACAATTTCCCAACAATCTTGCCAACATTTGTTTTTTAAATTGTAGCCCTCCTGATGGGTATAAGATGGTAGACTGTAGTTTTAATTTGCCTTTTCCTGGTGACTAAAGCAGTTGAGCACCTTTTCCTGTGGTTATTGACCTTGCGAACCATTTTTGTAAACTGCACATTCAAATCTTTGCCAACATTTCTCACAGGTGTCACTTTACAGGAGTCTGGCCAAGCCTGAAATGGCAAGGCAATGTAGGGCATTAACATGGTCTTTGAAAATCTTGTCATGCCCACAGTTAGCTACCTACTATTTGTTTCTCCATAGAGGTGAGGGCGCTGCAGGCGGGGGTGGTGATGATGGGGTTGGGGGGAGGGCTTAGTTAGGAAGTTTTGTCTGACTTACAACCCCATGGACTGCAGCCCGCCAGGCTCCTCTGTCCATGGGATCTCCCAGGCAAGAACACTGGAGTGGGTTGCCATTTCCTTGTCTAGGGGATCTCCACCCAGGGATTGAACTCACATCTCCGTCATTGGCAGGTGGATACTGACTGAGCCACCAGGGAAGCCAATGTTCTTTAAATGCCAGATGATATTTTAAAACACACATATTTTTAATTTTTTGGTGTGTAGTTGGTTTATAAAGTATTAGTTTCAGGTGTAAAGTGATTCAGTCACACACACACACGCGCGCGTGTGTGTGTGTGTGTGTGTGTGTGTATTTTTCAGGGTCTTTCCCATTACAGGCTGTCGCACGATATTGAACGTGGTTCACTGAGTGACACAGCAGGTCCTCGTTGCTTATTTTTAGTGGTGTGTGTCTGTTAATCTGAAACTCCTAGTTTATCCCTTCCCCCATATTTTAATATTCACTTTAAGAGCTACTCGTAAATGTAATGCGTAATTGTTTGATTTACATTTTTAGTTCTCTGCTCATCAGTATGTTTGTAGACCTAGAAACATTCTCTCTAGAAGTGAAATCAGAGCTATACTAGAGAAGACCAAGTAAAGGACATGAATTGCAAAAAAAAAAAAAAATAGAGAAGACCAACCACAAAAATTTAAAGCCTCCTTTTGATGCTTTTTGGGGAAGGCTATCTACTTAATTAAATTAAATTTCATTGCTTGCCTTCTGGGACTGAGATCAAGAAAAATTAGATGTGTTATCTCTTTGGGGAGGATTGTGCTGGAGTGCCCGCATCTCTCTCACGTATCAGATAACAAGATGGCCAGTGCTTCTACAGGCCTCGCCCTCTTCCCCTGGAATTCTACAACCCACTCCTCAAATTCAAGCACAATTTCCTTGGAATGAGATGCTTCAGCTATGATTCAAGAATCCTCTTTTTGCATGTGGTAGATCAGAGAGCTCCGATACTTTGGCCACCTGATGCGAAGAGCCGACTCATTGGAAAAGACCCTGATGCTGGGAAATATAGAAGGAAGGAGGAGAAGGGGACGACAGAGGACGAGACGGTTGGATGGCATCACTGACTCAATGGACATGAGTTTGAGCAAGCTCTGGGAGATGGTGAAGGACAGGGAGGCCTGGTGTGCAGCAGTCCATGGGGTTGCAAAGAGTCAGACACAACTGAGCAACTGAACAACAAAAAAACTAGAGAAGATAAATCAAAACCGTTAGGGAGTTGTGTGTGACAGAACTTGTGTGAGGAGCTTGTGTGAAATTTAGGAAAGGACATGAACCTTTGACGCCTCCAGGGCACAATGTAATAGGGCTGCAACAAAACTGATGGGGCGGCTTTCCGTGATACGGCGGCTTTCCGTGATAAGGCCAGCTCAGGCACAGTAGGGATGCGGTGACTGTAAAGCATTTCCTCGAATGCGCAGCTCATTATGGAGAAAATGACACTGGATGAACCTTAAGGACCTGAGCGGGGCTAGGAAAATGGATGTTCTGGTGAGCAAAGGGTGTAATTGCACTTAACCGAGGCTGATTATATACTAGCTTAACCAAGTAAGGAATTTATTTATCCAACGTAACAAGAATCTGGGGTCAGCGGTGCGTGGTGGGTGAGGCCCTTGAGAAAGCAGGTCCCTTCTCCCAGCTGCTCCACCGTCCTCAGCATAGTCACAGATGGCTGCCCCGTCTCAGCACAGCATCGTCACCATCTGGACCAGTGGAAAGGCAGGTTAAAGGCAGAAAGCTTGTATTGGCCTTTTTTTTTTTTTTAACTTATCAGGGGGAAAGTAGTTTTCCATTAGACAATTTTTGGCCAGTGGAGGACTGGATGCTCACCAAACTTTTGGAATTATTTTAAATTAAATAGTTACCTCCCAAGTAAACTTATGATTCTGTTAGCAAGAAAGAACAGGAGAAACTGGTAATATCTAGTCCATTAGATTAACTGAATTGTCATACTTTGTATTTTAAATTTTGCTGTCAGACACCTTTATACAAATGTGTTTACCATTCCCATGCCTTTGAAAGCTCACCACCAGACAAATCACAACTGAATTCTCTTTCATTATTTCTCAACTTATCTGATTTTTCGAAAAGGAAGGATAACGAGATACATCTACTTGAATGACGGCATTGTCAGCACTGCTGCCAGCACTTCACAGAAGTGTCCAAGTGACTGACTGGCATTTGAAAGAGATGCCCACCAATACAGATTTTCCATTAGGAATAGGCAGATTAAAGCCTTAATAAATGGCCATTACATACCCAGTAAAATGTTTATTTTTTTAAAATTTATCTCTGTCTCAAACTATTCTTAGGCTTCTTCAGCTTCATTAGCTGCAAAGAATGAATTGTATATAAGCAAAAACTGAAAAGAGCTGCAGTGTCCAGGGGCTTAGGCTTAAAAATATTAGAGATCTAGATTTTATCAGATCTATAAACAAAATTTTAAAAAGCAGTCATAACATAAAATAGCAGCTCCCAGTAACTTCTTCAAGATTTATCTTCTTCAGAAGTTAACTCAATTCAGTTTGCTTCATTCTTGGAAGCCTCATCAAAATTCTCCACAAGATCTGAAACTTCATCCTCCTCCTCCTCGCCAGTGGCAAGTGGTGCTTTTCCATCCACGGACTGTCTGGGCAGAGCTTCAGCCAGTCTCCTTAAACTGGTCAGGCTGTCGGCACCAAGCTGGTTTAAGATGCTGGGGAGCATTTCTGTCAGTTGCTTTGTCTCAGCGTGGCCTGTAATATGGTGAATGTGTTTGCTGCCAGAGATGCCTGAACTTTAGGGTTGTTAAAGTGGATCACTGTTCCTTGATTTGTGAACACATTCACCTCTTCAATACCAGAGATATTGTTTACCCCTAACTTCTTTAAAGAGAACTGAAGTTTTTTGTCATCTGCTGTGGCTGTTCTATGCACCACCTTCTTTCTGCGAGCAGTTCCTTTCCCACCAATGCGCACTTGTGCCTGCAGTTTGGCGAGTTTCTCCTGGTTCATGATAGTTTCTTTCATCTTGTTGGAGCAGAAATGGGGCCACGTGGGGGACTAGGGTTGGCGCTCAGGTGGTCTGGGGCAGACCAGCTGAGGTTAGGCGCACACACATGGGGATGCAAGATCCATACCCAGTAAAATGTTTAAAATTAAAAAGATATAATACCAAATGTTGGTGAAGATGGGGAGTAACTGAAACTTTCCTACATGGCTCGTTCTGGGATAAAACCTCTTCAGAATGTTGTTTCATAGTTTCTAGTGACCCTAAACCCTATGAGCAGTCCCGGTCCCAGGAATGTGCTCACCAAAACACATGCACAGAAAAGTTTATATTCATAATAGCAAAAACCTAGGGACTAACCAAATGCACACTGACAGTGTAAGGAATAAATAATGATGTAGTCACATAATGGCATACAGCAGCGAGAATGAGCAAACTACAATTACATGCAAAAATATGGATGACTATCACAAACGTTTGAGGGAAAGAAGCCAGAAAGAGTCACAAAAAAGGACCTACTGTGTAACCAGACTTTTATCGAAAGTTCAGAAATAGGCAAAATTATCCTGAGTTCTGAAAAGTCATAAAAGTAGTTAAAATCCTGAGCAAAGAGTAGTACTTAACATGAGCAAGAAGAGAATTCTTGGGCTTCTGATATTATCCTGTTTATTGATCTAGGTGTGGGTTAACTGGTTGAGTTCACTTGGTGAAAATCATCATGGTATGCATTTATGATTGGTTCTCTTTTCTGTATGTATCTTACACTGCAGTAAAAAAGTGAAAAAACTACAATCGTACACTGCTATTATAATGAAGGTTTCCAGTGTTTTGTCTAAGGCCAGTTCTTCTCCCTGCACTTAAAGTTTTTGAGGCATTCATTTCATCTGTGGATTCTGGGATGTTATTTATGAAGCTGAGAATCATTACAGGACAAGGTGTTTCTTTTTACATTAAAAAATGAAGTATAGTTGACTTATAATGTGATAGTTTTAGATACACAGCAGTGATTCTGAGAGATATATATACACATGTACATATATATAACGTACTTTTCAAGATTCTTTTCCATTTATAGATTATCATGAGATATTGAATGTAGTTTCCTGTGCTATACAGTAGGACTTTGTCTATTTTATATACAGTGGTATGTATCTGTTAATCCCAGATTCCCAATTTATCCCTTTCCCCCTTTTGGTTACCATAAATTTGTTTTCTAGGTCTATTTCTGTTTTGTAAATAAGTCCTTTCCTATCATTTTTGGGATTCCATATATGTCATATCACATGATATTTGAGTGCCTTTCAACCCTTCTCTTATTTGATTTCTAAGTTTTGCTACTTTTGTCCATTCCTACCATTTGGAGAAACTTTTCCTTGTGCATTTATGACTTACTGGCTTCGGAGTTCCCACCTAACCTCTCTGGCCACTCGTTCTGCTTTCACGGTGAAAGTCTCTTCCTTCCCTCATTTCTGATGCCGTCTGGAGCCCAGACGTCTCTTCTGAACTACAGGGCTCTGTATCTCACTGCCAAGCAACATTTTCACTAAAAGTCACCGAAGCTGAACATCTCCCTTCTTTGTGTTCAAATCTCCATATTCCTTGTCTCAGTAGATAGCACCAGGCAGTACCCAAGCTGGAAACCTATGTTAATTTATAGTTATTGGATGAAACACAGAAGATGTGAAATTATGAGTATGACTTTTACCTCTGGCATCACAGTGGACTAGATATTGTGAGGGAATCATCCAGCTGCAAAACAACTAGACCTGGATCAAAAACACTTTTTGATGTTTTGCTTGGTTCTCAGAAATCAAGAAAATCTTCAAAGACTCCTCTTCCTACCAAATAAGGAGAAATGTCTTGAGCAGAATTAGAGCGGGGATCTCCATGCATGCGGGAGAGAGGCAGTCGGTCTGAGTGCAGACGCCAATAGCAGCTCTGTGCGAGGAGGTGAATCTGATGCTCCTGCGTTCAGGAGACACCGGCACACAGGGGACATCAGAGAACGCTGTAAAGTGGCCCCGGTTTAAAAGGTTTCTAGCACTCCCGGACACACAGCGGAAGCAGACACAAATCATCTTTGAAAGGAACTGTCCTCAAGTTAAGCCATTAGGATTCTCACTTATTTAAGATCCAGGAAATATAAATTCATAATCTAAGATCACCAGGTACACAGGAGGCAAGCCACTATGTGTCAGAGAAAAACTAATACAACTTATTTAGATGTTGAAATTGTTATATACGGAGTACAGAATAACTCGGTAAGAAATGTTTAAAGAAATAAAGTATGGAACCACAAAGTTGGGCAAGCAATGAGAATACCAGGAATGATGAGAAAGATCTGTGTGGCAATAAAATAGAATTTCTAGAAATAAAAACATGGATTTTTAGGAATTAAAAAGCTCAATCTAGGAGTCTGATAACAGGTGAAACATACTCAAACAATGAATTGGAACATTTGGCAGAAGAAACTTCCCAGAGTGCGGCATAGAGAGATAAGAAGATGAAAAATATAAAACAAGCTAAGAGATATGGAGAAAAGAAGAGGAAAAAGAAACATTATTTTGAACCCAAAAAGAAGAGAGAACTGGGAAAAGGAATAATTGAAGGGGTGATGATTGAGAATTTTCCACAAGTGATCACAGATATAAATCTATTTTTCCAAGTAAAATAAAACCAGGTATAAATACAGCATTGTGGAACAGCAAAGACAAAAGGATCCCAAAAGCAGAGAAAAGGGACAGATCATAAAGTACAGCAGCAATGATAAAAATCAGAATGAATGAAATAATAGCATCTTGAAGGTTGACACCTTCAAGTTGGATCATTGAAAAAACAAGAAAGGTCCAGAAAAACATCTGCTTTATTGACTATGCCAAAGCCTTTGACTGTGTGGATCATAATAAATTGTGGAAAATTCTGAAAGAGATGGGAATACCAGACCACCTGACCTGCCTCCTAAGAAATCTGTATGGAGATCAAGAAGCAACAGAAATGGACAAGAAACAGCAGACTAGTTCCAAATTGGGAAATGAATACATCAAGTCTGTATATTGTCACCCTGCTTATTTAACTTATATGCAGAGTCCATCATGTGAAATGCTGGGCTGGATGAAGCACAAGCTGGAATCAAGATTGTTGGAAGAAATATCAATAACCTCAGATATGCAGTTGACTCCATCCTTATGGCAGAAATCAAAGAGGAACTGAAGAGCCTCTTGATGAAAGTGGAAGAGGAGAGTAAAAAAGCTGGCTTAAAACTCAACATTGAAAAAATGAATATCATGACATTCAGTCCCATCACTTCATGGCAAATAGATGGGGAAACAATGGAAACAGAGAGTTTCTTTTCTTGGGCTCCAAAATCACTGCAGATGGTGACAGCAGCCATGAAATTAAAAGATGCTTACTCTTTGGAAGAAAAGCTATGACCAACCAGGATAGCATATTAAAAAGCAGAGATATTACTTTGCCAACAAAGGGCCATCTAGTTAAAGCTATGATTTTTCAGAAGTTATATATGGACCATATAATTGGACCATAAGGAAAGCTGAGCACCAAAGAACTGTCGATTTTGAACCGCGGTGTTGGAGAAGACTCTTGAGAGTCCCTTGGACTGCAAGGAGATCCAACCAGTCCATCCTAAAGGAGATCAGTCCTGGGTGTTCATTGGAAGGACTGATGCTGAAGCTGAAGCTCCAATACTTTGGCCACCTGATGGGAAAAACTGACTCATTAGAAAAGCCTGAAATGCTGGGAAAGATTGAGGGCAGGAGGAGAAGGGGACGACAGAGAATGAGATGGCAGGATGGCATCACCGACTCGATGGACACAAGTTTGAGCAAGCTCCAGGAGTTGGTGATGGACAGGGAAGGCTGGCATGCTGCAGCCCATGGGGTCACAAAGAGTCAGACACCACTGAGTGACTGAATTGAATTGAAGCATCTGTGTAAAATAATAGTATTATGAAGAGGGGTGACCAGACTTAAAGTGTTTTAAGGTCCTTGGATTATCTGGTTGGAGGGTGTAATATATTATTTAACTTTTATTCTATTAAATGTGCATGGTAAAATTTCAGTGTAACATTAAAGGAACAGAAAATTAATGTATGAGTTCCACATGAATGAAAAAATTAAAGAATAGTTTGCATATTAGACAAAAAGATAAAATGTAGCTAAGTGAATATAAAGAGACATTAAAATTTAAGGACAGAGAGAGTGAGAATAAGAGATGGAGAGAAAAAAAAAAGAGAGAGAGAAGAGGTGGAGAGAGAGGAGGAGGGAGGACCAGGAGGAAGAGAAAGGAGGAGGGGGAGGCAAAAGGGAGGTGGGAGACAGGAGGGAGATAGGAAGGATATATTAGAGAAATGTCAATAAATGGAGAGCAGGGGATTTCCCTGGTGGCCCAGTGGTTAGGAATCGGACTGCCAATGCACTGGACATGGGTTGGACCCCTGATCTGGAAAGATCGCTCATGCCACCAAGCGATTAAGCCTGTGTGCCCCAGCTACTGAGCTCGCAGCCCAGGGCCTGAGCTCGCCTGCACTGCGCAACAGAAGGCGCTGCGGTGAGAAGCCTGCCCTCCACAAGGGAGCGGCGTCCCCTCCCCAGCTACAGGGCCCGCGCACAGCGTGACGGCCCAGGACAGCCAGAACCAAAGTTAAGAACAAGGCAGCAAGCATGACATCGTTTATTTCTGACACGATAGACTTTACCCCGGACATGACTTCGTGACTAAATAACAATATATAACTGAATCATTTTGCTGTACGCCAGAAACTAACACAACCTTGTAAACCAATTATACTTCAATTTTTAAAAGATAGATTTTACGACAAAAACAATACTGGTTATAAAGAAGGCCATTGTGCTCAGGTGTGTCTGACTCTGAAACCCCATGGACTGCAGCCCGCCCAGGCTTCTCTGTCCATGGGATCCAGGCAAGAATACTGGAGTGGGTTGCCACGTCCTCCTCCAGGGGCTCTTCCCAACCCAGGAATCAAACTCACATCTCTTATGTCTCCTGAACTGGCAGGTAGATACTTTACCACTAGCATTACCTGGGAAGCCCTAAAGAGGGATATTACTCGAAAGTTCAATTTATCAGAAAGAAAATATAATGTTAACTTGTATTAAATAACCTAAAGCTAGTTAAAAAAAAAAAAATTCATAGTTTCAGGGTAAAATTGACAAATCCAGAATTGTAGGTACTCCTTGTTCTTAACTGTAAAAATCATAAATAAAATGAGTGAATAGATTTAAAAGATAACATTTGTATTGCTTGTGGCATTAACGGTGCTTTTGCTCCATTTTCTGAACTTTCTTGATTGTTGTGACAATTTTATAATTAAAACACCTTTGACGAAAACCAAGTGTGGAAGTCAAAATCTTAATTGAGGACTTGAGGTGGCCTAGTTATTATTAATTATTAGAGTTTTACTGTATTGGGGTTAGCTCTATAGCTGTTACCCCAATGTTTATCAGGTTCAGTTCAGTTCAGTTGCTCAGTCGTGTCCGACTCTTTGTGACCCCATGGACTGCAGCACGCCAGGCCTCCCTGTCCATCACCAACTCCCAGAGTTTACTCAAACTCATGTCCATTGAGTCGGTGATGCCATCCAACCATCTCATCCTCTGTCGTCCTCTTCTCCCGCCTTTAATCTTTCCCAGCGTCAGGGTCTTTTCAAATGAGTCAGCTCTACACATCAGGTGGCCAAAGTATTGGAGTTTCAGCATCATTCCTTCCAATGAATATTCAGGACTCATTTCCTTTAGGATGGACTGGTTGGATCTCCTTGCTGTCCAAGGGACTCTCAAGAGTCTTTGCCAACACCACAGTTATCAGGTTGGATACATCTAAATTTCAACTTGTTTCTTGGTGTTTTGCTAAAATGTCAAATGAGTTTTTACATGTGGACATAAATGGCTCCGGCACTCCTTGATTGTACGTTAAATATGACTTACCACAGTTATTATTACTTATTTTGAATAAGAACAAAATATTTTTGGAAACAATGCAAAATAATGCATTCTGTATTTAAATATGCTACAACTGGTTGTTACCAGCTACTTCTGGGATCTGTTTCAACAGGTGCTTTTCCTTTTCTTTGGTTCTGCTCAGACATCACTATTATCAATTACCCAGAATAAAAGCAAAGAAAGATACAAATTGGTATCTTTTTGATACAAAAGTATCAATACTTTTTCTCATATTGATACTCTCTTGGACTTACATTGCAATTCTTAAAACAGTGTTCAACATCTACTTATGCCTTTTGAAACACCTGGTGGTAAGCAACAGTTAAATGAAATAGGACCAGATCACTGTGTACAAGTAGAAAATAAGGCAATGTGCTCTGAGGCTTGTTCTAAAGAAAAAGGGCATTAGGAGTCTTTTATTATAATACCAAAAAGAGAAGTGAATAGACTCTTCGAATGCACCATCTCAAAATCTAAACTGTAAAACCTGGTCTATTATACAAGTTTATTTTTCATAGTTCTTCTACTTTATTTTTTTATTTTTATTCTCCGGGGGTCAGAAAGATCCCCTGGAGGAGGAATTCTGTGTGCAATACTGAGATAGAAATGACACCGTTTGAAAAATAAAACAGTAATTTTAGGTATTTTGAAAAATATTAAAAAATGATACGAATTTTAAATTCTTTTGTTTTACCCAATGTGTTTTAGAATCTTTTGAGATTTGAATATGCAGAATATTCAGTTGACTTAATTCTTTTGCTGTTTAGACAATAAAAGAATAAGAATTATTTGCATTGCTTTGCTATATGAAGAAAATAGTGTAAAAATTAAATCTTAAAAACTTCAAATAAAACTTCATTGTAGATTAATAAATCAATTTCAACTTCAAACTATCATTTTATTATTTTTCTTTACTCGTTACCTTTGTTTACTGTTTAAAGTTACTGAATTACAACATGTATAAAGAGTGCAAATAAGTGTACAGCTTAATGAATTCTTACATCGGCACTGTGCAGTGTATCATTAACTTTGAGGCTGATCAACTAGTAAAACTGAAGGATTAAAACCATCAACGACCACCATACACACAAAAAAAGTAGTGAACAAGAATGAGTAAGTGTGCCTAAATCAGGTGGGCGGCACATTTGCAAAAATGAAACAAGTTTGGCACACGTTTTATAGCACATAGGTTCTATGTATCATCAGAACATGAAAGAATACATTATCTCAATCTGACAGAAGCCTGACTTGGGAGTTCGCTTACGGTGATTTCCCTTCCTTGTCTGTAAGAGTTGTACATTTCAAAGCAAACATCAGAAAAGATACAAAACGTCAGAACCAACTAGATTACGTAGCAACGTTTTATCTTCTTTCCTGAGCGACATCTGTGGAATCCTCCTTCTCACTAATTGTGACCTTACGTGATAACTTTAAAGTTGAAAATCAACTTTTTCAAAAACGCTTTGAGATGCTCTCTTCCCTTGATTGACAGATCGTTTAGTTCATTTCAAATCGAAATTGTGGGACGTCTTCTAATCCTTTGCATAGTCATAACGCCCAGCGGTTGCTAAAGACCACGCAATATTTACAGGGACTCTACCCATGTTTTACCACTTAAATACAAGCCATTCTCCGATCTGGGTCCTGAAATTAGTTTACCTTTTGAGAGTAGAAATATTAACATGTTCATACAATGAACCCGTTCTTAAGATTTTTAAATTCTTTATATACTCAGATTTCTTCGACCCACCAGTAATATTCCCAGTTAGCAACCAATAGTTTTACATTGCTCGCTATTTGTTTCCTTCGGAATTTACGAGCAATTTAGCCGCTTTAAAACAGGGGAAGAGAGGCTCTTCCTGTCCAAGAACCCACACAATGAAAGGCCCTTGGTACCCAAACGAAGCAACAATGAAAGACCGGCAAAGCTCAGAAATGTTCTTGAAAGCCAAGAATGCCACTCTGATTTCAGATTGCTGGAGCGCGCCCGCCTGGTAGCCTTTGTGGCCGAGAGGTCCGGAGAAGAGGGTCCCACTGAGGATGCCTGAGAAGACGGTGGCCGACTCTGCTACCCGCCCGCCCGGACCACAAAGAGGAGTCAACGCTCCGCATCCCGTCACCAGGGCAACTCTGCAACCCGACACCGAGGCGTAAGGTACCGCATCCCGAGCCGCCGGCCGCAGGACCGAGGCGTTTCACCGCCCGGACGCGGGGACTCCGAGGCGCCCCAGAAGCCGCCGTCCCGGGGGTACCGAGAGCGACTGGGGAGACGCCCAGCCCGCAGACCGCGGGTCCGAGGCTCAGCCGCTCTCAGCCGCCCGCCGCACTCAGACCTCGCCGGCCGCACGTGGCGCCGTGATTGCCCCGGGCGGTATCCCTCCGCGCCGCGCCCCCGCTCAGCCTCCCCCTCCCTCCTCGGGACCCTCGGAGCCAGGGCGCCGCGGAAGGATCGCACGCACGCGCGCGCGCACGCCCGCCGGCACGCCGGGGAGCCGAGGGAGCCGCGGCGAGGAGTCGTCCCCGGCGCCATCGCCCGCACGGCCGCTCCGCAGCCTGCCGCCGCTACTTAATCAGCCCCGCAGGCGCGGGCGGGAGGGCGGCCGGGCCGGGCGCGCCCCGCGGCTCGTCCCTCACCGCCGTCCCCGCGTCCTCCCTCCGCAGCTCCTCGGGGAGGGGGGCGGTCGGTGCTTGCGCAGAGCCGCCTCCTCTCCGCCCCCGCCCCGCCTCCCCCCGCGCCGCCGCCGCCCGCGCCCGCCGCCGCCGCCGCTGCGCCTGCTGCTCCTCGCCGTCCCCGCTGCAGTGCGAAGGGCTCGAAGATGGCCGGTTGGCAGAGCTACGTGGATAACCTGATGTGCGATGGCTGCTGCCAGGAGGCCGCCATTGTCGGCTACTGCGACGCCAAATACGTCTGGGCAGCCACGGCCGGGGGCGTCTTCCAGAGCATTACGGTGAGGACCGGAGGGGACCGGGGCTCCCGGCCGCGGACCCGAGCGGGGCCGGCCGGCCGTGGGGGCGCCGCAGCGCGGGGCCGGACTCGGGCAGGGCCGCGCCGGCAGGTGTGCGGGGCGGCGGGCGGGGAGGCCGGGGCTGCGCTGGGCGGCGGGGGCGGCGGCCGGGCTCGCCGGCGTTCCCGGTGCTTGTCCGGATGAGGCTGGGGGAGGGGGCGCGCACCGGTCCGTGGGTGGGGGGCCTTTTCCCTTTTCTCGCCCCCGCCCCGGGGTCCCCTGGAAGCCCTAGGGTTTGTACGTTCCCGGCTGGAAGCGGGGACCGGAGGGGCCGGGCTGGGGTGCGGGTCCTCGGGTGGCCGGGCCGCCCCTAGCTCCGGGGACGGCGCGGGCTGTGGGAGGCGGCGGCTGCCCGGCCCCCGGGAACCTCGCAGCCACTTGGCGTAGGTTTGCCGGTGTCCAGGCCTCTTGGGCTTGCGAGAAATGTACGCAGACAACGTAGGTGGATTCGTGAATCTCTGGCTCCATAGGATTTTTTTTTTTAATTCTCCAAGATGGCGAACTGCCATTGATTTCTCTCCTATGGAGATTCATCGATATACAGTTATCCCCAATTACGCAACAGAGCTCTAAAAAAAGGGGGTGCTCGGGGCTTTCAGTAATCTGCGAACACCGAGGGGACGCTTCAGTTCTCCAAGTCCCTCCCTCTTTAGTGATCTTCGTAAGGGAGCTAATGCAGATTAATGCTTCCCGGTGCCTGATTTTACTGTGACTTGGTGGTTTGACTCGGTTGCCACATGTTTGGGGAATAATTGTCAATAAGCCTTCCAGTGCTGCTTTATTGTTTTGCCTCTTTCTGCATAAGGGTCTGAAATGGTGACATTATATCAAATACAGGACCATTCTCTTAATTTCTTAAGCTTCACGCCCCCTTCCTATCAAATGCCAAAATTCAGGCCCCTTACTATGGGTGCTACTAATTATTCTCGTACTACTTAACATGGTTTAAGGTCTAACTGTGTAGAACTCCTGATCCAGGTGCTTTCAGGTTCTCTCTCGCCGCAGTGGACTACAATTCTTACACAGAATTGGCGTCTGGCGATCAACTTTTTTCCTGCAGTCCTCTTGTCTTTGTGTGTGAGTTCCCGCTGTCTGGCTGGGAAGATTGCGGGAGTGTGCATGGAAATGGCTGGGGCCTGCTATGACTCTGCAGTTCTGATGGGGGCGACGCCTTCCTTCTTATTCATGGAATGTTAGAATGCACGTTTTCTCCTTTCCGGTTCTGGTCGCTACCTCAGTTTCTTTCCCACTCCCTCCATTTTCTCTACTCTTTGATGGTTGCCTATTGCAGGGCTACAGACAGAATCCTCTTTGCATTTGCCCGGAAAGAAAACTGATTACTGAGGAGGGAGGGGAAGGAGAGTTGGAGGGGGAGTCGGGGCTAAAATAAGAGAGGAGGGAAATATGAATTGGGGGATGCGCTGAGGTTCAGGGCTTGAGGTTCATCCTCAGGGGCTATGTCAAGCTATTTGAAACAGAGTAGATGTGAACAGATCTGCCAAGCGTGGACTTTGTTTCAGGAGACGTTCAAACAACTTTAAATTGGATATGACAAGACTGTTAACTTGAGGGTGATAGGTAAGATTTTGTTGAAAGTTTTTAGGTGAATCTTTACCATTACATAAGCACTTCGGCCACCACCTGACTTGAAACAAGTTTATAAATAACTCAAGTTTGTAGTTTATCTAGTGTCAACTACCAACTGGAGATTCTTTGCATAGACTGGGCTTAGTTAACAGACCACTCTCTCTTAACTGTGAAATCTAACTGCCTGCCTGATAGAACATGTCATCCTGTAAGATTAAGTAATCTTTTAGAAAAGATGGGAACTTGGTTTTACATTAATGAAATGTGGATGTCTTGTAGTGGTAGTACAAACTTGACAGTTTTCCTGTTACACCAAGACAAGAAATTAACTACAACTTTTTGTTTTGTTTTCTCTCTCTCTCTCTCTTTTTTTTTTGTGGTTGGGGGCGGGGGCAGCCAGGAGAAATAGATATGATTGTAGGAAAAGACCGGGAAGGTTTCTTTACCAATGGTTTGACTCTTGGCGCAAAGAAGTGCTCAGTGATCAGAGATAGCCTATACGTGGATGGCGACTGCACAATGGACATCCGGACAAAGAGTCAAGGTGGGGAGCCAACATACAACGTTGCCGTCGGCAGAGCTGGTAGAGGTAAGTACAGTGCCCCTTTGGTTAAAAGTGGCAAGTCACATTACAACTTATTAAGCAGTTTCTTTACCATTTTGAATAAAGTGTTAGTCCATAATGGCTATTAAGGTGGTTTTTGTGAACTGCCCAGCACTGAAGGAGGCTCTGCTCTAGACTCATTGACTCTCTCCAGCAGCTGCGTGTCCGCCTCCCCTCTGAGAGCCTGACTTTACGCTGAAATAGAGTGTTAACATCAGCTCCTTCAGTTCCAGCTTTAGTAAACTGAAAATCTGTATGTATAACTGAACCACTTTACAGTTGAAATTAACATTGTTAATCAACTATACTTTAATATAAAATAAAAAGTTAAAAAATAAAATCACTTTGTCTCCTCAACTGCTAGTTATTCAGATTGTTAAATCATTCAAATTGGTTATTTTAGTCCCTCTGGGTTTTTGACCTTTGAATGTCTTCTTTCTTGCTCACATTTTAGTCATTGACTATTCAGCATAAAAAATGAAAAATTAATATTGGCTTCCATTTCTATTAGAAACATTGCTGGAGAAGAGAGAAATAATTAGAATGAGGGTTTTGGAGTAAGTTTTGCACTTATTAAATATTTTCAAAGACTATATGTGCCTGATTTATTTGAAAAATAGGAAATTATATTTAATTTATACACACTGATCCAGACATTCTTGTGTTTCCTGACTATCGTCAACACTGCAGAAATTCTTACTGTACTAAATAAGTCTCACTGCGTTTTTTTTTTTTTTTTTTTCAGTGGGTTTTGTCATACATTGATATGAATCAGCCATAGATTTACACGTATTCCCCATCCCGATCCCCCCTCCCACCCTCACTGCGTTTTTGAAAGAAACTTTAAAAATTGAGATTTATTATGACATCTAATTGGTTTACAAATACATTTTAATGTGTTAACCTGTGAAAATGTTTTGTAAATAAAGAAGGCTGGTGTAGCCTTAATATAGCAGGCCCATCTAATGTTGAGACCAAATCTACCTCGTGAAGAAACTTGAAGCCACTGTGAGCCATTGTTTACTGCAGTGGGCCTACCGACTCCCAGGACTGTCCTAAAGGTCCCTGCTGTTCCGCTGTGCATTGCTATGTATGAGTATTTCTCTGTAGGAAAATTAGATGGCTGTGAAATAGGAGATAAATCTCAGATAGTAGTTGAGCTCAGATAAATATACTGAAAAGAAGCATCAACCATGGGACAGAAAAGCAGAGTTTTTGTGCCACACTGCACTCCTGACATCTAGTGGCGATAAATGTAAAGTCTGATACATACACATTCTGAGGATAGACCTTTGAACTGCATCATAGAAAAACCTGCTGTTGGAAATAATAAATTTATTTTAGGGTTTTATACTCAATTAAAAATAAAGCTAACACAGGATATCAGTAAGCACAAACCTTCAGAACTTTTCATTTGGGCTTTTCTGAATGGCACTGAAAATGCTATTTAAAATTCAGTCTTGGTTTTTCTCTGGAAGTAATACACACTTAGCCTCACTAGTAAGACTTAACAGTTTGTACTTAAGCAGTTAAATTTGGGAAGAATTTTATAAGTAAGTTTTTTAAAATTTATTTTTTGGGGATCAGTCTAATGTGTATTTGTCATGCTAATCAGAAGTTTTTTGCTGTCTATATAAGATAGATGTCCATAAAAGGAATGCCATTTTCAGCAACATGAATGGACCTAGAGATTATACTAAGTAGTAAAAGTCAGACAGAGAAAGAGAAATCACCTATATGTGGACTCTTAAAAAAAATGATACAAAGGCACTTATTTATCAAACAGAAACATTCACACACTTGGAGGACAAACTTAGGGTTACCAAAGGGGAAAAGTTGGGGAAGAGGGATAAATTATATGAGTTGGAGATGAACGAGGACACACCATGATATATAAAGTAAACAACAAGGGCTTACACCGGGAACTCTACTCAATAACCTGAGTGAGGGAAAAAAACAATAAACAGTCACACTCTTTTCCCCCTAGCTAGTATAAAGATATTTTTATAGAGCACTGCAGCTGGATTCCAAGATGCAGATAATAGAATGTTTTCGGCATATTACTAGTTTGAAAGTTCTCCTTTTTGGAGACCTGGCTGACTTCAGTGCTTCGTTGTTCATGAAAAACTGACTTAATGTTAACTTATTAATCGGGATTCTGTCTGCTAAAACTTATGTGACTCTTAATTAACACTTCTTTTGAAACACTTTTCTTCTTTCTCTTTCAGTCTTGGTCTTTGTAATGGGAAAAGAAGGGGTCCATGGAGGCGGATTGAATAAGAAGGCATACTCAATGGCAAAATACTTGAGAGACTCTGGGTTCTAGCTGCTAGGCAGACTGTTAAGTATTAGGGGAAAATTGCTCTTAAACTTTCCTAGCTGTAAGCTTGAGTCTTAATTCTGGAAATTTTATTAGCAATGCAGGGTGATGGGGTATGAACCTGTGTCTGCTCTGTGTCCCGCTGTTGGTGGGGAAAGGCGTCTTTCTCCCTGCCCGCCCCCCCCCAATAATTCTGTTCCCTTTGTTTTGTCCCTCGCGCACTCCAGCACTGGTTATAGTCATGGGAAGGGGAGGTGCCCACGGAGGCACGCTTGACAAGAAAGCGTATGCACTCGCGTTATATCTGAGGAGGTCTCATGTTTAAGCAGCCTCTCCCCATCTTCCTAGCAACTGTCTTCATCATCACCCCAATTATGGTCACAGTGCTACCAGATTATAGATGGTAGCTAATTTTTCTTCACCTATTTTCTAATGTTGCAATTCCTGTTTGCCCAGTGGATCATCTGTATGTTAACCACTGTATGTAACCAACCTTATCTGGCAACGTAACTGCAGCACAATAATGATTTGCATGATACCTTGAAATTGGGGGGAGGGGCATGCCAAGTTGGGCATCACTTTGTCTTAGCAACTAATGGGATATTGATTACTAAAATAAGTTAATATTAAGCAAGGTGCCGGTTGTACAATCTCTAATTTGATCAGTGTCTTTCAGCACTTTGAGCATTTACTTAGCTCATTTAGTCTTCCTTTCATAGCGCATGGTTGGGAGGAAAAAGTGCATGCATCTTTCCTTCACTCCCCTTTCCCCACCCCCGCCCTCCCTTTGCACATAGGTATTTGGTTCGCTTCCATCTTCTTTTATGCAGTGCCTGGTCTATTTAACCGATTAATATCACTTCTGTCGATGAGCTGTTGAGAGCTGCAGTAGTTTGCTTTGAGTATTGTTGTTGCACTTGAGTAGAGACGAAACCTTTTTCGTAGTGTCCGCAGGACACGACAAGTGCAGCTGCAAAACGAGAGCAAACGCACTTCCTCCCGTGACCTCGCAGTGACCGTGCGGATGGAATCCCCAGGGGCGTTCTCATCGCACTGGCTCAGACTTGTGTTCCTGTCTTTTTCTTTGCACACCAGCTCTACTCTTCAGTAGGATTGTAAAAGGCTGCCATTATGGACGTTAGGTATCCCAACATAACCGTCTGGAGTGTGTCCGGTTTGTTCTTCATAGGACCAACTTTTATTTGCAGCTTGAGTTTTTATATGAAGTTGCATTATTGTGGACTTGGCTGTCTTGTGATGAATTTTTTTCATATGTATTCTGTGCCATACTATTGTTAAAATGAACTGTTGCTATTGTGAGATGGATTTTAACTGACCTGTTAAAGGTTTCTTTCGAATGGCACTACTTTAGGGACACTCTAGTATTTGCTTCTATTGTTTGGGCCTTGTGGATAATGTACAGATTTAAAAACAAATCTTGTTGCTGATTTGTCCATTTCTTTCCCTGCACTTTGTTACATCTGGGATACAGTCTAACTCATCTGATTTAATATGCATTTAAAAAAATGCCATAACTATTAAACACCTTGTTTACAGACAGATGAAATAAATTTATTCCAACCAAATACTCCAGACTCCTGTTATTTATATACGTTGTTAGCTTACTGTTACAGTTGACCTTTGACATAATGAGAATACACTCCACTGCAAGCATACGATTTTTCAGAAACCTCAGCTGGTGGTCTACTCCATTTTCTCTAGTATTATGAGTGCCTAGGAATGTATTTTTAAAAAGCTTTGCTCTATTAAAAATGGCTTGTCATTTTGGGTGCATCTTCAGGCTTATGAGGCAAAAATTGATTTATCCACTAGAAATTAAATAACTTTTCTTGTGTTGCTGGTGTTTTGATATGAAAACCTAGTGAGCCGTAAGGGGCCCAGTATCCCGAAGGGTTTCTGCATTTGTGGATTCTTCTGTGTTGAACTGTCATACGACTTCGCTTGATTTGGAGGCCGTGTTGGCAGGTGAAGTCAGTCAGCTGGGCCTCTCACGTAAGAGAAGCCATTCCTTGGGCAGCATAGAAGATGGTGGGGATTGGGATGTCTTGCAGGTTCTGGCTGTGGACTGACATGTTAACTCTGACTGTGTAATAGTCAAGTTTCATCCCAGAGGTCATAAGGTCTCTGAGATGTACTGAATCTTAGTGTGTTTTAATACTGTTCAGGTCAGTGATTACCATGAACTGCCAAGTGGAAGGTCCAAGCTCAAAACTTGGTGGGTCTAAACAAAACTGGGAAACTGGTTGTAATTCAGATTCTGGGCTCTGGAATGCTACCCTGGAGATGGAAGTTTCCTGAAGTCACTTGAGAAATAATCATTATTAGGTCAGTCTGATTCATTTAAAGCGGACTATATGCTACCCTTTGAGAAAGAGTGGGTAGGGAATGGAAGTTAATCTCTCAAGATACACTGTGCATAACTAAGATTTTTCCTTTGACAGCGTTAGTTCTGAATTTGGCCATGCAGGGACGTAAAGGTATGGAAGATGTGGGATTTCGGGCTGCTATAATAGTAGGGCACACCTTAGAAAGGTAAAAAAAAAAAAAACCCAAAACTTGTTGACCTGTTAAGATCCCTGTTAGGAAGAAGAGGTTGGTCAGATGAAAATTTGGTGGTTGGGTTGTGATGATTTTATGGTAATATAAGTTTACACTTTAGGGTAACTAATTAGAAAGCAGTGTCTAGACTTGGGAAACCCTTATGAATGAACCTCTGAGTGGGTGAGGGGACGTGTGTGTTGGAGGTGTGGGTAGGGGAGAAGACAGGAGTTGCGCTGCATTGCTTAATCCCGCAGTTGTGTCCAACTCTTTGAAGACTCTGTCCATGGGGGAGTCTCCAGCGGGAAGACTGCGGTGGGCTGCCGTGCCCTCCTCCAGGGCATCTTCCCAGCCCAGGCCTCCTGCACTGCAGGCGGATTATTTACCTCCGGAGCCACCAGAGAAGACAGTAGACGGCAACTTTATCACTCAAGTAATGAATGAAACTAGTAACTGGCCCCCTTTCCATAACTTCATTAGAAAAGCACTTACGAAAATCATGTATCTTTGCTTTGTACTTTTCTAGGAATTTAACCTAAAGAAATGGAGCTATATAAATTTGTATAGCAGAATGTCACTCCCACAGTGTTACTTAGAATAACTAAACTTGGAAAACTAAAAGATTTAACTTTCAGGGTTATGAGTCGAATAAATGACTATGTTCAGAAGATAAAATAGTCATTGAAGAATTACATAAGACCGTGCTCACCAATGAATTTTATATAATGGGATAAATATATATCGTATATAATGTATTTTACATGTGTATTTCTGAAGGCAAAATATAGATCTTTCTCAGGTAAGTTTCTAGGTAACTATACTTTTTATAATCAGAAGATTTTTAAATTAGGAAGATACTTTTTTAGTGGAATTGGGATTTTAATTTTATTCAGTTGCCTTTTAAACAAAGCTGTGTAATTATACCCATAGAGAAATTATGAAAGATTTCAAGTGATTATTAGAACTAGTAACAATCCTAGATAGTGCTGTTAAGTATATATATTTTTAACAAAGAGTTTATAGAGTTTCAAAAGAAAATGACTTTTGCCTCAGAAAAATTCCTAACTTAAATTTGAAGGAACCAAGTCCTTGATTTGAATTGTGGATTAAAGACTGAGGGAATATAATATCTAATACACTTAACAGTGATTAACTTTTTCCCTTTAAAAAATTATATTTTAGGTATGTTGTTCTTATTCAGTAATTATAAAAACTATTACATTGATGTGCTAGACAGTGAGCTCAGTGTTTGGACCGCGCACCCTGCCTCAGGATAAATGAATTATACAGATGAGCAGACAGGGTCAGAAAAGTTAGATCAAACAGGTGTGCCAAATTCCATAGCACTGTTTTAACTACCACAGGAAACTGATAATTCTGTTTCTCAGCTCTTGTTTTGAGTTCTGTGGGGAGGGGGTGGGAGAATAATGAAGAATTCAATTTTTTATTTTCCTAAGTGGAAATACTAATTTTTTGTTGTTGCTTATAAGAATTTTTTTAAAGCAGTTCAAAAAGTGAAATTTCCCTCAATAGTGTTACATTTTTAAAAAATGTATTACATTTTTTTACAACAGAAGGCTAACTGGTACACTTAACTATTCTCTAACATGCTTCTGTTCACTGTTAACTTCCCATGTCAGTACAGATAAATCGAGTCATTTACCCGCTCGGGGCGTACGGCGGTTTCCTGTAAAGATGTACCGTAATTACAGGAAGGTACCATGATGTACACTGTTGTTGGAACAGTGTGGTCTGCAGTTTTGGGGGGATTCCCTAATTGCTTGTGAGCAGTTACTTTGTATAAAATCCTAAGGTAATGTGTATTTATCTGACCTAAATTACCTTAATCATTATACCTTTAAAACACACTGCACATAGATAGGTTTAATGTGGGTAATGCTACAGGAGAACAAAGAAAGTGGAAAACGTGTTTATTAACATTCAAACTCCCTTCATACAAGGCCATATAAAAATTCTTAGCATTTTGATTATATGTATAAGCCTATATTTTCTACATAGTTACAATAATGTGTAATTTAGCTTTTCATAATACATTGTTTAAATACATCATTAGTTCTGTTAGACATAAGCAACGTTTTCAAATCCAATACTTGAACAGTTTCCTCTGTACATAGTTTAGCAGGGCTAATAAGCATAGGATGCTCTTATTAAGAGGTATATGATCTGAATATTAACAATTACTGAAGTTTGGTATTTTTATACAGCATTTTGCTTATGTTTTGATCACCACACAGAATCCTTAAGGATACTGAAATTCAGTAAGTAAAGTCAGAGATGTTGCTTCAGCTGATAAATCAAGTTCATACATGACACTATAGTATTAAAAACCTTAAAAACAGAAAGAAACCTTTTGCAAACTGCCTGAGTGCTGACTGTTCCTATCAGGGTAAGACTGCTTGGCAACAGAAAGGAAGAAGCTTTGAGTTTCTCTGTGGTGCTGATGGTTGCCTCTCGCTAATGATGGCAATCTGGGCAAACACCAGAGCAAGCATATCCCAGCCCAGCAGCTCTGGGTGACTTCATGGAGACGGGAGTCGGCTCATGCTCGGCGGCTACAGCACTGACCCTGTGTGTGAAAACGTGGGACGTGTGCGTCCTGTGATCTAGGTCTTAACTGCAAGCTATACTGAGGAATTTTACTGAGGGATTTTTTTAATGTTTTGGCTACATTTCATTCCAAAAGAGTCAATTTGATGCTTGAGTTACAGCACCAGTCTATTATTAGTGAAATGAAGTACACTCCTGCAGATAAAATACCAGATCAAAAAAACCTGTTTCAGTAATCTTGATTAACCTGTAGAATAAAAAATAAATTATCTCTACAGAAATCTCTGAAGGGAGCAAAAAAAAAAAAATCAAACTATATGCCTAAAGAAACATTTTAAAAGGAAATAACCCAGCATCCTCTGGAGGTCAGACAGTATTTGCTATGTTGTAATCCCGGTCGCCATTAGGCTGCAGCTGGACCACAACACTGTGTTCGTTCATTTCGTTTTCTGCGTCACTGCTCTCGGGGTCTTCGTTGTCGTCCTCCTCATAGTCTGAAGACTCTGTCATGTTCTGATGTGAGTGGGACTCCGACAAGGCCCCGAATGACTGAGTGCTGGCGGAAGCCACAGGCCTGAGTAAAGGGGTGTGTTCCGACACTTCATTTTCTTCTTGACTGCTATCCGTGTCAGAGTCTGAATCGCCTTGAGAAGGAACGACTTTTTGCTTGCAGACTGGACAGGTTTTTTTGGTCTTAGTTAGCCAAGGATCTACACACTTGCAGTGATAAGCTGTTGAAGCAAAATACACATCTTTTAGATAGTACACTGTTGTTGAGAACATAATCTGCCATGGTTATTCATGTTCTCATCCGTATGCATCATAGAGGGATGAGACAAAAGTTTGTGAATTTTTATAAATCTTCCTCCTCTAATGAGATCACTGATTAGTACAGGGCCTGGCTTATGATGTGCTACTAACTTTTTTTCCCCCCCATTTATTTTTATTAGTTGGAGGCTAATTACTTTACAATATTGTAGTGGTTTTTGTCATACATTGACATGAACCAGCCATGGATTTACATGTATTCCTACTATTTTCTAATACTGAACCCAAGTATAAATTACGTATAAATTCAAAGCAGTATGTAATTATTCATACCATGGGAACAGGGAAGGATTCTGAGTTTGTCTCCATCTTCATATTCATCCAAACAAATGGCACATACATCATATTCATCTCCTATGATAGAAATAGTAAAGTTAATTAAAAGATCCCTTTTGAATTCCTTACTATTGAATTTACAACCTTTATTTTAAAAAAAGACAAAGTCATTGCCTATCTCACACACAGGGCAACCACATCAGGAAGCATGTCAGGATAAAGCCATTGTCTGGATAGATAGGTGGGAAGAACATTAACATACAGAACAGAATAATAGTTCCAATTGAAAGAATCCCTTTAACATCTGTCGTCATTTACGCACATTCAGGAGAAGTCCTAAATAGAAAGTTTTAATGGAAATTTTTGTTCAGTATCTTGAATGTGGTTATTGTAGTATCACTTACCAAATACATTCTGTAACAAATACAGGGTTCTATTACAACCTCCTGTTTGAGATTTAGTGAGACTGATTTTACCTATCTCAAACTATTAAAATACTAAAGGACTCCAACATATCTATAAGAATCTGTAATTACACAGTTGATCCATTTACCTGGGCTTTGAGGACAGTTCCAATATATTAAGGAATTCAATCATGCTGATTTCTCATACAAATCAAACTTTCAGTCTTACGACTTTGTGAAAATGCCCATTAAAAACAGATTCAGTTAATGTAACTGAACAGGACTGAACCAGTCCGAAGCCGCACCACAGCCCTCAGCCTCGTGTCACTAAGGTAGAAAGGTTATCCTGCATTATCCAGGCGGGCCCAACGTACACAGGGGTCCCTAAAAGTGAGAGGCGGAGGCTTTTCTTTTTCAGAGTCAGAAGGGGGAGACGTGACTATGTCAGAGATACAATATTACTGGCTTTGAAGACAGAAGGGAAGGAGGGTCATAAGCCAAAGAACATGGTGGCCTCTAGAAGCTGGAAAAGGCAAAGAAATGGATTCCCCCACTAGAGCCGTCAGAAAAGAATGTGTGATTTTAGCTCAGTGAGGCCTGTCAGACTTCAAAACTAAAATAATAAATTTGTGTTGTTTTAAGCCACTAAGTTTGTGGCATTAAATTTGTCACCACAGCAATAAGAAATGTGTATAAGCAGTATTAGGGTTAGCCTGCAAGTGAAAGTTGCTCAGTCATGTCCAACTCTTTGCAACCCCATGGACTATACAGTCCATGGAATTCTCCAGGCCAGAGTACTGGAGTGGGTAGCCTTTCCCTTCTCCAGCAGATCTTCCCGACCCAGGGTTTCCTGCATTGAAGGCGGATTCTTTACCAGCTGAGCTTATCAGGGGGTTAGGCCGCTGCTGCTAAGCCGCTTCAGTCGTGTCTGACTCTGTGCAACCCCTTAGACGGCAGCCCACCAGGCTCCCCCGTCCCTGGGATTCTCCAGGCAAGAACACTGGAGTGGGTTGCCATTTCCTCCTCCAATGCAAGAAAGTGAAGAGTGAAAGTGAAGTTGCTCAGTCGTGTCTGACTCTCCGTGACCCCATGGACTGCAGCCCACCAGGCTCCTCCGTCCATGGGGTTTTCCAGGCAAGAGGACTGGAGTGGGGTGCCATTGCCTTCTCTGGGGGGTTAGGCTAGACATACTGAATTGATGCTTTCAAGTGTTTCAAGTGATAGATTTATATTGATCTCCCATATTTTCTAGGTACAGCACTTAGTTTGATGATAACTGGTCAACATTCAAAGGTGTAATTTGTGATCGTGGACCAGAAGGGGGCCTAGTGTTCTGTAGAGAAAGTAACCCCCATGGTGTGTGTGATGAAAGGGTAAAGCACATCCTGACTCTTTTATTACCTACGTAACCATGTGCAAGATGTCATCTTTATGTTTCAGTACTCTCAAAGGCAAAACAAAAAGATTAACATACTATGATTTTGGATTGTTGTGGATTAAAAGAGAATGCAAGTAGAGTGTCTGGCACAAACAGTACTACTTAGCCAGTCTCCACCTGATAAAAGTGACCTGGTAAGGCATGCTGGCTTATGAAGGCCGTGGCTAGGAGTCTGCTCTCTGCTATCCCCACGTGATTCTGTTAGTAGCAGAGCTAGTGGCAATGGTTAATGAACCTGTTGGCTCTACTTGGGGTAATTATGTAATTTAAGTATTCAGTAGCCCTTGAGCTGTGAGTGTACATGACTTCCAGTTTTATTTGAAAGCTAGGTTTGGTAGACACTTGCTAAAAGTGTTCCCCCAACCCCTCTCCAGTCAAAACATGATTAAATGTGGTATGGGTGAGAAATCTAAAAAAAAAAAAGTTATATATCAACAAAAAAGCAAAAAGGAAAACAGAATCAACTATCCCGTTTTAAAAGACACAAAACTAAAAATGGTAGAAAATGTATTATGTGACATGACAACTTAGAAATCCAGCCAGTGGATTCACATTCAAGATAATGGCCCAACATCAAACAGTTATTAAGTGGTTTATATTTAAGTTAAAGATAAAGGCGTTTACATATTTTTGAAATACTTTTCAACCTTAGCAGATTTTAAAAATTAACCAATTTGCCCAGTGATTCTGGTAGCGTGAGTAAAGGGGCTGTAACAAGTGCTAACAGATGTTGGTTTCGTTATTGTCAGCACCATGCTAGAGAGTTCTGTTGCTATAAATCAGTGGTTCTCAGCCAGGGCACGATTCTGCTCCCCTGCCCCTCGGGACACTTGGTGACCCCTGGAGACCTCTTTGGTGTTCACACTGGGAGCTGGCACTGCTGTTATCTAGCCGACCAGGGAGGCTATGAGACCCTATAAAGCTGTGGTGAAAGTGGGTGTCAGTCGCCCCATCTTGTCCGACTCTCTGCGACCCCATGGACTGTAGCCCACCCAGGCACTCTGTCCACGGGATTCTCCAGGCAAGAGTCCTGGAGTTAGGTTGCCATTTCCTGCTCCAGGGGATCTCCCCGACCCAGGGACTGAACCTGGGTCTCCTGCACTGCAGGTAGATTTTTTACTGTCTGAGCCACCAGGGAAGCCCATAATGCTCTAGACAGCCCCTCAAAGAATTTTCCCATAGAAAATGCCAATAGTGAGAAGGCCGAGAGAGCCTGATATAAACACCCCTCCAGGCTTTGTCAAAGACTGCTAATTCACTAGAGGACAGATGTTCAGAAGCTGCAGGAGGGGTGAGATTCATGTCTGTTACGTGTGACCACATGGAAACACTTCTATCTGGATTGTTATATTATTGTTATTTAAATATTTCAGAAAATTTTCAAGAAGACAGTTAAAATCTCATCAATCTAGGACCATTATAATACGTAAGTGGACAAAACTTTGATTTTCCCCTCTAAACCTGTTTCTCCCTAGTTTTTCCCCCAAACCTTGGGTCATCAGATACAGCAAGGGCACTGACCTGTCAGAACAGAAAACACACATCACGTAAGGCAGCCACTGCAGCAGCATACACTGATCATCAGGCCTGGGCATGGCCTTGATGCCTCTTTCCCTTAAAGCTTAGATTCAACACCACCAAGTCCTATACACTTTTTTCTGTAAAACATCCTCAGTTGGTCTCTCTGATTCCTCAATTACACTAATCCATTAGCCTTGATTACTAGAAGAGCCTCTTCTTTTCCTGTGTTATATGGTTTTTCTCCATAGCAGCCAAAGTGATATTTTAAAAACATAAACAGTCCCCCATCTCACTTAGAATAGAATCTGAGCTCTTCGTCACGGCCTTCATATAGCTGAATACGATCTGATACACAGATTGGTCCTCTCACATCACTATCCCCTTTCATTCACACTTCAGTCACACTGGCCTTCTGTCAGTCTTGAACAAAGTAATGTAAAAGTCAGGTTGGCACCTGCATTTAGCCATGTTATGGCAAAAATTTTAGACACAAAACTAGTTATAGGAAGAGAAATCGCTATTTTTGAAGATGACTTAAAAATGAACTAGTTGTTGACAAAATGAAAAGACAACTACTGAATGGGAGAAAATACTTGGAAATGATTTGACTGACAAGGGGTTGATATCCAAAATACATAAACAGCTCACATCAAAACAACATAAGACCTAAACAGATATTTTTCCAAAAAAGACGTACAGGTGATCAACATCACTTAACATCAGGGAAATTCACGCAGGTGATCAACATCACTGAAGTCAGAGAAATTCAAATGATCACAATAAGATATCACTTCACAGCTTTTAGAATGGCTATCATCAAGAAGAGCAAAAATACTGGCAAGGATGGGGAGAAAAGGGAACCCTTGCACACTGCTGGTGTGAATGTAAGCTGGTACAGCCACTGTGGAAGACAGTATAGAGATTCCTCAACAAACTAAAAACAGACCTACCATATGATCCAGCAGTGTTCCACTCCTGGGTATACATCCAAAGAAAACAACATTAATTTGAAAAGGCAGCACACCCCGTGTTCACAGCAGCATTATTTACAATAGCCAAGATAAGGAAGCAACTGGTCCATCAACAGATTGATGGGTAAAGACGATGTAGTATATATATTCCATTATGTGTGTATATATTCCACACAATGACCTACCACTCAGTTATAAAAAGAATGAAATTTTGCCATTTGCAACAACATGGATGGACTTGGAGGATATTCTGATCAGTGAACTAAGAGAAAGACATCCTGTGTGATATACTTGTACACAGAATCTAAAAAATAAACATAAATATAACAAGAAACAGAGTCATGGATATACAGAACAAACTAATGGTTATCAGTGGGGAGAGGGAAGGGCAGGGGTGAAAGGGGTGGAGGATGAAGATGTACAAACCACTAGGTATAAAATAAATAAGCTACAAGAATATACTGCATAGCACAGAGGATATATAGCCAGTATTTTAAAATAACTATAAATGGAGTATAACCTTTAAAAAATGAGAGTCACTATACTTTACACCTGACAATTATATAATACTATAAATCAAACATACCTCAATCAAAAAATAAGTTTACTTGAAATAATCTAATCATAGTATATATAAAAATTGATGCAAACCTTAACTGTTCAATTTTATAACAAACTAGTCCACCTTAAATCAACTAGAATAGGTTTCCTCAAAGTGAAAGAGAATGAACAGTCAGGGCTGAACACATACACCATTTTCATGAGAAAAGAATATGTATTTTAAATAATGTGTCCAGGGGAGATATAGCATTGAATCCATGAGCTTCAAATCAGAAATTACTGTTCTTATAAAGAAAATGCCTTGACACTCATTCCCTGCTTTGCCAGTAAAGAAAACAATGACAGCTCTTTCTAGCAAATTTAAATAAATAAATCTTATCTTTTGTTTTCCCCTCCACCATACCTGTTCCTAAGAAATGTGAACAGAAGACAAACTGGATAAAATATTTCATAAGCCAGATTTCCTTAAGAATTGTTCCTGATTATATTTAAACCCTGAGCAAGGGAACAAATATTTACTTTTAAGGTTGGATTAAAGACAGGTAGGGCTTCCCAGTTAGTTCAGCTGGTGAAGAATCCACCTGCAGCACCGGAGACCCCAGGTCGGGAAGATCGCCTGGAGAAAGGACAGGCTGCCCACTCCAGCATTCCTGGCTGGAGAATTCCATGGACAGAGGAGTCTGGCAGGCTACAGTCCATGGGGTTGCAAAGAGTCAGACCGACTGAGTGATTTCACTTCAAAGGCAGTTAAACAGAGTAATAAAAAATGAGGATGTCTTCATAAACAGATATAAAAAAAAATTAAAAAAATTAAATACTGCCCCATTGTTTTGTGATCTGCTATAAAATGTCACACTGCATTTTTTTCAATCTCTGAAATAAAATCTTCGTCCTTCTAAACATGATTAGAAATTTCAATGATTAAGCTATAAAGGAAAAATGTTGGTAACTTAAAACTTCAAATATAAAACCCACTTTTTCATCCTTTACATCTCAGAGATTTTCCTCCTCCACACACTTTCCTCCCTACTGTGGGGTAGGGAGACAGCTCCCATGGAGACTGCCTTAAATGCTTAGTTGAGAGACTATTAAGGGAAAACATGAGGATTTTTCATTTGCTATGAAACATGGTATGTGGTAACCAGTCTTTATGGTTCTAGAAAATGCATCAATTGATGCAGGAAACTCAGGAAACCACAATGTCAATTGAAGAGGTATTTCTGAGGACAACAGTGAACAATGAAATTTATAAGGAAGTTGGCTGCTTCAAAAGCTAGAAAATAACTAATAAAAGGCTGTTATTATTTTGTGTGTGCTGGTGATGGTGTAGTTGCTAAGTCGTGTTCAACTCTTGGCAACCCCATGGTAGCCCGCCAGGCTCCTCTGTCCTCGGGATTTTCCAAGCAAGAATACTGGAGTGGGTTGCCATGTCCCCTCCAGGGAATCTTCCCCACCCAGGAACTGAACCTGGGTTTACTGCATTGCAGGTGGACTCTTCACCAACTGAGCCACCAGGGAAGCCCTTACATGTGCTAGAAATAGCTAAATCAATATTTTAAACATTTAAATGTTACTCAGCATAAACATTTCTGAACAAGCGACAAAGATGAAGAACACGAAGACAGGAAGATTTAAGATGATCTTGTCCCCACAATACCGTAAATGAATGAGAGTGCTGACCAACCTTTATAGACATTTTACCTATGCCACAGCCTCAAGCTGCTAATTTCTGTGGGTTTGATTACAGGTGCCTATGAAATACTTCCAAACGCCAAATTCTTTGTTTGTTGGCAAATATTTCCTAAATGTTAGATTCCCCTAACATAAACATGAACAGTTCATTTCAGCCGCTCAGTTGTGTCTGACTCTTTGCAACCCCATGGACTGCAGCACGCCAGGCTTTCCTGTCCATCACCAACTCTCAGAGCGTGCTCAAACTCATGTCCATCGAGAGGGTGATGCCATCCAACCTTCTCATTCTCTGTCATCCCCTTCTCCTCCTGCCTTCAATCTTTCCCAACACTGTAATCTTTCTCAATGAGTGAGTTCTTCGAATCAGGTGACCAAAGTATTGGAGCTTCAGCATCAGTCCTTCCAATGAATACTCGAGACTGATTTCCTTTAAGATTGACTGGTTGGATCTCCTTGCAGTCCAAGGGACTCTCAGGAGTCTTCTCCAACACCATAGTTCAAAAGCGTCAATTATTCTGCATTCAGCTTTATTTATAGTCCAACTCTCACATCCATACATGACCACTGGAAAAACCATAGCCTTGACTAGACGGACCTTTGTTGCCAAAGTAATGTCTCTGCTTTTTAATATGCTATCTAGGTTGGTCATAACTTTCCTTCCAAGGAGTAAGCGTCTTTTAATTTCATGGCTGCAATCACCATCTGCAGTGATTTTGGAGCCCAGAAAAATAAAGTCAGCCACTGTTTCCCCATCTATTTGCCATGAAGTGATGGGACCAGATGCCATGATATTAGTTTTCTGAATGTTGAACTTTAAGCCAACTTTTTCACTCTCCTCAAGGAATTAAATGAAAAATTTGAGCAGCCTCAGGTATACCTGAAGCTTAAAGTGGAGGAAGCAACAGGACACATTATTTTTGCTTAAAGCAGAATTCCTTCTAGATGACTTCTGCCTGCTGACCGGATTGAGCTAGTTTTTATTACAACTCTCAGTGTAGTAAAAATGACTATAAAAAAATCATACATAAAATTTCCTCCTAAAAAGTATGTACAAGTTTGGTAAGAAAACACAGATCCCAAAAGAAATGTGAACAAAAGACAAGACAGGTTATAAAGGCAGAAATATAAACAGGTATTCTACTTCGTTAATGGAGAATATGATAAAATGAGTATGCTGGTAGACTTGAACCATTAGGAAATTAGGTTTTTCTTAAAAATGTTCTGTCTGTTTGACATAGTGAATTGAGTTGGTGAGGGTAAGTACAGCTAGGGGCTGGGGGAAGATTAGACATGGGAGAAGAGGTGGATTAAAGCTAGAAGGCAGTTTATTTCATTTTGAAGTGGTAGTGATTGAAAAGGAAAGACAGGCTTGGGTAGTATTTATAATCATAATGTTTGTAGTCAAAAGCCTGCTACTTACCTAGCTATGCACACTCAGGTAATTACTTGACACTTCTGAGTCTCATTTTCTTTTTCTATTAAATCGTCATGACAATACTTTTCTAATTGTGCTGCTGAGAACTAAATGAGATCACTGTGCAAGGTGCATGGTTTGCTTTTATGCTATATAATAGGTGTATTATATGCTTATAAGATTAAAATAGAAAATTATCAGTATTTTAATTGGGTGCAGTGTCCATCCCAATCCAATTTAATACTGCCTAACTCATTTGGTATAAATGACACTGACTTCTTCAGTGAGAAGTTAGTTAATAGGCTGAAGGTATGGTTGTCTATAGCAATCACATCTACAGGCAAATGATAAAGGTCAACAGTGCCATGATATAAATCAACCTGACCAACTCTCTCAATCCCCTTCAGTCTGTGTCAAGACTACAGTGCAGACCTTGGGCCTAAAATAATAAAACAGTTCATTTTCAAGTAACTCAGGAAAATAGTGATCGCTGATCTATGTAATGGCCACAGCCATTACAGTAGCTTCTACCTGACTGGGAACCTCATTATTTCACTGCTTTGTGGCCATTATAGAAAGTATTCGAGGAATTGAGGATATTCCCTTTTCAGATTTGTTTTTTAAGAGTAAATTCAGAGCACTTTCCTTTAAAATACTTCAACAAGGAAAACATACCTACCACCATTGTTTGGACTGAACTCTGGTTGTAGATTCTTAACTTATGAGGATACAGACTGTGTCTTTTCCTCACCCTACATGCAGAGTAATATATACCACAGAGCCTTTGTTCATGTCAAGAGGAATGGTTAACAAGCATCCATCTCTCCCCTGGACCTGCCGCACACCTGCTTCCCTGCTACCCTCTAGTCTGTTCCCTGTTCACCAGTGTGAGGGTTCCTTTTCCACAGTAATCTTAGCATGGCGTTCTTCTGCTCGAAACCCACCCAGGTTTTACCACAACACAATAAAATCACAAGTCCTTCACTATGGTGGGACCTGGCTCCCCATGCATCTCTCTGATCTCATCTCTAACCACTCGCCCTCTAAGCCACTGTATATAGTCTAGTCACATGTTCTTTTTACTGTTCCTTGATTATATCAAACACAGTGTTACCTCAAGGCCTCTGAACTTGCTGTTCCTTCTCTGCCTGCAATGTTCTCCCCTCCCTCCTGCCCCCCACCCCCCGCCCCGGTTTATTCTCCTCCTTCATTTGGATCTTTTGCAGAGTGGCCTCAGAGAGGTCTTCCCTGTCTTATCTAAAATAGCATCCTGTCCCACGCTGTGTCGCTCACTTGTTTTTCTTCATTGCACATCTTGCTGTGTGACTTTACTGCTTTACTTGTCTTTTTGCCCCCACAAAGCTCCACAAAGGCATGAGGTTTTATTTTTTCCATTTTATTTACTGCTGTTTCACTCCCACCCAGAACAGCGTCTGGAACACAGTAAAATCACTCAGTAAGTATCTGCTGGAAGAATGTACGAATAACTACATAAGTTATTCCCAGGAAATCCTGATTTCTGCCTGAAACTTTTATCAGAGGACCTAATCAGATAGGTCTAAGTACAAAAAGCTAATAGTGTAGGTAAATTCTGTATAGATCCTGACGGGAGTTAAACTGGCCTGTCTTCCTACTTCCATGCTGAATATTCTCGCCAACTCTCAAGACAACAGAAGACAATATGCAACCAAGTCCATAAGGAATACTATGCTTGCACAGTGGCGATCCTCAACACTGTGTCTACTGATAAACAGAAGATATCCACGGAAAGAGAGCTGTTGTACCAGGAGATACTAGAGAAGAGTGCTTAGACAGGCACCGAGGGCCAAGTCTTAAAGGTAAACTGAATTGAAAAAAACTAAGGAGGAAAAGACAGGATTGGGAAGGTAACAGCTGAGACTGTTGCAAAGAAGAAATAAACATGGAAACAGGGCAAGATCAAAGGTATGCAAAGCTAGAAATAAAGAGCAGTGGGAAGTAAAGTTGGATGAGTTTGGTGGAGTCAAATTCTGAAAGTTTTTAACACCGAGATGGAAGACTTGATCTTGGCATCTCTTAGACAGTAGAGGCCAACTGAAAGCTTTCAAGCAGAGGAATAATTGATGTATGAAACAGCATCTTAAAAATTCTTCATAAGGGTGATGAAGGGACCTGGGCCTGGGATGTACAGATCAGCCTAGAGATGGTTAAACTGACCTAATATTTAGTCCTCTCAAAAATCAAGCAATAAACTGATGTTGGCTTGCATGATAAAGTGACCAAAAGAAAGACATGATCAGACCCAATAACCATTCTGGAAGAACAACTCACTCATTGCATTTGGAGACTAGACACAGGTAATAATAGAGAAGGGGTAAATCAAAGATAACACATGTAATCTTACGTGATGGCTATTTTCATTTAAC
Source organism: Dama dama (assembly GCF_033118175.1). Classification (NCBI taxonomy): domain Eukaryota; kingdom Metazoa; phylum Chordata; class Mammalia; order Artiodactyla; family Cervidae; genus Dama; species Dama dama. The sequence continues at coordinate 3,912,702 of NC_083699.1, read as the reverse complement.
AGAAATCCAACAACTTTTAAGTGTTTTATTTGACATTATTAAGATACAACATATAAAAGGAACAGGACAGGGGCTGGGAGAAAATTAACTGCATACAAGCTGGTATTTTTTTTTTAAATGTACGAGTTGGTAAATTAATTCTAAATGTTAAGGAAGTGGTTAGTATTTTGTGACTGTGTTTTATCCTGAAATAATGTAACTACTACTAAAGACTAATTATAGCCTGAACAGTATGTGTGGAGCTTATTTAGACTACAGAGTGTCAAAATGTATCAATAATATCTCTGCAAAGACAGAGTATCTACTCTTCCTGGACCACACACTTTATTGTAATATAAGACATACAGTACAGGTTTGCTCTGATCTCTGAAAGTAGAGTGGCAACAAGAGAAGTCACTGCAATGAGAAGCCCATGCACCGCAGAAAGAGTAGCCCCTGCTCGCTGCAACTAGAGAAACCTTGAACACAGCAATGAAGACTCAGAGCAGCCATAAATAAATAAAAAAATTTTAAAAAGATTCTCAGAATAAACTATAGAGGTTCTCTTACTGTATATAGTTACAGACAGTAAGCTGCTATCTCTAACACCAAGCACAGTGGCTGGTCAAACAAACGTTGACTAAATGCAAAAGGAAAAACAGTTCTGAACATACTGAACTTGAAGACTGTATATCCAGGCACAGACGTCTATTAGTTAATGGGGCATATGGAGCCAGTGCTCAAGAGAAAGGTGGGAGATAAAGGATGGAAGTCACCAGGAATAGCTCCAGGAAGAGGCAAGGGCCAAGGAGATAATCACCTGATACAAAGCCCATAGATCAAATGTGTGCTATTTTTTAAGCAAGCAGTGAACCAAAGAATAAATGGCAGCAAAGGAGATTCCCACTTTACAGAAGAAGAGGACTCAAAATACTGATGACTGACTATAGCAGTCACTCACTGCCTAGAGATGCCTACCCCACCTACAACCACCCAGCACTGAAAACCATGGCGCAGAAGAGAAGTTACTGGTGGCAGTGAGTTGCATATGTCAATTTTAGGGAAGCAGAAAAATGTTGAGACTTTCTGAGCCACACACTTTTTTTTTTTTTTTTTTTTTTTTTGAGGACAGAGACTGCAAACTAACTTTATAAAATAATTCATTGCTTCTTTCAGAGCATAGCCACCATGAAACGAATAAACATTTGTTAAATTACTAAAATGAGTCTTAGAGGATGATCAGCCTATGAAAATTTGCTAATATAATACCATTTGGGGGAAAACATCTTTAAATAAAAAGTCAAACTACAGATCATGGATAATAAGTCAAATGAGGCAATATATTTGTGAAAACATTTCCCGTAACAGAGTACTGAAAAAACAAAAAAAGAGCCTAACTGTAAGAAATACTCTAGAAGGACACAAGGGAGACACTGCTATAGAACAACTTCAGATTTCTTTTTCTTCCAAAGTTAAGGCATCCTGAGTATCTAAGCTGGCCTGTGAAACTGTATAGACTTTACAGCTAGCATGATACTAAACTTGCTTAGTTGGGGTCTATAATAATTTATATTTGTGAGTTACTTTCAGCAAGTATTACCAGAGAGGGAGGTTAAGTGCTCAAGGCCACAGAGCTAATCACTAAGAAGCAGGTCTTTTGGTTCCATATCCTATATTCTTTCCACTGTAACATTCTGCTGATTTCTAAAAGTTAACTGCTAACTTCCTCACTGCTATGAGGTTCATAAGAACAACTTAATGATACGTTACTTATGAGCCCCCACCCCTCCAACTAATAAAGTTTATTTGTGGTAGAAGGAAGACTAGGAACCGGCTATAGGAAAGGAAATTACTTGTGATTCCAGCGGCATTTTAGAGCTGTCTGTAATTCCTAAAATGGAATGATTCCCGCAGCAAGAAGAGGTAAAATGATGAACATTCCTCACTGACTTCTACTGGATTTCCTTTTGGACATAAGATCTAGTGACAGCTAGTTACTTTCTTTCTCTACTTTTTTTAAATTAGAAAAGTTTCAAATATACACAAGAGTATAATGGTATACCATTATACCAGGCGTCCTAGGTGGTGCAGTGGTAAAGAATCTGCCTGCCAATACAAAAGATGCAGGTTTGATCCCTGGGTTGGGAAGATGCCCTGGAGAAAAAAATGGCAACCTCACTCCCATATTCTTGCCTGGAAAACCCCATGGACAGAGGAGCCTAGCAGGCTATAGTCCATGGGGTTGCAGAGTTGGACACGACAAATACCATTATACCACCTCATGTACCATCACTGAGTTTCAGCTTCTGCTCTTCTTGCTAGGTCTACCTTCCTCTGCTTTTTTTTCCCTGAAGTATTTAAAACAAATTCTGAGATATATCATTTTACCAACACATACTTTAGTATGTATCTCTAAAAGATAAGGACTTTTAAAAGATGTAATCACAATACTATGATCAGACCTAACAAAATGAATAGTAATTTCTTAATACCATTCAATACCCGGTGGAAGTAACGCCAAGAGCTGCCAGCAAACACCAGAAACAAGGGAGGGACAGGAAGAACCCTTCCTCAGATCAGGAAGAAAAACAACTTTGCCAACACCTTGATTTCGGAATTCTAGCTTCCAGAACTGTGAGAAAATAAATCACTCGTTTTAAGACACTTAGTTTGTGGTACTTTATTACGGCAACCCTATGGTAACAAATATTGTAAGTAACAGGTGAATCTGAATAAACGGTATATGGGTGCTTTTGGAGAAATCATGCAAAGTTTTCTCCTCTTAACAGAGTCTTTCTCAGAACAAAAGTTTTTAAACTTTGAAGCAAAGTTTTTCTAAGTTTGAAATTATTTCCCAAAAGGTTAAGGATGAATACAGTAGGACCAAGAACTTGAATAGAAATTTCTCCAAAGAAGACAGACAAACAACAGTAAGCGCATGATAACATACTTAACATCACTAATCGTCAGGGAAAGGCAAGTCAAAACTACAGTGAGACACCATGTCACATCCATCAGCATGACTACTATCAAAAACAAAACCAGGAAATGACAGCCTTAGCAAGGATGTAAAAAACGGAGCCTTGTGCAGTGCTGGTGGGAATGTAAAATGATGCTCTTACTATAGAAAATAGTATAGCTCTCCTCAAAAAATTCAACAGAGCATTCCCATTTAATCCAGCAAGTTCACTTCTGGATATACACCCAAAAGAACTGAAAGCAGAGACTGACAGATGTCTATAAACCTCTATGTTTATAGCAGCATTATTCACAATAGCACCAAGGTATCTATCGACACATGAATGGATAAATAGTGTGTGGTATATACATAGAATATTATGACTACTACTCAGCCTTTTTAAAAGGAAAGAGATTCTGACATATTACTACAACGTGGATGAACCTACAGCATGGATATTGAGGACATTATGCCAAGTCAAGCAAGCCAGTTACTTATTATTCTGCTTAAAAGACTAGAGGGTTTCCCTTGTGGTTCAGCTGGAAAAGAATCCACCTGCAATGAGGGAGGCCTGGGTTTGATCCCTGGGTTGGGAAGATCTTCTGGAGAAGGGAAAGGCTACCCACTCCAGTATTCTGGCCTGGAGAAGTCCATGGACTGGGTAGTCCATGGGGTCGCAAAGAGCTGGACATGACTGAGCGACTTTCACTTCACTACATGACTAGAATATCCAAATTCACAGAGATAGAAAGCAGAATGGTAGTTGCCATGGGCTGTTTAGGGGGGAAATGGAGAGTTACTATTTACTGGGTGCAGAGTTTCCACTTGGGATGATGGAAAAGTTCTGGAGATGGATGGTGGTGATGACTGCACATGTGAATACAGCTTATGTCCCTGAACTTTACGCTTAAAAATGGCTAAAATGGTCACTTTTATGTATATTTTATTACAAAAAATACAATAACTATATATATAAATATGTACATATATTTATATATTTGGAGGTAGGGTGGCCTTGACAGGCTGATTTTAAATTTACATGGAAATGCAAAGTGCCAAGAATAGCTAAAAAATTGTTGAAGAGCAAGGCAGGAGGACTAACTCAATCAGAATATCAAGACTCACCATAAATCTAGAGTAACTGAGATAAGAATAAGACTAACAGAAGTCCAGAAACAAACTCACACGCACGGACACTGGATTGTGTCACAGTTGACCGACACTACAAACAGTGTATGTTTAATAGCTCTGGGACAACTGTATATCCTTATACAAAATATCAAACTGGAAACAAATTGGGCCCCAATTTTACAGAATCAATTTAGATAGACTAAATGTCCAAACATAACAGGCAAAATTATAAAGCTTTCAGGAAATAATATAATATCCATATGATCTTAAGAGTATGGAAGAAGTTCTTTTAAAACATGCAAAACATAAAAGAACTTTAGTCCTGTGAAAAAAATAAGCAACGAAACCGGAAAACAGTTAGGACACATAAAATCAGTGAAGAGCTGATTCACCAACACACCCACAACTCTGCGGGAGGAGGGGGGTGTTGTGCGAATATCTGAAGAATTCCTCCTACATGTAAAAACAGGGGAGCACAACCCAACAGGAAAAATGACATGGAAGGTGCTTCATGGAAGTGAAAATCTAACTAGTAAATAAAAACAGGCACTTCACCTCACTGACAAGGAGCGAAATGTAAATTAAAACCACTATGAGCTATCTTTATAAACCCATTGGGTTGGCTAAAATTTAAAAGTCTGTCAGTACAAAATATTGGTTCAGATGTGAGGTGAGAGGAACTCCTATACATATTGATGGGAATATAAACTGTTAACATCATCCCTTTGAAACAGATTTGGTATTATCCAATAAAATAGAAGATATGTATATCCTATGAGCCAGCTAATCTTATTTCTAGGTATGTACTCTATAAAGAAATCCATGCTCATATATACCAGGATATATGTACAAGAATGTTCTTAAAAGTATGGTCTGTAAAGATCCCCCCAAACTGGGGAAACAGAACGTTGTATATCAACTGTACTTCAATAAAAAATAAAAAACAAAACAAAAACCCAATTGTCTATTAACAGTAAAATGGATAAACGATGTATTTCCACAATGAAATGACACTGAACGAACTACACACACATGCAATAAAGTGGGTTAACTGCATCCAAAAAATGTTAAGGAGGAAGGACCAAAGGATACAATTCAAAAATAGAAAAAGTGTATCATACTGTTTTGGAATCCATACATAGGTGATAAAACTTACGAGAAAGGCAATGACATGATTGTCACACGCCAGCACGGTGATCACTCCCAGTGAGGAGGAAAGGGTCCTAGTCTAGATGGGGACACAGTAGTTTCTGTGGTACTAATAAGGTTCTGTTTCTTGAACTGGAAAGTTTCAGAAAAATGTCTTATATCCTTTTCTGCATACACATTATACTTCACATTTCTAAAAAAATGTGAAGGTATAGGAAAGATGGACACCGCTCCATACAGATGAACATGGCTACAGAAAAACACAGTTATGCTGACTGGTTCATAACTATGAACCTGAAAGGGAGGTTCAGGCTCCCAGGCAAGCATATTTCCCTCTTCCATCTGTCCATCTGCTCTCCTGGAATAATGTACTGGACCTTTCTGTCCTTAAACCTCCAACATCTCCTCCCCTGTCCTATCTTTTGGTTGCTGATTCCGTTTCCTACTTCACTGAGAGCCATGAAGTAAAGAATGCTTCCACATCTTGACCACCAGAAACACCGCCAGGATTTTGTGCCCACATATTCTACTTTACCTGAGCTTAGCTCTCCATGTGCCTATCTAAGGTCCATCCACCTATTTGCACACCAGATCCCATGCCTTCCTGCCTTCGCAAAGACAGAGATTATAGCAATTCTCCCATCTATCCCCTACATCATCAATTTTCTTCAGCAAACATGCTATTATTTCTCAATGAAATTTCCCCTATCAGCTACTACACCATTTCTTTGCTCTCCTTTATAGTTAAATTTCTTGAAAAAGTTGTCTATAGTTACTATTCCTCTCCTTCCATTTTCAAACCCACCAGAGTCAGGTTTTTGGACTGATCACTCTGTCAAAACTGCAGATGATGATAATCAGTAATCAATCAGTTCTCATTGATCTATCAGGAACCCTTGACAGGTTATCAATCACTCTTTGCTCTCTGGAGACTGGGATCACCTGGCTTCTGGTAGACCACTGTTTTCTGATTTTCCCCTGTATAGCTGGTCACTTCTTCTCGGTCTCCACTGCTGACCCCACCTCTTCCTTACTCAGGGTGAGGCTGCCCCAGAACGTCTGGCACTCTGTCCAGTCATACTCATTCTCTTGGTGGTATCAGCAGTCTCGTGATTTAAATACACCTTTATACCAATACTTCCAGTTGAGGAATGAACGTATGGAGCCTTAAAAAGTGATTCCTAAAGCCAGCCCTCAAATTGGCCTATGAGTAACTTTTAATTAATCTACACTGTATGACGACAGCGCACTGCATTTTTATAAATGTTGGTATTTATTTAACATTCAATTTTCCTGTATTTCTGTTGTTAAACTTTATATTTTTCATAAAGTAATGGTTATTATATTTGGTAGGTTTTTTGAATAGTTGTTACTTGGAAAAATAAACAATTTGCAGAACTAATTTTTTTAAATTGAAGTATAGTTGACAGAATTAAGTTTTAATGCCTTCTCTTTTCCTCCTTTCCACTCTCTATGCATTTTCTCTACTGAATTAAAAAAATAGAACATTTTTACTGGCATAGAAATTGAAAACTCTAGGGAACTACTGGCCAAAAAGATTTAATAAGCATGTACCGCACTGAAAGCTCACGAAGCTTAAGCAAGAGAAACTCCCTTAGCTAGAGTGTTAGACCCCTCCCGGCTCTATCAGTACTGGCGAGGTGACATTAAATGTTTTGCCTTTCTGACCCTCTTTCCTTGGAAATTTTTTCCCTTTCCTTGGAAGGAAAGTTATGACCAACCTAGACACCATATTGAAAAGCAGAGACATTACTTTGCCAACAAAGGTCCGTCTAGTCAAGGCTATGGTTTTTCCAGTGGTCATGTATGGATATGAGAGTTGGATTATAAAGAAAGCTGAGCGTCGAAGAATTGATGCTTTTGAACTGGAGATGCTTTTTGTTGGAGAAGACTCTTGAGAGTCCCTTGGACTGCAAGGAGATCCAACCAGTCCATCCTAAAGGAAATCAGTCTTGGGTGTTCATTGGAAGGACGGATGTTGAAGCTGAAACTCCAATATTTTGGCCACCTGATGCGAAGAGCTGACTCATTGGAAAAGACCCTGATGTTGGGAAAGACTGAAGGCAGGAGGAGGAAGGGGACAACAGAGGATGAGATGGTTAGATGGCATCACCGACTCAATGGACATGAGTTTGGGTAAACTCCGGGAGTTGGTGATGGACAGGGAGGCCTGGCGTGCTGCGGTTCATGGGGTCGCAGAGAGTCGGACACGACTGAGCGACTGAACTGAACTGAGGCTCTATTTCCTCATATACAATAAACATTATGGTGCCCATTTCATAGGAATATGAAAATTAAAATGAGATGATACATTTAAAATACATTGATACATAATAGCTACCCTACTGTGTTCAGTTAACCCAACACTGTATGTGTTTAGTTAACACAATGTTAATACAGTGATGAAGGGAGGAGAGAGAGGAGGAGGAGGATCAGTGGGAGCAGACTGCCTGGTGCAGAGAAATACTTTCTCCACTGACGTTTTCAACTTCTGGCGCACAGGGATAATAAAGCATTTTCGGCCAGTTTCATCATCGTTTTTAAATTCTCTGAAGACCAGTACCCACCCCTGCCCCAACTGTTCCTGCCTTTACCAGGATAAACCACAGCAAAAGACCACCTTCTACATTCACTCATTAATCACTGAGAATCAGGCATAGCGTACGGCAAGGACTCAGCAGTATTATTAAAGGACGATCACCAGGTATCACTAAATAACCTAATGGTGGTTATTGAGAAAATAATCGCTTACCCTTTTTGAATTTATGTACAGGGAGCTTCTTCAGTTGATCTTTACGAAGTCGGTTTCTCCTAGCTCTATGCCGATCCTGGACAAATTTTGTGATCTAAAAACAAAAGAGAAATATAAAGGGAATCAGATATTAAACATGCAAATAGAAAATGACTACTAAGATAATAAATGCCTTTTAAGTTTCTACATTGCTGCTACAAATAATTTATTTAAACCCTAATCACAAGGCTTATTAGCTTAAATATCTATGATTAGATGTATTGACAAGTTGTATTGAAATTTGTCAATTGGAGGGTTGAAATTTCTATAAGTTACAAACTAATAAAATTTTCAAATTTTATACTGGGTATTGTATATGAGGAAATAGAGGGTCAGAAAGGCAAAAAACTTAGTGTCACATCGCCAGTCCTGACAGAGCTGGGGAGAGGCGTGGGCCTAACACTACAGCTCTATCTTTACTATTAGTGATTAGTTAGCCCTTAAATTATCCTTTGAATTTTTATTCACTGACCTAAATTATCTTTACTTTATTCTGACAGAAACATTATAAATAACATGTAACTATTTGTTTGCAAAAATATAAATGGTAGACGCTAGGTTACAAAGATTTCACTAAATCAAAAATGGGAGGGTCGAAATTTCTATAAGTTACAAACTAATAAAATCTTCAAACATAACAGGCATTAAAGTGCACTTTCAGTGGTTCCAGTAGCAAAATGGGCAGAACTAATACAGATTACCTATATTATAAATATATAGAAATATCAGATAAAATATAAAAAACATTAAAAAATATAAATTGCTATGCTTACAAGAATAAAAATAAATACATGGGGTCAGAACCAAATGCCAAAAACAACATTCACAAAAGAAAATTTTGACAGATTTGACTACATCAGTAGACTTCTGTCTACATCAGTGATTTCCGTCCTCAAAAGATACTGTTTAAAGATAAAAGACAAGTCACAGACTGCAAGGAAATATCTGAAAATTGCATGTCTCACACGGGATTTCTATCCAGAATATACAAAGAGTTCAAAACACAATAAGAACACACAAACAACCCAACAGAAAACAGGTAAAATGTTTGAATAAACACTTCACTGCTGAAGATATACAGATGGCAAATAAGCACTTGGAAAGATGTTCAACATAATTAGTCAAGATAAAAACGAAAATTCAAATCACAAACACTGCTGTATTATGTGTGTATATGTATACACATGCTATGCATCTATTAAAATGAAAAAGACTGACTATACCAAGTGTTGGCAGGCAAGCACAAGGGCTGGCGCGCTGATATGCTACTGAAGGACGGTAAAACTGTACAACCATTCTGGAAAGTAGTTTGGTGGTTTCTTATAAGTTTAACTACATACTTATGAAATGACCCAGTCATCCCATTCCTACTTATATTTTGCCAATAGAAATGAAGGTCTATATCCATAAAACAACTTGTACACAATGGTACAAAAAAGTCTATGTCAGTTTTATTTAATAGCCCCACACTAGAAACAACCCAAACGTTCATCAGCAGGCAAGTGAATAAACAAAACTGCAGTACAGTCATACAATGGAATACAACTTGTCAATAAAAAGTAATGAGTATCAACATATTCAATAACATTTATGAGTCCCAAAATAAGTATTCTGAGAGAAAGAAGGCAGACACAAAAGAGTACATAATTTATGAGTCCCTGTATACAAACTGGTAGAAAATGCAGATTAATCTATAGTGACCTGTGGTTGCCCAGGGATGGTGGGGAGGGAAGAAGTGAAGGAGAAATTTGGAAGGGGTGAAAAGAAAGTGATTATCATAGAGTATAAGGAATTTTTTTTTAGGAAATTTTTTGAGTGGGTTGATATTTCATTATCTTGATCATGATGGTGCTTTCACACATACCCATATATATATGTCAAAATTTACCAGACTGTACAATTAAGTATGTGCAGTTTATTAATATATTAATCATATTTCAGTGGGAGAACAAAATGGCAATCCACTCCAGTATTCTTGCCTAGGGGGTCGCACAAGAGTCTTGACATGACTGAAGTGATTTAGCAGCAGCAGCAGCATATTTCAGTACAGGTTTATTTTAAAAATTTAATAGTAACCACTAGAAGAATAACAATATAATATAAGCTTTCAAACTAGCAGGAAAATGCAGAGAGGGATAAAGAGAAAAAAATTTGGGTAATCCAAATCTGCACAGTAGAAAAAAACAGAATAAAAAGTCAACAACAGAAGTTAGTCCAAATCACAGTAAGGTAAATGGATTCAATTCACCAGTTTTGTTTAAAATTTAGAGTGTATGATATTGGATAAAGAAAAACTTCCAACCGTATGCTATTTACAAGGTATGAGATTAAAATTTAATGACACGTTAAGACAAAAATAAAAGTAAAAAATACAGGGGTAGATAGTTATATTATGATAATACCAAGTAAAATTTGGTTTATCAAGTAAAGTAGGATATAAGACAAAAATCATCATTAGGAAATAGTTATCACAATGATAAAAAGGATACTTCAAGGAGAAAATGACAAAATTGTGGAAGAATACATAAATTCACAAGCTCGGTAATTTCTAGGTCAAGTAGACAAAAAAAAAAGTAAAGACCACAGACCCAAGATGCCCACTATGGCAACCACTGTTTACAGGCAGCTACCAAGGGCAAGCACTTGAAATGTCTCAATCGAGATTTACTGTGAAAGTATAAAATATACACCAGACTGCAAAGACTTAGGACAAAAAGGATGCAGGATATATTTTATAACTATTTATTAACTGACTGTTGAAATACATATTGGATTTACCAAGTTAAATAAATACAATATTAAGTTAATCACACAGAAATATTTCCTTTTGCCTTTTTAAATTTGGCCACCAGAAAATTTTAAATTACAATAAATGTGGCTCACAATATCATTCTATTACACAGCACTTCTTCACAAGACTGAGGAGTGCAGAAAACTATAGACAGCTGCAGTGATTACTGCAGACTGCAGCTGCACCGTTCTGTGAATATACCAAACACCACTGAATTGTATGATTTAAATGGGTCAATTTTATGTTATGTGAAGTATATCTCAAACTCTCTTCAAAATACTAAAAAAAAAAAGACTAGGTAAGACAAATACACAAGCTCAAGTTAATGGACATATAGAAAACTTTACACCCTGCAATGCTTTTCACACATGGGGAAAGTTTATACATCTTAACCATAGTTACCATGCCTCTTCACCACCTGGATTAAAAAAGACAGCAAAGACATTAGAATACATGTCCCACTGGAATGGGAGCTGCTTGAGATCAGGGATTTTTACCTATTTTGTTCACTGAGGAAACTTCAGACCCTAGAGTAGTGGCTAGGTTTGGAGATGCAGAACAACCACTGGTTGAATGAAAGGAAAAAAAGAAAACTGCAAAATCCTCTCCTCTAAAAGACAAAGACAAACTTCTGACAACACTGCTCAAGGTATGGGTGGATATGAATAAACCAGCACTCATCCCACATATAGTAGGAATCCTCAAGTTGCTATAGGAGTACATAGATATTATAAATCACTTTATACAATACTTGAAAACAGACAAAACAGCAAGTTTCTTAGAAATATAATTTGGTATAAAGAAGAAAACCATTTATATACCCACGTAATTATGAAAAAAAAAAATCAGCAGATTTAGATAATTTTACAAGCAACCTTCACCAAAACTTCCAGGAAAAAGACAATCCCAATTTTATTAAAAAAAAAAAGTTTGGAAAATAGAAAAAAGAAAGCTTTAGTTTTAAGGGACTAGCTTTATCTTGTCTAGTTATTTTAAATTATGGCAAAATATACAAAACATAAAATTTACTATCTTAACCATTTTTAAGTATACAGTTCTGTGGCATTAAGTACATTATTGTGCTACCATCACTACCATCCATCCACCAAACTCTTCACATTTCCCAAAACTGGAACTCTGTACACATTAAACAGTAATTGCCCCACCTCCCTTCTCCATAGCCCTTGGCAACCACCATTCTATTTTCAGTCTCTGAATCTCACTACTCGAAGTACCACACAGAAATAGAATCATACAGCATTTGTCCTGTAGCGCTTGTTTATTTCACTTAACATGTCTTAAAGATTCATCAGTGTTGTACCATCTGTCAGAATTTCCTTCCTTTTTAAGGCTGAACAGTATTCCATCACATGTATATACCACATTTTGTCTATCTATAGACATCGATCAATAGATAACTGGGTTACTTTCACCTTGGCTATTGAAATAATGCTGTTATGAACATAAGCATACAAATATCTAACTTCCAGCTTTAAATTCTTTTCAGCATGTACCCAGAGCTGGAATTAGATCATATGGTAAATTTATGTTTATTTTTTTTTTTGAAGAATTGCTGTACTATTTTCTATAGTGATAGCTCTATTTGACATTCCCACCAGCAGTGCTCAAGGGATTATCTAGTTTTGATGTCAAGATTATTCTAGTGCCATAAAACTAAATTTCTCTTACCTGGACATTCAGGTTGCTAATATTTAGGATTTTTGCACCTAAGTGTAAACTGGTTGATCCATATTGGAAATTTGATAACCCAATATGCAAAGGCAAAATTTATATATCATAGTCAAAAAGACTGTACATAAGGTATTAGGATTTTTAGAATTTACAAAACAAATTCATGTAATCCAACATAAGAATAAAAGAAAAAATAATGATCATCATGATAGAAAAAAAAGACACATAAGGCATCAACTATTCTTTATCTGAAAAGAAAAAAAGGCAAAGAAAAATTTTGTTCCTTATTTCTAATTCTTATATTTTTTTTTGTCTTACCAGAAAATATAGTACAATGTTAAAACAGGAAGTACAATAAGCATCTTTTTTTTTTTTTTTTTTAACATTCATGGGAAGGCTTCTAATAATTCACTACGTAATGTTCATTTAAGTTTTTAGTCAGTAATCTTTATTGGCTTAAAGGTATTTACTTCTAATTTGCCAAGGATACTTCTTGTTGTTCTAACTTTCCATATTTCCTTCTACATTGAAAACCCAAGAGAATAAAAAAATTCAAATTACCAGAATAGGAGAATTCAGTAAGTCTGCAGAGATAAAATTAATATAGAAAAATCAATACTGTCCACTGTCCAAATAGTGGTTTCTTGAATACTAACCTTCAATTTAAAAAAAAAAACAAACAAAAAACAAGTCCAGGGCTCCTTGGGGAAACGTCTGATTTTAGGGCTAGGGCAAGAAAAAGAAATGATGAGCCTGGGGTTTCTTATAGGACCAAACACTAAAGAAGTATTATACTTATGATTTGTATAATAAGTTGGATCAAAGAGATCCAAGACCCAGCCTGCAGAGCTCCCAATGCCAAAGCTCAAACAGTTAAACAACAGAAATAATGTAGTACTGGATTATTACCCAAAGTGTAAAAGAAATATACAGAGCACATACCAATATAAATGTGACTAAACAAATAAATAAATGCCGAGAAGAGACAAATCTTCCTTACAGAAGAATTCCAAATAATATATGTAGATACTCCCCTCCCTCCAGGAAGTGGAGCTTAATTCCTGCCCCTCCCCACTTTTAAGACTGGCTATAGTTAGTGCCTCACTTCCAAAGGAAGAATCAAATACAGAAAGAGAAAAAATGTTAACTTCATAGTGGAAACACCTGGCAAACATAACCTAAACCAAGGGATGGAGGTTAACATCATCAGCGATGTTATGCAAGCATCATGTACCCCTGGCTGACATGTTAGGATGAGAAGGGCACTTTGCTTTACTGATACTCGTTATAAAAACCTATAAACCAACCCATTCTAATCATAAGAAAAATACCAGATTGAGGAACATTCTACAGGATACCTGGCCAGGACTCCTCAAGACTATCAAGATCACGAAAAACAAGGAGGGGTTAAGAAACTGTCACAGGTCAGAGGAGACTGGGAATACATGGTAACAAAGAAATGTGGTAGCCTGGACTGGGTCCTGGAACGGAAAGAAAGCATTGATGGAAAAATGTAAAATCTCTCCAGGCTGGACTTCAGTAACAGTAATGTTAACTGTGTTAGTTTCTTAGTTTTGACAAGTGTATCATGGTAAAGTAAAATGTTAACAATGGGGACAACTAAATGAGGAATGCATGGGAACTCTCTTTGCAATTTTTCTGTGAATCTTAACATTATTCCAAAATTAAAAGTTTATTTTAAAATATTAGTAAGTTCCTATACCTTAGTAATATCTAATTAGAAAATACAATTTTAAAAAAATCTAACAAAAGACATGCTAAATGTTTACAGAAAAAAAACTATTAAACTGATGGATATGAAAAACCAACAAAGTAAAAGAAATACTACATCATAGGAAGACTACTTCAAAGACAGTGTTTACCCTTTAGTCTATTAATTCAATACAACAATAAACTCATTGGATGTTACTGTAAATATTCTTTATGAAAAATAAAAAGGTTAGGGACAATAGTGGGATCGTTTTATATTTTTGTAAATCTCTTTTAATATCTATCTTAATAGACACAGAGAGATTTTCACATGTGCTTCTGCATTCAATTTGTTTTCATACCTCAGACCATGGAGCCTCTAGAAACCTCTTCTATGAACCCAAAAGAAAGAGAGTGACAAAGGAAAATCATAGCTTAGTATCATAATGGAAATAATTTTGACCCTGCAGACCCACCAAGAGTCCTGGGGTCAACCTCTATAACCACTATTTTGGAAACAATGTGTCACCCTCTTAACCTTGAGGCCTCACAGTATTCTTTATTTACATTTTAATATGAAAAACTTCAAATTAGAGAAGAGTTAGAATAATTTTTATAATAAATATGCATATATCTCCTACCTAGATTCTACAATTAACACTTTACTATATTTTTTAATCACGTATCTATCTTTCCCACTATTTACCCATCAATACATTTTTTCTTTTTATTTTTTACAATCCATTTAAAAGTAAGTTGCAAATACTAATATACTTCCCCTCAAATAATTCAGCATGTGAACTCATTACCTAGAGTTTAGTATTTTTATAGCTCTTTTTTATTTTTCTTTTTAGGTAAACTTTACATACAATGAAATGCACAAAATTTGAGTATGCAATTTGGTGATTCAGACACTGTGCAACCCAAACAAGACACGCAGCACGTCTCTCACTCCCCAGGAAATCCCCTCCTACTCTCTGAGTAAACCCCTCACCTCCTTCCCTCCCCGCACAGAAACCCCTGCTCTGCTTTTTCTCAACCCAGATTATTTCCACCTTTTCCAGAACGAGGCATGTAAATGGACTCATACAACATGTACTCTTCTATGGAAGGCCTCTCTCAGTATAATGTGTTTTGGAGGCATTCATATTAACTATTTAAAATTAATTTACCTACCATAAAAATGACTATCAAGATGAGACAGATGCCCACTATGATAAGGAAGGGGATTAGGTAGTATTCCAGAGGAAGGCTAAATTCTGGAACTAAGATAATGTGGCCCCTGCAAGAAAACAAAGATAAATAATTAGGAAATATTGACTTGTCAAATTATGATGGTAATTGAAAACAAAGAAAAATATTTTTTAAAAGCATTTGGACATTACAATTTAATCCACTAGACCCATCAATTTTCTAATAGATGATTTCCATTAAGTTAAGGGATGTTTTCTCCATTTTTAAATCAGCTTTACATATTTACCAAAATAATTTGCCATTTAATTAAAAGAAACTTTTAGACTAGTTAGAGGAAATCAGTTAAGCAACACTTACTGTGTCCCTCCTAAGAACATGTTTATTGAATTTAGTAACCTGGATGAAAGTTAGCATATTTCACAAGCAAATAATCAGCATTTAAAACTGGCAGTACCTCAGGCAGAATGTCAACAAGACCCCACCCCCACACACACACCAAATTACTTTTCATCAGTTTCTCCCATGAAAAAACTCTGGAGCCACTATTGATGAAGATGAACTCCCTATTCCCTTTATGCTTTATGGGAATTTGTTGTACCAAGTACAATGGATATAACCCCCATACTCCACATTCATCTGTGAGATACGACATGGAAAACTGGCAAAGAAATTCACAAGAGTTGTAGCTTCTCTATTCTAAACCTTCTCCACTGCCTGACTTAAAAAAAAAAGCAAAAAAACTACAAAAATGTGTATATTGTGGGGGTTAGGGGGGAAAATAACCAAAGGTCCTATTCTCCTCGTTATTAACCACAGTTCATACGGTTATATGGTTATCAACCAGACAATACTAGTATTATAAAAACTGACAGGGACTCAAGAAATGAAACTGAACAGAATAAGCACACTATTCGTGCTGCATGAGCAAACTGTATACAGCAGCGAATCCCACCACAGAAAGTTCCCTCAGACCAGGGAAGGGTCTGGCTGACGGTCACCAAGACGGCTGACCTCCCCGCCGCACTCCTGTGCTACTCAGCCAGTGCGGCGTCAGCAACACCACACGGTTACCTCTGCGGGGGATCCTTCAGGTTCCCACTCCAGGTCCTTCGTATCGCAGACTGTACATCAACGTAATCAAATAACTGATACGGTGTGAGTCCTCTTTATGGAGTTACTTCAGATAGTAAATTAAGGAGGAATTATAAAATAAGACTACTTGCAAATCCTAAAGAACCAATGGCTTCAGGCAATGATTATTAATGATTGCTCACATCACAAAGAGAGAACCAAATATCATGTCTCCTGATGGAGACATAATACATAATAATACATATAAATTATTCTTGCCTTACCTATCCTCCTGGCCCCCAAGCCACTTGAATTTGAGCAGCCCTCTAGATCTAACTTGCAATTTACAGGGAAAATAAGTAACAAGGGAAACCTCTAGACAATACACCAAGGATGCAGTCAGAAAAGTCGACTGTGGTAAAATTTTACAGGACAAATGACCCTGTTTCTCCAATAAATAAATGAGTAGGGGAAAAAAAAAAAAGCACAGCAAACTTATAGATTAAAAATAGGGTCATTATATGCCCTTATTTGCTCTGAAACAAATCTAGATTGAAATGTTTTGATATTGAATTAAATGTTTACTTTTCTTAATTAAAAAAGGATAAAATAATGAAATGCCATTATATTTTTTATATATAACTTTATCTTCTAGTGATAGAGCCTGAGATATTTACAGTTTAGATCATAGGGTATCTAGCACTTGCTTTAAAATAATAATCATGGCGTGGGGAAAAAAGGGCAGGTGGCACTTAAAGAGTGAAGAGCCCAAACAAAATTGGCCATAGTTGATAATTCTGAAACTGAATGATCAGATTCACCATACCCATCTCTAGTTTTAAACAGCCAAATAAATTAATAGGTAGGTAGGTAGGCAAGCAGTCAGATTGACCAACTGGCCAGTCAACAGACAGATGAGACAAACCAGTGTGCACAGGTCTACAATCCTTCAAGATCAATTCTGAAACCTAAAAAGCTGTAAAAAGTAATGTTTGCAATTCATTTGATAGTCAACCTGAACCTAACTGACATGATCAAACACTCATACATTTATTACAGACATATATGTTATTCGATTATAGAATGCTGCCTCAATCCTCAAATTTTATCCCTTGGAATATTACTTAACTTTTAAAAATCTGAAAATGCTTCAATTCCACATTATATCTGTCCCAAAGAGCTGGGATAAGAGATTTTGTGCCCTTCCATTAACATGGAAAAGGTCTAAACATTAAATAAATGAAGTATGTAACAAAATACTGAGTATGACAAGGTCCAGTTTTATGAGCAGGGTACCTCTAGTTAAGGTCAGCATTCAAACATGGGGAAAAAATTAAGCTGTCAGTGAAGAGCATCATAGGGACTTTCACTTAAATGTTTTCTATTCCTGAATTTTTCCATATTTTATCAGCAGGTATCTATCACTTAATTTAAAAAGAAATGGTTTTACTATTTAAAACAAAAAGACTCTTTAAAATACACACAATTTTTCTATATGAGGGAATAATACTGATATAAAAGCAAGTAGTATTTCTCCTCACCCCCATTAACTACACAAACATGGCTGGCAAAACAGCATCTTGCTTAACTATTTTTAATACAATATCCAAAATTATATTCCCTAACTTAATAAAGATGTTCTAAGCACAAAATATGTGAACAGTATTTTAAATATCAAAACCATATAGGGAAAAGGACAAAAAATGTAAACAGACACTCTTTCCCTCTCTTTTTTTAATTCATATTCAGACTCAAATAATCATGGCTTCCCCTCCCCCCCAAATAATTAGAATTGCATTTCATTGTGCCAGTTTCCTCTTTTGGCAAATGTAGATGGTAAGAGATAATAATAATAACTTCTGGAGGGTTGTTGTTAGAATTAAATGGATTAACAAATATAAAAGCTTTGTTTCATGACTGCCTGGCACTTGCTAAATCCTTGATACTTATTATATTACTATATTATAACATTACTGATTTTATTATTAATATTGTTCTCTTGGTCAAATGCCTGTTCCTGTCCACTATGTTTTGGTACCTGTTTTTCAGAAGAAGCTCTGAAGTGTTAACTGAACTGCACTGTTTTCTGTATTAGATAAGACAGTAATGCCTTAGGTTAGTTTGTCTGAATTCTACCACAGTAATGAGATTTTGGGGAGAAATTCCATAAGAAGTTTTAAAATCCAAATCAAACTTTTTAAACTTGAAACCAAACTGTGTTTGTAAAAGTTAGTCACCAAACACATTGCGTGTTGGATTCTTTCTTTATAAAACATTTCCATTTAATAAAATAGAAATATGTCTTAATGTAAAGTATCATATAAATGTAAATCACACTGCTTCTAAATACCAATGGTTTGACTAAACTAAAAAGGGAAAGTTCTCTTTTTAGCAACATGGGTGCCTTAATCTCTCTAGCATAAACATATTTTCAATATGCAATCATATACAGAAGAAAAGTCATGTCTTAAAATTATGACTTTAGAAGATATAATTTAGCACAATAGAGTAGATTCTAAAACATACTTTTGATTACAACTAATCTTAAATAATTCTACCCTCACACAGAAAAGAATTTAAGCTACATGATTATTTTTTATATCCGTTACTTACCCTTTTTCATATGTGAATTCGTCTTTCAGGGAATTAGCTGATGATTCACCAATAAAGACAGATGGAATGTCAATTTTCTTTAGTACCTCAACTGTATAAAACAATAGTAAAAGTTATTCTTCAAAGCAATAGTTTGTGTAAAATCAACTTAACTTTCTTTATAATAACAGCAAATATCAATGTAAGTGGAAATAACTAAAATCAATTTGAATTGTCTGTTAGTTGATTTTCCAGACTGCAGATTTATACCATGATCCAAATGGCTGAGAAACAGGATGACATTTACAACAACAAAAGCTAATAACATTTTGCAGATATACATTACCACACTATCTCAATAGTCCTATGAGACTGAAATATAAATCTTAACTCTATTTCCATTTTGATTTACTTGATTTATTCCTGTACAGACATACTTAACTGTTAGAAAAGAAATAAGAGGAAGAAATAAAGTATTTTTTCCCACACATAACTTAATCCCTAAATGAAAAAGTGAAAAAGCCTTTTTTACATACCCATTCCCAGGAGAGGTGTAAGCCAAAGAATGTAAGAAAAGACCACTTTACAACAGTCTGAAAAATGACACCACACATCTAAGGCTTTTCAGAGTGAAGGGCTGACAAGGGTTCCGAAAGGGCACTGGGTAGGGAGTCTGGTAAATTTCTACTTCCTCCTAAGCTTGGAGTGCAAGTTAAAGCATTGTGTTTTGACCCGTGCCTTACAAAATTTACTTCCATATCTATATTAAAAAACCAAAATCAAATGCCAACAAAAAAAGAACTTTGTAAAAATTACCCACGACTCAAGAAGAGAAGTAAAATCCTCTTACTGTCATCACGGAAAACAGCCGTATTTTTAACTATGAGTTACTTTAACGCATTTGGCTTTAGAGAAAGTCCACTTGTTTTCTTTTGTTACATTCTGCGCAACAGCTTTGTTCTACATTTCTTTTAAAAACTGCATTATTTATTATTTATTTAAAAGAGGGGGGAGGTGAATGCACATAAAGAAGAACAGAACACAATCATAACCCTTCCCACCCAAAGATAAGGCTTTATTTGAAGCAACAGAAATGGTTCTGTAAGTTTTGACAAATAGGTACCATTATGAAACCACCACCACAATCAAGATAAAAAAATAAGTTATCATCCTTCCAAACTCTCTCATGCCCCTTTACAGTCAAGCCCTTGCCACAACCTCAGCAACCACTGATATATTTTCCTTTAATTCTTACAAAGACAAGTTTTAAAATTTTAAAATCTTAGTATCCTTAATAGAATACATGCTTTTTCATTTTCAGATTGGATTTATGCAAATAAAATCATCCATTTCATACATTCTTTGGGTGTGTCTCTGTCTCTGTCACACACATACACCCACACACACTCCAATATCATGTAAGCCCTAAAAGGGAAAGAGCCAAAATAGTTAGCAGAGGAATATTTAATCACTATCTTTGTATTAATAAGATCAATAAATATGAAAAATTTCATATTAATGGGAATCATATAATAATGGGACAAAGTATAGATTTTTTTCCTACTCAATGGTATATCTCAGATATCCTGTCATGTCACTAAATAAATATCCACCTCATAATTTTTAATAGCTGCAGAAGTACTATTATATAATCATACATATTTTAGGAAGATATTTTCTGTCATGTTAAGAGATCTTTCCCTTTCACATAACAGTTTAAATTTTAATTTATTTGATAATTAAAGCTTAGAACTGAATACCCTTTGTAAAATGTTCTACTCTTTCACGAAGATACCCTGATAAACTCAAAGAGGAATTTTTGGCTTGTAACTACTGGCTTATAATTACTGGAAGTAACATAACTTCTTTGAGTTTTGATATCTAATGAGGTGTTAAAAGCTCCTCACTTCAGTCAAAAGGTTAAGAAGAGGGAAATGATGTACACAAATATGAATAGCCATCTTGGAGACTCCATCACATCATTTATCTACTGAAAACAAAACCAAATGTTTTCATTCACAAAATACTTTAAAAACACTGAATTTTAATTCTGATCCACAAAGTAACTCTGTAAAGCACACGTGCCAAGTAGTATTCTCGTACCACAGACAGGCTATAATTTAAGTGGTCGGCCCCAACCTCTCTAGACGCATATTCCAACTGCCTGTTCAATAGCTCCATTTGAATGCACGATAGATGTTTCAAACTTAATGTTTCTCAAATGGATCTTTCGATAACTCTTTTCCCTTCATCAGTCCTACTCCTCCTTGTCTCTGTAAACAGCACAACTATTTTCATCTAGTTTCTGAAGTTAAACATTTTGGAGTTCTCCTTTGCTCCTCCCTTCTATTCCTTAGGGCAAACCCTATCAACTTCAAAACACATCCATAATTCTATCACTTCCCATCTCAGTCACTGCTGGTTCTCCACTGCCATCATCTCTTGCCTGGCATCTCTTGCAACAGTGCTGTAACTGGCCTCTCAGCCGGCACTCCTGCTCAAATTTCACCTTCGGTCTGTTCTCCAAAGAACAACCCAAGTGGTCAGATCAACTCACACCTCTGTTTAAAACCTACACAAAACAAATTCTAAAGTCCTACAATACCCAACATGGTCTAGCCTCTGGTTCCCCTCTAACTTCATCACCTACGATCTCTCTCCCCCTTGTTCACTCTACTGCAGCCACCCTGACTTTCTGTCACACCTTTTTGTCACAGCTGCTTTATCTCTGAGCCTTTGCATTTGTCTGCTGTTCTTTTTCCTTGAAATACCCTCCTCCAGAAATCTGCATGGCTTAGCCTTTCACTTCAGACCTATGCTCTAATGTCAAAGCGTCAAGAAACCTTCTCTGATCACCCTATCTAAAACAGCCCTTCTCAGCCTCTCATCCCTGTCACCCTGTATTCCTTTAACCTGGTATGTTTTTCTTCAAAGCACTTACCACTCACTACTTGACATATGCCATACCTCTATGAGTATTATTCCCACTCTAGAATGTAATGATAATAACCGCAGCAATAAAAATTAATAGCAGCTAAAGAATCATTAAACAGCTATTAAGAACCAGGAAGTCTTCTAAATATTTATATGTCATAAGCAACAAGCCAATGACTTGAATGCTATTATTATCCACATTTAACGTATCAGAAAAGTGAGGCACAGAGATGTTAGGTGATGCTCCCAAGGCCACACCACTGGTAGGTGGTGGAGCTGGGATTCAAACCTTGTAAGGTCATACCCAGAAACCACACTCTTAACTATATCATTCTGCTACCTCAATGAAAAGTATGAGCAAAGCCTTAAAAGTGTATTATTTCCTCTGTAGTCATGACGCCTGAGAGAGTACTTGATGGGGACTAGGCTACCAAAAAGTATCTGACGAAGGAAGCAAGCAAGGAAGAAAAGAGAAGAAACAAGCCCAGACATACTGATAACTTGCCTTGTTTATACAGCAATCTGCACAGCCTAGACCCAAACTTGAGGTTCAGACTCCTAATCTAGACTCTTTCCACTCTGCCTTATCATGGGTTTTTCCCATATGCCTTCTTTCATATGATCTTCACAATCTTGTCCAGTTAAAAAAAATTAAAACTACTCACACTTTTATAGATGAAAGTAAAGGACTTGGAAAGATCAGTAACTTTTATGAACTAGCCTGAAATAAACCCACATTTCCTAGTCTTGAAGTTCATGTTCATCACATTCTCCTGCCTCCTGAAGATGACAAATGTGACCGACTCAAGGTGAACCCATCCTATGTCCTACCTGAAATAAAAAACCGACACATTCCTGTGTGAAATGCTGGCAACAAGGGGTCTGTAAAACTTCCTTGTTTCCAGATGTCAGAACCATGTATTAGGAGAATACATGCAGTATTTTCCTTGTGGTTATGATCTAAGCCTAAAAAGAGTGACAGATACATGCTTATTTTAATAAACCCATGCTTTCTTTCTTCTACCAGTGACAGCAAAGATGAAAACGGGAAAGATCTTTACAGCGTGTTGGATATAGGAAATGTTCAAACACATACATACTCAAGGACAGAGCAAAATGTCATGGAGAATAATTGAAGCAATAAAGTCAAGAACCAAAATTCTGAACAATCTTTGAAATAAAATAACTCAGTTGGAACATTTCTATAGCAACAACAGGATTATATGGTTATGTGCTACTTCTAATATTTAGCACACTTTCCTTAGGAACTGACATGATTATCACAAAAAAGGTTTTATTAGTGACATGAAGCCAAAATAGGTGTCCAAGGGAACTGACAATTCCAAATTGAAAAATTTTTATTAAAAGCGTGTTAAAAGAATAAATAGTTTACAAATACTAATCATTTTATTCAACCCAAAACCCTTGAGAAGGTCTTGAGGGTTGCTAAACCCTAAGCCCAGGTTTTCAGCAAAACACACAAAAAGTAAGTCGCTTCAGTCGTGTCTGACTCTGTGCAATCCCATAGACGGCAGCCCTCCAGGCTCCACTGTCCCTGGGATTCTCCAGGCAAGAACACTGGGGTGGGCTGCCATTCCTTCTCCAATGCATGAAAGTGGAAAGTGAAAGTGAAGTCGCTCAGTCGTGTCCGACTCTTCGCGACCCCATGGACTGCAGCCTACCAGGCTCCTCCGTCCATGGGATTTCCCAGGCAAGAGTACTGGAGTGGGGTGCCATTGCCTTCTCCACAAAGAGCAAGTAACTTGCTCAAAATTATACAGTCAATTCAAGCAGGAGCTTGGACTTGAATTCAGGCCTATTTTTTAGAGTGTCTATGCTTTCCATTGTCAGTAATGTGTACAGGTCACAGAAATGACTAACGTGGGAGGTATGTTGTAGGATAATGTTTTAAGGGAGGTGATTAAAGGAGGAGAAGTAAACTGTATCAAATGTGCAGTACCAACAGTATTAGTTTATTTGATAAGTAAAATCCCTTAATCAATTCCTCTAATTCCTATCAGTGGTTGTTAAACTTTCGGTGAAGTACCAGAAGCTCTTATGGGTACTTCATGCATTCTACAATTATGACTTAACCAGCCAGAAGATTAAAATAATCATTTAAAATATAAAGAAAGTCAGGAACTTATCACTAAGTTTTACTTTTTATATATTGTAATTTTGCCCTATTTGTATTAGGAATAAGAAGGAAAAGAGTTGCATGAGACATGGGTTTGATCCCTGGGTCGGGAAGCTCCCCTGGAGCTGGAAATGACAACCCACTCCAGCCTTCTTGCCTGGGAAATCCCATGGACAGAGCAGCCTGGTGAGCTACAGTCCACAGGGTCACAGAGAGTTGGACATGACTCAGCGACTGAGCAGAGCAACAACAAAAAATAATGTCCCGTGTTATAAAAAGATTGTTTTGTCAAGAAATCCAAAATATTCCCTATTGAGGATACAGTTAAAGTCCTAAATACATTTCAATGGAGTATATCAGTCCATGCCTTATATGTCTGCTCTTTGCTGCAAACTCTTTCTTGCATATATGACTCAATGCAACTTAATAACAAGAGGTATTATGGATATATACTAAAAGAAAAAGAAAAACAAAATACTTAATCATGAATGTTGGCAGTTTATTTAATGTATCTGGGGTTCTGATCCCAATTGCCAATGTATATGGGCATCTTCCTCACACCATCAAACAACTCAATTCAATGATGACATTATCTACCTAGAGATGGCATCAGACTCCACAGTCTAAGGGTCTGGTCTCACAAGAATCCCCACCCCCAACTTCAGACGCAAGCCACAAGTCTAAGTTGTCACCTTCGCTCTGACCTACCAGTTATAGACTGGAGGTTTCAACAATCATTACCCATGGGTTCAATTAATTTGCTAGAACAATTCACAGAACTCAAAGAAGCATTTTATTTACTAGATTACCAGTTTAATAAGAAAGGATATAATTCAGAAACAAGCAGATGAAAGAGATGTACAGGGCAAGGGATATGGGAAGGGATGCATGCCCTCTCCAGGAGGGCAGCTATCCCAGCATCTCCACTTTCACCAACCCAGACGCTCGTTGAACCTGTCCTTGTAGGTTTTCATGGTGGCTTCACTACATAGGCATGAATGACTAAACCACTGGCCACTGAGGCTGGGGGTGGGGCTGAAAGTTCCAATCCTCTAATCACCTAGTTAGTTCTCCTAGCAACCAGCCCCATCATTTGGTGGGGGCCAAAAGGAGCCTTGTCACCATAAAGGAGACACCTTTATCACTCTCAATAAATTAAGTGAAAGCATACAGCTTAAAAATCAGTCTGATTAAAGCCAGTTATTTCATTAAAATTGGCTCATTTTCCCTACATGCTAATATTTCACAGAGAATAAGGAAAGATATCGCCACTTTGAACAAAAAGGTATAGGCATGCCAATTAAGGGGCCAATAATAACCAACTGGTAAAGAGAGCACAAGTATGTGGCTTTGACACTCCACAGGAATACAGTAGCTACTTAGTATTTCTGCATATTCCAAAATTTAATGTTGTGAATCTCTAAATAAATCACAAAAATTCTCCTATGGCATCCTTAACTCAACATGCTTATCTCTATTTAAAGCTTTGGTTTTCCTTTAGCTTTTACCAAAATATCAACACAGCCTCGAAAATGAAACACATGGGCTAAAAACAAACAAACAAACCAGCAACAAGAACAAACTGTTCAGGAAAGAACAAGTCAATCCCACTTATACTGCGAGCAAAGTTATCCCAAGAGGATTAGAAACTGGAAATCATCTTTCTGATGGGGAAGAAATTTTGCTTTCTAGAACAGAAAACGAAAGAAGAGAGACTCTGGTAAATTTTAGTTTTGAACGACTGGTCAAACAGGAGAGAAGAAAAGTGATACCTGTACTTACTGTCGTTGGATCCCATGCTAATGAGGTCATCGGAGTCAACATTGTGGACTATGGCTGCTTTGTAGCCTGCTCTCTGTGCATTTAAAACCTGCAAGTCAGGAAACAGTCACGGTGTGAGGACATGCCATAAGGTCCCTGACCTTCCACAAACATAAATCAACACCTCCATAAAGGACAGACTCGATTATGTGTATATATACAGACCGATCTCAAGTGTGTTCTTGAAACATAACCTTATACAATTGATTATCAAGGACTTCTTTAGATATCTTCTTGATTTCACTGAAGGTACTAAGTGAAATGAGAGGCAAATAAAGGACGGATGTGTAAACTACCCACCAAAAGGATGGAAAGCACTAACCCTGCCTAGCGCTAACAGGATACAGACTTGGGACCACGCTCAAGAGCCATCAGCCCTTGAGAAGCCAAACCTACCTCCACTCCTCAGTGCAACAAACTCGGGGCAAATTGCTTTTCTTCCTTAACCCTCAGTCTCCCCAAGTTTAAAACAGAATAGCAACAATGCTTTTCTCATATGTAAAATAATTTTAAAAGGCTTAACACATTATGATTCAGAGAAACAAGTAAAATAAAAGCTACTCATTATCAGCTTTATCAACAACCGTTTTCTTTAGAAAGCTTTTCTAAAGCTTTGAAAAAATTAAAAATAAAAATACTCCAGCCTGAAGTTGCTGACTCTGGTTCCATTTAGCTATATAATCTTTTTCCTAAAACTAGTTTCCGAAGTACTAACAGTCAGTTTCACACCGGAAGAATATGGCTAGCTATGTAGTAGAATTTTATTAAAGCAAAGATCTGAAAAGTATGTAACACATGTTACCACACCTCACTTTTAAAGTAACAGTCTGTTTTAAACAAAAATAAACCCAGACTAACCTCTTATTGTACCACCTTTGAACCATTTGGTAAAAATGAAGGCTATTATTTGCATACTGGTTAAATAAAATGAAAACTGGATATGTAAATATATATATAATAGTTTTGAATACTTTGAAAACTATATACATATAATTCTAAATACTTAATTTGGCAAGAAATTTGAAATATATCCCCTTATAATCACTGCATAGTGATATGTCTGAAAGTTCCTTTATAATATCAATACTTCTAAAATTAATTTTAAAAAATAATTCCTAGAAGGTCTAATATTAGCTCTGTTTTAGTTATCAGCATAACAATGATTCAAAATTCTACAGTAATTCAATAAAGACCTGCATCAAGCTGCAAAGAGTAAGGGAAAGCCCAAAAAGTCAAGTTCCTAAAAATACAAAAAATGCCCAAGTGTTCAGCAGATTGGACTTGAATGGTAGGTAAGAGAAATGAGGCTCATGTAGTCAACCCTACTCAGGCAAGAGTAAAATTCCCTTCTACATCACCCTGACTCTAAAACTACCTCACAAATGAAAGTCGGAATTCTGAAAGAGAGAATAATGTGGGTTAATCAGAATAATTTTATCTTATCACTGAAAAAAGAAAATCTAGATCTGCAAATGCCTCAAAGAATTGATAGTTTCTCTCTCTGTGGGTGTGCTTCCTCACTAAGTCATGTGTGATTCCGAAACCCCAGGGACTGAAGCCGCCAGACTCCGCTGTCCAGGGGATTGTCCAGGCAAGAGTACTGGAGTGGGTGCCTTTTCCTTTTCCAGGGGATCGTCCTGACCCAGGGATCAAACCCACATCTCCTGCATCCCTGGCAAGTTCCTAACCACTGAGCCACGAGGGAAGCCTTTATAGTCTCTATAACTCCTGTGAAACAGCAGGCTGACAGAGTAGGCACTCATTAAACATTTCCAGAATGAGAAAATGTGTACGTGCTTAAATTAGTAGCTCATATTATAACATTACAAATACAAGAGAGAAAATTGGGTGTGTGTTAGTGCAACGCCATGGATTACAGCCGGTCAGGGTCCTCTGTCCATGGAACTCCAGGTAAGAATATTGGGGTGGGCAGCCATTTCCTTTTCCAGGAGATCTTCCCGATCCAGGGATCAAACCCGGGACTCTAAGTTTTTTTAATGAATCAAAATAGCATAAACAGTTCACCAACATAGGACCTACTGTTCTAATGTTCGGAATAATGACAAGAAAACCAACCAACCAACAAAACTGTTACAAGGAATGTTCTGTAGTCATGCGAGGAAAAGCCAATAACCAAAAAAAAAAAAAAAAAAAAAAAGTTTACTACTTTTTGCCTGTGTGTGCATGTTTTAATTTTAGGTGGATTTTGTTATCCACCTAAAATTTTTAAAATGCCAACCTCTACAGTCTTTTACCCATAGATTTTATTGCTTTCCAAGGGGAGAAAAAAAAAAATCTTTCAAGAAGGATTTAATAGTTTCTAAACCTTATCTGCTACTTATATATTAACCTTTTATTTACTCATTACATTTTCATAGCAGGACAGACTTCACTTAGCTTTTATTTATAAAGTATACTTGGTTGGGGTTGCTATTAGTTTATCTGATGCTTTTAATGACCATTTAATTGTTCCTAAAAACACTAAACAAGTAATTACAGAGAAATGTTTCTCTCACAAATCCAAAAAGCAAGTGTTTCCAGAGATACAATTTAAGAAATACAAAATTTATATCAAAAGCTGTTCTCTCCCTATATAAAACTTAAGTTTTACTTTTCTTTGTAAAGCCAACTAATACACAAAGTCACTGAAATTACGATTTGACTTGTTTCCCTGAAAAATATGTATTTGTGAGCAAAGATACAACACGTTAGGATACAGAGAAAGGTGGTCCCAGGAACCATGATAAAGTGCACGTGAAAACAACACAGTCCAGTTTAGTAAACATTTGTTTAATTTACATGCCACATAAGGTGCTGTGTGCTGGGCACAATGCAGAACTTAAAGGTGAATCAGAAACGATCATTATCCTCACGGGGACTCAATACTCCTGGACATCCAAACAGGTCAGGCACCTTCTAGCCTCTCTACTTGCTCAAGCTACCATCTCTGCCTGGAACAGCCTTTGGGTTCTGAATGCCTAATCAGGCTTCAAATTCCATCACCTCCACAAAGCCTGTCCTGTTCCATGCCCTATTCTAATGCCCTGGTCCACATCCTGTCCCAGGCACCCATATAGCTGCTTCCCACTTGGTATGTATACCTGTTATAATGTTCTTAAAGATCTTCTATAGTGTCTTATATTTATGCATTATACATACTATCCCATTTATAAAACAAGGCTTTATGGAGTCCTTTAATCTTCTGCAGTTGCCTATGTGTAAAGAAGGACAAAATAACATGACTCTTAAAAGAGGCTTCCTGAACGGCAAATTGTTAAACATCACTGATATAGAACAATCTGCTGTGTGTGTAACTAAATTTAGCCAGTAGTTTCTGAAAAGTGCATTGAGCAACTGAGGAAATATGTTTCTTTCACACATCCAAAATGCAACTGGTTCCATAAATACAATATAAAATTAGATTAATATCAAAAGCTGTTCTCTAATTAAAAAATAAAATTCTTAAAATAGAAAACCACTAAAATAGGAAGGAGTTTTGTAAGCACAAGTGTGAATTCCAGAAAATAGAAATATGTTTCAAAAATTTAATAAGAAGGCTTCCCCAAGACTTTTGTTGTTATTGATTTTTAAAATAAAGCAATGAAATTAAATCAAAGAAACACATTAACATATGGACCAATGGGCTTACGAATACAAACAAGGAGAATATATTCATGTTATGAACTGCAAAAATCATGTGTCAGT
This sequence comes from Dama dama, assembly GCF_033118175.1. Lineage (NCBI taxonomy): Eukaryota > Metazoa > Chordata > Mammalia > Artiodactyla > Cervidae > Dama > Dama dama. The sequence continues at coordinate 3,883,025 of NC_083699.1, read as the reverse complement.
CAAATTAAATTAGATTTTTAAAACTATGCAGCAGCTGGTATTTTCAAAAACACAGGAAGCAGAAATAAGGCCTAAATCATCAGTAAGCATGTGCAAGGTTTCACATTCATAAAGTGCAATCTCAAATATGTTGTCAGGTGGAAGCAGAGAACTCAAAGATTCGTTAATAAAAAGCAGGCACAGTGAACAAACCTAAATTTCAAAATAGCCACCAAACAGAAAATTGCACAAAGAGACCTTCTGAGTTGAACTGCAAACGTGCCTTTTTAAGGAGACCCAAACTGTGCTGAATGTACTAGTTTACATCTGATCAACCAACTAACTGCGATTGAATTATGTAGACCAGGTAGCACCTAATCACAAATTTTAAAGAGATGTGGGACTGCCGACTTGTTATTATAAACAGCCAGTATACAAGAAAACAGCAGACTGGTAACGGAAGAACCTTCAATGAGACAGGTTCTAAAAGGAATCCTGGGGATGAAATAATAGTCCATCTTATTTCCAGACTGGACAAACTGGTGATGCTGACACTCATAAACAGACCTTGTAAGAATAAAGAATTCACTGTGCTGTCAAGATGATCATAAGTAGAAATTTTTTAAGGGACACGCAGGCATGAGGAGGTGGAGGGAACTGTTGATAGGATATATACAAAGTTCCAGACCAAAGGCTACATCTATGAATAAAAGAAGCCTCTATGTGCTGGTGCCTTACATATATTCTCTCTAATATCTGATAGAACTCTACCATATAGATATTCTTTTCAATATTCTAGAAATGAATAAAGATGGGTAAACGAAAATACCCTAAGGTCACACTTAGGCAGAGCTGAGATTTGAAAACAATTTTATTTGATTAGATAGAGAGGCATGGAGTTTCCCAATGAATCAGAATGAGAAACAGGATCACTAACCTTAAAGAGGGATTAAGAAAGAGATCACTTTAAGGGATTACTTTCTTTGATACTAAGAAAGTATCAAAACTCACAAGACATTAATCTTAAAATCTTATGGGCAAAATAAAACATATACAAATCAGAGTATAAGCCAAAAAGAAAAGTGCTCAAATAGTGTGGTGGAGTTTATAAAAACTTAGAGAGGGAAAAGTTATATTGAAGTACCTAATGGCAGATTTTATAGGACCTGAAACATTTTAATAAAGAGATGAAATCTGCATTAACAGGAAAGAGTTGTGGGGAAATTTCGCATGTGAGAGGAAGACAGAAATAACAAGGCAAAAGGCAGGACTGAGCAAGGCATATTAAAAACAAAACACAAAGAAGGACCTTAATAAGTGAAAAAGAGTGTTACAGAAAGGAAGACTCTCTAATTCCAGCAAAGGAGTTAAAACTATACTCTTAGAAGGAGGTTATTTGGATTCAAATTCTGACTCTGTTATATACAAGCTGTATAAACTTAGGCAAATAACTTCAGTAAAATGAGCATAATAATACACCCAACTTAAAGAGTCATTCTGAGGATTAAATTGCTTAATATATGGAAAGCACTTAAAATAGTGCTTAAACAGTGCCTGGCACATATTAAGTAAGTGCTAGTTATGATTGCTGTCACTGCTGTTTAATTTCACAGTTGCTGTTGGAGAGTCAGAGGTTAGAGAGACGGGGAGAAAGGACAGACAGGACTGTATCTTGAAGGCCATTCAGCAAAGTAGACGTGGGGTCTTCCCCGTTAAGGGTTCCCATTCCCTTCTCCAGGGGATCTTCCCAACCAGGGATCGAACGCAGCTCTCCCGCATTGCAGGCAGACTCTTTACCATCTGAGTCACCAGGAACCTTAAGAGTTCACAACAGGCACTTGAATAAGGAGGTGACATGGCTAAAACAATGTTTTAGAACAATCTGGTAATACTTTGATTTGGAGAAGACAGACTGAAGATTTGGAAGCCGTTGTGACAAGGCAGGATGACTGCAATGATGTGAAAGAACAATATTTTCATTCTTCTTCAAAACCAATTTTTTTGAATTTAGGAAACTTAGGAATGTACTTAACCAAAAATGGGAAAGCTGAGCAACAGAGTTTGTTTTCATGAGGAAGAAGAGAATGGTTCTGAGCTCACTAAATTTGAGAGATAGGGAGGTTTCTATATACAGATTTCCTAGGTGGGTAGAATATAAAATATCAGGACCTGAGGTTTAAATTTACATATTTTCAGCAAATTAATTCATTCAACAAATATCTGGAATAAAGATCGTGGAAAATAATTAAACTTCTAATAAAACATAATCCATTCATAGTTTTATATATCTTACAGTCTTCAACGTCCTTTAAGTATACATGAACTAAATTTAAGTACACTTTAATTTTCCCCTGAGAGGATACACTACAAATAAGCAGATCTGTGTATACTTATTTCTAGGTATATACCTGCAAGAATGCTAAAAATGTTATGAGGTGACTTTTCTTGATGAAAGAGAACCATGAAAAGAACCTCATTATTCTATCAGACAGTTGTCTGGATGTTCATGTAAAATGAGACACGCTTGGAACATTTTTTTATTTGAAATGTATTTAAAGTTCTGAAGTCTTTAACTGAATTCTAGTGTTATCTTTCCCTTGCATGAAGAATAATTTTAATGTTTGAACAACAGTGAAAAGGCAAGCTAAAAGCCAGGATTATTCAGACAGACAGACGATACTCCATGACCACCGTACATGCATCCCTACAGATGCCCCGTGTTTCTGACGTTATCTGCCTTCAGGTGCCGGGCAAAAGATGTTTGAGAATAGTAGCCATTTACAATACATCCTCTTCTAATCTGAATGATAATACAACCTTTAGTTCATTATTTCAACATTTTCATTAAGTGCTAAAAGGTCATTAATTTTAATTGGGAAGTTGAAAGAAAATACTATACTGAAATATTTCATCCTGTAATTCATGCAGAATTAAAATATGTGATTCATACGAGGAATCTAATATATGACACAAATGAACCCATCTATGAAACAGAAACAGAATCAGGGACACAGAAGATAGATTAGTGGTTGCCAAGGGGGAGAGTGGTAGGACAGGGATGGATGGGGACTTGGGGATCAGCAGATGCAAACTGGTGTATAGAGACTAGATAAACAACAAGGCCCTCCCGTAGAGCACAGGGAACTATATTCAATATCCTGTGATAAACCAGAATGGAGAAGAATGTATGTGTATAACTGAGTCATTTTGCTATATGGCAGTAATTAACAACACAACATTGTAAATCAACTACACTCCAATAAAAACAAAACCAAAACGTGATCTAGAGGGGAATTTCAGTGATGACTTACAGTTTTATTCACTAAAGAAGTAATAAGACTAGAACTACAGGGACTCCCCTGGTAGTCCAGGGGTGAAAACTTGGGCTCCCAATACAGAGAGGCAGGGTTTGATCTCTGGTCGGGGGCAGAGTCCCATCTGCAGCACAGCAGGGCCAAAAAAAGAAGGAACAGAGGCAGAGAAAGATGTAATAAATATTAGGGAAGCTCCGCTATTCTGGCTTATGTATCAATAAGAAAAATATATCTACCTAGAGATGTAATTTCAATGCTTAATTAACACCAGGAAGAGAATGACAAGATATTCTTGCACTCCCATTCAATCAAGTGATACCTTCAGTGATCGAAAAGCACTGTATTTTCTTCTTGCTCTCAATCTGCTTCCCTGCAGAAGGGTATGTACTCCATATTATGGATATAGGATATACTACGTAATTATGTATACACACACACACATATAACATATATACTAATACTCTATATTATTACAGTTATTTATCAATTGTCAATAATAAATTTCCTAAGTGTGGTAACTGTATTTTGTGAACATGGAGGAGAACGCTGCTGTAGGAAAGAGAGGAATAAGACATAAAGATTCAACTCTTAAAATAAAGACAAAATATCAATACTTGGGAATTATTAACAACGTTAACTTCTGCAGGATACGTCTGTTTTCATCTTTGTTATTATATACACCACAAGCTTTTGTCTTGAATAAGTTATTTTTTTAATACCCATCTGGGTACTTTGACAACCTGATACATTTTAATCAAGCCAATGTCACATAATTAACCTTACACAGAGTAATTTTCAACTTCCATAGTTCATTAAATGACATAAATGTACATTAATCTCAGCATGTTCTCAAAAATATAATAAAGTCCAAAGTCCTGCTGTCTTAATAGAAATCACAATACTAGAAATCTAAATTTGTGATAAAGTATTACCTTAAAAATTAACAGCAGATCACTGTTTCATGTGTGTCAGTAAAAGCATTAATTATCAGAAAATTAATCCTGACATCACCTTGAAAAATAAGAGATCTGATAAAATAACAGTCAGAGCACTTTGAATGCCAGACCTCATTTTTCCTAAGGAACCATCTTGCTCATTAGCATGTATCTCCAGCCTAGAAGAATCTCTCACATAAATACTTAGTCAAACTAAATCATAACTATCTATCCAGTCCTACCCAGAAAGACATATGCCATAAAAATGCAATTTCTTTATATTTATGGCTTAGTTCCCCCTTAAAAACATACCAAAAATTTTACTTCAGTCATGAAGTGAATAAAAAATTTTTCTGAAATATTTTGCATCTTCCTAGCTGTCTCAGTTAAAAGACAACAAATGTGATTTGACCTTTTCCAATGACTTGGGATCATCATGAACATGCTTTACTAGATCCTAGCTGGTTTTTCTCCTCAAGTTGCCAGTGTCACTTCCTCTCTCTGTATTCAGACTACTAGTAGTCATTAACCTTGCTCCACTCTTACATTCTTTTCTACAATACAGAAACAAAGGAGAAAACCTGATTAGAATTCTATTCTTAAGAAAAAACAAAAAAAGTACAGAAAAAGTTCCAAGAAAAAGTCATCAGGAAAAGTACATGGTTTTAAAAGCTGGAATTTTATGACATTATGGTGGTACAAAGGCATGTTTCCTTCTTTTATTTTAGGTTATACACTGAGAGCATTGACCTTTTGATAAATGGCATGTTACAAACATACAAGTTTATTTCTTATTTAGGCTGAGAGATAAATTGAATTTATTTCATGAGAAAATTTGGGGGGCAGGGCTGGTAAAATTTGCAAAATCAGCAAAACCACACTTACTCATTTCAAGTAGAGCAGAAAACAAACCAGAATCCATGGAACTTTAAAAATTACTTAAGGATCTTATGTTCTATCCCAGTGACAGGTTTTAAAGTCAATCTTTGTACATGGGAATGCAATTGTAAATATTGAGGGTACTGAACATTATAGATAAAATAATTTAGTGAACCTGGGTGAACTTTTTTTAATAAAAGGAAATTTCATATACCAAAGTATTTTAGCTAATATAGGTAAGTACTATTTTATAAAACTTTATTATAGGCTGTGCGCTGTATATATACTAGGGTGACATGTGTAAAAATAAATTTCTTAATATAGGTTGCAGTCAAAAAAGTTTGAAACCCATATAGTAAGTTTTTAATGTTCTGTAGATTGTCTGCAATCAGAAAGTAGATTGTGCTTTTCCAACAATATTATTGTGTAACATACCATCACAAAATCAAAGTCATTAATGTATAGGTTGTTGAACGTGGCGGTTTCCAATGTAGTTTTAATATTATACCTAGCACGTGATTAGTACTAAAGATTAAAACTAAAACTGATGCTTTTCTCTTGGTGTCATTAAAAAAACCCAAATAAACCTTTACGTGGCTATTTCTGATGCTTGCTATTTAAGAAGCTTTTCTTAGAGGGAGGTGGGAGGGGGGATCGGGATGGGGAATACATGTAAATCCATGGCTGATTCACGTCAATGTATGACAAAAACCACTACAATACTGTAAAGTAATTAGCCTCCAACTAATAAAAATAAATGAAAAAAAAAAAGAAGCTTTTCTTTAAAAAACTTTTATATAATGAACTATACCAGTTAAACTATATTAGTTAAAAGCTGCCTAAATATTTAATTTTGAGAATCGCAATTTAAATTTAACAAAAGTATCCATAAAATATCCTCTAGTTATCTATGTATATTAAAGTGCATATTAAAACGAAGGGTCCAAACTAAGTTCCTATTTTTTAGATACTAATAGGATTCATATTCCAATCAAATCTTCTCATCCCAACAACAGCAGTAGCTCCATTTTAACCCAATCACCACGGTTAATAAAGTTTTCTGGAAGAAATTACTGTGAAACAAAAGGATAAATCTAAACTTGCTATCAGCCTGCTAGGAATTTCCAAGTAGTGACAAAGGCTCATACTGCACTGGAAAAATAACTGGCGAGGCAGTTACGATGCGACTTCTGGTGCTCAGCGACCCCTGGTGACAGATCTCTGAGCATCCGCCTCCCCCTAAGGCCTACTCATTCTGGGGCTCTAGGCTCTATACTGTAAGCTCAGCACACAGATCTGCATAAAAATATAAGTCCTACTCCCAAGAAAGTGAAGTGAGAAAAGATACACCCATGGCTTTTTTTCTTAGGCTAGAATCAAGCAAGAGGGGGAAAAAATATTATGGGGCAAAAAGAAAGAATCTCTAGTAAAGAAATAGGAAATGCACAGTAATGCTGGCTGGGATTTGCTCTGGCCTCAGCCAAGAATCTTTCTTATCACAACTTTTCAAACACAGGACAGAAAATGAGCAGCTTTAATTAGCAGTCACTTTGTGGTACACTTAACATCATTTTATTAAAATATCTGAAATTATCATAAAAATTCTCCAAACAGGAAGCTCCTTCACAAAACAGGCTATTAGTACAAGTCTAACATAATCTGTAAATGAAATAAAACATATAAGATTGACCTAACAGAGTCTCCAATGAAGTCTGGTTAAAGTAATTAACAACATTAACTAAGTAATGTAACTAAGTAAGTAACAGGTCTCTCTTAAGCTAAATAGTGAGTGCGCAGATATTTATTTTACCATTTAAATTGAAACTTACATTGTACACACATACACTGTGAACAGCTTTTCCGTGTTATGCTGTGTTTGAAAACACAGAAGGTGACAGTGCGTCACACAGGTGCTGGGTGGCTGAGGAGCCTGGCCTCGTCTGTCCAGCCCGGCTGTCCAGTGGGTTCTGGCACTCCCAGGTCTCGGCTGAGAACTGGAGCACTACGTTACTGTCCAACCTCTACAGATCCTCTGCAGAAAATGTAGTGTAACGCTGCTTCTAAGTATTTTCAAATGCCAACTGGAAAAAAAGAATCCTCTGGAAAACTGATTTTTCTTTTCTCTCAGAATTGCCAGCAGAAAGCAACAATAACTCAACCCTTAGCCTGGACACAAACTACACTTTCCCCAAGCTGGATGTCTGGCACAGGGGAAGAAACTGTTCCCTACAAGGGAAAGAGATGAAGTAAGGAAACTCATAAGGGACTTAGAGGGCAGAGATGACTGTCAAAATGTGCCTATGTTCTTTCATCTGAAGAAGGAAGGAGAAATTAAGAAGCAAAATTTCTTTCTCAAATGATCAAAGCAATGAAGATGAGAATGGAACAATAGTAGGCAATTCAGGTTTAATGTAAAAAACTGTTATTTCTATCTATAGGATAAAAATTTCTGCAAACACTACAGTACAGTAGGGAATAAGCAATTGTGGAAATAAGACCCAGAACTGTGGCAGGCAATCCTACCAAGATTAAATCCAACATCACTCTTTCCTGCACGTATTTCAGAATCCCTACAGTACACACTGGGAAGAGCTACTTCGCTGAAGATAGTGTTAGACCCTGATGATGTTTTCACTCTCATTAAAAAGAATTCAGTGACATAAGCCATCTTTCTCTCTTCCTTTAGATTCCATCTTCCTTAACTAGACATTCTTCATTCAATGTATACCTGAATAATCTGAATAACTTTATTTTAAAGGAAACAATGTGTGTGGAATCTATGACAAAGGAGCTAAGAATATACAATGGAGAAGATAGTCTCATAAATAATTGGTGCTGGGAAAATTTGAAAAAATAGAACAATGAGATTAGAACATCCCTCATACCATATACTAAAATAAACTCAAAAAGGATTTGAGACCTAGATTTAAAACCTCAAATCATAAAACTCCTAGAAGACAACACAAGCAGAATATTCTTTGACATAAATCAGATCAATGTTGTTTTGGATTTTCCTTCTAAGATAAAAGATATACAAAACAAAAATAAACAAATGGGACTGAATTAAACAAGATTTTTGCATTGCAAAGGAAATCACTGCTAAAACAAAAAGATATCCCATTGAGTGGGAGAAAATATTTGCAAATGATATGATCAATAAGGGGTCAATATCTGAAGTATATAAACCATGCATACAACTCAGTATCAAAAACAAAGAACTCAACTGAAAAGTGGACAGAAGACCTTACTAGACATTTTTCCAAAGAAGACATACAAATGGCTAAGAAGTACAAATGGCTAATGAAAAGATGCCCAACACAGCTAATTATGAGGGAAATGCAAATGAAAACCACTATGAGATATCACCTAATGTTTGTCAGAATGAAAGGTGAAAGTGAAAGTCTCTCATGTCTGACTCTTTGGGACTATAGAGTCCATGGAATTCTCCAGGCCAGAATACCGGAGTGGGTATCTGTTCCCTTCTCCAAGGGATCTTCCCAACTCAGGGATCGAACCCAGGTCTCCCGCACTGCAGGCGGATTCTTTACCAGCTGAGCCACCAGGGAAGCCCAAGAATACTGGAGTGGGCAGCCTATCCCTTCCCCAGGGGATCTTCCCTACCCAGGAATCAAACCCAGGTCTCCAGCATTATAGGCAGATTCTTTACCAGCTGAGCTACCAGGGAAGCCCCTTTTTTCAGAATGGCTATCATCAAAAAGTTTATAAGTAACAAATGCTGTCGACGGTGTACAGAAAAGGGAACCCTCATACACTGTTGGTGGGAATGTAAACTCGTTCAGCCACTATAGAGAACACTATGGAAGCTCCTCAAAAAACTATAAATAAAATTACCATATGATCCAGCAATCCCATTCCTGGGAATATATCTGAAGAAGACGAAAATACTAATTTGAAAAGATACATGCACCCCAATGTTTGCAGCAGAATTATTTACAAGAGCCAAGGTACAACAGCCAAGGAAGCAACCTAAACGTCCATCAGTAGATGAACGGCTAAAGAAGATACAGTATACAACTGAAAATGAAAAAGAATGAGATTGTCCCATTTGCAAAACATGGGTGGTCCTAGACAGTGTAATGCTAGTGAAATAACTCAGAACAAGACAAATCCTTTATGTTATCGCTTATGTGTGGAATCTAAACAACGAAACAAATGTATGTAACAAAACATCAAAAGACACCGATCCACAAATAGAATTAGTAGTTACCACTGGAGAGAGGGAAGGGGCCAGACAGGGATATGGGATTAAAATAGGGAAGCAACAAACATATATGGTACAGCACAGGAAAACAAAGCTAATGTTCTACAATAACGTTAGATGGGAGTATAATTCTTAAAAGTTTTGAGTCACTGTGTTGTACACCTGAAACCAATATAATATTGTAAATCAACTATACTTCCAATAAAACAATGTGTGTTGAAGAGCTATGTAAATGAAGTTACTGGCATTATATGCTTTCACTGGGCTAGGGTAAAGTACATGTAATATACTGTTTTTCAGCTTTTTCTTTCATTAAATATTACTTTCTTTGTAAAAGAAGAGAATTTGTTTTGCTGTTTTAATACTGACTGAATTTGCATATAAAGGAACCTAATTATTAACACACAGATATTTTTACCAAAGGGTGGAAGAAGGAAAGAAATGAATAAATGAAGCCCTAGTAGCACAGGGCTGTTTGAATCCTACATGGGTAGAAATGCTTCCATCTCCTGAGTATTACTTAACATGTTTCTTTAGTGATATCTTTTAAACAGGATTCCAATGTAGTTTAGCAACAAACACTATAGATTTTACTTTGTAGAAATACAGAAAAGAGTAAGAAAGTTTAAATAATGATATTATTGATGACTTTAATATATGAGTTCAACTTCTATTTAAGTTCATATATACTTGCTTAGTACTACTGAAATAAAAGTGCAATTCTGAGAATACCATATACTGTATCAGCCTGGAGGCCTGAGAGAGGAGAATGAAAGGTAAGCATAGAAAGAAAATCTGGATGCCTATTTTGTAAGATGACAGAATTTCACTCCAAAATTTTTATTAGTTATTATAATAAGATCACACAAATAATCCAAAAATGTTTATGTTAATTTTTAAATTATCATAAAGTATTTAGACCCAGAGAAAAATGTGGGATACATGACTATCTAGATTTAGAAATACTTCCAAGGGCATTCCAAGAACATTAAGTGAAATGAACATGAAGCTGACAGAATGTTCCAATAATACTGTTTATTCCATAATCTACTTAAATTTAAAGCCATTAGGATTTTCTAAATATTCTAAATTCAGCACATATTTATTAATCATCTACCAAGTGCCACACAATGTATTAGGAATTTGAGTTGTAGAAACAAAAACATGATCTTTTCCCTCATAGAGGCTCACAGAGGATTAAATAAGCAATATATAAAAGAAGTGATCTTCTCTGCCTTGAAGATTAGGGAAGGTTTCAGAAAGGAGATGAGACTTCATCTTAGACCTAAAACAAGCCAGGTAGACAAGCGAGGGAAGATACTCAAATGAAGGGCAGGGGAGAAACCAAGACAGAGGGAAGAGACTGCTCAGCACCTACCGCGCCTTGTAAATTCTTCGAGGTTGAGGTAAGGGGACAGGCAAGGTACAGATGTGACCTGACTTCAGACAGAGACAGAAGTCAGGTCAAGTAGGGGTTTGTGCCCCAGCTGGGTTTTGCAAAAGTCACATTCCAACAGAAACGAGTACCAACGTATTCCTTGGATTGTATTCATCTACCATCCAAATGTAACTCCATCTAACGAACCGCCTCCCTGAAATATGGCGGGGATAATATCTGAGTCCTTTCAGCCTCCTGCAGCTAGCTACATTTTTCGAAAATACTCACTAGCACATTAAGCGGTAGTAAGATTCAACAGAAGTACGTGCACTACACCATTCTGTTTACCAAGTTTCCCTTGAGCTCAGTTGAAATAAAGCAAATTGACTATTTGAAGAAGTTGACTTAGCATTAAAACCACAAGGTAAAAACATTTCGGACTGCAGTGGCAACAGATTTTTGACAACTACTGATTTTTTGGCTATGAACACAGAAATTTGTGTAGCTTACAAAAGTTCTATTTTAAGTGATTATTTTAATGTTCTTGAAATAACCAAGTATTTCTACAAAAATTTTTAAATGTTATTTCCCACTGGGATGCCAATTCAAGTCTTTTGAGACCTCTCTGCCTCAGAATGCTATGAAGTCATTTTTCTAACTAGAAGATTTAATAAAGCCTTAATTTATTTATCAGAAAGCCAGAAATGTTTCCCTAGTTTCAAACACTCACCACAAGCTAACATTTCCAAACACTTATATTTTGTCACAGTGAGGCACAAGTGCATAAAGATAAACTAAGATTGTTCTGCTTTTCCTCTAAAGCGCTGGGTTTTTCAGAAGATGCAGTTTTTGTCAGTGTAAGTAAAAGTGACTGTTCTCACGCTAAGCAGCTGGCATGTAATCAATAGTTATTACTGGCCTTCTGGACACACCACATATCCAAATACTAATTCTGAGTATGGGTTCTGCTATTATCTCTCCAGGGCAAGAAGACTAAAAGGCTCAAATGTGCTTCTCTTGACAAAAGATTAAAAAAAAAAAAATTAAAACAGTACTCTATTTTTAAATGTTACAAACAATTCAATTTTCTACCTTCCAAAAACTGTTAATTGCATTTCAGCATCTTATTAGCTACCTTGAGTCACAAACCACTTGGGATAGTTTGCATAGAAAATCTGTCATCTCCTTTATTGTTACATACAGCTTTCACTCATTTACTTTTAAGAGAGAATAAGAGAAGTTTAGGTTTCTTTAATTACAGCATAATGTTCTTCCTCAAAAAAAAAGTCTAAAGATTTATAATAAGTAAACCTTGAAATACCCACCACCATTATCATTTGAAGTATCTTGAGAGAATTTTATTTTTTACTTCTTTTCTCTTCTGCTATCTACAATGGAAAGGGCTCCTTTCACCAAAGAAAGCTCTGTAAGATGGTGCCAATTCTCATTTGTCTGAGATAATTTGGGTATCACTTTTTATAGGAGGCATAACAAAAAAAACCACCTTGTAACTATTCTCAATATACTGTAGCATACAGTATGGTGTTGAATTAAGCTTTTGTCAGTATTCAGTCCTAGCATGTTGCATCAGGAATAAGAAAATGAGCTCTTTTTCTAACTATTTTCTTAAGTCAATTTATTCATAAAAAATTGTGGCTACACATGAATGAACCACTATTGAGCATCCACAAAGAGCTATTTATTTGCAATTCATAAGAGAAGTACCATACATAAATTGTAAATGATTGGTTTCTGTAACATACTTACTACAAAACTTAATGATCAATTTGGAAGCCAAAAAAGTACAGTCATGGATTTCTGATCTGAAGATTATAGCTAATAAAGCTAATAGCCTATTCACCAGTGATCACCATTAGAAAAGAAATTTTCTTTGGAATGAGATTCCAGTTGTTTTCCCAGCAATCATGATGACTTTAACTTTATCCACTCACCCTACCTTGACAGGTGATCTGTAATTCATAAGCTTGTGTATTTATGAAATTTATTTTTTATACATTACACACTGGCATGACAACACTGTCCTTTATAAACCAAATTAAAAATTTTACACATCAGTTGACATGAGTTACTATATCACAGTGTGACTTATCAGCCAATGATTAGTTTCTGAAAGGTGAGAACTGAATTCATGTGTTAATTTGACTGGGCTAAGAGGTGTCCAGACAGCTGGTAAAATATTTAGGCAGGTGTCTATGAGGGGGTTTTTGAAGTGTTTGTTATTTCATTCAGTAGACTGAGTAAAGAAGATCCACCCTCAACAACGTGAATAGGCATCATCAAATTCCTAGAGGTTCCAAACAGAACAAAAGATGAAGGGAAGGATGAATTCCCTCTCTCTGTTCTTGACATCCACATTCTCCTGCCCTTAAACTTCAGAGCTCTTAGTTTTTGGGTCTCTGGACTCTAGGATTATACCATCAGATCCCCTGGTTCTCCGGCTTTCAGACTCTAACTGAATTACACCACTGGTTTTCCTAGCTATCCAGCTTGCAGAGAGTAGATTACAGGACCTCTCAGCCTAGTACAGTCAGCATCTTTGCCATCTTTACCTTTATCCTATTTTATATCAATAATGGAAAAATCAATAAAACATTGATGGTTAATAACTACTGCCTAGTTGCTGTGTGCAAGGCATATCTGACAAGCATTCAACACTGATTATTTCTTTTAATCCTTATAACAATTCTATGATATCAGGAACATTTATAATTCTATTTTACAGATAAAGAAATTGAGGCACAGAGAAATAAAAATAACTTGTCTAAGATCACACTACTATAAATGATAAAGATGTGATTCAAATGTATGCAGTCTGTTTCCAGATCTTGAATACAACCAATATGTCTCCCTCAGTAAATTAATGTCTTGTAAATTTAATGTAACTGAAAGAAATCATTAGAAATAATATGAGTAAGAAATCTTTCATTTTAAATGTCTATAATACATTGTTGTATATTTGTGAAGGAAAATTAACGAAATTAAGGAATATGTACAGAATAGAACTTTATCCATTAAGACTATGTCTACACAATGAATTATATAATAAATATTTTAATGTTTTCCTTCTAAGATTAGAATCCTCAATTAAAACATTTTTACATATTCTTTATATGCATGTGCTTTTAAAGAATACATTATACACATAAGTAGAAGACTTACTATACTACATAGTTTGATTTAACAAACTTTTATTGCTCTCCTACTATGCACTATAATACAAATTAGATATTTAAATATAGTTAAAACATGAACTCTAAACACAGTAAGACTGCAAATAAGTGAAATACATATAATAAAAACAACAATGTGATAAAGAGATACAAAGGCACATTGAGCTGGGATGATTTGTTCTGCCCGAGGGAGGGGAGAAAGAAAAGTAAGGATTCCAGAAGAGGTAACGGTCTCAGCTAGCACTCAAATGAAATGGTCAGAAATACAGGTGATAAAGGTCATCTTTGAGATCTTGGACAGAGAAAATAGCATGTGTGAAGGCACAAAAAAACAGCAATTTGAGAGATTTCAGTAGGTGATATGGCTACAGCACAAAATTCAAGACAGGAAGTGGAAAGTGATGAGCTGGAATATTAGCTAAATCACGAAATTCCATTAGAAATACTCAGACACGTGATGAGGATTCACTGAAGGGATCAGAGGACGAACAAGCCCTCCTATCCATTCCTGAGTTGGGTTTTACCCCCCAAAATAAATATCTAATGACAGTATTTCCCTAAATGTTATAGTGCAATACCTCCCATCCCCACCTAAAAAGAAAGTTACCTTAAAAAAAATAAAAGGCATTGTAGTTTTTGAATTACCAAAGACTGGACTAAGACAACTATTACATACCTTAATGATGCAATAAACCTTGAAATCAGCAGAATTAGCTTACTTTTCATTTCTTAGTGGCATGAAATTATCAAATATTATCATAATATTTCATTTTTGCTGGAACAATCTATAACTATTATAGTTTAGTTCTAGATCAAATCTTAAAATGGTTTAAATTCAAACTACTATAAAAGCATAACAATTAGAAAAAGAAGGAAATCTAATATATTTGACTTCAAGCTCTATTTCCCATTTAAAGGCAACTGAGAGTTTAAATTTGGAACTAATATACAATATAACAACATTTATTATTTACAAAGTGCTCTACATTTTCAAACTCCTTTACAGTTATTATTTTATTCATTTAAAAAGCTTATTATGGAGGTGTAATTTCTTTCATGAAATGAAAGGAGCAGAGACAAAAAGGCAGGCACAGCAGGAGTCAGAGTAGCCTTTCTTACTTAACGGATAAATCATCTAAGATCGAGCATGCACAGTGCGTGAGATGACACATCCCACGTCTGCTCTCGAAGACACACGTAGGACACTCAGGTGTGAGACAGTTCAATAAAAGGAACAGGCCTCAATCTGGCTCTCTTGACAAGCACACAATCCAAAAACAGATTTTTAAAGGTAGTATTAAAAAAATAATAATAAAAAAAGAATAAAAAAACAAAAAATAAACCTTAAAATCTCCCATCTTTAGAGCTGAATTAATGATAGTGAGGGAAGTCCTATGGCAAACTTTTAACTATTTGAAATGCCAGAATAACCCACTTCATGGAGACAAACTTTATACATGTGACAGTCAGCTTATTACCAAAGAGAAATCCCAGTATCAACAAAGATATAGATACAGAAGTTGTAATCATACTGGAGGGTGAAGACATAAAACTAAAGACTAGCATTTCCATTCCTAGGTTAGATCAAGCAAGACCACTATCAAACCACAGTTCAAGATGCCCAATAACCACGTGAAAAGTGTTAGAGCCAACAGTAATCAGGTAAAACTGCGAATCATAAAGCTGATGGTGTTTCCCTCTTTGTACTGGCAGCTAAAAGCTTAAATTTTACAGCAAATGAATGGGTTAAGTAAACTCACTCTTGTCTTTCATTGTCTCCTCATTTTCTTTCTGACCTTACTCCTTTATTTAATCTGAATGAATTGTGTAAACTTTCTTAAATCCTTTCTGAAACAAGACAGAATGTAAACTAGCAAGCTAAACAAACAGTAACCGAAAAATGAAAATGGAAACATTACCTTTTCATCAAAATTACAATCAAGTCTTCTAATTAACACGATGAAGGCGCCAGATGAGTTATCTCTTCCTGGCGGAGGCACGATCGGCTCACAGGCGTTCTCCGGTTTCGAGTTAATCAGAAATCCCTAAAAAAGAGTTAGCGGTGAGTTTTCTCTCTGTTACACTAAAAAAAAAAATGAATTCAACTTACTTCTATAAACACCTTTTGAATATGCTCCCCATGTTTTGCATAATGCTAGATGAATTATCTGGCAACGACAACAGTTCCTACCTGCCAACTGCTCACAATCCCAGAACTACTAAAGTAGTATTTGGTTTCCTAAGCATTTAAATTCCATTTTTACTATTAAACTTAAAAAAAAACACACACACATAAGTCCATTACCCCAGAGACAACCATTGTTAGCATGTTGATGTATTTTCCAACAATGATTCACATTTCTAAATCAAGTAAATACTTTTCAAAAAGTAACTACTGATTTTCTTTCATCAAACAATGAAAATGCACAGCATTTCTAGGAACTTATTCTATAGAATTACTAGACTGGGAATATAAAGGTGTATGTAGAAAGATGTTTCCTCTTACATTGCTTTTAACCAGAAATCATGCACATCAAATGGCAGCCATTTAAGAAATTATAATATATTCTTTCAGTGGAAAATAACAGAATCACTAAAAGGAATAAGATAAATCTATACATATTAAACTGAAAAGGCATTCACAAAATAACTACCAATTTAAAAAAAACAAACAGCAAATTGCTTTCCCAAAAATACAGGATGGTTTGACATCTGAAATGTATTAATACATTATATTAATAGTTTAAAACAGAAAAACCAAAATTAATAGATGTAAAACACTGAATAAACACATAAAGATATTATCAAAGTCTTCAAATTCAATTATAAGAAGTGAGTAACTTTGTAACTTTACCAACAAAGGTCCCTCTAGTCAAAGCTTTGGTTTTTCCAGTAGTCATGTATGGATGTGAGAGTTGGACTCTCACAGAAAGCTGAGTGCTGAAGAATTGATGCTTTTGAACTGTGGTGTTGGAGAAGACTCTTGAGAGTTCCCTGGACTGCAAGGAGATCCAACCAGTCCATCCTAAAGGAGATCAGTCCTGAATATTCACTGGAAGGATGCCAAAGCTGAAACTCCAACACTTTGGCCACCTGATGCCAAGAACTGACTCATTTCAAAAGACCCTGATGCTGCGAAAGATTGAGGGCAGGAGGAGAAGGGGACAACAGAGGATTAGATAGTTGGATGGCATCACTGACACAATGGACGTGCGTTTTGAGTAGGTTCTGGGGGTTGGTGATGGACAGGGAGGCCTTGCGTGCTGTAGTCCATGGGGTCACAGAGTTGGACACGACTGAGCAACTGAACTGAGTAATTAAAGCTATGATACAGTGTCTTAAAACAGTCCTGTATGGTACATGAACTGGTCACACCAACCATCTATTCTACAGGATTTGGTAACTTCCCTTGCCTTAAATGAATTGCCTGGCTTGTGATAGAGAATGCTTTTGCACATGTTTCAGGAATAAACCACAGCATACCTTCACTTACTCAAAGAATAATTCCCTTTCTTGACTCCATAAAGTGCTTGGGTTTTACTTTGCAAGGAAACAGAACTGTGGTTGTCCTCCCCACAAACAGTATTTACTTCATTCATATTAAATTTGCTCCCTGCTGCCTTTCCTACGCCTTTCTGCACACAAACCAACTTTTTGCCTTAAAGCCAAATCATATAGCGTAGTTCTTTTCAAGACACTTATAACAGCAATTAAACTCAAGCCATGTGGCAGCAACAGGGTATATAACTCAACCGAAGTGAAGACAACATGAACAGCTATGACCAAATTTCCTGTGAGGAAAACTCCATCATGATCACCATCTAGCGGGTAACAAGTCAAAGACACATCCCAATTTCAGATATGTTAAAACATGGGGTAATAAAGTGCATCTTGGAATCAATATGGGACTTAGAATCTTAGAATTAATGTATCAGCACGGGGGTATCCTTGTCTGGAAAACTCCATGGATGGAGGAGCCTGGCAGGCTACAGTCCACGGGTTCGCAAAGAGTTGGAAATGACTGAGTAACTTCACTTTAGAATCAATAAATGTATAGTATGTACACCTTTTTGTATGAACACAAAAAGCTCTACGAGTGGAACCAGGAAAAGGCTTTTGCTTTTTAATCATTTCTGTATTGATGAATCTGTTATGTATTATTTTGTGTATGTATTATTATGCACATATTATTAGTATGTATTATTTTTAGACATAAGAAAATTTACAAAACTTAAATACACATAAGCTAAACATTAAAAAAAAATTCTATTTGCATTAATGGAAACTGAAGCCTAAAAAAAAAACCCAAAAAAACAGGTTTCTGTTTTGTTTTGGGGAGGGGGGGGCACATGCTCATGGGATCTTAGTTTCCTAACCAAGGATCAAACCAGAATCCTTGGCAGTGAAAGCACTCACTGGGCCACCAGGGAATTCCCCAAAACAGGTCTTAAAATTATTAAATGTTATTTTTCCTGTGGACTGTGCTAAAAACAGTAACTTGATAAAACAGTCTACCAGTTCCTATCCTTCCCCCAGATATGTCACTTAAAACAGTGAGAATTTATTTTGTTTTATCCAGAAAGTCTACGAGGCAGTGTAATGGATTTTGCCAATGAATTTAGCAGAACTCTCTAGTCCCTTAAAGAGTGGCCAAGAAGGTGCTGCTTTATTCCAGGTCCACATGCCTCAAGTTTCCCTCCGCAGCCAATTCCTTTTTATTAAAAGGATGCTTGCTCTGCAATCAAGCATCCTCCTTATCCGTATTTACTGACAGGGACAGTTTACACTAGTATGTAGGAAGCCCAAGAAAACTACCAATGTCGAGGAGACTCAGAGCGGATGCCCATTTTTCTTACCGTTGCTGTTTTAATTCTCTTTTGATGAAACAAGGAGGCAGGACAAAAATAGTGCATTCAAACTGGCACCTCAATATCATCAAATGTGTAATGGGTTTGTGGTATATATATTTAGGATTTTTTAAAAAGCTTTTATGGCAACACATGAAGCAGAGTGCACAAAAGATGGTTTTTCAGCTTGATGACTGTTCCCAAACTAAACATACCTGTATCAGGAAACATATATTAACAGCACTCCAGGAGTTCCCTTCATCATCCCCATCAGTCACCACCCCCTCATCCAATCAGCAATGTCCCTACATGGACTCTGAATAGCTTAGATCAGACTTTGCCTAATTTTATTCTTGACATAAGCAGAACCAGACATACAGCAGATTCTCTTTTAGACTTCTTTCTCTCAGTACTGTATTTCTCAGACTCATTCCTGCTCTTCAGCAACCATACTGTTAAGATGTATTTGGCAGATCTTACATTTTCATTTCTCTATAGCATTACGTGGTATGAATATACCAAAATGTATTCTACTGATGAGCATTTGGGTAACTTATAGTAGGCACTATTACAAACAGTGTTGTTATAAACTTTCCAGCACAAGTATTTTCATGAACACATGTGCAGGATGTTTACGTACAAAGAAGAACTATAGGACATCAAGCTGGATCACAGAGTCTCAAGCTTTAGTAAATACCACCAAGCAATTCAGTTTCCCAAAGTGGTCTGGGTTACCATGTTTTAACTGGAAAATTCAAATAACCTAAACTCAAAAATCATTCTGAATATAATTGTGTTTTAACACTTCCAAAGTATTTAGAACTGTGAAACTGCAGGGTAAGTGTTATGAGAGAATTACTTTGGTTGATAAATCACACTGTTAATGAAGTCAAAAAGAGACAGATAATTTAGTAAAATGGTTTTATTTAAAAGCCTGTTTCAGGCTGAAAAGCCTCAGACTCTCCTTCCTTCAGTCTGAACTGAACGGCAACCACGCAATGAATAAAACTAAGAAGAGTATGTGTGCGTGCGCTGTGTCTTTAGCCACGTCTAGCTCTTTGCAACCCCATGGACAGTAGTCCACCAGGCTCCTCTGGCCATGGGATTTTTCAGGCAAGAATACTGGAGTGGGCTGCCATGCCCTCCTCCAGGGAATCTTCTTGACCTAGGGTAAGGAGAGTATATGCAATGATAATGTCAACAAAAATGCTGAAAGCAAGGGAACAGAGCATCATTCCCTTTGTAAGAATATAAAAGTAAAAGCATGAAGGAAAAAAAAGTGGTGGGCTGGTTTGTCCGTGAATACCTGAAGTTATTACTAACTAATAACAGGCAGTTAACTGCTGCTGAGCCATGGCACCGAGCACTGTGTCAGGCCCTATGCCCTTTAAACGCCCTGATTCATTTAATCTTTGAAACAACCCTACGAGGTAACTCCTATGTCACATCCTTATTGTAAAGAGGAGGAAACTGAGTCTCAAGAGTTAGGTAACTTGCCTAAGAGCTTACACAGAGCAAGCATGTAATCCCAGGAAGTCTAGCTCCAGACCCTACATTCTCAACCACTCTGCCTTACTCCCCATGCTGGACCAAAAAAAAACAAAAAACAGGGTAAGAACAAAATGGGCAATAAGAAGAGAAATGCACTTTTACAAAAATGAGCAAATTGTTAGCCTAAAAGGCAGTTAAGGTTGATTCTAAAATTTAATACAATCATTTCAAATGATAAAGATGTTAATGGAACTTGTCATAACTTTTACATTCAAACACAGACAAAAAGAGTCACACTGGTCAACCAGACTTTATCAGCTAACGTTTTCTTAACGTGTGACAGATTAATTTGTTTCTCGAATGTTAAAAAGATCCATTGCCATTTTCTCTCATGCTTTGTTAGACCATTCTTCTAAAATCTACTAGTAACTTTCACATACAAGGTACATTTAATTCCCTTTTCACAAACTGCTGGAGATTACTCTCCTCTTAGGCAGTAAAACACCCCTTAACCATTACTCATTACTTTAAGTTCAACAAGATAAAACAAAATAAAAACAACATGCAGTACAAATGCACAGATCAGAGAAAATTATTCTATGTGAGGCAGTAACAGAAAAGGTGATGTTTGACTTGTTCTTAAACTTTACTATAGTTCAATCTGGTGCCCAAACCTAATAATATACTGCTATAAGTGACCTGACCAATACAACAGACAGGAAATGTCACACTTTAACCTTTTCTAGATACTACATGTCAACTGATGCGCCATAAAACCAAGTTAGGTTTCTGACAAACACATTACAGTCCTTTCAACAAAATTTTGACATGCTGCTACTAAGCTATATTTCTTCTCTTTTCAGAACCTATCTTTTAAGACTTAAGGGCAGATTTAATTCTAGTATCAAATTTGATTCTTAAAAATAACAATATAATATATAAAAATGTAAGGATTGTTGCCTTGGGTTTTACCTAACATAGAAGTAGCTATTTGTCAGGATTTTGATTTTATAAATCTCAAGCTCTAGGAGGCAAGTCCACTCAGTACAGGCTTCTCTGTGCACGTAGAGAAAACAAAATCACTGCGCCCTCTGGTGGACAATGCTTTTTAGTTAGCAATGGGTTGCACACTATTTCACCAGCATACCCACTCATACCGTTATCATTAAGAAAAATTAAAAATTGTCACTTCATTCTGAACCAACAGGGATTTACATGGCAGAGTCAGCAGTAAACAATCCACTTGCCGACGCAGGAGACATTGTGAGACACAGGTTTGATCCCTGGGTCAGGAAGATCCCCTGGAGGAGGGCATGGCAATCCACTTAAGTGTTCTTGCCTGGAGAACCTCCATGGACAGACAAGCCTTGCAGGCTATAGTCCACAGAGTCGTAGACTTGGACACGACTGAAGAGACTTTAGCACACATACGGTGAATCAACAAAGTGGAAAATTAAAAGCTCAAAAGACTGGTACACTTCTAGGACTTGATACATCCGACAAGATGGTTTCTTTAAAAAATAAGGAATTCTAAGGGAATTGAACTTACACTGTAATTACATGTCCTTTAAGATGGTCTTCTATATTGCCATACAATCAATAAACATCAGTAAGGAATATTTATTCATATTTTATAGTCCACAGTACTTGGCAAATCCTCTAAGAACATAAAAGCTTTAAATGTGTTAATCAATTAGAGTTCTTAACAAAATCCTTGATAACAAAAAGTTCAGAAACAAAGAAAGTAAATCTGTGAAAACTTAAGAGACAGCACAGAAATTCTCCTTCAGTTTTACAAACAAAAGTGAATCCTGAGTAATATGTCATCATCATAAGTGTCTGCAATTTGTCATTATCACAAGCCAGTCGTGTGCTGTTAAGTCGTGTCCGACTCTTTACAACCCTCTGGGCTGTGGCCTGCCAGGCTCCTCTTTCATGGGATTTCCCGGGCAAGAATACTGGAGTGGGTAGTCATTTCCTTCTACAATGACTCAATTAGAGTTGAGCACAATCTAGTTAACTAAAGTTGAATATAATCTGGTTATCAGGCTGGATTAAGGGGGTCAGAACTTAAAATTACTGATAGCAATGGTCAGATCCTAACTACTGAAATTATTTCAGTATGCAGTATTCAAAGAGAATGGTGAATAGCAAGAAGGGGTGGTGCAGGTTCACAGATAAAAGTAGGGAGAACGATACAAAATAATATGTGTTGGTATTGGTATTGGATTTTCTGTTAATTTCAAAGATGATGATCACTGATTTCTTTATTAAATGAAATAAGAAATACAGTAAGTATGGGGGAAAGTAAATTATTTCACCATGGCAAACTCTAATTTAGAGAAGGAAGATACTATCAATCTCTCCAAAGTGGTCAGAAGTTCATATACCAGCCATACACAAGAATACTTGGTTTCCCATTTCCTTGTCAGCCATTGATAAGACTTTTTTCTCACTAATCTGATGAGTGTGAAATGACCTTTAATTATACTGTATGCAAGGAGATATTTTTAAGGCTATTCAGTGCAACACTATAAAATAGCTAAAAAATGGCATCTTACATATCTACCAACAAAATAAAAAAACAGATTGTAGCATAGTCATAAAATGAAGTACTATTCATTGAAATGAATTAAGACTATATAATAATATAAATTTCAAATACATTGTTGGATGAAAAAGGCAAGTTTAGAAGCCTCATGAAACATAAAAGCATGCACAACAGTGTTCATAAGGTAACATGTTTTATAACATTAAATGGGAAATATACACATAAATTTTAGGGTAATGATTATCTATGAGGGAATCTAATTGGGAGGATAAAAAGAATGTTTCAGTGGTATTGGTAACACTTTATTTCTTCTTTAAAAAACTGTAAAATATTCGCATCTAAGTAGTAGGTATACTGGTATTCTGTTGTTTCCCTACGCTATTCTGTTTCCAATATTTCATAATTTTTAAAATAAAGAGCAACCTAAGTGTATAATGACACAAGGGATTGGCACATTATGGTATAATTCCAGTACTGCAATAAATTACAAAATTTCTAGTGATGCTATGAATACATATATTTTTACATGAAAAGATACCCATGATATTTAGATATGTTATGATATTGCCAAATTTCAAGAAGTTGCAAAGTAATATACATAAATGGATGATTTTCAAATTCTTCTTTTCACATCCTACATCATCTTAATTTTTATAGTGACCATGTGTTACTCTTATAGCCAGAAAAATAGGTTTTCATGGACAAAGGAATAAAAAATTACCTTTTTTTAAGGTAATTACCAATTTTTACCATATCAAATTGATAAAGCCAGCAAGAAAATCTAATGAAAACTACTAAGCGAACAGACACCAGAAACGCCCAGTAGTGAGGCAGGGATGTGTGTGGGCTGACTATGTTGATTTACAGTATCAGAACCTAAGCCTCCTTTTTCTTCCAAGGTGGCAGGAGAACAAGCAGAACAATGTGGGCGGGTCGGAGGACGGTGGAAGAGACGAGGGCCCAAACCGTGGGACAAAGGAGAAAAACCAAGGCTGGATTTTAGGAATCCCACCTAAGACGGGTGAGATGCTTAGATTTTCTCGTGCACTCTTCTCAGGCCCTCCCTTTTATACTGTCTCCCAGCTCCCCCACATCTAAGTGATAAGCTACCATAAGGAAATAATTCTTCATTATTTTCTATCTCTAACGAGATTCTATATTCCTTGATTCAGTAATACATGAATAAGCAATCATCACCTTTGAAATTAACAGGAAAAGGCTTATTTTATATGTTCAAGAGTCACTGAAGAAGCATTCTTTGAATATGATCAAAGTTTGTGCAATTGAAAATGCCTTTGTATTTTAGAATTCTCCTTTTATGTATAGCCAAGTGGCTTTATTCCTTGTTTTGATGGCCCTATTTCCTTATTTTTCCTTCAAAAAGGAAACTCTGACCTCTGTTTTAGCCAACAAATTGAAGGTGACATTGCAACAGCTCGTAGGTGACATTGCAACAGTTCTTAGGAGAGAGGCAGCCACGCACGTTCAGCCTTAACCAAGACCTCTTCCTATCACAAAGCTGTCAGGTGTCTGGAGGAAAAACACAGCAGCAGTCCTGAATCTCTCTTGAATATCTGCTACAAAGGAAGTGAAGGAAGTCTCACAAACAACCACATTTCCTTGCTATATTTGCATTTTCCTTCACAGCAAAAAAAACAAACAAAAAAAAACATTATCTTCTAATCTCGTCTTTACATTAAACAAAATGATTTCTTATAAAATAATCCTAAAATTAACTAGTAAATTTATTTTCAAAGAATAGTACAGTTTGTGAAAAATTAACTGGGGATGATGCTATAAGGCACTAATTTAAGAATAAAGATCAGAAGAAAAAAAACTAATAAGAGGAAATCCTTTATTTGTACCTTTGTCTGTCTGTATATGAGGAAAGCAGTCAAGGATGAACCTGCCTGCCAAGATCTTTATCCTCTGTCTTCTCGTTGACATGAAGAACGCAGGCTGAGTACCAGGTTACAAATGCGCTGTCTGCAAACATCGCCGCACCAGACTTCCCTGGTGGTCCAGGGACAGACTCTGTACCCCCAGTGCTGGGAGCCCTGGCTCGGTTCCTGGCTAGGGCACTAGATCCCACACACTTTAACTAAGAGCTTGTCTGTCTCAACTAAGACCTCATGCAGCCAAATAAATAAATACATGTTAAAAAAAAAAAAAAAGATCATGGTAAATCCAGCCCAAAAGGTGTTTTGCTGAAAACAAGATTTGCCATTGACAGGAATACTCAGGAAACCCCAAATACTAGGCTTACCTTTCAGAGATAATCTTGATTTGAATTTTTAATAATCATTATTATTCCCCCTACTTGTCAAGGCACTTCTTAAAAACAAAGAAACAAGAAACCTAGAAAAGTTTGATCCCCCTGAGACTGGCCTTTGGTATATAACTGAATTATTCCAATGATACTGATAATATACAGACAGTCTAATCAGAAACTTTGCTAGCATTACTAATCTACATGATAAAATCCTGACTATGCAATAATGATGCTTTAGTAGTTGGGTATTCTTTCAAAAAGGTAAAAATAGGGGCCTATTTTACACTATAAAATAAAATAATCCTGGGTAGATTAAAGACCTCCCAAGCATGGAGTGAAGGGCATGGGGAAAATTTACAAATTTTGGAGTAAACAGAGAAAAATATTTCAAGGCCTCAGGGTAGGGAAGGATTACTTAAGATACAGAAAATGCAAAACATCAAAAAAGATGTCTACATTAATTTAAACTTAGGCATAATTTTAAAAGGCAATTTTAAGTTAAAAAGCACAAAGAAGAAAATATTTATAAGCAATATAACTAAAAGATTAAGAAATCTGAGTGCCAAAGAATTGATGCTTTTAAATTGTGGTGTTGGAGAAGATGCTTGAGAGTCCCTTGGACTTCAAGAAGATCAAACAAGTCCATCCTAAAGGAAATCAGACCTGAATATTCATTGGAAGGACTGATGCTGAAGCTGAAACTCCAATACTTTGGCCACCTGATGGGAAGAACTGACTCACTGGAAAAGAACCTGATGCTGGGAGAGATTGAAGACGAGAGGAGAAGGGGACGACAGAGGATGAGATGGTTGGATGGCATCACCAACTTGATGGATATGAGTTTGAGCAAGCTTCGGGAGTTGGTGATGGACAGGGAAGCCTGGAGTGCTGCAGTCCACGGGGCCGCAAAGAGTCGGA
The DNA here is from genome assembly GCF_033118175.1 of Dama dama. Lineage (NCBI taxonomy): Eukaryota > Metazoa > Chordata > Mammalia > Artiodactyla > Cervidae > Dama > Dama dama. Next base: position 3,857,048 of record NC_083699.1, on the reverse strand, counting down.
CACAACTGAGCAACTGGACTAAACTGAACTAAGAGATTAGTGTCTGGACTCCTAAAAGTCAATATTTTAAAGATTTACAAACCAATACAAAAATGGGTTAAAAAACATACAAACTAGAAGCCTGCTTGACCAATAATGCTATATCTCACTAAAAGAGAGACATATTATATAATTATATAATGTTATATAATTATATAATGTTACATGCAGGTAGACGCAGGTAGACGTAAGAGATGTGGATTCAATCCCTGGGTCGGGAAGATCTTCTAGAGGAGGGCATGGCAACCCACTCCAGTATTCTTGCCTGGAGAATCCATGGACAGAGGAGCCTGGTGGGCTACAGTCCATGGAGTCGCAAAGAGTCAGACATGACTGAGTGACTTAGCACACATACACGCACATCTCACTAATGCTCGATATCACTAATTATTCAAGAAATCCCAAGTAAAAGCAGTAAGACAGCGCTTCATACCCCATCAAGTGGGCAATCCTTTAATTCTGATAGTAAGTCTTGGCAAGGATATGGCAAAAGAGTAACACTTACTTGTAAGTTTTTATTTTAGTGAGGCAGGAGAGAGAATGGAAATACATCATCAAACTGAGAAGTTAAAGACCTTCTGCGGTGTCTAACGGGGACTCTCAGTAAGGAACTTCTTGTGAGTATCTGACTCTGGACAATGTTTAGGTCTCTTATAAGATATTTAGACTTAAAGGAACATACTGATGTTATAACTCTTCCTTTTGGATCTGAGGCACAGCCAGTAAGGTCTCAAAAAAAAAAAAAAAAACAAATAAGGTTTTCTGTTAAAGGTACTGGCTAAAACAGCCAATTAAAATATATAACCAAAAACAAAGAGTTTTCCCCAGGTAAAAATATCAAATCTTTCTTTTAAAACTTCAACAACAATATTATCCCAACAATAATGGGATATATTTTAATTCTTATAAGATTCACATTTTTACATTAAAGCTAAAATATTCTTTCGTTACTATTAGCTTAATTGGGGCACATGTAAATGGAATGCAAACAGAATTTCAATTGATATGCGTCATACCATACATAGCTAATCTTTTATAAATGGTGGAATTCAGTGATACTATTATAAAATCTACAGATTCTACAGAATTTTTTACTATATTTTACAATTTTATTTTATACTAATATTTTATACTATTATAAAATATACAGATTCTGTCTACAGAACATAAGCCTACAAAAACTATCCCAACTAAATACTCTGGACAAAGCTCAAAAGTAAAAATATTTGTCAGCTATGTCTCTTAATGCTATAACCATACAATATTTTTAAATTAATTTGGTTATATTTTTAACATACCAGTTTAATCAGTTTTATAGACATTACACTACTGTGAGCCATGTCCACTTTATCGTCAAGTCCTCCTTGTAAACAAGAAGAAGTAGGCTGCTGCTGCTGCTAAGTCGCCTCAGTCGTGTCCGACTCTGTGCGACCCCATAGACAGCAGCCCACCAGGCTCCCCCGTCCCTGGGATTCTCCAGGCAAGAACACTGGAGTGGGTTGCCATTTCCTTCTCCAATGCATGAAAGTGAAAAGTGAAAGTGAAGTCGCTCAGTCGTGTCCGACTCTCAGCGACCCCATGGACCTCAGGCCACCAGGCTCCTCCGTCCATGGGATTTTCAAGGCAAGAGGACTGGAGTGGGATGCCATTGCCTTCTCCTAAGAAGAAGGAGGCTAGCGTTTGTGAATTCCAATTCTGGGCAATGGCAAGCCAGCTATGCAACTATAAAAGCTATCTATAATGATCCAACAATTTGCAATTTGTTAGAATACTCTCTTTACTATCACTGTGTTTCACCTATTAGGCTTGCCCTATAACTACAGGGTAAAAGCAGGCAGATATTTAACACTATTTTTTTTCCCCAGGCAGTGAATAAACACAGTTGTCAAAATACCTTTTAAACATAAACTAAATGTACAATGAGCTTCCCAGGTGGCTCAGTGGTAAAGAATCCGCCTGCTAAAGCAGGACAGTCCGGTTAGGCTCCGAGGTCTGGAAGATCCCCTGGAGAAGAAAATGGCAACCCACTCCAATATTCTTGCCTAGGAAATCCCATGCACAGAGGAGCCTGGAAGGCTATAATCCCTGGGGTTGCAAAAGAGTCGGACTAACTTATTGACTAAACGACAAAATTTACAATAGCACAGAAGAGCTACAATAAGACTATGGTTATCAGGAGTTAATGAAACTCTTTAAACCAAGCTTACTAAGCAGAAAGGTTCTTCAGTGAAAAAGGATGGTCAGACTCTTTATGCTGAATAGAAGCAAGGCTGCCAGCTCAAAATCGCTGGTAATCAGAGAAATGCAAATTAAAACAAGATAATTCTTTGAACCATCAGATTGGCAAAAGTTTAAAAGACTGATAATATCCAGGATTGGCAAGGGTGTAGGAAAATGGATATTCTTATACCCATTAGTACAGTTTTTTAGAAAAGTAATTTAGTGCATCTAAGAAAATTTTAGATATAAATACCCATGCACTCATTTATTACACTTCCAAACCTCTATCCTAGCAAAATAATTGGCTTTAGATAAGAAACCAAAATATCTGAATATTTATTAATAGAATATGACTAATAAACTGTGGTCATTCATGTTACAGAATATCAAGCAAGGCTGCGGAAAGATCTCTAAGACATAATGCTAATATGGGGAGGTGGGGGAATCAAATGTAAATACAATAGTGGATACCTTTCTTTCACAGTGCCCAAAGTTTTTGAAACCACTGTTCCCACACTATGATCCTACCTTCCCAAAGTAGACCAAAACAACAAAAATAACAATAACAATGACTATATTATCCAGCCTCCCTCACAGCCAGGTAAGTCGCTACAGTATCAATATACAGCTCGTCACTGTGTGATCTCAGCTCAGTGGCTCAGTCCTGTCTGACTCTTTGTGATCCCATCCACTGCAACACGCTAGGCTTCCCTGTCCATCACCAACTCCCGGAGCTTGCTCAAACTCATATCCATTGAGTTGGTGATGCCATCCAACCATCTCATTCTCTGTCGTCCCCTTCTCCTTCTGCCTTCAATCTTTCCCAGCATCAGGGTCTTTTCTAACAAGTCAGTTCTTCACATCAGGTGGCCAAAGTATTGGAGTTTCAGCTTCAGCATCAGTCCTTCCAATGAATATTTGGGACTGATTTCCTTGAATAGCTGGTTTGATATTCACACCTGGTTTCAATTTCCTGCAATTCAAAAGCATCAATTCTTCACCGCTCAGGTTTCTTTATGGTCTAACTCTCATATCCATACATGACTACTGGAAAAACCATAGCTTTGACTAGACAGACCTTTGTTGGCAAAGTAATGTCTCTGCTTTTTAATATGCTGTCTAAATTTGTCATAGCTTTTCTAGACTGTGTGGTCTAGAGTCTGTCAATTAGAAAAATCCAGGTGATAGATTTGAGGAAACAGTTTGGCAAAGGGTATCTCTTTGACCAGCTTGGGCACATACAGGCAGACTGTTTTAAGACCACAGAAGCTTCTTGGTCAGAGACAAGGTTCTGTGCTTTTCTCTGGCGGTCCGTGGCTGCCATCAATCTTTTATCGTGGCAGTTCCACAAGGCACTTCTGGGTTTTATTGCTGACACAGTCTGGAAACTGCTTCTCCAGGCTGCGATACTCTCAACATCTCTATCCCTTCATAAATTCCTTTCTGGATAAATTAGCTAGAATGGGTTTCATTATAAAAATTAAGAAACCTTTCATATACATAATGATAACCACTTATGAACTTTACAAGTTCATAAATGTGTGAACTAAAAGCACTGGATGTTTAGAAAAGGATCTGAAGACCAGGAGAGCACATTTTTATGGCACTTAAATACGGAATTTCAAAAAATCAGAACAAACTGAAAACATTCTGTGGTACATATACACACAACTTCATGTATTCTCACTTACATAATATGAAAACCTTATATTGGAGCACGGAAGGATTTTTTTAAGCATGACTCCAGAGAAAGATAATAATATGCAACTATAATACACAAATATAACTTCTGAAACTTTAAAGTTAAAAGATGAAGGACAACTATCTGAGGCATATAAGGCAAATAATAGATTAATATTTTCAATATATATTCTTACATATCAATAAGAATGGACATTTTAATTTAAAAATGGGCAAAGTCATTAACAAAAACTGGACAAGCTAAATATGCACAGTAAAAAAATTAAACAAAAACATTCAAAAACCCATAGTATTTCATGATATTGCAAAACCATGCAGGCACAGCAAACTAAAAGGCAGATCCTCGTCTATTAGCATGAAAAGATGTTCTAGTTTACAATTCAGTAAAAATGGCAGGTAACCAAGTGACATATTTCTATGAGTATTAAATATAGGTTCATTATATGTGTACATAAATATATATACACAAATATTTGTACATATATCTCAACAAACATATAGCACATATTCTAGAAGAACAGGTCTGAAATATCATGTAAAATGCTAATAGCAGCTAGTGCAGAATAATAAAATATAATCACAAGTAATTTTCACTTTCTTTTTCATACCTTGTCAATAGTCTGAGCCCTTTATGAAAGAATATATATAGGTTTTATAAGTAACAGTAAGAAATATTTTCATTCTTTAAACAAATAAAGATCAATAAAGATAACTTTATTAAATATCCTATAATTTTAATCATATATTACTATTTTCTTACCTTTAAACCTTCAGCTGGAAGTCTATAACCAAACCTTGCTGGAAGGTCATCAAATGTCTGAGATGCGTTTTCAAAATTATACTAAATATAAAATTAAAAACAATCAAGTTACAACCAATGTACACATAACATTAAAAACAAAAGGTTGTTAAATTATTTAAATTGTCATTTCCACGATTCTGATTTACTACCACAGCTTATCACAATAACTCAACTTTGTAAATGCACATCCACTAAGAAAGGAATATATTGACAAAATGTACTACATATACAACTGTTTCAATTGGATTCTGATTTCATGTAATTATTATTAAACAGAAGCAATAATTCTGTAACATTTAACTACTTACTGTCTTCCTGAGTTTTTCCCCAATAGACAATTCCCTAGCAAGAAATTTTCTAGACAGATTATTTTCCAGCAAGAATTCCATTTTATTTTCTCTATATTATAAGGGTCTAGATATAAAGGAAGAGATTTACTGGATTTCTGGACCTAGCTTTGAAAGATGCCTTTTCCCCAGAGAAAGAAGGAGTATCAAACCACCCTTTTAAGACTGCCATTTTTTAAGTAATCTGAACATTTTTATCCAGGGCTGAAAATGAAAGATCTAAACTCAATGAAATACATACACACAGAGAGCTGAAGGTATTCAATCTCTTTAATAACTCCCCCCCTCCATATAGACACAGATTCCTATGCTACAGTATTTCAGTCCTCCACCAAAACAGAACAAAACAAGGATCTGCTATACTTTTATAATGGAGGATAACAGTAATGATAACTGTAAAGTGAGCTTACTGTATTATTTAAGATGCTGTATTCAATACGCTTTAAGGAAAACAAAAGAAACGAGGAAGACATGGAACTAAACAAAAATGGTAAACAAGTAACTTCTGAAACACAGGTGAAATGTACACAGTGAAACAAAAGTTAAGGTAGCTGTCAGTAAACTGTAGGCCAAAGATAGAAAAAACTGCACACAATTAGTTTGAATACAGATTAAAAGGATGGAGCAAAGCAAGTGCTATGTACAGACAGCATAAGACGGAAGGATGATGCAAATCTTAAGTATTCACAACATGGATTAGGTCACACATCCAGATTGCTGTCTTTACATCAAACACCCACTGGGGATCCTCATTCTAGCCTCATGTGTCATTTGCCAGAGACAGGTGGATGAACAGCTCTGCAGGTTAACAGCAAATTACAGCTGTGTTCAGATGTAAATACCTCAGGTCTCTCCAACAGAGCAAGCAAACACTGGATCCAGACACTTTCCATCTGTTGAGTCCCCTTGTTCATCCTCAACTACACTGTAAACATACTGTCACCAGGGAAAGTGGACGCAGCACAGAGACTTCTTATTGTTTAGTCGATAAGTGGTGTCAGATACTTTGTGACCCCATGGCCTGCAACCCATCAGGCTCCTTCTGCCCATGGGACTTCCCAGCAAAGAATACTGGGATGGGTTGCCACTTCCTTCTCGAGGGGATCTTCCCAACCCAGGGATCAAAGCCTCGTCTCCTGCATTAGCAGGCGGGCTCATCACCACTGAGCCGTCAGGGAAGCTCAGCATAGGGACTGGAGAAACTAAGAAACACAGGATTCGGGCGGTGTGACTTTTCGCCCTATCCTGAGTGTATTAACATACCCATCTTTCATCTATGCTTCTCACTGTGTGTTTGTAATAAATTCAATAAATTGTAACTCAAGTATCCAAATTTGATCACTGAACCTATCTATTCTGTTACCTCTGGGATAATCAGCCTGGAAGTATACTTGAAAGCCAGCAATGCTTCAGAGTAAATTCTTATTTTAAAAATAATTCATATTTGCAGAGAGTGCTTTATGGTTTACAATGGAGAAGGAAATGGGAACACACTCCAGTACTCCTGCCTGGAAAATCCCATGGACCGAGGAGCCTGATAGACTATAGTCCATGGGGTCACAAAGAGTCAGACACGACTGAGCAACTTCCCTTTATGGTTTTCAAAGTGCTTTAGTCAACAAAGTGCTTTTACCTCCATTATCACAATGTATCATTTAATCTCTTAATTAAAACATCCTCCTTTAATTGATTTGATTAAATTATGATCAGCTTTGAGCTTGAGACAGTCATTTAACTCCTCCAAGGCCAAAGACACTACCGTAAAATAAGGAAATAGACCTAGATCAACACAAAGAAAAAGATAGATGTGTACAGGGAATACTTTTTCTAAAATGTACTTTTAAGATTAGGAAATGAAAAACCTACAGCTGTGCTAAAGTACTCTTTTATAACTTCCTATTGCTGAGGAGTTTCATGCTTTTGGCTAGAATTTCAGAAATAAAATATCTAGCTTGAACTATAGTACTTGTAACACTGGGACTTGGAATCCAAGTTTTGTTAGTGAGTGAGAGTCATTTTGAAATTGCTTTGCCTTTCCTGAGGAAAGCAAATGTTACTTTGCTCACACTGCTTTTTACAATCACGTTGTTTTAAAAAAAAAAAAAAAAGTTTCCATCATGAACAAGACAAACAGAAAAATCTTTAGCACAAAAGTGCTTTACTTTTGTAAAGTAAGGGAGAGCAAGGGGGCCACTGATGCTCGTGAAATTAAAACACACTCACTGTTAAAACAGAAATAAAATTATTCCTCTCTGGAATCTCAGGCTCAATGATTATCGTGCTTTGGTTTTAATCTACTTATTTTGAAAAAGTCTCTTCCTAACTAGTTCTCCTTGACAGCAGCCCTAACAGAAATTTAATTCAATTCTGTTGTTCACTCGCCAAGTTGTGTCTGACTCTTTGTGACCCCATCGACTGTAGCACGCAAGGCTCCTCTGTCCTCCACCATCTCCCAGAGTTTGCTCAAATTCACATCCACTGAGTCAGTGATGCTATCTAACCACCTCATCCTCTGCTACTCCTTTCTCCTTTTGCTTTCAATCTTTCCCAGCATCAGGGTCTTTTAATTCAATTTAAAAAGTAACAAATGAAAACCCACTGAAAAAATAAATAAATAAATAAAGGGGAAAAAAAAAAGTAACAAATGGCTAACAATTATGGAACATTTAAGACATCATACTAAACATTTATTCAGGTATTCACTTATTTAATCTTTATGACAATACTATAAGTCATCTATTATTATCATCATTCTAATTTTACAGACTGACTATAGAATAAAATACTCTGCTTGAAAATAACTTGCTCTAGTAAATGTGAAGAACCAGGATTCTAATCCAGGCAGTCTTCTCCAACACCACAGTTCAAAAGCATCAATTTTTCAGCGCTCAGCTTTCTTCACCGTCCAACTCCCACATCCATACATGACCACTGGAAAAACCATAGCCTTGACTAGACAGACCTTTGTTGGCAAAGTAATGTCGCTGCTCTTTAATATGCTGTCTAGGTTGGTCATAACTTTCCTTCCAAGGAGCAGCGTCTTTTAATTTCATGGCTGCAATCACAATCTGCAGTGATTTTGGAGCCCAGAAAAATAAAGTCAGCCACTGTTTCCACTGTTTCCCCATCTATTTCCCATGAAGTGATGGGACCAGATCCCATGATCTTAGTTTTCTGAATGTTGAGCTTTAAGCCAACTTTTTCACTCTCCTATTTCGCTTTCATCAAGAGGCTCATTAGTTCTTCTTCACTTTCTGCCATAAGGGTGGTGTCATCTGCATATCTGAGGTTATTGATATTTCTCCCGGCAATCTTGATCCCAGCTTGTGCTTCCTCCAGCCCAGTGTTTCTCATGATGTGCTCTGCATATAAGTTAAATAAGCAGGGTGACAATATACAGCCTTGACGTGCTCCTTTTCCTATTTGGAACCAGTCTGTTGTTCCATGTCCAGTTCTAACTGTTGCTTCCTGACCTGCATACAGGTTTCTCAAGAGGCAGGTGTGACTCTTACCAGGTACCAGAAACAAAGCCGAGTAAGACAGAGCCCTGTCTTCCAGGCGCCCGTGGCCCAGGGGACTCACTGACCAGGCAGCGACACACTCTACAGTAGCACCTCCATATCCTGTGTGTGTGTGTCTCAGTCGTGTCCAACCTTCGCAACCCTTTGGACTGTAGCTTGCCAGGCTCCTCTGTCTATGGGACTTTTCAGGCAGGAACACTGAAGTGGGGTGCCATTTCCTCCTCCTGGGGACCCTCCTGACCTCGGCTTGAGCCCGCATCTCCTCTGTCTCCTGCACTGCAGGCAGATTCTTTACCCACTGAGCCATCGGGAAAGCCCGCCATGTCCTCTAAGAACTCACCAACTAGCTGGACAAAACTGTTGCCAGCAAATTAACAGTCAAGTGGGAGCGTTTCACTGCCAAAAGCAAAATCTTCTGGCATACAAACAGCATCACTTAACACTGGCTACAGCTTTTCAAAAGCAACATCCTAATACCTGTCCAAAATGGAGCCAGAATCAACCTGATTTCCAACTTGTTTAAATTTTATTATTGCAAATACAGATTACACTGATGTTGTTATTCAATTAAAGAAAAAGCTAATGTTTTCTACCTTTTAACTCACTTCCTCTGAATGACTGTGTTACCACATCCGGTTCCTCTGCCTCAATTTTTAGTTCCCCTTTTCCCCCAGACACATGACCCCACAACCGACTCCCCACCAAGCTACCTCTGCATTCCTGTCAGCCTCTATCGTTACTGTCAATATAAAGACCAGATTTAAGTAGCTCTCAGGCTGAATAGTTCCTTCACTAGAAGACATCAACCTACATTCCACACTAACCTGCCTGAGGCACAGGCAGCAAGGTTGGCAAGGACTGATTGTTCTTCTCTCTCTGACATTTTGTGCTGTATCTAAATTAAAAAATACTACTGAAGGGACTCCCGTGGTGGTCCTGCGGTTAAGAATCCGTGCTCCCAATGCAGGGGGCACAGGTTCGATCCCTGGTTGGGAAACTAGATCCCATATGCTGCAATGAAAGCTCCCTCCTACACACGGCAATGAAGACTTGGCATAGCTAAATAAATAAATACTATTTTTAAAAAATACAATTTAAACAGTCACATAAGACCAAGGGAGTGAGTGAAAAATGATGAGAATGATAATTATAGTGAAGATAAAAAGATAAAACATTTACTACGTGTAGATACTAAACAGTTTACCTTGTTTAATCATTATAACACTCCAGTTAAAAAATTAAAAATGAAGGCATTTATAATGACTAAGTATTTTGATCCATATCACATAGCCAGTCAAATTCCCAGAGCAATCCACTGAAAATCATTTCACCCTTCACATAGCTGAACCATAGAATAGGTGAACATTCACTTCAGGTTAAGAAAAAAAAAAAGAATCTGCCTACAATGCAGGAGACCCCAGTTCGAACCCTGGGTTGGGAAGATCCCCTGGGAAAGAGTCCCTGGCAAACCACTCCAGTATTCTTTTCTGGAGAAGCCCGTGGACTGAGGAACCTGGTGGGCTACAGCCCAGGGGGTCACAAAGAGTCGGACACCACTGAGCAATTGGCACTTCTACCTCAGATGAAAAGGAAAGAATTCAGGAATCAACAGAGGGTGAAAAAGGTATGGAAGCCAGCCTGGCTCTCTGAAGTTCTAGTGATTCTAGGCCCTTCCACAAGGGCCACAGGATGAAGAAGCATGGCTGAGGAGCACAATAAACTTTGTTCAGCAACAATTTTGGCCCATCTCTTTCTTACCCAATATTAATAAGCAAATCACTTCCACCCAGAAAGAAAAACCAATAAATCCTTAGCACAGTACCAAGCGTACAGGTGTACCTACACACACATCACACGTACAGATACAGTTAATTCTTCTTTTTCTAACTTCACAGAAATGAGAAATAGCAAGCATATACACTTCCTAGTACAGAGGACAGTAAGACAGTAGCTCAGAGAGGACTAAAAGATTTTGATGAGCAGCCTTCCTCTCTAAAAATTTTTCTACCCACCATCAAAGATAAAATCATTAGGCTTCTCCTCATTAAGTTAAAAATGTTTATGGCTGTTTGTACAATTTTTAAAAATATCACTATCAGAGTCATTATAGCTACACTAGTGACCAAGAAAAAACAGTAAAATTCTATGAAAACACATAGCATGTAAATCAGTGTGGGCACCCGCACTCAAAAGAGAGCAGGAACACTCTCACGAGCAACATTGATCAGGTACTTATTGCACATGGGATCTTATGTTAGAGACCAACCAACCAAGAAACGAGCGCTTACACTCTCAAGTAACAAATATGCATAGGAATGTATGTGTTTGTAGGTAAACACTTTGTAAGATTCCATTATTTCATTATTCACTCTATCATTTAGAACTTAAAAAAAAAAAACTTTTCTTTAAGGGATGTTTTCAGACATGAATAAATTTCACTGTTTAAATTTACTTACTGCTAAAATGTCTGCTTCTACAGGAAGGAGGTTTAAGAATGCAAAGAGCTGGACAGTCAGGATGGTGTAGACTTGCGTGGCCGAGAGCATGAGCATCCCTATGGAGAGCAGCATCTCGCTGCAGAATCACCTGGAAGACAAGCAGAGGAGTAGCAGTAAGTTCTGGGGCTTTGTCTCTGAAAGTAAGTTACATGACAGAGTCATTCCTCATGTCTAAAAGTATCTTTTAAATTATAAACATGGATTAACATTAGAATGAAACTAGTATTTCAAAAGCGGAACTGTTTACACAGATTCGGACATTTAAGTAAACACCCAGTGTCAGTCAGTACCTACTTAACTCGTGATGACTAAGTTCTATGTTTTAGCTACATAATAAAGATCCTCTCACAATTCTCAGTTTATAATGTGTGTTAGTTGATCAGTCGTGTCTGACTCTTTGTGACCCCATGGACTGTAGCCTGCCAGGCTCCTCCATCCATGGGATTTCCCAGGCAAGAATACTGGAGTGGGTATAGTACAGCTTGTCTACTAACTTAATTGTGGGAGAAACTAGGTTTCAATCAAAATAATGATTTAAAAATGCACACGTACCTTTGACTTAATGTTTTTTTTTTTACAATCTTAAAGAATTATGGTAATTTTAAAAAGTAATTTGTAAATGTCCATTTTATCTTCGAATATTATACCCCACATTAGAGAATTTTTTAAAAAAATAGCCATTTATTATAAAATAATATTTTTTGCCCTTTCCCTCCTAACAATACACACATACCTCTTTGCCTTTCTATCTCCCAATGGCAATAGTGTAGCTAACTCTCCCAACCTCATCCAATTTTCTACATGAATCTTTATCTATCTTACAGCAAAAAGATGCCATGAAAGAACCAAATGGTAACCAAGTATCAAAATTCTCACTGGGAAGCCTCAACCAACAGTGTAAGTTACTTTTTAAATGGTGAGAATGAAGTTTGCAAAGACAAGAGCCTATATAATGAATTATTTCTTTAAATATCACAAATTCATATAATAACAATTCTGATGACGACTGCTGTTTGTAAGGCTTTAGACTTAGAGACTACCAGACAGACTCAAACTCTGACTCTTTCAAACACACTGAAAGAGAAATATCCTTTAATAATTTTTGAACCACTGTCTTGCAAAAGCCATTAATACCAGAAATGATATAAAGGTAAAAATATATTAAATGTGTAGATTTGTTCAACAAAGACAAAAATAAATTAGTGGTTGCCTGGGGATGGGGCTAAGAGGGAGACGAGGGACAGACAGGAATGGACATGACTGCTCATGGAAATGGGGTTTCTTTTCAGGACGAAGAACATGGTCTAAAATTAAGACTGTGCTGATGATTGCACAACTCTACAAATTTACTAAAAATAACTGCAGTTTTCACTTTAAATGGGTAAATTTTATGGTATATTATATAATTCAATAAAGCTGTTTTCAATATTTATAGATTAATTGATATGAATGTCTTAGGTAAAATACATTTTCAGAATATATCTCTGTTGAGAAGAGTTAAACACAGCAGGCCTGAGACTGCTATCCTTAGAAAGACCTGCTTGCAAGGCTGGCCGGTCGTTGGCATCTGACAGCTTAGATTTCAGGAGGATTGCTCTCAGGCCCTGATGAGAACAGCTCATTGTGTCTACACGCTGCAAACAATGTAGTTTACGCTGGACACCTGCTTCCCTTCTGGGAGTCTGAGAATTTGGTCCATGCTGGGTGGAAGGTGCCTACCTGAACAGCCCTCACTCAGTACAACCCTGGGTACTGAAGCTCTAATCAGCTTCCCTGGTAGACACTCCCCATGTGTCACCCTAACTCACTGCTGAGAGACTAAGCAAATCCCCTGTGACTCCAGAGACCCTCATAATCTCACACCTGGTTTCCTCTGGACTTCCACTCCATGCACCCCTCCCCTTCACGGATTCTGCTCTGTACCCTTTCACTGTAATAAATCAGGATCACGAGTAATCATACACTGAGACCTGTAAGCCCACTAAGATAGTGAGGCAGTGAACTTGGGGGTGGTCTTGGGGACCCCCGTCATATATACACAGTATACCATTTCTGGGCAGAAATCACACCATAAAAACATAAAAATCCTTATAAAATAGAGTGCGCTTGTGACTAAATTTTACTAGAAGGAATTAGTACACAATATACTGACCACAGGCCTATTTAGGAAAGTTACTCTGAAAGAAGTATGACTTTGCTTGTAAAGTTTTGGAATTCTCAGCTAACTTTAGGGGAGGGAGAGGAAGACAGAGTTTAGAGGGAAAATAACTCTGATAGGAATAATAATAATCCCAACAACTATAACTGACTACTTACTAAGTGCCAGGCATTGCTCTAGGCATGTTATTGAATAACTCATCTAACCCTAACAACACACTATAAGGTGTCATTTCATAGTTGGGAAAACTCAGGCCCTATTAAGTAACTTGTCCAAGATCAAACAATGAGTAATAGCAGAGCCAGTATCCAATCCCAGGCACTCTGCCTCTGAGGTCTACATGCTGAAGCCCAACTGAAAATGGCATCAATTTTGACACTGACCAAGGCCAGTGTCCCAAAGGTTGAGGAATGGACCTACACTCAAACAGGCACTCAAGGACGTCAGTCCAATGCTCATGGCACAGTGGTCTCCGTGGTACCTACTTCTTTGGCTGTGTGTGTGTCTGTGTGTGTTTTTAATAACATCAAGTAGGTTTTGGCTATACATTTTTGCTTTTATTGCCTTTTTCAAAATAACACATTCAAGAGTTTCTAAAGTCTATTTATTTACAAAGCTAATTCTAATTTCATTGTGGAAAATGAGAGAAAAATTGAAATCATTCATAATCACCAAGTAAAAGAATAACCAGTGTCTATATTTTGAGGTATAACCTTCCAGTCTTTTAGCTATATGCAAATTTAAATATGCATATTTAACAAAACTGGAATACACTATACATGTTTTGTTAACTATTATTTTCATTTACTATCTTGTGAATATTTTCTTAATTCATTACTACGTTCAAAAAAAGTTTAAATCACAAACCCTGTACCATAACATCCCCTCAAGAGACCCTCTAGGGCTTTCACCCCTTTCACATATTTTAAAATCATTTCATATATTGGTTCCACATATCTGACTGATATATAAAATGAAAACTACTGGTCTAAAACATGGTGCATAACGCCCACAAGATACCTGTACACATATTCTTTAGTAGATTTAATGGAATCCCCATTACTGGAGGTTGAATTAGCTTCTTGCTGTAAATTTTTTATTTTGTATTGGAGCATAGTTGGTGAATAATGTTGTGATAGTTTCCGGTGGACAGCAAAGTGATTCAGCTATACACACACATGTATCTCTTCTTTTTCAAATTCTTCTCCCATTTAGAATGTTACAGAATATCGGGCAAAGCTCCCTGTGCTATTCAGTCAGTCCTTGTTGGTCATCCATTTTAAATATAGCAGAGTATACGTGTCAATCCCAAACTCCCTAACTATCCCTCCTCCCTACCCTTCCTCCAGTAACCATGTGTATGTTCTCTAAGTCTGTTTCGTAAATAAGTTCATTTGTATTTTTTTTTTTAGATTCTACATGTAAGCAATACGATCTCCTTCTCTGTCTGACTGACTTCACTGCGTATGACCATCTCTGGGTCCACCCATGCTCTGCACACGGCATTACTTCATTCTCTTTAACAGCTGAGCAATACCCACTGTATACACACACACCACACCTTATTCACCCACTCGCTTCTCAGTGGGCACTCAGGCTGCTTCCGCGTCTTGTTCTTCGTCCGTTTGTAATTGGGTGCTAGTGGCTGTTCAGCTGTAAGAGTTCTTTATATGTCCCGCATGTATTTCCCTTGTAAGATACACGATTGAAAAACATTTTCACCAATTCCATGGGTTTTCTTTCCACTCTTCATAGTGTCCTTTAATGCACAAGTTTTTAATTTTGAGGAACCAGGGATTTCCTTGGTGGTCCAGTGGTTAAGACTCCACACTTTCAAAGCAAGAGGGTGTGGATTCAATCCCTGGTTGGGAAATAAGGTCCCACATGCCAGGCAGCACAGCCAAAAGAGTAGTTTGTTAACCAAATTTCATTTTGAGGAACCAATCCTTCATTCTATTAATTTTCTCTTGGCCTTCTGAATTTGAGTACCCAGGCTACATGTGATTATCCATATGGCTTAAGAGCACAGATGCCAGTTACTCATCAAATGCTATTCTGCTAGTTGCAAAATTTAAAACTTCCCCAAGCAGCAGAATAAATCCTAACCTCACATTTAAATTTGTGACAATACCATGCAACTCATCTATAAAAAATTCATTATAAACTTTTACATTCTAAATTTTACAGATGGGGATGAATTTAGAAAGTGTTTAAGACCAACATTACTTTCAGGAATGTGCTTTTCAAATAACCTTTAACTCTGAAGATGACACATCTGACATCAACTGGCTCAGTGCCAAAAAACACGCATAAAACAGCTAACCATCTCCATAAGAACGCCTCTGAATAAGCTCATATTCCATTGGTTCTCAAGCTATTCCTGCATATCACTAGGATTTCAAAAACTTGACCAAAACAACACACTGCTAAAATAATGGTAATTTTTTCCTAATTTGAAAAATGATTTAATAGGTAGTAATTTCAATTTATTTTTCTCCAAAAATGTATCATATATTTCAAAAACACATCAAAAGATTATGTACTACAGAAATCACTAATAAAAAAATCTGAAACAGCTAGTTAACTATTTTACTGTAAAGTTTATAATAGCCAAATCACATTTTAGTAAAGACTTGTAAAAAAATTTTAAAAACCAATGTGCTCATCATCATGCTGTTTACATATATATCAGACTATAACATTTCCTCCAGAACAGTGTTCTCAATTCATACAAGTGAATATATCAATAACTTCATAATATGACTTCTAAGAGTTCAATTGAGAACTACTGAACATATACTACATTTAAGTTCCCATAAAGCATAGTTTTAAATTCTTTTAAAGAAATGGTTGAGACACTGTCATGAGCAAAAGTGTTGCAATGGGAAAAAACTGACAACATCAGGGCTTAACTTTTTAAGCAAAAATAAGATACTCAATAGTTCTTTGCAGAGGAGGTGAAGGTTGCCCAGCTAATTTCTCTAACATGAAGTTATCTAAGCTAAAAGCAAGCCTCATCTAAGATTTTTTACTTTTACTGTCAATCAATACAAGCTTTTTTCAGATTCCATGACAAATTGATTTTTCAAACAAATGAAACAAATAAACCAAAACTTTAAGAGGTTAGCAAACAGGTTTCTCCCTCTGGGACTCATACAAACTATTCCGTTGTTTAGTGTGTGCCATGATTCCAAACCCAGACAAGGACAACACACATATGCAAAAAAAGTTATAGGCCAATAGATAGATAGATAGAACATAGATACAAAATCCTCAACAATATTCCAGCAAACTGAATGCAGCAACATTAAAAACCATATTCAAACCATATTGATTAAAACAATACTGAAGTGGATTATTTCAGGGATGCAAGAATGGTTCAACATATGCAAATTAATGTGATACATGATATTAATAAATGAAAGATAAAAGTCATTTGATCATTTCAACAGATGTAGAAAAAGCATTTAACAAGATTCAAAACTCATTTACATAAAAACTCAATAAAATAGGTATAGAAGGAATGTATTTCCACATAACAGAGGTTATAAAAAACAAATCCACAATTAACATCACACCCAACAGCAAAAAACTGAAAGCTATACCTCTAAGATGAGGAATCAGACAAAATGCCCACTTTTGCCACTCTTATTCAACATAGTACTGGAAGTCCTAGCCAGAGCAATTAAGCAAGAAAAAGAAATAAAAGGCATCCAAACTGGAAAGGAAAAAGTAAAACCATCACTATTTGCAGATGACATGATTCCACCAAAAAAGTATCAGAAATAATGAATACAGTAAAGTTCAGAGTACAAAATCAATATACAAAAATATACTCCATTTCTATACACTCAAAATGAACTATCAGAAAGAGACACTAAGAGAACAATCCTATCTACAATCACAATAAAAAGAACAAAATACCTAGGGATAAATTTAATCAAGAAGGTGAGAGACCTGTACACTGAAGACTATAAAACACTGTTGAATGAAACTGTAGACACAAATAAATGGAAATATATTCCATGCTCATCGACTGAAGGAATTAACATTATTAAAAGGTTCATATTATTTAAAGCAGTCTACAGATTCAATGCAATCTTTATCAAAATCCCAAGGACATTTTTCACAGAAATAAAACAAAAATCCTAAAATTTATACAGGACCACAAAAGACTGTGAAAAGCCAAGGCAATCCTGAGAAAAAGAACAACACTGGAGACATCACATTCCCTGATTTCAAATGATACCACAAAGCTATAGTAACCAAACAGCATGGTATTCACCAAAACAAACAAACAAACAAACACACAGATTAATGGAACAGAATTGAGGGCCCCAAAACAAATCCATACCTACATGGACAATTACTTATGGCAAAGGAGCGGAGAACTACAATGGAAAAAAGATAGTCTCGTCAATAAATGTTGGGAAAGGACTTCCCTGGTGGTCCAGTGGTTTGGAATCTGCCGGCCAATGCAGGGGACATGAGTTCAATCCCTGGCCCGGGAGGATTCCACATGCCGCAAAGCAACTAACTAAGCCCAGGTACAACAACCACCCAAGCTGCCCTGCTGTGGGGCCCGCGCCCACCACAAACAGTAGCCCCCGCCTGACGCAGCTAGAGAAAGCCCAGGTGCAACTAGAGAAAGACCCAGCACAGCCATAAATAAATAAACAAACGTTGGGAAAACCAGACCACCCTATGCAAAAAAAATAGAAAAGTAGAACACCAACTTATACCATACACAAAACTCAACTAAATAGATTAAAGACTTAATGTAAGACCTGAAACCATAAAATTCAACAGAAGAAAACATAAGCAATATGCACCTTAACATCAGCCTTAGCAATATCTTTCTGAGTATGTCTCTTCAGGCAAAGGAAACAAAAACAAAAATAAATAAATGGAACTACATGAAACTAGAAAGATTCTGCACAGCAAAGGAAACCACCAGTAAAATGAAAAGACAATCTACTAAATGGGAAAAGATATTTGTAAATCATACATCTAATAAGGGGTTAATATACAAAGTATACAAAGAACTCAAAAACTGAACAGCAAAAAACCAAACAACCCAATTTAAAAATGAGCACAGGATATGAAGCAACATCTTTCCAAAGAAGACACACAGACGACGAAAAGGCACATGAAAAGATGATCATCATTAATTATCAGGGAAATGCAAATCAAAACCGCAATGAGATAACACCTCACACCCATCGAAATGACTATTATCAAAAAGGCAAGCAATAATAAGTGTTAGTGAAGACGTGGAGAAAAGTGAACCCTCAAACACTGTTACTGGGAATGTAAATCGATGCAGTCAATTTATAAAAATAATATGGAAAGGCCTCAAAAAATTAGGAGAACTACCATATGATCCAGCTACACTTTTGGATATTTATCCAAAGAATATGAAAACAGTAATTCAAAAAGATATACGCACCCTGATGTTCACTGCAGCATCCTTTACAATAACCAAGATACGAAACTACCTAAATGCCTATCGACATGGGGATAAAAAAGATTTGGTAAGCGTGCAGAATACTGCTCGGCCACTAAAAAAAAATAAAGTCTTTCCACGTACAACAGACACATGGGCCTTGAGGATATTACGCTAAGTGAAATCAGTCAGATGGAGAAAGAGAAGTACTATAAGATTTCATGCAATGTGGATTATAACTAACTAAAGGAACAAACCAAATGAAGAGAAAACAAATGCACAGATATGGAGAACAGATCAGTAGTTATTGGAGTGGAAAGGGGTTGAGGAAAGACAAAATGGGAAAATGGGTCAAATGCAGGGTGACAGATGAAAATCAAACTTTCAGTGCTGAGCATGCTGTAGTATGTACAGAGATCGAAATATAATGTAAGCATGAAACAATGTTATGTTATCAATGTTACCTCAATTTAAAAATACATCGACATAATATAATCAAGGATATTTCTACTATTAAGTGGCGAAAGTCAGGTCCTGTTCTTCCTCCAATCTATTACCTCCCTTGTCCTTATATAGACATAGGCAATGAGTTGTCCTTTTTGATAATAAACTTTATTGAGCATTAAGCATTAAAGTAGAATTAAATTTTTGCATGGGCATATAATGTAGTTCCCTACAATAAGGAAAACACATCACAGCTGTATGACTAATACAGACGAATTTCATAAGAATAACCCTGAGCGAAGGAAGCAAGTCACAAAGAAGGCGAACACTATGATTCTACTCACATGAAGTTCTTTAAAAGACAAAACAGAAGATATTCTGTACAGATTCACATTTAAGAGGTAAAAAGGTAAAGAAAAATGAGGACATTATCATCATAAAAATCAAGATTGTGATACCTTGAGGGTAAGAAAGGTAAGGAAGCGGGTGTGACCAAGAAATAGATGCTTCTGGGATGCCAGCAATAGTCCACATCTCAACCTGGGCTGTGATGAGATGGGAATTTGCATTATAATTGTTCTTGAAGCCATATACAAATGATTTTGCATTTTCTTGTATCTACAATATCGAATTATTATTATTATTTTGGCCACACAATGCTCTAAGTGGGATCCTAGTTCCCCAATCAGGGATAAAACGGTGCCCCCTGCATTGGAAACTCGCAGTCTTAACCACTGGACCACCAGGGAAATCTCCCTCTATTTTTAAAAGGAAAAAAAGCAAAAATAAAGCAGCTTGTCTTTAAAACAAGACTTTGTTTTGCTTTGTTTTTCTGACGACATGGAAATATTACGAAAGCTAGCAAGCAGAAGCCTATCAAGATCACACATACCGAATCAACAAACAACAAGCAACTACTAAAAACCAGACATGTTCAGCCCAGAGCTGTTCTCTTCTCACTCAGTGGACGTGAGATGGGATCTAATCATGTGTCTATAGCATGTATCATCCAGGGGCTTGTGGTAAAAATAAATATTCCCAGGTCCCTCCCTAGAGAGTCAGACAGAAGACTTATAATTTTACTTTTTAAAAATGTCCCCTAGTGAATCCACATTATCAAGCCAAATTTGAAAAACACTGTTCTCAACTATAGATTGGCAAGTACTATAGCAAGTCATTATTTATAAACTTCTTGTAAGTCAAAGAGGAGTGGGGTAGAGGGTCAAATCAGAGTAAGAAAAAGGAGCGAGCAAGGAAGAGAAAGAAGGGAGGGAGGGAAATAGGAAAGGAAACAAAAACAAACATGTTTCTCTTCAATGCCACTGTTGTCCCCAGTGCCAATGCCAACCCAGCAGCAAGCCAGGGCGCGAACAAGGAAGACAACTGACAATGAACTGCCTTCATAACACTCGAGTCTTAAGCATCATTTGGAGAAACATTCTAGAAAATTATGGTTTACCAGGTTATCAAATCAGGCCCAGCAGAGACTTCCCTGGTGGTCCAGCGGTTAAGACTGTGAGCTTCCAATGCTCAGACTCCATGCACCCTGATCAGGGAACTACGAGTTCACATGCTGCAACTAAAGATCCCACATGCTGCAGCCCAAACTGAAGATCTCAAATGCCACAGCCAAGACCTGGCACGGCCAAATAAATAAATATTAAAAGATACCTGCATCAATACTTCAGGCCTAGTGCACCTACACTTCAAAATATCCATCTTCTGAATCAAAATGTTTTATGATGCTTCACACAAACATCAGTATCACCACTATACACAGATCAGTAGAGAACTGACTAATTTTGACATAAGAGCTCTGCCAAGTATTTGAAGTGAATGCTTTTCCATCTAATCCTCAGAACAACCTTGTCAAGTAAAACAAAAACACGGCAGGGAAAAGTAACTTGTATTATCATTCCAGTTTCCTATTTTAGGGGGACTCAATTTCTGTGTGTAAATACTAGAATAAATGAACCAATTCTCATATCCATTATTCCCATTCCACCCTTTTCCTTTAATTTATGTATAATTTCTGAACAAAAAGCTGAGCGTACCCAATGCCCCATACACTGTTTGGGGCATGGAATTTATCCCACTAAATCAATGGTGTAAGAGTATGGGGTGCCAGATCAAGACATCCCATTCCCACTGATGATAACAACTGCTTCTTAAAACATCACTCCAAGAGTCAGTTCTTGGCTTCTTTTCTGTATTACTGTTAAAAATATTTCATGTTTACATTAAGATGCATAAATACTATGAAATAAAACAACCTGTTAACATGTATGTGTAAACTCTTGAGTGGTGGGACTCTCATGATTTTACTTTACATTTACCTGCACATTTCAAAATAAACTTTCTCCAGTTTATTTCATTTTATATAACATACACCAAACAAAAACATTAACTTCACTATGGCGATGGTTTCACTATTACACAAATATGTCAAAGCTAATAAAAGCATAAGCTTTAAATATGTATTATTTGCCAGTTGTAAATCAATAAAACCATTTGTAATTTTTTAAGGAAAAGTAATTATTAAATTCTGATGGGAAAAGTAAGGCTGAGGGAGAGTACCCAAAAAGCTAAGCCTGGGAGAAGGGTCCCCTCCTCAAACCTGGAGCTTCTCACTGGCGAAGGTATGGCTGCAGCTCACAAGATAAGAGAATTTCACCAGATTGTGCAAACCAGAGCTGGTCCAACACTGCCAGACAAGCAGGAAACCACTCTCCGGAGTGCAGGTGTGGAGGTTGGCGAGCAAGTGTGCAGAGGTGGTCAGGACACTGCTACAGGCACAAGACCTGGAATGCAGAGTACGCGCGTGAAGAGAACTGCAGGAAACAATTCCCTGGGTACACGCAAGCCAAGGCTGGGGCACAGGCGTGCAGAAGGAGTCAAGGCACTGCAGGCCCAAGGCCTGAGGTACCTGGCGTCCGCTTCAGAAGGGCCGTGGCAAGGCAGGTCTGGACCGGGACTGCAGGACCAGTGGGGGCCTGTTTACTCTGGGCCTGTGGCTGAGGCAGAGCACCACCAGATGTCCCCAGTGTCCCAGGGGAAGGGGCAGGGGGAACAGGACACACACAGCTCTTGAGGAAACTAGGAAAGGAACACTAGGAAACGAAGAAGGGAAAAAATCCCTTCCCCTCCAACATCCTGACCCCTTTAACACCTAGTAAAGCTTAACATCATGCTCTTTGTAAACGAGAAATGGTTAGAGTCCAGTCCAAATTACTGCAGAGCAGGTACTGAAGGGTGAATCTGGAGCAGAAAGAAAATGAATTGATAATTTACACAGTTATCTTTCTGCTCTTAACAGTATTTAAGTGAGACAGTGCTTCACTCACTTAATAACAGGGAAAAAGGAAAGTGAGTACATGGCCATGAGTGTTCATCGTGGCCACTGGTGCAGAATCTCAAAGAGCACCCACAGTATTTGATGTATCACTTATTTTTAAAAGTCACACAAATTTCTTATTCTAGTCTAGGCTATTATCCATGTGTGTTTTAAAACAAAATGTTTTAAATTATGCAACAACTGATTTTTATGCTTATCAGCTTCTAGGGGTTGCCCACGTTCCTTGGCTCAGGTGACCCATGCCCCATCTTCAAAGCCAGCAATGGTATATTGAGTCCTTCCCATATCACTTCATTCCAAACTCCTACTCTTCCACTCTCAGGAAATCTCATGATTACACTGGGCCTAACTGAATAACCCCCAGCTTCCCTGGTGGCTCAGTGGTGAAGAATTCACCTCCAAATGCAGGAGACACGGGTTCGATCCCTGGGTCAGGAAGATCTCCTGCAGAAGGAAATGGCAACCCACTGCAGTACTCATGCCTGGAAAATCCCATGGACAGTGGAGCCTAGCGGGCTACAGCCCATGGGGTTGCAGAAGTTAGATATGACTTAGCGACTAACCAACAACAATCACGTCATGTCTGGGCACGTCTGTTTCCCGGCACAAGATTTTCTTGCCCCATCTTATACTTTCCTTGCTGTAGCCCCCAACTCAGTCATTTCTCGAAGGAAGATATCCTTGTTTGCAGGAATCTTACACTAAAACTTCTGGTGAGTACAGAATATGAGGTTAACAATTTACTCTCAGATGATTAAGGAAAGAAAGAAAAGGTTCCTGCACTATTCTGGAAATGAGATCATTTCCAAATTAAAATATACACATACATATTTTACATTAATCAACACAATTTCTCCCAAAGATCAAAACAAATTATTTGAGACTTGTCTAAACACTAGCAGTACAGATGAATGAAAATTTACCAGCTATAAAAATCACTGTGACTCCTCTCAGAACCTGACAAATTGAACTCAGCTTTTGAAGTGTAACTGCAAAGATTGTGAGAAGAGTTGTAAAATATAGATCAAAGTTCTCGGCCTGGTAAATCCACCATTTACTGATATAAGTTAATGACACTGTAATCAGCCTCTAATCCTTACACATTATTCATTATATTGTTATCTAATAAAAGGTTTATGATTTTTTCTAATACTAAAAATAATGCTCAGTAGAAGATATGAAGAAAATACGGATTACCCAAAGGTTAACATTCACAGACAACATGAGTGTTTGATCTCACGTGCTGTAGTTCATTCTCACAGGTTCCTACATACCCTCGCTCTCCAGCCTCACTTTCAGCTCTCGTTCCTCACTACCACCCAGCTGACCCACAAGGGCCCAGCTCACCCAACATATTAAGGCACAACAGCAAGAGCACTGTGATTGATAGACTTCTTAATCAGATACCAGAATTTCTTAAGTCTATTCCCTTATTCTGTATCACCCACATCACTCATACTGGTTCTACTTCTCTGATCCAACCACTACTAGCAGTTTTTTTTCCAATCCATATTTTATTATCATTTTTATACTTATTGTATTATGACTTGTATGTTTTTTTACTTAAAGTTGTATCATTTTCCCTTGTTATTAAAACTCTTCATGAACATTTTGTTAATAGCTGCTGAATGTTACATTATATGGCTAAATCATGACCTTCTCTAACTATCCCTCTACTGTGTAATATTAAGTTGAATCTACCTATTTCAATTATAAATAATTCTATGATAAATATAAATCTCTTTCCATATTTCAGATTGTTTCCTTAGTATAGATTCCTAAATGTGGAATCACTATGCCAAGGAAACAATCTAAAACTTTATACATGTAGCCAAATTGCTTTCCAGAGACAATATTCCTATTAATATTTATCATTATCAAATAAATGTACATAATAATAAATTATTATATCAAATAATAAATTATCATTATCAAATAAATGTACATTTCAAACACTGATTATCCTTTTCTCATCTTTGTTGGTGTTAGATAATAAGTTACATAAGCTGTAAATGATTTTCAAAATTTCTGGCTATGTACTTAATATGCATTATTTCTTTTAATACTCCCAACAGTTATCAACAGATGGTGGAAGGTCTTACTATCTTTCCATAAATATAGGAAACTGAGAATTAGATAAATAACATTAAGGGCTTATAGCAGCACTGAGGATATAGCAAGCACATTAAAAGTATTCACTTTCTTAAGTAACTTGCCCAATGATGCTTACCTCTTAAATAATGGAGTTACAATTCAAATACAGGTGTATATCATGAAATGCGAGCCCTTTCAGACCATCTAATTACTGTATAAATTTGCACTTATTTAATTATGTGTGAGATTGAAATTGTTCATATGAAATTTGAACAGATGAAATTGTTCATAATGAAATTTTAAGGCTAAATATTTGAAATCCTCTTTCAAGGAAAACTAAGAAAGGTAAACTAACATAATGATAATTGATATCATAAATTATATTTATAAATGATAATTCACATATTCAAATCAGCTACCATTCCAAGGGCTTTGCTGGTGGCTCAGTGGTAAAGAATTTACCTGCAATGTTGGAGATGTGGGTTCAATCCCTGGGTCAGGAAGATCTTCTGGAGAAGAAAATGGCAACCCACTCCTGTTTTCTTGCCTGTATACTGAATACTCCTGTATTCCCATGCATAGAGGGGCTAGTGGGCTACAGTCCATGGGGTCACAAAAAGAATCAGACACAACTTAGTGGCTAAACAACAACCATTCCAACCTTACTTTTATTATTCATGGATTTCTGAACTAGATTTAATGATAAATATGGTTTATCCCTAAGCCTTTCTCCAAAACATCAGAATTAAGTTGCAAAAAAAATTAACTTTAAAAATAAATATGCCCACCTTTCTTCAAGCTTAAAGAAAATAAAATATTCTTATCTATATTATAATGACCAAGTGTATGTAATCTGATACCAGGAATGCAATAGGGTAAGTAGATAATCATTCAACACTATGCTAAAAGGACATCCCATACTATTAATATTCACAATAATCATACATCATTGAGATCAAAATTCTTCAGTGTTCCACTTCCCACTTTCTTATTTACCTATGTGATCCAGCTTACAAAGGTAAAAAAGAAGGCAAATGACCATTAAAAGAAATTAATGTGAAGCCAACATGGCGGAGGAATAGGACGGGCAGACCACTTTCTCCCCCACAAATTCATTGAAAGAACAACTGAACGCTGAGCAAACTTCACAAAACAACTTCTGATCGCTAGCAGAGGACATCAGGCGCCCAGAAAAGCAGCCCATTGTCTTCAAAAGGATGTAGGACAAAATATAAAAGATAAAAAGAGAGACAAAAGAGCTAGGGACGGAGACCCGTCCAGGGAAGGGAGTCAATAGAGCAAGTTTCCAAACACAAGGAAACCCTCACACTGGCGGGTCTGGGGGAAGTTTTCGAATCTCGGAGGGCAACCTAACTGGGAGGAAAAATAAATAAAACCCACAGATTACGTGCCTAAAAGCAACTCCCAGCAGAAAAGTACCCCAGACGCCCGCATCCGCCACCAGCAAGTGGGGGCGGAACGGAGAGGAGCAGGCGGCATTGCTTAGGCTAAGGACCTGGCCGAAGGCCCTGAGAGCAATCGGAGGGAGCTTTCTTGAGATAGCAACTTAAACTGTGGGATAGCAAGAGAGAGAGAGAGAAAATTAACCGGCCACACTGCCTGCCCTTCGCAGAACAAAGGACTGATCCCCGCTGGAGGCAGGAAGGAGGGGAAAGGGGCAAACTCGGCCCCAAAGACGGCATCCCCTACCACACTGCAAACAGGCCTCCAGTTTCTAACCAAAGACTTCCTGAGGTTCTGGGTGGTCGACATCCGCCGGGAGGGTCGTGGCTAAACACGACTGGCGTGGGCAGAAACTGAGGCTGGGGCCGCGGAGGGGAGAAGGTGCGCCACACCGGGGAGAGTGCGCCCGTCAAGCTCCTGGCTGCCTGAGCTGCTCGGGCCAGGGAAGGCACAAAACGCAGGTGGCAGCTGAGTCCGCGCTTTTGTGGAATACCCAAAAACTGGAACCACACGCAACGCAGGGAACGCTCCATATAGAGCAGCCGGGAGCCTCAGCAGTGTAGACGGGGAAAGCAGCGCCCCCTCCTCCCCACAGCGCGACCCCTAACTAGCAAACCTGAACAAGAGACCACCTCTGCCCGCCTGTGTCAGGGCGGAAATGAGGCTCTGAAGAGACCGGCAAACAGAAGCCAAATAAACAAAGGGAACCGCTTCAGAAGGGACCGGTGCAACAGATTAAAATCCCTGTAGGTAACACCGACCACACCAGAAGGGGCCTATAGATGTCGAGAAGTGTAAGCTGGAATGAGGAGCTATCTGAAACTGAACTGAACCCACACTGACCGCAACAGCTCCAAAGAAATTCCTAGATATATTTTTTACCTTTTTTTTCTTTTTTTTTTTCTCTTTTATTTTCTTTTAAAATTCCCTATTACTCTCCATTACTCCTTAACTTTCATTTTTCATATATTTTTATGACTTTTTTAATTAGGAAAAATTTTTTTTTCTTTTTTTCTCTTATTTTCTTTTAAAGTCCTCTATTACTCCTCTATTACTCCTTAGTTTTCATTTTCATTTCACTGTAACCTTGCAAAAAAAAAGAGAAGCCCTATTTTTAAACCGAACTTCATATATATTTCTAAAATTTTTTTGTGTTTTTGTTTTTAATATTGTATTTTTAAGAGTCTAACCTCAACTCTAGATTTTTAATCTTTGTTTTTCAATATATGATATAAATTTTGGACATTTAAGAATCCAATATTCAGCTCCCATTTTTATTCAGGAGTGTGTTGATTATTCTCTCCCAATCTTGACTCTCTGTTTTCTACCTCAGAACACCTCTATTTCCTCCCTTCCCCTTTTCTTCCCAATCCAATTCTGTGAATCTTGGTGGGTGTCTGGGCTACGGAGAACACTCTGGGAACAGACAACTGCGTAGATCTGTCTCTCTCCTCTTGAGTCCCCCTTTTTCTCCTCCTGCTCATCTCTATCTCCCTCCTCCCTCTCCTCTTCTTCGTGTAACTCTGTGAACCTCTCTGGGTGTCCCTAATGGGGGAGAATCTTTTCACCATTAACCTAGAAGTTTTATTATCAGTGCTGTATAGTTGCAAAAGTCTTGAGACTACAAGAAGAATAAAACAGAAATCCAGAGTCAGGAGACTTAAGCCCAAAACCTGAGAACACCAGAAAACTCCTGACTACATGGAACACTAAGTAATAAGTGACTGTCCAAAAGCCTCCATACCTACACTGAAACCAACCACCACCCAAGAGCCAGTAAGTTCCAGAGCAAGACAGACCACGCAAATTCTCCAGCAACAGAGGAACATAGCCCTGAGCGTCAACATACAGGCTGCCCAAAGTCACATCTAACACACAGACCCATCTCAAAACTCATTACTGGGCACTCCATTGCACTCCAGAGAGAAGAAATCCAGTTCCACACACCAGAACACCGACGCAAGCTTCCCTAACCAGGAAACCTTGACAAGCCAATCATCCAACCCCACCCACTGGGTGAAACCTCCACAATAAAAAGGAACCACAGACCACCAGAATACAGAAAGCCCACTCCAGACACAGCACTCTAAACAAGATGAAAAGGCAGAGAAATACCCAGCAGGTAAATGAAAATGAAAAATGCCCACCAAGTCAAACAAAAGAGGAGGAGATAGGGAATCTACCTGAAAAAGAATTTAGAATAATGATAATAAAAATGATCCAAAATCTTGAAAACAAAATGGAGTTACAGATAAACAGTCTGGAGACAAAGATTGAGAAGATGCAAGAAATGTTTAATAAGGACCTAAAAGAATTTAAAAAGAGTCAATTAAAAATGAATAATGCAATAAATGAGATCAAAAACATTATGGAGGGAACCAACAGTAGAATAATGGAGACAGAAGATAGGATAAGTGAGGTAGAAGATAAAATGGTGGAAATAAATGAAGCAGAGAGGAAAAAAGAAAAAAGGATCAAAAGAAATGAGGACAACCTCAGGGACCTCTGGGACAATGTGAAACGCCCCAACATTCGAATCATAGGAGTCCCAGAAGAAGAAGACAAAAAGAAAGGCCATGAGAAAATACTTGAGGAGATAATAGCTGAAAACTTCCCTAAAATGGGGAAGGAAATAGTTACACAGATCCAAGAAACCCAGAGAGTCCCAGGATAGACCCAAGGCGAAACACCCCAAGACACATATTAATCAAATTAACAAAGATCAAACACAAAGAACAAATATTAAAAGCAGCAAGGGAGAAACAACAAATAACACACAAAGGGATTCCCATAAGGATAACAGCTGATCTATCAATAGAAACCCTTCAGGCCAGAAGGGAATGGCAGGACATACTTAAAGTAATGAAAGAGAAGAACCTACAACCTAGATTACTGTACCCAGCAAGGATCTCATTCAGATATGAAGGAGAATTCAAAAGCTTTACAGACAAGCAAAAGTTGAGAGAATCCAGCACCACCAAACCAGCTCTTCAACAAATGCTAAAGGATCTTCTCTAGACAGGAAATGCAGAAAGGTTGTATAAACGTGAACCCAAAACAACAAAATAAATGGCAACGGGACCATACCTATCAATAATTACCTTAAATGTAAATGGGTTGAATGCCCCAACCAAAAGACAAAGACTGGCTGAATGGATAAAAAAACAAGACCCCTATATATGCTGTCTACAAGAGACCCACTTCAAAACAAGAGGCACATACAGACTAAAAGTGAAGGGCTGGAAAAAAATATTTCACGCAAACAGAGACCAAAAGAAAGCAGGAGTCGCAATACTCATATCAGATAAAATAGACTTTCAAATAAAGGCTGTGAAAAGAGACAAAGAAGGACACTACATAATGATCAAAGGATCAATCCAAGAAGAAGATATAACAATTATAAATATATATGCACCCAACATAGGAGCACCGCAATATGTAAGGCAAACGCTAACGAGTTTGAAAGAGGAAATTAATAGTAACACAATAATAGTGGGAGACTTTAATACCCCACTCACAACTATGGATAGATCAACTAAACAGAAAATTAACAAGGAAACACAAACTTTATTTGACACAATGGACCAGCTAGACCTAATTGATATCTATAGGACATTTCACCCCAAAACAATCAACTTCACCTTTTTCTCAAGTGCACACAGAACCTTCTCCAGAATAGATCACATCCTGAGCCATAAATCTAGTCTTGGTAAATTCAAAAAAATTGAAATCATTCCAGTCATCTTTTCTGACCACAGTGCAGTAAGATTAGATCTCAATTACAGGAAAAAAATTGTTAAAAATTCAAACATATGGAGGCTAAATAACATGCTTCTGAATAACCAACAAATCATAGAAGAAATCAAAAAAGAAAAATCAAAATATGCATAGAAATGAATGAAAACGAAAACACAACAACCCAAAACCTATGGGACACTGTAAAAGCAGTGCTAAGGGGAAGGTTCATAGCATTACAGGCTTACCTCAAGAAACAAGAAAAAAGTCAAGTAAATAACTTAACTCTACATCTAAAGCAACTAGAGAAGGAAGAAATGAAGAACCCCAGGGTTAGTAGAAGGAAAGAAATCTTAAAAATTAGGGCAGAAATAAATGCAAAAGAAACTAAAGAGACCATAGCAAAAATCAACAAAGCTAAAAGCTGGCTTTTTGAAAAAATAAACAAAATTGACAAACCATTAGCAAGACTCATTAAGAAACAAAGGGAGAAGAACAAAATTAACAACATTAGAAACGAAAATGGAGAGATCACAACAGACAACACTGAAATACAAAGGATCATAAGAGACTACTACCAGCAGCTCTATGCCAATAAAATGGACAACTTGGGTGAAATGGACAAATTCTTAGAAAAGTATAACTTTCCAAAACTGAACCAGAAAGAAACAGAAGATCTTAACAGACCCATCACAAGCAAGGAAATTGAAACTGTAATCAGAAATCTTCCAACAAACAAAAGCCCAGGACCAGATGGCTTCACAGCTGAATTCTACCAAAAATTTAGAGAAGAGCTAACACCTATCTTACTCAAACTCTTCCAGAAATGCAGAAGAAGGTAAACTTCCAAACTCATTCTATGAGGCCACCATCACCCTAATTCCAAAACCAGACAAAGATGCCACAAAAAAAGAAAACTACAGGCCAATATCACTGATGAACATAGATGCAAAAATCGTTAACAAAATTCTAGCAAACAGAATCCAACAACATATTAAAAAAATCATACACCATGACCAAGTGGGCTTTATCCCAGGAATGCAAGGATTCTTTAATATCCGCAAATCAATCAATGTAATACACCACATTAACAAATTGAAAGATAAAAACCGTATGATTATTTCAATAGATGCAGAAAAAGCCTTTGACAAAATTCAACATCCATTTATGATTAAAACTCTCCAGAAAGCAGGAATAGAAGGAACATACCTCAACATAATTAAAGCTATATATGACAAACCCACAGCAAGCATCACCCTCAATGGTGAAAAATTGAAAGCATTTCCCCTGAAATCAGGAACAAGACAAGGGTGCCCACTCTCACCACTACTATTCAACATAGTGTTGGAAGTTTTGGCCACAGCAATCATAGCAGAAAAAGAAATAAAAGGAATCCAGATAGGAAAAGAAGAAGTGAAACTCTCGCTGTTTGCAGATGACATGATCCTCTACATAGAAAACCCTAAAGACTCTACCAGAAAATTACTAGAGCTAATCAATGAATATAGTAAAGTTGCAGGATATAAAATTAACACACAGAAATCCCTTGCATTCCTATACACTTACAATGAGAAAACAGAAAGAGAAATTAAGGAAACAATACCATTCACCACTGCAACAAAAAGAATAAAATACTTAGGAGTATATCTACCTAAAGAAACAAAAGACCTATACATAGAAAAGTATAAAACACTGATGAAAGAAATCAAAGAGGACACAAACAGATGGAGAAATATACAGTGTTCATGGATTGGAAGAATCAATATTGTCAAAATGGCTATACTACCCAAAGCAATCTATAGATTCAATGCAATCCCTATCAAGCTACCAATGGTATTTTTCACAGAACTAGAACAAATAATTTCACAGTTTGTATGGAAATACAAAAAAGCTCGAATAGCCAAAGTAATCTTGAGAAAGAAGAATGGAACTGGAGGAATCAACCTCCCTGACTTCAGACTATACTACAAAGCCACAGTCATCAAGACAGCATGGTACTGGCACAAAGACAGAAATATAGATCAATGGAACAGAATAGAAAGCCCAGAGATAAATCCACGAACCTATCGACACCTTATCTTCAACAAAGGAGGCAAGGATATACAATGGAAAAAAGACAACCTCTTTAACAAGTGGTGCTGGGAAAACTGGTCAACCACTTGTAAAAGAATGAAACTAGAACCCTTTCTAACACCATACACAAAAATAAACTCCAAATGGATTAAAGATCTAAATGTAAGACCAGAGAC
Source organism: Dama dama (assembly GCF_033118175.1). Lineage (NCBI taxonomy): Eukaryota > Metazoa > Chordata > Mammalia > Artiodactyla > Cervidae > Dama > Dama dama. Next base: position 3,824,975 of record NC_083699.1, on the reverse strand, counting down.
TATAAAACTCCTTGAGGAGAAGAACATAGGCAAAACACTCTCTGACATAAATCACAGCAGGATCCTCTATGACCCACCTCCCAGAATACTGGAAATAAAAGCAAAAATAAACAAATGGGACCTAATGAAACTTAAAAGCTTTTGCACAACAAAGGAAACTATAAGCAAGGTGAAAAGACAGCCTTCAGATTGGGAGAAAATAATAGCAAATGAAGAAACAGACAAAGGATTAATCTCAAAAATATACAAGCAACTCCTGCAGCTCAATTCCAGAAAAATAAATGACCCAATCAAAAAATGGGCCAAAGAACTAAACAGACATTTCTCCAAAGAAGACATACAGATGGCCAACAGACACATGAAAAGATGCTCCACATCACTCATTATCAGAGAAATGCAAATCAAAACCACAATGAGGTACTATTACATGCCAGTCAGGATGGCTGCTATCCAAAAGTCTACAAGCAATAAATGCTGGAGAGGGTGTGGAGAAAAGGGAACCCTCTTACACTGCTGGTGGGAATGCAAACTAGTACAGCTGCTATGGAGAACAGTGTGGAGATTTCTTAAAAAACTGGAAATAGAACTGCCATATGACCCAGCAATCCCACTTCTGGGCATACACACTGAGGAAACTAGATCTGAAAGAGACACGTGCACCCCAATGTTCATCGAAGCACTGTTTATAATAGCCAGGACATGGAAGCAACCTAAATGCCCATCAGCAAACGAATGGATAAGGAAGCTGTGGTACATATACACCATGGAATATTACTCAGCCATTAAAAAGAATTCATTTGAATCAGTTCTAATGAGATGGTTGAAACTGGAGCCCATTATACAGAGTGAGGTAAGTCAGAAAGATAAAGACCATTACAGTATACTAACACATATATACGGAATTTAGAAAGATGGTAATGATAACCCTATATGCAAAACAGAAAAAGAGACACAGATGTACAGAACAGACTTTTGGACTCTGTGGGAGAAGGCGAGGGTGGGATGTTTTGAGAGAACAGCATCGAAACATGTATATTATCTATGGTGAAACAGATCACCAGCCTAGGCTGGATGCATGAGACAAGTGCTCGGGCCTGGTGCACTGGGAAGACCCAGAGGGATCGGGTAGAGAGGGAGGTGGGAGGGGGGATCGGGATGGGGAATACATGTAAATCCATGGCTGATTCATGTCAATGTATGACAAAAACCACTACAATATTGTAAAGTCATTAGCCTCCAACCAATAAAAATAAATGAAAAAAAGAAAAGGAAAAATAAAAGAAATTAATGCTACACACAAAAATCAGTCATGCTTCTATATATGAGCAATGAATAATCCAAAAATGAATTAAGAAAACAACTGCATTTATAAAGGTATTTGAAAGAATAAAATACCCAGGAATAAATTTAATAAGGAAGTGAAAGACTTGTACACAGAAAACCACAAAACATTGCTGAATGATAAAGACCTAAATAAATGGAAAGATAACCCGTGTGTTATAAGACTAAATATTGTTGAAGAGTTCCCTGGTGGCCCAGTGGCTAGGATTCCAGGCTTTCAGTGCTGTGGTCCACATTCAATCCCTGGTGAGGGATATGAGACCCTGCAAGCCACATGGTGTAACCAAAACAAAAAACAGGCTATATATTGCTAAGATGGCAATACTACCCAAACCAATCTACAGATTTAATACATTCCCTACCAAAATTCCAACAGCATTTCTAATGCAGAAATGGTTAAGTCAGTCCTCAAATTCATATGAAACCACAAGGGGCCCTGAATTGTCCAAAATAAATTTGAAAAGGAAGTACAAAGCTACAGGACTCATACTTCCCAATTTTAAAATCTTACTATAATGCCATAATCAAAACAATGTAGTATGGGCATAAGGATAGACATATAGACCAAAGGAACAGAATTTAGAGTCCAAAAATAAATCCATACTTCTATGGCCAAACTGATTGGCAATAAAGGTGCCAAGATCATTCAACAAGGAAATAATATTTTCTTCAACAATTGGTATTGGAACAATTGGAGAGTCACATGCAAAACAATGAAGCTGTACCCCTAAATTCACAATATCCAAAATTTAACTCAAAATAATTAAATGACCTAAATGTAAGAGCAAAAATGATAAAACTCTTAGAAGAAAATAAAGGAGTAAATCTCCATGATCTTGGATTCCACAATGGATTCTTAAATATGTCACCAAAAGTATAATAAACAAAAATAAATTGAGCTTGATCAAAATTTAAAACTTTTATGCGTCAAAGGATAGTAATAAGAAAATGAAAAGACAACACACAAAATGGGAAGAAAATACTTGCAAATCATACATCTGATAAGAATCTAGTATTCAGAATACATAAAACATAACTCAATAATAAAAAAACAATCCAACTAATACATGGGCAAAAAATTAGAATAGACATTTCTCCAAAGAAGATACACAAATGGCCAAACAAGCCCATAAAAAGATGCTCAACGTCATCAGTCACTAGGGAAATGTGAATCAAAACCACAGTGAGATATCACATCACATTCACACAGATGGCAATCAGTTCAGTTCAGTCGCTCAGTCAACTCCGACTCTTTGCGACCCCATGAACCGCAGCACGCTAGGCCTCCCTGTCCATCACCAACTCTCGGAGTTTACTCAAACCCATGTCCATCGAGTCGGTGATGCCATCCAACCATCTCATCTTCTGTCGACCCTTTTTCCTTCTGCCTTCAATCTTTCCCAGCATCAGGGTCTTTTCCAATGAGTCAGCTCTTCGCATGAGGTGGCCAAAGTATTGGAGTTTCAGCTTCAACATCAGTCCTTCCAATGAACACCCAGGACTGATCTCTTTTAGGATGGACTGGTTGGATCTCCTTGCAGTCCAAGGGACTCCCAAGAGTCTTCTCCAACATCACAGTTCTAAAGCAACAATTCTTCAGTGCTCAGCTTTCTTTATAGTCCAACTCTCACATCGATCCATGACTACTGGAAAAACCATAGCCTTGACTAGACAGACCTTTGTTGACAAAGTAATGTCTCTGCTTTTTAACATGATGTCTAGTTTGGTCATAACTTTCTTTCCAAGGAGTAAGCATCTTTTATTTCATGGTCGCAATCACCATGTGCAGTGATTTTGCAGCCCAAGAAAATAAAGGCTGTCACTGTTTCCACCATTTCCCCATCTATTTGCCATGAAGTGATGGGACCGGATGCCATGATCTTAGTTTTCTGAATGTTGAGTTTGAAGCCAATTTTTTCACTCTCTTCTTTCACTTTCATCAATAGGCTCTTTAGTTCTTCTTCACTTTCTGCCACAGAGTGGTGTTATCTGCATATCTGAGGTTATTCATATTTCTTCCAGCTTGTGCTTCCTCCAGACCAGCGTTTCTCATGATGTAATAAGTTAAATAAGCATATAAGTTAAATAAGCAGGGTGACAATATACAGCCTTGACGTACTCCTTTCCCTATTTGGAACCAGTCTGTTGTTCCATGTCTAGTTCTAACTGTTGCTTCCTCACCTGCATACAGGTTTCTCAAGAGGCAGGTCAGGTGCTTTGGTATTCCCATCTCTTTCAGAATTTTCCAGTTTATTGTGATCCACACAGTCAAAGGCTTTGGCATAGTCAATAAAGCAGAAATATATGTTTTTCTGCAATTCTCTTGCTTTTTCTATGATCCAGTGGATGTTGGCAATTTGATCTCTGGTTCCTCTGCCTTTTCTAAAACCAGCTTGAACATCTGGAAGTTCATGGTTCATGTATTTCTGAAGCCTGGCTTGGAGAATTTTGAGCATTACTTTACTAGCATGTGAGATGAGTGCAATTGTGCAGCAGTTTGACCATTCTTTGGCATTGCCTCTTACGGATTGGAATGAAAGCGGACCTTTTCCAGTCCTGTGGCCACTGCTGAATTTTCCAAATTTGCTGGCATGTTGAGTGCAGCACTTTCACAGCATCACCTTTTAGGATTTGAAATAGCTCAACTGGAATTCCATCACCTCCACTAGCTTTGTTCGCAGTGATGCCTCCTAAGGCCCACTTGACTTCACATTCCAGCATGTCTGGCTCTAGGTGAGTGGTCACACCATTGTGATTATCTGGGTCGTGAAGATCTTTTTTGTACAGTTTTTCTGTGTATTCTTGCCACCTCTTCTTAATATCTTCTGCTTCTGTTAGGTCCATACCATTTCTGTCCTTTATTGAGCCCATCTTTGCATGAAATGTTCCCTTTGGTGTCTCTAATTTTCTTGAAGAGATCTCTAGTCTTTCCCATTCTATTGTTTCTCTATTTCTTTGCATTGATCACTGAGGAAGGCTTTCTTATCTTTCTTTGCTATTCTTTGGAACTCTGCATTCAAATGGGTAGCAATAGCACTAATTTTTTTTTTAACTGGGTAAGAATAAGTGTTGGTGACAATGAAGAGAAACTGGAACCCTCATATGTTGCTGGTAGGAATGTAAAATGGTTCAGTCACTGTGGAAAATAGTTTGGCAAGACCTCAAAAGGTAAACATAAGATTACCATATGATCCAGCAATTCCATTCCTTACATTTATCCAAAAGAAATGAAAACTAGTTCTCAGACAAACTGTTGTAAATGAATGTTCATGGCAACAATATTCACAATAGTCAAAAGATGCGAAGAACCCAAACATCCTTCAGTAGATGCTGTATATATACAATAAAATAATTAAGCTGTAAAAAGGAAAGATTCATACATACAGCAATGTAGCTTGCAACAACCTTGCAGAACCTTGAAAACATTATGCTAAGTGAAAGAAGTCAGACACTAGAGGTCACATATTGTATGGTTCTATTTATATAAGATTTCCAGAATAAATGAGATCTCCAGTAAATCCATAGAGACAGAAAGCAAACTGGTGCTGCCAGGGGCTGGCAGCAGCAGAGAATGGGTACAAGGTTTTAATTTCTAGTGATAAAAATGTTAGAGAGTGGTGGCTGTACAATACTGTGATTTGCTAAGTACCACACAATTATTAACTTTAAAATTATTAATTTTATGTTGTATGAACTTCACCTCAAAAAATGTTAAGCAATTAATATTTAAAATACTTGTTATATAAATGTATAACTTAGAAGCACAATTTTTCTTTTTTGAAGGTCAAATATGTAAATTACAAGGACAGTGATTAGAAAAATTATTCTTCAATATTTAATGAGATGTTTTACACCTAAGCAAAGCAGAAATTCAACTCCTACTCTCTTATGACTTGATTTAGAAATATTTACCTATCATCAGGTGGGATTATTTTTCCCTGAAGATTCATTCCCTTTAAAAGTTTAACTGGATATCCTGATCATTAAAAAATGAGCCCAAATTAGAGTCATATTCAATCTAACTTCAACAAATTTTTTTAGCCCCTTAGAAATAACCCTAAGTCAAATTCTTACCTGACCAGAAGCTCTCTCATTTCAATAAGCAGAATACCTTTCATTTTCAGCCGTCTTCTCAATTTACATTAATGTGGCTATGGACATAAATAAGTTTTAATGTCCAAATATTTCAAGGTTACTGATACCCTAAAACCACACAACACTGTTGCTCAGAATAAAAGACTCGCTGTCGTGTCCAACTCATGGGATTCTCCAGGCCAGAATACTGGAATGGTTAGCCTTTCCCTTCTCCAGGGGATCTTCCCAACCCAGGGATTAAACCCAGGTCTCCCCCATTGCAGACAGATTCTTTACCAGCTGAGCCACAAGGGAAACCCGAATAAAAGACAGAGTTCCTCAAATAGGATTTATAGCACTGAAATAACTGGAAGCAAGATAAATATCTTCCCCAAGGATCATTCTCTTAAAAGGTATATAAAGATAGATATAAAGATGCCTGATCACATTACTCCCTGCCTAAAATTCCTTAATAGATTAAACAACTTTTAGAATAAAGTTGAAAACTAAAAAGTTCATGAACTGCTCCAGTTTTGTCCCTTGCCATTCCTACTCAGTCACCTCTAACCGCTAACTATCTGAACTTTCTCTTCTCTCAGCCTCTCATTATGTGCCTTCTCCAGGCCACCACGGTGTAAGGAAACATTTAATTTGCTCATCACCCCTTGAAGTTAAGAACTATGAGGTTTCAGATTTTAGATACTTAGCACCTAACACAGTAATCAGAGGCTGTTGTAAAACTAAAGTATGAACAACTAGTAACATCCTTTACTGGGGTCTAAAATATTATGGCTTATTTTTCCTTCATAATGGCAAAAGGGGAAACTCCATGTTAGGCTATATTTTGCCTTGTTTTTTAAAATTACAATGTAGTCTTCTTAGTAAATAACATCAAATAGGTAGTATTAATTTTGTAGACATCTTTTTTAAACATCTAGTTTGTTAACTAAAAGCATAAATTCAGTCTGATTATTATTCAATGGAAGCTCATGATCGGCTCTGCTTTATCTATACTAGTAAAGTGAAATGATAAAAGACATTTTGTAAGTCTTAAAAGCCGACTTTTTTAACTGGAAAATTCAAATTACTTCATTTTACAAATGAGGAAATGAACTGAGAGGTCAAGTTATTTATGCAAAGTCACCGAGCTACTTATTGGGCAAGTTGGGGAACACCCAGATACCCAAATTCCTTTAATGGTGATGCTTTCAGCTACAATATAACTGTACTTCTGCATAAGCCAGGCAATGCAATTTTCAGCACCCTTCTCTTTCTCTGTACCTTCAATCTAGTGAACACATGGGGCCCTTAATACTTGTTATGCTCAACTGATTCCTCTATCTTTAAGATCTGGCCCTTGCCTTAACACAACTTCCTTCTCCCCATCATAAATATTTAATGAGTACCTACATTTGCTGAACATTAAATACATCAAAGTCATTTCATTGGGAAAAGGGGAAATGGGGAGACATGCATGAGTCAGAATGATGCAGTCCCTTCCTTTCAAGTGCTCTACAAAATTAGTTACAATCTGCTATAGTACTTGTACTTTATCTGTTCAGAATCATAATTTTATATTAAACCCAGAATACAAGAAAAAATCTAATTACTTTCAACTATTAAAATTAACCTTATTTTAAAATAAGCTCCATGAAGACAAGGATTTTTTAACTTTTTTTTTTGGTTCACTAACATACTCTGCATGCCTAGAACAATGCCTGACATAAAAAATACCTCAATATTTGTTGAGTGAATGACTGTGATAGAAAAATTCATAAGTAGTGGAGTCCAAGTAATGTTTCCAGCAATAGAATAACAGAATATGCAAACCTTCTTTGTCTTAATGCTTATGCCTAATGTCCAATTTTTTATTTGATTGGCCAGTTACTTGGGCCTTGCATTACAGGAAACTGAAAACAGTTCAGAGACGAGTAAATTACTATACTGCTTAATTTAGTATCATGCCACTAGCGAATTGTACCAAACTTTAGAAAATCTGCCAAGAAAGGAAACCACAGGCCATTCTACTTAGATCTGCGCCCTTTTTAAAGTATGCTGCTGCTGCTGCTGCTGCTAAGTCGCTTCAGTCCTGTCCGACTCTGTGCGACCTCACAGAAGGCAGCCCACCAGGCTCCTCCATCCCTGGGATTCTCCAGGCAAGAACACTGGAGTGGGCTGCCATTTCCTTCTCCAACGCACGCATGCGTGCTAAGTTGCTTCAGTTGTGTCCAACTCTGTGCAACCCCATGGACAGCCGCCCACCAGGCTCCTCTGTCCACAGGATTCTCCAGGCAAGAGTACTAGAGTGGGTTGCCACTTCCTTCTCCAGTTTTGAAGTATAAAGGGCCTCTAGGCATGTTTCTTCCTTGCAACAGGACAGAATTGGTATTATCATCATCATCATCTTACAAAATGAGGAAACTGAAGCCAGAGAATGGGTTCAAGGATTCACAGAATTGCTAGACTTCCTACCACACCAGGAGGCCTTCTCCTTTTATCCTCTGAGCTTCTCCCACAGTCTTGGCTATAAGTAGAATACACTCTCTCTAGATCCCCTCCTTCATTGCTGACCCTTAATAAGCACATAGATTCTCTGATTTTAAAGGTTTTGCTATTAATCAATTCAGGATAACAAAGAGGGGATGACACAAAATAAGAAATCTGGAGATGTTACAGTGTAACATACAACATGTGTTTATAAGTGTCTGGTACTATACCACATCATCTTTCCAAGTTCTTAATGTGAGAATCCCTAGTCTTCAATTTCCTGGCTCTCTTTTGAAATAATAAATGAAAGCCTTGCTAATTTTCCAAAATTTTCCCTCCCCACTACCTTACCCCTATCCTCCCTGGACACAAAACAACACTACAGGGAAAAACAGTGGGTAGAACTCTATCAAGTGAGAAATCTGCATTTCTGAGGGTCTTCTGGAGTCACATCTCTCTTGCGAAACTGACCCACAGGGGGACTGTGGCTTTAGACCATTTCCTCACAAGGTGAGCAACTGGTCTCTACTCTTTTTATGGAGTACACAGGGCTTCCAGGTTCCATTTTACATTTCCAAACATCTGAACTAACCCTCAGCTCCACAGCCAAAGACTGTATCATGAATTCTTCTCCTAAATCCCCTTCCACCACCAACATCTGTTCTTCATCATAATACCATCCCAAAAATAAGGCCCATACTTCTGTTGGTTCCCAGGGTCACTTAACATTCTCAATCTAAACCCTTCACAACAACCCCACCATCATCACTTCCTGCCTCAACCACTGTAATTCCACTCCTTCGATGGACTTTGTTCCAGATTAGTATCTATAAAGAGGGATTCTTCTCAACCAAGAATCATGTACAAAATCCTTAACCTGGTTCCTTTAAGGATTCCTGTAAACTCTATCCATCTATCTTTATACCAGCCTGTTCCTTAAACATACTACCTTGGCAAATGTTCTCTGCTTTCCCACTTCTATACCTCTGCTTCAGCAGTGTCCTTGGGTGAAATTCTTTCTTCTATCATCCTCCTCCAGTTGCTAACAATCTTTCAAATGGCCACATCCTCAATATGAAAGGAAAAGGCTGAGGCACATGATTTATCGAACACATACTCTTGTCTAGAGCTTTACAAATTATCCTTACCCCACAAAAACATAATGGCTTAATAATATATTTTTGAGGAAGGAGCTGAGGAAACCAAGGGTCAAAAGAGCTTACCCAAAGCCATCCTAAATAAGCAAGAATCCAAAATAACTCCACAGCATTCTGTATTTTTTAATAAAACATTATACAAGACAGGCTTCATAATCAGAATGCCTAGATTCAAATTTCAGTTACTCCACTAACAACCTGTGTGAACTCAGAAAGTTATGTATTTTCGATGCCTTCATTTCCCTATTTATAAAAAGAGAATCACAAATATTAAGTGCTTAGAATTGTCTGTCTGTAGTAAACAATGTTAGCTATTACAACTGTGATTGTTACCTATGTACTACGATATGTAAACTAACAATACTGATTATATGTTCTCATTGTTCCTAAATTAGCTTTTATGTAACGTAAAAGGATGGTGGAAACCAGTATTTTTGATAGGTGTTCAATAAATATTTGCAGAAAACATGAATTTTGAAACAATGATTATCCACCACGATCTAATGAAAAGAAATGTCTATTAATTCTGTTTCTTGTTTTGAAAAAACTGACAACGCTCAGTCTCTTCCTTTTGTATGTCATGTGAAATTACCATATGCAATACCATATGGCAGTGACATGTCAAATGGGACAAAACACTGCTTTGATCCAAACTCATTTTGACGTCTGCTAAACATTCCCAGATTTCAAAATGTCCAAAACCACAATTTTTACTTAAACGTCAACCATTTTTAGGTCATACCAACATGAAATAAGCACACCATGCTATCTGACCATGCCATTTCACATATCCTTATGGCAAAAACTATAAAACATAAAATGCCTTCCTATCCAATTCAGTTCAAAGACACAAACCTATCATATCCTAAGTCCTGCCCTTACTTTGCTAAAATTAGTGCCTGGAAAACTTTTGATAAATCTATGTTACTCTGGGATGCAGAGAAACATCAAAGGAAGGGTGCTGAATGCAGTAACAGTTAGGTCCCTGCCAAATGCCTGCAAGAAATGAGCTTTAAACAAGGACAGATGAGAACTTTCTCCCAATCCTTCAATATTAAACCCTGCAAATTAAGATTTTTTGTCCACATCATTTACTGTTATACATGGAGACATGAAGCTGCTGGCTTCAAATAAAGGCAAGGGTAAAAAATATATATTATTAAAACAGTAGTTGTCGTTCCTTACAGAAAGAATTTACTGGGCTTCTAGCAAACATTTCCAAAAAATAATAACAACAAAAACAGCTACTTTGAGACTTGACTATGTAACAGACATATTTTATATCAACTAATTCTTATAATTCTTCCCTTATTCACAGATAATGTCACAGAATTAGTAAATGGCAGAGCTGAAGGCTGAACCCAGTCTGACTCCCAAATTTGGGATCCAGTGTTTTGCCACAATCCACAATAATACAGTATACATTTACATCTTCCTCTTCACACTCACAGATTATTTAAAACCTGAAACAAAAGTTTCATGAAATAATATTTACTCTTACTCCATAGGATGTCCTATGCTATTTTTTGTTTTTTTCTAACATTAATGTCAATGCACTAAATTGATTTCAAAATTCCCATGAGCCCTGCACTACACTTCTTTGTTACTGTTGTTCAGTCTCACCTGACTTGTTGCGACCCTATGGACTGTAGCCCGCCAGGCTCCTCTGTCCATGGGATTTCCCAGGCAAGAATACAGGAGTGGGTTGCCATTTCCTCCTCCAGGGGATCTTCCCCATCCAGGGATCGAACCCGTGACTCCTTCATTGGCAGGCGGATTCTTTACCACTGAGTCACCAGAGACGCCCACTACATTTCTTATCTACTATTTAAAGTTCTTTTAAACTGCTACCAGAGTCGGGGAACTAAGATCCCACATGCTGTTCAATCAAAAAAACAAAAACAAACAAAAAACCTGCTACTACAGCCCAGTTTTGTTACTCCAAAATGAAGCTAATCTCATAGACCCATTAAAATGTAACCCTAAAAAGACTAAATCCTTGAAAGCCCTTCCTTAAACCCTGCATTGATGTATCTCTAACTAGAACTCTCCGACAGCACACCCATCTTATTTATTTACATTGTATCAAATACTGCAGATGTTGTCCTTGGAGAACAACAGATCATTGTGGAAAGGAATGCATGAGTTTTCCCTGTTCCTGCAGCATCACTGAGGAACACTTGTCAGGCTAGTTTGGGGTAACAACAAAGAACCTAAGCAGCTGCCCACGGTGCTGAAACTGAAGATGAAACGATGGTTTTGGAAATCTACTATTGCCAGATTAGGACAAAATAGAGGAATTTACCCAAAAGCTGACGGGGAACACTCAGTGACTGCCACCAAATACGCACGAGTGCTTCTGGGATCGCTTGGCTTCGGTGTTTGCCCACTCCCTCTCTGAGATAAAGTCCTTTCATCAGCGCGGGTCCACTCAATAAGCGTCCCGGCAGAGCTGCCAACTTTAGGGGGCAGGGACGTGGTTATCTGTCCCTAGCAGAATCACTTCCCACCTTCTATCTAGCTTCCGGGATGGGGGGTGGGGGCGGCAGGAAGGTTAGAAAGCCAAGAGGCGACTGCCCTCTTTTTTCCCCAAAGACTAAAGCCTTCCCACAACTAAATTCAAGCGACTTCGCCCGGGGACGCCCGGAAAGAGACGACTTCCGGAGAGGTCCCCAGGCTCAAGACACCTCAAGAGCGGAATGCAAGAAGCAAAACAGATAACCCAACAACTTTAGATACAAACTCATGGCGCAGGAATGCAAGGGAGACTCGGCCTCTGAGCGCAGGGTTTTTTATTTTACCTTCTGCAAAAACAAAACTAAACTATAATTTCCTCCGCACCCAACCTGAGGAGCAGCCAAGAGCACGGCGGCGGGGCCGCCCCGGAGCTTCAGGGCGGGCGAGGGGGTGTGTTCTCCCCGGCAGGCCCCACGGGGGGAAACCTGCCGTCCGGCCGTCGAGACGCAGGAGAGGCTCTTACCTGGAAGCTGACCCCGCCACACAAACAGGCACGCCAGCCGCGTCGCTGCAGAAGTCTCTACCCCGACTTCATGACTGGATCTCCGCACCGACCCCCACAGCCGAGTCGGAGCGCGGACGACAACACCGAAGGCGAGGCGGAAGTCCCGCCCCTCACGCCTCATTGGCCCGCACCCGGAGGTAGAAGAAAGCCATTGGGCCGTAGAACTGCTCGCTAAGGCTCCTTCCCACTCTCGCCGAGTCTAGCTGCTTCGCTCTGGTCCAGCTCGGAGGGATGCCTAGTGCGCGGAGTCGCGTTCTTGGCCTCGTGACCGTTCCTCTCTGGATTGGAAGGGCAGGGCAGGGTGGGGCTGCTTGTGGAGCGAGGCTGGAGGATCTGCTTTTGGCGGGGCAAAGGGTAGGATCGCCGAATCCTGCCGCGTCCCCCCCAGGAGTGGAGGCCGTGGGTCAGGAGCGGATCGGACCAAGCGGCCAGAGCTGGCTGGCCTAGTCTGTTCGGGCTGTTTGGCCCGAAGCAGCCCGAGATCCTCTGGCGGGCTCCCCCAGGGCGGGCCTGCTCTGGAGCCGTCGCGACTCTTTCCTGTGCCGCACTCATCCGACCAGTGGGGACTTATCCCTTCTGCACCGCGTCCAGACCGAGATCTAGAAGGATGGAACCAAGGCCAGCGCCTTAGTCTCAGTCGCCTTGTTAGAGGAGCGAGCAGGCCTAGGGCTGAACACTAGTCCCCCGATGCCAGAGTGGAAGCCGTGCTGACGTCTGCGCTTTGGGTCTGACACGCGCCATCCCCGAGACTCAGCAAAAGTCAAACCGTGTGATTAAACCCTAGGTCAGCCCTTTAAAACCCTTCTTTCCTTTAATGAACAACAACAACAAAAATGTTGCCTTCTGATAAGACTTCCTTGCCCCAAGTACTCCGGTTTTAAACCAAGCTACTTTTAAACTTGAATTATCCGGATTGAAACATCCAGCATTCACGCTGATGAGCCAGTTAACAACTAGACACTGCAGAGAGGCAATGTGGGCTTACTGCAAGGATCGCAAAGAGTTATGATCTAGAATGCCAGGAACTAGATTCTGGCTCTGCTGCTGCTTCAAAATAAGGCGCCTTTAAGAGCAAGTGACAGGCTTCACTTCCTTCAACCTCACTTTTAGAAAAAGGAGGGCCGAGAGGGAGTTATTACCTGGAGCAGCTGCAGAATACCCTTGGCTGCAACTTGTTACTTGGATTACTCTGGGAGACCTGAGGAACAGGAGGACTCCCTGTTGTGTATCCTTTTGTGCCTTTCAACTTTTGTACCTTTTGAGTATTACCCACTCAAAATTTAAATACAAAGAAGTCTAAATCAAGTTACAATAAAATAAAGGTCATCAAAGGTACTTTCCTCTTCAGTGTATCTCTGACTATACATTCTATATATTCTTAGATTCTCATCAGTTGTAAAGACATTCAATACTTAATAAACAGTCCTGCTTTTAAGAAAGTCACAAGGAAAAGTCAGAATCGGGAATATTATTATGAAGGCTAGTGTAATAGGTTTAAGTATAGTTAGAATATCCCTGTAAGCATTTTATCATCAAATTATCTCAGTCTGGCTTTATATTAAATCAGAGATTCCTTTCATGACATCAAGAAAAATAAAAAATAATAATGTCCACATTTTACAGGTTAAAAAGAATAGCTTTGTTCATTCCTTAAATAAAGACACATTGGGGGATTTCGCTGGTGGCCTAGTGGCTAAGACTCTGCACTCCCTTTGTTGGGGGTGGGGGTTTGATCCCTGGTCAAGGAATTAGATCCTACATGCCACAGCGAAGGCCTAATGCAGCCAAATAAATATTTTTTAAAAATAAAATAAAGACACACTGGATACAGAACATTTTAATCTGACTTTATTGTGCTCTTCAAATCACAATAGATATAGTTCTTTCAGTTACAAACAAGGTAATGTGTTATTCTGCAATTAGGCAGATGAATTGTGCTACACCCTGCAGAAGCATTTATTCTCCCCATTGTGTTAAATGAAGGCAAACTGGAAGAAAATAGATTGGAAAAAATGTACTAATGTTTTTAAGTAGGTAAGACAGTAAGGTTTTTAAACATCTTAATTATGGTTTTCTCGAGCATGTAGGGTTAATGTGGCACCTGATATTAATAGCCATTAATTATCTCCTTATATAGACAAAAGAAAATTCAGACTCTTGACAGTTTTTTATTTTTTATATCCTCCTAAAAGTACAAACAGCATATAACATTGTAGAATTTCCTAACTCCAATATACTGTATGGAGAAGGAAATGGCAACCCACTATTCTTGCCTAGAGAATCCTGTGGACAGAGGAGCCTCTCAGGTTACAGTCCATGGGGTCACAAAGAGTCAGACATGGCTTAGCAACTAAACAAAATATAGTGTAAGACAGCAACAACTAAAAAGACAAGATACCCAACAATCTAATTGTCTAAAATGGTTTAGAAGTAGTTTTTCCTAAATAATGAAAAGAATGCAGGCAGTTTCTTTAATCACTAAGATCAACTAGAGACATTAAAATTACTCTAGGTGTTATTATATTTAGAATCAGAAAAAAAAAGTAATTTTTGATTCAGATAAAAAAAATTTTGAAAAGAAGAAAGTAAAATTATTACTGTGATAGAAGAAGGATTAGAATCCATTGTTGTTGTTGTTGTTCATTAGTTAAGTCATGTGACCCCATGGACTGTAGCCCACCAGGCTTCTCTGTCCAAGGGATTTCCCAGGCAAGAATACTGAAATGGATTGCCATTTCCTCCCCCAGGGGATCTTCCCCACCCAGGGATTGAACCCGAGTCTCCTGCCTTGGTAGATGGATTTTTTACCACTGAGCAACCTGGGAAGTCCATAAAGCATCCATAGGAATCCATATATGTAAGGAATACACACACTTGAAAAAGTACTAAACAGGACTTCTGAAAATTGTTTTAGCAAATTTTTAGCCAAAGATTAGAAAGTCTCCCATTTCTTTACCAAATTCTAAACTAATTAATAAGTTAATCTTATAAATGAAGAAAAGTTCAGAACACACACACAAACAGGTATTAAAAGGTATTTCAATAAGTTTATTTTCAAGGATTTAAGAAAAGCCAGACCCCAGAAAAGTTCTATTTAAATCTAAGTGCGTTAAAAAATGATCTGGTCATTGTTTTCCTTAAGATGAGTTGCAAATGACTGACATAAAATTTCAACTTTTCCTTTCTCAGTTGGGTCATTGAGAAGCAGTCTTCCTTCATTTGATAAAAAAAATTATCACAAAATAAGCACACAAAAATTCAGATGACATAATGTAATATAAAGATGTAAGAATTCAGGAATATGAATCAAGACAGTCATTTTAGGAAACAATCTGGCATTATCTGAAAAGGCTGGAAAGTAATATTTTCTCTGACACAACAATTCCTACCTAGGTTCCCCTAAAGAAGCACAAAATAAATTCATAACTAGGTTCATTGTGGGGAAATTTAAAGAAAAAAAAACAGACATTCTTAAATAGAAAGAAAAATGAACTGCAAAGGAATGGCAGCTGGTTTCTCAACAGGCACACAAGAAACCAGGAGTCAGTGAAATAATATCCTCAAATACTAAAATAAATAGTTACAATTGTAAACCTAGAATTTGCTGTGTCAAGTTAAGCCATCGTTTAAAAATGAGGGCAGGGGCTTCCCTGGTGACTCAGTGGTAGAGAATCCGCCTATCAATGCAGGAGACATGGGTTCGATCCCTGATCTGGGAAGAGTCCATATGCCACGAGGTCACCAAGCCTGTGCCCCACAACTACTGAAGCCTGCACTCTAGAGCCCCTGCTCTGGGAAAGAAACAACTGAAATTAGCCCGTGCATCGCCAAATCAAGAGTAGCCTCTGCTCACTGCAACTAGAGAAAAACCCAGGCAGCAATGGAGACCCAGCACAACCAAAAATAAACAAATAAAATTATAATAAATAAATCCCCCTTTTAAATAAACTGAACAAAGATAATACAGGTAAAGAAAAATCATAAGCCAATCTCACTTTGAATGAATATTGCTAAAATCCCAAATAAAACATTAGTAAACTAAAACTAGCAAAGCTTTAAGAATAAATACTATGACCAAACAATGTTGAATTTAAGATAACATTATAAAATTGATTGGCACCATTCACCACATTAACATATTTAAACTGAAAAGTTTATCTTAATATATGCAAAACAATCATTTGAGAAGTAAAGGAGGGACCTATATTGTACAAAATTGTCAAAGAAACTTTCTGAAAAGCTGACATAAGTCAAAATTTAAAGAGCAAAACTTCACAGGAACCAATTCTAACCAATTTAAGTTAAAAAAGGCAATTTACTTGAAGAATATGACAATACTTAGAGGATTAAAGGGATGCCTGAAGTACAGTCTTGTAAAGATCAATAACCAGTGGCTCCAGTTGCCCCACTGGATCAATATTGTCATCCTGGCAGTACTACTCCAGCCATTTTCATCATGCTGCTCACAGTTCAAATTCCAGTGAGGGTGTTTTCCACTGGCTTCTCCTGTGGCACATGTTCATCCCTTGATGCTTTAATTAAGTGTTTCATGAGATCACACACCACAGGAGAGAAGTAAGGAAACTGGGATGATGTCATCAGAAAAAGATAGAATAAATGCTAATAAGGGCACCTAGAGAGCATATTCAAAGGCCCTGAGGCTGGAGCAAGTCTAGCGTAACTGAGCGTAAGGGAGCCATTGGGGCTGGAATATAGTGAAGGAAGGGATGGGAGGTAAGAGAAGAGGTTTAATTGGATACTACTATTCAAGGCCAGCTTCTCGACTAGCCAAATTAGCCTCATCTGGGAATCTGTTAGAAATCTCAGTTCTCAGGCCCAGGCAGAGAATAAGATTTTTCTGGGGGTCAGGCCTAGGGATCTGTGTTTTAACTGCAAGTGATTCTTTAAAATGCTTACATTTGAAAATCACTGATGTGGAGGTCTATAGAGTGTAATAAAGGTCCCAGGTTTTCAGTCGTTGTCTTTTGTTTGTTTGTTTGCGGCGGGAGGGAGAGTCGACCACACCCTGCATCTTGCAGGATCTTAGCTCCCCAGCCAGGGATTGAACCCGGATCTAAGGCCATGAAAGTGCCAAGTCGTAACCACTGGACTGCCAGGGAATTCTCAAAAGGTTCCAGTTCTATCGTTAAGGCAATTAGGAATTTCAAGCCAAGAAATGACATGATCTAATTTGCATTTCAAGAGAACCACCCTGCAACTGTGTAGGAAACAGACTGAAGAAAGACTTGAGTGAAAACAGGAAGGCCAGTCAGGGGATTGCTGCAATAATCCAAGAAGCAAATAATGGGCAGGACCAAAGCTGTGGCAGTAGAGATGGAAAGAAGTCAGAGTGAAGATGCATTTTGGAGTTTAAATGATGAGGATGTGATGATGGGTGTGGAAGCTGAGAGAAAAAGGAAAGACCACGACAGCCAGGTTTCGGATGTGAGCAGCTGCGTGACAGGTGGTACCATTTATGACACAGAGAAAACTGAGTGATGGAGACGAAAAATCGGAGAGGAAAAAGCACACGTTCGTTTTTGTATATGTTAAGACCGAGATATCTACATGGAGATGTCCAGGAGGCATCTGAATGTCAAGTGGGGGATAATAACAGCAGATATAAATTTAGGAATCTTCGTTGTAAAAGTAGTATTAAATACACGGGAGTGTATGAGATGGTTCACAGGCAGCCTCCTTGGCAGTGCTTTAAAAAAACAACTAAACGCATATTTGGGGCTAGCACCTAAAGTAAGTTGAGCAGGTAGCCATCTCCGTGTTATGTTCTGAGACTCCTTGGCTCACGTCCCCCAGTTCTTTCCATATGGAACCCTTTCAATGAAATCCTCAATTCATGCACTGATTATTTTCCTTAGACTCAAGAAAGAAGAGTGGATATTGGAGACTTCATGGTCAGCCACTGAAGCCTCATATTTCATAAATTCTCCCCTCCCCTGCCACTATTTTGCAAATTGCAAGAGCAAATACATTTTTAAGGCAGAGAAGGATACTCTACAGAAGAGAAAATACAACAGAAAAGATGAGAACACAGATCTGAGATAGCACTGTCCTCATCTATGGAACTTGCATGAAAATGTCAAAGTTTTCTCCACAATTTAGACACAGAACAGGAGACAAATCAACACCATGAGCCAGCAGAAGGGGAGACACAAGCATGAAACGCTTGATTTTACTAAATGGGGCAGCAGTTAAAGTTAGAATTTAATTTAAAATTCTGTAATGATATAAAACACTCCAACTAACACAATGGTACTTAGACAGTACTTTAATTAGCCTACAGTTTGTTCTGTTTCAGTTGACAATACGCTGTTATATAATTGCTATTTCTTCCAATACTGCTTGTTTTCCCGATTGTAGATTTCTTTTCTGTTCACTGCTTGTTATTTCCTGTTTCATGCATGAATTTATTCCAGCCATCAATCACACAATTTCACTTCCTTGATAGAGGCTTAGCATCTGGTGACGAGCTCTATAATCTGGAAATTCTCCCAGCTTCCATCGTGATTGTGGCTAAATCTTATCAACTTGGCAATGCAATGAAATGCATCAGCCTTCAGTTTGTTCATTTCCAAAAATAAAGATGTGGGGGAACTGCTGAATTACACGTGCATGTGTTCAGATGATTAAATTAAAGCACTAGGTATGTTAGATAGTGTCTTCCCTTGTGGCTCAGTTGGTAAAGAATTTGCTTGCAGTTCAGGAGACCTGGGTTCAATCCCTGGGTTGGGAAGATCCCCTGGAGAAGGAAATGGCAACCCACTCCAGTATTCTTGCCTGAAAAATCCCATGGACAAGAGAGCCTGGCAGGATACAGTCCATGGGGCTGCAAAAGTTGGACACAACTTAGCGACTACACCACCACCACGTTAAATAGTAGTAATAATCAGTTAATGGGAAAAAAAGACAGACAGTATATGAGAATGGCTAGAATTGATTGCTTTTTTTAGCCTTTCTTCTTTTTTCTGGCTCTGATACACAGCATATGGGGCTTCCCAGGTGGCTCAATGGGTAGAGAATCTGCCTGTAGTACAGAACATGCAGGAGAAGCGGGTTCAGTCCCTGGGACTGGAAGATCCCCTGGAGGAGGGCGTGGCAACCCACTCCAGTATTCTTGCCTGGTGAATCTCATGGACAGAGGAGCCTGGTGGGCTACTGAGTTGGACATGACTGAAGCAAATGAGCTTGTAGACATGCAGCGTGTGGGATCTTAACTCCCTGACCAGGGATCAGACCTGCACCCACAGCAGTGGAAGCTTGCAGTCTTAATCAGTGGACCACCAGCGAAGTCCTTCAGTTCAGTTCAGTTCAGTTGCTCAGTTGTGTCCAACTCTTTGCAACCCCATGAACCGCAGCACGCCAGGCCTCCCTGTCCAGCACCAACTCCGGGGGTTTACCCAAACCCATGTCCATTGAGTCAGTGATGCCATCCAACCACCTCATCCTCTGTCATCCCCTTCTCCTCCTCCCCCAATCCCTTCCAGCATCAGGGTCTTTTCCAATGAGTCAGCTCTTCGCATCAGGTGGCCAAAGTATTGGAGTTTCAGCTTCAGCATCAGTCCTTCCAATGAACACCCAGGACTGATCTCCTTTAGGATGGACTGGTTGGATCTCCTTGCAGTCCAAGGGACTCTCAAGAGTCTTCTCCCACACCACAGTTCAAAAGCATCAATTCTTCTGCACTCAGCCGTCTTCACAATCCAACTCTCACATCTATACATGACCACTGGAAAAACCATAGCCTTGACTAGACAGAACTTTGTTGGCAAAGTAATGTCTCTGCTTTTTAATATGCTGTCTAGGTTGGTCATAACTTTCCTTCCAAGGAGTAAGTGTCTTTTAATTTCATGGCTGCAATCACCATCTGCAGTGATTTGGGAGCCCAGAAAAATAAAGTCAGCCACTGTGTCCACTGTTTCCCCATCTGTCTGCCATGAAGTGACGGGATCAGATGCCATGATCTTAGTTTTCTGAATGTTGAGCTTTAAGTCAATTTTTTCACTCTCCTCTTTCACTTTCATCAAGAGGCTTTTTAGTTCCTCTTCAATTTCTGCCTTAAGGGTGGTGTCATCTGCATATCTGAGGTTATTGATATTTCTCCCAGCAATCTTGATTCCAGCTTGTGCTTCTTACAGCCCAGCATTTCTCATGATGTACTCTGCATATAAGTTAAATAAGCAGGGTGACAATATACAGCCTTGACATACTCCTTTTCCTATTTGCAATCAGTCTGTTGTTCCATGTCCAGTTCTGACTACTGCTTCCTGACCTGCATACAGGTTTCTCATGAGGCAGGTCAGGTGATCTGGTATTCCCATCTCTTTCAAAATTTTCCACAGTTTATTGTGATCCACACAGTCAAAGGCATTGCAAAGTCCTTAGCTTTTTCCAATTTTTACTTACAGTCTTCTCTGGCTTACCTCTCTGCTACTTCATAATGACTTTACTTTTTGTTGATGTTGTTTTTTAATTTTTACAATGTTGCATTGGCTTCTGCCATACAACAATGCAAATCAGCCACAACTACATACATCTCCCCTCCCACTTGAACCTTCCAACCCTCCGGGTCATAACAGAGCACCAGACTAGGTTGTGTAATACAGCAACTTCTCACTAGCTACCCATTTTTCATATGATAGTGTACTTAAGTTGATGCTACTTTCTCCATTCATCCCACTCTCTCCATCCTCCACTGTCCCCACAAGTCCATTCTCTACATCTTCATCTCCACTCCTTTCCTGCAAATAGGTTCATCAATACCATTTTTCTAGTTTCCATATATATACGTTAATATACGATATTTGTTTTTCTCTTTCTGACTCCATTCAGTATAACGGGCTCTAGGTTCATCCACCTTATTAATACTGACTCAAATTTGGGTTTTTTTAATGGCTGAGTAATATTCCATTGTATATATGTACCACATCTTATTTATCCTTTCATCTGTCCATGGAAATCTAGGTTGCTTCCACATTCTGGCTATTGTAAATAGTTTGCTGCAATAAACATTAGGGTACATGTGTCTTTTAGAATTGTGGTTTTCTCAGGGTGAAAGTGAAAGTGAAGTCGCTCAGTCATGTCCAACTCTTCGCGACCCCATGGACTATAGTCTACCAGGCTTCTCTGTCCATGGGATTTTCCAGGCAAGAATACTGGAGTGAGTTACCATTTCCTTCTCCAGGAGATCTTCCCGACCCAGGAATTGAACCCGTGTCTCCTGCATTGTAGGCAGACGATATGCCCAGTAATGGGGTTGCTGGGTCATATGGTAAATTTATTCCTAGTTTTTTAAGGAATCTCCATAGTGTTCTCCATAATGGCTGTATCAGTTTACATTCTCACCAACTGTGTAGGAAGGTTCCCTCTTCTCCACCACCTCTCCAGCATTTATTGTTTGCAGATTTTTTGATGATGACTCTTCTGACTGGTGTGAAGTGATACCACATTGTATTAGTTGAACATCTTTTCATGTGTTTATTGGCAATTCTGCTTGTCTTTTTTGGAGAAATGTATAATAACTTTACTTTTTACCATTGATCGCTTCATATTTGGTGCCAAGTAAAACTTTTAATTAGGCACACTTTACTCTTAAACCTTTCCAATCTTTCTTTTCAACATTGTTATTTCACATAACAAACTCTCTATCCCCAGGAGATCAGTGCTCTCAAAATAGTCCCAGACTTTTCCTTGTTCCCCCTGCGCCCTTCACTAATAATAACAATAATAGTAGCGGCAACAACACTATTCTATTATATGCTATGTTGTAAATCTCCTGACAACCTTAAGTCCTACTGTTGTATTTATTTTCACAGATCAGGAAACTGTAAGGTGCCAAGAAATGAA
This sequence comes from Dama dama, assembly GCF_033118175.1. NCBI lineage: Eukaryota > Metazoa > Chordata > Mammalia > Artiodactyla > Cervidae > Dama > Dama dama. Next base: position 3,803,033 of record NC_083699.1, on the reverse strand, counting down.
ATAACTCATCCAAACACACACAGCTGGTGAGAAATTAAAAAGACCTTTTGGGCTCTGAAACTGGAACTTGAATGCAAGTCCATCCAAAAGGTTCAGAGCCTGAACTTTGAACTGAAATGACAAACAATGAGTAGCCGGTGTAACAGGAGAGAGAGGGCTCAAACTGGAACCAAATGACTCTCTCCTGTACAATCTGGGGCAAAGAATGCAACTTCTTACTCATAGATTCCACCACACTCTCTGTCTATGCCCAGCTGTCCTGCCTAATAGCACCCCTTATCTGAGCGTATGCCTCTCTCTGAATCCCTAAAATTTACCTTAGATCCTCAAAACTCCACTTCCAGCTAACTATCATTTAGAAAACTTGTTAGTAAATGAATACGTGAGTACTAGCCTTGTTGGAGTTGCATGTTTTATAAAGCAGCTTTCAAAACCACAATATCTTAAATGAAAATGAAATTTTAGATACTGAGAAGAATGAGTGAAAAACCTAATGGTCAAGAGAAATCTTCCTAATACCCTTCAACTGTGACATCTCGTAGACCAGTGATCCTTAAAGTACTATCATAGGAAGACCCGAGCATTTATCCAAATGCAGATTCCGGTGCCGTCACAGGTCTGCAACGGAGCCTGAGAGGCTATAGTTCCAGCAAGTGCCCAGGTGATGCTGATACTGCTGATCACCAGACCAAACTTCTAAATCACCCATTTCTTTTAGAGTTAAATCCATTTTCTTTCATCTTTGATTCTTTTCTTGTTTTTCTTTGCTAAATAGAAAATTTGGGGAACAGTAAGATCTGATTTTTAGTTTCCTCTTTGTCTGACCCAAGAGGATATTCCTTACTTCCTTGCAAGTTCTGCACTTATGAAGATGTATTATATTTAGCTAAATATATCTAGGGGTTTTAGGATTGCCCAAATGCATGATTGTTTTTCCAGTTAAAGTAAAAAAAAATAATAAATTACTTTATTAAAAAAAAACTAAAACAGTACCTTAAAAGAATCAGGAATAATATAAGGACAGGAAGAATATTGAGAATTAAGAATTCTACTTCCTTTTTTCAAACTTGTTTTTATTCTCAAAAAGCTGGCCTATTTGAAACATAAAGTGCAACCTGTCACTACAGACAGATGCTTTCTATGAAAGCCTTCTCCAGTTATCAAGAGCTATTCAGAGGTGGTAGCAGCACAGTAAATCATCACATCTATTTGTAGTTGTAACAAAGACTACTGGTTCTTAAACTTTTCAGGGGTTAAGAAATGTCAAACAAGCTTTGTGGTCAAAACAAGCTTGCATCTTTTAAATATTTTTTAATAAATATGATTTTAAAAACTCATGAATTTTAAACTGAAGGTAGCTCATTTTACTTTTACTAAACTACAAATGAAAAATGCTTATGGATATCAGTCATACAACAATGGATTTTGTTTATGTCTTTTACCACATTCAAGAAAACTAAGGAATGCAAGATTGAAATCTGTTTTGTAAGACTATTTCTAGTGAAATTTTAAATAATAGTTTTCTTTTGATTTTCTTTGCATTTAATTGGAAGGCAGCTGAATCAAAATATGTTTTTCTTTATAACTACTTTTTAAAAATTCTCCACATAGCTTCCGGTTCCTTGCCATTTAAAGTTTGGTCCGGGAGTCTGTTAGAATTGAAAATCTCAGGCCCACTTGAGAACCACTCAATGAGAATCCATATATTAAGAGGATTATCAGGTAATCCAAATGCACATTTATGCTTTCTTAACACATAAATGAAAAGAATTAATGCATAGGGCATTATTAATGCATATTAATGCATAATGAAAAGAATGGAAGTCAGTAACAAATTTTAAAAGTTACAACCATAAAAGCATAATTATATATTAAAAACAGATGCTATCAGTTTTTCTCAACACATCAGCATTGAGAATTTTCAACCCAAAGCATATACTACTAAGGTAAATTTTACTGTAAAGGATCACTGATCACTCAGCATTCCTTTACAATACTATTTACCATGTGACATTAAATATATATATATTACTATATATATTTTGGGGGGCTGTGCTGGATCCTCATTGCTTCTCTAGTTGCAGTGTTGCTGTGGGAGGGGGCTACTCTCTAGTTGTGATGACAGGCTTCTCATTGCAGTGACTTCTCTTGTAGCAGGGCTCGGGCTCTAGAATTCACAGGCTCAAGTACTTATGGCACATAGGCTTAGATGTCCCACTGGATGTGGAATCTTCCCAGACCAGGGATCGAACCCGTGTCCCCTACATTGGCAGGTGGATTCTTGACCACTAGATCACTAGGGAAGTCCTGTATCGTATATTTGAAAAGTTGCTAAAAGTAGATCTTAAATGTTCTCACTATTAAAAGAAATAGTGTGTGAGGTGATGGGTGTGTTAACTAACTTTATTGTGGTAATCATCTCAAAATCATCTCAAAATGGTATATACATATACCATTACACTGTACACCTTTACATTCAATAAGGCTGGGGAAAGACTTTGTTAGGATTTTTTTAATTTATGTTTTAAATTTATATACTAACTCAGGAAGTAACTTTTATATTAACTTTAGAAGGCTTCCCTGGTGGCTCAGATGGTAAAGTATCTGCCTACAATGCAGGAGACCCAGGTTCAACTCCTGGGTTGGGAAGATCCCCTGAATAAGGGAATGGCAACCCACTCCAGTATTCTTGCCTGGGAAGTCCCCTGGACAGAAGAACCTGGCAGGCTGCAGTCCATAGGTTGAACTACATCCATGGTAAAAGAGTTGGACACATCTGAGCAACTGACAACTTCGCCTGACATTTCACTTTAGAAAAATTGATGACTTAATGGTTTTGAACCTTTCTTCTGAAGTCATGGTACGCCAGTACACTTCTTCAAGTCTTTTATGTTTATTGGTTAAATTTTAACATTTATTTTATACATTTCTTACTTGTTTCCTCCTAACATATTATCTTTTTTTTTCTTCTTATAAATGGAGTATTTTCTTCCATTAAATTCTATATCAGTCATTTGTTTCTAGAAAACTATTAATTTCTGTGTATTGATATAAATCCAGCCACCTAGTTGAATTACTTTATTATTTGTAGTAGTCTTAAAAGTTTAGTACTTCCCGGGTGGTCTAGGAAAGGTGATTAAGAATCCACCTTACAATACCAGGGACGCTGGTTCAATCCCTGGTCCGGGAACTCAGATCCTACATGCTACAGAGCAACCAAGCCCATGCACCACAGCTAGGGACTCTGTGTCCCTCAACGAAAGATTGATGCCGTCTGCTGCAACTAAGATCCGACAGGGCCAAATAAATAAATAAACATTTTTTAAATTTTTGATTGCCATGATTTACTGGTTTATAATTATGTCTTCTATGATGGAGTAATTTTACTTGCTCTTTTCAATTTTACTTCTCTTGTCAGAACATTTTGGCTAGATGGCCAAGATGGCAGAGTAGGAAGACCCTGAATTCACGTCCTCTCAGGGGCATACCAAAATTAGAACAATTTACAGAGCAACTATAGATGAGAAAGGCTGTAATCTAGCAGAAAAGATCATCTACACCTAAAGATATAAAGAAGGAACCACAAGGAGATGGGTAGAGATGCACTATGGTCAAGACTCGAAACCCCTGGGCAGGTGATCGACAAATGCGAGGTTATGAGAGCTGCAGAGGTTCTCCCTGGGGAGCAAGGGTTTCTAGTCCCACATCAGGCTGCAACCCAGGGGTCCCACACTGAGAAGATGAGCCCCCAGAACGTCTGGCTTTGAAGGCCAGAGGGCTTATTTTCAGGAGAGTCAGAGGACTGTAGGAAAGAGAGACTCCGTTCTTAAAGCAGGTGCACGAAATCTCAACACTCCAGGACCCGGAGCAGAAGCAGTAATCTGAAAGGAGCCTGGGTCAGACCCCCTTGCTGATCTCGGAGTCTCCCAGCGTCAGGAGCCCTGAAGCTCACCCTGGTGACGGCCACTCTGGGAGTTCCATTCTGCCAGGAGGGCTCTGGGGCTGGCAAGCGCCATTTTGGACTCCTCCCTCTAGCTTACCCAAACTGGGACCCAGCCCCACCCATAGATTCAGTAAATACCAGTACATACTAGGATGCCTCAGGCCAGGCAACTGGCTGAGCAGGAACACAGCTCCACCCAGCAGCAGGCAGGCTGCCTAAAGGAACCCTTGAGTCCACACTCTCCCTGGGACACAGCCTGGTCCATCAGAGGGCTCAGGACTCAACCCCACACACGTGTACGGACTAAGCCTAGGCTCCCTACAGCCAGCGACTGCAGGCCTCTGTTCACCACCAAAGGACCAGCCTCACGCACCAGGGGCCATGAGCCCCAGAAACCCCTGGGCCTCAGCTCTGCCCACCAGCAGGACAGCGCCAGTTCCAAGGCACTTTGGCCCCCTCAACCAGCTGCCCGGGGATCCAGCCCACTCATCTGTAGGCCAGCACCCACTTTAGGACACCCCAGAGCACGCAGTCAGCCATGTCAGGAAATGAGCCCACCCACCCACCAGCAGGCTAATGCTACGTCTGGCCCCACAGCCACTAACTTCAGGACCAGTTTTCACCCTCCAGTGGGACAGCACTGGCCCTGGGGCCTCCTGGGGCTCTTCAGCCAGCCGCCCTGGACCCAGCCCAGCAACCAGTAGCCGGCAGCTCCACACAAGTCAGAGCCGGGCAACCAACTAGACCAGGGGCCGGTCATGCCTACCAGAGCTGAGCATTTACTGCAAATGCAAGTCCACTACAGAAGACAAAGCTATACATGGGTAAGAAAGCAAGCCACTCAGGAAGTTATAAAGTACTTGGTTGTGATTTCCTAACGCATATGAGCTTCTTTCCGTTTCCCTGGCAGCTCAGCTGTAAAGAATCCACCTGCAATGCAGGAGATGCTGGAGAAGCGGGTTTGATCCCTGGGATGGGAAGATCCCCTGGAGAAAGGCATGGCAACCCGCTCCAGTGTTCTTGCTTGGAGAATCCCGTGGACGGAGAAGCCTGGTGGGCTACAGTCCACAGGGTGGCAAAGAGTTGAACACGACTGAAATGACTTAGCATGCACGCATGACCTTTGAGATTCTCTGCCCTAGGTTGGTCTCTGGAAGCAGAGCCTGAGACAGGGGTTGGGATGTGTGCCAGTTACCGAGGGAGCACTCTTCAAGAAAACCTGGGACGTCTCTGGTGGCACAGCATATCATAATCTGCCTACCAATGCAGGGGACATGGGTTCGATCCTTGATCCAAGAAGATTCCTCGTGCCGTGAAGCAACGAAGCTGGTGAGCTACAACTCCTGAGCCTATGTGATCCAAATACTGAAGCCTGTGAGCCTAGAACTTAAGCTTCAAGAGAAGCCACCGCAATGAGAAGCCTGCTCAATGCAATGGGCACCACCACGCAGCGGAGCCTCCACTCGCAGCAGCTAGAGAAACCTGAAGGTGTTAGTCACTTAGTCGTCTCTGACGCTTTGTGACCCCATGGACTGTAGCCCTCCAGGCTCCTCTGTCCATGGAATTCTCCAGGCAAGAATACTGAAGTGGGTTGCCATTCCCTTCTCTGGGGGAATCTTCCCAACTCAGGGATTGAACCTGGGTCTCCTGCATTATAGGCAGATTCTTTACTGTCTAGACCACCAGGGAAGTGCAGTTAGAGAAAACTCCATGCAAAGCCACAAAGACTCAGAGCAGCCAAAGATAAATAAATAAATGAATAGAAAAGAAAACCTTAGTAAGCAAGAGAATTAAGCAGGATTGGGAAAAAAGAGCTAAGGAAGAATGTAGTCTCAGTTAAAGTCCAGCTATGGCCTGTTCTGCAGGGATCCTTTGCAGAATTTTCACCCCTTGATGTAAGACAGTGGGCTACAAAATGACTTCTGAGGTCAATTATTGAAGGGAGTGCTTAGCTTTCCTGGCAAGACAGCACCCATCGACTGAGGGCATTTCTTTGGAAAACATGGTGTAGCTATAAGCCTTTAGCAGTCAACAGTAACTGCAGCTGGAGGGGGTGAGGGAGGGTAAGCAAGACACCAAAGCAGTGTTAAAACTACGTCCTGTCTCAATATTCTTTCAATCAAAATGTTGAAAGCATAAGACGATATCATCACGTTGCAACACTTGAAAAATATGAGGCAAAATAATCAGTTTGAGGATGAAATCCTTTACCTTTTTTACATTTTCTGTTTTCTCAAGTTTCTTATAATTGGAACTCAGACTGGGAATCAGAATAGAATTAAGAGTTAAATTTGCTGAGCACCTATCATGTGACTGACATTATGCTAAGTGCTGTTAAGAATAAAAAGAAATGCAAGACAGGGATTCTGTCCTAGACTGGGGGGAATTTCAGGAGGAAAACAGGATTTATGTATATGAAAAAATGATCAGATGTAATAACATTAAACAAGGTGTATAATACTGTGGATTTCAAAGGAGAGTCAGGATTAAGCTCCAGTAAAATGCTTACTCTATAAACTTGGGTAATAGTGCTTAATATGTTTGCTCATTTTTTTGAGAAGGGTTTGAAATATTTTCCACCAACACTAAGGGAAGTTGAAGGAGATAACAATGGTAAATTGTTCTAAATAACATAAGGGCAAGGACTAAAAGAAATACCAACTGTATTGTGTTGTTCTTGGGCAGATCCCATTATGCAGAGAAGGGAAAACCACAGAGTCATTTGCCTACACATTCATCTCCCTGGTGCAAGTGGGTATTGTTCTGTACCCCATGGCAGGATTAGAAATACCATCGGGGAGCAAGTACACAAAGTTGTTATGGAAACCAGAACGCTTCAGCTCCGAGTTATTTACAGAGAGCTTCCAGGATGGTCACATTCAGGAAGATCAACGCTGTTTTGCTTTACTCTGTGCCAAAGTATCCCAATCAAATATCTCTTTCAAAGGGTCATTTGATCAGTTGCACTTGGGCGAATCTGGATTCAAGGGTCAGTGGATGGTGGTCACATCACAAATTAGAATTCATGTGACATTTTTGTGTTACATGCTTGACACCTGTTCACACTTGCCTCAACCGTTGTCAAGCATGCTGCTTTCCGTAAGAGAGGACTGCTGACTAACGCCATCGGCAGAGATAGATTTCCTCCACCGGAGCTGCGGCCAGCGTCACCCGCGACTGTGGTACCGCACGGCTGCGCGCTCCACTTTCTCTCAGCTCGCCTCTGAGGCTGGACAGTAACAGCGGCCCCGGCCGTCGTTTTTAACTGTGAATTGGGATTCTCCCAGCTATGCAGTAGAACTGTGGGGAAAAGCTTCTTCTTTTGAGAAAATGAGAATTTTCATAGCCTTTGAGGGATCTTTTGAACCGTTTGATGTTTCAGCAGATGAAACTGTGGAGGCTGTCAAGCTGATGATAAAGGTACGTACTTTGTCCCTGTGCCACTAAGATGTGTATTAATTTTAACTACGCAGTGACGTTTAAACTGTATGTGGGGTAAAGAGACTATTGGGTACATTTTTAGCAAACAGGGAAGTAAAACTACTTGAAAATATCATTGTTTGCTTACATAATCATTTGTTGGATGATATTAACTATAAATATGTTAGACAGGAAAATTCTCAGGGGAAAAAAAAGTTTAACTTCTCTTTATAAGATTCATAAGTCTGTGCATTGGCCAGATAGTATTATTGCAATTCTTCATAAAAGGAGAAAAACAAAATACTAACTCTAGGCTGGGCAAGTAGAACAGGCCAGTTATCAGACAATGGCCTGTGTGTTGAGCAAGCAACTATAAAGAACCAAAGGACTTGGGATGTGGAGGGGACTCTGGGGCTACAGTCTCATTTTGCATCCAGGAATAACTGCAGTTCAGAGAGGCTGACCATTTAACCTGGATCACCGAGCCAGAACAAGAAATAATTTGGGTGCAGTACTTTTCTTAAAAGTTTCTTATAAACACTCACTCTAAAGTGGGAAATTAAGACAAATATTTAGGAACTGACCATCAAACGGTATTTAACTGGGGATGATTTATTCCCATTTGCTGAGGAGCATTTATTGAATCATAGTTATATGATATTTAGTAATTACTATGATCTCTAAAATCTAGATCTTCTAGCATAGAGGCTCTTAACCTTTACGTGTCATGGATCCCTCAGACAGTCTGGTGAAGCCTATGGACTCCTTCTTACATGCATTAAATAAAATGCATATCCACAAAAAGGAAACCAGTTATATTGGAATATGATTTTCAAAAATTAGAGAACAAATCGGTGACACGTGGGTTTCCTTATTAACACGGCAACAAGCGTTTGCAGTGTGTCTCACAACTATTACAGTTTCAAAGGAGACCAGTAGAAATATTTTGAGATATCTGCAGCAACTATAATGATATATGAAGCTATCTGTGATTTCTACTGGTGACAAAGTCACAGGAACAGGCAATTACGGCTACTTTAGTTTGTTGCCTACATACAAAAGGAAAATTCCAATTTTATTTGGAGTTAAAGACAAAATATAGTTTTCCCCATCTAAATTCTATCCATAAACTTTTGGGAATGTATAAAGACTCCAGGTTAAGAACCCCTGTCTAAGACTTCTTCCTTCTCTCCCAAACAATTTTATAATACTCAGTGGAAAGTGTAAAAGAAAAGAGATTACGTGGCTGGTCTAGTAATGTAGAGATGTGCTGTCTTCATAATATGCTATTGATTTTAAAGGATTATTTCCACATTCCTCTCTCTGAAGATGAACAAGGCAGGAGGTATCTGGAGCTGACGTATGCTGGAGCAGCTCTAAAGGACAGCTGGAGTCTTGCTGACGTTGGAATATCATTTTGTTCAACTCTCAAATGCTTTGTTAAGGTATGATGGATGAACAGAGTAACATTTGTCTAAGATGTCTACTTCATTTTGGGTAAACTTATGGATAATTCAACCAAAGTGATTTCATAACTTAGGAAGAGGTTTTCTCTTCTCGCCTTCCCCGCTCTTTCACTTGTAAAACCAGTCTCAGGCAAAAATCCATGCAGGAAGGTGAAGCAAGGCATGGAGACTGGATAAAGTGCCCTCACTGGCTCCTTTTCCCCTTCCCTCCTCTTTCCCCCTAAGTTGCCTGCCCCAAAATAGTCATCACAGAGCAACCCGTAAACCAATATGAGAGCAAGACCGAGGAGCAGATCTGGAATACTGATGTGAGAGAGAGAAAGTTAAGTCACTTCTTTGGGCTTACAACGGATGATGGGAATGAGGAGAGGGAAGAAATTCTCCGCAATAATAAAAATGAAGGGGCAGTTTCTACACTCAAATCCATCAGCACAGCCATGCATGAATTAGCTGTACATACAAACGGAGACAGCATTTTCCATTTATACTGTCCGTAATCAGTGGTGCTTAATTTGGGGTCTGTGGCTGGGCTTTAAGAACAAAACCCTAAAATGGCAAAACATGCAAAACTATGTACATGGAGACTTTTTGGGTGAAGGATCCTTAACTTTTAAAAATTTCTCAAAGAGACAAGCAATGTAAGAGTTGCTCTCTAGGATAGAAATAGTATTCAGTACTAGTTCTCTACTCCATATGAAAATACCAAACTCAAGGAACATAGTAAAGTACATATTCTGTGCTAAATGGGGCACTAATTTTTTCATAGTTAGCATTTAGAAAATGTTAATGGTAGCTAAAGCTAACTCTTTTTGTTTTCATGTATTTTACTGATAGACGAAGTGGGAAGTCTATTTTTAAAAGGAATATTCTAAAATATCTACTATTATGTAGTAAAGATAAGTCACAGAAAAATAAACATTGTTTGATCCCCATCTAGGTAAATAAAAAGACCACGTTTTTACATGTGTTTTTAATATCTTACAAGCATTTGTTCATGTATTTTTAAAGTTTCTTTTTCATTGCCACAACATTTGTTTATAATAGTATATAATTTTTATGCATACAATATCGTATTTCTACTTCCACAAACTCTATAGCATGCTTGTCACTAGAAATTTAGTTTCCATTCATCTCTGTACCACTGATCCCCTTTACCCATGTCTCACTCCTTTACCCTCACTTCTTCCTGTTTGCTAACCACTACTCTGTTCGCTGAATCTACTTTTTGGTTTGATTTGTTCATTTTTTTGGTGTTGCTAGTTTGCTTTTTATATTCCACGTGGAGTGAAATCATATGATATTTGTCTTTCTCCATCTGTCTGACTTTACTTAGCATAAAATCCTCTGGGTCCATCACGTTGTAAATGGCAAGATTTAATCATTTTATGGCTAAGTAGTTCCATTGTACACCCAACCACACACACACACACACACACACATGTATATATATACACACCACATCTTCTTTATCCATTCTTTTGTTGATGGGCATTTCGGTTGCTTCCATATCTCGGCGATGGTAAATGATGCTGTGATGAACACAGGTGGGGGTACATATATCTTTCTAAATTACTGTTTTGCTGTGCATGAGTTTTTTAGTTCGATAGTTTGGTGTAGTACTGTTTTCCTTTTGTTTCCCTTGCCTGAGGAGACATACCTAGAAAGACATTGCTAAGACTAATGTCAAAGAGCATACCGCCTATGTTCTCTTCTATCACATTTTATGGTTTCAGGTTCTACATTTAAGTCTTTAATCTATTTTGAGCTGACTTTTGTGCATGGTAGGAGATATTGACCTAGTTTCTTTCTTTTTTCTTTCTTTCTTCTTCTTTTTTTGCATGCGGTTTTCCAGTTTTCTCAACATTTATTGAAGAGGCCATCCTGTCTCCATTTTATAGTCTTGGCTCCTTTCATGTAAATTAATTGTCCATATATGTGTGGGTTTATTTTGGAGCTCTCAATTCTATTCCATGAATCTGTTTTTGCCAATACCATGCCATTTTTATTAATATCGCTTTGTAATATAATTTGAAACCAGAATGTGTGATATCTTCAACTTTTTTGTTCTTCTGTCTCAAAACTGCTTTGGCTATTCAGTATCTTCTGCGGTTCCATATACATTTTAGGATTTTTTTGTTGTTGTTGTTCTAGTTCTGTGAGAAATGGCCTTGGGCCCTCGATGGAGATTGCACTGACTCTGCAGACTATTTTAGTTATTATGAACATTTTAATAATGTTGACTCTTCTTTTCTAAATACTTAAGTATGTATTATTAAGCAAGAACAACATTCTCTTACAAAACCATGGTCATACTCAAGCCAGGATTTTCAACATTGCTGAGTTATAATTATTTAACACAAGAACTGGCAAAGCTTTGTTTTGTTTTTTTTCTTTGCAGAAGGTTAGATAGTAAATATTTTAGGATTTGTAGGCCATATACTCTCTGTCACAACCAGTCGACTTTTCAAAAAACTTTATTGGAGTACAGTAGATTTACAATGTTGTGTTAGTCTCGGGGGTCCAATCATGTTGATTCTTAGAATTAATGGATATCTTTCCATTTATTTGTGCTGTCTTCAGTTTCATTCAACAGTGTTTTAGAGTTTTCAGTGTACAAGTCTTTCACCTCCGTGGTTAAATTTGTTCCTAGGTATTTTATCCTCTTCATTGTGATTATAAATGGGATTGCTTTCTTAATTTCTCTTTCTGCTAGTTCATTGTTAGCATTTAGAAATGAAAAAGATTTCTTGTGTTTTCTTTGTTCTTTTTTTTTTTCCCTTTGGATGGTAATTGTTCTGTTGGTTTCTGCCATACAACAACATGAATCAGCCATAAGTATATATATATATATCCCCTCCCTCTTGAAGGCTAAGGAGAGGGTAGGATGAATTGGGAGAGTAACATTTTAATATTTACTTACTTATTTGGCATTACACAGAGACATTACTTTGCCAACAAAGGTCCGTCTAGTCAAGGCTATGGTTTTTCCAGTAGTCATGTATGGATGTGAGAGTTGGACTATAAAGAAAGCTGAGCGTGAAGAATAGACGCTTTTGAACTGTGGTGTTGGGGAAGACTCTTGAAAGTTCCTTGGACTGCAAGGCGATCCAACCAGTCCATCCTAAAGGAGACCAGTCCTGGCTGTTTATTGGAAGGACTGATGTTGAAGCTGAAACTCCAGTACTTTGGGCACCTGATGCAAAGAGCTGACTCATTTGAAAAGACCCTGATGCTGGGAAAGATTGAGGGCAGGAGAAGGGGACGACAGAGGATGAGATGGTTGGATGGCATCACCGACTCAATGGACATGAGTTTGAGTAAACTCCGGGAATTGGTGGTGAATAGGGAGGCCTGCCGTGCTGCAGTCCATGGGGTTGCAAAGAGCCGGACACGACTGAGCGACTTAACTGAACTGACTTATTTGGCTGCATTGGGTCTTTAGTTGTGGCACAGGGGATCTTCACTGTGGTGTTTGGGTTCTCTTTTCGTGGCATGTGAGCTTAGTTGCCCCAAGGCATGTGTGATCTTAGTCCCCCAACTAGGGATCGAACTTGCATCCCCTGAATTGCAAAGTGGATTCTCAACCATGGGACCACCAAGGAAGTCTCTAGAATTGCAACAAAGTTTTGAAAGTTGATTTTGTACTCTGCAATTTTATTATTTCAAATAGTTTTTTTGTAGGCTTTTCTCTATACAAAATCAAGTCATCCATAAATTGTGACAGCTTTACATCTTCCTTTCCAATTTGAATGCCTTTCATCTCTCTCTCTCTTTTGTTTAATTGCTCTGACTAGAGCTTCCAATACGTTGCATAAGAGTGGGCGTCCTTTTCTTGTTTCTGATTTTAGAGGTATTGTTTTCATGCTCTTGAAAGATGCCTAATTATCAAAAAAGAAAAGAAAAACAATTTATTCTGCTTTTCTCCCTCTAATATTCAGAAAATTGTAGTATAATACATTTTTAAGCAGATTAGATTCCATGTTATTTCTTAAATGTCTTTCATGTCTTTAAATATGTATATACATAATGCATTTTTGTTACTATATAGTATAAACTAAGTGTGTGTGTGTGTATATATATATATATATTATATTATATACTATAAACTTTTACTTAGCTAAGCACTGACTTTATTTTCATTATTTAAAATTTTTATTTATTTTTGACCAGGTAGTACATTCACATGGTGCTTAATTCAAATGTTACAGAAGGATATACAATAAAAGTTTCTCTCCTACCTCTGGCCCCTAGTTTCCCTCCCCAAAGCAACCTATGTTCATAGTTTTACTTACAAGAATACTTCCTAACTTCTGCCGATTAAGCATCATCCATCACAGTGATACAAGCTGCCTTTGCACTGAACTCTAAACTTTCCCTAAAGTTCTAAACTACTAACGACAAGAATCGAATGTAGAGGTACAGACTCCTCCAGAGAATCCAGGAAGAATAGGATTACAAGTCACAGGACTGGCCAACACGAAGAGTTTAGTTAAAAACTCTCAAGTTCCACAGATTCTTAATGATCTTTATTTTCTCCTTCTCTGGCAGAATTATATTTAGAGAATTTCCCCTGTGGCTCAGCAGTAAAGAATTTGCCTGCAATGCAGGTTTGATCCCTGGGTCAGGAAGACCCCCTGGAGGAGGGCATGGCAACCCAGTCCAGTATTCTTGCCTGGAGAATCCATGGACAGAGGAGCCTGGTGGGCTACAGTCCATACGGTTGCAAAGAGTCAGATGTGACTGAGCAACTGAGCATGCACGCATCCACGAAATAGATCTATGTGTTTTCTTTATTGAAAACTAAGACACTTTATGTGTTCCTCTTACCATGGTGCCTTGGTTTGCTTGTAAAGTGGAAAATCTAATTTTACATTTGTCAATAAAGGCTTGTTTATGGAATTGCTTATGTAACAGCATCTGACTTTTTGGGCATAACTACCAGTGTTTCAACGTTCAGAACATTCAGGGAGGGATATCATATAGATAAATGCCTTTTTTATAAATAGATAAGGTGAGTCAGCAAGTTGCTGTTAATCAACAGTTACCTGCTCCTTCTCTGTAAAACCAATATGAAGAAGCATCACCAATTGGTATGGTTCTCAGTAGAACTTAAAATGTTGTTCAGTTGCTAAGTCATGTCCAATTCCTTGTGACCTATGGACTACAGCACACCAGGTTTCCCTATCCTTCACTAAAATGGGTTAGTGAACGTCAAATGGGTTTCCCACAAGAACAAAGCTTATAAAACATCAAATAGTAGTTAGTTAGTTGTTAAGGGTGATTTGGGGCTTTGCTGTTTTGTTTGTACATTCTGCATTTAATTCTAAATATAAATGAAAAGCCAGATCAAGGGCTAATTTTAGGGAAGTCAGAGTAATCATAAAAGAAATAACTATTACATAAAATATAACTTTTCTCTCTTCCTCACTATCTCTTTATTCAGATTTCATAGGAATTTCTTCCTGGCTACAAGTAGCATGTGGATTAGGAGCCTTAATGGAGCCACAGGCAAACCGGAGCATGATGAAAGACAAAGGGTGACTCCCACATCTTTTCAGTGTTTACTGAGGGAGTTTGTGAGGGGCTGTTGAGGAAAATGGTTCTAAGCACTTAAAGTTCAGCGAGCCGCTCTGCCTGCAGATTAGTTCAGCAGGAGAGAGCTGAACTGCTCCCAGTGACCTGAGTCCCTGCAACGGGCCTCAGATAGGAGCACCACAGCCCAAGTGATCATCAATAACACTGCTCCTTCAAGGCTCCTTCAAAGATATCTGCACGCTGCTCACATTGTGGCAATCTGGGAGGCGCACGGCGAATTTCACGTATTATAAACCAGGGGCAGGGAGCGGTCCCTGCAGAAACCCAGGACGAGTCTCACAGGAAGAAGGGGAGGGGAGCAGGAGCTGGGCAAGGGAGCAGGGACCGGCTGGAGCAGCCACTTGGGGAACCTGGAGGCCAGGCCAGCTTCCCAGTTCTGCTCAGGGCCCTTGAAACTGGTCACTGGGACCCGGGGCGGCAGCTCCGTGAGCTGACATCTGCTGTGGCAGCATCATGCTAAAGAAAAACAAGATCTTCCTGAATCCGCTAAAGAGAAAGTAAAGCCAGTTTCTTTTCGGTTGTTGTGGTTGTAAAAGGGAACATTTTAGTAACCTTTCCTTCCCACCCTTTCCCCATTGGCCCCTTTTGCTACATTTGTAGTTCTGGTCTGATTGATTTAAGGGTTTTAACAGATTAACATTCTCCTAAAGGTTCCTTCTTAACTCTCAGATATCTGAGTTCCAGCTTAGATTCCAAAACAAAAGGAGCAAAGGAAACTTTTGTCACTTTTATTGAGCGAAAAGTGAAAGTGAAGTCAGTCATTTGGGACTCTTTTCGACCCCATGGTATGTACCTGCCAGGCTCCTCCGTCCATGGGGTTTTCCAGGCAAGAATACTGGAGTGGGTTTTGCCATTTTCTTCTCCAGGGGATCTTCCCAAGTACTTCCCTTTTTAAAACAGTAAAAATAAATACATGAAGTTATTTTAAACAACAACAAAAAAGTCAAACCATTCAGAAGAGGAAGAGCATAAAATGATAAGCAAAATTCTCCTCCTACTCCGAGCTCAGTCCCACTCCCCAGAGACAACCTCCTAGAAAGAATTTTTTTAATTGGCTGAGGTTTAGAATTCACAGTATTTCCATACTAAAGTACATCATGATGGAGGAACTGTTACTAAACAAACACCTCCAGAAGCAGCGTGTGGGTATATATGATCACCACTCCTCTTGGGTATCTGGATCCACAGGTAAGAAGTAAGAAGGGACTCAAAGCCCCGCCAAGTCTCCTTCACTTGTCTCAAGGCCATGATAAGTCGCTGCTTTGCGACCCCGTGGACTATAGCCCACCAGGCTCCTCTATCCATGGGATTCTCCAGGCAAGAATACTGGAGTGAGTTGCTAAATCCTACTCCAGCAGGGCTCACAAATGTCTTCAGACAGATGTGTGAGACTCAGACCAGAGGTCAAGGCGCCTCACTGGCTCTTGCTTGCAACCTTAGTACCCGGGCTGTGGGAGCTAGAGGCACTGAGAGCAGCACTCCGAGATGCTTGTGTCTCGTCCCAACCCCCAGACAAGACTGAGTCCTGAGCACTCTCCTTCTCTCTTCCTTTAGGAGGAACAGAAGCCCACTGTCCGTGTGTTCAACGCGGTGACCCAGGAAACCGTGGCCATCACGGAGGGCATTTCCCTTCTCGGTAAAAAAGTGTCCGATCTGCGGACACTGATAGCTCTGAGGTGTGGCTTCCCCGTGAGTGTCTTCTGTCTTCGGACCCCAGAGGGACTGGAGATGTACGACTGCAACCTGCTCACGGACTACCGGACAGACCCCGGTACCCCCGCGACGTGCGACAGCAGCTGCGACTCAGCCCGCGGGTCCTTTGATGTCAGATGCACGACGGGGGTGGGGGGGGGGTGTTTCTAAACTAAAACCTCTAGAGGTGCAGTGTGGATGTAAATTATCAAATTTATGTAAATTACCCCCCTTCTTTGGGGGGTCTCCCTGGTGGTCCAGAGATAAAGAGTCCACCTTCCAATGCAGGACACGGGTTCCATTCCTATGCAAGGAACTAAGAGCCCCACATGTTT
The DNA here is from genome assembly GCF_033118175.1 of Dama dama. Taxonomy (NCBI): domain Eukaryota; kingdom Metazoa; phylum Chordata; class Mammalia; order Artiodactyla; family Cervidae; genus Dama; species Dama dama. Next base: position 3,786,582 of record NC_083699.1, on the reverse strand, counting down.
TGGGTCAACGAAGTCAGCCTGCTCACCACAACTAGAGAAGCCTGCACACCACACTGAAGATCCAGCAAGGCCAAAAAAAAAACAAACCCAAAATTCTTTTTGTTGTCTGGGTCTGTAGACCAAGAAATAAGAAATAAGAACCTTCTCACAGTCTCAAGAGCTTCCCCAGTGGCTCAGCGGTAAAGAATCCCCCTGCAATGCAGGAAATGCAGGTTCAATCCCTGGGTTGGGAAGATCCCCTGGAGGAGGGCATGGCAACCCACCCCAGTATTCTTGCCTGAAGAACCCCGTGGACAGAGGAACCTGAAGGGCTGCAATCCACAGGGTTGCAAAGAGTCGGACATGACTGAGGATGCACACACTATACCCCACAAGTGGCATTTGTCTTCAAGCAGCTTATGACCTAGTTACTTAATGAAATGACAAAGGATAAATGAGAAAATCACGGTGACTTCTCTTCAGGCTTGTGCTGCTCAGGTCATGATGAGACACTTTAGAGATTGAAGAGAATTCAGAAATGGCCTGGTCCAACCTCTTTTTTTTTTGGTTGCACCATGTGGAATGCAGGATCTTATTTCCCCACGAAGGATCAAACCTGTCCCACTTGCAATGGAATTATGGAATCCTAATCATGGGACCACTGGGGAATTCCCCCAACCCCTAATTTTTTATAGATTTAAAGAAAACAAAAAGATTCTATATGCTTAAATTACTTGCTCAGGGTATGTCAAGGATAACACACTTTAAAATGATCCTCTAAGAAGGAGGTGCTGAAGCTGATGTAAGTAGAGAGAACAGGAGTCAGAAAATGATACAGACAGCTGTCAGAGTCGGGAGGAGAACAGGGACTCTGCATTGTCACAGATGATGAAGAAGAGACAGTTTGCTGGATGCTGGTAAAAGACCAAAGACAGTGTATGATTAAAAACCTTTTGATCTGGCTTAAAGGTCACTGGTGAGCTCAGAGAGAGCAATTTCAATAAACCGGATGGAGAGAGAAAGGTTGCAGGCATTAAGAAGAAGATAAGTAATAAAGGGACAAAGGGCTTTTTCGGTGATAGAATGTCTGAGAATTAACTTATCAAGCCTTGATCAAAGCTCAACATTTCCCAATGTTTGTGATTTTGTAATTTTATGACTTCAGCTTTAGTGACACAGTATATAGGTCCAATAGACACACACATGCGCACACACACACACATACACCTTTTCTTGAATCAACCTATACAGGACAGAATGATGCCATTGGTACTTCTCACTGTGAACACCTCATGGCAGGTATTCATGGCCAGACTGAGCATATCACATCCGAGAGACTATTCCAAGAAAAGGGTCCTGTCAGCTTAGGCCTCGAAATCTAGGTGGGCTCCAGGGCCCCTCAGCCAGACGTTAGGCCACTTAGAGACCTACTGTGCCATTTTAATTCCTTTTATATATGAGAAAACTGAGGCTCAGAGAAGTGAAGTGACCTTGTTCAAGGTCACATGGGTAATGAATGGTCATCTCACATTCAGGGTTGGGCTCTTTCCAACAAGGTCTACTGTCAACCCCGTGTCTTTACTGATACCTATTTTACTTGAGCTCTTTAAGTTCTGATCAGTGTTCTGTTTTGATTTCCATTAAGGGAAACCCAAGCCAGAGACATGGCTTTCACGTTCAGAAAGAAAAAGCCTAAATCAGACAGGCAAATACTGTCCCCAGAGTATGCATGAGGAATCCAAGAACTTGGGACATGGGGACCACCCAGGGAGAGCCTGGAGACATTCCCTAGAATGGGCCCTGTTGCTTGCACTTGCTTTCCTGCATAGCTTAGGCATGGTAGATGGGTTTGGAAGTAGACAGTGGGTGGAGCCAGGTTTTGTAAATATATACAATTTGGGGAATCCACTTTAAAAAATTAAGAGTAAAGAATTAGACAGTTCATGTAGGAATAGTCCTTGAAGTTTAAGTCTCATTAGTTTTATCTTTGGTTATAAATTTTAGTTGTAGTTTCTGGAGCAACATAGCACTTTAAAAATAAGTTGCTATTTTCTAACAGAATTCCTAAGCTTATGAAGGAATTTAATGTGTGACAAAGGAGGCATTAAAGATCAATTGGGATGGAAGGATTATCTAATAAATGGTGCTTATTAACTCGCCTAGAAATTTGCTAGACATTCCAAAGTTAAGCATTAAGAGAAAAACCATCCATTGTCACCTTTGATCTTTGAGAAATTAGAACTGCTTTACTGCAAAAAACTGAAATTGATCGTTAAAACACCTGTAACATTTGTTCACATAAAATACTCTGCTGGTGAGGGTCCTGGAATAGGCTGGTAAGTCTGGATTCGCAGATGGGAAGATGGAAGAAGACAGAAGGTGAACCTTAGGGGGATCCAGCAGGGCCCCGGTAGGTGAATCACAGCACTAGGGTAGAGAATGAATCAATGCATTTTTTTGTTTTCTTGTTTGGTATTTAGTGGCCAAGTCCTATTGGACTCTTTGAGACCCCAGAGACTATAGCCTGCCAGGCTCCTCTGTCCATGGAATTTCCCGGGCAAGTGGGTTGTCATTTCCCTCTCTAGGGGATCTTCCCCACCCAGAGATCCAACGCATGTCTCCTGCGTGGCAGGCAGATTCTTTACTGCTGAGCCACCAGGAATCAATGAACGAATGACATAAAAGGTAGGAAGTGAGACAAGCTGGTTGCTGGCACTGGAGCCTCTGTCAACATGTAAGAGAAATCCAACCCCAGAGACCGGGCTGCAGAATAAGAATCCCCCAAGTCCCAGGCTCAGAGAACAGAGATGGGATCTCAGTTCTGAAGTCCAAGGGTAGAGTAGGATACCGAGACTTGTGCTCTGAGGCATAAGATGCGGGCTTGGTCTCTTACGCCTGGAGGAATAAGGCAAGTTACTAGAACAGGACAACATCTGAGCAGGATGAACAGGACGAGCAACTTTCCACCAAACTTCTGAGCTGCTGGCCTGCAATCTTAACTAACCCTCTGCTACTGAAATTCGGACTGTTCCGGTCATTCAAATGGAGACTGTGTGGCCTCACTGTGGAGGACCAAGGGGCCTGGGGTAGAGTGCTAAGCTAAAGCTTTTCAATGCTCATGTGTGAGTGATTTTCATAAATTAAAAACATAGTAAGTCACTTAAGTCGGGAGACGACATCAATGCACTTGGTACAGTGTTTAAAGTCTTTTATTTCTAGTGCTGGTCATAGAAATCCAATATTTTATTTTAAGATTTTCTCTTGATGTGGACCATTTTTAAAGTCTTTATTGAATTTGTTACCATATTGCTTTTGATTTTTATGTTTTGGTGTTTTGGCCACAATGTACGTAGAATCTTAGCTCCCTGACAAGGGATCAAACCTGTACTCCCTGCATTGGAAGGGGGAGTCTTAACCACTGGACTGTGAGGAAAGTCCTCAAATATTTTATAAGAAAGTTTAAATACAGCAAGCAGCTTTAGAGAAACAAATCTATTATGTCGGGGATGATCCATGTTTTGGAAAATGTTTATTCAGGCATTTCTAGAGTGTGTTTGTAGAACTGCTACTCAATCTCTACAGAATAATTGCATAATTCTCCAGCAAGAAAATGAGTTCTCCTAGCTGAGGCCAGACTTGTGAGGGTTAAGGTAGGCTAGGGGCTTTGAGGCTATTAATGCAGGCCAGGCTCTGTGAGTGAAGAAGCCCTCAACTAGGAATCAACCCACAAAGGACAATGAGGCCAAGGTCAAGAAATCCTAGAGCCAAGAGTAAGGGAAGAAGAGCCCCACTTCAAGACTACAGATTGTAACATTCAAAAGGGAGGGATCAAAAGCAAAACAAACAACCACGGCCAAACCAGAGGAGAGGGATCAGCAGGAAGAACACACTCGTGTGGGTGTCTGCCTGCGAAGCTGAGGCAGGGAGGGCAAGAGCGGAGAAGCAAAAAGGAAAGAGAGGAAACAGGAGGCTTTCTAAGCATTCAAAAGAACCCTAGAGACATGAGTTCCAAGCCACATTCTACTCCCAGCTCACTAATTCAGGCAATTCTCCACGGGCTGGTCTTTTAGGATAGGACATTTCTCTCTTTTTTTTTGGCTGTGCTGGGTCTTTGAGAGGGCTTTCTCTAGTTGGAGAGAGCAAGGGCTCAGTAGATGCCCTAAGGCATGTGGATCTTAATTCCCTGATCAGAGATTGAACCCATATACCCTGCAAATTCTATACCTCTGGACCACCAAGGAAGCCCTGGTGGACCTTCTCATCTTCAGGCTTCTGTGACTCTAAGAGGACTGCTGTTATGAATACTCCACTTTCCTTCTTTCTCACCTACAAGTGTTTATGGTAAACCTGTCTGAGCCTGAGGATGTGCGTGGGTGAGTCTAGTCACCGACTGCCTCAGCATCACTTTGGCAATCAACACTGGGGCCATCAGACTGAGTCAAAGGCAGTCAATCCATCTGCTGTCCAGGGGCCTCGGCTCTCCTAACCGAGGCAGTTAGAGTCTCGCTTGGAGGCAAGCATTACATAGAGGACAGGAACAAGGGTTAGGAGGGCAGTACACGGCCAGAACGTGTTTGAGGAGTTGGTCAGAACTTCATTCAACAAGTATTTACTGGTCATCCACCATGAGCCAGGATCCTTTTGGGAAAACACGCACAGAGTTGTGAGCAAGAGTAGCAAGTTTCCAGGGATTTCCCTGGTGGTCCAGTGGCTAAGACCCAATGCAGGGGGCACAGGTTCGATCCCTGATCATGAGACTAGATTTCACATGCCACATCTAAAGATCTTGCATGCTGCAACTAAGACCAAAGCCAAATAAATAAAAGTCTTTTTTTTTTTTTTTAAAGTAACAAGCTTCCTACTTCTTGAAGCTTGCTTTTCAGTGGGGAGGGCATGCATCATCCAGTAAGCAGAAAAATACCCAATTTTAAATAGAATGAAGAACTATAAAAGAAAGCAGAAGGGAATAGAGAGTGGCGTGGTAATGTGGGGAGAGGTTATTGTTGATGGTTGGCTAGAGCAGGAGATGACATCTAAGCAGAGAATTGAATAAAGACAGGGAGGCTGTGGGGAGCTTCTCAAGGTAGATTTAGGTGAGAGATTATCTAGGCCTGAAATGGGACAGAGCTGGCTGAGATGGAGGTGAGGAAACAGAGTAAAACTGTCAGGTCTGAGTGATTGTATGAGCTTCCCAGCTGGCTCCGTGGTGAAGAACCTGCCTGCCAGGCAGGACACACAGCTTCAATCCCTGGGTCAGGGAGATCCCCCGGAAAAGGAAATGGCAACCCATTTCAGTATTCTTGCCTGGAGAATCCCACGGACAGAGGAGCCTGGTGGGCTACCATCTATGGGGTCACAGACAGCTGGACACGACCGAGTGACTCAAGAGAAACAAGTGACTGTACAGATGTTGGGGGCATGAGAGAAAGGAAGGGCTGGAGAACAACTCCCAGGTTCCCAGCTCAGGCGGCAAGGAAGGAAGATGGTGGGGACACATAGGGAGACACGCGGCAGGAAGAGAAGCAGTTGGGGGTGAAAAGTCGTCTTTCACAACAGTAGCTTCTACCGTGACCCCTTGGCTGCTGATGTCCCCGGCAGGAGCAGTCTGCAGCTGGAGCGGAGGCCCGCCTGGAGTTTGCGGACTCAGGGGAGATTAATGATGCCATCAGTGGCACGGAGGTGGCCTGTCGGCCAGCCAGCAAACTTGGCGTGGGCACTTGTATCCTCCCAGAGGACCATCTGTGAGCACTCAGCAAGAGGCAGGTGGTGTGGAGAGTCCTAACGGAGCTTCCCCTCTAGTAGGCCGTGAAAAAAAAATCTCCTTACAAGGAAAATGATTTCGAGTACTGATGACAGGGACTATGAAGAATTTCAAGTAAGGTCACAGCATAAGGGGTTTCGGGGAGGGTGGGTTGTGGCAGAGATGGCTTTAGCCATGGTGACTGAGATGGTCCTCTGTGAGGATACAGAGTTGGAGGCAAAGCTGAGTCAGAAGGACATGCCCTGTGGAACTGGATAAAGCCCCTCTGAAGCAAAAGAAATTGTAGGCCTTTCGATCCTCGGATGGAAAAGGACTTGATGCATCTGAAGAACAGGTGAAAGGTCAGAATGGCCAGAAGAGAGTGAGGGGAGGCAGGCTGATGGGAGAAAGGTCTGAGTGGGTCAGATGGGGAGGAGCCCATTTCTGATTTTTCCTCTTTCTGGCTGCACTGCAAAGGTTGTCTTTCACAACAGCAAGGATCTAGCATGATGCTTTGGCTGGTGATGTCCCTGGCAGGCGGAATCCGCAGCTGGAGCAGGGGCCTGGCTGGAGTTTGGACTCCAGCCAGGGGATTTTAGTTCCCCACCCAGGGATCAAACCCATGCCCCCTGCAGTGGAAGCATGGAGTTCTAACCACTGGACTTCCAAGAAAGTTCCCAAGACTGGGTTTTATCCTGAGGGAACATGGAGAGAAAGAGCAGAAGCCTGAGGCAAGATTCCCGGGAAACACCAGCCTGAAGGACAAAGGGAATGTAGTCACACAACCAGGAGCAGGCAGGCTTTTGTGGAACAAGGGATAAATCCTCCAGCTGCAATGAGCATATCACTTGTATGTTCATAATACAGAATGGCTCCTGTTTTGTGAAGGATACGATGCAAGGATTGTTCATCTTCACCCATAGCCCACACATAAGCTAAAGGCCCAAGAAGTCCATATGTCCTGCCACCGTTTCTTGAGTTTCTCTTTCAACATAACAGCTTTCATCTACACGGTGATGTGTAGATCAGCAAGGAATCAGTGTCCACAGGACTGCTTTAAGAGAGCTGTAGAAAGAAGTCCAGCAGTGTATGCTTTCACCGTGCAGATGAGAAAATGCAAGTATACGGAGGTTAAAAAGTTTTTCCAAGTTAATGTAGGCCTAAGCTAAAGACAGCATCTCTCTTTCTCTCTCACTTTTAGGCAGCCCTGTCTCCTTATTCAAAGGCTACTTTTCGTTTGGCACCTAGTTCAGGCCAGTTTGGAGAAAGCTATCATTAGATGTTTTTTGATCACCAAACCCTGGTGACTCTAGCCATCTCCACCTCTCTTTATCCACAGGCACAACACTTCGCTTGGATGTCTGGGATGGATGGAAGGAGTTTCTGATGGGTTGTCTCCTTGGACAAAAACTTCAAGTCCAACGCTATTTATCAAATGAAGGACCAGTCCTCAAGTACGAGATAAAGCAAATGCTAAACTAATTAATTTTTGCTAAACTTTCATGGGACCTCTTTAGCTGGGGTGTTGCTCCACGAAAGCTCCCCTTAGGCATTTTTATTGCGATATATTCTGGAACAAGACAGCAAGGATGCCACCAGGGCTGAGAGCCTTTGGTGATGAACTGCAATTCAAGAAGGCTTTCCTCACACTAACAATCTAAATGGGAGACTTCAGTCTGGTTTGGATATTAGACTTTTAACAGCACTTTTTAAAAGCTACCAGAATAAGTGCCTTGCCACTCTTACATTCCATTGTTCTAAAAACCACTAATTGCTAATTGATTGGCTGAAAATATCCGTGGTCTCTTCCTAAGCTATCCTGTAGCTTATCAAATTACATTTAATGCACGCTTTTAAACTTTTGCCACACATGAAGTGTTGCTTGTGCCGCTGGGGCAATGGAGGAGGGTAGGCTCAGAGAAGCAGATGGACATTTTAACTTATCTCTGCAGCCGGCAGCTTCCCAGGTGCATAAACTACCTTTTAGGTTTTAATGCAGGGTGCTATTTTTGAACACTGCCCCCGTGTGGTGATTTAGTCATACTTTACAGATGCCCACACAGGAGGATGTGAGGTGACAGACTGGAAAGCCAGCGTTTGAAATTTTCCAAGATATTCAGATAATTTAAGTTGATTTCCATTCGGGGATAATTATAACACTCTGTTTTCATGCTCTGAATGCAAAGAACCGTTTCATCGCTTTCAACAGTGCCTATTTGTTGAATACGTTGCAACAGACATTGTTATATTTATTACCTTATTTTATACTTAGAACATTTCTATGAGATTGCCCACAAAAATCTTATTCTTTATCTTATTTTACAGATAAGGAAACTGATTTAGGGAATCTGCCCAACATCACACAGTTAGCAAAGGGCCCAACTGGGTTTTGGATCCCAGCAACTTACTCCAGTGCTCACGGACTTAACCGTTTCCACTTAATCTCTAAATAAAATCTAAGAGCTCAGAGAATATAAATAATGAGACTGAAGAGCTCCTTTTGCAATTCATCCACCCATTCAACAAACATCTATTGAGCCTTTACTATGTACTATGAACAATAAACAAGATATGGTTCCTGCCTTTAGCAAGCTTACAGTCCAGTGGAAGAAACACAAAACAAGTAACCAGTTCTTGGAAGAACAGAACTGCAAAATGTTCAGGGGTACAAGTGCCCACCTACCCTGCTCCCTCAGGGTTTAATTGTCTACACGTGAGCAAGTAGTCATCTTGTACCTCAGCTTCCTCTTCTGTACAATGCAAATAATAATAGCACCTATCTTACAGAACTACTTTAGAGAGTAACTGAACTAATATCATAAGGGACTTGGAGGTCAGCCTGGCACATGGTAAGGAGGATATAAATGTTAGGTGTCACCGCTGTTGCCATTCAGCCTGAAAAGCATGATGACATGGGCGTTGTGCAAGAAGATGTGGGGAAGTACAGTATGGACAACTAGACTTGCAGGAGCAGATAAAGCACCCTTAAAAAGGAACCTGAAGGGCTGACACTCAGGTACACGGTTGGGAGAAGAATTAAAAGGTTCCAATGAAAGCTTTCCTGGTGGGTCAGGTAGTAACGAATCTGCCTGCAATTCAGGAGACCTGCGTTTGGTCCCTGGGTTGGGAAGATCTCCTGGAGAAGGGAATGGCTACCCACTCCAGTATTCTTGCCTGGGAAATCCCATGGACAGAGGAGCCTGGAGGGCTACAGTCCACGGGGTCGCAAAGAGTCAGACATGACCGTTTAACAAACACTTTCAAAACAGATGGAACCACATGAACAAAGACCCAGGGGGCAAGAATAGATTTAAAAAACTGAAAGAAGTTCCACATGGCAGATTATAGAATTAGAGGAAGCTAGTGGCCAGAGGCTGGAAAGATTAGAATAGGCCAGCTCATGAAGGCTTCTGTAGGAATGTGAAGGAATTTGGACTTTATCTTTCGAATGGTGGGAAGACATGGGAGGTAGAGAAAGACCATGATGCAACCTGCATTTTCGAATGTTGGCTCTGGCTGCAGTGTGAGGGACAGAGGCAGTCAAAAGACACTGGCAGCCTGAGCGAGGCTTATGTAGCAGAGGCGGGTCTAGGAGAACAGAGAGACAGTGAAAAGATCGTTTCAGAGGCAGAATCAACTAGTCTCAGCAACAAGAGTGCGCTAGTTCCAACATGGGTGTTAAGGATGAAAGCAAAGGACAGTTAGTTGACCCAGGAGAGGCTTTTCTCCCCAAATCAGGAAAATTGATCAAATTCAGAGTTGCTGGCTTACACTAAAGAATTTCAGAATAAATTGATATATGAACCAAAACACCAATGCATTCATGTATAACTCTAGTTAGTTAGACTCTAACTGTCAGAGGGCCCTAGAAGCTCACATGTTCTGGGAAAACCATCTTTCTTATTCAGGAGAACTCCATGGGAAGCCAATAGACAGGAACAGATGCTGTGGTGAGCATGTAATCAGAAACAAGAGTTAGTTCTATGCAGTAGATTTTCAATGATACCAGGCGAGCTTGCCTCCGTCTCTACAATGGGGTCTGGTAAACCTTGTCCAAGTAGATCTGGACAATACCCGGCAGAGCTCTGTCTAGTTTTGCCTCCCTAATTCTTATTTCTCTGAACACTCTTCACCAATAATTTGATTTGTGCCTGATGGGGTATTGGAAGGATAGAGATGTCAGGAAGGCCAGTAAGCATATAATACAGTGGAAGAGAAGGGGAGTTGGTGGGAAGTGATGCTAGAGATGGGCAGGGTCCTGGTGACAGGGGCCTTGTAGGCCAAAGTGAAGCATTAGAATTTCAGTTGCAGCAGGACGCTATTAGAGTATTTAGAACAGGGCATAGGCCACCACCAACTTAAGGAAAAAAAAGATTGCTAAGCACTACGTGAGGAAAAGCCCATAGCGGGATAAGAAGGAAGTGGGAGACCAGTTAGGAGACTGTGGCACTGGTGGTCACGCTGATGGGAGGCAATCTAGTGGTTTAGATTGCAGTGGAGACTCTGAGAAGCCAGAAAATAAGGACAAGGCAAACAAATGTTTGCATACAAAATGTTCAAATTTCTAAAAATGGACTGAATCCCTTCCTGCACTTTCCCAGTTAATACAAAGCTTAATATTTTTCTTGAACTTTTGATTTTCATAAAAAAGAAAACTGCTCCAAAGAAACCAGTTTGAATTATTTACATTTGCACAGTAGGACAATGTGTATAAGCAGGGCCTGTGTGATTTAACCTGCATATTGTGTGCTAAGTCACTTCAGTTGTGTCCCGACTCTTTGTGACCCCATGGATTGTAGCCCTCCAGGCTCCTCTGGCCATGGGATTCTCCAAGCAAGAATACTGGAGTGGGTTGCCATTTTATCCTCCAGGGGATCTTCCCCACCCAGGGATCGAACCCGTATTTCTTGTGTCTTCTGCATTGACAGGTGGGTTCTTTACCACTAGCCCCATCTGGGAAGCCCGTATATTACTATAGGTCTTTTCTGAAAACATTTTAGGTAAAAGTTAGGAAGAAATAAATATTTTAACTAGAATGCTTCAGGGGTATTTAGTGAAACTACATTTGTCTGTTTGCTCTGGCTTGTTTCATTCATTCAGGTACCAGAAAAGGGTCGCCCTGTACATCGCCGCCTTTTACGGGTACATTGAGCTCACGGAATGGGCCCTGAAACAGGGTGTGCGGCCCCACGAGGCAGTCGGCGTGCACCCATACCGAGCGTGGTGCCAGGAAGCCCTGCACACAGACGTCTCTAAATGCCCCATTCATGCAGCCGCGGAAGCCGGCCAACTGCTGATTCTGAAGGCCTTTGTCAACTGCAGTGTGCTGTGCCTGGATTGCAGAAACACAGCGGGACAAACTCCTCTGACCATTGCGTGCAAACACAAGCGTAAAGACTGCGTGCTGTATTTACTGAGTAAAATGTGGTCAACGGTTTCTTTTCCGAAAATCTCAGTCTCCATGAGGATTTATATTAAAATAAAACAGTGGGTACTCAGAGCTCAGAGTCACAACCTGAATAAAGGCCAGCTTTGCGGAGCGAGGGTCTTGGGGGCAAGAGTTGGAGATGTTGTGATGGTGGATGGTTTCACCAAACCCAAAATGACCTCCAAGAGCTGGCAGAAGGCTACGGACAGGGACTCCCAAGGGGGCACTGAGGGTAAACTGCCGCCTCTCCGGGAGCCAACGGTGAGCAGGCAACTTGCCCCCCCTTTGGCAACTGCACGGCAGGACCCAAGGGAAGAGCCAGCCAGATTTCCTCCACCGGCAGATGCAAACACATTCTCTGAACTACAAAAAAGACAACAAAACCGGAAAAAATTCACTGCCACGACTAGGAAAAAAGAAAAGTTCATAAAAAACACATATATGCCCCAAGTCCCTCTCCCTCCAATTTCAAGAGTGGGCTACTCACACCCATCATTTTACTATGCAACTCCCAGTGCTGACTTTTTACTCAGATCTTCCTTCGCATCTTTCTCAGAGCACAGTGGGAGGACTCCAAGGGAGAACGCCATCTACTGCTTAGCTGTGGCCAGGTAAGCTTTTCTCTTCAAACAAAAGCAGACTTTAATAGGGCAGCTCTAGGGGACAGATGGTCCACGAAGCCCTAACATGCCATATGGTGTAATACAGCTTGTTCCAATGCATCAGTCCCCAGCTTCAAGGCCCACAACTGAACCTCATATTCAGGACAAAATGAACTGACTTTATTGGCCCGTCCATGTAGTATTCTACTCATCAGATTTTCAGGAAGAGAAGAGTTGTATCAATGAACAAGTTCCCTTGCTGTTGCTGCTGCTTCCTTTTTTTTTTTTTAACTAAAAGGAATTGCTAATTATAATTAAAGGGAGAAGGGGGAAACTTGCAATCTGGGAGATATCAAGAGTGTCAACGGAAGCTTAGATGGTAGTGAAAGTGGAAGGGAAGAAAAAAACAGTTAAATGACTGAATCATAAGACTTCTGTTGACTTCTAGATAAGATATACAGGCTGGGGGAGAACTATATTGGATAAGATAATAGAATTGATATTAACATTTAAGGTAAGTTTAAAAAGTAATCCATTATCACATTTAAAGACATAAACAAGTGTGTCAGAAGCAAATTTTTCAGGCACATTCATTTCATAAGGTAAACTTTTATATGTGGGTCATTGATTTTCACTGAAAACAGAACTCTAATTAGATCTCAGGACCCATCCACGACTTATGAGGCATTCTTGGGTGCCATGATTACAGTGGAAATATAGATTTATGAATGGCTTTCCCCCTGACTCAGTACCTTGAGAAGGAAAGAAAAAATAAAGCTAGACTGTTTTAGTGGCCTTTCTGTATTTGTCTTTATATCCGCTAGATTGTTGCCACCTACTGGTGAGAATAATTTTAGCCCTAAAACTGTGGATGTGACTGGTGATGGAAGCAAAAGCCGATGCTGTAAAGAACAATATGGCATAGCAATCTGGAATGTAAAGTCCATGAATCAAGGTAAATTGGAAGTGGTCACACAGAAGATGGCAAGAGTGAAGATTGACATTTTAGGAATCGGTGAACCAAAATGGACCGAAATGGGTGAATTTGATACAGATGACCACTATATCTACTTCTCTGGGAAGGAATCCCTTAGAAAAAATGGAGTAGACCTCATAGTCAACAAAGGAGTCTTCAATGGAGTACTTGGATGCAATCTCAAAAATGACAGAATGATCTCTCTTCGTTTCCAAGGCAAATCATTCAATATCACAGTAATCCAAGTCTATGCTCCAACCAATAATGCTGAAGAAGCTGAAGTTAAACAGTTCTATGATGACCTACAAGACCTTCTAGAACTAACACCCAAAAAAGATGTCCTTTTCATTACAGGGTACTGGAATGCAAAAGTAGGAAATCAAGAGATACCTGAAGTAACAGGCAAGTTTGGCCTTGGAGTACAAAATGAAGTAGGGCAAAGGCTAACAGAGTTTTGCCAAGAGAACGCACTGGTCATAGCAAACCCCACCTTCCAACAACACAAGAGAAGACTCCACACATGGACATCACCAGATGGTCAATACCAAAATCAGACTGATTATATTCTTTGCAGCTAAAGACAGAGAATCTATATACAGTCAGCAAAAGAAGACTGGGAGCTGACTGTGGCTCAGATCATGAACTCCTTATTGCAAAATTCAGACTTAAATTGAAGAAAGTAGAGAAAACCAATAGACCACTCAAGTATGACCTAAATCAAATTCCTTATGATTACACAGTGGAAGTGACAAACAGATTCAAGGGATTAGATCTGATAGACAGAGAGCCTGAAGAACTATGGACGGAGGTTCGTGACACTGTACAGGAGGCGGTGATAAAGGCCATCCCCAAGAAAAAGAAATGCAAAAAGGCACAATGGTTGCCTGAGGAGGCCTTACAAAGAGCTGAGAAAAGAAGAGAAGCCAAAGGCAAAGGAGAAAGGGAAAGATCTACCCATTTGAATGCAGAGTTCCAAAGAATAGCAAGGAGAGATAAAAAGCCGTCCTCAGTGATCAATGCAAAGAAATAGAGGAAAACAATAGAATGGGAAAGACTAGAGATCTCTTCAAGAAAATTAGAGATACCAAGGGAACACTTCATGCAAAGATGGGCACAATAAAGGACAGAAACCGTATGGACCTAACAGAAGCCGAAGATATTAAGAAGAAGTGGCAAGAATACACAGAAGAACTACACAAAGAAAGATCTTAACGACCCATATAACCTCAATGGTGTGACCACTCACCTAGAGCCAGACATCCTGGAATGGGAAATCAAGTGGGCCTTAGGAAGCATCACTACAAACAAAGCTAGTGGAGGTGATGGAATTCCAGTTGAACTATTTCAAATCCTAAAAGATGACGCTGTGAAAGTGCTGCACTCAATATGCCAGCAAATTCGGAAAACTCAGCAGTGGCCACAGGACTGGAAAAGGTCAGTTTTCATTCCAATCCCAAAGAAAGGCAATGCCAAAGAATGCTCAAACTACCACACAATTGCACTCATCTCATACACTTGCAAAAGAATGCTCAAAATTCTCCCAGCTAGACTTCAACAGTACGTGACCCGAGGATTTCCAGATATTCAAGCTGGATTTAGAAAAGGCAGAGGAACCAGAGATCAAATTGCCAACATCTGCTGGATAATCAAAAAAGCAAGAGAGTTCCAGAAAAACATCTACTTCTGCTTCATTGACTACACCAAAGACTTTGACTATGTGGATCACAACAAAAAATGGAAAATTCTTAAAGAGATGGGAATACCAGACCACCTTACCTGCCTCCTGAGAAACCTGTATGTAGGTCAAGAAGCAACAGTTACAACTGGACATGGAAAAACGGACCAGTTCCAAATTGGGAGAGGAGTACATCAAGGCTGTATATTATCCCCCTGCTTATTTAACTTATATGCAAAGTATATCATGTGAAATCCCAAGCTGGATGAAGCACAAGCTGGCATCAAGATTGCCAGAAGAATTATCAACAACCTCAGGTATGCAGATGACACCACCCTTATGGCAGAAAGCAAATAGGAATTGAAGAGCCTCTTCATGAAAGTGAAAGAGGAGTGTGAAAAAGCTGGCTTAAAACTCAACATTCAAAAAATGAAGATCATGGGATCCAATCCCATCACTTCATGGCAAATAGATGGGTAAACAATGGAAACAGTGACAGACTTTATTTTTTTTATTTTTATTTTTTGACAGACTTTATTTTTGGGGGCTCCAAAATCACTGCAGATGGTGACTGTAGCCATGAAATTAAAAGATGCTTGCTCCTTGGAAGAAAAGCTATGACCAATCTAGACAGCATATGAAAAAGCAGAGACATTACTTTGCCGACAAAGGTCTGTCTAGTCAAAGCTATGGTTTTTCCAGTGGTCATGTATGGATGTGAGAGCTGGACTATAAAGAAGGCTGAGCATCAAAGAATTGATGCTTTTGAACTGTGGTGTTGGAGAAGACTCTTGAGAGTCCCTTGGACTGCAAGGAGATCAAACCAGTCCATCCTAAAGGAAATCAGTTCTGAATATTCACTGGAAGGACTGATGCTGAAGCTCCAATACTTTGGCCACCTGATGCGAAGAGCTGACTCACTGCAAAAGACCCTGATGCTGGGAAAGATTGAGGGCAGGAGGATAAGAGGACAACAGAGGATGAGATGGTTGGGTGGCATTACTGACTTGATGGATGTGAGTTTGAGCAAGCTCTGGGAGTTGATGACGGACGGGAAGCCTGGCGTGCAGCAGTCCATGGGGTCACAAAGAGTCAGACTCGACTGAGTGAACTAAACTGCGCACAATGAGGTTGAGAATAGAAATCTTATCTCCAATCTTATCGTTTCTCATTTCCCAATATTTTTCTCTTCCTTGCATTTGTACTCTTGACTGCCTGCCCATCTGTCTTCTCCTGTTTTCACAGCATCTTTCCCAGGATGTATCCCACATCCCCCTGTTGGTGTGTTGTGGAGGGCACAGGGGGACCTGCATAGCTTACGCCCCTGAAAAGCTCTCTCTGGTTTGACTCATGTCCCCCCTTACAGGAGTCATGAAAGCACCCCTCTCCATCTGAAGCTGGCAGTCAAGCCAGGCAGCCAGGTGGTCTGAGCGCAGAGCGCTGAAGGACCAGTTACAGCTCTGGGGCCGAAATGTGAGAAATGGACATATGCCATCTTCATGGTGGGGTCCACCATCCTCAAGCTAGTATCATAGCCAGGAGATGGGAAAGAGCCTAACTCATCCTTCGGGGTGGTGACCCAGGAGAACTGAGTCAGGGAGGGTCCATTAGATGTTCCCAATTGTGTGAGAAATGTGATCTCCCAAACCAGGACCCCAGACATTTCATCTGGCATCATATGAGAGCATTTGCTGGACTACATGTCATTCAGGAACTCCACATTTTTTTTTAAACATTATTCATTCATTTATTTATTTTAATATTTATTTTTATTTATTTGGCTGTGCTCAGTCTTAGCTGCCGCATGCAGAATCTTCAGTCTTTTAGTTATGGCCTGTGGGATCTAGTTCCCTGACCAGGGTTTGAACCTGGGCCCCCTGCACTGGGAGCACAGAGAGTTAGCCATGAGACCATCAGGGAAGCCTCTAGGAATGCCATCTTTAGCTTCACAAAAATATACTTGTGCGGGTTGACTCCGAATATTGAGTTAACTCAGATTCAGTGCTAACATGGGTCTCAGGTGGTGAGTGCAGCTGAGTGCTGTGGAGATGACTGAGTCTCATTCCTCAGAAGACAGGGTCAGCTTTATCCACATCAAAGAACATTGCCAAGGTCTGCCTAGAAAACAGTCTTCCTTACAGCTTATTGTCTGATTCCAGTGTACTTGATGTAACCTGGAAATCCAGCTTAGTGAAGATTCAAATGTGGAGGTTTGGTCCAGAAGGTTCAGAGTGAACTGAGAATAGATGGAAATCCCCAAAGACGTTTCTGACGGGCTCTTACGCTCCTGATAAAAACAGAACTCTCCATGTTGTTCTGTTTTGTTTCATTTTGATAAAAAGTACCAAGGAGGGAATTCCCTGTCGGTCCAGTGGTTAGCACCCCAGGTTTTTGCTGCCGAGGAAGTGGGTTCAGTCCCTAGTTCAGAAACTAAGCTTCCTGCAAGTTGCATAGCACGGCCAAAAAAAAAAAAAAAATCTTCAACCCAACAGATTCTATGACATTGAGTGGCTTTCTGTTTCTAGCTGTGAGTGCTCACCTTTTGGTATTGCCTTGGGATGATTTCATTCCCACCGATTCACAAGGAAACGGTTTCAGAAAGATTCCTTGTCCCTGTTTACCTCCTCACAGGGCAAGACAAACCGGCCACTGGAGCAATAAAATAAGCCCAAGATTTCCATCATTTTAGCTATAAATGGGGACAAGAATGGACCTCCTTATAAATTATGTCCTGTTTTCTTGCAGTGCCTTTAAAGAGAAACGGTGGCTTCAGCAGTTAGGAATAGCAAGAGTCCTAGCGAAAAAGAGCATTTCTGATCTGACCATCCAAGGAGGCTTGACAGCATGTGAAAATCCTCCAGAAATTGTGCTTTGAAAAGTCACGATGACCCCAGTTTGTATGAAGACCTGGTCAAACAGAACTTCTAATTCTAATGCTAAGGTTTCTAATAACTGTTTTAATTGTGGGGTTTCTAATAACAGTTCTGATGCTACATGAGTATTTAAAGTTTAATACCATGTTTTCTCAAACTCCATCACCCTAAGTGAAAATTTAGGGCATTTGTTTTTACACAAACAGTCTGAGGTAGAATTCATAAGAAACGGAGAAGAGCAGTTGCCTATGGGGTAGTACGGCAACCAGGAAGGTGGGAAACAAGGACATGAGCAAGAATGTTTACTCTTTCTCCCTCTCTCTCTCTCTTTTTTTATTTTTTGCTTTCCTGGGACTTTTTAAAATGCTTTTTGTTTTTTAAACATGATTGCAGTACACAGTGAAAATATTAATTCAAAAAATTCTATATAGGGAAAATATTCTATACAGGGATGAGACGGCTAGACGGCATCACCAACTCTATGCACATGAGTTTGAGCAAGTTCCAGGAGTTGGTGATGGACAGGGAAGCCTGGCGTGCTGCAGCCCATGGGGTTGCAGAGTTGGACATGACTGAGCGACTGAACTAAACTGATATAGGGAAAGTCCCTGGTAGAGTTATAAATACCATCTACGTCTAATACTGGTCTCAGATATCTTTTGAATTTCTGCTAAAACACTGCTTGCTGTTAATTTTTTTAAACTGAGGTAGAATGTGCCTACAGTGAATTACAAAGATCTTAAATGTAAGATTCAACAGCTTGAACAAATATATACATCTGTGTAACTAATACCCCAGGCAAGACGTAAACACTTCCATTACCCCAGAAAGTTCCTTCACGCTCCTAAATTTATCTTAATCCATATAGACAGCTGCTATTCTGATTTCCTGATACACCTCCACGTATAACACTTTCCAATTAAAGGAATCATATAGCTGTTCACTTTGTGTCTGGGTTAGTTTCCTCAACTTAATCTATTGAGGCTCATTAACATTGCTGCATGTATTAGTAGAACATTCTTTTCTTTTTCTCTGTGTAGTATTATTCCTTTATTCATTGTTGATATCATTGGTGCTGTCTTTTGCCCTATTTTTATTTTTCCATGAATAGTCAGTCTTGTAATGCTTTTGTCAATTTTACTAATTTTATTAGTTTTCTACAATGAACTGCTCCTTTTGTTTACTCTTTATATTGTATATTTGTTTTCTAACTTGTTAATTTTTTTTTTTACAGTTTCTACTGCTCTGATTAAATACCTTACTAGTCTTCTAATATTTTGGACATGTTATTCATAGTTATTCTCCAGTCCAGGTCTAATAACTCCAATATTTGCACTTCCTCCATACAAGTCTTCCTTGGATCTTTTTTTGCTATTGAGTAGTATCCCACTGTATGGTCACACCACAATGTATTCAGATGTGTGACATTTGGACTGTCTCCAGTTTTGCGATATTGTAAATAAAGTTGTTTTAAACATAATGGTAAAGGTCTTTTTCTGGACATATCCTTTCATTTCTTTGGGGGCAAACGTCTAGGTATGGAATTGTGTGATAACACAGTAAATATATAGTAACATTATAATAACCTACCTAACAGTTTTCCAAAGCAGTATTATAGTTTTACACCTCTAGTAACAAGTGTTCTGGTCACTTTACAGACTCAACAAAATTTGGTATCATTAGTACTTTTGATTTTTGGCCATTCTAGTGGGTTTGAAATGACTTCTCATTGTGGTTTTAATTTGCATTTCCTTGATGACTAATAATATTGAATGCTTTTTCATGTGATTCTTGGCTATCTGTACCTTTTATTTTGTGAAGTATCAATTAAGTTCATGTCCATTTAAAAAATTCTGTTGTTTATCTTTTTTTTTTTTTTTTTTTTATTATTTTTTTCCAGTGGGTTTTGTCATACATTGATATGAATCAGCCATGGATTTACATGTATTCCCAATCCCGATCCCCCCTCCCACCTCCCTCTCCACCCGATTCCTCTGGGTCTTCCCAGTGCACCAGGCCGGAGCACTTGTCTCGTGCATCCCACTTGGGCTGGTGATCTGTTTCACCATAGATAGTATACATGCTGTTCTTTTGAAACATCCCACCCTCACATTCTCCCACAAAGTTCAAAAGTCTGTTCTGTATTTCTGTGTCTCTTTTTCTGTTCTGCATATAGGGTTATCGTTATCACCTTTCTAAATTCCATATACATGTGTCAGTATGCTGTAATGTTCTTTATCTTTCTGGCTTACTTCACTCTGTATAAGGGGCTCCAGCTTCATCCATCTCATTAGGACTGGTTCAAATGAGTTCTTTTTAATGGCTGAGTAATATTCCATGGTGTATATGTACCACAGCTTCCTTATCCATTCATCTGCTGATGGGCATCTAGGTTGCTTCCATGTCCTGGCTATTATAAACAGTGCTGCGATGAACATTGGGGTGCACGTGTCTCTTTCAGATCTGGTTTCCTCAGTGTGTATGCCCAGAAGTGGGATTGCTGGGTCATATGGCAGTTCTATTTCCAGTTTTTTAAGAAATCTCCACACTGTTTTCCATAGCGGCTGTACTAGTTTGCATTCCCACCAACAGTGTAAGAGGGTTCCCTTTTCTCCACACCCTCTCCAGCATTTATTGCTTGTAGACTTTTGGATAGCAGCCATCCTGACTGGCGTGTAATGGTACCTCATTGTGGTTTTGATTTGCATTTCTCTAATAATGAGTGATGTTGAGCATCTTTTCATGTGTTTGTTAGCCATCTGTATGTCTTCTTTGGAGAAATGTCTGTTTAGTTCTTTGGCCCATTTTTTGATTGGGTCATTTATTTTTCTGGAATTGAGCTGCAGGAGTTGCTTGTATATTTTTGAGATTAATCCTTTGTCTGTTTCTTCATTTGCTATTATTTTCTCCCAATCTGAGGGCTGTCTTTTCACCTTACTTATAGTTTCCTTTGTAGTGCAAAAGCTTTTAAGTTTCATTAGGTCCCATTTGTTTAGTTTTGCTTTTATTTCCAATATTCTGGGAGGTGGGTCATAGAGGATCTTGCTGTGATTTATGTCAGAGAGTGTTTTGCCTATGTTCTCCTCTAGGAGTTTTATAGTTTCTGGTCTTACATTTAGATCTTTAATCCATTTTGAGTTTATTTTTGTGTATGGTGTTAGAAAGTGTTCTAGTTTCATTCTTTTACAAGTGGTTGACCAGTTTTCCCAGCACCACTTGTTAAAGAGGTTGTCTTTTTTCCATTGTATATCCTTGCCTCCTTTGTCAAAGATAAGGTGTCCATAGGTTCGTGGATTTATCTCTGGGCTTTCTATTCTGTTCCATTGATCTATATTTCTGTCTTTGTGCCAGTACCATACTGTCTTGATGACTGTGGCTTTGTAGTAGAGTCTGAAGTCAGGCAGGTTGATTCCTCCAGCTCCATTCTTCTTTCTCAAGATTACTTTGGCTATTCGAGGTTTTTTGTATTTCCATACAAATTGTGAAATTCTTTGGTCTAGTTCTGTGAAAAATACCGTTGGTAGCTTGATAGGGATTGCATTGAATCTATAGACTGCTTTGGGTAGAATAGCCATTTTGACAATATTAATTCTTCCAATCCATGAACACGGTATGTTTCTCCATCTGTTTGTGTCCTCTTTGATTTCTTTCATCGATGTTTTATAGTTTTCTATGTATAGGTCCTTGTTGTTTATCTTTTAATTATTGGTTTATTGGAGACTTTTATATACTCATGATACAAGTTCCTTGTCAGATGTATGCACTGTAAGCATTTTTTCCTAATCTGTGGACTCTTTCATTTTATTAATGGTGTCTTTTGATGAATGAAAATTTTTAACTCCAATGAAGTACAGTTTATCATTTTTTTCTTTTATAGTTCATGCTTTCTGCTTCCTAAGAAATCTTTGCCCACCCCAAAGCCATGAAGATATTCTCAAATATTTTCTTCTGGAAGTTTCAGAGTTCTTTAGGTCTGTGTGTGTTTAGTCGCTAAGTGGTGTCCATCTCTTTGTGACCCCACAGACTGTAGATCTCCACGCTCCTCTGTCGATAGGATTCCTAGGCAAGAATGCTGGAGTGGGTCACCATTTCCTTCTCCAGGACATCTTCCTGACCCAGGGATCGATACTGTGTCTCCTGCATTGGTAGGTGACTCTTTACCACTGAGGCACCAGGGAAGCCCAAGTACCTTGGCACCTTTGTCAAAAATCAATTTACAATTGATTTGTTCTTTTTCCTAGTTTGTTTTGGCTATTCTTAGCCACTTACATTTCCAAAAAGATTTTTAAATAAACTTGTAAAAAATAATAAAAATAAATTTGCCATCCTCTATTTTTAAAAAAAGCCTATTGGGATTTTGATTGTTCAAAACTAACTTCTTAATAATAGTAAATCTTACAACCCACCATATATCTCACCATCCATGGTATATGTCCCCATTTATTTAAGTCTTCCTTGATTTTACTCATCAATGTTTTTTAGTTTTTAGTGTAGAAGTCTTACAAGTCACATATTAAGTGTTTTTTAAAATATTTAAAATTTTTGACTCTATTTGCTAGAAAGGTTTGTAAGATAGATCCTTTTACAATAGTCAGAGACACCTAGAATCTAAAGCCATACAAAAATAGGTTTCTAGTTTGATATTATAGGGTTGGGCACATAGAAAGTTGATACAAAAAAAGGAAAGATGATGCTGAAGAGATGTTGTAGGCAGCATGTACAGAAGTTTTGGTCACTGCAGAGACAGTAAGAGGGGATTGCAACTGGAAGACAGCACAGCACAGGTTCCGGGGTACTGGTAACTTTCTGTTTCTTGATCTTGCTTAATAGATGTGCTAAACTTGAGAAAATTCAACAAGAAGTGTTTTTTTTCTTTTTCCAGCTCTGTACCCTTTTCTGAATGAATTTTATTATCCAGCTTAAAAAAGTTAACTAAAATAATGAGAAAAGTTTTAGGAACTAATTCATAAACTACTTGATGCCAGCCTCAGACTCATGAGAGGACAGTTCATGTGATGGATGCCACCATGCTACCTTCCCCTTGGCCATGTGCTGACCTAAACTGCAGTTCCTTGCAAGAGATCATCAGTTCAGTTCAGTTCAGTTCAGTCAATCATTCATGTCCGACTCTTTGTCATACCATGGACTGCAGCATGCCAGGCTTTCCTGTCCATCACCAACTCCCAGAACTTGCTCAAACTCATGTCCAGAGAGTCGGTGATGCCATCCGACTATCTCATCCTCTGTCATCACCTTCTCCTCCTGCCTTAAATCTTTCCCAGCATCAGGGTCTTTTCCAATGAGTCAGTTCTTCCCATCAGGTGGCCAAAGTTTTGGAGTTAAAGCTTCAGCATCAGTCCTTCCAATGAATATTCAGAACTGATTTCCTTTGGATGGACTGGTTTGATCTCCTTGCAGTCCAAGGGACTCTCAAGAGTCTTCTCCAACACCACAGTTCAAAAGCATCAATTCTTTGATGCTCAGCCTTCTTTATGGTCCAACTCTCACATCATACATGACTACAGGAAAAACAGCATTGACTAGATGGACCTTTGTTGGCAAAGTAATGTCTCTGCTTTTTCATGTGCTGTCTAGATTGGTCATAGCTTTTCTTCCAAGGAGCAAGCATCTTTTAATTTCATGGCTGCAGTCACCATCTGCAGTGATTTTGGAGCCCCCCAAAATAAAGTCTGCCACTGTTTCCATTGTTTCCCCATCTATTTGCCATGAAGTGATGGGATTGGATCCCATGATCTTCATTTTTTGAATGTTGAGTTTTAAGCCAGCTTTTTCACACTCCTCTTTCACTTTCATGAAGTGGCTCTTCAATTCCTCTTTGCTTTCTGCCATAAGGGTGATGCCATCTGCATGTCTGAGGTTATTGATATTTCTCCCAGCAATCTGGATGCCAGCTTGTTCTTCATCCAGCCCAGCGTTTCTCATGATGTACTCTGCATATAAGTTAAATAAGCAGGGGGACAATATACAGCCTTGATGTACTCCTTTCCCAATTTGGAACTGGCCCGTTTTTCCATGTCCAGTTGTAACTGTTGCTTCTTGACCTGCATACAGGTTTCTCAAGAGGCAGGTCAGGTGGTCTGGTATTCCCATCTCTTTAAGAATGTTGCACAGTTTGTTGTGATCCACATAGTCAAAGGCTTTCGCGTAGGCAATAAAGCAGAAGTAGATGTTTTTCTGCAACTCTCTTGCTTTTTCAATGATCCAGTGGATGTTGGCAATTTGATCTCTGGTTCCTCTGCCTTTTCTAAATCCAGCTTGAACATCTAGAAGTTCTCAGTTCAAGTACCATTGGAGCCTCGCTCGGAGAATTTTGAGCATTAGTTTGCTAGCATGTGAAATGAATGCAATTATGGGGTAATTTGAATATTCTTTGGCATTGCCTGTCTTTAGGATTGGAATGAAAACTATTTACCTATCATTGAAACATAACCAAGGAGATACCTGGTACAAAATTCCTGGGGCAGGAATGTCTATGAAGAAGAAATATGATGAAATATGAGGAGAAAGGAAGGTAGATGAGGGGGAGGATGATAAGAGGAGAATGTGACAGCACAATTGATTCCCTGCCAGAATCAACTGAAAAATCGTTGAGTCTTTATTCTTTATTCACTTTAGCTCTAGAAGTAAGATAGTATGAAGTGATACAGGTCTTACTTTCTTACAATATTAAAGACATCAAGCAGTATGTTAGCATAGACAGGCTACCGTGGGACATTTATTCTAAAACTGAATCTTACTGAAATCAAAGTTAAGCATCACCTTCTCTTTGCTCTAGGTCATTCTGTTCTTCCCTCAGGTATTACCACTTTTACACAGTATTGAAATTACTTGACTGTCTCGTTTACTATCTTCTCTTAGGCAAGGACAGTGTTTTATTCATCTCTAAACTGCCAAGGAATAACATATGCTTGAGCTTTTGAATAACTGCTCTATAAATATTTGTTAAATTAAATAAATGAATTTTATGATAATCATATACAAGGCATTCTCAATGACATGTGCACACAACATCTGCTCATAAAATATAAATATTTCCACTTAAAAATCACTTGCTTAATGCTAGTTTATTTAATTTGATCATCAAGATCAGTTTCTTAATATGAATTTATTAATGCGTCTGAGCATCATAGCAGCCTTGCATGGTACACTAAGGACAGTCATCATTAAAGTACATGTTTTACAAATGAAGAGGCTAAATTTATAACATATAAAAACAACTTGGTTTCGGTCCTACAGGTAGTTAAGTGTCAGATTCAGATCTGGAATCTAGAGTTTTGATTTTTCGGTCAGGTAATTACTTCTAAACAACCATAGACACTTGGTACCAGAAAGTCACTCTATACATTATCCTAGGAAGTTCTAACTCCCAGGCGGGTTTCCCCAGGTATAACTTGGCTTTTTGACCACCTTCCTTGACCACCTCATTCTGTTCATCCTTATTTCCCATCTTCACCCTCAACCCCCATCACCACTCCTGCTGAAGTCCCTGAGATCACAGAACAGAAATGCTATATTATATTGGCATAAGAGTATACCTATTTGTAAATTCATTTCAGCATTCCTTATTCCCTCTATAATTGACATTCTCTCAATAATGTATGAATAAACTCTTCATAAAATGCCATTTTTGCTGATCTGCAACACAGTGTCAGTAAAAACTGTACTCTCTCTGCAAATGCTGCTTCAAGACCTAACAAGTTTAAGGATCTGCCTGTCTGTGCCCCCACATAGGAAACAGAGAAGCCTGGCATGCTGCAGTCCATGGGGAGGCAAAAAGCTGGACACGACTCAGTGACTGAACAACCATAGGAAACAATTTCAGTTTCAGTCACACGTGAGGGCTAAGGGAGACGCAGACAGCAGAGCTGAAAAACATTTCCAATGTTCAGTTCTGCTCAGGAGACGGCATATAGATATCTTGGGGCATATAGTTAGCTTTTTATCTATATCCCTAGATATCACAACCATAGATGTGAGATTTCTCTTTTCCCCCACCCTTTCCTCCACTAAGAGAGTAAGAATTGAGGAGTCATATTCTTATTAATAAGCTGTTTAATAGTCTCTTATATTTGAACCACAGCAGATGAGAAGAATGAATTGGTAAAGGAACCAAATTCTCCCACTGCCCTTAACACTTAAAAACAAAGACAAGCATGGGTCATTGTCTTCCTCCTCCTCATCTTTATCCTAATTTATAATCACTCTCGGAAAGTGTTACAAACCTCCATCTTTCAGGATGCTGCGCAGAATGATGGATTTCGGAGCAGGTGGTCAAGGGCTCTGGCTGATAACACCGTATCGGGAGCTTTGGATTCTTCATGTACAAATGATGACCCGCGCCGTACAAATGGCCCGTCTGTGCAAACGATGGCATGGTTATTGAGAGCATTAAGTGAGATAAATCAAGTAAGATAACATATACAGAAGCTCTGTGTAAACTACTTAGCGCTAAAAAAAAGTGACGTTCAGTTGCTTGACCTGTCTCAGTTTACTTATCTCTCAGGGACAATAAGGATACCTACCTCGTAAGGTTCTTGTGAACTCTAAACAAGTTAATAAACCTGGGAACAGTTCCTGACATAGTGCTTCATAAATGTTAGCTGCTAACATTATTCACGTAAGCTCCGCAAGGGGGCGAGTCGAATTTTACACTTTTCTTCCTCAGAGCAAGGCATTCTGAGCCCCGCAGGCGACATCTGATTTGCAAACTGAAGGATCTCCGGCTCCCAGTCTGCGCCTGGGGAGGCGTTTGAGTGTAGGACGGCCTTCAGCCGGAACCCAAGCCTCCGGGCGCTGACGCACCGGAGCCACTTTACGCTTGGACTCCGGCCCCGGAAGTGGCGAGGGTGGGGTCGGCGCTGCCCCGTGAAACTGGCTACGCCGGGAAGATGCTGCTGGACCTGTCGGAGGAGCACAAGGAGCATCTGGCCTTCCTGCCGAAAGTGGACAGCGCGGGTGAGGGCGCGCGGCGGCGGCGGGTGGTTCCCTGCGGCCTGGGGAGGGGTCGCGGGGAGCGCCCGGCGCTCAGGCTCTCCTGGCTTCCGTTGCAGTGGTCGCAGAGTTTGGGCGAATCGCGGTGGAGTTCCTGCGGCGTGGCTCGAACCCCAAGATCTACGAAGGCGCTGCCCGTAAGAACCGGGAGGCACAGAGGTGGAATCTGCTCGGGGAAGTGTGGGCCGTTCTCTGTCGCCCTGGAGAGGAGGGGCTTCTTGCGACTCTAAAGGTTTTTTTCCCCCGTTGTGGCAGAATCAAGCAGAAGGGCTGTTAAGTCAGCGCGCAGATCCTGCCCGTGCTCTAAATACTGAGTTTTTTTAAAGCTTGTGTTTTTTGGCGTGTAATGGACATGACACCACCTGCCAGATACACTATGATGCTTACATGCCTCCAACTGTGTGGAATAGTTCGGTGAACCATAAATACGCAAGTGTTTGGCTGTTGTTCGTTGTTCAGACATCTGCTTTTTTTTTACTGAAGTATTTTACCCCCGATGGACGAGGGGAGGTTTCCGATTGTGTCTCTTCTGCTAGGCTTGAAGTAGCTGCGCGCTCATGAGAGAGAGTACACCTGATTTTGTCTCCACGCATCTGTATTTTGTAAAGAAGGTTACATGGTGGGAAGTACTGAAGGCATTTGCCTGGGAATGGCGAATGAACAGGAGGTTATTACCGAAATTATTTTTTATTGCAGTGTTTGAAAACATGGAGTAATGGATAATATTTACTCTTTTTCAGGAAAACTCAGCGTGAGTAGTGACACTGTCCAACATGGTGTGGAAGGATTAATATACCTCCTCACTGAAAGTTCGAAGCTCATGGTAAGGGCTTTTGTGGGCAGTTTGGTATTACCAGGACCTTAAGGAGGTTCATTATACTCTATATATCAGTCCTGGTAGGATCTGCTCATTTCAGTAATGTTACTGGTTTATAATTGATTGCGTGAAGCCATGCATACATAATCTGACTATAATGTGACCTGCTGGCATGAATACCTCTTGTTAGTATAAATTAGAATTGCCTCTAATTCCTCATGTTACCACGTGTATCCTAAGAGGGAGAATGAAATGATTTAACTTTCTGTGTATTAGCAGTATGTAGCTTGTTGGAGAGTTGAGAAAACTGGGTATTTTAGCAGTTCTTTTTGTATTTTAATAAAGTGTTTTTTTCCTTTTCTCCCACATTTTCCCCTTTTTAATACTGGCTGGGAATCTTGTACCAGTTGTTGTTTCTCCGTGCTCTTAATAGAAAAAATATTTGAAAAATTATGGCTGGTTACTTGGGGCTTCCCAGATGGTGCTAGTGGTAAAGAACCCACCTGCCAATGCAGGAGACATAAGAAACTCAGGTTCAATCCCTGGGTCAGGAAGATTCCCTGGAGGAGGACATGGCAATCCACTCCAGTTTTCTTGCCTGGAGAATCCCATGGACAGAGGAGCCTGGTGGGCTACAGTCCATGGGGTCGCAAAGAATCCAACAGGATTGAAGTGACTTCACTCACAGACACACACACAGACACACACAGACACACACACACACACACACACGGCTGAATTTACATATTGTCCATTCTGCTGTTTCTCAGACTTACCTTTTAGTGAGAATCTTGTGTGACCCTTTTAAACCAAATTCCTGGTTCTTGTCTCAAACCTGTTGAATCAGGTTTTCCAGAAGAGGGGCTTGAGAATATTTTTCCAAGGTGCTTTAAATGATTCTTAAGATCAGGTAAATTTGGGAAACTACCCTAAAGGCTTAACATTTTGATAGCAAATCCTCACGGTAGAAGTGATGAAAGACAGAGTGTGGCTTATTGAGTTACGGTGTTTCACCCTAATAATTAGGGTGAAATAATTAGATTATTTGAGTGGTTAACTGGATAAAAATATATTTTATAGATCCCTTTTGTCAGACTTTCTAAAATGTTACACTTAGAGGTGCTTCACAGCAAATGCTCTGTCACATAAGTCTGTGTTCTGTTAGCTGACATGGGGAATTCATTTTTGCTCCCTGAGGTGATCTCTTCTGGCCCCTCTTCAGAGCTTTCCTGGCTGCTCTCCTCCTCGCGGTAGATCTCTAGCCTCTTGCTCTTAGATTTAGTCGAGTTGAATCATCTGAGAGACTACCTGATGTGATTGGTCAACACACCTAACCCACCTGGCCCCAAAGACTGGAAGCCCTCCACACCAGCACTGCGCCCATTTGGTTTATTCAGTTCTGTCTTCCCAGCAGGGGACCTATCCCATCGCAGGATCTCAGGAAGTACTTGCTAAAGGGACAAGGTAACCTAAGCCTCTGCTATTACAAACAGAGACAAGTCTAATGACAGTGACGTCCCCTCCCAAAAAGGGTGGCATGCAGAAACTGGGAAAGAGCAGGCAAAGTGGAGCATTAAGGTGGCTGAGGTGAAGACGATGACGGGAAGAGAAACAAAAAGAATGCTGCTTCCTCTCCCTTTTCGCTGCCTGTTTAGCCCTCCTCATGCGGGTCGTCCGATAGGGAGCAGAAGCAAGCCTGCTGTGGCCAGTCTCCTTTCACCTTACTGAGAGTCAGTGTCAGGCTGGCTTGGTCCCCAACAATGTTGTTCCACTGGAGAGCCACAGATCGGGACTCCACGTCCTTCTCTCCCGCGCCCTTTGCTGGGCACACACATGACTTTCCTGTGTCCAGTCCGCATCTGAGTATCCCACTGAGATTTACCCAGACCGTTTTCTTCCACCCGCTCCCTGCCTCTGGCAACCACCGGTCTGTTCTCTGTATCTGTGAGTTTGCTGGGGCTTTGTTTTTTGTTTGTCTTAGATTTGACCTGTAAGAGAAATCATGCAGTATTTCTTATTCTGTCTGACTTAATTCACTTAACCTAATGCCCTCAAGTTCCATCCAATTTGCAAATGGCAAATTCCATTCTTTTCATGGCTGAGTAATACTCCACGGTGTACATACGCCACGACTTCCCGATGCATTCATCCTTCAGTGGATGCTTGGTTTGTTCTCGCGCTTTAGCCACTGTAAATAGATGCTTCAGTGAACATGGGGGTGCATGTGTCTGTTTGAATTCGTGTTTTTGGTTTTTTGGATAAACATCCAGAAGTAGAATTGCTAGATCATATGGTAGTTCTACTTTCAATTTTTTGAAGAACCTCTATATTGTTTTTCATAGTGACTGCACCAATTTATGTTCCTACCAACAGTGTACAAGAGTTCCCTTTTCTCCACGGCCTTACCAACACCTGTTTCTTGTCATTTTGGTACTGTCCGTTCCAGTGGATGTGAAGTGATATCTCATCCCTTTGATTTACATTTCCCTGATGAGTAGTGATGTTGAGCATCTTTTCATGTGCCTGTCGGCCTTCTGTATGTGTTCTTTGGAAAATGTGAATTCACATCTTCTGCCCATTTTTTAATCAGATTGTTGATCGGTTTATTTACTCATTTATTTATTTTGCTATTGTGTATCAGATACGTGATTTGCAGATTTTTCTTTCATTCAGTAGGTTGCCTTTTCATTTTGTTGATGCTTTCCTTTGCTGTGCAGAAGCCTTTTATCTGAAGTAGTCCCACTAGTTTATTTTTGCTTTTGTTGCTTATTTTTATTTTTATGTATCAGAAACTCAGAATTTGGAATAGTGGACAGGGGTTGCCTTTTACTAAGGAGTGTTGTTTCTTTTACTAGACTGGTTGGAATTCATATTTTTTTGTGTATATCCAGTATTTCAGCATTTATTAGACACAAATAAATTTTGATAAACTTGATCCATTTTTAGATTTCTGAACTGGATTTCCAAGACTCTGTTTTTGTTCTGGGATTTCCTGAAGAATTGAACAAATTGTTGCTTCAGCTTTATCTGGACAACAGAAAGGAGATCAGAACTATCCTGAGTGAATTGGCACCAGACCTTCCCAGTTACCACAGCCTTGAATGGCGACTGGATGTACAGGTATGACTTTTAAAAAATCTGACCTAGAATATAAAATTTATTTTAGGCTTATGTCTTCACACTTGTTGTATTCTTTACCACCTTAACCAAATTCTGGTTTGAAACTTCAGTTTTTTAATGTCCATTTTTAGACCATTTCACAAATAGTTCATTCTCTCTTTTTTTTTTTTCCCTAACCACACCACAAGGCTTGTGGGATTTTTTAGTTCCCCAACCAAGGATTGAACCCAGGCTCTTGGCAGTGAGAGTGCTGGGTTCTAACCACTAGACCATCAAGGAATTCTCCATTCTCTTATATTTTTAATATGTTCACATTGGTTTAATTTGTGAAGTTTGTAAGAAATAGGTTATTTTGGAAAAGCAGATGATTATATTTTTAAAGTGGTGCTTAGCTTTTAGAAAACCTTTTTCTGTCTAAATCACATTTATAGAAAAGTACACAAGTCAGTATATAGCCAATGAATTATCATGTGGTAAAAACACCCATGAAACCAGCACCCATGATCAGCACCTCAGAAGCATCCTTCTTGCCTTCTATAAGTTACTTCCCCGTCCTTCTTTCCAAAGGTAACCAGCATCCTGTCTCTTAATGCACAGATTACTTTTTTCTGCTCTGTAACTTTCTATTCATGAACTGATTCAATAAATATTCTTCTGTGTCTGCCTTCTTTTTATGAGATTGAGTTGTTTTTAAAGCCATGTACACAACCAAAAAGGAGTTTTCAGACTATTGCATGCAGCCTTTCTCAAGCAGTGACAGATAAGCTAGTTAAGAGATATTTATTGAATGCCATCCAATCACTGATTAGGGCTGTGCTGAATGCTTTGGGAACCATAAGAATTGTAAGACACTTTCTCAGCTGGAAAAGATATTATTTGTTTAGTGATATTAGATGTCTCAAAATAACTAGTAATTAAAGATAGTTGTGAAATAAGGTTCTGGAGAGGAAAAAAGAATATAATTGTATAAATAAAGGTACTTCTGAGTATTTCAGAAAAGCTGTATCTCAGGTAGTTCAGTGTACATTGGCATGATCCAGAAAAGCATCAATAAAAGAAGGGTAAATTTCAGAAAAAGAAATGGATGGAGAAAACCAGGGTAGTAATATTGAGAGAGGAGACAGCATAAGTTGTAAAGGCCCACATGAATCTGAGAATGAACAAATGAGTATGTGGGATAGCTCCCTAGTTCCCAAACTTGATTGCACATTGGAATGATCTAGGGAGCTTTAAAAGAATTCTGATACCTGTGTTCTGCCGCAGAGGTTCTGACGTATGGGTACAGAGTTTTACCTGGGCATCAGGATTTTTTAAAGCTCCCTTGTCACCCCGGTAATTCTAATGGGTAATAATGTTTGTAAACCGCTGTAATAGTAGATTCTTCCTGATATGAGTGGTCCAGATAGGTTACAGAAAATCAGCTAGACAAGCTTAGCAATTGTATCCCAGTGTGTTGACTGCTTGAATATATATTAACTCAGGAGGATGTATAAAGCAGATTATAGGCTCCTTGAAGGCAAATGCAACTTGCTTTTTTGATTAAACATTTTCTTTTTAGATTTATTGATGACAGTTGAGGTTGCTGTAGTTTACTTTTCCCGGTCATTTATAAGCATTTCATTGTATGGATATTCTCAGTTTATCCATTCTGTTGCTAAAGAATATTTGAGATATGTCTACAGCTTTTGGCTCTTGGAAACAAATACTATTATGAATATGTGTATATGTGTAAGAGTTTAAGGTATGTACCTAGGAGTGGAATTGCTGGTAATTTATCTGTTTTCCAAAGTGGTTCTCTCATCACTCTCACCAGCAGTGGATGAGTTTTCATACCATCACTTTGCAGTGCTCCTTATGGGCAGGTTTCTAATTCTTGCCAGTCTGATAAGCAGCATGATTTTATTGGCCATTTTCCTGATTTCTAATAAAGTTGAATGTATTTCCTGTGTTTATCTATTTTTATTACTTCTGAGAAGTGCTTTCATAGGTCTTCTGTACAAGTTTCTTGGTTTTGTGGGGTTTTTATTAAATCAGAGCACTTCTTCATACATTCTTGATTCTTTTTTTTGGCTTTATGTGTTACAGAGTATCTTTTCTGAGTTTGTGGCTTGTTTTTTCCCACTATTTTTAGAAATCTTTCCAAGAAATTTTAGTAATTTTAATGTATTTCAGTTTATCAGTTTTCTTTATGATTTTTGTTTTTATATCATGTTTAAGAAACCCTTCCATACTGTATAACTACCTATACATTGTAGTTTTGTTTTTTTCCCCCCAAAGATTTTAAAGTTTACTGTTAATTTTGAAGTCTGTGATTCATCTGAAATTCAGTTTTTGTGTATGGCATAATGTCATCATTCATATGTTCAGCATGCTTGTTAAATAGTCATTCTGCTCTTATTCCATTCAAAACTAAGCTTGCAAGCAGAAGCCTCAGGCAACAGATTAAGCCATCAGTGACTGTAAAGCTCCACCTTAATCAGAATGGAGACCTCAACACCCATGTTCTGCAGACAGACCCAGCCACCCTGCTGCACTTGGCTCAGCAGCTGGAACAGGCCTTGGAGGAGGTGAAAACAAACCACTGCAGGAGGGTCGTGCGCAACATCAAGTAGTCCCCGTTTGTTTTCTTGCGGCCGAATCACTTGTGAATTGGTGATACGCAGTAGTTATTTTTCAAAATCAATTTTTTAAGTTGATAGTGATAAATATATAGAGATTTCATAAAATTTCTTTCCCTATGTCAAGATACTGAGGTCATGGTCAAAGGCTAAGTGAAATTTCTTTCTCGGTGCTAAATATGATCAGCTTCTTGAGTTAAGATGTAGTTTGTGTTGTAAATATGTAAATAGGATTGAATCAACTGAAAGTGAATCTATATGGTTCAAATCCTCTGTGTATATAAATGACTGTATTTTTTTGATGCTTTTTCTGACTAGTTTATTGTTTTCCTCCTTATTGGTCTAAACTTAAAAATAAAGTTTACGGTGTAATTCTATTACTGTTCTTAGTATTTCTAGACAATTTAATGTTTTTGACTTTAAAGCACACCATGATGTTAATAGCCACAGAATAGTGGGAAGTGAATATGAATTTTTTAGATGCAACATTTTTTAGGCAGTTCATGTGTTTTATTTGGCTGTGAATATACTAAGTACTTACCTTGTTGCTTAAGTTTAAGTTGCCATGCTAATAAGCTTAAATAGTACTTAGATTTGTGTGAATATATTGTAGCTTATCCAGGATTCAATTTTTTCCCTATTACCAAAGCATCTGAGAGACACACTGCCATTCAACATTTATAAACAATGGATGCAGGCATATTGTAATCAGTTCTTAATTATCTAGATATAAATTACAGTCAAAATTCTGTTTGAATAAAGTATAAAGAGGGCAAAGGAAGGCCATGTTTACTACATTCCCGGCAAATTTCCCTTCTCCCTTAAATGAAAACTTGATTTTTGTTTTGTGTTGTTTTTAAGTGGGTGACTATAAGCCATCAGCCTGAACAATTCAGATGCCGACATGCCAGGTCAGTCTCAGGGACACAGTACGGGGATACAGGAAGACTGACGGAGTCACAGCCTTAAGGAGGAAGTTGCGTGGAAGGGTGGAAAATGGGGTTCAGTCTTAAATATGTATCCAAAACCTTATTCTGAAAATCTCATCCCGTGGAAGGCCTTTAGAAACGTCAGACTCTAAGCAGTCATCTAGGCTCTGTTGTTACTTCGCCCCCTAAGAGTCAGAGATTTCCAAGTCAAAGTGGCATCATGCTGCTTCTTTCTCTTAAGAGAGAGCCTAGCAGGAAACAGAGGCCAGTGGAAGAAAAGCACATTTGAAATTGCCGTCCATCATCCCCTTGCAGGCATCTTTTTTCCATACAAGTGTGGAAAAAACATGTTATGCACTTGCAAAATAACTCTAAGCAAACTATACTCAGATAATTTTTAATTATAGTGATAACTTGATTAATGAAGCTTTCATGTTAACAACCTCACAAATAAGAAGAAACTTTACATATTACATGAAATTGTAGCATATGTCACGGGTTAAAAGCAACATACCTGCCAAGCATACAGTAAAAATAGCTCTGTGAGCCTTCTTATTTGTCCACATTGGGTGGAGATAAGCAGGGCTGACTCCAGCCAAAACTGAAATAAGGAGACCCTTAGGGCAACTTTTTTCTTCCTCTATATCCACTATTCTTATCCCAAGCAAAACAACAAAGCATGTGTTAGCCTCTTTTTTTAAATTTGTATCAAACTCCCCTTGTCTTTTTATTACAGTTTATGGGGTTCTCATGGCAAATATACTGGGGTGGTTTGCCGTTGCCTTCTCCAGAGAAGAGGACGACAGAGGATGAGCTGGTTGGATGGCAGCACTGATGCAGTGGACATGAACTTGGGCAGACTCCCGGAGATGGTGGGGGACAGGGAGGCCTGACGTGCTGCAGTCCGAGGGGTCATGAAGAGTCAGACGAGACTTGGTGGCTGAACAAAAGCCCCCTGTCCCCAGGCTCTGTGCTGTGTTATTCTTTCTGATGTTCTTCTTTGCTTTTTTAGGCCAGAATGAGTTGGGAGCAGTCTTTCTTTTGAATCCGGGACTCACTTTTTTTCCCACAGAGCGTCTAATGCGTCTCTTCCTTTTCTTGTTCGAACATTCCACACCCTGACCCGCTCCTCTGCCTTCTTTGTTTTACGGCACATTTATTTTTTGTAGTTTGTAGATGGACATATTTTTTGTAGTTTGTAGATGAACATATTTTCTGCAGATGCAGCCACTATGCTACTCTCCTATATGACCAGGTTTCTTGACTCTGGGATATGCCTTTCCATCTGTAACTATCTAAATGTTTATTAAAACGTTTTGGATTATGAGTGTGCGTATTTTTCAGGATTTGCTGATGTATGAGCTATTAAGTATAATAGCTATTTAAGTATAATAGCTCTTAAGTCTCAAAGCCAGAATAGTAACATCTCATTTCTCAGAACAGCTCTGTAAGTAGGGAATAATCAATATATGTAATTACAAAGTCTACATATACTTCACCCATTGGAAGTCTTTCTGTTTCACAAATTCCATGAGTTTATTTTGTTATTGATGTTTCCAAGCTTGAGTAAATTTAAAACAGCAAACTAGAAAGTGGTATGGATACTATAAGAAGAAAATACACTTGTGAAAACTGGAAGATGAGAACCTGATACTAAGGAAAATTTGAAAAATCATTTGAGTGTGTAAAGCAATATTGTAAAGTAGTTAGCCTCCAATTAAAATGATTTTTTAAAAAGTGTGTAAAGGATGCTTGTGTGGGAACCCTTGAAATGTATAACAGTATGTTGCCCTTTAGGGTATGATCCTATGAGAAGTCAGTCTTTGGGAATGGACAAAAGGATTTAAATTTAGTTTTTATGGCTTCTTATGGATCCTTGGTATCACCGACTCGATGGACATGGGTTTGAGTAGATTCCGGGAGTTGGTGATGGACAGGGAGGCCCGGCGTGCTGCGATTCATGGGATCGCAAAGAGTCGGAGACGACTGAGTGACTGAACTGAACTGAACTGATGGATCCTTGATAAATTCTCAAAGCTTTGTTTTCTTCATCTCTAAAATAGGAATAATAACACCTATCTCAGTGGCTTGTAGAGACCACATGAGACAGTGCTTGTAAAATGTTTAGTGTAGGGCTTTAGGATATACTGATGTGGACTGAGGATCCCATTATTTTATAACCTTGAACTCTGTCTAAAACAGTCTATTTAAGGAACTGAGAGAAAATGTTACCTGATGGTTTCTGGGTGGTAGGATTATGACTTTCTTTGCCTTCTTAATTTCTATACTGAGTTTAACTTGCATTAAAACATTTTTTTGAAGTCTAAAGGAAGAAGAAAAAAGATCAGGGAACTTAAATACATTTTTAGTAGTACTTTTATTGAAAAGTTTAATTCTTAGGGGCCTCCCCTGGTGGCTCAGTCGTAAAGAATCCTGCTGCCAGTTCAGGAGACACGGGTTCAGTCCCTGATCAAGGAAGGTCCCACATTCCTCGGAGCAACTTAAGCCTGGGCACAGTTATTGAGCCTGTGCTCTGGAGTCCAGGAGCCGAAACTACTGAGCCCACAGGCCCCAAATACTGAAGCTCCAGTGCCCTAGAGCTCTTGCTCCACAGCGAGAGAAACCCCTGCAACGAGAAGCCCACACACCACACTAGAGAGTAGCCCTCGCGCTTCAAAACCAGAGAAAAGCCCACTCAGCAACAGAGACCCAGCACGGCCAGAAATCAATACATAAAATCTAAACAAAGCAAGAAAATCTCAATTCTCAGAATGATACACATATAACTCTCCTGAAAACTCAGCAATTCAAAACTGCCTAGTCCCCAAAGGGCTCAGGTAGACAGGCTGAGGGTTTTACCTATAGGCTTAGTCCAGAGTCCTTTTTTTTTCCCCGTCTTTTCCCCTCCATGCTAGTGAAAGAAGCATGGGAATCTCAAGGCATTAGCTAAGCCAGCTCCCTTTTTTCTAGGTAATATTATATCTAAATGGAGTTTTTAATCTCCACAGGAAAACATAGTGCTGCTTTGTAGTTCTCACAGCCTTCATGATTAGGAAGATCTGTCCACTGCTGTATTAACGTCTTCCTACTATACATACTTTTCTCTGTACTTTTTTTTTTTTTTTTTTAGTATATGTTTAAATTTCTCTTTAGCTTACCCTTCCATGGTTTCCATAGTGATTGGTAACTGTCATCTCTTTCCTTTCTTTCGCTACAAGTAGAAAATACTTTGGTAAAAAGGATGTAGTAGTATATTGCCTCTAGTTTAAACATACTTGTTTTTAAAACCATCATGACAGTTATGCTCAAACCTACATATTTTCCTTAAAAGCAAAACAAGCAAGCCCAGCTTCACCATTAGTGTGGTTACTTCAGTGAGCTTTGCAAACTTTGAGAACGACATTTGAATTATAAAAGCAGAAGAAACCCACTGTTTCTCAGCTTTGCAAAATAGTGTACTATTTCAAGATGAGGAAACAATGATATGCTTTATGGCAATAAAATACATATATTGAATGACTTCGTCACTTGAATATTAATGGCTCTTTATATAGTTCCGGTCCTCTCTGCCCAGGAACTCAAATGACTTAATGTTTGGTAGCCATGAGTCCATAAGAGTCTACTTACTATAATAGGGAAGCATGGGAAAGTAATTTTATTTTCTTAATGGGCCTAAAATGGAGCATTAGGAATATAGATATCTGCATTAATCAATTTAAAGCCTATCAACTTTTTATAAGAATTTTTTAATAAGTGTAGTGTAAATTGTTTGTTTCATTAGAAATATTGCCAATTATGTAACTGTCAGAATGAGAGGCCATGCACTTTTATTGTACTTGAACCTAAATTGATGGTTTTTGGTTGCAAAGACCACGCTTTTCATTTTCGTCTCCTGCTGTTATCATCTCTAGTCTCACAGAACGGTCTGCCCATCGACCAGCTACAAGGAGAGGCAACACAGAGAAAAGGATTTTTGCCCTTTCTCACAAGCTTCGTGAGATCCTTTACCTCTTTTCTTCTTTATTTTTCTTAGTCTTCACTATTTTACTTTGAACTCTGATCCACCCATTTATGTATGGCATTGTGCCGATAGGAAAACAAAGCAAATTTTAAAACTTTTCTAGCTCTTTTTACAAAGGCACTGTCTCCATTGTGTTAAATATTAAATATGTAGAATGATCTATGTTGTATGTTGAACAAAGGGTAAAGTACCGTAAAGTTTAGAATGCTCTCAGGCCATTCCACCCTTGAAAATCATTTAATTCATAAACTCATCAGGCTACAGAAAGGAGTATCCTAGTGGGCAGGGGGCTGTTCTGCAGAAGGGAAGTTCCTCTGGGCTGCTGTGTGTTGGAACCATTTTTCATTGAAACTCCACCTTCTTCTGGAAAGCAAAACTCCTAGTGTGATTCAATAGCTAGAGCTGTAGAAATGTGCAGAAGAAAAGGTACATGACTGCAGAATACCCTGGAGTAGTTGGACGTAGTTTGGATGGCAGGAATTTACCTTTACTCCTTTTCTACCAAAGAGGGGTTCCCTGAGGTAACGAGAGGTGTGATGGGAAAAGCAAATGGAGTGTTTTTAATACCTGCATGCCGATGTTGTGATTGTCATAAATCCAATGAGAAGTGGATGCCTGCGGCTTTGAAGGAATGTGCTTAGTGCACAGAACGAAAAGGCTTCTCAGTTAACTCAAAGGCTAAAAACACAGATTAAAATTCAGAGAATGAGGAAAAGAAAATCCAGGAAAGTCTTTGAGTTTCACTGGAGCAAGTATAGATGGTTAGGATTTGATTTTCTGGCATGGTCTGCAAACCATATGCTTTTATTCCAAATAAATAAAAGCCCTTACAAAGCTCAAGTGAGTATTAAGTCCTGTAGCATAATAAAATCACTTGATTTGCAGCAAGACTCTTCCACAATACATAAACTAAAAGAACTGAGAAAGACCATAGAAAACTTTCTTCAGTACTTGAAAAAATGAGCAAGTCACCATGTACTTTCCAAAAGGAGAAAATGATTTGTCTCACAATATGAGCAATATAATTAAAAAAAATTTTTTTTTTAAATTTTGATTACACCTTAAGGGTGTAATTATTGGGTATTCTTTCTCATGCCTTTTTTTGTTCCACTCTTTGCCTAGACATAAATACCAAATTCCATGCCTTTCTTAGGCACTTAGAACAATTTCTTTTCATGCCAAACCTAAGCCCCCTTCCCTTCCTTTTTTTAATTTAAATTTTATTTTTTTGGCCATGTGGTGTGGCCATGTTCCCCAACCAGGAATTGAACCTGTGCCCCCTGCATTAGGAGCATGGAGTCTTAATCCATGGATGATCAGAGAAGTCCTTCCCTCCTTAAAAAAAATTTTTTTTTTGAGAAATAATTCAAATAACATAAAATTCACCCTTTCAAAGTGCAATTCACTGGGGTTTGGAATATTCACAAAGTTGTGCAACCATGGTCACCACTATCTGATTACAGAAGGTTTTCATCACTCCAGAATGAAACACGTATCCATGAGGAGTCACTCCCCATTTCCTCCTCCCTGTAGTCCCTGACAACCACTAATCTACTTTCTGCAGATTCGCCTCTTCTGGACGTTTCATATAAGTAGAATTATACAATATATGGCTTTTTGTGTCTGGCTGTGACCCTATGGACTGTAGCCCACCAGGCTCCTCTGTCCATGGGATTCTCCAGGCAAAAATACCAGAATGGGTTGCTATTCCTCCCACCAGGAGATCTTCCCCACCCAGGGATGGAACCCATATCTCTTACTTACGTCTGTCTCCTGCGTTGGCAGGCAGGGTCTTTAGCACTAGCACCACCTGGGAAGCACTCTTTCACTGATCATAGTGTTTTCAATGTTCATGATATAGCAAGTGTCAATACTTTACACATTTTTAATGACTGAGTAATGTTTATTGTATGGATATGCGTTTGCTCTTTACATTATTTGATTTATTTTCACTCCTAGTCTCCCTATGGAATTAGTCTGTTGCATTTTATTTTATTTTACAGTGGTTATAAGAGAACCTCTGACAGACCCAGTAGTGTATTTTCTACAATGACGGTTTTCTAGAATTACGTTCCCAGGTACAGCTTAGAAAAATCTGAGAATAATTTCTTCCTCACCAGTTATTAGTAGAGTTATTCTCCAGTGAATTGAACATTTTGTTTTTAGCCTAATTCAAAAGTTATACCAGGTAGGGAGCTAGTTGGCCAAACTGTTGAAGGGACTCTTAGCTGAGTCAGCTCGAAAGAAAATTAGATTTGTATTATATCCTTTTTAATTTTAATTTAAAACATTTCCTGCTAAAATAAGGACATTATGTGGGCATTTTACAGACTTAGAGAAGATAGAAAAACAACTAAGGATTTATGTCTTTCTGTATTCATTTTGTATGTTTTTCACATTAGAAATGTGAAAAATGTTTTTCACACTTTTAAAATTAAAAACGTATAAAAATTTTCTATAGTGGAATAGAGAAAAACGCATTTACTTTTGCCTAAATTCACTCCTCAGAGTATTTCTGTATTAATTTTGAAATAGAGGACTGGGGACCTCCAGGACACCGTTTTCCAGATGATACAGCTGCTGTAGCCACGAGTGGAGGGAATGAAAAGCTACGTCGGCAGCACTGATTCAGTCAGAGGGTGCTGAGGCTTGGGTAAAGGTATGGCAAATAAGAAACTCTGCATACACATGTGAGGGATGGAGTAATTCTCACTAGGGGCGTCAGGAAGGCACTTCTTTCCCGCTGATCATTTTCGCTGTCTGGGTAATTGCACCCCAGTTTACATTTGGAGAAGAATTTCTTTCCAATTGAATACAGTTTGGTGGGACTGTCAGACAAGAGGCTGCGTGCCCTCCGCTCTTCCTGCTGAGCCCATAAGTCTCTCTCCTGGGACTTTGAAACCTGAGGACTCAGAAGGGTTGGCACAGATGCGTTTTAGCAGCGGCCCTGCAAGGTGCTCAATGACTTGTTCCATCCTGTTCATATCCCGTGAGGACCTGGCCTCAGAGCTGCCCCTCGATTCTGCAGGGCACCTAACACATGGCCAATAAACTCCCTCTCTGCTTGAGTTAGCATCTTAATTATCCTCAATACTACCGAGGGTAA
The DNA here is from genome assembly GCF_033118175.1 of Dama dama. NCBI lineage: Eukaryota > Metazoa > Chordata > Mammalia > Artiodactyla > Cervidae > Dama > Dama dama. The sequence continues at coordinate 3,745,686 of NC_083699.1, read as the reverse complement.
TCGTATACTTAGATTCATTCTGTGACATTGCATGCACTAGCTCATAAAATGGATTTCTGTAAAATAGCTCTGCACATTGTCACACATCTAAAACTCAGGCATTACTTTAGAATATAGATCGACTGCAACATAGGATCTGATTGCAGTCAATCAGTCTGATCCGGAAGACAAGTGTCAAAACATAAAATCTTAACATTTTCTTTCTAATGCTGTAGTATTCCTTTCATTTGCTTTCTCTATTTTCTCTATCGTGTCTATAAACTGTTTCCTTAGAAACTACGATACTCTTGTGGTTTCACTGTTATTGTTTTAGTTGTTATAATAGTATATTACACTTTGCTTGTAGAAATAAGATAAGAACAAAGCTGTAATTGTCAAATGAAGCAACGCTTTGAATGGTGCCTGGTGTGTTAGTTGCTCAGTCGTGTCCAACTCTGCAACCCCATGGAGAGAGGAGTCTGCCAGACTCCTCTGCCCATGGGATTGTCCAGGCAAGAATACTGGAGTGGGTTATGATTCCCTTTTCCAGGGGATTTTCCTGACCCAGGATTGAATCTGGGTCTCCTGAATTGCAAGCAAATTCTTTGTCATCTGAGCCACCAAGGGAGTTCAGTACCAGGTACATCACAGTTTTAAAAAATTATGAACAAATGAATGTGTAAATAAGAGTGATACGTGAATAGTATATGCTGTATTCTCTGTGGAACTTTAGGTAAGGAAAAAGCACCTCAGCCTGGAGTGGTCAAAAAAAGGGACTCTGAGTTGCTGAGAGAAGGGCGAGACTTGAGCAGACAGATGACAAGGCAGGTGCTCTGAGCAGGAGATGAAGGTGGGCAAAGGCACACGTTCTGTGGGGGGCTCTGAGAGAAACGGGACACCAGACCCCCTGACCCGCCTCCTGAGAAGCCTGTGTGCAGGGCAGGGAGCAGCAGTCAGAGCTGGACATGGACCCACAGACCGGTTCCAGATAGGGAAAGGAGCACGTCAAGGCTGTGTATTGTCACCCTGCTTATTTAGATTCTGTGCAGAGTACATCATGAGAAACGCTGGGCTGGAAGAAGCACAAGCTGGAATCAAGATTGCTGGGAGAAACATCAATAACCTCAGATATGCAGATGACACCACCCTTATGGCAGAAAGTGAGGAAGAACTAAAGAGCCTCTTGAAAGTGAAAGAGGAGAGTGAAAAAGTTGGCTTAAAGCTCAACATTCAGAAAACTAAAATCATGGCATCTGGTCCCATCACTTCATGGGAAATAGATGGGGAAACAGTGGAAACAGTGGCTGACTTTATTTTTGGGGGGGCTCCATAATCACTGAAGATGGTGACTGCAGCCATGAAATTAAAAGACGCTTACTCCTTGAAAGTTATGACCAACTGAGACAGCATATTAAAAAGCAGAGACGTTACTTTGCCAACAAAGGTCTGTCTAGTCAAAGCTATGGTTTTTCCAGTAGTCATGTATGGATATGAGAGTTAGACCATAAAGAAACCTGAGCGGTGAAGAATTGATGCTTTTGAATTGCAGGAAATTGAAACCAGGTGTGAATATCAAACCAGCTATTCAAGGAAATCAGTCCCAAATATTCATTGGAAGGACTGATGCTGAAGCTGAAACTCCAATACTTTGGCCACCTGATGTGAAGAACTGACTTGTTAGAAAAGACCCTGATGCTGGGAAAGATTGAAGGCAGAAGGAGAAGGGGACGACAGAGGATGAGATGGTTGGATGGCATCACCAACTCAATGGACATGAGTTTGAACAGGCTCCAGGAGTTGATGATGGACAGGGAAGCCTGGTGTTGTGAAGTCCATGGGGTCACAGAGAGTCAGACACGACTGAGCGACTGAACTGAACTGAAATAGCTTCCAAGTGTTCTTCTCTCTGAAGTCCTCCCATCAAACTGGGATATGTAGGTGATCCATCCAACAACTTGGCTTCTTTTCCCCTTGATCTTATTTCCTAAAGGGTTTCCCATGTTTCTTTCAGCCATTTGCTTTCACTGCTGGCTCTCTGGCCCTTGTGTTCACCTGACCTGTTCTGCTTCTGAGAACACAGTTTCAGACCTCCCATCCTCTGAGATTGGTCCAGCTCATAGGTGAGTTACCTCCGACACTGCGGTTCTTCAGCTTCACAGGGACCTTCAGTTCTCTTGCCCGAGCCCTCTCCACTTAACAGCCTCTGCCGTGCTGTGCGTGGTCACTCCAGCCGTGTCCGACTGTCTGCGGGACTGTGGATCCTATGCCCAGGCGCCTCAGTCCCTGGGATTCTCCAGGCAGGAACACTGGAGTGGGTTGCCATGCCCTCCTCCAGGGGGTCTTCCTGACCCAAGGGCCGAACCCTCACCTCCAGCATCTCCAGCATCACAGGCGGATTCTCCACCGCTGAACCGCTGGGTTAACAGCCTCTGCCCGTCTGTATTTCTCTCCCTCTCCCAATCATGATTGATTCACAGCCCACCCCTCAGACACCCGTCACCGCCAATATTCCCAGACCTTAGTGCTGCACCTCCGGCGGCACCTGTCTTGCCCACTGTGCATGAATGTGTCTGTCCATTTTTTTTCTTGCTAGCTGATAGGCTGCTGAGCCCCACAGGAGAAAATATGCCGAAGCACACAGACCATCCTGGTTATAATGGTCATCAGTCCCAGTGAAGCCCCTATCACTGCCTGACTAGCCTACTGTTTCTCTAGTCAGCCGTCTCCCATTTTCAACAACTATTTCAGAACTTCTTCACTGCCCTGACACCTCTGACCCACTCACCACCTCCTCATTCTCTGCTGATGACTGCCTCCTTCTTCAGAGAACAAATGGAAGTGATTGGTTAGGAGTTCTCTCCACTTCTGGCCAACAAACCTACAATCCTCGCTTCTCTCTGCACCGATACTCTTTCTCCTATGCCAGTAGGAAAGGCAGCCCTCACGTGTCTGGATCCCATTCCTTCCAATATCCTGACACTTTCGTATTTTCTGCTTTTATCTGTCTTCCTGATTCCCTTTCATTAAAAAAAGGGGGAGGGGCATTTTCCAGTCTGTCTCATCTTCATATCTCTTGGCTCATATCCCTCTCCAGTTACCAAACTCTTTCTCTTCTCCTTTTCAGTAACTTGTGAAAAAGTCTACCTTCCCTTCCTGAGCTACTCATGGTAACACTTCCAGGACTTCGTGATTGTGCTCAGGTGCTCAGTCGGGTCCGACTCTGCAGCCCTGTGGGTGTAGACCACCAGGCTCCTCTGTCTGTGGGATTCTCCAAGCAAGGATACTAAAGTGGGTTGCCATTTCCTCCTCCAGGGAATCTTCCCAACCCACGGATGGAACCTGTGTCTCTTCCGCGTCCTGCATTGGGAAGTGGATCCTTTACCACTGAGCCACCCGGGAAGCCCTTCCAGGATCCTCCATGGTGCTAAACCCATTCTCTGTACATTTTTCAATCCTCATCTTACTAGATCTTTCATCAGCTTTTGACAGGGCAAGTCACTTGTTCTAAAAAACATGCCTTTCCTCAACCTTTTTTTTCCTTAGCACTCTCTTGTTTTGTCTCCTCTGTATCAGCGTGTTCTCACTTTTCTTTGCAAGATTGTGTCGTCTGCTGTCCTCTCAGTTGTAGGTGGTCCACAGAGCTTTGTCCTAAGTCCTGTCTCTACAGACTTATACCTGCATAAGTTATACTTGTATAAATTTAAATTTATAATTTATACCTGTATAAATTATAAGTGTATAATTTAGTTCTTCCTCTTAGTTTTACCATCATCAATTTGCTGATAACTCTTAACTGTAGATCTCTAGTGCATATTGCTCTCCTGAATTTGAAACACATGTATCAGCTATCAGCTGTCTGTAGCTCCATGTAGCTATATGTGTAACAGGTACAACAGATACTTCAAACTCAAGACAAAATTTAACTCATCTCTGACAAACTTGCTCTTCTTCCAGTGTTCCTTACTCAAAAAATGGCATTGCCGTCCACATAGTTGCTCAAAGGAGACATATATCACTCTTGGCTTCTCTCTCTCACCCTCACTCATCACAGCTAGTCAATTACCAAGCCCTATCAATTACATCCTCTTAAATGTCATTCAAACGAGCCCACTTGTCTCCATCCAGTGGCCTCCTTGCTCTTACCTGGGCTGCTGTATCTGCCCCCAGTTAACTGATCTCCCTAACCCCTAGTAGTAAGTTCCTCTCTTCCCCACCTGTGTTCCTCTCCTCCCATGCCTTTCCTCCACAGCAGCCAGAATTATCTTCCAAAGAGAAATTACATCGTTTCTGCTTAAACCCCTTCAGTTGCTTTGCATTGCTTTTGGGGTAAGCCGTGGCTCCTGCCTTCCTCTCCAGCCGCACCTTGAATTCCCCTCTTCCCCTGCTGTGTTCTCTCGGTTCCCTTACTTCCACTGTCTGGATCCTCCTCCATCATCTGCCAAGGTAAGTCATACGCCTTCCTTTGGTTTCAGATTAAACATTTCCCGCGGGAGGTTCGGAGTCCCTGTTCTGTTTACATGGTGCCCTGAGCTGCCCTTTTCATAAAGTCAGCAGATTTTGTCGCAGTTACTAGATTTATTACCTATTTTTTTCTGGATTGTAGGAACTGTGTTTCTCCTTGTTTTCCTGTTGTCCGTCACTGTAACTGGACATGGTAAGTTCCAATTAAATGTTGAAAGGAGAAAGGGAAAGAGAAGAAAGACTATAAAAGGCAGTATCATACAAAATTTGCATACATTTTAAGGGTAAAACAAGACTCCAAATAAATTTTGCTTTTCTGTCATACAAATATGGTTTGCATTAACCTTATGATACAAGTTATTAATACATGTCAGCTTTCTTTCCCCACTTTAGTGGAAAGATATATTTTGAACATTTTGTCTGCAGCGTTCCATTAAATGGATAGAGCTAGATATTTACTTAGACCAGTGATTTTCAGCCTGGAAATCTCTTGGTGGGGTTTTAAAAATTTTGTTTCCTGAGTCCCACCCTCACAGATTTTCATTTAATCTGCCTGAGATTTTTCGAAGCTCTCTATATGATTCTGATACACAGCAGAAGTCAAGAACACGACAGTTACTGGAGCTTTTGTTTTTGTGACTTGCTTCCCTGACTGATTTTGGAGCCTGTTGGAAAATAAGAACTGAAAGCAATGCAGATTCAGCAGCACCCTGATCCACCCACAAGCGCTTTCACCTACAACCACAAATGGCCGAAGTAGTGAAAAGAACTCCTTGGTCAAGTCCAAAGGTGGTGTTGTGTGTTGTGAGCTGAGTCACTCAGTCGTGTCCAGCTCTTTGCAACCCCCGAACTGTAGCCAAGCTCCTCTATCCATGGAACTTTCCAGGCAAGAATACTGGAGTGGATTGCCGTTTCCTCCTCCAGGGAATCGTCCCAACCCAGAAATCGAACCTAGTTCACATGCATTGCAGGCAGACTCTTTACCAGCTCAGCCCCCGGGGAAGCCCCAGAGGCAGTGCTGGTCTCAGGCGCCTTTGGTCCAGTGACCCGGTGACCCCAGTCACTCCACATCTTTCTGTTTCTCTTCCCAGCCTTGGTGTGGACTCGCTCCCAGTGTGGGCCTTCATCGTGGCAGAAGACGGCTGCTGAAGCCACCAGGAGAGGGAGGGCATCTCTGTCCCAGTGTTGTCATTAGAAAAAGTCCTCAGGGTCACACTGATCGGCCTGGTTCAAGTTACAGACCAGTCGCTGTGTGCGAGGGGTGGGAATGTACCAGCGCGAGAGTGTCGTCCTCTCCCCAGGAGTCACAGGCATCCCCGAGTGAACAGAGGGTCCTTTGAGGAGGAGGAGGGGAGAACAGTCAGCGCCGAGAGCATCAGACATCTGCTGTCACGCACAGAGGTGTGGCCCGGCTGCAGAGTTCGGTCACAACACGGCGGTAGTCCCCTACAGTATCGTGTGCTAATTGTGAGTAGCACAGATACATTTTCACAGCAGTTCCCACAGTTAGGACTTCCCTGGTGGTAGAGTGGATAAGAATCTGCTTACCAGTTGCAGGGGCGACGGGTTCGATCCCTGGTGCCGGAAGATCCCACATGCCGTGAAGCAACTAAGGCCGTGTGCCCCAGCTGCTGAAGCCCGCATGCCTAAAGCCTAAGCTCTGCAGCAGGCGAAGCCACTGCGATGAGAAGCTGGTGCACTGCGGCTGGAGAGCAGCCCCTGCTCCCTGCAACTAGAGAGCGCGCGTGCAGCAGTGAAGACCCAGCGCACCCCGCACCAGCGAGATTCCCACAGTTCGCAACTGATAGAAAACTAAGGTTGTATTTATCACAGAACTCTTCAGTGAAAAAAACCCTGAGGACAGAAAATTTGATTTGGGCCCTGCAAATGTAAGTTTCCTGTGTCTGGCTTTTTCTTGGTGCCTCAGTGAGCATGTTTTCTTCCCTCATTTTGAAAAAGCAAAAAATGAGACCCTCCAGAGAGTCTGACATGCGGATTGCCACCCTCCAATCTGAGTGGCACTAGCCAAGAAGATCCCGTTGAGCTTTGCATTTTGTAACTGTCATTATGAAAGCAATAGGGTTTAAGTTTCCCCCCTGAAATGTACTATTGGATTATAATATTAGTTATGCCATTTCTAATGACACATGCTAAAAAGAAAGAAAGAAAGAAAAATTCACCACACGCAAAAATTTCCCTAAAAGCCTCTGTCCCATTACCTACCCCCCACCCCCGACCCCCGCAGGGGATGTTAACTCTCCCTGGTTGAAAATTCACTGTTCTACAACTGGTTTTTACCAAACACCTTTCTGATTATAACTGACTTTGCATAAAAAAATTTCCCGTAATAGAAAATGTGCTAACCAGGAAACATGGATTTGGGGTCTGCTTAGAGTTATGTTTCCTACTGCAAGTTAATTTATTGGCATTTGCCAACCCTTAGAGTCTCATTGTGTCTATGTGTGCTGATTTTAAGTTTCTGAGTTTATAAAACGGAGGACCACATTCCAGAGCAAGGCCCCTGCCTTAAACTTAGTACTAAGACCAGAGATGTCACCCTGTCCTGGTGGCAAGCCGTTCTTTCAAGCCGCCCTCACCAGGTTCCGTTCAAATTGCACCAATAAAATACATTTTTTAAATAAGTGGCGTAAAACAGCACAGGTGGAATTTCTTTTGTTGTTTTTGCTGTTGTTGTTTGGTCGCTAAGTCGTGTCCGACTCTTCTGTGGCCCCGTAGACTGGAGCTCGCCAGGTTCCCCTGTCCATGGGATTCTCCAGGCAAGAACACTGGAGTGGGTTGCCATTTCCTCCTTCAGGGGAGCTTCCTGACCCAGGGATCAAACCCGGGTCTCCTGCATTGGCAGGTGGATTCTTTACCACTGAACCACTCGGGAAGCCCTGGAATTTCTTTTACCGTTTAGAAATACAGTGCCTGAATCCTCTGTCTATACATCCAGCAAGATGGCACATGTCCCTCAACGCGCTGAAAGGAGAACAAGACCCACAGGTGTCAGCATACTAGGGCGAATTGTAAGAGTTTCCCTTAAAGAGGAAGGAGGGCAACCTATAACTGTCCTCCTTACATAATGGAGCCTCATGTGTCCATCACTTAATTTCAATAACAATCAACTGTGGCCAGTTTCGTTTCATCAAAACCCCTACCCATTTTATGTCAGCCACTTGCACTCCCAAGTAATTCTTGAATCAGATCTCAGACATCACTTTTGAGGTAGCGAATTTTCAGCTGAGGAGCAAATTTTTTTTTTCTTCTAAAATGAAAATGATCACCATGGTTAGGATTTGCTTTTTTTCATATAATGATGCCCCCGTACAGTAAAATTTCTTGTAAGTATAGCGTTAACCTGGTAAACTTTCACTTGTCTTGAGGGAGTGTGATGTGTGCTGTTATTTAAGGGATTGTTCACAAGAAATCAAGAGCAAGACTGACAACTCCAGGAGAGGTGATCAGACCACATCCTCACCTTGAGCCCTAGGGAACTGGACTGGGTGTGTCTAGGTTTGATTCATAGGGGGCCACAGGGGACACTTACTGCCAAACATGGTTTTTATGACAAGACTGAAGAGTCCAGACTGTGGGAAATGTCCTGATTCCTGATCCCCTTTTGGGTCAAAACCACACTTTCCTGAGTGAAAAGGAGAAGGCATTCCCTGAAGGAGGAGGACATTCCCACTCCTTTTTGGAGGGGACAGTCATGATGGACTTGGACTAAAGTTACAACCTATTCCTTTTTCTCATGGCCTGAGGGAATTTGGGAGCCTGGATTCCAGTTAGGAGACACAGGCCAAGGGGCCACCTGAAAGAGGGAGGAGATGTGGTCCCTGCCGTGTGGTATCTGGGTGGGAGGTAGGGAGGAGCCCCCAGAATCTGAGGCTGACATTTGGATATAGACCACCTCTAGTGAGAATTACAGATTGTCTTCTGAGCTGTGTTTTCCTCCTGTTATCTCTGAACCTTCAACAAAATCATGTTAAAGTTGTAGTCTGGTGTTACCAGTCTGGGGTGAGATTAAGAGTCTGAGTACACATGTGAGAAGTCAGTACAAGGGAAAACGTTAGCAACCTGCTGTGAGAGGCCAGTGCTAAAAGGTGTCTGCGTAGAGTTTTACCCCCAGGAGCCAGATACAGTGGCCATGATGGTCCTATACTAGAGACTAGTAAATATTGACATATGTAAATGCTTGCTGTGGATAGCAGATTTCTAGAAAGATATATAAGGAATTTTTAACAGGGTTTTCTCCGGGATTTCACTTTTATTCTTCTATACAGTTGAAAAGTTTATAAAATATATGTATTGCTTTTATCATATAAATTAATGAAAATGAGATAAGTATTATGTACACATGAAATGTATGTTGTTTATCACCTAAAACCACGTGCCGGCTGAACCAAGCAGTTAATGCACTTTAGGGATTAAATAATGGAGAAAAACAGAGTATTTAAAATATTACCCAAGTATGGTTTACATTTGCCAAATTCCTTCCAGACTTTCCTTCTGAAATTTCTTGCCTTAAAACAAAAGCCAAATATACCTATTCAGTTCAGTTCAGTCGCTTAGTCGTGTCCGACTCTTTGCGACCCCACAAACTGCAGCACGCCAGGCCTCCCTGTCCATCACTAACTCCCAGAGTTTACCCAAACCCATGTCCATTGAGTCGGTGATGCCATCCAACCATCTCATCCTCTGTCATCCCCTTCTCCTCCTGCCCTCAATCTTTCCCAGCATCAGGGTCTTTTCCAATGAGTCAACTCTTCGCATCAGGTGGCCAAAGTATTGGAGTTTCAGTTTCAACATCAGTCCTTCCAATGAACACCCAGGACTGATCTCCTTTAGGATGGACTGGTTGGATCTCCTTGAAGTCCAAGGGACTCTCAACAGTCTTCTCCAACACCACAGTTCAAAAGCATCAATTCTTTGGTGCTCAGCTTTCTTCACAGTCCAACTCTCACATCCATACATGACCACTGGAAAAACCATAGCCTTGACTAGACGGACCTTTGTTGGCAAAGTAATGTCTCTGCTTTTTAATATGCTGTCTAGGTTGGTCATAACTTTCCTTCCAAGGAGTAAGCCTCTTTTAATTTCATGGCTGCAATCACCATCTGCAGTGATTTTGGAGCCCAGAAAAATAAGGTCTGACACTGTTTCCACTGTTTCCCCATCTATTTCCCATGAAGTGATGGGACCAGTGCCATGATCTTAGTTTTCTGAATGTTGAGCTTTAAAGCCAACTTTTTCACTCTCCTCTTTCACTTTCATCAAGAGGGTTTTAGTTCATCTTCACTTTCTGCCAGAAGGGTGGTGTCATCTTGGTATCTGAAGTTATTTATATTTCTCCCGGCAATCTTGATTCCAGCTTGTGCTTCATCCAGCCCAGCGTTTCTCATGATGTGCTCTGCATATAAGTTAAATAAGCAGGGTGACAATATACAGCCTTGATGTACTCCTTTTCCTATTTGGAACCAGTCTGTTGTTCCATGTCCAGTTCTAACTGTTGCTTCCTGACCTGCATACAGGTTTCTCAAGAGGCAGGTCAGGTGGTCTGGTATTCCCATCTCTTTCAGAATTTTCCACAGTCAAAGGTTTTGGCATAGTCAATAAAGCAGAAATAGATGTTTTTCTGGAACTCTCTTGCTTTTTCGATAATCCAATGGTTGTTGGCAATTTGACGTCTGGTTCCTCTGCCTTTTCTAAAACCTGCTTGAACATCTGGAACTTCACGGTTCATGTTCCAAGCCTGGCGTGGAGAATTTTAAGCCTACCTGTTACTGAGCTACAAACTATGAAACAACTTTAGTATTCTCCCAGGCTTCCACGACTAGTAATGATGTTGATTCCTTGCACATAGCATCACAGCACGATTCTCATCCCTGTTTGCATGCCCAGAAGCCTGACTCCAAGGTCATAAACCTGCAGCAGGCTCATCTCAGCTCACCTCTTTTCATAATTTAAAAAACTCTACACTCGATTGTGATGTATGGTCCAGCACTGGAAGAGGAATTGGGGAGAATGATACAAGAATGCCTCCAGAGGATTCAACCCAACCTTCTACTCAAAGTGAGTAGGTATTAGTTCACGGGTCCAGCCCAAAGATTCTCCACATATGAGCAAACAGCACAGCTGAACATAAAATGAACCCTGACAAAGAGGCATAGACACCTCTGTAGCTAAAACAGACTTGTTATTTTGAATTGATTTTTCAATTCCAATCTGGTTTCTGATTATATTTTTCCTGCTTTTGTTTCAAGAAAATCCAATATTGCATGAACATAAATAAAGGGAAGGGAGTAGAGAGAATAAGGTGCTATGAAGAAGGTAGTTTTAGAGTGGGTTTTGGGACTGTTTTGGAGTTGGTATTAACTGACTTCAAAGGGGCAGGAAGATATTCAGAGGCAGCATGAGGTTAGTGTGAAAAATGTTGGTGGAGCCTCTAGTTCTGTTCCTCACACTCCAGGGTTTGGGGCCAGCATGTGAGTTCTTTATGTCTAGTTGCCTCAGTAGCACAATTGAAAAAAATGCTTTCCAGCCTCACAATTCTGTGTATCTGAGAAAGAGAACCTGGCCAAAAAGCCCAGGTAAGGAAGGGGGAATCTTTCACAGTAGATAGAAACTGAGATTCTACACCTGGGATCTTTAGAGAGCTTCACGGTGTCCGTGCGCCTCCTGAAACTGCACATAAAATTGTGTGTGTCCCTTTGCGGGGCGGGGCAGGTAACTGTCCATGACTTTCACCAGATTTTTAGGCCATTGGGAAGTATTAAATGCTGCTTTCTTTTTCCTTTTTTAAAAAAAAATTAGTCAAGTTAGGAAGATAGAGGGACTTCCCTGTAGTCCACTGGTTAGGACTCCACTCCACCCCAATGCAGGGGGCCCAGTTTCACCCCTGGCCAGGGAATTATTGAGCTGGTGGTGAGAGCGGAGGTTATTGGCCCACCGTACCCTATGGCTGACTCATGGAAGAGACCCTGATGCTGGGAAAGATTGAGGGCAGGAGGAGAAAGGGGCAACAGAGGATGAGATGGTTGGATGGCATCACTGACTCAATGGACATGAGTTTGTGCAAACTCCAGGAGATAGTGAAGGATAAGGAAGCCTGGCATGCTGCAGTCCGTGGGGTCGCAAAGAATAGGACACAACTGAGCAACTGAATAAAAACAGCAACCCCGTGGCTGGAACCTTCTGGCTGAGCGAGTGACTGGCAATAATGTCTCACCTCCTGCCGTCTGCTTCCTTTTCTTCCTCAATTCCTTTTTTCTCATCTGCTTCCAAGAGAACAATCCCAGTTCCTTGAGATCTTGAATTCCAAGTTTGATGTCATTATGCAAAAAGGGAGGTAGAGAGAGTATGAGATTACTTTGGAAGGGAATGTTAGTCACTCAGTCCTGTCAGACTCTTTGAAACCCCATGGACTGTAGCCCTGCCAGGCTCCTATGTCCTTGGAATTTCCAGCAAGAATACTGGAGGGGGTTGCCATTCCCTTCTCCAGGGAATGAGGTTACTTTGGAGGGCCCTTTAATTATCTGATAGTCACATAGACTTTTAAAAAATCTCTAGGACCAGATAAGGAGTATGTCAAGGCTATATATTGTAACCTTGCTTATTTAACTTATATGCAGAGTACATCATGTGATATGCTGGGTTGGATGAAGCACAACCTGGAATCAAGATTTTGGGAGTAAATATCAATAACCTCAGATAAGCAGATGACATCACCCTTATGGCAGAAAGCAGAAGAGGAATTAAAGAGCCTCTTGATTGAAGGTGAAGGAGGAGAGTGAAAAAGTTGGCTTAAGACTCAACATTCAAAAACCCAAGATCACAGCATCTGGTCCCATTACTTCATGGCAAATAGATAAACAATGGAAATAGTGACAGACTTTATTTTCTTGGCCTCCAAAATCATGGTGGACGGTGGCTGCAGCCATGAAATTTAAAAAAAAAAAGAAGAAGAAAATAAAGCTTGCTCCTTAGAAGACAAGCAATGACAAACCTAGAAGCATATTAAAAAGCAGAGACCTTACTTTGCCTATAAGGGTCCGTCTAGTCAAAGCTATGATTTTTCCAGTAGTCATGTACGGATGTAAGAGTAGGGAAAAAAAAAAAAAGGCTGAGCGCCAAAGAACTGAGGGCTTTGAACTGTGGTGCTGGAGAAGACTCTTGAGAGCTCCTTAGACTGCAAGGAGATCCAGCCAGTCAATCCTAAAGGAAATTAACACTTCTATTCATTGGAAGAAGTGATGCTGAAGCTGAAGCTCCAATACTTTGGCCACTTGATGCGAAGAGCCAACTCATTGGAGAAGACCCTGATGCTGGGAAAGATTTACCAGGCGAGTGTATGCTCCTCGGTTCTGTCTCGTCACAACAAAGATTTGGAGCGACGGACATTAAAGTCCACGGTGTGTCGCGGTTCTCGGGTCTTGGACAGACTGTGTCATAGCTCTTAGATCAGTGTTACAGCTCCGTGTTATAGCTCTATTTTATTTAGGTAATAGCAGGAAAATCCACCCTCAAGGCGTGAGGGCATGTCGACCCAAAGACGCAAAGAGAGGGGTGCCTCAGCGCGCGAGGGAGAGAGGGAGTTTTGGCTCCTCTTTTTATGTCTTTTCCTCCTCCTGGGCCTGCCCTATGCAAACTGAGCTAGCCAGGAGTGCTGTTTGTTCCACCTGAGGTCTTCACTCTGGTCCTCGGACCTTCCTTTGTTCTATTTTCGCGGGCTTTTCTCTTTGTCTTTTAGCCGCCGCCATTCTGGACTCCTGTTTCCTATTCTAACGACCTAACAGGTTGAAGGCAAGAGGAGAAGGGGATGGCAAGATGAGGTGGCTGGGTGGCATTACCAACTCAGTGGACATGAGTTTTGAACAAGCTTTGGGAGATGGTGAAGGACAGGGAAGCCTGGCGTGCTGCAGTCCATGGCGTCGCAAAGAGTCGGACACTGGGCGACTGAACAACCACAGCTTAGTTTCAATAAAGACGCGTCAGGCAAAAGAGCGAGTGATTTAATGATAGATGTGGGTTGATGGTCTACTTTTCCCGAATAGGTAGTTCAAGGGATGAAATTTCATACAAGTCCCCTATTCACTTATTTTTTAGTATAAATATAATCTTGATGGTACTGTTCTTTCCAAAATGAGGATAATAATATTACTTGTTTTACTAACGGTGATATAAATCTTGGGAGGAAACAAACACTTAGAAAATATCTGAACACTCACAAGTTACTAATTTTTTTTCTAAACCTTGAGACCTTCCAAAACATGAATTTTAATGTCTTTACCTCAAACTGAGCATATTCTCCTTCACTATGCCCTCTCCACACCTAATCTATAATTAAAGTATTTCACATTTACAAACTGGTTACCTTGAATTGTCACTCTTGTCCTTCACCACTTGGGCACCAGAGGGCAGATGCCTAAGTTTCACTGTATCTGGAACACAAATCCTTTATCCCTCAGCAGAAGTTTTCTCCTCTGGATTTGCTCCAGCTCCTTGTAGAAGCTTAAAAGAGCTATTCAACTTTGCTCTCTCTGATAATTACTATTCAACACACCTATCAGAGACAAAAAGTAATGATTATCCAGGAGGCTTACCCTTTGTCAATCAACACAGTCAAAAGAGTTGTTATTGTAAGTAGTTTTTGTAAACAATCAGTTCGTAATCTTTTTTTTGTTGTTGTTCTTATTAATTTTCATTGTTTTTAAAGACTCTATTCATTACTTTAGCCTTCAAAGCTTGTAAAGTGAGATAACGGAAGTCAAGCTGCTTTCAAAGGGACAGAAACCCCATATAATTGCAAAGTAGTCTTAACCTCTAGGAGGCAGTAAATAAGACCAGGCCATTTGCCTAACAAGTAATCAATAAATGGCCCATAATAATTGCTAGGGTAACATTTTAAAATTCTTTTATTTTTAAATTTTATTTTATTGAGGTATAGGTGATTCACAATGTGTTTACACATTGTAAGTGATTTACAATATATTTATATGTACATACGTATTCTTTTTCGTATTCTTTTCCACTGTGGTTTATCCCAGGATATTGAATACATGCTATGCTATATGTGCTCTACAGTAGGACCATGCTGTTTATTGCCAATGTTTTCTTTGTAAGCAAATCTGGGGGAAAGACAATGTTGGTGCGGCTCCCCTGCTCATTCCCACCAAAGTAAAGCATGATGAAACATTACAAATACGTTGTAGTTCCCTTAGGGGTCCCCACCAGTTTTTGCTATTGTTATTGAATCCGCCTGCCAGGGTAGGGAACAGAGACATGGCTTGATCCCTTGGTCAGGAAGATCCCCTGGAGGAGGAGATGGCAACCCACTCCAGTATTCTTGCCTGGAGAGTCCATGGGGCGGCCGAGAGCCAGTGCGGCTGAGCACGCACACACAAGCCCGTGGTTAGTAGCAGTGCAGTATCAGTCACTCAGCCGTCTCCGACTCTTTGCGACCCCGTGGACTGTGGCCCGCCAGGCGCCTCTGTCCATGGAACCCTCCAGGCAAGGATCCTGGAGTGGGTTGCCATTTCCTTCTCCAGGGGATCTTCCCGACCCAGGGATCGAACCCGGGTCTCCTGCACTGCAGGCAGATTCTTTACCATCTGAGCCACCAGGGAAGCCCGTCCTAGAGCAAAGGACATCTGCAAACATCTCAAGTTCTTTAATAAACCCTTATGTTTCTAAACACTTGTTCGACTTTCCCCACGATCTTCCCCACCCCTCAACAAATCACCTCCCTCGTGAGCTTCAGCGTTCGCCTTTGTGCTTTCGTGACCGCGCGAGGCAGTAACAGGACTCTGGATCTCTGGCTCTCCCTTACTCAGCCTGCCCCCTCTGCACAAGACCTACGCCTGCCTTTCTTACAAAGGCCTTTTAAGCAGCGTTTTCGGTCCTCCTCACTGGATTCAGATAGACACCTCTCCACCAGGATTTTTCAAGAACAATTTTTTAATTCCATGCCATCTCTTCTGCTCAAAAATCCACTCAGGGTAAGAGGAAAACAAAGTCAACTACTAACCAGATCCCCACCCTTTCTTCTTTAAGGATTTAGTGAAGGTTTCTATAGCTTTCCCCTTTGCCTACATTCCCTCATTGATTTTCATAGACCAGTATGTCTAAGAATTAAGGGTAGAACCAATAGAGTCTGGATCAGCGATGTTACTCTAGCCTTAGAAACTGGTGGATGGAAACATTTTGCTTGTTGCCAATGAACTACTTTTGACCTATTCTAATTAAAAAAAAGAAAAGAAAAGAATACAATCCCCATGCTATCACTAAAATACAAGGTGATTAGTATATGTAATGTGGAAAGAATCCCAAAGAAAGGCAATGCCAAAGAATGCTTGAACTACTACACAATTGCACTCATCTCACACGTTAGTAAAGTAATGCTCAAAATTCTCCAATCCAGGCTTCAGAAATACATGAACCGTGAACTTCCAGATGTTCAAGCTGGTTTTAGAAAAGGCAGAGGAACCAGGGATCAAATTGCCAACATCCGCTGGATCATTGAAAAAGCAAGAGAGTTCCAGAAAACATCTCTTTCTGCTTTATTGACTATTCCAAAGCCTTTGACTGTGTGGATCACAATAAACTGTGGAAAATTCTGAAAGAGATGGGAATACTAGACCACCTGACCTGCCTCTTGAGAAACCTATATGCAGGTCAGGAAGCAACAGTTAGAACTGGACATGGAACAACAGACTGGTTCCAAATAGGAAAAGGAGTATGTTAAGGCTATATATTGTCACCCTGCTTACTTTACTTATATGCAGAGCACATCATGAGAAACGCTGGGCTGGAGGAAGCACAAGCTGGAATCAAGATTGCTGGAAGAAGTATCAATAGCCTCAGAAAAGCAGATGACACCACCCTTCTGGCAGAAAGTGAAGAGGAACTAAAAAGCCTCTTGATGAAAGTGAAAGAGGAGAGTGAAAAAGTTGGCTTAAAGCTCAACATTCAGAAAACTAACATCATGGCATCTGGTCCCATCACTTCATGGGAAATAGATGGGGAAACAGTGGAAACAGTGTCAGACTTTATTTTGGGGGGCTCCAAAATCACTGCGGATGGTGATTGCAGCCATGAAATTAAAAGAGGCTTACTCCTTGGAAGGAAAGTTATGACCAACCTAGACAGCACTTTAAAAAGCGGAGACATTACTTTGCCAACAAAGGTCCGTCCAGTCAAGGCTATGGTTTTTCCAGTGGTGATGTATAGATGTGAGAGCTGGACTATAAAGAAAGCTGAGTGCCGAAAAATTGATGCTTTTGAACTGTGGTGTTGGAGAAGACTCTTGAGAGTCCCTTGGACTGCAAGGAGATCCAACCAGTCCATCCTAAAGGAGATCAGTCCTGGGTGTTCATTGGAAGGACTGATGCTGAAGCTGAAACTCCAATACTTTGGCCACCTGATGTGAAGAGTTGACTCATTGGAAAAGACCCTGATGCTGGGAGGGATTGGGGGCAGGAGGAGAAGAGGACGGCAGAGGACGAGATGGCTGGATGGCGGTGGAGAAGGTGAGCAGTAGACCTTTGAGAATACGGTGTAGAAGAAGAATGAATGTGACTTGCTGATGGACTGGATACGAAGCAGCAAGAAAGGGGAGAAATTGTTGCTGGCCAAAATCTTGACTTTTTCAGCCAACTGAAGTCAAATAAAAAATACGGAGACAGAGTTTGGAGGTAACAGAAAAGTGGCTTTAGTTCTCAGCCGGGGGAGAGGAGAACACAGCAGGCTCATGCCTCAAGAACTGTCCCCTGCCCACGAGGGGTCTAGGGGCTTGATGGGAGGTTATAGTCGGGAGTCAGCGATGAGGAACCAAGGTGTTAGGATATTGTCTTTTTCCTCTTGCATTGCTTCAAAAACAGTCATAAGCTAGCGTCAGTAACCCAGTAACTGAGTCTGGCTGTTCTGAGGCCTTCTTTCTGATACGTAAAAAGGAACTATAAAGGAGAAGAAAATGTTTTAAGGGTAACATGCTTACCTGTGTGTTACAGGATGTATTTAGCATAGAGTCAAAGGATAATGGGTGTAAATGTAGCTGTTGCAGACTTAGGGGACAGAAAAGCAAACTTAGTTACAGACATGCAGAATTAGGGGCAGTTAAAGTAAAAAAAAAAAAAAAAAACTAAGAACATTCAGACTTGCTCATGGTTCTCTTTATCTTTGTCCTCAGAAAAGGGAAAATAAAAACACATCCCTCTTTTTTCCTTTTCACTGCAACAGAATCAACCATGATTCCCAGGACTCTGGCCTCTGCAGCTTGGAGTACAGTATTGCCATTGCTGAAATGGCATTTCACCAGGAGTTCATTTTGGGTCATACTAATTTTGAGATCCCTTTCAAAAACCCAAATGCAAATGCCAAGCAGTCAGTTCAACATATGGTTTTGAAGCTCAGAAGAGGGAGTAGAGCTAGAGATATAAATGTGACATGGAGTTTGTTGTTGGCATGGAGATTGAATCATTTATTTTAAAAATATATATTGAGTGCCTATAATGTATTTGTTAGTCGCTCAGTAGTGTCTGACTCTTTGAGACCTCGTGGACTGTAGCCCGCCAGGCTCCTCTGTCCGTGGGGGTCTCCAGGCAAGACTGCTGGAGTGGGTAGGCATTCCTTTCTCTAGGGGATCTTCCCAACCTGGAGATCGAACCGGGGCCTTCCACACTGCCCTCAGACCCTCTACCTTCTGAGCCCCCAGGGACATGCGGGGGATATATTCTATACCGATGCTGGAGCAGTCAGTTATATAGTATCCTAGAAGGTGGCAAGAGTCATTTCAAAAAAGAGAGGGAAGAAAGAGGAGAATTAGGATTGTGAAGGGGTGGAACTGGCTTATGGTCTTAAATAGGGAGGTCAGGAAGGCCTTCCTGAGATGGTGAATCTTAAGATTTCAAAGAAGTGAGGAAGTTAGCACTATGGATTCCCAGGGGAAGAGTGTTCCAGGCAGAGGGGGTCCCAGCTCCCAGCGGTGAGGACATACCTGGCATGTGAATAGCAAGTGGTGCTGCAGTGCTGTGAGCTCAGTACTGGAGAAACTCCTGTGGGCCCTGGGGCCCTACACCTTTAAAAGGTCGGATAGCTAGGGAGAGAATCTGTTGAAGAAGACTAAGAGCTGGAGGGGTAAGTATAAAATGTGGTGTCACAGAAGCAAGAGAAGGAAGTGTTTCAAGAGAGAGAGACTAGGGGACTTCCCTGGTGGTCCAATGGCTAAGACTTTGTGTTCCCAACGCAGGGGGCCCAAGTTCCATCCCTGGTCAGGGAACTAGATCCCACACGCCACAACTAAAGATGCCACATGCTGCAACTAAGGCCCACTGCAGCCAAATAAATAAAAAGAAATATTAAAAAAAAAAGAGCCCAATCAACTGGTGCTGCTGAGAGGGTAGGTGTGGTGAAAATCACAAGGACTATGAGAGTTGGCCCGTGGTTGGCCATGGGCAAAAAGCAGGGTCAGGAGGATGACTGGATGGAAGCCCAGGGATGAAGGTTGAGGGGAGATGTCTGCGAAGGATGGAAACTAGTGGTTCGGCCAGGTGTGCCTTAGAGCAGAGGTAGATTTTTCTCTATAAAACAGGATAAGAAGTTCTAGTGTCCCTCTCACAGCACACACTCACACGTGTCGTCGTTCAGACGTTGGTGGCACTCAGTGAAGCATCTGGCTGGCCCGAACCACTTTCATTCAGACCACACCACCAAATTTATCCATGAGCTCATCTTCCTGACAGCCCAGAGTATAATCCTAAGCTCTCTGAATCGGTCACTTATCTCTTTTGTGTACGTTCTCCAGGCGATAAGCAGGATTGCTGGGAAACTTGTTAGCTATTTCTACGGTTGTTGGAAATACTGATATAAAGAAATATAAGTACTAAGCTTAAAGGTGTGATTTAGTTATAAAATGTTACCCCTACTGATTAAAGATGTTACACATCCTTCTCCATCTTGGGCACTTATTTCCTGTAAAAGTGGTCTTCATGTAAGCCTCTAAGAAGAGAAGGGAAAGAGAAAAAAACTTCCTAGTGAATGTCAAATGGCTGATGAGGTGATGGGAGTCAGGATTCAATAATGCCCACCCCTACTTCCCGGAAACACACATGGACTCTTGTAGCCTCACTCCAACTCACCAACATACACTCTAGAAGCTGCTGACACTTGGCGACTCAAAAATAACACAGAAATTAATCTACTTGGCTTCTATCTTTTCTGAAATTGTGCTAATAATAATAAAAAAAATTATTTCCTTTTACTACTGATTTCATGTACTTTTGACTGTTATGTCAAGATTCTGATTGGTACCCCCCAAGTACGTAAAACTTCTTCCCTTTCCCCTCCCCCATCTTCCTCCCAAACTGTGTCCATGTAATTGAATTAAAACTTAATCAACTTGACTGGCGTTCATCAAAGCTGAGAAGTGAAACTACTCTGGCATGATGATAAAGAGGACAGACTTTTGTCTATGAACCTGGATTTATATCCTGGCTCTGCTCTTTTCTAGGTATGTGAACTCAGGCAAGTTACTTAACTTCTTAATGCCTCAATTTCTTCCTGTGTTAAAAGGAGATAATGATAATATTTTATAAGTGTTTTGTGGATATTAATTCACTGAATCTTCACAATGACCCTATAAGTCTATCAGTTCAGTTCAGTTCAGTTCAGTCGCTCAGTTGTGTACAACTCTTTGCTACCCCATGCAGCACGCCAGGCCTCCCTGTCCATCACCAACTCCTGGAGTCCACCCAAACTCACGTCCATTGAGTCGGTGATGCCATCCAGCCATCTCATCCTCTGTCGTCCCCTTCTCCTCCTGCCCCCAATCCCTCCCAGCATCAGGGTCTTTTCCAATGAGTCAACTCTTTGCATGAGGTGCCCAAAGTATTGGAGTTTCAGCTTCAGCATCAGTCCTTCCAATGAACACCCAGGACTGGTCTCCTTTAGGATGGACTGGTTGGATCTCCTTGCAGTCCAAGAGACTCTCAAGAGTCTTCTCCAACACCACAGTTCAAAAGCATCAACTCTTCGGCACTCAGGTTTCTTCCCAGTCCAACTCTCACATCCATACATGACCATTGGGAAAACCATAGCCTTGACTAGATGGACCTTTGTTGGCAAAGTAATGTCTCTGCTTTTTAATATGCTGTCTAGGTTGGTCATAACTTTCCTTCTAAGGAGTAAGCGTCTTTTAATTTCATGGCTGCAATCACCATCCGCAGTGATTTTTGGAGTCCCGAAAAATAAAGTCTGACACTGTTTCCACTGTTTCCCCATCTATTTCCCATGAAGTGATGGGACCAGATGCCATGATGTTAGTTTTCTGAATGTTGAGCTTTAAGCCAACTTTTTCACTCTCCTATTTCACTTTCATCAAGAGCCTCTTTATTTCATCTTCACTTTCTGCCATAAGGGTGGTGTCATCTGCATATCTGAGGTTATTGATATTTCTCCCAGCAATCTTGATTCCAGCTTGTGCTTCCTCCAGCCAGCATTTCTCATGATGTACTCTGCATATAAGTTAAATAAGCAGGGTGACAATATACAGCCTTGATGTACTCCTTTTCCTATTTGGAACCAGGCTGTTGTTCCATGTCCAGTTCTAACTGTTGCTTCCTGACCTGCATATAGGTTTCTCAAGAGGCAGGTCAGGTGGTCTAGTATTCCCATCTCTTTCAAAATTTTCCACAGTTTATTGTGATCCACACAGTCAAAGGCTCTGGCACAGTCAATAAGGCAGAAAGAGATGTTTTTCTGGAACTCTCTTGCTTTTTTGATGATCCAGCGGATGTTGGCAATTTGACCTCTGGTTCCTCTGCCTTTTCTAAAACCAGCTTAAACATCTGGAAGTTCACGGTTCACGTATTGCTGAAGCCTGGATTGGAGAATTTTGAGCATTACTTTACTAGCGTGTGAGATGAGTGCAATTGTGTGGTAGTTTGAGCATTCCTTGGCATTGCCTTTCTTTGGGATTGGAATGAAAACTAACCTTTTCCAGTCCTGTGGCCACTGCTGAGTTTTCCAAATTTGCTGGCATATTGAGTGCAGCACTTTCACAGCATCATCTTTTAGGATTTGAAATAGCTCAACTGGAATTCCATCACCTCCACTAGCTTTGTTCCTAGAGATGCTTTCTAAGGCCCACTTGACTTCACATTCCAGGATGTCTGGCTCTAGGTGAGTGACCACACCCTCGTGATTATCTGAGTCATGAAGATCTTTTTTGTACAGTTCTTCTGTGTATTCTGCCACCTCTTCTTAATATCTTCTGCTTTTGTTAGGTCCATACAATTTCTGTCCTTTATTGAGCCCATCTTTGCATGAAATTTTCCCTTGGTATCTCTAATTTTCTTTAAGAGATTTCTAGTCTTTCCCATTCTGTAAGTCTATAATTAAATCTAATTTACAGATGAGGAAGCCAAAGCACAGATGTTAAGTAACCTACCCTAGGCTAAAATCTATTAAAAATAAATTCATCCTATAATCCAGCAATTCTGCTTCTGAGTATATATCCACATGAATTGAAAGAAAAGTCCCAAAAGGATATTTGTACACCCATGTTCCTAGTAGTATTATTCATAATAGCCAAAAGGTGGAAGCAACCCAAGCATCCATTGATAGATGAATAGATAGAATGTGTTTACATACAGTGGGGTCTGACACATGCTGTAACATAGATGAACCTTGAAAACAGTATGCTAAAGTGAAATAAGCTAGTCACAAAAAAGATTTTGTATGATCCTACTTATGAGAAAGCAGAATGGTGATTGTTAAAAACAGAAGGGGCTGGGGGGAGAGTGAAATGGAGAGCTATTTAATGACTACAGAATTTCAGCTTTGCAATAGGAAAAAGAGTTTTGGAGATTGGTTGTACAACAATGTGAATGGACTCATTTAAAACTGAATAAGAGGGCAAATGTTATGCTACATATATTTTACAACAATTAAAAACAAAACAGACAGAGAATTCCTTGTTGGTCCAGTGGCTAAGACTCTGAGCTCCCAATGCAAGGGACCCGGGATTCAAGTCAAGGCACTAGATCCCACTTGCTGCAACTGTGAGTTTGAGTGCTGCAACTAAGAGCCAGTGCAGCCAAATAAATAAATAAATAAATAAAAATTTTTAATGAAAAAAACAAGAAAATGTCCCCCAGCCTCTTTGAAAACATAGTGATTCTGATTCTATACCACTGAGGGTGACAAAGGGTTGGGAAAGGATGCCTGTTTAATAGGAACACATGAATTCAGGCATTGACAAGCCCGGATAAGTGTTCTTTAGTGGCTCAAGTGGAAATGCCCAATCTTTACCTAGGGCTTCAGGTCTGAGGTTGGTGATCTGTACCATGGAGATTCTAGGAAGACAAAGCAGCTGTCCTTTACTACAAAGTTAGATTAGATAGGGGAGGATGGAGAGGAGGACAGAGGAGACATGGAAGATGACTGCGACCATTCTCATTCAGGAGCGTGATGATGGTACCACCATATGCCAGGAAGGGGAGGCTGGAGGCTGAGGAGGTGGAAAAGGCGGTGCGTTCAGGAACGGATGTGTGAGGGTTAGGAATGTGGACAGTTGTTACATTGATGGGGAGTTTGAGTTTGAGGTTTCAGAGGGTGACGGGGGCTGAGAAGCCTCTTGTCCAGATTTCCTCAGGTGGGTTCTCGTCCTTTGAGATACAAGCTCTTTGACTATTCAAGGTGTGCATGAACATTTCAGAGATTCCGAGAGTACTTTGGGAAAGGGAATTGCTTAACTTTGTTTAACCTGGTTTTTCTAAACTCATATGCCTGCCCACCACCACTACCTCCCTTTTTTTTTTTTTTAAATTAATTGACTGAGGACTACACTTTGTTCTCTGGTCTAGGCAGCTATTTTTCTGTTGACAAAGTAGAACAAAGCAGAAACCGTTTAGAGGGTGGATAGATCTGTGGGTATTTTGTGTGTCCCTGTTAAGTCACCAAAACCGTGAGGAAGGTTCCAAAAACCCTGGGCTGACCTGGGAACTTCGGACACTGACCCCGCTGCGTGGGCTGAGGTGGGGAATGCTGCTGGGGGTTTTGATCAAAGCCAGCTTGCCGGTTTGGCTTTCTACATACCCACATATGCCAGTAAAGCCCTGATCCAATCCCTCCCCTGGTTCTTTTTTATCCTCTGCATTGGCTCCTTGTCCTTGCTTTTCCATTTGCATAACTAATGCGCACAGCACAGAATTCCCGCAATTTTAAAGACAGCTGGCCAGCACATCTTGGATGTTGATGTCAGGAAACATCTGGAAAAGGGCTAGAGTTACTGTAGCCCAGCTGAGAACAATGGAAACACATTAATATGGAAAATTCAGTATGGGGGGGCTTGTGTACCTAAAAATGGCTGCCAGGCAGGCTCACAAAAGCCTCGTACAAAAGTCTCTTGTTGGTCTGGGCATTGGTGTCACTGAGTCAGTGAGTGGTAGGCCAGCTAAAACTAAAATATTGCTACTCTCTTTGGATCCCTGTCTTTGAGGCTCTCCTTTTCTTCAAGTTTTCCTAGAAATCCTGCCAGCTAACCAAGGTATTCTTTTCTGAAAAATCATGAACTGGTATTTCGTTTTAAAAACTCTAATCTCCCTCTTTCCTCATCCTCTCTCACAATATAAAGATATAAAATAGAGTTCTCATGTACATATTTTTGCTGTCTCTAAGAAGTCAGTGTTGGCAGAAATATTGAGCTTTAAAAAACTGTGATTGAAATATTTAAATATGAACATTATCTCCCAAGGCTGCAAGGTATAGCAGTTAAGAGAATGGGTTTTAGAGTTTGGATTCTCCTCTCTACCAACTTTATGTGACCTTGTAAATTACTTACTTAATTAACATTCTCTTAGTAATTTCTGCCTATTTGGATTGTCATGAAGTAGACACAAACTAATGTGTGTTAGAAGTGTTCAATGAGGTGTATGGCCTGGGTTAGCCATTGTGATTGTAGCTTTGTTGAAATCCAAGGGTGAAGAAGAAATCCCTGCTATCATCTATTTCTCAATTCAACCCTAAAACATTGAGCACCTGGGCTCCCCTGGTGATCCAGTCATGAAGAATCTGCCTTGCAATGCCAAGGACACTGGTTTCATCCCTGGTTCAGGAAGATCCCACACGCCTCAGAGCAACTAAGCCCATGTGCCACAACTACTGAAGCCCGGTCATCTAGAGCCTGTGCTTCGCAGAGAGAGAAGGCACTGCAATGAGAAGCCCACACACTGCAACTAAGGGTAGCCCCGCTCGCTGCAACTCGAGAAAGCCCGTAGGCAGCAATGAAGACCCAGCACAGTCAAAAAACTAATTAATCAATCTTAAAAACAAAAAGACATTCAGTGCTTGCTTCCGTTTCCCTGTGCTACAGATGTATGGTTTGGAATTAGGATTTCTTCTGCAAGCATTCCTCTAGAGTTTTTACTGTTTCACTTTATTTTGTAGAAACCGAAGTGGTATTCCATCTCTTGTGAGGATTAATAGTTACCATCTCATACTGTCTTCCAATCTTTGGACTCCTCTTTTTTTGGATGATACCTTGGATGATATGCTTTTCCCTGTAAAAGCTGGTTGGATTTTCTCCTATTTCTGTAGGGTTCTTCAGTTTCTCAGTCATGTGCTTTGGCGCTGGTCTGTTTTAATCCTTTATACCAGGTATTTGTTGGACCCTATCAATCTGGCAGCTTGTGTTCCTTGGTTTTGGAAATCTTCGTAAATGGTTGATTTATTGAGTTCCTCCCCATTCCTAATTCTCTTCTCTCTGGAATGCCTACTTATTAGAACGCAAAAGATCTTCCAAAAGATCCTCTGATTGTCTTCTGTTTTCTTTCCTATCATCCTTTTCTTTGTCTTTTGGCTTTACTTTCTGAGAGTTCTTCAACTTTATCACCTTAGACCTTCTGTCCTATTAGTTTTTTAACAAGTGATCATATTTTAAATTTCCAGTTCTTTTTTTTTCTGTTATTTATGTATTTTTTTTTTTTTTTTTGGCTGCACAGAGCTTTCATTGCAGTGCTCTGGCTTTCTCTAGTTGCGATGCACAGACTTAGTTGCTCCGTGGCATATGGGATCCTAGCTTCTTGACCAGGGATCAAACCCATGTCCCCTGCATTGGAAACAAAGTGAAAGTGAAGTTGCTCAGTCATGTCTGACTCTTTGCCACCCCATGTACTGTAGCTTGCCAGGCTCCTCCGTCCATGGGATTTTCCAGACAAGAGTACTGGAGTGGGTTGCCATTTCCTTCTCCAGAGGATCTTCCCAACCCAGGGATCGAACCCGGGAAGGCAGATTCTTAACCATGGACCACCAGGAATTTCTTTTTTGTTCTCATAAGATTCTTTTTTTTCTTTTTAAGCATCATATTTGTATAACTCTGTTTATTTCTCTAAAGATGCTAATAATAGCTTTTAGGTGGGAGGAGCTTTTATTTTTCTGTAGTCTGTTTCCTCTCTAGGTGAATGTTTTCACTTTGTGTGTTGTGTCTCTATATTCTTTGGTAGAGGCTTGCTTTCTTCATATATCTGATAATCCTTACCCTTCACTCATATTGTAAAGCTGATGGGAAGACGTGCCATGGATAATCTTGTTAAATTCAGCCTTTACTCTAGAGGGTTCTGCCTGGGCCATTTATGTAAGGGAAAATGTCATGGCCCTTAGGTCCTTTTCCTTGCTCTAAGTTTTTCAGGGAGGAAACATCTATTTTCTTGCCTAAACAGCTTAGCTATACTTGGCTGCCAATGTTCTGAGAGTTGAATATGAACTGGGGAATTATTGCACTTCATTATACAAACCTTTATTCCAATGTCTCTGCTTTCAGTATAGTATATTCCAATCTTAATTATGCTGACTGCCCTAAATTCTGGCTTAGAGACCCTTATCCTCTGCAGAGAAAAACCTCAAGTCTTTTGCTGTTTTGAAGAGAGGCAGTTGGCTAAGTTGCATTTGGGAAAGAGACTTTGGGGCAGTCCAATCCTGGGAATTGAATTGCTTCTTGGTTTTCTTCTCTAATAGTTTAGGATTTAGCTTTCTCAATTTGCTGACTCAGAAACCAATTCTCTTATCTTTCAGCTTCTAACATTTTGTTGCTATCGTGATTTCCTCCTCTTTTTAATTTTTAAAAATCCCTTTATATCTGTTTTAATGAGAGGGAATGCATTTGTTCAATCAGCCATCTTTCATCAGCATTATTTTAAAAAAGATATTCTTAACGTTATGATGTGTTCTTAAAATCTAGATTTCCTAGGCCAGAATTCCAAGTCAAAGAATTCTGATGAGATCAACTAATCTAGAATAGTCTTGTGAATGTACTCATTAATTTCTAACCATTTCTTAATATTTTGGCTGTTATAACTGCTGCGTGGTAAATGTTTCTATTTGTTGGCAAAACTCGCTTGAGTTGTTCATCACCTTTCATGTGGTTATAGATGCAAATAACATGTGTGTCCCAGCTGGGCTCTGAAATCCAGGCTCCCACTTTGTGACAGACTCCTTCATAACACCAGAGGCTTCCAAACTCAAGTCCCTAAATCCACTCATTTCAGCTCACACCCTGGCAACTCAAAGACAGAAATCTCTGAGTGATTGAAACCTCTACAGTGAGAAAACTTTCTCATTCAATATCTATTTTGTGCCAAGTCACTTCGGTTGTGTCCAACTCTTTGCAACCCTGCCCTGGGGATTCTCCAGGCAAGAATACTGGAGTGGGTTGCCATTTCCTTCAGGGGATTTTCCTGACCCAGGGATCGAACCTGCATCTCTTGTATCTCCTGTGTTGTCAGGTGAATTCTTTATCTCTACTATCACCTGGGAAGCCCTATTTATTTTGGTGGAAGACTATTCTGCCTTCTTCCTCTAGAGTGAGGTCTAGGGGTAAGACCACTTAGGGTGGGGTGGAGTCAGGGGGAGTAACAAGATGAGCAACAGGATGAGTGAGGATTTAGGTCCATGGTAAATGCCATGTGCTGGAGTGAGGATTCCTACAACTGATACCCTCCTAGCAGAGCTGACTTTCTGGGAGGCGATTCTGGCACTACCTTGAGTGGTGGACTGGGTGACATGTGACCAGTTTCATGACAAAACAGAATCAGCAGAGCCCTGGCAATCTCAGAAATGCCACGGCCTGCCTGATAAGCAATAGTCAAAGCTTAAGTTTCTTAAACTGATTTTTGGCCTCCTTAGTTAAAGGAAGACTAACCTGGCTTGTTATTTTATTTATCAATCAGAATGTATCTAACAGCACTTTTTTTTTCAGTTTGCCAAAGCAAAGTTGACCAAAGCTGCTTTTAAAGATCAAAGGATCACAATAGGGACTTCCCTGGTGGCCCAGTGGCTAAGACTCTGCACTTCCAATGCAGGGGACCCAGGTTCAATCCCTGGTCAGGGAACTAGATCCCACATGTCACAACTAAGACCAGGTGCAGCCAAATAAAATTTAAAATAATAATAAACAAATATTTGTAAAAAAAGAATAATAATAATTTATATTACTTAGTGCCTACATTTTCTGGATGCTTTATAAACATAGTCTCATTTAATCCATAGTATTTTTACAGCCATTTTGCATGAAAAAAGTCTCTGAGAGGTTGAATAACTTACCTAAGATCACAAAGTTATTAAAAATTGAAGCACAGTTAAAAGCAAAGTTTTTATAATTTTTCTCAAAAGTCCAGCTTTGAACCAGCCTGTCATGCCCACACCCAAACAGACAAGGACAATGTTTGTAAGACATTTGTATTATTTGTGCAGTGTTCATTTTGAATGTAGGGCACATTCCAGATGTGCCGAGAGGAGATGTGTTTATTCTTGTCGATAAATAACAAGATCAAAGGCAAACTTGTCCATTCGACAATACACATGTACACAATTATGTGACAGAGATCACAGCCCAGCAAATCACCTTCTGATACAGATACACCCATGATACGCAGAGGAAACAGGAATCAGCCGAGGATGCTGCTTGCTGGGCCGCCACTTTGTCTAAGACTATCCTGCTACAGTCAGTGGGGTTGCAAAGAGTCGGACTCGACTTAGCGCTTAGACAACAGCCGCCGCCGCCGCAGCCTGCCTAACGGAGGAACCACGGAGACTTGGAGTCTTGTGTTCCAGCCTGGTGTTGGTGTGAACCAGTGGAATTGGTCTTGTCACCTATGAGGGAAACTCACCTTGGCTGAATGCCTAATGTGTGCCAGGAACATTTCCCCTTTTTAATTTACCTGTTATTTTGAATAGCCTGTACATATCCAAGGGTTCTGAAGAGGATACTGAAATTAGGCTCTCTCTCTCCTCGGCCCCCAGTCTGTGATTCTCCTTCCCGGAGTTAATTATTTTTAACAATTCTATGCACAGCTTCCAGAAGTACTAGAAACTTTCATATATATTATGTCATTTAAGCTTCTTGATTATTGCTCCAATTTAACATAGTTTAATTTAATTTGAGGAGTCATTTCTTAGGACTTTCCCGGTAGCTTAGGCAGTAAAGAATCTGTCTTCAATGCAAGAGACCCAGGTTCAATCCCTGGGTTGGGAAGATCCCCTGGAGAAGGAAGTGGCAACCCACTCCAGTAATCTTGCCTGGAAAATTCCATGGAGCCTGGTGGGCTACAGTCCATAGGGTAGCAAAAAGTCGAACATAACTGAGTGACTAACACTTTAACTTTTCACTTTTCTTAGGACTCGAGGCAGAAAAAAGAGGTCAGCGGTATGTACTTTGCCTATATTTTTTGTCCCCATTTTACAGATTCCAAAACGGAAGCTCAGTGAATGAAAGCAATCATTCAAATAGCTACTTAGTAGTGGCGCCAATATTCATTCATTCATTTAGTCTTTTTCAAGGGACGATAATGGATCAGGTATGGCTTTTATAATGGACCATGCTAGGCTTTGAGGATGTGATAGTGACCCAAATAGGCCCTTCCTCTTCGTGTAGTGGAGAGGTTGAAAATAACCAAAGTGCAGTGAACTGTGGCTGTTTACTGAAGGAGCCTCAACCCTACTTAGACGGCGAAGGAAAGCAATTAGAAAAACATGACCTCTTGGGACTTCCCTGATGATACAGTGGGTAAGAATCTGCCCACCAATGCATGGGACACAGGCTCGATCCCTGGTCTGGAATGATTCCACATGCCGCGGAGCAACTAAGCCTGTGGCTCATAACTATTGAGCCTGTGCTCCGCAACAAGAGAGGCTACCTCAAGGAGAAGCCCTTGCATCACAGCAAAGAATAGCATCTGCTCGTGCAACTAGAGAAAGCCCATGCACAGCCTAAATGAATAATTTTAAAAAGTGTAAATTTTAAAAGATGACCACAGAGCAGAGACATCTATAATAAGTAAGAGTTAGCCGGGTGAAGAGGGTGACCTGGGAGGAGTAAGAGAAGTAATCTAAGCAAGTGAAACACGGATCGAGGCCTGAGGTCTGAAGTGTTGAGAGGCTCTCAGGATGACTGGGGTGGCATCAACTGTTCCCAGAGGAGGTCCAAGAAACTTAACTGCCTGCCTGAAGAGGCCAGGCATTGGAAAATCTGCTAAGAGATAACATGGGAGTGATGTGCTCACAGAGGCACTTCAGAAAAATCATTCTGGCTGTGGAAGAGCAAATGCATTGGAGAAGGCAATGCTGGTTGAGAGCCTGCCCCAGAGGGGAGGTAATGACTGCCCGATCCAGGGTCAACCTGAGCTATTTGGGAGATGGAAGCAATAGACTTTCAAGGCCTGAATGTACGTTAATGGTCATGAGAGTAGAGTCTAGAACCACCAAGAATCCTTGCTCTGCTGCTTCCTAGCAGCAGAAAGTGAAGTTGCTCAGTCTGTCCAACTCTTTGTGACCCCATGGACTGTAGCCTACCATGCTCCTCCGTCCATGGGATTTTCCAGGCAAGAGTACTGGAGTGGGTTGCCATTTCCTTCTCCAGGGGATCTTCCCAACCCAGGGATCGAACCTGGGTCTCCCGCATTATAGGCAGACGCTTTACCGTCTGAGCCACCAGGGAAGTCCATTGCTAACAGCAGAGCTGTTGGATATTGAACTGCTTATGACATTGGGCAGAACTCTTGGACAGGATTTCTTGTGACCCTGCGCAAGGCATTGTAACCTTTTTAAGTGTCAGTTTTCTCATTTGCAAAATGAGGTAAAAAAAAATGAAATCTCTTTTCCAGGGCAGTGACTGGGTGCGTGGAGCCATTCACTGAGGAGACAGAGCTGCTGTATCCCCTCCTCGTCCACGTCCAGTTGCAAAACAATAAAGACCATAGTGCGTGCCAAGTCGCTTCCGTTGTGTTAGATTCTTTGCAACCCTATGAACTGTAGCCCGCCAGGCTCCTCTGTCCATGGGGTTCCTCCAGGCAAGAATACTGGAGTGGGTTGCCATGCCCTCCTCCAGGGGATCTTCCTGACCCAGGGATCGAACCCGAGTCTGTTGTTTCCTGCACTGGCAGGCAGGTTCTTTACCACTAGCGCCACCTGGGAAGCCCAAAGACTGGAGGGCCTTAGTTTAATAAAAAAAAATTAAAGGATGTAAATGGGGATAATATAGTGTCTACTTCATCAGGTCATCATAAGAATTAGAGAATCCCTGTAAAGACTTTAGTGTAATCCGCACACATACCATACTTCAATTAAAAAAATTTGTTTTAAAAAGATGAGCTTACAGAGAAAGGGGAATGATTGTGAAATTTCTGACTGTTACAGAATCTGTTTATATATTTTTAAATGGATGACAGTGGGCATCATGTTGCTTGGATTTTAGATTCAAGGGGATCTTTTAAAGAGAATATTATGATAGTTTGTTTTAAAATACCTATATTTGGGATTTCCCTTGTGGTCCAGTGGCTAAGACTCTGAGCTGCCAGTGCAGCGGGCCTGGGTTCAATTCCTGGTAGGGAACTAGATCCCACTTGCCAGAACTAAGACCTGGTGCAGCCAGATAAATAAATAAATAATAAAACAAAAAATCTATATTAAGAATATGTTAGAAACCACAACCTTTCCAATTATTCAAACAAGCAAAACATTTTAGACATCAGCTAAAAGTTTTGTGAAGGATTACCTGGCTTTAAAAAATTATTTTAGTGCCAAAAAAAGAGACTCTTGAAAGAACCTTTAAAAACCGAGAGACAAACCTCCTATGAACACTTCATAGATTCATCGGGCTGCAAGAATGAGCAGGAGCCTTTCTGGTTCACCTCTGTCCTTTTCAAAAGCCTGTGTCTAGGTCACTTGGGACTTTGTTCCAACACAGGACATCTTTGCACATCAGGAGTCTTGCCAGTAGTGTTACTTGGCTAAGTGGAGACTCATTTCTTTTGACCTTAGTTTTCCCACTGAATCATGAGGATGAGAGTTGCTTTCTTTCTTTTCAAAAGTTTTCCTCTCTTGGTTGTTCTGAGGATTCATGAGCTAAACATTTGTTGAGTACTTTGCAATTATTGGCTGAAAGTGCAAACAAAGTTTTATTTGTTATTGTTGGATGGGTGAAAGGTATACACGTCCAAAGCCTTGTTTTCTCTCCTGGGCGTGCTGCACTATCATGCATTATCATAGACGCTTACTCCTTGGAAGGAAAGTTATGACCAACCTAGATAGCATATTAAAAAGCAGAGACATTACTTTGCCAACAAAGGTCCGTCTGGTCAAGGCTATGGTTTTCCCAGTAGTCATGTATGGATGTGAGAGTTGAATGGTGAAGAAAGCTGAGCGCAGAAGAAATGATGCTTTTGAACTGTGGTGTTGGAGAAGACTCTTGAGAGTCCCTTGGACTGCAAGGAGATCCACCCAGTCCATCCTAAAGGAGATCAGTCCTGGGTATTCATTGGAAGGACTGATGCTGAGGCTGAAACTCCAGTACTTTGGCCACCTGATGGGAAGAGCTGACTCATTTGAAAAGACCCTGATGCTGGGAAAGATTGAGGGCAGGAGAAGGGGATGACAGAGGATGAGATGGCTGGATGGCATCACCGACTCAATGGACATGAGTTTGGGTGGACTCCAGGAGTTGGTGATGGACAGGGATGCCTGGCGTGCTGCGATTCATGGGGTCACAAAGAGTTGGACACCACTGAGCGACTGAACTGAACTGACATGCTTAATCCCTAGAAAACTCACAACCCCCTCCTCTTGCAGGGTCTCCTCATTTACAGAAACTATGACAAACTGGGCTACCAGAGGACCCCTGGGAGAGGACGGACGACTCCCTATGTCTTCAGAGAGTTCGTATCTGCCTAACAACTGTGACACCCTTTATGTCTGGCTGGACTAGCAGTTCTTACTTAGTTCTCTTTTAGCAAGAGTGAGCGGAGGGGAAGAAGACCCTGGACAGTAAGGGAATCAGGAAAATTGAGCTCTTATTTTGTTTTTATTTATTTTTAAATTACTTAATTTTCTTTGGCTACGTGGTGTGCCATGTGGGGTCTTAGTTCACGAGTGATCTTAGTTCCCAGACCAGGGATCAAACCCCGTGGCCCTTGCAGGGGAAGCTCGGAGTCTTCACCACTGGGCCACCAGGAAAGTTCCATTGAGCTCTTTTTTTGATCTGTCCTTGTCCACCTTGGACAAGTCACTCCACTTCTCTGAGGATTATTTTTTTCATCTGAAAAATGAGAGAGAGTTGGAATAAGTAATTCCTTTAATTCTTTCAAACTTAAAATCTCCTCTTATTACGTCAAAATGCTGAAAAACTCCCCTGAAGATATCAGCATATGGTGTGTGTCGTTTGGTGTTATGTACCAAGAAAAGTGCCAGTGAATTAACTGCATAAGAGATACTATTTTCCTAGTGCCGCTAGAGTGAAGTTCTTTATTTAATCCCGGTTTTCACGGCAGATGTGCTTTATGCTATGAGATCTGTGCAGCTGCTGATGGGGGTGGTTGAGGTGATTACGGTGGTGGTGGAGCCGGTGTGCTGACGGACGTGTGAAGGTAGTCCTGACTATGCAGTGATGGTTATGATGGATGGTAGTGACAGTGTAAACCTCACAGTGACCTTGAATGACATATATCCATGCTTTCACCACAGAGTCTGTTCATCTTTATGGTCCCTATGATCTTTAGTGTATTGCCTTGCCCTAAGCAGGGAGTCGGTACCTGTTTGATGAAGAGTGAAGAGTAGCTGGCAGATAACTACATGTGCATCTTGCCCTAATATCTAAGGCAAAAACAAACGCTCTGGTAAAGATCTCAGATTTCATTTCACTTAATATAACAGGCTTTCTAAGAAAACTGTGATGATATTAATACTATCACTGAACTCATTTTAGCTGATGTTGCTCAGGCTCATCTCTCTAGAGAAGAATGAAAGCTTGTTCAGATTACAGGAGGACCTTTTCTCAAAAGTAGTGGAAGAAAAGTCATTGAAGTAAATCTACTCAAAAAGTTATCAAAAATTCATTAGAAGAAGCTTGACAGGATGCATCTGAAAATGAAAACTAAAAACTATGAAAATAATTTAACCTTCATGCAACAAAATTTAGGCTACTGTAGAAACTATGGCCTGGTCCTTGAAATGTACAAAGACTAAACCCAGTATTGCCTTTTCTTTCCTCCCAGAGGGCACATAATTTTTTCAACAAAAGTTAGCAACATGGCTGAGTCCCTTTGCTATTCACTTGAAACTATCACAACATTGTTAATTGGCCATACTCCAATACAAAATAAAAAGTTTAATTAAAAAAAAGAACAAAGAGTTACAAATAAAATTCAGAGCTAAGAAAAAGAAAAAAGCTAAGGGCATACAGAACACTCAAGATGTAGAAATATTCAGTTGCAGTGTTTTTTCCCTAATGCCTTTCTTAATCTTTTGGATTCTTAAATAATTCCACGGACTCAAGATCATCCTGGTTGACTTTTTCTACTTCAATTGTTAGCTGGTTTACCAGTTACACCAGGTTCCATAAATCTTTTATTCTCTAAAAACAGTTGATTTAATGAAGTCTTTCCTCTTTTGCAAGCTTTAACCCTTTTATTTTGCATTGTATGGGTGGATATTTACAACTTCCAATAATCAGAGACACTCTCAGAGTTAAGAGGGAAGATATACTTGAATACATTTTAGGGGATATTTTCATTACAGGGTAATATTTTCATTACAAGGTGATTTTTGCTTTCCTGTAACACAATGTTTCAGTGGAGGTCCTGGTCATTAATATTCAGAAAACAATGACACATTTTATCAACTCAGCCGGCATCTGGTCAGCATTATTGAAAGAAACTTACTGTGGCAGATAATTGTCTCCGAAGATGGCTGCAACGATAGTTCTCATCACATATGCACATTTGACCATGTGACCTTACTCTTCTCTGATCAATAGATGGCATCTGTATCTCTCCCTTGAACCTGGGTGGACTTTTGCGACCTTTTTGCCAAAAGAATATGGTGAAAGTGACTCGATTTCAGATCACAAAGGGTGATACAGCTTTTTCCTAGCTCTCAGGCTTGGGACACTGCTCTTAGGACTGAGCTGTGGTAGTGTGAAGAAACCCAGGCCGTATGGAGAGGGCACATGTAAGCGTTCCAGTTGACAGTCTCAGCTATGGTTTCAGACAACAGGCAGAATCAGTATTAGATGTGTGAACGAGACAGCCTTTGAGGTGCTCCAGCCCCAGCCACCACCTGACACCTATTACGTGAGAGCCCTTGAGAGATGACCACCACGCTGAGCTCAGTCAACTCCGAGGACCATGAAAGATGATAATAAAAAATCACTTTGATCATTTTGCACCACTAAGCTAGAGGTGGCTTGCTTTGCATCAATAGATATCTGAAACACTTTAAGGTAATTGGCCTTTTGCATGCTTTTGATATAGCGAAGCTTTAAAATGATAACCCAGAAACCATAAGGACTGCAGAATTCCTGTGCCCAGGTCTGCTGCCCAAGCCTAAATACTCTTAGAGAGTGGTGGTGAGCAGGCCAAGAAGTGGTTCTTCATTTCCCTGAAAATCGAGACATTCCCGTGAGGCTCTAAACATTGTCGTAGCGACAGGAGTCTGGTGATGCTATTTTATTGGCTGCACTGAGTCTTTGTCGTTGTGCACAGGCTTCTCAACCATCCTCTAGTTGCGGCGCGTGGGTGTCTCATTGTGGTGGCTTCTTCTTGTCGTGGAGCATGTGCTCTGGAGTCCAAGGGTTCGGTAGTTAGAGCTCATGGACTCTAGAACTGGGGTTCAGTAGTTGTGGTGCAGGACTTAGTTGCCCTGAGTCATGTGGAATCTCCCCAGATCAGAGATGGAACTCATGTACCCCGCATTGGCAGGGGTTTCTTAACTACTGGACCACCCGGAAAGTCCTGGTTAGTGCTCTTAAAGCCCCCGTCCACCTGGAGACAGTCCTAAGAGGCTGGGGCTGAACACGTAGGGCTGAGATGCTCTGGCTGTGTTGTTCTTGATGTTGTTCAGTCGCTAAATCGTGTCCAGCCTGTTTGCAACTCCATGGACTGCAGCACGCCAGACTTCCCTGTCCTCCTCTGCCTCCTGGAGTTTGCTCAAGTTCATGTCCACCGAGTCAGTGATACTATCTAACTGTCTCATCTATAGCTCTGGCTATAAAGGAAGTTAAATCTGCTTCTCTAACCATTGGCTGCTGAGGGAAGCTTCTCTCCCATTTTCCAAGGCTGGTCTCTGGACACAGGATAAGACCTTGACTCATTAGACTTCACTTTGTTCTTGGACCCATTTTACTCTAGGTCAGGGACCTAGTGCATATGAAGAACGTGTACTGGAGAAAAGATCTAGGGCAGGGGGAAAGGCACGGCCCATGGAATATCAGTGGCAAAAGAAAAAAACAGTAAACTTGTTGGACAAAAGAAAGCATATAGAGCAGAGTGCAGAATGGCCACCTGGAGTATAGCCATCTGCCACATGCCTTCTACTCCCATTAATTAGGCATGGGTTTCTAGATAGTGAAGGAGTTGAGGGCGAGGATGATAAATTTAGAAGTCAAAATGGCTGCGTGGCCACATGCTTGGGTTTTTTAATATTCATAAGTATTTCCTTGAATATGTGGGATCTCATTAAAATCAGTTTGTGTCGCAGAGGACCTGAAGGACCATGGTGGGTCCCAAATAGAGGAAACAGGTAAGTTTATGGCTTTTTCTAAGCTCAAGAAAAGGGGGTAAACAGACAGGTAAGGGTTTTTTGGTTTGTTTTATTCTAGGTGTTATTCATCAGTTCCATTTCAAGTAGCAGGAGTGTACTTAAACCATGATGATAGGAATTCATTGGTCCTGTAACCATACAGTTGTGGATGTCAGGAATGCTTATATCCAGGAACTCAAATGAGATCTTTGGAGACCTATATCTTGCTTCATCCTTAATGCTGACTTGGCTTTGTCTTTATTCTACACTAGCTTCTTGCATGCGGAGAACATGATTTATGTTCCAATGGCCAGACTCATACCTTCCCTGTTTCTGGCTTCAGTGTAACGAGGCTAAGTCTCTAGACACTGCTGGTCAAAAACACCTGGCGGAACTCTGACTGGCCAGATCTGAGTCATCGTCCTGTTCTTAAGGCTAGAGGGCTAGAGAGGGGGTCAGTCTCACCGAAACTCCTTGGAATGGGTCCTCCATAGACCAGAAGTGCTCTGTTTTCAGAAGGAAGGGGGAAGTGAGGACAAACAAAATAATCAGATGTCCGTTAGAACTGTCCAGCAACTTTGACCAGGATTAGAAAGGGACTGAGACTAGAGGCAGATGCTATCCCCAGGAGAAAAGACCAAGCCGTTGGCTAGAACTTTTTGTATCCTGTGTAATTCAAGAAACACTCTGACGTGGTCAGAGTGTAGGGAGCTGAGAAACTCATGAATGCGTCTTTGACTCTATTCTGCTGTGGATCATGGAAACCCACCCATTGGCCTCACCCTGTTCCTAACATGCTTATATTACCATTTTCCAGCCCAGAGGTTCTTTAGGTTGGGGAACAGGTGATTATGATGCTTCTCAGTGTTTGAAAACTACTGACTTACACTAAGAAATCCAAAACATTGTACTCAGAAGTTCTCCTTGGGTATCTTGTGGCTTTAAATATACATGTTGAACTTTTTGTTGGAACATGATATACATACAAAAAGTGCACATATTATGAGTGGATAGTTTGGTTAACTTTCACAGGCTGAAGGTAACCATGGAACCAGTCTCCAGATGAAGAAGCATAACATTTCTAGCAGCCAGAAGCACCCCCCTCCCTGTAACCTCTTCTGGTCACACTTCTCTTGCCAAGGGTGATCACTATCTTTGAACAGCACAAATTTGCTTTTTCCTATTTTATATAATTTATATGTATATATATATGTGTGATTATACAGGGCTTCCCAGGTGGAGTTAGTGGTAAAGAACTTGCCTGCCAATGTTGGAGCCATGAGAAACTCGGGTTCGATTCCTGGGTCAGGAAGATCCTCTGGAGGAGGGCATGGCAGCCTGCTCCAGCATTCTTACCTGTAGAATCCCAAGGACAGAGGAGCCTGGCAGGCTACAGTCCATAGGGTCATGCAGAGTCACACGCGACTGAAGTGACCTAGCACACGGCATGCACATTACTATACAGTTTATATTCTTGAATGTTTATCTTTTTTCTTCAATGTTATACACACATAGGATTTATCTGTGTTATGTTTGTAGTTGTAGTTTGTTCATTCTATATTCTACAGTCTGTTACCACATAATGCCTCATTGCTTATTTATTCCACACACTCTAAGGATGTGTGGGTGTTTCCCATTTGGAGCGTTTACTGCTGTGAACGATGAATATTCTAATTCATGTCTCTGAGTAAACATACATAAACACTTCTGTTTGGGTTGTATGTAAAAGCGGGAGCTCACGGCTTTACATATTTGGGGCTATTATTAACAAATAAGATTGCCCTTTAAATAAGTTATCTTTGACATTTAATGATAGCCTTTAAGGTATTGCATAGCCTTCTTCATATTCTGGGTGTTGTCCACAGCCTGAAGGGTGCTACTCAATGTCTACAATCAGAATAAGATGAGGGGGCTGACACTGGTTGCCCAATAAAAAGTCATGAGTCTTTTCTCATGGATCTGAGTCAATTCTCAGACAGGAATTCACTGACTGAAGAGGTAGCCAGGTCCTCAGGAGCAGGGATCCTGAAATGGCAAGTTATGCTGTAAGAAAGGATTCTTAGTCATTTCCAAGGGCTGTTGTTGTTCAGTAGCTCAGTTGTGTCTGAATGACTCTTTGCAACCTCATGGACTGCAAAGCAATCCAGGCTTCCCTGTCCTTCACCATCTCCTGCAGTGGCAGATGGAGCTTGGCTCCCTGGAGTTGGTTCAAACTCATCTCCTGGAGTTTGTTCAAACTCATCTCCATTGAGTCAGTGATGCCATTTAACTACCTCATTCTCTGTTGCCCCCTTTTCCTCTTGCCCTCAATCTTTCCCAGCATCAGGGTCTTTTCTGGTGAGTTGGTGCTTGATTTCCAAGGGAATCTATGGCTATTTTCTTGGAGAAAGGTGAATACTCAGATAGTTCGAGGATTATTGAATACAGGTTCTGAGTTGCTATTGACATTTGGAGACCTGAAGCGAAAAATGGAGTTCTGGCTAAAGTCTGACTTACAGTGGGTTCCCTGGGCCTGCAGTCCCATCTGGTGGCCATTTTTTTCTGTCTTTGAGTATATAACTGGGATTGATCCTCTTGGCAGCTGGAGTGATCTTCCCATTGGCCATTGGCCTGTGTAATAAGAGTTATCATAGTGGGGAAGGTCGAGAGAAGGCTCTGAAACGGCACCCTGTCCAACTGTCCACTCCCAGCAGGATGGCAAATCCAAACCAGTATTGCATCCCGCGGATAAGAGTGGGAGTGGGTGTGGTAAAGATGAATGCCGCTGTTAAAAACCTAAAGCGGGGTCTCCAACTCCCAGGCTGTGGACTGTTAGGAACTGGGCTACACAGCAGGAAGTGAGCAGAGGGTGAGGGAGCCAAGCTTCATCTGCCACTCCCCATCACTCACATTACCCTGCCCCATCCCCACACCCCCATGGGAAAATTGTCTTCCGTGAAACCAGTCCCTGGGATCAAAAACGTTGGTGACCACTGATCTAAAGGATGCAAGGGTGCAGGGGGTGTGGGTGGTCCTGATTATATGTGAGTGGTCAGTCACTGTCCAGCTCTTTACGACCCCATGGACTGTAGCCCACCAGGCTCCTCTGTTCGTGGGATTCTCCAGGCAAGAATACTGGAGTGGGTTGCCATTTCATTCTCCAAGGGATCTTCCCAACCCATGTCTCCTGCATTGGCAGGTAGATTCTTTACCACTGAGTCACCAGGGAAGCCCATAGACAACATTTATTTACAGTTTTGCCCCAGGGATATGTTAATTCTCCTACCCTCTGTTATATCTGGATATAGACGTGGACCATCTAAAGCCCTGGAGAATATCACCATGATCCATTACATCCGTGACACTGTTCCGATTGGGCAGATGAGCAGGAGGCGGCTAACACACTGGCAGCAGATGGCAGGAGAGAGGGCAGGGGGAGTGGGTGTGCAGACTCTCAGACTGCAGCGCAGCGCTGAGAATGTCCTGACCGGGCTGGTGCGGAGCTTCAAGGCCGTGGGGGACTGACCGGCGGCCCCCACGGGCAGGGAGGGCCCAGCTTTAAAACCCTGGTGTGTGCGGTCGTCGGCAGGCTGAGGAAAGCACGCCTTCCGCAGTCACAGACATGGCAGGTGGGGCTGTCGGCCCCTGCCCTCCTCACAGGAGGCTCCCTGCTGAAGGGAGCCCTAAGCAGTGAGTCGGCGTGGCTTTCACCGCAGTCCGTACCGACTGGATCACACGGATGCACTCCATCATTTTCCAGGGTGCAGCTCTCCCCTAATTCCCATAGACCGCTCCCCGAAGGGACACTTGGAAGAGGGAGTTTAGTGACACAAACCGCGGCCCCCACTGCTGCAGGTGGCCTTCGGGTCACACTGGCGTTTACCTTGCCGCTCCTCCACTGTGCCCTCTGAAGACGCCACATCCCATGCCATCACCTCGGCGGGTGTTGGTGGCTTGCTTACCTGGTGGTGCAACTCGAACGTTCATTCCTGGGGTCCCCAGTCCTTGGAGTCAGACCCTTCTCAGCGTGGGGCTGTTGCACAAGTCCATGCCCAGTCATAACTGGGGAAAGGACTCCGCAGAGGCACCGGGTCAATCACGCGGTTGTGCGTATTTCTCCCCGCTTCCTCCACGCTGCTCCCGTGCAATGGCAGCCTTGGGTCCTCCTGCTGCTCAGGTGCATCGGTTCTGGCCAGAATGATGGCAGCTGTTCTCTCTGATTGATCTTGGACACAGGAGTCTAGGGTGCCTGCAGCATCCATAGATTATAGTCCAATGATACCATTACGTTCACTAGCAAGAGTGTACTCCCTTTGGGGACCCGGACCCTCCTTCCCCTTTCCTCCACTCACTGCGGTCATATCTGCTTTGCAATCTGAAGACCCTCCTGCCTGCTTTTCTTTTTTCTCCCCTCTATTCACAGGCATTTCCTCCAAAATGTCCATTGGTCATCTTGTTCCATCTTGGTGATCTGAACTGCCCCCATGAATCACACTCTTGGTTCGTTCCCAAATAACCATCTGTTTTTCTCAGTCCACCCCCCGGCCCCGGCCCCCTCTGCCTTGATAGTTTAAACCTGAAGGTTTAACAGACACCTGCCCTATAAATGGGCTTTCTTGGTGGCTCAGATGGTAAAGAATCTGTCTGCAGTATGGGAGACCTGGGTTCGATCCCTGGGGTAACGAAGATCCCCTGGAGAAGGGAATGGGTACACATGCTGGTATTCTTGCCTGGAGAATGTCATGGACTGTATAGTCCATGGGGTCACAAAGGGTTGGACACGACTGGGTGAATGAATGCATACATCCCCTATGAACACAGGTATCTCTGCTGGTCAATTCACTGTCATTTAACTCTGCAGAGGAGTTACAGGATATGTCAGTGTCTTCCAGGACTTGTACCGGGGAAACAGAAGTCTATTTTGCCTATCTGCAGAAGGGCAAGTTCACCTTCAAACTGTTCCTGAGTTACTTTTATCGTTGCCTCCCTTTTCCCTCCCATTGGTAGGAACTCTTTTTTGTCTCCTTTAAACCACAGAACTGCTAATTCAAGTGAAATGACATTTCCAGAAGACTAGAAATTCCTGATTTAAGTGGGGCCCTTTTGAGTTCAGATGGATTGTGATAAATAAGAGAAAGAGACTCTTGTTCCCCAACCGGCTACTCACTGCTGCCCCAAGCTGTAGATTAATGGAACTGGCCCAGGAAAAAACTTGGTTGGGATTTTCCTTGGTGAGACTTTGTGGCCACCAAGGAGCTTTCCTTGCAAGTAAATAAGTCTGGGTAGAAAAACACCTATATGTGAGGTTCTTATTGCCTCTCCTACAAAAACAAATCCCCTGGCAGTGATAAAATAGAAAAGACTGACTAAAGGTAAACACTTGGACTCTGCACAAAGGCTTTTGGTAATTTTAGGTAAAACGGGCTGGGTCTCTCCCATACCAACCGCTTGTGCTTTGGAAGCTGTAGAATGTGGGCTCCAAATGCATTTGGTCAAACTGCCCAGAAAGTCAAAGGGAGGATTCATTAGCAAGGATGAAATTTACCACCAGACTATGTCTGTCTTTTCAGCCAAACAGACTGAGGCTTATTTCTGGGGGTGCTCAAACACTAAAACAAAATGTTTTGAAACCCCTGTGATATTTTTTTGGTGAGTAGAGTGTCGAAAGGAACTTATGTGGAAGAATCAATATTAACTGTTGCTCCGGAATTGTCAGGGAATTCATCAAAAAGGTCCCTCTTTATAAGTGATGACTTTTATTCTAAGAATGGGATCCATCACTTTTAACTTAAGACCTTAGCTTGTGAGGTAAAGTAAAATGAAGCATTAGCTCTTGCATCCATCACTATAATCTATCTCCAAGGCAGACAGAAGAGATAAATTTGTGGGCTTCGTTGCTCCATGGCATGTGGGGTCTTAGATCCTTGACTCGGGATCAAACCTGTGTCCCCTGTATTGGAGGTGGATTCTTAACCACTGGACTACCAGGGAAGTCCCTAACCAGTTTTTTTTTTTGTTTGTTTTTGTTTTTTACAAATACAATGTCTACTATCCAGACTGAATTATATTATCATCTCTAACCTGGAGCTTCTGACTGTGCAATCAATAACAGGAAGAGCTTTGATTGGCAATTTAATAGATAGCAGTTACATAATTTTTTAGTAAGGTGGTGGCTACATCTCAGGGATCTTGTCCTTCAAGTTTTTTTTTTGACCATTTTATCAGGGTGTTCTAAGTCACTTTTCTAATATTTCCAAACTCTTTCCCCTCCTATGAAACACAAAAATGATGGCAGGTGGAAGGAAATTCACAGAATGAACAATAAAATGTCTCTTGCCTGAAATCATTGCCCCCAAAATAGGAGATGATGATTCAGTAGAACCACAATGTGCAGCCACTGGGTTGGTGTCCATGTAGTTCCAAAATTGTTTGGCTGTAGGGGCATCATGTGATACCTCTAAGTATTTTGTTGGTGGTATGTTTTTAGAAGGTAAAGAGCTAAAAATTCAGGTTTCTGCTATAAAATGCTAAGCATATGAACACAGGTAGCTATTGCATCTCTGGGGTTCTCTCCGTGGAACTTCTTTCCATGAGCTTCCTGCTTTCCTTTTAGAATCACACTCATTTTACTTATTTTTTGACCTTGCTCTCACTTTCCCCTGCCATCAAAGGCGATTGGTCCAAATGGACACCTGACTCAAGCTAAGCCAATCAGATACCTTTCCCTGGGAATTTAAACCTGAGGCAAAAGTCTGTTTCTCTTTTAAGAGGAACTGTGTATAATATGAGGACTTCCCTGGCTCAATAGGTAAAGAGACTGCCTGCAATGCAGGAGACCCAAATTTTATCCCTGGGTCAGGAAGATCCCCTGGAGAAGGGAAAGGCAACCCACTCCAGTATTCTCCCCTGGAGAACGCCATGACAGAGGAGCCTGGTGGGCTACAGTCCAGGGGGTCACGAAGACTTGCATAATATGTGAAGTTGTGAGGCATAGACAACCACATGCCAAGTGGCTTGAAGAGCAGAAAAAGCTGGGTGCAGAAAGGATAAAGCAGAGAGAAGCGGGAGGGTGGGGCATGCAGGAGGAGATGGAGAGGGAGAGAGCGCTGGAGATGGGAACTTTCTCAGGTTTTATGCAGCATCCTCGTAGTTGCTCTCTTTTGCTTCAGAGAACATGACTTTTGGGGCTTTCCAGGTGG
This sequence comes from Dama dama, assembly GCF_033118175.1. Classification (NCBI taxonomy): domain Eukaryota; kingdom Metazoa; phylum Chordata; class Mammalia; order Artiodactyla; family Cervidae; genus Dama; species Dama dama. The sequence goes on along the minus strand of NC_083699.1, from coordinate 3,702,007 downwards.
CTCAGTGGTAAAGAATCTGCCTATCAGTGCAGGAGACGTGGGTTTGATCTATGGTCCGGGAAGCAGGCTTTGGCACAATGAAGCCCGTGCACCACAACTATTGAGCCCCCGCTCCACAAATGCTAAAGCCTGCACGCCCTCGATCCCCGCGGCGCGGCGACATGGGCGGCCACTTCAAAGAGAAGCCTGAGCACTGCAGTGAAGAGGAGCTCCCACTCGCCACAGTTGGAGAAAGCCGGTGGAAAGCAGCAAAGACCCAGAGCAGCCAAAAATAAATAAATTAAAAAAAATAATAAATAAGAGAACATAACTTTTTTACCTGCAGCCAAGAGGAGTCTTAACTTTTCCTCCCACTCCTGGCAGGTGTATGATATAGAAAATACGAATTTGCCCAACCAGGTAATAATGGACTCACAGGAAATACTCTGATCTTGTAGGAACCTCTTCCTGCTGCAGGAAAAAAATCTGCCTGCTTTCTGCACTTTCTCCCCACACCAGCCCTCAAAGGGTTTAGAAAGACTCAACCTGAAGATCAGGACAGACGGAGGTTTGGGGGCTCCCAAGGATTTGGGGGAGGTTACGGCCCCTAGTTAGATGGCTAGAGTGCCTGGCCACTGTAATATATTTTTTCTATAACAGACTATATTCTGAGTTCCAAATCACCAATTTACAAGACAACTTTAGGACTACCATCCTTAAAAACAAAACAAAACAGGGACTTTCTATGCCATATTAATTAACAGTGATGATTCACGACCCAGAAAGGGTTCTTTAATACATACAAGCACTCCACTAATCAGGGCTTGATTGAATTAGGTTCCCTCCATCATATTTGACTCTTCATTTATTTAATGAGAGGGAGGAGGCAACTAAACTTCAATTTTCTGTGCACTGAATGGCCATTAGATGACAAGGTATTTATGAAATGATACTATAAGTCAGTGAAGGAAAAATAACTTTAAAAATATCCTCTCTCTTTTTTCTTTTTTGAAGAACAAAATTCTGTATGCTCAAGAAGGAGGAGGCAATTAAGACTTTGATTCAGTTAAAAAGTCAAAAGAGAAAAAAAAAGTTATGAGAGAAATATAATTTGAAAGCTGAGAGACACTAAAGGGTTTGAGTTCTGGCTCTTTTGATTACTTTTGGTAAGACATAAATTTTTCTGAATCTTTGCTTTCTTGTCTCTAATAGGAGTTCCAGTAAGCCTTGCCTGCCAATTCTTAGAGTTACTGTGAGATTCATGTGTAATTGTACATGTGAAATTGTTTTGTAGTCTATAGAAATATTATATAAATATTGTTTACTCTTATGATAATTGAAGTAATAATAACTTTTAATTACTATGGCTTGCAAATTAGGATTCATTGTATGGCAGACACTACTTGAGAATAAATTTACCCTCTTATCCAAGATTATCTGCAAATATATATTTTTATTATTTTTATTTATTTATTGTATCTTTTTTCTCTTTATTTTTGGCTTGAACCAATGCCCCTTGCATTGGGAACATGGAGTCTTAACCACTGGATCACCAGGGACATCCCAAAATATATATTTCTAAAGAACCTTTTTGCTGATTCTAAGCATGTGTGAGTTGAACCCACGCCCGTAGTGTCAGCTCTCCGGAGGAGCGGCGTTTGCCTCCTGGGCCGTCTCCCCACCCTCTCTTGGTTTGGCTGGTCCTCTCGTCGTCTCCCGGGCTCCAAACCACAAGTTGACTTTTCCTGACCAGGCACGAAAGTGACCTCATTTGAGCATGGCCAGCCCTGAGACAGAGAGATAATAGGAGCGCTTGTATACCCTTGGCTCCTGTCAGCAAGACGAATAGGACAGGGGACGAGATGTGGCTTGAACAGCTGGTGTAACCAGATCTGGGACTTACTCGGGTGGAGGGAGGAGGTGAATGACATCATCAACCAATAAATGTCCAATATTGGGAGGCAAACCCTTCCAGGCGCAGCCGGAGAGACCACATCTGGGCTTGCACCCTGTGGGCACCCCAGTGCTTTTTCTTCTGTTTTTGTCTGTTTTTTAAACTTTGCGTTATGTTTCTTAAAGATTGATTTTTATTATTAGACTGCCCCAGGTCTTGGTTGCAGCACATGGGAATTTTGATCTTCATTGTGGTATCTTTATGTGGGATCTAGTTCCCCGGCCAGGGATTGAACCTGCGCACCCTACGTTGAAAGCATGGAGTCTTAGCTGCTGGAGCACCAGGGAAGTCTCTGTTTTACAATTTAAAAAATTTTTTCCAAATATATGTATGCTATCATTTTATGTCTATATAATACACAGTGTTATTCATACATTCAAGATATACATATATACACACATATATCACATATGTATATGTGATATATGTATACACACATATATGTATACATGTGTGTGTGTGTATATATATATATATATATGAATAATACTGAGCACCTTGAAATTTCCCCCCAAACACTTAATTAGTTCTTTCATCACACCCAAAATAATATTAATAGTATGGTTTGTGTTTCTGAGGGTGATGATTCGATTTCTATATCATGTGACACATTTATACAGATCTAAGTACATAAGAGACATTTATCTATTTTATTTTTACATAGTTTTTTTTGATTACTTTATCATCTTATTTTTCATTCATTTTTTCCCCTGTGTTTTTGAACAAAGTTGTACTTATGGTACTAGTTAATATTTGATTCTTGTTTTTTTTTTTTTTTTAATCAAAAGTTAAATGTTTTTTTCACATTGGTACATTATCTTCATAAATACTACCTCAGATAGCTACCAGAAATTCACTGGATATGTTGAGCCATCACATATACTTTAGCCAATCTCATGTTAACTGTTTAAGAAACTTCTGACTTTCCCCTACTATAAATAATGCTGTATTTGGCAACTTAGCCATAAAGCTGCTAGTTAACCTCTAAAGCTCACTTTATGTTGTGAAGCATTTTCCATTTTTTGGCCGAGCCGCTCTGCTTGTGGGATCTTGGTTCCCCAACCAGCGATTGAACCCATGCCCCATGCCCTTGGCAGTGAAAGTGTAGAGTCCTAACCATTGGACTGCCAGGGAATTCCCATGTTAAGCATTTTCAAAGGTGTATTTCTCTTTTCTAAAAATATATTAACTTTTTCCACTTAAAATTATTTTATCCAGTTCAAAATATATATACATATGTAATACTAAAGGATAAACAACTCATGCACAGTATCCAAGTAAAGACTGTGTCTCAGAAATTCCTTTTTCCTCTGGTCCAACTGCATTGCTGAAGCAACAGATAACACTCAGCAGAAATAGTCCCATCCATCATGACCATCATCGTCACGATTATCAAAATAATCTTGCTTATGATCATACCAGCGATGCATTTTTTAGGAACACCAAAGTGAAACCGGACAGTGAAATCTGTAGCTGGGGAGAGTAAACGCAAAACTGGGTGTCAGCACCAATTGTCGTGTGTGAAAGCTTGCTATACGCTGGACACTGTGGTCGGTGTTTGGGGTGTGCTAAATTAAGAATATGCAAGGACCATGTTGGACTTGCCAAGGAATTGGCCAACTCTTAGGCCCCTGTTGAAATAAAGATTAATCTTTTTCAATAGTTTTCTGGACTCTTTATTATTCAAATCCTTATCTATTCAAAGTCCTTGTCTGTTTTGATCCTCTTCAGTTGCTAATGGTGACTGCTTTGGCAATTTTCTCCACACTAGTTCCACAAGTTCAGGCAGGTTCTGCCCCCAAGGGTTCCTGGGCCTGAGTCCTTTAACAACTCACCTACCCCATCAAGTTTCTGACCATTCACCTTCGCTGAAATCACTCACTCAGACTGTCAGTGATTCAGAGCTGAGGAAATCAGCTTGTGGCTTCCCGAGGGAAAATGGCAGGCAACAACCCGTGGACTAGGCAGCCACATGTGCTGGATGCCCCTGTGTGGAGAACACGTTGTTATGTGCTAAGTCGCTTCAGTCGTCTCCAGCTCTTTATGACCCCGTGGACTGTAGCCCGCCAGGCTCCTCTGTCCATGGAATTCTCCAGGCAAGAGTACTGGAGTGGGCTGCCATTTCTTCCTCCAGGGAATCTTCCTGATCCAGGGGTCGGATTCAAGTCTCTTATGTCACTTGCATTGGCAGGTGGGTTCTTTACCACGGCGCCACCTGGGAAAGAGAAACAAGAAAATGAAGCCCTCTTAGACTTGTCGTCAAAGAATTTGCCATCCTGTTCGGGAGCTGAGTCCATATGCGGTGCCATTTTGCAGTGAATGCAGTGAATGCTTACATACTGTTAAGAGTACATCAATGCATGGAATTTCCCTGGTGGTCTAGTGACTAAGACTCCACGTTCCCAGTGCAGAGGGCCCAGGTTCAATCCCTGGTCAGGGAACTAGGGCCCACAAGCTGCAGCTGAGAGCTTCCATGCCACAGTTAAAGATCCTGCATGCTGCTGCCAAGATCAAAGATCCCAAGTGCCACAACTAAGGCCTGGCATAGCCAAATAACTAAATATTAAAAAAACAAAACAGAGTATCCCAGTGGGTTCTGGAAGAGGAACAGGTGATCATGTGGAGATCATCATTCCCTCACAACAAGGAATTATGACTGTCAGAGAAGCAAATCCATAAGGAAATGCAAGACACATCTAGACTTGCAGCTAGTGGAAACAGTGACTGACTTTATTTTTTGGGGGCTCCAAAATCGATGCAGATGGTCCTTGCAGCCATGAAATTAAAAGACGCTTACTCCTTGGAAGGAAAGTTATGACCAGCCTAGATAGCATATTAAAAAGCAGAGACATTACTTTGTCAACAAAGGTCCATCTGGTCAAGGCTATGGTTTTTCCAGTAGTCATGTATGGATGTGAGAGTTGGACTATAAAGAAAGCTGAGCACCAAAAAATTGATGTTTTTGAACTGTGGTGTTGGAGAAGACTCTTGAGAGTCCCTTGGACTGCAAGGAGATCCAACCAGTCCATCCTAAAGGAGATCAGCCCTGGGTGTTCATTGGAAGGACTGATGCTGAAGCTGAAACTCCAACACTTTGGCCACCTGATGCCAAGAGCTGACTCATTTGAAAAGACCCTGATGCTGGGAAAGATTGGGGGCAGGAGGAAAAAGGGACGACAGAGGATGAGATGGTTGGATGGCATCACTGACTCAATGGACATGGGTTTGAGTAAACTCCAGGAGTTGGTGATGGACAGGGAGGCCCGGCGTGCTGCGGTTAATGGGGTCGCAAAGAGTCGGACACGACTGAGTGGCTGAACTGAACTGACTGGCAAGAGACACTGAGGTACAAGTTAAGTTCTGTAATCAGATCCTGCTGACCTTCAAGGTCAGATTCCCTGGGATTCTCAGTCCCTATGCCAGGTGGACAAGTCTGTTGTGTGGCTCGGAACTTTCCCAACAGTGTGAGAACTTCCTGGGTATGATTGTTCTCCAGTTTGTGCATCGCCCAAGCTGGCAGCTCTGTGATGGCCGCGGTCTTATGCCACATGCTGCGCCTCCCAGGACGGCTGCTGCCAGAGCCCCCGTCCCCGCGGCAGGCCACGGCTGACCCATGCTTCCACAGGAGACCCGCAGACACTCACAGGCATGCCTGGCTCTGTCTCTGGTGGGGCTGTCTGCTCCTTTCCCTGGGTCCTTCCACGTGTCTCTGGTGGGCGTGAAGGTTGCTTTTAAATGCAGTTGAGCCCCTCCTACAGTCCTGTTGCAGCTTCTCCTTTGCCCTTGGCTGTGGGGTATCTTTTTTTTGGTGGGTTCCAACATTCTCTTGACAATGGTGGTTTAGCGGTGAGTTGCACTTTTGGTGTTCTCGCAGGAGAAGATGAGCACATGTCCTTCTACTCTGCCATCTTTTAAAATAAGATGTGTCAAGGGAGTGAAAGAGACAAGATCAACCTGAATTTAGGGGAAAGGAGGGGGCTATGGATGCAGGCTTGGCAATGGATCGTTTGGAGGGTAGTTTTGAGCAGGGTTCAAACAAACAGATGTGTGTAGTAAAGGATCTGGCCAAATGTGTTTGGGTTGGAGCCTGGCTGGAGTGGATGAGAACATGTTTGTGTAAAAATTTAGGTCAGAAAGTGGTGAAGATGGCAGTTTGTTGGGAGTCCTTGGGTGCTAGACTGACAGCTGAGACTTATTCTTGTGGGTGGCAGTTCCAAGCTTGTGAGCCAAGGAATGATGTCATGAAAATGGGAGGCCAGAAATGAGAGACTGGAGGCAGAGAAACCAACGAGGAGGCCCCTGAACACCTTGGGAGATAAGGTCCTGTTGTTGGAGTGGGAACGGTAAGATGGGCTTGAGGAGTAATGGAAGGAAGAATTGACAGCCCTTGCCATGACTATATGTGGATGGAGAGGGAGCAGAGAAGGGTGACTCAGGGTAGATTTCAGGAGAAAGAGTGGAAGGGAGGATTTGGAGACAGGAGATCAGCTTCAGGAGATCAGTGGAAAGTATTTGCAAGTGGAAAGATTTACATATCTGCAGGAGCGTAGTCTCAATTGATTATCTTATGAAAATGGTGGAGTTTCTCTGTGAGATAGGTGGGCAGTAGGTATCACAGGAATTTAAAATGACAAAACTTCTGGCTCACAGGAGAGCAGAGTAGGAAAAAGTGCTCTGATCTAGGATTACAAACCCTAGGCTAAGTCCCATTTTCTTTTTTTTTTAATTTTCTTTTCCCCCCGTTCATTTCACGTACTTGGACAAAATACAGGCATACCTTGGAGATATTGCCTGCTTGGTTCCAGACCACTGGAATAATGTGATTAGCTCAATAAAGTGAGTTGCTTAAATTCTTTTGGTTTCCTTATGCATGTAAAAAGGGGCTTCCCAGGTGGTGCTAGTGGTAAAGAACCCGCCTACCAATGGAAGAGACGCAAGAGACATGGGTTCGATCCCTGGGTAGGGAAGATCCCTTGGAGGAAGGCAAGGCAACCCACTCCAATATTCTTGCCTAGAGAATCCCATGGACAGAAGAGCCTGGAGGGCTACAGTCCATGGGGTGGACACAGCTGAAGTGACTGGGCACATGTGCACACGTGTTTTAAGTAAAATTTGTGTTTTGCATTATACTGTAGTCTAAGATGCGATAGCATTATTCTTAAAAAAGACGATGCACATACCTTAATTAAATGATACTTTATCACTAAAAACTGCTAACCATCATCTGAGCCTTTAGTGAGTGGTAAACATTTTGTAACAGTACCATCAAAGTTCCCTAATGATAGATAACCATTCACTAATACAGTAATTGGAGAAGGAAACGGCAACCCACTCTAGTATTCTTGCCTGGAAAATTCCATGGATGGAGGAGCCTGGTAGGCTACAGTCCATGGGGTCGCAAAGAGTTGGACACGGCTGAGCGACATCACTTTATTTCTTTCTATAGGTCCATTTGGAGAAGGAAATGGCAACCCACTCCAGTGTTCTTGCCTGGAGAATCCCATGGATGGAGGGGCCTGGTGGGCTACAGCCTATGGGGTTACAAAGAGTCGGACATGACTAAGCAACTAACTAACACACACACAATATAGTAATAAGGAAAACGTCTGGAACACTGTGAGAATTACCGAACTGTGACCGAGACATGATCTGAGCGAATGCTGTTGCAAAAATGGAGCTGATAGCATTGCATGACACAAGGTTGCCACAAACCTTCAACTTGTAAAAAAGAAAACAAAACAATGCGGTATCTGTGAAGTGCTAATAAAGTGAGATATTCCTGTATTTAAAATTCCCTGGGCCAGTCTCCTTATCTGTAAAACATTTGTCTATTATCTATTTTATGGGTCTTAGCCCATAAATCACAGCCATTATTTATTAAATACTTCAGCAGGTAACAGAATTTAAGAACTTCATTTCTTACTTAATCTTTAGAATGCCCATTCTTCATTTAAAAAAAAAATTCCAAACTTCAGTAGCTTAAAACAATATTCATTTTATCTGTTCATCCTTCTGCAATCGGGGCTGGACGGGGCTCTGGGGTTTGTTGGTCTTGATGCTGACCACTGACTTGTTTGCAGTCCCTGGTGGGTGGCTGGGTGATGGATGGCTGGACTTCTCTCTCCTCCCTATCTCGGGGTCTCTTCCTCTCCACCTGGTTTCTCCAGCAAAATAGCTGCACTTCTTCCCCATGGGTGCAGGTCTCCCCAAAGTACAAAAGCAGAAACTTTCACACCTCCTCAGGGGTTCAAAGAGGGAACTAGCCCAGCTGCCGGGCTGCATTTCGAGATGAAGGTGAGTCACTGGCCCGGTCCAGGTTTAAGTGGGAGGGACTCCGTTAGGGCGTGCCCAGCAGAAGGGTGGTCCGCTGAAGGGCAGCGGTGTCACGGACTGCAACAACATTATCTCCAATTTGTAAATGAGTAATCTGTGACTTAGGGAGGTTAAATTACCTGCCCCACAGAGAGAATAGAGATAAGCACGGGAGAACAGATAAAATTTGTACACACTTATCCCTCAGTATCAGTGTGTGTGGGGGTGTTGGTTCCAGAAAGAACACCCCCTGAAACCCAAATCCAAGGATGCTCAAGTCCTTTATATAAAAATGGTGTGGTATTTAAATATAACCTACACATATCCTCTGACATACTTTAAATCATCTCCACATTTCTTATAATATCTAATACAATTAACTGCTATGTAAATAGTTGTCAGTGTGGTGTAAATTCAAGTTTTGCTTTTTGGAACTCTGGATTTTTTTTTTTTTTAAATCCACTGCAGATGTGGAATCCAAGGGACACAAAAGGGCCAACTAAAATTTGTTTTAATCTGAAATCTTGTGAGGTGGGTACTGTTATTTTTCCTAATTTAGAGTGAGGAAAACTCAGGAATAGAGAGTTGAACTACTTTGCCTCAGGTTATTTTTCTCTGGAGATTCATTATACACTTGCCTGCTGTCTCTTACAGGGCACTACCTGATACATATAAGGTGACTGTAAATGTTATTTAATCTGAACTACTGTTTGAAGCACTGAAGCACATCTCTTCAGCCATCCACTACCATATCTTATAGACTGGGAACTGGGAGTTTTCCCTTTGAGCTCTCACATGATCAGAGCCTTTTCCATTTCAGGCGTCTGCTTTGTCCTCCATTATCTAGGGCTTGAAGTTTGGCGAGGAGTGACAGCATCCTTGCCCACCCAACCTCAACCTTGATTCTCCCTGGCTGATTAACCTCATGCTTCCCTCAGTAATTTCCTCTTTTCTAGCAACCAGGTATTTCTTACAAAGCAAGACCTTCCTTCCTGGGTGAGGACCTTCCTGCAATAGGGCTAGCCTCAAAGTTCCATCCTTTCATTGTCAAGAGGTTTCTCAATTAGTAACCCTTTGGTCCCATTCGCTTCCTGTAGTTCCAAAGCTAATTTCCCTATTGTTGTAACTATGGTGGCTTTGGACAATAGCTTGCAAAGATGCTACTTCCCATGGAGTGACCCGCAGCAGCTTCCCGTTCCCTCTGCTGGTCCTATGGGCAGAGGACTTGCTGATGGAAAACAGTTTCAGAGTCTCCTGGAGGAGCCATGGCTCTGCTTACCTTTGATAGTGATCTCTCAGGCAGCCTTGATTTTCCCGTCTGTGAGGAGCACACCCTCAGATACAGATAATGAAGAAGGGGGCTCACATAGGTGGCCTCTGCTCTATTTTGGGCAATGACAGGGAGCAGCCATTCAGGAAATGTGCTCTGAATACTCCTACCCTTTCCATGGCAAAACTACAGGATGGCCTTGTCTTTCCCATACACTTTTCTCCTTCACAGCAACTCCAGATTTTAATTTTGACTTTTTCCCACTCTTATAAAAATGTGGGGCACAAAACTTGCACTTTCATTTAACAAAAAGGTATGCAGGCAGGTATGTCTACAAAGTGCCTTACATATATTGTCTCATGTGACTTATTTCCGGAATAAGCTTATGTTTGAACCCAGTGGGGTGGGGTGGGGTAGGAGGTTTTCTGAAGCCGAATTTACCTGGCAGTCACTCTCCCCTTCCCCCCGAAGGGAGGGGACAAGGGAAAGAAGGAACTGAGCTGCTTCGGAGGGCTAGGCCGCCTCCTACTTCCCGCAGCTGTCTTGCCAGGCCAGATCTAGAAGCAGGGGGTCTCCATCCCACGCCCAGATCCAGTCGGTGGGAGGGTGGGTGGTTTTTTCCGGGTCACTGACGCACCCTCTCTATTCCCAGCCACCTGTTCCGGTTCCATCCCGGCTCCAGGCTCTCTGGAGGGCGTCAGGGACATTCCAATCCTCCCACGACCCGCGAGGATGTCGCGGGAGAGGGGGGGCCCTTGCTGTTCCTTTCCAGCACCGAAGGTTTGCCCGGGTTTCTTCTCAACCCCTGGTGACCCGAGTCACCCTGGAGAGGAAAAAAGAACTGATAAATGGTTTCAAGGTTGTTTGTTTACAGTGAACTAGTTGGCGAAGTCGCATCCCTAGCGACAGAGGCACTTTCTGGGCACCGTCTGCGCACGAGCAGACAATTGAAAGCCAAACAGCCGAGATGCCTCCTCGCCAGACCAAATATGGTCACATGCAGCCTCCCGCGGTAAGGCTGGCCTCGCTGGTGTCTCCCCGCGCCGGAGCGTACCCGGGCCCGCCCTCAGGCAGAATCACTGATCACTGCCGCGCTCCGGGCTCCCGGCCTCGGTACCCGGCACGGAGAGAAGGCGCGGCACCCAGGACCCGCCCTTCCCCGGCCTGCGCCCCTCACTCGAGTGCCTTCCGCCGCCCCCAGCCTGGTTTCGGTCCACAAGTCCTTGATCAAACAGGCTCGGGCCACTTTCCCTTTGATCCCGCCCCAAGTCCGTGGTAAACTCAAAGGAATGCAGATCCAGGGTTCCGCGAGAGAGGTTAGCGCGACCAGGAGGAGTGGGTGGGGGGCACCCATCTCCTCTTACCCTGCAGAGTACCCAGCACGCCCAGGGTTCTCTGGTGCCAGGGTGGAAGGAGGAGGAGGAGGAAGGGGAGGGACGAGAGGGGGTAGGCAGGCTCGGGACTTGGAGGTCATGCATAATTCAACAGCTCAACTTTCGGGCCCGCCTCTTTCCTGGGAGTGGGAGTTTGCTCCAAACTTTGTTTATGGGACAGTCCGGGATCCGCGGCGGCCGCGCTGTCTGCTTCTCCGCCTCTCCGCGGAGCGCGAGCGCCTGAGGCCAGTTCGGGGGATGTGAGAGCCGAAGCCTCTCGGCTGCCAGACACCGAGTAGGGTCGGGATTTGCCAGCCGGGCCCTAGATCCAGCCCTGCAAGCTCGGGACGCAGCCGAGCGACCCAGGCCCAACGGCGAGTTCTGGCGGCACGGCGGCCACCGCACGCCCAGACTCGGCTTCGCTGCGCGCCCAGGTAGTGCCCGCTGGCGCGCGCCCGCTCACCCCGCACCACGCCAGGGCGCCCGGCTCCTCGGGCTTCCCGAGTGGAGACGTCTTGGAGTTGGCTCGGGTTGGGACTTTGGGGGCGCTGCCTGCCCTGGAAAGTTTCGACCTGTCCTTAGACACCAGCAGTTTCATTAGCGTCTCCAGTGCAGTTAACTCCCAGCAGCCATCCCCTCCCCCTTTGCTGGTAACTTCTTGGCTTCAAGAAAGTTGCATAATTCTGGAGGCCAGGAGGGACCCCTCCCCCATCCCGCTGGGCTTAAGTGCTGGGTGTCTGGGATCCCGAGGCGGACACCTATCTGTCTCTTCTCGCTCTTCTCCCCTTCAGTTCTCCGACCTTCAGTAAGAGGCTAATCTGACCTCCTTTCTCCCAGCAGAAGATGAATCCGGCTTCGGCGCCCCCTCCGCTCCCGCCACCCGGGCAGCAAGTGATCCACGTCACTCAAGACCTAGACACGGACCTCGAAGCCCTCTTCAACTCGGTGATGAACCCCAAGCCCAGCTCGTGGCGGAAGAAGATCCTGCCCGAGTCGTTCTTCAAGGAGCCCGACTCCGGCTCGCACTCGCGCCAGTCGAGCACCGACTCGTCCGGCGGCCACCCGGGGCCCCGGCTGGCCGGCGGCGCCCAGCACGTCCGCTCGCACTCGTCGCCCGCGTCCCTGCAGCTGGGCACCGGCGCGGGCGCCGCGGTCAGCCCCGCGCAGCAGCACGCGCATCTCCGCCAGCAGTCCTACGACGTGACCGACGAGCTGCCGCTGCCCCCGGGCTGGGAGATGACCTTTACGGCCACTGGCCAGAGGTACTTCCTCAAGTAAGTCAGCCTGGAGCAAGGGGGGGTCCCCAGAGTTACAGTCCCCCGGCCGCGCGCGCTTCTTCTTGTGCGTGTTCGTGACCGTGCGTGCGTACGTGCGTGTGTGTGCGTGCGTGATAATGTGTGTCCTTGCACGGCTTTCCCCCAGAAACCTGGGAGGCTGGAAGTGGGAGTTAGTGTTAGGGTGCTGGAATTGTAAAAGGGATCAGAAGCTGGGTCTGGTGAAGTTCTTCCAGGATCCGGGAAGTTGCGAGATGGTCAGGACATGAAAATTCTTCGAGGTAGAAGAAAAAAGTACTTGGGCAGAATTCTCGTGAAACACAGAGATGATTATGCGTTGAGTCTGGAGTACTGATACTGGAGTACTTTGCCTCCTGGACCCAAACTCTTAACTCCCTTTCCGGCCCACCCGAAGTCAGGTAACTCCTAGCCTGGTGCTCTGCGATGTGACATCAAGATAGTTCTAGAACAGATCTGAGGCTTGTGGGAGGAGAGAGGAACTTTTGTTACTGTAGGTGGCCTGCTGTCTCTCCATTCTTGGAAAAAGCGATCTGGAACAGGGAACACTGATTTAGGCCTTACGGGTCCCAGTTCGATGACGTAATGGCCATACAGCACCCCCCAGTGATGTAATTAGGAACTGCGTGGTGAAGTAGCTGTGGGCTGGACAAATCAATTGTGTGGAAATTGGGTCGGGGGAGTTTTATTGTGTTGCACTTGGTAATCTAAAATATCATCGATCAGGAGCTGCTTTGTCGTTATTTCCCGACAGGTTGTGCTGGCTTTTCGATGTAGTGAATTTTACCCTCGAGTGGAATTAGACTGTGTAGAAAATGTATTCACAGGCCTAAAGAAGTTTGCTTCAATTGTGGTACCCTAGAATAATTATATTCTGGAGGAGAAGCCAAGCTGGAACTTGAAACATAACCGGTGAGGTCATGGGGGGTCAGGCCGTCAATGGCCTGGATAGAAGTCCTGCCAACTGGAGCACTAGGTTCAGGATTGCCTGCCCTGGCTGGCTGTTGACTGCCATGGAGGAAAACTCTTCTGAGAGCTTGCCTTAGACTTTATTTTAAAGCCTATATAGATATATATAGATAGCCTATATGTCTATATATCTATATATATAGATATAAAATAGAGTAGCCTTAGTTTAGAAGTTGTTATGTGCAATTTTAATAAGATAATATTTGATACTCTGATTGCTATGAGAGGACCTGATAACAAATACACAGTGATGATGGAGGCTTAAAATAGCCAACCATTTGACTCATACTGGTAGGCAATTATTTCTTCTCCATCCCAAAACTATTGACATCTTGTGCAAGGAGCTCTTTGCTGAGAAGAGCTTGATGTAGCGCTGAGAAGCCCTTGTTTGAAACAGACTTGATGATCATTTTAGTCCACAACTGGTCTTCTGGTTATTGAGTGATAGTGTGGACACAGATACTGAGTGCTTTGATCTAAATAGTTGGTGGAATTCAAGTATGTGATATAATAGCATGACATTTTTCCTAAGTGTGATGATATTGTTCTAAAGGATGGCATTAGTTTATATACTATGTGTGAAAAGTCATTTCCTACTCTTTGCCACCCTATGGACTGCAGCCTGCCAGACTCCTCTGTCCATGGGGTTCTCCAGGCAAGAACACAGGAGTGGGCTGCTATGCCCTCCTTGAGGGTATCTTCTTGACCTAGGGATTGAAACGGCATTTCTTGTGTCTCCTGAATTGGCAGGCAAGTTCTTTACCATTAGCTCCAGCCCTTATATACTGTATAAAGGTCTGAAGTAGCACGTTGTGTTGCTTACTTAGGTAAATGCAGTTTTGAATGTGTTATTGTGACTTTTGTAGAAATGGACTTAGTAGTACATACAAATAGAAAAAGACCCAATATTTTAAAATAATTTTGGAAGATATTTTTGGTCCCAAATGATTTTTTGAACTATGGTTATATATATATATACACACACAAATATATGATACACAATCGGTATAACTGGTTGCTAAAAATATGAAATAAGAGCTAGTCTTGCCTAATGTCTGAGGAAAGCTAGGGGAAAAGATCCCTAAACAAAAGCAAAACAAAAGAATTCTCTTTTATACACATTTTGAATGATTGGAGTAGCTCAAAAATATGTTTGTGAAAAGTGGAAGTTAGCTTTGGGTTGAGAAAAAATTGGTCTGCTACATCTGCCTTATTCCCCCAACTAAAGCCACTCCTTGGCTTCCGGGGTGGCTCAGTGATGAAGAACCTGCCTGCAATCCAGGAGATGAGGCAGGAACCATGGGTTTAATTCCTGGGTGGGAAAGATCCCCTGGAGGAGGAAATGGCAACCCACTCCAGTATTCTTGCCAGGGAAATCCCATGGACGGCCCATAGGGTCGCAAAAGAGTTGGGCACAACTTAGCAAGTAAACAACAACAATAACAAAAAGCCAGTCCTCAGTCCAAAGCCGGGTGAATCTCCTTTGGACAGTCAGTGATGACAACAACTGGAAAAACATGTAGGTAATAGGCCAGTAGGCTTGAGCTGATAACAATCCTTGAAAATTGTTGGTCAAGTAGCTGAGGGAATTTAAGAAATTAAATCACTGTGATCATTGTCTTTTGAGATAAAGAACTCTTCCAAGAGTTCTCCGAATTTCTTTCGGAGCTTTGTTAAAGTTGGAATGTTATATGTCATATATTTTTTTCATCAAGCAGTGTATCTTGGTGGATTTAAGTAGAAGCTTGGAAAGTGATGGCAGCCGACCCTGGATTAATTTTCATAAAATCTACACATGAGTTTGCACCATCATCTGTGAAATGGGGCTTGCAGTAGAATCGTATTCTTGATTCTGTCAGGAGTAGAGGGCTTTATAAATCAGAAATCAAATTATTTCGTAATTGACAAGGTCATTTTTTAGGGGAAGGTTGGAAAATTGAGGCCAGGGAAGGGTATCAACATGACTTGGGGAAAGTCATGTGATTATTTGTTGGTGGACTGGCCCTCTCATCTGTTGCCTTTACTTCGGGAGCAATTTTCCCTTTTCCATGCCCCACTTAATCCCCATGTCACTTCCCCAGTTGAACAGTGAGCTATGTGGGAGGTCAAACCTGGACATTGAAGAAGCTTTGGACAGTTTTTGTCGTTTTCTCAGGTAAGATTGCTCTTATGTATGCAGTGTAATCACTTTCTGACACTTGTTAAAGGACCCTTTTCTCAGTGTTCAGACCTTCCCTGTGATGTTGGGGACCATTAGTTAAACGGTGGGGAGGATGCGGGCCATGTTGAAATGCGTGGCCTCTGAAGATGACTGCATTGTCCCTACTGTTCTCTGCAGCTCATAAATCAGGTTGGGGTGTGTGGGTGTTGGGCTGCCCTCAACAGGGTTTGAACACTGATCACATTAAAAATTTAAAAAAAAAGTCTGGTTATAAATGGAGTACATGTTTGGTGTATCTAGACCAGAAAATAGAGAATTATAAAGAAGAAAATGATCTGGCTTCAGGAGAACTTTCCATTCTTACAGAAAAATTGTATTTGAATAACATATTCTATAAGAGAATATATCCCTACTCTTAAATATAATTCCAACTGTAACATTTGCTGCCGCTCCCAGTTTTTAGTAATAATTTTAGTGTTTAGCCTTTTCTGTAATGTGTGGTAGAAATTTATTTTTGTCAAAGTGATCTATGCAGTTGGTAACAAACCCAATAGTACAGAAGGACTTGGTTTCCTTCACTTTCTCAAGGCTCACGGAGGCAACTTTTAAATTTGTTTAATAACTGTTTCTGTCTTTAATTCTTAGACTGTTACCTTCCTAACCCTTTAAGTAATATGCTTTTACCACTGTTGTTATCAATATTTAACTCCTAATCAGAAAGTGAGAAATGTAGCTCCTTAAAATGTTCCTTTTTTCCTCTCCCAAATTGGATATTTACATTATCTCAACTTTGTCTGTTAGGTCACCTTTGTTATTTTCTGGAAACTGACAGTATTTCTTGATTCCCCGTTTTGTGAGTCCAGGAGGTTTGGGTGGCCGGCAGTTGCACACTTTGCTTTTTTGTCGGTGACACCTGAACATTCCAAAGCTCCGAATCCACGACTGATACAGGTTTTGTGCTTTGGCCCCTGGTTGACTGTATTCGTGAATTCTTCTTGAAGTGGAAAAACCGGAGGCAACATTTGCTATAATTTACTGCCTTGTGTATTAGATTGGGTCTTAGACTTGCACACTGGGTCTGGTGTCAGGACTCCTGGGACACCCAGGAGGATATATCCAGCAACAAAGTCAAATGGATTCTTTCTTTTCGTTCTTCATCGGTTGTTTAAACTTGTGTCACCTTTTAGTTTCTTCATATTTGGACCTTGACTTTCTTAAAATTTTTTTTCTAAAAACAAAATTTTTTTTTCTTAGTATTTCTAATTGCCTTTTTATACATTTATATGTTATTTGCCTTTATTACGATCTCAGAATTTTCTAGGCTCTCAATGCCCTTGGTCGTCAGGTTTCTTTTCCTTAAGCTTTTATGTCCAGATTCCATAATCTCTGTGTCCCATTCTGGTTTCTCTCTAGACCTACAACAGGGCTGCCATCCGAGGACTTCTCTTTCCTCCCGTGGCTAGAAAAGCTGAAGTACAAACTTCAGTAACTTCTTAAGAGATGTTTGTGGGAGGTAAAATTTTCAAATTCTTTTCAGTTCGAAAAGATTTCGTTTAAAATTGTTGTTTAAAATTTACTTTTCTTAAAAAAGAACTGACTCTAGCTGGTTTTCCCTGTTTACCTTTGGATGACTGGATACTGTACTTGTTTTCTCGAAGAGCCTTTTGTCAGTCAAAAAAAATTGCTTGCTGTCTTAGTTTCCTTGTCTGTAAAATAAGGATCATAATACCTATTTCATGGTCTCTGGAGGATGAGATAACATACCTGGAGTGTCTGGTACATAGTCAGAGTGCAGTACAAGTTCATTCTTGTCTCCCCACATGCATACTGGCTACCTGGCCAAAATCAGATGCAGAGACTTTGGTAGTAGGGTAAACTAACTTTGGCTGTCAGTTAAAGTTTGGCGCTGAATGACAGCCTGGATCTGGAATTGCAAGCTGGTTTTTAAAGTTGGAAATAAGAACTGACAGTCAATCTTTGTGTTAAAGAAACCTAAATGGGATTACCCACTGTGGGGCATGGTGGCTTTTTGCTGCAGCGTCTTGGGCAAAAGGTATCCAGTCACTTCTGAGGAAAGTCTACTTTCTGACTTTTGTAATTTGGCTTGTGGCTGCTAGTTTCGTGTGTGGGCTGGTGTTGGAAGGGGAGTGGGATTGAGAAGTGGGGAGAGATGAGAAGGGGAGGTAACTGACATGTGTTGATTATCTGTTCCATGCCAGAGGAGGCGGGCAGCTGAATCAGCGCTTCTCAGGGTGATCGGGAGCACCCACGGAGCCCACTCCTGACACATGAGTGTGGAGACTTTGTTCATAACCCTAAGTGCTTTTCACACATTCTTTCTTTTAATCCTCACAAGTGACCTGTGAACAGGTACATATTTTTATACCATTTTACTGTTGAGGAAGCTGAGGCACAGTAAGGTTGAGTAAATGGCCCCGGGTCACCTAACAGGCACGTGGCAGAGATGGGATTAAAATGTTGTGATTCTCAAACCTGTCCTGCCCTTGTACTGCCTCATGCCAATTACGTGCCCATAATTAGGCCCTGTAATTAGGTATCCTTGGTGACCAGATAACTTTGGAGTGGTGGGTGGAGCATTCGGGTTTGCTTCCAGGCTCAGTCTGGGCACTCAGATTTGGAGCTCTCATTGTTGGAGAGAGGGCAAGAGAGAGAGATGATAAAGCAAATCAACCAGAAATGGAGAAGTCTATTGACAATGCCTATATTTTCTCATTGAGATTTTCACCATTCATGAATCCATATCATTTTGCAGGGAACACAGATGTGACATGAAGGATGACCTAGTTTATGCCAGGATTGGACGAGTTCCTGATGAAAAAATATAGTTAGGTAATGTGAGTAAAGCAGCTTAAAGGAGAAAAGGTTACTTCTCATTGTTTTTATAATTGCAGAGATTGATTAGAAATAAATTGCTTAAAGGGTTGAGTGATCTTAATTTTTGTTTGTTGACAAATTGAGTTAAGAAGGGTGGGAATTGTCATCCTTGTCTTTCCTTTCCTCCCTCCTGTGGTTAGGAAATATCTAGCCACAGGAGAGGGTGATGGAAGTAAAAGAACCCACCAATCCAGAGGATAATTTTATTAAAAAGTGTGATTTGGAAGACTGAGGATTGAAGTAATAAACTTACTGTTGAAGGGCAAGTTCTGAGGGGATGGCCCTTCCACTGGGGGACTGTGAATGTTCTAGTGCATTGAAATATCAGCAGAGCAGTTTTCCAAAGTGTATTCCTTGGAACCTTAGTCCACTCAGATACTTTGTGAACAAAAGGTTCACAAAGACCAATAGATTTGAGATATGTTGCATGCTCTATCCCTCTCTTGGAATTTCACAATATGCATTAATGATTCCAGAGTCATTTATTACAAAACTAGTTCATTTTTAAACCGATATTTCACAAGCATATTTAATTTTTGAACATTTTATTCCAACTGTCATCTCTTACCATCCACCCAGGAATGTTTGTAGACTTTGGGAAGCCTTTTTTGTGGCCTTCACTATTATTTCCCTAGTTGAGAGTTTCATATTTAAATCAAGTTATAGTTTTTCTTTTCAGTGTACTTTGTGTATATGTGTTAGGCTTTCATTTGTATTTCTTGATTTAATAGTCAGTTACCAAAGCTTAGAGATAAGAAATGGCCTTAAATATCAAACAAGTGGGGTATAACATAATAAAAAAGACCCAATAGTTATGGTACCTTGTGTAAGTATCATAATCCTGATACTATTTTTAAAAGTATGTGTGTGTGTCTGTCTGATAGAGGGTTCCATGAAGTGTTTTCGATGGTCATTTGTGGGATTATGGAGATTTTTCTTGTCTAGTTTCTATTTTCCTGTATGTTCCAAATGTTGCCCGATAAACATAAATCTGGAGAAGTGGGGGGAAAATCACAGGAGAGAGCAAGCGCAGAGGCCCGGGAAGAGGGAGTGGTAGATTTGGGTAGTTGTGTGGGGCGTGAGGGACTCTGAAGGCCTTAGCTCGGTAACTGAAGCCTGGAGCTTTTGTTACCAAGGAAGTCCTCTTTGGGGACTGCCTGTGTTTTTCTTGTTTGGGGTTCTTTTTCTTTTTCAAAAGTTTTTATTGAAGTGTAGTTGAATTACAGCGTTGTGCTCATTACTGCTCTGCCGCAAAGTGATTCAGTAACACGGTAGTGTAGGTCCCTCAGTCGTGTCCGACTCTTTGCAACTCCGTGGGCCGTGTAGCCCCCCAGCCTCCTCTGTCCATGGAATTCTCCAGGCAAGAATACTGCAGTGGGTTGCCATTCCCTTCTCTGGGGGATCTTTCCCACCCTGGGATCGAACCCGGGTCTCCTGCATCGCAGGCAGATTCTCTACTGTCTGAGCCATCAGGGAATGTGTTCGACACAGTAATTGCTGAAAATCTTACCCAAAAATTCTCCATAAAAGTCAGGATAAGAAGGAGACTTGATGGCAGCAGATCTTCTGAATTTCCTTTAACGTATCTTTTATTTGCACGCTCTCTTTCCTGGACTTCTGGCTTTTATTTAATGTTCCATCTAGACACAGCAGATGACAAGGGAAGAAATGATGCTCGAGGAAGTGAAGTCAGCACTGTATGCCAAGTGCTTGGCACCGTGCCTGGCACCCCGGAAGTCTCCTTATTCCTGTTCTTGCTCCTGGTTGAGATGGTGACGGGGGCTGCGCTCTCCCGGGGCCTTGCCTTGGTGCTACCTTAAGAGATCCTAACTGGTCCAGCACCACCAGGAAAGATCTGCACGCTGCTCTTATGTGGCAGTTGAGGGCACTGTGTGGAGAGGGGAGAAATCGGGCAGGGTTTCAGACCCCAGGCAGCTGACAGTCTCGCTGGAGAATCGCGGAGAATCCGGACACAACCAGGTTGAAAGCCCCTTTCTGACCTGTGTGCGGAGGCTCTGAGCTTTGGGCTTTGAGGTGTGTCCCAGGAAGTCAGTCATTTCTGTTACAGTTACGAATCTGAAACTTCCAGCTGCTTTGGACGTCTTTTAGTTTCTCCCATTGGCTACACTCCTTCTGGCCTCAGGAACTTGGCACAAGCTGCTACCTGTGCCTGGAACATTATTCCCCCGCTTTTTGCCTGGTTAACGCCCACACCACCTTCAGGCATCAGTTTAGGAGCCAGCCCTGCAGGAGGTTTTCCCTGACTCACAGCCCCCGCACTGGCTTAGGTGCTTCGGCTATGTTCTCCCATAGCCCTCTGGGTCTCCCCAGGCTCAGCTCTGCGGCCGTATCACTCTGTGTTTTTATTTTTATTTTTGGCTGTGCCTTACTGTGTGCGGGATCTTAGTTCTCCAACCAGGGATTGAACCTGAGCCCTCTGCAGTGGAAACTTGGCTGTTTTATTACCCTTATTACTGACGATTTATTTTTCTTTCTTATTACACTGTAACTTCCATGAGGGCAAGAGTGGATGTTTTTCTTGCTTTGTCATTGTATGACCTGAGCACAGTGCCTGGCACACAGGTAGGTGCTTTGATAAGGAAAGAATCCTGTAGTATTTTCTTTTAAATCTTTGCAAGCTTACAGCCTGGAATTCCTTGTAGGAATCTTCATGTTCAGGAATCATGTCTGTCTCCCGCCTGGACTGAAAATTTAGAACCCTAGCTTGATGTATTAAATGCAGTGAAGATGGATGAAGGATGGGTATTCAGAGATGTTGTGCCAAAACGAAACATGTTCACTGGGGAAAAATGTATATGCTAGATTTTTTATTAAAAATATATATTTCTTTGTGATGGATTTTCTGCAAATATTGAAATACTGAGTATTTGTCTGTCTCCCAATTTGTCCATGAAAACCCTTTCTTGGGGTTCACAGGTTGAGGAAGCAACTGTTATAATCCGTTAATCCATCAAAAAAAGTAGAAAACACAAGCAAAAGAAGTATAACCCAAGTGAACAAACATAACTTTTACTGACTTGATTTTATCTTTGAATTTCTTTTTAAAAGATGACTTTTGGGGAATTCCCTGGTGGGTCGGTGGTTAGGACTTGGTGCTTAGACTGCTGGGGGCTGAGGTTGAAACTTGGTTGGGGAACTCGGGTCCTGCAGCCAAAAAATAAAGATGGCTTTTTAACATACTCTCATCAAAAAATTTAAGCAGAGCTGAAGAATGTAAAGTGAAAAATAAAAGCACTCCGCCCTCCAGTTTTACTCAATGGAACCACTGTTCACATTTGCGTGTGTATCTTCCAGGGATTTATTATGTATACACATGACCTCATTTATACTTGCATCAGTTGGTTGTTTGGGGATCTTGGGAACCACAGCTTAGGTGGTCTCTTTTTCTGGTTGGTCCTCATACACCCTCAGGACTGAGTATAGATATGAGTTAAATTCTGGAGAACTTCATGAGATTCTTGATGGGTGAGAAGCCTCGTTGGGGTAACTATAGTTCAGAGACTAGGATTTGGCTTTGTGGTTTGGAAAATTGATGTCCTTGGTGCTCCAAAACCGATCAGGATGTGGGTTGTACTGGGATGAAATGGGGATAGACATTTTATGTGCAGTTTCAGAATTCACAAGCCATAACTTGAATATTCTGCTACTCTGGAATGAAGGTACTCACTCACACGAGTGACTCAGTCATGGGGGAATTGCTTTGGTGGTGCTGGAAAAGGGAAGAAGTGAAATCAGTCGTTTGAGGGCTAGTGAAATCATTTCAGGGACACTAGAGAGGTAAATTGGATAGGATTTGGTAATGGAGGAGATAAGGGCCGTGAGAAAAGGAGATGAATGGAAAATTTGCAGGTTACTGGCTGTATAATGGCTTGAATGGTAGTGCTTCTTGTTGTAATGAGCAGTATTGGAAACTTTAAAAGAGGCTGAGAAATGTTCTAACATGTTAAAGATACCCAAGGGAGATATATATATATATTCACCCCAGGCAACTATATCTATGTGTGTATTATCTATATTATGATCATAGATTATTATTATTATTATTCAAATCCAGGCATGGATGAGATTCCTTAGAGAGAGGTCACAAAGATTGAGAAGAAAAGAGACGTTCCTAGACTTGGCGAAGGAGATGGAGAGGAAGCAGTCAGAGATACTTATGAGGAAATCCAGAAAGTAGTGCCTGAAATTCAGGGAAGTTCAAGAAAGAGGAAGGGTTAATTTTATGGCATGTTTCTCAGAGGAAGATGGGCACTGAAAAATATCCAGCGACTTGTGTTTCCCCTGGGGCCACTTTTTCCAGGGTTGGGCTACATTGAGTAAGTACTACATTGGGTACTACATTGAATAAGATGGCTTTTGTTTGTTTTTTTAAAGCATTTTATTTTTTAAATTATAAACAAATGATAACACATTTATAGGAGACTTGGAAGATAGAGAACAAGGTTATGGACAGAAGAGAGAAAAATGATGACAATAAGCCCCTGAATTACGTAAGTCATAGCCCGTGAGTTCCCACCACCACTGAGGTGTCCTGCTAAGAAGCTCGAAGTTTTCCCTGGAGAGGTCTGCTGACCGTCTGGAAGGATCACACATTTGCTTATTTAAACATCCGGTTAAAATGAGGCCTGAAATCAGTGTTTTATAACTCACCGAGATAAGTTATAAGACTTGGGTAAAAATATTACTCTAATTGATATGATACTCACTTGCCAGGAGCAAAATTGCCTTCTCCAATCCTAGCTGTGGTCAAACCTTTGTCACAGATTGTGGCTTACCGGACTGTTACTGCCTAGACGCGTTATACTTAATTGCAGCCATAAAAATAGCAGATTTTATTTGCAGAGTACCAGTTAAAAATTTATGGTTTGGAATATTATGTAACTGTAGTTTCAAATGAGCGTGTATCTTTCCATCTTTGTTCCTTCATTTTGCCAGACTGATTTCAATAGCTGGTAAAGTAGATTCTGAAATTATCACGCATGTCAATGCTCTGGTCAATTTACTCTTTCACAGTGTAAGTAAATAAAACATGCTTGATTATATCAAACTGATTTGAGTTTGAATACATTTTGTAGTGGAAGCTGGGACTGTAGGTAAAAGGCTATTCTGCTGCATTCTGCAAATTTAGGAGCGTCTAGTGGTCCTGTTACTGGCTTGGGATTTGTGTGAACATGTGAATTTAGTAGAAGGGATTAAGAACCATAGAAGAAGCAGTAAACTTCAGTGCTGCTTATAAAATCACTTGTGTTTTCTGTAGACACACTCTTCAGCACAATTGCCAGCACTTTTATGGGTCTTAGTTTTATGTACTATGTGCAATAAAAGCCTGTGCATTTAGGACTTTAGGCAAATATGAATTCTTGTTACCTAATATATCATCCAGAATATATTTGCTCTTTGTGCATTTTAGTATAGAATCCATAAATATGTATTGTATAAAAAAACTTGTAGAAAGGAAAGATGGAAATGGAGGAAGGATCAGCTACTTAAATGTTAAGCTGTACCCAGATAGGTTTTTAAAATATGATCCGTTTTCTTCATAGGCTTTTTAAAAAGTTTAATTATCTCTGATCTGAAAATAGTTAAACTTACATTTATTGATCTGACATTTCTGTAAGCTTGAAGATGGCAAGGGTGTGCTTGGGGCTTCGGGAAAGTGCTCTAGCGAAGGTCCAAGGACGGTAACCCACACAGGACAGAGTGGGGCCGTTGTTCTTTGTGTTTATCTGTGGCTTACATTTTAATAACTATTGAGTCATCAGTGATTATTAACAGATATTTAGCAGTAGGAGCAAAGGAGAGTGTCGAGTCATTATTGACAATTTGGAGTGTCAACATTAAATAAATGATTTTGAAGGCTGGATGCAGAATTGTTGAAACTTTTGCCTGAAAACTTAGGCAGGTGGCTAGAACAAGGGATGGACCAGCACAGCCTTTTTTAAAAATAATTAGCCATAGTGAAATGAGTCAGGTTTTGCCAAAGTGCTTTTCATTTAACCTACTAATTGGCCAACCCTAGTTGATTAGTTGAAAACCATTAAAGGACTCCGATTTCCTGGTTGTTCGTGCATTGGAATGTCCAGCTTATCTCATGTGTGTGAATAAAAAAAGCCCGTGATCTGACTAAACGCATTGTCTGAATTTACCATAAAGCAAAGCATCAGTAGCTAGTTAAGTTTTGCATTTTAAGTCATTCTGGGCCTTGGTAAACACCTTAGCAACTGGTACATATTTCTTTGGAGTCTAGTTTTGAGAGCTGCTGAAAAAGAGTATTATAAACTTCCCAGTAAGCATGGAGTTGTAAACTGATGCTGTGGAGTTGCTTCAGCTGAAGTGAAAGGTTATATTTACTGACACTTATTACAAATGGATTTTTAAAACAATGTCTGTTTTGTACCTTGACGGTCAAGTCGGTCAAGGGTAAAACAAAAAAGTTACATTGTGGAACAAGATAAAATGACACTGTATAATAAATAATATCTAATGCCATTAAAATATAAGATTTCCTTTCCAAAATGTAAGTAGGAGCTTCTAAATGAATGTTTTAAAAATCTGACTTTACTTTGATTTGTCCAATGACTTGATGCACGAAATGATTATGATTCAGAATATGTCCCAATCTAGACTGCTACAATAAATGATGCAGCTATATAGCATGTAAAAGTAATAAAACCTCAGTGACATTGTGTTTTAGTGACAGCATGGGAATTGTTTTCTTTTTCTTTATTAGAATAGGTCAAAAGTAGTTCATTGGCAACAAGCAAAATGTTTCCATCCACCAGTTAGTTTCTAAGGCTAGAGTAACATCGCTGATCCAGACTCTACTGGTTCTGCCCATAATTCTTAGACATACTGGTCTATGAAAATCAATGAGGGAATGTAGGCAAAGGGGAAAGCTATAGAAACCTTCACTAAATCCTTAAAGAAGAAAGGGTGTGGATCTGATAAGTAGTTGACTTTGTTTTCCTCTTACCCTGAGTGGATTTTTGAGCAGAAGAGATGGCATGGAATTAAAAAATTGTTCTTGAAAAATCCTGGTGGAGAGGTGTCTATCTGAATCCAGTGAGGAGGACCGAAAACGCTGCTTAAAAGGCCTTTGTAAGAAAGGCAGGCGTAGGTCTTGTGCAGAGTGGGCAGGCTGAGTAGGGGAGAGCTGGAAATCCAGAGTCCTGTTACTGCCTCGCGCGGTCACGAAAGCACAAAGGTGAACGCTGAAGCTCACGAGGGAGGTGATTTGTTGAGGGGTGGGGAAGATCGTGGGAAAAGTCGAACAAGTGTTTAGAAACATAAGGGTTTATTAAAGAACTTGAGATGTTTGCAGATGTCCTTTGCTGTAGGACGGGCTTCCCTGGTGGCTCAGATGGTAAGGAATCTGCCTGCAGTGCAGGAGACCCGGGTTCGATCCCTGGGTCGGGAAGATCCCCTGGAGAAGGAAATGGCAACCCGCTCCAGGATCCTTGCCTGGAGGGTTCCATGGACAGAGGAGCCTGGCGGGCCACAGTCCACGGGGTCGCAAAGAGTCGGAGACGGCTGAGTGACTAACACTACTTTGTAGTACTACTTGTAGGACAAGTCTAGAAGTGTTGCCCAAGTTGTCTGTGGGAAGATGGAAAAGCCAACTTCAATCTGCTCAGAATAACAAAGAATGATTTACTAATTTAAAGAGTGGACTTGGGAACTTCCCTAGTGGTCCAGTGGCTAAGACTCAAAGCACCCAATCCAGGGGGCCAGGGTTTGATCCCTGGTCAGGGAACTAGATCCCACATGCCACAACTAAAGAACCTGCACGCTGCAACGAAGACCAGGCATAGCCAAACACATAAATAAATATTTAAATAAAGAGCTGTGGCTCAGTTGGGAAAGAATCCGGCTGCAATCCAGGAGACTTGGGTTCGATCCTTGGGTTGGGAAGGTCCCCTGGAGAAGGGGGGATTCACTTCAGTGAGTCTGGCCTGGAGAATTCCATGACTGTACAGTCCATGGGGTTGCAAAGAGTTGGACACGACTGAGCTCCTTTCACTCACTGGCGGCCATCACTAGAACTTTGAGGGATGGGTTTGAAAGCAGAGAAAATGCAGCCAGGTGTTTTTAAGCGACCCTGTGGGTGGCTCTTCATGTCAACCCAAAGATAAGGTATCTGAATTATATATATATATGTATATATGTGTGTATGTATTTATGACTTCATTTCTTCCTGTCTGGATATGCGGAGATCCCCAGATCTCTGTTCAAGCTAGTGTTTCTGTTCTCAAGCCTGATGGTAGAGTGGCCGGCTTTGATTTGCCTCCTGCCTGAAGCCTGCTTTGGGTGAATTTAAAAACCTGTTTGTTTCATCCGCCATCCAGCTGGGCCTTACCCATAATTCCTGCACTTTGATTATGGGGGTTATTATGGGACAAGAGCTTCTTTGTAAAAGAGCATGTTTAATACTCTGGGGTCTAGCGTGACTAGAGGATATAAGTTGCATGGAAGCAATTACACTTGGAGGAAATGTCATGTGGGCTGAATTTAAATGTACAGTCTTGTGGCATTGACTTTTTTTTTTTAAGTTACACAGAGAAGGGTGGAAAGAGAAAAATAAAGGAAGAGAGAAGAGAATTGGCCAAGAGGCTGAGGGAAGGACAGAGAAAAGAAAACAAATCATCTTGAACCCTTGGTTAAAACCCCAAAGTCTAGAGCCGGTATTATGCTCATGCCATTGCCCTTCATATGAACACTTTAAAAAGAAAAATATCGGGGAATTTAGACTCTACTCGGGGACTTGTGGCCCTTTTTGCTGTTGGTTGAGCCCCTTCATCTCGAGGCGTGTGTGTGTCTAAGTGTGCAGTGATTTTTCGGGAACAGGTGAGTAAACAGGACTGAGGGTAGCCAGCCCGTGAGGATCCTGCTGATTGCGCCAGTTTTCTCTCCATTTTGTGCTCATGGCCTCTGGATGTACACAGTGGCTTGTCTTGGACTTCTGATTAACAGTCGTGTGTCCTTTCTCTCACTGTCCCGAACTGTTCTCCATCTCCTGCGTGGTGTGTTAGCCCTCAGCCAACCTCATCTCCTCTCTGACACTTGGTGAGACCAACTAGCTAGAAGGATCTCCTCCTTCTCCTCCAGATCCCATAGTAATTTGATCTGTATGGGTACTTGGGCAATTGATCTTTCCTATCATCCATTAGAACGTTGGGTAAGGCTTTTTAAAGCTGTTTATTTTTGGCTGTGCTGGGTGGGGTCTTTGCTGCTGTGCCTGGGCTTTCTCCACTTGTGGTGAAGGGAGCTGCTCTTTGCTGCAGTGCGGGGGCTTCTCCTTGGCGTGGCTTCTCGTCTTGGGGAGCGCAGGCTCTAGGTTCGAGGACTCAGTAGTTGTGGTGTGGGCTTAGGTGCTCTGTGGCATGTGGGATCTTCTTGCACCAGGGATCGAACCTGTGTCCCCTGCATTGGCAGGGGAATTCTTAACCACTGGGCCACCAGGGAAGTCCCCAGCCTTGTTGCTAAATGAATGGATTTATTTCATCTCCCCAACATGTCAACTCTCAGAATATGGGCCTGATGTGGTGTTATCCTTCGTGCCTAGCATGTCTGGGTACAAAGGAGTATCTGTTAAGATCAAGGCTGATGCTGAACATACTTTTCCAATAATCAAAATGTACTGGGTGGTCAGAGGCAGAAAAGGATGCTTTTAAGATCAGATGTAATAGTACAACGAGTTTGATTTGAATTTGAGAATTAGACATAGTAGGCAATTTTGACTTTTTCTTTTGCAAGGGAGAGTACTTATGTTTTATTTTCATTCTTTATATTATGAACTCCTTAAGGACAAACAACCAAATTTTACCCCATTTGTATCTCTTCAGTGCCCCGCCTAGTGCCTAGCACACATGATAGTTCAGTTAATATCTGCTGAAAGGAATATAAATAATTTAAAATGTCTCCTTTATTTAGATCATCTAGTACTTCTTTCTTAGGCAGTAAGCCAGTAGATATTTATGGAGCACATATTGTGTGCAGAAACGGGTACTCTGCTTATTGGCGTAGGGAGTACACAGAGAATGCATTACAAGTTGGAATATATTCTAATCTTTGTATTTAATTATCAGTCTGATTATACATTCAAAGAAATCACTTCCTCAAGCAGAACATAACAAATTAGGAGAGGAAAAGTTGCTGAGAATAAATCCAGTGTATTCATTCTATTCCCAGATTATTTTCGCATTCCACTCCATGCTGGAAACATAGCTCCCCTCCCCCCACTCTCCTTTCAAAGGATCCTAAGATTTTAACCTTTCCGAACATAGCTGGAGAGGTAGCGGACTGTTTAGATTTCAAAGGACTTTTTCAGGATGCAGAGTAAATAAAGGGAATCTGAGATATCAACAAAACTGTAATTAAGCAGATTAACTGTGTCAGTAGTGAATACAGAGAGATGTCAGAGGAGCTAGTTAGTAGCAAATATTTAAAAACACAGCCTCAAGTTCATCCTCAGGGGTATCACCAACATCCACAAATAAACCTGAAAGGAAGTTTAGCCAGATAAACCCAGGAGAAATGGTTCGCCTGGGAACATCACCTTCTAAATCATGTATCTATTATTAATGTCTTTATTTTAAATTTTGGCTTGGGCGCTTTTATTGTTTACAAGTTTCTTAAGGTCAGACAGAACCAGAATTTAATTTTATCATTTTTTCAGCTCTCTGAAAAGCAGGAAAAGAACCGTCTTCTGATCAGAATAAAGGAAAGGAGAATGTAAAGTTATAAATTAGATTTGAAGTTGAAGCTCCAATACTTTGGCCATCTGATTCGAAGAGCTAACCCATTGGAAAAGACCCTGATGCTGGGAAAGACTGAGGGCAAGAGGGAAAGGGGGTGATGGAGCATGAGATGGTTGGATGGCATCACTGACTCAGCGGACATGAGTTTTCGGAAACTCCGGAAGATAGTGAAGGACAGGGAAGTCTGGCATGTGGCAGTCCATGGGGCCGCAAAGAATCGAACACAACTTAGCGACTGAATAACAATAGCTGGTCGTATATATAAATGCAACAGCATCTGTTTATTTTTTATGGCACCCCCAAATTGCCCGTTATACACGAATGCGTTTTGTTTTAAGAAATCCAGCCAGAGACGGTCTCTCTTGACTCTTCTATACCAGTCGTGCTCATCACCTCAGACTGAGCCCCCTTCGAAGTTCACACTCCATCCAAGAGCATGTATAAACCTGTAGTTCAGGTTTTTTTACATGTTGTATTTTCATGTCCTTCTTTTTCTCCCCCACTGGAAAGTATGTTTTTCTGTGACAGCACCTAGAGCTCTACCTTAATATATTATTCTGTAGTATGGCTATACTACAGTCTATTTACCCATCCTCCCAATAATGGGACTGTGATGTTATTTAAACCTCACCGGAAAGACTTGGTATAAATTAAATTCTTCTTTTGAGTTTTTGAGGATTTTTTTTTTTTATCACTTTGAAGGGAGATTTTTAGTAATTATCCAAAGGTAGGAAACTACTAATTACTAAAAATACATTGTGTTTATATGATAGTTTAACCTTCTTTTCACTATGGGCATGGTACCCTAGCAGTGTCATGAGGATGCCCAATGCCAGTGGGGTGGGGTGGGTGGAGGTGTGGGGAGACACCACCACATAATCACAAGCATGTGAAGGTGAGGATAGAGCCCTGTTCTGATTTCTGACCTTCCAGGGGCTTTTTGGTCAAGATCATGGAGCGTGTTCCTTCCTCCTGGGCAGGAAAGGCAAGGACACTTTTCCTCCTCTGCAGTTTACAAGCTCTGCCCGGAGCTCTCTGGCCAACATCATCAGTTCAATATTTGGCCTCAGAGCCTTTGATGTAAGTCGTGAGGGGGCAGGTGTGGTGTCCAGGGCCGGAGGCTGAGCTCCTAGGAAGCAGGGCAGGAAAGAGGCTCACGGGATCCTGCTGGCAGGCGGTACCTGGGAAGGGCGGCCTGGGTGTGCAGGTGGTGCCCCCGGAGCGGTCCCTCGGGGCTGTGTAAACAGGAGCCCTGCAAGCCCGTCTGCGGAACACAGCCTGCCTGGTCCAGGCTCTTCCACTGGCCTCTTGGAGCTGCTCCCCCAGCCTGTGGTTCAGCCGTTCCTAGTGCCTGGATCTTGGTGGAGAACAATTACTGCTGTTTTTCTTCTCTTCAGTTTCTCCCAGAAGGCCCATCCTCAAGGGCAGTCTGGGCAGCCAGAGTCAGTGCCCTCCTTGTCCGTCTGTCCCCGCCCGCAGGTCTTGACATGGTTGGATTCTGTTGTTCTTCTCCTTTGTGATCTCTCTCCCTTCCTTCCTCTCCACTCCTGATGCTTCTGCCACAGAACCCGACGCTTCACTTGTAGATTATAACACACGGGCCTCCGACCTCGGCCCCTTACACGCCGCAGCCAGGGCAGTCTCCTGTGAAGACAGCTCTCAGCGTCTCATTTCCCACTCAGAGCTCTCCTTGCGTCCTGTCCCTTCAGGGCTGAACTCTCCCCTATTCATCCGTCCCCCTAGCAATGGGACTATAATTTTTTTTGCCTATGCTGTCTGGCATGTGGATTATTAGTTCCCCGACCAGGGATCGAACCCTTGCCCTCTGCACTGGGAGCATGGAGTATTCACCTCTGGGCTGCCAGGGAGGTCTCAGAACTGTGTTATCTAAACCTCATCTGAAAGACGTGGTGTGCATTGAATATGCAACCGCATCTGTCTCCTTTCCCAGGAGTGCCCTCCCCTCTCTTTTCTGGCTCTCCATCCAGCTCATTCCTCCTGGAAAGCCCATCTCAAGCCTCCGCTTCTGCCCATCTCCTTAGCGCCTGTGGTCTTTATCTCCTCTGCACTCGCTGGTACAGTCGGTTGGGTGGAATCAATCTCATTGTTTCAGGCTTGAAAGAACCCTCCTGTATTTAAGCTCCTTGAGGGCGGGGGTGAGGGTCCCCCGTTATCCATGAGCTGGCTCTGAGCTGAGGGCTCAGGGTCACTGAATTGTAGGGCCAGCAAGCCGAGCCCACTGGGACACGGATATAAACCCTCACAGTGGGCTGACCACTATGACCACTCGTGTTCCTCTCCTCGAATGAGATGGTAGCCAAGGTCTCTTACGTTGCTTAACTGATAGCACTTACTTCCTTAAATAGCTTTATTGAGATATAATTTACATGCCATACATCTTGCCCATTGAAAGCACACAATCCAGGGACTTCCCTGGTGGCCCAGAGGTTAAGACTCTGTGCTTCCAAAGCAGGGGGCACGGATTTGATCTCTGGTTGGGGGAGCAAGATCACACGTACCTCGGCAGCGTGGCCAAAAAAAGAGGCAAGTGTACAATTCAGTGCGGTTTTTTTCCCCCTGCATACTCACAGATTGCCACAGTCAATCGTAGAACACTTTCATCACTACAAAGAGAATCCCTTAGGAGCCAGGGAGCTATTAGCTAGCCTCTTCCCCTCCCCGTAACCCCATCCCCCCCAGTTTTTAGCTACTTTATGTCTCTGCAGGTTTGCCGATTCTGGACATTTATATAAATGGAGTTTTCTGTGCTCTTCCTTGCCTGGTTTTTTCACTTGCTTAGTGTTTTCAAGGTTTCTCTATGTTGTAGCCTGTATCACATCTTCATTCCTTTTTACTACTTAATAATATTCCATTGTATGAATATGCCACATTCTGTTTATCCATTCATCTATCGAGATGGGCATTTGGGTTTCCACCTTTTGGCTAATTATATTTACTGTTGAGGGGAAAATGGTCTTCTCTGCTGTGGCTTTTTCAGTTGCCAACAGTAGTTCCTTCCTGCTGCTTTAATAAGTAGGAATCTGTGTTTGCGAGGTGGGGAGGCGTAAGGGGTTGGAAACTTTCTCGTCTGCAGTGGGGAGCAGGGAGTGCTCGTGCGTTCTGTAGTCAGACATTCTGGTTTGAATCTCAGCTCTGCCACTTCATGAGCTTGCATCACTTTAGCCGGCTCCAGTTTCCTGCTTCGTAAAGTGGAAACCGCCCTGCCTACTTCCGTCACAGTCAGGGTCACGCTGGAAAGGGTGTGGAGCTTGGGGCAACTCAGTCAGCGCAGAGTGAGACCTCATTATGGCTATAAAAATAAATAAGCAAATAAATAAAAACGAAGGTAGTAAAAAAGTAAGTGCTGAATATTATCAGTTTTAGTAAGGTGCAGTGACTCAAAGCATGGAGCCCCGGGCCGTATCCCAGTGGCAGTCCCCAAAGTGGACCTGCTTAGTATTATTGGGATAATTAAACATCTCTCCTTCTTTCTGTTAGTAGTGTTTCCTGCTCTTGGGTCTCAATTTGTGGTCTGGTCACTATTCCATCAGCCCATTTGAGAAGAACAACTCTATGGGGGTAAGATCTTTTTGATAAAAAGATATAGAGGGAATATATTTCACTCTTTGTGGAAAAGAGCAAGGAAAATGGAGACTTCCTTTATAGGCTTAGTCTCAGAGTGTAGCCGAAACCCTGAGCTTTTTTATGGTCATTATGCATTTTGGCTCTTGTATTTGCGGTTTGTACATGAGGACTGAAATGCCTTTTTTGCTGAATACGTGAATAAGAGATGAAATGTTAGTTTGATTCGAACTTGACTTGGAGGGTGGCGTAAATAACAATTTCACTGTTTTAGTGAGTGTGTTATGAAGAATCAAGGAATTGTACAGTTCTGGATTTTAGGCAGGGCCTGCCTCCACACCCAAAATAAAAGTATTTCTTATTGTCTAAAATAAGTAGGTTTTAGAAACATACAGTTCTTATAACAGCAAGTCTTTTGGGAGAAGGGAAAATAAGTCATTGTCCTTATCCAAACTTAGCTTCTGCCCTTGTGAACTTGGTGGGGCTACATAATCTTCCCTCCCCGCTTCTGTTCTGGCCCCAGGTGAGTGCGGACAGGTCTTGCCTGGCATCCTTCCCACGAGTCTGAACTGTGCACAACAACTGTGAGCAGGCCAACATGTCCTGGCTGACACCATGACCCGATTTTATGTGGGAGATCTTGACAAAGGAGTATTTGTTTCTGGGGGACCGACACCCATTTTTTCCCATTAAGTCTGACCTTTCCATCATTAGATTGTAGCTCTTTTCAGAATTAAATAGAGCTTAGAAACAAGGAAGAAATGAGTAAAGGAGAGATGCAGTTTGCTGTATCCAGATGCAAACTGTGCAGAGACAAATGGATGTGAAGAGAATGGACATTATTTCTGGGGTGACTTCAGGGCCTTGTGGCCCTACCATGATTATGGAAAAGGATGGCTCATTTTACCTTAGCATCATGATTTTGCTTCCTGTTGTTCTTCCTGGGACTGAAGGGCCCCGACTTACAGGCAGACTCCTTCTGTTTGCCAGCCTAGCAAGGGCAGAAAGCCTTGTGCGTGTGACTGGGGCCTTACCTGAAGCCGCAAGCCTTGGCCCTGTGTTTCTGGCTCAGAGCTGCCTGGAAACTACCGTGACCTGAGCAGGCCTCAGCCGTCTGGAGGAAGAGCAGAAAGAAATTGTGATCACCTGTCCTGAGGTGATCGGAGGTGTAGTGTCCTGCTTGTGAGATGGTCAGAAAGGATCATGGAAACAGTAAAAGACCTTTGAAAATGTTAGGTCTTTGTCTATTGGCCTGAGATAAGTTGCTAATTTCCTTTTGTCCTGAGATTTTCTTTTAAAAATCTTTCTGTTCATCGCTAGAGCCAGAAGTACCAAGAACTAAATAGTTTAAGTGGAAGCTGCTTGTTAGAATAGTGATTATGTGTTTGGGTTTTCCTGTTTCAATATCTCAGAGTGACCCAAACTGGCTTAGTCATGTGAGTTTCTTGTACCTTCAGAATTTTTAAAAAAGTAATTCTTCCTTAAAAAAAAAAAAGAAGAACCCTCATAGGCTTCATTATGGGCTTCCCTGGTGACTTAGATGGTAAAGAATCTGCCTGCAATGCAGGAGACCCAGGTTCAATCCCTGGGTTGGGAAGATTCCATAGAGAAGGAAATGGCAACCCACTCCAATATTCTTGCCTGGAAAATCCCATGGACAGAGGAGCCTGGCTACACTATACAGAGAAAGGGAGACGATCTACCCTCGAGAGTTTTGTAAGTTTCATCAATGGATAGAAAACCCTGTGGTTTCATGGAGCATACGGCATGGATGTCTCTGGTTGGTCTAGTCCATGTTTTGTCCAGTTTGGTTTGGGAATGCCTACCATGGCCACATCACACTCTCTTCAGCTTCCACCCCTTATTCCCCACTTCTGGCTTCTCTGACATTTCAGAGGGGAAGAGGGAATGTCATGGTGTAAGGCAGCTGCCATACCTTCCTTTCTCTCAGACCTCCTCACCTCTAGGATAATAAAGACCAGTTTCTTCCTGTCAGAGCTGTGTTCTTCCTTGAATTTCAGCAGATATTCAGAGCTGACTGACTTATTCCACAGGACACCCCACAAGGCCCCAAATGAGGGCATATCCCAGGAAATTGGGCTTGTGGTTAGGAAAGCAGTGGGTGTAGGTGATGGGTAGTCAGCAAAAGATGTTTACTGTAAGTGTGGCTGCCTGATAAAATACAGATGTCCAGTTAGACTTGAATTTCAGATAAAACAATGGATTAAGTTTTAGTATATCCCCAATATTTCATGAACATACTATACCAAATAAATGATTGGTTGTTTATCTGAAATCTAGATTTAACTAGGTGTCCTCCATTTTCATTTGAAGCCCTATGTCCCTGAGATAGTTCTCACTCAAGTCTCATTCACCTTTTTTGTTAACCTCTGGCTTACTTGACCTTCTCTGAAGAGGTACTGGGAGCAGCACAGTGAGAAGGCTATCACACCAGCGTGAGCTCAGAGAGGGCAGGGCGGCACATAAATCAAGTATTGGCCAAGGAGCTGTTTGGTGGCCTCAGGACAGAGTGGGTGTTCAGCAGCCTGTTGGTGATACGCCAAGGTTGGGCGACACCTTGGTTTGGATACTATTCTCGGACTCACCCCTACGTTCAATGCATTTCATCACCCCATGTGAGCACACACTCATAGTGGGCAATTATCCAACTGATGTCCTTCTGTAGTCTTCACGGGCAAACACCTGCAGTACCTTCTCCTGGAGTTTGGAAAAAGAGGAGTAGAATTTCATCTCTAGCCAATAACACTGAGTGTACTTTTGGGGTTCTAGTGCAAATTGTTTAAATAAATTGAGAAAAAAACTTGAATTTGTATGTTTAACATCGCATTTGTTAAGGTAGTTTTTTTTTTTTTTTATTTATTGGAAGTTCCCTGTGGTTCAGTAGTTAGGTCTCTGTGCTTTCACTACCCAAGGCCTGGATTTGATCCCTGATTGAGAAACGAAATCCCAGAAACTGCACATTTATTTATTATACACCTCAAACATTTATTTATTATACACTGCAAATATATATATTTGTACACAAACATTCTTTTAACATTCTAGCTCAAATAAGAGGAGTCATTAGCTTTGTTTGGTATAGTGACTGATTTCAACTGAATGAATTTTAGGGGAGAAAAAACCCATAGGAAATATGGTCATGAAGCACAGGGGATACTTATCTAACATAGTCTGCCTCTGGATGCATTAATGTTTCCTGGGTTTGGGGGAACCCTTTTTGAGGTTCTGTTATTAATTATTAGGTTCCAGTCATGACATAGTGGAATTAATTTATTTATAGTTGTTTCCTTATGAAATCTTCACAGATATTTTCCCAATTGCGGACCTGCCCCTTGGACCTTGGTTTGACTCAGAAAGCCATCCCTGATATTTTTTTTCTTGGGCCCTACAGGAAGACTCATTGCTCACGTGTGACAATTACTTTGCAGCCATTACTGTGTGGTTGCAGCATATTCATCGCTAGAAATGGTTGATGAGTGTCACCTTGATGCATGAGCTCAACTGAGTGTCAGACCTCTAGGAAGGGAGGGACTTAGTAGGTACTAAAATGGGACGCTGAGGGAGCTGTTTGGAGGTGTGTTAGTGATTAAGGAGGTGCCATTTGGTTTGAGTCAGGGCTTTTAGCCTGTGCTTAGAACAGCTCATTTCTTCCTTATGAGAAAACATTTATTTGCATGTGATGCTAATTTCTGCTTCATTAAAAACAACAAACCAACCTAGTCACAAAAGCTCTGTCACAGAAGGCAAGAATAAAACAAGGGTAGAGTTGTCTCTTTCATCAATAAGCAGGTTTTCCTAAGAGGCTTCCTATGAAGGTTTAGGTATTATTATGTTTTGATTTTGGGAAGAAACAGAATGAACCGGTTCTTTCTTCTTTGTACAAGCACCGGTACTTTAGAAAGATGCAGCTCGCTGGGGCTTGTATGATGCACAGCTCAAAAGTGATGGGTAACCCAATTACCTGGAAGGACTTGGATGGTAGAGACTGGACCGTTTGGCCATACACGTAGCACAGAATGTAGATCCTCCTCTCTGTTCTGTGCGAGTGTGCCAGTCAGGAGTGGTCCAGATGGAAGTGACAGAAGGCTCGCTCACACTGGCACCAGCTAGGGTGTGTACCCAGTGAGGCCAAGGTTGACTCCAGATCCAGGGCTGCGTCAGCATCATTTTGGACACCCATGTATTTCCTGGGCATCTCTCTTCCCCTTGGCCACCTTCACTTCTGCAGTAGGCAGGAGGGTGGCCTTGGGCAGATTTGGGCTTCCTGTGTTACAGGTGAGCGATGTTAAAGGGATGAGAGATCGCCCTCCTCCCCCAGGCTTCAGTGTGTGCTTGTATCTGCTCACTTGCCCTTTCCTGAGCCTGGCGAAGCTAGGCACTGGGGTGGTCACCACCCAGGAGTCACCTTGCCAGAACAGAGAAAGAGCAGCTGCTAGCTGGAAGTGTTCATGGTGGGGGGAGGTTCTGCTGTCAGAAGCGGGGAAGATTGGGGTGGGGGAAGGGGCGCGGCAGATTTATTTGGCTATGGGTTTTAGTTGTGTCATGCAGAATCCTTAGTTGCTGCATCTAGTTCCGTGACCAGGAATCGAGCTGAGGCCCCTTGGGTTGGAGGTGTGGAGTCTTAGCTACTGGACCACCAGGGAAGCCCTTGTACCTTAAATCATTCATTCAGCTCCCATGACCAATCATTTAGATCGTTTCTAGTTTTCACACTTTAAGTAAACCATGTGATAAATCTGATAAATTTTTAAGATACATTTGTGATTGCTCCATTGGAATTGATTCTTAGAAATTATTGGATCCAAAGCTCTTATTACCATGGCAGATGGTGGGGGGAAAGAATCATGGTCAACTTAGAATCATTTTAGTTGGGTATTGAATCAAATATACATCATAATTCTTTATTTTGTTTTACTATGTGGGAAAGTAGAATTTGGTAGTAAATACCAAATGATTGTTATCACTGTGTATTATTCATATGTTGTATTGTTGTTATATATTCATTATGTTACATCTATAATAAATTGACAATTTGTGTTTTCATGATTTTTTGAAAATTAAATCTATTATTTAAGTAATAACAACCTTGATAGAAAACATACTAGTACTTGGAAAAATAGTAACAGCAACATTATCCCCAGTGTGTTTAATCAAGCTGTAACTAAAGCATTGTTGTTTGGGAAACAGTTCATAAGACTGCATTAAAACAAGCCCCTTGCTGTTCCCCCACCCCACTGCAAAATAACTTTTTTGAGATTCTACCAGCTGTACAATCTGTTCTGACATTAGGCTCCTTCTTCCTTTGCCCTTGTTGGTTTAAAAAATTTTTTTAAATTTATTTATAAATATTAAATAGTTAATATAAATAGTTTATGATTTATTTTTTAAAATAAATTAAAATCTATTATTTTAATATTTTATTTATTAAATATTTTATTTATTTATTTAGTTTTCATGTGAAAACTAGAAACAAATAAGAACCAGCGCAGCTGGTTTCTGGCTGTGCTGGCTTGCTGCTTGGGCATTTTCTCTGGCTGCTGTGAGTGGGGGCTTCTCATTGCCGGGGCTTCTCTTGTTCAGAGCAGAGGCTCTAGGGCAGTAGGGCTTCAGTAGTTGTGGCTCCGGGTCTCTGGAGCACAAGCTCAAGGGTCGTGGTGCATAGACTTAGTTGCTGCGAGACAAGTGGGATCTTCCCGGATCAGGGATTGAACCCAGGTCTCCTGCAGCTTCCTACACTGGCAGATTCTTTACTCCTGAGCCACAAGGGAAGCCCTGCCCTGGCTGCTTTTGATTTTTGTTGTTTTTCCTTTCCTTTCATGTTGATTTTTTGGCCGTGGCTTGTGGGATCATGGTTCCCCAACCAGGGGTTGAACCTGTGCCCCTGCATTTGAAGTGCAGTCTTTACCACTGGACCTTCAGGAGAGTCTCGCTGTTGCTGTTTTTGAGATGAACAGTTTTATATTCATGAAGAGGTAGTTATTACCAATTATGTCCTAAGAGGGCGGGTAGGAGGCAGTGAGTAGTAACAGAGGTATTATTGACAGCTTTTCAGTGGAAGGATGTGGCATGTGGATTCGTGATTTCTGTCAAGGTATTTTTTAGATAAAGGTAAGTGAGTGAGAGTTGAAAGAATAAAGGTAAGGAAAGTGAAATGATGAAGACTTTTGGGGACCCTGAGCAAACATAGTTATAGCACCAAAGAAAAACCGCATATTGATTTTGAAACCGTGCCAACATGTTGAAATGATAGTAGAGGAATTCAAAGAGTTTATTGTTAGATCATTGGCCTGTCTTCCTTGTAAGTTTTTGAGAACACCTGCAATGTAGAACATCAGACAATAGAACGTGTGTAGTTCTTTAAAAAATAAATCTGAAATATAAATAAAGAGACTTCCCTGGTGGTCCAGTGGTTAAGACGCCATGCTTCTAACGCAGGGGAGGGCGGGGTTCAATCCCTGCTTGGGGAACTAAGTGGCCATACCACTTGGTGTGGCCAAAAATGAAAATAAAAAATAAACAAAATAAAAATAGATCTGTAATATAGTTGAGATTGGTACAAGATGACTCTGTCTTCGACCAAATTGAGTGTTTTAGTTGAATTTCTTCCTCTCCTTAGATTTCCTTGTTTTGTTTCCTGTCTGTCATTTTTAGCAAAAGATTGCCAGGGAAAGGAGTTACGCTTGGTTACCTTGGTTAACACATCAAGAGAGCTGGGCAGTCTGGTCACCGGTCTGCACACAGTCCTGGCCGCAGTGACATAGAGCCGGCCACAGTGGTGCAGCGCCCGCTCTCTCTGGGGCCTTTTACTTCTTCCAGCGCCTTTGCTACCAGCGTCAGTCACTCCTGTTCGGGCCCTGTGGTTTTTGCTTCCTTCCAATAACATTACTTGAGTTAAAAAAAAAAAAAAATCACAGAAATACAGTTTCACAAAGACTTCTGTGATCAGTGTTACCGTCTGGAAGACTAGACAGGGAAGAAGCAATTTTAAGAAGCTTGAAAAGTTTAAAAACAACGATTATTTCTTTACAAGGGAGGTCTCGAAGTTGTTGGGTGCATGGTTTTTGCTCTTTAAAATGCCATATTTAGTATACCTCCAAACAGTTCAAGCGAGGCGAAAGCTGGGGTAGAGAAGCCGGTCACTCTGTGACATTTTCAGGACCATAAGTCAGAATGGCAGCAAGTGTGTTTTTCAGGATCTCTGGTTCACTCAGCAAACTTCAACCCAGTGCAGAACTGTTCCTACCAAGAGTGACATGAATTCTTTTACGATGCTCTGCATTTCTGTGTTCTCTTCACTTGCGTCATTTTGAGCAAACAGTTGCCGGCATTCTTTGTAGTCAAAGACCTTGAGATTCTTCTATAAAACGTGTTGTGTGTGGTCTCCGCAGCCTGGAGGTATGGTTCATTCCCGGAGGCAAGTCAGGCAGACCTAGTGGTAACTTTTTGCAAAAATAGCTATCAGTGGAATTGGACAGATTGGATTTGAGCTGGATCTTGAGGTGTAGATGTATGGTATCTAGATAAAAATGATCTAGACATCTGTTTCAGCTTCTGTAGAAACATGTTTTGAGTAGATGTTACTCTGTGACTTTTCCTTTTTGATTTATTTATACGTTTACTGGCTGCTCTGGGTCTACGTCTGTGCGGGCTTCCTCTAGTTGAGACGCGCAGAGGCTGCGGTGTGCGGACCGCTCCCCACAGGGGCCTCCTGTTCAGAGCGTGGGCTCTAGGTCAGGTGGGCTCAGGGATGGAGGCACATGGGCTTAGCTGCTCAGAGGCATATGGGAGCTTCCCGGACCAGGGATCGAACTGTGCAAGGCGGCCTCCTAACCACTGGGCCTCCAGGGAAGTCCCACCCTGTGATGTTTGAAAGAAGTCTTTTACAATAGATCTGTGTGTGGGTGTGTGTGTGTGCAGGAGGGGTGATGAGGAACTTGATATCTGGTTGTGTGACATCTCCAAAGGGTCTTCCTTAATGCACTTGGAACTGAGCTTGAAGGCAGCTGATCCCTGAATCCTGTCCTTCATCCACACTTGTCAGTCCAGCTGAGCTTTGTGGTCAGACAGACTTACGATCATCTTGAAAGAGGAGTTTTGTTGCTTCAACTTGAGGACTGACCGGATGGGTTCAAAGGAGATCCA
This sequence comes from Dama dama, assembly GCF_033118175.1. Lineage (NCBI taxonomy): Eukaryota > Metazoa > Chordata > Mammalia > Artiodactyla > Cervidae > Dama > Dama dama. Next base: position 3,661,279 of record NC_083699.1, on the reverse strand, counting down.
GTTACATCCTTAGGTTTCATACCATTGAGGTTACAGTGTCCACACATGACCTTGAGCCTGTTTCTTGTCCAGGTACCCTGCCTCCATTTGTGAGTGCCTTATCTGAAACATAAAGAAACCAAGTTTCTCCTCTTCAGAGGAGTTGGTATCCGGTAGGGGTTGAGAATACAGGTATAGAGTCAAAATATTGGAGTTCAGTTCTCAACTCTGCCTCTCACCAGCAGTGTGACCCTGTGTGTTGGCACATGTTATAATTTCTCTGTGTCTCAGCTTCTTCATCCCTAAACAGAGATGATAACAAAAGCACCTATTCAACAAGCCTGTTTCCAGGATTAAGAGAGTCAGTCTATGTAAAGAACTTAGATAAGTGCTCAAGAGTGTCGTACAATAGAGCCCAGGACCAAAAATAAACTAAAAGATCGAAGTGTGTAGATATTAAGTGGAGCCGAGTCCCTAGTTGGTCACTGAAAGTAGGGTGCAGGGGTGGAACCCTAAATGCTTCCAAAGGGCCACCATTTGGAAAGCAAAATTTAGAAGTTAGCTCCTTGAGGTTTTGAGAGAACCAGGGCATTGGAGGGCTGGGGTCCCCAGAGTCAGCCTGGTTCTAGGATGAACTGGCACCCCAAGCGGGCCCTCTCATCTTTGCAGTGAAGGTAAACTGTTGGCCTCCCCTTGGCATTCAGTTAAAGCCTGAAGTAAGACGCTTGAGTGAAGGTCCTTTTTTGTTTTTGCTCCAGTGAAAAGAGTGTGGAGATTGAAGAAATTGTCGACCGCACACCTGATTTCTCTTTCGATAATACCGCAGACAGACCCCGTCTCACAGGAGCTCCTGAGGGTTGGTGTGAAGAGACTCGGGCAGCCGAGCTGTTTCTCACCCTTTGAGGGGTTGCAGGGGGCCCACTGCCTTGCCCTCGGGGGACTCCCTGCTCCCCGCCTCCGCACGTGGTTCAGCCTCAGGGGTGCGCCTGCCGGGAGTTTCGTCTCTTCCTGAAAGCTGCCATGAGACACAGCAGGCTGTTCCTCTTTGCCATTGTTTCTGCCTGTCTCACAGCAGGACGAGGTCACGACAGAATGACAGGTTTATCTTGGATTTCCTTGCTTGGCCAGCAGCCTAAACATGAAACATCTCTGGGTTGAATGTCTCTGGGTGTCATACGATGTCAGGGGCTTGGAGGTGGTGTTGGCTCCTGCCTTTCCTCTTTCTGGAGGCCAGGTGGTCTTTGAGGAGGGGGCGAAGGACAGGGGACAAGTTTATATTTGTCAGGTCACTGTTCTCGAAGTTGACACTTTCCCTGCCGTCCCAGGCTCCTGCAGCTTGGAGAGGCAGCCTGCAAAAGTGCGGAGCCCAGCGGCTTCAGGTGCAGACACAGCTGGGTTCACATTTCACCTTTGCCTTTTAGAAGGTTTCTCCTCTCTGGATTCCCCATCCCCCCAGTCCCCAACCCTTCACTGGGATTTCTCACACTCGACCTTGCATAGCCCTTACTTTTTCGTCTGTCCATCTGTAAGCTCCAGGTGTGTGGGGACCACATCTTTGAATTCCATGGGTTCAGAGAACTTTCTGGAGCCTGACTGACCTCGCTTCCACTCCTGGCTCTCTGCCATTTTCTGGCTGGGTGACCTTGGGTAAGTTGTCTAGCTTCTTGCCTGCCTTGGGTGTCGTTCTGAGGATTAGAGATAAACACATGCGGGGCGTCTGGCACCAGGGAGGGCACGGATGGATGCTCAGGGATGTTGGTCCACTCACCCCCAGCTTGGTACTAGCGCCTCAGTGTCTGCCCACACCCCCAGCCGCCCGGACAGATCTGCTGGCTGCCTGATACTGAGCCCCGGCTCATGGCCAACTCGGGCAGGCAGCCTGTTGGCTCGGGGAGGCCCTCATACCATCCTTCAGTGTCCGAAAGCGCGTGCCTACAGACGGCACAGACTTTATTCTTGAAATCTCTTGTTTCAGTCCACCCCTAAGAACTTGATAGTAGTCTTTAAAAAGTAACTCTGAAAAATTATTTCAAAAGTATCCATAGCTCTTTGTTAAATAAAAGAGGGGACTCTGCCATAAATCATCATTCGAATTTCTACTGTCCGCCGCAGTAGCTATTTATTTCCAGGTGTCTCTGTGTCTGTACTTGAACTGCCATTTTCTTTTATTGGGTGGTAGAATATTCTACATTTACATTTGTATCCGTGGTAGAGGTTGTTAGAGTTCATGAATAATACTGATGTATAGGATTTTAAAGGGCTCCAAATAAATCCTTGGTTAGATTAAGGTCAGCTTGAGATAATGAAACTGGCTGGTTCTTGGAAACCCATAAGCCTCCAGTAGTCGTGAACTTGAGGACGCACAGTGGGGTTACATTATGTATTCACTGAATGCACCCACATAAAACTGTTGTAAGCCTAGAGAGGGGGTGGTGGGGGCAGAGAGAAAGGGAAGATGGATTGTGTAAGGTCCATTCTGGGTCCTCAGAGGGTATACCCTGGAGTGAGTGTGAAATGAGTTGTGAGTCTCTTTTTCCCTTCTGCTCATCTCGGTTCCTAGGAAACCCCTCAGGGTATGACCATAATATGACTAAGTGAAAGCCACTTATCTCTCCAGCTGTCTGTCCTAAAGCTGGAGGGAAAACTGGGTGTGCTGGTTTTAATAAGACAGAGGCTATAAATGGTATAGCAAATGAGTGTGCAGACAGATTTTCAAGAGTAGCTTTCCTGTATCCATTTTGTCTTCTCTTGGGAGTTTCGATCCTAACTCCTTATCAGTCTCATCTCTGGCCTCTACATATAAAGCAGCCTTTTCCTTCTTTCCTTCATTTTCCTTCCACACTGAGCTTCTGCTCTCTGCTGGGCCTGTGGGATGTAACAATGATTGAATGGCCTTTGTCCTAAATAATCAGCATTGAATTTTAGAGAGAAATATGACAATGGCTTATCATAATACACAGTCATGCAAGGGAATCTCTTAAAGGAGACCATAGCCATTTTTATTAAGAAAGTACAGAAAAAGAAACAGTTCCAGCCTGGGGAGGGGTTACATGAGGTCACCCAGGAGGCTGTTCCTTGAGCTGGGTTTTTAAGGATAGGATAGAGTTTAGAGAGGCAGAAAAGAGGGGTGGGAGAGATATTTCAGTTAAGGGGAAAAATAAGACTTTCTGAAAGCTTTAAAGCCCAAGCCATTGGAGGGAATAGAGTTCATGGAATGAATCTGAGATGACATGGGAAAAGCCTTCCCAAGGCAGCCAGAATTCCCGTGAGTTCAGGGTAGCTTCCACTGAACGGTGTGGATGTTTATGCTTGTTTGAACCCTGTTGGAATATTTCTGGTTTGTTTTATGAAGGGATGTCTCTCACTGAGGATACTGACTCAGGGACATTTCCTTTTACAGTCAGGATGGCCTCCATCGGACCAATATTGTTCTCAGGCCTTTTTTGTTTTGTTTTGTTATCTTGGATAAACAGAGAGAGGCTGGCTGATTCATTTTTCTAGAAAAACAGGATGCACTAAAATACTGCAAGTGACAATGAAACAGACATGCTCACGTACAATAATACTTAGAAAGGCACCAAACAATATGTGTAGCAGACACCTCCATAGTGTGGCTGCTCTTCCCCCATCTTCTTCGTCTTGAGTCCTTGGCCAAGTGGCATGTTTCTTTGGGTCTCAGGTTCTTCAGATATCAGCTTGGGACCAGTAACACCCACCCACAGACAGGTCATGAGGAATAGACGTGCTGGGACCAGGATTGGGCACACTCCACTGAAACAACTCCAGTGAAGTGGGTGTGAAGGATTTGTTCACCATAGAAGCAATATATTAACAGTGATTTAAGAAAAGTGGAAAAAAAAAACTTTATAGTATGGGAATGTTCAAATAATACATAAAAGCACAGAGAGTAGTATAATAAATTCCCACATGCCCATCATCACCCACTTCAGTGCTCAACATTCTTGTTCATTCAGCCACTCTCTCTTTTAAAAATGTTTTAAAATTTATAATGATTAATTGCTAGCTCAATTATTTTAAAGCAAATTCCACATGGTGTGGGATTTTTACAGCTTTTTTTTTAGAATCTGAAAAACATCAGTGGGCCAAAAGAAGAAACTCTTAAAAATGGCAGAAACCAATATTTTGAGCCCAATAGTCACAGCTGAGTTTTAGATGTTTTTGCTTTAAATCAGAAGATGTTTGATACAGTGGTTAAGACTCTTGTGCTTCCACTGCAGGGGGCATGGGTTTGATTCCTGGTTGGGGAGCTAAGATCTTGCATGGCGAAGGCCCCCCCCCCCCCCAAAAAAAAAAGATGTTTACAAATATTTTATTGAAGAGTAACACTTTCAAAGTACAAAGTATTGTTTGTTTCATTTAGTGAATGCTTCGCATATTGGTTTGTACGTAAGTTAGCATTGAGGTGTATATGCAAAGCATTTTTTATAATGGAAGGTTTTAAATATACCCTAAACCTAGTGGAGTAACATAATCAATTCCTCTGTACCCATCACCTAAGCTGTTGCTCCTGTGTGTCACCCTTTGAAGGATGCTCATGTTGTTTATAAAAGAATTCCCGGGTCAAAATGACATTATTAGTTTGGAAAAAGATGTAGACTCAAACATTTATACTCTTTGGAAAGAAATCCTTAATCATCAATGCCTTTGAAAGGTGTGTCAGTGATAGCTTTTCAGAGGAACTGATTTTTTTTCCAAATGGAATAAAGTTAAAATTTGCTTGAAAGCAGTTCAAGAAAAACCTCCTCAAAAGACATGGAAGCAAGAACCAGTTTGGATGGCCATACCAAAATGTTAGTAGTGGGTTCTCTGGGTGGAGAAATTATGAACTTTCTTCTTTTCTTTTTCCCACCCATGCATCTTTCTGTTTCATTTTTGATTTTCTGTATTTTACACTTTTCCCCCAGCATAAGCCTAGATTATTTCATTGTTAAAAAAGTAATAAAACAAATGTGAGTTACCAAAATAAAAGAAGGCATGCAGGGAGTAGAGATTGGCTATATTGAGGTGACTGTGTAAGTGCAACAAAGATCCATATCATCAAAGCTATGGTTTTCCCAGTAGTCATGTATGGATTCGAAAGTTCGACTGTAAAGAAGGTTGAGTGCTGAAGAAATGATACTTTTCAAATTGTGATGCTGGAGAAGACTCTTAAGAGTCCCTTGGACAGCAAGGAGATCAAACCTGTCTATCCTAAAGGAAATCAACCCTGAATATTCATTGGAAGGACTGATGCTGAAGCTGAAGCTCCAATACTTTGGCTGCCTGATTTGAAGATCCAACTCATTGGAAAAGACCCTGATGCTGAGAAAGATTGAGGGCGGGAAGAGAAGGGGATGACAGAAGATGAGATATTTGGATGGCATCACTGATGGTCATGAATTTGAGCAAGCTCCTGGAGTTGGTGATGGACAGGGAAGACTGTGTTGCCGTCCATGGAGTCTCAAAGAGTTGGACATGACTTATCGACTGAATAATGTAAGTGCAGGGCAGATTGTTTTTTTTTTTTCTGCACCACAAGGCATCTGGGATCTTTGTGCCCAAATCAGATTGAACCCACGGCCCCTCCAGTGGAGTCTTAAGCACTGGACCATCGGGAAAGTCCGTGGACACCTTTAACTACCAAGTTTTTACCTTTAGTCTTGCTGCCTGTCTTCAGCCCTGGCTTGCTCTCTGGTTCTGGCCTCTGTTTCCTTGGTACTGATGCTGGAGGGTGATGCTTACCTTCATGGCATCATTCCAGTAGGCCAAGTTGGGAAAACAGTTGAACATACTTCCCAGGCCAGGTCTCTAAGCTGTGTTTAGGTTCATTTGTGATTCTGTTTGTATTTGATTCTCTTCTGTCCTCTGCTGTTGTGTATTCTGATTTGCCTTCTGAGGCTTCCCTGGCTTCAGGAGGTGGGTGTTGGGAAAAGGCTAGGCGATGATAGATGCTGGGAGACGACGTGGGCAGGATGGCTGGGACAGGTAGCTCAGAGAGCGGGTGTAGTCCCTCCTCTCACCCTGAAAGCAGGAAAATGTCTCTGTGCACCACTGCCAGCCTGCCCACCTCCACTCCGAAAGAAAAGTCATTCCATTTCTCAACATGGTTTTCAGACCTGCCTTGGAACCATTGTCTGTCCTGAAGTTAACTCAGGACAGCCAATGAAGTTAACTAATGGAAATAGCTTAGTTATGCAGGCCTCTGCATGGGCTTGTGTTAAAGGAACACAAAAATTGTGCAGGAAGAGATATTTTCAAGGATTAGTGATGGTGAGATGTGAGTGGAGAGGCATGGGGAAGGGGTTGAGAGGAAACGACTTCTGTGATTAAAGAAGCCATTTATACCAACTTGGTGGTCATGGAAAGTCTGACCTGTGGAATGACAAATGGTGAGAGTCGCTCCTGCTAATTTACTCATCATTTGAATATCCTGCTGGTAGAGAAATGCAGTACGAAAGCCTCATCCTCTTGCGTTGGAAATACTTGGGTCGCCAAGGACTAGACTCTGTTTTACGGTCCTTCCCTGAAAAGAAGATATTACTCAGTTGGCAGGCAACTGGGGTTTCCAAGGGACTCATTCAAACTCTGTTTACTCTGTACTTGCCAGTACAGAAGGACAGGGGAATTATTATTATTATTATTTAATTTGAAAATATATATTTCTTTATGCTACCTCAGGTGTCTTAGTTGTGGCATGCAAGATCTTTGTGCCATCATGTGGGATCTTTTGTTGAGACGCACTGACTCTCTAGCTGTGGCGCATGGGTTCAGGGGTTGTAGTGTGCGGGCTTAGCCTTTTCTTTGGCTGTAGTGTGGGAAATCTTAGTCCCCCAACCAGGAATTGAACCCACGTCCCCTGCATTGCAAGGCCATAACCATTGGACTATGAGGGAAGTTATTAATGATGCCTACCTCTTAAGGACACTAAGTTTTCCAGTGGAGAAGAAGGTGATCCTCCTGCCAAGATCTATGTTGGTAGGTGAGTTTTGTTTCCCTCTCTACTGAATTCAGATTAATCCGTGTGAACTTTGACCCTAGTGCCTGTTGTAACAAAATGTGTATGTTGACGAGAGCTTTTGAAGCACAGAATATACTCACCTCCAGCTCCTGGTCTTGATCTCGATATTACAGAGCACCAAGCTTCCCTGGTGGCTCAGATGGTAAAGAATTTGCCTGCAGCGTGAAATACCTGGGTTCCATCCCTGAGTTGGGAAGATCCCCTGGAGGAGGGCATGGCAACCCACTCCAGTATTCTTGCCTGGAGAATCCCATGGACAGAGGAGCCTGGCGGGCTATAGTACGTGGGGTCACAAAGAGTCGGACACGACTGAGCGACTCAGCCCAGCCCAAGCAGGCCGCTGTTCAGGTTTGGCAAGGATGTATCCACAAAAAGCATTTCTCTTTGATTATTTGGTGTTTTATTATTGGAATTTCTTGTCTTGAATGTAGTCCATGTGTCAAGCCCCCCGGTAGGAGTATCTTCCTAAAGTAAGTCATAGAATGGAATGGGGAATCCAGGGTTCCAGTCCAATTTCCTTGGCCCCTGACTCCATATAGGACATGAAGTAAGTCCAGGTTTTCTTCATGTGCCAAATGGAAGTAATAATGTCTGTCATGGTTGAAGATTCAATGCAAATCAAAATTCTCTAATGACCTATATGGGAAGAGAATCTAGAAAGGAATGGATTCACAACCCATTCACTTTGCTTGTACACCTGAAACTAAGACAAAATTGTAAGTCAGCTATACTCTAATAAAAAGAAAGATAAATGAAATATTAAATAAAATAAAAAATTTAAAAGGCCATAATATATACAAGTGTTTTTGAAATTAAACTCACATGCAAATATACAATTGGATATAATCATCATTCAGGGAACAAGCATTTTTTGAACTTTCATGATGCACTTTGGCTTTTGCTAGGTCCTGGTGAGAGTTGCCATAAATGTCAAGGACGCTGGAGGAAAGGGGAATAACATCGCCAGTCAGTTGGCAAACATGCTGGAATTAGTTATTAGTGGTTAAACAATGATGTTATTAGTGGTTAAACTGTGTAGTCTAGGTGAGAGCTGTTAGCCGTGGTGCCCCTGTGCCCCTGCTCATCCTCTGTAACCCATTCAGATCGGGTCCTCTTCTTGCTCACCCTCTTCTCGTCTTGGCTGTGTTGTCCCTTACTATGTTCTTTTCCCATTTCCTTTGAAATTCTCTGTATTCTACAAGGCTTAGGTCAAATATCAGCTCTCTCATGTAGCCTGCTCTGATTGCCCCTCTGGATGGTAGGAAGTTCTCTGACCTAGTCAGGGGTTGGCAAACGTTTTCTGAAAAGGTCCAGTTCGGAGGTGTTTGGACTTTGTGGACAGCATGGGCTCTGCTGCATCCACTCTGCCACTGCAGCGTCAGGACAGCCACGGACAGCACATGGGTGGGTGTGGCCATATGCCAATAAAACTTTATTTACAAAAACAGGCTGCCAGCTAGACTAGGGGACTGAGGCTGCATTTAGCCAACCCCTGGCGTACGTCGTCGTCCTCTGGGTAGGCTTATTGAAGGCTTCTCAAGGGCAGAGTCCAGGCCTGTCTTGCCCTTGAATCCCCTGGATGTTTAAGTAGGAGGCTGTTCAGTTGATGTTCAAGCCAAAGAATGACTGAATGGAGCTGGGTTTCGGGTCTTGGCATCTGCACTGAACCTCTGGATGTCTGAGCTCTCTGAGTCTCTGATGTCGCGTCCCCTCTCTGCCCTGCTGGAAAGGGGGTGGCAGGCAGACCCTCTGAACTGTGTGTACACCTCTTGTTTCTGTATTTCTCAGCCAGCCTTCCACTACTTTGAGCAGCTACTATTTACAACTCAGAGAATTCTTTATTTATACAGCATTGGAGACTGTTTACCCGTGTTGAACTAACATTAGGTTTCTTTAAATGTGCTTTTAAAATGAAGAGTGGCCATTTGTAACTTTAGGAACATAACAGCTGGAGTCATGATGTAAGCAAATATATACACCCTTAAATTTCTTTCCAAAGGCCCGGGAATGGGATTTTCCTAGTTGACGTGTTACAAACCAGTACTTTGTACACTAGTAGAGGAAAGGAATATGGAACAAAATCAAACAAAAAACTTCTGGACATCTTAGAAGTTGTTTCACAACACTGAGAAAGTATGAATTTGGTACTTTGTTTTCATCTGGAAAATTGGCAAATAAGTTTTAGTATAGACATAATTTTCAAGATGAGTAGTTTGTAAGGATCATTTACACATTTTTGATACTGAAAGAATAGCATATCAAAGGAAGAGAAAAATGCTTTCAGTTCCAGATAATATTCTTTTTTCCCTTAGGGTAAATAAATTCATTTTCACTAACCTGGCTATTTGTTATTGTTTTTTCTGCCTGAGCTCTTCATTTTAAAAGTGAGTTGTTGGAGTCTTCTGAATTCAGTTGGGGAAAACGTTATAGACCAGTTTGTGAGTGAAACATTTGCTTTTTTTTTTTTTTTCACTTTTACCCAATTTTAAGATTTAATGATAGCTACAGTATTCAAGATAATGAGGTATTAGCAGAGGTTTAAATACACAGATCAATAAAATAATGTGAAGAACCCAGAATAGACCAAAATGAATATGCCCAACTGATTTTTTACCAAGTTAAGTTCAATAGAGGCAGGATAGTTTTCCCAACTATTTAAACAGTAGCCAGAGCAACCGAACATTGTTGTTGTTTAGTCAATAAGTCATATCCAACTCTTTGTGACTCCATGGACTATAGCCCACTGGGCTCCTCTGTTCATAGCAAGAATACTGGAGTGGGTTGCCATTTCCTTCTCCATGAAGCATTGCTTTTTAATTTCACTGCAAGTGAGGCAGATGAGGGCCTTGGAAAAGAAAGGTTATTATTTCCTCTGTGGAAACTTTTATCTTTGTTTTCTGAGTGACTGGTAAAAACAATAGTTTGCTGTGGAGTTTCAATAATCAAAGAAGAGGAAATAGCATGTGAATGACTACAGCGGGTTGGCGGGGACAGGGCTGGCTCTGGAGGTGAAATTTACGGAGGTCACGTTAACTGTCTCCTGGTGCAAGGGTTGCGGGCATTTTCTGTAACAGGCCAGATGAGAAGTATTTTAGGCTCTGGGCCCTGTGGTTACTGTCACAGCTATTCAACTCTGCCACAGACAATACTTAAACAGTTGAACATGGCTGTGTTCCAACGAAGCTTTATTTGCGGACACAGAAATCTGAAATTTCATGTGTCACCAATATTATTACACTTCCAATTTGTTAAAATTATTTAAAACTGGGAAAACCATGCCTAACTTCCTGGCTGTGGAAAAATAGATGGTGCGTGGGATTTGGCTGCTGGACATCATTTGCTGACTCCTCTCTATCCTAATTAATTAGCATGGTAATTTCTTGAAGAGGGGAAGGGTGTAGTGGTCTTTGGCTTCCCAGAAGGTGCTAGTGGTAAAGAACTTGCCTGCCAATGCAGGAGACGTAAGAGATGCAGGTTGGATTCCTGTTTGGAAAGATCCCCTGGAGAAGGGAATGGCAACCCACTCCAGTATTCTTGCCTGGAAAATCTCATGGACAGAAGAGCCTGGCAGGCCACAATCCATGGGTCCCAAAGAGTCAGACACGACTGAAGTGATTTAGCATGCATGCACCTTTCACTAGATAATTTGATTATGATTAGTTAACACAAATTTGTAAAGAAAATCTCTAGTGGAATTTGGGTGATCCTTCAGGTGTTTATGTCCCTGACCCATTAATACAAAACTGAGTGGCACTTTGGACCTTGTTACCCATCTCGTGTGTGGTGGGGCTTCTTTATTTTATTTTTTATTTCTATGTATTTTATTTTGGGCTTTGCTGGGTCTTAGCTGCTGGGCTTCCTCTAGTTACGACGCACAGGCTGCTCACTGCGGTGGCTTCTCTTGTTTCGGAACACAGGCTCCGAGGCTTGGGGCTCAGCAGTTCTGGTGCTCAGGTTTAGTTGCCCTGAGGCATGTGGAATCTTAATTCCCGACCAGGGATTGGACCCATGTCTCCTGCATTGGCAGGCGGATTCTTAGCCACTGGACCACCAGGGAAGTCGACTAGATGACTTCTAAAGTGAAAGTTGCTTAGTTGTGTCTGACTCTTTGTGACCCCATGGACTGTACATTCCATGAAATTCTCCAGGCCAGAAGACTGGAGTGGGTAGCCTTTCCCTCCTCCAGGGGATCTTCCCAACCCAGGGATCGAACCCAGGTCTCCTGCATTGCAGGCGGATTCTTTACCAGCAAGCCACAGGGAAGCCCGATAACTTCTAAGGTTTCATGTGACTCTTCATATTTTAGACCCTCTATCACTTGTGCTTCCGTTCTTTTTCTGATGATCATTCTTGCAATTTACCATCCTAAAAATTATTTAGATATTTATTGGGAAACAAATGTACCCTAACTGTACGGGGCTCAGTGGCTCAGTATGTATGGATATGGATGGTGGGTTGGTCAGCATACAACAATGTACATTTCAGTGTTCCAAATGAAATTTTTTTTACATTGCAAAAAATAGCCTTTCTTATAGCTATAAAAATAATATAGTAATTATACATATAAAATATGTTTGTGGGAATTCCCTAGTGATTCAGTGGTTAGGACTCACGGTTTCACTGCTGAGGGTGCAGGCTTGATCCCTGGTTGGGGAACTAAGATGTTGAAGGTTGTGTGCTTTCAAAAAGAAAAAAAATTAGAAAAAAAATGTTTGTTAAAGAATATATGAATAATTAAAAATAAAAAATTAGACATTCATTTTGCATTTTTACTGTAGTTCCTCATTTGTTATTTATTTGCTCATCCAACACTTCCAGTACCTCCTGTGTGCCGGACACTTGTCTGGGCATTGAGGACCAAGCTGTTGCCCTAATAAAGCGAGAATCTTTTGTTGAATGTGATGGGTGGGTAGTTTTATTTGTACTTTTCGGAAGAGGTCTGCTTACTCACTACTTGTTTTTCATACACGTATTTTTTGTTTCAGGTATCTCCTGGCAAATCTCTGAGTAATGTTTTTGAATTATCAGAGGAAATTTTACAGTCACACAGGTCTTTGTTGACTTTCCTAGTCTCCTAAAGTTGTTAATCATGGAAGATGACTCTCATTCCTCAGTGACAGAGAATGAATTCATACTTTAAAATTACATTGGCAAATTTGGAAAGTACTTCTTTCAACTTGGAGCTTTACAAAAAGTCAATCACGTAGGTCCTTTAGAAAATTATTATGTCAGGTTATCAAAGGCCACTGAAGTTAATTAATACTATCAGCCTTCTAAGTGCTACTAGTAGATTTATATGTGTGTTACACAACACTCTTTATAAAAATATTCCACATGCATTTATTAAATGAGTACAAAAAAAAAATCACAGGCAAAATAAAAGCAACTGAAATACTTCACAATACTTGTTAAAGCTGTCTCACAACTTGGCCTTGATGTCACAAGTTTTGTTTATTTTTGTAAAAAGGTGGCATTCTTAGGCTTTACAGCTAGGAAAAAAAGACCTTTATAATAATAGTGTTATGGCAATGACAGTAATAAATAATCCAACAATAGAGAAAGCTGTTGTTCACCATCACTCCCCTTTGACTACTCCCTGCTCTCCTCTATTTCTCTTCAGAGTGATCACCTCTGTTTTTCTACTAAAATAAAGTTAAATATGGCCTCAGACCTTTTTTTCAAATTTTTGCTTATTTTTAAAAAAATATTTGTTTGACTGTGTCAGGATCTTTCATTACAGTGCAGAGGCTTCTGTCTAATGGAGACGTGAGGGTCTGGTTGCCCCACAGTACATGGGGATCTTAGTTCCTTGATCAAAGATTGAACCCGGGTCCCCTGCTTTAAAAACGAGGAGTCTTAAGCAGTGGACCACCAGGGAAGTCCTTGTTTGTTGTTTCTTTTTAAATAAATTTTATTTTTAATTGGAGGATAGTTGCTTTACAATATTGTGTTGGTTTCTGCCATGTATCAGCGTAAGTCGGTCATAGACATACATATGTCCCCTCCCTCTTGAACCTGCCTCCCACCTCCCACCTCCCAGCCCACCCCACCCCCCTCTTGTTGCAGAGCACAGGTTTGGGCCCCCTGTGGCATACAGCAAATTCCCACAGGCTGTTTATTTTGCATATGGCGTGTGTATGTTTGCATGCTACTCTGTCAATTTGTCCCTGCCTCTCCTTTCCCCTCTGTGTCCACAAGTCCCTTGCTTATTTGTTTAAAAAAAAATTTTTTCCCCCATTTCTTATGACCTTAGGCTTTTCACTAATCCATTTACTGCTCCTTGGGATTCCCCTTACTTGAACCCTATCATTTAGTTAATTCTTCTTAAGTTTCGCCTTAAAAGGTCCCCTCTTAAAAAAAAAAAAGAGAAAAAAAAAAAGGTCCCCTCTTTGTTGAAGCTTTCCCCGACCTTTCTGGAAACAGATGATTCAGCTTGTTATAAGCCTTATACTTCTTCAGAGCAACTAGAATTTATTCTGTCGTGACCTGACAGTAAGCTGGATGAACGTAGAGTCTGTGTTGCCTTTATGGACCCAGCGTGGTATGAATGAACCTGTTAGCTGTGTATTTCCATATTCGGCTCACAAAGCAGACTTTTGAGGCACAGAGAAGTTACGCAGTTTGCCCTAGGTCGCATCCTTATCCATGGGGGAGCTTCAATGCCAACCCAGGTTGGTGTGACCCAGATTCTGCGTCTCCCATGGGCCCTTCAGAGGTACCAGTATTGGCTGCTGATAGAATTCACTGAGAGATCTTGATGTTTCCTCCTCCTGTGGGTCTGTATGTCTTCTTGTAGTCCTCAATTTTTTCATCTATGTGTTTAATTATAACATTTGCTGAAAGATATGTTCAGTTACTGTTTGAGGAAATGGTGGAATTTTTAAAGAAGATATAATGGCACAGGAATGCAGAGGGCCAGGCTGTTTGGAACCAAGACGGCCTTGGAAAATCCAGGATCTATATCAGACACATCTTTGTCTTTAAACAGCTTGAAGTTGGGTGGGGCAGGAAAGTACTTATGCATAAATTATTAGTAGAATTCCCTGGCAGGCCAGTAGCTAAGACTCCGCACTTTCACTGCCGCGGGCACGAGTTCAGTCCCTGGTCAGGGAACGGAGATCCCGTAAACTGTGTGTGTGGCACGGCCAAAAAATTAAAAAATAATGAGTATGCATTCAATGACAGTGGCTGTCTGTACACCTGTTTGATCTTTTTCTGCCAAAATCTCAGTGATATTGTACAGACTATCAAGTTCAGGAGTTCAGAACATGAGCTGCTAATAAGAAAGCAGCTTCATGGAGTGGTTGGGGCTAGACGTCTTATAAGGCATGGCTACTTTTCAGCAACTAGAGAATCGGTTTCACATCTGTTCTCAGACAAGCCCCTGGTCTAAACCTGCAGCTTAAATCTCTCTTTTGTTTTCCAGACACTTGCGTCCACTTGCCCATTAGACACATCCACTTGTGTATACCGCAGTCACCCCAACATGTGTGACATGAATTCATGATCTCACTCCCAGACTTGCTTCTCCTCCATTGTTTGAAACTCAGTAAATATTGCTCAAGCTGGAACCTCACCCGTCATTTCTTCCTCACCTCCCACATCGTCTTTCTCACAGTCCCACTTGATCAGTGTCTCCATAACCTCCCTTCTCTATGTTTCCTGGTCTAGGTCACCAGCATCTCTTACTTGGGCTCCTGATCACCTCCTTGAGATGGTCTTACTCTCTTCTGATTGGTTGCCAGGCTTCAGCCAGAGTGATTTTCTTAAAAGACTAATGTATTAATGTCATATCATCTGTTGTAAAGTTTCTCATTTGGCTTTAGGATAAACTTCAAGTGCCATAACGTCCTTACAAGGCCCTTGTGACCTAACCCCTACTTTCCATCCAGATTGAACTTCTTATGTTATTGTTGTTTTTTGGTCACTAAGTTGTGTCCAACTCTTTGCTACCCTATGGCCTGTAGCCCTCCAGGCTCTTCTGTCCATGGGATTCTCCAGGCAAGAATACTTGAGTGGGTTGCCATTTCCTTCTCCAGGGGATCCTCCCGACCCAGGGCTCAAACCCGAGTCTTCTGCATTTCATGCAGATTCTTTACCCACTGAGTCACATGGAAAGCCAAACTTCTTATAGTTCCTTCTAAAGATTGCATTCTTGCTAGCCACTGGGCCTTTGCAGTGCTCTTCCCTCTGATTTACTTGTCCCTTCAATGAGTGATTCTTCACCCCTGCAAGGGCATGGTCCTGAAAGCCTTGTCATGAACCTTGACATCCTGAAATCCAGGGGGTGTGGTGACTATGCTCCTCAGTAACTCAAGGCTTCCATTGACGTTTCCCCTTCTGCTTGGTGGGGCACAGTGCAGAGTTTATGGCTTCGGTTTCTTGCGGATCTTTCTCTGTCTGGTTTCTGGGGGCACGTGTGCCCATGCCTGCCTCCTGGCCTGCCATCCTGTTTGGTCGGGGGAGGTGGGGGGTTCCTGAGGGAGGGTGTGGGGGTGGGTCAGGAGGAAGGGTAGTGAGTGGAGGGCCGGGAGCCTTGGATTTGGCTGACATCTGCTCCCATGCTCCGCACACAGAAGCATGGAGCAGCTGGTCAGCATGTGGGCCGGGAGGAATGGGGCTGGGCCAGGGACCGGGGATTAAGGCAGCCCCTGTAGCAGCAACTGTGACCCGGAGAGCACCTGGCCCTCCCGGAAGTCCCGGAGTGCCTTCTTTGACCTCCTTCCTTCACTTCCTGCATTTTCTGAATTACAGCCCTTTTTAAAAAAATTAATTTATTTTTGGCTTCCCTGATAGCTCAGTTGGTAAAGAATCTGCCTGCAATGCAGGACTTGCTGGTTTGATTCCTGGGTTGGGAAGATCCCCTGGAGAAGGGATAGGCTCCCCACTCCAGTATTCTTGGGCTTCCCTTGTGGCTCAGCTGGTAAAGATTCCGGCTGCAATGCAGGAGACCTGGATTCGATCCCTGGGTTGGGAAGATCCCCTGGAGAAGGGAAAGGCTACCCACTCCAGTGCTCTGGCCTGGAGAATTCCATGGAGTGTATAGTCCATGGGGTCGCAAAGAGTCAGACATGACCGAGTGACTTTAGCACACTTTTTGGCTGCGCCGGCTCTTCATTCTCTGGCCGCGGTGAGCAGACACAACTCCGTAGCGTTGGGCCAGCCTCTCATTGCCATGGCGTCTCTTGTTGCCGAACATGGGCTTTAGGGCTTTAGTAGTTGCGACACGTGGGCTCACTAGCTGTGACTCCTGGGCTCTAGAGGCCAGGCTCAATAGTTGTGGCTCACTGGCTTAGCTGCTCCGAGGCATGTGTGATCTTCCCGGATCAGGGATCGAACCTGTGTCTCCTACGTCAGCAGGTGGATTCTTTACCTCTGAGTCACCAGGGAAGCCCCTGAATTATATTACAGCCTTTTATCCTGGAACCAGAACCCTAGGAGTAAACCAGGCCCTGCTATCATGGATTTCCCAAGATTGGCTTCTTTTCCAGCTCCTCCTCTGGTGGCTGAGATGTCAAAGCCAAGTCAGGTGCTCTTGCAAAAGCCTGTGGGCATCCCCTTCTCAGGTGCCCTGGGACTTGCCGGCTGAGAGCTTTAATGATAATGAGGTGTCCATCCCAGGTGACTGGGTCTGAGGTATTTTCTAGCAGCATGACTATAGGCAAATTATTTAACCACCAGTACAGTTTCTTTACCTATCAGGTGGGATTGATAATTCTTAATATTTATCTTCTGGACATAGCACATGAAATAAATACCAGGAGGATGGAAAGAAAAAAAAGCTTTGCATATTATGAAATATGAAAATACTTTACATAACAATTTATTTATAGTGTGTTTCTGCTGGTAATATTATTCTTGCTGCTTCTAAAGTTAAAAACCATCCTGTCCTTTGAATACATTTTATGAATTCTCTGTCTTTCTAATTCTCTGTGTCTTGAATGCAACATAAAATCCGTGACTGTGGCAGAAGAGCGTCACTGACCTTGGGTGTGGGAAATGTGTTCCTCATGAAATCTGCACAGCCTCACATGCTGCTGTCTTGTGGGACATTTATGTAGCACCCGCTAAGCATTTTACTGTGACAGCATTTTTTTTTAAGTGAAATTATCTCATAATCCAATCATTATTGGGAGAAAATGTCAGTTGATTTTTTTTCATTACTAAGAACAGGAACAAAGAAAACTGTGTAACAGAAAATTTTCTGTGTGGCGTAGAGAAATCTAATCACTCTCATGATTTCATCAGTGGGGCAGTACCCAGCTTTAGGGCAAGCTGATGAACTATTCCACTACAGAGTTAACCAAAGAAAGAAGAATCGGACAAGTGTAGTGGGGGTTGGGGAATGTAATTAGAGAACAGGAAAAAAAAAAACCCCTCACAATTCAGTTATTAGGATTATTATGAAGGAACTGTCTTTTGAATTGTTTTGAAGCTAAAGAAATCATAAACCAGTATTTTTGTGTGACCATTTCCCCTTGCAATTGAGGTTTATATGCCAAACATTCTTCGTATATCTTCATTAAGATGTCAGAATTCCTTGTGAAGCCTGCCTTCATTTGCATTCCCTTGTACAGTTATTAACAAAAGACCCTTTATGTCTCCACCCAGCTTGATTTCAGTCATGAACTCCATTTTCCTTTTATTTATTTCATAGAATCTGGTTACTCGACTGAACTCAGAAATGTGTCTCTTGAGGACTTGGTGGGAAGCCAGAGAGAGGTGGTGATGAAAGCAGTTTGTGGGTCCTGGGCGAGTGGGGACAAAGAGGAGCAGGTCAGTGACTCTGGCTCCTCAAGGTAAGAGGGACCCGGTGTTACCTCCAGAGTCTCCTCCTGGCAGATTTTAAACATTCTTACTCAAAGTTAGTATGTTTTGCAGTTTGAAAATACAGTTGGAGCCTAGAGTTGTATGAAGCCTGGTTGTTATTAGTTGGCTTTAAAATTATGCTTTTCTGATAAATTCTTTGAACATCAATATGGTCAGTTTAAACAATGATGAAACCATGAGCAGTTTAAGGGGTTTAGTGACCACTCAAAAGTTGTGTCACAGTAATGATCAACCACTGGAGGTTAAGCTCCTGAGATTTTGTCCTTTATATCAGCAGTACCCAACCTTTTTGGCACCAGAGACCAGTTTCGTGGAAGACGATTTTCCCAAGGACTGGAGGCAGGAAGGCGCGGTTGGTTTCTGGTTGATTCTGGTTGATTACATTTATTGGGCACTTTATTTTTATTTTGTGGCAATCTCAGGATATTCCACCTTGACTCTAGGGTTAGGGCTCTCATTCCTAGGAGAATCTAATGCCACCACTGAACTGACAAGAGATGGAGCTCAGGTGGTGATCTGAGCAATGAGGGAGGGGCTGTAAGTACGGATGAAACTTGGATTGCTTGCCCACTGCTCACCTCCTGCTGTGTGGCCCGGCTGGGGACCCCTGCTTTATACCAAGCGCTTAAGATCCTATGACTGCTTAGGATTTGAGGGCTGGTCAGGGTTCAGAGTGCAATGAAGGAGGGAGGATCCTTGCTGCCCAAAACATCTTCTCATCGCGAGTTGCCTTTGTTCACATCCTTCCCTTATTGTTTAATCCAGATCATTACAAAGTAGTTGTTAGCAAAAATAGATGTGAATGCTCATTCACAAATATGAAAGGTTTTAAAATATCCTGTTACACTGTGACTTTGAGAATGAAAATGTAATTGAACTTTGCCTTGAGTTTTCCTAACATTTTTTTTTGAACCCTACATAGATACAATTCTTCTCCGTGGGAAAACTTCTATACTCTTTCCTCATTTCCCCCAGCACTATTTCAGTGTCTGCAAAATGCATATTGATAGTTTTTCTAGTGGGGTCTGGTTTGTGGTTGTTAGTGGTAAATTAGATGTGGTCTGGACTCAAAAGGAGTTTAAAACCTGATAGAAATAAGACCTACCACAACCACCAATGTAAAACTCTTTGAATAAATATAAATGAGGTCTGACATTCAGAAAACTAAGATCATGGCATCTGATCCCATCACTTCATGGGAAATAGATGGGGAAACGGTGGAAACAGTGTCAGACTTTATTTTTTGGACTCCAAAATCACGGCAGATGGTGATTGCAGACATGAAATTAAAAGATGCTTACTCCTTGGAAGGAAAGTTATGACCAGCCTAGATAGCATATTAAAAAGCAGAGACATTACTTTGCCAACAAAGGTCCATCTAGTCAAGGCTATGGTTTTTCCAGTGGTCATGTATGGATGTGAGAGTTGGACTATAAAGAAAGCTGAGCTCCGAAAAATTGATGCTTTTGAACTGTGGTGTTGGAGAAGACTCTTGAGAGTCCCTTGGACTTCAAGGAGATCCAACCAGTCCATCCTAAAGGAGATCAGTCCTGGGTGTTCATTGGAAGGACTGATGCTGAAGCTGAAACTCCAATCCTTTGGCCACCTCATGCGAAGAGTTGACTCATTGGAAAAGACCCTGATGCTGGGAAGAATTGGGGGCAGGAGGAGAAGGGGATGACAGAGGATGAGATGGCTGGATGGCATCACCGACTCGATGGACCCATATGGGTTTGGGTGGACTCTGGGAGTTGGTGATGGACAGGGAGGCCTGGCGTGCTGCGATTCACGGGGTCGAAAAGAGTCGGACACGACTGAGAGACTGAACTGAACTGAAGTGCACCCCAACACTCACATGTTGCTTACATTAAATTCTTTCTGTGTTGAGGCAGCCACTGCATACTGTATACCAGGTTGCTTGTTATATGGCCTTTAGGGTTGTTTTCTAGACGTTGTAAATATGCACAAATTTCTCAAGTAGTTTAGAGGACTTTTATAAGGTATGTAAGGAACAGGACCTTGTTTTAAAAAGTCTAGAAAGGTTTTTCATATCCTTGGTCATACTGCTTTGTTTAAATGATAATATAGAATGAAAAATCAGAGCCTGTGTTGGTTTGTGGGTATTTGTACTGGTTGTGAACTAGAAAAGTATTACATGTTAACTATGGGGAAATTCTCGGGGACAATTGATCCTGAAGTTTCAAGAAAAGGAGAAATAGTCATTTTTTGGTTGCTTCTTTTAAAATATGCACCCATCTCTTAGAATTTGTATATTTTAACTTCAGGAGTATTGATTAATTAACCTGAGCATAGATCTGTGTTTTACTGTGATAGTGTGATTTTTTTGTGGGAGAGGAGGGGGGGACTTAAAAGATCAGTTATTAATTTTGCTTGCTAATCTGCAATTTGATCAGACTTGGCAGGAGCAGCTTGTCTTTGCTCCACAGTGCCCATCAGAGTGGCTTGCCTAGGCTTAGATAACCTCTGCAATGCAGCTCACTCACATGGCTAGCAGGTTGGAATTGGCTGTCAGCTGGGTGCATCAGTTTCTCCACATTAGGGTCTCTCTATTGACTGCTTGAGCTTCCTTATGACATGGTGGCTAGGTTCTAAGAATGAGCATTCCAAGGGACAGAACGTAGAAGTTGCAAGTTTGTAAAGACTTGAGCTTGGAAACTGGCACCATGTTCTCTTGGTCAAGTAGTTGATAATGTGAATTTTAAACAGGCAATTTCACGATTTAAGGAGACATTTTATTTGAACTCTTCATTTAACGGATCACGTGGATACCTAGGGTGATTCCTATCTTGGGGATGTGGCCTTCTTCCTTCCAAGGTGTAAAGGAAGGTGCATGAGCTGAAATTCATGCTTGTTGTGACATTTGTTTTTCTATTCCTGTTCAGGTGAACAAAATGTCAGGAACAGAGGACTGGATCTCAGCTTGAGTTTCTTATAGGGATGAGAAAGGCACACCGTGTTAGGATTGGATGAGAAAGTTGGCAGGCTTCTCTTTCCGCTTTTGGGCATGCGTCTTTATTAGCTCAACTAATACTTACATAATGCTTCCTCTGTGCCAAGCATTTTACATCTGTTAACAGAATTACATTTCCATAGGAGACTTCCTATAGACTCTTCCTGTGTTACAGGTAGAGCCTTGTAGTACTGCTCTAAAGACATTATTTTTAGAAGAGGTTATTATTAATAAGGGCTTCCCTGGTGGCTCAGAGGTTAAAGCGTCTGCCTACAATGAGGGAGCCCTGGGTTCGATCCCTGGGTCGGGAAGATCCCCTGGAGAAGGAACTGGCAGCCCGCTCCAGTATTCTTGCCTGGAGAATCCCATGGATGGAGGAGCCTGGTGGGCTACAGTCCACAGGGTCGCAAAGAGTCGAACACAACTGAGCGGCTCACTTTCACTTATTATTAACAATCCCTTGCCCTGTGTAATAGCTCTGTATAATGTATACCTTTTTGTTGTTGTTGTTTAGTCACTCAGCCGTGTCCAACTCTTTCACAACCCCAGGCACCGGCTCCTCTGTCCATGGGATTTCCAAGACAAGAATACTGGAGTGGGTTGCCGTTTCTTACTCCAGGGGATCTTTCTGAACCTGTGTCTTCTGCATTGGCAGGAGGCTTCTTAACCACCGAGCCTCCTGGGAAGCCCATAATATATACCTTGTTGCTCTTTTAAAGATATCCTGGAGATATTCTGAAAATGCTCGGAATTTGGTTGTTTTTGAACACATGGCTAAGTCCTTCCTCCTGTTATTGTAGTTTCTCTTAACACTTGGATAGATATTATCTGGGTATATTTTACTTTTAAGTTTAAAAACCACGTGATATGATGATAATCCTAGTCTTTTAGTTTGGGATATTACCACGCCGTCAGGGTTGTCAGGGTCTGCTCTGATTGAGTCTTATTTCCACTCAACACCATTTGGTAGTACTGAGAATCAGTATAATGAACAGCAGTGTGGGACTGTCCCCTCTTTTCAGCCGAGGTCAGCTGGCAGCTGGCGTACACTGTTTCTTTATTTTGGAAAGGTTTTGCTTGGGCAAAGACTCACTCTTTTAACCAAATCCTGCTTTTCATCTGTTTTTGATGGCAGTAGACCATATTTCCCAGCCTTTTGCAAACATTGCCTGTCTGGCGGGATTTCCTGGACACAGAACCCTTGACGACCATTACTGGCCAACTTTTTTGAACTTCAGTGATTAACCTGGTTATTTGTTCTGCATTTTCTGCCATGGGAACCAATAAGCTTAGCCTTTTGAAATTAGCCAAGGGTCTAAGAATAATCCATTTGTTAATCAGACCTATTGTTTCCCCCTGCCTATTAACTTTGATGAATCAAATCTTCCCTCCAATATCCAGCTGTTAATCTACACACCAGTACTATGTAGAGTGACATTAATTTCTGAATAAGGTTCCCACGGTAGACCTTTGTTGTTGAAGTTTTGAAATTCTTACATTATAGACTGACATGATTCAAACATGGCAGGAATGGAACATCAATGGCACATGATTAAAAATTGGTTGATCCATCAATGATAATTTTATAGACAGGTATCATTAAGTTGCTCTCATACACAGATCATAATATATAAAGTCTATATGTAATGAGTTGCCCTCGAGAGTAAGGCCGTCACTTTGTCACCTTATAAAGCTAAGCCTAAGGTAAAACCAGTTGCTGCCATTGGTAGACTGTTGATAGTGCCACTCTTCAGAGTGGTGGGCAGACCCCTCGAGTAATGGGAGATCTCCTGGGCTTGCACTCAGAAAAAAATAATCCTCACGCCCAAGTCTGGTTCCCTTTCCTCCGTGGGGTGGGTTGAGATGGTCTGTGAGATGTGTGATTCTCATGCTCCTTGCTGTCACTTAGGAATGTGGCACATTGATGCAGAAGACAGATTAACAAAGAGGTTAGATTATATGGTCTCAGGGTTTTTTTTCCATTTCTTAATATTCAAGGTGTGCGTGGAATGTACGTTTTTGTCTCCTAGGAGGAAGCGCTGATCATATGTAAGTGAGAGAGAAAAGGGGCTTTGGTTTAAAAAGAGCTATTTGATAACAGCTTTTCAGAAGCGCAGCCCCTCTAATATGTGATGAATGTATATGAGTTGCTGGATACTATTAGTAGTAAAACCGTTTATTTAGTAGGGTGGGGCTGCCTTAAAGATACCTGTACATCTGGTCTTCTCCGTAGTCTACTTGTGAGCTTTACATAGCACAAAGAGCTTGAGGAACACAGGAGTTCCGTTGGGGAAAGTTACAGGACTTACACAGTGTAGCAGAGGCTTATGATTTGTGGTGTTGTAATCAGTGACCCCGATAGAATCTGGATGAGTATTAAAGAATCCTAATGTTTTAATTGTCAGTCTATTTACATCATTATATAAAGCTTGATGGGCATGGGGCATGGTGATGTGTATATTTGAAACATCTTTGCAAGGCTCTTTTTTGAAAATAACACTGTGAGCTGCATTTGGATGTGTAACTGTTAGTCCTTATGGAAAAGTCTGTTTAAATGTATCTTTCTCCTGAGGGCTGAAACATAAAATAGAATTTTAAATATAAAAATGCTAAGACCCTAGCTTTGATGCTTCTGTCACTAAAATAGCAAGAAATTTACCCAAGGTTTACTCATTTTTGTCAAATTAAAAAAATCTAAACAAGTTAGCCAACTTTTTTTTTTTTAAAGATTGAAGTATAGTTGGTTTACAGTGTTGTATTAGTTTCAGGTATACTGTAAAGTGATTCAGTTAAACATTTATTCTTTTTCAGATTCCTTTCCATTATGTTATTACAAAATATTACATATCGCTTCCTGTGCTATACAGTGAGTCCTCATTTATGTTATATACAGTAGTGTGTATATGTTAATCCCAAACTCCTCATTTGTCCCTCCCCCACTTTCCTTTTGGCAACATGTTTGTTTTCTATGTCTATGCATCTGTTTCTGTTTTGTGAGTTCATTTATATTATTATTACTTTTTAGATTCCACATAGAAGTGGTATCATATGACACTTGTCTTTCTCTGTCTGACTTGCATCACTTAGTATGATAATCTCTACGTCCATCCCTGTTGCTCCAAATGAGTAAGCCACCTTCTTGAATGTGTAAAACTGTGGGGACAGTATGATCAAAAGTGTCATGAAGCCTTCCCCCTTCCACCCACACTGAGTGGTTATACCTACCACTGCAAGTTATAGTGGTTAAAAACACCACCTATATTTATTTTGCTAAAAAAAAATCCTGAATGATGCTACTCTTAGAAGTTTTCTCCATTCAGTTGAGTTTTATATCTCCTTGAAGAGGTTTGGAAAGAAAGTCTGCCAGTTGGAAGGTGAAAATGAATAAAAGTGTGGAAAACATAAATTTATAAGTGCAGCTCTGTAGCATAGAGGCAGAAGCTAAAAGCAAGTGTTCCTTTTCTTGAACTGAAGCCCAGCTGCAGATGGTAGGGTGGCTGTCAACTGCTTTTCTCCTCCTTGTTGCCCAGCAACGGACTCACATTCTTTAGTGGGAGGGGAGTGCTAATTCTTACCCCCTTTTGATTTTTCTTCACCCCCACCTGCTCTGTTTCCCTCTGGCTCTCTTTTAATACCGCATCAACTTCCCAGCTGTGACTGGACTTGTAAAAGTTAATCTTGGAGTCGTGTGCCAACCCAGGACAGATTGTAGGGGACCAGAGAGCATGGTCACTGCTGTGGCCTCTTCGAACCAAGCAGGAGGTGCCAGACTCAGGGGTGGGGCAGCCTGCAGCCTGCATTTGTTTAGAAAGTGATGGCTTGCTCTGTGCAGAGCCCATGGGGGAATTCTTGGACTCTACTGGGCTTAATTCTTTAAAATATTTATTTTCTTTTAATTTTGGATTCAGATTCTTAAGATTCTGAGAATCTTCTTTTCTCCTCTGAGGGACACTAAGAAGATTACAGAAAATTTCAAGAGTGCTTGGCGTTGGTGCCAGGCAGGCCTGGGTCCAGATTCCTCCATGATTTATGAGCTCTGGGGCTTCAGGCACGTCTCAGAACATAAACTTTTTGAACCTCAGTTCCTCATTCATAAAATGGGGATAATCTCTCTTTGCAGGATTGTTGTATTAAAGGAGATAACCATGCAAGGAAGATCCCTGAGATTCTGTAGGAGGCCGAGAGCTGGGAGGTAACTAGTACTCACAGTGTCAGGAAGGCTCTCTGACTTGTGTTCTTGACTTTGGCATTGTGCTGTGAGTTTTGCATTGTGAGATCTAAGCTAATGTGCTGCGGAGAAACAGATTATGCAAAGCATCTGGTGGGAGAATCTGCCTTTGTGGCTTCTTCTGGTCCACTGTGTATATAGATCAAACCCCATCACCTCTGTTCAGTATTGGCGCATGTTTGGGGGCCATCATTCTACTTGAGATGGACCAACACCCACCTGAAGGCACGCACTCTCTATAACAACTTGATAAAGTGGGTGGGAGGTCAATTCTTTAGAAAAAAAAAATAAAAATAATCACCGACTTTCCAGAAAGGTTTGTAGCAGAATTATTTTTCAAAGGGAGCTCTCTCTGCATTTAAAATGTGATTAAAATAAACCAAACGAAAAAGGATTTCAGCAGGAGCTTTCTGTGGCACAAAGTTAAGTCCACTTGTGTCCAGGGTTGCTTCAACTCCCAGCATCTTTCTCAGGGCAGTCTACCATTGTTTCCATCACTTACTAGTTTTTGTCTTAATCTTAGCTTCAGAATGCTTAGGCTAATGTTCATGAGTATATCTTCAAATGCTATTTTAGTGGGTTTTTTTTTTTTTTTTCCCCTCTCCTTCCTACTGGATCCTTGAGGCGTGGGGAATTTTAGGAAGTAAGATGGAGTGGCAGTCACTGTTGTCAGTCCGCATGTAACAGAGGGAAGGTCATTGCATCTTTTTCACCCTGTTTCCTCATCTGCAAAGCGCCAATACTGGCTATGCTTACTTAGCAGAACCACTGTGAAGTCCAGTAATAACAGCAAACACTTTTTTCCCCTCCATTCTGTGAATGTCCCCCCCACCACAAAACTGTATTTTTTTTTCTGTAGCAGTTTATCAGCTTCAGCCCTATCAGTGTGTGATACCCTGTAGTTTTTTCTTTTTATTAAACTTTTTGGAGTGTGGCTCGTTAATGATAGTGTAATAGTTTCAGGTGGACAGAAGAGGGACCCAACCATACAGATGCATGAATCCCTCCTCCCCCAAACTCCCCTCCCGTCCAGGCTGCCCCATACCCTGTAGGCACCATCGGCTGTGGAGCTGCAGCCCTGGTCTCCACCTGCTCGATGCCTGCAACACCCCTTTTCTGCCATTTTTGTCTCCAGACACATAGCAGACATTTACAGGCAATTATGATGTGCTGGGCACAATGCTAAGAGCTTTCTCTGCTTTAGTAACTTTAATTTAAAGATAAATCTGTGGGGTGGGTGCTTTAGTCCTAATAATTAAATGGTAGGTAATGCTGATTGATGGCTTTTTACCGGCCAGGCTTTGTTCGAAGGTCTTTTTATGCCGTAGCTGTTGGTGGGAAACTGAGGTGCAGAGTGATTAAGTCACACGCCCAGAGTTTAACATGTACAACGTAATGATTTGGTATGTGTGTATTGCAAAATGTTGCAGTCCATGGGGTCAGAAAGAGTCGGACGCGACTTGGCAACTGAACACCACCACCAGCGTATTAATATATTGCAAAATGATGAATATAACACCCATCACCTCATATAGTTACAGATTTTTTTCTTGCGATGAGAACTTTTAAGATCCACTCTCTAAGCAACTTACAAATACACAATACAGTATCGTTAACTATAGCCCTGCTGTACATTAATATCACCAAACCTTACCTTTTAACTGAAAGCTGCACTTTTTGACCACCTTCCCGCATTCCCCCCACCCCCTCCACCTGTTCGGCAGGCTCTACTTGTGATGTCATTTTACAGATAAAGAACTTGAGCATTAGAGAGAGGCTGGGTAACTTGTCCAAGGTCTCATAGCCAGTGAGAGGCAGACGTGGCCTTCAAACCCGAGTTTTTTCTGACTCCTCCACCTGCACGCTTGCCTGTTGTGCAGCATGGCCTCCAGAGACTGAGGTGAAGGGATTAGGTGCCGCTCTCGGGGCTCTTTGCCCTCTGTTGCCCTAAGAGCAGAGAAAACTCGCATGAGGGCAGGTCCCCGTCAAAGGCCCACTGCGGCAGAGCGGTCTCCTGGTGGATTCAGAGCTGCAGTTTCCACTTCCTGCGGTCGGACGGCCCCTGTGAGGTGGGCTCTGCACTTTTCTGAGTCCGTGCACTGATTTCGCAGCGGGTGACAGAGTGGTCTTCCCGGGAGAGCTCTGGTGCCAGGGCCTGCCTGGGTTCCAGCAAGGGTTTTGGGGGCAGAGCTAATTCCCCAGTGCAGAATGGTCCAGGAGAAAAAAACATGCCCCAAGGCCCTCGTGTTGTCTGTGTCTGAGAGGGCTCATCTATGGAAGATGGCCAAGAGCAGACTTCAGGATTTTTCTTAGCACATTTACCATCCCCTCCCCTGATTACAAGCTGAGAGGGAAGTGTGCTGTCCGACTCTACAAATGGAATTGTAGGCACACTGAGCTAATGGTGTCTCTCCAAGCTCTATCAGTTCAGGCAGAACTTTGAAAATTAATTGGGGGGGTATTCTACTGAAATTTATTTTGGTAACTTGAGACCAGAAAAAGTTGGGAAGATTTTTATTGGTAAAGAGAGGAAAAGGGGGCTCGCCTGGTAGTCCATGGTTAAAATTCCGAGCTTCCACTGCAGGGAGCACGGGTTTGATCCCTGGTCAGGGAACTAAGATCTTGCATGCCCCACTGTGTGGCTCCCACAAAAAGCAAAAAAGAGAGAGAGAGAGAGAGTGAAGAAATACTACAAAACTTGCTATTTTTGACATTTTTGTATATAAAATTTCAAACATGCATGAAGTACAATGACTACCTATTTATAATATTTATATAAACCCCTTACCTAGATTTAAAAATGGTCAACATTTGCCATATTTGCATCCTATTCTTTAATGGAAGTATTTTCAAGCAAATAATAGATGTATTTTAACTCTAAATGCTTGAGTAGTTATCTCTAAAAATTAAAGACATATTCCTGCATAACAAAATTGTCATTTTCAGACCTAAAGAAATTAACAATGATTTTTTAAAAAATTTTTTGAATATTTTCCAACCCAGGGAAGTACTGAGGAGTGCACTCTTCATTTGAATTCAGCAATTCTGAATGTTTCACCACACGTCTCTTGGTGTATTTTCTTTTTTCACTAAACCATGGTTTCGCCCTTGTATACTTCAGCATGCAGCTCCTAAGAGTAAGGACATTCTTTTGCACAATAGCAAATACCATGATTACCCAAGAAAATTAGCCTTTGTTAAATAATATAACTTAATATATAGCCCTTGTTCAAATTCTCCCAGTTGCACAATATCTTCTGCCACTGTGTGTGTTCACATATTCCATGCTATAGTTTCATGCCTCTGTTTTGATTCAGAAAAGTGCTCCTCTCCCCTTTACCATTTTGTTTCTTTTTCACAATATTAAGTTTAAAAAATTTTTTAGACTAGTGTTCCACTTGGGTTTCTTAGGATGACATTAGATTGAAAATTTTGACAAAAATACTTGAGTGAGTTTGTGTATTCCTTTTTTTTTTTTCTCTTTTTTTGAAAAATATGGAACGCTTCCCGAATTTGCATGTCATCCTTGAGCAGGGGCCTTGCTAATCTTCTCTGTATCCTTCCAATTTTAGTATATGTGCTGCTGAAGCGAGCACAGTTTGTGTATTCCTTATTGCATGAAATCAAGATACAAACAATACTTTCTTAATATCACCTAATTCCCAGTGCTTACTCAGACTTTCCCAATTGTTTCAGATTTTTCTTTGTTTTTGTTTTTTTACAGTGGTTTGTTCAGAGGAAATATTTTGCACCATTTAAAAAAAACAAAGTAGAAAAGTAGACTAGCTTTAATGCTGTTCCTGGTAAACACTCAAGGTTAATGTTTATGTTTCTGCTAGATGCCAGCCACATCTTTTTTCTTTTATAGAAATTATTTTTTAAAATGGAAATCATTTAAAAAACGACATTTCTCTTAATTACCTTAAAAATGTACTATAATTTTTATAGAAAAGTACACAGACCTTAAGTATGTTGCCTGTTGAATTTTCACAAATTGGACACACCCACACAAGCAGCTTTCAAGAAATAAGACTTTCCTAGCACCTAGAAGTACCCCATCTGCCCTCTTTTAGACCCTCACAGTCCCCAAGGGTATCACGCTTGATGTCTGGTGTGATGGGTTCATTAGTCTGCTCAAAATTGCTTCTAGTTCCCTAAAAGAACGAGCACGAACTGGAGAAGCCATAAAAGATATGTGTATTTTAGTTTGGAATTATGAAAACCCACCTTCAAAGACATTGTAAATGATATACTGTATATATTTTCACACAGAATAATTCCCACAACAATGTTTTACATAATGGTTTCATTCAGAGGCTTCCCCTGCTTCCCGGGAAGTGGGATTTAATCCAAAACGCTAAAGGTTAAGTTATCAATGGAACTCAAAGGGCATTTTGTTTCCATTTGGATAAGTCGTTTAATGTTTTTTAAGTCCACGCATATGTTAACAATGGAGGCAGTCAATTATAGGGGAGCTTAGCAAGGCATTCCTGGAGTTCTCCTCAGTGATGAGCATCCTGAAGTGAATTCAGGAAAAGAGCAACTATTTTTCATGGAAGGAAATTATTTTAATTAGTAACTTGGAAAGGATAATAAATAGATAATTCTGAAGTTGCTTGGCTTTGGGACAAGTAATTGCATTGAGCATGCAGTTGGGAAAAAAAAAGAGGAAATAAAGAAAACGAGGCTGGGGGCATGTATAATCAGTTCGGTGCAAGTAATTACATTATGAAGGCTTCATGACAATTTTATGGTACATTAACAGTGCAGAAAAGCATGCACCCTGCATTCTAGTAAGAAGGCTGGCCGCACAGTGTATGTGTAAGTCTCTTGACCCAAGGTTGGTTTTCATGAATTTTCAGGCTGTCGGGCTCGGCAGCTGCTAATAGGTAACCACCTAATGGGCTGAACTAGGCAGGGAGATGGAATCCCACTTGTAGTGTCCAGAGAAGCCTTCCTAGATCCCCAGTGGTGGTGGTCGTGTTCATTGCTGAGCCGTGTCCGACTCTTTGCGATCCTGTGGACTGTAGCCTGCCAGGCTCCTCTGTCCATGGAATTCTCCAGGCAAGAATACTAGATGGCCAGTATGCCCCATGTAAATTGGGTCTCGAGGGTCCTGCAATGTGCCTCTGGGTGGTATTGTTGTAGGTTTCTGTGGGTGACTTTGCTCTGTGTGTCTGGAGTTTTGTTTTTCTTTTTAATTTTTTAGGGGGTGGGGGCGGGGAGCAGATAGGAATCAACCTTCTCTGGTGTGGTTTTCAGTGTGACATGCCCTGGTGACATTAGTTGCAAAGTGACTTGCTAAAATTAGAAGGTGAGATTGAACAGCTGGGTTGATGGCCTAAGTGCTGGGTTCCCACCAGTTGTTTCAAGGGGATGGAGCGGAGCCACCCAGAGTGGTTTGCAGCAGCTGTGACCCCCGAACCAAGGAAGCTACATTTTGAAGCCACACTAAGAATAGACAGACTCTTACAAGCTCTCGATTTTGAAGTAAGGAAGAAAGCTAAAAGCTTCTGGGTGCAAAAATTCAGTTTACTCTTTAAAAACACAAGTTTAATTTCCAGCTTTCATAAATGGAAATGTATATAACAAACATGAAATAGTTTGAAATCATAATATACATACACATGCCCATATATGTCTCTCACTATCTCTCTCCAGCCCTATAATCTTTATACGAACTCTGCTTTGGATAAACTCTGTCATCAGGTTGCTTTGGTATTATGGCTTCATAGCATTACACTCACATTTGCCCACTGATTCTGGATGCGAGCTGCCTATGTTTTTTAATTCCGGTCAGTTGGGTATAAAAATAGTGCTATAATAGCTGAAGTATGGGAGGGCACGGCAACCCACTGCAGTATTCTTGCCTGGAGAATCCTGTGGACAGAGCCTCGTGGGCCATAGTCTATAGGTTTGCAGGGTCGGACACAACTGAACAACTAACACTCTCACTTTCTTTCATTTTCGCGTCTGAAGGACATTGTGTGTTCAGGCAGTGCCGCTGAACTGAGTCTGATGCTGTGCTTGGAATAAATACCACAAATGGTATATTCTGATGCCTAAAATGTATTCTGCCTGCATGAGTGCATGCTAAGTTGCTTCAGTCACATCTGACTCTTTGGGACCCTGTGGACTATAGCCCACCAGGCTTCACTGTCTATGGGATTCTCCAGGCAAGAATAGTGGAGTGGGTTGCCATGCCCTCCTCCCGGGGATCTTCCCGACCCAGGGATGGAACCTTCGTCCCACATCTCCTACATCAGCAGGCGAGTTCTTTACCATTAGCACCACTTGGGAAGTCCAAAATATATTCTACAACATATTAATAAAGTGAAAGAAAAGATCACACCTGAAATGAATGTTAGGTTAAGCTAATTCAAACACAGAGCTTTTTTTGTAATAGTGCAATTTAGGAGGGAAATGTAGCATTCAGTGTTTCCCAAGTTTATTTGATAACAACACTTTTTTTGGGTGCTGGTTTGGGGGTTTATCTTCTAGGACTTAAATCCCATAGAATGTACTTGAGGTTACACTGCCTGTAAATGCATCTCCTCTTAGCCAGTATGACTGAGCCCAAAAGCTTTTGTCACCTGAGAAGTAGATTCGAGTTAGGTTGAATGTCAGATGAGGTCCCTCTGTGAAGTGAGGCTGTTGGCAGACTCAGAAGTGTCTTTCCCTACAGAATGACTTAGTGTTAATTACCTCGCGTACCCCCACCTCACAGCACACTTTCATTTTCATCTTTTTGTCAAAATAATTGTTACCAGGACTCTGGGAATTTTCCAGACCAAAGCTCAACCTGGCTTATTTTATCTTCCTTTTGTAGGACTAAAGAAAGAAAGTGAAATTGCTCACTCCTACTCTTTGCGACCCCATGGACTGTAGCCTACCAGGCTCCTCTGTCCATGGGATTTTCCAGGCAAGAGTATTGGAGTGGGTTGCCATCCCCCTGCCATCCAGGGGATCTTCCTGACCCAGGGATCAAATCTGGGTCTCCTGCATTGCAGGTAGACACTTGACTGTCTGAGACACCAGGGAAGCCCTTGTAGGACCATGTTGACAAAAATTTGTTCAAGGAACATTTTGGAGCAAAATAAGAAAATACAAGTAGTTTATTTAGATAGTCATATAAAGTCACATTTCTGTCATTTTCCTCTTGATTTCATTTCAGTGTAATAACAGACTTCTCTTTTCTCACATAGACAGCATATGATGATTAATACGTGCACATATTCTTGCACTTTGTATTAAAATTACATGTCTGAGTATGCACATGTGACCCTTTTCTCAAAAAGTCATTTAAAGTGAATCCAGATCCTATCAGTTCTTAGCTGTTTCTTCTAATATAGCTGTTTTCATTTCAGAGCACATTATAAAAATGTACTTTGTGTAAATGTTAAAAATGTAAATATCATAAAACGCTTAAAGGGAGTAGCTTAGGAAAAGTAGCTTAGAATTATCTCTAATGCTTCTTTTTTCCCATTAAAAAAATAAGTAGGAAAGATTAATCTACACTTAAGTAAGTATAGTAGTGTGTGTGTGTGCTCAGTCGCTCAGTTGTGTTGGGCTCTTTGTGACCCCATGGACTGTAGCCCGCTAGACTCCTCTCCTCTGTCCATGGAATTTTTCAGGCAAGAATCCTGGAGTGGGTTGCCGTTTCTACTCCAGGGTATCTTCCCAACCCAGGCGTTGAACCTGGGTCTCCTGTGTTTCCTGCATTTACAGGCAGATTCTTTACCATTGAGCCCCCTGGGACGCCAATTGTAGTCAATTACAAAAGTTAATAACCTAACATTTATAGAATTATAAATGAACACATTTATCAAACATCAAAAACATCAATATTTGAATATTTTCCCTAGTAATCAGCATTAATAAAGACCAAAGACAAGTCAGGCTGAAGCTGTTATTGTCAGAGTTTCTGAAGGAAGGAACTTTCCAGGAGGCGGGACCTTTAGCAGCCCCAGTTCTGGCTGGGAGCCCTGCTCTTGAGAGCCATACTCGGTTGCGACCGATGTGTCTCCAAATCCATCTTCAGAGTCTTTTTACCTCTTCCTTTTAAGTCACAGCAGAGAGTCTGGCTTTGTATTTGGTTTAGTTTTTTAAAGTAGTATTTGTCTCTCTTCCTCTCCTTCCTCCCTAACATCAACTACAGGATCACATGGAGCTAATTTGTTTTACTGTCACGGGAGTCCTTTTTCTTGACCGGATGGGCCTGATTAAAACCAGGCCAGTTAAAAGGTCAGCTTTGTAGGCAAGTGCATACACTCCATGACTCAGTGGTTCAGGAGGGATGAGGAGGGATGTCTGGTGTGTGTTCAGTCATGGCTGACTCTGCGACCCCATAGACTGTAGAAGACCCCCCTCCCCGCCTCCCCAGGGTCTTCTCTCCGTGGAATTTCCCCGGTAAGAATACTGGAGTGGGTTGCCATTTCCTCCTCCAGGTAAGGACTGAACCTGTGTCTCCAGAGTACAGGTGGGTTCTTTACCACTAAGCCTCCTGGGAAGCCCACAAGGTGGGACTGTTGAAGCAAGATGATGAGGGGAAGAGTCTGTCTTGTGGGACCCGTTCTTCCGAGGGACAAGGCCTGTCGGTGACGTTGTTCCGGGACAAAGTCAGACTATCAGCAGCACCATCTGTCTGTACCCTCTTTCCCTTCCTTCCTAAAGTTCAAGATGATTTGCATCAGCCTCTTTGGGTTCACAAGGCAGTATCACGTTATGGGAAAAAAAAGCCTAAGACCCAACTCTCCAATAAGATTGGGCTCTCAGCTGTGTCACATAGGACATCAGGAAATTTATTAAGTCATTTAACTTTTCCCAACTCAATTTCTGGATGTTAAATATGAAGGTTAGTAAATCTGCTATGTGAGGGTCCTATTAAGGTAATTTTTGGAGCTTTGAAGTGCTATGTACATGTCAACTGCTACTGTTAGACATTATTATTACCATCATTACTGTGAATATTGTGATGTATGACTAATAGTCATTATTATCATGACTGTCACTGTTAATGAATGTCACTATTAACTTCATTCGTATGTTCACTCATTCATTCATTTGACAAACATTTATTTATTGGCACTTCCCTGGCCAATGTCTGTGTACATAAGGGTGGTGCTAGTGGTGAGGAATCTGTCTGCCAATGCAGGAGACGCAAGAGACTCAGGTTGGATCCCTGGGTTGGGAAGGTCGACCCACTCCAGTATTCTCGCCTGGGAAACTCCATGGACAGAGGAGCCTGGTGGGCTACAGTCCACGGGGTCGCAGAGAATCAGACACGATTGAGTGACTAAGCACATCGTACCCTGGTGATCTAGTGGTTAGGATTCAGTGCTTTCGCCGCTGTGGCCCAGGTTCATCCCTGGTTGGGGAACTGAGCTCCCGCAAGCCCTGCAGGGTGGCCGAAACCCCAGCAGCAACAAGAGCAACAGAAGCCTTTATTGAGTGTCTACAATATGTCCGAGGTGGTGTACTTTCGGGGTCCATGGTAAGCCACGCTTGGTGGTGGTTCAGTTGACCAGTTTGCTGAATCAAACTAGAATAAATTAATAATGCTTTCATTTGTTTTGGAGGCTGTTACAGCATCCTCTAGGCTTCATGTCCTTCCAGGGACCAGTAAAGAACAGATTTTCCTGGATGAGTTTTTTGAACACTTGATAGATAAGGGTACATAAGTGATGGGTGATATGTTTGATACAGTCGCTGAGAAACAAAATATTTTGTCAAAGGAAGCTCATTAAATACATTTTTTCCCCTCCTTGCTTTTTAAAGTCATTTATTTCATGAGTAATTTTTGAATATCTGCTGTGGGTCTTCCACACTAGATCCAATATTGGAACTACTGAGAACTTAAAAGCTTATTTAAAGTCTCCTTCAATTCAACATCCTTTAAAAAAAAAAAATCGTCTCATGGAAAGGAAAAATCTAAATGTGTCCTGTAGAGAAAATACCATTTCCTTTGACTGTTTTTATGATCTTTATCCTGCTTCTTTCTTTACACCGAGTCCCTCTCTGACTCAGTGGGAACAGCTTCGCAGTTCTGAAGGCAGGATGTGCCTTGGAGTGGGAGAACGGGGCTTGTGGTTGGTCATCAGACTAAATCTAAACCATTATTTGGAATGACTATGTAATTAACGTGGGGGTTAAAAAATGAAAAAATACAGCTGCAAGGGTAGTTTTCTTCCTTTAATAAGAAAAGAAGTCAGGAGGCATGAGAAGAAAACAAACACAGAAGCATGAGGCATGCCTTCTCTTTCATGAGAAGAGAATCAAAGATGCATCGTAATCTTTCAGGAGACAATAAATGCCTCTCCCTTCTGGATCAGGCAGATGACAGCAAGAACGGCTCCGCAGCTGGGCGTCTCCAGAGCAGACAGGTGCTGGATATGAGATGCCTCCGGTGGTCCTGTGAAGTGGAGACAGTGCTCCAGGTGACAGGCCTCGCTTGATCTGCCGGAGGACAGAGCCGCTCAGTCTGTTGACGCCTGGTTCACCGTCCCCCGGATCGCTCTAACAGCTGCCAGGGGCAGCCATGAAATATCGCTTAATTAGAGAATTTCCCTTGATCCTCTTTATCCCTTCTTCCCGCTCCCCGCACCCCGCTGCGCGCCCCTCCCTGCTTCCCGGCACCTTTAGGCTGAGCACTCGGGAGTGTTGGGATGGTGCCTGTCCCAGCTCACAGCTAAGGGACTGGCAAGAGGTTCAGCTACAAGAGGTTCAGTGAGCTGTGGGCTTTTTCTTGGAGGCTGTAATTAGCAGTGTTAAGTTCGAATGTGGAATGCAATGTTATTTTTTTTCAGCAGGAAGCGAGTTTACTTGGAGCAGAGCAGAGGAGGATAGCTTTTCTCATTCTTTCTCTCCTTTTTTTTTTTCCTGATCGGAAAGTAATGCTTATTGTAGAACATGGAGAAAATATCAAGAAATCTAAACATATGACTAAAGCCTACTTTCCTCTTATTCATATGTTTGGATATTAACCAAAATAGCATTATGTTCACTTTCTATTTAACAAGTAGAGATCCATGTCATGTGTAATGTCTGTTCAGTCTTCCGTGGTCTGGCTGACCCATAATTTACTGAACCATTTAACACATTTGAGACATACATAAAACTGCAGCAGACATCCTTGCACAAACATTTTGCATACTTGCTTATTGGTTTGGAATTATGTTTGTAATTAACAGGGCCATGAAATGAGATTGTCTCTGACATTAAATTAAGATGATCAAGGGCTGATGTGGTGGTTCTCCCATCCAAGTACCAACCAGGCCCGACCCTGCTTAGCTTCCGAGATCAGACGAGATGGGGCGCGTTCAGGGTGGTATGGCCGTAGGCTGGTGTGGTGGCTCTGCGTGCACTTGTCTCTTTTCCATTGTCTTTTTCTTACTGAGTAGCTTTCGTTCCTCATGATTTAAGAGGGTTGCTGTAGCTCTGGTCATAACGTCTACTTTCCAGGCTGGAATAAAGAAGGTGGAAAGCAGAAAAGACTGTTTATCCCTTCTGTTTAAAGAACTTCCCTAGAATTTCACACAGCCTTCTGTTTATTGTCTCTGACTTAGTCTGTTGGCCACACCTCGCACCCAGAAGAGAGGGCGCGTAGATATTCAGAAGCAGCTGGCCATCTCAGCCATATCTTTCTGTTTCCTTGGTATGTGTTTCGTGGAGGAGTTTCTAATGCAAAGATTTTTCGAGGATTTTGTAATATGTTGACAAACTACTCTCCAGAAAGAGGTTACCAATTAAGTTTAGTAAAATATGCAAGAGTGACGCTCAATGAGGCTATGGGTTCTTTGGTGACTATTTTAAGGGCATTTTAAAACTTTTTCCTGAAACTGTGTTTTTATCTTTTTTTAAAATCATACATTCTGGAGAGAGTTGATGTGGGGGTTTCTGATACAATTTTTTCTTCAAATCAAGGTCTGTACAAGGAAGAGTATTCCTTCCAAAAATTGGAAGGATGTTGGCCTGAGAAGTCAAATGTTATTCACACATGTTTCCTCCACTTTTAAGAACGCTTGTTTGGAGATTCAATTAACAAGTGAACCCAGTTTGAAAACTTTTCCTGCCAAGCAATTAAAAAGGCACAACCAAGAAGCTGCTCACTCAGCCCATGTTGATGTTAAGATATAAAAATGTTTGATCTCTGCTACACCATTTCCTATAAGTTTAAAAATCATATCAAAATTAAAAGTGTATACACCTAAATAGATGTTTTTTACTATGGGAAGTAATGCTAGCTATAATATGTTAGTGAAGAACAGTGGGGTTTGGATGGGTTAATAAGTCATAAAAAATTGAAAAAATATATTTTCTGTTCTTTGTTAAATATATATGTGTGTGTGTGTGTGCACGCATGCATGTGTGTATGTGTGTGTGTATATATTTTGGCTGCACCGTCTGGTTTATGGGATTTTAGTTCCCCCACCAGGGATTGAACACGGGTGCTCGCTCAGCAGTGAAAAGGCAGACTCCTAACCTTTGGACCGCCAGGGAATTCCCAACAGTAGTATATTTTTGATTAACATACACCCTTGGTTACAAAACTAACTCTTTTGTTTTGCATTAACATGTTTTGTATAAAACTATAGTACCTTTTAAGCTAATTTGTTTTTCCATTTTGTTGATTCACAGAAGTTTCCAGTCTTCTTGTGTTTCTGTACCTAATCTGTGCCCCTACATTTTGGGGTAAACTTTGGGAGTGAACTATTTTCACCCTGTAATTGATTTAAAGAACTTCATTCGGGTAAAACTTCTTGAGCATTTCTGTTAGGAAGGAGGGAAAGGCATTAGGTACTCTTTTTCTAGTATTGTCTTATGCTTTTCACTTCAAGCTGAAATCCTTGCTACTTTATACATAAGACTGGAAGTCTTGGGCTGACATGGGATACTCATCACCATTAAAAGTGCCTAACAAAGGCGTTAGAGGAATCTCAGCTTTGGCCTTTTCTTACACTGGATCTGAGAGTTGTTATTATTAGAATGTAGGGTGAGGGGAGGCGTGGTAGTGAAGGAGCCACTGAAAGGCTGGTGGTTTGCTTGTTCTTTTGTGTTTTGAGAATGTTTTTGTCTCAAGATCAATGGTTAGTTAGCTGCTTTATGTGAAATCATATAAATCTGTAGCTTTTGCAGTGAATTAATGTCCATTCTTATTTTTCCCCATTTTCACTGTACCGTAGGGTGTTTGCTGACAATTTTGCATTTGAATTCCTCAGATCTTTGTAAGAAGTTGGGATAGATTTTCATGAGAGAGAGAAGTGGAATTAGTATTTATGGAGTGTGATGGGTGTGTCTGGCACTGTGTGGGTGTTTTGTTATGGGATGAAATATCTAAAACAGCCTCAGGCATGAAAGCATGTTCTTCTGCCTGTTTCACAGTGGAGGAAACTGAGGCTGGGAGACACTGCGTGAAGTGTCCATGGTCTCTTAACTGGCTAACTGCAGGGCTCAAAACCACTGCAGTGCTGCCTCATTTGGGTGATGCTTTCAACCCAAGATGCAAAGAAATAGACGTAAAGAGACGCTTTGGGCTGGGTTTACAGGAAACATAAGCAGTGTTGCCTGGTGATCACCTTCACGGCCTCCCGTGTTTCTCTCCCCTCCCTGCTGGGAAACCTAACTCAATCCCCTCCTTTGTCTTTGCTCCTGCAAACTGTTTCTTGCAGCATGGGATGCTGGCTCTGAGAAGCACCTCCAGTCTTCCTCCAGACCGGGGCTGGGGCTCATGCCAGTCTCTGCTCTAGTTCCCTGTATCCCGTCGTTCAAACATGTGCATAAAGTGGCTGAAGACCAGGGTGGCCCATCCTCTTCCCGGAATTAAACACAAGAACAACAACAAACCAAAGGACTTGGCTCTCCCCACATGAACAGAGGAGAGACTGGACTAACCCAAGAGAGTTCTTGGTTTTTTTGGAGGTTTTGCCCTATTTCCTTGGACAAGTGACAATTAGTTCATTTTGGCCCACCGGCACAAGCAGTGTGTCAATGTCCCATTTAAGAACAACTGGAAAAACAACACGTTGAAACATGTGTTGGGCATGGGGAACCTGGAAAAACAATTTTCAAAGTATTTGAGCACTTAAAGTATCTTGGTAGCTTAAAAAATTTTTCTTTTGAAAACTGATGGAGAGGTTAAAGCTGCTTCCCAGATGTTGGATGCTGTCGATACTGGAGCGTATCTAACATGCAGCTATTGAGATAGAGTGTCAGGCTCTGGACCTCTTATAGCAACAATGAAAAGAGGCTGTGGGCTTTGTTACCCTCCACACCACCCTTTATTTCGTGGCCAATGCCCATCTGATTGCCAGCTTCCAGGTCTCACGCTACATCTTCTGTTACGTCCTCCCGGGGAGGAGAGGACACTGCAGGCATTCAGGATCATCTGTCTATTTAAGTGGCATGAATTCAATTCTACATGCCTAGCAAATCCCAACATAAGTATTTGGGGACAGCATCACTTCATCTGGAGCTTGGCTATAGAAATAATACCATGTCCTAACCTTGGAAAGATCTGGCTGTGTTGGACTTACTGAAAGACCTTATAATATACACAGAGCTTAGCACACTGTACATTATGGCCCATTTAAAGGATTTGCAGTGGTAATTTTCATCACACTCCACATTTGCCAGAACTGCTTTTGGGGCTGCATCCTCATGGAACATACTGTCCTGGGGTAAATACAGTTTGTTGAATGGATGAATGCCTTTCACTTCCTTTGATAATTTTAGAATTCACCATTCATTAAGATCCTCATCTTCACTTTTCCTCATTACTATCCCCTATTTTTGTTTGTGAAAAAGTGGGAAAATAGATACCGAGCACCTATTTTATACTTGATGCCTGGAAATAATAAAACCTGGTAAAATAAACTCTTACATGGTTGTTCAGCTTCAACACAGGAAACAATGTGGTTTATAAATCTTTTAATACCATTATTGATCCTGACATGAAAAGCAAAAAAAAAAAGAACAGTGTTGATAACTTCTAGGGCACTTGGCCAGAGGCAGACAAGCAAACAGAAGCACAGTCCTTTTTCTTCTCGATTTTTTTTGGGAATAGGAAAAGTGAGGTGAAGCAAGAGTTGGCTCAGTTTGCACAGAGGAAGTCAGGTCTGCTCCGGTCATGTGGCGCTGGGGACCTCAGCGGGGATGAGGGGGTGCCTCTCACACAAAAGCTCACCCTCCGGAGTGAGGTTACTGAGTCACACCTCTGGGTCATGTCCATGAGTCATGGGCTTCCCAAAGAGGCTTTCTCTAGAAGTGGCGACTTCATGGTATCCCCGGCTTTTTCACCCCAGGGATAAACGCTGGTAAGTAAGCCCCTTCAGGAAGGAACTATGATTATTACAGCCTCAAGTGGGCTCACTCTGCACTTTGGGACTCACTGCAGCTCTGTGTGACTCAGCTCTCTGTCCAGATGGAGCAGGTTCGGAAAAGCCGGATTCGTGTAGATGGATGCCTGAGGCTGGCTGACGAGGAAGTGCCCGAAGACCTTCCTCGCTGCTGCGGCTCCTGCTGCTGCTGATTTCAACAAGTGGAGACTTCTTGGCACCGCTGAGATGGAAGCAGAGGATTAGAGCCTGGTAGTTAAAAATACAATCCCTGTCATTCATTCGGAATTCCAGAGAACGCTGAAATTTTTTGAATTGGCAAGTGAATGGTAGAGACCGGAAGCATGCACCAAAATAATGCTTCTGGTCTTGTATCATCTTTTATTAGAGGATCCTAAAGAAATCCCCTACTTATGTATGAGTTATTATTCCTGTGTCATAGACTGCAGCTATGTTTGATGAGCTGCCGAAGTGAAAATCTGACCGGAACCTTTTAACTATAAATTCCTTGTGGTTTCAAAGAAGGATGAACTTTCTCAGCCATCACACTTGTGTTATGCGAACAGTCACCTTTACTGTACAACGTAAGACAGTCAGTTTTTATAGCTTTCTAATGTATGTGTCAGCTAGGTACATTTGCAGCTTGACTTTTACCTCTTTTTACCTTTTATTCTTATGCGTTGGACTAGCAAGTGATGGTGATGTTTAGGAATTTGGCAGAACAGAAAAAGAATTATAACCTATTGTAATGTAATGAAAGCTGCTTTGGGATGAAGAATCATCAGTTGGGCTGACAATAGGAAAGATGACAACTTGGGAGGGAGATTGGTTGCTTTAGAAAGAAAATAAAACATTGGCTGTGTGTCTTTTCAGCCAGGTGAAGAGCTAGCACTTTATTTCCAATTGTCAATATATTCAAAAGACAAGTCCTTATTATCCAGCCAGACTGATAGGGTTAAACAGAGGGGAACAATTTACTGCTGGGGGCTCAGAGGGTAAAGCGTCTGCCTAAAATGCGGGGGACCCGGGTTCGATCCCTGGGTCGGGAAGATCCCCTGGAGAAGGAAATGGCAATCCACTCCAGTACTATTGCCTGGAAAATCCCACGGACAGAGGAGCCTGGTAGGCTACAGTTCATGGGGTCGGCGCAAAGAGTCGGACACGACTGAGCGACTTCACTTTCACTGATCAGATTGGGTTGCTACTTTAGACGTGGGCTTTGAGCTGCTATTGCTATGGGGCTTCCATGGTGATCAACTCCTACTGTTCCCTGGGTTTGGGTGGCTCAGTGATAAAGAATCTGCCTGTCAGTGCAGGAGATGCAGGAGATTCCTGGGTTGGGAAGATCCTCTGGAGAAGGAAATGGCAACTCACTACAAAATTCTTGCTTGGGAATTCCCACGGACTGTGGAGCCTGGTGGGTTACAGTTCATGGGGTCGCGAAAACGTTGGACGTGACTGAGAGACGAAACAACACAAGGAACTATCTGGAGGGGGTATGTGTCTGAACCTGGGAGAATTATAAGTGTGCATGCCAGCTCTCTTTGTTCTTGTGATTAAGACCCGTCTCTGGTGTCAGTCAGAAGAGCCGAGTATCACTGGCAAAAAAACAAAGCACAACAAAAGGCTCCACTCAGAGAAATGCAAGACGTGAGGAAGATATGATGTGTCATTTCCTAGATCTTGAAATTTAAATCAGAACACACTGCCCACATGTTTAATGTAACTGAAACACAGACAGCATTTATCCCTGAAATACAACGAGAAAGTGAACCAGCTTTTACATATTTGTATTTTAATTCTAATTGGGGGAAATTTTTAACTTTTTATGTGAGTCCTGGGCAAGTCTTCTTGCCATCTGGTACAGGATTAAACATTGGCATAGTATGTGTTTTCTGCTGACAGTGGGTCCAATTTATTTGGCAAGACCTGCCTGGGAAATTATCAACCTCATGCAAATCTGCTTCAGTTTTCATTTTTAACACTGATGAGTTTAAGTGAATGGGTTCACAACAAGCAAGTTGCAAATCTATTTTAGTTAGCAGTTTTTAAGCAAATCATCTTCAGTCTGTATAATTTGTTATACCACGAAGAGGGTGGTGAATTGGCCTGCTAAGTCAAAAAAAGAGCTTTAAATGTCTGATTTTTAAAAATAAGGTATTTTACCTATGCCCTCAGTTGGGCTTGTGAAGATTCTGTGGGCTCCAGGGCTTTTGTTTTTCAAGTGCCTACCACGTGTAGGAACCCGGCTGTGCCTCCACTGGGCCTTTTCTGTCGTCAAAAGAGCTTGTGTTGCATTGTAAGAGAAATATTAGTACCGACCCCTCCCCCCACCCCGCCAAAAAAAAAAAAAAGAGAAAGAATGAAGGGAGAGGTTAAAGAGAAACTGGGATTGGCAGGATGACGAAGCCTAGAAGCACGGAGCATGAATTGAGTTTTGAGCAAGTCAGAGGAGCCTGGCGGGCTACAGTCCACGGGGTCACAAAGAGTCGGACACCACTGAACACTTTCACTTTCACAACACTTAGAGCCTTTACATTCCCATCTCTTTGGTGTGGTTGTCTATAACTGGGCTTCTCTTGTGGCTCAGACAATAAAGAATCTGCCTGTAATGCAGGAGACCTGGGTTTGATCCCTGGGTCAGGAAGATCCCCTCGAGAAGGAAATGGCAACCCACTCCGATGTTTTTGCCTGGAGAATCCCATGGACATAGGAACCTGGAAGGCTACAGTCCATGGGGTTGCAAAGAGTCAGACATGACTGAGTGACTAACACGTGCACATAATCATCTATCTAGACGGTAGTAGGAAAGAAGAAGCTGCTTTTAAGTCCTGCCCTAACAGCTTGGTTGAGGGAGCCCTGAGTATTGTCCAACACAACTAATGTGAAACTCTGTAATATATTAAGACAGGAGGAAGAGTAAAAAGGCCAAACACTTATACTTGCACATGAGATCTTTGCCCACATATATAAGCAGACAGCTTATGTTGCTATGAACTCCAAATTCTTTCAGAATTAAACACTCATAATCATTACTATGGAAGCATCTTTGTATGCTTCCAGCAATACAAAATGTATCACATAGGCTTTCTCTATTTCAGAAAGTCTTTGTTCTGTGGCTTCTTTCCATGAAGTTAGTGTAATAGGTCATGAACTGGGGGGTAAATTTATCCAAAAAACAGCAAGCCTGTTCCTGGGCTCTAAGAAGCTGGTGGATTCTGTTTCTGCAGATAAGATTTTTATCTTTGCCTTTCATGGTTCTGTAGCCAGTCAAGATTTTATATGTATCAAATGCTTTTCATTTTTATGCCTAACACGTGCACGTGCACTACAGGTATTACACAGTCCAGGCTTGTAGAGCCAAAGGTTGCCAGCCTTGGGCTGGAGGCCGGAGCTGTCTTCTGAGAGCTCACTGGCTAAGGAGTGAACTGGTCATGAAATCGGCAGGTGACCTCGCTGATTACAGGCTTCCCAGAACAGCTGTTTGTTCACCCTCACAAAAAGGAACCAGAGCATTTGTTGGCTTTTTTACCCCTGTCTCGTAGATATGGGTGCTTGAGACCAGGATGGGTTAAATGGCTTGTCCACTTAGGTCACACAGGATCAGGCATATGTGGGGATCCCCTGGAGATCCAGTGCTTAGGACTCTGGAGCTTTCACTGCTGAAGGTGCGGGTTGGACCCCCAGTTGGGGAACTGGATATCCCACAAGCTGTGAGGTGCAGCCAAAACCAAGAAACACAAAAAACAAAAGAATGCCAAAACTCAGGTGTGTGTGACTCCCAGCCTGTGGTCTTTCCAGAAGACACAGTGCCTCACACTGTCTCCCAGTAGGATGTCAAGGGCCGTGGGGACCACAGACCCAGCTGTTCTAGGGATGAGTCTGGAGGTGTGTTAGAGGAGGGATTGTCAGATAGAGAGGGTGGGGAAGGGATGGAGGACCGAAGGAAAACCTGAGAGACTGGAGGCCAGTGTCCTCATCCAGGTGAAAGGTCATGCAAATAGGAGCTAAATTAACAATCTCCAGGAGGCTGTTGGGAGGGGCCAGACCTGTAGGGGAGGGTGCTTGGGAGAGTGGTAATGCAGTGCCCCGCACCTCCCCCCCCCCCGCCACTGATTTCAATGACATTCTAACCCCAAACACAGAATATGCCTAATACATAAAATGGCTTTCCCAACTTGCGTCTGTATTGAAGAACACATTCAAATTCTAGAAGGAAAAATTATTTAACACAACGCAGCTTTCCATAAACTACCATTTCCAACCTAATATCTTCTCAGAGCAGTGCTTGACCTTTCTTGCCCCTGGGCAAGCATGCAGATCCTCAGAACTGAAGCTCTCACAGACCCTGGTGTGGCTGTACATTTGTCCTCTAGAAGATTGTGAAGAAAGGCAGTCTGGGAAGTCGTGGTCAAAGGAGCCCCCGAAGGGAGAGGAAGAGA
Source organism: Dama dama (assembly GCF_033118175.1). NCBI lineage: Eukaryota > Metazoa > Chordata > Mammalia > Artiodactyla > Cervidae > Dama > Dama dama. Next base: position 3,616,479 of record NC_083699.1, on the reverse strand, counting down.
CTCCATCACCTTTGTAACAGGTGCCATTTCCATTGCCCACCACCCGGGGCTTCCATGAGAAATCCTTGCAGACATCTTTTTTTTTTTTCAGTCCAGGAAGATTGGGTGTGTGAAAGTGTGTGTCAAGAAGAGTTTTTCTTTCCCTTAGAGACTGGCTTTTTTTTTTTTTTTTTTCTTATATAAAGAGCATGGAGACAGGTAATTGAATCCATTTCCCTTCTTACTTTGGTCACTCAAAAATAGGAGCCAAATCTCTAGTTTATCTCCAGTAACTTTTTACTACCTATGACCTGCATTTTCATGCATCATTTTCCTTTTTTGTCTTTTTGCGGCATCAGAAGTGGTTTTGTTTTCACTGGTTATGACAACAGTACATTATCACTGTTCAAAACTGGAAAGTATAGAAGAGTTTAGATTAAGGGGGAAAAAAATCTCCAGTGAGCCTATTCCTTGCTTACACATGCTCAGTCATTTCCAACTCTGCAAACCCCTGGACTGTAGCCTGCCAGGCTCCTCTGTCCATGGAATTGTCCAGGCAAGAATACTAGACTGGGTTGCCATGCTCTCCTCCAGGGGGTTTTCCCGACCCAGGGATTGAACCTGAGTCTTCTGTGGCTCCTGCCTTGCAGGCAGATTCGTTCTGCTGTGCCACCTGGGAAGCCCATTACTTGCATGTATCAGCCTAAATACTCTGGTGTCTTTTTTCCTTTTGGTTCCTTTTTTTAGGGAAGTGGGGTGTGCTGGGTCTTTGCTGTGGTGAGTGGGCTTGTGAATTGTGGCACTTCATTGCCCCACCGTGTGTGGACTTAGTCCTCTGATCAAGGATTGAACCATTGCTCCCTGCACTGGAATGTGGATTCTTAACCACTGGACCACCAGTGAAGTCCTCTGTTCCATTTTCGTGTGAAAGCTGCATAGAATGTGTGTTCACAGAATATACACTAATATGCAGATTGAACATACATATATAAGTGTATATAAATATTACATATGTAAATTTTTAAGGGAAACTGGACTTAAGCAGCAGAGAGACATTTTCTTTCTTTCCTTCATCCTTCCTTTCTCCTTTTCTTTCATCATTTTTTTTTTCTTTTTTTCCCCCTTAGACATTTGCTTGAAGTGGACTCAGCAAGAGAATGACATCAGACAGGGGTGGGAGTAGCAGGGAAGTGGAGATTAATTGAGCTAAACTGCGGGTCCTGGCAAACAGTAAGGCTGCACTGAGAAATACAAGAAAGGAAGTGACTCAGTAGCTCTGAGGGACGGGGCAGAGATGAGGCAGCAGAGTATGAAAGAGCCGTGGTTTATCCTCCGGTTGGGAATAGGGTGAGGGGAGCTAAATGAATTTAGTTTTCAAATCAAATCATGAGTGGTGGGTTAAGTTCTTCGGAGCAATGCCCTTGCTCTCGGCATTCAGACCAGGAGTCACCCCGGTCTGAGGTTTAGAGAAGAACTGCCCTGGGGTCGATGGGTATGCAGGGGCTGGGGAGTGGAGTGGCTTTCTTCTCAGAGTTATTTCAGAGCAAAGAGAGCTGCCCTTGTATGAAAGGCTCCCCCCCGTACTCAAGTTTTCCGGGAATACAGTGAGTGACACATTTAATTATCAAACCCGCTGCGGACAAAACTCCTTTAAAAGCGTTGGCGGGGTGTGGAGTTTGAAGGGTGGGCTGAGGAGGCTCCCACCATTGTGGGGGGAGTTTGGGGGCTTGAAGCTGTGGCTGAGCTGTGCGTCTCTGGGGGCAGATCTCTTAGGATGAGGGTCAGAGTGTCCACCCGGAAAAGCCCTGCCGTCTCTCCCAGGGGGTGGAGGCTGTGGGCCGCAGTGGCTGTCTTCAGACGAGCTGGACTCCTCTACCACTTTGGGCGTGAGCCTTTCTGCTCTCTGCAGACTTGAGAGCCCCAGCCCACTTGTTCAGAATGGGAGGCGTGAGTAGGGGACTGGCATCTGAGAATCCATCATTCCGGTTCCTGTATTGTTCTGATCACGGACCGGGAGCAGTATCCTTAAATGTCTCCCAGGTGGTAAAGAACCCACCTGCCAATGCAGAGACATAAGAGATGTGGGTTTGATCCCTGGGTTGGGAAGATCCCCAAGAGAAGTGTGTGGCAACCCACTGCAGTATTCTTGCCTGGAGAATCCCATAGACAAAGGAGCCTGGCGGGCGATGGTCCATAGGATCGCAGAGAGCTGGCCACGACTAAAGCACCTGAACATGCACAGTGAATTTGTCTATATCACTGCTTCTCACTTTGGGCCGCGCTCCTGATGGGTCTACGGCAGTGTCAGTATATTCATGGTGTCGGGGGATCTAAGAGAGGGCCACGAAAGAGAGAAGGATGCCTCCCTTTTTGGTACAGTGGGAAGTATTTCTTGCTTACCGTGTGTTTTAGCAATATGGAATCCTGAAGGAATAGGTAGTCAAAGGGTTTCTTACTAATTACTCTAATTACTTTGCTAAAGGGAGCTTACTCAACTTTGACATCCTCATCAATTGTTTCCTCTTTTGGAAGACTGTGACAACCCCCCTGAGGCTGGCTATGCATCTCCATGAGACCAAAGGTTGACAGAGAATTTTATGAACTCTTTGAACAGAATTACTGTTGTTAACCTTGAAGGTGTAACTGAGACAGTTGTTTCTTGATCCTTAGGGTGTTGATTTTCATCTTTTCTGTTCAGCCTCCTTACCACCACCACCACCACCAGCACCCTCCTCAAGATCGTCTTAGTTTTTTATTTTTGTTCCTCCCAATTTATTTTTGATTATTTTTTAAAGACTCCTATAGTGTGAAACTCTACAGCTAAATTTAATTCTGCCTCTTGCATGGAGGCTGACTTTTTTTCTTTTCCTTTTAAATCATACTCATTTTAAAGGCCTTCTTGGGAAAACATCCAAGTTTTCACTCAAGGCAATGAATGAGCGTCCCATGGCAATAACTTCTAGTCTGGGATGAAGAAATTTGAAGAAGAATTTTAGCTGAGGCTGTATTCAGATGTGAGGAAATGGAAGCAAAAGAAAAGATAAATATAACTCCATTATAAGAGAGTCACTGATTTAGGATTAAACCCAAAGATACTAATAGTGGTTTTTCACACGAAGGATTCAAAGGAAGTCATTGCTGTTCAAAAGTAAGCTGTGTTTAAAAGGAACGAGATTGCTTTTTCACGTGGATCTAAAAGGATCTGTAACATGTGGGGTTGACATTGCCCTTTGGCTTGGGAGAGGCAACCTAGTAACAAGGCTTCGAACAACGGACTGACGTTCAGCTTCTGCCATCAAAGTTTGTTGTGTGTGATAAATACAGAAAGATCTTTGATATAGTTCAGAAAACAGATTTGTGGCACTGAATGAGTATGCTTATCTTTAAAAGAAAAACGTACTAAACTCTCAAAAAATATTGAGTTTATGGAGTGACACAGGGTCTGTAAGGTGCCAGAACTGACTTGTGATGTGGTCTGGATGGAGGTGGGAAAGCTAGAGGTCCCACCCAGCTTTCTGAAGACATACTGGAAACTCTGGGCCGGAAGCTGATGTCCTTCTGGTTTCTCTAAGATTAATAACAAAGCTTGGGTGTTGTATATGACCGAAAGTCTAACCAGGTCTTATTCTCCAGAAGCCTTTATGCCTCAGTAATCTGGGTGTCTCCATAATCTAGCACTTCCTACATGTATTTCTGGCTACTCTGTTCTCCAGCTACAGAGTTGTTACCTTGCGTGGCAGAAAACAAGCTTCCTGCGGACCTCGCAGTGTCTCACCATTAGTAAGAGCCATGTAATGTCATGTTTGTGAGGTTGGTTTCAAGGGCCCTGTCTTTGGCAGGGGCCAGGCGGAAGTGTCTCGTTATGTCAGTTACATGAGCAGGGAGAGTATGGGGGTGCTGATGGGCAGGAGAGCAGGGTCCTGCTTTGGGAGAGGAGTTTGCGCTCTGGCATCCCAATGCTTGGATGGCAGTGAGCACTGGGGACTGGAGAACATAGGCTCCCTGGACTTGAGGAGGTGTGCTGGGGCTGGCCCATCCTTGGTAAGGCAGGAAACCCTTAAGAGGGCATTTGCACACGGAGGCAACTGGTCAACTAAATCATGGACTTATTGTCAGAGAGTCCCCTGCAAAATCCCCATCATGGCCCAGCCTGGATGGAGGGTAAGTGGGCAAGCTTGACATTGGCTGGAAGCAATGTGTCAACCTCCTGTAAGCAGATTCTAAAGGAAGAAAGGCCAGCACCATTTAACTGTTGTGTTGTTACTGGTGATGATGATAATGATGCTAACAATTAAAGAGATAATTGTTTTCCTTCTTTTAGTCACATAGAAAAAATCACCACATGGCAAGACCCTAGGAAGGCGATGAATCAGCCCCTGAATCACATGAACCTCCACCCAGCTGCCACTTCCACACCAGCGCCCCAGAGGTCCATGGCCGTGTCTCAGCCGAATCTTGGTAAGCTTTGACTCGGAGCTGGATAAACAGACGTTCAAGCAAGGGCCTCTGGAGCTCAGAAGCAGCTCTGGTTGCCTCAGTGCCTACTCACGTACCCGGATCGGATCCTTTTCTCCCTTCTGGCTGTGTGACCCTTTCACTGCCCTTGCCATCTTTTCTTGGCCTCTTGGCTACGACACTGTATCCAGCTTGACACTGCAGCTCTAGCATCCTCTCCAGTTACCTTTACTGAAGCTCTTGGAAAAATCACTTAGGCCTCCTGTCTTCTCCCACACCAAGGCAAGTAGGGCTCTTATCCCTTTCTTGTGAATTTGGTCCCTGAAGACTCCCAAAGGGTACAGTCCTGGCCTCAAATCTCTTTGCTTCCTTCCTTTTCTTCTCCCTCATAATGTGTGACTGACACCAGAGCAGGTATTTTCTTGCCTTATCTCATTCAGTCCTCACAACGACCCTACAAGAAGTGATAGCATTCCCATGCTTTATATGCAGAAACTCTCCCAAAGTCCCGGCTTGTGCGCTAGTTAGAGCCAGAGCTGAAACCGAGGCTGGTCTGGTTTTAGGATGCATTCAACCCTTGCATAATCTGCGAGTGGCTTCTCCCCACACCTACCCTAGGATAAGATGGCTCACATTTCACTTCATTTTGAATAGGTGTGATTTTAGACTTGAGATTAGTTTCTGCTAATTGCAAAAAAAGTAAAATTCGACCCACTGGAGAGAATCAGGTGTGAATGAATACACTCCTGTGACAGAACCAGTCAGCTTTTGCTGTTAGTCATTCTCCCATACCCCTATAAGTTATTTTAAGGTTTTTTAAAAGATAGTGCCATTTTCAGGTGACGTTTCCATTTAAGATCAGATGTCCAGAGACTGTTTTTATATACAGAACAGAATTTTAGAGAATGAAAAGAATCTCTGTTGGATTTTCAAGAATGAACAGATAAAAGTGGAAGCAGTTTTCCTAGACACCCTCCGTTTATAAGTGTGGCTTAGCCACGGTGAGTATGGACTCAAGGAGATCTGAGTCAGTATACTCGAGTAAATACATTGTCCCTTCTTTCAGGAAGTCTGGATCTACCATTTTAAAGCCTGCAGATGTAAAATATATACAAAAGGGAAACGACTTGGAACAGCCTCTGTTGTGTTTTGTATCTAAAGGGCAGATCAGGCACAATGGTGCCACTGCTCCTGTGAGCAATGGTAAACCAAAGCTTCCCATGAGTCATTTGTCCCCAGTATATCAGAGCTTAAGCAGAAAGCAGATGTGAGTGTAGCAAAGAAACCACAAATTAGGTAACATTAGACTGTTTCAGGGTTTCTTTAACCATTTAATTTTTACTGAAAGTTCTAAAAGCTGATTATTAAAGTATTATTGCTAACTTTGTAGTCAGTCTTAATTGGAAAAGATCTTTCATGGACCTGGTTAAAAAAATTCAAACCCTTTTCAAAGGGGTGTCAAAAAGTAAGTCTCCCTGTGATCACCATGCCTCAGTCCTCTGGGTGTTGTCTGGAGTCAATCAGCGTTTCCAGTCTTATGTATGTTTCTTCACATAAATGCTAGCACATTATATCCACTGTTCTGCACCTTGGTTTTTCCACTTCCATATCTGTACATACAAAGCTGTCTTTTTTTTGTTGTTTTAAAAATTGCCCAGTATAAATATTTAACTGCCTCCATCTGATGGGTCTTTGGATTTAGTGTGTTGTTAGTGCACCCAATATTGGAGTGAATATCCTTATTTATGCTCTTTTGTGTACTTCCCTTAATTTTTAAAAATTGCACAAGAGGGAAGAGGACTAGATTAGAAGGACTTTGAATGCTAAAAACTTAATACTGAAAGCACAGGTGAGGTCCTCCCTCACCCCCCAACACACTAAAAGCCCAGTTGTTGGTAAAGTTTACCTAAAGAAATTGTAATCGGAATGTCTGAAACCAGTTAACCTGTGGCTGAATGAAGTACTTTCCCCCAGATCTCTAATAAATTGGGGCAGTGAATTTCTCAAGACACACATTCTGGAATTTTTCCAGTAATATTTGAGAGTTTGCCCACTGCAGAGTGTGTTCCTAGCCTCTTGAGAATCACAGATGAATCCCAAGAATGGGAATACAGTGGGGGATCCAAAGTAAGCTCCAATGATGGGATAATTTAGTTACAATATGGTCCTAATAATAAATGATTTACTCAGGGTATTTTATTTTAAGCTATAGCTTTGCCTGTAGTTTATACTCTCTATTATCAATCTTTAAAAATAGAGCAGATCTTTCTACTTTTTCTTTTAAGATTTAACATGTGGTATTTTGTTTTCATTATTTTGAAAATAATAGGTATACGTCTGTTTACATATATCTATTTATATTATTAGTGTATATATGTATATAAACATATATATAAAGTCATTATTTTGAAGATAACTCAAAATTTATAGGTCCGTTTTATCAACCACATTTTTTTTTTCTTTTTACCTTTTAAGTGGAGAAGATCCTTCTCTTCCTTCTACTTCTTAAATCTCGAATTTTGGTTTTTTCAATGGCATGCCTCTGACAAGTGAACTTAAGTCATAGGTCCCCTTCACCAATGTGTATTTAGGTGCATGTGAAAATGATGTCAAAATGCAATGAACATTACTGTCAGGTGATGGAATGAGTACATTCACTAGTCTAATTTATGTATTTCTAGAGCTATGACATGGGCTTCCCTGATGGCTCAGACAATGTGGGAGACCCAGGTTTGAGCAATCCCTGGGTCGGGAAGATCCCCTGGAGAAGAGAATGGCAACCCACTCCAGTATTCTTGCCTGGAGAATTCCATGGAGAGAGAAGCCTGGCGGGCCACAGTCTTTGGGGTCTCAAAGAGTCAGACACGACTGAGCAACCATAATCAGTGATATAGCAAAATATATTCAGCAATAAATCTCCTTATATTGCAATCCTGTGTTTTCCTGTGGATTAGAGACATGGCCCTGGGAGTCAGACTGTCAGGATTGGAGTCTTGACTCTGCCTACTGGTGACTCTGTTAAGTAGCTTAATTCGGCCTCAGTTTCTCGATATGTAAAATGAGGATTATATTTACAGTGTGAGGAGGTTGTATGAGTTTAAAGTGTCTATCTAGATCCATGCCTGGCACATAATGAAATATTATCATCATTGTGTTTTGTGGAAATAAAAGCTTTTATTTTGTTTTATTTAATTATATGTTATATTTGAGGACCATTTCATTGTTCAGGTTAGAAGTTCTCCAAACAAAACAAAACAAAAAACAGGAAAGATTTATTTTAGATTGGTTAGTGTGAGCTTTAAATTAGGAACTGTTTTTTACTTTCGGTGAGGATCGCGCCCCCTGGTGAAAATATTTCAGGTCTCCTCCCGTCCCCGGACTCCCTGCCAGCCCAAGAAACCTTTTGGCAGTCGGTAAGTCAGTATTACAGTATTCCTGCCAGGAGAATCCCATGGACAGAGGAGCCAGGCAGGCTCCAGTCCACGGGTCTCAAGAGTCGGACGCGACTTAGCGACTAAACCACTGCCAGCAGGCGAATCTCGCTCAGTCGTGTCCGACTCTTTGTGACCCCGTGGACGATACCGTCCATGGGATCCTCCAGGCCAGAACACTGGGGTGGGTAGCCTTTCCCTTCGCCAGGGATCTCCCCAACCCAGGGATCGAACCCAGGTCTCCTGCATTGCAGGCGGGTTCTTTACCAGCTGAGCTATGAGGGAAGCTGTTGCAAGTGGATATCTCAGTTTTTCAGTGGATATATTCCTGAAATGTGGGTTGTAAGTCAAGTCAGATTTTAATTGCAAGAGAAGACACCCATCCCTTGAAGGCATCCTGGAATGAGTGACTTTGTGAAAGTCATTTGGTGAGTGACTTTGTGACCATACTTTTGTCAGGAAGCAGATTTGTTGTGTAATTAACCTTGCTCTCTTTTCAAATGCCAAAGTAAAACAAAATAGACTCTCAAGGGGTTATTTCAAATAGCCCTCTCCAGCTCGGTCTAATTTTTAACGGAAATTTTTGTTTTCGTGTTTACCAAATCGGATTGTCTGTTAGGTTTTATCCAATTTGCTTCTATCTGGGCAGATAGATCCCCTTTGAGTCGGAGTCCCTGGAGATACGCAGTGAATGGTAGCAGAAAGGAAGGTCTTGGAGAGCTTTAGATAGTGAAGAGCAGACGGAGATTACCCCCGAGTGGACGCTGAATCACTTGGGGGCTGACAGCTTGTTTGAAATCCTCACTTTTATGTAACACAGTGAAGGAGGAAGATTACTGTCTGTGTGAAAGTTGATTTTTTTTTTTTCCCTGTGACACAAACCAGGTAGGATTTCATGTCTTTTCAGTGAGTTCATTGGTATGATTAATTACTATTGATAGCTACTCTGTTTTATTGAAGGAGGGGAAAAATGAAGCGAACAACAACAAAAAAGGACTCTCCTCAGGCCATATCATAATACAGGAAACAATGGGAACGTGCTAAGGAAATCAGTTAGCTTGTTACCGCAGTGATGGGGGTGGGGTGGAGGGCAGGGATTTTTTAGTATAGTGGTTAATGGGAAGACTTACAGTCAGAACTGAGTTTCTCTCTTGGGTTAGACATTTACTACTTTTGCTTATTCTTTAACCTGGGTCTCATTTCCTTTATATGTGATTTGGTGATAGTAATAGTCTTTTCCCGATAGAAGTCTTGATTATTTAGGTATTGCATATTTTGGTACAAAGCACAAAAAATGCCCCCCTAAGAACTGTCTTGTTATCACTATTATTACAAACTGGCCGCATGGTGTGTCCTCACTTTTCTGGCCCCTGTGTAGCTGGAGGAAGAGCCTGTAGTGTGTGCATTAGAAACTTTGATCTTTTAGACCCTTTGCTTCCATGTTGAGAAAATAATCTTTAAGCCCAGCCAGTGATGGTGAGAAGATGAAGAGACACCTGCTCAAGCCCTGGCTCCTTCGTGGGCAGAGGGAGTTCCTGAAGAGCAGGTTCACCTTGAGCTCTACCTAAAGAACCTTCTTCCTCTGCAAGTGTATTGGTGTCCAGGTTTTCCCATTTCTCAGCATGTGCATGCCTGCCTGCTAAGTCACTTAGTCATGCCCGACTCTGCGACCCCGTGGACTGGAGCCCGCCAGGCTCCTCTGTCCATGGGGATTCTCCAGGCAAGAATACTGGAGTGGGTTGCCATGCCCTCCTCCAGGGAATCTTCCTGACCCAGGGATTGAACCCACGTCTCTTATGTCTCCTGCATTAGCTGATGGGTTCTTTACCACTAGTGCCTCCTAGGAAGCCCTTTCTCAGCACACGAGGAGTGAAATCTTGCAGTAACTTAAAATCTCCCCATATTTTCAGAAGTTTTGGGGGAGAGAAAGTGACCGGCAATCTTGGCTTTTCTGTGATAATCCTAGCGATCATCAACCGTGGTGTGCTGAGCGCTGTCACACATTAACAGACCTGTTTTTGGAATGAGGCCCTGACTTGGGGTGCCAGTATCCTCCCAGACAGGACAGGAAAAATAAAGCCTGTATAACAGCTTCACCAGACTGCCAGCCCTAGCCAGTTCAGAAACTTCTGGTAAAGTGCAGCCAGGGTGTATTTTTAATGCTATAGGAATTTTTAAAATATCACACACTCTCGCACACACTCCCTCTTTGAAGATGTGCCATCCACCAGGCCAGCGTCTGTCCTCCAGGTCTGTCTCGATCTGTGTTTCAAATTATAAACACATGTGTGGTTTCCCTGCCTGCTTGCTTTTGCAGGACGCTTTTGAAGACAAGATGGAAAATCTTGTCTCCGCTCAGCTTGCAAAGTTGGCTCCCGTGTCTCTCCAGGAAGTGTACAAAGGCCCTTAAAGACGTTTCACCAAAAGCAAATAAAATAGCTAAGGAACACCTCAGTCTAGTGTTGCTGAAAGCATGTGGAGAGGTGTCCTGAAAGTTTACTGGAAGTTAGATTTATATGTGGGCTATCATAATTTTGTCTTTTTCCAGTAGTCTTCCCCCCTCCCCCGCCCCCCCGCCCCGATTAAATTTATGTAGTGAGTTTGTGGCAGACACATCTGGCTACTGTGATTTTTCCAGCTCCGTTCTCACTACTTTTTGAACTTGGTGGTTTCTGCAGCATAAATTAGCCTAATGCGCACAGACACACACACAGACAATCCAGAGACAAACTGGAAAACCTCCACGCTTGTCGGGGAGGGTTGGGGTGATGGGGCGTGGGTAGGATCGCTGCGGTGCAAAGCGGGTCTGTATGGGAGACTGGTGGGCATGGGGAAGGGGAAGGCGTTCTGTTTTTTATTTTATTTTTTTACCCTTTCTTGATTCTAAAAAAGAGAGAACAGGGACTTCGTTGACTGTCCAGTGGTTAAGACTCTGCCTTCCAGTGTAGTTGGGTGCGGGTTCAGTCCCTGGTTAGGGAGATAAGATCCCACATGCCTTGTGGCCAGAAAAACCAAAACACAAAACAGAAGTAATATTGTAACAAATTCAATAAAGACTGAGAAAAGGCCCACATCAAAAAAAACAATACAAAACTTAAAGAACTATTTTCTAAACTGCAGAAAATCAACACTATTGTCTTAGATTTGGAGGAATCCATCAATTGTCAGGATTTACTCTATTTAATCAACATTATCATAGACGGCACTTTTGGAGTTTCCTAAAAGAGATTCATTACAGGACTTCCCTGTTGGCTCAGATGGTAAAGCGTCTGTCTACAATGCAGGAGACCTGGGTTCTATCCCTGGGTCGGGAAGATTCCCTGGAGAAGGAAATGGCACCCCACTCCAGTACTCTTGCCTAGAAAATTCCATGGACGGAGGAACCTGGTGTCCATGGGGTCACAGAGTCAGACACGACTGAGCGACTTCACAAAAGAGATTCATGACAGTTCCTTCCTTCTAAGACTTTTAAAGATTATGTGAAATGGGGCCTGAAAACCAATAATAAAGTCAACTGATCAATTCTTCTTTTGCAATAAAGCTGGACATATTATATAAGGGCTTTCTAGGTGGTGCTAGTGGTAAAGAATCTGCCTGCCAATGTAGGAGAAGTAAAACACTTGGGTTTGGTTTGATCCCTGGGCCTGGAAGATCCCTTGGAGGAGGGCATGGCAACCCACTCCAGCATTATTGCCTAGAGAATCCCATGGACAGAGGAGCCTGGCGGGCTACAATCCATAGGGCCGCAAAGAGTCAGATGTGACTGGAGTGACTTAGCATGCATGCACACAATAGTATATAAAGAAATGAACCTTGTGTTTTCTTAAATCTCTCATCTATATCAGTATTCATTCATATTTTTGCATTAAGATGACATGATGAAGACTTGTATTAATAGATTTTATCACTCCAAATTTAGAAATTTAAGTAAGATAAAGTAAGACTCTTTGATAAGAAGCCTCAAGAGCCATTCAAAATGTTTGATGCCACAGCTTTGCTAAGAAATATTTTCCAAGATAAAATTCTGAAATAATTGCTAGGTGAACTATTTGGAAGACTATACAAAAATATATTGTTTATCGGATACCACTGACATTAAATTCATGCAATAGGAAAATAAATATATTTGTAACCACTGACATAATTGTCATAGGATTACATAGCACATGGAAAACTGTTTTATTATATCAGTCTAATTTGATAAAGTAGGCAAAATTGTTTACACTATGATTATAATTCTGTTTCTTAAAAAAGACTTTGTTGAGATTTTCTTTTCCCATGGGACGTTGCTCTCAACCTGTGTATTTCTAGCCCGTGGCCAAGTGCATTATGCATCACAGGCGCACCATTTTGTAGAATAAGTGTATTGGGTAAATCAATTATGTGTTTTTAGATGTTGGTAGAGATTATAATAAGGCTTTTGAATTGGGGGTGGTCTCCCTAATTTTCTTTTAAATATGGTGATATTCTTTTGTTTTTACTACTATTCGTTTTTTTAATAACCAAAAGGAGAACCAATTACTCAGTAGTGTCCGACTCTTTGTGGACAGTAGCCTACCAGGCTCCTCTGTCCATAGAATTCGCCAGGCAAGAATACTGGAGTGGGTTTGCCATTTCCCACTCCAGGGGATCTTCCCGACCCAGGGATCAAACCCATGTCTCCTGTATTGCAGGCAGATCTTTTCCGTCTGAGCCATCAGAGAAGCCTTGAGTTTTTTTATTGTAGAGGAGGACGGGGTGTCGGGAAGAAAACTCGAGGCTCCGTGTGCAGTTTAGACGAAACCACGAATTGTTAAGCTTCTCTGCAGCCCAGTCTACTTGTGGCAAACAAGTCGCTCCCTAGTCTCCTAAGATGAGTGTTTCTTTAAGTGGGGCCTAGCTGGGCAGGATTCCTTGGGGCATTTGTTAAACACACATCTTCAGAGTCTAGTGGTAGTGTGGCTTGCTCCCCAGAGAACAATCACGGGCAGCTGCTGGGAGGAAGACTGCCTGGACCCCATCCCTGGGAAGTCCTGCCTTGGCCCGCGTAGGGTGGGGTCTGGGAATGGGCGCTGTTTTCAAGTGCTCAGATGCCTCTGGTCTTGAGCCAAGTGTAGGAGCAGCCACAGAACCATGTGCCTTGGCACAGAGATGGGAGACTCACAGCTGGCAAAAACCCACTCAGAAATCCAGCCTTTAACTTGAGTTACCTGAAAAGAACTCTAAAGTTTTAGCTGTACAACATAGTGATTCACAATTTTTAAAGATCATCCTCCATTTACAGTTCTTAGGAAATGCTGGTTTCAGTCCCTGCGCTGTACCGTATGTCTTCGTTGCTTATTTATTGTACACAGAGTAGGTTGTCCTCTGCATCTCTTCCCCCATCGTGCCCCTCCCTCTTCCCTCTCCCCACTGCTAACCACTGGTTTGTTCTCTATGTCTGCGAGCCTGTTTTTCTTTTGTTACATGCATTCATTTGTTTTCCTTTGTAGATTCCACTCATAAATGGTAATAGGTAGCATTTATCTTTCTCTGTCTGACTTATGTCACCGACTTCTCAGTGGGATTTGTGCCTGAAATAGATGTTTATGGTGACCTTGGCACTTGTCGCCTGGGCACTTGATGTCAGGGCACACATGAGCTTTGGCATGTGAATGCTGAAGCCCTTTTCCAGAAATTTAAAAAACCAGAGGAGACGTTGCTGTTTGGCATCCTGATGATTGAAGTGTGATGTCTAAATTCACAAGATCAGTGTGGAAGCCCACCTTGAACTTCACTAGCTTAGAACTGACCCAAGAAACCTCTACAGGCTTGAAAGTGAAAGCGTTAGCCGCGCCGTGGTGTCCAACTCTCTGCAGTCTCTTTGCCATCCCGTGCGATCCTCTGTAGCCCAGCAGGCCCCTCTATCCATGGAATTCACCAGGCAAAAATACCATTCCCTTTTCCAGGGGATCTTCCCAACCCAAGGATCGAATCCAGGTCTCTTGCATTACAAGCAGATTATTTACCATCTGAACCACCAGGGAAGCCCCCTCTTATAGGCTTAATTATGCCCCTGAAAACTTCCAGAGGGGGTGCCCCATACCCCAAAGATGAACAGATCCTCTTAGGAAGGAGGTCAAGGTCAGGTCAAGCTTTTGCTTTGTCCCTTCTTTGTAGGCACGACGTTCATTTACTTATTTATCTTTAATGGGTTCTAAACTCTTCACCGAGCTGCAGGCCTCGGTTGAGGATTTTAAAAATGATTTGGGCAGTTTTAGTACTCTCTGCTGGCCAACTTTCAGTAGTTTGCCCCCAGGAGCTTCCTTGCTGTGGAGAATGTCATCCAGTTAAAGTTTTAGGCAGAGGGATGCTGGGATGGTAGTCATTTGGCCATTTGTTCCAAATCGACGTGTCGCATGACATCTGGACCCTTTTTCTTAGATCTCCTCTTTGGGGCTCCGGGTGATGTTGACCCCGCCTGTGTGTGATCATCACCTCCCCCACCCTGTATCAACTGCAAGATTGATTTCTTCTTCCTTTCTGGAAGTCTAAATTTATTCCTGGGGTGTTTTGCAGTTGCTGGTGGTCAGGAACAGCTGTTGTGCCACGCTTGACTTGGAATAATTCTCTGTGATGAAGTCAGCAAAATATTGATAATACCATAAGAGAAGCCAGGAAAACAAAAGCCTTCATGGTCTCTTCTCATTAAGTGTGCTGAAAGAGGAAGATCTCCCTGGAAAAAGTAAAGCAGGGAAAAAGAGGTCTTAAAACATGCTTGAGGCGGCAAGATGCAGGAATGTTATTTTCTCCCATGTTATATAATTACTACTTGGTCATCACAGACAGTACTGATCAGCAAAAATGAGAAAATAAAAATACCGTAATAGGGTCATTCAGAATTACACAGACGTCTCATATTTCTCTTTTTCAAGTACAAATGTAAACAAAAGAGGTTGGAGAATTCTCTAAGTTCTTTTTTTGTAGCTGCTTTTTTCACTTAATGTATCATGAGCATCTGTTTCAATGCATATTTTTTGATTAGCTGTTTTTATTGGAAAAGTAACACGAACCTGGCAAAACATTCATGCAGTTCTGAAGAGTTCCAGAGAAGTAGGATTCTGTCATACCAGGACCCACAGCCTTTCTCTCCTCCCCAGGGAAACCATTACTACCCGTTTCCTCAGCACACTGGGGGTTGGTTCCAGGACCCCTGCAGATGCTAAAATCTGAGGATGCTTAAATCCCTTGTATAAAATGGTGCAGTACAGTCCACCCTCCATATCCACGGTTCTGCATCTGCAGGTTCCATATCTCTTTTAAAAATTTATTTATTAAAAAAAATAATTTTATTTATTTATTTACTTTTGGCTGTGCTGGTTCTTTGTTGCTACGTGGGCTTTTCTCTCGCTGGGCACGCGGGGCTCTAGGCGTCCAGGCTTCAGTACCTGCAGCTCTGGGCTCTAGGGCACGGGCTCAGTAGTTGTGGCTCATGGGCTTAGCTGCTCCGAGGCGTGTGGGATCTTCCTGGATCAGGGATTGAGCTTGTGTCTCCTGCATCTTTAGCAGGAGGACTCCTTACCCCTGAGCCACCAGGGAAGCCCTGCAGGTTCCATTTCTATCCCAAACTGGTTGCCTCCTTAGATGCAGAAACCACAGGTTCAGAGGGCTCTTTGTATTCCAGAAATACCCTCTCTATGTGTGTGTCCTTAGATGGATATGCCTTTTTTAAAACTTAACATATATTAGAGACCTTTCTAAACTTGCACTTACAGATGTATTTATTCTTTTTTCTCAATTGATAATATTCTACTCTACAGACCATAGAATAACCATAGTTATTCAACCAGTCCTCTATGCTGGATATTTAGGTTCTCTGCTGAGTGTTTGCTATTATTAGACAAAGCCACAGTGTGCATGCATCCCTGAATGCAAATCCTTGTGCCATATGCTGTTTATGTGGAGGACAGTTTTGCAGAAGTGAAATTCCTGGGTCCAAAGTTATGTGCATTTCAAGTTTTAATAGCTGTTCCACTTTCCTCTAAAATGGTGACATCAACTTATACGCTTACCATTAATGGGGCTTCCCAGGTGGCCCTATTGGTAAAGAACCCCGCCGCTAATGCGGGAGACATAAGAGACTTGGGTTCGATCCCTGAGTCAGGAGGAGCTCCTGGAGGAGGGCTTGGCAACCCACTCCAGTATTCTTGCCTGGACAATCCGAGTGGACAGAGGAGCCTGGCAGGCTAGGGTCCATAGCGTTGCAGAGAATCGGACACAACCGGAGCGACTTGACATACATGCAACAGTGTATTAAAGTGTTGCTTTCCTCCTACTCTGGCCAATAATGTTCATTATCAAAAGTTTTAGTCTTTGTAATTCTGATTGGCATGGATTAGATTTTCATTGTTTAATGAGAATCTCCATGGGGTCGCAAAGAGTCGGACACGACTTAGTGACTAAACCACGTTTAATTTATATGTGTATAAATATGTATGTGAATGGACTTGGGGCATATTTCTTTCTTTACACCATTATAGCCATCATGTTAATGGCTGTATAGTTGCCATTGTATAACTCCGTCATAATTTATTTTGCCAGTTCTTCTACTGAGAGATGTAAATGTTGATTCTATTTTCTTTATTATTTTTATAGATTATATTATATGCAGTAAGTATTCTTGTACTTAAATTTTTGTGCCTTCTTTTAATTTTTTCATTTTTTTCAAGTTTCTTTGGAATGTTAATTTGTTAGGAAAGTATGAGAATTCCTTTTAAAAAATACAATTTAAATGTGGTTTGCTTTTATCGAACTAAACAAGTAATTATTTACCTAAACAGACAGTTTACTGCAGGCCTGCTCTGTTTGTTGTGAAGAATTGGTTTGGGGTGCTACTTTCTTTCACGAAATAATGATTTAAAGTTGCCACAAAAAGTGTACTTTTAGCCAGACATCTCGCTTTCCCGGTTGCTCTGGTTTTCAACTTGCATATCCATATGTTTTTGACTAAATCATAAATGGAAGTTTCATTTGAAGTTTGCTTCCCAGTACATGTCATGCATTTCATTCTGTATTATTTTCATCCTTTTCTTTTCCAGTATTATTTTCTCAGACACCAGTGAAGAGTGAGTTGTGAGTTTTCAGTTTTGCCAGGAGTTAAATATTTGCAGAGATGGAAAAAATAGAGTAAAAAAAAAATTAATATGGATGACTTAGTCCTGGCTCACAGGGCTTTCGTATAGTTGCTTCAAACTTACACTTTAAATGAAAGGAAAATATTCTACTTCCACTCTTATCAATTGCCATAATGCCTGAATTAATTAGAATGGACCTATTATTTCTTCCCAAGTGGAACTGGCTCATTCCATCCTAGCAAGACGAATGCTCAGGACAGCTGCTAATGGCAGTTCCTTCTGCCCTTCTTATATCGTCTGATTTTTCCCTTCCATCAAGAAGGCCAACCTGGAACAGTTTCTTCTGCTCAGACCCTGGGAAGTGAGGGCCTTTCACCCCAGGGCCTCAAGCTTTATAGTCAGCTAACTCTGGGAGCCCGAGTTCTCCCCAAGAAAACTTGTGATTCTTTAGTTCAGCGTCTTGTTGCCAGGCACACTGTATAGAACTTTCTTCTTCTGAAAGACCAGACCTGTAGCACACCTCTTTGTCCTGTCTTTCCAGGCTCTATATTTTTTTTAAATGAGATTTTTTTTTTTCTTTTTTACAAAAATTGGGATGTAATTGACATAAACTTTGTATTAGCTTCTTGTGTATAGCATAAGGATTCAATATGCAATGATCAGGACAACAAGCCTAATTAACATCTGTCACCACATGTATTTGGTTTTTTTTTTTTTTTCTTGTGATGTGTCAACTGAAAAAAAAAAAAAGGTACAGCCTAAAAGCTGAGAATTATGTTTTGTTCAGGGGCCTTCCTGAGGACTGTTGCCCAGGAAACAGCCTCTCAGATAGCACTGAGGGACTGTTCAGAAAAGGTCAGGGGAGGAGTCAGGATATATAGGAGTTTTTTGCTGGGGGAAAAAAAAATGTCAAACATCAAAAAATTACTGCTAATCACCCCAAGAAACAGAATCTCAAGTTAATGACGTTAGTGCTTTTCTATGTATAGGAAGATGCAAGAATCTAGACTCATTGAAATTGTTTCTCTGATTTACAACTTAGGGTCAGTATCCTATTTTTCTCTATCTGGAGTGCTCCTGAGGGCTCACTGTTGGGGTTGGCTGCAGTGGTGGATGGCTAACACTCTGTTTACTGAAATGACAGGCAATGTATTTTTGTCCACTAATAACAGTTGGGATCCGGGGTGGAGGTTACGAGGCTAGGAGGAACAGTGAGTGTACGGTATCCGAGTCTTGTAGCACCTGTTTCTGTTCGGGTTCTCCCCCTCCACACCCCGGCCAGTTCTCAAAGCCACTGGGCAGTAGCCATTTCCTCCAGGAGAAATACCATCGGAGCACAATGGCCTGCATACAGTCCAGTTTGTCTGGACTCTGCCAGCCTGAGATTTTTCCATCTCCGGGGAGTTTAGGGTGTGTTTAGGGAAAGTTTTTTCTTTGTTGTTGTAATGTGTCACCTTCTATTTTGAAATAATATAAAACTTACCGAGGAGTTTCAAATATAGTACCAGGAACTCACACATACCCTTTGCCCAGATTTGCCTTTGTTAATTGTTCATTTTTTTTTTTTGATTTATTCATTTATTTTTGGCCCTAGTTACAGCAAATCGAGGGCTTCTCTCCCTTGCGGAGCACGGGCTTCTCACTGTAGTGGCTTCTCTTGTTGTGGAGCATGGGCGCTAGGGCGCACAGGCTTTAGTCATTGCAGCACACAGACTTAGCTGCCCCGAGGCGTGTGGAATCTTCCCAGATCAGGGACTGAGCCTATGTCCCCTGCATTGGCAAGTCAGATTCTTAACCACTGGACCGCCAGGGAATCCTGTTGATTGTTTATAATTGCCTCATTTGCTTCTCTCTCTTTCCCTGTGTGAAGATGTATTATATATACATTTTTCCTTCACGCCTCAGGACTAAGTTGGACACATCAAGCCCTTTTACCCCTAAAACTTCAGAGGGCATTTTCTGAAAGGACACGCTCTTTCATAAGCGCAGTGCAGGCTGACCTTGTTTAACTGCGCTTCACTTTTCTGTTTCACAGATACTGCATTTTTTACAAATTGAAGGTTTGTGGCAACCTCGCGTCATACAGAACTGTCAGTGTCATTTTCCCAAGAGTGTTTGTTTGCTGTGTCTCTGGGTCACATTTTGGTAATTCTTGCAATGTTTCAAACTTTTTCATTATTATTGTATTTGTCATTGTAATCTGTGATCAGTATACTTTGGTCACTAATGCAAAAAGAGTGACTCATTAAAGGCTCGTATGATGGTTAGCATTTTTAAACAAGAAAGTACCTTTTAATTAAGATATGTACTTTTTTTAAGAAATAATGCCATTTGTGTGTGTGTGTGTGTGTGTGGTGTGTATAATAAACTCAGTAGGCTACAGTGTAGTGTAAGCATAGCTTTTTGTGCACAGGGAAACCAAAACATTTGTGTGACTTGCATTTTTGTGTAGCTTCCTTGGCGGCTCAGATGGTAAAGAATTTGCCTGCAATGTGGGAGACCTGGGTTCCATCCCTGGGTTGGGAAGATCCCCTGGAGAAGGGAATGACTACCCGCTCCAGCATTCTGGCCTGGAGAATTCCATGGACAGAGGAGCCTGTTGGGCTAGAGGCCATGGGGTCACAAAGAGCTGGACACGCCTGAACAACTTTCACTTTTTGAAGTTTCATTCGCCCCAGTAATGTCCCTTATGGCCATTTGGTTTCTGGTCCAGGATCTATTGAAGGTCATTCATTGTATTTAACCGTCTTCTCTCCTTAGTTTGTGTTCCCCTGGAATTTTTTTTACCTGTGTCTCTCACGTTTCTGGACCTTGACATGGTATTTCCTCCCGGTTTGGAGTTAGGCGGCACCTTTTGGGCAGGTGCGGCTCAGAGGCGATGTTTGCGTTCTTCTCCTGCATCCTGTCAGGAGGCACGTGTCAGCCTGTCCCGGAATGGGTGGTGCTGGGAGGAGGGCAGAGTTTGCTCGGGCCAGCGGGCTTCGCTCACCTGTGTGTTCCATAAAGACGGTGCAACGTGAGGAAAAACTTTTTGATCCACCAGGTCTCTGTAAGATGTGTCTTCAGGTCATGTAAATATTTTTCCTTCCTCAGGATGATGAGAAAATGCCATATCTAATATGCTCGCTTAGGCTTCTTAGAACACGGCTTAATTCATAAATAATACTATCAGTGTATCAGTGTCGCTGTATATACAAAGATGTTCGTGCGTGTGTGCTTCAGTCATGTCTGACTCTTTGTGACCCCATGGACTGTGTGTAGCCCATCAGGCTCCTCTGGCCATGGGTTTCTCCAGGCAAGAATACTGGAGTGGGTTGCTGTGCCCTTCTCCAGGGATCTTCCCAACCTAGGGATCGAACCCACGTCTCTTCATGTCTCCTGCATTGGCAGGTGGGTTCTTTACCACTGGCGACCCCGGGGATGTCCATATACAGAGATAGGGTTTTAAAATGAAACTGTGATGCTTCTGTCTGTTGATTCTACTGTTGCCTCTTCCAGAACACTTAATTCAAAAGGATAGATAGGGCATTCCTACTGTCCAGCGGTCAGGACTCTGTGCTTCCACTGCAGGGGCACAGGTTCGATCCTTGGTCAGGGGATTAAGAACCCACAGGCCCTACAGACTGGCCAGAAAAAAACAGATACAGGTAATAAACTTAAGCTGGGGTGGAAGACGGAGAAAATAATAAAGCCGGGGAAGAAAGTGCATACCGCAGGCCTTGTGTGGTTTCTAAAGGTGCCCGCAGACTCAACTCCGAGACTGGGGGACTCCTGCAGAGAGGGCCGCGTGTTCAGTTACAGGAGTCAGGACATCAGGCGGGAAAGACTTGCCTGGTGTGGAGGAGAGACAGTTTTTCAAAGAGTAGTGGCTGAAGAAGGAATTCCCCGTAAATGATCTAGACTGATCGAGCAGACAGCGCCCAAAAAGTCTCCCCATGGTGAACCAGGAGCTTTAGAGAGATGTTTTCTCTGCCCTCTCTAGGCCCTGGGTGGTAGCATCATCTGAGAAGGCCAGCCGGGAATGGCTGCAGACCACACGGTACCCAGCTGGACTCAGGGATACTCCTGAGAAAATTCAGAGTGGAGGCATTTTTCTCTTGGGTGTTTTGTTTCATTTTTCTTTTTTTTTTTTTTAAATTTTATTATTTTGGGCTGTGTTGGGCCTTTTTTGCTGTGCATGGGCTTTCTCTAGCTGCAGCAAGCAGGAGTTATTATCTAGTTGCGGTGCATTATTTTGGGCTCTAGGGCGTGTGAGCTCTAGTTGGCCGAACATGGACTTATTTAATCTTCCTGAACCAGGGCTCGAACCTGTCTCCTGCATCGGCAGGCAGATTCCTAACCACTGGACCACCAGGGAAGTCCCTCATTTTCTTTTTTAAGAATAGAACCCCCTTGGCACACCTTCTCAAATGAAATTTAGAGGTGCAGGTTTTTGTTCTGTTCTGCTTGGAATCAGAATCTCCTTCTGAACATGTTTAAGAAGCACGGCTGCTTTGATTTCTGCCTCTCCTCACCACCTCAGAGCTTACGCCTTTCTTGCCCCAAAGAGACTGAATCACCTCAGGGGGCTGGGAGAACAGCCCAGAGACACAGATCCTGAGCAGTATACCCACAGAACGTCTCCGTCCGGGGTTTCTTCAGAATTTTAAATTTTACCACAGTGTATGAAACTCTCGGGCCGTTTCTCACGGGGCCTGAGCAGTGACCCCGACGGAGATTCCTGTCGCTTTGGAATGGGGACGCGCTGCGGCGCAGGCCCAGTGGTGAGGAATCTCCTGCAGGGCGGGGGGTGGTCCAGTCCCCGGGCTGGGAAGATCCCCTGGAAAAGGGAATGGCAGTCCCCTCCGGTGTTCTTGCCCGAGACATCCCACGGACTGCAGGCTCCCGTCCACGCGGTAGCAGAAGGTCGGCCACGGCTCGGCGACTACAGCCGCCTCACCGCAGCCGTGACCCCGCAGGCCCTGGGCCTGCCCCTGCGCCCGCCGCCTGCGGGACACCCAGATTGGCCCCTGCACTCCATGCCCAGAGGTCAGGCGCCCGCCCACCTCGGGACCTTTGATCTCCATCAGCCTGGAATGTCTCCCACCCTGATTTCTGCACTTCAACCACATGTTTTTTTTTTTTTTTTTTTTTTAATATTTTAAAATTGTTAAAAATTCTTTTATTTTATTTTTATTTTTAAATTTGGCTGCTCTGGGTCTTAAGTGCAGAATATGGGATCTTTGGTTGGGGCATGTGAGCTCTTAGTTGAGGCATGCAGGATCTAGTTCCCTGACCGGGGATCAAACTGCATTGACCCCTGTATTTGGAGCCTCCTGCACCGGCCCCCTGCACTAGGAGCCTAGAGTCTTAGCCACTGGACCCCCTTGGAAGTCCCCCATCCAACGTTTTTACAAATTACCTCCTCAGACACACAAAGAATGCTTCTCTCAAATAGTTCTGCATTTGTTTATTCAAAGCCCTTATCACTAGAGTTACTATGTATTTGTTATTGTCTGTCTTCCCACTAGACTATAATCTCGTGAAGGGTAAGACCTTTCCGTGGTGTTCTCCATTGTCTCTAGCGCCTAGAAACAGGGCCTTACACTTGCTTGGGGCTCAGCGGGTATTTGGTGAGTGAATATTTAAGTGAACCATAGACCACTGGGGGAAAAAATCATCCATAGGCCTACCATTCGAGGACCACTATTAGTATTTTGATACATTTTCATTGCAAAGGTAATTAATCTTTTGGGGGCCACTAGAGATCCTAGATCTATGGGTACAGTCTTTAAAATGCATATAAGCACAAAATCTCCAAATTTGACACATAATTTTACTGAATTTCTTAATCCTGCTGCTGCTGCTAAGTCGCTTCAGTTGTGTCCGACTCTGTGTGACCCCATAGACGGCAGCCCACCAGGCTCCCCCATCCCTGGGATTCTCCAGGCAAGAACGCTGGAGTGGGCTGCCATGTCCTTCTCCAATGCGTGAAAGTGAAAAGTGAAAGTGAAGCCGCTCAGTCGTGTCTGACTCTTAGCGACCCCATGGACTGCAGCCCACCAGGCTCCTCAGTCCATGGGATTTTCCAGGCAAGAGTACTGGAGTGGGGTGCCATTGCCTTCTCGGTCTTAATCCTGCTACCCCGGTTGAATTCTTGGTTTTTTTTTTTTCTTGCGTACTCATGGCCTGATGCCAAGTACCCCTCATTACTGTGTTGTTTCTGTTAATTTGATTGCTAAAGAATGACTGTCTAATTTGCATTTCTACAATTTCTTGTGAAGCTGATAATTTTTCTACATTTGATTAGAAAATGCATGTTCTCTTCTATACGTTGTTCAAATCCTTTGATTTATCTCTTCGAGTGCCTGTTGTGTGAGCTCTTTCAATAATAAAGATGTTTACTAGAATAGCACATAGTAAAAAGAAGACAGATTAAGGACTATTGGCCCACGCTGGCAACTTCTTCCTGCTGCCAGTGGAACACGGCTGTGGATTCATTTTCTGTTACTGAGTTTGGGTTGCCACACTCTGCACCTGGAGCAGTTTTAAAATCATTCAGGAAAGCGAACCAATAAAAAGCTGCAATAAACTCTCTCCTGACTAATGAAAATAAATGCATGGATCAGAGTTTCCATTTCCTGCTGGGATAAAAGTATACCTATTGTCTGAAGATAATACAACAAGAAAAGTTTTGGTTTTGCTGCTGTTGCCAGGCCATGGAATAAAATCCAAAGACACAGATAACTTTGTGAAGCAGTACGGTGAAGCACCCAGTTTCCTCTTTTTTTTCCCGAGTTAGTCGTTATGTGCCTACATTCACTGCCTTCATAGATGTGCTTTCTGCTTGGCCACTTTTGATAAATCTTCCTATGGCCCCAAAATCAGACGGAATCAAGTAGCACTTTCTGGTGCTGCTTTAGGTGGAAGAAATATGATTTCTTTATAGCTGAAGGACCCAGAAGAAATGAATACCAGAAAGATGTGATTTTTTATTTTTCATAGCTTGTTCTAGATCTCTTACAACAGTGAAAACTGATGTTGAAATCCTTTAAATGCCAGTAAGATATACGTTTTACAGTGTCTATTTTTAAAAAGATGATTATTTCATTGTAAAGTATATGTTCACTGTTCATGCATTTATTTCCGTTAGTCAGGAGAGAGTTTATTGTAGATGATGCATTTCTGTGCTTAGCTTAGCTGCTCAGTTGTGTCCAACTCTTTGTGACCCTGTGGGTTGTGACCAGAGGACCCACTAGGCTCCTCTGTCCATTGGATTCTCCAGGCAAGCATACTGGAGTGTGTTGCCATGCCCTTCTCAAGGGGGTCTTCCTGACTCAGGGATGGAACCCAGGTCTCCTGCATTGTAGGCAGATTCTTTACCAACTGACCCCCCGCCCCAGGGAAGCCCTGATGCATTTGCTAGGAAAACATAAAAATCCATGTTATAGGCATTTCCATCTTTACACCTAAGAGAACAGAGTTGCCTGGATGTTTGCATCCTGGTTTGTTGACTTGATTACTGTTTGGATGGGCACACGTGATGGCAGGTAGGAAAATCGTTGGCTGCTGCTAAAAATTCAGGGATTCCTGTGAAGTAAATGTAGGTTGGGTTACGAGTCTAAAACCACTTGAGCCGGGGCATCTGGAGAATCTAAGATCCACCTGTCTGATTCCGGGGGCACCTGGAAGTGATGTTAAGGTTTGAAGTCGAGAAAGTGTGTCTGAATGTACATGGATCCCAGAATTCTGTGTCTTATCAGCTGAGCCGGCTGAGATATTTCCTTAGAGTTATTCTCACCCAGAATTGGAATAAAGAGCTCAGTGTGAAGTTGGGATAGTGCAACTTCTTGGTTTAATACTTTACAGATTTTTGGAACCGAATGCACCCTGAAGTGAAAAGCTGCTTTTTTTTTTTTTGCTGACCTTGTTGGACGGCTAATACTGTTTCTGGGAAATAAGAGAAACAAGCGACTCATTGTTGGCAGGAGCTGAGAGAGATGCAAGAAGGGCGAAAGACGTGTCTGCAGCCTTCTTCCCCCCTTCATTGAATGGTGACTGAGTCCAGGCTGGACTGAGACTGCGTTTGTCTTTCTACCTCCGTAGACATGTGTTTTCCATCAGACTGGGCTGCAGGACACCTGGCGTTGGCCAGTTCACATGAGTTAAACCCTGTATGGCCCATAAACAGAGAGAGAAAGACCCGCAGCTATGCCCAGACACTCTTGATGCAGAAATATTTTTGAATCTTGGTGTGGCTAGGTCCACGCATATGTCAGATAGGATTTACACCTGCATGCTTTGGCTTCTCTCTGTTGGATATCATCATTTCCCCGGAGCCTCTGTGGCCAGAAGGGCTAGTATTGCTTGATGGCCCCACCTCTTCTGGTTGGACCCTTCCTGTATTATGAAATGTAATGCTTCAAAGATACCTGATTTGGTCTTTTTTTTTCCTTAAGGACTGAAGAAGAAAGCCCTATATCATTTTCTGTAAAACCAGATCCCACAAACAGGGTGTCATCCCAACATGTGACTATGTTGATTTCATCATTTTACAAGTAAATAAATTAATTAAATTAGTCTGCTTTGGACCTTTTTGTGAAATAGGGCAAAGGAAACTCCTCTTAATCCTTGTCACCAAATTTAACTCAGTAAATAGTTTTTGACTTCAGGACAGGGCAGGGATTGGTGGTCCGTGCAGCTGACGCCAGCCATGCATTCCAGCACATTCCCTGAGCTTCCTAGGTTTGTCACAGTCAATGCTTGTGATTTGTACTGAGTCAATTGACCTTCCAAGTTTCTTCATCTCTCAAGTGAGTGAATTGGCTTAAATCATTGGTTTTAAATTGTGTCCCAAGGCCCCATGCCAGGGTTTTGGGGCATGCAAGCAGAGGCTAAGCTTAGTTAGTATCCAGTCTCCAAGAGCCATGTCTGTCCAACATATTTTAAAACTTTGTTTAATATTTTGACTCAAGGGTTGGGAAACGCCTGTGGGGAAAGCAGAGTGAAAGCCAGACCGAGACAATTTAGAGAAGAGAATCAAAAGAAGTGCCTTTTAAGCATTCACTGACACTCCACAGGCTGCAGGCTTGCTGTGAATGGGCCCCTGCACATGTGGGGTGTCTCTGCTTCATACCCTGTATCAGGCTCTGGGGAAAGATCCTGCTGCTAAAACAAAGATGGAGGGATTTGGTCAAAATGCACTAAGCTCCTTCCAGCCTGAACTTCTATGGTGATGCTTCAAAGTAGGGTAAATACACGGCCACAGCTATGATGAGGATGGTGGGATTTCACTCAGACGGTAAAGCGTCTGCCTGCAATGCGGGAGACCTGGGTTTGATCCCTGGGTTGGGAAGATCCCCTGGAGAAGGAGATGGCAACCCACTCCAGTACTCTTGCCTGGAAAATTCCATGGACGGAGGAGCCTTGTAGGCTACAGTCCATGGGGTCGCAAAGAGTCGGACACGGCTGAGCGACTTCACTACACTTCACTTCAATGGCAAAACAAGAACAAAATGCATTGGGTCCTCAACAGGGAATTATGCTCTGGGAGTAAAGAGAAAGCCACAACAAAAATCTATTATTCATTAAATACCCACTTATAAGAGTATGGGATGCAATAATTAAAATGCATCCCAAACAGAAAGAACTGTGTCTGTGTGTGTAGTGGGGGTGGGTTTCCTGTTTGCTCTGACTTTTCTTTTAAATTAAAAAATATATATATATTTCTTTTAAATTAAAAAAAAAAAGCCTCTGCTGATCATCTTAAAAATGAACTGATGTTTTACTACCCATTTCTGACCCATAAATCCATAAACATTCTCAGGGAGAATGTATTTAGTGCCTACTGTGGGCATTAACAAGTCAGATTTGAAATAAATTATTTTTGTTCTGTGTTTATAAGGAATATTCATACCAGTGGAGTTGATTTCTAAAGGACAGGGGAAGGCGTGGCTGTTAGATCTTGTTTATAAAGAGCACGGATCCAGCCCTCAGGAAGGTGAGAGTTCAACTCACAGGAAGAGAACAGTTCAGTGTTTCTTAAAAGTGCTTCTGTTCACTGTGTGTGGCTCAACCTAGAATCCAGTGAGAAAGATTTCCTTAATTTTAAGACTTAACCAAGCTCCTGTTTGTGAGCAATACCTTGCAATGTCATAAATGGTGCTTAATTTCTTTAAAAAGTTACAGAGTAAGTGCCGGAGTCATGGTCCCTCTACCAAGTCATCACGTGTGCATGTGTGCTGTTGTGTCCGACTCTTTGTGACCCCACGGACTGTTGCCCACCAGGCTCCTCTGTCCACAGGATTCTCCAGGCAAGAATCCTGGCTTGGGTTGTCATTTCCTCCTCCAGGGATCGTCCCAATCCAGGGATCCAACCCGCATCTCTTGCATCTCCTGCATTGGCAGGTGGATTCTGTACTGCCGGTGCCCTGAGAGGCACCGATGCCCAGGTTGTGTGGAAGACAGAAGGACAGACAGCTGGTCGTGACTGAGGGAGGACACATTGAGAGCTGCTTTGAAGGACAGCCTGGCTGTCATTCTGAACATCAAGTGGTTGTCTCCTATGAGTGCTGGTTCTCTTTGTGAGGAAACACGTTAGGACGGAAATAGGAAACTTGGGTCCTACTGCCGTGAGTTAGCTCTGCGCATGTGGACAGTCACAGGTGCAGGGTGACCAACCGCAGCATCTGCTCGGGACCCTGAAAGTCCCATGTCCCAGGAAACGCCTCAATAGACCCAGGACAGTTGGTCACCCTTTCTGACAGACCTGTATCGTCACTTGTAGGACGGGGACAGGGAATGGAATCCTAACAGCCCACAAGGCAGCAGAGCTCGGGTTGCTCTCTCGGTGTTTAGGTTTCTGGAATGTGTTTCCAATGCAATTCATGTAAACATATTAGTCCAAACATCAACCTGGGTTTAACACCTGTTCCGTCTGGGAGGAAGAATTTTTCCCACATCCCAGATCATACCCAAAGTATGTATTCAAATGTTGCATATTCACCTACTTTGGGGAAACTGTAACCAGACTTTCACCATAATAAGTCAGCGCTGCAAAGGGGTACTGTCAGAAGGGTGCTTTAGAGCTCTTAATGTTGTTTTATCATAGAAGCTGGTTAAAAAAAAAAGAAAACCCCTAGCTAAAATAAAAGATAGGTTATTTTGAATATATGACACAGAAGTTTGTCTAGCTGAATTCTGCTTACCACCTGTGAAAACTGATACACAAGTTAAACCATCTTAGAAATCTTCCTGTTAAATCAATATTTGTTGATGGAGAATATCAGTGGCTCTTTGGCAGTCTCTTATAACCCTGGCTCTCCCTGGGCTGTGTGTTTTTTTGTTTGTTACTTTGTATCTTGAACAGCAGTGGGTAGTTCTAGGCACAGGAACCACTTTCTTCAACATCTAGAGACTGCATATCCCTTTCTCTGACTCCACACCCCACACAGTGGCTTAGGTCACTTTGAGAAGCTCAGCACATAGTAGGAGCTTAATAAATATTCATTCATTTTCAATTCAATTCGTAATTCAGTACTGCCAAGACATCTGCTAAGATGCATGGGACCAGCATTTTCCAGCATCCCTCCTCAGGAGACCAAGGTTGAAAAGTGCTGCATTTTATATCTCCCTCTTGGAAAGTCTCATTGTCTGTTTGTATGTTAAGGTCTTTGAGAAATTCTGCAATAAAATAAATTCTTTTAAGTTTGTTTAGCCCCATATTTCCCAATCTTAATTGACCATGAAACATGGGAAGCGGCTGTTATAATTTTTTAAACTTTAACTTAATATCTATTTGCTCCCATGGGACACATTTAGACCATGTTTTCTTTCTTTCTTTTTTCTTCCTTCGTTCCTTTCTTTATTTTTTTCTTCCTGCCTTCTTTTCATTCTTTTAATTTGGCCACGCAGTGTGGCATGTGGATCTCAGTTCCCTGACCAGAGATCGAACCCAAGGCCCCCTACCCTGGAAACACAGAGTCTTAACCACTGGATCACCAGGGATGTCCCCAGACCATGTTTTCTTTTGAATATTTATCCACTTTTAATATACCCTATATTATCTATTCATTTTTTATATATGCTATGGAGACTATTTGATAATGAGTATTGAAAAGACAGTGCCAAGCACAATTCCTGGTATTTATTGAAGATGTGGTTGCTATACACACACACATGCATACACAGACACACACATGTTTTTCTTATACCTGTTTTAGAGTTTCAGAAAAAATCATGATAAGATAGAGTTCTCATATGCCTCTCACCCAAATTCCTATATTAGTAACATCTTACATTGTATGATATTAACATACAATGATAACAAATTTTATCATTAATGAACTAATACTGATACATTATTAACTAACTTCCATACTTTATTCAGATTTTCTTAGTTTTTTCTTTAATGTCCCCAGCTGTATACCACCTTATCTTTACTTGTCATGTCTCCTTAAGCTGTTCTTAGCTATGAAAGTTTCTTAGGCTTTCCTTGTTTTTGATGACCTTGATAATTCTGAGTACAGCTTAGGAATTTTATAGGATTTTCCTCTACAGGACTTTGTCTGATGTTTTCCTCCGATCAGGTTGGGATGATGGGTCTTGAGGAGGAAGGCCACAGAAACAAAGGACCATTCTCATCACACTTTATCAGGGTCATGTCATCACCATGGCTTATCACCGTTGAGGTTGATCTTGATCACCTGCCCAATGTACAGAATCCCTCCCCTATAAAGCTGCTGTCCCTGACTACCGCTGGGCAGCTGTGCTCACTGGGAGGAGGTTGCTATGTGCAACCCCTGCATTAGGAGTGGGAGCTTTCTCCCCTTCATTGAGGACAGTGTATCTACGTTAAATTATCTGAAATTTGTCTCTACAGATTTGCCTCTTCTCCTGGCATTTATTTATGTATTCAGTTGTTTGTTTATAAGAGTGTAGACTCATGGACATTATATTTTTACTAAAATAATGAATCATAGCAACATGTGAAACTCTCCATTCTCGACAGAGGAGAAGTACAGACGCTGGGTTAGGGGTACTGGGAGAGGAAGAATCATGCGGTGCTGGGCAGGCCTCCCCACTGATTGCATGGAATTGTGCCTCTGACACGTTGACAAAACCGTATATTTTTCAAAATTAATTAATTAATTTGGCTGCACTGGGTCTTAGTTGCAGCATACAGGAGGATCTTTAGTTGCAGCCTGTGGGATCTAGTTCCCTGACTGGGGATTGAACCCACGCCCCCTGCATTGGGACCACAAAGTCTTAGCCACTAGATCACCTGGGAAGTCCAAAACCAGATGTTTTTAAAGTTCAACTCAAAAGAGCTATGCGTAGAGACAGCACAGCTGAGGAGCTGTGGTCAAGAGGAGAAAGGAGGCTGAGGCGAGGAGGAGAAATGCCTCACTAGCAACAATATTCCTCCTGGCCCTCCCTAGACTCACGTGTGCGTCACGGAGAAGGACTGAAGGGGAATAAAGTCTTGCTGTGTCTTTCTAGGGCTTAGGTGTGGCGTCTAGCCATTGGCACACTGCTTGTCCTTTCCATCATCTGCTCGGAGCCAGCCTGCTGCAGGCCTGTGATGGGTTTTGTAGTTGAGCCTAGCCTTCTGGTTTTGTTTTCTTCACTTGGCATTGTTTGTGTGTGTGTATAACCATAGCCTATTTTAAAAAAAAGTTGGGGGAAGGGGAAAGCAAGCCCAGGACACAGAAAACCAAGCCACTGAGCCTCTCCGAGGCCAGAGAGACGTTCGTCAAACCTTCCAGTAGGAGCGCGGGGCAGCCTGATCCCCGGGCCTCCCTGCTAGTCCGCAGCTCCTGGCTCGGGGAAGCTGCCAGCATCCTCTGTCTCTGAGCTGTCGCTGTCAGCTCCTGGCGCTGCAAAAGGCGGAAAGTTCAGGAGTGAAGCCTTAACCTTTTTCTTGCCTGCCTTTTATACAGCAAATGACATGCTGACTTAAAATGGAGCCCAGGGACCTTCCTGGCCTCGCATCTTGTGGGGCCTTGGTAGGCATGACCGAGTGGTGTGTTTGCTGAGCACGTTAGAGGTGCATCAGTGTCCCCGTGGGCATTAGCCAGAGGGTCATGGGTACACCCTCTGCGCCTCTGCACGGCCCATTCCCGTGCTGACCGTTGACTTCACAGTCATTGACTCAGAAGAGTGTTCCTGTCTCAAATACTGTGGAGTTTGTTTTTCTTGGTGTTTTCTTTTAGATTGAATAATAGTGCAATATGTCTGGTTACATGT
Source organism: Dama dama (assembly GCF_033118175.1). Classification (NCBI taxonomy): domain Eukaryota; kingdom Metazoa; phylum Chordata; class Mammalia; order Artiodactyla; family Cervidae; genus Dama; species Dama dama. The sequence goes on along the minus strand of NC_083699.1, from coordinate 3,585,296 downwards.
CTGCAGAGCTTGGTTATGTTTGATGGCCAAACACTCAAGAGAAAGTCAATTATTGAAGAAGGAAAAAACAAAGGGAAAAGGAGATGAAAACTGAAAAAGATAAATGTGGATTTGAATTTAAATTCTGACTCTCTTGGAAGGGAAAAAAAAAAAGAAGTCTCTGCTTTAGTTTTGATGCATTCCTGCTTCAATGGAGAACACTTCTGTGTGGGTTATTCCTTTCTGTGGAGACTGGTAAAAGTCTAGAACTGACTAGGTCTTTAGCATTTTTAAGGCATTTAATGGTGGTCTGTCCTTAACTGGTTTGGCCTCAGATACTGCGTTTGAGATACTGTACATTTTTTGTTTGTTTGTTTTTCTTTTCTTAAACTGAACTATTCTTTCCCCAAAATGTTATGGGATATCATCCCAAGAAGTATTTCATTTGTTGCAAATCGAGATGTTTTCCTTTCTGCAGTCTCCCGAGGACTTCCTCTGTGTTTTTCTCTGTCTTGAAACTCTTCTGCCCCGCTTTGTCTCTGAGTATCTATGAAAGGAGTGGTTTGAAAGAACCTCGACCATCGGGAAAGTTCACAAGATTCACCTAATAAAAGGTTCAGCAAGTAACCCTCTGAAATGAAACCACTGCAGGGAGCAGAGTGGCAGGGTGAATCATGGGCCTGTGGATTGAGTCAGGACACCTGGCTTCTAGGCCGTGACTATTTTACGGCCTTCACCCAGTTCACTGTTTCTCTGGGTATTGCTTCCTCACCTCCACGTGGAGAAGTTGCACTAGGCAGGCTCTTAGTTTTGAGAATCTTGACTATGTTTTAAGCCTTGTTGTTTTTCAAATAATTTGGGGTTCACCTCCTTTCACTCCACCAAGAAAATATTTTGCATATTTGATGCATCCATGACCATGCTTTGGTTTTCTGTTTTTCGTTTAGCATTTGTCTATTTTACGTAAGTAATACACACAGGAAACCTTCAAACAGCACAGAAGAGGAGAAGGAAGACCTCTTCCCACCCTGACACCCTGTTTCCTCTCCAGAGGCACCTACTGTTGTGTATTTTTCTTGAGAAATTTACTGTTTTATGTATAATATGCACCCCACCCCACCCCTATTTTTCTAAGTACAACGACTATGCTCTTATATACATCCTGTTCCTTGGATTTTTTTTTTTCCCCTTCTGAAAGTTGCTTCTTAGAGATTGTTCCATAGAAGTAACTGCAGAGTTTCTTTATTCTTTGGAATAGTTCCACAGCATTCCTCTGAATGAATCATGCTCTCTTATTGGTGGACACTGTTTTCAGTCTTCTGCTGTTATGGACAGTATCAAGATGAATTTTCTCATACAGACTTCTCTGTCGGTGGGCGTGATTTATTTTGAAGACAAAGCCATTGGCTGAGTTCTATTTTCTTCCAGTCTTTACAATTAATAACTGGAGATGTTTAGTCTAAATGGTCAAATCTAAGTTAAATGGAAGAAAGCAGCATGTCCACCATGCCTCCCTCTGGACGGTCCCTGTAAGGGCTGGTGTTTTAAAGGCTAGCAAAGGTGTGGTTTTCTAGAAGCGATCTCCACCCAGCCCTAAACTCCCCCAGATAAGGATGCAGACATCAGTAAAACCTGGCTCCCAGGGTCTGGATGATGTGTGGAGTGGAGTAACAGTCCAGTGGGTAAGACTCTACACTTCCACTGCAGGGAGCAAGGGTTCAATCCCTAGTCAGGGAACTAAGATCCTGCATGCTACATGGAATGGCCAAAAAAAAAAAAAAAAAAAAAACAAACCTCTGAAGTACTAACAAAAATTTAACATTTTCAAGCCTCCTTTTACTAACCTGGGGATTTGTGATGTTGAAATATTCAATTTACACCTTCCTCTTATAGACACAATTGGGCTTCTTTTTCCTGTGGTAGTTACATCAGAAAAATAGGAGCATCCTTTTGCAGAAGGTTCAGAAACAGCTGTGTCTGGAGATACTCACTATGTCTCTATCTAAGCTTCCTTCTTCTGGCCTGAAAGAGGTCTTATGAATTAAACCCTTCTGAGTATCTGGACTTTGTCTTACTTGAAAATCTTTATTTTAAGAGAATTTTTCCCTATGACACAGTATGTGCCCAATCCCTGACCCTCCCACCCAGGCCTTCAAATAGAGATTGTAATTATGCTCCAAGCTGTAGAAATGAACTACTTATTTCAGTTATTTTGGCATCAGTCACAACGATGCTTTTTTCCTTTTCTTGGACTAAGAACATAAGAAATGCCCAGCTGGTTTCATTCATTCATCCCATCATTTACCGAGTTTCCTTCTGTGCCAGGAGGTAAGAGTTCTTGGCGGTGGAGTTGATTCAGGAAGTGAAACCCCAACTGTTTTTGCAGAATACTCCAGTATCTTACCTTGTCTTGAGCGACTTCTCTGTGATTGAGCAGAGTTGTCAGCCTGTCCAAACCGTCCTTCAGCGCTTCCTACTTGTAACCTGAGCAACCTTTGGGCCCAGGAGCCTGTTTGGAGGGCCGGCTGTTTAAGTGACCCTTCACTGTGGTCCATTGAAGGCAAATTGTGTGTAGAGGGGTTGCCCCGGTTTGGGTGATTGTTCCTGGACTTTGGTCTCAGGTGTGACAGAGGGCGGCGAAGGACAGTTGAAAGGGCAGGTGGACAGGGTGTCCGGAGTTCAGCTTTGGCTCCAGTTGTACCTGTTTCTAAGCAGAGCACACCCCTTGCCTCCCTAGCTTTCACAAAATAAAAAGCTGAACTAGGTGTTCGCCAGGAATCTTTACAAAGCCTAACATTCTGGTGTTTCCCTGGTGGCTTAGATGCTTAAAAATCTACCTGCAATGCCGGAGACCCGAGTTCAATCCCTGGGTTGGGAAGACCCCCTGGAGAAGGGAATGGCTACCCACTCCAGTATTCTGGTCTGGAGAATTCCACGGGCAGAGGAGCCTGGCTGGCTACAGTCCCTGGGGTCGCCAAGAGCCGGACACAACTGAGGAACTTTCACTTTCACTTTCACAGACAAGCATAAAACCCCATCTCATTTCTTCACACGTTCCTTGCAGTAGCCTGTTAGATCCTGTGAGGGCACGAGCTGTTTGTCCAGCTCCAAACCCAGCATACAGCACGCGGTGGGAATGCAAGAAAGATTTGAGTGCGTTAGAGGTTAATTTCAAAAAGCAATATTTTTATCCCACTGCTACTTCTATCCAGAGGAACTGCCTGTCAAGGAGCTAATTCTTCCTTAAGGAAGCCAGTTCTACAGAAAATCTTACGTGTTGGTGCTTTGCTTTCTTCTCCTTTCTTTTTAAAAATCTTATTGAAGTAGAGTTGATTTACAGCGTTGTATTAGCTTCAGCATACAGCATCGTGATTCAGCTATGCTTGTACACGTATTCATTCGTTTTTAGATTCTTTTCCCGTATAGGTCATTATGAAGTGCTGGGTAGAGTTCCCCGTGCTACGCAGGAGGCCCGTGTTGATTATCTGTTTTATGTAATGTGTGTATGTTGATCCCAAACTCCTGATCTACCCCTCCCCGTTCTGTCCTCTCTTGGGTAACCGTAAGTTTGTTCTCTAGTTCTGTGACTCTTTCTGTCTTATAGATATACTTTGCTCTTTTTTATGGCTGAGTGATATTCCGCTGTGTACATGGGCCGCGTCTTGTTCATCCATTCCTCTGCTGATGGACATTCAGGTTGCTTCCGTGTCTTGGCTGTTGTAAATAGTGCTGTGATGAACACTGGGCTGCACGTTATCTTTTCTAGTCAGGTTTTCTCCAGCTGTATGCCCAGGAGTGGGACTGTTGGGTGATACGGTAGTTGTGTTTTCAGTTTTTAAGGAACTTCCACACTCTTCTGCGTAGTGGTTGTACCAGTTTATATTCCCACCAATAGTGTGGGCGGGTTCCCTGGTACTTTTTTTTCTGTGTGTGTGTGTGTATGTGTGTGTGTATGTTCTCTACACATTCATTTAATACATACTTGATTAGGCTACTTTAAAATTCACCTAAGAAAGTTTGCTTATCATATGTTTCCATGTAATGTCTATATCAAACTGAAGGTCTGAAATATTTCACTCTGAACTTTAAGTAAAATATGCCAATAATTTTATCTTTAAAGGTAATGATATCGAATATAGCACAAATTACGTTTTTTTGTTCTTTTTCCTCAGAAATGAAGTAAGTATATAAAGTTACACATTGTTGCCTTTGGCCCTGACTTAGGAGCAAATAGACTGGAAAACATGGTTTTCTTTATTACAGGATATTACCCAGTAGAAGTTAAGCAAATTGATAAGTAAACTGTCTTGAGAAAAACTAGCACTTTTTAAGATGCATTTTTTGCAGGGGAGGGGACACTAATTATATAATTTATTAAACTATTTTAAAATGTTTTGTAACGTGAAGTACTGTGTGCTAAAATTTTAAATATTGGTAAATACAGACAAGTAGAAAATCCTTTAAAAAGTTGAAAACACTTCTATGCCTTTATCCAGTCACAGACACTATTAGCATCTTTTCTATAATTTCTTTCTCACTAATAATTCTCACTAAATGTTCTCTAATCATTCACTAATAATTTCTCACCAATAATGTCTTTGGGGCATCCTCTTTTAACAAAGCATGAATGGGGTCCTGCTTTTGTGTAGACCCCTGATCTAGGTGCTGTGTTTTTTTTTTTTTTTTTTTTCATTTATTTTTATTAGTTGGAGGCTAATTACTTTACAATATTGTAGTGGGTTTTGTCATACATTGACATGAATCAGCCATGGAGTTACATGTATTCCCCATCCCGATCCCCCCTCCCACCTCCCTCTCCACCCGATTTGTTACCTGTCAATTTGCTCTCCTGTCCTAAATATTATTTTACACCCACCACTGTCAGTGATCACATGCCCTCCTTAGCTCTGCCATAAACATGCAGGTTGTCTGAGGACAGGCACACACACCCAGATGTCCTGGTGAAATTAGCTTTCATGCTGTGGTAACCTTTGTGGAATTTGCTTATGACCACTATGTTCTATTTAAGGATTGACATGTACCCCAGACACAGGCAAGGTGTGAAATCAGACTTTTCACGGGGGCACAGGAGCTAAGACAAGGTGAGTCAGGAGAGGGGCCAGTGCCTGAGTCTCTGTGAATTGGATTAAGGCAATGATTGCTGAAACAGTAATGACAAGCAGCAAAGTGCTTTGGAAGGAGCCTCAGGAATCTGTACTCTGGAGTACACAGCGTTCTGATGGCCGCTTTTTGACAAGGTCTGTGCTCCGGGTCGCTCATCTCCCTGTTCTTCCCTCCCGTAGTGATGAACCACCAGCACCAGCAGCAGATGGCACCCAGTTCCCTGAGCCAGCAGAACCACGGCCCTCAGAACCCACCCGCGGGGCTCATGAGCATGCCCAACGCGCTGACCACCCAGCAGCAGCAGCAGCAGAAGCTTCGGCTTCAGAGGATCCAGATGGAGAGAGAGAGGATTAGGATGCGCCAGGAGGAGCTCATGAGGCAGGTATGACCTTCGGTGGTACCTGGGGGAGGCTTCGTGGCCAAGGCTACTAGGTCGTTAGCCGCTTGCCATCAGAGTAAAATAAATCTTTCTCCAGAAGCACTAACGGCCCCACACCCTGCTCCAAACTTCCATCCTCTACTTGCTCTATCTTGAGAGCCAGATCTGTGATCACACAGACGAGCTCTATTAGCATGGCCACCTTTGGCTTTCACAACTCGTCACTAGAAGGAGAGAAAGGGTATGTACCAATCACTTTTTACCACAAAACTTCGTGGCTTGAGAGAATAACCATTTTATTTATTTATTTTTTAAAACTTTTTCTTATATATTGGCCTATAGCTGATCAACAATGTTGTGATGGTTTCAGATGGACAGCAAAGGGGCTCAGCCATACGTACACATGTATCTCTTCACCCCTCAGCTCCCCCTCATCCAGGCTCCCACACAACAGTGAGAATAGCTCCCTGTGCTGTACAGTAGGTCTTTGTTGGTTATCTATTTTAGATATAGCAGGGGGTACATGTCCGTCCCAAACTCCCTAACCATCCCTTCTTCCCATCCTCCCCTCTTCCCACCAAATAGCCTTTTCATTATATCACACAATTTTGTGCTCAGGAATTGAGGCAGGGCTCAGCTGGACTGCTCTGCTTCTACACATAGTGTAGGCTGAAGTCACTCAGTGGTGTTCAGCTGGTGGATGGGTTGACTTGGAGGGTCCAAGGTGGGTTTCCTTAAGTGTGTGGCCTCCTGGTGAGGGTTGCTGAAAGACTGGGCTTAGCTGGGACTAAAACTTGAAGCATCTGCCCATGGCATCTCTAGCTTGGCAATCCTGGAGCAGTGGAACTATTCTATTTGGAATAGCAGCCGGGGTCTCCCTGAGAGAATGTTCTAAGAGACAGGAATGGAAAGCTGCCATGTGTCAGGGCTTGGCTCTAGAAACTGCCGCAGAGTCACGTCTTCCATATTCTCTTGATCAAAGCAGTTGCAGTGCACACCTTCCTCCTGCAAATCTCCTCTCACCCTCCTTCACACCCCAAAGTAGAGCAGATAGCAGAGTGTTCCATGCAGGAAATGACAGTGAACCTGCAGCCGTCTTTGATCTGCCGTGAAGCATGAAAAAAAGAAAATTGAGGAGACTTGAGAAAGCAAAATGTTTTGCCTATGGACTCTGATAGAGGGGTCTGCAGAACTGCCTGGGCTTTGAACAGACATGGCTGTGCCATCCTCCACTCGTCCATGTGTGCATTCAGTCCAAAGAAAGTGTGTCCTCAGTGAGTCATGCTCAATGCTTCCCTAAAAAACATAAATAAAAGTCCCTGAAGTAGGCCACAGTCTTTTCCCTGCTGAAATGGCTTGGTCTTTGCAAGAGCAGAATTCTCTTCTGTGCTGCTCAACTAATGTAGCACATGTTTTCAGGCCTCATAAATTTTGCTGGCTGCATTTTGGGGAGGAAGGCTTCAGTTTATTGTTCTAATTCTTCAGACTGCCTTATGACTCACATGAAGCAAGGTACATGGGTAGCTTCCTTTCCATGTTTAAGGAAATGAGTAGTTTTAACTGTTCCAGAAAGCTTTCTTGCAGGGGACTGGGGATATTAAACACTATTTTTTCCCTTTGGCAGTATTATATCTGATACTTTCAAAAATATACACTTACTGCCATAGGTAAATAATGAATTTCTCATCAAATAAATTCTAAAATACAAAGTATCTGTACTGTGTGATACTTTATACTGTGTGAGGTGGCTTTCCTGGCGGCTCAGATGGTAAAGAATCTGCCTGCAATGCAGAAGACCTGGGTTCAATCCCTGGGTCGGAAAGATCCCTTGGAGAAGGGAATGACTACCCACTCCAGTATTCTTGCCTGCAGAATTCCGTGGACAGAGAAGCCTGGCAGGCTACACAGTCCATGGGGTTGCAAAGAGTCAGACACGACTGAGTGACTGACAATTACACTGTATGAAGCTTAAAAACCATGATGAATTAAAAGAATTCCTTAGACAGTCTTTGAAAATGCGGGAAGTGAATATAAATTGTGCTTTGTTGTTCTGTTGAACTGTCCTCTAAATTTGAGGAATACAACTTTGTAATATGACCATTATTATGCTTTTTTACCCTGAGGATTTATGTCTGAACTTTCGTAGCTATTTCAGGGTAACAGTTGTTTATACTGTCTTTAGATATACACTATCATGTTTCTTAGCAGGAAATGATTGTATTATGGTTTTCTGTCTTTGGATAATGATTCTACTTGGAATAATGTATCTATTTTATAATATAGAGTAAATTAAATAGCAGTAGAGTAGCCTTTATACATTTTAATGATTTTTTCCCCCCACAAAGCTATGACTATCCTGCAAAGAATGACTTGCTTCTCAGTTTCTGCCTTGTTCTATTTCTCTTTCTCTTACCCCACCTCCTCCTTTCCCACAGAAAGTATTTCTGAGAAGGGGTGGAGAAAAGTGCCCCAGATTGTTCCCTTTATGCCAACCATAGGTGCCTTTGAAGCAGAATGTTAGTATTGATGGTTCGTATTACAGAAATACCAACCAAGTTCCTTAAATGCTGGTCCCTAGAGGCTGTGGAACTCAAGGGTAGTTGGCTTCATCACAGTGGCACTTCCCCCGTACAGGACCAGGGGGAGAAATACTGTCCAGATTTGCTCACAGAGGTTCACACCGTTAGCTTTGCATGTGCAAGCGCACGCATACGGAGGAGGAGAAGATGGAAAGGGTGGTTCCGGTGCCTTCTTATCTTTATTATGGAGTACAGGAGGAAAGGTCTAAAGAGACTTTTTTAAGTCGTGGAAGTTTTCCTCCATCCAGAATTAGCTTACCTCTTAGGGTCAAAGATATTATTTAAGACCACACAATAAATGGTGTTAGAGGGATGACACTTTTCTGGGGCGTTTGCCAAGACGTCTGGTTGTTCAGGTGTGGATTATGTGTATCACCTTGGTGTGTAGTTTTTTTTCTTTTTTTCTTTTTAACTTCTTTCTTTTGTCGCTTTGCTCTTAAGCATCACTATATGAACTTGATGGACTGGAAGTAAAAGTGATACTTGGCCCACCTGTTTAGCTGCCTTCTAGCATCTGGGAGGAAGGTAGAGGCACTTTGGCCCTGAAGAGCTCTGAAGATTGTCACTTCCATTTGTTCTTTCTGTCCCACTCCCTGTTCTTCATAGTCAACAACTGCCTGACTATCCTTTGCTCTCTGGGCACTTAGTAACTCCCCTGCGTGGTTAAGGTGCTTCAGTCATGTCCGGCTCTGTGAGATCCCGTGGACTGTAGCCCGCCAGGCTCCTCTGTCCATGCGATTCCCCAGGCAAGAATACTGGAGTGGGTTGCCATGCCCTCCTCCAGGGGATCTTCCTGACCCAGACATCCAGTCCACATCCCTTATGTCTCCTGCCCTGGCAGACTGGTCCTTCGCCATTTGTGCAAGCTGGTAATTCGCCTGGTCCCCCTGTGGTTTGCAGGAGGGCCCTTGCTGTCTAGCCTGTCCTCTCAGAGCCCCTGCCCAGCAGGCAGGCCTTGACCTTCTTCTCACAGGAGAATTTCTGGGAGAGAAGTCCCTTCCTGTCCTTCATCTCTATGGGAGGAAAGGAGGTTGGCACATTTTAATAAGTAGAATGAATTTATGCCCTAATTCTTGGGAAATTATCACTACTCTGTATTTTTTTTTGGGGGGGGGGGGACTATTTATTTATTTTCGGCTCCTTCGGGCCTTCGTTGCATACTGTGCCCTACTGCGGGGCACAGTCTTAGAGGCTTCTCGGCATGTGAGATCTTAGTTCCCTGACCAGGGATCGAACCTACGCCATCTGCATTTCAAGTGCAGAGTCTTAACCACTGTACCGCCAGGGAAGTCCCCTGGAAGCTCCTTATATGCTATATAACTACTGTTTTATTTTTCCTTCTTCTTCTTTCTGCTTCCATGCCATTGTTCCTCTAGGCATGTAGTCTGCGGAGAAAACAATTCCTTGGTCCTTCTTCCACAATCTGACATATACTTTCTGCTGCCAAGGACTCAGACATGAACTTATCACTGAAATCATGTGGAATATATTAACACAATGAATCTGAGGAAAGTCTGATTACAGATCTGAAGTGAACCTCCATTATTTCAGGATGGAAAATTATTTTCTGATTCCTTTTTTATCTCGTCTGTTTATTCACTCAACATTTGCGTAGTGCAAAGTAATAAAAAGATAAACGAGACATGGCTGCCTTCAGATAACTTACATTTTACCACAGGAGACAAAATGATTAAATCTAATCCAAATTGGTGGCCAGAAGGATAAATTCAAACCATTCCCTACTTTGTGGGGTTCCAGTGTCTGCTCATGACTGGAGCAGAGACCAGATCACCTGAGCCCAGAGCTCTGGGAAAGGAGCATAACGTGCTTTTTGCCTTTCTTTTCAGCCCCCACAGGCCAGCAAGTTGTTGAATAACTACAGAATTAGGATCAAAGGGCTGGTGAGGTTTGGTATCTCCCCTGATTAGGAATCTTTTTAAGTAGGAGAGTTTTGTTCAAAATGGTTCCTACGCATTAACGTTGGCCGCTGTAGCAACACAGTTGAACTGCTTGTATCTGATAACTGATGAATTATCTCGAAACATGGCAGGTGCTCCCAGGGCAGGGGTGCCAACGGGCCCAAAGGGATCCCAGCCAGGTCTGCAGAACGTGGCCTTATTAGGAAACTTTCTCTTTCAGTGTCTCTCACAGACCTTATAGAGAATGACTTTTCATGAAAGACATTCTCCACTGTCCGTGACAATGAGAGTTTTATTTTTTGCTGGTGGGGCAGTTTCAGGTTCATCAAAGTAATAGCAACCCTGGAAAAGAAAGCAATTCTCAGGAATTCCCTGGTGGTCCAGTGGTTAGGATTCTGAGTTCTCACTGCTGAGGTCCCAGCTTCAATCCTCGGTCTGGGAACTGAGATCCCACAAGCCACATGACCAAAAACAAAACAAAAAAATCTCGGTTGGACGATGTACTTCTTGCTATCTTCTCATATAGTTTTTAATTTTTAAAATTATAACTAGTAGTAGTTGTTTTTGTTGTTTTTGTCTGACTGAGATAAGAGAAAGCATTTTTTGCTAATTGAAAAAAAAATCCAGACTCAACAGCCTTCAGGGACTTTCCTGGTGGTCCAGTGGGGAAGATGCTGTGGTTCCAAGGCAGGGGGTACGAGTTCTCTCCCTGGTCAGGGAACTAGGATCCCACATGCCATGCAGCCAAAATGAACAAACCCAAGTGGTTCTGTCTCATCACTTTTTCTCCCTGACCTTCAACCCCAGGGCAAATCCCAGCCTCTGGAAAACCACCCTGCTGAGGGTGCTTTGCTCTGGAGGTGAGATAACTGTAAGAAGGGGAAGAGAAGAAGACTTCGTAATGTATGATTCCATTTGTATGACATTCTGGGGAAGGCAGAACTATGGAGACAGCAGAAGGGTGGTTGCTAGAGTTAGGGGTGAGGGAGGGACTCCCTGCAAAGGGGAGGCACTGGGAGATTTGGGGAGTGAGACCACTGTTCTGGGTATTAGTTGGGGTAGCTGTTTCACAGCTGTATTATGTATTCATCAAAACTCAGAACCGTACAATTTCACAAAGTATGACCATGACTATATGTAAATAAAAATAGTAATGAAGTAAAATTATTGCACAGAAAAGACAGGTAGAAAATATTTAAAATAATCAAAACCAAAAAGGAACATAATCGTCATCTATTCTTTTACCTCAAGAGAGCTGTGAAGATGTTGGTGCTTTCTTTCCAGTCTTTGTATGTATCTTTTTTAAAAATATATATATATTTAGTTTAAAACAAAATTAGTAGTATATTATACTACTGTGTGTTACCTCTTTTCTTAATATATTTTGAGAAGTCATCTATTTATTCTGTATCAGCCATGAAAGTTGTGCTTTGAGTTTGGACCTATCTATTCTAGGCTGCCTGGAATCCTTTCTACAGCAAGACTGGACATAAATTTTAAAAAGCCATGAACCACACATGCCCACAAGACTATCGACTATTCTGCTGTTACAGCTTAAAAACCAACACAATATTTGCTCAGTATCATAAAGGGCATGTTTGCAGTTTTACCCAATGAAATGGAAAATGTGAGTAACTGGTCAGAAATTGAGAAACAAGCTTCTCAGGCCCTGTTTGTCCCTCTGAAAGAACAATTCCTTGACGTGAAAACAGACTCTTGGCTTTATCTGAGTAGAGTCTTCCATTGTTTTATTCATTCGAATGTGAAGCTTGGGGTCTTTCTGGCTCAAAGATGGTTTCTGACTGGAGGGCTTCCTGTCAGCCCCCAGGGCCGGGAAGAATCTTCCGTCGAGAAGCCTTCGCTCCCTCTGTGTTGTTGGGAAACCGTGATTATTCCCAGGCAGACTCAGCGCTGCTTTCACCCCCATCCTTCACTTAACTGGGGCTCAGCGGACGAGAAAGCGGCGTGTCAGGCAGAAGTGCTGACTCAGCACGGCCCCCGGTTGCCAGGGCAACGGGGCGAGGGCAGCGGGCTCGGGCGGGAGGCCCCGGCGCCCTTCTGGCAGGCCTCGCGGATCTCTGCGCGGCTTGACAGCCTCTGCCGGCTCCGGCGGGCCAGCCGGCCGGCCTCCGCCCGCCATTCCTGACGGAGGGCCCGGGGAGGGACGCGCCCGGCCGCGAGCGCGGCTGGGCCGGGGAGGCTCCGAGGCCTGAGGTTTGTCATGTGCAGAACCGCTGTGGGGAGCGGTCGAAAAGGGTCCTGGCGTAGCCTAAACCGCGGCAGCTCCACGGGGTCACGGCTTCAGCACGCGGGGCTATGACTTCCCTTGAGAAAAGCCTTTCGGGGAATGAGGCTTCGGGGTTGACCGGGAGCATCGGTGACGGGATCCCGCCGGGGCAGCCTGGCTGTGTACGCTCACTCACTCATTCGGTCACCGTGTTCTGGGCACTGAATGCCCAGCAGTGAACTTGTAGGCTTGGTCTTGACCTTCATAGGGTTTCCATTCTAACTGCGACAGGTCCTGGAAACAATTCATTTTCTAAACAAAATTACCAGTTCCTTTAAAAAGGACACTTTCGAAAGATGTAAAATCAAACACATTCAAAATTTTTATTTATCTTTAAATATTTATTTTTTATACAATTAAAAAACTGTTGAAATCTAGTAGATTCACAGTGTTGTGTTTGGTTTAGGTGTATAGCAAAGTGTTTCAGTCACATATATGTGTGTGTGTGTGTGTGTGTGTATCACCTCCGTGACATAGGGAAGGTTTGCCTAGGGCCATACGTGCTGTGTGGCTGAAGTCCTGGGAACGCTTTCTCAGAATTTGAGAGTGATGGAAAAAGCCCCAAATGGAAAATACTGAGCATTCTTAATCGTTAGTTAAATTGCTCAGCCAATTTGAATTGGCATAAGAAAGCGTTTCGACCCCTGGGTGGGGAAGTTCCCCTGGAGGAGGGCATAACTACCCACTTCAGTATTCTTGCCTGGAGAATCCCATGGACAGAGGAGTCTGGAGGGCTACAGTCGATGGGTTCGCAAAGAGTCAGACACAACTGAAGCGACTGAGCGTGCGTATATTCTTTTTTTAGGTTATTTTCCATTTTAGGTTATTGAAATTTTTTGGTTAATTTAAAACTTTCCTTTTCATTCCCAATTACAAAGAATTGGCATATTCTCCACGTTGTACAGTACATCCTTTTAGCCTGTCTTACACCCAGTAGTGTGTATCTCCCTCTTCCCCACCCATGTATTACCCCCAACTCCCGCTCTGGTAACCACTGGTTTGTTCTCTATATTTGTTATATTTGCTAGTTTCTTGTATTTTTTAATCCCACACGTAAGGGATATTGCACATTGTCTTTCTCTGTCTGACTTATTTCACTTTGGCATAGTGCCCTCCAAGTCCATCCGTGCCACTGCAGATGGCAAAATTTTGTTCTTTTTTTGTGGCTGAGTAGTACAAACACATTTTTTAAAATGGAGATTCACCAAGTTTGCACAAAGGAAAAGCAGCTTCATATTTCTGATCTTGATAAGATCTCTGAGGTATGAAGAAATACTCCATCTTGAAATCCATTCAGCTATTTTTTTTTTAAGTGAGGAGGAGAATATCTAAATTATAATGTTTCCCTTAATGTGATTCTAAAGGATAACAGAGATTATGGAACAACACAAAACTGTTATATACGTCTCGAATTAAAGAGCATCAAGAAGGCCGTGGTTAATAATTAGGGACTCAACAAATGTCTTTTCCAAAGTGTCAGAGTTTCGAATATTCTTTCCTAGCGACAGCCTCAGTCTGGCAGCTGAGCCTGTGTGATGAGGTTATTTCCAAAGAGGCTCCAGGAAATGTGACAATGAAGTTCTCGAATCCCTTGGCACAGAGTTAAAAAGAAATTCACATTGGGCATGGGGTTTTTTTTCCCCCCTATAAAGAAGGTCAATAATTCGGCATTCTGCCTCTGAAGTCCCTCAGGGTTTTGGCAGTGAGAGCAACTTCTCTGCACCAGCATAATTTTTTAATGTTAGGATTTCAAAATATTGTCTTTCTTTTCTTTTTTTTTTTCATTTGTTTCTACTCACTCCACCCCTTATAATTAAAACAACCCAATGTTCCATTTTTGTAGTATCCCTGGCCACACACACTTAAACCGATCACCCTCTGAAGAAGTTATTGTCTTCCTTTGTCTTTGAAGTACACTCCAGCGAGGGCCAGAGCTGGCTGGCGAGAGGCACTCCCTTCACCCAGGACGGACCGGCTAGGCTACGAGGCACTTTCAACTGCTGTTTACTTTCTCACCTCCCCTGCTGATTTATTCCACGGGCAGGCGGCAGGCCAGCGGGGAGCTGGGAGGAGAGGTTTGAAGTTCTCTTCCAGGGGCATCTTCCTCTTATGAATCAGCATTTGTCTTTCACCCACTAACCCCTCTAGCTATTTTAAACACCATCCCATCCCCCAGTGCCTAGGAGAGGGCACCTTTAAACCCACATATATGTAATTATTCGCTTCAGGAAGCTAGATAGAAGACCACAAACTCTGAGGGAGATTCTCAGGCCTTTATTTTGTACCAGTCTTTACACCCCCAGCTTGGATGTAGAGAAAAAAAATAAAGTTGTGGTGGAGGAGGGTAGGGGTGGAGTTACCAGGGGCAGCTGTCCAGATCCTTCTGAAACTGGCCTTTAATATCTTAACTTATAACTCTGCTGGCTGTGCTTGTGAATTCCCAGGACACTAGCTCCACCCATATACATTGAAATGGATCAGGGAGGCCAGTTCGATCTGTTTTCCAATTCAGAGATTCGGGAAGTGAAACAGGACACCTTGTTAAATCCCCTGAACTGCCTGAAGGAGTTTACCTTTCAGAAGAAGGAGTTTACCTTCTTTACCTAGCTCAGCTGGTAAAGAATCCGCCTGCGATGCAGGAGACCCTGGTTCGATTACTGGGTTCAGAAAATACTTCGGATAAGGGATAGGCTATCCACTCCTGTATTCTTGGGATCCCCTGGTGGCTCAGACCTTAAAAAAATCTGCCCGCAGTGCGGGAGACCTGGGTTCAATCCCTGGGTTGGGAAGATCCCCTGGAGGAGGGCATGACAACCCACTGCAGTATTCTTGCCTGGAGAATCTCCATGGGCAGAGCAGTCTGGTGGGCTCCAGTCGATGGGGTCGCAGAGACACGACTGGACAACTAGGCTCACACAGCCTGGAGAAGGCAGGGACAGGTATTTCCACATTCTGACTGTGAAAGTAGGTGCAGAGAAATGGGACAATGTGCCCAATTCCCGCAGCTAGTAGGTGAAAGGGCTGACGATTTGAGGTCTTGAGGTCTGCCAACCTCCGTCCTTGGCGTTCCTCTCTCTGCCGCTGACTGTGTAGTGGCTGTGAGAACAGACTTGGGCCAGATCCTGGGAAAGTTGCTTAGCTTGTCTGCGCCTCAGTGTCCTCATCTATAAAATGGAGAGAGCTGGGCTGTCTAGAGGATGAAGTGAAATAGTATGTTAACACACTTAGGACAGTGCTTCACAAGTTGTAAGTGATACGCAAGTATTAGCTAATATCTGTGTATCCTAAAACATTTAGCGCCATCAGTAGCTCATTTTATTAGCTGCCTCCTTGTGCCAGGTTCTTGATAAATATGCTTTTTAATCTTTATAACCAGCCAGCAAGATAAATCTTAAAAGTCATTTTTTTTCC
Source organism: Dama dama (assembly GCF_033118175.1). NCBI lineage: Eukaryota > Metazoa > Chordata > Mammalia > Artiodactyla > Cervidae > Dama > Dama dama. Next base: position 3,569,618 of record NC_083699.1, on the reverse strand, counting down.
CCCAGATTAACAAACTGAAAAAAAAAGTGTAGTCTAAGACGTTATATCTAAGGAGTAGCTGAGCTAGGATTTAAGCTTTCATCATTTTGATTCCAAGAACACTTTTTTTTTCGTATGCCAAGCCCTGGTCATGTCCAGTAGCGGTTACGCCTCAACAAGTGTTTGAAAATTCCAGTGGCCAGTAGCCCAGAGAATTGAGAAGCCGCCAGTCCTACCAATGAATGGACTACATCAGATATGGCTCCGATCTGGGACAGCGGGAATCTTCCTTCTTCCATGTCACAGCCCATTAATAGTTTAAGAGCCATAGTTGCCACTCCGTATCTCTTTTAAACAGTCCCCTTGCTTCTTCATGGGACTTTCCTGGTGGCTCAGACGGTAAAGAATCTGCTTGCAATGAAGGAGATGCTGGTTTGATCCCTGGGTCAGGAAGATCCCCTGGAGGAGGAACCCACTCCAGCATTCTTGCCTGGGAAATCCCATGGACAGAGAGGAGCCTGGTGGGCTACAGTCCATGGGGTTACAAAGAGTCGGGCATGACTGAGCAACTTCACCTTCACTTGCTTCTTCATAGACATAACACCCTGACCTCTTCCCATTTTGAATTTTCTCCTTTGATCACTCTATGTAAGAATCGTGACAAAGTGTAGAACAGAGACCTGGATGCAGTCTTGCGTGTGGAGGTTGGTAGATCCCTGAATGCAGTAGAAATAGAAGCAGTGCTGACTCCTTGAGTTGGAAAGAAGGTTTGGAGCATGTAGATGTCAGGGAGAGAGACCCTACGAGGCGTGGCCCTTCTCCGTTATTTTTTGTTGTAGCCTGTTTCCCCTCTAGAATCCTCGCCGAGCAGGGCACTATCTGTAGTTTTCATTGCTGTATGCCTGCTGCTGAGGTGCCTGGCCCCTGATAATCTCCACAGTATTTTTAAAAAATAATTTTTATTTATTTTTGGCTGCACTGGGTCTTCATTGCTGCTCAGGCTTTTCTCTAGTTGCGACGAGTGGGGGCTATTTTCTAGTTGTGGTGTGAGGGCTTCTCATTGCTGTAGCTTATTTTGTTGCAGAGCATGGGCCCTGGGGCGTGCAGGCTTCAGTGTTTGTGGCGTGTGGACTCGGTAATTACAGCTCCTGGGCTCTAAAGCACAGGCTCGGCAGTTGTGGTGCTTGGGCTTAGTTGCTTGTAGGCGTGTGGGATCTTCTTGGACCAGGGATCGAACCCATGTCTCCTGCATTGGCAGGCGGATTCTTTACCACTAAGACAGCAGGGAAGCCCTCTCCATAGTATTTTTTTTTAAAGTAAATACAGGTGCAAAGGAATGAGTCTTTGTGGAGTCTTTGGGAGACAGTTGGCTGAGATTTGGAAGTGGGAGAGGTGGTGTGGCATGAAGAAGAATTTGAAGTTAGCAGGAAGAGCTGCTCTAGGGCCAGGTGAGGAATGTACTTGAGACGTGAAGTTTCAGACCCCAGATGGACGTGTTATTTTGGACTTCAGGGCTGGGAGAGGGGCAGGTGGTGGCTTGCTGTGATCATCGGGAAAGACATTCTGGGAAAAAGGCAGTGGAACAGAGCCTCTAAAGGTGGGGGAGCAATGGCCTGTTGAAGAGGGACCCAAAGTCCTGACAAGTCCAGGAAACGGAAGACTTGTTTGGGAGGACAGGTGGGAGGGGACCTGTGGACAGACTTGCTGACCTGGAGGAGAGGTAGGAGGGGAGAGACAGACCAAGGGCTCAGATGTGCTTCCAGCTTAGCCTCTGGTATCCGGCCTGGGCTGGGGGAGCTGGGGAGGGAGCACGGGCTGAGGGCAGCTGCCTGAGTCGGGGGCCTGAGTCACATCCTGGACCAGCCTCGTTCCACTGTCCCCGCTTGCACGTCAGCTCTCTTAGTCCTGTGCCCCATCTTCAGCCTTTGCCTCAGCTGTTTTCGTTCCATCAGTCTTAACTCCACATCGTAGTCAAACTAAAGTCAGGCGTTTGCCTTTCATTTCTGCCCCTGTGAGGGGAGGGGATGTCATGTGGCAGCTAAAATCACACTGGATCTAGGGCTTAATTTTATACCTAAATTTAGTTTAGTTTTTTTGTTTGTTTTTTAAGTAAAAATCCTCCCTTGTTTGGATGAGGACATGTTAGGTTAGTTCTTTTATTTCCAAACCTTAGATTTTGTACTGCTCTTCTTCAATTTGTGAACAGAAATAGGAAACTTATTTTCATTCAAAAAGAGAATAGACCTTTAAAAATTCTAAATATGCAATATATTATTAAATATATAATTATATATCTTATATAAAATATAATTGAATGAAATGAAGCTTCTCACTATTGCCCAATTATATTAAAATTTAATTTTATGTTATATAAAAAGGTTTATAAACCTGTCCTTGTTTTTTTTTTTTTTAAAGCTATATTTTTAGCCTTGCTGACTCATGATGAATTTCACACTTGGTATAATCTTCCAAGGTGAAAGCTGATCAGGAAAAAGTGTCAGACCACTCAAAGTGGATTAGTTCCATGTTGTAGTGTGACTTTTAAGATGGTTTATTTTTACTTTAGTTTTGTTGGGATTGGAATACAGAACATGAGGTGCCAGTAATCGTAATATTTAGTTAACACTTGTTAAATGATCTTGTATGCCAGCACTGTTCTGGGCGCAGTATGTTACCTCACTTTATCTCCACAGCTTTCCTATTGGGCGGATTCTATTATTATCCCCAGTTTACATATCAGGAACAAAAATATTAAATAACTGGCTGGGAGATGGCATGGCCCCAGATGCTGCTCCTGATGACTCTGCCCTTCTCCCCACCTTCTGTGTTGGGAGCAGGAAAGACGCAGTCAGATCATTTCATTAGGATGGCATATGAGCCTGGCTAGTTGGGATGTATACAATAGACTATTGTTTTACTCATATTTGTGGTTGGGGGTGAGAATTGAATGTTCTTAGTTAATTTTTTCTTTTATTATTAATTATAATTGAAAATATTTCCATTTGAATTCCAGCGATATTTTCATTTCTTCACTGAGTGAATATTTATCAAGTACCTAGTAAATGTCTGGGTTGTTATACCCAGTGGGGACACAGAAAATGAACATGATAAATAAGATCTCTTTGCTCTGGAGCTTACACTCTAAAGAGAAGGACAGACAGTAAATATGTCAGTTGCCATGAAGAACATTTAGTGTAATCTCTGAAGAGATTGCGTCTGTTTTTTTTGATGTCTGTTTGAGACAGACATCAGTGAGGGAATGAACTTTGGGACGATCTGAGGAGTGTGTTCCAAGCAGAAGGAACAGTTGGGACAGAGGCCAACAGTGGGAGAAGCAGTGGGAAGGGAATGAGGGAGTGAGGGGGACCATGTCCCAGACAAAGGAGGAGACGCGGCCAGCGATGCCAGACAGGCTTGTGAGCCACTGTGGGTAGGCAGCGTGTGGGTTCAGAGCCAGGGGCCAGCATCACCTTCCCAGTGGCTGCTGTGACATAAGATGGTCTCATAAGAATCTCAAAGAAAGTGTTGCACTCTCCCCCCACCCCGAAAACCTCTCTATCTCAGACTGGCCTGATTTATATTTCGGAGCTAGTTTTCAGGTATATTCAGCACATGTTCCGTCGTCTCCCATTTGTTAGTTATTTCAAGGTGAAAATGAGATCGTGAGCCCCCTCCAGGCAGAACAGAGCATTGCCTCTTATGATAATGGGGTCAAATCCTCCAAATATTGAATCATTTGGAAAATATGGATGCGGAGCAATGGAACTTCAGGTATCTTTCATTTAAAATAGAGGGAGGAGAAGTGAAAAGGCACCATTAAACATTTCCACCAATATAGTATAAAATTCATCCAGCTTTGGTTATTATAAATAGTCCTTTTGAATTTCGTTTATATATTTAGCCACTCAGAAGCATTCTTTTAAAATACTCTATTAGAACTATCCCAGGAGTAACTTAAATGAACAGGAAAGCTTAAAATATTAAAACTGTATTATTTTATGTATTTCTACAATAATAATCCATATTTATTGTGTATATATATATATATATATATATATATATTTATCCAATGAAGTTCCAGAAATGATTCTTATTAGGTTTAAATTCAGACCACCTGGAAATTGCAAATTCATCTAGTGTTCTTAAGATATATGGTGATAAAATTGCATCACATGTAATGAAATGCAGCAATCTCTTCAAATTGTATAAGGATAGCCGTTTAAGCATAAACTCCACATTTATTCAGAATGATTGGAGAATGGGAATATTCTAGTTAAAGTTGATTTTCTTTTTTGGATAATGAAGGTTATTGCCTGCAGGATCTTTGCGTTTACTGTCTATAAAGGACTAAAAATTGCATCATTGCCTCACTGTTTCAGACTGTGGTGTGTGTATATGAGTGTTTGAGGGGCTGGTTCCTCAAACCAGGTCCAAGACCTGTCATTCTTATGTGTGAAGTCTCCAGGGAAGCTTTGGTTAGAAGATAAGGTTTCTAATGAACACTGCTCACCACATAAAGACAACTATGTGTTCCTCACACCAGGTCCAAGACCTGTCATTCTTATGTGTGAAGCCTCCAGGGAAGCTTTGGTTAGAAGATAAGGTTTCTAATGAACACTGCTCACCACATAAAGACAACTATAGCAAATAATTCAGTTTTTCTACGTGTATTCAGAAGGTACTTCTAGGATTGGAATTATGGACTAAAATCCCCCTTTAAAAATCTCCTTTTCTGGGGGGGGTGTTGCTTTTCATAGATGATTGAGTAAAATTTAGGTTAGTTAAGTATTGAATTATTTGAAATCTGGATGAACAGAAGTGAACCAGGAGCCCTTTCTAGACAGGGTATTTATTTCAGCATAAATTTAAAATGCAGTTTCTTATCTCTCAGATCTTCATGGTTTGTAATAGTCATGTTGCCATAACTCCTAGGAACAGTATGATGAACCCTAGTAACCGAAAGTTTTTATAGCCGATGACCTCACTAGACTTGTCTAGACAGCAGTTACTCTGTTGCTGTCTAAAATCCTCACTTCTTAGGGCTGGAAGAGATCTAACACAGACCCTGTGGCTTCGATGGCCTGAACATTCTGTTTGCTGTTGTAGCCTTGGTTTTGGGGTTTGAGGGATGGCAAGGCCAGTGGTTCCGCTTGGGTAGTGAGAAAGATAGGCATACACATGGGAAGGGCCTCACTTTGGTTTTGGACACATGGAAAAATACACAAAAGTTTTATCCTCTGGAAACAGCAGCAAATTTGAAAGGAATGTGATGTCTGTTCATGTTTGTCAAAATGGGAGAGACTCCCTGGAGGTTACATCTAGAGAAAGTAATTGCAGACAAATTTGTAACCTTTTGGATTGACTCTCCTTGGCAAAATCATGTTAGCTTAAAAAAAAAATGCTGGTGTTTTAATTTTTGCTAATGAAATCCATATGCTGTCAAACAGTTAATCGTCAAGTGAGATTTGGATTGGATCTGCATGCGCCTCCAAACTTCAGCCATTTTAGTCAACAGAATAATTAGTCAAATAGAAAAACCGATTGACTAGCAAACTTTTAAACCGGTTGCTTTGCTCTCCTGGTTATCATCTAAAACTGCCAGCTGTGATTTAACACAGAGCTTGAACTCTGTAATTCCACAGCTTTACCGGGCTGTAAGTGGTAAAGACCAGAATGTACCTGCTAGTCCAGAAGAGTCCAGTTGCTTTGACTGATTTAGATTTGGTCTGATCACTTGGGGTGAAAATAGCCTTGTCCTTGAGAAAGTGTCTTGAGAGGTCTTTATATGATTTGGGTGTTTAAGCAATTTGGGTGGGTTGGACAGTGTCTCCATCAGTGCCTCGAGGGCAAATATTACATGAGCTTCTCATTAACTTGGTGTCTGTGAGAAAGTGACTTATGCCTGTAAGACTTCTTGAGAGAAAGAACACTAATGATTTCCTGATGATTCTGACTTACGAGGAATAAACATGAAGTGCCTTTGTGTTTGGTGAAAAGTTTTTGTGTGAAGCGTCCGTTGCTCCAGTCCTTGTAAGGAGTGAATCACTGTTGCCTCTCCCCCTGACGGTCACCTTTCTGCAGGAAGCCGCCCTCTGTAGACAGCTCCCCATGGAGGCCGAGACTCTCGCCACGGTTCAGCCTGCTGTCAACCCTTCTGCCATGACCCCAGACATGAGATCCATCACTAATAATAGCTCGGATCCTTTCCTCAATGGGTAAGTCAACATTTTGAGGCCACTTGTTTTTGGCTCTCTTTATTATGAGGTTTAGAGTATAATGGATCTTTGTTTATACTGGGAAAATTTGGGGAGCTTGGAAGTTGGGGTGAGGATAGAGGGAGGATGTGGAGGGACGTGGCAGAGAAAAGAAAAGCAGACAAGAAGTCACCAATTTTTTTTTTTTAATCTCAAATTCAAAAATTGATGCTATGGCATGGAGTAAACTCCTAGTCAATAATTTGAAAATAGGGATGAATTTATGATTTCAATAGCATGGTGTTTTGTAGTAATTATTTAGAAGAATTTTGTGGTTTGATGTAGCCAGTGGAGATAAAAACATGTTACATGGCAAATACAAGCAAAACAATTAAGAGGTGGTGTTTGTGGTGAAATATGAATAAGGTTTATAGTTAATAGTATTATTATGGTTGTTGTTGTTTAGGCATGAAATTATGGACTCTGTCACGACCTTATGGACTGTAGCCCACCAGGCCCTTCTGTCCATGGGATTTCCCAGGCACGAATACTGGAGTGGGTTGCCATTTCCTTCTTTGGGTGATCTTCCCGACCCAGGGATCAAACCCAGGTCTCCTGCATTGGTAGGCAGATTCCTTCCCGCTGAGCCACCAGGGAAGCCAGTTAATAGTGTTATACATTGTCAGTTCCCGAGATCGATCCTCGTACTGTGGTTACGTACCGTGTCCTTGGGGGAGCTGCACCCAGGATGCGCAGGAACGCTGTATTCTTTTCACATCTTCTGTGTGAGTCTAAAATTATCTCACAATTAAAGAATGGAATAAAACAAAGAAGTGTTGTTTTAAAATATGAAATATATGAGCAGAAGGAAAAGGTAATTGAACCAGAACTATCTTCATGAGTAGAACTAGTCAACCTTAACTGTAGCCTTTTAAACACAAATAAAGGGCAGTTTTCTATTTCCTATGTCTTTTCTGCCCTTGTGGAGGCTTCAGGCAACAAGCAGATACAGTTATGAAAGTTACTAAAGATAGAGAGATGAATGAAAACAAACAGTAATCAAAATACTGAAGGAAAGGAGATTCTAAATGACTGATACACAAATAATTCAAATGTCCAGAAAAAATGTAAAGAATAACTTAAGGTTTACCCACCTACCCAACACCCAGGTTTTTCATATTTACATTGATCTTATTTTTTAAAATAAATATTGCAACTAATATTTAAACTCTTCCCCACCACCCCTGAAATACATTTCTTTTCCTTTTTCCCTGCCTAGTGGTAGCCACCATTTGGAAATTGTTGTATATCCATCACACCTATTTTTAGACTTCTCATTGCCTGTCAAAGGCTTCCCAGTTGGCACTACTGATAAAGAATTATCTGCCAGTGCAAGAGACACAAAAGACCTGGGTTTGATCCCTGTGTCAGGAAGATCCCCTGGAGGAGGAAATGGCAACCCAGTCCAGTATTCTTACAATTCCGTGGACAGAGAAGCCTGGGGGGCTATAGTCCACAGGGCCGCAAAGGGTTGGACACGACTGTGCATGTGTGTAAACACACACACACAGACACACACACACACACACATTGCCTGTCAGTGTCGGTATCCAGAAGCAATATTCAACATCTTTTTTAGTTTTTTTTTTTAAATTTACATATATGGTATCGTTCTCTATATATATTGTTATTTTATTTTATTGTTATTTTCAGATGAAACGGGAATCAGTATCAATTTATTATGACTGGCCAGTTGGTTTTTTCTTTGCTTACAATTGATTAATTTCATCGACACAGGGATCTATGTTTCAAAATTAAAACGAGGTTCAAAGTCTACCTCCCTTTGTTGTCTGGAACATTAGGCAGATCTACCTTAGTTGGGGGTCTTCACGATTACATTTTAATTTTAAAATGTCCTCCCATCTTTTGCTCTGCAGGGGGCCGTATCATTCGAGGGAGCAGAGCACAGACAGCGGCCTGGGGCTGGGGTGCTACAGTGTCCCCACGACCCCAGAGGACTTCCTCAGCAACGTGGATGAGATGGACACAGGTGAGGGCCAGGCCCGTGAAGCTTTGCAGTGGGTTTGGACTTTTAAATGGTCTCTTTAGTCCTCTCAGCTCTTTTTTGTTTTTTTTTTTGACCACACTGCAAGGCCTGCAGGATCTTAGTTCCCCGACCGGAGTTCGAACCTGTGCCCCATGCAGTGATCCTCTCAATTCTAAAATCCAGCCAGAAACACTTAACCTCAACAACCTGAACTGACAGCCGCAAAGCCCGCAGAACCCAGGCACCGTTAATAAACTCCAGCTCCTTCCCCATAGTTTATACAGATGTAGTTTTATATTCGGGCACAGGATTTTAACTTCTGCTTTTTTTCTTTCTTCTCTCCTTCCTTCTCTCCCTCCCTTCCTCCCTCCCTTCCTTTTCTTGTCTGCTTTATTTAAGCCCTTTCCTCATAGTTGCATTAACATGCTGCTGTCTGCTTTACCATTCTTTCACAATGGAATATTTATACTTCTCTAGCTTTTTGTTGTGATGTACAGGCCACCAGTATGCAGAGTTTTTCAGGTCGTGATTGCATTTGGGAAGCAATTGGCAGTGGACTTTTGGAAAGTTAAGCAACTCAGAGGATTCTAAATTGTCAGCTCCAAGTCCTCACAGTGTCCTCCTTCAGCAATTAAATTTAAGTAGTTCCTGACCTGCTCTGCCTTCAGGCCAGGCCTCACTCAGCTGGCTTCCTGGTTACCTCTTTTTCTCCACTTGTCCAGGAGCAAGGCCTCCACACTTGGTCTAGATTTAATTTTCAAAGTCCTAAACTCTCAGAAGATAGTCTTTTGAACCAAAATTAAATGGCAGCTCACAACCAGGACCTACAGGAAACTATAGCACAGGAAACGATATTCAGTATCTTGAAATAACATGTGATGGAAAAGAATCTGGAAAAGAATATATATGTACAGTTGCTTTGCTGTATACCTAAAACTAACACGATGCTGTAAATCAGCCGTACTTCAATTAAAAAGAAAAAAAACTAAACGTAGCCTTTAAAAAAATAAAGAATGGCTGACATGTCCCTCTTTGGAGCTGCTCGAGTAAGTTCCTCCTCCGTCACCGCTGATGATGGAAAACTGTTCTGTGATGAGAGGACTGTTTCCCCGGTGCCACTGCCCAGGGGACCCGTGTTGGTCACCTTCTGCTCCTTGATGGCTGTGCTTTATGCTCTGAAACTGAGCAGTTGGTCAGACAAGATGCAGGCTCTGCCAGAGCATAGGGGCAGCTGCTCTGGGCTCTCTCTGCAGCCCGTCATCTCTGTTCAGAGAACTGCACAGACTGTCTTGTGAGGAGTCACCCAGGAATAGTTGGAACTCTTTGTTTTGTTAGCCTTCGATTTATTACCTCAGCCTTCTGCCTCCCTTCCTGCCTCCCTCCCTCTCTTTCTTCATCCTTCTCTTTATTTTTTGGTGTGAGATTCATCTTGGCCTCTTTGGAACGGCTTAATGAAGCGGCTCCCTCCCATGTTTAATAATTGTTTGCTTTCATCTTTTCAACATTGGAAAGCTAGTAAGCATAGAAAGCAAAGTTAAATAAGAAAAGACTCAGGAAATCTAAATATAAGCAAGTTTGACCTTTAAAACATTTTTTTTTTGTTTTTAATTGGAAGATAATTGTTCTAGAATGTTGTGTTGTTTCTGGTGCACAACAAGGTGAAGCAGTCATAAATATACATAATCCCCTCCCTCCTGACCTTCCCTCGCACCCGCTTGGTCATCACAGAGCCCCCGGCTAGGCTCCCAGAGCTACACAGCAACTTCCCACTGGCTGGACATCTTTTAAAAAGTATTTATTTATTTGGCTGTGCCACATCTTGGTTGCAGCGTGTGAGATCTAGTTCCCTGTCCAGAGGTTGAACCCAGACCTTCTGCAGTGGGATGGTGGAGCTATAGCCCTAGAGGACCGGGGAGGTCTCTAGCTTGACTTTAAAATGTGAAAACAGATGGATTCTAGTCTTTGGCTTTTTAAAATGACGTTGAGAGTAGATAAGTGGGGAATGTTTTGAAACCAAAATGTAGAATTAAGTCATGTCCTGTAAAGAACATAGTCCTTGCAGACGGGCCACCTGAACTGGATCTTTGCTTCTCTACTCCTTAGTAGTAACGTTGGTCAGTTACGTAAACCCCCGGGGCCTCAGATTTCTCACCGGTAAAGTGGGAGTGATGTGCGCCCCTGGCACCATGGTGAGGCATCCTGAGGTCACAGTGCTTGGTACAGAGTTCTCTCTCCTTCTGAGAAGGATGACGTATCATCCAAGAAGGATGAGATTGGTCCTATTAAATGTGGGGGTTCCAGGTTAGCCTGGCTTAGCGAGTGCTGAATTTACAGTCACATATGTAACGTCTTTATAGGAAGTGGGCATAAGCCCCCTCAAGGGGAGACCTGTAGTTTATTACACAGGAACAAGGAAAGGAAAAGCCAAGTGATGGGCAGCGCTCAGCTGAGGCTGGAAAAGGTCTGGTGGGCCCACTGATCACATGCTGACCACACGCTCAACGGTGACAAGCCAGCCAGACACTCCCTTTGTGAAAGACACATGGAAACAACAGCTGGACATGGTGTTAGAGACATAGGAGGACAGAGCAGATGGAATAATAGGAGCAAAGGCTGGAGGTCATCCACTTTCCAGAATATTCTACAATAATCTCACCCTTCTAAGAACTTCTTTTTTTTTTGTCTGTCTCATTTTTATTCATCCATTCATTTTTATTATTGATGCAAATGTGCATCTTTTTTTAAAGTTGAAGTATAGTTGCCACGCGATATTATATGTTACAGGTGTATGATACAGTGATTCACAAGTTTTAAAGGTGATATTCCATTTATAGTTATTGTGAAATGTTGGCTATATCCCCCATGTTGTATAATATGTCCCACTTTTCAAATGAAGAAAACTGTAATGACCAAAAAGATTATTATGAGGTTGCAAAGCTGCTCCAAGGAGAGATATTTTTAAGATTGTTAGCCTTAATGAAGAACCTTAACTAGTCTCATCATGATTTCTGAGGAGAAAAGCTAAGAGAATTTTTTAAAGCAGAGAGATTTTATTTGGTTAAAAAAAGTCAATTCTTGAGTTACTGAAAATGTAAAATGGGAAATCAGTTGAGGTGGATATTTCCATCTGGATATGAAGAAAAAAGACATCCAGCACTTTAGATCAGGTAATTTTTCAGGGCAGATAATTTTTTTTTAAGCCTAATTTCCTTCTGTTACAATCTATTGGGTAGAAAAAAGTTATTTGGATTTTTTTTTTTCTAAACTAACCTTGTTTTTCAGTGTCATTAACACAACAGTCCTGAGGTCATGTTGAACTCATTTTAATTTTTCAAATGACTGCTTTTTGCAGTGCAAGTCCTATAAAATATTCCCAAGAGTCACTGGTATTTTATGAGTTTGTAGAAAAGCCATGAAGTTTTGCTACCTCCAAAAATGTAAGTGTGATTATGTTTCCCTTGTTGCTATGAAAGAAGTAATTTTTCTCCTTGGAAAATGCATATTATTAAAATGAGTTTTCTCCCATTTTGTCTAGAATAGTAAAATCTCTATGCAGGCTTCTTAGGAAGCCTAAAATACTTGTATGACGCAAAAGCTAATTGAATAAGTTTCTTAGAAATGATTCCATGGTGAAAGCTGGCCGTAGTTATCAATGCACCTCAGACTTTGAGGTGTATTTTATCCCTTCAGAAAACTGATTGGGGCTGTTGGAATGAACCAGTTGTTCTGATATTATGTAATTAATTAGCCATGACTGAGTTCTCTCAGCACAGTCAACAAACATTTATGGTGTTTCTGTATTTGTGTATGTGTTTATGTGGGCTTCCATGGTAACTTGGTCGGTAAAGAATCTGCCTACGATGCAGGAGACATGGGTTTGATCCCTGAGTTGGGAAGATCCCCTGGAGAAGGAAATGGAAACCCACTCCAGGATCCTGCCTGGAGAATTCCATAGACAGAGGAGCCTGGCGGGCCACAGTCCATAGGGTCACAAAGAGTCAGACACGACTTAGTGACTAAATCACCAAGTGTTTAATTTATGTATGAATGAGGCCCAGAGCCTCATACCACGTGTGGCAGATATGATACCGCACCTACCTCCCAATTTCAGACAAGCGAGTGTCTTAGGCCACACAGCTGAAAAGCTCCATCTCCTGGCACAATAGTCTGTACGTTTTCTCCTATCCTGTCATTCATGAAGGATGTGTTCTTCATGTCATATCCCAGACACTGAAATTTCCTCTCCAATAGTATTCTCTCAACTTGGTTCTGCAGACTTTAGTTCTGTTAGGATATAAATTCTGCCAAAATTGGATTCGAGGAGGTGATAGTGGCTTAAACAAAACAGAACAGATTTCCCTTACTACAAAACTTCTCAGAGCCTATATGGTCCCATGCATTGTAACTCATATGCCTTGTGAGGATACCCTACTCAATAGCTGTGGGGTGTATGTACATGTGTAGTGAAGCGGGCAATCTGCAGAAGCCACTTTCTAAAATACTTTGAACATGATCCCCAGAGTTGTCAATGAAGATTGTTTTTTAATAACATAGTTAAAAGAACCTCCTCACTACCACCTTTGAACATAAAGAGGATGATATGGGCAAATTTGAGTTTACAATTAAATTGTTGGATTATAGCTCTGTGATAAGGTTTTTATGACTGTCGGGGCCTCTCAGCTCAAACCAGCTCTTCGTGCCATTGTCATGGGAAGTCAGTGATGGTAGGTCATATCCACAGTGTCCTCATGTTCTCCTTTCCTGTGTCCCTGAACTTACCCATTCTGGACCATGTCTACCCAGAACAATTAAAGCTTCACCCAGCATCTCTGTGTCTCTTAGGCATGAGCACCACCAACTCAGTTTCAGTAACGTGGTAGCTGAAATTTTGCAAGGAGATGAAATATTTGCAGCCTGCAGCAATAAAATCTTCTGGTGGAATGTGAGCACAGTGGAAATGAAGATGAGAGTTTTGTGGACAATTGAACTTGTTCCTCTTTTCAGGAGCCTTAAAAAAGAGTTTAAATAGGGTTCATCTGTGCTATTTTTCTAGATTCCACGTATGTGTGTTAATATACGATATTTGTTTTTCTCTTTCTGACTTAACTTCACTCTGCAGGAATAGAAACAGAGAGAACAGATGTGCGGACGAGGTGGGATGGGGAAGGTGGGATGAGTTGGAGATTGGGACTGACCTATATATATGACCATGTGTAAAACAGATAGCTATTGGGAGCCTGCTGTAAGCACGGGAGCTCAGCTCAGAGCTCTGTGACGTCCTAGAAGGGTGGGATGAGGAGTAAGGTGGGGAGTAAGAGGTTTCTAGGAGGAAGTAGAAACACGTGTACATGTAGCTGATTGACTTCATTGTACAGCAGAAGCCAACACAGCATCGTAAAGCAATTATACTGCCATAAAAGGATTAAAATGGTTTCATTCCTTTCCATCACAGGAGAAAACACAGGACAGACACCCGTGAACATCAACCCTCAGCAGACCCGTTTCCCTGACTTTCTTGACTGTCTTCCGGGAACCAACGTTGATCTAGGAACTTTGGAATCTGAAGATCTGATCCCCCTCTTCAATGATGTAGAATCCGCTCTGAACAAAAGCGAGCCTTTTCTAACCTGGCTGTAATTAATACCATTGTAGCTCGGATGCAGCCGTGACCTGACATTTCCTGGGCCTCTTGGAAAAGGCGATGGGGCAGAGCAAGGCGGCAGGTGAGATGCTGCCTCCTTTCCTTGTGGCCAGTTTAATAATTGCCTGGATTTGATTGGCAGTCACTTAAGTTAAACATGAATAAACATTCTATTTCTGTTTTCTGCAAGCCTGCATTCCTGTGATGGGTTGTGCAGCAGAATTGATTACGCAGAATTGCTTCTCTGTTTTCCTCTCTGCTACCCCATGACTAAGCTTTATGGGTGTTAGCTGAAATTTATACATCAATTGATTATAAACCATGAAAACAACTGATGACCACAGGCAGTGACTTTTGACAGGTGGCTCGGTCCAGGAAATGTACACAAAACTCGACCTGATTTACAGTTTCAAAAACTGTATTGATGACATTAGTACCAAATGCTTTAAAGAATATTTAACTTGAGCTTTAAAAATCATTGTACTGATAGTAAAATTCTGCTGTTTGGAATACAAAGTAGTTTTCAATCCATGCAGGTTCTGATGGCTCTTATTACCTGTATTCACAAAGGCACAGAGTCCTCTTGTAGTTTATCCTTCATCATTTTACTGCACAGCATCTAGACAACTAGTCCTTGCAACAGGAGAGTGGCGATGGCATTAGTCGCAGTTCCTACACCAAGATCTCGTGAAAGAGAAAGAGACCAGTCAGGTACTAATTATGAGCATTTATTAAACAAAATGTTTTTAAACGACAAGTTGGATTTTTAAAAAACTTACAGCTTAGAACTTGACGTTTATTTTATGAAGCACTATCATTTGGTGACTGATGACAAAGGGCAGCCAAATGTTTTTGTTAAATCAGTGGCAACTGTATTTTTGTCTTTTTGAAACTGCTCTGAAAACGTCAGGACCACGTAGCTTTCAACCGGATGGCGCCCAGTGAGCTGTTGCTTTTAAAATCCTGAAGCCTTCTTGGTTTTTTTTTTCCTTTCAAGATTTCTAGGGTTTAAAATAATCTTATCTATGAAGCTGTTTGAAGGATGAAGCAGATCTCTGACTGACGGGTCAAAACATGCCCCCTGAGGGTGTATGGTGGAGACCCTTAGTGTTTCTGAAGTCACTAAAGTTGATCCTAGGTGTATTATCCTAATCCTGTTTGCTACAGTTGGTATAGAAAGGCATGAAATATGTACTCAGTACCTCTTATGTAACCAAAACTGTTTTTTTTTTTTTTTTTTTTAGCTTTTAAGGACTGAGAGAGAGCATCAGGTTCGCCTGGCATGCACTCTGCCTGCATTGCCAATGAAGTCCTCAAGTGTTTAATATTTTGAACTGACATTATTTATAATCTATGAATTTAATATCTTTTTTGAGAGACATTAATAATGCAGGTCTCTGAGAGGAACCTTTCCATTCCCAAAGGGGCTTATTTGCTGGGGATCTGAGATCCTTTTTGATCTACCAAAAGATAGACAGGCAGAATACATCTTATCTTGTTGGAATGAAGGCAAGTGTAAAGGTCAGAGATGAAGTAGTAACGTTAGGGAATACAGTGGAAAGGCTACTAGGTGTGAGATGGAAATAGACAAGCTAGACGAGCAGGAGGTGTGAGGTGCCCCCAAAGAGCAGAGCAATGATTTTTTCCCGCAGTCCCTGTCCCAGAAGACTGTTGTGGGAGAAAAGAAGGCTTCGGTGCACTTTATGAGGGAGGAGGCCCAGCGCTCGTGTTGCCCTGTCCACGCTGATGTTAAGTGAGGAGGCAGATGAGGGCATAAACCTACCGTTGCTTCCAACACAATGAAGTGACTTTTTTCCCCTGAAGGACCCATGGTTTCTCTTCCTCTGATTCCATCTCTTTCTCAAAACACTCTGAGAGATGAGGGTAGATGTTTCGGTTGCTACTATATTGAAGGGAGCATTATTTCTTTTTCTCTTCTGTTAGCAATAGTTGCAAAAAGCATTGTACATTCTTTCTAAGAAAAAGCAAAAAAAAAAAAAAAAAAGACTCAAAAACAAGGGACCTAGTAAAACTGAGCAGTGTTACTGTATTTTTAAAAAATATTTTTATAGATTCATTTTCAGGTTATTAAACATTAAAGAAACAATTATCCCTCCTTTTTTTAAGTAGTTAAAACATTGATGATTTGTATTATCAATTTTTAGAAATAATTTCCTAGTAAGCTTGTGGCATTAGAAGATACTAGAAGAATTTTTTTTTTTAGTGAAATTAGTTGGAACATTTATTAATGAACATAACAATTATTTTTCCAGAATTAGATACAGATCCTGACTACATGTTTACTAATAAATGAAGCCAGATCTAATTTTTGTTGTTATTTTTAAGGCCATGAATATGGCCTTTGTTAAAGAACACTAAAGCTAGAAATCTAAAAACAACTTTTTAAAGGTTCTTTGCTATTATTGTAAGTGTTAAAACCCCTGCAGAATTCATGATAAGGTGCTATTTATACTATATTTCTTATTATAAAATGACTGCCAAATATCATGTCTTTTTAAAGTCCTAAATCAATCAGTAGATTTCAACATTTCATCCAGATTAAAAATGGAAAAATAATTTCAGAAATCTTTCTTTTAAGGTATTTTCTTTCCCTGATAAAACACATTTCCTTGAAGTAAATACATTGTCAAGACCTATTTGCAGTTCTGTTAAATCTAAGTAATTGTTAGTGTTTCACCAGAGAATTTAGGATGTGATCTGCCTTTCTTTCGCTGATTATACAATGTAAAGTAAAAACAGAGTAAGACAGTTAGTGTGCTGGGGGTGCTACTGACTCCAGCTTGGCAGAAAGTCTCTCTGGAGAAGAAGGTGATCTGGAGTGATAGAGTTTTGCTAATGACAAGTGGTGTTCTCACAACAGAATTAGAAAGCAGCTTCCAGAAGCGCAACTTTCATGGCAAACAAAAGCTGATAACTAAAAGGAAATTGTAGATGAATTTAATTGGGAAAGTAGGTGATCAACAGAGACCGTTTCCCTAACACACTACATCATTCATGTGTTCGTACTTTAACTTTTTAAAAAATTGTTTCTACATTTTGTAATATGATATATGTGTGTTTATTTTTAACTCAGATTGCTATGCATACAGAGAGTATGCAGAAAAATCAATCAGATCAAACTATTTTACCTGGAGTTTGGTACTGGTTTTTACTTCTCTGATTCTGTATAAGAAAAATAAATACAATTGAATTTCCACTTGGAGCCTTTAACTTGTCATGATTTTTGTGTGTTCTTTTTACGAAGGGCTTTGGGTGGTACTGGAGGGAGGTTTATGTAACCTTCCTGGCAGACAATGAAGGAAAGAAAATTTTGTAGGCAAACATTTTTTTGGCTCAAATGCCTGGTTTTCAATACTCTAAATATCCAGAGTTCTGGTTTCTACTTTATTTGAAGCAACTCACTGAGACTTTAAAAAGTATGTGTGTGTGTGTGTCTTTGTGCTAAGTCACTTCAGTCGTGTCTGACTTTTTGCAACCCCATGGACCATAGCCCGCCAGGCTCCTCTGTCCAGGGAATTCTCCAGGCAAGAATACTGGTGTGGATTGCCATTTCCTCTTCCAGGGGATCTTCCTGACCCAGGAACTGAACCTGAGTCAGCCCTTCCCAAAACCTTGCAGATTTGACTGAAACACCAGGACTACAGTATTTTTCTTCATTTCTCTGTTATTAGCAACATGCTGTGGCTTCTTGGGCATCCCTGGTGCTCAGACGGTAAAGAATGCAATGCGGGTGGCCTGGTTCCGTCGCTGGGTTGGGAAGATCCCCTGGAGGAGGCCATAGCAACCCGCTCCAGTATTCTTGCTTGGAGCATCCCATGGACAGAGGAGCTTGGCGGGCTACAGAACACAGGGTCACGAAGTGTCAGACACGACTGAGCATCTAACCTCAGCGTGACTTCTTGTCCAACCAGAAGCAGCTCGTCCTTCATCCTGTGACTGTGTGTTTCCGCTGTCTTCTGAGCCCCCTGATTCGGGCTGTGCTGGCTCTTTATGATGTGAGGGCACTTTTAGGAGCAGAGCATTTTTAAGCAGAAGCACTCGGCTGAACAACAAGAGAAGAAATCCTGGGGGAAACAACTTAGTCCAGAGTCTAAGCCTCATGCATCTTTTTAAAAACTGTATTTCATCATCACTTTTAAGTTAAGAGGCTCTCTGTTGAAAGTGTTACAAGTACAAACATGTATAAAGTAAAAATATGAAAGTTCTCTATCTTTCAAATCTCACACTTTAAAAAATATGTTTGTTAGATTTCTCCCCCCCCAATTAGCTGGATTTTTTTTTTTAACAAAAGGAGAGCAATTGTGTGTGAAGTTTTGAAGCTTTCATTTTTTTCTCTGAATAATATTACCAATACATATTGAACATTTACTAAGTGCCAGACACTATATGAAACATTTGATATAAATTATCTAGTTTAATCTGCACATCAACACTATTATTTCAATACTGTCCTCATTTTACAGATGAAGAAACTGAGGCTTAGAGAGATAAAATAATTTTTATAAGGGTCCATAGTAAACAAGAAATACACCCAAAAGCTCAAGATGGTCCTTCCATGCTAGTACATGTATATTTTATTACATTTAACAATAAATAATATTTTGCATGGGTGTCCCCTCTGGGTAGCTGGTTGTTCGGTTTTCGCCCTTACAAATAGCACTGAACTCAGCAGTTTGTTCTTTCTTTCTTTATTTATTTAGGCTGCTCTGGGCCTTACTCGTGGCATGCAGGATCTTCAGTTGCAGCATTTGGGATCCGGTTCCCTGACTGGGGACCTAATCCCAGCCCCCCGCATTGGGCGTGCAAAGTCTCAGCCACTGGACCACTAGTCCCAACAGTTTGTTCTAGACATATGAGTATGTCTAGAGGAGAAATTCCTCAGAAAGAAATCACTATGTCAAAAGATATGTGATCTTAAATCTTGGTTCGGTTCAGTTCAGTCCCTCAGTCGTGTCCGACTCTTTGCGACCTCATGAACCGCAGCACGCCAGGCATCCCTGTCCATCACCAACTCCCGGAGTTTACTCAAACTCATGCCCATCAAGTCGGTGATGCCATCCAGCCATCTCATCCTCTGTCGTCCCCTTCTCCTCCTGCCCCCAATCCCTCCAAGCATCAGGGTCTTTTCTAATGAGTCAGCTCTTCACATCAGGTAGCCAAAGTATTTGAGTTTCAGCTTCAGCAGTCCTTCCAATGAACACTCAGGACTGTCCTCCTTTAGTATGGACTGGTTGGATCTCCTTGCAGTCCAAGGGACTCTCAGAGTCTTCTCCAACACCACAGTTGAAAAGCATCAGTTTTTCGGCGCTCAGCCGAAATCTTAAATCTTGGTAGATTCTGTCAAATATTTTTGAAAATAAGTCCATGCCAATTTATACTTCCAAGAACAATGTATGCAAAGGCCTTTTTCACCATTGCCAACCTAGAGATGGGTATTGCCTAACTCTTGTTGTTTTTCTTGTTTTTCCAGTTTGAGGCTACAAACATACAGTCTCAAAAAAAAGAAAGTCAAATTTGATTTGTATGAACATTAACTTTTTTTTGTAGCCCCCACCCATGTATACATCCCACAAAATGTTCATGAATATATGTGGAATATATGAAGTTCAAAAATTGAATGAAAAATATTTTTTCTATTTCTATCAGTAGTATACAAAACAAATTAGCTTCTCTTCCTGATTTTTTCCAGCTTTACTGAGATATAATTGACATGATGTGTAAATGTAAGGTAGGCAACATAGTGATTTTAAGCATGTATATACAGCAAAATGATCACCCCAAGACGGTTAGTTAACACATGCATCCCCTCACACGGTTACAAAATTTTTCTCTGTATGCAGTGAGAATTTTGACTAACTCTTAAAACTTTGCAAATGTGATATATAGAAAATAGCTTACTATTATAGTTTGTAATTCTTGAATTAATAGTGAAATTGGATGATCTTTTCATAAGATTATTGTCTATAGTGGGTGATGTCAGTTCTCAATTACCCAGATTACCTTAGATTCCTTTTTACTATTTTTGTGAAATGGCAACCCACTCCAGTATTCTTGCCTGGAGAATTCCATGGCCAGAGGAGCTAGTGGGCTACAGTCCATGGGGTCATGAAGAGTTGGACACCACTGAGTGGCTAACAGTTTCACTCTCACTTTTCACCCCCATGATGGTGTATTTTCACTTCCAAAAGCTAACAACTGTGGCTCTTTTAAAAAGGATTGTTAGGATCACTTTGCCCCCATACACAAGAGAGCTGGAAATGCATGGGAATTTCATCCTAAGACATGACTTTGTCCAATGACAGGTGGGCCTTAACTCACATTCCAGAGCCCCCTGCGGGATCGGGCAGAGACTACCTTCTGTGGGGTGTTGTCTGACAGCCCATTTCCTGTTTCTTCCCCTTTCCAGTGCTGCTTCCCTGACTTTCACCAGTTTCTCCTCTAAATATCCACTTCCTTAATAAATGCTTTTCTTAAACAATGCTCCCTTAGTATACCACCTGTACATGAATCCTTATATCAGGATCTGCTTCTGGAAACCAGACCTAAGTTAGCATCCAGAATACACAGCCAACTCTTGCACGTCTATCAGAAAAACAATCCAATGGAAATGTGGGGTAAGGATACGCACTGAAATTTTACAGCATGGAAAACTAGGTGCCAAATAATGTCCCAGCCTTGTTACTAATCAGGAAAGTGGAAATGAGATCGTAGTAACATGACATTTCCCTTCTATCAAACTGCACATTCCAAAAGACTTGTAACCCCAAGGGTGGGCCAGGACGTGGAAACGTGGGAAGGCAATGTGCTGTTGTTAGCAGTGTAAACTGATAAAAGCTCTCTGTACCTTCGCGAAGCTGGCAGCCTGGGCTGTTTCGTTGACCACTATATCCCCAGTCTCTAGGTCAATGTCCAGAACGTACGGATGACCAAACAGTAAATATTTGTTGAGTGGATTAGTATTTGGGCACTCTGTACTCCTCAGGAAGTGAGCACTCTCAGAGGGGACACACAGAGAGAAGCAGTTGCGAAATAGGGGAGAAGGAACTTCCTAGACGATTTAGTTGCTCAAACAAACCTGTCAAATCAGTCAGTGGGGTGGCAGCATTGCAGCCAGCCACGTCGTCCACGTGGTGGGTTGATCCAACTGGCGAGTGAATCTGACAGACATTGCAGCCAAACCGGCTAAGAGCTGGGACTTGTACATTTATAGTGTGCTCAAGTTTCCTTTATTCTCTTTTAAGGATGCAATCTATTAAAAAATTCATATATTGGTATTCCCCATGAAAAACTGTGACCACTATCTTTTGGGTTTTTCCCTATTCAATGTGTGTGTGTGTGTGTGTGTGTGTGTGTGTTTTACATTATGATTAAATATTGTGACCATCAAAGCTTCTGCAAATGTGATTTACTTGACTTCCACTGAGAGCACATATGAAAGTTCAATTCAGTCGCTCAGTCACGCCTGACTCTTTGCGACCCCGTGGACGGCAGCATGCCAGGCTTCCCTGTCCATCACCAACTCCCGGAGCTTGCTCAAACTCATGTCCATCGAGTAGGTGATGCCATCCGACCATCTCATCCTCTGTCATCCCCTTCTCCTCCTGCCTTCAATGTGAAGGGATCATAGGTGTTAAGAATCTGCAGAAACTATGACATCTGCCTTGCTCCCCAGAATAGTTAAATATATGTGATATATTAAAATGAATACAGAATCAAGATCAGACATATTAGGTCACGTTCAGAAGACTTCTGAGATGAGATTCGGGTCATGGGTGTGAAATGGGTGTATGAATTCTGGCCTTAAAACAGAATGAATTTATTCCAGGGATATTTCAGAAGGTCTGGGACACTCAGGTCCTCAAAGAAGAATTCCTTAAAATTTTCTCTGTAATGTCCCCAGATTTCAAGATTTACCAAAACAAGAAACCAACACATTTTACTTTTGCACAGTCTCTGGAGGCTTCAGGAAACTGACCGAAGCTTTAGATGTTGTTCACAGGAAGCTGCTCACACACCCTGTTAATGGCTGGTAGATGGCTCCCAGGTTCTCTGGAGCCCTTCTACTGACCTGGGACTCGGCAATATTTTCCTACAGGCTGTCTTTTGAAACTGCTTGTTCTTAGCTGCTCTGTCGTGTCCGACTCTTGGGGCACCCATGAACTGTAGCCCGCCAGGCTCCTCTGTTAATGGGATTTCCCAGGCAAGAGTACTGGAGTGGGTAGCCTTGCCCTTCTCCAGGGGATCTTCCCAACCAACCCAGGGATCAAAGCCGGGTTTCCCGCATGGCAGGCAGTCTTTACCATCTGACCCACCAGGGAAGCCCTGGGTCCCCCTCAAATACCTGGGTCATGATGATGTGACTAATTAAACTGTAAGTGGAAAAATTAATTTATGGGATTAGCAGAGATTGACAGTCACCAAACTCTTGCACTCTAGCAAGAGAATCCACTTACGGAATTAGCGCAGTGAAACAAGGTTTCAGAGAGTGAGGACAAGCGGAAGATGAAGGGAGGAAGGTGAGCGGGAACATTCCCTGCAGCCCTGCAGGCCCCGGAGCAGGTGGTGTGTGAGCCGAGGGGGGCAGGTGTGGGCGGCCTCCCTTACAGATTTGCTGTGGGCTTTGTTGCCACAACGAGTGAAGAGCGTCAGTGCCATCCCGCTATTAACTGACATCATGGCTTCAGCCAGGTTTTCTAGCGTTGTGGAACATCAGTTTCTTTACATGTAAACTGGGCTGTTACAATTTTTTTTAAAAAAGGAGGGTTACAATGAGAGAGTGGTGAAGCTCAAGGGAAGTGACTTACGTGGAACATTCAGTCATTCAAAGGTGGCCAATAAAGGATCGTTCCCCTCTTATCTGTAAGCTTTTTCCTCTCTTCTCCCCAGGCCATGTTCTTCTCCATAGCACTCACCACCACCTAACAATATAATGTCATTGTCTCTCCCCATTAACCTGTCAGTGCTGTGAGAGAAGATATTTTTGTTTCTTTAGCACCTAGCTGGAGGAGGCAATGGCACCCCACTCCAGTCCTCTTGCCTGGAAAATCCCATGGACGTAGGAGCCTGGTAGGCTGCGGTCCATGGGGTTGCGAAGAGTCGGACACGACTTCACTTTCACTTCTCACTTTCATGCATTGGAGAAGGAAATGGCAACCCACTCCAGTGTTCCTGCCTGGAGAATCCCAGGGACAGAGGGTCGGACACGACTGAAGCGACTTAGCGGCCGCAGCAGCACCCAGCACCTTGAACGATACCTGGTACACTGTTCAAAAGTATTTTCAAAAATATCTGTTGAATGAATGGATATCTTTAAGAGGACTTGCCTTTCACACCACAACCCTTGCTGAGGATGGCACCATCTTTGCTTGACTTGGCTTGCACTTCCGTGTCTTGAATTAAATAAGCTTTTGGACCCAGAGGGATGGGGTAGAGAGGGAGGTGGGAGGGGGGATTGGGATAGGGGATACATGTAAATCCATGGCTAATTCATGTTAATGTATGACAAAAACCACTACAATATTGTAAAGTAACCAGCCTCCAACTAATAAAAATAAATGAAAAAAAAAAATAACCTTTTGGAAAATGTTCCTCAATGGGGGAGGTATCAGAGGAAAATTGTATTCTTTTTTTATTTAAGTTTCCAACATCATTTTTTAAAATATAAATTTATTTATTTTAATTGAAGGCTAATTACTTTACAATTGTATTCTTGAGAAAGATGGCCAAACCTGCCCACTGAGAAATTATCTGCTGTGAGCAGTTGGGTGGAGTTGCCACTAGAGGGCAGCAAATGGCTTTGTCAGTTGTGACCAGCGCCAAGCCAGGGTGGGGACGGAGCCAGGCATCACGGGAGCGGGAACCAGGACAGGCAGAGCGCTGATTTTTTGTTACCTTCCTTGCATTCGCCTATGTATCTCTTGACAGGAAGATCTATAGCTTTTGAGGGAGAATAAAGTTATTTTTAAGAAAACAGAAAAAAAAAGAAAAAGAAAAAATAAGACATCCTCGGAGCAAGGTTCACAGTAGAATTGATGGATCACCTGCTTCAGATTATCCTGAAACATCAGAATAGAATGAGAATTTTCCTGAATCTGAATGCGGCTGAGGACTGGGAATCTGCATTTATTTAGCAAGCTTCCAGGTCATTCTGGTGCACTCTCAAGTTTGAGAACCACCACACATGATGTGAATGTGAGCTATGCGTAGTTGTGTCCGACTCTTTGCAACCCCGTGGGCTGTAGCCCGCCAGGCTTCTCTGTCCGTGGGATTCTCCAGGCAAGAAGACTGGAGTGGGTAGCTCTCCTCCAGTGGATCTTCCCAACCCAGGGATCAAATCCAGGTCTCTGCATTGCAGGCAGATTCGTTTCCGTTACAGCCACCGGGGAAGCCCAAACATCTGATGAGTAGTCTCTAAACTTTTCTGTCATGGATCCCCAAGGTATGCGTGTTTGCCTGCTCATTTCTTTATGAATTATATACATAGTTGGCTATCCCAGGGGCTTCCCAGGTGGCGCTAGCAGTAAAGAACCCGCCTGCCAATGCAGGAGACTTGAGAGACTGAGTTCGATTCCTGCCTGGAGGAGACCCCCTGGAGGGGGGCGTGGAGAATCCACCGAGAGAGGAGCCTGGGGCGCTGCAGTCCATGGGGTCACAAAGAGTCAGACACGACGCAAGTAACGAGCACAGCACAGCACGGGCTGTCCTAACACAATTGTATCATAAAACATTCCACAAAAACAGAAATTTTGGAAGGTTGGAACGCATACACATTAAGTTTTATAAATGAACTTCCCATGCCACATTTTGGATGAGAGGATAAGGATAATTCATGCTGATGAAATGTTGTTTAACTGAAATTCAGGCTGATTGTGAGGGCATAATATTCATTTTCTCAAGTTTAGGGCCCCAACATCAGTGGGCATGAGGCAGCATGATTATCTGTAGAGATTTTATTTCTGCTTCCAAAGAGTCATTGGGGATATGCCCCCACCCACCTTCCCTCTCAGATTCCCATTTGGTGTTGAGGAAAGTTGTCATGGTTACCCTCTTCCCCAGCCTGATAGCCTGAATCCAACTTCTGGGTGGGAAGCTGAGTGTGAACTGCTCCATGTGTTGGCATATGGTAGCAACTCCCAGGTACTTCACACACACACACACACACACACACACACACACACACACACACACACTCACCCTCTGGGACTACATTAAGTCTGAACAAGTTACAAAATCATCTGCTGTTAAACCTGGCCTACAAAAAGCTTTCAGTTCGCCACTAGACTCTACATTTGGCTCTTCATCTTTTGAGGTCATGGGTCTCTTTGAGAATCTAATGAACCCTATGAACTTTTCTCTAGGATGGGAGGGAAAGAAATTTACTCATCTTCCCATAGACACCATTTCAGAGGGTGTGAAACTTTCTGGAGTTCTCGGAGTGTGGACTCTGAGAGAACAGTGTCAGCATTTTCTGGGGACTTACTAGAAATACTCCACCCTTAAAGCCTACAGAATATCAAACTTTTGGTTGGGAATAAGTCCTCCAGGTATTTTTAGTGAATAATCAAGTTTGAAAACACTCCAGCCTATTGGTTGTCAAACATGCCTCCTTGTGAGACTCTCCTGGTGAGTTAAAAAAAAAAGAGAGAGAGAAAGCACTGATTCATGGGCATCAATCCACTTTAATTAAATTAGTATCTCTGGAAGTGAGGCCTGGACATTGGGATTTTTTTTTTCCTTTTCTTAAAATTTTTATTTATTTATTTATTTTTAACTTTTTATTTTGTATTGGGGTATAGCCGATTAACAAACAATGGTTTATTAAAAAATATATGTATTTATTTAATTAAGCTGTGCTGGGTCTTAGCTGTGGCATGCAAACTCTTAGCTCTGCATGTGGGATCTAGTTCCCTGACCATGGATTGAACCTGGGTCCCATGCATTGTGAATGCAGCATTTTAGCCACTGGACCACCAGGGAAAAGGGAAAGTGAAAGTCACTCAGCCACATCTGACTCTTTGTGACCCCATGGACTATACAGTCCATGGAATTCTCCAGGCCAGAATACTGGAGTGGGTAGCCTTTCCATTCTCCAGGGGATCTTCCCAACCCAGGAATTGAACCCAGGTCTCCTGCGTTGCAGGTGGATTCTTTACCAGCTGAGCCACACAAGGGAAGCCCAAGAATACTGGAGTGGGTAGCCTACCCCTTCTCCAGGGGCTCTTCCTGACTCAGGAATCGAACCGGGGTCCTCCTGCATTGCAGGTGGATTCTCTACCAACTGAGCTATCAGGGAAGCCCGGACCACCAGAGAAGTCCCCAACAAACAATGTTGTGACAGTTTCAGGTGGACATCGGGGGGACCCAGCCCGACATACTCATGTGTCCACTCTCCCCCCAAACTTCCCTTCTGTCCAGCTTGCCACATAACATCGAGCAGAGTTCCATGTGCTATACGGTAGGTCCTTGTTGATTATCCACTTTAAATATAGCAGTGGGTACATGTTCATCCCAAACTCCCTAAATACCCCATCCCCCATCCTTCCTCCAGTATCAATAAGGTCATTCTTGGAATTTGCAATTTAAAAAAATTCTCCAAAGGAGTTGGAGGTTTTATTTTCTCGGTGTCCAAAATCACTGGGGACAGTGACTGCAACCATGAAATTAAAAGACGCTTGCTCTTTGGAAGGAAAACTATGACAAATCTGGACAATGTATTAAAAAGCAGAGACATCACCTTGCTGACAAAGGTCCATATAGTCAAATCTATGGTTTTTCCAGTAGTCATGTATGGATGTGAGAGTTGGACCATAAAGAAGGCTGAGTACTGAAAAATTGATGCTTTTCAACTGTGGCGTTGGAGAAGACCCTTGAGACTTGGACAGCAAGGAGATCAAACCAGTCAATCCTAAGGAAAACATTGGAAAAGACCCTGATGCTGGGAAAGATTGAGGGCAAGAAGAGACGGGAGCAACAGAGGATGAAGTGGTTGAGTGGCTTCACCAACTCAATGGACAGGAGTTTGAGCAAATCCAGGAGATAATGAAGGACAGGGAAGCCTGGCAGGCTGCAGTCCATGGGGTTGTGAAGAGATGGACACGATTTAGTGGCTAACCAACAACAGCGGAAGAAGTTAAGCTCTGTAGACCCAGATAGTAACAAGCCAGACTATTTCTGACAACCCCAAACCAGAGCACACTCATTCCTCCTAGAAAGGAACCTGGAAAGTCTGACTCATCGCTTTCACTTACCAGTGAGGAAACCAAGGCCTGGAGGCTGAGGAGCTTTCCCAAGACCACACAGCTGCCGAGAGTCTCAGGCAGCATTCAGCTCTCCATGGGTCTCTGTTCCAGGAACGGCCACACACTCGAACAGCGAGTCCAGGCGCTCTTGAGGAAGCCTGGACGCGAAGGTGCGTGTGTTCAGCAGAGGCCCAGATCTCAGCATTTTCTGAAGCAGATCTTTGATATCAGCTCTGGGTGTTTTTTCCTCTTTATCTCACTGTGGTGTCTACTTCTCATTTGCATTCAACTCAGCTCATGTTTTCTTAGGAATGAACTTAACCTGTACCTGGCTGGTGGGAAGCAGCAGGCTACAGGGCAGAGGGAGGCTGGTCCTGGTGTTGACACGTGGGGTATGGAGCAGGAGAGCTTGGTGCTGGGCAGCGGAAGCTCAGGCTTGGAGCCAGTGTCCTGGCTTTAGTGCCAGCGCTTCTGTGACCTCCTTCTGGGACCTTGGGGCTTGTGCTTATTCTCTTCATGCCTCGGCTTCCCCACTCCTCACTCAAGGGTGAGAATATCACAACTATCTCTGACGAGCAGGTTGTGACTCTTAAATCCGCTTGATGCCCATCAGGACCGATATCCACACCAGAGTGCATGCTCGGCCAATGTTCACTCTTAGGTGGTGGCAGGCCTGGGGACAGGTTGCCTGGGATCCTGCCTTTCTTTTCTCTTTCCTTTCTTTTGTTCTTTTTTATTCCCTCCTTTTTTCCTTTTCTTTTTGCTTCCTTCCTTTCTTCTTCTTTTTTAACCCTGAGGGTTATAGAATTCTGCTTGTGCATTCCAGCTCCTTCCACACTGACAGAAGTAAATAATTAAATAGGAATAATTGAGAAATAAAACATACAGGAGTGAGCAACCAGCGGGACTCTGGGTGGATGTCTGTATACAGGTGCTTTGAAAGATTATATAAAAATAATGACTCTGATTACCATGGTTTAATAGTTTTCACTAATTCAGTTTAGAATGAAATAGTGAGCAGTATAAATTGTGACTATTTATTTAAAATTTTTTGATTCATTTATTTAAAAAAATTTATTTATTTGGTTGTGCTGGGTCTTAGTTGTGGCCAGAGGTGTCTTTAGTTGTAATATGCACACTCTTAGTTGTGGCTTGTGGAATCCAATCCCTTCACCAGGGGTCAAACCCCTGCTTTGGAAGTATGGAGTCTTAGCCACTGAACCACCAGGGAAGTTCCCACGACTTTAAAAAATAACAATATTTTAGTATTTTCAGTTTACAGTGGAACTTTAGCGTGACAAAGCACCCCTTCCTAGGTGCTTTTAGAAGAATTAGGAGGGTAAAGAGCTCAGTGGGTGAGAGTGTAGAGACTCACCCTCAAATAGTCAAACGCTCTGGGCTTAGATCCTGGATTTCCTATTTGCTTTTTATGAGGTTCTGGAGAATTTATTTGTTTGTTTTTTTCTAAGCTTCACTTTAGTCTCATACAAAATGGGCTAATTGTAGTTTCTTTATCATTGAGTTGTATCAAATAAACAAACCCAGACTTGGAAAAGGGGAAACAATTCAAAAGGGCTATTGCAACAGGAGACTCTCCAATCTCAGAAATATGTAGGCATCTCAAAAATAAATTTAAAAAGGCCTTTCCTTTATGGGAGGGGTAAGCAGACCTTTGTTGCAGTCGGAAGGTGGGTGAGCAAGGGTGCGTGAATGCTGGGGTCTGACAGTAACAGTGTCTAACTGGGTCAGCCTATTTCCCAGATAAGCTGAAAGGGAAGCTGTACGCTTGCTCAGGCCTGGAAGCGAGCAGAGCTCATGGTCCTGTGGGCAGCAGAGCCTCATCAAAGCTCAGTGAAGACAAAGCAGTGGGTGTGCTATGGGCGGCTGTGAACACGTGGCCCGTTGTTTGGAAGATTAAATAAATTCTCCATGTATATCACTTGCCAAGATTTCTGGGTATATGTGGATGCCAAGTTCTTTTTTTTTTTTTTTTTGGTACAAATGCTTGACTCTAAAATGCTTGAGAATAGCCTTTTCTTTCCTTTGAGGAGAATAATTTTAGTCATGGAATCATAACCAGGGTAACAGCCCATTCAGTTAGTATTTATCAGGTTGGCCAAAAAGTTCATTTGGGTTTTTCCAAAACAGCCCATAGAAAAATCCAAACAAACTTTTTGGCCAAGCCAATACTATGTTTCAGGCCCAGAGCTGGGAAGAGGTACAGACATTGAGACAGAGTTTCTGAGTTGGAGGAGTTCCCAGTCCAGGGGGAAAGAAGGAGGTGTTACGTGATATAACCTGCAAAGGGCAATCATTGGCACATATACGGGATGTCATGGGAGACTATGCAGGCGTTGTGACTTAGCTGGAGGTACAGTGATGCGGGAAGAACAAGAAGAGAACTGAGTTGAGTCTTGAGGAAGAGGCTGTTATGCTGATGAGTAACAGGGAGAGAGCGTTCCCAGGCAGACAGCACACAACATACAAAGCCAGGGTTTCAAAGAGTGTGGGGTGCCGGACATCAGGCGGTTACCGCATCCCTGAGTTTCGGGCAGAGCAAGGACAGAAGCCAGCGGGAGTTAGGTGATGGAAGCCACAGAAAGGGCATGCAAGCGTATTCAGTCGTGTCCGACTCTTTGTGACCCTGTGGACTGTAGTCCTCCAGGCTCCTCCATCCATGGGATTCTCCAGGCAAGAATACTGGAGTGGGTTGCCGTTCCTTTCTCCAGGGGACCTTCCCTACCCAGGGATTGAACCTACATCGCTTACATCTCCTGCATTGGCAGGTGGGTTCTTGACACTAGCGCCACCTGGGAAGCATAGATAGGGCAGGGGCATGCTAAACTTTGGGTTTAGGACATGTCGTGGCTCACTCCTACATTTCTGTGTCTGCCCGATGTAGATGATGACTGTAAAAAAAAAAAAAAAAAATTAAAAAAACTATTTCCTTCTTCCAACTAAGACAAAGATTTCAGGACAAGCCTGTATGGAAGGACTGGGAGAGTTCAGCTTAGAAATGTTGCGTTGAGATACCAATGAGAAATTAAAAAACAGACATTTAGCAGGCAGGGCGGTGGTCTGGACTGGAGAAAAAGACGTGGAGATCGTGAGCATTGTCATGAAACCACAGCAGTGAAGATCCCCGGGGAGTGTATTTAGACCGAGAAAAGCAGCGCTCAGCGGCTTTCCTGGGGGCTCAGTGGTCAAGAGTCCGCCTGCTGCCGCAGGAGACAAGGGTTTGATCCCTGACCAAGGAAGATCCCACATGCTACAGAGCACCTAAGCCCATGTGCCACAGCTATTGAGTTTGGGCTCTGGGTCCCAGGGGCTACAACTCCTGAGCCCACACGCCACGGCTACTGCAGCCGTCTGGCCCTGGAGCGCGTGCTCCGCACCAAGAGAAGCAACGCGAAGCCCGCACACGGCCCCTAGAGACTAGTCCCCTCTGTCACAACCAGAGAAACGCCCTTGAGCGGCCAGGAAAGCTCAGCAGAGGAGTGGATATGAATAATAATAATAAAAAGGCAGTGCTCTGAAGTCAGGGTGTTTAAGGAGCGGGGTCTCTCCTTTCCAATGTTTGTACGTCACTTGATGATGGGCCCGTACTTGTTTATGGACTTAGGAGAGGATTCCTGCAGTCCCCGAGCCCACTGTGTGTGTGAACACTGCGTTGGTCTCCAGGACAAAGAACTATGGCTCTTTTCCTCAAGAAGCAGATGAGTGATTCTCAACGTGGGTGAGTCTGCCCTCTCCCAACTCCCCCCAGGCGCACTTACCAACGTCTGGGGATATTTCTGGTTGTTACGACTGAGAAGGAGAGGTTGTTACTAGCATCTGGTCAGGAGAAGCCAAGGATGCTGCCAGACATCCTATGGTGCGCTGACAGCTCTCCTCACGCCGGACAAAGCATCATCTCGCCCACATAGCTCATGCGTGGAGGCCGAGAAGCCCTGATCTGCACTAAGAAATAGGGCATGTATACTGGCGGGCCTCAGCCTTTTTTGGCACCAGGGATGTTTCGTGGAAGACAATTTTTTTCACAAACCAGGGGGCAAGGGATGGTTTCAGGATGATTCAAGCTCATTACACTTACTGAGCACTTTATTTCTAATCTAACGCCACAGCCGATCTGATAGGAGGTATTGGTCTGAAGCCTGGAGATTGGGGATGCCTGATATACACAGTCAAGGAAGTTAAAAAAAAAAATTCCCTTCTCCTATCTGAGTGTGGTGGCTTTGTAATGTGTCAGCATGCCTAGGGCAAACTGCATGCTCCAAAGTCATGTTTCCCAGTAGGGAGGACCACAAGAGCAACTGCTGCCAGCCCTGGAGGGCAGACAAGAAGCAGGAGCGCCTTGGGGGCCTTGTACGTTGCTGTTGACCAGAGGCAGCAACTGGTGTACATCTGCTCACCTCTCCTGGGATCAGCAGCTTCTCTGACTCCTGGGCCCACCATACCCACGGTGTTTACCTCCCCTGGTTCCGCCTTCCGCAGGACATTCCACTGAAGCCAGAGGCGATGAGAACCGCCACGGGTTCCAGGGCCTCCTCGTGGGCTTCGGCTCATGCTGTGGGTTCCAGCTTGTTCACACTCTCTCAGCCCTTACGTGCATCTTCCCTTGCAGATTCTGCCCTGTGTACTTCAAGCCCCGGCATTAGATGCTGAGACGACAGCTGGAAACAGCGGCCCCCCAACCGTTTTCACATCAGGGGCTCGCGTTGCGGAAGACAATTATCTCCCAGGCCGAGATAGGTGGGGTAGCTTCAGGATGATTCGAGAGCATTACATTTATTGTGTGGTTTATTTCTCTTACTTTTACATCAGGTCCATCTCAGATCATCAGACATTAGATCCTGGAGGTTGGGGACCCCTGATTGATCAGAGAATGCTTACCTAGCTCCCACAGTTAGTAAAGGAAAATCCTTGTAATTTATACACTCAGAGATCTTTAATCTCTGATTGAACCATGACTGACATGGGTTAAGGTGGACATCACCCAATTAGTACTTTTAACACAGGACAAAGTAATTTTGTAGAAAGGCAGACTTTTTTCTTTCCTGGGGCCAATCTCAATGGTTCTCTCCCATGAATTTTTCTAAACCTTGGGCCTATTCTTTCTGTTTTGCTCATCCTCCTCCTCATCTTAAGTATGTACTCTGTTAATTAATATTCATCAGTAAAGTGTGAGCTCCCGACAAGCTATCACGGGGTCCAACCCATTGTCATCCTTGATGCCCACCAGCCTGTGATCTCAATCAATGGTTGCTCAAAGAGGCTGGGTTTTAGCATCACCTGGGGAGCTTGAAATACTACAGAATGGAAAAAAAGGCAAACTTTCATGTCTCATGCCTAGATTTTCAGATGTAGTAGGTCTAAGCTGGGATTCAGGAATCATAATTTTAGAACATTGCCTAGGCTACCCTAGTGATCAGCCATGTTGGAAAACCAATGGTCTAAACTGATACGAAACACATTGCATGTACGTGTGTGAGTGTTTGCGTTCATCGTTCCCCCAATGAGAGCTTTTTCCAAAGATTTTTTTTTATATGGACCATTTTTAAAGTCTTTATTGAATTTGTTACAATACTGCTTCTGTTGTTTTCTATGTTCTGATTTTTGGGGAGTAAGACGTGTGGGATGCTAGCTCCCCGACCCAGGGTTGAACCTGCATTCTCTGCATTGGAAGGCAAAGTCTTAACTACTGTGCCACCAGGGAAGCACCCCCACTCCCCAGCCCCCATTAGATGAGATCTTCATTGCCTATCTGCCTGCCTTTCTTCCTTCCACTTAGCTAGTGACAGGTGCGCTCTCTGGCCTCAGAGTTCTCATGCAGTGAGGGCAAACTCACAGTATGTTGTGTCTTCAGGGCCCAGTCTCCAGAGGCCAGCACTGTGATTAGGAACCGTCTTTTTGGTGACTCTGAGAAACCCAGTTTTTGGTGTGCCTGACTTATATAGTGCTGCCCGTCGGCTTGGCAGGTGCAGAAGTGAAATGCTAGCTCGTATCAACCTCTGAGAACCCTCCTTGTTATACATCAGCAATGTGGACAGCCCCACAGATCTCTCTGCTTCCCCTTGAGGGACTTCACCCCTTCTTGGATGATTGACTGCTTTTCAGTAGTTCTTTATACAGATGGAGGAACGGAGGTTTAGAAAGTAACTTTCCCAGGATCCCCAAGCTGACTTGTGGATAGATGGGGTTTGAACTCAAATCAGTGGAATGAATTTGATTCTATACTAGTGCCTGATTCATAGGACCAAAGCTAATGGCCTAATACAACATGTAGAACTGATAACACCTATGACCTTACTCCTGGGCCATAGGCGGACAGAATGATTTTTTACCCAAATCAATTTTTTAAAAACATTGTTTTTGTTTGCTCAAAGGAAGCATTTGTAGAAAACATGAATTTTCATTTAATCTTTTGCCCCTCCTTCCTCGCAATCACACAATCTTTATGATATTACCTTTGAATTCTGATTTTAATTTAATATACATAAGGAAACCCTAGTAAATGATGTCAGGCTCAAAAGATTAGTCACAAGTAATTCAAACATGTTAGCACAAAAGGCAATAAATAAAAATTATGATACATCAGTCATTGTTTTCCCCATAAATCTTAAAAATAAAAATTGGTCTTAGCTTCTCATTTTTAATGTGATTTACTCCTTTGACTTCTGTAAAACTACCAAGGATATTAACATCTCTATGTACACAGAAGCAGTGCAAC
Source organism: Dama dama (assembly GCF_033118175.1). Taxonomy (NCBI): domain Eukaryota; kingdom Metazoa; phylum Chordata; class Mammalia; order Artiodactyla; family Cervidae; genus Dama; species Dama dama. The sequence goes on along the minus strand of NC_083699.1, from coordinate 3,535,768 downwards.
AGCACACATGTTCTTATACATTTTTCATTCTTAGAGAAAAAATTATGAAACATTTGCTTTGAACCTGCTCTTCAATGATAAAACGAAGCTAATTGGAAAGATTCATAAATATTCCTTAAGTGGCCAAACTATTTTTTATTTGAAACTAACGAAATTCTAAGTTGAACTGAGCTGGTTAAAAAGGAGAAGAAATAACTCTGGCCTCCCTAAGCTTTGTCAGTTAGGAAGCAGGTAGGAACTGGCAACTCCAAGAAGAGAATTAAGTTTAATATATCTTCTCACACGCCATCAGGTTACAACAGCTCATCATGGAGGTTTAGACTGGCCCATCTCCCTAGAAGATAGAGAAAATTAATTAATTGCAATATCATTTCTGTGTGTGTGTACTTTCCCCTCCCCATCACCCTTCTTAGTCTTAATTTGTTTGTGAGCTCAGCTGTGTCCGACTCTGTGACTCCATGGACTGTAGCCCACTAGGCTCCTCTCTCCTTGGGATTTCCCAGGCAAGAATACTGGAGTGTGATACCATTTCCTTCTCCAGGGATCTTCCCGACCCAGGGATCAAACCCACTTCTTCTGTACTTCCTGCATTGGCTGGGGGATTCTTTACTAAGGGGAAGCCCCCTTAGTCTTAATGACTCTTGCCCTTATTGGTCACTTATTGAATGTTTTCTATATTTTCCTGACTTTGGTTCAGAGCTTTGTCACTTACCGATGTTTAGGCTAGAAGTGTGGAAGCTTCACTTTATTATTAGAATTGATTTTTAATAAGTGGAACAGAGGGCTCAAGTGATGTGTCTGAAGCCATTGTTAATAAATAGAGAAGCCAGGAATTAATGAGTAGAGAACCCTGGGAGGGGGAACCCAGGAGCTGTGTTTCTTTTCTTGAACTGAGGCTGCTATGCAGATTTGCACCCTCTAAAGGAAGTAACAGCACAGTGCCCTGAGCCTTCTAGTTACCGACAGGGATGCATTTCCCCCGCTGCTGTGCTGTTTGGCATCTGAGACCTTAGTTCACCAGCCAGGAATTGAACCCTGGATCCCTGCCGTGACACAGAGCCTTAACCGCTCGACCAGCAGAGAAGTCCCGACTTGGAGGCACATTGATGACCCCAGGTTAGACGCTCACTCAGCACCTCAGGAAGAAGGTTTAACAATCACGTTTCATAGGCAAAGACACAGTTGAGGGCAACCAGCTTGGCTAAGACCGCATAGCTGGCATTCAACAGCTGGTATTCTGAGGCCTGTTTCCACCTATTACCTCATGTGAGGACTGTGCCAGGCCAGGGACCTCTCAATAAATACTTCCTGTCTGAATGGATGGATGTCTACCTGCATCTTCTCTATGGAAGTTCGGCAGGAGGTGGCTGGGAGAACGAAGCTTCTAGAAGCTAGGCAGCTTGCTCAGCTCACTCAGCAAGTGAGTGATTAACTGGGAGCCCAGCACTCCCCCGTGTCCTCCTGTGGGAGGGACCCCGACCAGCTGTGCAGAAGGGGGGCTGCCCACAAGACCGGGATCCTCAGCAGACCACTGTTTTGTTCCCCCCCCCTCCAATGTAGCTCTTGTGTACACTGAAATATTTAGTAGTAAGGTTTCATGACGCCTGTGAATTACTTTCCAAAGGTGCAGACAGAGAGCAAGCTGATGTTAACAGTCTGTGGATCTAGGTGAAAAGGCACGGGTGTTCACTGTATTGTTTTTTAAAATTTTACATGGATTTGAAGTTATCCAAATAAAAAGATGGAGAAGGAAGGAGGGAAGGGAATTCTGGCGATGTACATTCATTCTCTGTGATTCTCTAGTGCCAGCTAGAGTGTTCAGCAACTTCCTTTTCACTATCAGGTGATTTATTCATTAAAATTGCTGAAATATGGAGTCTGAATAGATGACACTCACTGAAGACGCAACAGACTACAACTATGGGTGTGTTTTTCTGTTTTGTAATTTTTAATTTTAAACATTTTTAATAAAATTTTAAAGGTTACCTTCCATCTACAGTTATTGCAAAACGCTGGCTATATTCCCTGTGTTGTAGCCTACCTTACACGGAGCAGTTGGTGCCTCCACTCCCCACCCCTGGATTGCCCGCTGCCAACCACTAGTTTGTTCTCTGTATCTGTGAGTCCACTTCTTATTGTTATATTCAATAGTTGTGGTTTTTAGATTCCACATGTACGTGATATCATACAGTATTTGCCTTTCTTTGTCTGATTTATTTCACTTAGCTTGATGATCTGTGGGTATGTTTTTAATTTATAGATAATCCTCAGATTTAGTAACTGCTATCTTCCGTTAGAAGAACAGTTGTATTTCCAATTATACTTGCAACGAAAATTTGCTACCTAGCTAAAAAAATGTAACTTGTTTTATGAAAGCAGGAAAAGAAATAATATCAGTGTTTGAAATGAATGAGCTGATTTAGCAAGCTTGCATTCTTGTTGGACGAATTGCAAAATTCAAACGCTCAGTACTCTTAACCACTACCATAAAAATAATTTTGATGGATTTCTAACTGGTAGTTTTCTTTTCTCCCCATTTGTGTTTTAAGACCAAAAAATTTAAATACAACACCATAGAATTGAAAGTTTATAGAACAAAAATCCAATAGTCAGGGAAATTTATTTTTAATATATGCATTTTACTCTTGACTTTGGGAAGAAGTTTTCATTTATATTTTTTATATTTCAAAATATATGATACGTAAACATTTTTGAATAATATAAGCTAGAAGGAAGGGAAAAAGTCAAAGTCTTCTTACCTACAAATAATTACCATTAAACATTTTGGTTGGATTTCCTTTAGGTCTTTTTTCTACTCATTGTGTTTGAGTTTTCATTTATTTTATTTTATTTATTTTTAAAATTTTATTTTATATTGGACTATAGTCTAGTCGGGCTTCCCTGGTGGCTCAGTTGGTAAGGAATCTGCCTGCAATACGAAAGACCTGGGTTCGATCCCTGGGTTGGGAAGATCCCCTGGAGGAGGGCATGGCAACCCACTCCTGTATTCTTGCCTGGAGAGTCCCCATGGACAGAGGAGCCTGGCGGGCTGCAGTCCATGGGGTCACACAGAGTCGGACAGGACTGAGCGACTAAGTACACACACCAATGGTTGATTTACAGTGTGGTCTTACTCTTAGGTGTATAGCAAGCTGATTCAGTTATACATATACATTTACTATTCTTTTTTAGATTCTTTTCCCGTTTAGAATATTGATTTTCTAAAATTTATATAATTGTGTGTTTTGTATATACTTTTTGTGCATTTTCAGTATTATTACAGTTTTGAAAAAAAATCCTTTTAAGGTAGAGGAAATGGAAGCAATAACAACGAAACTCTGGGAGGATATATAAGAATCACATAACTGAAGAAATTGGTGGGTGAAAGACAAGGTCAGGGCAGAGATTTTCTAACTGAACACCTCCCTAGATTTCTGTGCACACACACACACATATAATTGTTGACTTATATACATATATTGCTTACAAGAATTATTTGAAAAAATTATTTGGATCATTTTTAATTTGGGTATGATATTATATTAAGTAGATAGACCTTTATTTATACTTGTTTACATAATTCCCCAATAAGGGAACTCTGAAGTTCTAGCCAACCTTTTTTTTTTGCGCACAACACATCACATGCAGGATTTTATGATACTTCCCTGACTGGGAATCAGACTTGTGCTTCCTGCGGTGGAATCGCAGCGTCTTAACCACTAGACTGCCAGGGAAGTCCCCAACACTTGAGTCCTATTTAATTTTTTCCTCATACTTTTATCTGTGTTTAAAAATAACTTCATGTGTATGAAATAATTTCCTCATCTGGCTCATTCAGTAGTTGAAATAATCACCTTGCTTTACTGTCCATAGGTTTATTTTTCATAGTGTTGATAATTTACAGTCATATTTGGAGAGGAAATCCCTAATGATTTCCACTATTTCTTGCACTTAAGAGCAATTTCTCTCTTCCATATATTTTCCAAGGGGAAGAAAATACCCTTCATGTATTACGTGACAACTTTAACCCACCGTGTAGATCGAGTTAGGAAAGAGAACATTTGGGAACAGACCGTGATGTGTCTTCCTGTAACAGATGTCCACTTCCTGAGACTCTTCATGCAGACATTATCATAAACTTCTATATGTGTGTGGAGCCCTTTGCCTTCAGAACTCTGATCAGGTGGGGTAAGACTGAAGGCGCTCAGCCTCAGCCTAGGTATGCTACTAACAGCATCATAGCGGGCAGTCTCCCTTGGCTGAGAGCTGCCTGGGCCCTCCAGCCTGGCTGGAGATCCTGCAGCCGCCGCTCTTTCTGCCCCCTCGTCCCACGTGCGCTGGTGGCCTGACTTGGCCAAAGACCTCAGCTTACCCCGCAGCAGCCGCAACACTGGCAGTCTCCACAGAGGGTCCCCAGGAGGCCGTTGATCACCTGGATGGCACAGATAATTATCTGAACCGCCCCTACGATCAGCAGGATGGAGAAGAGGGTCAGATTCCAGGGAACCACGTCACTGGGCTTTTGGCACCTGCTCCATAAGTCAGAGTTCCCGAGGTAATCTCTGTCGGGGACACGGGAGAAAAAAGAGACACCGGTTAAGAAGTAGGCAATCCCCTAGGCTAGAAAGTCACCACGGTGATTTTTCTTTGCAGTACTATCTATCCAAGGCCTAAGATTACTAAGAAAAAGAATCCCACAATAACAACACATTTAAATGCAATACCTAACAGTTTTATTGACTATCTACTATGTGCTAGACCCTCTTCTGAGTGTTTCACACATATACACTCATTTATTTATCATGGAGACTTCATGGTCCTTTTTTCCCACACAGAGAGGTTAAGTGACCTACCCAGCTCACACCGTTATTGAGTGAGAGTGATTTTTGTGAGCTGACGAGGCAGATGGGCAAATCGAATACGTATTAAGGGGCCATGGAAATGAAGACACACAGGAGGACAGTCTTACAATGTCCATGGCCTTTATCCTACGATTGTCCGCAGGGACCCTCTGAACTTCTGACAAATGGCCTGTCACCTCCAGTGGCCCTCTGAAGTCATGGAAAGTACAATCGAGTCATATAGTTAAAGGGAAGGGCTTGATTCTTTTGAGGCCTACTTCCGGTCAAACTGTGAACTGACTTAGCTGTATTTTTGTGACAGTGTATGGATTCCACCTACAAAAAGGTTTAATTAACTAGAAGAAAGAAATAATCTGCTGCCTTATTACATAGTTTATAAAAACTTTTTGAAATAGGAGAAATTACAGGATGTCTATAAAATACATATATTAAGAGTCCACCGCGATACCAAGGGCAGTGTGCCTTGAAGGAGAAATGTGAAGTATGCTTAAGAGACAAAAATGAGGGCAAAGCGATAGTATTTCTGCAGTACTGGAATTCCTTCCCGTATTCTTAGAGCCCCAAACTGGTTTTTCCCTTTTGCTTTAGGAATCCACTCTCTTTGCAGGGTCTCTGTAGAAAACTCTCTATCTGGCTACTAAAGGAACACCCATCTCATTGTTTTTAGGTCTTTTGGACCATCTGTCTCTGACGGCTTCTCCAGGGCTTCAGTACACACTAATTTGAGATATATTTTGTGTTAACATTTTGAAAAATCTTGGAAATGATGGAAGACGTTTCCTTTATCCAGAAGGGATAAAGGAAAGAATGAGTGATTCTTGATTTAAAAATAATGCATTGCATATTGCATTGATTCACCTTCCCATAAGAATACAGTCCTGGCTGCTCACTAGCTCTGTGACCTGTGTTAAGTTAAGTCGCTCAGTCGTGTCCGACTCTTTTCGACCCCATGGACTGTAGCCCACCAGGCTCCTCCATCCATGGGATTCTCCAGGCAAGAATACTGGAGTAGGTTGCCATTTCCTTCTCCAGGGGATCTTCCCGACCCAGAGATCGAACCCAGGTCTCCTGCATTGCAGGCAGACGCTTTAACCTCTGAGCCACCAGGGAAGCAGTACCTCTCTGTAAAGTGGGAATAACAATATCCATCAAATCACAGGGTTAAATAAGGATTAAAGTGGGGATTAAATGCGTTACCACTAGTAAAGTGCTTACAACCGTGCCTAGTAGATAGTAAGTGCTCAATAAACCCCAATATTGTTATTACTTTGCTTAAGCTGAGTAGTGTGGCCTAAAGGAAAAAGACTGGTATTTTGAATTCAGACAGACCTGTGTTTGAATTCAAGTATTCCTCTTACTGGCTGTGTATTCCTCACATAAGTCACCTAACACCCCCTGACCCCCGCCCTTACCATTAGTTTTTTCATCTATAAAATGGGCTGAGAACAACCGCACAACTCTGAAAATTCAGTAATATATCTTATGTATTGCTATGTAAGACTTCAGTATGTTATTTTTAAAACACCCATTTTTCTTTTCTGCCTTTTCCCATGCAGTCTTTCTTATCTTTACCATTTTTCATCTTGATGATTATGCTGCTGCTGCTAAGTCGCTTCAGTCGTGTCCGACTCTGTGCGACCCCACAGACGGCAGCCCACCAGGCTCCCCCGTCCCTGGGATTCTCCAGGCAAGAACACTGGAGTGGGTTGCCAGTTCCTTCTCCAGTGCATGAAAGTGAGAAGTGAAAGTGAACTCGCTCAGTCGTGTCCGACTCCTCGCGACCCCACGGACGGCAGCCCACCAGGCTCCTCCGTCTATGATGATTATAGAGGGCAATATATTCCAGTCACATTTTTGTAGAGAAACGATCCTAAAATGAAGGTAACTGTCAATCCTGCGTTCCTGCCTCTGTGGAGTTTGTCAGTGGTGGGATGACAGTCCCCTCTGTGGTAGGATGGGTGAGACACTCAGGAGGAGGCCAGGAATCTGTGACTGCGTTTGCGTGGAGAGGTCCTTTCAGTCTCACTCCAGCAGCCCTCACAAACCCTCCCCGACAGTTGTTCCACAGGCCCTTCTCCTTTAGCCCCAAACTCTCAGGTTCTGAGAGTCTCAGATTCCCAAAACGATTGCTGCTTCCAGCCCTCCAACCCCAGGTAAAGGGGCTCCCTAATTTTTCTTGGATCTGGAGGCTAATCATACTCCCACATTCTGTGAATCAAAGAGATCTGAGACAGTTTAAACTCCCTGAATCCGTTTGTGAAGGCAGTCCCAACTGAGCGGCAGTAATTCCATCAACCTCAGCGTCAGCCCATGGATTTCGTACAACTCACTCCTTGTCAGCAGCAGAGGCTGCAGAGGGAAGGAGCAGGGGAGCCCGCGTGCGTGGCCTGGATGACAGGTGCCGCCTGCTCGCTCCCAGACCCCGACTCTCCTCGTGACCTCAGCTCGCTGTGTTCCCCCTCCTGGGCTTCTCAGCTCCCTGGGTTCCCGCTGTGCGGAGCGCCGGGACCTTGAGCTGTCCTCTATTATCTGTCTGTTTTCTCTCTGCGACTGTACGCCCACAATGGTAGAGACCACGTCCCCCGCCTCTGTCCCTCGTCTCCGCCCCCGGTTCTACCACGGGGAGTGTTCGGGCAGGTTTCCTGTAGGGGGTCCCACCCGTGCTCCAGGCGCTGGGCCAGCTGTGCTCCACCTTTCCTTCCAATCCCACAAGGAGGGACTCCTTCCCTTGAACAATGCCTGGCATACAGTTGCCCCCAGGAAAGAGTCACTGAGTGAATGGACATATACACAGATGGAGAAGTCGAGTGGGCAGGGCATTAAGAGGTACAAACAATTAGGCATAAAATAAGCTACAGGATATATTGGACAACACAGGGAATGATAATAACTATAAATGAGTATACCTTTTAAAAATTGCAAATCTCTACATTGTACACCAGTAACTTATCGAATGTTGAATATCAACTATACTTCGGTTACGAAAAATGTACTACTAAAAAAAGAAGACATTAAATATTTAGAAAGTGTTAAAGGAAAAAGAAGCTGAGGCGAGGGAATGTAAATGCTTGAATTTGATCTCCCTTCTGTCTGACTCCAAAGCCATTGCTCTTAATCATTACACATGTGCCCTGTATATGAGTAATGTCACTGCTTTAGAATAATTAGAATATGATTTATTCATGAAATTTGGCCTACATACCTTTAATAGTATGTGTAGTATCTCCAGCAGTGTGTTAATCAAGGCTTCCCTGTACCATAATAAGGGCTTCCCTGGGGGCTCAGTGGTAAAGAATCTGCCTGCCAATGCAGGAGACATAGGTTCAATATCTGGGTCGGGAAGATCCACGGGAGCTGGAAACGGCAACCCACTCCAGTATTCTTGCCTGGAGAATCCCATGGACAGAGGAGCCTGGCGGGCTACAGCCCATGGAGTGACAAAGAGTCAGACTTAACTTAGCGACGGAACAACAACGTAACATCATAAAGTGATTATTCTCTTTGAACCCTCATGAGGCTGGTTGAAAAGACAGAAATTAATCACAAAATTATTATAAAAACATAACCTTTTAGAAAGTTCTAATGCATCATAATAGATTTCATTCATGGTAATGAATTTTTCATATTCATAAAAATGAACAGTAAGGTTGAATGTTCAGCAAGTGCTATGTTATGTAAATCGTGTTATTTCATTCTTGCCGGAACCTGTGAGGTAGATCTTACCGTCACCCCGTTTCACAGAGAAAGAGCTAGAGGTGTGTCCGCCAAGATCATACCACTAGTATGTGACTGGACCCAAAGTCTGGTCAGGTCAAGGGCAAAGCTAGATCTTAACATCTTTGGGGCATTCCTGCTTCATGAAAACTGGAAACACTTTGCTGCAATCCCATCTCGCCCCATCTATGTGACTTTCTGCTCTGGGGAGCGTGTTCACAGCGGTTCCCTGCTAAGAAGTAATCACGAAGAGCAGCTGCAGATGGTCGTCACTGGAAGTCCAGGCAGGACCCTGAATGGTATCAGTCCGGTGCCCGGTGAGAGAGCACTCTCCCCAGCCCTGAACTCCCTCCTCAGGGGACAGGCAGGGCTGCAGCCTGAGCCGGCAGCGCTGAGCGTGGCGGGGTTCCCCTCCCTCCCGCGCTGCTGCCTGGCCTTGGGAACCCCATCCCTCCCGCGCTGCTGCCTGGCCTTGGGGACCCCGGCCCTCCCGCGCTGCTGCCTGGCCTTGGGGACCCCGGCCCTCCCGCGCTGCTGCCTGGCCTTGGGGACCCCGGCCCTCCCGCGCTGCTGCCTGGCCTTGGGGACCCCGGCCCTCCCGCGCTGCTGCCTGGCCTTGGGGACCCCGGCCCTCCCGCGCTGCTGCCTGGCCTTGGGGACCCCGGCCCTCCCGCGCTGCTGCCTGGCCTTGGCCTGGCCTCCTGCCTTCCCTCCCGCAGCTGCTGGCACGCCCTGTGCCAGCTGCTTCCCTTTCAGCCGCTCAGGGTCAAGGCAGATTGGCCAATTGTCTCAGAAAGGAAGACCTTGGATGGGAGGAGGTCCTACTTCAAAGGCAGCCAGGAGGGCGTATCTCAAAACGTCCCAGGTTTCTTTTTCCTTCTAGGATGCTTCTTCAGTATGGTTCCCATGACCGAAAAAGTTAACTGCCTTTGTTCCTTTAATATGATCAACAACAGGCATTTCTAAGGAAAACAGAACTAAATTCTATACCCTTGAGGAGCCCTGAATCTTGTGCCCCAACCTGGAAACCTCAGAGTTCAGCTTGATCACCTTCCCCCTTTCTTCTCATTCCTAATCCTGATGATTCCATCTCAGACAGTCTCTGAAACGTCTCCCCTTGTGAGCCCCAGTTCCACTGCCTTGGAGATGCTCAGAATCTTGTCTGGATTGTTCCTCCAACCTCCTACTTTGCTCCCTCTGTCAGTTACTGAGTCCTTTTGTTCATCCTCCACATCACTACATCACAGTCACCCTAAAACTCCCAAGTGGCCATGGCTTGTCCCGCTTGAAGTCCTCTGCTGTCCCCTAATGTCCTGAAGGTCTACCTGTGTCTCCATCACCCCATTCTGTGGAATCCTTCTGCTCCTCCCTCAACATTCACCCTGAGCTTCTGGCCACTCAGTGATCTGACAGTCCATGAGCACATGGAACCTTTTCAAAGTAGCCTCAGGACTTCCTTTTCTCTCTGCTTGAAACCTGTTTCCCCTCCTCTCCAAAAGACACGCTTCTGCACATCTTCCAAGATCATCCCCTGTCACCTCCTCCAAGAAGTTTCCCTTGCACAAGAAGTTTCCCCTTCATTTCACCCTTTTGGCAGGTGAGGGTCCGTTCCCTCTTAAGACCCTAACTTACCATGTGCTCACTGGGGCAGGGGACCAGGTCTGTCCTCCTCTGCTCCATATTTGAGACAGGTTTCAGCCAAAAGTGGGGCTTCCCTGGTAGCTCAGACGGCAAAGCGTCTGCCTACAATGCGGGAGACCTGGGTTCAATCCCTGGGTCAGGAAGATCCCCTGGAGAAGGAAATGGCAACCCACTCCAGTATTCATGCCTGGAAAATCCCATGGACCGAGGAGCATGGTAGGCTACAGCCCATGGGGTCACAAAGACTCGGACACGACTGAGCGACTTCACTTCACTTCAGCGGAAAGTGAGGTCCTGGGCGGTGCTTTTGTTTTTTAAATTGTAGCTGTGGACCTCCAGGCAAGTTAACCTTTTGAACTATATGTTTTCTACTCTAGGGATTAAAAAAAATCTTCTGAGCTTTATTAGGAAGATTAAGTGAACTGCCTTTGTTCCTTTAATATGATCAACATATTAAATGATCAATAATGCATGCAAAAACACTTGGACTTTATCAGGAGGAGGAGGAGGGGGAGGAAGGACAGGAGAAGGGAAGGCTCTGCTGCTGCTGGTGGGTGATGAGGGAGACTGTCCTGAGTCCTCTCCTTCGGTCTCACACGTGATTGTTCCTTCCCACTCGCTAAGTAGCTATGTCTGTGTGTTACACTTGTAGCTACCATAACTCCTCTGATGCCTCCACACCGGGATCCGCTGGACGAATCCACGGGAGAGTAACAATGATTGGAGACAGAGGCCCCTGGGCTTTTCAAAATGGACTCTACAAAAACCAGGCAGTGCAAATCCATACTGTGTTGAAAAAGCACTGCGACCTGAAGTCAGAAAACTGGGACTCGAGCTTCCATCATCAAGAACAGAATTCCTTTGGGCAAGTCATTAGTCCTCTTTGGACCTCTGCTGAATTATGTCTGAAGGAGAGCTTCTAGTGAGGCCGAAATGAAATGTTGTGGGTGGAAGCACTTTTTTTTAATGTTTTATTGTTTTGCTATTTTTTTATGGGAGTGTAGCTGCTTTATACCGCTGGGTCAGTTTCTGTCACAGCAAAGTGAATCAGCTGCACCCACACATCAGTTCAGTTCAGTCGCTCAGCCGTGTCCGACTCTTTGCGACCCCATGAATCGCAGCGCGCCCGTTTTTTTAATGGGATTTCCTTCCCGTTTAGGCGACCCCGGAGCAGTGAGTAGTCTCCTGCCCTGTGCTGTAGGTTCTCATTAGCTACCTGTTGCACACATAGTAGTGTATATATGTCAATCCCCATCTCCCGATTCGCCCCACTACCCACTCCCACTTTGACTGAAAATACTAGGCAACACAGGATTCGAGGGTTGTTATAAGAAACTCGAAATGAGCCTCTTCAGCTGGAAGGCAGGTTTGGAGCTGGTTGCAGGAGACAAGGCCAGAAAGGAGGAAAGACACCGGATGTAGGGGAGAATGGGGGCCGGGGAAGCCTGCCCGGTGGCAGAGGGTGTGGGGAGACATGTCTGGACTCATCCTCCTGAAAGCCCTGCTGGAGCAAGCGTGGCATATTTCACACCAAAGGTGGACCTGCATTTTATGTGGCATTAAATCCTACAGTCAGGGCCTGATGGGAAAGAGCACAAATAGTCAAAATCATTCTGTCTTATAAATCACCTGCAGAGTGTATAGCATGTATGATTTTGTAATAAATCCAAATGCAGCCATTTTTAATCATATTGTAGTTTGAAGCTACTATGCAAATGTGTGAGTACACAAACCTTTCTCCCTTTTGATAACTATCAAAACCTCATGGCAAAAAGGGGATGAGTGGGAGAATTCCTGCTTTTCTGCAGAGTTCATTCTGTTTTTATTATTAAAAAAATAAAAAGTAAAATAAAACTGTTTTTATTAGTAAAAACAGTTTATTCTGTTTTTATTATTAAACCACTCTAATCCAATACCTCTTAATGGGTGGGTTAGCTGCTGTTGAGAGGGGCAAATAAAAGGACGTATCCAAAAGGGTCTACCACGCAGTAAAGTGTGATACAGGTGTCTGATGTGAGCGCAAACTTGTTTCAGCAGGACAGATGCAGAAGACTTTGAAAAGTGGTATCTTCAGCCTAAATGTCTGTCGATAGATGAATAGATAAAGAAGATATAGTCCATATATACAATGGACTATTGCTCATTCTCATTTTCTACTACAAGATTTTCAAACAATGCTCTCTGTTTATTAATGTTTTAAGTCGCCTCGTGTTGATGCTAATAGATGTTTGAGTGCAAGTGGTGATCCCACCAGCCTTCCCTCAGGACAGCTTAGCGAGCCAGGGCTAAGCCGCTTCAGCCTGTCTGACTCTCCGTGACCCCAGGGACTGCGACGCACAGGCTCCTCTGTCCCTGGCGTTCTCCAGCTAAGAATACCGGAATGGGTTGCCATGCCCTCCTCCAGGGGATCTGCCCGCCCCAGGGATGGAACAGATGAGGTACCTTCTTTGATTACTTCTTCTGGTGTCTATCACAAGATCACTGAGAGGCGAGATCTTGTGGAACTTCACTGGAGGACTGCAGCTTTGCCTCAAAGGAGCAACGTGCCTGAGGCTTGAAAACTGAAGACGGAGGGCCTTATACGGTGTCCCCCCGCCCCCGCCCGGGGCGTTTACCTCGGGTGCCCCCTGTGGTGACACGCTGGTATTGCAGGGTGTACCTTACCCTTCGTGGAAGGGGTAGCCCCACGTGTTGTTTTGGCTTATGAGACATTTTGGACCCCTGTTGATTGAGACGGCTGAAACGATAAAGGAGTATCCAGCACCCAGGACTCCGATTACTGCAAATATTGTGGAGGTGAACATCTGAAAGAGAAGGAGAGAGACCAGGTGGGATTCTTAAGGTGTTCAGAGATTACATGCAGCACTCCTGACTGTCCAATCATTGATGAGATGAATATGGGGAAGTTCTGGGGTAGAAGCCAGTCTTTACTGGAAATGGGGCCTGTGGAGTCTCCTAGAATGAATTTTGATGTCTCACGTTCCCTTCACCTGCATTCCCATATATTTTTCTCCTATTCATTGAGGACTCATGTACTAGTTATGGTTTTATACCTTTGAACCAGAGTTTTTACCTTTGTTAAAAATAGACTGTCCTTCACAGGGTTAATATGAAAGACCAGTCTATTACAGAATCAAAGACTCTTAGAATGGGAAGTAATCTTAAGTTTTCTGGTCCAATCATCTTGCTGAATCTAAGTCATCATGGGACCTCATATGGCAGGCAAGTTTTGCTTATGAGAAAGGGTAGAAATCTAGGATATTTCCTCATCAATCCTAATTATATCCCTTGAGTTGAAAAAGGGATGAAGTCCAACTTCTCTTCCATCAGGTAGCAATCTTTAAAATATCTGAAGATATTTTTTATGTTACACAAAAATACTTTCTGTTTGACATCTCTCCACCCCTTCCACCTGCCGCTAGTTTTCTTTCCTTTGGGTTACACAAGCCCAACAATTTCAGTTCTTTTAAATATTTTTATATAACAGAGATTAATTAGTGAAGAATGGATTGTACTAGTGCCTTTTTTTCCAATTATAAAATCAAGATAGACTATAGAATATAAAATGCAGAAACAATCTTGGAGCCCATCTAGGCCCCTCTTAGAGATGAAAATATTTAGGCATAGAGATGCAATCTCCATTCTAAACAGTAATTAGAGAGTAACCTGGAAACATTGACAATTTTGAAATTAGAGATGAAAAATTATCAGCTCCATTGCATTGGGACGTGAAGGTGTAGTGCAAAGCACAAGAGTCTAAAAGTCAGCAGACTCAAGCTCAAATCTCAGCGATGCTCCTTTCCCTGTGTGATGAATCTGCACAATGAACGTAGCCTCAGGGTCTTAGCGTCTCATCTATAAAATGTGCATGATAAAGCCTACTTAAATTAGACATGGTAACGTAAGTTAAACGTCAGATACTTCCTTTTTCCTGTTCCTTGTATTAGTATCAGTCTTTTCACAGTGCATGTTTGAGGGTTTGAGGGTGGGATTAGAGGGTAGAGAGGATCTAATTGTGCCTAAGCAACTGGAATCTATGTAATCTATTTAGCTTGAATTCATATTCATATCATATATCATATTATGTATTAATATACTTTGGATACAACTTTCCAAGACTGAACTCTGGTTCCATGGACCGTATCTGCCTGTAGAACTGACCATTTTCTCCATATAAAAACTCAACAGGACCCTGTGGGACTCCTGGGCATGGAAGCTTTGCCATGTCCCCTGTTTCTTGTTTGTAGGGAGCAGACTGCAGCCTCCATGACCTTCCCAGAATCCCAAAAGGCAGGTTCGAACAGTTGGTAATAAGGGAAGAAAGGCGATGCAGAGACAAGGGAAGAACGGCCAAGAAACAATAGTGCAGCCTTGGGGCAGGGTCCTGGCTCTGTCTCAGGGGATACACAGAGCGATCTCTTTGGGCTCTTTACAGAATTAAAGCCCCCAACAAATGGAAGATGTTAGCATTCTGCATTTCAGAGAAAACCACAGTTTGATAGCTTTAAGAAACTCATCAGGAGACCACCTGAGACCAGATTAAAGACGTGCAGGCCCCGCATGCACCCTGATCCTGGTCAGCAACACTGCTCTTGAACCATTGCTATACAATGCCTCCCCAGATCCTCCTGAGTGGGAACATACAGTTTTTCAGAGCACAAGCCTGCTATGTCCCCTTTGGCCTAGCAAAGCAATAAAGCTATTTTTTCCCTAGGTTATATTTGGGTATATATGGTAATTTGCCAGCTTCCCAGGTGGCACTAGTGGGAAAGAACCTGCCCACCAGTGCAAGAGACATAAGAGATGTGGGTTCGATCTCTAGGTCGGGAAGGTCCCCTCGAGAAGAGCATGACAACCCATTCCACTATTCTTGCCTGGAGAATCCCATGGAGAGAGAGGCCTGGTGGGCTACCATCCATAAGGTCTCAAAGAGTCAGACACAACTGAGGCGACTTAGCACGCACACATACATGGTAATTTGCCGTTTTCTGATCTCATAGGAGACTGTAGCCTTTTCCTCAAGAGTCCTTGCGAGAACACACTTTGGGAGATGCCGCCCCAATTCAGTGCCAGGCACAGAGGCCACGGTTTTGGCATCGATGCCTCTTAGCCCCAGGACCCTGGGATGTATCTACTGTCACCACAGCACAACATCTACAAATACACAGTCTCCCATCTTAAAATTGCTTAAAGTCTTCAAAAGCCAGAATTTCCATTTATTTAAAGGGTAGCATATTCTTATATTTTCATAAAAAGATCTCAAAAACCTTCCAGTGCAATCATCTAATGTTCTGACTAGTAAAAATACCTTCGTTCTATTAGAATCTTAGATGCATTATCTCACTTAATCTTCTCAACGAACCTGTGAGGTGGGTGTGATTAATCTAGGTTTTCCAGGCAGGAAGCTGAGACTGGTAGAAATGAAGCTAATTGCTCTAAGTCAAACAAAGAGTGAGGTGGTGGGACTGGGATTAGTCCATGGTCGTTTGGTTCCAAAGGCCATATTCTTGTCACTTTCTGAAGTCACACAGCTAGAAGGTGGCCAAGCTAGACTAAGTCTGGGGTCTCGGGGGGAGGGGCAGCATAGTGGTGGAGAATAAGAGGTACAAACTTATTAGGTATACATTGTTAGGTATAAAATATGTTATGAGGCTGTATTGGACATCACGGGGCATAGAACCAATATTCTATAATAATTATAAATGGAATATAACCTTTAAGAATTGTGAATCACTGTATTATACACCTGTAACTTATTTAACATTGTACAGCAACTATAGTTCAAAAAAAAAAAATGAACTGGAGTCTCCCTCCCAGGCCAGTGTCTTGTACCTGCTACTTCTTCAAATACACACACACACAGACACACACACACACACACACACACACACACACACACACACACACGGCACATTGCCACCAGCATCAGATGCACTTAGCAACAGATCGAATTTGTCGTTTACAAATTTCTCTTTGAGTGACATTGATTCTCTCACAGAAATAAAGTGACAGATAAGGAAAAAATATCTTTTTCCCTTTTTTTTTTTCTGGTCTTGAGTCAGGAATCATGAAACTATTGACTGTTCAGAGTGAAAGAGCATCTGATGGTAAAGATAACCCAATATGCAAAACAGAAAAAGAGACACAGATGTACAGAACAGACTTTGGGACTCTGTGGGAGAAGGCGAGGGTGGGATGTTCTGAGAGAACAGCATTGAAACAAGTATACTATCAAGGGTGAAACAGATCACCAACCCAGGTTGGATGCATGAAACAAGTGCTCGGGGCTGGTGCACTGGGAAGACCCAGAGGGATGGGATGGGGAGGGAGGCGGGAGGGGGGATCGGGATGGGGAACACATGTAAATCCATGGCTGATTCATGTCAGTGTATGGCAAAAACCACTACAATATTGTAAAGTAATTAGCCTCCAACTAATAAAAATGAACGGAAAAAAATAAAAAAGTAAGTGCCTTTTAAAGCAAAAAAAAAAAAAAGAAAGAGCATCTGCAATTGCTATAATAGAAAAGGAAGAAGACTTTTCCAGGAAGGCAGTGTGAAGTCTGAGGAGACCACGGTTCTAGCCTTCTCGTTCGTGGGGTCTGACGAGACCCCAGGGCCCCACCTGCCTGGCCTCAGCTTTCGGTGGTATACAGAAAAAAGGGGTGGGTAGTTCTAGAAGGTCCCTTCAATGAAAACAGCTCAGGATTTCATCATCTGGTGGCTGGAAGTGAGAGGAGGAATCTATCTGTGCTATTCCTGCTGTGTGGGAGGGGTAGAGGATTTCAGATATCATTCCTGGAACATTTCAACAGGCCAGTGTTTACAGACACAAGAAGTGAGTACACACGCAAACAGTCCTCATTTTAGGCAAGTCTGAGTACAGGCAGAACCAGGTTAATATAAAATATCCATGAGACAACGTCCCCTTTACCGAAGAGTCCCCTGTGAGCACCTCTGACCAACACTATCCAACCAGAAACTAACGCAAGCCGTATTCATAATTTAAAATTTTCTCGTAACCACCACCTAAAAGGTTTAAAAAAGGTGAGATTAATTTTGATAATATACTTTCTTTAGCTTGCATATCCAACACACTATCACTTCAATAGATAATCAATAAGAGATATTTTACATTTTGTACCAGTTCCGTGGGATCTGGTGTGTGTTTTCCACCTATGGTACATCTCAGTTTAGACTGGCTACCTTCTATATGTCCAATAGCCACGTGTGGATAGTGGCTCCTGCATTGGACAGTGCAGTCTAGAAAATTTGGGAGACTGACTTGGGGTACTAAAAGTTAAAAAAAAATAGATGAATATGGTCTGTACTGATTTCATGATTATGATTACTCTCAGGAGCCAGGCGTGTATAACAGAGGATGGCAACACAGTCATTCTCAATTGAAGCAATAAGGTTTATTTCTTTACAAAACTATCTGAAGAAAAAATGGCATCAGGTTACAAGTTAATAAAGCTACAGGCGGTATGTTCTGTTTTTGTATTCACATTTGACATATCTCAGGCCTTGAAATTTGAAAAGTTTCTCCAAATAATTTTTCATTACTTTTCCAGGATGGAGAAGCCAGCTACATTTTATGTCGCTTTGTTTTAACTCATGTTTAGAAGTCTCGAAAAACTGCTTAATTTATTACTCCATTATGTCTTAAAATCAGAAGGAGTACCTTTCATTTACCATGGGTTTCATGATACAAAATTTTTCAAGTTAAAAGAGAAATTATGAAAGTCAAGTTGAATATGTTAGGGAGCAGGCACTCTAAGCTGATGCTTTTAAAAGTAAACAGGCAAAAGGCCTGGAATATTTCTGGAAGGAGACACAATAATTGGGAACACTGCTAACCTCTGAGGAAAGGCGTTGCCAAACTTTATCGAGTCAGGAATGTGTGACTTCCTTTGTAGTTTTTGTACTGTGGACATGTTTTTCCTATTCTAAATGAATAAATAGTAAAGGGGCGACTCTATTGTGTAGCGGCCAAGGGCATGGGGTACAGGCAGACAGGTCTGGGTCTTGCTTTTCAGCATTCCGACAAGGTTCGTGGGCTCTCAGTTCCCAAACCAGGGATCAATCTCACGCCCGCTGCATTGGAGGTGTGCAGTCTTACCCACTGGACCACCAGGGAAGTCCCAGATTAGGTCTGATGCCTGTTTCTTCCCTCATGACATTGGGAAGTTTATCTTTCTAAGATCTGCATCTCTTCTTCCGTAAAATAAGGCTCAAGAATAACTACCTGTCTCCCTGAACATGGGCCTTCCTGATAGCTCAGCTGGAAAGAAGCCACATGCAATGTAGGAGACCCGGTTCGATTCCTGGGTCAGGTGGATCCGCTGGAGAAGGGATAGGCTACCCACTCCAGTATTCCTGGGCTTCCCTTGCGGCTCAGCTGGTAAAGAATCCGCCTGCAATACAGGAGACCTGGGTTCGATCCTTGAGTTGGGACGATCCCCTGGAGGAGGGCATGACAACCACTCCAGTATTCTGGCCTGGAGAATTCCATGGACTGTATGGTCCATGGGGTCACAGAGAGGCAGACATGACTTTCACTTCCTTTCCCAGAACATAACATGTAAGATTGCCTAATCAGTAGTAAATCGGGAATCAAAGGTACACAAAGGTATAGAAAATCGGATAACCCCCTGGTGGGGTAGGTATTAGATAATGCCTAGCACTTCACTGGGGCTTTCCTGGTAGCTCAGCTGGGAAAGAATCTGCCTGCAGTGCAGGAGACCTGGCTTTGATCCTGGGGTTGGGAAGATCCCCTGGAAGAAGGAATGGCAACCCACTCCAGTATTCTTGCCTGGACAGAGGAGCCTGGTGGGCTACAGTCCATGGGTTGCAAAGTCAGACACAGCAGAGCAAATGAGCACATCACAGTACTTCACTGGGAGGATACCCAGGGAGCTCTCTCGCCTATTTCCAATACTTGAAGGATTTTCCATGACATTAACAATCACTTGATAAATGTCTTTATTATAATATTTTAATAGTCGTAGTTTCACATATGTTAGTAAGTGAAGTCGCTCAGTCTTGTCCGACTGTTTGCGACCCCATGGACTGTAGCCCACCAGGCTCCTCCGTCTGTGGGATTCTCCAGAAAAGAATACTGGAATGGGTTGCCGTTTCCTACTCCAAATATGTTAACCTCCCACAAATACAGAGAGCCTAGCTCTGGGGAGAAAAAGTAAATAAGCCGTCTTCTGGTTGCTCAACACACACCTTCCGTTTGCATTTCTAAAGAAGCGTGTGTTCGTGTATGTGCTCTAAATGCTTCCCTTAAAGTGGAAGAGAATGCTCTTGAATCACCAGGTATCAGTTTAAGACCTCCCTCTTTACCAGACTCTGGAGGTGGATGAGGTGGGGTCCGGCCCCAGCCCTGCCGCCGCCGCTGGGTGTTCTGAAGCCCCTGGCAGAGGTGTGGGGTGGGGCGGGGGCCGCTGAGAAGGGAGCAAAGGTGGGTGGTTTAGGAGACAGGATATTTCAAGGCTTGGGCAGTGGCAGCATGTTGGGGAAACATGTCTGGTGGGCATGAAGTTTCCTCTCAGAAAGGAGATACATAGAGATTACTTGAAGATTTTTTTCACTTAAACATTAATGCCCTCCTGTATTTTCTGACTCAGTCTTGGGAATACAGACGGGGGGTGAGGGGGAGGTTGGGGTGGTCAGAAACTTAACTTGCAAAAGCCTCAGTTTCCTTACTTATAAAATGAGAAATTGGAATGTCTACCTCAAAGAGCTACTGTTAGAATTGAGCCCAATAAAGTACGGAAATGACCTGAAATCCTCCCAGAACATTCATTTACTTCATCCAGCCAACAAGCATTCATGAAGGATCTATGAGTCCCCAGTACCTCAGGCACTTGATACTACCCTCCTCTGCCCTGCACGCTAATGCCTACATTTTTTCCCAGCCCTTGCTATGTCCTTATGAAAGGTACCAACTGCCATTGGCCATTTTACAGCAGAGGGTTTTGAAACATAGAACATTTAGAGAAGAAATAGGGTTTCACACTTCATTTCTTCTTTTATGATAATTATTTCACAAGAAGGGTCTTTCTTAAATCCCCTTCAAACTAGCAGTCCTTGCATGGAATGCAGAGGCTGCGGTCAGCTCCTGATGCTCCTGGCCTCGGAAGTACTGACGTCAGAAGTGCTCAACCAGGAGGCGTCCCTAGGGGTCGCTGGCGAGCCGAGTCGGACGCGGGAAGACCTGCTGACTTCCAGGGAATAGATTGATTTATGACCTGATCAAGCTCTTCCTTCAGGACGGGTCTGTGCGCCGACTGGCCCTGCCTATGGGTGGGGTGAGCCTTTATCTGCATGATATACTTTCAGGATGCTGAGATGCCTGTCTGCCCCTAAATATCTCCTTTATCAGGCCAATTATTAGAGACACTCCTCTGAGTTAAGGTCAAGGTTTCATAAGGCTCTTATTACTGTACATACTTAACAGGAAAGAGCTGATAAAATGAATTAGCTGTCCCATTGGACCCTGTGTGTACATGCTGAGGCTTTGCGACCCCGTGGACTGCAGCCTCCAAGCTCTTCTGTCTATGGGATTCCAGGCAAGAGTCCTGGAGTGGGTTGCCATGTCCCCCTCCAGTAGACCTTCCACACCTAGGGATCGAACCCGCGTCTCCTGCGTTGTAGGTGGATTCTTTATTGCTGAGCCACTGGGAAAGCCCACTGGACCCTGAGAGGTCAATTTTTTTTTTTTTTTTTTAATGAATCAGAGGACAGATCAGCTGCTAGGACACCTCTAGTTTGGGGGCAGGAGGGTGAGACCTAGCCACACATCCAGACCAGGGGTTTCAAAGCCCAGTTTGAAAGTCTCCCTCCTCCTGCAGCTTTTATCCCAGGGCTCCCTTTTCTCAGCTCTTATTTACCCTAATTTATTTAAAAGAGTGCAGATCCTGGGGACAGGGTTTGGGTCTTTGCTCTGCCTCGGAGAATGTTTAGCCTTCATTTTTTAGTTTCACTCTGAAACTATCAATTCGGCAATCTCAAGATTATTTTTTTTCCCCCCAGCTTATTGTCTTGCTTTATCTCTACAGCAACCACATCCTGCTTCCACTATTGATTCCTATGTCCTGGTTTTACTGCCCAAGGAAAGAGAAGAGAATGACGCAGCTAGTTTCTGAAGAATATTCCAGAAAGACTGAACAAAGAAGAGAGAGACAGACCAGGAAACAAATGACAGAGAGACAGCTATGAAGACAGCCGCATGATTTGGCTCAGCAGCCCTTGGCCCAATTTGTTCCTGCCTCACAGACCTTTCTACCCAATAGGATTTCTTACATGATGCTTTCAGAAGCCCAGTGTTCCTAATACACCTGGAAGGGAATATTGTGAGCCTTTGGAAAAATAATTCATATCTTTAGCATTATAGAACAGATCAAATTATGCTGCAGGGTTTTTTTCTTTTTGTATGACAAAAAGTTTGTAAATGCATGCATGCATGCTAAGTCGCTTTAGTTGTGTCTGGCTCTTTGCGACCCTATGTTCTGTAGCCCTCCAGGCTCCTCTGTCCATGGGGAATCTCCAGGCAAGAATACTGGAGTGGATTGCCATGCGTCCTCCATGTTTGTAAATACCTCTCTTTACAAACTGACTATAGCTTCAGAGCCTCGGAACATTAAGGAAACATCTAAAGCAGGGACATGAACCCTGTGGCCTTTTGGGGTGGGCAAAAAGCTCAGTGATGCCCAGGTGGTGGTGGGTTCATCGCTCAGTCATTTCTGCCTCTCGTAACCCCATGGATTATAACCCACCAGGCCCCTCCATCCATGAGATTTTTCCAGGCAAGAATACTACAGTGGGTAGCTGTTTCCTTCTCCAGAGGATCTTCCCGACCCAGGGACTGAACCTATGTCTCCTGCATTGCACACTGGTGGCTGTTTTTTTTTTGCCAAAATACAGGCCCAGGAGTACCAGGTTATTTTTTCTTTGTTTGTTTTTTAAAAGATGTAAGATATCTATATTTCTTTTGGGTATATGTGAAATCTACTTTTAAACGGTGGCTGCTGGTTAACAAACAAATGAACCCAAAACAAGAAATCTTTCTGCTGGTCACTTAGAGAGTGCTCTCCCCTGGTGCAGGGTGGCTGAGGCTGGTGCCTTGGTTTCCAAGTGGCAGAGTCACTGCCCTTGTGGACAGTTAGCTTGTGGCTGGAAGGAGTCGTATTCAACTTACATCAAGAATGGATCCCCCCAGAGAGGTGAGGGACCCCAGTCAGATGACTTGCATTGAGCAGACCAGGTGTTTCAGATTGTATATACTCAACTGTGCTTAATAACTTTTCTGCTTTCCTCTCAGACGTCACACAAATCTAATTTAAAAACATGCATTGTACAGTACTTTGAATATTATTTCCCATCTCACTGTGATTACGTATGACACAAACAACAACAACAAAAATGAAACAAAAGCTCTGGTTTTGTGTTGGCTGATGTTCAGCCTTCTGCTCAGCACCAGGGAATGAGCTGTTAGATTTCTATGTAATTCATCCAATTTCCTTATTGCTCATTTTTTTTCAAATTCTCATCTTTGATTTATTCCCCCCAAATCCACAAGGTGTAATGGGATTAGATTTCAAATAGAAAGTGAGTTACATATTTACTTCTTTCCTTTATCATTAAGTATATGAAAATACAATTATATATAACACACACTGGAGCTTCCCTGGTAGCTTATAAGTAAAGAATTCGCCCACAATGCAAGAGACGGGAGTTTGATCCCTGGGTTGGGAAGATCCCCTGGAAAAGGAAATGGCAACCCACTCTAGTATTGCCTGGAAAGTCCCAGGGACACAGGAGCCTTGTGGCTATAGTCCTTGGGTTCTCAAAAGAGTCAGACACAACTTAGTAACTAAGCGGCAACAACAATAACACGCCTTTTTAAAATCAAATGTATCAAATTACATAATTGTTTATAATTTGCAGCAAATTACACAATTGTATAAAGTGCATTGTGGTTGATTTTTGCATCTCTTTGTCAATAATGATTTTAAATGTTGCTATAATAATCAATGCTTGATTGTGTTTGAAAAGTGATAACATTCTCTTTGAATGATCCTTGATCTTGAGTGGAAAAGAATCATGGTATTCACAGGGCACCAGCCTCAGCCCTTCACATGTATTCATAAGGGCATGGCAACCCACTCCAGTATTCTTGCCTGGAGAGTCCCCATGGACGGAGGAGTCTGGCGGGCTACAGTCCTTGGGGTTGCAAAGAGTTGGCCATGACTGAGCAAGTAAGCACAGCACAGCACAAATATATTTTAGTTGACTAGACGAGGAAGTAATGATGAGAAATGTTAGAAATGATTATGTTTCAGGACAAGTTGCAACACCTTTCCCTTTAAGAGGTTAAAGGTGGAAATGTGTAATTTATCATTGGGGTTCTTTTTGATGGACAACTGACTCTGGAGATTGGATCAGGTGCTGGTTGATCCATCATCCGGCCAGTAATTCTGGCTCAGCCTTCTTCATTTTTGCCACATCAATGTATCTGAACTCAATATTTTTCTTTAAATCAGCTCTCTATTTTATTCATTTATATCACCTCTATGAATGAAAAGCTAGAGTCCTCAGCACACATAAACACAATATTATTGAATTTCTAGTTAATGTTTCTCGCATTCCTGGAGCTGGAGACTCGTTAGGGAGATTACAGAGAATTAGAAATAGCAAAGACTTTTTTCCATCAAAGCAAGAGTTTTCTTGATAGAATTAAGAGGATTGAAGGAGAATTAAAAGAAAATAACTTTCTATATTATTGAAAGATAGAGCAAATCTGTGTGCCAGCGGAGCTTGTCTGTCCTTGGGAAATTCTGAGTTAGTCCAACTTCTTCATCTTAACAGATGGGCAGAGGGAGGCAGAGAGCACGCCAGTTGAGGAAATGGGACTTAACCCCACTCCCAGGCTTCTCACCCCAGCTTGGAGTGGTGAAGCCCATTTTCTGTAGCTTGCCCACTAAAGATGGGTGACTACAGGAGACAAGAGAGGAGAGAGGAGGCTGGGGGCAAAACTGAGGGAGAGGTAGGGAAATGTTGAGCCTCTGAGGCAGCGAACCTGGCAGGGGTGTAGATGGAGAGTTTAGGGGGCTATCGGGAGAAGAAGTCACCATCTGTTATCCTGTCCCAGCCCCACCTTTACAGACGAGGCATCACAGAGCCAGAGAAGGGACTCGACTTGCCCAAGGTCTCAGGGCTTCTCAGCCTCAGAGGCAGTCACAGCCCCCATCTCTGCCTTCCAAGCCTGCAGTCTTCTCTTTATTAGGCTATACTTTTAGTTAGCATTTTATTTTATTTTTTAAGTTTTTCCTTTTGGCCAAGCTGTGCTGCATTCAGGATCCTAGTTCCCTGACCAGGGATCTAACCCACGCCCCCTGCAGTGAAAGCCCCACACCTTAGCCACTGGACCACCAGGGAAGTCCTGAAGCCTTCATCCTTTCTATGGCATCATTGCAGGTTTCCAGCCCTGATACCGCTGGCTGCTTGTAATGTTTTGAATGGTACTCGTTCTATAAGTAGGAAGGCTATGGTTTTAAAAATTTATGATGACTGTTACTTTGCACCAGCAAGAATCCTGTCATGATCCCTGGAGCAGCTGCCCCCAGAGTGCCGCCTGGGGCTGGTAGCTCACCCCCCAATGCCCAGCACAGGGGGGCAGTCTGGGGGCTGCCTCCCCCTCCCGCCCCGGCAGGCACTCACCGCAAAGCGCTTCCCGCAGCCCTCGTTGCCACAACACCCGCAGCAGTCGTTGTTCTTCAGGCCCAAGAACACCAGGGCGGGGAAGATCATCTGCGAGCAAAAGAAGCAGCTTGTGGTCTGACACATGAAGGGGGGCCCATGCCTGCCTGCCTGTGTGAGGAGCCGCATCTCCACCCTGGGGCTTGGGGGCCAGCAGCTAATGGAGTCTGGCTGGGGGGTAGTCGAGTGTTATGCAATATTTAGGTTCTATTTGGCCTAACTGCAAATCCAATGAGGCAATATATCAAGATCTTGAGTTTCCATTTACAAGGTGGGTTAGGAGAAGGACGAAAAACTTGTCCTCGATTGTCATGAAACACAAGTTTTTCCTCTCTCTAAACCAGAAGTCCCCAATCTCTGCTGGAAACAAGGGATAAAGAAATCATTACCAAAGATTGGAATTGGAAGAGGAATTCACTGACTCCTGTTTCTCTTGGTAGTTCTCGATCAATTTACTAGAAAAAGTGTATTCACTCCCCGACCCCCCAGAACCCCACACCCTGTCATTATCTTGTTAAAATAAATTATGTGGCACTCAGTTTGGTTCAGGGGAGTCTACTGCCCCATGGGAGCTGCCAGCCTAAGTCTGGGGATTCCTTGGCCGGTCCCTATGAGGATGGAAAAAAATTGAGGCACTTATTTCATCATGCGGCTCTTGGGCTTTTGTTAGCAACTAAATCTCTTCCTCTTCAGTAAGTACCCAACTTTAAAAAGATA
Source organism: Dama dama (assembly GCF_033118175.1). Classification (NCBI taxonomy): domain Eukaryota; kingdom Metazoa; phylum Chordata; class Mammalia; order Artiodactyla; family Cervidae; genus Dama; species Dama dama. The sequence goes on along the minus strand of NC_083699.1, from coordinate 3,510,066 downwards.
GGATGAAAGTCTTTGGGGGGGGATTTTAAGGTTTCCTTACTCACCAAGACTCCGCTTCCTAATATTCCTCCAAAATACCAGACCTCGTCGGAAAGGTGGTCATTGTCGTCTATCACTTTTCCTCCGGGGAAAAAGAGCAGGATGTTGGCGAGGAGGCCAAACACAGCCAGGGGGATGAGGGTGCCCCCCAGGCACTTGGCACAGCTGCCGGTGCACATGCCGCGGACCTAGGTTGGAGGTGTGCGGTCAGGCCCCCAGCCGCCCTCCTCGCAGCTTCTCCTCAAAGCTGTCGGCTGCAGAGTCGTGACAACTGTCCCCAGATCAATTCTTAATTTGGAGCCGAGAAGCACGATCAGCCTGTGAGCTGTGTCCTGGGAGCTGCTTCAGCGTCTCAAATATAGCAGAACCTCGATGGTGATGGTCATTTATATTCTCCCTGACCTGAAGCTCATTTTTTTTTTTTTCCCCTGCACCCTCATAAATAAGATTACGTTCATTGCAATCATTTTGCCATGGAGACCAATAACCTCTGTTAATAATCCACCAGCACAGACAAGACACTCAACCTTGTTGCAATCGAACTTAGGGCTGGAACAATCGGCATCTGGGCCTACTGCACCTTTAATCTGACAATGGCCTGCCCAAATCAAGAAATATTTTCCCCTAGGCTCTTTATAAATCACAGTAAAATTGAGTTACATCCTAGCTAAAATCATGTGTCCTAAGTACTTAATGGTCTACAGTGCGTGTCTTCGCCTTTTCCGCTGAAAGCCTGGAATGCAAAAGAGTTATTTGAAAGAGCTTCTGTTTTCCTCAATAGGAAAATAACAATCTGATGGTCTAGTTGGGTATTTCTGAGCTTGGGCCCACAGGAACTTTTTAAAGGACAAAATCAGGATGATTATTTATTTTGTTGTCTGCTTGCTCTATTTCTATACTTGCTATTCCATTAAGTTCTGTTTTCTTCCCTACCTGGCATGATAGAATTAGCAAAAACCATTCCCAATCAACTTGCTCAGCTATATCTTCTATGCAGGAATAAAAAGCTCCACCTTTGAAAAGGGTAAGGAGAAAGGGAGGTTGGTATTGGGTGGAAGAGAGGAAAGATACTGATGGGGGGATTGGAGGTAGAGTGGGCAAAGTTAAAAGAGCAGTTAGGAAGTGTAAGAGGAGGTAAGATGGACCTTTATTGGAAATTTTGCCCACCATCTGGGATACCATTCGGTTACTAACATGCTGCGTGTCGCTTTAAGAAAGCTTCTGCCATGCCTAGGCCAAGCCCTGCGTCATGCAGTGACCCTCCCTGCTGGGTACTGGTGTTGCTTAAGAGCTAAAGGGCTGTGGGATGGAAGGGGAGCCTGCCAGCCCTTTGATGAGAGCCTAGAGGTTAAGAGTAAGACAGCAGGTAGAATTTCACAGACAGTCAAGTTGTAGCTAAATAAAAAGCAAGTGACGTTATAACTTGGTAAGACCTGTCCTACTGTGAAGATGGCCACTTGTTCCCAGGAAAGCAGTGGGCTACAATCTGCCATGGGTCAGGGACCCTTGCCCAGGGAAGCTATGGTTGGTTGATCCCAGAGAACTCAGATTGGTTGGATGCTGAGTTTTCTTCTGAAGATCCTATGAAACGTGCATTGGTTGCTCTATAAGGATACTTTCTGAGGTCTCAGCATTGGGGCAAGAAGAAAAACAAATGTTTATTGAGCATGCATGATATACTAAGCATGGACTGTGAAGATGTCCTGTCCTATCTACTGGGGGAGGCCCGAGGGCTCAGAGAGATTAAGTACATGCCATAAGGTCATCCCAATATAATAAGACAAGGAACCAAGACTTTAAAACAAGATTCTTCGTCACCCATGCCTGGGCTATGGTCTCCCTAATAGATTTTCTTCCTTAGAAATTAAAAAAATATTCTCTTTTCAATATAAACAATAGAATGATACCGTGTGTGAATTGTATGGGTACAGCGGGACATATTTCTTTCTGAACAACCATGAACTACTGTGATTTTTTTCTTATTACAAACTATGGGTTTATTTATTTTTTTTTTTGGTAGAAAAGCCGGTTATACAGATTAGCAGAAGGAAGAAAAACCAGCCATGTTCCTACCACCAGCAGATAAGGACTGTTATCACTTTGCTGGCTCTTGCTTTCCAACACTCTGAGCAGGTGCAAATAAGCTTTCTTTGTAACCCACCAGCTTTGGTAAGGAGTTCTGAAAGTGCCAGGAGGAAGTCCAAAGTTCTCAGGACGTAAGAGTGGAGTTCATCTTTGTAGATGCCATCTTGGAGCTAGGCAGCTCCCCTTTGGAGCCTGGGCAGTTTTTTCTTTCTTCAGAGACTTTTGGCCCTAGAAGTTACTCAAGAAATTTGAATAACACTGGTCAACACAGCCCTGATGCCCTAGACTTTTCAGATTGGTAACACGGGTTAGGGTTAGTGAACAGGTGAAAGTAGAAGATACCATGGATCACAGTTGAGGTTTCTTCCATGATTTTTTAAAAGATGTGGTACATGAGGAGCTATGAGACAGAGGCCAGAGGTCATTTATATCCTGTATGCAGAAGGGGAAACGCTGTGGGATAGTCACCCTTCTGGAATGCCCTGACTTCAGACAATTTGAGGGTGATTAATTCATTTATTGTTCAACAATTCATTGTGCCTTTAGATCTGCAAGCAGGAAGTGGCAATCTAATCTGGGGAAGGGGGAGGTGAGGGGAGGGAGCCTTGGTGAAGTTTACCCTCGGGAAGGGCTGGGTCCTTGCTCAAGACACTCATGAGATTCTGACAATGAGCCTGTGACGCCCATGCTTGACGTTTGCTGTTCACTCTCTGTTTAGCAGTGAAGCCCTTGAACTGCAAGGGCTAGAGCCCTGCTTTTTAGAGACATTGCGGATGAGGTGGCTGAGGCTGAGCCCCACTTTGGTTCCTCTTCTGCGGGAAGAAGACCACAGAAGTGAGAGCAGATGGCAGCTCTCGAAGGGACAGAAAGGGATCCTTGTAGAAAGAAAAGGAGAATAGGAGCTTGGCAGCTGGACCACATCCTCTGGGAGTTTGCTGGTAGCAAATTCAGCCACAGAAAGTCCACGGGTTCCCAGGCGTTAGGAGTGATGCAGGCGCTCCATCCCTAAGTCAGTGAGCACAGGACCGGGAGATGTTCGCCAGGCGACCCTGACCATCTGCAGGAGACATGCGTTCATACTGGGGTGACACTCATCAGTGTTTCTCAGTCTGCTAAACTCTTCGCCTGGCAGTTGATGAAGAACCATAAATTCAGTGCCAGGCAGTGCAATCCATAAGTGTGTTTGAAGCACCCACCGTGTGTCCACCCGTGTGCCAAGTACTGTCCTAGTGAACAAAATAAATCTGACTTGCTTTCTGACTTCACTGGCTTTACAACCAGTGGGACTTCCCTGGCAGTCCAGCAGCTAAGACTCCGAGCTCCCAAAGCAAGGGACCGGGGTTTGATCCCTAAGTCAGGGAAATAGATCCCACATGCTGCAACTAAAATTTGCATGCCACAATGAAGATAGGAGATCCCACCTGCTGCAAGGCCTGGCACAACCCCACAGTATTACGACCTCTTACTTGTCACAAGAAATTAAAAAAAAAAAAAAAAAAATCATGCACAGAGGTTAAATGAGTTAACTGCTCCTTAGCAGAAGAAGTAGGACTAGCTTGTTTTACAGTAGATCAGGTAATTCTTCAGCGCTAGGTAGTACCATTGGAATTCTTCACTCTTGTTCAGCTGGGGCCTGCATTGCATTGATTTGTGGGGCCCAAGACGGCTTCACTCACATACCAGGTGCCCTGATGGGAAGGGTGATACGATTGGGCTCAGCAGGGCCCCTCTCTTCCCCCTGTAGTCTTAGGGGTCCACAACTGTTGCCCCAATACTTTGGCCACCTAATACAAACAGCCGACTCATTGGGAAAGCCCCTGATGCCCAGAAAGATTGAAGGCGAGAGAAGAGGGCTGCAGAGGATGTGACGGTTGGATGGCATCGCCGACTCAGTGGACATGAATTTGGGTGCACTCTGGGAGGTGGTGAGGGACAGGGAGGCCTGGCGTGCGACAGTCGGTGGAGTTCAGAGAGTCGGATGTGATTTAGCAACTGAACAACAGCAAAGTGAGATTTTATGTGATGACTCAAGAGACAAGAAATAGAAGCTATCACTTTCTCAAAACCTGAGTCAGAAACTGGAACAGAGTCACTTGTGTCCTATTCTCTTCACCAGAGTCCTCTAAGATTCAAGGAGACGGGCACAGACCTTACCTGTGTATGAAAAGAGTCTCGAAGCATGTGTGGCAGACTTTAACCTGCCACGGTAGTAGAGGTCGGGTTCAAACCCAGGGAGTCTGATCCAGAGGCGAAGCTCTTAACTACCACAGAGTAATCCTTAATACTCCGAGTTTCGGTCGGCACGGGGGGCGGGGGGCTGCTGGTGTGCACTCAGCTTCCGATCAAGGGCCTTTTTCAGCCACAGGCTGAACACTCTGGGTAATTCGCTCTATTTTATAGGGGTGGACACAGCTTGGCTAGGATTTGGACTTGGGAATTTTGAAAGCACCGTCAACAGCGAAAAGTCCATGTCTCCAGTTGGTTTCAAAATCAGAATGAGCAATTGCAAGCACACCCTGCCTGACGACTCAGAGAGGTGCTCTGTGGCCCTCCCCAGCCCAGGGCTCAGTACAGAAGGGCGCAGCTTGACCCTTCAGAGAGGCGTGAACCTTGGCTGATGGGTTTTTCCTGAGACCTGCCCAAATATCGATTGGTTTCAGCGATCTTTCTCTGTTTAGCCTTATGTTGCTATGGTTACAGGTGGAAAGTTAGCTTTCAATAGAAACTCAGCTCCTACTCACTCTCCATAAAGTGGAACGTCACTAACTGAGGTTCCTTATCCTCTTTTTAAATCAAGTGTACTCACAGGTTCTACAGTGGACTAAATTAAGAAACTCATGTCATGGTTTAAAGGCAGAGACATGTGAACACTGCATTTCTTTCTTATGTTTATAAATCTGACTTTATGAAATTGTATATAAATAATTTTATATAATTATAAATATATATAACTGTATATATAATTTCATAAAGTAAATATGACTGAGAAATACCTGCATTATATCTGTACTATACCAAATATATATATGCATACATATATTTGGTCTATGTCTCTGCACAGGTATTTCCCCAGTCATATTTACTTTATGAAATTATATATAATTATATACCAACAACAATATAAAAACATATATAATTTCATAAATATATAATTATATATATGGGCCAAATATATATACATATATTTAGTCTATGCCTCTGCACAGGTATTTCTCCAGTCATATTTACTTTTAGAAAGTTTACAAATATAGTTGAAAGCAATAAAAAACATAAAACAAGTGAAATTTGGACAATACTGAAGTTTGTCTAAGAAGGTAGCACACCTTTGAAACTTTACGGCCAAGAAAAAATTTTAACAAAATTATATAGTTTTACCTGGTGGCTCAGATGGTAAAGAAACTTCATGTGATGCCGGAGACTCAGGTTCAGTCCCTGGGTCAGGAAGACCCCCTAGAAAAGGAAACGGCTATCCCCGCCAGTGTTCTTGCCTGGGAAATCCCATGGACAGAGGAGGCTGGTGGGGTAGAGTCCATGGGGCTGCAAAGAGTCGGATGCAGCTGAGTGAGTAACACACGCTAACACACACACACAGTGTTTATTGCGTGCTTGCTCCTTGCTTGGAGCCTTTAATGCCCTTCATTGTTAGCTCATTTAATTGGCAGTGCCATCTGAAGTGGATCCAGTAACTCACTCTTTCCTGTACGGGAGGAAATGAGGCTCAGAGGGGTAAGGAGCTTGCTGAGGACCATGCAGTAGAAAGCATCAAGCCAGCATCTGAACCCAGGCCCACACACTGCTGATCATAGCGAAGGGAGAGGCCGTGCCCGGGGAGACGGAGGGGCTCGGGCTGCCCTGCTGCCCAGACATGCTCACGTTGACTTTAAGGGCTGATGTCCAGCTGCAAAAGCACTGAGCAAGGGACAAACCCTTATGGGTAAGAATAAAAGAGGGCTTCCCAGGTGGCTCAGACAGCAAAGAATCTGCCTGCAATACCTGGGTATCGCAGACCTGGGTTCAACCCCTGGGTCAGGAAGATCCCCTGGAGAGGGGAATGGCAACCCACTCCAGTATTCTTACCTGGAGAATTCCATGGACAGAGGGTAGGGTGTTGAAAATACAAAAACCAAGTTTGAAAAAGGCCAGTCTTCAAGACTGTCACAGAGGGATGGAATGGGTAGGGAGGTGGGACAGGGGTTCAGGATGGAGGGGACGCATGTATGCCTATGGTGGATTCATACTGAAGTATGAAAAAAGCCATCACAATATTGTAAAGTACTATTCTCCAATTACAATAAACAAATAAAATTTTTAAAAGGCAAGTCTTGGTATAGTCAGCTGGTGTGACATGTGCTTACTCTGTGGCCAGTTTGGACTGCCCTCCTCTGCTGACAATGGTGTCCAGAAGCCTGAGTTGAATGGTAAGCGTCACTCACTTGCAATTGATTGACCAGCTCCAAATCACAGAAAATCAGAGTTAAACAACTTTCCTTTAGAATCTAAACTATAATTGCAAAAAAAAAAAAAAAAATCTTCCCAGTAATAACCATGCTGATCAAACTTAGAGGGTAGAGAATACATACTAGAGGTCTTTGGTGGTCTTCTCAGTATCCGGTACAGCCTCAGGGACTTTGCAGAGGCGCAGTACTTTTCCTTATTGAAGTTAGCATTACTGTGATTACCTATATATGTATCAAAAATTTTAGCAAAGTTTTAGACCATGGCTTCTCAGAATTTACTATGTATACAATTCACCTGCGAGCTCGTTAAAATGAATATTCTGATTTAGAAGGTCTAGGGTGGGGCTTGAGGTTTTGAAATTCTAACAAGCTTCCAGGTGATGCTGGTAGTCATGTCGTATGACACGCGTGTGGTTCTAAGACTATGTGGTGAAATTGTGCCCACTTAGTATTTTGGGCCAAATGGACACCTTCTCTTTGACTTCCCACTGGGTGTGCCCTTTGTGGGATGTTTTGGACAGTTGCTTCTTGCTCTAGCAACCTTTGTTATTGAGATCATTACTGCTAGCTTGGAGATTTCAGAAGGTTCTGAGATTGCAAGAGAACTCTCATCACTCTGGTTTGCTGGTTTCTGCATGCTTTAGGCAGCAGTTCTCTAAGCGTGGGCCCATTCAAAGTTTTTGCTGACGTCTGTCGGAAGGGCCCTACCACTTAGCAGTGTGTCTTCCCTCAGCGGGACTCATTCCCCGTTGCATTCCAAAACTGTTATTGTAGCCCTTTCCACATTCCCAAGCCCTCCCTCCTTTGGTCTCCATTCCTTTGCATTTTACAATCTCTTTTCCCACTTTGTGGAAAAGGAGGCCCATGTTCCTTCATTCATTTTCTTCTTCATTTTTTTTTTTTTTTTTTTGGCCTTATGGAATGCAGGATCTTAGTTCCCTGACCAGGGATTGAACCCTCGCCCCCCACAGTGGAAGACTGACCACCAGAAGTCTTGACCACTAGACGGCCAGGAAAGTCTCTCATCTTCCTTTTACATTTATGATATTTTTATACCGACACTTCCTCTTCAACTCAAATTTTATCCTTATTTTCATTATATTTCTTATAAGAAGGTAAATTCCCTCACTGTGCTCTTGTTTCCATTCCAACACACCTTCTGTGACCCTGTGCCCTCAATTATTGTTATTCTCTCATATACATTTAGTTGGGCTGGTGATTTAGTTGCTAAATCGTGTCCGACTCTTGCAACCCCATGGACTATAGCCCGCCAGGCTCCACAGTCCAAGGGATTTTCCAGGCAAGAATACTGGAGCGGGTTGCCATTTCCTTCTCCAGGGGCTCTTCCGGACCCAGGAGTTGAACCCCAGTCTCCTGCATTGCAGGCAGATGCCTGCATCGCAGGTGGCTTCTTCACAGACTGGGCCAGGAGAAACGCCCTATACATTCAGGAACCTCCCTTAACTCGTTTCTCCACTCTCTTTCCCATATGCTAGGTTGCTTACCTTTCTCTTCCTAAACTTTTATCATGGAAGTTAAAAATTATCTGCCAAGCATAACCAATATTTTATAATAACTTTAAATAGAGTATAATCTAGATATATCAATCACTATGCTGTATATCTGAACCAAATATAACATTGTAAATCGACTACACTTCAAAAAAAAAAAATCTGCCAAGTAGAATTATAGAATGAACTCCTTTTTGTACTCAGTTGGGTTTAACTCTTTGAGACCCCATGGACTACAGCTCACAAGGCTCCTCTGTCCATGGGGCTTTTCAGGCAAGAATACCAGAGAAAGTTGCCATTTCCTCCTCCAAGCGTTGTTCCCAACCCAGGCATTAAATCCGCTTCTTCTGCATCTCCTATCTCAGCAGGCAGCTTCTTTACCACTGCAACACCTGGGAAGCCCGAGCTCCTTTTTACCCATTCACAAACTTTGATCGTTATCAAAATTTGCCACTTCTGATTTTTTTTTTTCTTGGAAACATCTTCGCTCTGCTCCCTCCCTCAGCTGTCACCCTACTTCTTGGTTTCCTTTTGTGATCAAGCCCCTCTCTCCAGTTCCCGGTTCTGTCTGATTTGTTAACCTCTTGCTGCCTGGTTCCTGTCTGGGCTCGCCATAGAAAGCTCGTCACCAACATTTTGACTGAGTCCAGTGGTGATTTCTCAGGCTTCACCCTTTGGCCCCTGCAGCATCCCATATTCTGGAGTCACACTGGTTATCTCTGCAAGGACTTTGGAAGTTAGCACTCTGCACTGTTCTCTCTTCCTGGGACATTCAGGGCTATACTGACTTTCCAAACTTATCACCACATCAAAATCATTCATAGACTTCTCCGGTGGCCCAGTGGTTAAGACTTCAAGCTTCCAATGCAGGGGGTGCCAGTTTGATCCTTGGTCGGGGAACTAGATCCCACATGCTGCGTGCTGCGGCCACACATACAAAGAAGATCTTTCATCTTAACCTCTATCCTAGAAAAGGGGACGGACCACTCCTTGAAGACAGCGACTGTATCTTTTAGAAAGGTAAAGTCCTCGACAGTACCTGGTACGCAGTATCTTCACTGAATTGAAGCACCATAAACTATTAACTGATAACGGTGATGACGATGATAGTGACAGCCATCCCCACACAACTATGAAACTTGACTTGTGGAAACATAAGATGGGATCATGTATTTACTTCTTGAACTCACAGTTTTAATACCCTTTGGGAATAACCACACAGCTAATTACCCAAAGGTGCAGAGGCTGGGATTTCCACGTTCTTGTGCTTCCTGTATGGTTTTGAGTACATTTAAAAATTCTAGTTAGCTCTTAAGGATATCCATTCATTGCTTCTTCACAACTGAATTGAGAGCTACTTAAGAGTACATGTAAACTGGCAAGATGGAGTGAGGCATGAGGCTCAGGGGAGGGCAGAGATGGAAAGGAGACATTTTCCTACCTGATTTAAGCTTGTTTTTTTCTTCTCTGGTGGGGAACACCTGAAACATAACATCATATTGAACGCTTCCTGGAAAATAGCTTAGACACTTTTTGTGTTTATTTGATTTTTTTGGCCACGGTGCATGTTGCAGGATCTTAGTTCCCTAGCCGGGGATTGAACCCTGGGCCATGGCAGTAAAAGTGCCAAGTCCTAAGCACTGGAAAGCCAGGGAACTCCCAAGACAGTTATGTTTTAGAGGAAGCATCAGCCACTTCCCTTTCCCCATGTATACACATTCTCTGGCTTTGAGTCCCCAAATGAACCACAATCTGACAACTGTCATGATCCAGAGTCTCCCTCCTGCCTGACACTGACCTTAAGTTCAGCTCCCGGTGACTTCCAGAGCTACCTGCCAGCCTCAGGGTTCACCTATCAGCTTCAGAGCAAGTGAAGAAAAACCACAAGATCCCCCAAAGCTTCCTGGCTGAAGGGATTTGCCCTCTGAGTGTTATGCTGCCTTCTTGTGAAGACACCTGGGCATCACCCCACAAAAAGGTAACTGAGATGTGTATGTCTTTGAGGCAGGCCCACCATCACTTTTTAAGAAAATTTTTATTTATTTTATTTTTGGCTGCATTTGGTCTGTGTTGTTACGTGCGGTCTCTCTCTAGCTGTGGCAAGCAGCGGGCTGCTCTCTAGCCGGGGCGGGCAGGCTGCTCATTGTGATGACTTCTCTCACTCTATCACTTAATAACTGCGGCCCTTGAGACATTACTTAACCTGTCAGAGCCTTAGTCATTTCATTGATGAAGTGGAATACTTGGCTTTCAAGGTTCAAAGAAGATGACGTAGGCAAAGGTCAAGAGGAGCGGTTCATTCATCACTGTGCTCAACAGACTTTATGGCCGTCACTCTTCTAGGTGTAGGGATGTAGGGACCTGGTGGTGAACAACCCTGCTCTTAGGAAGATCATATTCTGGTGGGAGTTATTCACATGCTAGTTCCGTTTCCTGTTTTCACTTTCCTTTTTCTTATTCAGAATAAGAACATCTGAGATTATGTCAGATATATAATATTTTAGAAAAAAGGATGCTCCAACCAAACACAAGTCTGCCTTTCTTTGACAGAGTCAAGGCAAGTAACAACTTTTTTCCCCCTAGAAGAGTAGAAAAAAATCTGGTTCATTAGCTTACTACCCTTATTCCTCTGTTAGAAAGAGGACACTAGAAAACTCATACCAGGTGGTACATAATGTTACTTGTACTCAATTCCGGAACTAGGATCTCTGCGCTCGTTAGGTGTCATCTCCTGATGGTCTACCAGAGGGTAAGCCCCAGGCAGTAAGAACACTGAACTCAGAAGACAACTAAGCTAACAGGGGCGACGTCCACGGGCAGCTGAGAAGGTCATGGCTCTGTCTAATAAGCAGAACAGAACTTTTATTTGTTTATTTTATAAAATAACATCCAGGCATTTGACAAAACATAGATCAAGCACTGACTTTTTAAAAATTAATTGAAATTCTTGAGTGGTATCAGACATTTTGAATAGTCTGGACCAAACCAGGGTGCGATCAGCTGAGGCTTCAGGTCCTACAATCACATCATCTCACACACATAAGTGCAGATGACTATTATTCAGTCTTTGGTGTGCATGCATAGCATCATCTCACTCGATTCCAACCATGAGATCACCAGTCCGTATTATTACAGCCATTTTTCCTCAGTGGGTGAGGAACTGAGGCGGAAGAGGTTAAGAGACTTGCCGAAGTCTGCACAGTCAGGTGGTGCAGTGGTAAAGAATCTGCCTGCAAATGCAGGAGAGGCCACAGACGTGGGTTCGATCCCTGGGTCTGGAAGATCCCCTGGAGAAGGAAATGGCAACCCACTCTAGGATTCTTGCCTAGGAAACCCCATGGACAGCGGGGCCTGGTGGACTGCAGTCCATGGGGTCACAAGGAGTGGGATATGACTGAGCAACAGAACACACACAGTCAGCAAACAGCAGAACCAAAATTGGAGTAAATATCTTCTGGTCCCTAAGGCTAGGACTCTGACTGCTGTGATGCCGAGAGAGACAGAATTTTCACACCAGAATGCCCGCCCAGCATGGGACTCCAATGGGACTCTGTAACACACATGGCAGGATTTCCCTGGTAGTCCAGTGGCTAAGACTGTGCACTCTCAGAGACTTTGCAGAAGGCCTGGGTTCAATCAGCGATCAGGGAACTAGATTCTACATGCTGTAATTAAAGACTTGGCACAGCCAGATAAATAAATAAATAAAATATTTAAACATACATGGCCAAGCTTCCTGCTCACTACCCCTCCTTCTTCTCCACCCACCCCCAGATAAAACTTAAACTGAAGAAATATGTACATATATGTACATGCTGCTGCTGCTAAGTCGCCTCAGTCGTGTCCGGCTCTGTGCGACCCCACAGACGGCAGCCCACCAGGCTCCCCCGCCCCTGGGATTCTCCAGGCAAGGACACTGGAGTGGGTTGCCATTGCCTTCTCCAATGCATGAAAGTGAAAAGGGAAAGTGAAGTCGCTCAGTCGTGTCCGACTCGCAGCGACCCCAAGGACTGCAGCCCACCAGGCTCCTCCGTCCATGGGATTTTCCAGGCAAGAGTACTGGAATGGGGTGCCATTGCCTTCTCCAATATATGTATATAAAGGACTTAATTATTAAGTGTGTTAAATGTTGGTTTTACTGGAAAAAATGTCATCTAAATAGGACTAGAGATTATCCGTTTTCTCCTGTATTAGTTTGTGATTGCAATATGACAAACCACACCAAAGCCCAGTGGTTTAAAGCAGTAAATGCACGCATGCTCAGTGGCTCAGCCGCTCCGACTCTTTGTGACCCCGTGGACTGTAGCCCCCCAGGTTCCTCTGTCCATGTGATCTCCTAGACAAGAATACTGGAGTGGACTGCCATTTCCTTCTCTAGGGGATCTTCCTGATCCAGGGATCGAACCTGGGTCTGCTGCATTGGCAAGAGAATTCTCTACCGCTGAGCCAGCTGGGAAGCTCAAAGCAGTAAACTCCTTTTGTTATTCATAAATCTACAGTTCTCCAGCTCTTAATTGGGCTCTTTCATGAGTCTGGGATTAACTGGCAGACTGGCTAGAAGACGACTGGTCTAGGGTGGCCTAGACTGGGACAACAGGACTCTTCCTACAGGTACTTAGGCTTGTTTATTTGATGACAATCACAGAGTTTCAAGAGAGACACTGGTATGTGCCAGATTTCATTTGATATATTTTGTTGATCAAAGCGAATCACAAGGCCTGCCCAGATTCAAGGGATGGTGGAAGAGACCTCTCTAAACGAGAGGACCTGCAAAATCAAATTGAGGCCTTTAATTGGGGCCACCATTCCAATCAATCTGAGAATTCCTATTTCTGGCTACCATGAAGAAATGTGGGCCCAGGCTGTTACCCCTCCAGATCTTTCAAAGGAAGTTGGAAATCATACAAAATATTCCAATTTGAAAGTGATTGGAAACCAAATAAAAATGTCCATAAACAGCGTGTAAGCAAACAGAGCCTTTGTTTAAATCTTGGAATTGGAACCTGCTGTTCTATTGATTATATATGGTATATTGTCACTGGAAGCTTCCTATATATATTTTAACCCCATGCATAACAACCAAATGTTAAGATCAATATTCATCCAATTTTGCCCCATAGAATAAAAATAAGGGATATAAGAATGAATCTGGAATTTTGCCAACAAAGTTTTATTATTTGAACTTTTTGTAGAATTATCACTAGCATGAGATCAGTGATTCATCAGCACATCTACTGGTGGATGCTGTCTTCTAAGTAGATGCTGCTTCTTCTAAATAGATGCTCATTTTACCCGAAGCTGATGGAGAAACAAGATATTTGGAGATACCAAAGCTATGGTTTTTCCGGTAGTCATGTATGGATGTGAGAGCTGGACCATTAGAAGCCTGAGTGCCAAAGAACTGATGCTTTCACCTTGTGGTGCTCTAGAAGACTCTTGAGAGTCCCTTGGACTGAAAGGAGGGCAAACCAGTCCATCCTAAGGGAAATCGACCCTGAATATTCATTGGAAGGACTGATGCCGAACCTGAAGCTCCAATACTTTGGCCACCTGATGAGAACAGCTGGCTCATCGGAAAAGACCCTGATGCGGGGAAAGATTGAAGGCAAAAGGAGAAGCAGGCAGCAGGGATGAGATAGTTAGATAGCATCAACAGCTCAATGGACCAGACTTTGAACAAACTCTGGGAGATAACGGAGGTCGGAGGAGCCTGGCATGCTACGTCCACGGGGTCGCAAAGAGTGAGACACAACTTATTAACTGAGCAACAATAACAGCAACACTTATATTTTCTTTTTTCCATAGCATTTTTTAAAGTAAAAGTTGAATATACGTATATATATCGTGGAAAACTTGATGATTTGACACACATACACAAAAAGAAATGGTAATCGTGTGTGTGTGTGCTCAGTTGCTCAGTCATGTCTGACTCTGCAACCCTGTGGACTGGAGCCCGCCAGTCTCCTCTGTCCATGGGATTTTTCCAGGCAAGAATACTGGAGTAAATTGCCATTTCTTGCTCCAGGGGATCTCCCAGACTCAATGAAGCTATTAATATACCCTGTTCTCACATAGTTACCTTTTATAAGGGCACTTGAAATCTACTCTCTTAGGATATTTCCACTATTCAGTACAGTACTATTAACTACAGTCATGTTGTACATTAGATCTCTATCCATCCTCCATAACTACAATTTGTATCCTTTAGCCAAAGTCTCCCCATTTCCCCCACCTACCCAGCTCCTGGTCATCACCAATCTACCCTCTGCTTCTATGTATTTGACTTTTTATGTTTCACACATAAGTGAGATCATGTAGTTTTTTTCCTTTCTGTCTCTGGGTTATTTCACTTAGCATAATACCCTCTGGATTCATCCAATCTTCTGAATGAATCCTCTGGATTCACTCATTCATTCATTATTGCAAATGGTAGGATTTCCTTTTTAAAGGGTGAGTAGTATTCCATTGTATATATATTCACAATAGCTTAGGCATGGAATCATAACATTATTCTCTCTAGGTCAAAGATAAATTATCACAGATGTCAAATGATTTTGAAGCTTCTCCTACTCATAATCTTTTGAAGTAGTTAATGTTATACTTAGGGCATCCCTCATAGTTCAGTCGGTAAAGAATCCACCTGCAATGCAGGAGACCTGAGTTCGATTCCTGGGTCTAGAGGATCACTTGGAGAAGGAAATGGCAACTCACTCCAGTATTCTTGCCTGGAAAAACCCATGAACCAAGGACCGTGGTGAGCTATGGTCCATGGAGTTCACAAGAGTAGGACACGGCTCATCTACTAAATCACCAATGTTATATCTATGCTTTTAATGCATTCTCCTAATAGGTAGAGAATTTTTAAAAAGCACTTTTCTTTGAAAGATTCATGGCCTAAATGAAATTTAAATAACCAAAACTGAAATACAATTTTGAAAGCTTATTTTGTTTAATTTTATGAAAGTTAGAACACCAATTCATTCTCCAAAGGTTAGAATTATTGCACAAACTGTCAACTGATTTCCCTATTGATCAAGTTAGTAGTTCTTAATTTTTTTGCATATAAAATAAACAGCTTTCACAATAAAAATGAATCATTTTGACATTTTACCCTTAGATGTATAAATACATATGATTTCATTTTAGCTGTCCGATAGTATATAAAAGGAAAGAACACATACGGAGAGTCTTTATTCCAAGTTATCTTTGGAATGTTTGTTTATCTGTATTTGAAAATGAACAGTCAGGTCCAAGATATTTAAATGACACCATGTACTCTGGAAGACTGTATTTTTAAGGATTAATATCAATATATAATCCCATCCCCCACACTCTTCTCACTCTGACAAAGATAGTTCAGGTCTATGTCCCTTTCCTCTGAAACGGGGAAAAAGCGACACCGAGTTTGGGTCATGAAAAGCAATACGGCCTCCTCCTGGTTCTAACTCTAGGGACTTCCACCCTTGGAAACCAGCTGCTGCATTGTCGGGAAGCCCACACGTGAGGACTGCAGCCAACGGCCACGTGGCCGCGTGCAGTGCTGACGACAGGCATCCACCCACATACAGGCACGTTCCGTCTTCCTGCTGAGGCCCCAGACATGCTGAAGCAGAAATGGCAGAATCTGCCCCCCGCTGCCCTTTCCTTTCTGAATTCCTGACCTGTAGAAAGTATATGATACAATAAACAATTTTTGTCGCTGTAAGCCATTAAGTTTCATTATGCAGCCAGATTTCCTGGAACATATGCCTTGTAATTAAGGCTGTCAGATAAAATCCAGGGTGTCCAGTTCAATTACAAGTTTCAGAAAAACAGTATTTTTTTTAAATTTAAGTATGTCTCATGCATTATATGGGACCTACTCATACTAAAAAATGACTCACTGTTATTCCAAAATTAGAATGCAACTGGACGTCCTATATTTTTATTTGCTAAATCTGGCAACTTTTGCAATAGGTCCATATTGCAAATTTACTTGCTTAATTTACAATATGAACCTGTGTGGAATCTACACTATCATATTCACTGATTGCCCACAATTTTGGGGAGGCCAGACTGACCTTGCAGACCCAGGTACTCAGCCTTCTAAAGGCCGGGGCCGGAGCAGAAAATCAGACTGTGGCCTGACCCTGCCTTCATCCTGTGGCTCACAGATTCTCTGATCCCCACGTCCATTCATCGGATCACTTCAATTAAAGCTGACAAATAGCCACAGGAGACTATTTTTAAATGCAAAGAATACTCTGGGAAAAAATTATATCTTCTTTTTATTTCTTTAGCTCTAGCAGCTAGGCATCATGCCTCTTAAAACCACTTCTGATCAAATTGTTGTCCATTCCCAGTCACCCTGTTACATGTAGCCTCTTTGTCCTGAAATTTCTAAATATGAGCAAATGTGACATTGTGGGACTCTAAGTTTAAAAATTGCTCTTTCTCTTTAAAAAATTTTTTTCCAGGAAAGAATGGCAGATGAAACACATGATGTCTGGGGATTTGCTTCAAAATAGCCATGCGCGTGGGTAGGAGCAGAGATAGAGCAACTTCAGCCAGTGCTGGGAACTGGGTGGCCAGGAAGCTGGTGATGGCCACATGGGGTCATTTTTACTGTTCTTTCAACTTTTTTACTTGTTCAAAATTTCCCATGACAAAATTTAGAAGGCAGGAAAAAATATTTATACAATACAGAGAAGATTATTTTATGCTCTATAAACAGAGATGGATAGTGCTAATAAGTCATCTGGCCCAAACCAGCATATTATAGCTGGGATACTATAGTCCTGGTGAAGCAGTGACAAGATCAAGTCCACATGAATGCAACACTTGTACTCAAGCCTTCTGGATTCCACGCCAGTGTTTCACATGGGCCCACATTATACCATATTCTTTCATCTTTCCAGTTCATAAATCATAGTTTTATAATCATCAAAATTTAGAAGCTCTTTTTAAACAACTATGTTCCCTGGCATCTCAATAGGCATGCAGACCAAGAGAAGACTGCTTGATTTATTTAGGTTGTAATGGAAAAATTTGTCAACATTTAAAGTATAACTTTGAGAGCAAAAAGGGCAAAGTATCAAATAGATACATATGATTTACATATAATGCATGTGTTCAGGATATGTTTTTAACATGTATTTACTTGTGACTTTCTTTGATTCTCTCCGTGCCCCCACACACACATACACACAAGCACACACACACATTCAGCTGTCTTTCCTGACTCTGAATTCAACAGCACACATTTTTTTCAAACACATATCACTTCCTACTTTGAATGTGATTTGCTTATGTATCTTATATATCTTATTTATTCATTAATGAATATTTTATTGAAGGCTAGCTCTGTGCCCAGCCGTGCTGGGTTTAAAGTGGTAAATAAAACAGACTTGGTCCATACCTTCATGGAGCTTAGTAGGGGAGAGAGAAAGTAAGAAAACACAAGGAAAGTACATAAAAACTGAGATGAAACCTAAAAAGGAACCAAACAGAATAAGAAGCTAGGGAATACTAAGGCGAGTGGGAGCACTGTGGGGATGACCAACACTGCATGGGATTCAGAGACATTCATGATAAGGTCCCAACAGGAAGAAGGGGAGACTTATTCCAGGCCGAGGGCCCAGCCTGTGCAGAGGTCCCTGCGTGGGAACACCAGGCCCCAGTGCGGCTGGGCCGGGAGTGAAGAAGGCAGAGGAGGCAGTGTGATCGGAGGGAAGGCGAGGTCAGGGCGCGTGTGGCCTTGATGTCAGGGTCAGAAGTTGGGGTTTAGTTCCCAGTGGGATGTCACTGGGAAGTTTTAAGCAGAAGTGTGACACAATTCTTTCTATTTTTTCTTAGTTAAGGTCTCTCTGGTTCCTGGGTGGGGAATGGATTGTAGCAAGACAAAACATGAGTCAGCAGGCCAGACCGAAGGCCATGGTGGTGGCCCAAGTGAGTTGTATTGAGGTTGGTGGTGGCAGAGAAATGGCAGATTTGAGAAAGGATTTGGACGGAAATCATGACAAAGTCTGGATGTGGGGTTACAGGGAAAGAGAAAAGCCATGACTATTTCCCAGGTTTTAGGCCAGAGCAACTGTTATCTATGGTAACTCCATAGATGAAGGTAATTCAGGGAAGAAAAAAAGTTGTAGTCTTCTTCTTTCTAAAAAATAAGTATTTATTTATCTATGTTTGTATTTATTTGACTGTGGCGGGTCTTAGCGGCATCATGTGGGATCTTTAGTTGCAGAACGCAGCCTCTCTAGCTGTGGCTCGAGGGCTCAGTAGTTGAGGTCCATGGGCTTAGTTGCTCTGTGGCATCTGAGATCTCAGTTCCCTGACCAGGGATGGAACCTGCCCCCTCCATTGCAGGATGGCTTTTTAACCACTGGAACCACCAAGCCCCTGTTTTACTCTTTTTCCCTCAAGGAATGGATGGTCCAGTAGGAGACAAATCCTTACTAAACTGTGAGTATCTTGTAGACCCATCTCTGTATTCTGAGAAGGTAACTTGGTGCCCACCACACAGGTAGAGGTTGAATAAGGCTTACTTACTGGGTGTGCAAGCAAGCAGAGCCCTAAGTTGGGGGGAAGCACCTGGGAGATTTCCCCTGGACGCAGGATTTAAAAAGAACAAAAATTTTAAATAACTATTGGTTATTTCAATGCATATTATGGTTCCATACTGGACTTCGCAGGCGGCTCAGTGGTAAAGAATCTGCCTGCCATGTAGGAGCTGCAGAGACACAGGTTCTATCCCCAGGTGCACAAGATCCCCTGGAGGAGGAAAAGGCAGCCCACTGCAGTCTTCTTGCCTGGAGAATTCCATGGACAGTGGGGTCTGGTGGGCTACAGTCCATAGGGTTACAGAGTCAGACGTGACTGAGCATAAACACACCTCAGCCTAGTTACATATCGAGGGCTCCCTGCCCTTTAAAAAAATTATAGTAAAATACACATAAACTAAAATGTACCATTTTAACCTTTGGTTTTTGGCTGTACTGGGAGGCTTGCAGGATCTTAGTTCCCTGGCCAGTAATTGAACCCGGGTCACAGCAGTGAAAGCCCCAAGTCCTAACCACTAGACTGCCAAGGAACTCCCTATTTTAGCTGTTTTTTTTTTAATGGGACTATAATTGCTCCACAGTGTTGCATTAGTTTCTGTTACACAGTGAAGTGAATCAGTTCTCCATATGCACTCGTATGCATATGTCTTATCCCTCTTAGATGCAGCCCCCGCATCCCACCCTTCCAGGTCATTACAGACCACGAGGCTGAGCTCCCGTGCTGTACGACAGATTCCCACTTGCTAGCTGTTTTACACATGGTATTGTGTGTGTGCCAGCCAAACTCTCCCAGTTCATCCCAACCTAACTTCCCCTTCCTCCCTGTATCCACGTGTCCATTCTCTACACCTGCATCTCTATTCCTGCCCTGCTAATGGGTTCATCTGTGCCAGTTTACAATTTACACTTCAGAGACATTAGTACCTTCACATTGTCATGCAACCATCACTAATATCCACCTCCAGATCTTTTTAACCTTCCATAACTGAAACCCCCAACACCCACTGAGCACTCACTCCCAATCCCGCCCTCCCCTCAGCCCCCAAGTAACCACTCTCCCCCTTTCTCTATGAGTTTGATTACTTAAGACCCTCATATAAACGCAATCATATGATATTCGTCCTTTTATGCCAGGCTTATTTTACTTTATATAATATCTTCAAGGTTTGTCCATGTTGTAGCATGTGTTAGGATTTCCTTTTTTTTTTTTTTTTTAAGGGAGCCCAAACTCTTTTATAGCAGCTAAAACAACTAAGTGTAGCAAGAAGGATTAGTTAGAATTGAAGTGCTCTTCTCAAGTGAATGTCAATGGTCAGTCACGTGTGCTGGCTCAACAGCTGCCCCTGTGAAGGACACGGCTCACTCCGGCAGGGCTGGGCAGTCTGCTGATGCCACGATGTCTTCTCTAGGTAGATGCCCCAGTGGGGCCCCACTAACCTCCAGCCTACTGATGCCCCCACCCTCTCTAATCTTCATCACTTTCACCGCACTCCCCCAACCCTGCCCCAGGCTACCTAGCCTGAAGAGTTCAGCTTGGTCCTTCTGCTGTATTCTTTGGACTCTCATCTGTTGTTGGTGGGTCAGAGTCTTGATCTCTTTGACGCTCGGTATTCAAAGCCAAGTTTATGTTTACTCTTGACAGTGAGCTTACAATCTCCACTCTGTCTCTCATTTGCTCTGGGTAAATTTGGATCCTTCCCTCTTTATGGCCAATGAAAGAGCCAGGAAACAAAAAAGAATGATGTCGAAAGTGATGAGAGTAGAAATGGAGAGTCAGCAATGAAGACCCAGGTTAGTATATATATCTCCAAATATCATCCTTCTACAGACAGTTCTTCCATTTCTTCTTTTGGTAGGGTGGGAAGAGAGATCACTCATCTTGAGAAGTACTGGAATGCAGTTCTTCTCTGCTGACAAGTAAGGGCTGGACGTGGCTTAAAGTTCCGTTATGAGATTCTGGATGAATGATGGAGGCATACACCCAACACAGGTTTTCTCTGCATGGAGAAAGCACAAAAGTGCTAAGAGGGAAGGCTAAGATTTCTCTCCACAATAACTTGTCATCGTCTATGCCATTCAGCATAATTGCCATCATTATAGGCAGGAGAGACTTTTAGACGGTTTTATTACTCACCAAGGTTTTAAAAAGCGACAGCAACATCAATACCAATTCAGTGAAGAACCTATAAATATGTTATTTTGTGCAAAATAGCTTCCTAATGCCAAGCCAGTCTTTAAACCTTCAAGGTGAGATCCATTAGGAGGTCATGAAATCAATTTAGAAGGTTACTATTTAATTTTTAAATAAAATAAAATAGAAAATATTGTGGTATATCACAATTAGTAAAAATAGTAATTATTTATTAGTAATTATTATTAACTATTTATAGTAATTATTTTATTGGTAAAAATAAAATCAGTAGAATTTTGAGTTTGGTAAGATATGTGTATGAGATGAGTATTTTTTGTGTGTGTACTTTTTACTGAGTACAATGTACTCCTTACCAAGGGCCCCAGCAAGGGTGAAAAAGTTTGAGAAAATTGCCCCCAAACTGAATGTATTAATTGTAATGTAGGCCTGGTTACTGCCCTGAGAAAATAAAATGGCATTGAATGTGCATCAAAAGTGAGTTTGATTTTGGAGTGTTTGACAATAGCTAATAGAGAACTGGGCTAGTTTCACATTTTCAAACATTCCTTCAAACATGAATTCATTTTTCTTCTCCAGAAAAAGATTTAAGAAGGTTTTCACAGTTGAATATAAAATAATAGAACACATACACACCGTTAAATAATAAGTGATAAAATAAAGATCTTAAAGGAGAAGGGGGTTCAGAAAGTCACACAGAATCAAGACTACAGATAGTTGTATTCAGTGAATTCATTTACCGTAGAAATTGATGAAGTAATGAGGAAGAAAAAAAATATAGCCCCTGACATCCAGAATGGTTTGACCTTCACAGTTAGACGTCAACGTTATTATAAGCTGGTCTGATGCTCACAGCGTCACTTTGCTTCCCTGTTGCCCAGAAACATTCTTACAGAATATCTGTAACAGGTTTCTCTCAGACCACCGTCAAGTGGGACAAAAATAAGGTTGCTGTCCAACACACGACACCATATGTTCCCCTCATCTCCTGCTTGGGAGACTGTGATTTCTCTACAACATCAGCGTTCAACCTTCTCTAGCCTGACCTCCCTACAGAGATGACCTATTGAGATATCCATTCATGCAACTGCTCCCGCTCTCTGACAACCCCCAACCCAGAGTAAATCCTTACTCCATTGATTCTCCCCCAAACTGCCCACTAGCACCCAAATCCTTCACTCGCTTCTTCTGACACCCTCTTACTGAGATGCTCCCACCACTGCAACCCATTAAAAAGAAAAAAAAGCATCTCGTCCCACTATAGGTTTTCCTGCTGGTCTCTGAAGAATAGAAAAAAGCAAAGCCAGTAGTTGGTTAGTAGGCTCACAGGGGACAATAAAGGACATAATCAGAAAAGCACATTTTTCTGTACTTTTTTTTTTTTTTGGCTGCATCATGTAGGATCTTAGTACCCCAACCAAGGATCAAATCAGGGTCCCCTGTATTGGGAACAGAGTCTTAACCCCTGGACTGCCAGGGAGGCCAGTTACTGTACTTTAGAGAGTATGTATCTGTGATCATTGGGGAAGGCAGTGGGGGAGAGGGGTTAAGTTTATGGCACTCCGTTATAGCAGAGTACCTTTCAGACTGAAAATGTGTAGTCACTGACATTTAAAAGGCCCAGAGAATTTTTAGGTATGATCATTTTTTTTTAGCTGCGTTTTTAAAAGTACTTATCTTTTGGAGATGGATACTGAAATCCACAGGGAAGAGGGGAAGTGGGTGGAGATGTGACTGGAAAAAGGCTGGTCATGAGTGGATGATAATTAAAGCTACGTGATGAATACATCAAAGTGTATTAAGTATTTTCTTTTTTTTTTTTAAGTCTTTTTTGAATGTGTCATAATATTGCTTCTGTTTCATGTTTTGGTTTTTTGGCCACAAGGCATGTGGGATCTTAATTCCCTGACCAAGGATCAAACCACACCCCCTACACCGGAAGGCAAAGTCTTAACCACTGGACCACCAGGGAAGTCCCGATAGTATTTTTTTGCCTTTGAGTTTTTCATAATAAAAAGTAAGAATAAAAAGATTTCTGGAGTTCTATCGCTCCTCTATGTTTGTGGCTTGTGGAGGCCCAAAGTGGAATGGGGCTGTGTCTGAATACTTTGAGAATCAGGGTATTGGAATTTAATCAAGGATTCCAGAGTTCTGTGTGGGTGTGGGCATGAAGCAGGGCAGAACTTTGCAAGATATTGTCTGAGGGGGTCAGGGAAATCAGGGAGGTTTTAAGCCAAGTGGATATTACAACTGCAATAGCCATTAGCAAGCATGAATAACCAGGTTTGAAGCAACTAGAAAGGAAGGTGAGATGCAGGAACACAGCTGGGGCTGGAGCGGTAAGTGCAGGCCAAAACCTAGATATGTTCCTCTCGCGGAGCCTGGTGTGCCTGAGGTTACACCTGCTGCCGCAGAGTGCTTCTGAAAGATTCTCTCGTTTGTACTGCTTGAGTCACAGAATCCAGCGATTTCAGTTTTCTTAAGTTAGGTAGCAAGGTTTCAAAGGTCTGACACTTCAAAATCAAACACTACGTTTTTGAAATAAATTTCTAAAATATTTCTTTTTGTTTTCATGGGGTTGATCTTCTTTCTGCCATAGTTCTGGAAAAGAAACCCATCATTCATTCAAAGAATATTATTGAGCACCTAGTATGTTCTACGGAGAAGGTAATGGCACCCACTCCAGTACTCTTGTCTGGAGAATCATATGGACAGAGGAACCTGGTGGGCTGCCGTCATGGGGTCGCGAAGAGTCGGACACAACTGAGTGACTTCACTTTCACTTCTCACTTTCACGCATTGGAGAAGGAAATGGCAACCCACTGCAGTGTTCTTGCTTGGAGAATCCCAGGGACGGGGGAGCCTGGTGGGCTGCCGTCTATGGGGTCACACAGAGTCGGACAGGACTGAAGTGACTTAGCAGCAGCAGCAGCAGTACGTTCTAAGTACAGACCTAAGTGCTGGAGATAAATAGTATTTGACTCCATAGCATTTAGAGTCTAGTGGGGAAGATGGAAATCAGTTCAACAATCTCACGAATATAGTTACAAATTAAGGTAAGTGCTTCAAAGTACAAGGAGCTATTAAAAGAAGTGGCTTATTCTAGTTAGAAGAATTAGCTGAGTAATTAGAACTCACTGGAAGCCATGATCATTGGGACAATAGAAAAACATAAAGCAGCATCTGACTGATCTGAAGCCTTGGTTTTTTACTCTGAAGTCAGAACAGTGAGTTACAAAGTGAGTGACATGCTCACAGGGAAGATAAAATTTGTGGATAAAAAAGAGTTCCAAGGTGATGAAGACTTCTTCACCAAGTGAAAAATATAGTGATCTGATGCAGCTACTAAATTTGAGCCTAACTGTGGCATCATTTCCAGTGGTAAAAGTCTTATGAGTAAACATCTTGCAAAGTTTATATCCACATGGAATGCATATGTTGTATCCATTGGTGGCAGCTTGTCTCTAAAGTAAAGAGGTCCACTATCAATCAATTCCTCCCCTTTGTGTAAATATGCTACTCCCCCACTGAGAGGAGGCGTCTGTTCCTCTTCTTCCTTGAATCTGGGCTGACATGTAGTTGCTTGGTCAATAGAATCGGGTAGAAGACAACCGGGGTCATTCCCAGGCTCAGGTTTTAAGATCACTGGCAGTTTCTACTTCCTTTCTCTTGGAATCTTAAGCCACCAAGTAAGAAATCCTGGCTGATCTACTGGAGACAAGTGTCATGGGGAGAAGCACTCAGACATCAGATAAATCAGTGAAAAAGTGGTCTTGGACACCCAGCCCGGACAGGCCTTCCAATGACTCAGCACCGTCATTGCATGAAAACAAGCCAGCTAGACTGAGTCAACACACAGAACCACAAGGTCAGTAAGACATTGTTGCTTAAAACACTACATTTTGGGGTGATTTTGGCAATAAACAACCAGAAATCATCTCTACCTCCCAGGACCTACACAGAGATAGCGTGTGCTCCAGAGATCTTTCTTAAGTCAAATTTGAATTGAACTGTCTTTTGTCGAGCAAACCAGTTGTCACCAAAATTCATTGTGACTTTTCTGTAAGGGGCACTGGAGAAAATTTACAGGATGGAGGGAGTCATCTTGCAGGCTCCTACTGAAAGTATGTGAAATGACAGTGACTGGGGGAGATTAATACCTACTGAGGCTCTGTCATGAGCCAGGGACTGTACAATGCACTTGACATCTGCTATCCCCTGTCATTCTCAATGCAACCATTAAAAGGAGGTGATAGGACTTCTCTGGAGGGACAGTGGATAAGGATCCACCTGTCAGCGTAAGGGACATGGGTTCAGTCCCTGATTCGGGAGGATTCCACACGTTGTGGAGCAACTGAGCCTGCGAGCCACAACTCCTGAGTCTGAGTGCCCGAGAGTGTGGGTTCTGCAACAGGAGAAGCGGAAGCCCTGCATTGAGGAGTAGTCCCCCGCTGCAACTAGAGGAAGCCTACTCACAGCAATGACGACCCAGTGCAACCAAAAATAACTAACTCAATAAATAATTTTTTAAAAAGAAGTGATATGGTCATCCCCAATTTATTGATGAGAAAACCGAGGCCACGAAGTCGCTGCGTGGCAGGTCCCATTGGTAGATCTGTTTGATTTCAATGCCAGTTACTTTGCCTAGAATATGGATCTCTATTTGGAGGATAGTTCCCAGAAGTCACCTGTGTAAGTTCTTGAACAGCTCCCAAGATGCAATGGCAGAGTCTTGGGAATTCTGAAGAATCTCACTGAGCCTGACCCGACCCTCTGATGTTGACTTCTCTTAGCGTGAGTGTGGGGAGAGAAATATTTGAGGGTGGAGGGGATATGATAGTGGCTATATTGGAAATTACTGTTGCTCCCTAGGATAACAGCCTATGCTCCTCCTTGCTATCCACACACATGCTCCCTGGCATTCTGCATCACCCAGATCAGAGCGACAGGAGACTCCAGCGGCAGTCTGAAAGCTAGAACATTCGCAGATCTTGGAGGAGGCCAACAGAAACAGTCATGGGGGTGGAGAGGGGAGGAGGTCAGCAGAGAAGTGACCTACCACATTCCTCCAGACCTCCAACCTGGCAGGAGGCTGCCTTCTCTGAATGCCACTCCCAAACTTCCCAGGGGAGCAGGCTCCACCCTCAGCTCAGATGTTTCCCCTAGGGGGAGGTGTAAGGAGGTTGGGGTGGGGGTGGGGGTGGGGGTGCTGAAGGCACCCATGGTGAACAGTTCTGCTTCCATCAATCACCCGCTTAGCTTTAGGGGCGAAGTGCTCAGCTTTGCAACACCACAGCTTACCCTTTAGAAACCTGAATACTCTTCAGTGCAGAATTGGCACAGTATCGTCCTAGTTGAGGGCTTGCACAGGGAGTGTGTGTTGAATACGCTGAAGACAGTCTTCAGACATCGCCTACCTACCTTGCTTGGTGGCGCTTACTTTCTGAGGGCTTAGTCTCCTGTTCCCAGCCTTTAATTGTCTTTTCTCCTCACTCTTCACAATGAGGTTCAGGAAAGAAAATCACAGAAAGACTGAGCCACCCTGCGGAGCTGGGACTCTCCTTGGGAAGCGTCTCCAAAGGAGGAACTCAGTGTTTGTTGGCGGAATTAAGTACTGTTATGTTGCCCTTCTGGAAGGAGAAGTAAAGCCATCACCATGTGTGGGCATGTGTACCTGCTGAGTTAGGCTTAAAACACAACTGCAGATCGGGAAAACTAGTACTGAGCACTTGAAAGGAAAGGTGTTAGTTGCTCAGTCATTTCTGACTCTGCGACCCCATGGCCTGTAGCCCGCCAGGCTCCTCTGTCCACAGGATTTTCCAGGCAAGAATACTGGAGTGGGTAACCATCTCCAGGGGACCTTCCCAACCCAGGGATCGAACCCAGGTCTCCTACGTGGCAGATTCTTTACTTTCTGAGTCACCAGAGAAGTAAGTCCCTTTGAGCACCTACTGGGTCCCAAGTATTAGACTAAGCATGTCCATTCAATTCTTACAAGAATCCTGTGTGGTGTTACTTTATTTCCATTTTACAGATTAAGAAACTGAAACTCAAGAAGTTAAGTGATTTCCAAGTAGCCTTTCACTGTTTTTGAATCATCTTTTAAGTTTGTTATGTGGTCACTGTATATTTTTGACATTTTCTTGGGCCAATTTCAGAAACTTGTGTTTCCTACAGATTTTAAAAAATTGCTGCCATTGATTTATCAATTGTATTTGCTTAGGGACTTACTTAAAACTTTGTAAACCAACTTAATTGCATATGCTAAAATACTTTGCATAAGGTAAAATATGCCTATATATCTATTTTGAATGTACAGTTCAATTAGTTATGTCAAAGGTGTCAGTTCAGTTCAGTCACTCAGTCCTGTCCGACTCTTTGCGACCCCATGGATTGCAGCAAGCCAAGCTTCCTTGTCCATTACCAACTCCCAGAGATTGCTTAAACTCATGTCCATCGAGTCGGTAAAGCCATCCAATCATCTCATCCTCTGTTGTCCCCTTCTCCTCCTGCCTTCAATCTTTCCCAGCATCAGGGTCTTTTCCAATGAGTCAGTTCTTGGCATCAGGTGGCCGAAGTATTGGAGTTTCAGCTTCAGCATCAGTCCTTCCAGTGAATATTCAGGACAGATTTCCATTAGGAAGGACTGGTTTGATCTCCTTGCAGTCCAAGGGACTCTCAAGAGTCTTCTCCAACACCACAATTCAAAAGCATCAATTCTTCAGCACTCAGCTTTCTTTATAGTCCAACTCTCACATCCATACATGACTACTGGAAAAGCCATAGCTTTGACTAGACGGATCTTTGCCAGCAAAGTAATGTCTCTGCTTTTAAATATGTTGTCTAGGCTGGTCATAGTTTTTCTTCCAAGGAGCAAGTATCTTTTAATTTCATGACTGCTGTCACCATCTCAGTAATTTTGAAGTCCAAGAAAATAAGTCTCTCACTCTTTCCATTTTCTCCCCATCTATTTGACATGAAGTGCTGGGACTGGAGGCCATGACCTTCATTTTTTGAATGTTGAGCTTTAAGCCAGTTTTTTCAGTCTCTTCTTTCACTTTCATCAACAGGCTCTTTAGTTCTTCTTCGCTTTCAGCCATATGGGTGGTATCATCTGTGTAATCTGAGGTTATTGATATTTCTCCTGGCAATCTTGATTCCAGCTAATGCTTCATCCAGCCTGGCATTTCACATGATGTACTCTGAATATAAATTAAATAAGCAGGGTGACAATACACAGCCTTGATGTATATCTTTCCCAATCTGGAACCAGTCTGTTGTTCCATGTCCAGTTTTAACTGTTGCTTCTTGAACTGAGTACAGATTTCTCAGGAGCAGGTAAGGTGGCCTGGTATTCCCATCTCTTGAAGAATTTTCCACACTTTGTTGTGATCTACACAAAGGCTTTGGCATAGTCAATAAAGCAGAAATAGATATTTTTCTGGAACTCTCTTGCTTTTTTATGATCCAGTGGATGTTGGCAATTTGGTCTCTGGTTCCTCTGCCTTTTCTAAATCCAGCTTGAACATCTAGAAGTTCACAGTTCACATATTATTGAAGCCTAGCTTGAAGAATTTTGAGCATTACCTTTCTAGTGTGTGAGATGAGTGCAATTGTGTGGTAGTTTGAACATTCTTTGTCATTGCTTTTCTTTGGGATTGGAATGAAAACTTATCTTTTCCAGTCCTGTGGCCACTGTTGAGTTTTCCAAATTTGCTGGCATATTGAGTGCAGCATTTTCACAGCATCATCTTTTAAGATTTGAAATAGCTCAACTGGAATTCCATCACCTCCACTAGCTTTGTACATAGTGGAGGCCCACTTGACTTCACATCCCAGGATGTCTGGCTCTAGGTGAGTGATCACACCATCGTGGTTATCTGGGTCATGAAGATCTTTTTTGTATCGTTCTTCTGTGTATTCTTGCCACCTCTTCTTAATATCTTCTGCTTCTGTTGGATCCCTACCATTTCTGCCCTTTATTGTGCCCATCTTTGCATGAACTAACTGTTCCCTTGGTATCTCTAATTTTCTTGAAGAGATCTCTAGTGACAAAGGTATACACAAGATATAAAAGCTTTTCATCACTCCAGAAGTTTTTTTTTGCTCCTCTGTAGTCAATTTCTACCTCCTGGCCCTGGGCAATCACTGATCAGCTGTTACTGTAAATATTGTCTTTTCTAGATTCTCACGCAAATGGACTCCTACTGTATGTTCTCTTTTGTTTGTGATTTGTTTTCATGAGTTTAATTGTTTTAGATTCATCTATATTGTTACAGATATCAGAAGTCTGTTTATTTCTTATTACCAAGTAGCATATTCCATTGTATGAATATTCAGCAGTATGTTTATTGTTCTTCTGTTGTTTTCTTCTGTTTATTTCTATTTATTTCTTCTGTTGTGACTATGATGAATGTGTATTAGTTATCTATTGCTGTGGAAAAAATTACTATAACACTTGGTGATTTAAAAGGGAAATATGTATTATGTTACAGTTTCTGTGGGTCAGAAATTTGGGTCTAGCTTAGCTGGGTGCTCCTGCCTCAAGGTCTCCTCACAAAATTGTACTTGTGTTGGCCAGGCCACTAGTCCCAGCGCCCATGTTATTGGGAGGATATAGCTCCTTGTAGGCTGCTGGGCCAAGAGCCTCAGCTCCTCCCTGAATGCCCGCCAGAGGCCTCCCTTAATCCTGCGACATGTGGCGTGTGCATAACGAGTCTCATAACACTCCCTCTGGCTTCAGCAGAGCTTCACCAGAGCAAAGAGGGAAGAGGCCAGGAGAGAGGGGAGGATATACCGAAGTCAGTGTTTACGTGGCTTCATCTCATCACTTCTGCCATATGCTCTCTCTCCTTTTTAATTGAAATATAGTTGATTCACTGTCATGTTAGTTTCAGGCGTGCACCACAGTGACCCTTTTATATTACTTTTCAGATTATTTTCCCTTATTGTTGTTATTCAGTCATATCTGACTCTTTGCGACCCCATGGCCTGCAGCACACCAGGCCTCCCTGTCCATCACCAACTCCCAGAGCCTGCTCAAACTCATGTCCATCGAGTCGGTGATGCCATCCAACCATCTTGTCCTCTGTCGTCTCCTTCTCCTGTCTTCAGTCTTTCCCAGCATCAGGGTCTTTTCTAGTGAGTTGGCTCTTTGTGTCACGTTTTTCCCTTATAGATTATTACAAAATATTGAATATAGTTCCACCTGCTATATAGTAAGTCTTTGTGGTTCATCTATTTTATATATAATAGTGTGTATTTGTTAATCCTAGCCTCCTAATTTATCCCTCCCCCTCTATCCCCTTTGGTAACCATAAGGTTGTTTTCTATGTCTATGGCCTCTGTTTTATAAATAAGTTCGTTTGTATCATTTTTTTTAAAGCTTCCACATATAAGCAATATCGTATAATATTTGCCTTTCTCTGTTTGACTTAACTTAATTATGATAATCTCCAGGCCCATCCACGTTGCTGCAGCCTTATTCATTGTGTTAGAGAGAAGTCATAGTTTCAGCCCACAGTCCAGGAGACAGTATGAACAAAGGTGTGAATTCTAAGAGGTGGGGCTCGTTGGGACTCATGTTAGAGGAGGCCTACCACAGAATGTGACTGCTATGAACCTTTGTGTACATGTCTTCGTGTGGACATGTTTTCATTTCTCTTGGGTAAATACCTAGGAGTGGAATTGCTAGATCATAGGAATACTTGGGCAGAAACTGTCGAGTTATTTTCTCTAGTGATTGTACCATGTACAATCCCACAAGCACTGTATGAGAATTTGAGTTGTTCTACAAGCTTGGCAACATCTTACATTGTGAGTCTTTTTAATTTCAGCCCCTCTAAGTTGTTCAGTCATGTCTGACTCTTTGCAACACTATGGATTGTAGCCCACCAGACCCCTCTGTCCATGGATTCTCCAGGCAAGAATACTGGAGTGGGTTGCTATGCCCTCCTCCAGGGGATCTTTCCCACCCAAGGATCAAATCCGTGTCTCTCATGTCTCCTGCACTGGCAGGGAGGTTCTTCGCCACTAGTGCCACCTGGGAAGCCCCCTCTAATGGATACAAAGTGATATATCCTTGGGGTTTTAATTTGAATTTCTCTGATGATTGATGGTGTTTCTTTTATACTCATAGTCCACTTGTATATATCATATTTTGTGAAGTATCTGTTCAAATCTTTTACCCATTTTCTATTCAGTTGTCTCCTCATTACTGAATTGCAAGAATTCACATGTGTATATACACGCAAGCATGCTCAGTTGCTTCCATTGTGTCTGACTCTTTGCTGACCCCATGGACTGTAGCCCACCAGGCTCCTCAGTCCATGAGACTCTCTAGGCAAGAGTACTGGAGTGGACTGCCACGCCCTCCTCCAGGGGGTCTTTCCCACCCAGGGACTGACCCTGGGTCTCCTGCATCACAGGCAGATTCTTTACCACTGAGCCACCAAGGAATTCCCCGTGTATATATATTATAAATATACGTATGCATACATATGTATATATATACATATATCTCAAAGTCACCACCCCCAAGGTTGGAAGGCATCTCCAGCTGGCAACATGTGGCTACAGACTTTTTCTGTAGCCTAGCTCTTGTAACTTGAGAGCAGCCCTCTGAACCACTAGAGCGTGGAGCGGAAGGTCTCTGTCTAAAGCAAGTAGAAGATTACCATCAAGCTGCTAATCCAGCCAGAGGGGAAGTCCTGGAGGCTTTTCACTGACTCTAGTGCTAACTTGTGGGCTCCCATCAGGCAAATTACTCCTTTATAAAATAGCAGTATCAAGCCCAAGGGTCTGAGGCTTTGTTAAATTGACATCTGACATCACTAATTTTGAGATTGAGCAAGCTCGTTCACGTGAAGATTAAAAGACAGCTATGCTTTGCGAGTGTGATGTTTTATTTCTTGTTCAGTCATCATTTAACCACAGGGCATTTTATATTTTAACAAAATGACTGTATGTGTCTTTGTCATCCTTCACAAAAGCATCATTAGATAGAATAATATGGAAGGGAATGAGGAGGAAGAAGGGAGAAGCGGAGACAGGTGCCCAGGGAATTATGTGACTTAGATAAGTCACAAGGTAAGTTAGAATTGAAGGGGAAGGCAGACAGACCTGGAAGACTTCATCTCCTCTGCAAGAGGCTCAGAATATAGGTCCCACCTACCCCTACTCTCCTGGCGCCTACAGGCAGCCTCCCTCCTCAGGGCCTGATGACCGGAGGAGGGAGGCGCCTACCACACCAGGGTTAAACAAGGAGGGTCCTGCCTGGAGGCTTCCCATCATGACAAGGGGAGCTACTCTGCCTGCCAGAGGAACGTGAAACTCTGCTAGTCACCACCTCTCAAATCACGTTTGGGGCTTAGCACGGTAATTAAGGGCTCCACATCACGCTATGTTTGCCCTAACCTTTGCTCCATTCTTGCCATTTATATCAGGCTTTCTTTTTTTCAGCTCAGATAAGAACCCATGACGAACGTATCTGTAAGCACTATTCCTTTAGAAAAAAGAGCTTGTGATACTATCAAGTAAGAACTTCATTCTTACACTGGAAACCAGCTTTAACTACTCAAAAGAAAGAGCTACAATGTAACAGCATTTTCTACCTGTGTCTAAATTTTGAAGTTAGTGGTTCCTGACCTTAACCGGAAGTTTAGGATCCTTGCTGTCACAGAGCTCCTAGCACATAGTCTTCTTGTAAAGACTCAGCATCGGACAAGGCAAGAGACACTGTTGTGCTGGGCAACGCGTGTTGTTTTGCACAGGAAGGTCTGGACCCAGAATCAGAGAAGTTCTGAAAGCTGACTTCATCAGAGACTGTATCTTTTATTCCTGTCTTACAGCCTTTGGGCAGGAAAAACAAACAAATGAACAAACCTCATTCTCCCCCATATGCCTCAGACGGCATTGTTGATCTTTCTCTATGCAAATCTCCATGTGGAAAATACTTTAGATACCAGTTCTGCCTAGACAGTGCCAACATGGGAAGGGATGTCTGTTTATTGCTGCTAAAAATAAGATGAGCAAGCCACACCTCTGGAAACCAAAGGGTGCAATCACCTCAATGTTCTCTAATAAATGCTAATTACTTCCTTCTCTTTAATGGCTTATTTATCTTTGTAGTCACTGATGACTAAAGGTTGGATGTAAAAGTCATGTGGCTTGGCTAGCAGAATGTGCCGCATGAAATAAGATTGTTCGAACAGTTAAAAAAAAAAAAAAAAAAAAAGCAAACCTTTCTAAATAAGATCTGAGAGAAAAGTGTGTCTAAACCATAGGGAGATACAACTGGCATTTTTCAGATTCCAAGGAGTCACATAAACTAAGACTTGAGCTTATTACTGAGTGATTTCAATGCAGTTATAAAAGCTAAAATCTTTCTTTTTTTTAGAGGGAGTTGGTGCTATTTTAACAAAACTCTGAATTATTTTTAATCCTCTTACTCCTGGTTGAGAAATATGAATGTGCTGTTTGACAGAATCAAAGGAGACATGTTAAAACGTTAAGATACAAAAATTTATTTTCTTTCTATTTCTCAGTAGTGGAATATTCTTGTCACTCTTATTTTGTGTTGTTGTCAAAGAACCCTCCCTAGAAGGATACAGATTTGGGGAAACCATGGTTACAATGATTAAAACAGGCATACAGAATTATCAGTATATATCTTAAATACCTTCTGAAAATTTACCATACCTGGTATATTTCAATTATATGTAGCATAAGGCTACTTACAGTGAGCTAACCATATACCTGGATGCCAACTAATGTTAAACTGTAGTTTCTAGAGCTGAAAATCTGATGCCCCAGAGGCTGACCTTGTGACTACGGTAGGTAGCATTCTTATTTTGGAAGTGCCCTGATTCGGTCTGTAATGATGGGACTTTGTATGGCTCATGCGTTGGAAAGCAGCTGGCCCTCCGATTCCGCCTGGAAGTTCACTGCAGTTTAAAGTAGGCGTGCGGGACTAGGGAAGCCCAAAAGGAAAAATTAAATCAGCAGACAACACCTATAAGAGAAGATAAAGGAGTGGGGATGGTTAGGTTCAGAGCGGAGAATGCTAAATCGGAAGTTCAGCTTTACGAAGGTTCTGCCATTTTGTTGCTGTCTACATGGGGCGCGGTGGGGGGAGCCGGCACTTTATTTTTGCATAGCTGGGTGCCACCTGAAAGTCACAGCCCAGGGAGACGTCTGCCTTGCTCTGCAGCGTTACAGAAGCAGTCCGTGACAGCTCCGCTGCATTGTGACGTCAAGTATCAAGAAGGATGGGGCCTTAATGTGCAAGAGTAGATACAAAGCAGTCTGCTGGGTTGAGTCTAATTCTGTAGTGACTTAATGGATTTCGTGCCTAAGTTTGGGCTGTTACATGTTCACTATCATCAGTATTACTGGGCGCCTACTGAGCGCATGGTATCCGTGTACATGAATGCGCTGAAGGCTATACAAGGTTCCAAAGTCTATTGAACGTTTTTGTTTTGCGCTTCATGTATATTAACTCCTTTAATCTGTGTAATTGCCTTGTGAAGTCAGGCACTATTATTATTCCCATTTTAGAGGTGAGAACTGTAAAGGCTAAATAGCTAAACTGATAAAATTATTTTAAAAAGCTGAATTATTTCCCTAAAGGCACATAAAGAGGAAATGGAATAATTTGGATTCAAACCCAGGCATTCTGAATCTAACACTTGTGCTCTTAACTACTCAGTTAATATAAATTTATTAAAATATACTTATATATTTGTATCTGCATAGTTTATATACAAGTATGTATATACAATATATATAAAACGATATAGTTCAGTTTATATGTATGAACAATGTTGTTCAATCAGATATCAGTTCAGTTCAGTCCCTCAGTCGTGTCTGACTCTGAGACCCCATGGACTACAGCACACCCGGCCTTCCTGTCCATCCCCAGCTTGTAGAACTTGCTCAAACCCATGTCCACTGAGTCAGTTAGATATAGTTATATATATGTATATATATATATGTAACTATATAGCTATATATATTTGTGATAACTATAGTTTTATATATATATATTTTAATGAAAGAAACATTTAAAATTTTATATATAATATACGTTATATATAGAGAGAGAGTCATTCAAACATTTTTGCACAGAATTGGATAAAATGCGGGTGAGCTGCAGATGCCTGTTGTGAAAGCTGACATGAACGACTGGTCTGAGAACATAGTCTGTGAGTTACCTCCTTGCGTGTGTGCTCGGTCGCTCAGTCATGTTTGACTCTTTGTGACCCCGAGGACACTAGTTCCCCAGGCTCCTCTGTCCATGGGATTCTTCAGTCAAGAACACTGGAGTGGGTTGCCATTTCCTTCTCCAGAATTACCTCTTTAATAACCAACAATTAGCTCTTCTTTTCCCCCAGAACCTTTATGACTCTTATTTTATTTGTGAGACATCATCTTGGTGTTTTATAAAGAAACCCCTTACCCTCTCCTCTAGTTATTTTAAGGAGCTGTAATGACTATCACGGTCAATGTCATTGAACTTTGAAGGGTCACTGAGTCAGTGGAGAAAGCTCTGGTTCTAATGCAAAACCATAGAAATCGCTTGACTTCCGGGGATGATATGATCTAGAGATAAAGCCCTAGAAGAACATCCTTATAAGATAGGAATTCAAAATAGTTACAATGAACTGTGAGATAGGTCAGTGCCATCTGCTATTAGAGATCCTTTTCACTTTTCTACGATCACAGTCTGTGGACTTTACCCATCCTGTCTTCCTTGTGCTGTTAAAGTAGGACTGAGGAAAAAAAAAATTCAAGTCATATAAAATATAAGCAAATATATAGAATTCACTTTGTATCATATTTGTCTAAGTTAATTTTTTTGTTTTGGAGATGAATGAAATTTTATGAATAAAATTGTGATCTCCTTGCATTTCCCCAGTCCTAATTCCCTCTTCCCTCTAAATGCTATCACAGATCTGGTGTGTATTTTTTTAAGTTTATATTTTCTTTTATTTTTCTCGTTTTATATATAATGAAACAATATATATAATGTTTTTCTTATAATTTTTAACACTGTTCCATAAATATTATATTATATATATCCTTTTTCATTCAACATTACTTTTTCAGATCTAATCATGATGATGCAGATATAGTTAATTCATTTTATCTGCTATATGAGATTATTATTATTCATGCTTTTTCTTAACCATGGATCTACAGAATGTTTCCAAGTTCTCTCTTTTAAAAAATGTGTTTATGACCATCTTTGCTCTGATTTTTTATCCTTAAGCACATGTGAGAGAATTTTTCTAGATTATATACCTAGAAATGGATATACTAGAGAATATGTGCATTTTCAATTTTGTTAGAAGTTTGCAAGTTGTTTTCCAAAGCAGTTGATCATGTATTTTCACTTTAAGTATTTTAAAAAATGTTGCTTTTCTAACAATATTTAGATTTTAAAGATTTTGTTAATGATGGTATCTCAAAACCCAACTTTATTTTAAAGAGAATATAAAACTGCCCCATAACCAGCCTGATTATAGCTATAAAGTATTATGAGGTAAGAAATTAGAATTTCAGTTCCTTCTTGCTTAGATTTTCCTGTTTTACATTCTGATGACTTTTGGCAAACTATAAGGAAACATATTAATTTTCTGCTAAGAATATCTATAAATGACTGGTCAGCTAGAAGTAGTGCAAGTAAACAATTTAGTATAAAACAAATTTTTTTTTCAGATGAAATAAAGTAAAACATATTTATTATAAAACATTAGAAAATGCAAAATGCAATAAAAAGGAAAATAGAAATCACTCAAAATCCCTACATCCAAGACTAGCACTGAGAGATTTGGCAGGTGTCTTCTTCTACGCATATAAATACATGGAGAGCTTTTTTTTTCTCCTCCAAAAATATAGATTTAAAGAGAACATGAGCATGCTCTTGAACAATGTATTATGAGCATTTTCAAAACATGAAATACTCATAAAACATGATCTTTAATGACTCTGTATTTTCCCATCAGACGAAGGTAACATTTTATGTCATGAATCCTTTAGTGATTTTTCTTTCAGATGAATCTCTAGAATTGGCATTCCTAGGTTAAAAGGCAAGACTGGCTTAAAGGAGGTGTCAGCAAACTTATAATGTGAAGGGCCAATAACTATTTTAGGCTTTGGGGGACGTATGGTCTCTATCATAGCTATTTTAACATGAAAGCAGACATAGAAAATATGTAAATGAGTGAGCATGGCTTGTTCCAATAAAACTTTATTATGGATGCTGAAATTTGAAATTTGTATAATTTTCATGTCACAAAAAGTTGTGTCCTTTTGATTTTTTCTCAACCACTTAAAAATGTGAAAATCATTCTCATGGGCTATACAGAAACAGTGGTGGCCATGGTTTGTCAGAGATCTTAAACTCAGATTCTGATAGGATACCAGACTGGTTGAACTCTTACAAATCATTAGTACAGCTTGTTCTTTTATATGTGGCTTCCCAGGTGGCCCAGTGGTAAAGAATCTGCCTGCCAATGCAGGAGGAGACTTGGATTCAATCCCTGGGTCAGGAAGGTACACTGGAGAAGGAAATGGCAACCTGCTCTAGTATTCTTGCCTGGAAAATCCCACGGACAGAGAAGCCTGGTGGGCTACAGTCCATGGGGTCACAAAGAGTTGGATGAGACTGAGCGTGTTCTTTTAAATATTAGAAAATGAGGCCTAAGCATTAATAATTGACCAGTTGTTTGCACTGCTCATGTGCACAAAGAGCGTCAATAGTACTGACTCAGAAGTCAGCGGTATTGACTTCTTCTGAAGTCAATTAAAAAGGTATGTTCGAATTGGGTAAAGCGTATGCAGGACTTCTTCTGTTTCTTACAATTGCATATGGACCTGTAATTACCTCAAGAAAAATTTCAATTAAAACAAGATACAGTTAAGCTAAAGAAAATCCAATTTTTCAGACACCACATCCTGCTGTAGAAAGAAATCAGGAAACTCTTTCCTTCTAAATAACATTTGAAAATATTTCATTAGCAATCAATTAATTTCTTAATATAGAGACAAATGCCTATAAGAGTTAACCATATAGATGCCAAAATACCAAAGAACCCCAGAAAAATTCACATCCACTTAGAAATGGGCACCACTGAACATGCAATGACGCAAGTTGTCAGCCTTTATAAAATGTGTTACAGGGAAGTTTTACAGTTCATCTTGTCATTAAGGATAAACCAGGCTAAGGAGTGCCCCTCCTGACGCTCCCGGCCGACAGGGAAGTCTCTGGGCTGGTTCACTGTTAGCAGTCGGGATAGTACTCTGCACTGCAGTGAAATACTCTGTGACCATCTGTATTTTCCATGGCAAAGGCAGAGATGGAGAAGACTCCTTAGTCCCTGTTGAAATGCAGCCGTGTCTATAGTGAGGCCTACTTCAATTCCAAACCATCTGTAATAGAAATAAAATACTAGATGCCTGATTATTATTGCTGAATCTCTTGTAGAAGACCTAAGCCTCTATTGGAGCTCCGAATGGCCCTGTATAGTTTGGAGCTTCAAAATAATACACCAAGGTAGCATGTGCAAAAGGAGGGTTTTATACATTGGTTAGAGAGTCTCAGCTTGCTGGAATCTAAAAATTGATTTAATAAATGATTAATCAATTGATTGATAGATTCATCAATTGAATGATTGATTTATTCATCATTCAATATTCATCGAACTTCATCCATGAACCTTGCCCTGGGTTAAGTACTAGATCAAATTAGAAAACTTTATTTTAGGAAGACATGAAGTAGTAATTGAAGTTCTGGCTCTAAATGTGGCTAGAATTTGTTCAAAAGTGATAAGATGGTATAAAGCAACCCCAATATCTCTTGAAGTTCTGTTAAGTCTTCTCAAACTGCATGTGTAGTCTTCTTTGTGAGCTTTTCCCGAGTGGACAGAGAAGGAAAGTCTGAAGGCTCAAGGTAGCCTGGAGCTAAAACTCCCCTCCAGGCCCTCCCCACCATTCTAGGCAAAATAAAGAACTCTCTCACCCAGAGTCCTACGTTTCAGTCCAAAGACAAATTAACTCATTAGCTTCCGTGGCCCTACAAGGGGAGCCCTGGACCTTCTCACCGCAGAAAAGGGAGGGACTTGCCTTTTTCTAGGGGAAGACTGCTGCTATTTTGTTAATGAAACGAACATAGTCCAGGACAGAGTCAAAGAACTTAGAGACAAAATTGAACGCTGCAAAAAAGTTACAAAATCTTTACACTCCCCAAAACCTATTCCAACAGGCCCTCCCTTGGTTCCTCCCCTTCTTGGGACCATTGACACTTAGCATTTTATTCCTCTTATTTAGACCCTGTCTCTTCAATCTCTTTCAAAGCTTTCTCTAAAAACAGATTTGGGCCAGCTCTCAAGACCAAGTCAAGACTGTTCTTTTGCTTGAAACCCTGACAGCAAAAATAAAAAATCAACACTATGGGCCTTAGACTTCCTTCCTTTCTCCTAGACTACAAACCCCTGACACTCATTTATCAACATGAAGAAGCCCTGAACATTAAAGGCGCCCACATCTCTTTCTCTTTTCATATATATATATTCCTTAAGGTCTGGAATGAAGGAAAGTTGCATGGCTCAAGGTAGCCTGGAGTTAAAGCTCCCCTCCAGGTCCTCCCCACCATTCTAGGCAAAACAAAGAATCTCTCACCCAAAGAAAAAACAAACATTAGGTTGATTACGCCCAGCTCCAAGCTGGCCCAGCCTCTGGCCAGTCTCCAGAACTCCTTGCCCCAGCTGAGAGATAACTACTCCCAGCAACCTTGGAGAAGAACAGGCCCCCTTAAGACAGTAGCTTTCTACATACATGCGTATGTATACTTACTCTTTTCTTAGCTAAGTGCAGCAGCTCGCTAATCTGACTGCTGCCCCTTCTCGCCTCATTACAGGTGATCTGTTCCTGTAGAGTGGCAGTCTCGTTCTTTTTCTGAACCTCTCCCCCTCTAGAAGGATAGATGGTACAGAGATGTTTTGTCTTGTGCCCATGCTGTTGTGTCTGACTCTTTGTGACCATTTGGACTATAGCCCATCAAACTCCTCTGTCCATAGAATTGTCCAAACAAGAACACTGAAGTGGCTTGCCATTTCCTACTCCAGGGGATCTTCCTGACCCAGGGATCAAAACTGCACCTCCGGTGTCTCCTGCATTGCAGGCAGATTCTTTACCAACTGAGGTATTGGGGAAGCCCCTGTACAGAGATGCAGACATTTTAATAAACTTTTATAAGTTACCTCATTTAAAACCTTTCAGCTCTCTCTTAGATGATCTTATAGAGTAGATGTTCTTTAATACATTTGACACTGGAGAGCAAATTAGACCTAGAGACAGTTAGAGACTTGCTGATACCAAGTTAGGGAAGCAACCAGTCATTCAGGTAGGTAGTATAGTATAGTAGAAGCAAAATGTGGGCTTTCGGTTCAAACTGTCCGAAGTTTCCATTTACAAACAAGGCAACTCGGGCAAATCTCTCAGCCTTCTTGAGGCTCAGGTTTCTTATCTTTAAATGAGAATAATACCCATCACTTTGAGTTGCTATGAGAATTAAATGAGAAAATGTGTGTCAAATGCTTGGTATGCAGTGGTGAATCGAGGAACAGTGAGCTGATGTGTCCCCACTTTTCCTCTTGCCCCCTAGAAGGAGGACACTGAAGGTACAGACTTTCTGCTTTTGAGTCAGAAGTATGAATCTATGTTTGGCCTTGTGCCCATGGGGCATGATTTGGTGGGTCGAGTGGAGGAAGAGGGCTGTGGGGTCAGGGGTTTCTTAGTATCCAATAGCACAGTCTTCACTCTGTCCCCTTCTCTCCAGTGTGTGCTTCTATATTCAATTGCACCTGGCCTCCCCCCAGGTCCAGACACCTGTTTCTCCAGAGCAGGGCTGTCCAGTCAAACTTTCTATCATACAATAATGGAAATGTTCTCTATCTATACTTTCCAATACAACAGTCACTTACCACATGAGGCTTAGGCACTTGAAACACGGCTAGTGTGAATGAGGAGCTGAATGCTTAATTTTATTTAATTTTAATTAGTTAGCATTTAAACTTAATTAGCCACATTTGGCAAGTGGCTACCCTATCGGACAGCTCAGCTCCAGAGAATTAGCCTCCAGCAAGGGTGGGGTAAGTTCAATTTCCTAGCTGCTTACACAGCTTTGATCCCATCCTGCTGATTGCAGTCTGGTTCCTTCCCCTCCAATTCCAGAGACAGCTGGTAGCACATTTGTGGAATTCTGGGAGATTCTGTGTTGTAAATTGCTTTGGGTCTCAGCTTTCCCACAATAGGCTCAGCGTTGTGTTGATTTGTGATTCCCCCCCACCAAGTTTCATACGTTGGAGCCCTATCTCCAGTATCTCAGAGCGTGACCTTATTCGGAAGCAAGGTCTTTGTTAAGATGAGGTCATGAGAGTGGGCCCTAATCCAAGATGACTGGTGTCCTTATTAAAAGGGGAAATTTGTACACAGAGACATGCACACAGGGAGAACAAGATGTGAAGAGGGAGGCAGGGATTGGGTCATGCTTCCACAAGCCTAGAAACTCCAAAGATTGCCTGAAAACCACCAGAAGCTAGGAGAGGAGCAGGGAAGAGATTATCTTTCACAGCTTTCAGAAAGAAGCAACCTTGTCCACACCCTGATCTTGGACTTCTGGCCTCCAGAACTGCACGGAGATAAATTTCTGTTATTTAAGCCACCCAGTTTATGGCACTTTGTTGTAGCAGTTTAGGAAACAAACTCATTCAGGATTCGGTTCCTTCCTGTCTGGATCCTTGGTTGCCACCTGTCCTGTTGAGCATTTTCACACTTCTCCTGTCTCCTCTCTTCTTGTCCACATCTTTGTGATCAGGTGGCACTGGTGGTGAAGAACCTGCCCACCGGTTCACGAGACATAAGAGACTTGGGTTCGATCCCTGGGTAGAGAAGATGCCCTGGAGGAGGAAATGGTCACCCACTCCAGTATTCTTGCCTGGAGAATTCCATGGACGGAGGAGCCTGGCGGGCTACAGTCCATGGGGTCACAAAGAGTCGGACACGGCTGAAGCGACTGAGTACACATGAAAACCTTAAAGAACAGCAATGAAAAACAGTCTTTACTGTCACATAAGTGAGGATTAGGAGGGGGCGACCCTGGCTGGGTTCCATCGGCCGTCTTTTCTGGTAGGGGCTTCCCTGGTGGCTCAGAGTGTAAGTGTCTGCCTGCAATGCAAGAGACCTGGGTTTGATCCCTGGGTTGGGGAGATCCCCTGGAGAAGGAAATGGAAACCCACTCCAGGACTGTTGCCTGGAAAACTCCATGGACGGAGGAGCCTGGTCGGCTACAGTCCATGGGGTCACAAAGAGTTGGACATGACTGAGCGACTTCACCTCTTTCTTTCCTCAAGTTTTGGATTTTAGAAGTCTTATTTGCAAATATGAGTCCTTCCTATGTTCCCTTAGCATTTCAGAGAAATGATGATGCCCTTAGAAAAACAAGATTCCCTTATTGAGAAAATAAATTAAAAAATTTCCCAAGGGGCTAACTGCTGCATGGAAGAAGGAAAGAAAATCAATTTTAGGGAAGAGATGTCTCCACGAACATCTCTCTTCTGTTTAAAATAAATGAAGAAAGTTAAAATTCTAGATGTATGTCAGTGACAGGGAAGTGTAAGAGGGTTGTAACACATTTTTGCTTAGAGAAGGTGCTCTATCTAGAAATCTGGTAAGTGATCACTGCAATGTCTACTTAGATAGAAATTACACAAAGCTGCAAGTCAGGAAGAAAAGCAAGAATATGACAAGACCTGTGTTTAAAAGCCATTTGATGGAAGCAAGGTTCTAGGTTGAATAAGAAATAAACAATTGAGTGAATCAGATTTCACCTTGGAGATTTCAACCATTCATAGCAGCAATGATTTTCCAGGTTGGAACTGAAAAACTGAAGTTTTTATTTTACCTAATAAAGACAAATCTATAAAGGATGAAAGAGAATTTTCATCATCCTCCCATCCTTATTCCCATTTCCCATGTAACCAAAAGTTTCCTGCTGACAATTTGGTCTAAATAAATGTCATTATCCTTTATACAAGACTTCTGAATAGTAGTAATAATATACTAAATATTATATTTATGGGCATTAATATGTTTCAACATTTCAATAGTTTACTGCTGAGTAGCAGAACGCACCAAAATGTAATGGCTTAAAACACAACCTAACTTACTATTTATCATGATAATGAAGGTTGAATGGGCAGTTGGTCCTGCCTGGAATTGCCCATGTGGCTGCATTCAACTGGCAGATTGCCTGGGGACCAGGCTCAGCTCAGGTGTCTCTTCCGGGTACCTTAGTTCTTTGTGTGGTTGACTTGGGCTGCCTCATAGCATGGCGGTCTCAAGCATTCCAAGAGGGATCTT
The DNA here is from genome assembly GCF_033118175.1 of Dama dama. Lineage (NCBI taxonomy): Eukaryota > Metazoa > Chordata > Mammalia > Artiodactyla > Cervidae > Dama > Dama dama. The sequence goes on along the minus strand of NC_083699.1, from coordinate 3,466,862 downwards.
TAACAGCAAAGAAGTAGAAAACTGTTAGTCTTCTTAAGACTGGGCTTAGAAGTCCCAGAATATCTATTTCACTGTATTGTGTCCATCATAAGTATTGCACACTTCAAATTTCCTCATCTGATCTCAATACTTGTTGAAGTTATCTTTATAATTAGATTTCAGTAGATTTACCATGTACAAAGTTACGTGTCAGTATTCTTATTTTTTTAAGATAATTTTTTTTTCATGTGGACCATTGTTAAAGTCTTTGTTGGATTTGTTACAATATTGCTTGTTTTTTGTTTTGGTTTTTTGGCTGTGAGGCAGGCGGTATCTTAGCTCCCCGACCAGGGATTGAACCCTACCCTCTGCCTTAGAAGGGCGAGTCTTAACCACTGGAGCACCAGGGAAGTCCCTGCATTTTATTCTTAATTGGGGAAAAAGCCTTTTGAATTCAGTGATTATGGAGATTATTTCTAAGTATACCTAAAAAATGTGTCAGTCAAATTAATAATTTCCACAACAACCAAATGTGCAGCTGGTATCCCACCAGAGTTTTTAAAAAATGGTCTTCATATAAATTTTAGAAATGAGTAAAAGCCCACCCAGCGTAAAGGAGAGTAGAAACGGACTGCATGGCTTGTGTGAGGAGCACCTCTGTGCCCAGGGACGGGAGGAATCACTTGGAGGCCATATTTAGAGATGATCACAGACAGGTGCTGTGCATACTGCTTCATGTGTATTATCTCACTTAATCTTCACCACGACCTGACCAGATAATTACTCACCTTGCCACTTTGTGGTGGCTGAGTCCTGTGGCCTGTGGGATCTTAGGGCCCTGACTAGGGATAGAACTCATGTCCTGCACGCTGGATCACCAGGGAATTCCCTGCCTCTAATTCTTAATGCTCAGCCAGAGCCAGGGCTTTCTCCAGACACAATAATATCTTGCCCTTTTTTACCAACTCTGAAAACAGAAAGGATTCCAGATTTAGCTAGAGAGTTGTGGGTCTGAATCTAGCTCTATTACTTTTTGAGGGTGTTTCATATCTTTCTGTTTCAAGCACTTCATCTGTGACATAAGAATTATAGCATCTTGTCCAAAGGGTTCTGGCAAGGAGTAAATTTAACAAAATATAACAAAATAAACAAAGTATATAGAGTTGGGGAAGAGGGCCAGTAGTTTTAAAAACTGGGATTAAGAATACTTTTATATGACTTCCACTAGTGTTTCTTTTAGTAAATCATACCTACTGGAAAACAGTTTATAAAAAAGACAAATAAAAGCTGAGGATAGATCACAAAGCTTGCTGCGTAATAAACCACTCTAAATTTTCATCTATTAAAACAATAGGTTATTATTCCTCACAGATGTATGGATTTACTGGATCAAGAAATCCTTCAGGATTTATTGCTGTGGTTATCTTCAGAAAATACAATCTGCCATCATTGTTGTTTTGGTATTTAGATTGGTATTTACAGCAATCTAATTGCTGTATCTTTGATTAGGAAAACCTGAGAATTAAAAGGGGTCTGGTGACATCACAGTGATCAATTTCTTTTAGATGCCTACAAACCTTGATAGAAAATACTGGTTGATTGACCAACTTCCTCAAAAATCTGCCACCGACTCCCTCTGTGTCCTTGGGAAAATCTCTTTACCTCCCTGAGCTTCAGCTTGTTTCTCTGGGAAACTAGGGAGAGATGGTTGAACTACACGGTCTCTAAACTCCTTTCCACCGCCAACATTCTATCATTAAAAGAAAAAGATCATAGGCACTATGTATATGTGTGTGTTAGTCACTTCAGTCGTGTCCAACTCTTTGAGATCTCATGGACTGTAGCCTGCCAGGCTTCTCTGTCCTTGAGAATACTGGAGTAGGTTGGCATTCCCTTCTCCAGGGGATCGTCCTGATCCAGGGATCAAACCTGGGTCTCTCACGTTGCAGACAGATTCTTTACCATCTGAGCCACCAAGGAAGCCCATTAGACACTATATGAAGTGAAAATATTTCATAATCTAATTTTTGCAGAATCCTCAAAGGCCAGGAGAGTATACACTGACAATCATACTCTAACACAAAAGCATGCACATGATATAAATCAATGTCTTGGGTGTGTAGAGCATCTGAACAACTTTGTAATTTCTGCTGTTTAAATTTGATAAAAAAAAAAGTCACAATATTATATATTAGGAAGGAAGATGATTTATAATGATCTCGTTCTAATTTTATTATAGAAGCTTGATTCCATGTTAAAGGTTGACTTACATCTAGAGACTATTTTAAAGAGTTTTTTAAAATGCTAAATTATAATCAATTTCTCAGAGCAGGAGGACAACAATGATAGTATTACCCCTTTTGTTCTGAGAACCATTTTGTAGATGGAGAAATAAGGAGACCGAGAGAGACATTTTATTAGGAGCATTGACTTTGGGTGTGTCTAGAAGAGAAAGGTCACAATAATGAGGAGCTTAGGAATGACAGTAAATGAGTGATTGAAGGAGCTGGAATGTTGGCCTGAATGTAGGAAACTCTACTGGGATCAGAAATTTAAAGGGATCCATCTGCTGAGAATGATTATTTCGGGTTGCTTCCTCGGAGAGAACCAGGTAGAGGTTACTATTAATAAGTTCAATATAAAGACTTCCATTCAATGCAAGACATTTTCCAATTATTATAGCCCATATTCAGACCCGACGCCCTTAAAACAGTGAGGTTTCTATTACTAGAAATGTTTAAGCAGAAGCCAGATACACCTTGGCAGAGACGTGGCAGGATCGATTCATGCCAAGTACTAAAGTACAGGGTGGACATCGGGCTGGGTGGCTTTGGGAGGAGTTTTAATTTCAGGTTGTTTTTTTTTCCTTTCAGTGACAATCACTGACGATGGTAAGAGGCTAAGTAAGCAATCAGTGGAAAAATAGTAGCTCCATCTCTAACAAACTTTCATGTAGATCTCATAAAAGAAACACTAAAATTGCAACTGGTGAATGTTCAAAGGCCAGGAGTAGATAGAGCACTCACAAGGAAATATAAATAATTCATAAGCTTATGAAAAAATATGCAACCCACTGGTAAAAGAAATGCAAATTCAAATATCAATGAGATAGTGTGGGTCATTTATTAAATTGGTGAAGGAAAGAAAACTAATACATAATATTGATGAAAATGCAGTAAACAGTCTCAAACGTGGTTGGTGAAAATATAAGTTTGTATAGAGACTTCAAAAAGCAGTTTAACATATCTAAACCACTCTATATGGACATTTAACCATATTAAAGAATTATTATCACTAGATACAATTACTGCATTGAAGTTAAGGTCAGAAACAAAAAGCATTTTTATATTCCAGAAATACAGATTGAAATATTAACAGATGAAATCATGGTGTTTAGAATTTGCTTGAAAATTATCCATTGAAGATTAGAAGTGCCTACATGGGACTATGGATGAAAAGTGATTGATTATACATTGATCTTTGTTGAAGTTGGGAAATGGCTACACAGGGATCCATTTTGCTATTCATTTTTTTATGCATTTAAAATTTCCTATAATAAAAAGTAGAAACAGTGATCAAAAAAACCCCGCTTTACATTCTCTGACTTAAATAAATTTCCACCTAGGAAAATGTCTTGATGAAGTGTGCTGATTGGCATGCAAAGCTTCATGCACAAAGATAATTTCTCACTGTTTCCTGGCTCACTCTTCTGCAGTGTCACTCACCTGTTTAAACCATTCAGGGGCACCCCATTGCTGTCAGTATTAAGATAAAAAACTTGAACCCATCTGCAAAGTCTTAGATCCCTCTGACCTCTGCATACTCAGCTTGGCAGGTGTCCAGAGCACACCGTACCCCACGCCTGTGGCCTTTTCTTAGGGAATACCCTCTTCCGACCTCCTCCTTCAGGTCAATTCCACTCCTACTCCAAACCCCAGGTCAATACTGTTCTTCGGGGAGAACAGTATTTCTGCATTTCTGCATTTCGGGGAGGCATTTCTGCATTTCCCCAGATGGCGTTAAGCCTTCATCAGATGCTCTCACAGGACTCTTCTCAATTCTAAGGCATGTGTGCTCAGCCGTGTCCGACTCTTTGTGACGCCACGGCTGTAGCCCAGCAGGTTCCTCTGTCCATGGAATTTTCCAGGCAAGAAAATTGGAGTGGGTGGCCATTTCCTCCTCCAGAGGATCCTCCTGACCCGGGGATCAAACCCACATCTCTTGTGTCTCTTGCATTGGCAGGAGAGTTCTTTACTAACTGAGCTACCAGACAAGTAGCTAATTAGATAATTATAACCTGGCTGCATAATGCCTGCCTACCCTTGTCAGTGACCTTCACTCTCTTACTCACAGCTGTATAAGCCAGAATTTCCAAATATAGTAGGAATTTGGTAAACGCAGGTTGAGCTAATTAACTAGTAAAAATAATCTAAACCCAGTTTAGCTATCTTAATTCTCTGATGAACTTACTTGGTTATATTTTAGCACATTAAAATGGAATGGCAGATTTTTAACCTTTCAAAGGTAATGGTAGGATGAGGGGCTTGAAAGAGAGGGTGGCTCTTTTGCCTTATGAGAAAACCACATCTCAGAGCTTCCCCAAAGGAAAACTGCCTTCACACTATAGCTAGGACCCCTTTGCACAGCAGAGCTCACGAAGAGGGAAGAAATTCCAAAATGTCTAATCTTGTCAGGTAATGAGTGGATGAAAGAGATGAGATGATTAGGGGTAAAAAAGAGTGAACTTTAAACTGCACAGTAAAACCCTGGCTTTTAGTTCATTATTTCAGGAATACATGTTCTAGGGAGAGCTGCACTCTCTTGGCTTCTGGTCCAAGCTAATGAGGTCAACAAATTTTCATCAAGGAGAGAGATGTTCCTGTTAATTAGGTAATGAATGGGACTTTGCCATTCTCTATATTAAATTACTTTAATTTTCAGAACAAAGGAGTCTACTTCCTGGCTAGCTCACTTTCATAATCTAGACAGTGAAAATAGGAGGCAATAGGAAAAAAAAAAGCAGTAAATTCTACTGCATCTCCTGGGGGTTCACGTACATATGCTGGTTCATTTTCTAGGAGTCTGAGCCAGAATGCCCCTCAGTTGGGGTTTGTCTGTTTCTCACAGTTAAGATTCAGGTATGACTTTTTTGTGTGTGTGTGTGACAATTCTACATAGATGATGTTGGGAGACACTTGATGTCTATTCTCCACCTAATCCCCTAGCCCCCACCCCACTACACACACTCACTTTATTTATTTTTTTTTTTTATTTTTTTTTTTTAATTTTTTTTATTATTATTATTATTATTTTTTTCCAGTGGGTTTTGTCATACATTGATATGAATCAGCCATGGATTTACATGTATTCCCAATCCCGATCCCCCCTCCCACCTCCCTCTCCACCCGATTCCTCTGGGTCTTCCCAGTGCACCAGGCCGGAGCACTTGTCTCGTGCATCCCTCCTGGGCTGGTGATCTGTTTCACCATAGATAGTATACATGCTGTTCTTTTGAAATATCCCACCCTCACATTCTCCCACAGAGTTCAAAAGTCTGTTCTGTATTTCTGTGTCTCTTTTTCTGTTCTGCATATAGGGTTATCGTTATCACCTTTCTAAATTCCATATACATGTGTCAGTATGCTGTAATGTTCTTTATCTTTCTGGCTTACTTCACTCTGTATAATGGGCTCCAGCTTCATCCATCTCATTAGGACTGGTTCAAATGAATTCTTTTTAATGGCTGAGTAATATTCCATGGTGTATATGTACCACAGCTTCCTTATCCATTCATCTGCTGATGGGCATCTAGGTTGCTTCCATGTCCTGGCTATTATAAACAGTGCTGCGATGAACATTGGGGTGCACGTGTCTCTTTCAGATCTGGTTTCCTCAGCACACACTCACTTTAAAAAGGCCACACTCAAGCAAGCTGGAAGGCTAAGCTTTTGAGACTTCAAATGGGCAGCTTTTTATTTCTTTATATCCAGCTACTTAACAGTTTTGCCTCTGAATAAGCAAGATTCTTACCATTGACTTAGCTTTTCAATTAAACCCCATAAACTTTGGCTAAAGACCCTGGACATCACTGTAAAGGCTCCAAGGCACTTTTTAAAGATTTCCCTGAATGGGGAGGCTATAATTTGCTTAGAAGTGCCAGGGGTTGCACATAGGGAAACAGGAAAGAAAAAAAAAAAAAACAAAAACATGAACAAGTAGATAGTCTCAATATAGAGTTTCTCTCTTGTTTAACAGATGTTGTTTGCTTTCATTCATTCAAACCGTTAATTATTTAGCCAAGTGCTGTTCTAACTGTGGGGTTATAGCCATGAACTAAACCGACAAACTGTCCTCCCTCTGCTCGAACGAAAAATGTGTCCCTTCTTTTAAAACTTAAATGCTTGTGGCAGTCTACAAGATATTTCCTTTTGAAAATGCATCATTGCTCTTTGTATACTTGTAGAGATGAATAAGTACAGAGAAAACAAACAAACAAAAGCTCCTGGAGGTCGATGCCAGAATGTGGATGCTAATTTTTTCCCCAGGGGAAGGCAGTGGTTTCAGTGCTCATACTCGCCTGATTGGCATTTTTCTGTATTTTCCATGTATTACCATGTTTCTGTGTAACCACGAACGAAACTAATGTCTTGTTACCTGAGAAATGGAAATCTGTTTCTGAGAACTTCACTCCAGGTAAGGTCTCCAAAGCCCAAGTGTGCAGGTCTGAGGCTGAGTGGTGTGGAATAAAGGAACGCCTCCACCCCGCACCTCCCACTTACAGGTTGAGGGGAACAAGAGCCGGCTTTGAAGCAAAAACTCTCTCTGGAGCCCTTTAAGAGAGGAGAGATGAGGAAGGGCACAGAGAAATCTCCTCAGGTTCTAATCCAGGTGAACACCGCAAAGGTGCCACTTAAATTTTTCTTTTGTCAATGGGCTGTTACTTTTAGTCTTACTTTGTTGAGCCACCGAAGGCATGGAGGCACCTTAGTTTAGCTCTGCATTTACTCTGAGCAAATACTAGTGTGGAGTAAGGAGCGAGCATGCGACCACGGTACTCCATGGGAATCCATTTACTCTGCCTCTCCCCAGGGAACCCCGTGAGAGAGAGTCATAGACTTTAGGAGAGCTGGTAAGAGCCTGAGCTGAGCATATCTGGAGAACTTCCAAATGCGCATTCCCCTCAAGGACAAAGGGAGCCATCATGAAAAGAGGAGAGGCAGCACTGAGGGGCAGAGATCGCTGAGTTGAGCTGTCAGCTCAACTCTGGAGTTGTCTCTGTCAACAGGTGTACCTGGAGGAGATGCATGGAGCTTCTGCCTCGTGTCTGGCCCCGAGCTGGATGCTGAGACCTGGGTCTTGTCCTCATGGAAAATCCATCCCAGGAAAGGGGACAGATGACGGGTATGCAGCACAAATAATCAATGAAGAACATGTTAAATATTGGAACCAAACAGGAAGTGGAGGAAAGCGATGGGCAAGGAACTGAACAGTCTGGAAGGCCTCTGAGACAAGACCATTGAGATGAGATGACAGAAAGAATAGCCAGCATTTGAAAGAGAACCACCAGGAACTGCTGTATAGTTTAGAGATGACTTTTGTTTCTTCACAAAGGTCCAGACTTCACCTCCTGTTTTTGTTTTCTGGATATGAGCTGGCCAGGAAGTAGTCACTTTTATTCTAGAAATTTGACATGTTGAGAAAGAGGAGCATAAATACTGTTTTAAATTCTATCTAGTGCCATTTTAATTCACTGAAAGAATGCAGGTCAAGTCACTAATCAGAATCTGGTTACTGACATCTGTATTTTAAGCCCCCACGGTGCGCCACGAGACATGCAATGTTGGGCTTTTACACAGGAGCAAGTGCTTCTCCACCCATCAGCAATGGCTATGGGGATCCCAGGTTAATTTTTCTTATAATATTTTATCACAGTTCCATAAAAGGATCAAAAGTAAGTCTGCACAGAACAGAACTTAAGAGGGTTCATGGTTGGAAGGATTTTCTAAAGATGCTTGAGAAGCCGAATCACAATGAAGCAGCATATCCCAGCCAGAGATCACCTCTGCAGTGTATTGCATCCACTGAACCCAAGCCCTCTTTATGGGGCACATGCCATGTGTGAGGCCTGGAACTAAAACACTCTGCATGCATCTCTCATTTAGCCTCACAAAACCTCCCCCAGACTGCTTGCCCATTTAACAGAGGAAGAAACCACAACCCAGAGAGGAAATGTGGGCCACAGACACATTGCTGGCTAGTAATCAGGGCTTTCTAGCTCCAAACCTGCAGCCACATTTAGTCACTATGAAATGCTCTCATCTTAGTTCATTGAAAAAAATGGACATATTGCAGAAAAGCAACACGGCTCATCTGCCATTCACTTTTTAACTCTTCACATTCCGTGAAGAAATCCACAGGCAATGAAATGCCATCCGGCAATCATAGTTGGGAATCTTTAACTGGAGTGAAAAATAAGAAAAAGAATACCTGGAGTCAATATTGAAGCATGAAGCAATAATGACGGTGATGATGATGATAATGTCTTCTGGCACTTTTTTTTTTTTCCCCTTCTGGCACTTAAAACATACAGTCAACGAAGAGGAACAAGTAGAAATATTTACAAATAGTTATCACTTTTCAATATCTGCAACATGCTACTTAGGTTTGGCTACTCTCCCTTTAAATTTTTTAAAAATTAAAAGCCAAGATGGCAGGTAAATATGAATGTACTTGATATTTTAAAAATAACTCCAAATTAATAAAAGCATGATTATCATATTAAACAAAATAACTAAGGACATGAATATTTCAGAGTGGAAATATATGTGAACTATAATGCCACCAAAATAACCAACCTTGAAGATAATAAAAGAAATGCAAATTAAAATCCACAACTCTTACCCTATTTTCCCTATCAAATTGACAATGATGGAAAAAATGATAACATCACAGCTTGTGAGAGTGTGGTGGAGCAGGACTGATCTATTACTGATGGGAGAGAAATTGATATAATTTTTCTAGAAAGTAATCTGAAAACGTTTCACTAGCCTTGAAAAATGTAACATCTAAATAAGGGATTTTTAGGTACCAAAGTGTTACTTATAATATTTAATGCCATGATAAAATGCTATAATGTTAAGTGGAAAAGATCACATTGCAAAATGATGATCAGTTTCGTAGCAAAAATGCTTTCCATAAATATGTGGCAGTCAGACTGGAAGTAGACGCTGAAAACATTAGAGGGGTTACCCACAGGGTGACGGCAAAGAGGTGAGCGATGCTATTTCCTTACTGCAGTCTGGCTTCCTCTCTCCGCCAGCCCTAGTTTCCCCAGCCCTGTCACATCTGAGACATCCTAACCTGGCCAGTTCTCCCTCACCCGGCTGTTTCCCTGGGTCTGTGAACAGATACTGGTAGCCCCAACTTAAAACCTCTCCTATGGCCCCTCTAGTCATCTCTGTCCTTGGGTCCCAAATGCTTTCATTTTGCATCTTAAATAATTTTCCTACTATTGTCAATACAGGTTTATTTTTTTAAAGTTGAAATTGAAAAAAAATTTTTTTTCGGGTTTCATTAATCTTCTCTAACTTTTAAATCATCCTCACAAATAAGGTTTTGTCACAGCTGGATTTAGTAGAGGCAGAGAAATCAAGTTCACTCTTTCCTGAAACACTGACGAGAAAAGAAGAGAACAAGTCACTTAGAAAAGGTTTTCATAAGAAACCAGCTAAGCAATCATTAAGTTTATTTCTAATTGGTAATGGGTTTTATCCCAATTAGCTGGTATTAAGTTTCTTGCCTAAGTTCACAAATCTGCCCCTAAAATGGCTCCTTTGTTAAAGCACAAACGGATGAACTCAGCAATACTTAATGGCACAGCTAGGTATTGGAACATTCCACAGAAAAAAGGAAAATAATTTTCTAAGAACACGATGGCAACAGCCAACAGCCAACATTCTTAGACTCCCAGATTACCAAAAGTATATACAATTTTAGTGTAGAAAAATAAATCAATTTTATAAAATTAATCTTGTAGATTGAAAAGTACCCTCTTTATCTTTTAAGATACCGAGCGTACCTTTTTCATTCCTACAGCTGATCTGCCCCTGCATGAAGGTAAGACTTCAGTTTACCTTTCCTGTGTGCATCCCAGGTTAAGGGGGGCAAACCTGCTCCCCCAGCTTTCTCCTTCTCCAGCACCGCCCTCTCAATGAAAACAATGCTTACTCAAGAGCATTCTTACTAAAGTGCAGGCTGAGAGGCAAAAAAGGAGTCAGGAGATGAGAGACTGGGAACCCAGCTGCTCAGAGATGAGCGTAGTGAACATCTCGGTGGATATTTTTCCTGTTTATTTTGTCAAGGCTGAGCCTGCCAGAAAAGGCCTTCACTCTCCGCCTGCATCTCCTCATCTCTTTTCTCCTCAGTCTGAGGAGACTGGCTTTCCCCTCCCCGACTCCACCTTCCTGGGCAAGGTAAAAAAATTACCCCCTTTGCCAAATTCAATGGATAATTTATTTTAATGGAGCTCTTTACTGCTCTTAAATTTACTCCTTCTGGTAATTCAACTTGCTTCGTTTATAAAATGTTTGTCTCTCCTGATTCTCCTAGAACCTCTGTGACGCCCAAGGCCTTTTTATCCACTGCCCACATTTCAAAACAGGAACACAGCTCCATCTCTGACCAAATATTCTTCTCTCTCTGCAGGCTTTCTCCTTGGGCAGTCTAAAGCAAATTTTCATTTCAAATCCTTATTTCCAGCCCCGACCTGTGATTCAACTCAACTCGGGTGCTCCCGCCTGTGGGAACATATCCGCTCAGCAGACAATAGAACATTGTTGGGAAGAACAAGAGCTTTGGGGTAAGGTGTGTCTGGGTCTAAACATCCAGATCTGCTCTCTTTTTTAAATCTGTTCATTTATGTAATTGGAGGATAGTTACTTTACAGCATTGTGATGGTTTTGCCACACATCAACATGAATCAGCCGTGGGTATGCATGTGTGCCCCCAGCCTGAACCCCCCACCCGCCTCCCTCCCGACCTCATCCCTCCCGGCTGTCACAGACACGGGCCCTGGGTGCCTGCTTCCTCAATTGAACTTGCACTGGTCATCTATTTTACATATGGTAATGTACACAATTCAGTGCTGTTCTCCCAAGTCATGCTACCCTCTCCTCCTTCCACTGAGTCCAGAAGTCTGCCCTTTACGTCTGTGTCTCCTTTGCTGTTCTGTACATCGATGTCATCCTCCTAGATTCTATTTATATGCATTAATATACAGTATTTTTCTTTCTCTTTCTGACTTACTTCATTCTGTATGATAGGTTCTAGGTTCATCCATCCCATTAGAACTGACTCCCATTAGAGCTGAGCGGTATCCCATTATGTGTATGTACCATGACTTCCTTATCCATTCATCTCCCCACGGACATCTAGGTTGCTTCCGTATCCTAGGTGTTGTAAATAGTGCTGCCACAAACACTGGAGTGCATCAGTCTCTTTCAGTCCTCCTTTTTTGGTGTATATCCTGAGCAGTGGAATTCCTGGCAGCTCTTTTCCCAGCGTTTTAAGGAATCTCCACACTGTTCTCCATTTGCTGAACTAGTTTGCATTCCCACCAGCAGGGTAAGAGCATTCCCTTTTCTCCACACCCTCTCCAGCATTTATTGTTTGTATACTTTTTTTGATGGCCATTCTTACTGGCGTGAGATGGTACCTCATTGAGGTTTTGATTTGCATTTTTCTTATAATAAGTGATGTTGAGCACATCTTTTCATGTGTTTATTAGCCATCGGTATATCTTCTTTGGAGAAATATAAATCTTTTGCCCACTTTTTGACTGGGTTGTTTTTCTGGCATTGAGCTGCATGTGCTGCTTGTATATTTTGGAGAGTAATTCTTTGACAGTTGTTTCATTTGCTATTATTTTCTCCCATTCTGAGGGCTGTCTTTTCACCTTGTTTATAGTTTCCTTTGTTGTGCAAAAGTTTTTAAGTTTAATTAGGTCCCATTTTCTTATTTTTGTTTTTATTTCCATTCCTCTGGGAGGTGGGTCATAGAGGATCTTGCTATGTTTTATGTCAGAGAGTGTTCTACCTATGTTTTCCTCTAAGAGTTTTAGTTTCTGGTCTTATATTTATGTCTTTGATCCATTTTTAGTTTATTATTGTGTATGGTGTTAGAAAATGTTCTAGTTTCATTCTATTTCACGTAGTTGACCAGTTTTCCCAGCACCACTTGTTGAAGAGATTGTCTTTTCTGCATTGTATATTTTTGCCTCCTTTGTCAAAGATAACGTGTCCATAGGTGCATGGATTAATCTCTGGACTTTCTATTTTGTCCTATTGATCTATCTTTACTAGTTGTGTAATTAATGGAAAATGATTTACTGTCCCTATCACTCAATTTATTCATTTTCAAAAGGAGTATAGCAATAGTAATTCCCTTATATGAATGTTTTATGGATTAAATTAAATAGTGCATGTGAAGCACCAGTATAAAGTAAATGCTCAATAGATTTAGTCACTATTGTATTTTTAAATATTTATTTTAATGTAATTTATTTACATGGTTATGCTGGGTCTTATTTGTGGTGGGATCTAATTCCCTGAGCAAGGATAGAACCCAGGCCCCCTGCATTAGGAGCTCGGAGTCTTAGCCCCTGGACCACCAGGGAAGTCCTATCACTATTGTTGTTATGTTCCAAATTCAACATACCTAAAACTGAAGTCGTGAATTCCATTACCCTTACCCAATACCCCAAGCCAGAGACATAAACTGCATCACTTTGCTGTATATATACCTGAAAATAACACAGTACTGTAAATCAACTGTACTTCAGTAAAAAAAATAAAAAATACTGATCATACACACACACAAAATGACAGGTAGATTCTTGGATCTCACCCTAGACTTATTAAGTCGGAATCTTCAGTAAAGAGGCTGGGAGGTCTCTGTTTATTAGGCTTTTCCGGTGATTTGGAGCAGAGCAGATTGGGAAACTTTATGCTCTTCCCTTCTTTCCCACCAGTCGCTGTCTCTTGCCAATTATGTAGCCCGCCAGGCTCCTCCGTCCATGGGATTCTTCAAGCAGGAATACTGGAGTGGGTTGCCATTTCCTCCTCCAACCCAGGGACGGAACCCAGGTCTCCTGCATTGCAGGTGGATTCTTTACAGTCTGAGCAACCAGGGAAGCCACACCAATGATTAGTCAAGATTAATTCTTGAATTGACCCCCTCCTCTTCATCACTACTGGTACTGATCTAATTCAGCATCCTCAGCCTGGAGCTAGCCTGGGGTCAACCTTATCCCTGATAGATGAGCCACCGAGCTGATTGGAAGTGGTTGTCAAGGGTTCCCCCCTTTCTCACTGGGACTCTCACACAGCCACTCCTTGCAGGATCTAGCCCCACTCTGACCCGAGGCCCGGGTTCTGACCCTTTCTGAGCCAGGTCCCTGACCCCATACCACACACCCCACCAACGGAGGTCCCGTAAAATAAGGATGGGCTTGTTAGTATCAGGCCAGCTTGCCCACTGACTTTCAGCTAAGTAACTGCCCCCAGAGTCTACACAGTTCGCTCAGGGCTGCCTGCCTGTTTAGACAATCTCAGATCCAACCCTCATCGCCGGCCGCCTTCAAGATTAGTCGTTGCAGTCTCTTTTTTCTGTGCCGGGCATCTTCCCCATCAACTAGTGGACTAGCCAACTGTCTCATCCTCACTGAACTAATCTTTTAGATATACTGTTAGTGAGAAGAATATAGATAAAAATTTAGATAAAATAGAATTTCTGTTGAGAAGAGAAAAACACTGTATTTATACATATAAAAATAGTAAATAAAATTCCATTGCTTTCAGAGGGACATCAGTATGTAAAGTGGTTACCAATGGGTGATGGGATTTCACACATGTTATATATGGGTTATTTATTTATTTTGTAGTTAAAACTAATTCATGAATAAGGGAAATCAGGTGGTAGATTGAAACGCTGTCTACATGCTTGCCCTCTTGGTTTTTCCTGTCTCCCATTCCCCACCCCTATTTCCAGCTGAGAACTCAGTTCATTTCAGTCACTCAGTCATGCCCTACTCTTGGCGACCCCATGAACTGTAGCATGCCAAGCTTCCCTGTCCATCACCAACTCCTGGAGCTTGCTCAAACTCATGTCCATCGAGTCTGTGATGACATCCAACCATCTCATCCTCTGTCGTCCCCTTCTCCCGCTGCCTTCAACCTTTCCTAGCCTCAGGGTCTTTTCTTCACATCAGGTGGTCAAAGTACTGAAGTTTCAGCTTCAGTATCAGTCCTTCCAATGAATATTCAAGACTGATTTCCTTTAGGATTGACTGGTTGGATCTCCTTGCAGTCCAAGGGAACTCTCAAGAGTCTTCAGCATCACAATTCAAAAACATCAATTCTTCAGCGTTCACCTTTCTTTATAGTCCAACTCTCACATCCATACATGACTACTGGAAAAACCATAGCTTTGACTAGACAAAACTTTTGCCAGCAAAGTAATATCTCTGCTTTTTAATATGCTGTCTAGGTTTGTCATAATTTTTCTTCCAAGGAGCAAGTGTCTTTTAATTTCATAGCTGCAGTCATCATCCGGAGAAGGCAATGGCACCCCACTCCAGTACTCTTGCCTGGAAAATCCCATGGATGGAGGAGCCTGGTGGGCTGCAGTCCATGGGGTCGCGAGGAGTCGGACACGACTGAGTGACTTCACTTTCACTTTTCACTTTCATGCATTGGAGAAGGAAATGGCAACCCACTCCAGTGTTCTTGCCTGGAGAATCCCAGGGACGGGGGAGCCTGGTGGGCTGCCGTCTATGGGGTCGCACAGAGTCAGACACGACTGAAGCGACTTAGCAGCAGCAGCAGCCGCAGTCACCATCTGCAGTGATTTTAGAGTCCAAGACAATAAAGTCTCTCACTGTTTCCATTGTTTCCCCATCTATTTGCCATGAAGTGATGGGACTGTATGCCATGGTCTTCGTTTTTTGAATGTTGAGTTTTAAACCAGATTTTTCACTCTCTTTCACTTTCATGAAGAAGCTCTATAGTTCTTCTTTGCTTTCTGCCATAAGGGTGGTGTCATCTTCATGTCTGAGGTTATTGATATTTCTCCTGGCAATCTTGATTCCAGCTGTGCTTCATGCAGCCTGGCATTTCAGATGATGTAGTAAAGGCTATGGTTTTTCCAGTGGTCATGTATGGATGTGAGAGTTGGACTATAAAGAGAGCTGAGCGCAGAAGAATTGATCCTTTTGAACTGTGGTGTTGGAGAAGACTCTTAAGAGTCCCTTGGACTGCAAGGAGATCCAACCAGTCAATCCTAAAGGAAATCAGTCCTGGGTGTTCATTGGAAGAACTGATGCTGAAGCTGAAACTCCAGTACTTTGGCCACCTGATGCGAAGAGCTGACTCATTGGAAAAGACCCTGATGCTGGGAAAGATTGAGGGCAGGAGGAGAAGGGGACGACAGAGGATGAGATGGTTGGATGGCAACACAGACTCAGTGAACATGGGTTTGGGTGAACTCCGGGAGTTGGTGATGGACAGAGAGGCCTGGCATGCTGCGGTTCATGGGGTCGCAAAGAGTCGGATATGACTGAGCAACTGAACTGAGCTGAATTGACCCTGCATATAAGTTAAATTAGCAGGGTGACAATATACAGCCTTGATGTATTCCTTTCCCAATTTGGAACCAGCCTGTTGTTCCATGTCCGGTTCTAACTCTTGCTTCTTGACCTGCATACAGATTTCTCAGGAGGCAAGTAAGGTGGTCTGGTATTCCCATCTCTTTAAAAATGTTTCACAGTGTGTTGTGATCCACACAGTCAAAGGCTTTGGTGTAGTCAATAAAGCAGAAGTAGATGTTTTTCTGGAATTCTCTTGCTTTTTCTATGATCCAACATCATATGCCAATGGATGTTGGCAATTTGATCTTTGGTTCCTCTACCTTTTCTAAATCCAGCTTGAACATCTGGAAGTTCTTGGTTTATATATGATTGGAGACTGGCTTGGCAAATTTTGAGCATTACTTTGCTAATGTGTGAAATGAGTGCAATTGTGCAGTAGTTTGAGCATTCTTTGGCATTGCCTTTCTTTGGGATTGGAATGAAAACTGAGTTTTTCCAGTCCTGTGGCCACTGCTGAGTTTTCCAAATTTGCTGGCATATTGAGTGCAGCACTTTCACAGCATCATCTTTCAGGATTTGAAATAGCTCATCTGGAATTCCATCACCTCCCCTAGCTTTGTTTGTAGTGATGCTTCCTAAGGCCCACTTGACTTTGCATTCCAGGATGTCTAGCTCTAGGTGAGTGATCACACCATTGTGATTATCTGGGTCATTAAGATATTTTTTGTGTAGTTCTTCTGTGTATTCTTGTCACCTCTTAATATCTTCTGCTTCTGTTAGGTCCATACTATTTCTGTTCTTTATTGTGCCCATCTTTGCATGAAATGTTCATTTGGTATTTCTAATTTTCTTGACGAGGTCTCTAGTCTCTCCCATTCTGTTGTTTTCCTCTATTTCTTTGCATTGATCACTGAGGAAAGCTTTCTTATCTCTCCTTGCTATTCTTTGGAACTCTGCATTCAGATGGGTATATCTTTCCCTTTCACTTCTCTTCTTTTCTCAGCTATTTGTAAGGCCTCCTCAGACAACCATTTTGCCTTTTTGCATTTCTTTTTCTTGGGGATGGTCTTGATCCCTGTCTCCTGCACAATGTCATGAACCACCGTCCATAGTTCTTCAGGGACTCTTGTCTATCAGATCTAATCCCTTGAACCTATTTGTCACTTCCACTGCATAATTGAAAGGCTTCCTAATTCCTGACTCAGGAGGTTTGGACAAAGATATCTACTTTTGATAACTGAAAAACTCAAGAGGATAAGATGATGTCAGGTCAGTGCTTCTCAAAATTCTGTGTGCAATGAGTCACAAGGATATCATGTTAAAACACAAATTCCTGGGGTTTATTTATTTTTTTAATTAGTTTATTTTATTTTTGTTTGACCTGGGTCTTCCTTGCTGCTGAAAGACTTCCTCTAGTTGAGGTCCTTGGGCTTCTCACTGCAGTGGCTTCTCCGGTTGTGGAGCATGGGCTCTGGGTATGTGGGCGGCAGTAGTTGGGGCTGTCAGGCTCTAGGGCACTGGCCCAATAGCTGTGGCCCGTGGGCTGAGTTGCTCTGCCGCATGTGGAATCTTCCTGGACCAGAGATCAAACCTGTGTCCCCTGCATTGGTAGGCTGAGACTTACCCACTGTACTGCCAAGGAAATGCAAATTGCTGGGTTTTAATAGAGGGAGATGAGTTTGAGTAAACTCCGGGAGTTGGTGATGGACAGGGAGGCCTGGCGTGCTGCGATTCATGGGGTCACAAAGAGTCGGACACGACTGAGTGACTGAACTGAACTGAACTGAACTGAACTGAGGGAGAGGAAAGAATATACATATACGTTGGCTTTTTTCTATATTGGAAGAACAACAGGGGATGACCAGGAATGGCAAGAAATGGTGGGGGCGGCACTTGGGCTTTTTGCCAATTACTTTTTCATATTCACATATATCAGGTGAGTAATTTTACCTCAAAAATAAAATAATTTATAATATATGTATATAAATATATAAATAATTGAGCAGCTTGAATCTTTAGAAACACTGACTTGGGCTAATTCTGTCATTTAACTTAGTCATATAAGATTTTAGTTTTTTCTTTCCCAGAAACTGGGTCTGTAACTTTGGCAAAGAGCAGATTGTAGCACAAGTAATTCGTGAACTCCTGTGAAAGGTGGGTGGGGTCATGAGAAGGGAATTTTTAGCCAGGAATTTAAAACAACGAATGCACAGTACAAGCTTCTTGCAAGTACTTGAATGTTTAAAACATGATCCTTATGATCTTTTGTCATGAGAATTGATCTCATGTGACACCGCAGGGTACAAACTGTTAGAAAACTGCCTTTCCTTTGTGGTGGGGAAGGATTGCTAGCAAAACTGATTCATAACTATTAGCATCCTCCTGAATGACAAGATCATAATGAATTCAGAGCAAAACACTGCTTCTTGGTCTCTCCTGTGTTTTAAAAGCTTATTGAGATATAATTGGCAAATAATAAGCTGCATGTATTTAAAGTGTTCAATTTGATAAGTCTCGACACATGTATACACCCATGGAGCCATCACCACCATCAAGATAACAAACATTTCCATCACTTCTCAGTCTGTCTGGGTTCCTTGTGGTCCTCCCCTCTCACCCCTTCCCTACATCTCCCACTCACAACTACTGAACTGTTTTCTGTTCTCATATTAGTTTGCCTTTTATAGAATTTTATACAAATGGTTTGCGCAGTATGTACACTTTTTAAATCTGTCTTCTTTAATTTGGGTCATGATTTTGAGATCCAAAAATTGTGTGTATTAAGAGTTAATTCCTATCTGTTGCTAAATGGTAGGTATTAGTGAGAGTAAGCCTCAATGTGTCTATCTATTCATCAGCTGATTGAACTGGGTTGTTTCTGACAAACCATTGATAGTATTTTATTTCCTCATAACCATCTACAGGTCATTCACTCTCCCCATTTTACAGATGAAAAAATGGAGACTTAGAAAGGCCAGGAAACTTGTCCAAGGTGCACACACAGTGGCTGGAGCATAGAACCTTAAATTTTTAGGATGTTTGAGCCAAACGGGACATTAGGACGCCTGTCTTTCTCTTTAAATGACTACTCGGTGTTGAGATTTGAATTGTGATCAGTAAGAAACAGGTTTTTTTCTCTTTACTCAGGATAACATCAGCAGGTCTTACCCTGACTGTTAAATACCAATATCCCTTTATTAAAATTCATTCTTAACGTGCTTCTGGGAAATTTCCTGTAATGGCCTATCAACTTAAGGTGACCTCCCCCCTCCCCCCATAAAACAGCAGTATGCAGGGCTGGCTTGCACAGGGTCACAGAGCTGCCTATTAAATTTTCAGGACTTACATATTGTTATTATGTAAGTCCTCTCCCTGAGATGCCCGGCTGCCATAGCCTATCCCGTACCCCCTCGGGCCCTGGTTTTCCTGGCCTCACAGTTCTGGACCCGGTGCCTCCCCTGGGTACCCTGATCGTCCCCATCATAGAACAGCCCTTACCAGGTCAGGCGGGAGGGGACTTTTTGTGTCTGGTTCACAGTTGTATCTCAAGCCCCCAATTCATGTTTAGGGAATGAGTGAATGAGTGAATGAACTCTGAGGCAATAAGGTGAAAACAAACCAATTGCCTGTCCTAGAGTCAAGAAGATCCTTACCTACATTCTCTTCATTGATCCTCACCATAACTCTATGAGATAGGACTTATTATTCCCATTTTACAAACTCAGGAAGTTAAATGATGTTAGAACCCAATACTGGCAGAACCTTAAAACTCTTTTCTCAATATCAATGTATCCTTCCATAATATCACTCTTTCCTAATGCAGTGGCAATCACTGTCCTATGATTATGTACTGTAACCAGAAACAGCTGCGTATATCACCTTATTCAGTCTCCACAAACTGCCCTAAGATGTAGGGAGGTCACTCATTTGCAGGTAAGGAAATGAGGACGATCAGAGGAGAACTGACTTGTTAAAAAGTGCTGTTGCTTTGCAAAAATGAATAATCACTGTGATCTGAGTACATTGAGAAGACTTTATGGTCAAAGATTGGAGTTGATACTTGAAGGAATGGTAGTTTTCAGATAGAATTAAAGCCATTTGAAATAGGGATTTCCAGCTGGAGAAAAGAGATAGAGCATGGGTGTTTGATGGTGAGGAGACCAGAGGATGAGAATGAAAGGTCATGATTAAGAGTTAGAAAAACATAAAGACTGAGAAGTTGGTTGAGCCAGTATCATGGAGAGACTGCATAAAGAGTGTTTCAGAAGTTGCATCCTAAAGAAAATTGGAATAGTTTTGTAGAAGCAACATGACATAGGGTGTATTTGATTTTTTTTCCTTTCCTTTTAAAATAGAATGTATTTTAAAAAATTCTTTCTTGCTTATTTTTTAAACTATTTTTTTTTTCTTGACAGGAATCATTCTAGCCTAGAGTTCCCACTTTCTGAGAGACAGAAACCATGAGAAATAGAAAGTGCTGAGAACTTGAACTCTGCTATTTCAGGGTGGAGCAGGACATACCATTCCACTCTGTGAAGAAGACTTGCTGACTTTTTGTAGCTGAGAAAACACTGGAGTCCTGTGTGATTGGTGGGGCAAATCTTACGGCTTATGAGGGAAATTCTGTTTCCTTTACTCTCCTTAATTGTTTTCAAACTCAGCTCAGAAACTCGCAGCAACGATCCGCGATGAGATCCCATGGTTGCTTTCTTTTCCCCTTATATTTGGCCTTTCTTTGAAAACACTGTCTTTTTTTTTTTCCAAACTTTAAACTTTTTATTTTGTACTGGGATATCCCCCATGGCTCAACTTGTAAAGAACTTGACTGCCAACGCAGGAGATGTGGGAGATCTCCTGAGACACAGGTTTGATTCCTGAATTGGGAAGATTCCCTGGAGAAGGAAATAGCAGTATTCTTGCCTGGAAAATTCCATGGACAGAGGAGCCTGGCAGATTACAGTCCTTGGGGTCACACATGCACACCCACAGCGGATTAATGTTGTGGTGGTTTCAGGAGAACAGCGAAGGGACTCAGCCATACATGGACATGTATCCATTCTCCCCCAAACCCCGCTCCCATCCAGGCTGACAAGTCACACTGAGTGGAGTTCCATGTGCTATGCAATAGGTCCTTGTTGGTTATCCATCTTGAATATAGCAGTGTGTATATGACCTTCCCAAACTCCCTGCCAATGTTTTCAAAATAAGGTTTCCGTGGGATTTTTACCTGCTTTTCTTTTTCTTTCTTTCTTCCTTTCTTCATTCCTTCATTTCTTCCTTTCTTAGGTTTTTTTTTTTTTTTTTTGCTGTGCCACAGGGCACGCAGTATCTTAGTTCCCCAAGGAGGGATCGAACCTGCATCCCTTAAGTGGAAACTCGGGGTCTTAACCACTGGACTGCCAGGGAAGTCCCCTCTTGCCTGTTTTTCATTGGCATGCTTCCTCCCACTCTCCTTACTTTCCACAGGAGACGGGACCCAGGAAAGGCAGACCTGCCCACTCTCTGCTCTGTATTAACGAGGGGCTTTGGGGTCATGTGAACTACACTTTCTGTAGACTGAGAGGCCAGCCTTGGAGAGAAACAAAGTTTGGTCAGGATTTCTCAGGCTCCTCTTGTGATAGAGCCACATACCAGGGGAAGCTTTTGGAGGGGGATGTTTTAAATGCAGAAGGCCTGAGAGCAAGTGAAGCTGGGCATTTGTGCCCCTGAGGCCTGATGTCCCTGGAGAGGCTTCCAGCGGGCTTGGACATCCAGAAACTTCAGTCCCTGTGCTTAGACTCATTTCTGCAAGGAGACACCGTCCTAACTAGGGCACTATACAATTTATCATACAGACTAGGACATTTTTAAGAATAAATAGATTATCAGAATAATTAAAATAATATAGTTTTAAAAGTATTTTTGAATGACAAATTATTGAATTTATAAGGTAGTACTGGGTCAGCTGGTAAAGAATCTGCCTGCAATGTGGGAGACCTAGATGCAATCCCTGGGTTGGGAAGATCCCCTGGAGAAGGGATAGGCTACCCATTCCAGTATTCTGGCCTGGGGAATTCCATGGACTGTATAGTCCACGGGGTCGCAAAGGGTTGGACATTGCTGAGAGACTTTCATGTTACACACTCAAAAACTATTTTCAAAAGTAAAAATACATGTTCATATGTATTAAAGTTTAAAAAATTTATGCTATTTGAGCATAAAAAACATAAGAATAATTTTCTGGTACACAGTAACATACTTTAAAGTTCTCTTAGATATAATATGTCTCTAATAATACATCATAGGTGTTTTTTTCCTAAAGACTATATTCTTTTTCAATAAGGTCCCTTTGTTTTTAATTTTTCATGAAGTTGCCTAAAACCCTCAAATTTGCATTTTATAGTTAATTTGAATTGTTAGCAGCTTTTTTCTTCATAGTTATAATCTAAATTGAAACGTTAATAATTGTAAGGTCTGCATAATACCTGATAAGCTCAGAACAAAGTGAAAGAGTTTCAATTCTAATTTTATTTTATTTTTTTCATTTAAATATATAAATACTTAAATTCAAATATTTTCATAGGTACTTTCTTTTTTTCTTCTTTAACTGTCAATTTTGCACTTTTATATGACAAATATTTTTTAAAGGAAAAAATCATCAAAAATTCTGTCATGATTCTTTGAGTATTACAAATATACACATTTGTTGAGTAAAACAAATATACATATTACAAAAATATAGGCCTTTCAATTTCATTCTGTTGTGGCAAAGAATGCAAATTTAGGCAATTAAAAACAAACAAACAAAAAGTTTGTCCAACAGTTCTTTGTGTAAGTCAAAATAATGGAAAGCACAATTATGAAACTTTAAAATTAAATCTTGTAAAAACCATTTAAACTCTCATTGTTTATCAATTCCTCCCTTGCTTTTATGTGGCTTAGTTTCAGTATCTTCTTGTTTGCTTTAGCTTCAATAATTGCAATTTGCTAAAATGTACAGGCTAAAGTTTTGGGGAGCTCCTCTTATTGAATACTTTGAATAAGTACTTCCAACTGATTTTAAGCAAAATATTGCAAAATTTAAATAATATATTTACAAAAATGTTCAATGTCATTATAGGACACATGTTGAATTAGAAATTTGTTCTTGAAAGACTCAAATGTTTCTAAAATCTAACTAATTTTGGACAACAAAAAGTGAATTTATATGCCACCTTACCTAAGCATTTTCTTGCTTCAACATCAGTGTTGCCATGAAAATTATGTAGCTCAGTTATTTTACCTTTATATTTATAAAAATATTCATAAATTTTGATAATACAGTTTCTATTACAATTGGTAGAGTATCACAGCTTGTTTGAACACAATTATGAATCATCTGTATAGAAATCAATTCCAGTACATTTTTGTTCCATAGCACTGTTTTTTTTTCCCATAGTCCTGAACATCACCAAAATTTGTAAACATACAATGACTGCAAAAGCAAGTAATTTAATCCTTAGTGTTGCACTTTGTAACTGAATTTACAGTAATAGCATTCACAATAATTTCAGGCATTTTGCTTTAAACAAAATAAAATCCTGAAAGTTTTGCTTTGATTCCATGAAAAATTTTTTGGAAGTTTGCAAATATTGCTGGAACTAATGGGATTTTTTTGGTGACACCAGATGACACAGATATAAAATTGGCATCATTTAATAGTTTGGCTGGATCATCAAAAAAGCAAGAGAGTTCCAGAAAACATCTATTTTTGCTTTATTGACTATGTCAAAGCCTTTGACTGTGTGGATCACAATAAACTGTGGAAAATTCTGAAAGAGATGAGAATACCAGACCAGCTGACCTGCCTCTTGAGAAACCTGTATGCAGGTTAGGAAGCAACAGTTAGAACTGCACATGGAATAACAGACTGGTTCCAAATAGGAAAAGGAGTATGTCAAGGCTGTATATTGTCACCCTGCTTATTTAACTTATATGCAGAGTACGTCATGAGAAACGCTGGGCTGGAAGAAGCACAAGCTGGAATCAAGATTGCCAGGAGAAATATCAACAACCTCAGATATGCAGATGACATCACCCTATGGCAGAAAGTGAAGAACTAAAGAGCCTCTTGATGAAAGTGAAAGAGGAGAGTGAAAAAGTTGGCTTAAAATTCAACATTCAGAAAACTAACATCATGGCATCCGGTCCCATCACTTCATGGCAAATAGATGGGGAAATGGTGGAAACAGTGACAGCCTTTATTTTCTTGGGCTGCAAAATCACTGCACATGGTGATTGCAACCATGAAATAAAAGACGCTTACTCCTTGGAAAGAAAGTTATGACCAAACTAGACAGCATATTAAAAAGCAGAGACATTACTTTGCCAACAAAGGTCCGTCTGGTCAAGGCTATGGTTTTTCCAGTGGTCATGTATGGATGTGAGAGTTCCACTATAAAGAAAGCTGAGCGCTGAAGAATTGATGGTTTTAAATTGTGGTGTTGGAGAAGACACTTGAGAGTCCCTTGGACTGCAAGGAGATCCAACCAGTCCGTCCTAAAGGAGATCAGTCCTGGGTGTTCATTGGAAGGACTGATGCTGAAGCTGAAACTCCAATACTTTGGCCACCTGATGCGAAGAACTGACTCATTTGAAAAGACCCTGATGCTGGGAAAGATTGAGGGCAGGAGGAGAAGGGGACGACAGAGGATGAGATGATTGGATGGCATCACCGACTCAATGGACATGAGTTTGGGTGGACTCTGGGAGTTGGTGATGGACAGGGAGACCTGGCGTGCTATGGTTCATGGGGTTGCAAAGAGTTGGACACGATTGAGTGACTGAACTGAACTGAATAGTTTGGCAAGTTCTGCTTATGTTAATATAGTCAAAATATTATCAGCTATCTCTTTACACATGTATATATATAAAGAAGCTTGAAATTGAAAAAAGACAAAATTAAAATAGAAAAAGCTTATTGTTGCTGCTAATTCACTTCAGTTGTGTCTGACTCTGTGTGACCCCATAGATGGCAGCCCATCAGGTTCCCCCGTCCCTGGGATTCTCCAGGCAAGAACGCTGGAGTGGGTTGCCATTTCCTTCTCCAATGCCTGAAAGTGAAAAGTGAAAGTGAAGTCGCTCAGTTGTGTCTGACTCTTAGCGACTCCATGGTAGGCAGCCCACCAGGCTCCTCCATCCATGGGATTTTCCAGGCAAGAGTACTGGAGTGGGGTGCCATTGCCTTCTCCAAAAGGTCATTGGAGCTACATCAAAAGACATGCTTCAGAACGGGTTGTACAAATATACCCTCTGAAGCTGCACCTGCTTAACTCTTGTATTCAGTCCCAGTCTTCTTAGACAAACTATTAACTTTTGAAGCAGCCTCTGGTGCTTTATTAGATCTGTAGCTCCTCATTTTCAAGTGGTCAATGATTTCACTGTGGGTCCCATTGTGGGTCATAAATGTGTACGTTTTGGGCAAGTTTTGCTTTCATAATTAAGTTCCTTGAAAAATGGAAGTTCTGTGCTTAAGTTTTCATTAAACTCATACTTTTGCATCCTTGAGGTCATTGCTCTTGAATGGGTTTCTTGAAAAATAAGAAACCATTGTCAAATAATAAAATAAACAGTTGTGTATTTGCATCATTCAATAAATGGCAAAGCCTCCATAGGTTCAGACGACACAGCTCTACAGCAGAACTGCTTGTGGTCCGTTTCCTGGGCATAATTATCTAGCCCATAACTCTACATGTTTCCCATTGTCATGATGCTCGGTGGCTGCATTACAGAGAATGTCACAAGATGACACAGTGGCTGGCAAGGTCAACACCGTGGAAAATTTGACTCACCATGGCCTGAGACCTTTTGTCCCTAGCAACTTGTGACTGAGTATATCTCATTTTATCAGTGAGGGCCCTACATGGTGGCAAGGAAGTATTAGCTATCTTGCTTCTGGAAAAAAATTGGGAAAAGAAAAATGAGATATTGCTGGTTTCTTTCAGTTTTTCCATATGTGAAAGTGAAAACCACATTGCCCAACCATCCCATATACTCTTCCAATGTCCACCCAATCCATTGTGGCTTGTTTTGACACAGCTACTAATAAAGACATGATTAAAAACTGAAGTGTCTGAGACGAATGCTTACACCAAAAGGATGCTGAGAATATAAGTGTAAACTGGGACTCTTCTGAACAACCTGGGATATATAATCACCCTCAGTAAGTATTAGTTGCTCAGTCATTTCTGACTCTCTGCGACCCCATGGACTGTATAGCCCACCAGGCTCCTCTGTTAATGGAATTCTCCAGGCAAGCATACAGGAGTGGGTAACCACTCCCTTCTTCAGGGGAGATCCTCTCAACCCAAGGATCACACCTGTGTCTCCTGCATTGCAGACAGATTCTTTACCATCTGAGCCACCAGGAAGCTTCTTAAACCATGATGTTATTTACAGTGTTGATCACTCAGTCATGTTCAATTCTTTGCAGCCCCGTGGACTGTAGCCCGCCAGGCTCTTCTGTCCGTGGGATTTCCCAGGCAAGAATACCGGAGTGGGTTGCCATTCCCTTCTCCAGGGCGTCTTCCCAATCCTGAGACGGAAACTGGGTGTCCTGTATTGCAGGCAGATTCTTTACTGTCTGAGCCCAATAATCACCCATAACCTCAGTCATTTCTTTCTTTTTTTGGGGGGGGGGGGGCGGTGAATTTGGCTACATGACACAGTCTGCTTGTCTTTAGAGTTGTCATAGATAAACCTTATCATGTATTTCGGAGAAGGCAATGGCAACCCACTCCAGTACTCTTGCCTGGAAAATCCCATGGACAGAGGAGCCTGGTGGGCTGCAGTCCATGGGGTCGCTAAGAGTCGGACATGACTGAGCGACTTCACTCACTTTCACTTATCATGTATTTATTCTTAAAGTAAAGCAATTCACTGACTTTTGAGTTTATTTAACTTCTGGAACAAGACCTTTAATAAAGCATATTACAGACATTGTGCTTGGCCTCATGCTATGAAAAAAATCCCTGTTTCCATCTGGCCCACAAGGCCTTGTGGGAGAGGGCCCCCCACTCCCTCTCTTCAGCTCCATCTTGTTCCATTTCTTCTACACCATGACCTTCTGCCAAGCTTGTCTTGGTTCAGTCCTTCAGAGAAATCAAGTCTTCTCTGTACTCAGAGCCCTTACAGGCTGCTCCCTCTGCTAGGCTTAGTCTCCCTCCCGTGCTTCCAAGCTTGGCTCCATGTCTTCTTGGGGATGATCTCAGCTCGAGCTTCACGTCTTTAGAGAGCTCCCCCCTGGCTGCTTACCTAGGCGAGGTCTCCTTTGGTTTTTCTCAATCTCAGTTCATATTTGTTTCCTTCATAGCACTTACTGCTTTTTGTTGCAGTTAGTTTATTTGTTGGCGTCTTTATTTTATACAATAGCAGTCCCTACCATGAGAATGTAAGACCCAGCCCCTTTTCATCTTCATATCCCCAGGGATGAAAAGGGTGGCTGGCAGTTCGCACAATAAATATTTGTTGGAGGAATGAATAACATACATTAATATTGTGATTAAGATGCCAAATACATATCAAAAGATTTATAAACAGCTGGGTCAAATATACCGTATATGAAAATGTTGATTATAATACCAAGTTTCTAAAAAAAAGTCTTATTTTAATAATGGTTTCTATTTTATATTTAGTAAGTTATTCTCAAGAGTACCACTTCTGTTCATTACAGAAACACTTCCCAGACTCTCTAAGTCTGAAAAAAAAAACGGGCAGCTATTCAGGTCCACTTGCTGAGATGGTCCTGTGGCCATCAACATCCCTCCAAACACACAGGGTTTAGACACCGGGCAACTGAGAATTTAAGCCAAGCACGTCTTTTCAGCTTTTTACCTTTATAAACCTTCCCTTGTATGGAATTGTGGTTTTTGAACAGATGGTTGAAATGGCTTTGGTAATGGAAGAGTTTACTATGTTGTTTTCATAAGCTGCAAACCATTGATAACTTTATTTGCATTATTTGATAAACATGCTCTGTTCTTCTCTGCATTTCTGCTCTGCAAATGTTCTGGTTTCTGGAAAAAATTTACTCTAACTCTATTAAACCTTTTGTAAAACAAAATGAACATCTCCTCATACTTTATCATTTAAAAAGATAATTCCTTGAGTTTGGTTTTAAACTATGCTCATTCTTTTAGTTCCAATGAATGTCATAATCACAAACAGATAATTTGTGAAGTATTTTTAATGCACTGCATTTTTTCAATTATTCATTGGAAATAAAAGGATTCTTTATAATTAAATATTCCATGTATGGTTTTGGCTAAGGGAGGTACCTTAGGTTATGAGAAATTAGATAGACTGTGTTTACTGTCCATGAATAAGGGACAGAAATTAGTACCTCAAATCACACATGAAAGCCAGTCTCATTTCTATAGTCTTCATGTTTTCAACTCTCAACAATAGTGGTAAGGCTAAAAATCTAATAGTAAAGGATTAGTGGATAAATCACAGTACGCCCATGCTCTGGAATATAATAAGGCATTAAACATGCTGGAGAAGAATGTGCCGTGTGCTGTGCTTAATCGCTCAGCTGTGTCTGAAACTTTGCAACCCCATGGATTGCAGCCCACCAGGCGCCTCTGTCCTTGAGGATTCTTCAGGCAAGAATATTGGAGTGGGTTTCCATGCCCTCCTGCAGGAGATCTTCCCAACCCAGGGATCAAACCCAGGTCTTGCGCATTGCAGCCATTCTTTACTGCCTGCGCCACCAGGGAAGCCCAAGAATACTGGAGTGGGTAGCCTAGCCCTTCTACACGGGATCTTTCTGGCCCAGGAATCAAACCAGGGTCTCCTGCATTGCAGGTGGATTCTTTACCAACTGAGCTACCAGGGAAACCCTACAGAAGAATAATTAATGACAAAAAACTATAAATGAAAAAGGCGGGAAATACAAGCATATGTGCAAACATTATATCATTTTTAAAATATAGGAAATCAGAGAAATGTTTATGCAGAGGGAAAAAAGACTGGCTGGTAATGTCAATATGTCAAAATACTAATGATGGTTTTCCCCGAGTGGCGGGATTCTTTGTCCCTTCCCCTCTCTTTCCTTCTTTCTCTCGTCCCTCCTTCTTTCATTATCAAAATTAATGAAGAAAAGAAAGTGGGATAGGGAACAGTTAGAGTTAGCAACATTAATTTTCTCACTTAAAAATACACATTAATATCATTTAAAAAATTGGAAAAGTACCAGAGGAGATATGAGAGGGAGAGTATAAATTACTCACTATACTCCTACCTCCCTGCCCTCCAATTTTCTTCCCTAGAAACCACCTCTGTTAATACCTTTTTGTATTTAAATATATAATTAGAAGTTTGACCATCTTTTTTTTCTTTTCTCACAGAATTGATAAGCCCTAATAACGCACAAAAGCAGATGGCTTGCTATATACATTTCACTGGCAGTTTTCTTTCCTGGCTTTTTTCCCTTGTCTTTGAGTATTGCCTTCAAAGTTCCAAATAAACTACTTGCATACAATTCAGCATTCCAGTCCTCTTCTGGGAACCCAAATTACAACACAAAAGATGTTATTTAATTTTTGTAAAGCTCTGTGAGGTTGATCACACCATGATGGTGTGATCACTCACCTAGAGTCAGACATCTTGGAGTGCAAAGTTAAGCAGGCCTCAGGAAGCATCACTATGAGGAAAGCTAGTGGAGGTGATGGAATTCCAGCTGAGCTGTTTCAAATTCTAGAAGATGATGCTGTGAAAGTGCCGCACTCAATATGCCAGCAAATTTGGAAAACTCAGCAGTGGCCCCAGGACTGGAAAAGGTCAGTTTTCATTCTAATCGAAAAGAAAGGCAGTACCAAAGAATGTTCAAACTACTATACAATTGCACTCATTTCACATGCTAGCAAATTAATGCTCAAAATTTTCATAGATAGGCTTCAACAGTTCGTGAACCAAGAACTTCCAGATGTTCAAGCTGGATTTCAAAAAGGCAGAGGGACCAGAGATCAAATTGCCAACATCCATTGGATCATAGAAAAAGCAAGAGAATTCCAGAAAACCATTTATTTCTGCTTCATTGGCTATGCTAAAGCCTGTGACTGTGTAGGTCACAACAAACTGTGGAAAATTCTTAAAGAGATGGGAATACGAGACTACCTGACCTGCATCTTCAGAAACCTGTATGCAGATCAGGAAGCAACAGTTAGAACTGGACATGAACAACAGACTGGTGCAAAATTGGGAAAGGAGTACATCAAGGCTGTATATTGTCACCCTGCTTATTTAACTTCTATGCAGAGTACATCATGCGAAATGCCAGGCTGGATGAAGCACAAGCTGGAATCAAGATTGCCAGGAGAAATATCAATAACCTCAGATATGAAGATGACACCACCTTTATAGCAGAAGTGGAAGAGGAACTAAAGAGCCTCTTGATGAAGATGAAAGAGGACAGTAAAAAAGCTGGCTTAAAACTCAACATTCAAAAAATGAAGATCATGGCATCCAGTCCCATCAGTCATGGCAAATAGATGCAGAAACAGCGGAAACAGTGACAGACTTTATTTTCGTGGGCTCCAAAATCACTGCAGATGGTGGCAGCAGTCATGAAAATAAAAGACGCTTGCTCACTGGAAGAAAAGCTACAACAAACCTAGACAGCGTATTCAAAAGCAGAGACATTACATTGCCAACAAATGTTTGTCTAGTCAAAGCTATGGTTTTTCCAGTAGCCATGTCAGATGTGAGAGTTAGATCATAAAGACTAAGTGCTGAAGAACTGATGCTTTTGAACTGTTGTGTTGGAGAAGACTGTTGAGAGTGCCTTGGACTGCAGGGAGATCAAACCAGGGAGTCCTAAGGAAATCAGTCCTGAATATTCATTGGAAAGACTGATCCTAAAGCTGAAGCTCCAATACGTTGGCTACCTGATGTGAAGAGCCAATTCACTGAAAAAGACCCTGATGCTGGGAAAGAGTGAAGGCAGGAGAAGGGGATGACAGAGGATGAGATGATTGGATGGCATCACCAACTCAATGAACATGAGTTTGAATGTATCTAAATATGGAGACTTTATTTTTTTGGGCTCCAAAATCACTGCAGATGGTGATTGCAGCCATGAAATTAAAAGACGCTTACTCCTTGGAAGGAAAGTAATGGCCAACCTAGACAGCATATTGAAAAGTAGAGACGTCACTTTGCCAACAAAGTTCCATCTAGTCAAGGCTGTGGTTTTTCCAGTAGTCATGTATGGATGTGAGAGTTGGACTATAAAGAAAACTGAGCGCAGAAGAATTGATGCTTTTGAGCTGTGGTGTGGAAGACTCTTGAGAGTCCCTTGGACTGAAAGGAGATCCAACCAGTCTATATTAAAGGAGATCAAGTCCTGAGTGTTCATTGGAAGGACTGATGTTGAGCTGAAACTCTAATACTTTGGGCACCTGATGCGAAGAACTGACTCATTGGAAAAGACCCTGATGCTGGGACAGATTGAAGGCAGGGGGAGAAGCGGGTGACAGAGAATGAGATGACTGGATGGATCACTGACTCAATGGACATGAGTTTGGGTAAACTCCAGGAGTTGATGATGGACAGGGAGGCCTGGCATGCTGCAGTTCATGGGGTCGCAAAGAATCAGACATGACTGAGCAACAGGACTGAACTGAACTGAAATTTGGATATACTAAGACTCCCTTGAGGCCTTTACCCCACAGTTAAAGTACATTGAATGGAATGCTCACTTTAAAAAAATGCCTCAGAGAGACCCTGGGAAATAGAACAATTTTCTGTAATTTCTTAAGTCTTAAGTGACTCTCCTAAAACTAACACACATTGTTAATCAACTATACTCCAATATAAAATAAAAAGTTTTAAAAAACAAACTGATTCAAATACTTTGGAATGATAGACTAATTTGAGGATAATCCTACCATCATAATTAAATGAATTTAAATAATCTGAACTTACATTAGGTTTCCATTCATTTAGGCCTTTGTTATCTAAGATTATTCTACATCTCAAAAATCCTATAAATATACAAAGACACACATATATTAAAACACATATTATATATATGTCTACATATTAATATATAAAAATATATACATATATAATAAGTTTACATATATAAATATATATATATACACATATAATCTTAGAGGAAATACTTCTGAGATCAAAGAATTACAAACATGACAATATAAAATGATTTGGAGGTTGTCATTATTGTAGGCAGTCCAACAAAATAATATTAGCTTGTCAGTCAGTCAGTTCAGTTGCTCAGTAGTGTCCAACTCTTTGTGATCCCATGAATCGCAGCACACCAGGCCTCCCTGTCCATCACCAACTCCCGGAGTTTACTCAAACTCATGCCCATCGAGTTGGTGATGCCATCCAGCCATCTCATCCTCTGTTGTCCCCTTCTCCTCCTGCCCCCAATCCTAATTCTCAAGTGTAGGAAATGGTGTTGTGTACTGAAGACTAAAGACAGATCTTCAATAAGTTCTTAAATTTTAACTTTTCTGAATAAGCCAAAGGAAAAGGACAAATAAAATCATTAGTACATTGAGACGATGTCAGGGGAGGAAAACCAGTTGAATAACATTAAGAGTCTTCCAGAGCATGTATATTCATCTGTGGGGCCCCATTGATGAACTTAAGTATTTCTTGATGGTGTGTTAGAATTTTCAAAAACTCAGTTATTTTCATGTTAGGGGAAATCAGAGTCTGATGGAACTGGCTTGTACTAACCAAATTTATAAGAGCCTGATTAATGACCAGGTTGCTGATTAAGTAATTTGAAGTGAAAAAAAAAACAGACCTAGTAAGGGGTCTAGAATATTTATGTTCTCGGGTCAAGGTTTTCTCTCACTTGTGCAAAAGTGCCGGGAATTTGAGTTACTGTTTTAAGACACTTGTTAGAAACAAATTCAGAATAAAAGAGACTAGATCATCTTAATGAAAAGTATCATTATAAAGAATCAACTGAAGTGGAAATGATTTGGAGAAAATGTATATATATATATATATTTTTTTTTTTTCAGAGGCTCAGACTGTATATTCTCAGTGGAATTTAAAAAATTCTCTTTTTAATACATTCTGGTGATAACGCTCAAGTCCCCACAGAAAAATTCACCTCTAAATTATGTGCTAAAGATCATTTGTCACTGGTTCATTTGCTAGTGGTGGTTTAGAGGCTAAGTCATGTCTGACTCTTGGAGCCCCTTGGACTGTAGCCTGCCAGGCTCCTCTGTCCATGGGATTTTCCAGTATCTTTCAAGATACTGTTCTTTCAAGAATACTGAAGTGTGTTGCCATTTCCTCTGGACCCAGGAATTGAATCCCAGTCTCCTGCATTGCAGGCGTATTCTTTACCAACCGAGTGAAGAGGGAAGCCCTGATAAGACTTTGCTATAAAAGAAATTAGATTCAGCCCACACCAAAATTCAAGCCAAAATAGTTGGCGCTAGCAGACGAGTCAGAGCTTCTTTCCTAGCTCAGTCAGTAAAGAATCCACCTGCAATGCAGGAGATCTGCTTTCGGTCTCTAGGTCAGGAAGGTCCCCTGGAGAAGGAAATGGCAACCCACTCCAGTATTCTTGCCTGGAAAATCCCAAGGACAGAGGAGCCTGGTGGGCTACAGTCCACGGGGTCTCGAGAGTCGGACACAACTTAGCAACTAAACCACCACCCATCAGTACAATTGAGAGAGGTTTCCCTCATAATATTTTTCTTCTTTATCATTTACTTAATAATATTTTTCTATCAATTTCCACTTCTTTCTTTAAACATTGTTATCTACTTCCCCTGCTAATGACCTTTACCTTTATGTCATCTGGATCATTATTCCACAGATTGGATGCTTTGGAAATGCTGAAACACTGCACTTTTATGCAGTTGCAATGTGTTTCATTTTGCTGGCACTTACCACTAAAACACTTGACTAATAAACAAGTTGAGAAACAAAGGATGGAATTTCTGTCTTATGGATCACCCCAATGTTCTTCATTGTAAAAATCAAGTCGGGGGAGATACTAAACAAACTGTACTCCCCACATTTTCTGTGGACAGAATTTAAGAATTCAGAGTCATGCACTATTAGATATATTAGGAACAAGATAGCATGTTCTTCCTTTCAATCTTCATATCGTTAGCATTTATCTAGTGTCTGACGGAGAAGTGTCAGGAAGTAATGGTCCTTAGATTTCTCACATTTCTAAACATCTTCCATGTAGAGGCATTGACTGCCTTTGTTCGGGAGTATTTTTTCAGGGATGTTGATAAAGCAAACTACCTTAGAGGGAGGAAGTATCTCCTTCAACCGCAAAAAGCCACCATGCTTGCTGTTCAGTATAAAAGGCCTGGTTCCTGAAGCTCAGAGTTCTCTCAAATGCTGACGCTAGCTACGGCTGCAGCTCTAGGTAATAAAGTCTTCTGTCTCTGACCCAGGAATATCACCACTTGTGCCAGCATCTATGAAACTGGCAAGCTAACTCGTTAACTCAAAAGTAAGATAAAATCTCCTGCCCTTCACAGTTCCTGAGAGTAAGTGCTCAAAAAAAAAAAAAAAAAAATCTGTTGAATGAATGAATTAAAAAAAATATTTAGGGGGTCTTATCATTCTTCTGAATAATGAACAGTTATCCAGAGAAAGAGCCCAAGAACGTCTCTTTGCAAGGAGCTATTTCACAATATATTTTCATCAAAGTACCAGTGTGTGTTAGTCAGCCTATGTTTATTTTAGATATCAGTGTTGACTTTAAAATGTTGGCAGCAGTGTGTTTGGACTTGGCTAAACATTGAGTTGTACGATGGGAACTGTGTGTTTATTTTAGCATTACCTAGTCATATAGGAACTCCAGACCTTCGATAGTCTTGCTTCTGCATCAGTGACCCTAATGGACAAGGCCCCAGGGTTGGTACACGGAGCTGAAATTCTATTCTCTTTCTAGAAACAATTATTTTATCTTAAAAACAATGCTTCACTTGGGACACAGAATGCTAACTTAGATGTTTATTTTTCCATCTGCTCCATTTTAGAACACCTGACAAACCCGGGCCTACAAGCTCTTTTCCAAAGGGACGTGACCTAGTCTCTCTGTGGGGCAGATGGCCAAGCTACCACCCGCTCCCCCCACCTCCGCCACCCGCCCCGGTGAATCATGACTCCAGGAGTCTGAAGAGAGAGCTGGTGCCAGGCAGTTGGGGATCCAGGAAGAAAAAAAAAAATGCTTCCCAAAGAGACAAGTAATTTAAGGTCAATCATCACTCCTAACTATCTTAGAAACTGTCCGGCATGTCAGGAGGGAGAAAGGACTGGGACCCAGGGGACGTAGATTTTCTCCTAGATTTGCCACATTTTCTGTGCTCCCGGGCAAGTCATTTGAGCTCTCTGGGTCTTGGTTTTCCCAGTTGTCAAATGGTAACGATACATGCTCTGCATATACATAATACTGCTTCATGCATCAAATGAAAGCACTCAGGCCTAACTGGTGGTTCAGTGGTGAAGAATCCGCCTGCCAGTGGAAGAGACATGGGTTCCAGCCCTGGTCCGGGAAAGAGTCCACATGCTGCAGAGCAGCGAAGCTGGTGGGCCTCAGCTACCGAGTCTGTGCTCTGGAGCCCGGAGCTGCAACTAGAGGGAGCCCCTGATTGCTGCAACAGAAGAAAGGCCACACAGCAACAAAGAGCCAGCATGACCGAAAATAAATAAATTCAATTATTTAAAAAATAAAGTAGCTCAGTTCAGTTCACTTCAGTTGCTCAGTCGTATCTGACTCTTTGCGACCCGATGGACTGCAGCACGCCAGGCCTCCCTGTCTATCACCAACTCCCGGAGTTTGCTCAAACTCATGTCCATTGAGTCTGTGATGCCATCCAACCATCTCATCCTCTGTCGTCCCCTTCTCTTCTCACCTTCAATCTTTCCCAGCATCAGGGTCTTTTGAAATGAGTCAGTTCTTCACATCAGGTGGCCAAAGTATTGGAGTTTCAGCTTCACCATCAGTCCTTCCAATGAATATTCAGGAGTGATTTCCTTTAGGATGGACTGGTTGGGTCTCCTTTCAGTCCAAGCGACTCTCAAGAGTCTTCTCCAACACCACAGTTCAAAAGCATCAATCCTTCGGTGCTCAACTTTCTCTACAGTCCAACTCTCACATCCATACATGACCACTGGAAAACTTTGACTAGACGGACCTTTGTTGGCAAAGTAATGTCTCTCCTTTTTAATATGCTGGTCATAACTTTTCTTCCGAGGAGTAAGCGTCTTTTAATTTCATGGCAAGTCTGGTAAATAAATGTAGCAATCGTATCACCCTTTTCTCAAGATTTCGGTTATAAAGTTAGAAAGGCTTTGAAGACCCTGGTGGCTTAGTCAGTAAAGAATCTGCCTGCAATGTGGGAGACCTGGCTTTGATCCCTGATTTGGGAAGATCCCATGGGGAAGGAAATGGCAACCCACTCCAGTATTCTTGCCTGGAGATTTCCATAGACAGAGGTGCCTGGCGGGCTACAGTCCATGTGGTAACAAAGAGCTGGACACGGCTGAGAACTAAGCACAGAAGACGTTTAGACAGGCTTACACAAATGGAGGTATTATTAGTATGGAGTTTATCCACCATATTCCTTTTGAGTTTTTGCTTCACTTTTTTTGCACTGAACAAAAAAATATCACTCTAAGGAAACAAATACAGTTGGGAATACCACGTACACATGATTGAAATATTTAGATCCTGGCAAAACCGACTTGCTTTTTTAGGCACTTTTTTTTTTCTTTTTGGCACTTTTTATGTGATAATCTGGATCAAAGCACTCAAAACTAAAACAGAATCAAATAATCAAATCAGCATTTGATAAAGATACAGCAGTGATGATTTCTTTCTGACTCATTAGATGTTCTTAAAGGAGTTAATCAATTAACCTGGACTCAATTTGCCCCAGTAAGACCCTGAACAGGATAAAGAATGCTCTCTAATAGCTTGTTGATTTCTGCCATGAATCAGCTTCCTGGGTGGTGTAGGAAGATGTTTTCTGATTCATAGAGAAGAGGAACTGATTACACAGGGTCTTTGTGGTACCAAGTCACTATTGCTATAATAAAAAATTGTATGTTTTCACATGGAGTGGGAGAAAAGAATTAATATTCATATTTCAGTTTTCACTGGATGGTGTAACTCTATAACACTAAGACTAGTTTTCAGGGTAATATGGACTAAAATTCATAAATATGTGCTGATAGAGATGTTCATAAAATTGACAGAAGGGATAAATATTCCTTTTTTTAACTTAAATAGCATGCAGAAACTAATACGCTTCATTTGGATTTTAACAATCACTCCTAAATGTGGTATATTTGTCCTAATATAAAAATGCAATGTTACTGAGCAAAACAGAGATGAAACAACCTCCAGAAAAGCATTCTTGAAACTTCATATTTCATCTTTAGGCTCATCTGTAAATGGGTTATTGTCATTTTACAGTGCTTCCTTAATAAACTGTAATCACAAGTTTCATGTTCTTATGAGATAATCCTTTTAATAATGGATCTATGACTTGACTATAAGATAAAGTGGTGAATTATTTACGTATAGATATATTATCTCTAATTGTGATTCATTTGTGACTTTCTGTTGAAGGATATCTTTATAGTACTGAGTCTGCCATATGTGTTTCAAGATATGATGATTTCCTAAAACACTCAGTAAATAACAGCGTCGCCATTGTGAATTTTAATTCTATTTTAAATATATACTATATATTTTGGACACAAGACTCTTGAATCAATCATCT
Source organism: Dama dama (assembly GCF_033118175.1). NCBI lineage: Eukaryota > Metazoa > Chordata > Mammalia > Artiodactyla > Cervidae > Dama > Dama dama. The sequence goes on along the minus strand of NC_083699.1, from coordinate 3,429,476 downwards.
TGTTAATCACTCATATGTGTTTTCAGAAAAGACAGATATTCTAGTTTTTGCTATTAAAAAAACAGCAAATACTTCTGAGCAGATACAACTGGAGAATATCCTCATTGGCAGTCAGATCAAGCTAGCTGAAAAGGTGCAGGCAGAACAACAACAACAAAAACCCCATGTGTTTTCCTGCCTAGTTTAATGTTTATTACTTTATCTATAATATAAGAACATCAATATTAGTAAAATAAATCTTAGGGCAAGCTAGAGTACATAGCAACCATCTCTCCAGATGAATCTGAGTCTAAATTTTCACTAATTCACTTTCATTTATTTCCACAAATTTAACATGAATGTGGAATACCTTTTGTTTTTTCCTTTTGTATGGGCGAAGCTTCTAAATATCTTCATAATGAAAAAACTGAAACATACACAATGGTAGAAAAAAAAAGTAATGAATCCACATACACCCGTCAAGCAACGTCAACAGATATAAACATGTGGTCAATCTCATTTTATCTACACTTCATTTCATTCAAAAGTGCTTCAATGTGTTTCTCTAAAAAGCATGTAAATCTTAAGAGAATAACCACTCACGTAAATGGAATATGGTTTCTGTATTGGTGGAGTTTGGCAGAATACAGGCTGAAGGGTAAGCATGGGGACTTAATGAAATGCCCGCAAATATTTGCAGGTTTAAATATTTATTTCAAAAAAAAAATTTATTTCAAAACAGAAGAGCCATTGTATTTCCTGGTGGCTCTATAATTCCAGTTGGTTGGCACCTGCAAAGCCATTTCTAATGCCTTTTATAACTAGTTGTGGGTGGATGGAGGAATACTTTGGAGGTTCAAGAAAACCTGGGGAGCTTCATGTGTTCTTGTGGGGGATTGGTGGAGCAGGATGGTTTTATCCAGTCACAGAGCAGCAGGGAGAGAAGTCCTGAGATGCTCCGTGTGCAGAGGAAACTCTGCTTTTCTCACACTCTGTACCAGCCTCGAGTCAGGAGGACTTCTTCCTTCACGTGCTGTCACCGGCTCTATCTTTCTCTGGTCTGGCCCCAGGGTCTGTACACACAGTGAGAAAAGACATATAAAGGAGACCCAGCCCTACGTAAATACATAGTGGACTTCTGCAGTGTTTGCTCAGCTCTTCAGAACTTAGAGATTTCATAGATATTGCCACCTTTAAACTTCACGGTAACCCTGCCAGGTGGCTATTATTTTGCCTGATTTATGGTGATTGAGCCAAAGACCAAAGTCGAGGGACATAGCAAGGTCATGGAGGAGATGAAGCTGGGGCACAAGGGTTCTCTGGCAGGCTCGTGTGTGTTCAATTTTTCTGTGCTCATTTGTTTGTTTCTTTTTTAATAAATTTTTAAAGTTGTGAAGGATTAGGAAAGGAGTATGGAATGAGTTTACAGTGTTTAAGAGCTTAAATACAGAGTTTAGGTATACAGGCTTTAAAGGAGCAAAACTAGTAGACCTTCCTCTTCCTTCTCCCACCTCCTGACTGGGAGCAAAGACGCCTCTTGCCTTCTCATGGAGGGATGGGTGTCATTAAGGTGATCTCCACATTAATAGGAGAAATGGAGTCAATGTATTGATCCTGGGTCCCTGTAAAAACAAAGGTCTTTTGTCTGGGTGCAGGAACAGAATTCAGTAGTCCGTGGGTTTGGATGAAGAAAAAAATTTTTCCTGAACCTTTAGCACTTCCTTCAAATATGAATATGGATTCCGAACCACAGCAATTATTAACTGTTTCTGTGAGTTTGTCACCAATGTAAATGATTCCTCTCACGTTATGATTGTTGTAAATATCTTGAAGATATCCTTTATGCTCATCACTATCTCAAAATGTTACTAGATTTGGAACTGGATTTTATTGCTACTATGCTAATAAAGACACATGTATTATGTTATTAGGAAGTTTAAAAGCCATCTTGATCACTGTATTTATTTAATTACCTATTTAATTGTAATAATACATATATTATTTTATGCACTTAAAAACATTACTCCTAGAAGAAGCATAAGCATCAGGATGCTGTCATGGGGTCTGTGGTACAAATAAAAGTTTTAGAAACTTGCTTTAAAGGAACATTCACTGAAAATCTTAAATTATTCTTAAGAGATCACATTTTCAAAACTTTTTTTTTTTGTTTAAGGAAGAAACTAGGTTGAGGAAATAATTCCCTGATTTCATCATCTCTTCCATCTCTCTACTTGATCCATTGAGCCGCTAAACAGCACAATTGCAATAAACTTTCATTGAGAATGATGCTCCTTTTTCTCCTTGGAAAAATGACCAACCTGCTAAAAACAGACCAAATTTGCTTCATGGGACACTTCCCAAAAGGAGAGATGGTTTAAGCTGGAGAAAGTGGAAAGGAAAGGAATATCTGGGTGGAGAAATTAGCCAAGGACAAGACCTGACCTTTAAAAGGACATTCTGAGTTAAATCTGAAAACAGCATTTGTCTTTATGTGGAAAACCATGCCCTTTACTAAATCTTCTGTGTCCTCTCGACCACAGGTAATCAAATTATGCAGGAAATAATTTAATAATTTTATTTTCAGTTGACAAGCAGTAAATTATATGCTAAATTTGTTTGCCTAAGGGAAGATATTTGTTGCACAATAACATCTGCTAATACATGTTCTTCTCAGAAAACCATTATATTGCAAATTTTAAATTTATGTACAGAAATGAAAGGGCCTAAGCATTTGGCTAATGTATACCTTCTTTAATATTTATTTAGTTAGTTAGTTATTTCTGGCTGTATCGGGCCTTAATTGTGGCATGTTGAATCTTTCATTGTGGCGCACAGGCTTAGTTGCCAAGACATGTGGGATCTTTGTTCCCTGACCAGGGTTTGAACCCAAGTCCCAGCTTTGGAAAGTGGATTCTCAACCACTGGACCACGAGGGAAGTTTCTTGACTGATATATTTTGATTATCCATATATATCCAGAGGAATTCAGAACTTCCATATGATTGTCTGAAAAACCCCTCATAGTTCAGCCCTCTACTTTGTGGCTAGAAATCCTTTTGCTTCGTTTGCTATTTCTTCTTACATGTATCCACACTAGGCAAAGTCTCTGAGAAATTAGTTAGGTGACTGTCGAGGGAAATACATAGAGCATAATGTTTAGAAACAGCAATAGCCAGAAAGAACGCACGGCTGTCCCTCTCAGAACTTGTGTCTTCACAGTGTCAAATTCTGTGTTTTACTGAGCCGATGATACTCATCGTGTCCCCATGAGTGTGCCTCGGCTGATCCTTCTTCCTGCAATATTCTTCCTGTTCCCGTTTACTCTCTACAACCTCAAGATCTGCTAGGGCTTCATTTTCTTGCAAAACTTAGCCTGACCCTTCCTCTTATTCCAGATGGGATTAATTGCCCCTCTGAACTGCTGAAGTCCTCCTTCCCTCCTTCTAGGGTTGTGAACTGGTCTTGATGTCCACCCTCCCCCCGTCCCCCACCAATCCTCCTCCTCTCTACTTAGTATCATGCTCTAGGCTGTGACCATCTCAAGACTAGAACTATGCCTTTGAGTTACAGGTGAGTATCAGGCCCTCAAGATTTTCTGTAGAATTAAATAAGTGAATGAAGCCAACAAATAAAAGGACTAATGTAACAAGCAATGTGAAGACTGAAGGATGTGTATGGAAGACAGGGGAGGCAAGCTGATCCCAAGCAGTCTCAGTCCCAAGAAGTTTTTGGAAACGTGTGTGTGTGTTTGCATGGGAGGAGGTGAGATTATACCTGACCGTGCATCAACGTGTTGCTGCTGTTCAGTTGTTAAGTCTTATTTGACTCTGTGACCCAATCGACTGCAGCACGTCAGGCTCCTGTATCCATCAATATGTCACAGAGCTTGCTCAAACTCATGTCCCTTGAGTGGGTGATCTCATCCAATCATCTCATCCTCTGTTGTCCCCTTCTCCTTCTGCCCTCAGTCTTTCCCAGCATCAGGATCTTTTTCAATGAGTTAGCTCTTCACATCAGGTGGCCAAAGTATTGGAGCTTCAGCTTCAACATCAGTCCTTCCAGTGAATATTCAGGACTGATTTCCTTTAGGATTGCCTGGTTTGATCTCCTTGCTGTCCACAGGACTCTCAAGAGTCTTCTCTAGCACCACAATTCAAAAGAATCAATTCTTTGGCTCTCAGCCTTCTTTATGGTCCAACTCTCATTTCTGCACATGACTACTGAAAAAACCATGGCTTTGACTACATGGACCATTGTTGGCAAAGTGATGTCTCAGCTTCTTAATACACAGTCTAGTTTCGTCATAGCTTTCCTTCCAATGAGCAAGCGTCTTTTAATTTCATGGCTGCAATCACCATCCACAGTGATTTTGGAGCCCAATAAAATAAAATCTGTCACTGCTTCCACTTTTTCCCCTTCTATTTGCCAGAAAGTGATGGGACCAGATGCCATGATCTTCGTTTTTTGAATGTTGAGTTTTAAGCCAACTTTTTTAGTCTTCTCTTTCACCCTCATCAAGAGGCTCTTTAGTTCCTCTTCACTTTCTGCCATTAGAGTGGTAACATCTGCATATTTGAGGTTGTTGATATTTCTCCCAGCAGTATTGATTCCAGCTTGTGATTCCTCCAGTGGTATTTCACATGATGTATTCTACATAGAAGTTAAATAAGCAGGGTGACAATATACAGCCTTGACATACTCCTTTCCCAATTTTGAACCAGTCAGTTGTTCCGTGTCTGGTTATAACTGTTTTTTCTTGACCTGCATACAGATTTCTCAGGAGACAGGTAAGGTGATCTGGTATTCCCATCTCTTTAATAATTTTCCACAGTTTGTTGTGATCCACACAAAGGCTTTAGTGTAGTCAATGAAGCAGAAGTAGATGTTTTTCTGGAATTCCCTTGCTTTCTCTATGATCCAGCGGAAGTTGGCAATTTGATCTCTGGTTCCTCTGCCTTTTCTAAACCCAGATTGTACATCTGGAAATTCTTAGTTCACATACTGCTGAAGTCTAACGTGAAGGATTTTTAGCATAACCTTGCTAGCATGTGAAATGGGCACAATTGTAGGCTAGTTCGAACAATGCCCGTTGGCATTTTCCTTCTTTTGTAGTAAGTATGAAAGTGACTCTGTCACTTTCTAGTGTGTAAATGCTACATTTCTCAAAATCAGAAAAATTGTTTCTATACTTTCACCTATATGACTGGCAGGCAATTCAGTCTCAATCATTCTTGGGGGATTCTCTCTTATCCTCTGGGGGTTCATTCAAGAATTTCCTGGTATCTAGGATGCCACAGCCTGTAGAGTCCTTATCAGCTGTGGCTCACCACTTTTCCAAAGCACTGGTCAGGCAGTATGCTCCAGGCACCAGAGACGCCCCTCAGGGTGGTCCACTCCTCTCCCACACATGGGCCCACAGGGTCTCCTCTGAGCTTGGGGGTAAGTGTTGAGCCTCCGAGGGACATCCTGAAATGATTCGTGATAGGCACTTACATGCCAGGGACCCCAAGTCCCAGGTCCTTCCAAAAACCTGCTTACTTCCTAGGCACATGTCCCCTCCCAGCCTGAGGGAAGCCTAACATTCCACCTCGATTAGGCAGTTTCTGTGGCTTTTACTGCAAAGCGCCAACTTCCACGTGCTCCTCTGGGGAATACATCCAGGGGAATTGCTGGATGGTGTGTCATGGGGAGGAAAAGGAACTGAAAATACTGGCTACGCCTTCCTTAACTCACCTTGCTACACTGGTCTTCAGAAGCAACAGAGGCTTACCTCCCTCCTCCCACAGCCTGTCCCCACCCTGACTGTCCCCACCCTGACTGTCCCCACATGGCCAGCCCTGAGTGTCCCCATGCTGCCAGCCCTGAGTGTCCCCACGCTGACTGTCCCCACGCTGCCAGCCCTGAGTGTCCCCACCCTGACTGTCCCCACACTGCCAGCCCTGAGTGTCCCCGCGCTGCCAGCCCTGACTGTCCCCACGCTGACTGTCCCCACATGGCCAGCCCTGAGTGTCCCCACACTGCCAGCCCTGAGTGTCCCCACGCTGACTGTCCCCACGCTGCCAGCCCTGAGTGTCCCCACCCTGACTGTCTCCACGCTGCCAGCCCTGAGTGTCCCCACCCTGACTGTCCCCACACTGCCAGCCCTGAGTGTCCCCGCGCTGCCAGCCCTGAGTGTCCCCACGCTGACTGTCCCCACATGGCCAGCCCTGAGTGTCCCCACGATGCCAGCCCTGAGTGTCCCCACCCTGACTGTCCCCACGCTGCCAGCCCTGAGTGTCCCCACGCTGCCAGCCCTGAGTGTCCCCACCCTGACTGTCCCCACACGGCCAGCCCTGACTGTCCCCACCCTGACTGTCCCTACCCTGCCAGCCCTGACTGTCCCCACACTGCCAGCCCTGAATGTCCCCACACGGCCAGCCCTGAGTGTCCCCACACTGCCAGCCCTGAGTGTCCCCACGCTGCCAGCCCTGACTGTCCCCACGCTGCCAGCCCTGACTGTCCCCATGCTGCCAGCCCTGAGTGTCCCCACCCTGACTTTCCCCACATGGCCAGCCCTGAGTGTCCTTACACGGCCAGCCCTGAGTGTCCCCACACTGCCAGCCTTGAGTGTCCCCACGCGGCCAGCCCTGAGTGTCCCCACGCTGCCAGCCTTGAGTGTCCCCACGCGGCCAGCCCTGAGTGTCCCCACGCTGCCAGCCTTGAGTGTCCCCACGCGGCCAGCCTTGAGTGTCCCCACGCGGCCAGCCCTGAGTGTCCCCACGCTGCCAGCCTTGAGTGTCCCCACGCGGCCAGCCTTGAGTGTCCCCACGCGGCCAGCCCTGAGTGTCCCCACGTGGCCAGCCCTGAGTGTCCCCACGCTGCCAGCCTTGAGTGTCCCCACGCGGCCAGCCCTGAGTGTCCCCACGCTGCCAGCCCTGAGTGTCCCCACGCTGCCAGCCCTGACTGTCCCCACACAGCCAGCCCTGACTGTCCCCACACGGCCAGCCCTGAGTGTCCCCACACGGCCAGCCCTGAGTGTCCCCACCCTGAGTATCCCCACACTGCCAGCCCTGACTGTCCCCACATGGCCAGCCCTGAGTGTCCCCACCCTGAGTGTCCCCACCGTTGCAACCACTGTTTCACTTTGCAGCCTGGGAGAGCTCAAGGCACAGGGTCTTGGCGGTTATCCCAGTTTTCTACATCCTGTTCGTGACTCCAAAGAAAACACAATTTCTGACTCAAAAACAAGCTGGAGGTTTCTGTTGAGACCTCAAATATTTTCCCAGAGTCCACCATAAAAACAATAATGTTATGTTTTAATTTAAAATGACTTGTTCAGGTTTTTGTGGCAAAACCCTGCTATAGTTTTGTTTATCCTACAAAGAATTTCAGGTTCACTTCTAAACAAAATATTTTCTAAGAAATAAAACAGACTTCCCTCTGCTGACCTAAATCTCAGTAAGAATAAGTGTTTGTTACAAAGTGCCAAACAAATATTTATAAACAATATTCTTTTGCCACTTGCATAATCTTGGCAATTATTACTCATGTTAGCATTGCTACTCAAAACCCAGCATTAATGTTTTCTTCACAATATTTTACTTTGGTAGTATAAAGGTACTCTATATTGCCAAAGACCTGTTGGACAAGTGCGGTCTTTGGTAGATTATGCTTACACTTGCCTTCTTTTTTTTGGAAACAGTAGGAAATTTATGAGAGGGGTTTTGGAAAGAAGAAATATTTTAGTTCTCAAACCCCATGATATTTATGTTCTCATACAAACACTAGCAACTAGACCCCATTTATAAGTAACACAGCTAAAAATCTGCCCCAATCTATGAGTAAGACTTCACTTTAAACATATAATCAAAAGATGGACAAATAATAGGAGACAAAAATGATTAACTTGTGAATATGAATATGAATGTTCATATTCTTCCTTTCACTGCCCATTAAGAGTATTTCCACCAGTGCCAACAAGGTTCGTGAGCATTTCTGATACAACACAGAATCAGAGACAAGATGGGAACGTGTGTGTTTGTTTTGGAATAGGCTAAGTTTTGGGCTTCCCTGGTGGCTCAGCTGGTAAAGAATCTGGCTGCAATGCAGGAGACATGGGTTTGATCTCTGGGTCGGGAAGATCCCCTGGAGAAGGGAATGGCTACCCACTCCAGTATTCTTGTCCCATGGGCAGGGAGCCTGGCGGGCTACAGTTGCAAAAGATTCGGACTTTCCAACCAAACAACCACCACCAGGCTAAATGTTACTTCTGGAAGACAATCGGCTAAAAGTGGAAGGAAAGGCAAAAACCAAGTAAGTCTTAGAATACATTTCTTGGGAGTTTGGACTGAATAGGGAGTTGAAATGACATAACTTTCTGGGCTTATTGAAGGACAGGCTAAGGTTCCAAAGACAAGGTGGGAACTGGAATTTAAGATGTGCTGCCAAGTACTGTATATCAGTCCCCTTGACAGACTCTACTAAGGAGTTTTCAAATGTTAGATTTTATTTATTTAATTTTTTAATAGATTGTACATTCACAGGTTTGAATTTTTAATGTACTATGTACTAGGATGTTTATCAGGAAGAAGTCTCCCTAATACTCTAGGCCCCAGGCACTCAGTTCTCATCCTTGGAGGCCACCAATATTACCAGTTTGTCTCTCTTACAAAGACATTTCATGCATGTCCAAGCAGGTAGACATTTGTATTATATGTCCTTTCCCACCTCACTTTTATATAAGTAGTAGCATATTACACAAAGCGTTCTGCAGTTTTATTGCCTTTACAATATCTTGTAAAGACATTATTTAGATAGAGATTTCTCTCTCTCTCTCTCTTTGTTTGGCAGCTGCAGAGTGTTCCATTGTAGAAACATACAAATACTTTTAACCCAGCCTACTTTTGAGGTTACCTCCAATCAATTACCATTATATACATGATGTTATGAATTCAGTTCAGTTCAGTCGCTCAGTCATGTCTGACTCTTTGAGACCCCATGGACTACAGCACGCCAGGCCTCCCTGTCCATCACCAACTCCTGGAGTTTACTCAAACCCATGTCCATTGTGTCGGTGATGCCATCCAGCCATCTCATCCTCTGTCGTCCCCTTCTCCTCCTGCCCCCAATCCCTCCCAGCATCAGGGTCTTTTCGAATGAGTCAACTCTTCGCATGAGGTGGCCAAAGTATTGGAGTTTCAGCTTCAGCATCAGTCCTTCCAATGAACACCCAGGACTGATCTCCTTTAGGATAGACTGGTTGGATCTCCTTGCAGTCCAAGGGACTCTCAAGAGTCTTCTCCAGCACCACAGTTGAAAAACATCAATTCTTCGGCACTCAGCTTTCTTTATAGTCTAACTCTCACATCCATACAGGACCACTGGAAAAACCACAGCCTTGACTAGACAGACCTTTGTTGGCAAAGTAACGTCTCTACTTTTCAATATGCTGTCTAGGTTGGTCATAACTTTCCTTCCAAGGAGCAAGTGTTTTTTAATTTCATGGCTGCAATCGCCATCTGCAGTGATTTTGGAGCCCAGAAAAATAAAGTCTGTCACTGTTTCCACTGTCTCCCCATGAAGTGATTTGCCATGAAGTGATGGGACTGGATGTCATGATCTTAGTTTTCTGAATGTTGAGCTTTAAGCCAACTTTTTCACTCTCCTTGTTCTTAACTTAGTTTGTGCCCACGCACCCCTTTGACAGTCTGGTGAAGCCAGACTTTGAAGTCTGTTGAAAATATTTTCTCACCATATTTTCAAGAATATAAAATAAAATCCTTAAGATCAAAATTAAACTAATCATATGCATGCTAAGTCACTTCAGTTATATTTGACTCTTTGTGACCCCATAGACTGTAGCCTGCCAAGCTCCTCTATACATGGGATTCTCCAGTCAAGAATACTGGAGTGGGTTGCCATGCCCTCCTCCAGGGGATCTTCTTGACCCAGGGATCGAACCCATGTCTCTTAAGTCTCCTGCATTTGCAGGTGGGTTCTTTACCACTAATGCCACCTGGGAATAATTATAAAAAACTTTTTTATTTAGAAATATGTGTTTATTAATTGATGAATTAAATAATAAGATCTAGTACTGGGTCTAACTACTCTAATTTCAGGCTATGGATTAACATAAATGATACTTCAAAATATCAGCAGGAACTGTAATATGACATAAAATATCTGACTTCTATTGGTAACAAAGGCACAGACTGATACATTGTGGCTTCCTGCCTACTTTCATAATGAAAGGAAATGATAAATTTCAGTTAGAGTTTAATGAAACCCAAAACGCAAAAATTATTTTTTCCATTCAAGTTGATAAATTCTCTGAATTTTTCTGTGGAGTCCTTGTTAAGAAGTTCTGCCTTGCACACACATTGTTTTCTAAACATTCAAGCAAGCTTGTATATATTTGTAAATACCCAGAAGTACTTTCAATTAGCAACTGCTAATAAATTTTAAATGAATGCATATTGTCAAACATGACTGTCAAACAGCCGTTCCTAAAGCATTGAATGAGGATGTGCTAGTAAGCATTTTAATCTTTGCCAAGCCGAGAGGTGAGAAATGGTAGCTTGGCGTAGATTTATTTTGGATTTGCCTTCTTAGAAGCCAGTCTGGGCATCTTTTCGTACATTCAAGAACCGTTTTCTCCACGTTCTGTCCTTCGCTTTTCTCCCTCTTGGTTTGTCAGCAGGCCTGTTGTGTGCTGCAATTCCAGAAGAAATCAATCACCGAGTCTGTGTTGTAAACAGCACCCCCTGGAGTTAGCAACACAGGAGGCCTAGTTATTGATTCCTGGTGGCTCAGTGGTAAAGAATCTGCCTGCCAATGCAGGAGACTCAGGAGACACAGTTTCCATCCCTAGGTTGAGAGGATCCCCTGGAGGAGGAAATGGTATCCCATTCCAGTATTTTTACCTGGGAAATCCCAAGAACAGAGGAGCCTGGCAGGCTACAGTCCATGGGGTCACCAAGAGTTGGACATTACTTAGTGACTAAACAACAACAATAAAACAGTTTAATTGCTATCCTTTGAAGTTTTACCTCAGATAACTTTCTTTGCATCATCTGAATGGAGTAAAATAGAATCTGGAATCCTTAAGTCAGGAGCCTTATTTAGGTAACAATGCTGCTGAGACAAAATCTGGAAGAATTCACGACAAATTGATGACTGAAGTTATCTCTAGCAGGAAAGCGGTACCAGAAGTGTGAGAAAGATTTTTTTTTTTTTACTTTTTCTAAAAAATGTATTATGCATTATCATATGGCATAAATAAATGAAAAGAATGAATACATATGATGAAAATTCAAATAATACAGAAGAGTATAAAAGAATCCCTTTATCCAACTTCTTCCTAACCTAAGAATTAAAAAAAAAAAAATCTGTGGTTGATTTCTTGAGCCCATATTGTGGTTTTGAAATATCTTTTCCACTACATGGAACCAAAGCTTATTGGGGAAATAACTGATTGCATGTCTGGAGCAGGAAATGTACAAGATGAGCCTGGTACATCTTGTTATATCAGATAGCAAGGAAGTTATCAAAGATGACTAGGGCCATGGAAAAGGACCCAGGATTCAACTAGAAGAAGGTGCCAGTGACCAGAGAGAAAGCAAGTTGAGTATCAGTAAAGAAAATAACACAATGGCCTGAAGTACATCATGAACTCCAGGAGTTCATCATGGTATTAAAGAAAATAAAAATTAATTGATCATTCCGTGAGGATGATGGGGAGCCCACTTGCTATTTTGCAAGCTTGTAAATCAGGACAGAATCTAGCATTTACTCTTTCTTGTCCAAACTGTATCATTGAGTCACCAAATAATGGACAAGGGAAAGGTTCTTTTTAAAAAAAGTAGGCCAGCTGGAGCTTCCCTGGTGTTCAGTGATATCCAGTGGCTAAGACCCTGTGCTCCCAATGTAGGGGGCTCAGGTTTGATCCCTGGTCAGGGAATTAGATCTCACATGCTGCAACTAAGCATCTGTATGTTGCAGCTAGAGATCCCATATGCTGCAATGAAGATGGAAGATCCCATGCGCTGCAACTAAGACCTAGTACAGCCAAATAAATAAATGAGTTTTAAAAATAAAATAAAAGTAGGCCAGCTAAGAAGTGAAAATGCAACAACAATATACACCATTATTGTAACTTCTAATGAATCTGGACGTTGATCATTCACAGTGGTGAGCATCATCACATGGGTGCCTCCTAATGAAAGAATACAATCCCACCTAAAACGTTGTCTTGTCAAAAAAGGGAAGAAAAAGATCTTGCATCTGATGAAGCCTCCAGGTCCAACTACCAATTTGTAGGAAATGTAGTGCGTGCTCAGTCGTGTAACTCTTTGTGATTCCATGGACTGTAGCCCACCAGGCTCCTCTGTCCATGAAATTTTCCAGGCAAGAATACTGGAGTGGGTTGCTGTTTTCCCCTCTGGGGGATCTTCCTGACTCAGGGATCAAACTCGTGTTTCCTCTGTCTCCTGCACGGGCAGGAGTATCATTACCACTGCGCCAGCTGGGATGTCCATGCCACGGCTAACTGTTGAAGCTGGCTGAAGGAATCTGCAGGGGCCTTATTTTATATTATTCTTTCTAATTTTGTTATGTTTAAAGTAAACAAAATGATTAGAGATCACTTTTTCCTCAATGACAACACTGTGATGAAAGACTGAAAAATAGCTCACTTCCGTTAGGTTCTGTTGCCACGTTGCTTAAAGAGCAGAACCTGAATTTTAAAATTCACATTTGTTATGGATCAGAAACATTCCTATCAGCAGTCCATAGGAGAGAGCAGCTATGTAGCCAGGCAGCCTAGCCATGTGATCAGGAGGCAGCTCTGTGGGCTTGAAGAAGCACCTGCTGAAGATCAGCTTACCTGGAAAACAGACTTGGGGTGGAGATGGCCTTTGAGAAGGTTTCTTAGGGAGGGTTCTAGGGAAGTAGCAACCCACTCCAGTGTTCTTGCCTGAAGAATCCCAGGGACAGAGGAGCCCGGCGGGCGACAGTCCACAGCGTCGCAAACAGTCAAACCCAACTGAATGACTGCGTACGCTGGGATCATCGCTTGTGAGGTTCGTGGAGGAGACAGGACTGGGGAACAGGGAAACAGCTATGATGATGCTCCTGCAGAAGCTTCAGCTAACCCCACTGGGAGCCCTCGGAGCAGAATGGCCCTTCCAAGTTGTCTTCATGGAAGCAAGGGTCTATCCCTCCTCCTCAGTCATCAGAAGTGGGTTGCCCTCTGGCAGGGCCTTTCCTCAGCTGAGGCAGCTTCGTTAGGCTGGGAGCAAGGCCCACAGACATCCTCAGCTGGGGCTGGCTGTCACGCCCGGCACACTCTCAGCAGACAGGGAAGCAGGGTCTCAGGCCCAAAGAGAATCTGGGCGATGCCCCTATGAGTTCATTACATGTCACCACCCTAACTCTCCTGCGCACCAACCCCAGGATCGTTGCTCCTAAGTGAATAATGTGTGAGGTTTAGTCCCAAAGGGCAAGTCTCTACGTCAAATTTCTGATAACAAGCACCAAACCCATACAAGGTGATCAAAGGTTCTGTATTATTCACATTCTTCATATCTATGTAACTCGGTAGTATCTTCTATGACATAGTCCCTAAGTCCCCTGAATTTCCCAAAGTGGCAATAGAGCTGGAATTATTTCCAGTACCATTTTGAAATGAAATCTCACATTAAAATTTTTTAAAATTCTTTTTATTTTGAAATAATTTCAGGTTTACTGAAAAGTTGCAAGGATAATGCCAAATATTCATGTGTAGGCTTTATCTAGATTCACCAGTAGTTAACATTTTGCTATTTCCTTTATTATTTTCTTATATAACTGCCACACAATGCTTAAAATCAGGAAATTCAATATTCATAAGATGTTATTATCTAATCCATAGTCCATATTCAAATTTCCCAATAATGTTCTCAAGAACAAGAGTTTCCTCCCAGGTCCCAATCCAAGATTGTCCTTTGTGTTTAGTTGCTGTGTGCCCTAGTTTCCTTTAATCCAGCTTCTTTCATCATTCTCTCCTTACTTCCATTACCTTGACACATTTTAATATTGCAGGCATCTTTGGCAGGCATATTGTAGAAGCAACTGTACTCACTTTCTATCTGGCACAATAAATTACTGTGAACTGAGCAGATGAAAATAGCACACATTTATTATCTCACAGTGTCTGTGGACCAGGACTTTGGGCTCAATGTAGCTGAGTGCTCTGTGAGGCTGTTTCAAAGTGCAGTCGAGGACTGGGTTGTCATCTTCTGGTTTTCCTGGGGAAGGACCTGCTTCAAAACTCACCCAGGTTGCTGGCAGGATTTACTTCATTTTGGTTGTAGAGCTTATGCCTCTTCAAAGTCAGCAAGACTCTAGAATGGTTCTGCTGGTAACACAGAGGTTTACATGATGTAAGACAACTGCAGGATGACACCCCAGCCCCTTTGTCATAGCCTCCTTATTAGAAGGAAGTCACAGTCCCACTTACACTCTTGATGAGGAGGGCATGAATACAAGGAGGTGGGATTACGGGGGCCATGTTCAAGTCCACCACAGGGATGCTGTGTCCTCCTTGCATCCCACCCAGCGGTTCATGGTACCCGTTAGTCTCACTACCGGTGATGTTAATTTGGATCACTTGATTAAGTTTGTGTCCACTAGGCTGGGGAGATACTAGTCCTCCTGGGGCCAGTCAGCTGTTAGAGATAGCAAAGGCCCAGCATGCCTTTGATGTGCAAACTAATCAATCCAAGGCCAGATGTCCCTTATCTGGCCCTGGAGGGCCCAGGAGGCATTATTCCTCCGTCTTCATCATCCCAGGGCCAGGTGCCAGGCAACTAGGAAATACCCTATAGCTTAGAGCCTGCTGATATTATTCAAGCTAGCCAATCCGAGCTTGCTTACCCTGCCTGCCTTGCGCTGCCCTTGGATTTCCACCAGTGGTGGCCTACGCCCCTCCCCTCACTCCTTGCCTCTTTTGGCTCCCGACCAGCCTGGTGTCTCTTCCACGTGGCACTGTATGACATCCTGTTTCTAGGACTGTGAGTATGATAGATTTAGTTTTCCCGAGCTTCTCTTGTGCCTCCTCTTGTGGCCACACCTGGCTGATCATTAGAAAAAGAACACAGAACACAGAGCACAAGATAGTCCAGAATCATCTCATATTCTGGTGCTTCAGCCCTGGAATCAGCCATTTCTCCCAAAGGTCTTGGTCCCCTTGATCAGAGAATGGTGTTTAGAAACCAACAGGGGTCTTCCCTGATAAAGACTCTGCCTGCAATGCAGGAGACCTGGGTTCAATTCATGGGTCAAGGACGTCCCCTGGAGAAGGAAATGGGAACCCACTCCATTATTCTCGCCTGGGAAATCCCATGGACAGAGAGGCCTGACGGGCTACAGTCCACGGGGTCACAAACATGGGAAACGACTGGGTGACTAACACTCATGCCAGCAGGTGGATGTACCATATAATGTGCATCTGGGCTCCAGGTGTGTTTTACTTAAAATGGCATTAACATTTGTGGCAATACCTTTTCTCATCTGAGCAAGCAACCTGGGTTGGAGGCATTGTAGTGGTTAAAAGAGTGGGCTCTGGACCCAGACTGCCTGAACCCAGGCTCTGCCACTGTGACAAGCTGCAATGCCCTGGGAGAGTCCCTTACAACTGATCACCTGTGTGACGGTGTCTCTAACAGTGCCCGCTCTGAAAGGTTGCCGTGAGAAGGCAGTGAGATGTGCATGAAAGCTCTCAGGCTCATGCATGCCACTGCACTACTCGGCAAATATTTATTGAATGAAGGATCCTCATGTTGCTCAGAAACTCTGAAGGAAGAATGAAAATGAGGGGAAAACTCTTATCTACATCCTTTTAGAGCCAGACATCCTGGAATGTGAAGTCAAGTGGGCCTTAGGAAGCATCACTACAAAGCTAGTGGAGGTGATGGAATTCCAGTCGAGCTATTTCAAACCCTAAAAGATGGTGCTGTGAAAGTGCTGCACTCAATATGCCAGCAAATTTGGAAAACTCAGCAGTGGCCACAGGACTGGAAAAGGTCAGTTTTCATTCCAATCCCAAAGAAAGGCAATGCCAACGAATGTTCAAACTACTGCACAATTGTAATCATCTTACACGCTAGTAAAGTAATGCTCAAAATTCTCTGAGCCAGGCTTTAACAGTACGTGAATTGTGAACTTCCAGATGTTCAGGCTGGATTTAGAAAAGGCAGAGGAACCAGAGATCAAAATGCCAACATCTGCTGGAACACTGAAAAAGCAAGAGAGTTCCAGAAAAACATCTACTTCTGCTTTATTGACTATGCCAAAGCCTTTGACTGTTTGGATCACAATAAACTGTGGAAAATTCTGAAGGAGATGGGAATACGAGACTACCTGAGCTGCATCTTCAGAAACCTGTATGCAGGTCAGGAAGCAACAGTTAGAACTGGACATGGAACAACAGACTGGTTCCAAATAGGAAAAGGAGTACATCAAGGTTGTATATTGTCACCCTGCTTATTAACTTATATGCAGAGTACATCATGAGAAATGCTGGGCTGGAAGAAGCACAAGCTGGAATCAAGATTGCTGGGAGAAATATCAATAACCTCAGATATGCAGATGACAGCACCCTTATGGCAGAAAGTGAAGAAGAACTAAAGAGCCTCTTGTTGAAAGTGAAAGAGGAGAGTGGAAAAGTTGGCTTAAAGCTCAACATTCAGAAAACTAAGATCATGGCATCCATCAGTTCGTGGCAAATAGATGGAGAAACAGCAGAAACAGTGGCAGGCTTTATTTTTCTGGGCTGCAAAAATCACTGTAGATGGTGAAGACAGCCCTGAAATTAAAAGACCCTTACTCCTTGGCAGGAAAGCTATGACCAATCTAGATAGCATATTAAAAAGCAGAGACATTGCTTTGTTAACAAAGGTCCGTCTAGTCAAGGCTATGGTTTTTCCAGTGGTCATGTATGGATGTGAGAGTTGGACTATAAAGAAAGCTGAGTGCTGAAGAACTGATATTTTTGAACTGTGGTGTTGGAGAAGACTCTTGAGAGTCCCTTGGACTGCAAGGAGATCCAACCAGTCCATCTGAAAGGAGATCAGTCCTGGGTGTTCATTGGAATGACTGATGTTGAAGCTGAAACTCCAATAATTTGGCCACCTGATACGAAGAGCTGACTCATTTGAAAAGACCCTGATGCTGGGAAAGATAGAGGGCAGGAGGAGAAGGGGACGACAGAGGATGAGATGGTTGGATGGCATCACCGACTCGACGGACAAGGGTTTGGGTAAACTCTGGGAGTTGGTGATGGACAGGGAGGCCTGGCGTGCTGGGGTTCATGAGGTTGCAAAGAGTTGGACATGACTGAGCTACTGAACTGAACTGAACTGAACATCCTTTTTAGAAAACACATAAAAAGTGAATTTATCAAGGATCTTCATCCTCTTGTGTAAATATTTTTCTTCATGAATTCCCCAGCATACATTTTATTTCTTTATTTATATTTATTTTAGCCGTGCTGGGTCTCGGTTGCTGGGCGCGGGCGTTCTCTCGTTGCGGTGAGTGTGGGCCACTCTCCGTTGAGGCTCAGGAGCTTCCCGTTGCGGTTCCCCTCGTGGCGCGGAGCACAGGCCGTAGGGGCACCGGCTTCAGTGAGCTGCAGCCCATGGGCTCCGCAGTTGTGCGGAAGGAGCTTAGTTGCTCCACTGCATGTGAAATCTTCCCAGACCAGAAACTGAACCTGTGCCCCCCCATTGTCATGAGAATTCTTATCCACCTCGCCACTGGGGAAGTTCCCCCATAACATTTCTTTTTTTCTGGTTTTATGCACTTTTAATACTATTTTTTCCTATCCTCTGTGTTCACTCAAGAAGATTTAAAATTTTTTATAAAGCTACTTTTCATAACTTTTTGCTTTCCATTCATATTTATCATGTTTTTAAAGTCTTCTCTAAAGAAGAATTCTCTGAATCTGTATCTTCCAATTTGATCCAGCGCCTTTTGAGGCCACTATGGCCATGAAGAGCCCTGCTGCTGTCTGTGTCTGGGGGTCAGTGGGGTCCTCTTTCCATTCCAGCATGGGGGGGTGGGGCGTCTCAAAGGCCACTTCAGATCCACAGCAATCTTTGTGTAGGAGTATTCCCATCAGAGACCAGTTATCACGGTTGGTGTCTGCATGTCCTATAGAAGAGCAGGCCCCTGCCTTCAACTCCCCAAACTTCTGCCCGTTGTTGTGGTGGAGAGGGGGGCAAGCGTCCAAGTGTCCATTGTTATGGTTGGCACAGATGGTTTTGAGGCTCCTCTCCTCACTCAGTTGCCAGATCCAATGCTGAGAAACGCCATAACTTTCAAATCGGTTTTACTACCTTGTAAGAAGCTAGAAGTGCGTGTGTTAGTCGCTGAGTCACATCTGACTCTTTGCAACCCAACGATCTGGAAGCCCACCAGGCTCCTCTGCCCGTGGAATTCTTCAAGTAAGAATACTGGAGTGGGTTGCCATTCCCTTCTCCAGGAAATCTTCCTGACACAAGATTAAACCCTGGTCTTCTGATTACAGGCAGATTGTTTACTGCTAGAAGCTAGAAGATCACCTATGAAATGTCATATATATGATTCAAAGAAAAAAATACTTTCCACTTATTTGTATTCATGTTCTTCCTCTTTTGTTTAAAAAAAAAGTCAGAAAGGAACTCACACAAACCTCACGCCAAACCTGTGCCCGAGACTCCGATTCTTACAAACATGTAGTCATCACAGAAGACACCAAGGCCATCGAGAAGACAGCCCGGGAACTGGAGGAGGAGGCAGTCAAGAGAGACAAGGTCCCGTAACCATGCACCCCTGTGCTCTCGTCCGCGGGGAGGAGAGCAGCCAGAACCACTTCTGCAAAGGCAGATGCAAGGAGAGCAGAAGTTCCACATCCTACGCCGGCTTTTAATAACGTCTTCTTGACAGCTGGCATCTCTAGCCCAGATTCCTGATTTAATGACTCAGAGAGACAGCGATCCTGAAGGCTCTCACAAAGGAGCTTATTTGGTTTTTATTAGGCAAGGAGCAAATGCATTAAAAATACTCCAGACAGGGGGACTTCCCTGGTGGTCCAATGGTTAAGACTTCACCTTCCAGAGTAGGACTTTATAGGTTCAATCCTAGGTCAGGAAGCTAAAATCCCACATGCTTCATGCCCCAAAACAAAACATAAACAACAGAAGTAATATCATGACACATTTAATAAATACATTAAAAATGGTCCACATCAAAAAAAATTTTTTTTTTAATCTTAAAAACAGAGAAATATTCTGCATGATTTTTATCTTTCAATTTGGTATTTCAGGCCCTTTGCAATTTTTACTCAAGTTCTCCTCACCGTTTAGGTCTGAAAAAGTAATTTCTGAATCACTGTGAAGGCCTTGTTGAAAAACCATGACTCTCTAAAGAATCTTTTAGTCATTTGAAATAGGTCAGGCTAACGGTTTAACTTGAAAACAGAATGAATTTCCCAGCAGGGTTCCCGTGGTGCATGACTGTGCTTTCGTAAGGTAAGACAATGAAGGGAGTTGTTACTAGGTGATTCAGCTAATTTAGAGTCTCAGCTCCCTTTCTGGGAAGGAAATCTGAGGCGTGGTGTTTGTACTAGATCCTGGGATCATGCTAACTCAGACTTCAGTTCTCCTGCTTTGGGCCAGATGGAGACTATGAACAGGGAGTTAGTAAGGTCAGCATCCACTTTGGCCAGAACTGAGCCTTGGATCCAAGGAAGTCTGTTAGGTTTCTTTGAATCTGTCTGTCTGTCTGTCTGTCTGTCTGTCTGTCTCTCTCTCTCTCACACACACACACACACACACACACACACACATCCCCCAAGTCTTCTATTCTGGGTAAAATTCCCTAGGGCAAAATCCACAGTAACCCAGGTTTTCAGCTCGTTGAGTATCGGTGGGAATTGTGCCATGCTGGCATTTGACTGACAGCCTCAAAACCAGTTTGACTGAGAGTGAAGCCTGTGAGGGCTAGGTGGAGGATTAACTCACCAACTTGGAAAGGTTACTTGGAGAAAGTTCACGTTGCCTCTTATTTATGCTTCAGTCTGTCTCAGAGCGTGCTGAAGTCACAGTAATGACTGAAAACTGAACAACAGGAGTGTTTTTAATTCAGAGTTCAACCACACACACACATACAAGCTCTGCTGTCGCCAGGGACCTCTGGAAAGTGATGCCTAAAAATCAGCTCAGAGCCAGCCTCCCTTGGCTTCTCTTGTGTGGTCTTCTACTGCTACCTGACAGAAGCTCCACTGGGCTGAATTTTAAATGACAGGAAAGGAGGGGAGAGGGTTCCACCCCAACCTTTCTGGAAAAATGAAAGGCAAATATGTATTTTTTTTAATATAAGCTCAAAGGGCCAGTGGGGAAATCCTTTAAATGTTAGACCAGGGTTAAGGAAATGAAAACAGGTTTTATTACTTCTCTCCTATACTGAATCTAGAAAAATAAATAAATTATTCTTATTTTTACCTACTGTTATTGTTGTTAAGTAGCTAAGTCGTGTCCAACTCTACGACCCCATGAACTGCAGCATGCCACGCTTTCACTGTCTCCTGGAGTTTGCTGAAATTCATGTCCGTTGAGTAGATGATGCTATCTAACCATCTCATCCTCTGCCACCCTCTTCTCCTTTTGCCTTAAATCTTTCCCAGCATAAGGATCTTTCCCAGTGAGTCAGCTCTTTGACATCAAGTGGCCAAAGTATTAGAGCTTCAGCTTCAGCATCTGTCCTTCCAATGAATATTCGGGGTTGATTTCCTTTAGGATTGATTAGCTTGATCTCCTTGCAGTCTAAAGGACTCCCAAGAGTCACCTCCAGCACTACAGTTCAAAAACATCAATTCTTTGGTGCTCAGCCTTCTTTATGGTCCAACTCTCACATCCATACTTAACTACTAGAAAAACCATGGCTTTGACTATATGGACCTTTGCCGGCAAAGTGATGTCTTTGCCTTTAATACACTGTTGAGGTTTGTCACAGCTTTCCTTCCAAGGAGCAAGCATCTTTTAATTTCATGGCTGCAGTCATTGTTCACAGTAGTTTTGGAGTCCAAGAAAATAAAATCTGTCACTGCTTCTACTTTTCCACCTTCTTCTTCATGATATGTGCACCATTAATTTTTAACTATTAATGGTCCACATATCTTGATTGTTGATAAACAAAGCCAAGTTCATGAAATACCGGCTCTAACCTTCATTCTATGCTGTCTACCAGGGTTATGCCCAAACAATCCACGTTGGTGGAGAGTCTTCTCATTTGAAAACATCAAGTTACCTTGATTTTAAAATTTTGTTTATTTTTTAATTAAGGTCTAATTGATTTACAATATTGAATTAGTTTCAAGTGTATAACAAAGTGATTTAGCTATACATATATATGTATATGGCTTTCCCAGGTGGCTCTAGTGATATAGAACCCACCTGCCAATGCAGGAGACATAAGAGATGTGGGTTTGATCCCTGGGTTGGGAAGATCCCCTGGAGGAGGGCATGGCAACCCACTCCAGTATTCTTGCCTGGAGAATCCCATGGACAGAGGAGTCTGATGGGCTACAGTCCATGGGGTCACAAAGAGTCGGCTGTGACTGAAGTGACTTAACACACACTCATGCATGTATGTATATAGCTGTATTCTTTTTAAAAATTCTTTTCCATTATAGGTTATTATAAGATACTGGATATAGTTCCCTGTGCTATCATCCTTATTGTTTAACTATTTTATATACAGTAGTATGTATCTGTTAATCCCATACTCCTAATTTATTCCAAGTGAACTTCAAAATCATTTATCTAATTCAAGTAGAACCCAAACAATTAATGTCTGGGAATTATGTTATTCACAAATGCCGAGTAAAAAGCTCTCAAATCTGGTCAACATTTTTCACTGGAAAGGGTGTGGTGAAATAATAGAGAGAAGCCCAGCGTGTGGAGGGAAGAGCATGAGTGTCTGAGTCATGAGCTCCTGGGCAGGAGGAGTCCAGAGCGTGTCACTCCCCAGCCGTGTGACCTCAGGCTGCATCGCAACCCTGACGAGGCTCAGCCCTTCACCTGTGGAGTCCTTGACGGCTGTAAAGTTCAGTTATAGCCTGAGAAGACGGGCGCATGTCTGCCTGGTGTTTAATTGTCCCTCCCTCCTTCCTCTAATAATGCACAGTAACTGGATAATAGTTTCTCTCATTCTCCCCAAAGGCAACTGGGATCTGGGGAAGATTAAAAAAAAAAAAACCACAAAGGGAATCGCCCGGTTGACCAGGTGCAAAATGAATTCATTCACGCACAAACAGATGAGTTCATCACTTAAGTTCACTGCTGAGGGCTTGTTTTTGTTTTAATTATCGATGGCTTTTCTTCTGAACTGAAATGAAACCTTCTGGATCTCGATGGCCTCATTTCTAAAATGACTAGAAAGTTGGGCCACCTGCATCAGTGGATTTAAACTTAGGCTGTGCGTTAGACTCTCTTGGGGAGCTTTCTTACAATGCAGAGTCCTGGTCCCACCTTAAGAGAGTCCTTGTTCCCTTTGGGCTAAATCAGGGTGTTTGGTTTCAGATACCCACAGCCCATTGAGACCCACTCGGTCTCTCCTTACCATCTCACACAGCAGGCTCTATTACAAACCACAAGAAATGACACTCAGATCAGAAAACTTTTCCCTAAAAGTTTTTGTGCGCTGGTTTCACAGGCATGCTCTGAACCTTCGGCTCACTCATCCCTTTCCGGAGCAGCCAGCCTCCAAGAAGGAAGAGCCAGATCCACATCTTGGGCTTCAGAGCATGGATGAGGCATCCCAGGAGGTGTCTTGTCTGAAAATGTCTGTGAGGCCAAGGAGATTCCCTGGCTCAATGAGGGGGCAAGATGATGGCTGTGAGATGTTGAACTAAAACTACCAGATGAGGATGAGGGTATTGAGGAGGAAACGGATGAGGGTAAAGGTAAATCCTAGTTTAATCCTGGGCCAAGAAGCTTATTTTTTTTTTTTGTTTGCATTTCCATTTGTTTTATATTTAGATTTCCACAGTGATAACATAGAGTATTTGTCTTTCTGTTTGACTTTTTTCACCAAGTATATTACTCTCTAGGTCCATCTGTATCATTGAAAATGGCAGAATTTCACTCCTTTGTATGGCTGAGTAATATTTATATATGTGTATATATATATATATATATATGTATATGTGTATACATGTGTGTGTGTGTGTGTGTGTGAATACATCTTTATCCATTTATCTGTTGATGGACACTTAGATTGAATCCAGATCTTGGCAATTTTAAATAATGCTGCTATAAACATTGGGGTGCATGAATCTTTTTGAGTTAGTGTTTTCATTTTCTTCAGATATATACCTAGGAATGGAATTGTTGGATCATATAGTAGTTCTATATTTAATTCTTTGAGGGACTGCCATACAGTTTTCCATAGTCTATAATCCCATCAGGGTAAAGTCCCCTTTTCTCCACATCCTCATCCGAGATGGCTCACCGCTGCTCCCGCTCTCTGCCTGCCTCTCACTGTGGTCGTGTACCCTGCTTACAGTTTCACATGCAGAACAGCGCCTGGCTTCTCCACCTGCCCCAGCTCTCGCCTCTTCCTGAGGATGCCTGCTCCCCCATCAGCCCGCTGCAGAGCGGGCCCCTGGCCACCACATTGTTCAGGCCCCCCAGCCACGGGCGCGTGTCACAGTCCAGTCTTGCCCAGTGCAGCTGCTCCGTTCCCTCAGAACCTGGAGTTGGGAGGGTCTCTCGAACAGAGGAAAAACTGTAAACTTGGGTATTGTCAGTAGCCATACTTTTTCACGCAACAGAGAAAAGAATTCTTTTCTTTCATTACAAAGAATAAAGTTATAAACAGAAGAGTCAAAGACATAAGACAGAGAGTAAGAAGGACATCCTGGATTTCCTACAGAGTTTGGTTCTCCTTGTCCATAGTTTCATCATCCTAGCTACATCCCTACCTTGGAATTCACAACTAATGTCCCTTGAGTTAAAGAAGCGGGAACTGGCTTCTGTTACTTATAATCAAAAAAGCTCTAGGGACTTCCCTGGTGGTCCAGAGGCTAAGACTCTGTGCTCCCAAGGCAGAGAGTCTGGGTTTGACCCCTGACTCAGGGAACCAGCTCCCACATACTGCCACTAAAGATCCCACATGCTGCAATGAAGATCAAATATCCCACGTGCTGTAACTAAGACTCAGAGCAGGTCAAATAAATAAATATCAAAAAACAAAGTGGCAGGGGAGGCAAAAATCCCAGAAATAAAAAACTGTGAGTATGGTTACTATGTACGAATGGTTATGTTTCTCAAGGGTCAAATGACTGAGAATCCAGCGCTTTTCCAACAGGAAAGGCAAAATACATGTGGCAGAAAGCAACCAAAAGGTAAGAGATCTGAGTTCAGATCTTCCTCTTAGAATCCCACAACCACATAAAATCATCGATCACCGATATTAGTTCTTAAACGTAACTCCTTTCTATTGGCCACTAGTTGGATGACATTGGGAAGAGTCTCGTGGATTTAACTATAAAATTTAACCCTTGTGGATTTAATTATAAAATGACCATAAAGATTCTGTGACGGGGTGGAAGCTGAACCATTCACTCTATCGAGGCTTCTTCCAACATTACAACCCATGCTTACACTGCTATTATCTTGATATAATCAAAAGCAATTTTCCCTGGAATTATTCTTGAAGGTATGTTACACAGAGCAAATAGTCAGGAGACTCACTGTAAGAGGCAGATGACAACTGCTCATGTGCATGACGGGCAAAAGAGGAATTTCAGGACCTTAAGTATAACAAACGCCAACTTTGCCCAACTTTTCATAGGACCTTCGGGCATTGCTTAAAAGCAAATCATCTTAGAACTGAGCAGATTCAACTTGTCTGTGTACTTGAACAAAACTTAGCAGATCTTTATTGGGACCCAACTAAATGCCTGACTGTGATAGATGTTGAGCCCTCAAAGAAGAAAAGACAGCCTGCTCTCTGGGACCCCGGTGCGGCTCGGCAGGCGGCTGACTGTGCGCATTAATGCACTGTGGCCTGACTGGTACCCAGTGGGGTGTGTTCAAGGACAAGGTAGGAGGGATGAGCTGGTCTGGGAGGCAGGCAGGGATGTGATGGGCGGTGTCACGGAAACGTGATGACTTCACTAGCTTTGTCTAGGGAACAAAGCCGAGGGGGACGGACCAGGGCAGGATGGAAGAACAGGGCCTCTCCGGCAGCGGGGGGGGGGGGGGGGGGGCGGCACACATAAGACGTGAGGTTGAGAACCAGCTCCGGTGTTTGGAGACTGGCCGTCCTTGTAGTGCAGTAAAACACTCTTTCCAAAGGTATTCATGGGATGGCGCTGATTCCCGAGTAAATGAGGGAGATAAAAGTGAGCTTTTAAATATCTGTGGGAACTCCAGTATTTAAAAATTAGTCACAAAAAATAATAAAGGGATCTAGTATATATTGGAGTGATGGAATCCCAGGGACGGAGATATAAGGAATCATAAATGGAGTACAGACATCCTGCCCGGGAGAGTGCAGAGTAGATGAGAAGAGCAATAATAAGTAACATTTATGGAGTGATTGTTAAATGCCAGGTGCTTCGTGCCTTAGACACAGTGACTCACTTCACACATGGCAACTCTGTGATGTAGGTTCTGTTATTATCCTGACTCAGAGGCCCTCTTCCTCACCCAGTCATTCCCCTTTCCTGCACTCATCACCAGTACACAATACATTTTTTAAAGTGCTATTTTTTTTAATGCGCTCTCTCCTGCTGATAGATTGCACTCTCCTTAAGAGCAGGAAGTTTTGTTTATTGCCACATCCCCAGCACTTGGAAGACATAGTAGTAGCTCAATAAACACTGGTGAACCCATGAATGACAGAAAATGAGGTGCGGGATTGTTGATAACGCACCCCAAATCAAATAGCCAGGCAGTGTCAGGATCAAGGAGCAGTACCGCGGACTCTAAAACTCCGGAGTGAGACCGTGTGCTCAAAGGGAGGAAAACAGAGTTGAGGGTGGAGGGACTGGAGCACCATCCTGCTAAGAATAGGCTTGAGAGGTCATCATCGGTTCATTACTTTATTCATTCAACTTTCAGTAAAAATTTATGGAGCACCTACTGCTCACCAGGCCCTGGGGGAACAACAGTGGACAAGGCAGAAAGGGTTTCACAGTCAGAGGGGAGGAGGGGGGAGAAAGAAGAAAGGAAATGAGTGAACACACAGAATAATTTCAAGGATGACAACAGAACAGGGGTATGTGATATGTGCACACATCTGGCCTCCGTGAGGGGATGTATGAGTAGAATCCTACAGCCTGAAGCTCCAAAAGAAGATAAGGCTCAGAACAAGGAAGACAGGAAGGCAGAGTTGGTGGGAGAGCTATGGATGGGGGTTGGAGAGTAGAAAGAAACCCAGGACGATGACAGTTCTGCACAGGAAACTGAGGGTTCACAGCCAAGAGGAAGGCCAGGGTCATCTCTGGGGCAATGTCTGGCCAGGACCAGAGCCAAGTGGTTGAAGGAATTGTCTAGAAAACCATATCTGGTCTTAAACCAAAAATTCAAGCCAGAAAAGACCCTGCTTTAGGTTACCCACAGAGGGATAGAAACAGAGGGTGGGCAGGGGAAAGGGACTCCATATTACAGGATAATTTTGTCAGCTTGAGCCTGAAAGTGCCTATAATGAATTGTGACATGTCCCCACAGTTCATAAAGGCACTCTCTGGTAGAGCTGAGAAGCCGTTGGAAGTGACAATGGCCTTAAAAAAAGAAAGTATTGTTGTTCAGTCATGTCTGACTCTCTGCGGCCCCATGGACTGTACCCCGCCAGGCATGGAATTCCTCTGTGCATGGAATTCTCCAGGCAAAAATACTGAAGTGCGTTGCCATGCCCTCCTCCATGGGTTCTTCCCAACATAACACAAATGATACTTAACCTGGGCTGTGGACCGGACCAGTGATCCCCAAATCTTATGGAGTGAACACAAGATCCACTTGAAATGTTTGTAAAACATGCAGATGACTGGCCCCAACCCTTGTTGTTCAGTTGCTAAGTTGGGGACCCTTTGAACCCCATGGATGGCAGCATGTCAGACTTCCCTGTCCATCACCATCTCCCGGAGTTTACTCAAACTCATGTCTGTTGAGTCGGTGATGCCATCCAACCATCTCATTCTCTGTCGCCCCCTTCTCCTCCTGTTCTCAATTTTTCCCAGCATCAGGGCCTTTTTCAATGAGTTGGTTCTTTGCACCAGGTGGCCAAAGAATTGGAGCTTTGACTTCAGCATCAGTCCTTTAACCCTCACACTGACAAACTGCTGTTCGGCATGTCCAGCGAGGGACCGGAATATGTGTCTGACATGCAAGTGATCTCTGAACAGGCCACATCTTGGGAAATGTGGGGCAGGATCCACTAATGGGCTTCAAGGAGTCCATGAATCCCCAGGAATGGAGTGAAAAATGTGTGTGTGTTAGTCATTCAGTCATCTCTGACTCTTTGCAAATGCATATTTGCATAATAAATGTATATTTCTTTTTCTGGGGAGAGTCCTTATCATTACAAGACTCAAAAACTTAAGAACCACCAATTGAGTTCTGCCCTTTATCTCAGAGAGCAGGAAACACAGAGTCCCAGGAATATAAGTGACTCGCCTGATCGTCAAAGCTGGCAGAGAGCAGAGCTGGGCTGTCATCCCAGATTTTCTCTTTCCAAGCCCCCTGCTCTCCTCTCCTGGCTCTGCTGACTGTAAGGGTTGGGGGAGAAGGAGGAAGGGGATCTAAGCACATGGAGGCAAAGTCATCAAAGGGTCGCTCACCTCCTTTGTGGCCACAGGTGGGCTAGATCTGCAGAGCGGAGAGTTAGAACGATGATGCCTCAGCAAAGGACCCAGTCACTCACCTGCACTACCACCCCATATTCTGACCCCTGTGGATTTCATCCCCAGTAGGACCTAAAGCCATGACAGAGGGCATCCATGCCTGGTTGTTGGATACCAGGTGGTGATGGAGGGATGTTCTTATTTTCTTTTTTAATGCTCCTTCTGCTTTATTCATTTATTTGATTTAATTTGGCTGTGCCGGGCTTTCGTGGTGGTATGCAGGCTTCTCTAGCCTTCCCGCAGGCTTCATTGCCCGACAGCATATGGGATCCTAGTTCTCCAACCGCAGCTCAAACCTGCATCTCCTGCATTGGAAGGTGGATTCTTTAGCCCTGGACCACCAGGGAAGTCCTGTGATGGTCTTACACAAAGACCTGCCTCCCTATCCCTGAGCAGCTGGGTGATTCTGGGCCTCCCTGTCTGCACTCAGTTTTCCATCCATCTCTTTCTTAGGCCAGTCTGAATATTCACCCTTTCCAGTATGCGCAGGCCATGCTTCCTCTTGGATCCTTCTCCCAGTCTGGATCCCATGTCATTAACACCAGCTGGCTCCTCAATTTTGACATGTGTTCTGCCCTCTAGATCTGGTCCAAATCCTTTAAACCTTGGCCTCAGCCTGAGCTTCTAGATTCATCAGCTGGGTTCACCTTCCTCTTTTTTTTTTTTTTTTTAAATTATTTATTTGGCTGCACCAGGTCTTAGCTGCAACACGAAGCATCTTTGGTTGCAGCATGTGGGATCCAGTTCCCTGACCAGGGATTGCACCCAGGCCCCCTACATTGGGAACATGGAGTCTTAGCCACTGGACCCCCAGGGAAGTTCCTCACTCTCCTCTTGTGAACTAACAACCCCTCATCTTGGCCTTTGGCTTCTATTTTGTATTCACTATTTTGCCCTGGTGATGCAGTCCATCCAGTCCTGGCCCCACTTAGCCAATCAGTCCTCCCCTTACCCACCTGGCCAGAGCCACCTGCTATTCAAGGGCTAGACCTATTCAGAATCCAATCCCTCCTTCTGTAAGATAATCAGACCAGAAAGTTAGTCTAACGTGCTTTCAGGCCTGCAAAAGCTCATCTTGGGATCCGGCTGGCAGACCACCACTTGCCCTGTGCCCTCTTCTCTCAGTAATCCCAGACTCTCCCAATCTCGCTTCCCCACTCCGCTTGCCAAGTCCCGTTCTCTTCTGATCCTTTGTTTTTCTTTCTTTCTTTCTTCTTTTTTTATTCTTTTCCCAGGCTCTAGGTCTCCCTCGGCCCATGCTGGCCTCGCTCCGCCTGAGAGCAATACTCGGGAATAAAAAGGCGTCTGAGCCCTTTGTGTTGACGAATGCCACCTTTGTGTGGGTGCCAGATGTCCGGGAAGGCGGGACAGCAGGCGCGGTCCTGCCGAGCACATCAGAGGCAGAGGAAAGAAGGCAGCCCTGTCCTTTTCCCAACGGCCTCCTTAAATCTGTGAGTGATGGCTCCTACACCCTTTAGCAGACAGGGACGCGAGCTTCCAACTCCGGAGACCGCTTCAGGTCTCAGATTAAATCAGCGCAGAGGTGGAAGCTGAGGAAGCCCTCAGCCTGGAAGCCGTCCAGGAGCTGCGCGGAGCAGACGGGCAGCCTCCACCAGCGCTGCGAAACGGTGGGCGCTGGGCATTGACTGGGAAGTTGAATTAGACTTTCCTGTGGGTTTTTTTTTATTTTAAATCCTGTGAAGGAGTGACACAGTGAATTCCTTGTGGAGGATGAATCATCTCTCTCGCCGGTAACAGAGGCTGTGTCTCAGCTCCTGACCCTGGCTTCGCTCGTCCCAAGGATTTCATCTGGAGGGCGGGACATTCTCTCCCTCCCACCACCCCAACCTCCTGCAGTCGGGACCAATGAGAACCAAGTACCTCATCCACCGGTGGTGACTAAGAATCAGAGTATTTAAGAGTTCGCAGGAATGGGCTGAGAACTGTGTTTGCTTCCTCCTGCAGGCGGGGCACGCTCTCATCGGACCAGGGCCGTCACTGAGCCAAGTCTCGGAGTAAAGCGGGGGGAAAAGAAACTCCAGCACCATGTGCTACGGGAGATGCGCGCGATGCCTCGGACACTCGCTGGCGTGGCTCGCCACCCTCTGCATTGTTGCCAATATTTTGCTTTACTTCCCTAATGGGGAAACCAGGTATGCTTCTGAGAACCTTCTCAGCCGCTTCGTGTGGTTCTTCTCCGGTATCCTGGGAGGGGGCTTGCTGGTAAGTCGTTCAGAAATCATTACAGCCTCGAAAAAAATGTTCTTTCCTGTTAGATGAGATGTTTTCATGGAAAGTTTCCTATCAGGCATGTTTCCAAATCCAGGACTTTTGTTCATTCTTATTTTGAAAACTTATCAAGGAATGTTGAGATAGGGATAGGGTATTCATTTTACTAGAGGTTGGTTTACAAAATCCCCATTTCAACTACCTTTTTGCTAAATTCTCTTACTTGACAGCTAGGAGCAGAGACTAGCTCTTCAATCAGATCTGAGAACCTCTAGAGTTTCTAGTCCTGGGGCCGGCACCCATTTCACATCCGCTCTGGGAAACAGGGAGGAGTCCGAGAGTTCTCTGTCCAAATCAACAGAGTTTTGGATACAAATTCTTTGCTGTTTTGTTCTCAAGCATCTGTGACAGGGAAAAATAATGAATTGTGAGAGCGCTGCTGTTTATAAAGGACTATAAATTTTCTCCTTTATGTAAGCCTGGGGTGTGGCGTTTAGGGAAAATCCTTCAGTTAGCAGCAAATCACGGTCTGAAGCTAACAGTGGAATGTGTTGTTTTTTCCAAGGTTTGTTTTTAAGTGAAGTGAGAGGAATTTGCCTGCCAACCTGGGAACTGAAAGTATTAGCTTTGACCATAGCCTGGAAAGAATGTGGACAAACTTGGGTTTGCCACTTTGAAATACTGGGATTGTGAATTTTTTGAAGAGAAGTTTTATGGAACTGCTAATACCATACAGAATATTTTTCTTAGTCAAGTAAATGATATTTAAACTTAATACACTAACTCTGGTATGGCAAATCTGCTTTGAATTTAAGCATTACTATCATGCTAACATAATCACTTGTTTTTCTTTCTCCCACGAGTTCTCAGGTCAGTTTTTGTCTTGTTTTGTTTCATTGAGGTATAGTTAATTTCATAACCATTTGTCTTCAATACAATACCTTGCCTGTTTAAACTTCTTTTGATCTTGAACTCAAAGGATTTCAAACTCATTTTAAGAGCTTTATTGTGACGTTACAGTCATGCCATGGTGTCTTCAATGAAGCAGTGCACCTGTACTGAGTTTTCCTCTGTCTTGTTTATAAAAAAAATTTTAGTTATTCTCTCAAAGTTTTGCTGTTATCTTCCAAGGGCAAACAAACCAACCAACAAACAGATTTAAAGACAGGGTTTAATATTTTCCAAACAGTTTGCATCTGGAACTATGTTATGAACTCTTATGGAATTAACACATTTATGGGTTATTATTTTACCCACCCCCCCCCATGCTACATCCTGACCCTACCTAATGGGACACACTACATAAAAATAATCAGATATTACACTTTGAAGGTTTTTCTCTTCTCCTCAGAGTTTATGTTCTCTGAGATATTTGGTCAGCCTAACCCAAAGACTTTCAGCAATATCGGAAAGAAAAATGCTTTACCAAAAGAGGCTTAGATTGACTGACCCTTATGGACCTGGGGAAAGTCAGTGATTTCAGTCTGCATGCTTTCTAACCAGATGTTCGTGCCGGCATTCACCTTCATCGGGCTGGACCAGGAAGACTGCTGCGGCTGTTGTGGCCACGAAAACTGTGGCAAGAGATGCGCGGTAGGTCTCCCCGCGCTGGTGGGGAAGTGGTCCCTAAGGCGCAGCTGTGATGTTCCGTGCCTCACTTCTGGTGGCCCTCCCTCCCCTAGATGCTGTCTTCTATACTGGCCGCACTCCTTGGGATTGCCGGCTCTGGCTACTGTGTCATTGTGGCCGCGCTGGGCTTAGAGGAAGGACCAAGATGCATGGATGCCAGTGGCCAGTGGAACTACACCTTTGCCAACACGGAGGGAGAGTAAGTGATTGTACCCTAGAAGGCTGCACGTTCTTATCCACCACGTCCGTACAGTGGTAAACCCGTCAGACTCAAAAGGCATCAACCATTCATTCATCCATCCTCTTGCCAGGTTTATTCTCACTGACTTGGGGGACAATTCAGGCAATGGGTATCAGAGGATGGATTCCCAGTCTCTGACCCAGAGAAGCTCTTTAATGGATTCACTGGCTCAGTCCTCTTGATGACATGTAAGGGGGCTTCCACTGTTGCTCCCATTTTACAGAGAAATTTTATGGAGGCCCAGGGAGATCAGGTAACTTATCCAAAGTCACACTGGTAAGATGTGGCAGTCAGGATTTGAACCCAGGCAGCCTAGCTATAGTCTGTGCTTGTATAGTGTGTATACTATACCAGAGCAATTGTCTGATTCTACTATTTTATGAGAAAATCTTATGGAATCCTATATAGCACCAGTGAGAACCATATGCATTTAAGCAAAGTCCAGGGTCAATCATACTACCAACACGCACACACTCACATGTAACATAGCAATTATGTATAATACACCCTTTATTCAAAGTGGTCAGGCTGTATAAAACAGATCTTATTCATGACTTTTTTTTTTATTCATGACTTTAACACTGGGAAAATCCAAGTGGCTCCACTGTTTTATGCTGATACTGTATTTCTTATCTATTATTGAGAAAAGGACAGAAATAGCTGATAGAAACTGATGTACATAATGATAAATGAATGACATACTGAATTTTGAAAGGTTTAGTCATGAGATTAATGAGTGAAAATAATATGAATCATGAATTTGAATTGCCTGTATACTTTCAAGAATGTTTTGTCTCTCATGAATTTTGTGGCATGGAGTGATATCTTAAGATCATGAATATGGATTCAGTTCAGTTCAATTCAGTCGCTCAGTCGTTTCTGACTTTGCGACTCCATGAACCACAGCACGCCAGGCCTCCCTGTCCATCACCAACTCCTGGAGTCCACCCAAACCCATGTCCATTGTGTCGGTGATGCCATCCAAGCATCTCATCCTCTGTCATCCCATTCTCCTCCTGCCCTCAATATTTCCCAGCGTCAGGGTCTTTTCCACTGAGTCAGTTCTTCACATAAGGTGGCCAAAGTACTGGAGTTTCAGCTTCAGCATCGGTCCTTCCAGTGAATATTCAGGACTGATCTCCTTTAGGATGGACTGGTTGGATCTCCTTGCAGTCCAAGGGACTCTCAAGAGTCTTCTCCAACACCACAGTTCAAAAGCATCAATTCTTCAGTGCTCAGCTTTCTTTATAGTCCAACTCTCACATCCATACATGACCACTGGAAAACCATAGCCTTGACTAGACGGACCTTTGTTGGCAAGGTAATGTCTCTGCTTTTCAATATGCTGTCTAGGTTGCTTCCAAGAAGCAAGCATCTTTTAATTTCATGGCTGCAGTCACCATCTACAGTGATTTTGGAGCCCCCTAAAATAAAGTCAGTCACTATTTCCACTGTTTCCCCATCTATTTGCCATGACGTGATGGGACCGGATGCCATGATCTTAGTTTTCTGAATGTTGAGCTTTAAGCCAACTTTTTCACTCTCCCCTTTCACTTTCATCAAGAGGCTTTTTAGTTCCTCTTCACTTTCTGCCATAAGGGTGGTGTCATCTGCATATATGTGGTTATGGATATTTCTCCCAGCAATCTTGATTCCAGCTTGTGTTTCCTTCAGCCCAGCGTTTCTCATGACGTACTCTGCATATAAGTTAAATAAGCAGGGTGACAATATACAGCCTTGACATACTCCTTTTCCTATTTGGAACCAGTCTGTTGTTCCATGTCCAGTTCTAACTGTTGCTTCCTGACCTGCATACAGGTTTCTCAAAAGGCAGGTCAGGTGGTCTGGTATTCCCATCTCCTTAAGAATTTCCCACAGTCTATCTGTCAAATATGTATTAAATAGATATCATATCTATCGAATATGGATTAGATAGATCCTGAGTTCAATTCCAGCTCTGTATTTACTGTCTCAGTAATTAGGAAAAGGTGAACTGAGCTCTCTGCATCTCAGTTATTTTATCTGTAAAATAAAGCCAATGGCAGTTGTCAGGAAGGTTAGTAAGTTACTATATGTAAAGTATTTGTCACAAAAGCTGACAGAGTGAGCACTGCCCTCTTATTACAGCTTTTGCAACAGGTACAGCCCAATGGTAGGAAGACAGTGTTCACTGGAATTTGAAATTTTGATGTTCAAAATTGTTATTGATCATGATTTTCAGATCATACTTTTCATGCTTTGTTCTGAATATACTGAATGTACATGAATTCAGTAACCGGTAGAAACTGGTTACTCCTGTATTCAAAACTGGTTACTCCTGTATTCAAAAACAAACAAACCCACGGCTAAAAACATTATGATTCATCCGAGGAGAGGTGATTCATCAGCTATAAACTTATAGGAAAGTTTATAGCTGATTATTCTATCTCCCCTCTCATGGATCCAATCAACTTCTGCAAGAAGCCTCCAGTTTCTATGTCATTCCTCATTTCAACTTCTTTAGAGACTTCAGTATGGGAAATAAAAAGCCAGTGGTTAGTTGCTTAATAGCCAAGTGGAGCCAAAGAATTTTTTTCTATTGTGTCCTGAAATTATGGATTTTTGTTAAATACAGTGTCAGAAGGACAGAATTTTTTTCATAATCAATCATAATTCCATCAATCAAATTGAATTTCTGATTGGCTCCATTAACCACTCCAAAATAAGGTCTGTAATCCTCAGTCCCTTTGTTCTGTTGTGGTAGGAAGACATTACAAGGAAAGAATTATTCTAGATCTCTCAGTGGAATTAAGTCAATCCTAGATTTTCCCATATGATTGAATCCTATTTTATTAAGAAAATATATATATTCAGATAATGACTCCAGTCTGGTTTGCTGAGGCTTCCCTGCTGGCTCAGTGGTAAAGAATCTGCCTACAATGCGGGAGATGTGGGTTCGATCCCCTGGAGAAGAAAATGGCCACCCACTCCAGTATTCTTGCCTGGAGAATCCCATGGACAGAGGAACCTGGCAGGCTGCAGTCCATGGGGTTGAAAAAGAGGTGGACACGACTTAGTGGCTAGACAGCAGCAGGTGGTCAGCTGACATTTCACAAAATGACTTCAGATTGCTCTCTGTCACTCAGTTCCTTTTCCAATGTGTTGAATACTTACTATGGGCCAGATACTGGTCTAGGGGTTGAACAGACAATGATGAATAATAGCTCTAGTTCCTACCTTCATGGAGTTCAGACTTGTGGATTAGATACATAAGCAACTCTTCTCCCTTGCCTAAGTTTCCTGTCCTTCCTCTGTGACCCTTTGACACTTCATACACCTGATCAGGGTACTGGTTGCATTGAGATTGCCTATCATTTCTTCTCTTAAGAAATGCTTTTTCAGGACAGAGTTCAGGCTCTTGTATCCTTAGACTTGTCTACATGTCTAACTCACACTGAGTATTCAACAGTCTTTGCTGAATTTTCTATCTATTATTGCAGCAAGATCTGGGCTAAATTCCTTATTCTGTGGAAAGACTTGGATTGGAAGCATCTGATATAAGGCGTTGAATTAATCTTTTTTTTTTCCTAAATGAAAAAACACGGCATGAGAAGTATGTTTATGAGACACCCCACTGGATGTGGCTGTGCGTCAGAAGTTTCTCTTTTTATCCACAGCTACCTTCTGGATAGCTCCATGTGGTCCAAATGTGTGGAACCCAAGCATATAGTGGAATGGAATGTTTCTCTGTTTTCGATCCTCTTGGCACTTGGTGGGATTGAATTCATCTTGTGTCTCATTCAAGTAATAAACGGAATGCTTGGAGGTGTCTGCGGTTATTGTTCCTCTCGCCAACAGGTAAGAACCTGTGTAAAAATGCACCGTTGTTTTCATCCGAGAGAAAAGAAGACGAAAATTAAACCCTGCTCTACCTACTAGTGTTTATCTCATTTTTGTGGAAAAGCATTTACAGCAGTTGGGTTTTTTTTAACTTTTTATTTTATCCTGGGGTAGAGCCAGTTAACAGTGCTGGGATGATTCAGGTTGACAGCAAAGGGACTCAGTCACACATACACATGTATCTATTCTCCCCTAGACTCCCCTCCCACCCAGGTTGCCCTATAACACTGAGGCAGAGTTCCTTGTGCTATCCAGGAGGACCTTGTTGGTTATCCATTGTAAATATAACAGTGTGTACACAGTGATCCCACACTCCCTAACTATCCCTTCCCCCGTTGGGCTTTGCTCTCAGGGGTAAGCTTCCTTGAGAGTCACAGTTCCTGGGTTATCTTGGCTCTTTGCAGTTGGCTCTGTGTAAATAAGACAATGTTGCCCATAGACACAGTGCTCCTTCAGGATTTAACCCATTACCCCTTTCACCACTCCTGCTCTGGCTACACAGACACAAAAGAAATGTCCTCTCTCTGCCTGCTGTCACATTCCCAACTAGTATACGCAAGTAACTGCTATCACCCATTGCCCTAGGCATCGCGTTAAACCCCTATTCCAGAAGAGCGTATGATGCAGAGATTAAGCAATGTTTCTAAAATCACCTAGTCAGGAAGCAACAGGCTTCAAAGGCCACGGCTCCTGCTCTTAACCTGTATGCAGGACTTGATGTTCTGTTGGGTTTTCTACAGTTTCTTCCTAATAAGGAGTCACAAAAAATGCCCCAGTAGCTAAGGATAGAGAATCACTAGTAGCCTTTGAATAGAGCTTATTAAAAACCTTTCACTGTCAAAGAAAACCAGGAAGCGCTTGTTCCCTGGGGATGTGATTTGGAAAAGAAATATGCATTTGTTAGTAGTGGGGAAAGTTCTTGTTTCTTTATTTTCCTAAAAAAACATATATTACCGAACTGATGGAAGTCCAGCTTTGGTTGAATTTGGGGGAAGGGGAGGGTTGTTTTATGTCTTGTTCTGTAAAGCAGGATTAGGAAAACTGAAACTTACTTAATTTGTATTTTCCTAACCATTCACTTCTCTGGTTTGGGGTTTCCTAACTTTCTTTGAAAGTAAGACAAAACCTAATGAAAAATGAAAACCCCATGGCTATCATGAAAAGCTTTGCTGTAAATAGATGGAAACTTTCTATAATTTTTGAGGGGAAGTTAAAATAAAAATCTAGATGTCTTTATCAGGCAAATACAGCAAGATTAATAATTGCTTTGGGAGCCTGCCAAATTTCCGAGAAAACAGCAGAGTGGAAAACTTTCAATATGGAATTGTTTCCAGGCAATACGGTTGGGCAGAGGCAAAGAAGGCTCTTGGGATTACTATAATATAACCTATCTTTAGCCTTGAGTTTCCTACAGTTGGGTGAGACCCCATTGTGCTTCAGCACTGGTGCATTTTGGGGACAGGTATCCGCCTGCCAGAGCAGGATCCCTAGCTCAGGAAGATCCCCTGGAGAAGGAAATGGTAACCCACTGTCCTGTTGCCTCATGGCAAGAATCCCATGGACAGAGGAGCCTGGCGGGCCACAGTCCCTGGGGTCATGAAGAGTCAAACACGACTTAGTGATTAAACAACAATGTAATGTGTCAATGACTAAAATTGTTGCAGTGGTTTAGCAGAATGACTCTCATTTCCGGGTTAAGGGAGCCAAGAGTCTTACTGGGTTTCCCAGTGACTATGGGGGTGGCTTCTTCCCAGACACTGCAGGTCAGATCTGTTATATTTGTTTGCAAGACAAAAGACAGTTTCAAAGAGCAAGGCTTTTAGTATAGATTGGTCAACTCTGTATGTAGCATTTAATTCAAAAGTTGCCCACATTGAGTTGGCACCAACGTAAAAGTCCCATGACATTATCTCTTAAATCCTTGAGGTTAAAAACCCACCCTGAGCATACAAAAACCAGCCAGGCCCTGTAAGCTGCACTTTCCAAGGCCTCTTTCTTCAGCTTTTACTTGGGAAGGACAATGGTCCGGTTTGTTTAGGAAACTTTTTGTGAGCATTGTCCAAGCTCTCATTGTTGTTGGCCCAACCCCTGCTGAAGCTGAGATTGGTCGGCTTTACGTTTGCTTAAAACAGATTTAAAGCACTAAAATGTCATCATTGTTTGTTTAGCCTGATCAGAATCTGATACTTATTTCATTTTCTTTACAGCAATATGACTGCTAGAAGAATTACCCCAAGACAAACCTGAACTCTCCCTCAATGTCACTGTAATTTATATATTTTACTTGTATTAATTTGTACGACTTTGTACTAGTGTATCATACACCACATGTTCTACTTTTATAAGTGTGTATAAAGACTGGCATCTTCTCTGGATATTGGTGTTTGAACTTAGCAGGGAAATTCTTTTTATTTTTTTAAGAGTAAGAAAATAAACCACACTCTGGAATTAATTTAACAGACTGACAGTTCTCAGCCCACCTGAGATAAACTCTGGCTGAAATCATGTTTTTGAGAAACATTACAAGGATAAATATCACATTCCAGTTACTATTCTATATATTTATATGTGCATGCATTTATTAAATGAAAGATTTCTAGTTGCTTTTTTTAAAGACCATTAAGGAGAAAATCCAACAACCTGAAAAGATATATTTTTTCACTGTTTATATGATGTTTCCCATTTGTATGCAAACCTCTAACAAAGGGCCTTTTGAACTGATTCATGTTATGAAAGAGACATGTAATTCCCTAGGTTGGGGGTTGGGAGGTAGATTGAGAATACTTGAATCTAAATAAATGAATGAGTCAAAATAGGCAAGGCAGTGAGTTATTACAAGGATTGCCAAATCCTGAATTTTTCTGACACTTGGAAAACTTTTTGGCCTTCAGAGACAAGACTGAGGATCATGGATGTAAAAAGAGGAAGGCCTGGACAAGAAGAAAGATGGGAAATGGAATAAAGCAGTTGATCACCATGGGAATATGGGGAACGAGGGGCGGGAGGACCGTGAGGAAATGCCCCCAAATTTACTGGTTTCATGCAACAAATAAAGCGTTCACTACCATTTTGTTGTTTGGTGTCATCGTCCTTCGTTTCATGTTCCTCCTTTTTTCTTCCTTTTTTTTTTTCAGTCTGCAGACAGTACAGCCTCCATTGCTAGGGGCTTTGTGTCTTCTGGGTTCTTGATCCCACTTTCTCTTCTTCATCCTCTTTCTCCTTTTCTGTCTTCCTCTGCTATCCATGCATTTGGGCCATCCACCTCATCAGGCAACTTTGCTTTGCATTGGGTGCTCCACACAGCAGGCTCCTCCGGAAGGTAACAGACATTTTCTCTCTTGACATCTCGCATCTGTTGTATTGTTAGGTTCTTTCAAGTGACAGAGTCCCCTGCCCTACTGGGAATTGTATACAGAAACTGTCTGCATTTGGTGTTTACTGGCCTAGGCAACAGACAAACTAGTTAGTTAACAAAGAAGCCTCACTGGCTGTTAGATGGCAGAGCTCCTCCTGAGACCAAGGTCTCCTGCCTGAAGAGTTCTAATCTTTCTTATGCCTTGGTCTTTCAGGCAGTCTGGTGAAGGTTATGGACTTCTTTGAAGAATACTGTTTAAAATGCAAAAAACAAAGACAAAGGATGAGAAAGTAAATCCAGATATTGACTATTTTAACAAGACATTTTTTAAAATCATAAGACAGTTGTCTTGCAAGGCATCTGCATCACACCAGGACCTGTAGACAGGAAGGCAGTGATCAAGTGTGATCTAGCAGTGGGCTAAAGAGAGGGTGTCTGAGAACTACTGTAGTTCTTTTTATTTATTTATTTGGCTGCGTGGGGTCTTCATTTCGGCGTGTAGGATCTTTACTGGCATGTAGGATTTTTAGTTGTGACATATAAACCCTTAGTTGAAGCATGTGGGATCTAGTTCCCTGACCAGGCAGCAAACCTGGGTCACCCTCATTGGGAGCATGGAGTCTTAGGCATGGGACGACCAGGGAAGTCCCAGAACTACCGTACATTTGAGATACAATTCCAATTGAAATGAAATTTTGAGATATATCCAACGATTTTGACGTGATACAAAAAGGTGCGTAATTTTATATTGTTGTTAAAAGTACAATCAGTATCCTGATTCTGCTGTGACTCCTTCCATGCAGTCACAGTAAAGGATATATTAATACAAGATTTTCATTAGAGGTTAATAAAAACAATGATAAAATTTCTTTCCATCCAAGTTTAACAACTTCCCTCGCCATAGATAGTAATCCCTGGGCCTCTTAGGAGTCCTTAGGCCTTAGACTACCCAGGCTGGGCTAGCAGTAAAGAACCCGCCTCCCAATGCGGGAGACGTAAGAGACACAGGTTCTATCACTGGGTTGGGAAGATTCCCTGGGAGGAGAGCAAGGCAACCCACTCCAGTATTCTTGCCTGGAGATTCCCCTGGACAGAGGAAACTGACAGGGTACACCGCATAGGGTCACAAAGAGTTGGACACGATGAAGCGACTTAGCAAGCACAGGCATAAATAAGAACTCCTGCAATAGAAAGAAAAAAGCAAATGTCATATATTAACATATGTATATGGAATCTTAAGAAATGGTAAGACGATCCTATTTGGTAGAGATACAGACATAGAGGATGAACCTGTGGACACAGAGGGGGAGGGAAGAGAGTAGGACAAATTAAGAAAGTAGCATTGACATATATACACTACCACGCGTGAAATAGATTTATAAAGCAACTATACTCCAACTGACAAAGATAAACAAATACTTTAAAAAAAGAACCCCTGCAACAACAGAGGATCCAAAAAAGAGGCATAATGATCCCCTGAGTGAGCACTTTCCCCCCTCTAAATCTATCCTCAAAGGAAATGGCAATAATGATTATTAATCATGACAGTAATGATAGCAACTCAACTGAGTTCCTTCAACGTGTTCATTACTCTCTTAGTTTCTACACAGATTTCACTGAAATCTCTTAACAGAACTCTGAGGTGGGGCATGTCTCCACTTTACAGAGCTGATGATCAGAGAGATTGACTAGTCTGCCCCAAGCCACATTTTGCAAGTGCAGAAACTATGTTTAAATCCAGGTGAGTCTAACATGAAAACCCACTAGTTTCCTCGGCCCCTCCTGTTTCTCTGCCGCCCCTGTCCAGATGCTGGAGTCTTGTCTCTTGAACTCAGACCCTTCCCCCACCAAAGGGGGCTTTGGCAGGCTCCTGTGACCCTTTGGAAAAGGGTCTCATTGGAAAATGAAACTCATTGGAAAAGACTCTGATGCTGGGAGAGACTGAAGGTAGTGGAGAAAAGGACAATAGAGGGTGAGATGGCTGGATGGCATCACAGTTCAACGGACATGAACTTGGGGCAAACGCTGGGAGATGGTAAGGGACAGGGAATCCGGGCATGCTGCCATCCCTGGGGTCTCGAAGAGTCGGACACCACTTGGCAACTGAACAACAGAAGTGACCCTTTAGTCATCCCCATCAGAGCCCAAATTTGAGTGACTCAAAGTTTCTCCTAGTTTGTAGATCCTTTAACAGAAATTGTCCAGAGGCAATAGCTTACACAAATTCCCTTCTACCTTAGTTTATTTCTATTCATAGCTCATATTCTGCATCTGTCATCGTCTGAACTCCTCAGTTTGGCTGGGAATTCCCCCGGGAACTGTACTGAAACAGCTTATTATCACCTGGCAACACGAAAACAAAAATTCCTGTAGAAACGGAGTCACCTTGGCTTCAAGGTTGGGTAGTTCCCTCTGAGGATCAGTTCTCTGTTGTTACCAAATTTACAAGCGAACACTTGCATCAAGGAAAACTCTTGAACTGAAATCTAAGGAAACTGATGGGATGTACCTTCACTACCATTTGGTTTTTATGGGTGTGTGAGAGCTCTTCGACTATGTTTTCTCTGACACTTAATGCTAGTGGGAACGGGTATGGGACTTGGTGCAATTTTTCAGAAAGGTGACAATCTAGAAAGTCTGCACATCATTTTTAACCCAGTATTTTTGCTTTTAGCAATTTAAGAGGATCATCAAAGATGTTCCGTTTCCAGGGATAATTTTGGGAGTATTGTTTATACCTAGAAAACTGACAAGAGCCTTAGTGTCTGACAACAAGGAGCTGGTTTGATAAAACATAGTCAGCACAGTAAAATATTATGCATATTTATATTTCTAGCATATATGTATACATACTAGAAAGTATTTTGGATCAGATTCTTGGTGACTTTTGTTTTGATTCATTTTGCTTATCTATAGTTACTGAAATGTCTTCCATAAACACATATTACTTTAGGAAAGAAAAGAAAAAAGAAAGATTCAGTCCTAAAATTTGAGGAGCAGTCCACAAGTCTTGGGGCTTCCCTGGTGGCTCAGACGGTAAAGTGTCTGCCTACAAGGCGGGAGACCCTGGTTCGATCCCAGGGTCAGGAAGATCCTCTGAAGAAGGCAATGGCACCCCACTCCAGTACTCTTGCCTGGAAAAGCCCATGGAAGGAGGAGCCCGGTAGGCTACAGTCCATGGGGTCGCAAAGAGTTGGACACGACTGAGCGACTTCACTTCACTTCCACAAGTCTTTAAAGGACACTCCCCAAGTGTGTGAGAAAACCATTGTTCGTGTGGGCGAACAGAGGAGTCACTCCACGGTAAATACTGGAGAACAATTGCACCTGCAATTAAGTAGAGGGATGGGCCAGGGGAGACGAGCAGTGACCACAGGCTAAAAACGTGACAGGGAAGCCGTAATTCCCACTCTGTTTGGGAAACGTAAGCACGTGGTGTCTACTTAGTCTAGCTACTAAATGAGGTTTTTCTAATAAGTATCAAGTGTATACCTTTTTTGGGGTTCATTTTAAAAATGAAAGTAATGAAGAGCTCTACTTTGAGCGTTTTATCAGGACATTTTGTAGCGCAGCCTGAGTGTTTCTCATTTCACGTCTCTGAGACGAGAGGAGGATTAGCAACAGCCTAGGTTTAAAGGACTTGGCTCAGCCTGGTTTGTGAAAATGGTCCAACAGGTCTCAACAAGTAGAGGAATTGAGTCACCTACCCAAGGCTAGTACACATTGTTCTTCCTTCTCTTTTCACATGAAATATTTCTCTGTATGTGTGTCTTGGTTAATTTAGATACTTATTTCGATTATTGCAGTTACAGAAGTCTACCAGGCCTTTCTGGACCTGGGTTTCATGTGAACTCTTGGAATCGAATTGATTAACCAATCTCTCTCTCACACTCTTCCACACACACACACACACACACACACACACACACACACTTGCCACATACACACATACGTTTCCTGGCAGTCTGGTGAAGCTTGTGGACTCACTCACTTGCATAAAACAAAGACATAAGATGACAAAGTAAACCCTGATATCTGACTCTCTTATCAAAATGCTTTTTAAAATTATAAGATAGTTGTCTTTAATAGACAGCTCCTTCACAGCCAGTT
Organism: Dama dama; assembly: GCF_033118175.1. Lineage (NCBI taxonomy): Eukaryota > Metazoa > Chordata > Mammalia > Artiodactyla > Cervidae > Dama > Dama dama. Next base: position 3,386,148 of record NC_083699.1, on the reverse strand, counting down.
AGAAGGAACAGACTACTGCAAATGAGACATCATGGGTGAATGTCATGGACAATGAGGGCAGGACCCTTCTGCACTAGCCCCTTCCCCAATTTTGTCTACAAGATTCTGGATGTCATACTGACTGATGGAGTCAAACCTTTAAAATAGAGGGAGAGATGGTGAGTCCCCTTATACAAGATGTCACATGTTAGATTTGTATAGGAACAACACTATTAAGTCCCCAAGAGGGGCTGTTTCAAGACGTCAATATCCACAAGTTGCGTCCTGGAAGTGGAAGGCTCTGCGTCAAGTGTTCCACTTGCTAATTTCCACCACAACCCCCTTCGTAACATGTGTACAAATATCACTGATTCGTGTGCAGGGTTTAGGGTCAACGGCAGTGACCTCTCCTGTCTCAGCTGTAGACAATGCTAGAAGGGTCTGAGAGTAAAACTGAGGTCACCGGGCTGAGATCTCTCTCGATACCCGACTCCATGTCATTTAAGGCACACCTTTCACTAAAGCAATAACTTTATTTTTTAAATTTTATTTATTTATTTTTAAAACTTATCTGTTTTTAATTGGAGGATAATTGCTTTACAATATTGTGCTGACTTCTGTCATATGGAATGGCCATTATCAAAAAATCTACAAGCAATAAACGCTGGAGATGATGTGGAGAAAAGGGTACCCTCTTGAGTTGGTGGTGGAAATGTCAATTGACACAGTCACCATGGAGAACAGTATAGTGTTGAGTTGCTCAGTCAAGTCCAACACTCTGCAGTCCTTTGGGTTGTAGCCAGTAAGGCTCCTCTGTCCACGGGATTTTCCCAGCAAGAATACTGGAGTGGGTTGCCATTTCCTCCTCCTGGGGATTCTCCCAACCCAGGGATCAAACCAGCATCTCCTGTGTCTCCTGAATTAGCAGACTCATTCTTAATCTGCTGAGAACAGCATGGAGATTTCTTGAAAAACTAGGAATAAAGCTACCATACTAAAAAAAAATTTTTTTAATGTAGACCATTTTTAAAGTCTTTATTGGATTTGTTACAATATTGCTTCTGTTTCATATTTTGGATCTTGGCCCCAAGGCATGTGGGATCCTAGCTCTCTGACCAGGGATTGAACATGCACTTCCTACAATGCAAAGCAAAGTCTTAGCCCCTGGATTACCTGGGAAATCCCCCCAAACAGTAGTTTTAAACCTACAGTCAGCTTTCCCCGCAATCTCTAACATTTATTATATTTTGAACCCTAAAAAATTTTTTATTTTTTGTTACATGCAGTAAAATACATGCAAAAATGTACAGCTCAACAAAGTTTTACATGTGTTTATTTATACTTGTGTAACCACCAACTACATCAAGATACAGGACATTTCCAGTCATGTCCTCTCCCAGGCAATAAGTACTCCGGGAGTAACTACAGTTCTGATTTCCACCAGCATAGATTAGTTTTGCTTGTTCTTGAACTCAGTATAAATTGATTCGTAAAGCATGTTTTCCTGTGTGTCTGGTTTTCGTCACCACACGTTGTGTTGTTGATTACTGACTCCCCAGATATCAACAGAACAATCTGTTCCTAAGACGAAGCTGTGTGTGTTACTCTCTGCCATCAGGGAGGGCATCACCTTGACAGAGCTTTGTGGGGGGGGCAGGAAAAAGATGAATTTGAGATTTTAATTCTGGTTTAAGGTGAGTCCTTTGATGGGAAGGCTTGACTCGGATTAATAAGAATTATGATATCTTTTCAGGATTGATGAGAAGAGCAAGGCAAGGATTTTGAGGTGAGAGGTTCAAAGACTCTTTGAGATGGAAGTTGCTGTCATTCACTGTTGAAGAGATAATGGGTCTCTCAAGAAGTTCCTGTAGTGAATAAAGTTATTTGTCTAGGCAAGAGTACCCTGGAGTAGGAACCTTCATTGTCCTCCAGTGGCCAAGACTCTGTGCTCCCAGCGCAGGGGGCCTGGGGTTTGGTCCCTGGTCGGGGGTCTAGATCCCGCATGCCACAACTAAAGGTCCTGAATGCTGCAACTAAGACCTAGTGAGAGCAAATAAATACAAATAAATTTTTTTTAAAAAGCGTATTCTGGAAGAGTAAAACTGTGCCAACAAAGACTGTGTGCGTGCTTAGTCGCTCAGTCACGTCTGACTTTGTGACCCCGTGGACTATATATAGCCAGCGAGGCTCCTCTGTCCATGGGCATTCTCCAGGCAAGAATACTGGTGTGGGTTGCACGCCCTCTTCCAGGGGATCTTCCCGACTCAGGGATTGAACCCGGCTGTCCCACATCGCAGCAGATTCTTTACCACCTGAGCCACCAGGGAAGCCCGTGCTAACAAAGACTGAGGAGGAATAAACCGTGAGGTGGTTTATAATTTCAGTCCCTGGTATCCCCGGTAGCGGGGCATAGATGGTTCGAGTTTGTGACATTTTTGAGATTCATCTGTGTCACCTCATGTAGCAGTAGTTTGTTCATTTCCTTTGTTGTATAGTACTCCATGGTTTGAATATACAACAGTTCATTTACCCATAATTCTATTAATGGATATTTTGTGTGGTTTTCAGGAAATATGTTGCTATAATCATTCTTGTACATGTTTTTTGGTGCATATAAGAACTTGATGTAAGTTTGTTTTTGTCTTGTGAAGGAATCAACCTGTCAATGGAGATTGTTTTGTTGGGCTTTAGTTAGCATCTCAGGGGACCCAGAGATTCCCCTTGGCCCAGCAATCCCACAGCTTGGTTCATATCTTCCTTCCAGAGGACTGTCAATCACTTACTGGTTCAATGCATATCTTCCTGCCAGAGGACTTTCAGTCACTTACTGGTTCAATATTTCTGGATTGTAAACTGTGAGCCCTATACTTCCTGACCCAGGGACTGAACCCATGTTTCCCGCATTGCAGGTGGATTCTTTATTATATGAGCCACCTGGGAAGTCCCATTACAATGGAAGTGGAGCACAATGAGTATTGTTATTCTTAAGCTTATTATAAAATTTCTAAAAAAGTTTACAAAAAGAGGTAGAGAAAAAAGTGAACCCAATTTACCTGCCATCTAGCTATAAGGATGGATATTAAGGGATGTATTAGTCCCCCCGTGGCTCACCAGTAAAGAAACTGCCTGCCAAGAAAGAGAGGCGGGTTCAATCCCTGGGTCAGGAAGATCCCCTGGAGAAGGAAATGGCAACCCACTCCAGTATTCTTGCCTGAGAAATCCCATGGACAGAGGAGCCTGGAAGACTACAGTCCATGGGCTTGCAAAAGAGTTGGACATGGCTTAGAAACTAAACAAAAACTAAACAACGACAATAGCTTCCTAGTTTCCTAGCTGTAACAAACTACCACAACTGGATAGCTTAGAACAACAGGGATTTATTGTCTCATGGTCTGGAGGCCAGAAGTCTGATATCAAGACCTCAGTCCCTCTGAAGATGCTGTTTCAAGCTTCTCTTAGCTTCTGGTAGCCTCAAGGATTTCTTGGCTTGTAGACAATCATCTTCTCCCTGTGTCTATTCACATCATCTTTCTTCTGCGTATGTCTATTTCTGTGTCCAAATTATAAGGACACCAGTTGTGTTGCCTTAGGGCTCACTCTAACCATCTAGTTTCAACTAGATTATCTCTGAAGTAAAGTCGCTCAGTTGTGTCTGACCCTTTGCAACCCTATGGACTGTAGCCTACCAGGTTTCTCTGTCCATGTGATTTTCCAGGCAAGAATGCTGGAGTGGGTTGCCATTTCCTTCTCCAAGATTACCTCTGCTAAGACCATATTTCCATATAAGGTCACACTCTGAGGTGCTGGGTAGTATGACTTCAACATATCTTTTTTGAAGGGGACACAATTCAACCCAGAACAGAGGAAGGGATAGCAGTCTCTGACTGAGACTTTATCAGTCCTTTCTAAACCAAACTGATGTCCTATGACATGTCCTTGAAAAGTCTGGGAGGAAGAAAGACAAAAGAAAAAGTCCGAGAAAGAGTGCACACAATACACATCTTCCCGAAGATTCACCACACGCATTTCCTAAGCACTGAGAAGTCTTATGGAAAGACCTGTTTAACTCAAAACTTCCCAGATTATTTAACTATCAAACCCTACAATTGCAGCTTTGGAAAGAAGTGAAGGACAGATGAAAAGAAAAGCACAGAGCTGGAAAATGAGAAAATCATTAAATGATGACAGAGGATACAGATTAGAGGAGTCCTTCCCTGTTGGCTCAGAAGGTAAAGAATCTCCCTACAACACAGGAGACCTGGGTTCAATCCCTGGTCAGGAAGATCCCCTGGAGAAGGAAATGGCTACCCACTCCAGTATTCTCTGCCTGGTGAATTCCACGCAGAGAAGAGTCTGGCGGACTACAGTTCATAGGGTCGCAAAGAGTTGCGCATGAGTGAGCAGCTAACACACTCAGTGACAACAAGGAGTTTAGAGTGAAAAGAAAATTTCATGTAATTAGCTGCTGCCTGTTCAGTGGACAGGAACTCTGACGTGTACTCTGTCCATTTCTTCTACTCTTGAATGGGTGTGCCGATCTTGCTCCAACTGTAAGGGAAAATGTTATGTGCCCTTTAAGCAATACAGCTCCCTAGGTTTGGGAGGAATCCTGACTCCCAATTTTAGAGGAAAATTTTCTCCAAAAATTTTCACAATTTTTGAGAAAAATTTCTATTGTAGCTATCTTGGCCTCCAAGGGGAAGACCTCTCTGAGTGGGAAAGGCAAGAGAATTTCACAGATATGATAATCCAGTTGTCAGACATTTCATCCCTCCATAGTTTAGGATCAAGTCAGTCCACCCGCGAATTCCATTTCTGAGTCCATATGTGTTTATCATAAGGTGTTCTTGTATTGGGTTGGCCAAAACGTTCACTGGGTTTTTCCATATGATGTTACAGAAAAATCCAGATGAATTTTTGCCCAATCCAATATGTGCATATGGGCAGTGGTATATGTAATCTACAAAGACCTGCAAAGGTTGAAAAACAACTTCCTGCATTTGCCAATAGTTCCCTTGGGCATTGGTGCAGAGGTAGGGGCCGGGGGCAGGTAGGGGAGAACGACATTCCAAAGGTGTGTGACAGGCAAGACTGGAGGTTGGAAAGAGACAGAAATGAAATGACATATTAGTAACCAGTTTCTGCAAAGGCAATCTTGGTGATTCAGTCTTCAGCGTCCATGGCCAGAGGGTCAGGGAGTCATGAGTCAGGTAACCTGTGAACTACTGTGTGTTTCTTTGGCTCAGGGAAGCGTCACCCTAGAGGCAATGATGAGTCTCATGCTGAATAATGAGAGAAATATTCATGTCCACATCCTCAGGGTTCCCTATGCAGGTGAGGACATCAGAGTTTGGTGGTTCGTGGAGACGGCCCAGATGGAAGCATGGGGCTCAGGTATGGCATGTATAACACCAACAGTGAACCCCAATGTAGCCAATGGACTTTGAATGATTATATTGTGTCATTGTAGATTCGTCAATTGTAGCAGAAGGACACTCTGGTGGAGGAAGTTAATAACGGGGGAGGTTGTGTCTGCATGGGGGCACAGGGTACAGGGTAAACCTCCGCACTTTCTGTTCAGTTTTCCTAAAATTGAACCTAAAACTACTCTAAAAAATTAAGTCTGTAGAAAAAAAATTTGCTGTAGCTTTTGAGATTTCCAACGTCTAAGCCACACCCCAGATCAATTAAATCAGGGCATACAGGGCTGCAATCTAGACATCGATAAAGTTTTCATACACATTTACGTACAACTTTTCACACAACCCATGTAATCCCAGTGTACGGTCAAGACGGAGAGTTACTCCCTGCTGCTGCAGCCCACCAGGCTCCTCCGTCCACGGGATTTTCCAGGCAAGAGTACAGGGGTGGGTTGCCATTGTCTTCTCCGATTTACTGCCCCAGGAAGTGATAATCTCACAGCAGTGAATCTCAGCTCGGGATGCCAATTAGACTCACCAGCACTTTAAAAATATGTAGATATACTTACTCCCTGGAATTCTGACTCAGTTGGTCTAGGATGAGTCCTGGGCACTACTGTTTTTTAAAAAGCTCCTCGACTGATTCCAGTATGCAGCCAAGGTTGATCTGCAGCAAGAAGGGCAAATTCCTGGACCTATGCTTTAAACTCTCCAGTCCGGTCCCCAAGGGAGACATCACCAATCAGTGCCAGTACCCAGACTTGGCCTTAGCATCCTTCCCTACTCAGCCCATCAGGCAGTCACCGACAATGGATCAGAAGAGCCAATGGAATCCCCTTTGGCAGCTCCGTGTGAAAGATTTGCTCCCTCTCCAAGGCAGAGCCAACAAAGCCATCTCTGGTTTGGAGATCAGAGACGGCTTTGTTGGCTCTGCCTCCCTCAATTCCACGTCTATCTCCGTGACTTGGAAAGTCTGACACTTTCACAGAAGAACTCACTAAGGCTGTGACTCTGTGACGGCTGTTCGGGCTTTAGAATAGTGTTGCCCCTTCTTCATACTGTGCCTATGGTCTTCAGATCTCAAGGGCTGTTCTGCAAACATTAACTCATTTGTTTGAAAAGTTGTGGTGCTGTAAAGACTGATGAGATGATGTTCATGAAACACTCCTCTGTTCCCAAGATGAAAGGCAGCATGCTATTCATGTAAAAGACAGATTCCGAGCCACTGAAAACTCTCCCAGGAATTGGCAGCTTTTTTTGCTTTGCTGTGAATATTGTTTAAGGCCAGGAGAGGGGCCACCCCACTGTTCTTTGGAGAAGGCTCAGTGATGCGGGAGGGACAACAGCAAGAACAGCTTGGGTGAATGCCAGGCTGTGTCACCTTCTAGTTTTGTTACCGTAAGTAAGTTTCTTCATGTCTCTTCCCTCATACGTCCAGTGGGAGTGATGATGCCTAATATGTGTGAGAACGCTGGCTTGGACCCTCATGTCGGTTCTTATAAGGAGCTTAGAAGCCGCCTTGGGCTGGTGTGAAAGAGCCATATGTGAGTACATTTTCTCATCACAAAGAGGAAATGTACAGGGCAGTTCTGAATAAGAATCCAGAAAAGAGGGACTTCCCTGGTCTTCCAGTGGCTGACTCCCTGCTCCCAATGCAGGGGGCGTGGGTTCAGTCCCTGGTCAGGGAGCTAGATCCCACAGGATGTAACCACGGGTTCCCATGCCACAGCTAAAGGCCCCATATGCCGCAACTAAGATTCAGCATAGCCAAATAAATAAGTGAGAAAGTGAAGGTGCTAGTCATTCAGTCTTGGCTGACTCCTAGTGATCCCATGGAGTAGCCCACCAGGCTCCTCTGTCCATGGAGTTCTCCAGGAAAGAATACCGCAGTGGGTAGTCAATCCCTTCTCCGGGGCATCTTCTTGACTCAGGGATTGAACCCGCATCTCTTACATCTCTGATATTCTATCATTTAAAAAAAAAAGGGGGATCATTAGGCACTATGTGTATGTGTATGCTAGTTGCTTGTTGTGTCTGACTCTTTGTGACCCCACGGACTATAGCCTACCATGTTCCTCTGTCCATGGGATTCTCCAGGCAAGAGGACTGGCGTGTGGTGCCATTCCCTTCTCCAGGGGATCTTCTGGACCCAGGGATTGAACCCGCGTCTCCTGCATTGCAGGCAGATTCTTTACCACCTGAGCCACTGGGGAAGCCCAAATAAATAAATATTTTTTTAAAAATCAGGAAAAAACTTTCCCTTGACTAACATGAGAATTGTGAGAATTATAATTCTGAGAATTATAATTGTGAGATCTATAATCAGAACAAAATCTATGCTGAGTCCAGCTTGGCCCTAGCATCACACCGATCTGTCTAGTGAAAATAAAACCTCTCAACGGGGGTATACTAAGCAGCCGCGTGGCCCTGGGCAGGGAGCTTCAGTCTCTTGTGATGTGATCCTTCCCACTGAGCTGCTTGCACCAAGGCAACTCGTTTCTCCTAGAGTGAGCTATCCGAGAGAAAGAGAGAGAGAGCCCAGGATGGAAAGATGGGAACTGCAGACGTTACAGGCCATCTCCTCTGCCATATTCTATTGGTCACAGGCCCTCCCTGGTATAAGATAAGAGGGGGGAGCCTGGAAAGCAGCGATCCCTGGAGCCATCTCGGAGACTGGCTACCACAACACCCAACACAAGGACTGATGAAAAGGAAATAAGAAACAAAAAGTTAGTTTTTCTCCCTTGTTCAGCATTTTCCTTTTTACTTCACACGAGTTTTGTTGGAAGAGATTGAGTCTTCCAATCTCCTGATTGATGGGTACTATTCTAGGTTGTACCACCATCAAACTTACAGCTTCAGTTTATTCAGCAGTATAGCCATCGTGGCAAATGGGATGAAGGTGAAAGGATGCTGAAAAGAACATTTTGTGTTTGGTTATTTGGTATAGCTGGAGGTGAGAATCTTTCCTTCTGGCTTCCAGGTGCAAAATGGAGACTCTTAGGGTTTCAGTAATCTCTCTTTTGAAAGAAATGTGTCCAAGCTCTAGGGGCTAGTCACCCAAGAGAACTTGGCCACCCTAGTTCTTCTGACCTTTGCAGAGCCGTGGTTTGGCACCAGACGGGAGCTCTAGATATAGCAAGAGCTCATAGGACCTCAGACCTAGGCTTTCCTGGTTGAGCACAAGGGGATCAGCTAAGCAAATCACCATCAGTTGGCATAGGGCAAGGAATAAATATGTGCACTATGAAATTCTGGAGCCATGGAACCCTGATTTTCACAGTATTGTTAGAAAAAAAGAAGCCTGGTTATTAGAAGATGAATTTATGACATCCCTGGATATCACCCCACATATCCTGAGTATATGATTCTCAAAGTGTGGTACTAACCCAGGATCATCAGCGTCACTCGGAAACTGGTTTGAAATCCAAAGTCTCAGTCCTCACTCCAGATCCAGTGGACCACAGCCCACGTGGACATGGAGCCCAGTGAGCCGTCTGGGTTTTACTCAGCCCTCTAGGTGGTTCTGATGCTCGTTGAAGCTTGAGAACCAAGCCCTGAAAAGCTTGAAAAGCACTGCCCACTGTAAAACCCTCTTCCTTGGTGTAAGACATATTCTTTCTTTAATACCCCACCCCACTCGCCAAATACACACACACAAAGGCAAAACTGAGTTTTAGTATATGGGGATGCACTTGGGGGATAAAACTATAGTCATGTCCGACTCTTAGCAACCCCCGGGACTGCAGCCCACCAGGCTCCTCCGTCCGTGGGGTTTTCCAGGCAAGAGTCCTGGAGCGGGGTGCCATTGCCTCCTCCTTTTAGGGAAGAGGAAAGGACAAGTGGGCTGCGAAGGAAGAGGCACACGGAGGGCTTCTGATGTGTGTTACCCATTCGAAGGAGCGTGGGCCTTATGTGTCTAGCTGGGCTTCAGGAAGACAGACATCACAAACATGATGGCTGGGCATTAGATACACATACATACCTGTTCCCAGCACAGAATAGCTAGGCAGCTCTCCCCATAAAGCTAGAGTCTCCAGCAAGTGAAACCCAGTATATTTGGACAAAATATGGGGTGTTTTTCAACACCCACAATTGGTTTTCCAATTATCTGGACACCAATTGGGGGTCAACAATTAAATACAATTCTGATACTAACTCCCTGGAGTTAACTCCACAGATTTAAGGGTTTGGTCCCCCCAAGACTGCCCCTACTTCAGATGCCAGTTGCAAGTCCTGGCCACTCGCACTTCTGAGCAAATGGCTATAGGTTGGAGGTTCTCATCACCCCCTTCTTAAGCTTGATAATTTGCTAAAATGACTCAGAGAACTTGAGGAAACACAGTGTTTGCTAATTTACTATGAAGATATAACTCAGGAACAGCCAAATGAGAGAGATGCTTAGGGCAAGGCCCAGGAAGATGGACACAGAGTTTGACTCTATCTCCAGGTGGACCACCCTCCCCAGCACCTTGATGTGCTCACCAGCCTAGAAGCTCATCAAATCTTATTGTTCTAGAGTTTTTTTTTTTTTTTTTTTTTTATTATTAGTTGGAGGCTAATTACTTCACAACATTTCAGTGGGTTTTGTCATACATTGATATGAATCAGCCATGGATTTACATGTATTCCCCATCCCGATCCCCCCTCCCACCTCCCTCTCCACCCGATTCCTCTGGGTCTTCCCAGTGCACCAGGCCCGAGCACTTGTCTCATGCATCCCACCTGGGCTGGTGATCTGTTTCACTATAGATAGTATACATGCTGTTCTTTCGAAACATCCCACCCTCACCTTCTCCCACAGAGTTCAAAAGTCTGTTCTGTATTTCTGTGTCTCTTTTTCTGTTTTGCATATAGGGTTATCGTTACCATCTTTCTAAATTCCATATATATGTGTTAGTATGCTGTAATGTAGAGTTTTTATAAAGCTGCATCTCCAGCCTTCCTTCCACTTCCCAGAGGCTAGTGGGTGGGGTGGGGCTAAACCTTCTAACCTTCTAATCGCTGGGTTTTTCTGGTGACCAGCCCCATCCTGAGGCTCTCTAGGGCTGTCATCCTAAGTCACTGCATCAGTGCAAACTCAGGTCTGACCAAAAGGGGTTAATTACGAATAACAAAAACATCCCTATCACTCAGGAAATTCCAAGGGTTTTAGGGGCTCCGTGCCAGAAACTGGAGACAAAGGCCAAATATATTTCTTATTATACAGCACAGAGGAAAAATCTGAAAGGGGAAATAAGTTAAATGTGACCGAAACTGGACTGGGACGTCAATGAGTTCAAGAGACTCCAGGCCTCACGCCGGGCTGTCTATACATCGCGTCCTCTTCCTCTCTGCCGTCTTCCATCTCTCCACCACCTGCTGTGTGGCCCTCGTTTCTCTTATTGCAGAGGACGCTCCTCCATGTGGCGGTGTGTGGGCAGAATGCATAGTGTCCCATAATTCCTGAATTAAATGATTTGTCATCCCAGCTCACGGACGCCAGAGGAAAGCGCCATCTCTTCCAGTGTCCATAAATAAAATTCCGGGGAGAGGCCATATTTGCCTTGCTTGGGTCACAAAACCAATTTGCTGAGGCCCTGGAGTTTGGGTATTTTGACTGTCTGGTGTAGAAGGAAAATAAAAATGAAGTGAACATTACCAAGAGAACACTCTAAAATAGAGCCAGGGGGCCGCTGAAAAAGTGTGACATGTACCCGTCTCAGCCTGGATGGACTCTGACCTTTTGACCATGCATTGTCCTACTCCAGATACTTATCAGACGCTTACTCTAACATAACTCATGGTGGCCTATCTACTTATCAAACTCCTGCCCTAAAATTATTTTCTGACGTGGGTCAGAGTGATCACAGTCTTCACTGGGCAACTTTAACCGCCCTGTGGGTTTTGTCTTTGTAATCGCTTGACCTTTTCTTTTTCCCAGCGCACTCTTTCAATTTACTTGAATCTGTGTCTTCTGAATTATAATTCTTAAGGCCTCACATAAGGCTGTCTATTCTTTGTGGCCTCAGTACTGGGCATGGATCATACAAGTGGGTGGCGAGGGGTGGTTGGGACTGGCCAAACCCACCAGGGTCACACAGAATGCTAGAGGGTAGTTCCCCAAGGAGAGAGAAGAGGAACTCCAGGTGGCCAAGACAATCATTCATGTTTGCTGTCAGTTTTGATGGAAACCCCACATGGGGGTATTTTTTTGCCTGGGATAGAGAGAGGGGCAAATAGGGAGGAGAGTGAGGCTATTCTGAAGATAGGCTATAGTCTGAACTCACCGGTCCCTGGAAAAAGACATGTGTGGTCAGCGGAGGGATGCAGAAAACTAGAACAGATGCCTTGGGCTCTGCCTTGCCCATCTACCTTGAGTCATTTCCATCTCTCATCAAACATCTAAGGAAATCCTTGACCTTCCCAGACTGGAGTATTCTCCAGAAATGGAGATGCAGTGCTGTGTGGCAGAAAGGGCACTGGACTGGATCAAGTTCACCCCCTTCTCCATAAACATGTCATTAGACCGGATCAGACTGCGTGCTGCAATCCATGGGGTCCCAAAGGGTCAGACACGGCTTAGCGACTGGACAACAACAACAAGACCAGATCATAGTTAAGCAGAATATTGTGAAAACAGGGACAGGTCTGGGACTGGGGAGAAATAGAAGGATGAAACACTGCCAAGGGGTTGGATACACTGACTATCACAATGTTATTATACTACAAATCTATAACTTCATCGAAAAATAAAAATAATAGATAGAAATATATTTTGTATTATTTTATTTCAGCCCCGTCAAAGGAAATGATCTGCTCTTGTATCTCTTCAATTCTTTAGTGGGAAAAGTACAAGCTACCTTTCTCTATGAACCAGGATGAAAAATACCTTGTGGACTCCTGGGGAGAGTTTTCCTTTAAGAGAATACGTATCATTTATGCCATAGGAGACACGTAAATGAAGGGTGAATAGCCCAGACTGCCTAGGGAAAGGCAATATTGAGAAAGCCTTTCTGTTTGGGAAGCTGGGAGTCAGGAGGATAGATGGTAGGAAATATGCTGCCACCTTCTCCCTCGGCCGTCACTGGAAGAAAGCTTGGGAGGGAGCTCCGTGAACAGAAGTATCTATTTCGCATCCTAAGGGCTCCTCCCAGAGAGGAAGCATTTTAAGGTGAACCAACTTGGCTTCGACAGCGACACCGTGTGGCCGAGAGAAGTAAAGACAGCCCTGGATCCAATGCCTCTTCTCTGGGGTTGAGGCTGCCTGGCCAACCTGCGTCCAGACTTAAATAATTGGAGAGGGTGCGCTTCAAAAGGGAGACAATGACCTCATTTCTAGGCCACAGGGAGCTACAGCGATTTTTTTCAGAATTGCTGTTTTGAGTTGTTAGAGCAATTCATTTTGGCTACATATTTTCTGAAACGAACGTTATAAATAGACTAACATTTCTGAAAATCTATAACCACATCATTTGACTTTTGCAGGTTCTGCTAGAGTCCTGAGCATCACGCTTCAGGCCACTGGACATAGCTTTGTTTCACTTCCTCTTTCACCAAATGATATGCCGACTTGTTTTCTGAAAAGGGGGAACAGGGACGAGGGGGAGGACTCAGTTTTTGACTTTCAAATGGGACTCCTCTGGGGTCATTACATTTTCCTCTAAGATAACGTTAGCTCAAGGGTCTACATACTTAAATGGAACTGTTTAATATTTTAAGAATTTCCTGGGAAAGTTATTCACTGTCGATTTCCTGTTGAAGAAATGTTTCATTTTTTTTTTTTTTTTCTGGCTGAACACCATAGCATTGATTTCTCAAATCACTCTTAGATTTATTAGGAATATGTGTCATCTCCAACTCTGTGACCCTGTGGACTGTAGCTCGCCAACCTCCTCTGTCCATGGGATTCTCCAGGCAAGAGTACTGGAGTGGGTGGCCACGCCTTCCTCCAGGGGGTCTTCCCAACCCAGGGATGGATCCTGAGACTCCTTCATTGCAGGCAGATTCTTTACCCACCGAGTCACCTGGAACACCACCTTATTAGGAATAGGACGTGTCAATTAGTCAACTGGGTATAGACCACGTGGCTTGGAGTGTCATACATTCAATCGGAAGTGTATGAGCCCCACCGTCTATCAGGTGGGGCTGGGCATTGAAGCCCCGAATTGGTACCGAACAAAGCATAGCCTTTCTTGGCCGGACAGAAGCATAGGAAGAGGAGAGAGGAGGAAGATCCCAGCCAGTCTCAGCTGCCGCGACTGATTCTGAGAGACAGAGATAGATGCCAGTAACCAAACACAGAACCAGTCCACGCAGTCAGTCATTCACGTGGCGGGCAGCGTTGTTCTGAAGTTAGGTGCGTCCAGTGCTAGATTCGAATCTCTCAGTTCCACCGCTTAGCATCTCTGTGATCCTGGGCGTGTCGCTGAGCCCTTAGTACCCCAGTTTCCTTGCCTGAGAATTGGAGAAAATATCCACATCTAAGGAGGTTTTAGTCAGATAATACCGGCAAAGTGCGCTGCTGGGCGGAAGTGCTCTGTAAATTGAGCTTGATTGTAATAATGAGAGTGACTCAAAAATTTGTAGACCAATCGGATCGCCCATGTATTTTTCTTGTGTTCAAATCAAGAGTTGCTCCATTTAATAAAGAGTTGTGGGTTTAAACCAGATTAGATTCACCATGTTTCTCTAACTCTTTGGATCTTGACCAAATACAGACTACATATCAGACTCTTCGGGGGAGTTTTGAAACTACAAATGCCCAGATTCCAACTCAGAGTCTGATGCTGTTGGTTTGGACTGTGTGTTGGGTTTCAGGATTTTCTGCATGTCATGAATTGACGTGCAGCCAAACTTGGAACCCACGGGTCTAACTGAACATAAAGAGTGAGCAGATTTGAGTATGAAGAGTGAGCAGATTTGTCCTTTGGCCCCAGGCAACCAGGGAAGTTGCTAATGGCTTTATCCTTACATACCCACATTTGTGCTAGAAGTTGTCTTGGAAACAAGCAGTGGGAGAGAGCTCTAAAATCTGTCACTAAAAATTGACTGAGGGACCAATAATTCTAACTTCCTGAGGCATTCGGGAGTTCTTTCAGTACTCAGGCCTGTGTCTCAGCCAGCAGTTCTGGGAGGCCTGGTGCAGCTGGAGTTAGAAAGACGGGTACTACCAGGGCCACGGGGCACAACCCAGCCAAGGGAGTGTGCAAGTCCATCCTGTGCCTTCTCAGCGTGCTTATCTGCGTGTGTTTATGGAGGTGAAAATGTTCTTCCTGCAAACCTCACGGAGCTGTTCTTAGGTCACCGAGATTATGTTGAGAAAACGTTTTGCAAACTGTAAAATACTCTATGAATGAAATCCAATACCCAGTAGAGATTAGACATTGCATTTTTTTTTAGACAACAACAACAAAAAAACCCCTGCAAATTATGGTTTTTGCTATTTAGAGCCAAGTTTTCCACCGCCCTGTAGCAAAGTTGTGATAGAGACCATTTTAGGTAGCGATTCTATATGCAAGGTTTCACAAAAGCAATACTGCAGTGCACTTTATTTTCTATTCTAATCGGTAACTTATTATGATAAAGCTGCAGAACACTGTCTAGGAGGTGGGGGCTTCCCAGTGGCTCAGCTGCAAAGAATCAGCCTGACGATGCAAGAGATCGGGCTTGATTCCAGGGAGAAGGAAATGGCAACACACTCCAGTATTCTTGCCTGGGAAATCCCATGGACAGAGGAGCCTGACGGGCTACAGTCATGGGGTGGCAAAGATTTGGACACGACTGAGCAACTGATCAGGAAAATGATTAGGAATTAGGCCTACCTGGTAAAAATGACTCCGTTTTTTGCAGAAAAATAACTACTGTAATGAGTTTTTGTTATGCAAATATAAAGCACAAAGGTCCATGCAGTTTTACTGAGGATGAAAAGTCACCAGTATTCAAATGAATGGTTTTAATTTGTTATGTAAATCTAGGGTTTTGTGTTTATTTGTTTGTTTCATTTGGGATTTGGGTCTCTTTGTTTGTTTTAGCAGAATTCTTTCTTTCCAGGTTATGGTGACTCTTGAAAGCATTTCTTTTGTTAAACAACAAAATGTAGTGGAATAAATTATAAAGATCTTATTGGTTCATCAGTTCATGAATCTGGCAGTATCCTGTCTAGCAAATAGAAAGGAGCTCCAATTAGCTGTACAGTTCAAGGCGGGGTGGTTATGGGCCAACATGACCTGGAACAAGAAGGTTACACCAGGCAAAAGCAGACTGGCTATTGCAAGGCTGATCCTTACACAGAGCAAAGAGAAGCCTTGCTTGGAGCCAGCTGGTACGTTGTGCTGAGCAGAACGCTGATTAGTTGACGCAGACCTTCCTTTTCTGGGAGAGCCCAGCCTAGAAACCTAGCTGAAAGTCCTGATTTCCTGACCATGGAAGCAAGCTTCAACGAGGGCCCAACCTGGTTACTTTAACACTTTCCTAAATCTGATTCAGACTGCCTAGCAAGTGTACACTATTGCGTGTTCTTAAGGGGTTATGTGTGTTGTGCTATGAATACCTAGATGCAGAGGTGGAGCTTGTCTGTAGGGACCACGGAAGAAACCTGCTAGCTGATTTCTTTATCTCACACTGCAGAAGGGTTACATGGAAAAGGCAACCGCCCATCTAAGGAAAGGTTAAAGGTATATTGAGAAGCCCGCTGGAGCACAGACTCCATCTAGAATCCCATTGCCTTGTTTGAATCCCAGTTTCCATTCTTACCAACTGTGTGACTTCAGTCAAAAAATTAACCTCTGTGCCTCAGTTTCCTTTTTCATTAACTAGAGATAATAAAAGTACATAAAAGTCATTAACTTGTTATAAGAATTAAATTAGTTAATATTTATAAAATGTTTAAAACAGCCAGAACATTGTAAGTACCTTTTAAGTGTCAAATAAAATTTTTTATATGAGAAATTTTTTATTTGGATAATTAATAATGAAATAACCAGTTAGAGAGTCCACACTCCGCAGAAGGCTAGAGCTGAGTTTTGTTATGTAAATGTGTACCAGAAGGTGAACTGTTTGAGTTATTGGTAAGAGGAAAATATAGCAAATGATAACAATAACAAACAAGCAACTTATTGGATAATGGGCTTTGCACAATGTCATTTAATTAATACATTCATTCATTCATTAAAAAAAATTTATTAAGAATCAGCTGTGCGCCAAGCATAGTGAAAGGCACTGGATATACTACATCTGTCTAGGATGGGTGTGAAGCCTGCCCTGTGGGCTCCAAGAGGAGACATGAAGGATGAGATGGTGCCCAGGAGCCAGGACAGGTAAGCACCAGCAAGGACAGGACCTGGGGGCAGGACACACTTAAGTTTTTATTAATAGCAGCTGAAAGGCAGTTTGGGTGGTTGGATAGGGGAGGCAAGAAGATGGCCAGCGGTGGGTGATTCTCTGGGCATGTTTCACTTGATGTCTCCAAGGCACTAGATCTACTGAATCTTGATATTGACAGATCTACTGAATCTTGATATTGACTCCCCTTGGTTTTCATGTTGCTTCTACCCCCTTGGTTTCCTCCCTTCTAATACTGAATTGAATAGTGTCCCCCTTCACCACTGCAAATTAATGTTTACCTAAAACCTCAGGCTGTGACCTTATTTGAAAATAGGATCTTTGCAGATGTAATTGGTTAAGATGGTTAGTTAGATGGATTAGGATAAGCCTTAATCCAATGACTAGTGTTCTTATGGGCTTCCCTGGTAGCTCTGTTGGTAAAGAATCTGACTGCAATGCAAGAGACCTGGGTTTGATACCTGGGTTGGGAAGATCCCCTGGAGAAGGAAAAGGCTACCCACTCCAGTATTCTGGCCTGGAGAATCCCATGGACTGGTCCATGGGGTCACAAAGAGTCAGACACGACTGAGCAACCTTCACTTTTTCACTTTTCAGTGTTCTTACAAGAAGTCCTTGTGAAGACAGAGATGAAGGCCATGTGATGACGGAAGCAGAGACTGAACGGATTCGGCTCAAGCCAAGGAATGCCGATGATTGCAAGCAAGAACCAAAGCTGGATGATTGAGCACAGAATAGATTTGGCTTCAGAAACTCAAGGAACCAAACCTGCTGCCGCTTTGATTTTGGACCTCTAGTCTCCTGAACTGTAAGACAATAAATGTCTGCTGTTTTAAGCCACCCAGTTTGTGGTAATTTGTTATGGCGGCCTTAGCGGACGCATACGCACCCCTCCAACTGGACATTCTCAGTCCTCTTCCTGCTCACACACTTGGTGTGATGCTGGGTTCCCATTCTTGGCTGATCTGCTTTCTTTACACCCTTTCCTTGGCGCCTGTCAACAAACAGCTTTACTACCAACTCATGGCAAATAGGAAAGAAGTCTGGGAGTCAGCCTGGATACTTTCCTTTATTTCAACTCCCACATTCTGTTGCAGGAAGGGAGACCCCTTCCAGGGCCCGAAAGTGGGCTCTTGGCTAACACTCAGAAATGAATTGTCCGAGGAGACACACGTGCTGACAAAGCAAGAGATTTTATCGGGAAAGGCCCCCGGGGGGAGAGCAGGAGGCCAAGGGAACCCAGGAGAACCACTCCGCAGTCTCGGGCTGGTGATGGGATTAGTTTCCGGGTGGTCTTTGGCCAATTGTTCTAATTCAGAGCACTTCCTGGTGGTGCACACATCACTCAGCCAAGATGGACACCAACAAGAAGGATTCTGGGACCTGGTTGGACACACGGTGTCGCCCTTTGACCTTTCCAGAACTCTTCCAGTTGGTGGTTCCATGTTCCTTACCAGGACCTCCCGTCGTAAAACAACCTATGCAAATGGTAACTATGGTGCCTGGCCGGGATGAGCAGTGTCAGTCAGTATGCTTCCCCTAACAATTCCATTAGTCATCAAGTACATGTACACTGAGCTTTTACAAAAAATTATTTTCAAGAGTAATGAGGAATAACATTTGCATATGATTCTTTAAAATATATCATGAATAGACGATATCTGTTAATCTCATACCCCTAATTTGTCCCACTCTCTGCTCCTCTCCCCTTTGATAACAACAAATTTGCTTTCCATATATTAATGTTGTAAATCAACTAAACTTCAATTAAAAAATATATGACTAGATAGACATACAGACCCATGGGACAGGCTAGACATATCAAAATAAACCCAAGTATATATGGAAATTTAGTAAATGATTAAGACAGTCACTAGGGAAAATATCAACATTAACCTTAAAAAAATGGTGTAGGGACAACTGAACTACCATTTCAAAAATGATAAAACTAGATATCTATCTTATACCATGAAAGTGTGAAAGTGTCAGTTGCTCAGTTCAGTTCAGTTCAGTTCAGTTGCTCAGTCATGTCCGACTCTTTGTGACCCCATGGCCTGCTGCACACCAAGCTTCCCTATCCATCACCAACTCCCAGAGCTTACTCAAATTCATGTCCATTGAGTCGGTGATGCCATCCAATCATCTCATCCTCTGTTGTCCCCTTCTCCTCCCACCTTCAATCTTTCCCAGCATCAGGGTTTTTTCACATCAGGTGGCCCAAGTATTGGAACTTCAGCTTCAACATCAGTCCTTCCAATGAATATTCAGGACTGATCTCCTTTAGGATGGACTGGTTGGATCTCCTTGCAGTCCAAGGGACTCTCAAGAGTCTTCCCCAACACCACAGTCAAAAGCATCAGTTCTTTCATGCTCAGCTTTCTCTATAGTCCAACTCTCACATCCATACATGACCACTGGAAAAACCATAGCCTTGACTAGATGGACCTTTGTTGGCAAAGTAATGTCTCTGCTTTTTAATATGCTGTCTAGGTTGGTCATAGCTTTTCTTCCAAGGAGCAAGCGTGTTTTAATTTCATGGCCGCGGTCACCATGACAATGTGACGGCTAATCTTGGACAAATCCCTTAACCTCTTTGTGCCTCAGTTTTTTCCAGTATAAAAACTGGTCTTAGAAGAGTAACTGCCCTGGGGAAAGGTTAGCTGATTTAGTGTAGTTAAAGCATTTGGAATGATGACTGGCATACTACTATCATCAACAGCATTATTATTTTACAATATGAAATTCAGTATAATGCATTAAAGAAATTTTGCAATGCCCCTCTGCCAAATCAAACAGTAGCAAGACGCGCAGTGAAATGTAAATTTCTCTTTCACATCTGAGCCTGATAAACCAGTTTTCCTCCCCAGGTACAATTGTTATCAGCTGTGGCATTTATGAATTTATTACCTTTTAGTCCCAAATGCCCCCTTCATTTCTCTGCTGGTGATAATGAAACAGCTTTCCCTTGCCAGCTGACACAGTGTTAAACTCTGCCAGTAGAGGACGCCGAGAGACTCTGGAGGACAAATAGGCCTCTTTTCCTGGTTCTAGTGGGCTTTCTGCTCTTGCTTCTGTGGCGCTGTGTTGGTCCCAACAATGGATCTCACCCCGCAAGTTCCGTGGATACCCCAGCCGGCTTCTCCTGGGCCAGCTCAGAGACACAGCTTCCTGGCAGCTTTCCAGTGAGTCCAGTCGTGGCCCAGTCAGTTTCCCATCAAGTTCCACAGCTCTTTCCACAAGGCAGCTTCCTGTTGAATTTCTTCAGCTCTCCCTCCCCACCCCCTGGCAAGTGATTTCTTTCCCACCAGCCTCAGCCTCCAGGTTTCCTGGTTGAGGAATTCCCCTCTTGTCAGCCTGGCCTGTGACCTGAAGTTTGTCAACTGTGAACCAGTTCAAGCAATCCAGCAATCCAGCAAAATACTCCACCGTCACTGGGCCTGCCCCTTCTCCAAGGAGGTCTGTGTCCAGTGTTGAGGAGCTCATTCCTCCAAGTTCATCCCTTTCTCAGCCCCAGTGTGTGTTGACTCATGTCTTACTCTTTGTGATCCTGTGGACTGTAGCCTGCCAGGTTCTTCTGTCCATGAAATTCTCCAGGCAAGAATACTGGAGTGGGTAGCCATTTCCTTCTCCAATGGTTCAAACCTGGGTCTCCTGCATTGCAGCAGGATTCTTCTCCATCTGAGCCACATTTTTTACAATTAAAGTACAGTTGATTTACAATGTTATATTAGTTGCAGGTATACAACACAACAACTCCATATTTTTATGGATTATATTCCATTTAAAGTTATTATGGGGACTTCCCTGGTGGTCCAGTTGTTAAAACTTCATGCTTCCAATGCGGGGGGCACAGGTTCAATCCCTGGTTAGGGAACTAAGATCCCACAGGCCACATGGCATGGCCCCCTAAAAAGCTTAAAAAAGTTATTTTAAAATAATGGTTATATTCCCTGTGTGGTTCATTAATCCTTGTATCTTATTTATTTTATACATGATAGTTTGTACTTCTTAATCACTTCTGTCTATCTTGCCCCTCCCCAATTTATAATCACTACTTTGTTCTCTATACCCATGGGTCTGTTTATTACTTGTTATATCCATTTGTTTCTTTTATTTTTTAGATTTCACATATATGTGAAATATGAAATATGTTTTTTTCTGACTTATTTAACTATGCATAATAACCTCCAGATCCATCCATCCATATTGCTGTAAAGATCAAAATTTCATTCTTTTTTATGACTGCATGATATTTCATTAATATTTCATATATATATATATATATCACATCTTGCCTCTTCATCTGCTGATGGACACTTAGGTTGCTTACACAGTCTGACAGTTGCATATTATGCTGCCATGAACATTGGGGTACATACATTTTTTAAAATTAGTGTTTTCATTTTCTTTGGACGTCTACCGAGGAATGGAATTGCTGAGTCAAATGGTAGATCAGTTTTTAATTTTCTTAGGAACTTCTATACTGTTTCATGGTAGCTACACCAATCTACGTTCCCACCAACAGTGAACTAGGGTTCCCTTTTCTCCACATCCTCATCAACATTTGTTACTTGTGATCTTTGTGATGATAGCCATTATACCAGAGATGATATCTGATTGTGGATCTGATTTGCATTTCTCTGATGATTAATGATGTTGAGCATTTTTTTTATGTGCCTGCTGGCCATTAGTATGTCTTCTTTTTCTCTTTTTATACAGTTCAACCTCATATATATGAGGTTGTCACAGTGAGTATACTGGGGTGGTTTGCCATTCCCTCCAGTGGATCACACTTTGTCAGAACTTTCTGCTATGACCCGTCTGTCTTGGGTGGCCCTCCATGGCTTGGCTAATAGCTTCATTGAGTTACGCAAGCCGTTTTACCCCAACAAGGCAGTGATCCTTGAAGGGGACTAAATATTTAAAAAAAAAAAAAAAATCATGGCATCTGGCCCCATTACTGCATGGCAAATAGAAGGGGAAAATGTGGAAGTAGTGACAGATTTCCTCTTCTTGGGCTCCAAAATCACTGCAGACGGTGACTGCAGCCATGAAATCAGAAGACGATTGCTTCTTGGCCGGAGAGTGATGACAAACCTAGACAGTGTGCTAAAAAGCAGAGACATTACCCTGCTGCCAATACATTACTCTGTGTAGTCAAAGCTATGGTCTTCCCAGTGGTCACATATGGTTGTGAGAGCAGAACCATAAAGAAGGCAGAATGCCAAAGAATTGACGCCTTTGAACTGTGGTTCTGGAGAAGACTCCTGAAAGTCCCTTGTTGGGCAGCTAGGAGATCAAACCAGTCAATCTTAAGGGAGATTAGCCCTGAATATTCACTAGAAGGACTGATGCTGAAGCTGAAGCTCCAGTATTTCGGTCATCTGATGTGAACAGACGATTCACTGGAAAAACCCCTGATGCTGGGAAAGATTGAGGGCGTAAGGAGAAGAGAGTGTCAGAGGATGAGACAGTTGGATGGCATCAGCAATGCAATGAACATGAACTTGGGCAAACTCTGGGAGATGCTGGACGCCGTCCAACTATCTTGTCCTCTGTCGTCCCCTTCTCCTCCTGCCTTCAGTCTTTCCCAGAATCAGGGTCTTTTCCAATGAGTCAGTTCTTCACATCAGGTATTTTATATATTAACCCCTTATCAGACATATCATTTGTAAATATCTCCTCCAATTCAGTAGGTTGTCTTTCTATTTTGTTGGTAGTTTCCTTCACTCTTGAGAAAGCTTTTAAATTTAATGAAGTCCCATTTGTGTTTCTTTGCTTTTGTTTCCCTTGCCTGAGGTGACAGATCAAAAAACAAACAAACAAACAAATAAATAAAACATTGTTGCCGTGATCCTAGCAAGTGAAGCCAGCAAACCAGGTGGTTTTCCATCTGCTGCCTCCATGCCGCGAGCACACTTTTCAAGCGTGGAGTCTTGGTTTCTTACAGCCCTAAGGTTAACTCCAAAGCTAAGTCTTCTCAGTGTTGGAAGCCCTAGAGTTTTCTTCAGAATTCTCTTACATTTAGTAAATTATTCATCATTTTCCACATTAAAGCTTCACTACTCAAATTATTGTGTAATTTCTGTCTCCTGAATGGATCCTGACAGATAAAACAGCTCCTTGTCATGGTCTTCCAGAGATATCCTACACCTATAGAGGATATGCAGATAGACAGGTATCTAGATAGAGACATAGATCATACCCTTTTGTTATATAAATAGTAATGTAACATACTGTGTTTTTCTAACTCAGACGTCATTGCATATCAACACATATAGATTTATCTCACTTTAACAGTGGTATAGTATTCCATTATTTTATAGACTGCCATTATATGGCATGAATTATGCCATAATTTATTTAAGCAGTTTCCTACTGGTAGGGAGGGAGATCATTTCCAGTCTTTTCGCTTAACAAATAGTATTCTCACTTGATTGGTCCGTATGCCCACATGCAAGCATATCTTACCTGAAAAATCACTCCTTGGAAAAGATTCTACCTTCTTAAATTCTCTCCAAATTATCTCCATGCCCACTACTGTCACTGTATTATAGGCATTTTTCTTTTAAAAATTAATATTTACTACTTTTTATTATTTAGAACTAAGAAAGCATTTTGACACATTTTAATTGCTTAAAGAACATAAAATCAGTGAAAAACATATTCCAAGGAAAAGTATCATCAGATGCTTTGAGACAGGCATGGGCATGCATATTTATACACACAGAAATTTTCTCTGTGTGTTCCCAGAACACAAACTTCTCAAGAATCCATTATATGCTTTTAAAAGTTAGTAACACTTTCCTCAGACCTGTGCCAAATTGGCCACTGAAGTAATAACATAAAATGAAATTATTTTAATACATTCTGAAATACTCCTCAATGTAACTAAGTTCAGCATTTCATTCTTGCAGCAGTTAACTGGCTATATCAGGTACTGCTTCTTTTATTAATATTTATGTTTTCTTGACCATTGGAATATATCTTGTTTTTCTTTCCTTTATTCTCTATCCAGTCATTCCTCAAGTCTTATTATTCTTTTTCTCTTTTTTCTTAAAGTGAAGTATGTTGAGATATGATTTCTATATAATGAAGTTCACACTTGATAGGTACACAGCTTTGATAAATGTATACAACTGTGTAATCTCTACCACAATGAAAATGCTATATAAAGTATTTCTGTCACCCAGAAAGTTCTATGTGCCTGTTTATAATCTACTCTTCCCTCCACACCGGCCCCTTTAAAACGATGATCTTATTTCTATGCCAATCGCTTTGTGTTTTTCAGGATGTCCTATCAGTGGAATCATCCAGCGTGTAGTCTGGCTTCTTTCGTCTAACATAACGCTTTTAAGAGTCACCCACGCTGCTGTAGTCCAGTAGTTCCCTCCATCTTTATTGTATAGTATTCATTCATTAATGTGAAATTTATTTATCATCTATCACCAGTTGATGCTTCCAAGTTTTAGTGGTTATGAAAAAAGCTGCTCTAAACATTCCTAAACATATTTTCACTTTTCTTGAGTAAACATCTCAGAGTGAGATTGTTGGGGTTATACGGTATGTGTACATTTGGTTTTGTAAGACACGGCCAAACTGTTTTCCATATTGGCTGTACCATTTTGCATTCTCACCAGCAATTTCTCACCAGAATTTCTGCTGCTCTGCATCCTCACCGGAATTTGGCCTTCTTTATTTCTGATGAAATTACTGCACTAGTTTCTGGAATGATATCTTGGTTCCATGCCTTCCAAACTCTGATCTATCCTTCAAATTGAAACCAGAACCAGTCTCTAGAGTGTCCTCCACTCTTTCGTGACTTTGACTTTCTCAGGATAAGTCAAAGTCAGACTGACAACTTTCTCAGGCTCTCCAGACTGGCATACAGCTGAGACTTTTCGAGCTCTGAGTTCCTTCTCACCAGCCCCCTCCACCAACAACATCCACTGTGTCCTACGTGGGCAGCTGGACACACCCAAGACTACTGACTCCAAGTTACAGGGTGGACCACGCTGTGGCCCGACGCAGTGCTTCTGTGCAGCGTAAGGCAATTATTTGGGCAGAGCATTTATTCTCCACTTTGTATTCCCTCTGAATTTTGGGTAGTGTTGGTATTTACTCAACTGTCTACCAGGGAACTATTTTTTTCAACTATTTTTCATGAAAACTTTCACAAATTCAGAAGGGTTAAAAACTAGTACAATGAACATCCAAATTCAGTTCAACAATTGTTGTCATTTTGTTGCATATGCTTCATTTGTCTGTCTGCATTGCATCCATTCTTCTTCTCCCCCTTCTTCTTCTGCAAAGCCATTTCAGATTTCAGATTTTTGCTAAACCACTTGCCAAATATGTTTCAGGCATATCTGTCTCCTAAAAATTAGAACAACCTACTATATAACTACACCACCACTATCTCCCAAAAAAGCTTAAAACCACTTCTAATATTGTCTAACATTATTTATATTGATATTTTCTCAATTGTCCCCAAAATGTATCTCATGGTGCTTGTTTTCCAAACCAAGATCGCATCGAGTTTATGCATAGCCTTTATCCACCAGTCAACATTTGTCTTGGACTGGCTCTTGGTTTGCCCTGCTACCTGCTTCTGTTAAACTAGATGACTCAGTTCTGTCCCTTCCCTTCCGAGGAATCTCCTATGAACTCCCAGCTGCATTCAGGCAGTTTCCTGTGAATTTCTGTACTTTCCAGAAGCTTATGCTTAAAACTACTGGAGAGCCAAGATTCTGTATTACAAAGGTTTTGTCGAAATTTCCTATTTCTTCTACCAGACTCTGGGCAGAGCATCTTGAGGGCAAGGACTAGTGTTCTTTGCCTTGCAGTCTCCCAGCTGTGTAGTAGTTGCTCAATACCTATTCAAAGAATAAATGAGAGCCTGGGGCTTCCCTGGCAGTCCACTGGTTAAGACTTCACCTTCCAAAACAGAGGATGGGGGTTTGATCCTTGATTGGGGAGCCAAGATCCCACATGCCTCACAGCCAAAAAATCAAAACATAAAACAGAAGCAACAAATTGTAACAAATTCGATAAAGACTTTTCCAATGGTCCATTTTTAAAATGGTCTTTTAAAAAGACTTTTTAAAATCTTAAACAAGAAAAAAGAATAAGTGACAGAATATGGTTTCTCTTCCCTGTGAAGAGCTGGGATAAATAAATGGACTCAGGGCTGGGAGCCGGGGAGAAGAGAGAGGATAAAGGGAAGTACAACAAGGTTCTGAGAGGTCATTCAAATACAGAATATTGCTTGGGGAGCTGTGGATAAAAACTGTATTAATATATGCCTTCCTGTCTCAGGAGGCAATGTGCTAGATATTTATCATTAGTTGGTGATAAACCTAGAATCTAGCAGCCCTATAGACATCTTGGGCCAGATAGAGAAAGAATTATAAACACCAAAACCAAGGGGACTGCATCCCAGAGGTCCATGTCTGTTTACACAGCTATTCAACTCCTGCTGTGTTTTTAAGGAAATATCCATTCCCAGCGGGTCCCTACACTGGACTGGGATCCAAACTTTGTGCCCACGGTGAGTGAGGGAAATCCCAACGCATCTATTCTGAACTCCCAGGATGAACTTTCTTTCTGAATATTAGCCTTTTCTGCAGTTCAGCTTTTATCTTGGTGGCAGATTTTTCTCTTTGCTAAACTTCTTTCAGATATTTCCTTCTTCTCCACTTCCCACCACCTGTGGGATTAATTCCAGGATCATATATTAATTCTGACTCCAGAGTGACTCAGAAACTGCACACCAAGACTATTTTAGGTGGAGCGTTTCCTCCTGAGTCACCCCATCCCTTCAGAGCAGACATCCTGCGGATTTCCTCAGCTCCACTGTTGAGAACAGGAAGCCAAAGCCAAAAGTAGCCAGTAAGCACAGCAAACCAGTGATGCTTCCTGCAAGAAAATCCTGATTTAGGAAGAATTCCTTGGCAAGAAAATTGGGATTTTGCTGGAGACACATGGCTTTAGGAAGGTTTTTAAAAAATAAGTCCAAATATTTTTTTTTTAGGAGACAGTTAAGAATGAACTCTTTTAGGAATGAAATTAAATAACTTCTTTAATTGTCCAGGGAGACTTTATTAGATGCTCTCGTTAATGAGAACCAAAGACAAGGAGTTTGCTCATCTCCCCTTTTCACAATTTTATCAAGTTTTTCGTACCCTATTCATTCACTTCTGTCACCCTTACTAAACAGTCTTCCAAATGGTGATGGATCGTGTACCCCCCCCCAAAAAAATATCTATAGCTATCTGCGACATGGAAGCATCAGTAGAGACATCTTTTGGGGCTTGACCAAGACTGGGAAATAGTAGCCAGGCACACTGCTTCTCCCTGACCCCATGTCCACAGCAGACACCAGTAATCTATCTAGCCAAACTATCTGGCCTGTATGCTTCTCACACTGAAACCAATGTATCTTCAAAACAGCAATGTAGGCAGCCATTATTGAGGAACCCAAGTATCCAAACTCGAAACCTATTTGTAGGACTTCCCTGGTGGTTAAGAATCTGCCTGCCAATGCAAGGGACGTGGATTCGACCCCTGGTCTGGGAAGATCCCACATGCTGAGGGGCAGCTAAGCCCTTGCTCCACAAACATGCCTAGAGCTCTGCTCTGCAACGAGAAAAGCCACCGCAAGAGAAGCTGGCGCACCACAGCTGGAGGAAGACCGCACGCAGCAACAGAGGCCCGGGGCAGCCAAAAATAAACAAATAAAATCATTTTTCAAAAAAGAAGAAAATAATTTGCAATGAAGATGAGGGGGTTTAATACATAGAAGTGTATCGGATCAGGGTGAACATGGTGGAAGAGTCCAAAGATTATGTCTTAAGTTTTGGGCTTAACTTCTAGTTCCTGGGCAAAGTTTTGAAATTTTTTTCTTAGAGCCATTTTTTTACATGCAAAATGGAGTTAAGGCCTTCACCTTAGTATAACTGTGAGAATTCATTTTGTGATTGTTTTTAATGTATGTGAAAGCTTTTAGTACAATGCCTAGGACAAAGATACTCAATGGATGTCAATTCATGATAATTCTGAGGGGGCCTCTGATTGGGAGCTCACCTTGCTGACACTAAAAATTCCTGGAAGCCATAGCAATGATACAAGGTAGGAACTGCTCAACAATTCCACTCTCCATAAATTTTATCGAAAGGTCTTCTTAGTCACTCCTCTCCAGTACAAAACGTTGGCAACAAGAAATTCTATGAAGGCTCAACTAAACCCTCTTAGAGCCTCGCAAATAAGTCTGGTAAAACACCATTGTTTCTGGCTTTCTTGGTAACCAGTTACCCTCTTTAGAGATTATCCTGTTCTCTTCGTGTTCACCTTATTTCAGTGCCTGTTAGAATCTCTAAGACAGAAGTCTCAGGGTGAGAAAATCTAAAAGCCAAATCAAGCATTTTTAATTTTTTTTAAAACATTTTTGCTTAAAAGTTGATGGGAGAGAGATGGTTAACTATTGGCTGGAGAGACTGTAAATTTCAGTGCTAGATGATACTACAGTCTTCTGCCCCACCTCAATTCACATCCCATCAAAGTTCCTTTCTTTTGTTCCTTGAAGATTTTAGTACCTGGCTCTCCCCGTGCAGTCATTCTCTGCTGGACTGCCATTGTCATAATCGTTGATTTTAACATTCATTTCAAGGCACTGGTGCAATATTCAACCATCTCCACTGCTTTCTTCCAATTCTCCTGCTTTGGGTAAAGTAGCCACCCTACTTCAGCTACTCACTCCCATGGTCACACCTTGTATTAGTCTGCTAGAGATGCCATGACAAAATACCACAGGACAGGCGGCTTAAACAGCAGAAGTGCATTTTGTCACCGTAATGGGGACCAGAAGTCCAAGATCAAGATGTGGGCAGGCTTGGCTTCTCCTGAGACCTCTCTCCTTGGCTTGCAGATGACTATCCTCTTGCTGAGTCCTCCTGTGGTCTTTTCTCTGTGCACAGGCACTTCTGGTATCTCTCTCTCTGTGTTCAAATTTCTTCTTACAGGGACGTTAGTCAGGTTGGATTAAGGTCCGCACTACCAGCCTCGTTCTAACTCCAAATATAGTCACATTCTAAGGTTACGGGGCGCCAACATATGAATTTCAAGGGAACACAGTTCAACCCAAAATACACCTCTAGACTTTGTCTTCACCAAATACTGAAACATCTTTTTTTTTTTAATGGTAAAAGTCACATAATATAAAATATAATATTTTAACCATGTCTCTATCATGGCATCTGGTCCCATCACCTCATGGGAAATAGATGGGGAGACAGTGGAAACAGTGCCAGACTTAACTTTTTTGGGCTCCCAAATCACTGCAGATGGTGATTGCAGCCATGAAATTAAAAGACACTTACTCCTTGGAAGGAAAGTTCTGACCAACCTAGATAGCATATTAAAAAGCAGAGACCTTACTTTGCCAGCAAAGTTCTGTCTAGTCAAGGCTATGGTTTTTCCAGTGGTCATGTATGGATGTGAGAGTTGGACTGTGAAGAAAGCTGAGCGCCGAAAAATTGATGCTTTTGAACTGTGGTGTTGGAGAAGACTCTTGAGAGTCCCTTGGACTGCAAGGAGATCCAACCAGTCCATCCTAAAGGCGATCAGTCCTGGGTGTTTATTGGATGGACTGATGCTGAAGCTGAAACTCTAATACTTTGGCCACCTGATGCAAAGAACTGACTCCTTGGAAAAGACCCTGATGCTGGGAGGAATTGGGGGCAGGAGGAGAAGGAGTTGACAGAGGATGAGATGGTTGGATGGCATCACTGACTCGATGGACATGGGTTTGAGTAGACTCTGGGAGTTTGTGATGGACAGGGAGGCCTGGCGTGCTGCGATTCATGGGGTCTCAAAGAGTCAGACACGACTGAGCGACTGAACTGAACTGAACTGAGCTATATAATTCAGTGGTAATAAATACATTCCTATTGCTGAATACTGAAACATCTTAATTTCAAATTCCAGCATCTCTTCATCTCAGTCACTACCTTCTATCTTTTCAGCTCTTTATCTCTTTACTACCCCAAACCAATAATTCTTCAACTCCACTAGGACACAGAAATCCAGCCTTCTTCTTCCTTTTTTTGTTTTTTTTTTTAAACAGTTGCTCAGATTCTTTCATGTCCTTACTTCCCTCCTTCCTTGGATTAGATTCCATAGTTGATCACTATAATCACTCTCATATATTTTCTTGATTCTTTTCCCCCATTTCTCTCTCTCTTTATATGTTTGCCTGGCAAAGTCCAAATCCTGGCTGATTCCAGCTTTCTTACCACTCTCTGCCCATGCCTTTGCAGTCGTACTGCCCTGGGAAAAGCACTTGACCATGCGTCTAGTCTCACTATAAACTCTTGACCTTAAGTGGGCCCTCTGTGCCTGCTGGCATCTGCCACCTATCTCTAGACCTTTGACCATCTTGCTTTCCTAGGGAACAGTTTCATACCTTCTTCTCTTTCTAAAAACCTGCAATACCCTCTCCCCATCTTCGTTCTCAACCAATAAGCCTGCTTCCAGTTTCACTGGAAATGCAGGAACCCTCAGAAGTTCCCACACTTCCAATCCCACATGCTCCGTCTTACTTCTGTTACTAAGAATGAACCAGCCGGGCTGCTAGCTTAGGCCAGTTCCTCCGTTTGTGCAGACACTCCTGCTGCTTCCCGCTGACCCAAGAACACTGCTCCAGGGACTTCCCCTATGGTCCAGTGACAACAACTCTGTCTTGCAGTGCAGGGGACACAGTTCAATCCCTAGTTAGGGAACTAAGATCCTACATGCAGTGGAACAGCTAAGCCCATGCACCCCAATTACTGAGTCCACTCGCCACATCTGAACAGTCTCTGCACCTCAGCGAAAGGTCTCACGTGAGGCAACGAAGAGCCTGTCTTCCATGGCTAAGACCTGATGCAGCCAAATAAATAAGTAAAAATAAATAAACACCACTCTATCAATTCTCCCATTTTTCTCTTGCACTCCCCTCCCCTCCACCACTCCCAACAAAAAATTCTTATCAGTATACAAATGTGCTATAATTTTTCCCTTTAAACTTTTTCCCTTGACTCATACTTTCCCTTTAGCTAAACTCTCCAAAAAGTGTTTTCTCTTCTCTCTGTTTCCAATTTCTCCTTTCTTATTCCCTCATGAACCCATTCCATTTGTACTCAACATCTGTCCTACCACTAAAGCTCCTCTTATCAGGCTCACTGATGACCTCCATATTGCTTCTCAGCCCTCCCACATGACTTGCTCTATAGGCAGTCTTAACTCTAACTGACTACTTCTTTCTCAACTTAGGAATTCAACTCCCAGGATAAGTTCCTGGTTCTTCTAACTCCCTGGCCACTGCTCAGCCTCCTTTGCTGACTCCTCCTTCACATCCCCAAACTCAATTCTCTGGACTCCCCAGGACCTAGTCCTTGAACCTCTTTTCTAATCTACATTCACCCCCAGAGTTTTGTGCCTTCAGATACTGTCCATACACTGACAACTATCATACTCCACCCCAGACCTGTTCTTTGAACTTCATGTTTGTGTATCCAACAGCCTGATTGGCATTTCCACTTGGATTCTAAGAAGTGTCTCAAAACTTGAGAAGTCTGAAACGAACCATCTTCTCTTCCCCTCTCAAACCTGCTCAACCTGCTGTTTTGCTCATTTCAGTAAATGGCAGCTTCATTCTTCCTGTTTCTCTGGCCCCAAACCACATGGTCATCTTTGACTCCTCTCTTTCTCTTCCAGCCAGTGTGTCCAAATACTGTTGGATCTATCTTCAAAATATAGACGGAACCCAGCCTTATCATTGTTTGAACCACTGTCATTGGTGGGAACACTGGCTTGGTGAAATGGCTTCAGAATTCATCTCTTTCTTTCACCCACACCCTTTATAACCTAATCATGATGCAACAGCTAGAGTGAGCCTTTTAACATGCCAGGTCATTTTTCTATTCAAAACTAATCCCAGAGATCTGGTTAGAGGGTCAGAAATTTCAACCCCACTCTGCAACCTCTGGGGAGAGGAGAGGGGCTGGAGACTGACATATCAACTAATTGCCAATGATTTAATAATGTCTATAGAATAAACATTATTAATGTTGAAAATTGACAGAGGAGCCTGGTAGGTTACAGTCCATAGGGTTGCAAAGAGTTGGACACAACTGAAGCAATTTAGCTTGGATGCAATTTTGATATTGGGGGCTTCCCTGGTGGCTGAAGGGTAAAGCATCTGCCTGCCAAGCAGGAGACCTGAGTTCCATCCCCGGGTTGGGAAGATCCCCTGGAGAAGGAAATGGAAACCCACTCCAGTATTCTTGCCTGGGAAATCCCATGGACAGAGAAGCCTGGAAGGCTATAGTCCACGAGATCATAAAAGAATCAGACATGACTTAGGGAAACAACAACAATATTATAGTTTAAGACGACTAGTTTCTGGGTGTGTTTTGTTTGAATCCAAATGTGGCTCCACGTAGCTCGACTTTTTTAAAAAAGTATAAGTACAGTAAAATTTTAAATATTTATATAAAATAAGTTTTTTTCTCTTGAATTAAAAGCAAATATGTTCTAGAGAATTAATACTTTCCAAAAGATAATAAATTAAATATAAATATTTCTGGGATCAACATTTTAAGGTTTCATGATACAAAATTCTTTGGGTATCAAGAGAAATAAACAGACTTTATTTCTGATTTCTGTACCATTTTTCCCGTTGTGTTCCTGTAACTCCTGTTTTCATTATTAATGATAACTTCCATTTATTGTTTGCTGCATCTCTATCATCTGACACTGTTCTGCACATATAATCTTGTTTAACCCACACATTTATCTTTGTGGGAAATGTACCATTTTTTAATTCCCATCTCACAGATTAGGAAGTTGAGACTTAAGAAAGTTGTCAAGCAGTGTTCTGAGGCTACTAGTAGAAACAGTGGCAATGAGGTCAGGCAACCCTTGAATTCTTGTTTCGTTTTGTTTGGCTGCACCATGCAGCTTGTGAAATCTTAGTTCCTCAACCAGGGATTGAACCCAAGCCCTTGGCAGAGTCCTAACAATTGGACCACTGGGGAATTCCAAACCTTGAATTCTTTAAACCACTGTCTACATTATATTTAACATATTAGTGCCAAGGTTCCTTCCCATAACCTTCTCCTTATGTCCTCAGAGTTAGAGAGGTCTGTGGTTCTTTAAATTTAGGGCAATAATTTGGAAGGGAGCATTCCTCAATTCACTTCAGACTTATTACTCATAAAATGATAATCAAATCACCCAACTTTTTTTAACCTCCTTTTCCTAGACAGTAAGAGATATGAATTTATTCCTGTTATTATTCCTCAGAGAAGTAGAGATAAAAGATGTGAACTCTTAAGAGGAAAGCTGTTTCAGTCTTCCACCAATAAACTCATCAACTGTGATATCTTGTTTTTTCAGCCACCAATTTGCCCCTTTCTTTGTCCTTTTTGTGTCCCCTGTAGTTTAAACAGTGCTTGGTGAATAGTGAGCAAAGAGAAACAAAAAGAATACTAAATAAAAGACAGATACATAGAATACTTGAGCAAACTGCACATCCCATGCGGTATAAGAGCCTTGGTCGTTTCCTCCTTAAGCCCTGTCCTTTGCTTGGAATGAAAGCTGCCAGACCCAGTTCCAACCCCCACCCCAGCTTCCTTCTGCAAACACGCTCAGGGTTCCGTCTTGAGCGCTCTAACTCAGAGGAAAATGACTTATTTTAAAAAGCGGTGAAAGCATCGCATTCCTTTGGCACAGGAGGAAGACCAGCTCAGCTCCTCAGCCAGTCGATCTTTGTTTATTGTTCTCCAGACAGTAAACCACTATTTCCACATCGACAAGATCCTGGGCTGCGTTTCTGTCCGAGTCCTGGCTCCTCATGAATATGAACTGAAGGGCTCTGACCCAGAAAGTGGTAGGTAATCTTGGAAGAAAAAAAAAAAAAAAAAGACAGGTAGGGGGGAAAACAAAACAAATCAGGCTTGATGTAATTCTACACTCTTGAAATCTCCTGCAGGTTCTGAGCAGGGTAGAATGGGGTCTCGGAAATGCGGAAGCTGCCTGAGTAGTTTGCTGATTCCTCTTGCACTTTGGAGTATAATTGTGAACATATTATTGTATTTCCCCAATGGGCAAGCTTCCTATGCATCCAGCAATAAACTCACCAACTACGTCTGGTATTTTGAAGGAATCTGTTTCTCAGGTATCATGGTAAGTGTAACTTTGGAGAACTTGGGATTGCTGAAGGGGAGTTTTTACTAAGAATTAACTTGTTCCTAGTGAAAATGATGAATCATGGGAAAATCATTCTATGAATCCTGGGTTTGAGATTTGGAAGATGGATGGGGATAAAAAGGCAGGAAGTCTGTGAGGACTTGGAAGGTAGCTTTGTTTTCAATAAACTGCTTATTTATATAGCTTCAGCAATGCAGGAAATTAGTCCTATTAAAAGTTGGTGGGTCGTAGAAATATTATGTCCTCATGAAAGCTGTGGACATAATATTATGTCCTCATGAAAGTTGTATATGAACTTATGGTATTTAATCTCCAGTAGCACTGCCCTTTTCCAGAATGGATTTTCTATTTACACTCATGGTTTCACTAGCTTGGAGGGTTATTGAGACCATGGAAAAGGCATAAACTTGAAGATTCAGACAAACTTGAGTTCCAGCCTAAGCTCTGCCATTTGTGTCATGAGACTTTAAAGCAAGCTACTCGATGTCTTTGGGCCTCTGTGTCCTCATTTGAAGAATGTGAATGATGACATTTACTTTTCAGGGAAATTGTGGGGATTAAATAAAATCTCATGTACGAAATGCCCAGGACAGAGACTGACATGTTGTAGGCAGCCAGTGACTATCATGATTATTAATACTGAATGAAGGATGGGCCATACCATCATTAAATTGTCTGACATTATATCCCTAATGATAGTGGGTGTTTTTGAAAACGAAATCAAGGTATCTACAGTAAGAATCCATGAACGTTTTCCTGATGACTTTGTGCTGTTTAAAAACAAACTGGTAATAAATCATGTTGGCGTTTCAGAGGAAAAGACATTTTTCCTGGTCATATCATTTCTAAAAACTCCCACACTGTGTGCTGTAACTTTCCTACACTAATAATAACAGAAAAGAAAATCCATTGTAGTCTATCTCTACACCTTTGTGGGTGTTTAATTTTGTAAAATTTGAATAGCTATGCTGAAAAATGGTTTCATTTAGTTACCACTTTCACATTAAATTAATAAACTTTGAATTATTAATACCCAGTGCTACTGCAGGTGCTACATGCTAGGTATATAATTGATGTTCATGGCGATACTATAAATAAATGTAAGCCTTTTGGAGAAATGATATGATATATTAAGATCTGTGAAAATGCTTGTCTTTTGACTCAGTGATCCTAAATCTGAGAATTCACTCTGAGGAGATAGTCCAAAATAAGGAAAGAAACGTATACACAGAAGCCTATGGCAGCACCATCTGCATGCATGTGCTCAGTCACCTCAACGGTGTCCGACTCTCCGCGACCCCACGGACTGTAGCCCGTCAGCATTATTTACAATAGCAAAAAGCTAGAAGCATCATAGTACAGACATGGCCAAATAAATCATGGTCTATTAATTTCATAACTGATGAAAGTTGTAATTATGAACATGTAACAATGTGGACAAGTGCATATTATTTTGTGTTAAGGAAAACAGATATAACAAAACTGTGAATACATTATGGTTGCAGCTATATAAGATACACACATGTGGGAGTAAATAGCTAAAACACGAGCAAGTGGAATTTTTGGTGATTTTCCTCCGTTATTCTTGAGTCCTCTGTACTGCAGTTATACTTGACAATAAAAAGAGAAAGCAGTTTCTCTTTCAACACAGAACATGCCTGTGTTTCTGCTTTGACACAGGACTCCAGGGTTTAGGTTTAATTATTTCTAACAGTATTGTAATGAAGCTGATTTTGGCACCTAATTTACTGTGTCTCATCTTGCCATTCTTTCTCTCAATACATAATTGTAATAAACAGGAGCTTTGCAAGGCATTATTAAAGTTAAACCAGAATCTCTTTGAAACTGTGATAACTAACGGTGTTGAAAGAAGGGGAATATAGGGCTAACTTTTGCTTATAGTCCATGTAAAATTAAAAACTGTGAAAAGAACCTATTTTCTATTTTTCACTGTTTATGACTTCTTGAAAAATACTCTTTCAAGAGCAAATCCTTTTAGGAGAAAAGAGAGGAATATAGATAAATAATTAAGTGCATAGGTAAATAGATGATGGGCTGAAGGAATTTGGAAACTGGGAATGCTCACTCCAAGCAGTAAACTAACAATGGGCTAACTCTGCTGCAAGATTCAGTACTGAACAGTGGGACAAAAGGATAGGTGTAGAATTTGCCAGAAACAATTCACGACTCATACTTGGCCAAACCAATAACTGTAATATAAAGAAATCCATGTTCTTTCCAGACCTTAAATCTTTTGCTTAAGATACCAAGAAAGGGAAGTAGAATACACTGAATTCTCTCAGTTTGTTGTTACAGGCAAAATACGTTGGAAAATTTGAATCTGAGATGATCTGAATGTACTTTTCTTTGGATTAAGAGATTTAGTTTCAGATTAACCATACCTTTCACCTGCCTTCTCAGAGGGCAGAAAGTGGAAAGAGGATGGAAAATGCCAAGGTCTGGAGGATGGTTTTCCTTTGTTCTACAACCGAGTCAGTAAGAAGTGTAGGTTTGCTACAGAGAATGGTAAACTCATGTCCATATTATTTATTCCTACTTAATCATTGTTTCTTTAAAGTTTTGTTTATTTATTTTTAAAATTTTAGTTATTTAATTTTTACTGTGCCAGTACTCTTGCCTGGAGAATCCCATGTATGGAGGAGCCTGGTGGGCTGCAGTCCATGGGGCCGCTGAGAGTTGGACACGACTGAGCGATTTCACTTTCACTTCTCACTTTCCTGCATTGGAGAAGGAAATGGCAACCCACTCCAGTGTTCTTGCCTGGAGAATCCCAGGGACGGGGGAGCCTGGTGGGCTCCTGTCTACGGGGTCACACAGAGTCGGACATGACTGAAGTGACTCAGCAGCAGCAGCAGTGCTGGGTCTTCCTTGTGACATGCATGCTTTCTCTACTTGTGGCAAGTGGGGGATACTCTCTTGTCGCAGTGCATAGGCTTCTCACAGTAATGGCCTCTCATGTTGAGACCCATGGCCTTAGTTGTCCTGGGCCATGTGGAATCTGCCCAGAGCCAGGATAAAACCCATGTTCCCTGCATTGGCAGACAGATTCCCAACCGTTAGCCTGCCAGGGCAGTCCAATCATTAGCCTTTCATAGTTGATAACCATGATAATAATAGCCAATATTTATCAGTCACTTGTTATAAATCAAGCACTCTATTTAAAATTTTACATGCAATACCTTATAATAATCTAAGGAGGTGAGTTCTCAGCACCATTTTCTAGGAAAGGACTCTCAAGTTTACACAGCTATTAAGTGGAAGAGCTGGGATATGAACCCAGATCTACCAGATCCCAGAGTCTATGCTCTGAAACATCGAGTTCTGGTTATGAGCTTGAATGCAAACTGTATTCCATTTCTTATATTTTTTCTCTTCCTTACTATAGATGCTTGTAGTAGCAGCAGTTCTTCTTGTATTGGAGAATGACGACAACTATAAATGTTGCCAGAGTGAAAACTGCAGCAAAAAATACATGGTAAGAGCAAACAGTATTTTGAGGACAGTTGAGTGGGCTCTGACTTTCTTTCCTCTCACTCAGAAACACAAGGATACTGACACTATTGTACCCTTTCCATGTCCTTTCATTTCAGAGTCCAAGAGTTTCCTTCCGCAAAAATTATCTTCTACTTTGCATACACTTTTCCTCCACTTTTGTTCTGCTTATATTCTTCTAGAAATTCAAGATTTAAAGATACATGAAGTTAGAATATAATACTACCTCTTCCTAACTGGGTTTCTGTGAGTCTATTTTTCCCCTTATCAAGTTTAGAGAGGCTAATTTACAAACAGTAAATGGCTTCAATGAAAAGTGCAAAATTCCATGAGTTTTGACAGTTAACTCCACCCATGAAACTACCATCATAGTCAAGAGATGGAACATTTCCATCATCCCCCAAAGATTAACCTTTAATCTGCTTTTTATCATTATAGATTAGTTTGTATTCTATATAAATGGAATCACAGAATATTCATCTTCTGTGTCTGGTTCCTTCCAAGCAGCGTGAGATTTATCCCTGTATGTATTATGTACATTTTTAAATTGGAACTTTAAAAATAATTAAAATAGAATCAAGAGAGAATAATACAACCACATTTTCTAAGCTTATGCTCAACAAGTAGGTGCTGGGCTCCTGTATTTCCACCATTATCCAACTTCCCCTCCTCATGTTCATTATCATTTATTCATATTTGCATAACACTTCACAGTTCGTTCACATTTACTCAGTGAATTATATTATTGCTATTCCTTTCTTATAGATAAGTCACTTGTGACTCAAAGAGAATATGATTCATTAACTAGGAGGAGCTTTACCAGAGGTCTTGGAGGCATTCTTTGCAACAATGGTTCTACACAATGGCTGTACACTGCAATGATCTGGGAGCTTGGTGTTAGAATCCCACCTCCAGGGACCCTGACTTAGTTGGTCCCAGGTGCAATCAAATTTAAATGTGCAGAAAAGATTGTGTGGCTTGCTTTCCTTGACTGTTGCTTTTGAAAGATTGAATTCGTTGTTTAATTTACCACTGTGCCTCTTGTGGAGGAAGAGTTAGAAGACTGAAATATGTTCCCTCTGTGGGTCTATTTTCTTAACCAATTGACTCAAACAACCCTCAGTAATTGCTGGTATGATACTACAGAAAAGTTTTCAGAATTGTTTCGGTGAAGCAATGGATTCAAGTAAATTTTAACGTATGATACTCAGGAAATTTCTAGATAATAAATGTTTGTACCATTATGTATCTAATAAAAATCCATGTGGTCAGTTTGCCTTAACTCATTATTACCATCTCCAGCACAAATTGATGCTAGAAATAGTGTAACGTTTTGATACTGTCTTATAATTGATATTGCATGAGACGACTGGCCTCTCAGTGAGAAGAGCAGGAGGAAGGGAGAAAGAATTCCTTGGATTCCCTGCTTGGTTCTTTCAAAGTATGATCTAGAATAGGGATCCCAACTGATGTGCTCCCAGATGCCAAGTATTTGATAACGATGAAATATGCGAGGCTGTAGACTTTAGAGCAAATTTTGTCTTTAAGGAGGAGAGGGGCCCGCTGCTCAGATCCAACCAGGGGCTACCACTGCAACACTGGGCAGTAATGCTCAGCTTTCAACAGGAAGTGGAAATATAGAGTTTTTAAGTAACACTTACAATTATAAAATGTTGGCAATTAATTCTCATTTAAACACACCTTGCAGGCCAAATTTGGGCCTGAAGCAGTTTGTAACTTCTGAAGCTCTAGAGTGGAAATTTAGGTCAGCCAAGATTTATTTTGTAGAGGAGAAGGAAGTTTTCCCCAGCCCTCTTAGGATCCCTGGTTGGGTCTGAGAATTAAACTGATGACAGATTAACGTGAGAAAAGCATACAAATTATATTGAATTTTTACATGTATATGGTGATTTTCATAAGAGAATGAAGACCTGAACATGTGACTAAAAGAGCAAGCTTCTAAACTTTTTAGACAAAGTAATAAAATTGTGAAGAATGACTAAGACAGAGAGATTTGGGTTAGGATAGAGAAAGGTGAAGAAGTAACTAGGAAGACAAAGGTTTATTAGTACAGATTTCTTGACCCCAAATTTCAGACTCTGGTAATAAGAATGTTTCCTCCTGGCTCAGAGATGGTACCTCTCACCTGGGTGTTACATGACTTGTTTCAGGGAAGAGGGGTGAGAGGGTAGGGAAGGTCTGAGTCAACATTCTGCTTCTGTGGTCTCCTCAAACTCCTTCAGCTTAAGATATTAATGTGCCAAGGTGCCGTATTTTGGGGTAGTGTGTCCTCAACCCCATTATTCTTCTGTCTGAAACTTCCCTGAAGAAGTTTCACAGTCCAGAAACTGAGGGCATGAATTGTCCAATAACCCAATGAATCAGTCTCTCAGTCCTGGGCACTCGCATGAAAACAAACAAAAAGTTAATAGCCAGAATGAACTATGAACTCAGTTTCTGAGTCCCGAGTGTGGCCAGTTGAGAAGGTCTCTAACTGAGAAGTTCTAGTTGTTGAAACTCTGATGGAGTGAGAGCCGGGAAAACTCTGACAGAGCTTTCCGCTTCACAGCTTGGACGTCTCTGGGAAAGTCATCACGGGCTCTGCTGAACTTTCTGAGAGGTTCACACAGCAACAGGGCCTGATTGCCTAACATGAGCTATTGTGGCGTTTTCTCTAAAATTTATATCAAGTTGCCTAGCTTTAGCTTGTCCAGTTTTAGAAAAGGGGAAGTTTTAGTTCTTAACGATTCCAAGTCAGAAGAAGGGTGGAAGAAAAATTTGGAAACCTTAATCTGGGGAATTGTAGCCAGAAATTGAAAGAAACTAAAAGAATTTAGGATCCAATCCAGTGTATAGGTGGATAATGAAAACTCAAAGACAATGAATAAGACTAGAATCTGATAGCCACAAAGTTTGTTATGATTTTCCTATGATTTTCCATTTTTTTCTATACAATCACCCTCATTTCTATCAGAGACAGCCAAAGACTAATTCATTTATGAAATAAGTCTAGTTACATTAAACTTGGCCTGATTATTTACATAAGTTCAGCAAGAATAGTGATGACCATATAGGCTCTTTTAATGTCCTCTTTGCTGGAACTTTTCATAAGGAACCTCGGATGAGACTTTTCTAATCCTCTCCCCAGGCTAGGAAGACAAGCCAAGGATTGCCATCAGACTTTCTGTAAAATTCCCATAGATTTGAGTTAATGTCTTTCTTCTTTAGGTCCCCCAAATATCGTGAGATTTCTGCACCTGCCAGGAAGTGACTTTCCTTACCCACCTGCTAAAGCCGCTGGGAATCCTGTAAGCAAGGTACCAGGCCACTGTTTCCAAGGGGCTTCATTGGCTCCATAAAGTCAACCTTAGTTCCTTAAAGTTGTCTGGTCACATATAATTCCATGCACATTCTCAAACACGACATTCTAGTCAAAGCCTTGGTAATATAACCAAGGTTTCCAACTGTGTCATGTTAAAGAAGAGCAGATTCTTATTGAACTTATGCAAATAATTATATTGCCAGAAAAATAAAAATAGTCACTAAGAGTTTTCAAATTTTGGAGGGATCAGGTAGGAAGATAAAGTAATTATTTCATCTTTGTTCATAAAGGTATACTTTACCAAATTGCTCTAAGACATAGATAGCTGAAGAGAAAAGAGTAAACAGTTTCCTTAAATATGGAGAGCAAAAGATTAAGGAACCAGCAGTATTTTAAAGAGAAAGTAATAAACAATTATAACTCATCAGTTCCACGTACTTAATTTTTCTTCTGCATGGCCTTGTGTTAACCATTTTATGGATCCATCAGTTGTATAAGAGTTTTGGAAAGTTTTACTCAGTTCAGTGATATGCTGTTAAAGTTATCACAAACCTGTACTTGTTAGCATTCTTTCTATGAATCTCCTTGAAAATAAACACTTCTGCAAAAGCATCAGAATAGAACAATGACTCTCTGTAAATGACAAAAGTCTTTAAAATGGCCATGGTCAAAGACCTGATGAGAGTTTTTGTGTGCTTACTTATTCAGTCATGTCCAACTACTCTCTGGGACCCTTTGGCCTGTAGCCCACCAGGCTCCTCTGTCCGTGGAACTTTTCACGCAAGAATACTGGAGTGGGTTCTCCTTTTCTCCTTCAGGGAATCTTTCTGGCCAAGGACTGAGCCCACATCTCCTGTGTTGCAGATGAATTCTTTATCCATCGAGCCATCAGGGAAGCCCTAATAAGAGTTTAACATAATACAAAAGACAATAAACTTTGATTATTTCTGAGACATACAACATTTTAAGATAATAACTAGAATCATGACTGATAACATTATACTGGGGCTCCCCAGGCGGCACTAGTGGTATAAGAAGACGCCTGCCAATGCAGGAGATTCAGGTTTGATCCCTGGGTTGGGAAGATCCCTTGGAGGAGGAAGTGGTTATCCACTGTAGTATTCTTGCCTGGGAAATCCCAGGGACAGAGGAGCCTGGCAGGCTAGAGTCCATGGGATCAGAAAGAGTCAGACATGACTGAGCACACACACACACACATTGTATTAGGACATACCTTTCTAGGAATGCCATATAATTCGTGGAACATTTACATTAGTAACACGCACCCTACAAATATAACTTAGAAAGGTTAAAAATCACTTCTTATTTGACAAAGCTTCCTATGTAATTTAATATATCAAGTAAATCTAATTATTCTCTCCCTCTCCTTCTCTCTCTTTTTTTAAGGAAAGAGAAAATATATTATAGAGACGTTTCACTGGTCCTCTGGAAAATCCCAAATTTAGTTGGAGGTCAAAAAGACTTTAGAAAGTGATTTTGGGTAAATTTGTCAAAAATATCAAATATTAATATGATCACAAGTCACTGTGAAACAATACTTGTGATCCATTTCACTAAAGATAAACAATTTCAAAGGTAAATACAGAAAGTTACATAGTTGTAAGACAAAACAGACAAACAAGCAAAAACCTTTGACTCTAATGAAGACTCTGTTGCCTTAAATAATCAAAGATGTGGTAAAAACAACATGAAGCCCAGGAAATTATTTTGATAAAACACAAAATCTTTGCTTCTGGGTAGATTACACAAAAGGTTAAACACCTTTCATGATTTCTAATCAAGAGGAGACCAACAGTCCAATAAAATTTGGGATAAGACCCCATTCTAGCCTTCCATCCATGTACTTTTGACACTGGGGGCTTGCCAGGTGGCTCATTGGTGAAGAATCTGTCTGCCAAGCAGGAGACACAGGTTCCTGATCTCTGGCCCCGGAAGACCCTTTGGAGAAGGAAATGGCAGCCCACTTCAGTATTCTTGCCTGGGAAATCCCATGGACAGGAGAGCCGGGTGGGCTACAGTTCGTGGGGTTGCCAAGAGTCAGACACGACCTAGTGAAACAACAACAACTTTTCAAGCCAAATTGACCGCATAAAATTTCCTCTCTCTCTCTTTTCAACTCTCTATATTCAGCCAATTTGTCCTTTTTTCTCCTCTTCCGCTTTCTGAAACAACCAATTATTTTATTTGGAATTACTCTTTTCCCTTAACAAAAACTCATCTCTATAACTCATACCTTTAATCAAAAGCACATCCCACTTTCCTTCCATACAGAGTCATTCCTTTATTTCTTCTAGTAACTTTGATTGAGTAGGCTTTGGGAGTTGGTGATGGACAGGAAGCCTGGCGTGCGGCAGTCCATGGGGTCACAAAGAGTCGGACATGACTGAACCAAACTTTAATTATATATGTTAATTAGAATTCTTAACCTTTAGAAAATTTAATTTCTAGTGTAAACTAAGAAGTAAGCAATTATGAACTGTTACATATCAACATTCTATTGATTGGAAAGTTTGTGAGTATATCATATTATGTCATAATTTCTGGAATTATACATTCCCTCATAATATTAATACATTTTTTCAATGTGGCACAAGACGTGTTCACCTACAAGCTCAAATGTTTTTATTTCCACTGTAATAGGAAGAAAAAAGCAAGCAAACTTATGTTCAGTAATTAACGTTTCAGTATATCTTATTCAGAAATGATCTAGATATCTAATTAATTTCTATCTCTTAACTTATAACTTTAAAGTTTCAAGTTAGCAAAAAGATTTAGGAAGTTTTTTGTTTTCTTTTGCTGTATATCTCAGCTGTGACTAATTTATTTTTCAGCTGGAAGTTTGTAAATCTTAATCTCCCTTAATCTTCCTATTCGGGGAGGAAGCTATTTTAAAGTAGACATTTTATAAAACATAATTAGTGTTGAAAAGTTTATTTATAAACTTTTATCATACATTTATTTAATTCACTTGTTCTTAATCATGCTTAGGTTATTCATAAAAATTTTATGAGACGCTAGACAAAGTTAGCTATTATTATTTTTCTGGTTGACAAATTTTATAACATATATATATTAAGCAAACATAAGAATCATAGAAACAAAGCACCTAAAAATTAATCATACAACTTCTCTCTCTTTTTTCTTAACTACTGTGCTCGGCAAACGTTAAACAATTCACTTTTTTAATTTGTTTTGGTTTTAGGCTGAATTTATAGTTGTATCATCTTAAACATCTAGTACAGATTAGTATGGTTGTTTCACCTAGGTAGAAAAATATTGTATGACTGCATTATATTTAATGCTGACAACTCTAAAGACATGCCTTTTTAAAAATTTTTCAACAATTTAAAAGCTAGCTTTATTGATGGGAAGTTGCTATATAACACAGGGAGCTCAAGCAAGTGCTCTGTGACTACCTACAGGGGTAGGATAGGGGAGGGGTGGGAGGGAGGTTCCGGAGGGAGAGGATATACGTGTACTCACGCCTGATTCCTGTTGTTGTATGGCAGAAGCCAACATAACATTGTCAAGCAATTTTCCTCCAGGTAAAAATAAATTTTTAAAAATAAGTAAAAACTAGCTTTATTTACCAGATTATTCCAGATCAAGACTGAAGCTTTGGATCGGTTTTTATATTTTTGAGAGTTTAAGTAAACTTAACTTCTTATCTCTACATTAATTTGAATAGAACTTTGAGAGATTTTACAAATTAATTTGGTGATACCATTGGGAGGTAGGAAAATATTGTACAACTATAACATAAATATATTTTTAAAATTTTTATTATTTTTAAAACTTATTTGTTTTTGGCCATAGTGGGTCTTATTCGCAGCGCATGGCTCTTTGTTGCTGTGTGAGGGCGTTCTCATTTTTTTCTCGTTTCTTTGTGGTTGCTCATGGGCTC
The DNA here is from genome assembly GCF_033118175.1 of Dama dama. Taxonomy (NCBI): domain Eukaryota; kingdom Metazoa; phylum Chordata; class Mammalia; order Artiodactyla; family Cervidae; genus Dama; species Dama dama. The sequence continues at coordinate 3,341,417 of NC_083699.1, read as the reverse complement.
AGTAATTGTCGCCCACTGCTTAGTTGCCCTGCGGCATGTGGGATCTTAGTTCCCAGACCAGGGATTGAACCCGTGGCCCCTGTATTGGCAGGTGAATTCTTAGCCACTGGACCACAAGAGAAGTCCCTATAACATACACACATGGAAGAAGCAAGCATATGGGCCTATGTGTGTCCTAAATTGCTTCAGTGGTATCTGACTCTTTGTGACCCCATGGACTGTAGCCCGCCAGGCTCCTCAGTCCATGGGGATTCTCCAGGCAAGAATACTGGAGTAGGTTGCTATGCCCTCCTCCAGGAGATCTTCCTGACTCAGGAATGGAACCTATGTCTCTTAAGTCTTCTGGTTTGGCAGGCGGGTTCTCTACCACCAGCTCTACCTGGGAAGTCCAAATAAGCATATAGACAGACACAAATAGAGATCTTATAGCTTTTGTTTTTAAAATTTTAGCCATGTGTCAGGCACCTTAATACAAAACTCATTAGTTTACAGAAGAATCCAAATTTTTCTATAATTCTTCAAGTGCAGATAAAACAAGTTATGGTTTTCCATTCTTATATCCAAAGCTTTTTACTGATACCAGCAGAGATCACTTTTAAGATTTGTACCTGCCTTTGACAAGTAAACTTATGGGGACTGTGGGCTAGATTTTGAGTCAGGAAGCTTTCATAATAGCTTGATTTTTTTAGGTCTCTTCCTTTTTTCCCTTCAACTCAGATGGTTGTGAACAGTGGTTTAGCTGTCTCCTGGGATGTTTACATTTCAATGACATGGTAAGAGTAACCTCTGAGGGACAGAGAAAAGATATAGGTTTCTCTCAGACGGAGTTTTAGGACATATTTGTCTATTATCAGAGGACTGGGGTAACCCTGCTTAAATTTTTTCTTCTTTTTCTTAAGTGCAGAACTGTTCTGTTTCCAGTCTTTCATAATGTCTCTTATAACTGTTTCTTATTTTTCATAATTTCTGCCAACATCTTGTGTTAGAAGAGGCTTGGGGATTGGTTAGGTTTGGTGAACTTTTGGTTTTACAGCTGCATTTCTGGTTTTGTAAAGACTCAGTTTGTGAGACAAGGACAATTGCATTTTCATTCCTTGAAGAGTTGATTTGTAGCCTGAATGACAGCAAGAGGCTGACCTGCCCATTAGACTACATTATCCTCAAGTTGTTTCCTTAAATCAGGGAGACGATTTCCAGCTATGATGCAAATGGAAATATCTCTGTGTTCTAGATTTAGATCTGCGTGTGTTTGGAACATTTTCATAAATCATTCTACAAAGCCTTCCGCATGTTTTCTTTTCCTGTGAGTTCAGAGCGTTATTGCCACTTAGGAGAGAAAGCTTTTTTAAAAAAGTTTCTATCAATCTCTGAATATCAACCTCCAATTCAGCCAGCTTCTAACCATACAACGTTTTAAAAAAACGTTTCAAGTGTTTAAACCAAAGGTATACTTATCAAGTGACTCAAAGTCAGCACTCAAGCATGGGCACAAATGTGAAAGCTGCTCAGTCGTGTCTGACTCTCTGCGACCCCATGAACTATAGTCTGCCAGGCTCCTCAGTCCATGGAATTCTCCAGGTCAGAATACTGCAGTGGGTAGCCATTCCCTTGTCCAGGGGATCTTCCCAACCCTGGGATCGAGCCCCAGTCTCAAGCATTGAAGGCAGGTTCTTTATCGTCTGAGCCACCATGGAAGCCCATGGGCACAAAAGATGTCCCTAAATAGCGTATAAGAGATAAAGCCTTCTAAGATCCAACACCTCTTCCAAAGATGGCTGTTGGGCTACACCCCACAGGCCTACAAGCTTCAAGACAGAGGAGAGCTCCTGGAGTCAGCAGCTGAGACATTAGAGATTTAAGGGATGGGGGCCCTTACACCCTTGAAGCAAGGTCCTGGAGTGACACTCCCCCCCATCCATGTGCAGTGGACGGCAGGCAGGATATGGTGGCAGTCTTCACTCCCTGGGGTGGTGGGGGCGGGGGGAGTTTGCCAGCTATAGTGGAATTTACGTCAGTTGGCTCATTAGTTACCAGGGAAACCATCAGAAGGGCACGCCTCTCACTGGTCCTTTAATAAGAACAGTCATTAACTGAGGCCTGAGGCAAGTACATAGGACGGTCAGTCTTGCCAGTAAGGTGTAGGTGAAGCAGGCGCTGGTTGAACAGGAAATGTACAGACAGCAAAAGAAAGGCCATCTTGAGGGGCCTGACTATACAATAGCCAAAAGAAAAAAGACTTAGACAATCTCTCCAAAGAGCAGCTGGGAGGATGCTAGCCACAAATTGGGCACAATCACATTTCTGTACAGTCATACTTACAGGGCTTATGATCTGACATTTGGCTGTCTGCAAAAGCAGGAACTGACATTTGCATGCCCCGGTGGGCAGAAAGCCAAGCCAAGTTTTGAGGACACAAAACAAGAGACAATCAGGAAAGCAATACCTGTTTTGGGGAGGGAAAGGATCAATAACCAATTCGGGGACTTCCCTGTTGCTACAGTGGCTAAGGCTTCGAGGTCCCAATGCAGGGAGCCTGGGTTTCATCCCTGGTCGGTGAGCTAGATCCCGCATGCTGCAATGAAGAGCAAGGACCCTGTGTGCCGCAACTAATACCCAGCATGGCTAAATAAATAAATAAAAATAAATATTAAAAAAAATAACCAATGAGTATCCCAAAACCAAATTGTAATCAGAGTCACAATCTCAAAAACTAATTCTTACAAATGCTTTTCTCCTGCCAATCTGAATCTGGAAAGGAATGGATCTTTATCACCTTTGTCCAACTGGTCCACCCAGGTAGAGATCTAAGAAACTTAGCAAGAATTCTTCTGCCAGCTTATGTGAGAGGTCTAGGGTCTCTGACTACAACCTCAGGATTGAGCAGGGTGTCCTCAGGAGATGGCACCCCATGGTGGGTGACAGGAACTGTGAGAAAGAAAAGAAGTTTTCCTCCACCTTTTGAGGGTCCCTAACTAGGTCTGAAAATTAAACTGACAAAGACAAGTTGAGAAAAGCATACAGATTTTATAAAATATTTCTGTGTTTTGGTGAGACTTCCACAGGAGTCTACACAAAAGAATGAAGACCTGAAGATAAGACCAGAGTAGGAAGCTTCTATACCTTTTAGACAAAGAAACAACAATAAATTTGCAGAGAATTGGCAAGTCGGAGGGGTTTGGGCTAGGAGTCCTAAATGGTGAAAATGTACCTCGGAAGGTAAGGTTTAGCTTAACAAGTTTACACAGATTTCTTGTCCCCAAATTTCCAGTCTGATGGTAGGAATGTCTTCCTTCCTCCTGGTGCAAGGAGGGTGCTTTTCACATGGGAGTTTTATGACCTGTTTCAAGGAAGAAGGGTGAAAACGTGGGGGAGGTCAGATAGAGTGAACTTCCTGCTTCTGCTGTTTCCTCAAACACCTTCAGCTTAAGATATTAATAGGCCAAGATGTCATATATTGGAGCAGCATGACTTGAACCCCGTGACCTTCTTGGTTGCTATCATTGCCTCTGTGGAGTGTCATTTTCTGCCAACATTCTGTGGGTCATTATCTTTGGAAAACAAATCTTGGCCAAAGAAGAGCACTTGAAATAATAGATAATGTTTCGATTATATTGTTCACTTTTCAAATAACTTTTATATGCATTCTATCCTTTAATTTTTGAACTAGCCCTAGGTGCTATAACCATCTGCATCATCTACATTTTATAGAAAATTAGACTGTGACTCAGAGAGAGTCTTATTCCCACTTTATTTTGAGACTACTTTAATTGTGTAATTGTATCCTCTCATTAGAGTATAATCTATATATGTATACATATATATGTATTACGCTATGGTTGCAACTTCTGCAAATGAGAAAATTCTCCACTTATCCTTTCAGCAAACTGCTTAAGGCTACATCTGGTAAATAAGGAACTCAGTCTTTTGAAAACATCCTTCTTCCTTTTTCAAAGATGGCTTTGATGAATAGGTAATATTTTTTACAAAGTATAAAAGAAATCTACAGCAAAAATAACTATTTGTTTCATCCTATGAGGAGGCAAAACTTTATTATAATCAATATGAGAAACATAATTTAAAAAAGCTTTCATCCTATGTGAAGCTGCCGATGAGATCACTAATATCAAATAGGAAAACAAAACATAATTGTTCTTTCTTTCTTTCATTTTTAAAATACTTTTTTTTCTGATTTTCCATAATTATCATGTATCAATGTTCAGTTCAGTTCAGTTGCTCAGTCATGTTCGACTCTGTGACCCCATGAATTGCAGCACGCCAGGCCTCCCTATCCATCACCAGCTCCCGGAGTTTACCCAAACTTATGTCCATTGAGTCAGTGATGCCATCCAACCATCTCATCTTCTGTCGTCCCCTTCTCCTCCTGCCTTCAATCTTTCCCAGCATCAGGGTCTTTTCCAATGAGTCAGCTCTTCGCATCAGGTGACCAAAGTATTGGAGTTTCCACTTAAACATCAGTTCCACCAATGAACACCCAGGACTGATCTCCTTTAGAATGGACTGGTTGGATCTCCTTGCAGTCCAAGGGACTCTCAAGAGTCTTCTCCAACACCACAGTTCAAAAGCATCAATTCTTCAGCACTCAGCTTTCTTCACAGTCCAACTCTCACATCTATACATGACCACTGGAAAAACCATAGCCTTGACTAAACGGACCTTTGTTGGCAAAGTAATGTCTCTGCTTTTTAATATGCTGTCTAGGTTGGTCATAACTTTCCTTCCAAGGAGTAAGTGTCTTTTAATTTCATGGCTACAGTCACCATCTGCAGTGATTTTGGAACCCCCCAAAATAAAATCAGTCACTGTTTCCCCATCTAATTGCCATGAAGTGATGAGACCGGATGCCATGATCTTAGTTTTCTGAATGTTGAGCTTTAAGCCAACTTTTTTACCTTCCTCTTTCGCTTTCATCAAGAGGCTCTTTAGTTCTTCTTCACTTTCTGCCATAGGGTGGTGCCATCTGCATATCTGAGGTTATTGATATCAATGTTACATTCACCAAATAATTCTAAAGAAAGAAATATAATTTGAGATAACTTTTGTTCCAAAAATCACAGGTTTTTTCTTCTCATTTTTAATGATCGTAGCTTTTGAATTTATCAACTGGCTTCTCTATGTTTTTGTTTGGCCATCCTACTCTAACTTGAAATCAACATTTTTAAAACTAAATTAAATTTTCTCCCTAACCAAACTACATTTATTGGCATCCCAATTTCTGTCTCTTTTTCATTCAAGTCCCAAACTTTGGAATTTTTTTCAGCCCATCTCTAGCTACTCATTGGCTCTTTAATGTCTTTCCATCCAGTGCATGTCTTTGTCAACACGACTTGACGTTTTCTCCACATGGAATTCTTCTTTGGGGCTCACTCACTTCTGGTTGTTAGGCCACCCTTGTTATAAGAAGTTTCCAAAATAATTTATTGACTCATGTCATTTCCTTGCCCAAAAGCTAATTCTATGGCTTGTTGGGAAAAGGGCTATTTCAGGGCTACATGCTAAGTTGCTTCAGTGTGTCTGACTCTTTGCAACCCCACGATCTATAGCCCACAAGGTTCTTCTCTCCATGGGATTCTCCAGGCAAGAATACTGGAGTGGATAGCCATTCCCTTCTCCAGGGAATCTTCCAACGCCAGGGATAAAACTCACATCTCCTGCATGGGCAGGTGGATTCTTTACCACTGGTGCCACCTTGCAGATCTAGGGATACCACGTGCCAGAAAGCACGGATGGGCTCAAGGATGACAGGCATATGTCCAAGGGCCCAGGGATCGGCGTGAAGGGCTGTTCTCACTGGTCATATTTGGGCTGTTTGAGCACCTAAAATAATAACAATTATGAGTTATAACATCATGAATTAGAAAATCCATGAGTCCACAATAAAGCAGAAAGAGAGAGGCAGAGAAGAGAAACAAGAAATAGAAGTTCTACTGTGCAAAAAAATGACAACTTACAAATGTGTGAAAAATGATAGGATTAGAAAGCAGCATTGGGCTTCCCTGGTGGCTCAGATGATAAAGAAACTGTCTGCAATGCAGGAGACCTCAGTTCGATTCCTGGGTTGGGAAGGTCCCCCGGAGGAGGGCATGGCAACCCACTCCAGGATTCTTGCCTGGAAAATCCCCATGGGCAGAGAAGCCTGGCGGGCTATAGTCCATGGGGTCGCAAAGAGTCAGACCCAGCTGGGCGATGAAGCACAGCACATAATGCAACCACTGATTATGATAATTGGCCATCAGTGAGTATGAGGGTCAGTAGATGCCAAATCCATCCATTGAAATGTCTTTTGGGAACAAGATATGACAGTATCTAAGTACTAGCTTGCAAATTACTTCCTAATTGCAAAGTAGAAAATATCCATTTATAGATCCAAAGGACACCACTTTAACCAAGGATCAAATTTAGCATCATCAGTAGCAGTGAGAGGCCCATAATGGACATACACAGATCAAGTGTTCTTGCCAAAATGTTTCATCCAAGTCCAGTTGTGAGGAAACAATCAGAAAACCCCTAAATGTGAGACTTTCTCCAAGAAAACTGGCTGGGACTCTTAAAAAATTATTGAATATCTTGAAAGAAAAAAAGTCAGTATGAATAGTATAGATTAAAGGAAATTAAAGAGATGTAACCTTGTGCATAAACCTTCATTGGCTCCTGTACAAAAAAGTGAAAACCAATTGCCAAGTAATAGAATATAATTATTCTTGGAAGATAAGTACTGTTGTTTAGGGATGAGATATCCCAATACCTGCAACCTATTTGCAAATGGTTAAGCAACAAAAATGTAATAAATGTATATTTAGATAAATAAATTGATGTGTGTATAAATGTACATATACCTACAGAGAAGGAGGGAGGAGGAGCAAGCACAAAATGGTAGATGCCACAAGAGGTGAGTCTAAGTAAAGGGTAGTATACTTTCAACTTCTGTGTAAAGTTGAAAAATTTTTAATGAAAAGTTGTGGGAGGAGAGAAGCCACTTGCCCAGGATGAAGTCTGATCTCCTTGACCTAGCATCCAAGGACATCTTTTGCCTGGATCTCCTAAGCTGCATTCACTTTATAAACTGGGTTGTGTCCCGTCGACCCTGTTTTCCCAGTATCAGCACGATGCCCATTGGGTCTTCATAAACTTCTCCCCTCTACTCCCCTGCAGGAATTCCTTCTTATTCTTTTTACTGGAGTATAATTGCTTTACAAAGTTGTGTTGGTTTCTGCTATACAATGAAGTGAATCAGCTGTGCATGTGTGCATATATCCCCTCCCTCGGATATATTGAGGCTCCCTCAGCACCCCCATCCCACTCTCTAGTCATCACAGAGTAGCAAGCTGAGCTCCCTGTCCTTTATAGCATGTTCCAACTAGCTATCTATTTTATACGGGGAATATTACTCAGCCATAAAATGGAACAAAATTAGGTCATTTGTAGAGAAAGATGTGGAATTCCCTTTTAGAGCAGACCAGTCTACTTAATCTCACAACTTAGCTTGTATAGATCTCAGTGAACATTGCTCATTCTTTCTACTCAAATGAAAACACTTTGCTCCCCATCAATCCATTCTCACTTGAGTATAAATATGACCATATAGGCTAGCACCTGCTATTTCCCTACATATTCCTATATGTGAAGATATTCAATTATGATCTTAAGAGAAATACAAGGAGCATAACTTTTGATTCTTAGAGAATCCACCCTACCTAGGAAATAACGTCTTCAATAAAGAAGTATAGATTGATTGACACACATCTCTTCATTGTATTCATGTATGAGTTGATCATTATTTTGATATCAAACTTCCAGAAAAAAGGGAAGAAATTCAGTAAATTAACTAATTTTCTCTGTGACATGCCAAGGAAATAAGGCTAACACCTGCTATTTCCCTGCATAGTACTATATGTGAAGATATTCAATTATCATCTTCTTAAGAGAAAAATAAGGATCATAACTTTTGATTCTTAGAGAACCCACTTTAGCTAGGAAATAACATGTCTTCAATAAAGAAGTATAGATTGATTGATCATATCTCTTCACTGTATTCATGTATGAATTAATCATTATTTTGATGCCAAACTTCCAGGGGAAAACAAGGAAGAAATTTAGTAAATTAACTAATTTTCTCTGTGACATGCCAAGGAAAAAAATCATTAAAAAACTTATTTTTCAGATCAAGTGGGTTTGGATTAAATGCTTCTATTTTTCTGTGAACACTGGTATTGCACAGACTGCACTAGGCTTGGATGAGTAGGGGAAGGTTACCTACCTGATCATTTGCTTACAGTATCCTCTTATCTCATTCTGTGGCACTAACCTCCTTCTGTGTTTAATTTAGACAGTGCTGTCGATGATCTTTTCTGCTCTCGGAATTGCTTTCTCTGGATACTGCCTGGTCATATCTGCTCTGGGCCTTCTTCAAGGCCCATATTGCCGTACCCTTGATGGCTGGGAGTATGCCTTTGAAGGCACTGCAGGACGGTAAGGAATAATTCCCTGATTTGGGAGGATATCTGAAAGTCAGGAACACGTGACTTCATGCTCATACTCACTTTCCGTGATCCCTTTGCGATTTTGTGTGTCTACCTTAGTCCAGAATTTTCTTAATAGTTTACTGATATTCTGACCAATTTGTTCCTACATAGATCATTGTTTATATATCTATTTTTTCCTCCAGTCTTTTAATGCCACATGCATGACAGCATGTTGAGGCTGTCATGAGCATTTCCAGATGAAAGACATGTTTCTGCTCTACTGCAGAACAGCTTCGTGGTTACTGTGGTCTGGCAATTGCTGGAGCTTTGGGGATCTCAGTTATTCTGAGAGGTCAGTCTTATTTTGTGACCAAGGCACGCTGGAATGTAGACTCTTACAGATGTACAATGACTTGGCTGGGAGAGCGTCACAGTGCCCTCGGATGGTGTCATCTGGGGCTATTCCATCAGCAGCCACACAGAGGTAGAACCAGGCAGGATGGGCAGCGAAGTGCGGTCTGAGATCCAAGGACACAGTGGGTGCAGGAGTTTGTGGAAGCAGCCGGGAGCTTACTGAGTGTGTCCTCAAGAAGAGTGCGAGGGGTGGTCTTGCTCTGAAGGCTGGTAGTTCAGTCAGGCGCTGAGGGACCCAAGCCTGGATTACAGAATGCCTCGCACTGGCATTGTACTGGACTCATAGGCCCTTTGGCTCGAGAAGAAGGGCCCAGACAGAGATAGAGGAGAGATCCACTGAATCTCTCCCTGTCTCATTCTGTGCTCAGAACTCTAACGGAATAAATGAGGGAGGGTCTGTACCTTTCCTTGGGGAGGTTACACTTTCTTCTCAATTCCCCATGACTGGCTCTATCGTTCAGTCTCATCCATGGGACTGCCCTGGTGGTCCAGTGATTAAGAATCCACCTTCCAAGGCAGGAAGAGCCTTCCAATGGCAAGAACTAAAGAGCCTCTTGATGAAAGTGAAAGAGGAGAGTGGAAAAAAACTGGCTTAAAACTTAACATTCATAAAACGAAGATCATGGCATCTGGTCTCAGCACTTCATGGCAAAAAGATGCAAACAGTGACAGACTTTATTTTTCTGGGCTCCAAAATCACTGAAGTTGGTGACTGCAGCCATGAAATTAAAAGATGCTTGCTCCTTGGAAGAAAAGCTATGACCAACCTAGACAGCATGTTAAAAACCAGAGACATTACTTTGCCAACAAAGGTCTGTCTAGTTAAAGCCATGGTTTTTCCAGTGGTCATGTATGGATGTGACAGTTGGACCATAAAGAAAGCTGAGTGCCGAAGAATTGATGCTTTTGAACTGTGGTGTTGGAGAAGACTCTTGAGAGTCCTTTGGACTGCAAGGAGATCCAACCAGTCCATCCTAAAGGAAATCAGTCCTGAATATTCATTGGAAGGACTGATGCAGAAGCTGAAACTCCAATATTTTGGCCACCTGATGCAAAGAACTGACTCATTGGAAAAGACCATGATGCTGGGAAAGATCGAAAGCAGGAGGAGAAGGGGACGACAGAGGATGAGATGGTTGGATGGCATCACTGACTCGATGGACATGCGTTTGAACAAGCTCCAGGAGTTGGTGATGGACAGGGAGGCCTGGCGTGCTGTAGTCCATGGGGTCTCAAAGATTCGGACATGACCGAGCGACTGAACTGAACTTTCAATGCAGGGGACATAGGTTGGATACCTGGTCTAGGAACGAAGATCCCACATGGGTACATGCTGAGTCGTGTCCGATTCTTTGTAATCTCATGGACTGTAGCCCACCAGGCTCCTCTGTCCATGAGATTCTCCAGACGAGAATACTGCAGTGTGTTGCCAGGCCCTTCTCCAGGAGATCTTCCTGACCCCGGGATCAAACCCAAGTTTCTTGCATCTCCTGCATTGGCAGGTAGATTATTTACCACTGAGCCGCCTGGGAAGCCCAAGATCCCACATGCCCTGGGGCGACTAACTGACCCACTACTGAGCTAATGCAGCCAAAAGTAAAAGTAGAAAAGCAATTATTTTAAAAAGGAAAACAAAGCTCACATGCATTTCAGGTCTTACATGGTCACCTCATCCTGCTGGAGAACATAATTGCTTCTGCGCCCGTAGTTGCTCTTATTCCAAAGCTTCCACAAGCTGCCACATGCTGTGAGCAGAACTCTCCTTCAGGTCTGAGAACCTAGAAAATTATTTCAGGTTTCTTCTGAACACCTGGAGGAGACACTCCTTTGGGACTGAAGGGGCTCGGGAAAGCGAGCCTTAATGTAGAAAGTCCCAATGGGTACAAGAAGTCATTTTTTATGCTGTCAAACCCTTAAAATTTTCCCACCACCAAACCAAATAAGGCTCCAATTTCAAAGTGAAAGTTGCCCAAATCAGTTTTTTTTAAATATTTATTTTTATTTTATGTATTTTTTGGTTGTGCCAGGCCTTAGTTGTCCCTTGCAGGATCTTTGATCTTCTTCGCGGCATGTGGCATCACAACTGGGCCCCCTGCATTAGGAGCTCAGAGTCTTAGTCACAGGACCACCAGGGAAGTCCCCCCCCCCACCCCAGACTGGCTATTTGTATGTACATTTATTCAACAAATATTTATTAAGCACCTACTATGTCCAGGCCTTGGATTAGGTGCTAGAGAATCAAAAATAAATCACACAGGTTCACTTCCCTCTAGAAATTCACACAAACCTAAGAGAACATTCTGCTGAGATGACAGCCTTGGAGCACAGGGCTTGTATGCTTGTGAATCTGGGTTCAAGTCTCCCCATCTTCTACTTACAAACTGTATGGCCTTTGACAAATGTCTGGATATCTCCGAGACTCTGTAAACTGGAGGTAATAATCATTTCGCATAATTGAAAATTAAAAAGAAGTGAACTTCCAGATGTTCAAACTGGTTTTAGAAAAGGCAGAGAAACCAGAGATCAGATTGCCAACATGTGCTGGATCATCGAAAAAGCAAGAGAGTTCCAGAAAAACATGTATTTCTGCTTTATCGACTATGCCAGAGCCTTTGACTGTGTGGATCACAATAAACTGTGGAAAATTATGAAGGAGATGGGAATGCCAGACCACCTGACTTGCCTCTTGAGAAACCTGTATACAGGTCAGGAAGCAACAGTTAGAAGTGGACAAGGAACAACAGACTGGTTCCAAATAGGAAAAGGAGTACATCAAGGCTGTATATTGTCACCCTGCTTATTTAACTTATATTCAGAGTACATCATGAGAAACACTGGGCTGGAAGAAGCACAAGCTGGAATCAAGATTGCTGAGAGAAATATCAATAACCTCAGATATGCAGATGACACCACCCTTATGGCAGAAAGCGAAGAAGAACTAATGAGCCTCTTGATGAAAGTGAAAGAGGAGAATGAAAAAGTTGGCTTAAAGCTCAACATTCAGAAAACTAAGATCATGGCATCTGGTCCCATCACCTCATGGGAAATAGATGGGGAGACAGTGGAAACTGTCAGACTTTATTTTTTGGGGCTCCAAAATCACTGTAGATGGTGACTGCTGCCATGAAATTAAAAGACGCTTACTCCTTGGAAGCAAAGCTATGACCAACCTAGACAGCATATTAAAAAGCAGAGACATTACTTTGCCAACAAAGGTCCATTTAGTCAAGGCTACGGTTTTTCCAGTGGTCATGTATGGATGTGAGAATTGGACTGTGAAGAAAGCTGAGTGCCGAAGGATTGATGCTTTTGAACTGTGGTTTTGGAGAAGACTCTTGAGAGTCCCTTGGACTGCAAGGAGATCCAACCAGTCCATCCTAAAGGAGATCAGTCCTGGGTGTTCATTGGAAGGACTGATGCTGAAGCTGAAACTCCAATACTTTGGCCACCTCATGCGGAGAGCTGACTCATTGGAAAAGACCCTGATGCTGGGAAAGATTGAGGGTAGGAGAAGGGGACAACAGAGGATGAGATGGCTGGATGGCATCACCAACTCGATGAACATGAGTTTGAGTAAACTCTGGGAGTTGCTGATCGACAGGGAGGCCTGGCGTGCTGTGATTCATGGGGTCGCAAAGAGTTGAACACGACTGAGCGACTGAACTGAACTGAAAGCACAAATTGAATGTAATAATCTGTCAACATGCCAAGTTTTATTATTAAAATCATGGCTTTGCATAACCTTCTTTACCATGTAATGTCTTCCATCTGCTAAGTGGTGGGCAAGTTCAGCCATTGGCATCCTGACCAGTGAGGATCCTGAATCAGTCCCATTCAACAAGCATTTGTTGATCTTTGCAATATGCCAGGCACTGCCTTAGACCTTAGATGTGCCTGTTCAGAGATGGATAAATCACTGCAGTGTTCTCACAGTACACTATTTAGTGAGGAACTAGATACCCAGATATAGCTGTGGATATATTTATAACATAGTGAAGTAAATGCTGTGTTAAACTGTGTATAGAGATTGTGGAAAGAATGAACATCAGGGCGAACTTCTCTGTTGCTTCCCAGATCCTGCCAGTGTACTATTCCTGCTAGTGCCTCACTCTATTTATGCAAGGAAAATAAATAGAACCATCTCCTAGGATAAAAATAGAAATCTTGCAAGTCATCTTCCTTTAAGGTGTTGGATGATCTGTGCAAATGATAGACTGGGAACAGTCTAGAGAAAGGATCTTGAAGTGATTATCTTTCCCAGTACCTGAGACTGAACTAGGGTTAGGAGGGTGTATGAAGTGGCTCTTGGGAAATGATCACAGGAAATTACATCTGCATCATGCTTTATAGATTCCAAAGCATTTCTACATTCCTCTCATCAAATATTCACAATAACCCTAGGGTTAGGTATTTTACACCCATTGTCCAGATCGAAGAGGTAAAGTCCCTAGCCCTAGATCTTACAGATTCAGGAGTTCTGAGTCCATATTCGGTACTGTTTACCACTTGAGACATCCATTAGCAATATCAAGAAATTTTCAAGATTGCCTCTGAATGTCCCAAAACACTGAGAAAAGGAAACGAAGAAAGGGAAGAAGGAGAGTTACGTGTCACTTGTCTGGCACCAAGGTTGCCTGAATGGCTGCTTTGGGAAAAATCATCTTGTTATTAACAAGATATTTATAAACAACTCTGCCCTGAAATTGGACTTGATTGTTTTTCTTTGGGGGATTTTTTTTTTAATTTTTTTGAGGCGATCAGTTTTTGTTTCAATTTAGTTCAACAAAGCGTGTCACATTTGGAGAAATGCTAATGGCCATAACTGACCTGGAAGTGGGCAAAAGTCAGTCAGGATAATTCAGCGTGGTTTTAAGATTATCTTAAAGTGAAGATGGTTTAATCCTCAGAATCCTCTGCTTAGCTAGATGAATCAAACTGCTGGGTCTTTTGCATTTTCCCTTCATAAGCTCAATCTTCTTAAAAGCTGCAGAACATACAGTGGACCCCAGGCCAGCAGCATCACCTGAGAACTTAGAAACACAAAGTCTCCAGTCCCATCCAGACCTTCTGAATCTGAAGTTATGGGCTGGGGCCCAGGAGTCCGCATTTTCACAAGCCTTCCAGATAATCGATGTATGCTCAAATTCACTCTTTTCCAGTGGCTCAGCAAAAACCTGCCTGTAATGCAAGAGACACAAGAGACTTGGGTTCAGTCCCTCGGTTGGAAAGATCCCCTGGAGAAGGAAATGGCATCCACTCCAGTATTCTTGCCTGGGAAATCCCACAGACAGAGGAGCCTGGCAGGATACAGTCCATGGGGTCGCAAAGAGTCAGACACAACAGAGCATGCAGGCATGCATGCTCAAATTTAAGAACCACTGTTACAAAGAACTTTGGGACCGAGTATAGGAATAACTAGCATCCTTTCTCTTTGCTGTCTTACCACCTGTTATTTTATATCCACTGCTAGCTCAGCCCTGTTCCTGAGAGCCCAAGCTAACTTCGGGCTCCTAGGAAATGGTCAGTCTCTGCCTCTCTTGGTGTTGACATGTGCAGCTTCTCATTGCCGCTGAATTCATCAGTATGCATCTTGTCTCCTAAGTGAATTAGAATTGTCTGAGGCATGATCACCATAAACATAGTCCAGTGCTGTGCATACCCCATGTTCAATATTTATATTTGATAATTTGACAGATTAATTAATGTTGAATAACATTATGTTTTTAATCATACACATTAATTTCCCAAACATACAACAACTTGCAGCCTTCTTCCTTGGACCAAGTCTTTAGGCTTGGCCATGCGTCATTTGACAAACGCCTTCTTCTCTCAGTTTCCTTACAGATTCCAGAGAATGGATTCAGTGCCTGGAACCCGCGCATGTAGTGGAGTGGAACATCATCTTATTTTCTATTCTCATAGTTCTCAGTGGGCTTCAAGTGGTTGTCTGCCTCATCAGAGTGGTCATTCAGCTGTCCAAGACCCTCTGTGGAACCTATTCAGTCATTATCCAGGTAACAGACCCCCACTGGCATCTGTCCCTCCGCGGTCCAGGATTCAATGTGTCTTGCTGAAAGACTTTTTGGAATTGCATCATTTTCCTTCCATTCCTACTGCCCTCATCTTTACTCAGCCTCTAATATCTCAATTTTTTCTTATATTCCAGTCTGTCTGTTGGCTTGTCTAAATGGACTGAACCAAAGGAATAATTGTAAAATCACCTTCTGTGTTCCATGGTGAAAACAACACGTGTTTTGAATGAGCAACATTTCTGTGTAGAAATAACTCAAAGCTCAAATAAATCTGGCCATTCATTGAGAATGTCCCTGTTCATAAAATTGTTGAAGGCTCACAACCTAATCCCAGTGAAGTAACTTCTCTTTTGAATGCTGCTACATTCAGCTATTCATAATAATCTTTCTTTATTATGGAGTTGTTAGTGGTTTTGAAGAAGGGAAATATGTCTTTATCCTGTTGAAACGACAGTACTTCTGTTTCATCTGCTAAAATATTAATGTTAATTTAATTATGGTTGAAACTGCTAAAACTATTCAGCAAGTTCAGACTAAAGAGAAATCAAGAATGAGACATCCTGCATCTTGTTTAGCAACATATAATAGTTAATACCTTTTCTAGTAGTTTCAAATAGATATTTTCTAGTTCTAACATGTTTAGAATGTAAACTATAAATTTAAGTTGCTACTTGGATTATGGATCATTAATCAAGTCAAGTTTACTCACTTTGTTTTTCTTCATTTTTTATAGCCTGGAATCATTTGACAAGGACAAGAATGTTTTTCTTTATCAAGATATGGCCATCCACCTGTGTCTCCTGAATGGACTGGAGGGTCACATTCAAACGATGTTTTTTTCCCTCCGGATGGTGTTTGCTGTCCTCACTGCAATGTTGTCCTTTTAAAAATGTTTTCAAGGCTATGTGTGTCAGCATCTTCAGAAATGTTCATATCTTTTTGATCAAATAAAATCAAATAAATCCAACTTCAATAAACTTCGCTCTGAAAATAAATAAGAATACAAGATAAAACTTAATGCAAACATATATATTTGAACATCACGTAATATTCTGGAAAATTAGAAATACCCAGAAAATAGAACTTTATGGAAAGGATTAAATAAAGCATGGTACATTCTTTGTAATATGATATAAAATGATGTTTTAAAGATAATGAGTACTGGGGCCTTCCCTGGTGGTCCAGTGGTTAAGACTCCAAGCTCCCAGTGCAGGGGGCAAGGGTTTGATGCCGGGTCGGAGAACTAGGATCCCACACATTGCATGGGGCAGCCAAAAAATAAAAAAATAAATAAAGATTATGAGTTGTACTAGTGAAAAAGCAGGTCACAAATTTATATTTGCAGTATAAGCATAGCTATCTAAAACAAACAAAACCAAACAATCAAAATATAGGATAAAAACTAAATCTAGATGGATTTACACAGAAATGCCAGCCGTGGTTGATTTGGGTCACAGGTGACCCTTCCCACTCTTCTATATATTCCATGTTTTCTTTATTACTTTTTACTCTTCAAATACTTTTAAAAAAACATATTTTTACTGTAAAAATTTTGCTATTTTCCCAAAGTTTAAAGGAATATGCTTTTTCCAAATGTTTTCCAATCCTGACTATCTGTAAACATCACAGAATAACACTTCAGTCAATGTTCAGTGGGGAAAGTAGTGAGATAGATTAGCAAAAAAAAAAAAAAAAAAAAGTTGTATATAAACTTATACAATCTAACTGAGCCCTTGGCCTTATTTTCTCACTCCTGGTGGTGACTATGGTGGCCTACAAGAGGTTGACTTGAAATGAATGAGCAGTTGAGGACACGCTCGGTGGTTTAGAGAAAGTGATCACTGACTAGTTGATGCCTGTGTCATGGGAAGTTACCACTACTGTATTTTTTTTTTTTTTAAGTTTTTTAAAAAGTAAAACACTTATGAGCTTTCTACCTATACTTGGTGTAACTTCCTGGAGGACAGCAGTCATGTCTTATATTTTCCCATCATCCATAGGGCCTAGCACAAAGTGGGCACAGGAGTTGCTTGACATTGGACAGTCATGCCAGGCTCTTCTGCTCTCTGTGGCTGCTCCACTGAATATCTGTCTCCATTATGGGCCCACTGGGCCTTAACACTTCTGTCGCTTCCCCGTTGCCTTTCCCCATTGACACTGTCAATGTTGCTCTACCAACACCTGCTCTATGCCAAAGCTGGGCAATAGTAACCAGCAGTCTGGAGAACGGCTCTTTCCTTGGTGCCTGTTCGACCTATTGTTCCTTGTTCAGTCACCCAGTCATGTCTGACTCTTTCAGACGCCATGGAAATAGCTATAGCTCAACCTATAGCTTCTTTTAAAGAAGCTGCCCAGTCCACAGCTGTTGCTGAAGCTAGTGAGTATCCTAAAGCAAGCCATGTTGGATACCACATGATCCCCATGCCTGGGACCTAACTAACAGAGCTGGGAGCAGCACCCAAGTCGTAGGCAACCTATTGTTACTCTAGCAGCAGGTGATTTAGGCTAAAGGCAAACACTGTCCAAATGAGATTGGTGGTTATTCTTCCTTGAAAATTTGAATTGCAAAACAGAAAATGAAGCAATGCAGACAATGCCATCAGGAAAATAATTAAAGATAAGGAAGAAAGTCAATATCAGAGAGGTTCTCTGATTACTTTATCATGTCCCTAAACTCTTCATACCAGCAGTCTCATTTTTCAGGTCTCTGAAAGCCTATACGTGAACTTCTAGCAGGTCAGCACCCCCGGTTTTGTCAGTAAGACTCTCTCAGCGGTGTTTAGATTAAGTATGGTACCACACATTGAGTGGACCGTGAATCGATGTCAGCTGAACAATTTCCCAATATTCCCAATTGGGACTATTCTCTAACAAGAAAGAAGAAAGAAAGTAGAAAGTGTTCGCTGCTCAGTCATGTCCAACCCTTTGTGACCCATGGACTGTAGTCCACCAGGGTCCTCTGTCCATGGGATTTTCCAGGCAAGAATACTGGAGTGGATTGCCATTTCCTCCTCTAGGAGATCTTCCCAACCCAGGGATCAAACCCATGTCTCCTGTGTCTCCTGCATTGGAGGCAGATTCTTTACCCGCTGAGCGATCAGGTAAGCCACAAGAAGGGCACAGTCAAATTCAGTACAGTATATCTATCAGTAAATCAAATATTAACCAGCCATCCAATTTTCTTTTTTATATTTAAAGAGTATATGCTAGGAATTCCCTAGTGGTCCAGGGACTAAGACTCCACAGTTTCACTGCCTAGCCCAAGTTCAGTCCCTGGTCAGAGAACTGAGATCCCACAAGCCAGGCAGTATGGCCAAAAAAGAGTATATGCTGATGCTGCAATTTTAAGTAAAACATCTGTATACAAACTTTTCTACGCAGTTTGAACCCAAATTTTCAAATCACCATGAAACTACATGTGGACATGTACACACATTCAGACACATAGAAAAAATACCTAAAAGTTAATTAATAATTATCACCTAATGACGAGACCATGGGTTGTGTTTCTTTTCTTTGTATTGTTCTATGTTCCCACATTTTCCTTTGAAAATGCATTACTTGAAGAATTAGAAAAAATAATGTCATTAAAAAAAAAAGTATCCTCTAATCCTTTCTGAAAAATCCATTTGAGGACCTTAAGATAGGAAAGAACCGGACATGAAACTGTATGATAACCTTTTCCTTACACTTTTAAGAAGGGACCTATTTCATTTTTTAAGTCTCAGAGAGGTTGAGTATCGCAAATTAATCCTAACGGAGAATGATTTTTATTTTGTCCATTTATGCTCTTATATTTATTATCTCTCTCTTATTTTCCTTGCTTCTTCCTCATTGTACTTTCTCTGACTTAAATTGAAAGCCTAGTTTATTAATTTTTAATTTTTCTTCTTTTTTTAAGCATGTAAGCATGTAAATGGTCCTAGAACTTCCCTGATGATCCAGTGGTTAGGAATTCACCTGCCAAAGCAGAGGAAATGGATTCAACCCCTGGTCCAGGAAGATTTTGTGAGGCAACTAAGCCCATGAGCTGCAACTACTGAGCCTGTGGGCTCCGGCTGCTGAAGCCCGTGCCCTGGATCCCGTGGTCTGCGACGAGAGGCCCCTGCAGTGAGCACTGCAGCTGGAGAGGAAGCTCCACTCGCCGCCACGAGAGGAAGCCTGCGTACAGTGACAAAGGCCCAGCGCAGCCAAAAATCAGTTAAAGGAAAAAGACTATAGTGGTCTCCTCTTATCTGCAGGAGATACACTCCAAGGCTTCCACTGGATGCCTGACACCATGGGTAATACTGAACCCTATACATCTTACCTTCTTTTCCTATACCTGTAAACCTATGATAGTTTAATTTACAAATTACATACAGTAAAAAAAAAAAAAAAAAGCAGCAATACCTAATAATAAAATAGAACAATTATAACAACATATTGTAATAAAGTTTGTGAATGTGATCTCTCTCAAAATATCTTACTGTACTGTGCTTACCTTTCTGCTGCTTATAATATGAGAAAATAAAATGACCGTGTGATGCGATAAGGTGAATGACGAAGGGATTGTGACATAGAGTTAGGCTACTACTGATCTTCTGCAGGAGGATCATCTGTTTCCAGTTATCTGGATCATTGAGCCATGATATCAATAATGATCAGATGTGGGGAGTGGATGATGTCAATGGTTGGGGATCTCGAGCAGGACAGAGTAGGACCACATAAGATTTCATCACACTGCTCAGAAGGCATGCAATTTAAAGCATATTTAATTAAATTTTTGAATTTTCCATTTAATTTTTTCAGACCTCAGTTGAAAATGCAGAAGGTGAAACCATGGGCAAGGATGGGACTGGTTTATTCATTTTTATTTAAGTACTACTTTGGCTGCATCTCACAAACTTTGAAATGTTGTCTTTAACTTGTTATTAAGTTATAAGTATTTTCTAATTTTCTTTATAATTTCTTTCTCAAGCTATGAATGTGCTTTAAAATTCCCAAATATATGAGTTTTTGTTATTTTTTGAGATTTCCACTTTATATGTATTTTGATCATAGAATGTGGCATATATGATTCTGATACTATGAGCATTTTAAGGCTTGTTTTCTGGCTGAAATTTATAAGTGTTCTTTGTACTTAAATATTTTGTCTTCTTCAAATACTGGGTATACGATTCTATAAGTGTCCATCAGGTAAACTGCTAATTTTGTTGTTCATATCTTCAATATCTTTCCTTTTGTTTGTTTGATCTAGAGTTTCTATGAGGATTAAATGAGCATATATATGTGTGTGTGTGTCTGTGTGTAGTAACTTTATCTATTATATATGCATATTTATTTTATCTATTATATATGTATATTTATATTATATAACATAAGATGTATTTATATACAAAATTATATCACATATATATATATATAAAATGGGGTCTGACACATGGATGAGATTTATAAGTGGCCTAAACATCGTGGATTAAAGATGTACTCTGGAGTCAGGTTGCTCAGAATCAAATCTGGGCTCTGCCTTATTTGCTGGGTGACCCTGGTCAAGTTTACTTAACCTCTCTGTGCATCAGGTTCTGAATCTGTAAAACAGGAATAATAGTAGAATTGTTGCAAAGACTGAGTTAGCACATATAAAGCTCTTAGAACCATGGTGACTTAACCCTGAATCCAAGTGCAGTTAGAGAAGATTTGAAAGGGTTGGACTTGGAAATGCCACAAATACGGCAGAAGGGACAGAGGGTAGAAGGAAGTCACGGTCATAGGAATAGCACAGGGTGTAAGGTTTGGGGAGAGAACACAGTTAAGGTAAGAGGAGGCATTGCTAGGCTAGACAGAGTGCAGGAGAGACCAGCTTTTACCGCCCGCTCTGAGACTGTGACCATAACGGCCATCAGGTTCCTAAAACCCCAGCCTCTGGCCAACACACTTCCTTCTCACTGAAAAACTCTTAAGTTTAGTTCAGTTGCTCAGTCGTGTCTGACTCTTTGTGACCCCAGGGACTGCAGCTTGCCAAGGCTTCCCTATCCATCACCAACTCTCAGAGCTTGCTTGAACTCATATCCATCGAGTTGGTGATGCCATCCAACCATCTCATCCTCTGTCGTCCCCTTCTTCTGCTGCCTTCAATCTTTCCCAGCATCAGGGTCTTCTCCATAGAGTCAGTTCTCATCAGGTGGCTAAAGTATTCGAGTTTCAGCTTCAGCATGAGTCCGTCCAATGAATATTCAGGACTGATTTCCTTTAGGATGGACTGGTGTGATCTCCTTGCAGTCCAAGGGACTCTCAAGAGTTTTCTCCAACACCACAGTTCAAAAGCATCAATTCTTTGGTGCTCAGCTTTCTTTATGGTCCAACTCTCACACCCATACATGTGAGAGCTTATGGTGAACGATGTCGGATTTGTGATCTCCGAAGAAGATTTAGCTTCAGGACCAGGGACCAGGCTTGATCAGTCAAGAGCTTTTGTGTAGCAGAGTTTTATTAAAGTGAAAAAGGGACAGAGAAAACTTCTGACATAGACATCAAAGGGGGATGGAGAGTGCCTCTCTGCTAGTCTTTAGCTGGATGTTTTATGTCTGTTAGAAATCTATAAATCAGACAGGAGAGATACCTCAAGGCTGATGGAGTTTCACCAGGCCACTCTCCCACAATAGGCATTTTTGAAATAGGAAAGCATGATGTTTGTCATCCCCCAGCGGTAAAACAATTGATATGAATACTGGTTTGTTAAGCTATTATCAGCCCAAGATTTGAGAAAAGTTAAGTTCTGGTGGAACCAGGTGTTGTCATGGTTCCATAGAACCATGAATTTTAAGAGAAACACAGAAAACACAGAATTTTAAGAGACACTTGCAGTCAACACGGTAGGTGTTGTGAGAGGGCATCAGAGGGCAAATACACTAAAACCATAATCACAGAAAACTAGCCAATCTGATCACAGGACCACAGCCATGTCTAACTCAGTGAAACTAAGCCATGCCGTGTGGGGCCACCCAAGATGGACGGGTCATGGTAGAGAGGTCTGACAGAATGTGGTCCACTGGAGAAGGGAATGGCAAACCACTTCAGTATTCTTGCCTTGAGAACCCCATGAACAGTATGAGAAGGCAAAACGATAAGATACTGAAAGAGGAACTCCCCAGGTTGGTAGGTGCCCAATATGCTACTGGAGATCAGTGGAGAAATAACTCCAGAAAGAATGAAGGGATGGAGCCAAAGCAAAAACAATACCCAGTTGCGGATGTGATTGGTGATAGAAGCAAGGTCCGATGCTGTCAAGAGCAGTATTGCATAGGAACCTGGAATGTTAGGTCCATGAATCAAGGCAAATTGGAAGTGGTCAAACAGGAGATGGCAAGAGTGAATGTCAACATTCTAGGAATCAGTGAACTAAAATGGACTGGAATGGGTGAGTTTAATTCAGATGACCATTATATCTACTACTGTGGGCAGAAATCCCTTAGAAGAAATGGAGTAGCCTTCACAGTCAACAGAAGAGTCCAAAATGCAGTACTTGGATGCAATCTCAAAAACGACAGAATGATCTCTGTTCGTTTCCAAGGCAAACCATTCAATATCATGGTAATCCAAGCCTATGCCCCAACTAGTAATACTGAAGAAGCTGAAGTTGAATGGTTCTATGAAGACCTACAAGACCTTTTAGAACTAACACCCAAAAAAAGATGTCCTTTTCATTATAGGGGGCTGGAATGCAAAAGTAGGAAGTCAAGAAGCACCTTGACTCCAGGCAAATTTGGCCTTGGAGTACAGAATGAAGCAGGGCAAAGGCTGATAGAGTTTTGCCAAGAGAATGCACTGGTCATAGCAAACACCCTCTTCCAACAACACAAGAGAAGTCTCTACACATGGACATCACCAGATGGTCAACACCGAAATCAGATTGATTATATTCTTTGCAGCCAAAGATGGAGAAGCTCTATACAGTCAGCAAAAACAAGACCAGGAGCTGACTGTGGCTCAGATCATGAACTTCTTATTGCCAAATTCAGACTTAAACTGAAGAGACTAGGGATAACCACTAGACCATTCAGGTATGACCTAAATCAAATCCCTTATGACTATACAGTGGAAGTGAGAAATAGATTTAAGGGACTAGATCTGATAGACAGAGAGCCTGATGAACTATGGACAGAGGTTCATGACATTGTACAGGAGACAGGGATCAAGATCATCCCCATGGAAAAGAAATGCAAAAAAGGCAAAATGGTTGTCTGAGGAAGCCTTACAAATAGCTGTGAAATGAAGAGAAGTGAAAAGCAAAGGAGAAAAGGAAAGATATTCCCATTTGAATGCAGAGTTCCAAAGAATAGCCAGGAGAGATAAGAAAGCCTTCCTCACTGATCAATGCAAAGAAATAGAGGAAAACAACAGAATGGGAAAGACTGGAGATCTCTTCAAGAAAATTAGAGATACCAAGAGAACATTTCATGCAAAAATGGGCTCAATAAAGGACAGAAATGGTATGGACCTAACAGAAGCAGAAGATATTAAGAACAGGTGGCAAGAATACACAGAAGAATTGTACAAAAAAGATCTTCAGGATCCAGATATTCACAATGGTGTGATCACTCACCTAGAGCCAGACATCCTGGAATGCGAAGTCAAGTGGGCCTTAGAAAGCATCACTACGAACAAAGCTAGTGGAGGTGATGGAATTCCAGTTGAGCTATTTCAAATCCTGAAAGACGATGCTGTGAAAGTGCTGCACTCAATATGCCAACAAATTTGGAGAACTCAGCAGGGCCACAGGACTGGAAAAGGTCAGTTTTCATTCCAATCCCTAAGAAAGGCAATCCCAAAGAATGCTCAAACTACTGCACAATTGCACTCATCTCACACACTAGTAAGGTAATGCTCAAAATTCTCCAAGGCAGGCTTCAGCAATACGTGAACTGTGAACTTCCAGATGTTCAAGCTGGTTTTAGAAAAGGCAGAGGAACCAGAGATCAAATTGCCAATATCCGCTGGATCATCAAAACAGCTAGAGAGTTCCAGAAAAACATCTACTTCTGCTTTATTGACTATGCCAAAACCTTCGACTGTGTGGATCACAATAAACTGTGGAAAATTCTGAAAGAGATGGGAATACCAGACCACCTGACCTGCCTCTTGAGAAACCTGTATGCAGGTCAGGAAGCAACAGTTAGAAGTGGACAAGGAACAACAGACTGGTTCCAAATAGGAAAAGGAGTACATCAAGGCTGTATATTGTCACCCTGCTTATTTAACTTATATGCTGAGTACATCATGAGAAACACTGGGATGGAAGAAGCACAAGCTGGAATCAAGATTGCCGGGAGAAATATCAATAACCTCAGATATGCAGATGACACTACCTCTATGGCAGACAGTGAAGAGGAACTAAAAAGCCTCTTGATGAAAGTGAAAGAGGAGAGTGAAAAAGTTGGCTTAAAGCTCAACATTCAGAAAACTAAGATCATGGCATCTGGTCCCATCACCTCATGGGAAATAGATGGGGAGACAGTAGAAACAGTGTCAGACTTTATTTTTTGGGGCTCCAAAATCACTGCGGGTCTATGACCTGACCAGTAACACTGAAGAAGCTGAAGTTGAATGATTCTATGAAGACCTTCTAGAACTAACACCCAAAAAAGATGTCCTTGTCGTTATAGGGGACTGGAATGCAAAAGTAGGAAGTCAAGAGATACCTGGAGTAACAGGCAAGTTTGGCCTGGAAGTACAAAATAAAGCAGGGCCAAGGCTAACAGAGTTTTGCCAAGAGAACACAATGGTCATAGCAAAAGCACCCTCTTCCAACAACACAAGAATGACTATAAGGAGTAGAGGCAACTCAAGTATAGTATTGTGAAAACACTACTTACATCCAGCAAGACTCCAGCCAGTTCTGCTTCCTGCTTTGTGAGTTGAAAATGGGAATTAGGGACAAGATTCCGGTCTTGGCAGGAAACCTAAGCAAAGAATCAAGTTTGAGGGCATGTAATGGGGCAGGTGGGGAGGTTTTGCAAACCTGGCCACCCAGGTAAGAGCCAACCCATGCCTGACCCAAGGAACACAAGCGATTCAAAATAAAAGATTTTTCTAGGTTAATATGAAAACACACACATGCATACAAGTGCACACATGCACACACACATATAATTTCATTCCTGCCTAATATTACATTAGATTTACAATAAATAGGTTTTTTTTGTTTTTTAAGACATAGGCTAACAATATGGGCAAATCATGGGAGGAGACAACAGCAATAAAATTTTGGAAGCTATGAAGCATACTGATGAGATGTAACTAAAAAAAACAACTCAAAAAACATGAAAATCCCAAGCTATCACTGGGTAAACTGTGAAAACCTGACTTATATCTTGAAATCTTCAAAATACTCCCAAGTGGATAGCACCAGATTCCTCTGGAACTGGGAGTAAAGGAAGACCTCTAAAACAAGAAGGTTTGGGTGGATCCCTACGTCCCCTCTTCTCCCCAAGCCACTGGGAAGGGGCAGACATCTGAAAGTATATTCTCTGGAAATGGTCAAACAGAGGGTCTCTGAACTGGAGAACCAGGTTCACCCAAGATAGGGCTACTGCACCAAAACCAGAGATTAAGGGACTGGTACATCCTTACTGATGACTATGAAGGCAGCCCCATCTCCAAGCCCTCTCATCCCACTAATAACAGCAGCAGCCATTATTTTACTTTCCAAGCTGGAGTCTCTTTCCCACGAGTCTGGCCAGTACAAGAGGAAAAATGTAGATAGTGTGATAGACTGAATAAGTGAAAAGCAAAAGTGTTAGTCATTCAATCATGTCCAATTCTTTGCCACCCCTTGGACTGTAGCCCACCAAGCTCTTCTGTCCGTGGGATTCTCCAGGCAAGAAAACTGGAGTGGATAGTCATTCCCTTCTCCAGGGGATCTTCCCGAGCCAGGGAGAGAACTCAGGTCTCCTGCAATGCAGGCAGATTCTTTACCGTCTGAGCCACGAGGGAAGCCTGACAGGCTGAATAATACCCTCCACCTCTGCAAATGTCCACCTCCTAATCCTTATGACTGTAAATATGGCAATTTTGGGCTTCCCTGGTGGTTCAGGCAGTAAAAAAAACCTGTCTGCAATGCGGGAGACCTGGGTTTGTTACCTGGGTTGGGAAGATCCCCTGAAAGAGGGCAAAGAAACCCACTCCGGTATTCTTGCCTGGAGAATCCCCATGGACAGAGGAGCCTGGTGGGCTACAATCCATGGGGGTCACAAAGAGTTGGACATGGCTGAGTGGCTACACATGCATTTGAATATGTTACCTTGAAATGGACTTTGTGGATGTGATCAAATTAAGAATATTAAAATGGGGAGATTATCCTGGATTATGCAGATGTGTCCAACGTAGCCACACGGGAGGCAAGAGCGGCAGAGTCAGAAAGAACAGAAATGGGAATCGGAGAGGAGAGAAGCTGCTGCTCCGGAGGCTTTGAGGATGGAAGGGGGTCAGTCAAGGAATGCAGCCAGCCTAGAGAAGTTGGGAAAGTCAAGGAAATCACTTCTTGCCTAGAGATCCCAGAACGAATCCAGGCCGGCTGAAGTCTTAATTTTAGTCCAGAGACACTGATGTTGGACTTCCTGCTCTCCAAAACTGTAAGACAGGAAATGTGTGTTTTATGTCATTAAGTTCATGGTTATTTGTTCCAGTAGCCATAGGACAGCGTTTTGTTGGCCCAAAAGTTCATTTGGGTTTTTCCATAAGCTGGTATGGGAAAACCTGAAATAATTTTTGGTGAACTCAATGTTATAATGATATTTGAAATTTCTCAATAAATGGCTCAACCAATTCACCCAGAAGTGAAGTTCAGAGCCTATAAGCCACCCCCCCCCCCAACCACCACACACTCACACACACACACACACAAACACTCAATTCCAGTCAGCTGTTTCCTTCATTCATTGCCATCAGCAGATAGACAGGGACCCCCAGACATCTGATGAAAGCCTCCCAGAGAAAAGACAAGAGATCAGAACAAATTTAAATAAACACCAATTTGGAGGCAACCAACTTGCAGGAAAAAAAAGCTTAAAAAAAAAAAACAAATTATCATGCATTCCTCAGAAAGAGAAGAGAAGTTTCTGTGAACATGAAAAAAAAAAAAAAAAAAGAAAGCTATTTTAGCAGGAATATTCATAGGAAAAAAGAAGAGCTCTGCGGAATTAAAAATAAGACAGCATAAACAAAATCTCAGTAGAAGACTGGGAAAATTAAGTCAAGGTATTACTCAGACATTAGAGCAGCAAAAAAATATTTTTTTTTAATGGGGTAAAAACTAAGAAAAATAGAGAACCAGTCAGTCTGAGAAATTGAATACTAAATAACAGGAATTTCTACAACAGAAAAAACGGAGGGCAGAAGTCATTATAATTCAAGAACGTTCCATGAAACTGAAGAGCATGCATATCCAGATGGAAAAAATAGACCAAATGAAGTTTAAACTACCCTCTCCCCAACTGAAAGAGGATAGTTTACATGCTTTGAGAGAGAAAAGAACAGGTCACATAGAAACAAAAAATGTAGGGAATCATATTGGCTTTAAGCTTCTGAGCAGCTCTATTAGATAAGGACTGTGGAGCTGTGCCTTTTAAATTCTGAAGGAAGTTATTTCTATGATGTGTGTGTGTTCGTCGTTCAGTCCTGTCTGACTTGGCAACCACACAGACAGTAGCCTGCCAGGCTCCTCCATCCATGGAATGCTCCAGGCAAGAATACTGGGGTGGGTAGCCATTTCCTTTCCTAGGGGTCGTCCCTGACACAAGGATCAGACCGGGGTCTCCTGCACTGCAGGCCGATTCTTTACCTTCTGGGCCACCAGGGGGCCCCCCGGAGAGAATGCACTTCACCAAAATGAAAGAATTATTCTTCCTCCGAGAAGAGGACGGAATAGGGCTCAGGAAGAAAAGACGAAGCATAGGAGAGAGGTCAGGGGAAGCCCCTGAAAGAAGGGAAAGTGTTCTAGAATGAAACCTGCCCACCACATGTAGAGGAACCAGCCCACTGGGGTGGTGTGCCTTGAGAGACAGAAATGCCCAGGACATTCATCACCAAGAACCCTGACGCCAATATCCTATCCTTTTGACCTCAGGCCAGTAAGCCTGGCCACAATTTCTATCTGTATTTGGTTTGGCTTAACCACGTGCAGCTGATGTTCCTGCTCTTTCTGTTCGTGCAGTTGATGTTCCTGCTCTTTCTGTTCGTGCAGCTGATGTTCCTGCTCTTTCTGTTCATGCAGCTGATGTTCCTGCTCTTTCTGTTTTCCATGGTTTGGATCTCCTAAGGGCACTCCACTCCTGAGAGCTGGAGTGGAACCAGACTGTGACCCAGAGACTTTCAGCTTATCTTCTCTCAGGAAAAACAGTGGCATTGTTGCCCTTTCCGAACACAAACAGGTTTGTTTGCTGTTATTTTTTCTTCAAAAATAAACAACATATTGTTTAGGGATAGATATCCTAGTAAAAGGGCTTCCCAGGTGGTGTTATCAGTAAAGAAGCCACCCACAAATGCAGGAGATGTAAGAGATGCGGGTTCAAACCCTGGGTTGGGAAGATATCCTAGAGGAGGGCTTGGCAACCCACTCCAGTATTCTTGCCTGGAGAATAACATGGGCTACAGCCCATTGGACCGCACAGATTTGGACACGACTAAAACGACTGAGCATGCATGCACGAAAGTGAAAGTGAAGTCTTTCAGTCGTGTCCGACTCTTTGCGACCCCATGGACTGTAGCCTGCCAGGCTCTTCCATCCATGGGATTTTCCAGGCAAGAATACTGGAGCATCCTGGTAAAATCTTAAAACGATGCAGAATAGAAAAATTTACTTTCCAAGGTATGAGCTGTGTTCACCAAGGTAGATTCCAGTGTCACCTTGGCAATTCCTGGATCTTTAACTATCATTTGTGGCTTTCATACAAAATGTTTCATTGACGGAACTTTCCAGAACGCTCGGTGAGAGGCAGAGGAGCAGCGACTGCCCAAGCTGCGCACAGCAACGCGCTCCTTCCCGCTCCCCAACACCGGCATCTGCCCGCACACCGGCTGTAGAAAATGGTGAAAGAAACCACTTACTATGATGTTTTGGGGGTCAAACCCAATGCCACCCAAGAAGAACTGAAAAAGGCTTACAGGAAACTGGCCTTGAAGTACCACCCTGTTAAGAATCCAAATGAAGGCGAGAAGTTTAAACGGATTTCTCAAGCTTACAAAGTGCTCTCTGATGCAAAGAAAAGGGAATTATATGACAAAGGACGAGAACAGGCAATTAAAGAAGGTGGAGCAGGTGGTGGTTTTGGCTCCCCCTCGGACATCTTTGATATGTTTTTTGGAGGAGGAGGCAGGATGCAGAGAGGAGAGGTAAAAACGTTGTGCATCAACTTATAATAACCTTAGAAGATTTATATAATGGTGCAACAAGAAAAGTAGCCTTGCAAAAGAATGTGGTTTGTGACAAATGTGAAGGCCGAGGTGGTAAGAAAGGAGCGGTAGAATGCTGTCCCAATTGTCGAGGTACTGGAATGCAAGTAAGAATTCATCAGATAGGACCTAGAATGGTTGAACAAATTCAGTCTGTCCGCATGGAGTGCGGGGGCCATGGGGAGCAGATCAGTCCTAAAGATAGATGTAAAAGCTGCAACGGAAGGAAGATAGTTCGAGAAAACAAAATTCTAGAAGTTCATATTGACAAAGGCATGAAAGACAGCCAGAAGATAACATTCCATGGTGAAGGAGACCAAGAACCAGGACTGGAGCCAGGAGATATTATTGTTTTAGATAAGAAGGACCATGCTGTTTTTACTGCAGGAGGAGAAGACCTTTCATTGTGTATGGACAAACAGCTGGTTGAGGCATTGTGTGGCTTCCAGAAGCCAGTATCTACTCTTGACAACCGAACCATAGTCATCACTTCTCATCCAGGTCTGATTGTCAAGCATGGAGACATCAAGTGTATGCTAAATGAAGGCATGCCAATTTATCGTAGGCCACATGAAAAGGGTCGCCTAATCATTGAATTTAAGGTAAACTTCCCTGAGAATGGCTTTTTCTCTCCTGATAAACTCTCTTTGCTGGGAAAACTTCTGCCTGAGAGGAAGGAAGTAGAAGAGACTGATGAAATGGACCAGGTAGAATTAGTGGACTTTGATTCAAGTCAGGAAAGATGGCGCTGTTACAATGGAGAAGTGTATGAGGGTGATGACCATCATCCTCAGGGTGGTGTTCAGTGTCAGACCTCTTAGTAGGGCCTGTGAATAACACTCACTGCTGGGGTTTTATTTGCAGTAGTGATTGAGTGTGAAGGACTATAATCATAATATGCTCACTACTTGCTTTTGTTTTAATATTCAACTATAGTAGTGTTTAAAAGTTAAATGAAGAATAAACTCGAATATAAAAGCTCTGACTTTGCCCTGTACGTATGATGACTTCAGTGTGCAAGATAAGTTTAATACTTGTAAAAACAACTTAAAAAAATTTCCCCTAGCATTTGTCAGGCCATACTTTGTAATTGATTTCAGCTATGTACATGGAATAGCTTAGACTGAAAAGCCAGGTATATGTATTGACTTCAGTGTATGACCCTTGATTATTAAGCTATGAAATTAAAACTGTATTTAACTGGCAGTCAGACAAAGAACTTAATTTGTAGAGAGTGTTGGTCTGTATAGTTGTATTAAGTGGGATTCATTGTAATGCTTTTGCATTTATTCTGTTACCTCAACTGTTACTTGAAGATGGCCTGCTATATGATTTAATTTAGCCTGTGGTATCAGTGATAGAAAGGATACCTTTCTAAAGAAGGGGTGTCTCATAACATGCTGCTTCTTGAGGGCTTGCACTTGTAGAATTGCATTCCCTTCTGCTGTGCCATCTTTTATTAATATATGTAGCTATTGGTCCTGGTTACTTTTTCCACCACCACCCCCCACCCTTCTCTTTGGACCACAGTAAGCCTTAGAGTAGTGACTTCTGGAGCAGGAAAACTTAGAGGTTAGAGTGATGAGAACTTTACATGGAGAAGTGATTTGCATATATGATATAAGAAGGTGTTTTTGTAGGTATGTTACAGGCTTACTTTAAACCATTTAACTTATGCTCCAGAGTAACTATAACTTAATGTTGGTAGTATAGCAAATTATGATGAATAGCTTTAATTGTATGCCTAAAGTCATATGTTCACAAGCTTAAATCTGGTGCCAGAGTTTAAGCAATTCTTGAAATGTATGAATGTCTCTTTAAAATACTGATTACAAAAAAAATAAAATAAAATAAAATACTGATTACAAAGCAAAAAAAAAAAAAAAGTTTCACTGAAAGTCTTGGGAAATTCTAGTTCAAGGAAACCCCCAAGTACAGCATGCAGAGATTCACATTAGTATTGAGATCTTTATCTCATATTCTCCAAAATTTGTCAGCCAGCTTCTGTGTAACCCAGACCTAGTCCTATGGTTCTCTCCATGTGCCTTCAGATATTTGAGCCCTGGGGTAGTGGAGTTTAGAACTCGTCACTCCGGCACCAGGGTTATTTTTGAGCAATGCTCTTCCCCGTGGCTCAGTGGGTAAAGTCTGCCTGCAATGAAGGAGACGTGGGTTCAATCCCTGAGTTGAGAAGATCCTTTGGAGAAGCAAACAGCAACCCACTCCAGTATTCTTGCCTGAAAAATCCCATGGACACAGGAAGCATGGGTTGCACGGAGTCAGACACCACTGAAGCAACTAAACCCACCCAGAGGCATGTTTGGAGAAATTCCTTTTCATCTGTAGACCAACTTGGGGTCTGAGAGCTTCAGAAAGCAACTTCCAAACCCTCCCTCCACCCTTTTATCTTCATGAGACTCTGGTTTTTCCGCTTGCAGAACCACAGCATCTTGAGTACAGCAGAAGGTACTCGTTGAAGTTGGAGATCTTTAAGGCTGGGAGCTGAGGTTTTTTCTGTAGGTGAAGAACACAGAAACCTACTGATTGAATACTACTGAGTTCTCTTGGCCTCAGGGCACATAAAGTTATTATTGAAAGATCCAGGGGAAAAAAAAAACAAAACAAAACTAGAAATAAGCCTGGGAAATAAGCAAGATAAGACCCTCTGCCCTCAGGAGGTTACAGGATTAAGGCTTGCTTTAAGTGATTTAAGAGGGTGTGGAAGGAAACAAGGCTTTGCTCTGGATTGAATGCAGTAAGGAAGAAGGGATAATTCTACCACTGGATGTCTTCATAAATCTTGTCTATGAGGCAAGAGGATTAAAACCAAAGGTGTAATTGGTAAAGAGGTAGCCAGTTCTGGCCAGAATGAGGGAATGCTTGGTTACCTAAAGGTTTGGACAATATTCATGCTTCCTCGTGTGTGTTCAGACATGGTTATGGAATGGTCCTGTTTTCATCTTGATCTGTCCTGATCACCAGTGGTGGGGCCTGATGGTGTTCTAGAAATTACGTTCAACAGAACACCAGGCCTACCTGTGAACGCCAGGCCAATTCTGGATGTCAGGGGCTGCTTTTCTCTTTCTCATCGGCCCTGCATATCTTCCCTCTCTGCCCTTCCTTGCCTTGTTTTGTGGACGTCTGGTCCTTCATGGAGTCTAGAACATATTGTCAAAGCTGGCAATTTCTATAGTCTTAACCCAAAAAGGACAGAGGGCTTTATCTCAAGTGCACCCATCTGTTCTGGCTCCTAGCTCTTCTGCTTATTGAATCTCCTCTAATATCAATATCCTAGTTGATAGTTTGCCACAGAGTAACCTAGATTACAAGGCAGAACATTTAGTAGTAAGATCATCTACCAGCCTTTAAGGCCTTCATTTAAATTCTAGCTTTAATATCGAGTTGGCCAAAAAGTTTGTTCAGAAACACCTTATGGAAAAACCCAAATGAACTTTTTGGCTAACCCAAAACCTATTTGCTTTGGCAAGTTGTTTAAAGCACTCAAGTTTCAGTTTCCTCCTCTAGAAAAACAGCTTAGTAAACGTCTCTTTCCAGATTGGCCTACACAATTAGAACCAGTGTTTAGAAGGCAGCTAAGGAAAATCTGATGGCCATTTCAAACGAACAGCGGTTAATAGAAATGGTTAATAGAAAAAATAGAAATGGGTGTGAAAGTTGCTGGCATGTTCCTCTTGTTTTTAAACTCCTCGTCTTGCCCCCACACCATTTATACTCCATTGGTTTGCCTTGTTGGAAGATATGGTTAGCATCATACATTCTGAGCAAAACTTAACATTTGTTGATATTAATAATATAGAAGTATGTGAAAGTGAAAGTTGCTCAGTCGTGTCAGACTCTTTGAGACCCCATGGACTTAAATAGTCCAGGGAATTCTCCAGGCCAGAATATTGGAGTGGGTAGCCTTTCCCTTCTCCAGGAGATCTTCCCAACCCAGGGACTGAACCCAGGTCTCCGGCATATTGCAGGCAGATTCTTTACTATCTGAGCTGCAAGGGAAGCCCAAGAATACTGGAGTAGGTAGCCTATCCCTTTTCCAGTAGATCTTCCCCACTCAGGAATTGGGCTGGGGTCTTCTGCATTGCAGGCAGATTCCTTACCAACTGAGCTAAATTGTGGGGAAAAGTAAGGTCACTTGAAAGAAACATTTGACTTGGAGTCCAGTGGTTTATATTTGAATCCTGGCTCCATAACTGGGGAGTTTACATCCTGCAGCTACTTACCTGGCCATTTGAGCTGTCCATACCTCAACTGTGAAACAAGTGTGAAGGGGGGAAGTTAGGGGACAGTGTTTTGAAGATCACATTGGATAATTTTGTTTTCTGTAAGGTATTTTAAATATTGTAAAGCTTTCTACAAACATAAAGTTCCATTATCACTGGGTCTTTATGCATAGTTTTATGTGCTTAGTTTATTTCTTTAGCTTATTTTCAGCTATGAAAGAGGAAAACCAGAGGAGAATTCAAATTCTCTCCAAGGTGTTTGCGCTCACATCTTGGGACAAAATTCAGTGAAGCTTCTCTAAATCAGTCACATTATGTTCCTGGGCTACCATCCAAGAATATAGCCAAATAATGATGACCAACATCAAATCCTGCTGTACCAAAAAACTGACCTATGATGGGCTAAGCAGGAAGAGAAGGACAGGACTGCAAACATAATTTGTCTATCGGTGCGTGTGTGCTAAGCCACTTCAGTCGTGTCCAACTCTTTGTGACCCTGTGGACTGTAGCCTGCCAGGCTCCTCAGCCCACGGGATTCTCCAGGCAAGAATACTGGAGTGGGTTGCCATGCTCACCTCCAGGGGATCTTCCCCACCCAGGGTCTGAACCTGCGCCTCTTGGGTCTGCTGAATTGGCAGGTGGGCTCTTTGCTACTAGCGCCACCTGGGAAGCCCAATTTCCCTGTGAATGAGCCGTAAAGTATAATATTACCCAAGACAAAGTGTTCCCCACCCCAACTCCCCAAAGAGAAGTCAGTTCTAGTCATTTGTTGAGAAGAAAACAAAGGAACGATGGACATTTACTGACACCATTTTCATTGTCTCAGGGGAGCATGCTAACTCTTTTTGAATGTGTACCGTGTGTCAGGCCGGAAGGGGAGCCCTGAAGTTTAATTATTATAAACGTCATATTACAAGTAGGAAGGGATGGGAGTTCAGAAAGATCATGCAACTCATTCCCAATCACACATCTAGTGAATGGCAGAGTGGAAACTGGAGATAGATCTGTTTGAAGTGAATACAGTGGATGTCTTTGGACTTACTGGGGTAACTTACTGAGGGAACAATGTGCCAGCTCAATGGCTCTTCTATTATCTACATTGCAGACTAAAATTAATGTGCCTAAAAGAAAGAGGAAAGACATTACAGAAGATAAAGGAACATCTGGAAGTCCTTTTAAGGCATCTTGCCCCCTGTCTGATGGGTGGACCCTTCTACGGCAGCGAGTCTCAGACGCAGTGGCAGGGAAGGTTGTAAGGTTTTTCCACACATAGAGCGAAGTGAGTGACTCTAGCATCCAACTGCTCCAACCCAGTTGGATCTCCTTATTGAGCCCAAAGAGCCCATCCCTAGCTCCTCTTCTATGAAACCCATCACACATGACCTGGGTCCTCCCCAACCCTGTTCAGCTGCTTCCCCAAGGGTGCTTGCTCTCTTGGGACTGATTTCTCCACCCGCCATGGTCCCTCCAGGCCTAGCTTCTCTGAGTTTCTTCCAGAACCTGCTGGTGACATATAAATCTCCCAAAGCAGTGGTCTGTTTCTCTAGCTTCCTCTTCAAGCTAACCAGAGCATTCACAAATGTGAAAAACTTAGTAATATGACAGCCTAGATGTCTTAGCCTTTGTAGAATTTAGTAATTGTCGTTTATAAGGAAGATACTTATATTCTCATTATTTTTCAATGAAAAAAGGATTAAAAATTGCAAGTATTTTGTTGATTTTTAAAATTAAGTAATATGGAAATGTACTATTCTCATAAAAAAAACATTTTTAATATAATAATCCTCTCTTTTCCTTTCAGAGCTGTATTTAGTTTGTTTTGTCCTTAAGTATGCATGTTTATCTACATAAACAGCCAGAAAAAGATACTTTGCTCTTGTGTGTTATTAAAAAATAAATGAAGGGGCTTCCCTGTGGTCCAGTGGTTAAGAATCTACCTGTCAACGTACAGGACAGTGGGCCAGGAAGATCCCACATACTAGGGACAGCTAAGCCCAAGGAACACAACTATGGAGCCCGCATTCCTCAGCAAGAAAAGCCACTGTAATGAGAGGCCCATGTGCAGCAAAGACCCAGCAGAGCCAAAAATCAATCAATTAATTAACAAACAAAGACGCCCTTCACCACCTCCTGTAAATAGTACCTCCAACATAGGCACCTTAATGCGTGTGCTCAAGTTGTGTTTCAGGAGCTCAGAGTCACCTCTTACCCAGTTCAAGTCCACAGACACCGCTGAGCCCTCTACTGGGCCTGCTCATGTATCTGACGGGTGACCTTTCGAGATCGGAGGGCCGAAAACCTCCCCCTCAGAACGTACTAGTGCCGCCTTTTCAGGCCGTGTGTCCCACGAGGAAGCACGCTCACGTGCACCCGTGCAGAACAGCGGTTACGTCACCATCTCCTTACCTCCGCTCACCTTTCCCATGCCTCCGACCTCTCTGCTTCTCTAACTCATAGATCTCCCAGCTTTGGGGAGACAGATGTGAGACTTGTCCTCCTCTTTGTGTAAGAATCTTTTCTTTGCCACAAACCCTGGCATCTCCGCCTTTGGCTTGCTGCCCGTTGGACAAATAAACCTGATTCGGTAACATAGTAAATTGAGAAAGAGCGGGATATCTGTAGACTAGACTAAACTGGAGGTGATTCCTATCAGGCGGAATAGATAACAGTCTCAAGGGGCTGATGAGTAATCTGTGTAGCCCATCTACTCAGTAATTCAAGCAAGGTCTTAACTGCTAAGGTGTACTGGGTCAAGAAGCAGCATCCTCTGTGTGTTGTGCAACATTTCACCTGAGCTGACTAGTGAAAACCAAATGCATTTGGAAAGGAAATGACATATATGCAGATGAAGCATTTGATGAGCTCTTATGCAACCCTGACTTATGTAAACGAACACAAATAAAGGAAGAATGTGTGGATTATAAAAGGAAGGGAAACATAATGCAATTAGCCTCTCCAGGTGCTAGGTTTGAAAATGAAGATCCTTTTTTCACTGACCTATCTGGTTTTTATTAGTTCTCCAGCTTGGACAATAGATAGGTACTATTACATAGGCATTGAAGAAACTACTTGGAACTATGCTCCTACTGGTAAAAACATGCTCAATGGAAGGCCTTTTTCAGACGATCGGTAAGTAATACCTTCACGTTGAAAAATTTGCTATCAAATGCAAATGTTGGTCACTGTTATTCACTGATAAAACGTTGCTGAAGAAGTTTCCATGGGAGACTCTTTAAGGGCACATTTTGCTATTAGAACTGCTTCCTTCGAGTTTTTTAGTATAAGCATAACATGGAAGCCAGCTATTAACATAAATCAGAAATTGCTCCTTCCTGGGATTACTGCCACTCTTGCCTTCACGATACATGCTTCAGGGATCATCTCTAATCCTGTATTTATCATCGATTTTGTATAAGTGGTTGTTGTTGTGGTTGTTCAGTTGCGTTTGACTCTTTGTGACCCCATAGACAGCAGCACACCAGGCCTCTCTGTCCGTCATCACCTCCCGAAGCTGGCCCAAGTTCATGTCCATTGCATTGGTGATGCCATCCAACTGTCTCATCCTCTGATGCCCTCTTCTCCTTTTTCCTTCAGTCTTTCCAGAATCAGGGATGAGTATGAATGGTACTCAAGAGCTAAAACAATGCTTTTCCTTCTGGTATGGAGTCTATGGCAGAGATTGTAAAAATTGCAGCTCTCTTCTTGATTTTTCTGTTCAGGTGATTGGGACAAAGAAATCTAAAGGTTATATGTGGGGTTCTGATTCACTCTGTTTGTCCACCAAAATGCCCCCAATTCTACCAACAAATCCCTGAATCATTGAAATGTATAAAGAATCTTAAATTGTAAGCATTGATCTAATGTTTGAGAGCTAAAGTAGCCCTGAAGTAGGGTTAGAAACCTTCCATACATGGTTCAGTACAAAGAATTTCTAAGTCATTTGAACCGAAATGCCATGCATAAGACTTGATACCTTTGCATTTCATCTCTTCACCAGACTTTCCAGTCTTTTCCTTGCCTATTGTATTGTTTCTGGCTCATTCTAGATTTTCACCAGTTTCTGGGTTTTCTCTGTGAAATTAGACTGGAAAGATTCTTACTTCTAGTTTCAGTTGATTTGACGTTGGTTTCTTTTCAGTCAAAATTTGTTAATGTTCTTGCTTGTTTGTTTGTTTACAGAGAGTTTCAATCCAAAACATATCTCCAACCAAGCCAAGATAGGATAGGATCTGTCTATAAAAAGGCTTTGTATTTTGGGTACACGGATGATACATTTCAAACCACCATTGAAAAACCATCCTGGTTGGGATTTTTAGGTCCAATCATAAAAGCAGAGACTGGAGACGTCATTCATGTACATGTGAAAAATAATGCTTCCAGAATGTATAGTTTCCATCCTCATGGACTCACCTACACTAAAGATAACGAAGGTAAGTGAGTTCCTGCTCGTTAGGTTCCTGAGTGTTTGTTAATGAAGAGTACAAACCCAAAACCTCAGGAAAAGCAAGGCAATCATGAACTAAAGGAGTAGGTTGGGTGAATACAGACTTTTACTTCAGATGTCTCTAATTTTTATATCCCAGATTGTTCTTCAATTTCTCATTTGAAATGAATGAATGACAATCCCCCTCCCCCATTCAACTTCTGGGAAAGAAAACACACTTTTCTCTCAAGTAAATAAATAAATACATAAGTTTGGAGGGTAGGAGACACTCAGGAGCTAAGTGTTATGTTGGCAGAAATATTGTCCTGCTATTTCATATCCATGTTCTGTCATCTCATTTTCTAGTGAACGAGGGTTCGGTTCAGTTCAGTTCAGTTCAGTCGCTCAGTCGTGTCCAACTCTTTGCGACCCCATGAATCACAGCACGCCAGGCCTCCCTGTCCATCACCAACTCCCGGAGTTTACTCAAACTCATGCCCATCGAGTCGGTGATGCCATCCAGTCATCTCATCCTCTGTCGTCCCCTCCTCCTCCTGCCCCCAATCCCTCCCGAAAGAGGGTTAGCCTCTTAGAAAACATCAGTGTCAGGTAAAGTCACTATTTTCCAGACAGTTATCTTCTCTCCTAAACGTCCACTCTCACAACTGCTTGATGGTGCCGGGAAAAGGAAGGGAAGAGAATGCTAGCACAAAATAGGGCTTTGTGTTCTACATGGAGCAGGTTGGTCTCAAAAGATGATAAAGGATGAGAGGCTGGTCATGCTTCAAAGTCTCCCACTGAATGAGGAGATGATATTCAGAGTTATTAGATTCCAGCCTCAAATGGTGGAGATCTGAGGCAAAATTCTAGGATAAGAAGAAAGCAGAAGAGGGCAAGGCCCCAGATTCAGAACAAAGGTAGGAGCTCAGAGCAATGTCAGCCATGCTGAAGACCACTTCCTGACATCAGCGGGCAGCTTGTAGGTAACATAGATGCTCTTTTTCCTTTCTTAAAAACTTCATTTTGTGTTGGGGCGTAGCTGGTTAGCGTGTTGTGATAGTTTTAGGTGAACAGCGAAAGGACTCAGCCACACGTGTACATGATTCCATCCTCCCCTAAGCTCCCCTCCCATCCAGGCTGCCACATAATATTGAGCAGACGCCCCTGTGCTGCTCGGGACGTCCTTGTCGGTGACCCATTTTGAACACAGCGGTGTGTACAGTAGCACGGATGCCCTGATGCCCTCTGGAAGATGTAGTGCAGGTAAAGCCCTGTCGTGGGGCTTCCCCGGCGGCTCAGTGGTGAGGAATCTGCCTGCCAAGCTGGAGACCTTGATGCCCGGGGTTGGATCCCTGGGTCAGGAAGATCCCCTGGAGGAGGAAATGGCAACCCACTCCAGTATTCTTGCCTGAAAAATCCCATGGACAGAGGAGCCTGGCGGGCTGCAGTCCGTGGGGTGGCAAAGGGTTGGACTCGGCTGAGTCCAAGCTACAACAGTAGCGTGGCTCCTCCTGATGCCCTCATTCCCAAATCTGATTTGCAATGACGATGATACAGAGCTCAAGTCAGGAACTCTCTGTATCCAAGACCTACGCAGATGGTAGGTGCACAATGAATATTTGTGGCATCTGTCGATAAAGGTGATGATAGTCCATTAATACGCTGCCTGACTCATTCCAATTTAAGTCTGGAAGCTGGCCAAGCTGGGCATCCAGGTAGAAACCAACTAAGAGGAGTCTAGGGAGACAGGAGGCAGGAGATAGGAAGGGGGAAACACACACTTTCTAAAAGTACAGATTAACATACTTTCATGGCTTAATGCAAAAAGCATGAGTCACATTAAGAAAAATGTCCATTGATTACTTTGACCACAGCGCAAGTTCCGTTTTCCAGGTGCTCTCTATCCAGACAACACTACGGGCCTGCAAAAGGAAGATGACCGTCTACAGCCAGGGGCAGAATACACTTACGTGTGGTTTGTAGAAGAAAACCAGGGGCCTGGCCCCAATGACAGTAATTGCGTGACACGGATGTACCACTCCCATGTGGACACCCTAAGAGATGTGTCTTCGGGCCTTATCGGACCCATTCTGACTTGTAAAAGAGGTAACATTGAAAAAATCTCACTGTAGCAAATAGAGCCACTTAGGATCTGTGGGGTCTCCCTCAGTCTCCTAGTGGAATTTTGCTAACAAACTCTTCCTGTCTTGACCTCGATTCTCCAGTCAGAAAAGTAACATTGCCATTTGGCTTCTGAGCACCAGATGGCGATCTTGAGTCTAAAGTCTCCATTCAAGTCCAATGGGGCAGGTTGGAAACTAGACGATAGTCAAACCCAGTAATCTTCATCTGAGTCACCCTCGCACAAAATTCTGCCACCTTTGTCCTATAGAGAAGAGGGTGGGAGGAAATAGGGAAAAGAGAAACTGCCTGTTCCTTGCATTCTTAGCTCCTTAGGCTTCTGTCTATGGAGGTGAAAGGTTTTCCTTTCATATTTTGAATATCAGAATCAGAATCACTAGTTTATTTCATAGCAAAAATAATTTTCTCAAAGAGTAAGTTTTGTCGTTCTTTTTGTTTTAGGAACCCTGGATGGAGATATGGAAAAATATATCGATGAGTATTTCATTCTGGTGTTTTCTATAACTGATGAAAACCGTAGCTGGTATATCGATGACAACATTCTTATGTACACTGAAGCTGGTCAAGTTGATGCTAATGATCCCGACTTCGAGGAGAGCAACATCATGCGCTGTAAGATTATGAAGAAATTTCTCATTCCTTATATCCTATAGTTCTAACTTCTATGACTTTATTTTGTGGTTTCCTTTCCTTTCAGTTTGCTTCGATGAGTTTCTGTTTCCCAGTTCTTCATTCTGGGTCTGGCGGGCTATGTTTCACGGGGTTGCAAAGAGTCAGACACTGAACACGCCGTTTTTGCTGTGAAAGAAAGTGGAAGTGAAAGTCGCTCAGTCGTGTCAGACTCTTTCCGACCCCATGGACTATACAGTCCATGGAATTCTCCAGGCCAGAACACTGGAGTGGGTAGCCTTTCCCTTCTCCAGGGGAATCTTCCCAACCCAGGGATCAAACCCAAGTCTCCTCCATTGTGGGCGGTTTCTTCACCCGCTGAGCCAAAAGGGAAGCCCAAGAATACTGGAGTGGGTAGCCTATCCCTTCTCCAGCGGATCTTCCCCACCCAGGCATCCAGCCGGGGTCTCCCGCATTGCAGGTGGATTCCTTACCATCTGAGCTATCAGGGAAGCTCAGTGTTGCTATGAAGGCATCGAGAAAATGCTGCCGGTTTCCAAAGTGTCGTAGCAAGTGGAGTTAGATAGATGCATTGTTTTCCTAACATCTGACCTTGATAAAGATGGATGGTGACAACAGAGAGCTGTAATTTTTGGAATGTTCGTTGGGCTGTGTCAGACCTGAGCCGCGGCCTGTGGGGCCTTATGTTGTGGTGCACGGGACTCAGCAGCCGTGGCCTCAGCGTTTGGTTGCTTCCCGGCCTGTGGGGTCTTAGTTTCGGACCAGGGACCAAACCCATGTCGCCTACCTTGCAAGCTGGATCCTTAACCACTGGCCCGCCAGGGAAGTCCCCAAATATGTGACTTTAGGGTAATAAAATATTATGGAAGAACAAAGACAGAACTGAGCAGCTCTTTCATGGGAATGTGTTTCGACGTAGAACTTTTCAGAAAAGGTGCTCTTGTCATCGCAGTCACCCTCAGCTCTGTTTCCTTCTTCCGCAGACTTCGCTTCTTTCTATTCTTCTCCCCTTTTCACTGTTTCCTATCGTGCAGCCTAGCTTTCTTCCTCTTGCCCTTAAGAGCGTGTTGCCCTCAGCTTTAATCAGAGGTAATGTTTATAGCCTCCTTTTGGGGGGAAACGAACAAAATCCTGTTGCAGATTATGCATGAGAACAAGGCTGGCACTGCCGGAGTGATGTGATAAGGAAACGTATAGGCTATACACCATGTGGCCTTGATGTGACATGCTTGCTCGATGGGTTAATTTACATCTGCTTTCAGCGATAAATGGATACTTGTACGGAAATCTACCTGGTCTCACCATGTGTGCAGAGGACAGGGTCAAGTGGCATTTAATCAGTATGGGTAGCCTGTTGGACATACACCCCATCTACTTCCACGGACAGACTCTGATATCTCAGACTCACAGAAGAGACACCATTACCGTCTTCCCCGCCTCCATGCGTGATGCCTTCATGGTGGCCAAGGGTGTTGGAGAGTGGCTGCTGGACTGTCGGATACATGGTAGGATTTATTCCTTTTACCTAATGCAGGGTCAGGGGACTCTCAGTGTTATGACCCATAACAGACTCCTCATCTTGCAAATGGGGAAAGATGTCGCCATTAGGCAGGTGACAGGATTGCCTTTTGGAAAGTCAGTAACACGGTCAAAACCAGAACTCAGGTCTCTGACACTTTCAACTTTATGGTAATAAACCCTTTTAGTCATACAGGGATTATTTTTGTTGCTGTTTTTACCAAAAAAAAAGTATGTGTTTATTAGCCAGTGAGCCTTACAAGAGCCTTGAGTGTCTGACAGAGCACATGTAGTTACTCTTCTTTTTTAAATTGAGAAGACAAGTTCCAAGAGGTTGAAACACTAACCCCAAACCCCGTGAGAGTCAGAAATTATACAGGCCCAAGTGTTGTGCAAATTCTGAACCAGTACCCAGTAATGGCTTCCTGGTTTATTTCCCTCTTCAGTCACCCTTCATGTTTAATGATAGAAAGGCCCCTTGTGAAATTACTGATCTTCTCTATTCTTAAATCTGACTAAACTATCCTTGCAATCATGTAAATGTTTTGTATGATTTTTCAGTCAGAAAACACAGTTGTTACTTGAACTGAAGAATTTAACTTTTCTCCGTTTTTTAGAAAAAATGGGATTTACTTCTCTGATCAAAACCTTTCTTATTTCTAAGTCCCATACTTTGGTCAGCATCACACTTCAATTAACTGTTTAAATGACTAAAGCATACGTACTTATTGGGATTTCCTGCGTGCTGTGTCCCTCCCTCTGAGGGCTGTGAGAAAAAGGAGACCCACACATGGCTATTGTAACTCAAGGACAGAATCTAATATTAATGCAAGAGTTCTCACTTAGAAAGGAACATTGTCTTAAAATATGTTTTAAAGGTTAAAATGTACACCAGACCCACTCCTCCTCTTGACCTCATTTATAGATGTTGCCCATCTATAAGGGCAAATCTTCAAGACCTTAAGACAGGTCTCGCCTCTTCAACTCTGCAGGAAAGATGGGGTCAACCCTGGACACAACCAAAAACGCTTGGCTAGTGGACGACATAGACTTCCCTGTGTTTCTCTCCCCATGGTGTAGTTTGGGGTGGTTTTTTTTTTTTTTTTTTGTCTGTTTGTTTGTTTTTGGTTTCTTGGTTTGTTTGTTTTGTTTTTAGCAATTGTAAGAATGCATGAATAGACTTGCTGGAAAGAAAGGAAGAAAGCAAAGAGGAAGGAGTGGAGGGAGGGGAGAATTTGGTGAAGGCAGCAGGCAGAAAGAGTGAAAGTCTAATGTGGTATATGAGAACCACATCTTAGGAGCTCCAAAGAGTTGAGAATTAAATAAACCAGGTGATAAACGTGTGGTCGCTTCAAATTTGGCCACAGGAAAGTGCTTACACCACCAAAATTAGCGCACACACACATACACAAATCAGATTTAGCATTCATCTTTGGAGGAATAATTTAAGACTGTGCCATTAGTCCAGCCCTATCCCACCACCATCCCAGTTCCCTCTCCAGTGAATAATCCCTGTAAGCCATTTGTGTTTACACCAATGTGTATTTGTGAATCCTCGCAAAGCTGTTTACTATGCACTTTCATACAACATACATGAAAACTTAGAAATAAAAATGCACAGGTACTGTTTTAAATAAGTAGATCACGCCCCATATAATAGGTTTTATTTAACTATTACCTTTTAAAAAAGTAGCTTATTATTTGTATACAATAGGTTTTTCTATCTTCTGCTGCTTGCTTTCTTCACTCATCCATATGTCGAAATCTTCTCCATGACATTCCCTACACTTCTAAGCTACTCTTTTATTTTTTAAGTTTTATTTTTCAAATTTTTATCATATAGTTGCTTTACAGTGCTGTGTGACTTCTACTTACAG
This sequence comes from Dama dama, assembly GCF_033118175.1. Classification (NCBI taxonomy): domain Eukaryota; kingdom Metazoa; phylum Chordata; class Mammalia; order Artiodactyla; family Cervidae; genus Dama; species Dama dama. The sequence goes on along the minus strand of NC_083699.1, from coordinate 3,297,230 downwards.
CTAAGTGATTTAGCTACACATGTACAGAGACATATATCCCCTCTTTTTGGATTCCTTGCCCATTGAGGTCACCCAGGGCACCGAGGAGCATTCCCTATGCTCTACAGGAGGTTCTCTTTAGTTATCTATTTTACGCATCGTATCAATAGTGTATATATGTAACCCCAATCTTCCAATACCTCCCCCTCCCCTCCTTCCGCTTGGTAAGGAGGATACCACTTGGTATCCATATGTGTGTCTAGCCTGCTTTTCTAAATAGCTGTACTGTTTTCTGTGTTTGTTTGAGACGTAGCCTGATTTATTTAACCATTCTGCTATTGATAGACATCTCAATTGCTTTCACTTTCTCGGTTCACTGTGTGTGTTTGTGTGTGTTAGTCGCGTCCGACTCTCTGCGACCCCGTGGACTGCAGCCCGCTAAGTCCCTCTGTCCATGGAATTCTCCAGGCGAGAATCTCTTCCGTGACATTCCCCAAATAAAGCTACTCCTTTATTTTTTGTTTTATTTTTACGATTTTTAAAGCATAGTTTATTCACAATGTTATTAGTTTTTTCTGTACAGCAAAGTGATTCAGCTATACATATATGTAAATCCCCCTTTTTTTGGATTTCCTTCCCATTTAAGTCACTAACAGTGTTATAGCTAGCCACCGTTTATTTGTATCTTTTTATATCTGTGCAAATTTTTGTCTTGCCTAACCGAAAGAAGCGAAAGTTTTTAATGGAAGCGTTCTTAATTTTAACAAAGGCTGCCTAATCACCTTCCGAAAAGTCTGTATGAATTTACACTCCCACCAGTGTTGCTCTTAAATCAAAACACAGGACTGATGCTCTCATGGAAACGTACCTGCCTTGATTTTCTTCCTGCCTGCCAACTAGTTAATCTAGTAATTAATGGTAACACCTTCAGAACCATAAGGGAAGATACTTTTGATTAAACAGACTCAAATTCCTCTCAGTAGGCAGGTACCACATTCCTCAGGAGTTGGTCCAGCGCTGGTTATTAATCTCCACTGATATACGCTCCTCAACATTCACTTTGGCATCCTGAGTCTTATACTTGCTTCATACATTTCAGGATTTTAACAGATTCCGTAAATAAAATACCTCAAATTTCTCAAAAGAAAGGGAAGTTGCAATGTTGTTCGCTACAATTTTAAAATATATATATACGGACTAAGAAAAATGTTTTAATGTTTTCATAACATTCTCTACTTGGATTTACTATTTTTCAGAGACTATGCAGGCTTTCTTTATTGTAAGGGATTGCCCAAAGTCTTCAGCAGATGTTACAGGGACACAAGTTGTTCATTATTACATTGCTGCTAGAGAAATTTTCTGGGACTATGCACCATCTGGCATAGATTTCTTCAGTGGAAATAGTTTAACAGAAGCTGGAAGGTAATGATTCAGTGATTAAAATATTTATGGTTGAATAAAGATAATTGGACTTTTTCATAACCTAGCTATTTCTACAAGGGCTTAGGCATTTTATAATAAAAAGATACTGATAAAATAAAGATGGGAAAATAATTATAACAATAATTGGGAAATATTCAGCTGAAGGATCATTGCTATACAACGTTTTTCTCTAAATGCCTTAGAAGCCACTGCAGAGAAAAACATACTTCTCATCTTTTTCTTAGCATTAAATTTTAAAATGGATTTGTTTATAATTGTGAGATATTTAAAAACATAGTGAATTATGTTGTCACTAGGAATTTTACAAAAATTCAAAAATATTGCTCATGTGTAACTTGTACTTTCCTGCTAAGATCTGAGGGTATAGTCAATTATTTCTTGTGTCATCCTTAAATCATATTATATATATATGTATATTTATTTACTCAATATATATATTGACTATATATATATTTACTCAATATATATATATGTATATTTACTCAATACCATATATATGTTTATATATGTTTACTCAATATATATATATATTTACTCAATATATATATATTTATATATATATTTACTCAATAACACCTAAGAATATATTACCAATTATTTCTTTGATAACCAAAAACTAAGACTAAAATACATTACTGTGGTATCAGCATTTGGAAGTGCACAAAAAGTTTTTCTATAGTCTTACTGCTAAATATATTTACCAACTTGAAGATTACAGGGGTTGTAATTCTTTTGGTCTATTGAATGAAAGTTTTATGTCAGAAAATATCAAGTTCTATAACCACCAGAAAGTAATATTCCCCATAGTATTTATTTTTTAAATTTACTCATAGAAAATTTAAGAAAACTGAGAATGTTCTATCAAATGAATATTTTCTTTTCTTACTTTAAAGCTCATCAACAAATTATTCAATCTGTGTAATGGAAATTTTGTGTTAATTATGAGAAGCTTATCAGGGCTTAGAACAAAAATTAGATTCAACTCTCATTTTATATTGACTAAAATAAGTATGAATTAATAGATTCTTTCAGCTCACATGATTCTCCTGGTTATGAAATTTGATGCTGCCTCAGCATTGCAAGCCATTATTTCCTCCTAGGAAACACTTGTCCTCATTTTATGTTATTACAATAGAATTAAAAAGTTAAGAATGACATCTCTCATCTCAGTACTCTAGCATCTCAACACAGTTGTTTTAAAAGCAATGTTTATTACTACCTGCCTTAAAAAAAATCAGACTTAATGTTTTTAAAATTCTATTCCAAAAGAAAAATGTATAGATAAACTAATAGGTAGTCTACAGACAGAGACTTGTATACATGTACAGACAAAAGACTAAAAATGTTGATAGTGATTATATAGAGATGGTGGAATTATGAGGATCTTAAATTTTTTGTTATATATATTTTTTTATTTTCCAAATTCTCTACAATGAGCATGCACTATTTTTGTAAATACATCACTATTGTTCAGCCTCTGTCATGTCTGACTCTTTGCAATACATGGACTGCAGTGCACCAGGCTCCTCAGTCCTTCACTGTCTCCCAAGAGTTTGCTCAAATTAAGGTCCATCGAGTCGGTGATGCCATCCAACCATCTCATCCTCTGTCGTCCCCTTCTCCTCCTGCCTTCAATCTTTCCCAGCATCAGGGTCTTTTCCAATGAGTCAACTCTTCACATCAGATGGCCCAGTGGAGCTTCATGATCAATCCTTCCAATGAATATTCAGGGTTGATTTCCTTTAGGACTGAAAGGTTTGATCTCCTTCCAGTCCAAAAGTGAAAGTGAAAGTCACTCAGTCATGTCTGACTCTTTGCGACCCCATGGACTGTAGTCCATGGAATTCTCCAGGCCAGAATACTGGAGTGGGTAGCCTTTCCCTTCTCCAAGGGATCTTCCCAACCCAGGGATCAAACCCAGGTCTCCCACATTGCAGGCAGATTCTTTACCAGTTGAGCCGCAAAGCTCTAAAAAGTCTTTCAAGCACCTTGATTCGAAAGCATCAATTCTTTTGTTCTCAGCCTTCCTTAGTCCAACTCTCACATCCATATATGACTACTGGAAAAACCATAGCTTTGACTAGATGGACCTTTGTCAACAAAGCAATGTCTCTGCTTTTTAATGTGCTGTCTAGGTGTGTCATAGCTTTCTTTCCAAGGAGCAAGTGTCTTTTAATTTCATGGCTGCAGTCGCCATCCATAGTGATCTGGGAGCCCAAGAAAAGAAAATCTGTCACTGCTTCCATTTTGCCCCCTTCTATTTGCCGTGAAGTGATGCCATTATCTTAGTTTTTGAATGTTGAGTTTTAAGCCAGCTTTTTCACTCTCCTTTTTCACCCTCATCAAGGGGCTCTTTAGTTCCTCTTCACTAAAATCTTCACAAAAAGGACTTTGAGCATAACCTTGCTAGCATGTGGAATGAGTGCAATTGTATGGTAGTTTGAACATTCTTTGGCATTGTCCTTTTTTGAGATTGGAACAAAAACACCTTTGCCTGTCCTGTAGCCACTGCTGAGTTTTCCGCAAATAGGTTACAAGTACTTAAAACAGATCCATGCAGGTTCTTGCTTTCTTTTCACGTGGTCATTGTCAATTTTAAAGTTCTCTGTTTTTACTTTCTCTGCACAGTGAATCCCACTTCTATTTTGAACAAGGCCCAAGCAGAATCGGAGGAACTTACAAAAAACTAGTTTACTTTGAATACACAGATGCTTCCTTCCAAACCCAGAAGGCAAAAGCAACACACCTTGGACTCCTTGGTAAAATTATTTCATAGCTTGTGGGGTTATAAGCACAATTTATACATATTCTGTGCCATCAAAAGAGTATTCACCAACTCACAGTTTTGGGGATTCTCTGGTGGTTCAAATGGTAAAGAGCCTGCCTGCAATGCAGGAGACCAGTATCAATCCCTGGGTTGGTAAGATCCCCCGGAGAAGGAAATGGCAACCTACTCCCATGTTCTTGCCTGGAGAGTCCCATGGACAGAGGAGTCTGGCGGGATTCACCCAATTTGAAACTACACTTTTTTTTGTCCCTGCAAATCCGTGTGTGTTTCTAAGCTCCTGCATCACCTAGATTTTTCATTGGACACATTTCTGGTTCATGGCATCATCCCTTTAATTTGTTCCTAGAGGAACCTCACCCAAGTAACACAACGTGAAAAGGACATTTGTGAACACCAAGGACAACTGCTACCTCTGTTGGTTTCCAGGCCCTGTCATCAAGGCAGAAGTGGGGCAGATCATCCAGGTCACTTTCTACAACAACGCTTCCGTGCCGCTCAGCATTCACCCCCATGGATTGCTTTACAACAAGAACAATGAGGGCTCCTTCTACAGAACGCCGGGAGGAGGCAAGTACCACAGCCCAACATAGGCACAAGCAAGGCAGACAGCAATACAGTGTCCGCAAGAAAATCAGACTCCTCCTAAAATCCTTGGGCAGCCTACTTTCCACATCATCACAGATCTGTGTACTTACGGTGGCAGAAGGTGTCCTTTGGCCCTATCCAGCTGTCACCCAAAGTACGACAGTGTGAGCAGGACAGAGTCTGTGATCTCAGAGATCTCCCAGGCTAGACTAGGGTACTTTGGGTCCTAGGTCCTATTTCACAAATGTTTCTTTCTTACTAGGTACCCCGTCGCCCTCCTCGTATGTAAATCCTGGGGCAACGTTCGTTTATACATGGGAAGTTCCAATAGATGTGGGACCCACTTCCACAGACCCCAACTGTCTGACCTGGTCATACTTCTCCTCGGTGAATTTTAAAAGAGGCATCAACAGCGGCCTCATAGGGCCTCTTCTCGTGTGCAGAAACGGAAGTCTTGGAGAGGACGGCCAACAGGTTAAGTGATGGGACCTCTGTCCGGGGTGCCGTGGTGATAGGCTGCCTGAAGCAGGTCTTCAGGGGAAAGGCAGTGTGCAGAGGGCACCTCCAGCTTTGGTGTGCCCGTGTCTCTCGGTTTTCCTCTTTCCTCAGCTTCAGGCCTGCGTCTTCTCGTGCCAGTGAATATCCACCCTGGCGTGTTTCAGACGCCTTTACTTCTGCCGGACTGTTCTTTTACTTCTTTAAGATTTTTTTTTTTTTTTTTTTTATGTGGACCACTTTTAAAGTCTTTATTGAATTTGTTGCAGTATGGCTTCTGGTTTTTTATGTTTTGGGGTTTTGGCCACGAGGCATGTGGGATCTGAGCTCCCCTACCAAAGATCCAAACCACATCTCCTGTGTCGGAAGGCAAAGTACCAACCCCTGGACCACCAGGGAAGTCCGCACTTGACTGATTTACCTCCTCATCTCCCTCTAGGCAGCCACGGCCTGTCCCACCCCTCTCTGAGCCATCTCTTTTTCCTCTGTCCTGTGTCTTAGAGAAGGACGCCAGCAAGCCCAGGACTTCGATCAACAACTCCTTGTTTCTCACCTCCAGCGTTGGTCACCGGCTCTCTGATCCCACTGCCTCATTTGTGGCAGCATCATCTCTTTCTGAATTCCTGTAGCCTCCTAACGCCTATCCCCGCTTCCATTCTGCTTCAGCACAGCTCCACATTCCTCCCTTTCTAATCAGATTGTGGCACTCTCGACCCTAAAACTCACCCTACGGTCTGTTGGCTCAGAATGCAACATATCAGACCCCGTGGATCCTTCCAGATCCATGCTCCCCCCGCCCCCCACCCTGCACACTGCTTTCTGGTCTTACTGCAAAGCGAGCCTGTTAGTCCTGAGTAAGGATGGCTGGTTCACGTCTCTTTGATTTTGCCCTTCTTCTCTCTGTCTGGAACAGACTTTCCTCACAGTTTTACCTGCTAAAAGGGGAGAGTTTTTAATAAAAACTCAGACTGAGGGTCCCTTCATTTTCTTCAAACAATATTCCCCAACTAAAGTTCGTTCAAGCTCCTGCAGGTTACCGTGACTCCTTCTGTCGGTTTGTGCTGTCACTTCAGCTGTGTCTGGCTCTTTGCGACCCCAAGAGCCCGCCAGGCAGGAGTGGGATTTTTCCATGGGATCTGTCCATGGGATTTTTCAGGCGAGAATACTGGCACGGGTTGCCATTTCCTTCTCCAGGGGACTTTCCCGACCACGGGATTGAACCCGTGTCTCCCGCACAGGCAGATTCTTTATCACTGAGCCACCTGGGAAGCCTCTTAGAGCACTTCCCCAGGCACTTATTTTTACTGGCCTGTCTCTCCCACTAGACTCCAAGTGCCTTGAAACCATAGATAGGGTTTTATTAAATTTTTGGTAACAAATCCAGTCCTTCTGTGGCATGTAGGAGGTGCTCAGTAAATGCTTAATGAGTGAATTTCCCTTGTTCTTCACTCACAGGTGAAGTAATATCCAGGTTCTTTTGTAATTCATGTGTTGGAAAGCCTTGTAAGGGCTTCCCAGCTGGCTCAGTTGGTATAGACTCCTCCTGCAATACAGGAGACTCAGGTTCGATCCCTGGGTCGGGAAGATCCCCTGAAGAAGGAAAGAGCAACCCGCTCCAGTATTTCTGCCTGGGAAATCCCACGGACAGAGCAGCCTGCTGGGCAACAGTCCGTGGGGTCACAGAAGAGTCAGACACATTTTAGCAATGAAAGAACAACAAGAAAGCCTTAATATATAAATATATAAATATATATAAAATTGAATGTATATTTTATTTTAAAATATGACTTGTATTTATAGTCACCTATATAATGAAAATCATATAGCTTCAAAATTTTATAGTACATATAATTTTTCTACATTATCCAAAAATATAAATATATACATATATTTCTTCATAAACCCTAAAATATAGACTTTCTAGAATTGAAAACATTTTCTTTAACTTCCTTTTTACAAAGCTTCCAAGAGAAGCCACTATAAACATCTGTGATTATAGTGTTTAGTTTTATGGAGTTAAGATATAGGGGGTCCCTAGAGTAAGAGCTTTACATGAAGACAGTGGTAGAGATTTCTCCTAACTTCTTAGCTCTGTGATAAATCTATTCACTGGGATTCATACATTTGTATAAAAAGTCCATAAGTGGGGAAGTTAATTGATCAGTTTTTCCAGGAACATACAAATCCCATTGCATGGGAAATCCTATATGAGGGCGGACCATTTGACTAGACTTTGAATATGTACTACGCATATTTTGTGTCTGTTTATTTTTTCTATTCTCATCCACAGAAAGGAATAAACAAAGAATTTTACCTACTTCCCACAATATTTGATGAAAATAAAAGTTATCTCTTACATAAAAATATCAGGATATTTACCACAGACCCTGAAAATGTGGATACAGAGGATCCAAACTTCCAAGACGCTAACAAGATGCATTGTAAGAGAACACTTAACTTAAAAGATAATGTATTAAGCAGTTTAATTTCACTAGGTCTAAAGAATTACAGATTTTTTAAGAGAAACATATTTTGCCCTCAATGGTTGGCTAATATGTTTTCTTTAAATATAATTTCCCAATAAAAATAGTGCCTACTAGGGTGATTATGTTACATTCTATCAAATATTTACCAATGCCTTTTTGGTGCAATACATTATTTTAGCTATTGCTAAATACGATACAGAAAAGTCACATATTTCTGTATTGCCAAAGTAATGGAGTGGCTAGGTGGGGTGTTTGTTGAGTTGGCTGGTTGGTTGGTTTCTGAAGACTTGAAAGTGTGGCGGGAGAAAAGAATGGTCTAGAATCTGGACACTTGGACTCTGGTCTCAACAGTTTCATTCATTAGCTTCATGACACTGAACAAGTCTCTCTGACCTTAGTTTCATCAAATCTAAAAAGAAGGGGTTGGCTTGGGTAATCTTGATATCTTACATGAATGAACTGCTTAATGAAGAGTCCTTGGTTGAGTTCCAAGAGATGTCAAGAACCAATAAATTAAACAATCTTTTCTTTGTCACAAATGTCTTGCAGCCATAAATGGATACATGTATGGAAATCTGCCTGGACTAGATATGTGCTTAGGAGACAATGTTTCATGGCATGTTCTTAGTGTGGGATCAAGTCAAGACTTACATGGGATATATTTTTCAGGAAATACCTTCACTTCCTTAGGATCAAGGGATGACACCATAGTTGTGAATCCCCATATCTCCCAAACACTTCTTATGACACCTGATTCCACAGGTAAGTTGTGGATCTTCTCCATCAGCCTGCAATATGCCCAAAGTATGAAAAAGCAATGCCTTCAATATGCACTGAATATTGCTTGTACAGGAAAAAAGGAAGTTATACAAATAGTGTTTAAACATACTTTTGTCCGGCTCCATTTAATTGATAGGAGTGTTAGTATATCATTTTCCTGCACACAAAAACCCTCTCAGCCCTCTCTATTTTTATCTTCCCAGGTATCAGGCCCTAAACCTACCCATACTTTTCAAAAGCAATGAAGATGCTCTGAAGCGTTTTAATTTGCTTTCATTCCATTATCTGCTGCATTTCTTACTCCTCTGTCCTTTTGTTTCCCGGGTCTCCCTCCGTCATCAGCCTCACCCTCCTCTCTCCCGCCTTCCTCTCTTATTCCTCTCCTGGCTAGTTTTGCCCCCTTGGGAAATGTTTTTACTTCAATGAGGTTGACTACTTCTGGCAGTTTTTTAAAGGCACCTTGTATCAGAAAATTGTTAAGGGAATCCGAGGAGCCTCCCCTCTCCTCTGAATCTGATACCCTCATCTATAAAACAGGGATTGTAATAATTCACAATCCATAAAAAGCAATAAACACAATCACACGAGATGGATGCAGTGTAGTAAAGGGTCTGGAATATGTTAGACTTAAAATTTTAGTATTTTCTTTCATCCTGCAGATATACCTTAACAAAAAATAAACAAGCAAACAAAACCCTTTATGGTCAAAAAGTCCTGACACCAGTTGAATACTGGCTATACAATAAACAAGTCAAAGTGAAAGTCGCTCAGTCATGTCTGATTCTTTGTGACCCCATGGACTATACTATACAGTCCATGGAATTCTCTAGACCAGAAAACTGGAGTGGGTAGCCTTTCCCATCTCCAGGGATCTTCCCAACCCAGGGATCGAACCCAGGTCTCCCACATTGCAGGTGGATTTTTTACCAGCTGAGCCACAGGGGAAGCCCAAGAATACTGCAGTGGGTAGCTTATCCCTTCTCCAGTGGATCTTCCCAACCCAGGAATCGAACCAGGGTCTCCTGCATTGCAGGGGGATTCTTTACCAACTGAGCTATGTGAGAAGCCCTACAATAAACAAATTACTCTATAAATACCATGGATTTGTATCTTAACTCTTTGTGATATCAAAAATTCATCTGACTATATATTTACATTTCAAAAATTTTTATTCTACTTTCCAAACAAACAATGTTGGTGATTATGAGTAATCAGAAGATTATTCAGCCACACATTATTATACTAAGTGAAGTAAGTCAGACAGAGAAAAACAAATACCATGTGATATCACTTATAGGTGGAATGTAAAAAAATGATACAAGTGAACTTCTTTACAAAATAGAAGTAGGCTCATAGACATAGAGAACAAACTTATGTTTATCAAAGGAGAAAGGGGGATAAATACATAGTACTATGTATAAAATAGATAAACAACAAGGACCTACTTACAGCACAGGGAACCATATGCCATATCTTGTAATAACCCATAATGGAAAAGATTCTGAAATATATATATGTGTGTGTGTGTGTATATATATATATGTGCAGATGTATGCATATTACTGAATCATTGTTGAATGTCAGAAACATTGCAAATCAACTACACTTTAAAAAATAATATTTTAAAAGATCATCCAAAAAGAAGTAATCACAAGGAAAAAAGAAAGGTCTTCCTTCACCACTCTCTCTTTTCTGCTGCCCTCACTCACCTGGTGGCAAGTTATCATCCATCCCCTCCCACTTCTTCCTCTCCTTTTCCCTGTAGAAGTTACCCTGGTCTTAAAAAAAAAAAAAAGTAGTCTGCTTTTTCTCCTCTTTGGCAAACAGCGTCCACCGCAGTAAACACACGGCCATGTCAAGCGCTGTGCCGTATGCAGTCACTGTTTTCTAAACACGTCCTCTTTCCCCAACCCTCTCAGTCTGAAGAGTGTGCTTCCACGCCCGTCTTCTTCACGCCTCGCCTCCACGGAAAGTGACCATAACCTCAGAAGCATGTGCAGAGCCGACAGAGAAGGCTAGGGCTGATGAAGGTGATATCAGTATTCACAGAAACAAAGTCAGACCATGAAGGGCCTAGAATTACCAAAATAAAAGACCGCTGGAATTTAGGTGCAATTTTCTGGGCTGATCCGTGCTGGAGTTTGTCGCTGTTGTGGTTGAGGTGGTTCGTTTCCCTTGGGGTCATTGTTTGGGGTTCTTAGTAAGAACATATTATTCTGATTTCCTCCAACTTCCCTTCACTAACCCCGCACTACCTCTCTGATCCAACGTCATCATCCGTTGTGGGGCATGGTAGGAGCCTTCTACCAAGTCTCCTTCCCTCTTCCCTTGCCCACTCTATTCTGTTATCAGCACAACTGCCAGAATGTTCTTAGGTCACTCGTAGACTCGGAGTTAAGGCTACAGAGTTTTCAGCGGCCCACGAGGGCCTGTGTGACTTGCCCTCCATCCCACCCATCCTGGCTCCTAGGACCCTCAGCCGTGCTCACCCTAACTCAGACCCCTAGGCTTCTTAGATGGCCTTCAAACACACCAATCAGACTCTCAGAAGGGAATGATGATATCTGTTTCCTCTTCCCAGATCGCCCTTCCTGTAGATCCACCATCCACCTCTTGTGAATCTTTGCCCAAATGTCACTCACCCATCGAGACCTACCCTGGTCATTGTAGAACGTATTGTTCATTGCCCCCTCCCTCCACACATGCATCCAGAATTCTCCTTACACTGTCCTACATTTTCCTTAATCCATAGCACCTATCGCCTTCCAACCCACATCAGTTTTACTTACTAGGTTGGTTGTCTGTCTTTACCACACCCTGCAATATAAACTCCAAGGGCAAGAATGTTTACCTATTTTACTCATTAATGTTTCCCAAGTGCCCAGAAATATGCCTGGCATAAAGAAGATACTTAATAAGTACTTGTCAAATTAGTGAAAGAATGAATGGACTATCTGATAGTATTTCTCTGGGGGATTTATTTCTTATAGATGACTTAGAGAAAAGAAATCTGAATGCAATGCCTTAAGTATTCTTTTTTTATTCCCCTCTAGGCATTTTTGATGTGATGTGTATGACCTCAGAGCACTATATTGGAGGCATGAAACATAAATACCAAGTGAGGGAGTGTGCAGAGCCAAACCCGGATCAAACACAGTACCAGGAGGCGAAGGTTATTTATATCGCAGCAGAGGAGATTGTGTGGGATTATTCTCCTAGCAGGGACTGGGAGAGAGAACTGCAACATCTCCAAGGACAGAAGTATGGCGGTGACTTCTACCTCTAATTGGGCGGGGTTTATTCTGTAGTCTTCAGTCATGTGTGTGTGTGTGCGTGTGTGCGTGTGTGTGTGTGTGCGCACACATGTGTCTGTGTGTGTGTGTGGTGTGTATTTATTTGTGTGTGGTATGTGTGTGGCATGTGTAGTTTAGGACACATTCAATTACAAATAACTTCAAAATGTGTGTGTGATGTCTTCAGCTATAAATACTTCTAATCTTTCCAAATATTAACATAACTTAATTCTGCTTTGCTGTTTCTGCTTGTCTCGCTTTTCACTTCTTGTCTTCTCTCTTCCTTATGTGTTTTACCATCCAATCTCACCACTTTAAGGTATAATAAGTATAATTTCAGCTACATTTAACATTTGGAATCCGTCAAAGTGTTTTTGTCTTCATTTGTTTCCGGCTATTGCTATTCTTCTATGAACCTCAAATTGAAGACACTAATTTTTTTGTGTGTGTAAAATTTGATATCTTTCTCTGATTTTTCTCTCTTACTATTTATTCATTTGATCAAAACTAAATTTCATGCTAAAAAACATGTTTTAAGGTACAGAATGAATATCCAACAATCTTACCAAAATAAATATATATTTTTTTAAATTAAATGAATTTCTAAGGTAAAATAGACTCTAGATATTAATAAATTGCATTATTCCAGTAAGTTCTTCCATATGAGAATTTGCGTAATTTAATAGTTAAATTAATTAACTTTGTGATTTTTTTGTTTTTATTTTCTCAAAGCAAAACAAACATATACTTGGATAGAGTTGAGACATATCTTGGGTCCAAATACAAGAAGGTCGTATACCGCCAATATGATGACATCACATTCACAAATCAAACAGTACGAAATGACGATGAAATACATCTGGACATACTAGGTATTGACGCACTAGAAGATTGCTTTGGGGTTTGTCATCTTGTCCTCAACCACTGGAAATTGTTGCTGACCTAAGGATATTGTCAACTTCTACCACAATGGAGAAAAATGCCTATAATTCTAACTTTAATTTGTTTGCTGGTAGATACTTTTATTGGTAAAAGAAAAGGGATTCAAATATTTTTAAATGTAAAACAAAGCTATCATAGACAATGAATATGGTTAGTTTCAGATTATCTGGCTTCCTGCACACAGAATCCCAAGATTCTGGGAGGGACCTTAGAAATAATGTTTAGAAATAATTTCTTTGAAATTAAAACAAATGCCAGAAACCCTCATATAGTTAGGAGGGGGCCTTCTTTGTTTAAATTTAAGTGTTTAAGCAGTTAATTGGTCGAGATTTAATTTCATCTTCTGTCTAGGAGTGAGAAAAATATAGCCCATACCTCTGCCTTTGACAGATCAGCTAGAAAACTTGTAAATGTCTCCCAGGCACCCACATGTAACATTTCTATAAGTCACACGGCACTTCCATAGGTCACACAGTGTATTCATTTGTTCTGTAAGATGGCACGTCCATACACCGCATAGGATTTCCAGAGGTCACAAGGCATATCCATATGCCCAGATCTTATTTCTGTCGTGATATCTGTGTGTCTATTGGAGGCCATATTCTGGCAAGGCACCCTGAGAAGATGGGTATGCCAGCTGACAAGCTTACTTTTCTTGGCTCTGCATCAGCCTCTTGGGCTTCGCAACCCCTGGAGGGAGGTCTGTGGTATTCAGTTCCCAGTGCTTTTGAATGGACCCTTCAAAAAAAGTAGCAGTGTTATATTTGTTTCTCTAGGATTCTGGCCAAATGCACTAAGATAACACAATATGACCCTCTAGATTCCTTTATTTATACACACACACACACACACACACACACACAACCCACTTTTTAGAAAAGGAAAAGCAAGCATAGTGTTTGAGATGGTAGCATTGCCATGGGAGGCAAAGAGGTACCTTACTTCATTAGTATCTGGTATCTACCAGGTCTCTTCGGGGTTCTGATATTAATAGTTAGAGCACGTGTTTAAGGAGAGTTCTGTCTGATTTTTGTTGTTGTTTAGTCACTATCTGGTGTCATACTCTTTGCAGCCCCTTGGACTGTGGCCCCCCAGGCTCCTCTGTCCATGGGATTTCCCAGGCAAGAACACTGGAGTGGGTTGCCATTTCCCCGTCCAGGGGATCTTTCCAACCCAGGGATCAAACCTCCATCTCCTTTATTGACAGGTGGATTCTTTACCACTGATCCATCAGGGAAGCCTTAGTTCATCTCAAAACCATCTCTGTTTCAGAATTTTTAGAGCCACAAATTCAATCTGCCTTCAAATAGAAAGAAGTTTTATAATAATATAATTATATATATAATTATATAATATTATATATATAATATATTATAAAATATATATAATATAATATATAATAATATAATTATATAATAATATATACCTCCAGCTCTTCAGTCAGTTCAGTTCAGTTCAGTCGCTCAGTCATGTCCGACTCTTTGCGACCCCATGAATCGCAGCACGCCAGGCCTCCCTGTCCATCACCAACTCCCGGAGCTTACTCAAACTCATGTCCATCGAATCGGTGATGCCATCCAGCCATCTCATCTTCTGTCATCCCCTTCTCCTCCTGCCCCCAATCCCTCCCAGCATCAGGGTCTTTTCTAAAGAGTCAGCTCTCCGCATGAGGTGGCCAAAGTACTGGAGTTTCAGCTTCAGCATCAGTCCTTCCAGTGAACACCCAGGACTGATCTCCTTTAGGATGGACTGGTTGGATCTCCTTGCAGTCCAAGCGACCATCAAGAGTCTTCTCCAACACCATAGTTCAAAAGCATCAGTTCTTCAGCACTCAGCTTTCTTCACAGTCCAACTCTCACATCCATACATGACCACTGGAAAAACCATAGCCTTGACTAGATGGACCTTTGTTGGCAAAGTAATGTCTCTGCTTTTTAATATGCTGTCTAGGTTGGTCATAACTTTCCTTGCAAGGAGTAAGCATCTTTTAATTTCACAGCTGCAATCACCATCTGCAGTGATTTTGGAGCCCCCCAAAATAAAGTCAGTCACTATTTCCACTGTTTCCCCATCTATTTGCCATGAAGTGATGGGACCGGATGCCATGATCTTAGTTTTCTGAATGTTAAGCTTTAAGCCAACTTTCTCACTCTCCTCTTTCATCTTCATCAAGAGGCTCTTTAGCTCTTTTTCACTTTCTGCCATAAGGGTGGTGTCATCTGCATATCTGAGGTTATTGATATTTCTCCCAGCAATCTTGATTCCAGCCTGTGCTTCTTCCAGCCCAGCGTTTCTCATGATGTACTCTGCATATAAGTTAAATAAGCAGGGTGACAATATACAGCCTTGATGTACTCCTTTTCCTATTTGGAAGCAGCCTGTTGTTCCATGTGCAGTTCTAACTGTTGCTTCCTGACCTGCATACAGGTTTCTCAAGAGGCAGGTCAGGTGGTCTGGTATTCCCATCTCTTTAAGAATTTTCCACAGTTTATTGTGATCCAAACAGTCAAAGGCTTTGGCATAGCCAATAAAGCAGAAATAGCATAGGATAAAAAAGAGTAAAACGAAGGGTCAATTTGTGAGAGATAACAGCTCTGGGTCAATGAAAACACCTGCAGTTTCTCCCAATCTTCCACTAGGGTAAAGGTGGGGGGAAAGAATAAAAGGTTTAAATGGTGAGGTTGGTCAAGAAAGAAAATGTTCCATTTCTAAATTGTGTGTTTTCATAGGCATTAACTAATGCTCATTGAAATAAGTTTTCCAGAACTGGAGCTTATAAAAATTGTAGATGATTTAAATTTTCCAGGCAAAAACCATGTGTCATAAACCAGCAATGATCCATTTGTTAAATGTGTCTGTGTTTCATTTGGCTGCATGTTAAGGAATATAATGAGTCACTGTGTATATACTTAAGGGGGCAGATGACTCATAATTTAAAATAAATAACAACTATCCATCCATTTTTCTTTTTTTATTTCCTAGGTCCTATAATATTTCTCAGCCCTGGTGAGAAAATCTATGTTGTCTTTAAAAATAAAGCCTCAAGACCATATTCTATTCATGCTCACGGTGTGAAAACAGACAGCCCCACTGTTGCGGCAACACAGCCAGGTACCTGCTTTGGGAGAAAGAGAAGTCCCAGAGCTTTTATGCAGGACTGTGAGGATAACGTCTACTCTTTCCCCCCCTTTTTTGGTTTCCTTCTTTCTTTTGTGAAATACCTACTATGCACCATGCTTTTTTCTTTATTGAGGTATAGTAACAGATTTACAATATCATACTAGTTTCAGGTGTACAACATAGTGATTCAAAATTTTCATAAATCATACTCCATTTATTATAAAATGCTGGCTTTATTCCCTATGCTGTACAATGTATAAGCATATTACATATTATGTAATGTATATGTAATGTAATGTATAAGCATACTACATATTACATATATTACATAAATATACATAAGCATATTACATAAATAAGCATATTACAGCTTATTTATTTTATACATAGTGGTTTGTACCTCTTAAACCCCTGGGTCTATCCTGCCTTTCCCCTCTCCTCTCTCCCCAGTGGTGACCACTAGTTTATCCTCTATATCTATGACCGTTTCTTTTTTGTTATATTCACTAGTGTCTTATTTTTAGATTCTACATATAAGTGATAGTATAGTATTTGTCTTTCTCTAGTTGACATTCCATTAAACATAATACCCTCCAGGTCCATCTGTGTAGTTGCAAATGGCAATATTTCATTCTTTGTAACGGCTGAGTAGTATTCTATTGTATGAGTATATATATATTCATCAATATATATATATTCATCTCCTTCATCTATTCATCTGTTGAAGGACACTCCTCTGTCCATGGGGATTCTCCAGGCAAGAATGTTGGAGTGGGTTGCCATTTCCATCTCCAAAGGATCTTCCTGACCCAGGGATCAAACCTGCATCTCTTATGTCTCCTACTGGCAGACGGGTTCTTTACCACTAGCGCCACCTGGGATAATTCAATATCCACAAGTCAATCAATGTGATACATCACATCAACAAATCATCAACAAATTGAAGACGAAAAGGATATGATCATCTCAATAGATGCAGAAAAAGCTTTTGAAAAATTAAACAACTATTTATGATAAAAAGTCTCGACAAAGTGAGTACAGAGGGAATATACCTCAACATAATAAAGGCCATATATGACAAGCCCACAGCTAACATCATAGTCAACAGTGAAAAGGTGAAAGTATTTTCTCTATGATCAGAAGCAAGACAAGGATGCCCACTCTCACCAGTTTTATTCAACATAGTATTCAAAGTCTTAGTCACAGCAAACTAGAAAAAGAAATAAAAGGAATCCAAAACTGGAAAAGAAGAAGTGAAACTCTTACTGTTTGCAGATGACATGATACTATATATTGAAAATCCTAAAGCCACCACCAAAAAACTGCTTGGGCTCATCAATGAATCTGATAAAGTTGAAGGATACAAAATTAACATACAGAAATTTATTGCATTTCTATACACCAGCAACAAGATATCAGAATGAGAAATTAATGAATAAATTAAGAAATTAATCCCATTCACAATCACATCAAAAAGAATAAACTACCTAGGAACAAACCAACCAAAAGAGGTAAAAGACCTGTACTCAGAAAAGTATAAGATGCTGAGAAAAAAATTTGAAGACAACACAAACAGAAGGAAAGATATTCCACTCCTGGAATGAAAACAAACTATCCCACTGAGAATAAGCAAACACAGCCAAGTAACTGCTTTGGGGAAAAGCAAAGCCCCAATGCTTTTATGCAAGACTATGGGGCTAATGTTCTGTCTTAAATAGGGGTATTGTTCCAGGTGAGAGACATTAGCAGACTAGCAAGGAGAAGGGGGCGACAGAAGATGAGACGGTTGGATGACAACACTGACTCGCTGGACATGAGTCTGAGCAAATTCTGGGAGAAGGTGAAGGACAGGAAGCCTGGTGAGCTGCAGTCCATGGGGTCACAAAGAGCTGGACCTGACTTAGCAATTGAACAACAGCAAGAAGGGCCTGAAGAACAAGTTTGAGAGAGAAGTTCCTTTTGCAGATGAAGTTTGCTTCCAGGATAGGGTGCCGTGTGTGTACTGTTTCCGGGCAGCTCTCCCACCTGTTTACCTGTCCAGCGGTCAGATATTTATGCTGTGTTCCATGTCTCCAACTCAAGTGCTCAAGTAGGAGCTGAGCACAGGATGTGTGTGAGGGAGGAGGCAAGGGAAAGAGCGGAGCAGCTAAGAAAAAGGGAGAAACCTCATGTGCTAATCATCGGGACATCACTCTGTACAGCGTGCCACCCAGCATTCTAAACTCAAAGGAAATGAATGCTTTTTAATATAAATGCCCAGGAGGCAGAACCTAAGATGAAGATTTGTGTGCAGACAGTGGTCTTGGGATAAACAACTTTGGGGGAATAAAAAAAGAAAGAAGCAAAATTGGACAGGGAAAAAAGGTTTAACAGAGATGCAACCTCAACAGAAGTCACAGCCACAACTGAGAAATTTCAAAGATTGGGTAGCCCTCAGCTGAGTTGGGGTATGAGAGCTGGCACCTGTGTGTCCCTGCCCAGTCACTGGAT
Organism: Dama dama; assembly: GCF_033118175.1. Classification (NCBI taxonomy): domain Eukaryota; kingdom Metazoa; phylum Chordata; class Mammalia; order Artiodactyla; family Cervidae; genus Dama; species Dama dama. The sequence continues at coordinate 3,278,829 of NC_083699.1, read as the reverse complement.
GTAGGCATGGGGGACATGGCTGTTGACACCTGGTGGAGTGTATTTTTCAAGGGGGACATAAAAGGGACATCCAGAATGTCCTCTAGGAGAAGGAAATGGCAACCCACTCCAGTATTCTTGCCTGGAGAATCCCAGGGACGGGGGAGCCTGGTGGGCTGCCGTCTATGGGGTTGCACAGAGTCGGGCACAACTGAAGCGACTTAGCAGCAGCAGCAGAATGTCGTCTAAAGGTGCCCGTCAAAATAAGTAGTTCTGGGAATTAAGGGTATCAAGGAAAGAGTCAAATTCAGAAGAAAAAAAAAGACTTGTGGGACAGAAAGACTGAAGATAGACTTTGATGATAGGTGAAACATTCCCTTTTGATTTTAAAAGCAGACAGTCCTACCATGGGACCAAGATGAATCTCCTGCCAAGGGAGTTTGCAAGTCAGCACTTTGTTCTGATTAGCCAGGAAAGGATCACATTACATGCGTTTCACGAACACTTCTGAGTACCTGCCGTGTTCCTGGACCTGTGCGGTGGGCTGGCAAGAGAGGGCTAGTACTAAGATGATTGTTAAAGATCTGGAACTGGGGAGGCTGAGGATGGGGTTGGTTAGTGGAGAAGGAAGACTATGTCACAGGTGCTTGAAAACACCTCTGCAAGGGAAAGATGTAGAATGATACAGCAAGGGGTGAGGGTGGGGACCACAAGAACTTTCCTGAAAGAGTCAAGAAGGTTCAATTAATGCAGACAGCCGTGGAGGTGGGGAGAGGAAGGAGGTGCACGTGATCCTCAGATTGGAAGGTTTGGAGCTGCGATTCAAAACAATTCTGTCACATTTCAAAGACTGAGTTATCTTCACTACAATAAGTATTTGCTGAACAAATGGATTAGGTTAACAATTGATATTTTTCAATGGCAGAATCACTATAAAGGTTCTTGTTTAAGATTTATTGATTGATTTTTGGCTGTGCTGGGCTTTCTCCAGTCGCACGGGCTTCTCCCTGAGGTGGTTTCTCTTGTTGCTCTAGAGCTCTAGAGCACTGGCTGAGAATTTGTGGCACATGACTTTGCTGTCCCTTGGCACACGGGATCTTCCTGGACCAGGGACTGAACCCATGTTCCCTGCATTGGCAGGCCAATTCTTTACTGCTGAGTCATCAGAGAAGCCCGCATTATAAAGTTTTGATCCTGTAATGCTGAGAACGGAGCAGGCCACACTGAGAGGGACATCCGCCTTGCCCTCTGGGTCAGGCAGTGTAACACCAAGGGCTTCCTTCGCACCGTCTTGTCTAATCCCTAAGTTACCATTTTATGTGCATGAGGAAAAGCAAAGTGAAGTAAAAGTGTTCGTCGCTCAGTCGTGTCCAACTCTCTGTGACCCCGTGGACTGTAGCCTGCCAAGCTCCTCTGTCCATGGGATGGTCCAGGCAAGAACACTGGAGTGGGTTGCCTGCCCTGCTCCAGGGGATCCTCCTGACTGTGCATGAAGAAAGAGAAGCCTAAAGCATGTAAACACGTTGACTAAGATCACAAGGCAAGAAGCCGTGGAGCCAGGAGTGAAGACAAGGACTGTGCGGCTTAATGTCTGTGTAGCTTTAGGGTTCGTTCATTTCTGGTTTTCCATAAAGAAATGTGATTTCAAAGGTTCTGTTTAAACACATTGCATTTACTTATTTCAGGAGAGATCCGAACATACATTTGGCAGGTTCCTGAAAGATCTGGTCCTACCTCAAATGACTTTGAGTGCATACCTTGGTTTTACTATTCGACTGTGGACATGGTCAAGGTAAACTTCAAATTCCAGTTTTTGTACTGTCTCCTCTTAGAAATTATGATGAAAGAAAGGTTTTATTTTTTTTTAAAATACAATCTCAGTTTTATGTAAACTTTCTAAATACTGCTTAGTTTTTAATTCTACACAAGTTTGCCTTTTTCAAGAGCAAAATAAATTATTACCTTATGATTACTTAGATTTAGGATATTTTCCAACATGTTACTGTGGATTGAAGTGGAATATATATAAATATATATATATGGAAAATATATATATATATGGGATACACACATATATATGTATAATTATATGATAACACCCTCTTCTTTGTTTCATTGAATAAGATTTAGTTTCCAGAAAATGAAGGATGAAGTTTTAAAATTCTGTAATTAGTTACAAATTAATGGATACACAGTATTTATCTTTTAAAAACTCTCAACTTGAGGTCCAGTTCATTTGTATTTAAAAAAAAAAAAGAGAGAGTTCCTTTCTTTGGCCTTTTAGTTATTTTTGGCCTACTCGCCACCAAAACCAAGAACAGACACAGACACTCAACCCCAAAAGAAAATAAATATAAACAAACCAGGGATCCCAACAGAAAGTGGCTGCAGGAACAAACGTATCATGGGTGGAAGGGGATCCGAGACCTTTAGACAAATCTGTCAACCGACTCTAACACAAGGGGAATTCTAATTAAAGCCAAAGTTCTGTTTTTTAATTAAAATTTCAAAGATAAAGCCAAATCCACTCAGGAATGTGTCTAAAATCCCTTTCAGGAGTTTGTTGTTCACTTTAGAGCTCAACTCTAATGAGTGAGATGATCATTTTTTTTTTCCAATCAAGAATTTAGTAAGTTATTTGTGGAAGTTCTGATTTGAAAAAAAAGGAAAAGAATTTAGCAAGTCAAATATTGTTCCTTATGTTCAGAGTTAGAATCCTAATCATTCAAAACTCAGGATCTAACCTCACTCAAACTAAAACTTGTTCCCACTCTTTTCCTTGTCTGGGGGCGTTTTTTAGTTGTGGACACAGTTCATCATCTTGCTTTGTCTCTCCAGGATCTTAATAGCGGACTGGTAGGTCCTTTGATTGTATGTCGAAAAGACACCAAAGAAAACATAGTTCACCGTGTTCTCTTCTTCATGACTTTTGATGAGAATGAATCCTGGTACATTGAAGAAAACATCAATACCTATGCTCAAGAACCAAACCAAGTAGACAGGAATGATACTACTTTTAAACGAAGCAACGGAATGCATGGTAATGTCCACTCACTAACTCACTGGCTGGCGCCTACAGGTGGTTCTGCCCAAAGGGAACAGATAAAGGTTTGCATCCATCACTGTCAGCACAGACTAAGGAACACAATCCATAGCGCTGGCGTGCAGATCACGTAGACCAGGGGCCAGCAAACTTTTTCCATCAGGGGCTGGATAGTAGAGTTTAGACTTGTAGACCATAGGGTTTCTGCCTTGAACTCTTCTACTCAGCCCTTGTGATACAAAAACACTCACACGTAAGTGAGTACTTACACGCAAATGTAAGTGGCTTCAAGTCAGTAAAGCTGCACTGGGAATACTATGTCACACAATTTCCGCATCAGGAAGTGTTATTTTTTTCATTTTGTTCCAACTGTTTAGAAGTTTAAAAACCAGTCTTTGCTCATGAGCCATAGAGAAAAGGACAGTGAGTGAGCTGGAGTGGGCACTCAGCCTGTAGACCACTGTGCTAGCAGCATGGTGAATTCTAATGTCCCTGGAGCCCTGAGGACAACGTAATACTGGGGACATCAGCTAACATTTCTTCAAGGTCTAACTACATGCTCTGAAGCACTGTCCGAGGCCTTAGGACATACAAAAGCCATAAGGTGGATCATCTCTCAAGTTGTTCAGTATATTGCTACAGTAAAAGGCTGACTGGAAGGGATGCTGTGACAGGATTATAAATAGCGCTGTGTTTTAAATTCTTATTTGGGAGGTCAAGAAAGGTTTCATGAAGGTGAGGAGAACTTTGAGTATTTAAAGATGCCTAGGAGCCTCTCTAGTAGAAAACGAAAGGAATGAGCTCCCAGGTGGACGGAAGAAGGTAAGCTAGGTCACAGAGCGCATGGAAAGAAAAAGCCATCAGTGTGGGGAATGAGTACCCTGTTAGGAACTTAAACTTGATCTAAACCAGGGTTTCTCAAACTTGACACTATTGACATTTTTGGTTGGATAACTCCTCGTGGGGGAGCTGTCCTGAGCACTGTAGGAGGTTTAGCAGGAGCCATCCTCCCGACCCGCTAGATGCCAGTAGCCCTTCTCCTCAAGTTGTGAGAACTAAAAAAATTGTCTGTGGACACTGCCTCCCTTGCAGGATGAGAACCGTTGAGAACCACTACGCTAAAGGTTTCCAGAGCACTGAGCTAGAGAACGATAGAAATAGACGTGTGTTTCCCGAACAATTCTGGCACTTGTGCTCCAAGTGTGGTCCGTGAACCAGCAGCAGCGGCATCCCTTCAGAGTCTGTTAGAAATGCAGTACACCTTCACACACCCAGTGGGTCACACTCTGCATTTTAACAAGATTCCCAGCCACGCACACACTGGAGTTTGAGAAGCACTGATCTAAAGCAGTGTCTCAGCATCTCCTAGTTTTTTCCTATTACTGCCCTCCATCAGCTAAAAGCATTAGAGCCCAACCTCCATAGATGAATGGTTATTAATCACATACGATATGTGTGTGCCTATGTGCCCAGTCGTGTCTGACTCTTTGCGACCCCGTGGACTGCAGCCCACCAGGCTCTTCTCTCCATGGGATTTCCCAGGCAAGAATACTTAAGTGTTCTCAAGTATTTCCTCCTCTAGGGGATCTTCTTGACCCGTGGATGGAGCCTGTGTCTCTTGTGTTTTCTGCACTGGCAGGGGGATTCTTTTATCACTGAGCCACCTGGGAAGCCCAAAGAAAGGACTTCCTGGATTACTTATATATTGCATCACTGTAAGAATATATTCCCTGTATTTCCAAAGACAGACACAAAATAGAAAAGTAAAAAGAAGGATATATAGTTTTTTTTTTTTCTTAATATTTTCTTCCTATTACCCATTGGAAGCCATATCTGGTGAGGATTAAAGAGGGGGCAAGACAAGACCTCAGGCAAATGGCCATTCCAGGAGAAGAGAATGGCAACCCACTCCAGTGTTCTTGCCTGGAGAAGCCGATGGACAGAGGAGCCTGGAGGGCTACAGTCTATGGGATCACAAAGAGTCAGACAAGAGAACTTAGTGACTAAACAACAAATAGCCATTCCAGTCATACTCATGACAGGTCATGAAGGAAATGGGATCACATTGCTGATGTTCGAAGCCTATTGAGATGATTTCAGGTATGCTTTAAATTTATAGACCTATTCAAGTACCCACCAACTTAAGTATCCTTAGTTGTGAATTATTCTAGAACAACCCAATTATGTTAAAGTCAGTGCCTCATTTCCTCGGGCAAGGAAAAACTCTCCAGCATCAGACACACCCGTGAAAGGGTGGCTTGGTCATGTTTGACAGCATCCTTAGGCTATCTCGAAAACCCTCATGGCCTCTGAAAACATCATGGTGCTTTCTATAAGGTGTTTTTTAAAAAAACATATTATTTCAAATCCTTGTCGAATATAACAAACTGTGTCCCCCTCTCCCCCCACAGCCATTAATGGAAGAGTGTTTGGAAATAACCAAGGCCTGGTATTTCACGTGGGGAGTGAAGTGAATTGGTACCTGATTGGCATAGGGGATCAGGCTGACCTGCACACAGCTCACTTTCACGGCCACAGCTTTATCTTCATGGTAAGAGACCTGGGCAGCTCCTTTTAATCACTAAAGGACCTTGTTATTGGGGCAGCATCGAAAGATAACAGGATGGGAAAGGACATGACCACGCCAGAACGCAAGTGCATTACATGCCATCTGCAGCATGTCTGATGCAATAGTTACACATTTAGCTCTTTATAGCCCACAGACATTTGATAAAAGGTTCTGAATACATGAATTGCATTTCTTACTCCATTCTGATGTTTCTCCATAAGTAAATAAAACATCTATAATCACCTTTAGTTTAACCCCTCTTTCCCAACTTATCTTTTTAATTTTCAAACTCTCAGTCACATAAAAGAAAAATACCTTGAACACTCCTATACATTTTTGCTGCATTTGCTTTCTCTCTGGTTTTTTTTTTCTGAATCCAACTGAAAGTAAATTGCAAACATCATGACTCTTCACTCCTAAATACTAAGGCATGTGTATCCTAAGAATGAAGACAATCCTGCCTCAACCACAATAATATTATCATACCCTTCAAATTAACATTCATTGAATAATATAATCTAACATACAGTCCATTCAAATATCCCTAGTTGGCCCCAAAATGCTAGTTGTAATGGTTTTTCTTTTAATCCCAGATCTAATCATTTATACTTAGCATCTGGTTGTTCATGTCATGCTGGTTTTAGTCACTAAGTTGTGTCCGAGTCTTGTGACCCCATGGACTGTAGCCCACCAGGTTCCTCTGTCCATGGGATTTCCCAGGCAAGAATACTGGAGTGGGGTGCCATTCCCTTCTCCAGGGGATCTTCACAATGCAGGACTCAAACCCAGGTCTCCTGCATTGCAGGCAAATTCTTTACCAATTGAATATCTTTCCTAAAATTAGGATACCGTATGACTTTTATTTCCCTGATCTTTCATGATATTTCATTTTTGAAGAGTCCAGGCCAGTTTTGTAGAATGTGCCATATTCTGTATTGTTCTGATCATTTCCTTGTGATCGGATCCATGTCAAACCCCTTTGGCAAGAACATTAACTAGGCGATGCTGTGTACTTCTTGTATATAACATCAAGAGGTACAGGGTCAACAGGTCCTAATACTGTGAAGGCTAAAGTTTGATAACTTTCTGAAGGTGATGGGGACCATTCTCCCCATTTTGAAAGTACCACTTTCCTATTGTAACTAACAAGTAATCTGTGAGGTGATCTTTATGTAGTTTATTACAACAGCTTTTCATCTTATAGTTTAAAAAGTATCCATTGATGATCCTTGCCTGACTCAGTTTTTCTAATGGGGATTCCAAATGGTGACTTTCCAATTCTGTCATTCTTTTAACATTTGCTATAAAATTAAAATATGGGACTAGGTGTGAAGTGGCTTTACAGTATCTTTATTTTATTGTTATTATATTGCCATCTTTTTCTACTTATGATTTCTTAGTTTCCTTATAGCTTCTGTCTGAATTGTTTCCCATTACTCCACCTGTCATACTTCTTTACACTTGTTTCTACTGACCATTCTTGATGGCTATTTCTCTAGTTTACTATAAGTATTTTCAATTTTATCCCTCCTCTATATCCAAGTTAGTATCATTTATTTACTTAGAGAGCAGTCTCTTTATTTTCTCATCTTAATCCCTTATATAAAATTAATGTGCAATGGAGGATCAATTATATTTTTTGCATTTGACTCCTCAAACTTTTAATCTAACCGCTTGGCATGATACACTCTATCTTTTACATATTTATAGAAGTTTCACATAAAGCTTTCCTGAATTCTAGATGTATTCCGTTCATAGTTTTAACTTTAATGCTTTGGGTCTATCATGGAAATAAATAGTTATATACGACTTAATTTACACAAAGCTTTATTGGTGTGTTGCTTTCTTTCCTTTAATAAAAAAAAAATTATTCCTTGTAAATTTTTCTTGCTTAAAAACTAGTTTTATTATAGGGAATTTTATATAATAAAGTACACAGGATAATATAATGAATCTCTTTATCCATTGCCCAGGTCCAACAGTCTTGACATTTCCATGCTTCCATCTTCACTCCTCATATTTGTTAAGGAAAAACCTAGATAACAGGGTTGTTATTAAATTCTTAGATGTTTATATTAGACTAAAAATTAGAATAAAAGAGATTAAAACTCAGTTATAGTTTTTTACAGTGTACTTATTGTTCAGTTCAGCAATGCCTGTGATGTTCCTAGAACCATGCCAAGTGCTATGTGGAGATGAAATCAGAGTTATCTTTCAGGAGCTACATTTACATAAATGATCACAGTATAAGGTGTCAAATTAAGTGAAATTTATGGCCACACTTCTAGAGTGATGATTATAGCTAACCTTTAAGTTTCTATGTGCTAGATGATATGCTTCGTGTTTTGCGTGGGTTTTTCACTGAACCCACACAAGAACAAGATGAAGAACTTTCCTACAAGCAAGAAGAGTTAAACTTAAGATTTGAACCCCTGGTCTCACTCTGAGCCCCTCACTCAGCCTCTTCACGAAACTGCCTCCCTCTAGAGTGACCCAGTTTGTGCCATGCAGACTGGCACCAGCCCTAGCCGCCCGTTCTAAACTCATCACGGAGGGACACAAGTAGTCTTTCCCTTCCCTTGAGGCTGAATTTATCTTTATTTAAAAAACTTTTTTTATTGGAGGATAATTGCTTTATAGCATTGTGTTGGTTTCTCCCATAGAACAGCATGAATCGGTCATAATTATATACAGAGTGAAATAAGTTGGAAAGAAAAAAACAAATCTATACTAACATACGTATATAGGGAATCTAGAGAAACGGTACTGAGGCTGAATTTAATTACTCCAGCAATGATCCAGCTGCTGGGATCTACTCCCCGGGACATCTAGGGACAGCAGAGCAGTCCTTTGGGTTACTAACTGGGTCTCGGGACAAACCAGCCAGTCACCTCCTATTCCCTAAGGCTATGATTTCCTTCATATTTATTTCCAGGTACAGATGGTACATTTCCCAGTACCTCGCGCGTGCCTTGGACATTGTCAATTCATTTAAATTGTTTCATATTGTTCCTTAAATTTTCTGACATCTTGGAAATGTATCCATGCCATCCTTATTATTGTCACCTTTGATGGAAAATTAATTTCCCTAAATAGCAATGACGTTAGGCCCCACTCTCTGTCCAGTGGGAGATGGCTCGGCCTTCCTCCTCTCCACCTTCTGGCTTCTCCAGAGAGTCTCAAGCGCCTAAATTTCTTCTCGCCACTTACAGCTCTCACTTTCTGCGTCAGCTCAGCTTCCTGCCTTCTCCCCTAACTCCTGTGGCTGGTATTTTTTCATGTCTCTGAGCAGCTCCAAATTGGAATATATCCCCATTACTTAAGATTTACCTGTGCAAGCGTAAAATCAAGGACATAGATTTCAAGTGAAATTTGGGGGGTAAGTTAGAGGGGTTTTATTATTGTTATTACACAGTGAAAATGTTACTGTTCTTATCAGTTGACATTAGATGTCCTTGTTTTTAATTATCCTTCCACCATGAACCTCTGGCTCTCTTGCTTTTTGCTCTCACTCTCAACACTTCTTTCTCTGCATTCTTCCTCTCCTGACTCTCTTCTCTCCTCTCCTCAAAATATTCTGGACCCCATCATGAGCTGCACTCTCCAACACATCTCCCATGCTCCAAACACCTCCCATCTATCAATATTATGCAGAGAAATTCATTCTCTCTTACTCTTTTTCTAATCCATCCAAGCCAGGCCTTGCCCGTCATTTATCAAAATCAGAGTAGCCTACAGACGAGATAGTCTCCTAAACCTTGGGTTTCCTGTTTAGGGGAGAAATTAGCCATTAAGCCCTCAGCCTTCGGGCTCAACCCTGGAGAGCAGAGATGTGGCTCCTCTCTTTCCTGAAACTGTGAGTTTTCCTGACTAGTTACATCTTGAAAAATGATCATATTCATGTCACCAACATCCCTAGTTAGAAACATTTCAGTTAGAACATTCGGGATTTGTGAAACTGATGTTCTCTGAAATCTGGAGCACTGTGTATGAGACGCCGACGAGGCATCTAAAACCTATACTGCCACAAGCACCCTTTTAGAGCGAGATGTTTTTCCTGCGGCCTGTCGCTAAAAAGCCCTGGGACTTCCTTCGCCAAACTCTCAGTTGTATTCAGAGGAGAGGTTCAGTGGCACCTAAAGCTCTCTAATCATCATCTGACGGAGTATACATGAGGGGAGTTAGAGCAAGCGGTAAGTTGGGTGAACCGGGAAAGAGTGAGGGCCAGGGACGCTGGTGTGCGGCAGTCTTGGGGTTGCAGAGTCGGACATGGTTTAGAGGCTGAACGACAACAAAGGTGTGATGACAGGTATCTCTTACAAGCCATTTAATTGTGTTTTGTCTTTTTGTTGAGAACACGGGAGTGTTTCGCTCTGATGTGTATGACCTTCCTCCTGGGAGCTATCAAACGCTAAAAATGTATCCAAGAGATGTTGGAACATGGTTATTTCATTGCCATGTCAACATTCACATCGAGGCAGGAATGGAAAGCGTTTACACTGTAATCGAGTGAAAAGGTATGCCAAATTCATTAGAAGTGATGATATTTAAATAAATTCAGCTATTCCTTATAAGGATAGCTGATCTACTGAATATTTACATTTACAGTAATTAAAGATTACTGTTTTGATGTGGCCAAGATAATCTAGCTTACTTTCTTTGTAAATTTAGGTAAACTGTATCTAATCTGATAAAAGATATTTTAGAGTTAAATGTAATTTCTAGATTCTTATAATATCTGCATCTGGATTTGAACAGATAGTTCATGAAGATGAAATACAAGTGACTACTGAACCTATAAAGATATATAAACTTGCTTATAATCAAATCACTTAAAATTGTATTTAGACAACAATGAGATACTTTTGAATAAGAAAGCCATCAATTTGGCAAGGTTTTTTTTCACTGATAGTATCAATACCAGTGTGGTGAGAGGGTCATTGCACATACTTTGGTGGAAGTATATACTGTTTCCACAGTTCTGGAAAGAAACTATTGATAAATAACAATTCTAATAATTCATTTTCACATTCAAGTGACATTTTATTTTCTCTCATTCCCATCTCCTCCTTCTCCAATACATTTTATTAGCAACTTTTTATGAAAATAGTGTCTTTGTTACTGAGATTTTTTATCAGTTCCTTGGTTACTTAGACTATTCATGAAGTCATTATCCTTTGGTCGTTTAACAGAATGATTCTAATATTTTGACTCAGTAAATTTATGTGACAGTTGATCTCAGACAATTGTCAGCAATACTGAAAAATATTTGTCACTATGTTATTTTGTGCTGGTGGAAAACTGAAAATTAGGAAATGATCTACTATAAGTTTTGCTACATTTATTATCTGAAGTATTATCCCATTTAAAAAAATCATGCCTTAAACTTTTAATGGGAAAATGCTTATAATATAATACTAAGTGGTTAAAAGCAGTCTACAAAATAGTATTTTAAATATAATCCAAATTTTATATATATATATATATATAACAGATATATGTACATTAACAGAAATGTTAATGGTAACTCTCTCTAGGTGGTAAAATTCTGAGTGAGGTTTATTTTCTTCTTGTATGTTCTGCTTCTGCTGAGGTTACTTTTAAAATCAGGAACACTATTGAACATATATGACATATACTATTTAAAATATCCTGTGCCACTCTTGAGTTCTATGGGATCCTATTTGAATTTAAGGACCACATTTCTTACAAAACCAAAGATGTATTAGCTCCAAATATAATTTTTACCTACAATAAAATATTAATATCAAGAATAATATTATTAACACAGGAACAGTAATTATTAATCTTATTCCTATAATCATTCATATTCATTCTTTTTTAACTGAAGTATTGTTGATTTACAATGTTGTGTTAGTTTTAGGTACAGAGCAAAGTGCCTCAGATACACATATATTTTATACATATACTTTATATGTACATAATATACATGTATTCTTTTTCAGATTCTTTTCCCTTATAGGTTATTGCAAAATATTGAGTATAGTTCTCTGTTATACAGTAGGTCCTTGTTGGTTACCTATTTTATTTTATTTTATTTTTGGCCATATTGCATGGCTTATGGGGTCTTAGTTCCCTGACTAGGCATCGAACTCATGTTCCCTGCAGTGGAAGTGCTGAGTCTTAAACACTGGGCCACCAGGGAAGTCCCAGTGATGTGTTTTATGTATATTAGGGTATATACGTTAATTCCAAACTCCCAACATATTCATCCTTAATAAACAATATTTTGGTGTGCTGTCCAAGAAACAAACCCCCCACTTTTAACATGGTTTCTCTGGGAAACTAGCTTTTTGTGTTACAAATACTCTAAAGCAAAACTTGGTTGGGTCTTCAGGTCTTTCTGTCCACAAGGCAGAGTGGCAGTGATGTTGCTATTGATTTAGTAAGCAAACTTTTCTTGCAAAAGCACTGGTAGTCATTTTAAGGATGTTCTTAAAACTTATTCAAACTTAATATTTTTTCCTTAAATTTATGTAACCATTTTAGTTTAATATTCCAACCTGAAACTGTATGAAACTTTCTTTTCTGTAGCACAAATATCTGCCTGCTATGAATGTTGACAAGTCCAGGAGCAGAGTTAAAGTTGACGAAGAAGAAAAACTTCAGGAATGAAGGAGTATAGGAGGGGCTATCTAAAGATGTTAATGGCAATATGCCAGGAAAATTAGCTAAAAATAAAAGTTTTCTTGGTAAATTTTGTGTATGAGCTGCTTCATCTTTCTGTCCATGGAATAGCATCTGTAGAGCTGTAACAAGGCTTTTAATAAATAGCAGTGGAGGTGGGCAAGCGGGGCAAATAGAGCAGGTGTAAATAAAAGTCTAGCTCAGTTAGAAAAAAAAAAAAAAACATACCACCCAAGATTTTACCCTAAATTGCAACATTTGCAAACATTTAGAAAATTAAATTCTCAAATCATGGGTAAGTGTTTTAATCGGTCTTTAAAATGCAAATCCATATACTGTACAGTGCCTTATGCTTGGAAGACTACGGTTTCCAGAATCTATAAGCTCCAGTTTTCCAGAACCAAGAATAAGGACTCATGCTCCGTCTTTCTATCTAGCAATATTAACAGTAGGGATGCCTACTGCTTCCCTGGTGGCTCAGAGGGTAAAAATCTGCCTGCAGTGCAGGAGACCCAGATTAAATCCCTGGGTCAGAAGATCCCCTGGAGAAGGGAATGGCTACCCACTCCAGTATTCTTGCCTGGAGAATTCCATGGACATAGACTACAGGGCATGGGATCTCAAAGAGTTGGACATGACTCAGTGACTAACTTTCACACTTTTCACTTTTCATGGCTCCTGCTATAAGAAACAGAAACTTCAGCTAAGAGGGGTTATCATGGCATTTGCTCAAATTTTTAAAAAAAGTTAGGAGGTAGATGGCTACTAGGGTTTGTTGAAAAACTTGATGATATGAAGGACAGTTTGTTTAATGCCTTTGTCCTTTTTCCTAGTGACTGTTGGCTCATGCTTGCAAAATGGTTGCTGTAGCTCCATACATTACTTTTAGGTTGAAGGCATAGAAGAAGGAAAACTAACCACATCCTTTCCTTTTATCAACAAAGCAAAAATCTTCCAAGGAGACCCAGCCAATTTCTGCTTATATCTCATTGGTCAAACTGCTACTATCTGGCTACTCTTAACTGCAAAAAAGGCTGGAAACAAACTTTTGTAGCCTCTATAATGTAAATAACAGGGAAAAAGAATTAGAAATTTCTTGTGGATTGGCTAACAAGTCTCTGCCTTAGACAATAAGTAAGAATATTTGCAAGCAGGAATTAGTTAAACAAAAGCATTCAACATGAGAATTGAAACCAAAATCAGACTTTTCATTCTTTTCACTTTCTTACCTCTGAGTTTCATAAGTAATGCATGAATACCTGGAATATTATCAAGTAAATCCTGGACATGATATCATTTCACCACAAAATACTCCAGTAAGTGTCTCCAGAAGAAGACTTTAAAAATTAAATACTAATAAAGTGATTGTAACATGAAACAAAATTAACAATACTATTTTACTCTTTGATACTGAAACTAATAAGAACATGTAAAGTTTAGAGGCAACTAGTACCCCCACTCACCCCAAGAAACATCCAAGACTGAAAGTTTTTAAAAGTTTTGCTGATAAAACTAGAATATTCTTTAAGAAATTGCAAAAAATATTGACCAAATCTCACCAAGAATAATGCCTAATTCATGCACTCATTCATTTATTTAAGAGCACAATCCTAGATTTGGGGATTCAGAGATGGACAGGAATCATAGTCTATGAAAATCAACCCTGATTTAATGGATATGTGGAGTGTGATTTAGTGAATGGAGTTGAGTGGAAGAGTAAAAGTCTGCATGCATTCTTTTTTTTTTTTTTTTTAATTTGGCTGTGCCAGATCTTAGTTTGGCATTCAGGATCTTCAGTCTTTGTTGTGGCATGTGAACTCTTAGTTGCAGAATGTGGGATCAAGTTCCCTGACCAGGAGTTGAACCCAGACCCCCAGCATTGGGAGGGCAGAGTCTTAGCTACTTGACCACTAGGGAAGTCTCTGCAATGCAGTCTTAAGAGGGAAGAATCAAAGACAGAGAACGTGTCAGTGGGCTGCGTCTCCTGTACAATTATCCGAAGGTGCTTCCTATTCTAACCATTAGTACCTAACAATTAGTATCTAAACAGAAACACTGTTAGTACAAAAGAAAAGTTTTTTTTAATTAAAAAACAAAAGGAATATGCTTTAAGAAAATACACTTGGGAATTTCCTGAAGGTTCAGTGGTTAAGACTTGGCACTTTCACTGCCGTGGGTTTGATCACTGGTTGAGGAAACAAGATCCTGTAAGCCGTGTGCTAAGGCCAAAAAAAGGAAATACACCTTTTTGCTCAAATTCTATATTTACCAAGACAACTTTGTTCCAAAATATTTTCTGAGTAGGTCTATAAACAAAGTTTTTCAGAGGCCAATAATATATGTCCATCTTGCTCTACTTTTCAATGTATAAATTACTATATTGATTTATTCTCCAAGTTTGTTTAAAATCAATTAGCCCTCTGAACCTGGTCATCTTTATGTAAACCGACAAGAAGAAGATTCTGAATCAATCAATTGCCAATCAAAACCCTGAACAGAATTCTTGCAAAGGGCAGAGTGACTTGGAGGCCCAGCCTGACTGTCTGGAGCCATGCTCCCCTCGGTCCTCTGCGCATCTCTGGGAGGCAAGCCTGTGATTGCATTCCAGCTTCGCCACTCACTAGCTATGGAATCCTGGACAAAGTATAAAATCTCTCCCTTCCACAGCTTCTTTATCTTTAAAATGAAGATATTCTTGATGTTTAAAGAAAGAGAAAGAGAATAGGCCCCAAATTGACTCACATATGCTAAGCCCCATGTCACCAAACTGGGACTTAATACTTACAGTGTTGGCTTCTCCCAAGAATGGAACTTTAATCCAGGTGATCTGGAATTACCTGGTGAGCACTACTTGCAATTCAGTTCTAGAGGGCTTTGAAACCCATGTGCTAGAGAAGGCACGCAGAGTTTAAACAAGCTCCAGGAGTTGGTGATGGACAGGGAAGCCTAATGTGCTTGCAGAGTCGGACACGACTGAGCGACTGAATGGACTTACTGATGGCTGGTTTGTGTTGGTATACAGCAGAAACCAACACAATATTATAAAGCAATTATCCTCCAATTAAAAATTAATACATTTCCTTAAAAAAAAAAAGAAAGACACCCCTACCCCTGTTGGTTTTGAAGATGGGAGGGGGCCATTAGGCTGTGATCAGCCTCTAGAAACTGGAACAGACTGGAAATAGCTTCTCCCCTAGAACTTCCTAAAAGAAACAGGCCCACTGACTCCTTGATTTTAGTCCAGTGACACATATGTCAGAGTTTCAGCATACACAACTGTAAGATAATAGATGTATGTTGTTTGAAGTCACTAAATTTATGGCCATTTGTGACAGCAGTGATAAAAAACTAACACATCTGTCTAATTGGTTGCCGTGAAAATTAAATGAGATAAAATTTATAAGGCTTTTTACACTGTGTTGGCATATAGTAACCACCTAATAATTATGAGTAGATTACAGGCTTCCCTGGTGGCTCAGTGGTAAAGAATCCACCTTCATACAGGAGACCCACCCTTCCCTGGGTCAGGAAGTTTCCCTGGAGAAGGAAATGGCAACCCACTCCAGCATTCTTGCGTGGAAAATCCCGTGGACAGACGAGCCTGTCGGTTTACAGTCCATGGGTTCGCAGGAGAGTCAGACGTGACCTGGTGACTAAACAACACAACATTATTAGAATTAACATTCATCCATTCTTTCAACATCCATTAAGCTATGCGTCAAGCACTGGGCTAGGTTCTCGAGATGCAACGTAAAACAGAGCATAGTTATTTGTACCAAGGAGGCCATCTGAGGAGACAGTCACGTAAACAGATCATTCTGATACAAAACATGTACAAATTATGTTTTTAAGTTTTAATCTTTTATGATATGTGTGACATCTTTGGGGGACCTTGCTAGCTGGGGAGGGGCTGCTGCTCCCAGAGCTAGTTAATTCCCCAAGATTGTTAACAACTTGTTGGTGAGCCAGACTTTTATATACAAAACCCACCCAATCCCAAGTCCATATCCCTGGTTGCCTCCTGTGGTTCTCTTTCATTGTTAATAAATGATATCCTGTGATTTCTATATTATTCAAGGGAGTGAAAGAACAAGGATGAAACAACAATTGAAAACCTTATGCCATTAAAAAAAAAAAAAAAATCCCCTTTCCCTTAAAGCTATAGACATCAATACCATAGATGAGAGTTTTGGCTAGATTAGAGTTTTGGCCTTCTCTCTTCCCCTGCCTAATCCCTTGACCTGGCAGAAGGTAATGAGCGAGACCTTGGCCCAAAGGAGATGAAGTCATCAAGGACCCACCTGCCCATCATTCCCTAAGCAGTCCTGGATGGACCCAGAGCAGAGAAGAGGCTGGCCTGGGCTCACCCTGCCCTGGGTCAGTCAGGGACTCATTATCAAAGTCCTGTGCATGACCCACTCGCTGATGAAATTCCGGAATCATGCGATTTCCTGTGAAAAAGACAAGACTGGGGAGTCTGACGGGTCAAGGCCAGAGTGACCTGCTATTTTGTATTCACTGTCTCCCGCTGTCTCAGTGGAGGTTGCTTTGTTAATAATTCCGGAGACATAGAGCAGAGGTTAAGAGCCAGTTTTCATGAGTCAGCAAGAAGCAGATCAGAGGATTTCCCCATGGTCCAGTGGTTAAGACTCTGCCTGCCGATGCAGGGGGCACGGACATGGGTTCAACCTCTGGTTCAGGAGGACTCCACATGCCGCGGGGCAGCTAAGCCCACACACCACGACTACTGAAACTGTGGTAGCACCGAAAGCCACAGCCACTGAGCGTGCACCCCGAGAGCCTGTGCTCCCCAGCAAGAGAAGCCGCATCAATGGGAAGCCTGCACCCTGCAGCCAGAGAGCGCCCCCGCTCCCGGCAGCTAGAGAGCGGTCCCCGCTCCCGGCAGCTAGAAAGAGCTGGTCCGCAGCAACAAAGACCCAGTACAGCCAGAAATAATGAGTTATTTTTTAAAAAAGAGACAAATTAGAGCATAAGCATGAATAGATGGTAGGATGGCATCATCGACTCGATGGGCATGAGATTGAGCAAGCTCCGGGAGCTGGCGATGGACAGGGAAGCCTGGCGTGCTGCCGTCCATGGAGTCGCAAAGAGCTGGACACGAATGAGCCACTGAACTGTTCGAATAGTGCAGGTAACAGAAAGACTGCGTCTTGCCAGACAGATACAGCTGGAGTGATATTCTGTAGCCATTCAGCATCTTGATTGCTAAATGCAGAGAAGAACCACACAGTCCAGAAGTCCTTATGTTGACAAGAAAAGCATTTGTGGAAAATAATGAAAACTGGCGATATGTGGGAATTCCCTGGTGGTCAAGTGGTTAGGACTCTGGACTTCGACTACTGAAGGCCTGGATTCAATTCCTGGTTGGGGAACTAAGATCCCACAAGCTGAGGCCTTCACTCTCCGGACTCACAAAAAACCCCCAAAACTTATATATAACTCTACTTGGGTTACTAAATGGTTAACTCTGGAATACAGTAATTAATTATAACAAGCTACAAAATTATATCCTGGGGTTCCAAGGTAAAAATCTGACAGGGACTTCCCTGGCATTCCAGTGGTTAAGACTTGGCCTTCCAATACAGGGGTTGTGGGAAAGCATAAAACAGAAACAATACTGTAACAAATTCAATAAAGACATAAAAAAAAAAAACCACCTAAAAAAAACCCAAAACCTTCTGACATACACAGCTAAGAGAATGGGTGTGTGATCCAGTCTAGATTTCTCTCTTCTCTTTTTCAAAAATGCCCTAGGTCAGCTGAGCCTCTCCTGCTGGCTCCTCTGCCTTCTTGCATCATCCTAGTCTGAGTGCAGAAATTCTCAATTGCAACATTATTCAAAGTTCACTTCTGAGTACCAAGTCTGGAATCACTGTAAGGAGGCTTGCAGGGTTAACTGCCCACCGCTGGCTGCTTGTTAGGGCCCAGTGACCCCGCCTCTTACTGAGGCAGCCCTGACGTTCACAGCCATCTCCCCACTTCCTGCCACACTGGAAGGTCAACTGTCTCAAAACAGGACAGAAATATGACTTCCTTACCCTTCCTGTATTACACCATAAAATGTTTACTTGCACTGGTCGGGGGTATTACTATTTAACTGTTTCGTTTCACCACAGATATGAGTGCTATGGGCTTCCTTGGTGGCTCAGATGGTAAAGAAACTGCCTGACATACAGGAAAGCTGGGTTTGATCCCTGGGTCGGGAAAATCCCCTGGAGAAGAGAATGGCTACCCACTGCAATGTTCTTGCCTGGAGAATCCTTGGACAGAGGAGCCTGGCAGATTATAGTCCATGGGGTCACAGAGTCAGACACGCCTGAGCAACTAACACTTGATGAGTGCTGTAAGGACATATTCTGGAGCCTTCAGCTCAGTAACTATCTGAGCATGAGTGGAGAGGGAGGGTAGAAGTTTCTGGAAGAAGTTATTTTCGGAATTGCTGTGGTGCCCTGAGCACCATCCTTCCACCCTACAAGGCTGAGTTTGAACACAGAGTAGAAAACGAGTAAGAAGAAAATGCCTGGAAACTCAGATGACAGGGAACGAAAGGGCTCACCTAAATTGGAAGGTATCTTGAAACTAAAAAATGAGGCAGACAGCTCCAAATAATTAGTGAATCCATCTGCTACAGGATAATTTACTCACTGAGCAGGATTAGGCGGACAATGACCCAGCAGCATTTATAGCTGCACCGCACACCACTGAGGGGCCACTGAGGCAACTTTATAGTTAACCTAGACTATGGAAGGGTTTCCCTGGTGGATCACATGGTCAAGAATCTGCCTACAATGCAAGAGACCCAGGTTCTATCCCTGGGTTGGGAAGATCCCCTGCAGAAGGGAATGGTTACTTCTCCAGTATTCTTGCCTGGGAAACCCATGGACAGAAGAGCCTGGTGGGCTACAATCCATGGGGTCGCAGAGTCAGACATGACTGAGAGGCTAAGCACGCATGCATGCATGCAACTCGTCTCATGGTTCACCAGGAATATGTCAGACAAGGTCTTCATCATTGGAGGCTAACAGAGTACAGAGGCCAGCTGGACCTAACAGTCATTAAGCAATATCTATTAACTACAAAGCCCTAGATGATAGAGAAGTGATTTCCCATGTACTGCAGTCCTGGGTAGGGTTAGTGGAAGGACAGGAGGAACAGTATGAGACCAAGATGGCATCAGTTATGTCAGCAGCTGTACACTCCACCCTCAATAGCTTGATGGCTCAACAATCTTATCATTATTCTTCTTGAGAGACCCAAGGGCCAGATACCAGAGGTGGCTTGTGCTCCAAACCCACAGTAACAATATGAGCAGTAGCAAGAACAAAGAATTCCTACCAATGATAAAAGAATACTAAGAACTACGTTTCCCCATTTACCCAGAGAGAAGTAAGCCAGCCATAAAAGCATCAGCAAAGGGAACTGACTGATGGCATGTGTTTCGGTTTCTTGCTGGAACCAGATGCACATTTGCATCTTTGAAAGTTTGCGACTTGAAGGTTCATAAGTGGGAGACTTACTGTATTTTATCAAAAACAACCTCAGGCAGCACTTTAGTATTACCAGAACACGTCATTCCCAAGAACTTTAGTGACTGTCCTGGTCCTTGCACCTTGTCAGCATTTACCTCCCATACCATTGCTTTTAAATATCCCTGAGGTGATGCAGCAGCTTGAGAAGAGACAGCAAGTCTTCCGGGGTTAACATGATGTCATCAATGTAATGACAGAGAGAGAAAGAGCGAGGGAGAGCCCATTTCTCCAAGTCTCAAGCCAACATCCTGTGACAAATAGTAGGGCGTGCAGATAACCTTGGGCTAAGACAGTAGAAGTGCATTGCCTCCCTTCCCACATGAAGGTCCTGGTACCCTGATCCTGATACCCGTTATCTAAGAGAATACTGAAAAAGGCATTAGACTATGGGACTTCCCTGCAGCTCAAATCGTAAAGAATCTGCCTGCAATGCAGAAGACCAAGGTTGGATCCCTGGGTTGGGAAGATCCTCTGGAGAATGATATGACAATCCACTCCAGTATTCTTGGAGAATCCCATGGACAGAGGAGCCTGGCAGGCTACAGTCCGTGGGGTCGCAAAGAGTCAGAAACGACTGAGCAGCTAACACACACACAATTTTAGACTCAGTGATTTGTCTTGAGAGAAAAGGAGATTTGTGTCCAAGAGTTCAGCTGTATTTGGAACTGCTGCATAGATACAGGGTGTTATTGTGCTTAATTCTCTACAGTCTACAGTCATGAGCCAGGTGCCATTTGTTTTTTTCTACTGGCAACATAGGCTTTGTGCAGTCTTATAGCCCTTACCTTCTCTAATCCTGTGACGGTACCCACATTCCATCCTGTCCCCCTGGTAGGCGATACTATTTTATAGTCACCACTCTCCTAGGGATGGACAACTCTACAGGGTCCCATTTAGTGTTATCCACCACACTTGACAGTGTGGATTCATAAGCAGAACTTGCTGGTGGTGATTGTGAAGTCCAGGTCTTGTAGGACATCCACACCCAAAAATATATCCAGGTATGGGTATTACGGATGTGAGAGTTGGACCATAAAGACAGCCGAGCACCGAAGAATTGATGCTTTTGAATTGTGGTGTTGGAGAAAACTCTTGAGAGTACCTTGGACTGCAAGGACATTAAACCAGTCCATTCTAAAGGAGATCAGTCCTGGGTGTTCATTGGAAGGACTGATGCTGAAGCTGAAACTCCAATACTTTGGCCACCTGGTGCAAAGAAGTGACTCATTGGAAAAGACCCTGATGCTGGCAAAGATTGAAGGCAGGAGGAGAAGGGGACAGTAGAGGATGAGATGGTTGGATAGCATCACCGACTCGATGGACATGAGTTTGAGCAAGCTCCAAGAGTTGGTGATGGACAGGGAAGCCTGGCATGCTTCAGTCCATGGGGTCGCAAAGTGTTGGACATGACTGAGCAACTGAACTGAACTGAACTGAAGAGTGAAATATAAACCAGAAGGGGATGGGGAGGCAATCTTCCAATTTGTAAATACAAGCTCATATGCTTCATCCATACTGTTCGGCCTCCATATCCATCAATGGGTCATATTGCCCCTTGGAACTTGGATGGATTCCCATAAATCTGGGTGCACTGGGCACAGATATCTCTAAAGCCAGAGTGGTCTTTCTATTGGTGTGAGACTGATAAACACTTCAACATAGGGCCTCCACAGTTAATGTACCCGTGGCCCTGTGGCTCACACCAAGGCCTTTACCCCAGCCCTTATCCCCAGAACCAGGAGTATCAACCCCTATTCTTCATCTTCCCAAAGTGGCAGAGTGCAGGCTTGTGCCTCTTCCTCTTGCTCTCAGTAGAATAAACTGTTTTTCTTTGGATAATACTTTCCGTAAGGTTAAAAGGACCCAATTAGGTTGTTTATATTCTCTTCAGGGGTCCTGATTAATACAAGATCTTGCCATAACTGTTCGTGGGAAATTCTAGTCGAGCTCCCTTTAATTGCCTCACTGTTTTTTTTTTCTCTTTGGCTTTATCTACCTGTTTATTTGGGCTTCCCTGGTGGTCAACGGTAAAGAATCCACCTGCAATGCAGGAGATGGGGATTCAGTCCCTGGGTTAAGACGATCCCCTGGAGGAGGGCATGCAACCCACTGCAGTATTCTCGCCTGGAGAATCCCATGGACAGAGGAGCCTGGTGGGCTGAGGTCCACGGCATCACACAGTTGTACCTGACTGAAGCGACTCAGCACAGCACCTGCTTATTTCCCTTCTGCCAGATCTTTTCAGTCTCACTTTATTCAGTTGTCATAGCCACCATAGTCTGAATGGGTTGATTAAGCATCCCAGTCAAAACTGCAACTAAAGCCCCTATCTCAGGTCAGCAACCAAGCTCCCGGAGTGGGCTGCAGGATACTAGCCTTCATACCTGCTACAAATAACTCCTCTACAGGTCTTAGAAATTAGGAGCATAAAGAGCATGTTTCATTCCTGATTCCCTCACCGTTTCTTGTAAATCTTGCAAAGATGCCATCCTAAGGGTGGGGACAGCACGCCTCACTCATTTGGCTAAGCCAGACAAATACTTGCATGTACCAATTTAATCAAGTTAGCTAGGCCACCTTGGCCACACACAAACGTTGCCAGAGGCCAGGATGCTCTGTAACTGCGGTAATTTTAGGCATCTTAGACATTTCTGACCCATTGAACATAACGCCATCTCCCCAAGTATCCCATGAATGGAGCCCCCAGGCTGTCACGCCTTCTCTACTATTTTGGTTAAACCTGACAGTTAATTCTATGAACTCAGGAGAGGAATATTCTGGCGCTGCTGTTTCGGAGTTTTTGAGGGTCTCCTCTCAGTTATCTCCTGGTTCCCTAGTGGCCTGTGTTTCAGCTTGCATCAGAGGCCGTGATTCTTCTTCCTCCTCTATAATTATGTCCTCATCTTCTGACAAGTCTTTATCCCAAAGATCACACCTGCAGGTCCCAGTTCTGCTGTGAAATAACAGGCATCACCTCTGAGCCAACTGCCCTGCATTTTAGCTATCTTCCCTGCCATCACTTCTGTATGCTCTTCGTGGTGTATTTTCTTTGATACGAAGTCAGAAGCGGCAGAAGTGGGTTTCCCTGGTGGCTCAGTGGTAAAGAATCTGCTTGCTCAACGCAGGAGACACGGGTTTGATCCCTGGTCCGGGAAGATCCCTTATGCCACGGGGCAGCTTAGCCAGATGCCACAACTACTGAGCCTGAGCTCCAACCACTGAGCCCACGCGCCGAGGCCCTCCCCACCCTGCCCTCCTCTCTTTCTCCCTCTCTCCAAATCTGCCCATCCTCCCGGGCCTCAGGCCCCACCTCCTTTAGGAAACCCCATGGGGATCATTCTCCCACTTGACTTGCTAACCTTTGACGGGGCCTCACGAACCGTGGGACACCCGCCTGTCCCTGCCCAGCTCAGGATTCTGACCGCCCTGAAGTGTGTGGGGCAGGCTCCCTTAGGGAAAGAGAGGGGACTGAGTCCTGAACGGAGACGAGAGGGTGCTGCCAGCTGGCAGCCGGCTGGCTGGGCGGCCTGGGGCCCAGTCCCCTCCGCCATGCGACCTTGGGGAAGCCCTCCTCCTTGGCCTCCGTCTGTCTGTCTGTGAAGGGAGGGCTGGGCTGGCTCATCTCCCCTTTGAATGTCTCTCTGTGTGTAGGGAGCAGACAGAGGTTTTGGGAGGGGCAGAGGTCACAGAGAAGGGCTTGCTTCGGGGACCCGCATCACCAGGGCAGCCTCCAACAGCCTCAGGCCGCGCAGCTCCCCAGAGGGTGTGCAGCTCCCCCCGGGGGCCGGCAGGGCCTGATGTCTGCCTTCTTCCTGTCTCACGGCATGGGCTCCTCCTCCTCCGCAATCCCACGGTCTCCTTCCACAGCCGTGTTCTCGAAGCTGGTGATGCCCCACACTTGCGCATGTGCATCAGTGGCTTGGGGGCCTGGCTCCCAGCCAGCCCTAGAGCCTTCACTCCACACCTAGAGCATAACCCCTGTTTGCCACAACCAGAGAAAGTCCACATGCGGCAACAGAGATGCAGCACAGCTGAAAATAAATAAATCAATAAAATTATCTTTTTCATAAAGTAGTGGCAGAACATGCCCTCCAGTCATTCCCCTCTAACACTAACATCTCCTTAGTCTTCTTTAGTTTCCTGCTGAACTAATTCCTTTTCTGTGCTAATCCTCAAAGGCTATAAAAGGTCATGCAATAGCTAAAACAGTTTGCTCACTTTCTTTTTTTACCCACTTTCCCATTCCCACCGCTTTGGTTCATATATCTCGGAAGCCCTCTGACACTTTCCAGGTGTCCTAAACTCACACAGTAGCCCATAAACGTAGCCAGGTCACCCCACGCAGAAGAGATGGCCAGCCCAGGTTTCCCACAGCACACCCGGCTTCCCCCCAGCATGGCCCATTCCTGTCTCATTTTCAGCCTCCTGGCCGGCTCACCAATTGTTGGTGCATGGAGGGGACAAGAAGGGCCCATGAGCTGAGAGGGTATCCTGATACCAGAAAATGAAGTAGGCAGCTCCACATAATCACCGGATTTGTTTATTGTCGGGTAACTTACTCAGAGGGTAGGATGGAGATCCAGAAGAATTCACAGCCGCTTTCTGCACCACACAGGGACTATTGGGACAATTTTACAGTTAACCTAGGGCATCAGAGTAAGTGCTTGGAGACAGAAGGCATAGTCCTAAGTCAAGATTTATAAACGTGTAACTAGTCCCATGGACATTGGGAATACATCATGAAGGTCTTCATCACTGTTTGGAAGCTAATAGAGCATAGATGCCACCTGGACCTAATGGTAATTAAACAACACCTATTAACTACAAAGCCTGTGATGACAGATACGTGATTCCCCACACAGTACAGTCCTGAATAGGGTCAGTGGAAAGATAACAGGAACAGTACAGTTCCCAAAAGGCATCATTTACACCATCAGCCATGCACTGGCGCATACAGGGGCTTCGTGCCAATTAAAAAGCACCCTCTCTAGGAGAATGAACCGCTAAAAGAAGTTCCCCCTGTGTGGACCATTTGGAAAAAAGGAGCATTTCTGGGCACCAAGTTTTAAAAAGAACAGCATCTTGCAAGACACAGTGTTTGGCCAGTGGAGTCCGGGCAAGATGTTAGCCCCATTCAGGGCCCCTCAGCGGGCATGAAGCCACAGCTGTTTATGGTGGCTCTACAAGGAGGTCTTGGGACATTCTGGGCACGGTGACTCAATTTTCTGTATCCAGACAATTAGGTAAGATTATTGCTAGGAGCATTATTGCTAGGTGAAAGGAACATCTCCACTCCGTGACCTAACATGGGTCATTTTAAGTAATAAGAACAACAGCCCTCTGAGACTGACTTAAAGATGAGGAAAATGAGGCTGGGGTCAAGTATGGATCTTGCCTGGGGTCACATGGTGTCATCAGATTTTTATCTTCATACTGCTATTTTCCTCGGCATTTATTAGCCTCATTCATTGCTGCTAATATGTACTAGATATTTCACCCTTCATTTGTATATCATTGGTCTCTCCCCAGTAGAATGTAAGTTGACAAGCACAGGGAATCGTGTCTGTTTATTCCCTGCTATATCCCCCACGGTGCTTCGAACAGTGTCTGGCACACAGGGGGTTCATTCAGCAATACTTGTTAAATGAATGAACTGTTCAAACATTGGGGTGCTTTCTCCTGTACTGACTGTTTCTACAAACCCCGTTCGGTAACTACTTATGTAATGCATTGAAGTATTCTAGAGAAAAAGCTCACATCCACATAAAATGTGCACTGTCATCAGGATTTTCTTCACCTAAAACATAAAAAGTCTTTTATGCCAAAGTTCATGTCCACGTCAAAGAGAGAAATTCCAGGTTAACAAGCTAGGTCTTGGGCTTCCCTGCTGGCTCAGTGGGAGAGAAGCCGCCTACCGACGCAGGAGGCGTGGGCTCCGTCTCTGGCCTGGGAAGACCCCACAAACTGTGGGGCAACCAGGTCCATGCGCCACAACCGCTGCGCCTGAGTTCTAGGGCCTGGGAGCCGCGGCTGCTGAAGCCCCCCCACCCCGAAGCCTCTGCCCCCCAAGGAGAAAAGCCGCTGCAATGAGAGGCCCAGCACCACAACCAGAGCAGCCCCTGCTCACTGCAACGAGAGAAAAGCCATGCAGCTACGAAGACCCAACACAGCCGAAAATACACAAATAAACAAAATAAACTAGGGCTCTGTCCACTTACGAAGGCCAACTTCTGCCTTTAAAGACAGGTTTATCTGTTTCTGCTTTCTTCAATAACTAAAACAGTGTCTTCAACTCCCATTATCCTCTGCGAATTATTTTTATATAGTGATACACAATAATCTGATTAACTCCCTATGCAGATGTGTTTGGAGCTTACAGAATAAGTAAAATGTTCAAAATACATTCTTATTTGGGGCTACTTAAATTTGGCATGCTAAATATCATGTTTTGTATCTTGAATATGTAACTAGGTTATGGTTAGGCTTTTCCAAAGTAAAGAGCTACTTATTTTGATTCATTTTGCAAAATTTTCACCCCAATTTATTAAAAGTTCACTGTGTGCAGGGCATTGTACTGTAGCATATTGTTGGAAGAACAAAGGGAACATTTAGACTTGATCTCTGCCTTCCTGGAATTTACACAATGAATGGTAGAATCACAGACTTATGCACACTCCAGTGCCTCCAACAATAACTGTTGACTTTTTACTTGTAATCAGAGAATCCAGGCAGTGGAAAACTAGGTTTTTCCTGGGTTTACGAGAACTGAACCAAAGTGGAAAATGTTATTTGCTTTAACGAAATAATTTCGTCTTATGCAACATAACATTCTGTCAATCAAGCAAATAAAGAAAGAAAGCCTTATTTATAAAGTTGCCTGCTTCTGATTTCATTCTGTTGCTTCTTGGGCTCCAAGAGGGAGAAAAAGAAATGAAGATTTTCTTGCTCTGTATTTTTCTAATTTTATGTGGTACCTCAGCCTGGGCGAAAGATAAGCATTATTACATTGGAATTATTGAAACAGCTTGGAACTATGCCTCTGACCATGGGGGAAAGAAACTTATTTCGGTTGACACGTAAGTCATTGCTTTTTCTTGTTTGTAGACCAAATCTAAATTATCAGTTAAAAAATAAAGACAATATGATGAAATATTTCTTTAATTTGCTATATACAAAAACAGAAAAATATGGACTTGAAACTCTGGACACTGATAAATCTCTAATTCCTGGGATTTTGTTTGGTTTTGGGGATGCTGCCTTATTCCTTCCCACTTGGTCCTGAGGAGCTGTGCGGGTTTCTTTTTACCCCTTCTGGTTGTTACATCTCCCATCAGGGTTCAGTCTCTTTATCTATGCAGAAGTTCTTTCATCCAAAGAATGACTGCATAAAATTTTCTGTGTACTATTCCATTTCTGATTACTACCAGTAAAAATTAAAGGCTTTTTTAATCCTCCAAAAAAACATTTATTTGATATATCAAATACAATCTTAATATGACTCCACCTAATACCTGTTGGATGACTCTGGACAGATAATTACATTCATCTTTCTCAGACTCAGCATCCCAATCTGTTGACAAAGACAATAGGAATACTTCGTAGGGCTGTTTAAAGAGTGGGTGCATGGGAAGCTCTTCTCACAGTGCTGGGCACGTCATTCATGTGCAAAAATACTGTGTAACTTAAAGGTTTTCTTTAAGGTTTTCTTTCTTAAAGGTTTTCTTTGTTTCAGTTGAAAAGTCCCTCATTTCAAGGCATGTTCATCACACAAAAAAACCAGTTCTCCTTGAAGATTTTTGTAATGGAAGATTATCTATATGAAGGTCATCATTTTTAATAATGTTAATTAGACATTTAACACCAAATTAAAATTTGTTACTCAAACCCATATTCATTACATTTAAAGATGTATTTTAATGGTGAAAGTGTATTTTAATGGTGATAAATGTATTTTAATACTGATACTTAAAAACGCATGTTAATGGTGACAAATGAGCCCAATGACCATTTGCTGCTAACACTGTATCTTTAAAAAATAGCTTAAAAAGTATACCAAATTTCATAATGTTGACTCTGTTGATGGGTATACATTATTCTCATTAATTTTATGTATGTTCAAAGTTTTTCAAAGTAAAAAAAATAAATAAATGCATAGATGATAATACCTAATTGTTAAGTTATTACTTTAGTAATAATCAGTGAGGAACTAAAAATAACTGTTGTAAATAAAACTAGTATATTTTGCAACTATATTTTTAAAATATTCATTTATTTGACTTTGCTGGGTCTTAGTTGCAGCATGTGGGATCTAGTTCCCCATCCGAGGATCGAACCTGGGACCCTGCATGGGGATCACAGAGTCTTAGCCACTGGACCAGCAGGAAGCTCCCTGCAGTTGTTTTTTAAGCTTGGTTTTGAGCTAGTGTTCTCTTCTTTTGGAGATGACATATTCTCAGGCTTCACAAGAGCCATTATTTTGTATGACTTCAGCATTTTCCCTAACTAAACAATTATACATGGTTTTTAATAGGAAATCTAGACACATTTTTTGAAAAGGTCAGATACATTAGGAAAAAAAAAAATACTGTCATACAGTCCTACTCCATGCCCTCACCCATCTTGCTGCCATTATTCATGGTCAAAAACCCAATCAGTTTTATTGCGCATCAGCCAAGTGCTAGACATTGCCCTGACGATACTTTACCAAAGTCTCTAATTCTAGAAGTTTAGAAGAGAAAAGGACTTTGCTAAGAATTTTTTTGCAGGGAGTGAAGAGAACTTTTTTTTAAAATAGCCTAGCATCCTGTGTGTGCTGGGGAGGTTATATAACATTGGCTCAAGCACCTCCTTTTGCTTCAGCACCAGCCTACAGTTGTGCAAACTCTAGATGGCACTGCTCACTCTGTGATATTTTTTAATATAGCGGAACAGCAAATATTGACTAGACCTTCAGCAATTTTGCCAATACTATGCTAATGTTTTTGTATAGATAAGTTTAGGTGGCAACTTTTTGCTGCTTATTTGCATCAGATTTGCAGAATGTCCAGCTGCTAATACATTCAGCCTTCTGTAACAAAATACACCAGACAGGATAGCTTAGCAACAACAGAAATCCCTTTCTCACAGCTCAAGATGCTGGGAAGTTCAAGGTGCCAACATGGTCATGTTCTAGTAAGATCTCTCTTCCGGGTTCATAGCCTTTTCACTGTGTCCTCACTTGGTGGAAGGGACTAGGAATGTCTTTGGAGCCTCTTCTACAGAACTGCCTTATAAGAAGGTACTTACTCCATTCATGAGAGCCCCACCCTCATGACCTAAGCACCTCCCAAAGACCTCATCTCCTAATACCATCACATTAGGGATTAGGATTTCAACATGTAGTTGGGGGGGGGGGGCGGGTAGGACATAAATATGCCAAAGGATGCTGTGATATAACCAGATACAATTATTGACACTCATCATGTGAAGGCTAAAAAGGGGTGCAGATAAATAGGGTGAGAAACAGGTTGAAAGTGGTCAAGATGGTTGTTAGGCAGAGAATTATACTTAAGCTGCTGTTGACCTTGAAGATCTGGAACAAGGAAGAGGAATGTATGTATGGAGATGGCAGAAACTCCATCTGCTAAATTCACTGGTGATCACTAGTACCTAGAATTTGGAAACACTAAAATATTTTTTAATAAATGAAAACTAATGAATAAAATGTGTGTAGGAAGCTAGACAAAATTATAGGCTGTGTTGTCAAAATTTCCCCTTGCTTCTAGTGTGGAGAGATTTACACTGTAGAATAAATCAGAAGATAGAATGAAATAAGAAAAGTCAGTTTATGGAGTTATACATCAGTTAGTAGAACAGGAAACATTGGCAGATAGAAAGGAGAAAATGTGTGGATTCTTTTAACTAGGAAAATAAGAGTTCACTTCTTTTTATTCTATCAGAAGTATTTATTTCTAGTGGGGTAAGTTCAGTTTGGTCACTCAGTCGTGTCGGACTCTTTGCAACCCCATGGACTGCAGCATGCCAGGCCTCCCTGTCCATCCCCAACTCCCGGAGTTTATTCAAACTCACGTCCATCAAGTCCGTGATGCCATCCAACCATCTCATCCTCTGTCATCCCCTTCTCCTCCTGCCTTCAATCTTTCCTAGCGTCAGGGTCTTTTCAAATGAGTCAGCTCTTTCATCAGGTGGCCAAAGTATTGAAGTTTCAGCTTCAGCATCAGTCCTTCCAATGCATATTCAGGACTGATTTCCTTTAGGATAGACTGGTTGGATCTCCTTGCAGTCCAAGGGACTCTCAAGAGTCTTCTTCAACACCACAGTTCAAAAGCATTAATTTCTTTGGTGCTCAGCTTTCTTTACAGTCCAACTCTCACATCCATACACAACTACTGGAAAAACCATAGCTTTGACTAGATGCACCTTTGTTGGAAAAGTAATGTCTCTGCTTTTTAATATGCTGTCTAGGTTGGTCATAGCTTTTCTATGGGGTAAGGTAGAAAGTAATTTCCTTATATTTATCAGTGCCTTATCTGTCACTTTAACACTCCAATAAACTGTTAAAGATCTGTGAAATATATTTTCTGCTCCTAAGTTGAAGTGAAAGTTAAAAGTGTTAATCGCTTTAGTAGTGCCCGACTCTTGTGATCCCATGGACTATTATAGCCCCCCAGCCTCCTCTGTTTAGGAATAAGTTAATTGCGTTTAAGGGCTTCCCTGGTGGCTAAGACAGTAAAGAATCCACCTGCAATGAGGGAGACCTGGGTTCGACTTCTGGTTTGGGGAGATTCCCTGGAAGAGGGCATGGCAACCCACTCCAATATTCTTGCCTGGAGAATCCCCATGGACAGAGGAGCCTGGCAGGCCACGGTCCACGGGGTCACAAAGAGCCAGGCACGACTGGGCGACTAAGCACGAGAATAAAAAGGGCTTCCCTGGTGGCTCAGTGGGTAAGCAATCTGCTTGCAATGCAGGAGAAGACTGCAGTGTAGGAGACCCAGGTTCGATTCCTGGGTCAGAAAGATCCCCTGGAGAAGGAAATGGCAACCCACTCCAGTATTCTTGCCTGGGACATCTCATGGACAGAGGAGCCTGGCGGGCTACAATCCATGGGGTCTCAAGAGTGAGACACAGCTTAGCAACTAAACTACCACCACCACCAAGAATAAAAGACACACATGTAAAAACAATCAGCAAGGCAATACTGTGATCTGGGCCCTGGTAGACACTAATTAAATGTGTACTGATTTTGTTGGCTACATAGTAGCAATAAGTAACAAGTAACAAGCAATAAGTAATAAGTCCAGTTTTCTTCAGGGTACTTCCTTCTCCTGGTGACCTATAGGAAGCTAGAAGGAAGTGAAAAATTCCTTCAACAGAACTATCATAAAACCCTTTTACACTAACTTCAAAGGCTCTTACTCGGGCTTGCTGATTTTAAATACAGTTCTTGCAAACATTGTTAAACCCAGTTTTCCAGCCCATTGTAGGCTTGAGAAATAAATCAGAAATACGACAGTGAAGATGTCATCATAAGCAGACTCGATAACCAAGAAAAAAATGAAAGCCCAAATTTTGACCAAATAGAGAACACACTAACAACATTGCACTCTATGATATAATCACAGGTGTTATAATATTGGGTGATTAGGGTACCGTAACCATTCAGTAAATGTTTATATTCACTATTATTATCATAACAGAAGTTGAATTTTTCCCAGTACATGCTGTTTAAAAAAACAAGGATGCAAACAAAACATTTTTAAAGAAAAATACTTGCACAAAGGTATTCATTTTACCCCTTTCAAAATGGTCTTAAATTTTTAAATGATTCTGAAAGAGGTAAAATTACGAGCTAAAGTTATCTGGAAGTCACTTATGGTGACTTATACTCCAAGGCTGCCAAATAAAAAGTAGTAAGCAAAATCTGGCGTGGTATAAACATTTCACATAAGACAGTCCATGTGCAGAAGCTAATGAAGTAATTACACCATTTCACCCTTTTCAAGCTCTACAATTTATTATCACAGTTGCTCTTTTTCCCCAAGAACATATCCAAAAGAGGGCTAACACCTCGATAGAATTTTCATGCTCTGCTAGTGAAGCCAGGCTAGTTAGAACCTATAGCTTACTCAAGTATGTGCTATAAAAACCCAGGTTGAGTCTTTGCCTACCAGTTACTTTTTGACTTTTCTTTGTGATTCCTGTTGTGTAGTAGGCAGAGTTTTTTTAATTGCCCCCAAAGACATCCTAACCTAAAATTCCAGAACCAGTGAATATGATGATATATCACTCCCATGGTTTATGTTATATTCAATGATACAGTTGACTTTAAACTAGGGACATGATCTGGGTGGGCCTAGTCTAAAGCAGAGAATTCTCTAGTGGAAGAGGAGGAAGTCAGAGAGATTCAAAGAGGTTTGAGGGGGAGTCAACAAACTGTTGCTGACTTGGAGATGAAAGAAGTCACTTTGGAAGGAACACAAATGGCCTTAAAGAACTGGGAGAAGTCTTCAGCTGTGAGCTAGCAAAGAAGCAGGAATTTCAGTCCTATAACCACAAGGAACTGAATTCTGCCAGTGACCTGAGTGAGCTTGGCAGCGGACTTCTCCACAGAGCCTCCAGACAAGTACTCGGCCAAGCCAACACCTTGGTGTCAGCTGCCATAACCTGAGCAGGGAGTCCAGTCATGCCATGCCAGACTGCTGACCCACGGAGCCGTGAAATTAATAAATAGGTGCTGCTTTAAGCTGCTTTGTGGCCATTTGTTATGCAGCAATAGAAAACTAATACACTATGTCTCAATTAATGAAGCCAAGAATCCAGAGACTTTTCACACATATTACCCACACTTTAGTAACCATGTCTAAGCATAAACGAAGACCTCCTTGAGTGCCTTCTGAATTTATGGGAGGGAGTAGCATTATTATTGTTTTACTAAGACAGTGTAAAAATTGTTTTAATTACCCTACCATTAAAAACTCACTTCTGGGTCCAAAAATTAGAGGAATTGCTATAGGATTATAGGGCTTTCCTGGTGGCTCAGCTGGTAAAGAATTTGCCTGCAATACAGGAGACCCAAGTTCAGTCCCCTGGAGAAGGAAATGACTACCCATTCCAGTATTCTTTTCCTGGGAAATCCCATGGTCAGAGGAGCCTGGAGGGCTATACAGTCCACGGGGTCACAGAGTCAGACATGAATGAGTGATTAACACTTTCACTTTCACTATAGAATTATAAGAACTGGGGAAGCTAAAAAAGAAGGATGTGATTACTGAGAGGGGGACGTATCTGTTGAAATGAAATAAAACAGCTTATCACAATTGCCAACAGAAAGAACAACAATTAATGTGAATCATTTGCTCGGGTCAAAGAACAACGGTAATAGATCCCTTTGACTGGATATCTGACTGGCAAACTTCCTGCAAGCTTCCAGTAACTGACCCTTTGTCCCCAAAGCTGTGCTCTTGATGTTAAATAGACATTCCCTAATGACCCTTCGATGTGTCTTTGGAGACACAGCATAAACAAACAGACCTCCCCCAAGTTATCGCATTATGTGAAATATTTACCAATTTGCTTAAGACTTAATTTTGTTTCAGAAAAAAAGACAAGGTGGGAAACACATTTTGCACATTGCTGTGTGTATACAAGAAATCGAAATGTTAAAGTTCCTGAATAGATTACAAATTCAGATCAGCTTTTTTGAAGTGTTTTTCATCACCCCCCCACCACCTGCAAAAAAATCTTTGTATACACAAAACTAATCCCAAAGCTTAGGCAATACTCCTCCTATTTCAGGAAATAATGAATGCAGGAGAATTTCAGTGCAATGAAAGCATTTTGACAAAGTCCACTGCAGTTTATTGAAGTGAAATGCGACATATTCCTTAATGCTTCAGAGGCACATTTAGGAAATATAAACACACATTGTATCTAAAGGAAGCCTCAAGAATTTGAGGGCTATTTTCAAACTCAGGCTTTATTTAAAATGTGGATCAGGGTTCCCTGGTGGCTCAGTGGTAAAGAATCCACCTGCCAATGCTGGGGATGCAGGTTCAATGCCTGGGTCAGGAAGAACCCCTGAAGAAGGAAATGGCAACCCACTCCAGTACTCTTGCCTGGAGAATCCCACGGACAGAGAAGCCTGGAGGGCTACAGCCTATGGGATCGCAAAAGAGTTGGACACGACATAGTAAATAAAACAGCAAGATGTGGATCAACAGGGCATGGTGGAACACAGATTAGAATCTCTATTTAAATATCATTGAAGGTGAATCCCTTAGATTCATAGACTCTGGGGAAAGTTTTCCCCTAGGCTTAGACAGGTCTGTGTGAGACCGAGTGGCCCAGGCTCTGATGTGACCCGAGAGGAATTCCAGCTTTGAGCTACAAGCTTCCCAGCTGCCAGTGTGTGCCTGACTGAACTGCTCTCTTCCTGACCTCCTCTCAGCAAAGTGGACTGGATGAATCTGTCTTTAACCTCAGTGGCCTTCAGCGCTTTGGAATTTTGCAGTTGTTACAACATCTATTCATTAAGATCACTTCTGTCTGTACTAATGGGCAGTTTGGGGGGATGAAGTCACACCCCTTCTCATTGCTTTTTAATGTGCTCAAAGTTTCTGAGCTTTTCTCAACTTTTTTTTTTCTTGGTTTGTTTTAACAAAATGGAAATTGCAACAATTAGAAAATGAAAACAAATATGACGAATGACAGCCTAAGCACGGGTTTGCCGTATTGGTTATAAAATACGTAACTTTACTTTTCTAACTTCCAGTTTGGCCCTTCTCCCACCACGATAGGGGAAAGGGACTCCCACCTCACTCATTTTTCAGTGAACACGTTGAGAATCCCAGGGCTGAGACAATCCGGAATGACAACTATAAGGTGCTCATTGCAGAAGCTCTCTGGTCAATCCAGAGCATGGGGCTCTGCCATTTTCAAAATCTGTTCCTGCTGCCCAAATGCAGCCCAAAGACCCTTCTTACTGGTCCCCTCCCTCAAGCTCAATCTGGTACCTCCACACCATCATGCCAGGAGAGATCTGGCCACAACCAGAACCAGCCACCTTTCTGTCTCAAGGCATCCAGGAAGCCCACTGCCTCTGAGATTGGGCAGCTTTCTCCCCCTGCACCTGGAGCCTGCCCTACGCAGGTTGCCCATGCGCACACAGAGGCGTCAGAACACACAGGGGTTATTTGTTAGTAAATGCAGATGCCTGAACTCCATCCCAGCAGCATAGAAGCAGAATCAATGGGGCTGGAGCCTAGGAACTTGGCATTTATCAAGGTCCACAACAGATTCCTACGCATGTGAACATTTAAGAAACACTAGGCCAGAGCCTTGGATTTAAAACAGGCCTTTAAACTCTGCAACAAAGACCAGAGCTCCCACACACGCTCTGCTCTCATCTTGAAAAAAATAAAATAAAAAGGAAAAATATCCCTCACTCTTTCCGATGAGCTTACCATTGAGAAAACAAGCCTAAGTTGATTCATTGGTCAGGTTATACAGCCTCACAAGGGTTGAGTGGAAAATAGTAAGGCACCAAAAGTCACTGAGATCAAAGCAGGCAACACTCACACACACAAACATAAACTCTAGATCATCAGCCAGAATGTTGGCATTTTTTATTCTAGTGGAGGAGACCTCAAGTGTGGAGGGGCTGCCAAAGTCCAGGTTTTAAGTGGGTTCTCCTGAACGGCTAGAAGCCATTGCCCACAGATAGATCCCACTGACCTATCCCAGCTTCCATTAAAGACAATAACTTAAGAATCAGTTCAAAAGTTTTAATATCAAGCTGAATTTCTTTCTTTTCCTTTCTTTTCTTCTCTTTTTTTTTCCTGGCTACTATTCACTTTGCTGATATTTTCAGGAAAGTTTTAAGCAACTATTAATCAGCCACTAACCAGAATATAAACTTTTAATGTTCAAGTACTTGTGCTAGCAAGGGATTAAAAAAACCACAGGGGTAATTTGAAATCAAAGGTAATTAAAAAACCCATAAACATTACATGTATCGATTCCAACTTTGATTTAGTTTTGCTCAAAGAAATTAAAACAATAGCATTACCTTAGCATTATTAGTTTTGCTTTAGGGAAAAAAAAATATACACACAATTTGACATCTCACACATCCAGGTTTATTGCTTGTAAACTCAAGTTTTCTTCATGACTGAAAGAGGTGCACAAGAAGTGAGGAATGTCTTAGCTTTATTTTACATTTCACTTAAATTTTATATTCTATGCCATAAGGTCTATGTACTTTACCATTAAAATCTTGTAAGAAATACTCTGGTAAGATGTATTATATTTTTATGGAGCACTCACACATGGTCGTCTGCCATATAGCTAATGTAGGACACCTCACCTTATTAAAGTAATGTGGCGAAATGCCAGGTCTCCTCTTCATTTTTTGGAGGCATCCTTACAACAACAGCACACATTTAATATGATGTGGTCATTCATTTCTCTTTCATTGTAATGTTATCCCTGGAAATGACGGCTTCTAATAAGGTTGTGTTCTTTTCCTTTGCAGGGAACATTCCAATATCTATCTTCAAAATGGCCCCGATAGAATCGGAAGCGTTTACAAGAAGGCTGTGTACATTCAGTTCACAGATGAAAACTTCAGGACTGTTATAGAAAAACCTGCCTGGTTAGGGTTTTTAGGCCCTATTATCAAAGCTGAAACTGGAGATAAAGTTTATGTACATCTGAAAAACTTTGCCTCTAGGCCTTATACATTTCATGCCCATGGAATAACTTACTATAAGGAGCATGAAGGTCAGTTCAGCTCAAAATCTTGCTAGAATTCTCTTCCTTTTCAGTAGGGGTATTTTTTAGCTTCCAAGATTATGGGCTTTCCTCCTGGATAAGACCTGTCACAATGTTCTGTAGCTCTGAACTATTTTATGAATCAGTGTTTTGGATCATCCTGTGCTTCTCTTCTTGGTTCTGCTTGCTTGTGAGGAGTGTGAATGTGATAGGATTTCTGGGTGAACTCACATAGTGAGAGTCAGAGAGAGCTGGACTTCCCACACCTTTCCAGATAAATAGTCAGACTAAGAGAAATAGGCAGTGTTCATTAGAGCCCGGAAAAGGCAAAAATCCTGAAGGAAGAAACAGGACTCAAGACGGGGATTGTCTGTCTCTAAAGTTCCTCCATGTGAACCTGCTGTAAGAATTGCCACCTTCCATCCTAACTGTCCCAGCCAAGGCAGCACCATCGTCTCCCACGGTAACCAAAGAGTGCACACGGCTGGATGATCCTGGGGTCATACCTGAGACACAGTGAACCGAAAGGTCACTAGACTATAGGGCTTGGAATCCTTAAAGATGGTACGGGAAGAACAAAAATTAGATTTGGCTCCTGTGATCTCATTCTTAGTAGATGGTGACGGTAATGATGGTGATGATGGCGATAATGGTGATGATGATGGTGATGAAAATGATGACAGGAGATGATGTTTTATTGTGGTTAAAAGCAAGGACTTCAAAATTAATGGACCCGTGTTTGAGTGCAGCATTGGTTTTTACTTGGCTCAATGACCTTGGACAAGTTACTTAAATTCTCTATGCTTCAGTTTTCTCATCTATAAAATAGGAACAGTGAGAGTATATAATAAGAACTCTATAAATGTCAGTTATTAGAAAAAATGCTGAGGCCATGCTACAGTTCATGGGAATTATAAGGATCAAGCTTGGAAATCAGGATAAAATTCATCTTAACTAATTATTGGCTTTGTATTTAAAAGAGGGATTGCTTTACAAGGTGAATGTTTTGATCTTTTATATATTTATGTGTTTTTCTGAAGAAAATAATTATATTCATAGCATAAAAATTTACTGCCATCTTATTTTTTACAATTTCATGTTATATTAGGATATAAATAATTTTTACAGATGATCATTGTGTTGTGGCTATGTTAGAAGCAAAAAGAGTACTTATCTTTCAGAGAAACATGCTCAGTTATTTATAAATGAAATGACATGAGTCAGGGGCTCATTTTAGAATAGTTCACTGATGATGGGGATTAGAGTGGGTGAGAGTGTAGATGAAACAAGATTGGCCTTGAGTTGATCACCAGTAAAGCTGAGATTTTGGGCACATGGAAGTTCATCATATTATTCTCTTAATTTTTGCATATGTTTGGGAAAATACAAAATTAAAGTAAAAATTAAAACAATTCCATGGTTATTTCACAGGCAAAAATCTGCTATACAAGAAGCTTCAAATTATAGGAGAGGGTAGCCATTTTGCTCTTCCATACAGTAACCCCAGGGCAAAAACATTTTTTTGTTTTTGTTTTTTAAATACAATTGTATTGCATTTAATGTGACCCTAATTCTGAACTCTCAGAAAAAGTGTTTTTTTTAATTGCAAACCCAAAGTCACCATGGGGCTTCCCAGTGGGCGCAGTGGTAAAGAAGATACTTGCCGATGACGGAGATGGGGAGATCCTCTGGAGAAGGTAATGGTGACCCACTCCAGTATTCTTGCCTGGAGAATTCCATAGACAGAGGAGCCTGGCAGGCAGGCTACAGTCCATGGGGTCTCGAAGAGTCAGACATGACTGAACACCCAAAAGTCACTGATCCTGACTCATCTATTACTGCTTCTTGAAGACTCAGTCAAGTATAAAAAATGACATTTTCTGTGAAACTTCCAGACCTTGTTGCCATTAGCCTCTTATTCTTCTGTGCTCAAGGAGAACATCACTGCATTCCCAAGGGGATACATACTAGACATTGAATAAATGTTTGCTGAATGAATTAACAGACCATCTATTTTTTTCTTCTAAGTTCAAACACATTCAAATTCAACCTGTCATTCCATTGCATGTCGTTTCCTAGGGGCCATTTACCCTGATAACACCACAGGTTTGCAAAAAGCAGATGACAAAGTACAGCCAGGCGAACGGTGTATGTACATACTGCACGCCAACCCAGAACAAGGTCCTGGCGAGGAAGACAGCAACTGCGTGACCCGGATTTACCATTCCCACATTGACGCTCCAAAAGACATCGCCTCGGGACTCATTGGGCCTTTAATACACTGCAAAAAAGGTACATTTTCTCATTATTAGTCACAATAAATTACCCAAGACAGAGGACAGGGAGGTTTAATTCTTTAAATATACATTGAGTATTCTGTGTTATGACTGAGTGGGGAAGATAGAGGCATGGTGAGTCTAGAAAAAAGGGAAGGGAAGGGCAGGCAAGGTAAGGAGGAAAAGGGGTGCATGGAGCGACATTTAGGTTACCGAACATAAATTCCCTAAATGTTTCCAAGTCTATAAAACAGGAATGACTGGTCCAGATTTCTGGTCTGTTAGGACAATAAATACTAAAATTGTTTAAAACTATATGAATCACATGCTAAAATTCATGCTAAAAATTAAGTTCTACTGAAATAGTAATTTTCACTTCAGGTTCTCTGGATGAAGAAAAAGAAAAAAATATTGACAAAGAGTTTGTGGTAATGTTTTCCGTGGTGGATGAAAATCTCAGCTGGTACCTAGAAGAAAACATTAAAACCTACTGCTCTGAACCAGAGAAGGTTGAAAAAGATAATGAAGACTTCCAGGAGAGTAACAGAATGTATTGTAAGATTACACAGGATCTGTTAACTTTATCTTATTTTTCTCAGTCCATGAATTATGCTAAGCTTATTCCCTTACATGAATAAGTAGTATATTCTAATCAATGCTCTTGGTAACAAAGCATATTGGATATGCAAATTGGTATTCAGCAAAGCAGGCCCAATCAAAACTCTAAGCCAGGTAAAGCCAGATACATCAAACCATTTCAAAACTAATAAGGATAAATCATTATCAGTTATGGTTAAATATATATGTGTGTTATATCTACATATTTTTATTCTCCCAACTCCTTCTAAAAATTAAAGCTGCCTAAAATTATTAAATTATATTGTAAAGCATTGCACTGTAGTTAAGAAAATAGTTCAAACCACTAATTCTAAAAGGTATTTCTTTTACATACATATTATCCTTCAGTACCACCCCCAACTTTGCATCATTTTTCACTACATTTTAGCTCACTTCATTTCTTCTAAAAATGCTTTCTTTACTGCCTAGGCTTCTCCTTAATTCTCAGACACAAAATAGTGGGTTTAGTAAGATAGTCTATCACTTAGAATTTGCATAAAATTTCAAAGCTGTGGTACATATACACCATGGAATATTACTCAGCCATTAAAAAGAATTCATTTGAACCAGTCCTAATGAGATGGATGAAGCTGGAGCCCATTATACAGAGTGAAGTAAGCCAGAAAGATAAAGAACATTACAGCATACTAACACATATATATGGAATTTAGAAAGGTGATAGCGATGGCCCTATGTGCAAAACAGAAAAAGAGACACAGAAATACAGAATAGACTTTTGAACTCTGTGGGAGAAGGTGAGGGTGGGATATTTCAAGGGAACAGCATGTATATTATCTATGGTGAAACAGATCACCAGCCCAGGTGGGATGCATGAGACAAGTGCTCCGGCCTGGTGCACTGGGAAGACCCAGAGGAATCGGGTGGAGAGGGAGGTGGGTGGGGGGATCGGGATTGGGAATACATGTAAATCCATGGCTGATTCATATCAATGTATGACAAAACCCACTGGAAAAAAAAAAAAAATTTCAAATCCCTTAATACCAACTAGACCAATACGTATAGATTTTTGTTTGTGTTTAGCTTTTTAAAAGTAGCTCTTATGCAGAAACTGAGAATGCAATAATAACTGCACTATCAAAGCAGAAAAATAAACAAATTAAACACAGGACAGATTTTTGTTTCCAACTTCTGCTTATTTCTGGCTTGAAGATCCACTTTCCATACTTTAATCCAGTCTCTGTTCTGTGCTAAGCAAAATAGATGTTAGAGACTCAAACTTCCAGTCTGGCTAAGCCTGGTTTGGTATCCCTGTTGCATTTGGTTCACTCAAAGTACTTCCCAGAACTGATTTCTGCTTTAACTCTAGGACCTCCCAGTTTAAACAATGACTCGAAGTTTTTTGAAAGAATCTCAGGCCATCCTGCTTTTGACCTTTCAGATCTTTTCCTCCTTCACATTTCTTCCAATTTTGTGTTTTAAGTTTAAAAAAAAAAGTTTCCTTTGTATTCTTATTGAAAAAGCAATTCACATCACTGTAGAAAATTGGAAAAGTTCTGATAAACACGAAAACTTTGACATCATCCATACTGCCACTACCACCATGATGCATGGTTGATTCATAAATAAGCATGTCTTTTTTACATTTACTATATATGCATGTGCATTTATATGTATGTATGCATGCACACATTTGTATTTGCAAATATACACATGAACATACCAAGGTGTATAGTTTATAACAAGGAGAGCAAGTAGGTTTCATCTTCAGT
This sequence comes from Dama dama, assembly GCF_033118175.1. Classification (NCBI taxonomy): domain Eukaryota; kingdom Metazoa; phylum Chordata; class Mammalia; order Artiodactyla; family Cervidae; genus Dama; species Dama dama. The sequence goes on along the minus strand of NC_083699.1, from coordinate 3,237,643 downwards.
GTTGTGTTCATGTGCTAATACTGTGTTGACAAAAAAAACCTGAGGCTGACTTCAGGTCCAAAATGAAGAGTGCTGTGATTGGTTAATAATGTCTGGTGCAGGTACAGTAGGGGAGAATAGTGACATGTGTACCATGTATTTTCTGTCTCAAACTGATTTTATTTTTGTAGCGGTAACTATCAATAATCCAGGCACCAATATATGTTAGTCACCGTCTCTGCTCTTGACTTACAGCTGTGAACGGATATGCTTTTGGAAGTCTCCCAGGACTCTCCATGTGTGCTGAGGACAGAGTGAAGTGGTATCTGTTTGGTATGGGCAATGAAATCGATGTGCACGCAGCTTTCTTCCACGGGCAAGTGTTGACCAGCAAAAACTACCGTGTTGATACAATCAATCTCTTTCCTGCGACCCTCTTTGATGCTTTGATGGTGGCTCAGAACCCTGGGCAATGGCTGCTTAGCTGTCAGAATCTAAACCATCTGAAAGGTAAGGCATCTTTACCTGAAACTGTCTGTCAGTTGAGAAAAGAGACACGTCTCAGTTACAATATTAACGGGGTGACTATTGGAAATTAGAATCTAAAAGCTAAATCTCTTTGGAATGATCTGAGCTTTGAGTTGTTAATTTTATTCCTCTGACAGTATGGATCATAATGTAATTTTTTTTAAAAAACAAAGACTGGAGCAATTATAAACTAATTAAAACTGAAAATACGTTAATTTTTGGAAAAGAAAAATTGGTCCTGATGTATAGTCCTACCGTGAAAGTATAATGCTGCTTATAGCTACTCAAATTTGTAAAACATACAATGTTTTAAACACCAGAAGATGTGTATATTGGTGCTGAAAAGTAACTTGTGTTTTGACTTGATTCTGTTAAATACAACCAGCTTTGTTCTTTATGAGTCCAAGCTGTTCCTTGGTTTTACATGCTAAATCTCCCTTCCATCTCTTTAATATAAGGAAAAGAAATATCCCCAGTTGTTGAAAAATATTAGTTTGTAATATCGGTTTCCTGAAGAAATTAGCTCTGATGTGGGTCTTTGAGTAGGTTACTTTGAACTTCAGATATAACCTCATTCATCCAAGGTGACCTTGGCTGCATCAGGCCCAGGTGCATAACCATTTTATCTAAGTGAGCAATAAAAATACATGACCACTGTATTCCTCCTCCTCCATCCCATCATATCCATTAAAATATGGCAAAGCTTCTCTTCACCATTTATTTTTTCTCATTAAAGCATTATCTATTTCAATGCTGACTCACTGATAACATAAAAGAGTGAGGGGTTCCTGGCAGGGATGCCTGGATTCCAGTGATTAGGACTCTGCCATTTCACAGAAGAGGGTGAGGGTTCAATCCCTGGCCAGGGAACTGAGATCCCACACACCACGTGACATAGCCAAAGAGAACCTAGTGAAATAAAATAGTGAAAGTGCGTTTCTTCCCACACCGCTTATCCACTAACATGTCTTGTTTTTTTCCTCATCAAAAGATCATCATAGTGAAATCCCACTGAAGTTCGTTCCACATTTTTTAAAACACAAGTAATACCCCTTCTCTGTGCCATAGAGGCTTTCTTTTACTGCTTGAATTTTCCATGAATGATTCATTTACCGCTGTTTACTTGTTCATAGTATTGTTTCTAGCTGTTTATTTCTTCAGTTTCTATCATTTCACCAGCAGCATTGATAAGGCAATAGGAGAGAGAACAATGGCTTCATTAAACAGTGGCTCCTCTGTGTGGTTTTCAGCTGGTTTGCAGGCCTTTTTCTTGGTACAAGACTGTAAGAAGCCTTCATCTGAGGGCAATATCCACGGCAAACATGTTAGACACTACTACATCGCTGCTGAAGAAGTCATCTGGAATTATGCACCCTCCGGTATAGACGCCTTCACCAAAGAAAGTTTAAGCGCACCGGGAAGGTAATTCAGAAAAAAAATGATGTTATTTCAAAATATGCCTCCTCCTCAAAAAGTCATAAAAGGCTATTCAGGAATTAAAATTTTAACTGGTACTTGAAACTGAGTAACTAGACTGCTAAATAATTATTGAGGTGTTTGGTAGTGAGTCCAAGTTGGAGAAATAGGACTTCTGAGTTCATGAAAAAGAATAGAAAAGTTGTCAGATGCTCAAGAAAATCCTCAGAAAATGCTGAAAACAAGATCAATTTGTTAGCTTTCCATTCCTGAAGCCAGCCTTGTGTAATCTAGCAGCACTGGGTATATTCACAAGGTCGTATAATCCTCAGCACTGTGACTCCCAGAACTTTGCCGTCATTTCAAGTAGAAATTCTATTCAACAAGAGCTGAGCTCTGCCCAAGCTTGTGGCTTCTGAAGCAGAGACTTAAGTCCCTGCGGCACTGACAGCCAGATATAATGACTCCCTACCCTGTATCTCCAGCCCAGATGGCTCTTACACATGGCAGATTTGCATTCAGAACTGCTCAGTGGACGCCCCACTTGGACGAGGCCCTCTCCAAATCAATGTGTCCAAGCCTGAACCCTCTGTCTTCCCAGTTCTGAGCTTGCTCCTCTACACGAATGGTATTGCCATTCATCCATCACTCAAATCCCAAGGCCTGAGCATCACCCTTGACTCCTTCCCTCCTCCACCAGTCCCTCCCTCTCTCATCAAACGCTGCCTCATTATGCCCTAGATATCTCAGGAGGTCTGTTTGCTTCTCCCCAACTTCTTTGCTCCTACCTCTGAAGTCATCACTACCCTCATCGAGATTTTAAAAGAAGCCTACTGACGTGGCTCCCTACCACGGGCTTCCAGCTGCTTAAGGAATCCACCTAACACACTCATCCTTTTTTAAAAATTTACACATATATATTATATATATACACATTTTAGCCATGCACCGTGGCATGTGGGATCTTACAGTTTCCTTACCAGGGATCAAACCCACACACCCTGCATTGGAAGTACAGAGTCTTAAGCACTGGACCACCAGGCACATCCCATAAAACACTAATCCTTAATGCGTGCATGTTTCAAAGTGCTGAGATGTCCTGAGACCTTAGCTAGGTCCTCCCACCCACCCCCCATCTCTCTGAGCCTCATTCTCCACACCTCTGTCTTATCCTGTGTGCTATGGTCCTGCCCTACTTCACAAGACACGCTATGCTCACTGTCTTCTCTGAGCCTCCCCTTCACAAAGAGCTGTTCCCTCTTTGTAAACGCCTGCCCCATCCTCCCCGCCACACACATTCCATCTTTTTAATGCCACTTCTCCTCTGGCTAATTCTTAAAATCTCTTCCTTTGGAAAGCCTTTGAGGGCTCCCCCCACCCCCTCCATAACTCCAGGAGAAATGTTTCATAACACCCTGCGCTTGTTACATGTTGTTACATTGAACAGTCTGTAATCTGTCTTCTGGGACAGATGCCAAGTCCATGTGGACAATGACAGGTCCATTTGCTTACGGGTCTGTCGTCATCATCTGACAGGGCTCCTGGCACAGAGGAGGTGTTCAGTACATCTGTGTACGGGAGAAGAGATGCACGGGGCAGCTTTGTTAGGTCAGATGCCTTTCTGAGATTTAATTTCGTCATCTGTAAAATGAAGAGAGTGGGGAGGGAGTGGTTAAGCTGGCAGAAGAGTAGGACCTGGAGCTCACCTCCTCACACAAATACATCCAAAACATGTCAAGACGTGCAACAATTCTCACAGAACACCTGCCGAATGTGGCAGAGGACCTCAGACTTCTGACATGGCAAGAAAATCCACATAACTGGGCAGGACAAATGAAGAAGAGAGAGGGAGAGAGAAAGGGACTGGGGCAGGATCTGGGCCCCTCGGAGCGAGCTGTGGGAGAAGAAAGGTTCCTGCACCCTGGAAGTCCCCTCTCTGGCGGGACAGAGCGGGGCTTCGCCTCAGAGGAAAGCGCAACAACCAGTTTGCAGAAGGAAAAATGGACAGTCATGGCCCTGAGCGCCCCTGCCTGAGAGGCCCGATGCAGACGGGGGCTGCGTGCTGAAGCTCAGGCTTCGGAGGTCACCCCAGGGAGAGAACTGGGGTGGCTGCGCTGGAGACAGCCTGCAGGGGCTGGAGCGTGATGTGAGTGAGAGCGTAGAGCGCGATTGTCGGGGGCTGCAAGCGGGGAGGGGTGGGGCCCCCAGAGGAGCATCTTTCCCTGCGTGCCATCAGGCGATGGGGCACAGCGAAGGATCCCAGGAGAGCTGGCAGGCCACCGCACCTGCACACCCCCTCAAGGGGGAGATGGGGGCACAGCCTGGGGAAAGAGGCAGAAGGCATCCAAACTCAAAGCAGTCCTTGGGCCAAAAAATATTAAACCCACACAAGCTACACAGGCGTGCTTCTGCATTTGCACAGCTTTCCATGATGATGGTAGATAACTGTTTCTCCTAAACTCAGAGTGAGAGAAATAAAGTGCAGTGAAGAAGTAGAGGAACCACTTCCAGTTAAAAGACCAAGAGAAACTGTAAAATGGGGAGAATAATACCAGTTTTGTTGCATCATCATGTGAGTTTCAGACAATAAATGAATATTTCTGAGTGCTGACATGCAGTAAACAGTAGTTACTCTAGTTTTAGACATTTCATAATTTATTTAAAAGACTCTATTGTAGGACAGGTTATTAACTGTCAGGGGTCAACATGGGTCCTCTTGAAATTTTTTTTCACTTCACTTGAAAAAAAAAATTAAATCTCTGTGCCACGAATCTCCACCCCCAATCTTAACATCTTTCTACAGAATGCCTAGTACTATCTGCTTGTTTGGGTATTTGGCAAATCATGGATAATAATTCTAAGCTTTGGTCAGAACTTTTCAATGAGTATCCTGTGTGATTACTGGGCTCTGTTCTGCTCTCAGCTCCAGAATTAAACCCTTTCTCTTTTGGCAGTGCTTCAGAGGCATTTTTTGAACAGGGTCCTACAAGAATTGGAGGCTCGTATAAAAAGCTGGTTTATCGTGAGTACACAGATGCCTCCTTCTCTAAGCAAAAAGAGAGAGGCCCTGAAGAGGAACATCTTGGCATCCTGGGTAAGTCTGCACAGAATACACAAGTGCTGACGTAATCTTGGGCTTTCCCGGTGGCTCAGCGGTAAAGAATCTGCCTGCCAATGCAGGAGATACAGGTTCTGTCTCTGGGTTGGGAAGACCCTCCGGTGAAGGAAATGGCAACCCACTCCAGTATTCTTGCTTAGAGAATCCCATGGACAGAGGGGGCTACAGTCCATGGGGCCACAAAAGAGTCAGGCACAACTTAGCAATTTAACAACAACAATGTACTCTTCCTCTGAACTACAACCAACTTAAGGAAGAACAGAAGCCTCAGAACCTGAAGCCTGATTTCTACATATAAACTATTCATGGAGGGGCGAACATCAATAAAATGCAGTCGCCAATCACTTTCCCAAATGTAAATTTACCATAGTCAATCTTCAACCTGAAAAGCCAGGCTGACTTCATCTGAATGTCTTTTTCCTTTCTTCAAAGAGGTAAGGGGTGACTTTGTTTTAATAGACAGCAAAGTCATTAGCTTCTGCTTTTAGTTAAAGGTACATTCCCTTAGAAATAAAATCCAGCTACTAATGAATGAGGCAGTTTGGTTTGTTTTAGAGCCCCCTCCTCCCCAGGCAGAACCCAGAGATCTCTTCTTGCCAAGGCACATGGGCAGAAGAACAAGCGCATGGATTCAGACTGTCCTCGCCGTCTGTCCTCACCTATTAGCTGTGTGACCTTTGAAATACTCCCCTCTCTGGGCCTGTTCCCTTTCTATAAAATGAGAAAGACAGTAACAACAACAGGCCCTACCTCATAAAGCAGTCACAAGGATTAAATGTGTTAATTCACATAAACACTCAGAAGAACACATAGGAAACTCTCAATAAATGTCGCTTTATTTATTACATAAAATACTTGTGTACTATATATGTATTTTTATTCTTTATTTAGTAATAATATTAATTTTGGTGATGAAAAATACACAACAGTGTTGCTTCTCACATCCAAGACAAATTTAACTTACCCGTTTGGGTGGCCAATGTTTATGGCATTCTCTTGGCTCTTGGGACCAAATAACACACGTCTGGTCCACAGGAAACTAGGATGAGGAGAGAGCAGGTACTGAGTAGTTTTACAGATGTGTGAGGCTTGTCAACTGACTTGATTAAACATGGTAACAAATTTCATTACTTGACGTTAACTCAAAAGACCCTTCTCATCACTTTCTAGACTCCCCATGTCAAATTGATAATGGACTTTTAACAAACCAAGCTTTCCATTTGCCACAATAAGCATGTTGCTTCCAGAGGTTCTTTTCGGAGGACAAGACAGAGAAATCAACTGTCTTCTGTATTCTGTAGGTTAGATGTCAGGGAGGATAATAGCTCTCTCTTTATCCCTAGGTCCCGTCATTTCCGCAGAGGTGGGAGACACCATCAGAGTCACCTTCCATAACAAAGCAGCACATCCCCTCAGTATTGAACCCATCGGAGTGAGAGTTGACAAGAGCAACGAGGGTACATACTATTCGCCCAGTGGAAGTGAGTACAACATTCGGTAATCAAGCAGTAATGTTTACAACCCACTGTGCCGGTCACCCCAGGAAAACGACCCTGAAAAAACCAAAGGCAGGAACTTCTGAGGAATCCTCTCATGTACCATCCTCCAGCATCCTGCCAGGAAGCAAGTCAATCTCTTCTCCTACCATTTGCGGTTGGTTTGTGGAATTCTGTCCTATCTCAATTGGGTGATTATTGACAATACTGAAAGTAACTTACTTGGACTGTATCAATTACACATTTCCAGAGTTCTATTTGGGTGACTGCTAAATTTGAAAAAATATTCTTGCGGTTATAAGGTTAGACGTACATTTTAGAATGTTTTAAAAATATAAAAAGTTGTAGCCAAAAATAATATCCATAGTTCTATAGCCAACCACTATTATATTTTTGTATAAGTCCTTCACTCTTCCATCTGTGCACATAATATTTTTATATCATTTATTTAAATATGAAAATAGTATTTAACTATGAAAAAGTGAAAGTGTTAGTCACTCAGTCATGTCTGACTCTTTGTGACCCCGTGGACTGTAGCCCACCCAAGCTCCTCTGTCCATGGGGTTTTCAAGGCAAGAATAATGGAATGGGAAGCCACTCCCTTCTCCAGGGGGTCTTCCCAACCCAGGGATTAAACCCATGTCTCCTGCATTTCAGGTGGACTGTCTATAGTCTGAGCCAGCAGGGAAGCCCTAGTAAATAAAAATACTTAGCATTATAATTTTGTACCCAGAGTTTGGTTTCTTAGCATTATAAATATTTCATAAGTATAATTTTAATGATACAAAGTATTCCACTATATGAAAGTATTTAGGTACTTTTGTAGGTCAAGGCTCGCCAATGAAGACTCTCTTCTGGGTCTTAGATTTCTTGTATCCTCACATGTAGGAAGGGGCTCGGGAGTTTTGTGGGATCTCTTTTGTAAGTGCAATAACCCCACTCAGAAAGGCCCTACTCTCATAACCTAATCACCTCTCACCTCAAATACTATCATCCTGGGCATTAGGATTCCCATATATGAATTTTGGAGAGACATAAACATCCAGCCCATAGCAAGCACCAATCTCGGACAGAGGTGTAGAGAGGACTTCCTGGGGGAAATCACACCTATTTGTGACCTCCACCAGTGAACAAGTAGGAGTCCAGTCTAATGTATAAAAGGAGCACAAAAGTGGGTTATCCTAGACTAAACCCAGTCTACCCCGTGGCTCAAATGACCTCCCCATGTGACCTTCCTTACAGGTGAGCCCCCTCCTTCAGGCTCCCATGTGGCGCCCAAAGAAACATTCACCTATGAGTGGACTGTCCCCAGGGAAGTGGGGCCCACTTACAAAGATCCTGTCTGTCTAGCTAAGATGTATTATTCTGCTGTGGATCCGACCAAAGATATATTCACTGGGCTTATCGGGCCAATGAAAATATGCCGGAATGGAAGCTTACTTGCAAATGGGAGACTGGTAAGTCCAATGAGGGAAAATGAAAATGACTTTCAAATCCCTTCGAATCATCATTATTATAAGGAAAGTCCTGCGGTTTGAGGCAGGGAGGGCTTCACGTGCGCGCATGCATACTCGGTGGCTTTAGTCATGTCCGGCTCTCTGCGAACCCATGGCCTGTAGCCCACCAGGCTCCTCTGTCCCTGGGGTTCTCCAGGCAAGAGTACTGGAGTGGGCTGCCATGCCCTCCAGGGGCTCTTCCCGACTCAGGGATCAAACCCTCGTCTCCCGCATTGGCAGCAGACGCTTTACCACGGAGCCTCCAGGGAAGCCCAAGGCTTCCACACATAATACTTGTTACAACTTTTTCTTAGACTTATATCTGTATTGTGTGGAGACTCTCTGACTAACAGGATTGCTTCAAAGTGAGTTGGAAACAGGCTTTTCCTTGGAATCCGAAGTCTTTTATGATACAATTCAACACACACTTTTTAAAAAAATCACCTATTAATAAGTCAGTTAACATTCACTGAGGAAAATATTGCTTTAAATATTTTTTATATTTGTCTGAAGGAGACTGGTATATTACTGTTTAGTTATACTGCTAATTAACCTTCAATTATTTGTGTAACATGTAAGAAATAACACTGCTCACACATCCGTAAATATTTTTTAGAAATGGGAAAATGACCCTCCGATCTAGAAATAGAAATACTTAATCTAACCATTGATTTTCTCTCTAAAATAAAAATTGCAATATAAATCTTTAAAAGAGAAAGAGTCCTTTGAAAATGCATTCAATACAATTACCACACCTTAAAGCATCAAAAAACATACATTTTTATTTGGTTTTGCTTAAAATAAAACATTTCAGACTCTCGGTTTATGTGTAATTATATTCCATACATTATGACTTATAGTATTCTCATAGACATTACTTATTAAATTCTTAGAAATTAATTTTTGTTTCTTCTTTGATCTAAGAGTTACTTGAACCAAATATGATCTTTTATTTTTTAACTTTTTGTCCTTTTATGAGTAATTTTCAGTTTTATTGCATTATAATTAGGAAATATGACTTGTAAACTTTTCTCTGTTTTCAGAGAAGTTTTCTTCTCTGGAGAAACTACAGAACAGTTTTCTCTGTAGGTCAGCGTGTAAGAGATTACAGCAGCTCCCTTGTGGAATCCTCGCACATCTGAAAATGTCGCATTGTTGGGCTTTGCTTGATGTAGAGTTTTTCTATCATAATCTTTCCCCCTCAAAACATTACTTGCTACTCCATCTTACTCTGACATTTATTGTTCTAGAGAAGTCTGATGTTCATAACTTTTAAGATGGCTTATTCTAGAAATTTGTCTATCTTTGAAATCCAAAATTTTTAGCAGGATATTTAGGTATAGGTCTGTATTACTAATTTTGTCCTGCTTTCAGTGAAAGTTTTGAATCTGAGTAATCTTTCTCTTTTATAGTGGTGAACATTTCCACTATTATTTGTTACTGATAGGTAATAACTTCTCTCAAATAATTACTATGTGCCTATTTTTCATCTTTAAATCTTTTCTTCTGATTTATGAGAGCTATCTTAAGACCATCTGCATCACTATTAATAATTCAGTTTTTTACAGCATCTAACATCTTAGATTTTTAAAGTTTGATAATCATGTTTTTCATCTGCAAAAATGATCTCAGGGAAAAGATATGTCATAATCCTTCAAGTTTTCTCTTCTTTAAGGGAGTACTTGTTCTCAGGGACTCTTATGCTTTGATTCCCTAGTCCAATTGCCTTCGGGTCAACTACTGAATTATTACAGATAGCATTTCCGCTTCCTTATTTTTCACCAAGGACAGGGATAGGAGGTGAGAATATCTAGAATGTGTGAATTCTTGCTCCAAATCACTTGCAGGCTATTTCTTCTCTTAAGATGTATCTGCTTCCACCTGCTCTGTCTTTTAGGAATTCTTCAAGCTTTCATGACTATGGATAACACCTTCCCTAATTTATAGCACAAGTACATATCACCTCCTCCCCATTTTAACAATTTTGAGAGGTGAGTTCAAGTGGAATGAGGAGTGTCAGAACTTTTAGGTGAAGAAAGAGGCTTAGATTATTGTGTTGAACTAAAAATCCACTACGCAGGTATCAGTCAGAAATGTGGATGGACCTAAATAGAGACTGTCGTACAGAGTGATGCAAGTCAGAAAGAGAAAAACAAATATCATATATTAAGCATATATGTGCAACCTAGAAAAATGGTCCAGATGAACTTACTTGAAAAGGAGAAATAAAGACACAGATGTATGGACATCAAAGCAGGGAAGGGAGATGGGATGAACTGGGAGACTGGGACTGACATAGATACTTTACTATGTATAAAATAGTAACCAATGAGAACTTACGATATAGCACAGGGAGGTCTGTTCAGTGCTCTGTGGTGACTTGAATGGGAAGGAACTCACAAAAAGGGGGGTGATATATGTATATGTATGACTTCTTCACTTTGCTGTCCAGCAGAAGCTAACACAACATGGAAAAGCAACTATACTCCAATACAAATAAAAACACTCTGCTGGTCAACAGGAGTATTTTGTGAGTTCCATTTACAAGTGTAATGGAAGCTTCAGTTCCTGTCCTTCTTTTGGCAGGTCTGTGCATAAATAGCATTGTGCATATGGAAGTGTCTCTGCCTTACTCATTCTGTCTTCACCCCGTTGTTCTTATTTTGATTTTCAGAAAGATGTAGACAAGGAGTTCTATCTGTTTCCTACAGTGTTTGATGAGAATGAGAGTTTACTCCTGGATGATAATATTAAAATGTTTACAACAGCACCTGATCAGGTGGATAAGGAAAATGAAGATTTTCAAGAATCTAATAAGATGCACTGTAAGTACTGCATCACCCACCAACATCAAGGGGTTTCAGCACTGCACATGTAATACTTTTAATTAAGCTAAAATACTAACAGCTTTGCCCACTGATTGTTTTAATAAATGATTAAATACCATCGTGCTCTAAGGGTAATATTGTTAATTATTTGACATATCAGTCAATTGAATCTTAGTTTCACTTAATTCAGAATAATAAAACATATAATATGTGCCAGTTAGATCAGTTTAGTTCAGTCGCTCAGTCGTGTCCGGCTCTTTGTGACCCCATGGACTGCAGCATGTCAGGCCTCCCTGTCCATCGCCAACTCCCAGAGCCTACTCAAACTCATGTCCATTGAGTCAGTGATGCCATCCAACCATCTCATCCTCTGTCATCCCCTTCTCCTCCTGCCTTCAATCTTCCCCAGCATCAGGGTCTTTTCAAATGAGTCAGTTCTTCACATCAGGTGGCCAAAATATTGGAGTTTCAGCTTCAGCATCAGTCCTTCCAAAGAATATCCAGGTCTGATTTCCTTTAGGATGGACTGGTTGGATCTCTTTGCAGTCCAAGGGACTCTCAGGAGTCTCCTCCAACAACACAGTTCGAAAGCATCAATTCTTTGGTGCTCAGCTTTCTTTACAGTTCAACTCTCACATCCATACCTGACTACTGGAAAAAACAGCTTTGACTAGATGGACCTTTGTTGACAAAGTAATGTCTCTGCTTTTTACTATGCCGTCTAGGTTGGTCATAACTTTTCTTCCAATAAGTTGCATAGTCCTTAAAATGTAGTCCCTAGGTCAGCTGCTTCAGCATCACCCAGGACTTGTTAGAAATGTAGATTCTTGGACTCCAACCCCAACTTACTGAATCAGAAACTTTAGGTGTAGGGCTTGAAATTTGTATTTAACAAATCCTCTGTGTTCTGATGCTTAAATTTGAAAGTTACTGGATTAGATACTTTTCTTACCTGTGGTTTAATCAAGACAGGCTTCCTTTATGATTTCTACTCTGAATAAACTTCATTGATTCTCATCTTTGACTACCCATAAGAATCCCCTGAGAGTTAAACAAACAAACAAACAAAAAAAAAAACAGCAAAAAACTATTAAAACTGTTTTTTAAATGCTCGGCACAATCTACAGGGATTTTCATTTCATTGAAACAGCATCAGATTTACTTGTTAGCTCCTAGTGTAATTCTAAAATGAAGTTAAAAGTTTAGAGATAGTGAGCTAATTGCTCAAGATGTCCACATCACTAATGCACAACTTGTGAAAATCATTGTAACTAGAAGAAAAAAAATAGTAAATGTATTACAAACTGAACTCCTCCTCATTGAACTCCTTTTTATGGTAAGTCGTGTCCAACTCTTTGCGACCCCATGGACTGTAGCCAGCCAGGCTCCGCTGTCCACGGGATTTCCCAGGCAAGAGTACTGGCGTGGGCTGCCATTTCCTCCTCCAGGGGATCTTCCCAACCCAGGGATCGAATCTGTGTCTCCTGCATCTGCAGTGGTAAGTGGATTCTTTACCAACATGCCACCTGGGAGACCCCAATACAAACTGACATTGTTTTCCAAATTGGATTCGTAATAGTCACACTACCCATAACGGTCTTTATTTTGCATTTTGGAGGAGTCAAGAATATTATCTATTAAGAACAGCAATGAAAGGAAACTTCCTGCACATACTCATCCCTGTTATTCAAGATGAATAAGAGAGCTTTCCATCTAAGACAACAAACACATTCACAGTCTACAGCACCTAGGAAGAACTGTTATTATTCATTCATTTGTGAGCATTTGGGTGCTCACAAATATGGCCCTTGGGAGAACTGAGAAATGATTCACTGAGAACAGTGAGATTCCCAGGGCCCAGAACTTTAAGAACCCAGCATTCATGAGACTTCCCAGGTAGTCCAGTGGTTAAGAATCCCCCTCGCAATGCAGAGGACATGGGTTCTATGCCTGATTGCAAAACTAAGATCCCACATGCTGCAGAGCAACTAAACCCTCGAACTACAACTGCTGAGCCCATGCACGTCAACTAGAGAGTCTGTGTGCTGCGTCGAAAGATCCTGTGTGACACAGTGAACAGTCTGTAACTGAGACCCAACACTGCCAAATAAATACTGAAAAGAAGAAGAACCGTGCATTCAGCCCTATGGCTTCCACCCAGGGCTTGCCTGGCAGTGTTGAGTTCAGCAAGGAGTTCTAGAGACATTGTTGACGTGTCAAGGGGTAGGCAAGCCCAAATGGGTCTTTTAAAAATTAAATAAACCCAGTTGGGAAAGTCTGGAAAGTCTGAGAGGTTGTCATGAAGTAGGACATACAATTACACCAGTTTCAAAATATCATTTTCCAACTTTGATAGCCATGAATGGATTCATGTACGGGAATCAGCCTGGTCTCAGTATGTGCCAAGGAGATTCGGTCATGTGGTACTTATTCAGTGCTGGAAATGAGGTCGATATACACGGGATATACTTCTCAGGGAACACTTACCTGTCAAGAGGAGAAAGGAGAGACACAGCAAACCTCTTCCCGCAGACAAGTCTGAGTCTCTTCATGCAGCCGGATACTGCAGGTAAGTTCCTTTAATGTCAAGGCAGACTTCTGCTGGGTCTCCCTGTGTGGTTTTGGTTCACATTGCTGCGCTGGATGTTAGCTCGTCCCTTCCCCAAGCCTCCCAACTACCCTTTCTTTCCCTGGTTACTGTCAACCAAGTACTTGCCAGGTAGGTGCGTTTTCTGTTTTTGTGGTGGGGAGAGAAGGGAGTGACGAAAGTGGACTGAGGTTTCTCCCATTGGAGCTAAGTCACTCAGTCATACCCAACTCTTTGTGACCCCATGGGCTGGAGCCCGTCAGGCTCCTCTGTCCAAGGGATTCTCCAGGCAAGAGTGCTGGAGTGGATAGCCATTCTCTTCTCCAGGGGATCTTCCCCACCAAGGGGTCAAACCGGCATATCTTACATCTAACCTGCATTGGCAGGCGGGTTCTTTACCACTAGCAACAACTGGGAAGCCCATTTCCACCTAGTCAAACCCTCAAGATGGTCTCCTTTTCAATTATGTGCCCTTAAAGATAGCTGGCAAATCAGACTAGAAAAGAAACGTCTCCCATGAAGGCTCTGCCTCTAAACTTCGTGTCCTGCCTCTGTATCCTGCATGTGTGTGTGGGTGCTCAGTCGTGTCCAGCTCTTTGCAACCCCATGGACTGTAGCCTGTAAGGCTTCTCTGTCCATGGGATTTCCCAGGCAATAATATAGGAGTGGGTTGCCATTTCCTTCTGCAGGGAATCTTCCCAGCCCACGGATCAAACCTGCCTCTTCTGCATTGGAGAGGAGAGGCCACCACTGCACCACCTGGGAAGCCATCCTAGATGTAGTGTTGGCTTATTAGTCGTCTACAATTGAAAAGCCTATACTAGAACTATAGACATGCAGATTCAGAGATACGGACAGAATTGGCTCTGAATGAATAAAGTAAAGAACTAAAACCAAAGAGAACTTTACCCAAACGTGAAAATAGGCTAACTTGCCTCAGGCTTTATTTGGTTTATCAAATGCCACGAAAATGCAAGACACGTCCACCTTTTCCTACATTAGACAAATGTAAATGCAACGTTTAACAAAAGAGATAAAGCCGTCTGCTGATGCAGGGAGACAGACAATAAGCAAGTATATTCACACACACACACACACACACACACATATAGAAAAACAGGGCAGTGGAAGGAGCAGATGACGGATGGGGGAAAGTGGTCAGAAACACTCACAGGAGGTGACCTGCCTTTTTATTCACCATTCCAGGGACTTTTGATGTGGAATGCCTGACAACTGACCACTACACAGGCGGCATGAAACATAAATACAACGTGCGCAGGTGCAGGCGGAGGGCTGAAGACTCATACCTCCACCTGGGGAGAAGGACCTACTACGTCGCAGCGGTGGAGGTGGAGTGGGATTACTCCCCGAGCAGGAAATGGGAAAAGGAGCTGCGTCACTTACAGGAACAAAAGTAATCCTCTAGACTCTGGCTCCCAATTATGTCTTAGCTTTTCCTTTCAGAGAAGTAAGAATTATGCTAAGTTAAGAAGCGGTGAACAATTGCATTAAACAATCACAACAAAACAACAACCAAATTCTTTCCAGGGACCCTTCTCATGCATCTCTGCTTCCCTCAGCTATCTCTCAGAAAAACTTACAGTGATTGCCTTTCATTCTTCATAGTCACTCATCTTACGTTCTTTTCTGTTAGACTGTCTTCTCATACTTGCACACCCCTGTCATTGTTTTCACACTTAAACCAAAATTAATGCCTACATTCAGAGCTGAAACGATTTTCTTTACTAACCATTTGTTGCTTATCTTATGTTTCTTCCAAAGATTTCACTATGAGTCTAGTAATCAGTTACTTTACCTTTTTGAAACTATTATGCATGGAATCATATTTTAAATTCTTGAGGGCACTAGAGCAGGTATGGTTTCTGCCCTACAAGAATTTACAGGAAAATACGGTTCAAAACTAGCAATAACATGTACACTATGGAAATGAAAAAGTGAGTTCAGTGAGTAAGTGTAAATAAAGCGTGGTTATTGGAGTTTCAGAAACAATATGCTTAGAGCCACATCGCCTGGCACTTCTACGTGTAGCTGTCCTATACTTTGCCAAGCACTCTCCGCTATACCATCTCTCATCAGCCACTAACCCTTGGGGGATATGATTTGATAAATTGGGGTGGAATGCGTTCAGAGCTGAGGGGTACACTATGACCGGTAACTTGTAGCCAAGTGATGGCTAGCAGGTTAGTTTTACTGCCATGAGAAATGTGATTTCCTGGGGCACGTTTGTTGTTTGTTTTTCTCTGGCTGCACTGGGTCTCAGCTGCAGCATGCAGGGTCTTTCAGGTGTGGCATATGGGATCTAGCTCCCTGGACAGGGATTGAACCTGGGCTCCCTACATTGGAAACATGGCGTCTTAGTCTCTGGCCCACCAGGGAAGTCCCATGAGTATGATTTGTGATGTAAAAGAATAATAATTTGTGATGTAAAGGAGTAGGCAGCTATTTTAGTGATTAAGGTATAACTGTCAAAAGGTACAGAGTTGTTAGGAGTCAGTGAAAGCTTTAGATACAGGGAACAGCTGGATAAAAGGGCCACTCAGCTCCTATAGTCTAAAAATACTGCAGTAACCGGAGAACACCTCACTGATGAAATCTGGACGCAAAACATTTCAGAGCCACAAGGAAACCTTGGAGACAGTCTCACTGAGTGCCTCACTTTAGGGGTGAAGAAATGGAGGCTCCAACAGGCGATGAGCAGCTGGAGACAGTCAGGGCCAGGACTCCTCAGGCTCCACTCCTAGCTAGTTGTAAAGATGAGCTAGACTTTCTCCCACACCTGTTTATTGTGGGGCTTTTTTGCTTTTAATTTTACTATTGTTTTTTTATTGGAGACACTTCTTTATTGATAGTCTTAGTCTTTCTTGTTCAAATGGGACAGTGATATGAAAAACTAGCACAATGAAAACTATTTTTATTCAAAATTTAAAACTCAACTTTCACTTTTCTTAAGACAAATACTAACCTTAGTTGTGTGTGTGTGTTTAGTCTTTCAAATGCATTTTTAGATAAGGAAGAATTTTACATCGGCTCCAAGTACAAGAAAGCTGTGTATCGGCAGTTCACTGACAGCACATTTCGAGTTCCCGTGCAGAGGAAAGCTGAGGAGGAACACCTGGGGGTTCTAGGTACCGTCCCAGCTCCTAGGTACCAGGGGTGGGCTGGTGATAGGTGCTCTGTGTGGTGGGCCAGTCCACGTCTGTGGGCTTCACGTTCTTAGTTCATACCTTAATGTTATTCATAAAATGAATCTTCTATGAATATGAATGAATTTTTATTCATTTATAAAAATAAAAAACAGAAGCTACTTAATACAATGAGAAGACTATATTTACTAAAAATATGGCATAAGAAAGTATTACTTATTTCTGTCAGAAACAATGGTATTATATCCCATTTACTAATAAAATTATATATATTTGGTGTTTATCAAATCAATGCCTGTAGGTTTGATGAAATTGGTAGAGATCACTTTCTACCGAGATTCTTAACCAAATTCTCCATTTTTCTAGTCCAAAAAAAAAAAACCCCATAGCTATTTACTTTTAAAATTAAGAAGTAAATGATTAACCTCAACAAGAAATATACATATAAACAAGGAAATAAGGAAAGGGAAGAAAGTGTTTATGATGCACACAGCCAGGGGAAAATTGCCTTCAATTTTTCAGGAATTGCTCTAAGGCCGAATGTCTAAGAACTCCTCCAACACTGGTCTTGGGAATATTCTTGAAAACTGTCAAGTGCAGTGGAAGCTACTCCCAAGCCCACTCTGTCTTTTCACTAACAGAATTCCCTGGGCTTTCTCATCCTCAGTCCTGGCAGTAAGACACCCAAGGAACAGCGGCACTGCCATTGGGTCACGGAAATTTTTTGTCAGGAGAGAAGCTAAATTTGGCTAGGAGGCAGGAAATGGATGGGTACCCCACCCATCCTTTCAAATGCAGTACTGTCCTTAGTTCACAGGAAGGTCTAGACGTTCTGATGATGAGAAATGACTCTCGGCCGGGGTAGGGTCACACCTGATGGCTATGATTAGGCCACTATCCTGCAGGAAATTTCAAGCTAAAACCTCCCCTAGGACTCCAGATTAGAGATACACCCATAGTCTCCATTTTTAGAGACAGCCATAACTAGTGTTCTTATCCTGAATCGCCGGGGACCAGGTATCAATCCAAGAGTACTACTGCATGAAGCCAGAGGGGAAAAACAGAAACAACATCCTCAATGACTTAAAAAAAGTTACGTGAGTTAGAGCTTCCAATCTGATGGGTATATAAGCCAGTCTTCCTTTTCACTGTTCCCAGGCCCACAACTTCATGCGGATGTTGGAGACACCGTTAAAATTATCTTTAAAAACATGGCCACAAGGCCCTATTCAATACACGCCCATGGGGTGAAGACAGAGAGTTCCACGGTGACCCCCACCGCACCAGGTATTCATGGGAGGGGGAGGGATATGTTTTATAGACTCTACAGCTTTCCACAAACAACTGCTGCCCACAGTGCGTCCTGAGGGAGTGAAGGAGGTGGCTAAGAGGGCACAAAGGCATTGCATCTGTGTGAATGTATGCACATGCCAAAAGTTAAAAAATCCACAGAACTGTAAGGAAAAGAATCTGATGGTACTGAACACACACTCAGGGTTTTGCATCAGCAGAGATGATCTCCGCAGGCTCAGCTAGAACACATCCTGGACAGCACCTAGCACGGGGCTGACTGTTTCCATGCCTCTATCCAATGACAGGGTCCTAAGGGCAGAGGCTGCCGTTTGGAACTTTAAATCCGAGTCCAATATCTGGCTTACTAAATGTCTCTTTAATTCAGAGCTAAAAACTGCAATCGATTAAATGCATTTTCTTTAATAAAAACTCTAACTTTCTCCTATTCATTGGAACATTGGCTTCAAGGAAAGGACCATTTCTTAGTAACTTAGCAGTTCTCAAATTTATCAAGTGAGAAAAAATACTCTATAGAGTTGGTCTTGTCAATACAGGGAAATAGAAATAAAAAGCTCTGCTCACATGATCCTCATATTACAGCAAATAAATACAGATATAACATCAAGTCATACAAAGTGCTATGAAGAAGATTAAGACAGATGAGAGACAGTAAATAACAAGGGTGCTATTTTAGGTGGGGGGCAAGGGGGTTGGTCAGGTCTTCTTTGAGGAGGTGCCCCTGGTGAAGACACGTACACGATGAGAAGTGATGAGTCACAGGGAGTTGGAGACGGAGAGCATTCTAGGTCCTGAGACGGAAGTAGGCTTGGTGTGTCTGAGGAACAGCCTGGAGGCCAGAGGCCAGGACAGAGCCAACAGGGACAGAAAGTGAGGAGACGGGATCCATGCAGGGCAGGAAGCCAGGTGCAGGAGAGGGAGGGGGACCGCAGAGGCCGTGGTTACGAAGTTGTAGTTCATTCTGGAATCCCATGTGAGGGTTTGGGCTGAAGAGGGATGATCTGATGAATAGCTTTTAAAGGACTGGTCTGGCTGGTATGTGAATAAGTGACTGTAGGGGACAAGGTTAGAAATTAAGGGTTGGTTAGGGGACCATCCCAATAATCTGGGTAAAAAATTAGTAAGATTTGGACCCAGGTAGAAGCAGTTGAAGTGGTTAGTTGTCTTCTGGGTCTATTGGGTTGGCCAAAAGTTTCATTAAGGTTTTTCTGTAATATCTTACAGAATGCCTGGCCAACCCAATAGTTTAAAGGTGGTGCTAAAAGGACCTGCTGAAAGAGTGGTCATTAGGGAATGTTAGGAGAGGTGGAGTCCAGGAAAGCCCAAGGTTTGAGCATTGATCATTTATGGCAGAGCAGGTTGGGGCAGGGAAGGAAGAAAAGAAAATGCTACTTTTTGGCTTATGAGAATAGGAGTTTAATGAAAAGACAATAGGTTCAGATGATGAATCTATGCTTTATATTCTCAGTGAAATGTTCTGCTTACAAAAGGGTGTGGACACAGGAGCGGGTAAGATGGAGGACTTGAGTGAAAAGGAAAAAAATCTGGCATATCCTCTGCCATTACCCCTCATGTCCTGCTTGATTCCCTAGTGAAGGCTTGTCAGATTCCAGGTAATTAACCTCTGACAGCAGGAACATATAGTGGTGAGATCTGCACGAACACAGTGGACAGTCAGTGGCCACGGCTGCAAGTCAGGGTCCTGTGAGCAGCCGTGCAGGAAGCCCTGCGGTGACTGGCCGCAAAGGTCAGGCTGGACAGGAGCCCAGGGCAGATGGAAGAAGGTAAAGATGTTGGTGAGACAGGAGGGGGGAGCAGCTGGCTGTCTTCAAAGTGTGAAGGCCCAGGGTGTGGTCACGTCCTGCGTGTGACCACAGCTGGGACAGAACAGTGTCTGGTCAGACAGAAGGCGGCAGACAGGTCAGGGACCCCTGAGGTCAAGAGGTCTGACGACTCCTTGCCAGAAACCGTGAAATCACTGAGGAGGATGGTGATAAAAGAGAAAAGGCAGGTGGGGGCGAAGCTGTGGGAACTACACAGGGCAGTACAGAAACACACACACACACAGAAGGCGGTGGGGAAGAGTTAGCGCTTTTATCTGAGAGCTGAAAAGAAAAAAGTGTATTAGAAAAACAGAGCAACATGGAAACTCACATCCCCATGTGTAAAATAGAGAGCCAACGGGAATTTGCCGTGTGACTCAGGACACTCAAACAGGGTCTCTGTATCAACCTAGAGGGGTGGGGTGGAGAGGGAGATGGGAGCGAGGTTCAAAGGGAAGGGGATATATGTGTACCTGTGGCTGATTCATGTTGAGGTTTGCCAGAAAGCAGCAAAATTCTGTAAAGCAATTATCCTTCACTAAGAAAATAAATAAATTTTAAAAACAGGCTACAAATGAAGGAAAGTTCTGTTGCAAAGTTTTTGCAAACTTTGATATTGAAATTCTCATCTCCTAGCTTTGTGATGTGGCTTCTGTGTCATGGCTAGTTAATTCACAACTGACAAAGAAGACATGAAAGTGTGTCTTACAGGTGGTTTTAACACTAAATTCTCTATTTTTCAAATTCAGCAGAATTTATTTATAGAGACTTATTTTTAATTGTTAGTTTCATTATCCTTTAGGTCAGAGGTGTAACAATTTCCTTTTTAATATTCTTCTCATCACTGGAGACATTGAAACTTCTGCCTATTTTCTGAGAAGCCACAAATAGTAACAGAGAGTCACAGGTCTTGGCATTTGGATGCCTGTGATCTAAGTTGTACTTTTTGCTATCTATTAGCTTTGTATCTTAGAGCAAATATCTTGTGTGCTCCTGACTTTCATCATCTTCGAAATAATGAAGGTTATTATGTTTCCTTCTAGTAAAACTAAATTCTTGTAAACAACTTTGAATACTGCCACTTTTTAAAAATGAATTACTTTGTGACATTTCCAGTTTCTGGGTCACTGGTTTTCAAGGCTTTGATAACAATTTGAAATACATATATTAAGCACATATCAAATGTAACCTGATACATTAACACTTGATTAATTTAGGTGAAACTCGCACTTACATATGGAAAATCCCAGAAAGATCTGGAGCTGGAATAAATGATTCTCCTTGCATTCCATGGGTTTACTATTCAACTGTGGATCGGGTTAAGGTAAACTTTAAATCATTTCTGTTTTGTGCAGACTCCCAAAATAGACACACAATTGAAGGAAGATGAGGTTAGGGTTTTCCTGTGGTCCAGTTCTACGTTAAAAATCACAGGAAAGTAAGCTGCTCTGCAACTCATTTCAGCTTTTCTTCTTTATGGTTTAAGGTTACGGTTATAAATGTATCAACCTTATAACTGCTGATTAAGGATACCACAGGATTAAATATTAATATAGTATCTTATTTCCCTTTTGCTATGAAAATACATTAAACTCAAAGAACTGAGGTATATGATTTCAGAGGCCTATTATTACACGGTAATAAAAGCGCTGATGTCAACAGTCAATCACAGCACAGCTAAAGCTGCTGTTTGATTAAATATTTCAAAGCCAAAAGCCCTCAACAACTAAAAATCAGAACACGTACCAAGACTCTTTTGTAGAATTAAACCTCTAGTCCAAAGCTCTCTGCTGAGTTCCAGACCTGTCTATGTACTTGCCTACTGAACATCTGTCCCAGTGTGTTCAGAAGCTTGGCAGCTCTTCAACAGAACCTGAGGTCTTCCTCCAGCTCTTTCTTCCTGTATTCCCAGTCGTGATAAACAGCACAAGAAACAAGCCTAGTCATTTGTTCCAGCTAGAACCCTGGATATAGAATGTCTGATTCTTACCCTTGGCTCACCCGGGCAATTCGCTCACAACAGAGAGCTCTGTCCATTCCTTCTACCTGCACAGATCAGGTGCTGTTAATTTTCCTCAACTACCGCAGTGGCCTCCTGGCCTCCAGTCTCTTCCCGATCCAGGCCCTCCTTCACTCTACCACTAGGATCACTGGTTTAAAAAGTAAATAGACTGCCACTCCATGTTCAATTTTTTGATGGCTACTTAGGACCCACAGGACAAAATCTAAAATGCCAAACGTACAGCTCAAAGGCCATTTAAGAGAAAATCTGCCATTTCTGAAGCCCAGTCACACCAAACTTCTTATAGATTTAAGTCCACTACAATCTTCCCCATGCTCATGATCATTTTATGTACCTCCATTGCAGAAAGTGGGTCATTTCTGTTCATCTATTTTCCCTACTAGATTGAGTTCCTGATGGCAGGGGATTTGTTTCCTGTCTGGTTTTTAATGACTGGCATAGTGCCTAGGTTACGGAATAGGCAAACCAGCCCTGTTCATTTGGGGTTGTGTTCAACTGCTGCTCATTACCTGAGCCAATATTTGGCCTTTGCAATACATTTCTGTTACTTGCGCCATCACCCACACAACCTACCTATGACTCACCCTTGTTCCAATTTACTCCAAGTGGAAAGTTACTGACTTGACTGAACCACATTGGGCAAAGTCTGCTAGTTATATCAGTCTCTGACTTAAGTATTAGACCTACTACTTTAAGTAGTACTTACTTTAAGTGCTACTTAAAATCCTGAGGTCATGAGGGATAAGGTCCCAGTTCTCTGAAATCCCAACCTGTATCACAAAGACGACTAAGTTTTTGCTTGGTTTCAGGATCTCTTTAGTGGTTTAATTGGCCCACTGATTGTTTGCCGGAAGCACTACTTGAAAGTATTCAATCCCATAAAGAAACTGGAATTTTCCCTTCTGTTTCTTGTTTTTGATGAGAATGAATCTTGGTACCTAGATGACAACATCAAAACATACTCTGATCACCCTGAGAAAGTAGACAAAGCCAATGAGGAATTCATGGAAAGCAATAAAATGCATGGTATGGTACATTATTCTAAAACCCACTTTTTCGCTTTTCTTCTTTCAAATAAAATTACTTGGGAAACTATTCATTTATTTTACAATAAACCACTTCTGCCACGCTTGCATGTGAGGTAGAATTCTATTCAAAGCAAAAAGGGGGCTATATTCAAAATCATCAATCAGCTTCTCTCCCAATTCCAAAGTCTCATTCCTTCTTAAACTCAAAATTAAGAAGACTTTTGGTGCTAAGTGACTAGAAAAGCAGTGTGGTGTTATTGATCTTAAAGTACCCATTTCCCTTATCTGTAGTGAAATAAGTTCTATTACCTCAAAAAGATCCCATATATTAACCTCACGGGGCTTCCCAAGCGGCACTCGCGGTAAAGAACCCGCCCACCCATGTAGAAGAGGTACGAGACACGGGTTTGATCCCTGGGTTGGGAAGATCCCCTGGAGGAGGGCATGGCAACCCACTCCAGTGTTCCTGCCTGGAGAACCCCAGGGACAGAGGAGCCACAGGCTTGCAAAGCGTCAGGCACAACAGAAGCAACGTCACAGCACGTTCACCTCAAAAACCTCTTTTCTGTGCAACAGCTGTTGGTTTAAAATATCCTGGAAGGCAATAAAAACGTGTATGTTTTCCTCAGCTATTAATGGAAGAATGTTTGGGAACCTGCAAGGCCTCACAATGCATGTGGGAGATGAAGTCAACTGGTACCTGATGGGAATGGGCAATGAAGTGGATCTGCACTCGGTCCATTTCCACGGCCACAGCTTCCGGTACCAGGTATGGGCCAACCACAGCCGCTTCTCCTGCCGTGTCTGAAGAGGCTTTAGTGCAAGTGAAGGAAGTATTCCCTCAGACTTAAGAAAAGTGTGAGGTTTCAAGAGACAGCGAAATCATGTTCAAAGAGTGTGGCACACAGCTATTTCAGCTGGCGTGGCCAACCTCTGTTACACTCGGGTTCTCCCTTGGATTTGGTTTTTACCAGCTTTTCTAGAGTTCTGCTCACATATTTACGGGCAAGGTATTTGAATAGAATCATTAGCAGAGCAGGTAGGAGTGTTTACGTAACGATGGATTAGAAACAACAAGACCTTATTATAACCTTTGCCTGTTCTAAGTTCTGGATTGTAAATAGCCTGAAATGAACAAGATCAGCAGTTTGGTGTCAAACAATCGATTGGCTCCCAGGTCTCCATCCTACTCTGACTTCTCACCCAGTGCTGGTTTCAGCAGGAATATACGATCCTTTTGGAAATGCTTTTGTCTTACCTTTGAGTTCATGTAGAAAATTCAGAAGCTACCACAAAGCACATTACAGAGCCATTTTATTACCGCTTTTTGCTTTATTCCTTAGCAGACTTTCAACTCCATCCCTGTAGAAATCCCAAGTACTCTGTCAAGGCTCGACCTGAACTGCCCCCAGTCTTGGCTTCTCCACCGGCCTCCTTTCCTACTCCCCTCACGACCCACCAGTCTTAAAGCTTCACAGACAGTCAGCTCATCTAAGATAGGTTTAGCAAGAGGGATATTAAGACTGAAATGAGGTCATGGCTAAATTCCCTTGTGTAACTCCAGTGCTCTGATAAAAAGACAGGTCAGGTGTTCCTGACTGCTGAATTCACTTTTATCACATCTTTCCTTCACATCCATGTATTGGTCCATAGTGCCAAGGGTTTAGCAAAGATCACATATACTTTGTATTAGACACAGAAATATGCAGGGTCTCTTTCTTTTTTTAATGGATTTAGCCATTTTTCAAATATCCCTGAGATGGCCAATGAAAGACTATTTGCATGAACTCTCTTATATAGTAAACATTATATACAATATTGGTCATTTTTCTAATTAAGCACAGGGGCATTTATACTTCTGATGTATTTGACCTCTTCCCTGGGACATACCAAACCTTAGAAATGACTCCAAAGACACCTGGAATCTGGCTACTGCATTGCCATGTGACCGACCACATTCACGCCGGAATGGAGACTACTTACACCGTTCTACCAAAGGAAGGTGAGTATCCACTTAGTGATTCTAGAAGGCATGTATCATGAATATAATTAAGATGCACAATTTTGTCTATATACTTGCTCCCAAATGAAGCACTTGTGAATCTGCTGCCCTGATTTCTTTCCCTACCTCCGAGCAGGATTCTTTTTTTTTTTTACTGTTAAATGGTGTGGGACACTGCTTATCTTCTGATAGCTGGTCCTGATACAGCAACAAGAGTCTCTTGATTAATACAAACTGACACCAATTTGATGCAGTGTAATCCATGGTCCTAACACTGAAATGTGTAAGAGAGTAGCTGTGATTTAACAAAAGACACATTTAAAATTTAATGTCTTTTTAAATAGAAAATGTTCGCTTTTTTTCTAGGTAGTCCCTGGTTCAGGAAAAAATGTCCCCACCAGCCCCATATAACAAATATAATTTCAAATAGTCGATCAGGCAGAACAGAGTCTTTCTGTGCTTCTGTGGGGAGGGGAGGCATTACTGATTATTGTTTGACAATGACTGTCTTAGTCCATTCAGGCTAAGTTTTGTTGTAACAAAAACCGGTGAACAAAACTCAGTCCATTTTGTTGTAACAAAATACCAGACTGGGTAGCTTATATACTGTTGTTCAGTCGCCAGGGTGTCCGGCTCTGCAATCCCATGGACTGCAGCACGCTGAACCTCCCTGTCCCTCAGCATCTCCCAGAGTTTGCCCAAGTTCATGTTACAAAAATTTATTTTCACCGCTCTGGAGTCTGTTAACCTGAGATCAGGGTGTCAACACAGTTGTGTGAAGGTCCTTTTCTGGGTTAAAGATTCACTATATCTTCAAATGGCAGAAGGGACAAGCTAGCTCTCTAAGGGCATCTTTCATAAGGGCACTAATCCCATTCACCAGGGCTCTAGCCTCATGACCTAATCACTTCCCAAAGACTTAACCTAATACTATCACCTTGGCATTAGGCTTTCAACATATGAAGGGGTGAGGAGGGGGGATACACAAATATTTATTAGACCATAGCAATGATCCAGGAAAAAAATATATATATATATAAATTACCTGCTCTGCCCATCCCAGCAAGAACACTCCCTCCTATGTAAGCACACGCATACAATAAAATCACAGAAAAACAAATAGCCCTTTGATGGATAAACACTAAATACCAAAGAAATGTGTTACATAAAGAGTTAATTCCTGCTACCAACAAGGGATTAATGTACAAAATATATAAACAGTTCATACAGCTTAATATCAAAAAACCAAACAACCCAATCCAAAAAATGGGCAGAAGATCTAAATAGACATTTCTCCAAAAAAGATATACAGACAGCCAACAGGCACATGAAAAGGTGCTCAATATCACTAATTATTAGAGAAATGCAAAACAAAACTATAATGAGACATCACCTCATACCAGTCAGAATGGCCATCATCAAAAAATCCACAAATAATAAATGCCGGAGAGAGTGTGGATAGAAAGGAGCTATCCTACATTGGGAATGTAAATTGGTGCAGGTGCTGTGGAGAACAGTATGGGGGTTCCTTGAAAAACTAAAAACAGAGCTACCAGATGACCCTGCAATTCCACTCCTGAGCATACATCCATAGAAGACCAAGATCCAGAAAGTGTCATGCATCCCAGTGTTCACTGTAGCCCTGTTTACAAAAGCCAAGACATGGAAGCAACCTAAACGTCCACTGGCAGAGGAATGGATAAAGAAGATGTGTGGTATATACATATATAAACACACACACGGGAATATTACTCAGCCATAAAAAGGAAATAATCTCATTCAAAGCAACATGGATGGACCGAGAGATAATCATATTAAGTCAGAGAAAGACAAATATCATGATATCACTTAAGTGTGGAATATAAAAAAATGATACAAATGAACTTAAAAAACAGAAACAGACCCACAGACATAGAACACAAATTTATGGATACCAAAGGGGAAGTGAAGGGGCAGAAGATAAATTAGGAGTTTGGGATTAACGTATACACAATACTATATACAAAATATGTAAACAAGGACCTATTACATAGCAGAGGTCCTATACTGTATTTAATATAAAAACCTATAATGGAAAAGAATCTGAAAAAAATATATGTATATGTATATATATCTGAATCATTTAGCTGCTCACCTAAAATTAACACAACACTGTAAATTAAATACATTTCAGTTTTAAAAGTTGAGGTTAGAAAAAAGGAAAATTCCTGCTTTACGGTTGCAGGCTTTGGTGTTTCCTGAGTCTTCTGAGTTCAGAACTGTTGGAACTGGCAACGGCAAATCCAATGAGGGGAGCTGATGTAGAGAAAACAACTCCTTGCACTTCCCCCTCAAACTGGCATAAAAGGGAACACATAAATGAAAGGCAATATAGAAGTAAATATATTTCAAACACTAAAAATCACTGCAAGATTACTCACTGGTACAAATGAAGGTTTCCTTTCCTTTTCCTACACAAAGACTTCATAACATGAGAAAATTATCTCCATTAAAATCCTTTATTACAAAGTGTGGTACTTAGTCAGTCAACCACTGGATGTAATGCCAGTAACTGCTGAACAGGGCAAAGAGTCAGAGATGAGAAAGAAAACCTTTTTTTAGAAGGTTTAAAGAAAATTAGCAGAGTTTAAAGGAAATTAGCACACTTGGGAACCACATGAAAGGATGGCCCAGCTCAGGGATATAATCCAAGAGTGAAGGAATACCGAGGCAGGCATTCTGGAAATTCAAGTGTGCAAATGCCCGATAGGCAGAGAAAGCTGCTACAGGCTAAGTCTACACAACAGAGACAAGGAAAAGATTCTTCTTATAGGGTAAGTCCAGGAGGAGACAAGGGAGGTGACTGACTGCTTGGTTAAGAAAGGGGAAACTAATTTAAGAGTCCTGCTAAAAACTGTGGAACGAACAGCAAATGTGAAGGCAAAACACGGGTTGGAAAAAAAGATTAAAGAGAAATGTGGCTTTTCAAAGACTGAAAGAAGCAGTTACGAACAAAAAAGATAGTTTGAATTATTCACAGAAAAATGGGGAGCCACGTTTATCAGTCTAAATTACTTTTAAATGAAAGTCTGATAAAGCTTTGGCCAAGTCTACCTTGATTCTAAATCTTAGGATAATTTCAGCCTACCATGACACAGACAAGGGAGAAAATCAAGTTATAGTGAAAATTTTCAATAATATGCACAGGGAGACAGACAACTTCCTCCACAAAGAAAAAATATCACTGGAAAAGAACTGTGGATATCCTGTCATGCTTAATGTAATGCCTCATTTCCTCTACCCGAGGAAACATAATAAAGACCTCCTCTAATAAACACAAACAGTACTTTGTTTAAACTGACACGGCCACAACAGTCAGATAACCTCTTGAAGCTGTCTGAGGGGGAAAAGCTTGTTTAGCTTTAAGTTCCTGATACGCAGGGAGTGTATAGTCTGTACTTCTAGGAGATGCCCAAATCCAGTTCAGTGCTCTGCTTGGCAAATATCTAACCACATACTAACGCAATAAAAAGGAATTTTTAACTTTTTTGGACACCACGTCAGACTTACAGAAAAGTTGCAAGAGCAGTACAAAAAAATCCCTGTATATTTTTACCCCAGATTCCCCAAATGTTAACAGTTTGCCCAGCATCATCTATCTTCTCATCCTATCTCCCTAACCACAAAGACCACAGATACTATAAATACATATACTCCTATTTCCTGAAAACAAGACTGTTCTTATAAACACAGTATACCTACCAAAATCAGGACCCTTTTGGCATTTCATCAATGATTCAACTCCTGTTCCTCATAGAAAAAGAAACTCCAGCTCATGTGCTATGTTTGGCTGACATGTCTTCCTTGGTCTAGAGCAGTTCCGTGGTCTTGTCTTTTACCACTTTGACATTTTTAAAGAATACAGGGCAATCACTTTGTAGAATGTCCTTCAGTTTTGATTTGTCTAAGGTTTTTTCAGACTCCCCACGTGGCTCAGTGGTAAAGCATACACCCGCAATGCAGGAGATGCAGGTTCCATCCCTGGGTTGGGAAGATCCCCTAGAGAAGGAAATGGCAACTCACTGCAGTATTTCTGCCTGGAGAATCCCATGGACAGAGGAGCTTGGCAGGTTACAGTCCATGGGGTCGCAGAGGGTCAGGCAAGACTCATCGACTAAATGACATTTCCTCATGATCAGATTCAGGTTATTCATTGTGTTTTTCTCAGCACACACATCAAGAGACACAAGATGCTGATTTGCTCACTTACTGGTTGTGTTCATTTTGAGCATTTGATTAAGGACATGTCTGCCAGGTGTCTCTACTATAATGTGACTATTTTCCCCTTTATAATTAATAAGGTTCTTATGGGAAGGAAAGTTAATTTTTCTTTAAATAAAGCAGTACCAGAATGAGAGGTGGAGAAGGCAATGGCACCCCACTGCAGTATTCTTGCCTGGAAAATCCCATGGACGGAGGAGCCTGGTGGGCTGCAGTCCATGGGGTCACTAGGAGTCAGACACGACTGAGCGACTTCACTTTCACTTTTCACTTTCATGCATTGGAGAAGGAAAGGGCAGCCCACTCCAGTGTTCTTGCCTGGAGAATCCCAGGGACGGGGGAGCCTGGTGGGCTGCTGTCCATGGGGTCGCACAGAGTCGGACACGACTGAAGTGACTTAGCAGCAGCAGCAGCAGCAGAATGAGAGGTGTGTTTTAAACACATAAAGAACAGAAAAACATAAATGAATCAAGAATAATTAAACAATATAACCTTTAAAAATCAGAATACGTTTAAAGCACCACGTGCTAATCTTTTTAACTGAATGATATACGCTATTTTTAATAATGGTCTTAAAATTTCTTTTTCTATAGAGATCAAGTCTGGATGAAAGAAATAAATTGGTGATAAGTGGAAAAAAAAAGAAAAAACAATGATTTGTAACAATATATGTGAAAGTGTTGAATAGAAGGCTTACTTTGGAATGGCTATAAGCATTTTAAAAAAAGACTGAAAATACACATGTTGTACATTTCTGCAGAAAACTATCACAGTTTCATATGTAAAGGTCAACAGACTGTATTTTGACATGACTGACTCGAATACATCTGGTAATATAACTGATTAATATAAGTGATTCATATCACCACCATTAGGTAGGGCTTTAAAAAATGTATTACAAAAAAAATCTATGACTAGATGTCCTGGACAGTCCTTAAAGAATCATTATTAAAGATTCAATGATTTCAATAAAAATAAATAAGATTCAATGAAATGTTTCCAAAATTTGGCTTCTCATCAATCCTTCTAATGTACTGTTGACGTCATTCCTAATGAACCAGTGGACAAAGGGGCACAGATGTAGAGGAAGTAAAATAAAAAATCAAACAAGACAAAATAAAAATAAAATCTCAAAACAGGGAGACCAACCTTGAACTTCTAATCTACAGAACTGTAAGATAATTATGTGTTGTTTTAAGCCGCTAAGCTTGTGATGATTTGTTATAACAGCCATAAAAAATCAATAGGATACTCTTCTACAATGTGCCAATTATTGCGTGTCGTGCATGCTAAGTTGCTTTCGTTGTGTCCAACTCTTTGCGACCTGTGGACCGCAGCCCATCAGGCTGCTCCATCTATGGGTTTTCCCAGGCAAGAATACTGGAGTGGATGGCCATTTCCATCTCCAGGGGATCTTCTCGACCCAGGGATCGAACTGGCGCCTCTTATGTCTCTTGCATTGGCAAGCGGGTTCTTTACCACTGGTGCCATCTGGGAAGCTATTGTGTATCAGTTACACCTAAATAAAGCTGTTAAAGGTGTTTCCCTGGTGGCTCAGAAGCTAAAGAATATGCCTGCAAGGTACAAGAGTTGGGTTCGATCCCTGGGTCAGGAAGATCCCCTGGAGAAGGGAATGGCTACCCACTCCATTCTTGACTGGAGAATTCCATGGCCAGAGGAACCTGGCAGGTTACAATCCATGGAGTCGCAAAAGTTGGACACAAATGAACAACTAACACTTTAGCAGCTGTTAAAAATTTTTTTTTTTTTAGTTAAAAATGTTTTTAAATAAAATTTAAAATATCTTAAAAATAAAATATTTATTTAAACATTTAAAAATAAAATGTTCCCTATCTGAGTTTTGTGAACCCTTGAAGTCAAGAGGATGTTAATCTGGAAGTGGAAAAAGACAAGAGTTGAAATAATCTATAACTAAATTCTGGTAAAAACAAACACTGCCATCAGGAGAAAAATTTTTATAATATGGTTGTGGAATCACCAAGTGAGTAGCATTTTTGCCCCGTCTTAACTAAAGTCAAGCACACAATCAGTGAGCTGAACTTGGACTCAAAATTGTTTAATCAGAGGCTAAAAAAAGAAGACACAGGTCCTTATATTTCTTTATTTTTCACATACACTCTAGCTAAAACAAGAGTACACATCAACAAAAAATGGAAACAAAACTTTGACTGAAAGACATGCATTCAACAAATTACGTAAGCAGCCAGACAAGAAGAAAGTCAGCTTTGTAAACTTTTATTCCACTTGATTCAGAGACTCAGCATGAGCTTTGAAAGTAACAAGAAAATAAAGTTTGATATCTTTTACTGTGGGAAAACATTAAAATCTTTCTCAAGGAAAATTATTGTTTTTAAAAGGGACACAGTAGAAGAATCTGGAAAAAATCAGGAAGGCTGAATTCTGGACTATTGGAATGACATTCTTTTGAACACACTCACAAACTGTTCTGTGTTCCTGGGATGAAAACGACTGTCATGGCCCAAACAACAGTAAACTGATGCTTCTTGGTATAAAAGTCAGCCTCTGGACCTTTAAAAATAGATGCCTTCTCTGAGGGAATTCCAATGTCTTGCAGCTTTTTTACATTCTGGACAATTAAATGGACTCAGGTCATAAATTATGAAATCAGTAATAACACTGAGGTGAGCAGCCTGAAAGCATTTGCAGTGTATGTACATATTCAGTATAAAAACCCTTTACATATACAGTTTATCTGGCATTCAGCTTTTCAAGATTCGGTGTCGTGTGCCATCGTGGTACATTGCAAATGATACTTTCAGGTCAATGATTTCTTTCGGCTGCAGTAAAGAAGATATGGCAAGAAAAATGCCGCAGTGCCATCTTCTGGGAGGACGTTTAAGAAATCCCTTAGTTCTAGTTCCACGGCAACAACTGACAGTGTTTCTGTTTGTAAGAAAGAATATCTGAGTTAGAGCTGAGACTCTGCCTTTCACCCAATTCTCTTATCACTCAACCAATGAGAAGCTAATTCAGGTGACAAAATGTTATAACTATGATAAGAGAGAGGAAAAAAACTAGTCTTTTAAATCTAAAAATGCTTTACAGTTCTAACAATTGATTCTCTCTAGAATCATTTGTAGGAAAATACAATCAACTGAACACTATTTTTAATGTTAAGACTAGCAGCTCCTTTGTAGACTGTCTGCGTGGCGCTAGTGGTAAAGAACCTATCTGCCAATGCAGGAGACCCAAGGGACACGGGTTCGATCCCTGGGTGGGGAAGATCCGCTGGAGTAGGAAATGGCAACCCACCACAGTACTCTTGCCTGGGAAATCCCATGGACAGAGGAGCCTGGTGGGCTACAGTCCATGGGGTCACAAAGAGTCAGACACGACTGAGTGTGCATGTGCGCGCGCGCGCGCGCACACACACACACACACACACACACAGGGCATTACCTGTTAGATCAAAGAGAGTGAAAGTCAAGCCGCTCAGTCGTGTCCAGCTGTTTGTGATCCCCGGGACTGTAGCCTACCCGGCTCCTCCCTCCATGGGATTTTCCAGGCAAGAGTACTGGAGTGGGTTGTACTTCCATTTCCTTCTCCAGGGGATTGTCCCCACCCAGGGATCGAACCCAGGTCTCCCGCATTGCCGGTAGGCGCTTTACCATCTGAGCCACGTGTTAGATGCCATTTTCCTAAATCCGTTCCTCTCTATTGTGATTTTCATGTTAATAAGCATAAATCTGTTTTCAAGACCATTTACTTTTTTTCTCAAACTGCAAAATGTGTTCTAGTGAATATTAAATATTAAGGAAATTAGTAAACATTTTTATAAAGGTAACTAATTTTAGGACTTATTGCTTCTTGACACACGCGGCCCTCTGCTGGGAAGGAAAGGGAATGACATTTAAGAACAATGTCTAAACCTTCTGCAGTGCCATTCTCTGCTTGCTTCTTACACGCCTGCCACTTATCCTATTTGCAGAGTAACTGAAATAAAAAAATTCCTGCTCAGGTATGTGTGTGTCCAACCAAAGCCAGCTGTCCAATATACACAATCTAAATCACCCCTTACACACGGGAATGACATACTCTTGTTGCTAAAAGTTAGTGAACGGTATGACAGGAACATATCCCTGGCTCTGGAATCAAGACAGACTTGGGTAGGGATCACTCTTCGACTGACGCTCTGGGTGACTTTGAGAAAGTCAAACTCCTGAGTCTCAGATTCCTCATCTATCATGTAGTGGTACCACCTACCAGCTTCCAGAGTCCTTGGAGGATTATTTAAAAGACAATGATGCAATCTGACATACGGACATAAAACGGAATCTATTAATAAACAATAACTACTAACACCAACTTGCAAAACTCATGAAAATTATCAACACGTTCCTATTAAACTCGTTTATTTGGTCTAAATGTGGAACCTGTAGGAATAACCTAGATACAAAAAAACTGATTTGGGAACCGCTGTAATTATAGAGCCAACAAAAATCTTGCCACTGTCCCATTCTCCTCTTCTGCCAATTAGTGAGGGGCTTACACAGGTTACAAGGACAAGGTCAATATAAGAAATCCGGAGAGTACTTTGAATCCTCCAGTGTGTCTAGCAAATATGTGCTGAATGTTGAAAATGGTTATCTCTGGCTAGTAGACTTTAAAATGGCTTTTTAGACTTCATAGTTTACTACAGTGCTAGAACTTTTACTAAGAAGCACAGTTCACTGACTCAAAAATAGTAATAAGTGTTTCCTTGAAACAAATTAAGCCAACCACTCAGCCCAGTTTTAGTGCAACGGTTCTCAACAACTACAGTGTTGCCCCACCCCCACCCCCAGGGACATCTGGTAACGGCTGGAGACATGTCTATTTTACCTGGGCAAGTGTTATGGGTATTTAGTGGGTAGAGGCCAGGGATGCTGGTAACATCCTAAAATGCACAGGAGACACCTACACACAAATTATCTGGTCCCAGATGTCAGTACTGACAAAGCTGAGAAATGCTGCATTAGAAAGTAAGAAATCCAAGCTCCTAAGTACACTGGTGGTGGGTTATTATATTAAACTTTATATATCTATATTATTATATTTATATTAAATATTATATTAACAATGGCATATTATTAATATATAAATCCCTGATCTCCATCTCAGCCTTACCATCTTGCAATTTTTGCCTAGCATTTTATTCCACAGTCAGTCCTGAACTCCTCATGAGTCCCAGGCACTTGAAAAACTGGCTTGCTTCAGGCTTACTCAGTAGGTAGGAGGCTTGGAACTCACCTCCAATTCTAACTCCAAGCCTGGTCTCTTCTGGATATACCACTGGTGCCAACATAAAGACAACCCCCACCCCCACCCCCCATAAAAATGGACTTGGTGTCTTCCCTTCAAATCAGTAACTAGTTATAGACTCCTCCTATGGAGAAGCACGTTGCTGGCAAGTAAAGTGTAACATAAAAGATGTTAAAACACGATGCCAGCTCTGAAGGTATTATAATCTGATAAAAGTAAATCGCACACAGCACTTAGTTCTGTGAGCCACACACACACGATATGCACATGTGTGTGAACACACACATATATTTAAGATACAGAAAAGTGGACACGTGGAGGAATGATTATGGGTAAGTTACAGGTAGAGAGTCTGTGAATGTGGATCAGAAAAGGAAGAAGAAAAGTCTTGCCTAAGATAATGACACTACTGGGGTGTGAGGATGTGAGGTATCTGCTCCAGAAAGAGATCCACCGACAAGAATAATCAGCTGAAAATTATGGGATAAACTTGATGCAGACGGGACTGGGCGATCAAACACCAGACACTGCTGCCTTCTGAAAATGAGAATATCACCCAGAGAGATGGGTAGGACAGGTGGTATGAGCATTCCTCCTTGTCTTCCCAGTCACAGACACACACCTTTACTTAAATGCGGGTCTCCAGAAAAATACACCATCCAGTGGCCACTAGCTTTGCCTAACACTTTGAAAGTCAGGGACCTCAGCTGGAAAATACAATTCCCACACTGTCAACTTCTAATATTTTAAGCACATTGGTATCAATAGAACCATACCTTTGTCATCAAGCCAACCATTAACAAGTGATATTAACACACAAGAGAAGAGAAACAAAACCATATAGCTATCAATATTTATAAATGACTGTAAATTATAAAAATTCAAACAGTAACTACCTTTGCTATAAAATACTGTGTAATTTAGAGATACTAAGCTTCTAAATCTTTGAGAAACTTATTATTCCTCAGTACTTGCTTATAATTATGACTAATAATAATAAATAATCTTAATTTCCTACATGAAGTAAATTAAGCACCCAGACCATTAATACAAAATACAAAATACAAAAATACAAGTCCTTGTCTTAATGGCTATTCCAATTTTTAAAATACTGAGGCTGTGAGTTTCTCTATGATAATCTGTTAAGTGTTTGAAAAAATTAACTTAGAGGAATCAGCTCTAGAGCTAAAAGAGATAAATGAATATCAAATGTGGTGAGAGGGAGTGTATGAATGTTAAAGGTAAGCTCTCCAGGTGATTCTCAGACCCTCAAGCTCAGACCCTCTTCACCATACTTGAGAATCACATGAAATACACAAGAAAGCAAGGTTTCAGCAAATTATGGAAATGAAGACTCTCAAATTTATAATCAAGCAAAAAAGATTATTTTACCTTTTAGTGATGATAAGTAAAGTTGATATTTCTCTCCACCACATTTTATTCTCTGACAAAGTTCAGGCAGCAGTTTTTTCCACCACAAAGTCTATCTTGGGAAAAAATGAGTACTTTTTAAGTTTGATGCATTTTACACTTAGATTTCCAACAAGAAGAAAAAGATTGTGCAAGGAAGGACAGGGCAAAAATACATCAATTTGGTTAAGGCAAAGACTTTGTTCAAACAGTCTTCTGCTTAAACTATAAGTCAGATTTTTACCGTGAAAATCTTAACAATATGTACACTGTACATACATGTATACACTGTACATATATATGTACACCACTGTTTTCAAGAAGAAACATAGACGTGCCTTGTTTTCATCTCTTAGGTAGCAAGAAAGAAGGAAGGAACAAAAGAAAGTTTTAAAATCAAAAACTCTTCTAATCTCTAAAGACCAGATAACCCACAAAGGATTTTCTCATCATTCATTATGTTTCCAAAATCTTCAGATAATAGCGGACTTCTCCGAACAAGAGATTTTTAGTGAAGATAACATACAATACACGTTAACAGCCTCTGATGGTACTCAAAACATGTAACATATTAAACATACGTGCTCTTTTGAGCCACACAGTCCTGTGAGGTTGGACTGGCATCATCTGTCCCCATTTTGCAGACATCATGTGACTATGACAGACAAAGACTGGAAAGCACAGCCCGAGAAGCGTACCCGGTTCTCCTCCTTCAGCTCGTGGCTGGCGTAGGGGATGACCGCCTCCGGGCACCGCTGCAGCAGGCTGTCTATGCACTGCTCGTAGGCCCGCAGACGCGTGTGGCACAGCACGTGGACGCTGAGGCCTGCGGCGGTCTCCTCCGAGAGCGGCTCCAAGAAGGGCATGACGGAAGCTATGTCAAATGAAGGACCACATATGAGAGACTATGAACAGAAAAGTGAGATGTTACGGGATGAGGCACCCAAAACACTGAAGCACAACATACCAGAACACAAGTTTTTACAAAGACTAAATCTCACTTGTCAAAAAAAGAAAAAAAAAAAAAAATGTAATTTTAGAGCACATGCCTGCTTGCTTTGAGTGGACTGCATACTTAAACGAATGGGA
This sequence comes from Dama dama, assembly GCF_033118175.1. Lineage (NCBI taxonomy): Eukaryota > Metazoa > Chordata > Mammalia > Artiodactyla > Cervidae > Dama > Dama dama. Next base: position 3,200,802 of record NC_083699.1, on the reverse strand, counting down.
AAGCTTTAAGACTCTGTCCCAAGGGCATAATCAACATGGGGTCAACATTTACGCCCAAGATGCTCAACTCAAGAACATCCATAATACTGAAAACCCAGAAGAAATCTAACATTCATCAAGAAGTGATGAGTAAATAAATCACGGTACATTCAAATGATGGAAAATTTTGTAGCTATCAAAATTGTTTCCAAAAGGCAGTTAAGGACAAAATGCTGCTCATGATCAAATCAGTTAAAAAAAAATCAATACAAAATTATATTCAAAGCATGATCAATTTTGTAAAATCTACATAGGTACATGCCTTTGGAAGAACATCGAAATTTGAAATAGAAACCAGTTCACTGCATAAAAGGGCAAAGCCCACTTTTGCTTTTTTTTTTCACACTTTTCCAAGGTTTCTATAATATGCATGCACTATACATAAACCAAAAATAAAATCTAACATTTAAGAAAACTAAACAAGCCAAGAACTAATAATTTGTATCAACACTATTTGCTGCAAGCTAAATGACTTAGAGCAGTTGTTATTTCAGTATTCAGAACGTGACCAACATTTCACTTCTAAGCATTTAAACTGCTAATATTAATACTACTTTTGATTATAACACCAAAAGAAGCTCTGCTTCCCCTTTCTTCTGGATAAAAATGAAACGGTCATATCCTGATTTTCTTCTTCTTTGATCCTTTTTACCACAGCGTCTTCTCAGACTCACAGGACAATGTGGAACATGAACTACCTATTTACAGTCGGCATCATGATTTTACTCCACACGTCTACGGAAGAATGGCTAGGAGAGTGAGGTTGGTCTGTTCCCTTCCTGCAATATCCACTTTCATCTGAATAATTTTCTGACAGGAACACAGCAAATATGAAATAAGATGATTAAAGTGAGATGAGTCAAAGCCTGGTACAAAATGGGTTACCCAGGAACTTTTAGATAGTTGAATCCATATCATCAAGAGGTTTAAAAATAAGAAACACCAGACACGGAATTCCCTGGAGGTCTAGTGGTGTGTCCACTGCAGGGGGCACAGGTTCAATTCCTGGGGGGGGAATTAAGATTCTGCAACTGCAAGATGTGGCCAAAAATCAAAAAACCACCAGACAACCAGACATGCATCACTGGATGAAAAATGGCCCATGGGTTACTGCTCCTCTTTAAAATACTCAGTGTCTGCTTCTCACCAGTGTGTTCCTTTTTTCCCCCCCAATATTGGAAATGGACTCTCCACCCTCAACACAGGCGCTATTTATTCCCTTTTCTGATCTCCTTGGGACTGGAATTCACAGAATTCTCTACATAATCACACCCGTGGCTCTAAGAGGGGGTAATGGCAAAAAGGTGGGGGGGGGGGGGGGGGGGACCAGGACAATTCTGGTAAAAGGCAGGCATTATTAGCTACTGTGTTCTAAATATAGCAGTGCTTTTTTTTTTTTGACACATAGATGATTTACAGATTGTTTTTATATTAATTTTTGCACAAATATACTACTACAATGTTTTCTGAGGACAAGAGACAGAGACATATTAAATCTTGTGTGGTGGTGGTGAGCTGGTGGGTAGACGGAAGTCATGTAATTTTGAAAAAGCTCTCCAGGTGATTCTGAACCTCCTCATTCTGAGGTAAAAAGAGATGAGATCTTTTTGTTTCTTGATAGTTCTTTTTTTTCTAAATGACAACATTGATTGATTGACCCCAGATAATTTAAAAAAGAGTTAGAGTTAGGAAAAGGATTTAGAAAAATTTAGGCTAACTGAACCTTCTATCCCGTATCAATAAAGACTCCCTTTTAAATTAAAATGGATTCTAAAGGTCAATGAATTATACTTTTTCAAGCAGAGATTTTTAAGTATGCTTTGAAGCTTTATAGAAGATACTTAATAGCACATATTATGGCTTTAAATATATAATTAACACATATATTCTAGGAGGGCAAGGTTGTGCCTGCCTCATTCAATGCTATACATCAATCACATTTATAGTTTATGATCAAGGAATTATTTGTGGAATGAACCCATCTGAGATTTAGCCCTCAGCAGCCTCTGTATCATAAGGGTACTAGAGGTAAGAATCTGCCAGAATCTCCTTTGGCAATTTTTTTTTAAAAATGTAAGTAATTCTCTATCTGGAGACATCATAGGCTGTCTAGAGGCTAAGACTAAGCAATATGGTCTCCAGAGTTTCCCTTCCTTACTTCCACTCCCAATTTGACATTTTGGTTTCTAAAAGCTTGTAACTACATTTACATCAAGTTCCCAGCATAAATCAGGGGTTGCAAAAAGCCTAACGAGGTCAAACCAGATGACAAAAATGTACAGAGGCAGCTGGGCATAAGGAAAACAGATGCCAGATACTCCGCCTCTGGACCAGGCAGACGGGAGAGGAGCGTGGCAGACAGGACCGCGTGAGCCCTGCGTAGGGGAATCCACTGGGGGGCCCACCCCCAGGTCTCAGGCAGAGAGGGCCCAGGGTTACAGCGGAACCAAAGTTCTGTTGAGTTTTTCAAAGAGAAACTTGAAACTCAAAACTTCTTCATTTGAAAGGTCAACTTTCACGTGTTAGCAGTTACTCTGGGCAGACCAAACACAACAGATATGAGCATCATATTCAGCCCTCAGGCCACCGACTCCATCAAACAAAACCACATTCCCAAGCAGCCCAGCCCCGCCCACCAAGTCAAATTCGCACTTCATTTCTCACTTTCAGTCAAAACACTGTCGAGGTCAGAATTCTTGCAGGATGGGCTACATTCTCTTGATCATATTTCTTACTTTAAAAAAAAAATCTGGGGCACATGTGTGCCCCTGGCTGATCCGTGTTGATGTGGGGCAGGGACCACCACAGGACTGTGAAGTGACTGTCCTCCAATTAAAATAAAAATAAATAAATAAAATCTGGGACTTCCTTGGTGGTCCAGTGGCTAAGCTCCAAGCTCCCGGTGCAGGGGTCCGAGTCTGACCTCTGGTTAGGGAACTAGATCCCACATGCCCCAAGGAAGACTGAAGATGCCACGTGCTGCAACTAAGACCCACGTAGCCCAATATATAAATTAATATATATAAATACCTGGGGAAAAAAAAAATCCTTTAAGGAACCAGATAAGCTGGCCATTTTAACCTATTTCCTATAAGACAGATAGGAGCACTTGGCTTGGGCTAGAGGCCTAAACTGTATGTGAAAGTGAAAGTGAAGTCGCTCAATCGGGTCCGACCCTTTGCAACCCCGTGGACTGTGGCCCACCAGGCTCCTCCGCCCATGGGATTCTCCAGGCAAGAATACTGGAGTGGCTTGCCATTTCCTTCTCCAGGGGATCTCCAGACCCAGGGATCGAACTCAGGTCTCCCGCATTACCTCTGAGCCACCAGGGAGTGAACGTTAAAATTTTAAAAATTAATTAATTAATTAATTAAATTAAAAAAAAAAAAGTGGATCACAGTGAAAACACCACGAAGCATTTGCCGTACTTTCACTTCACAAAGCATTCTCAAACACATTCTGAAAACGAGGCGAGACTGTCACAGGACTCGGTGACGCTCACTCGCCCCCCACCTGCCCGTCAGCAGTTTCAGACGGAAATGGCAGGAATTCCCTGCAGAGCTGCCGAGGAGGCCTCATATAGATCCTGTCGCCCAAATTACACACTCTCAGTTAACAGGACAACCGGGAGCTTACCAAATTTAAGTCCTATACTATAATATACAAATTCATAAGAAAAAGAGGCATCTTTATTTACCTGTAATTTTGAAAGGTCTTCCATATAATTTTTGTCGGCTGAGGATTCGGATGAGATTAAGACATTAACCCATGGATTGATTAAGCCATAATGACTACAGGTGTTTATCTAAAATGTAAAAGAAATTTATTGTAAACCAAGTACAATACAACAGATTTTCTTCATCCAGCCCATAAAAAGCAAGCAGTCTCCAACTTTCTGCTGTGTCCCAAAATTAGTTATACATTTTCTTGGGAATGGGAAGAAAGTCTCAGAATGTATTCCCCTGGAAAATGTTTCAGCCTTGCTGCTTCTTACTGAAGAAATCTTTACCAAGTATTTCCTAATATTTTAACTTTCAAAAGGGTGAAAAGAGGCAGTTTCTAACAAAAAGGGTAATACTTCTTTTAAGCTAATTACATTAAAAAAAAGTTAATAAGGGACTGCCATGGTGGTCCAGTGGTTAAGACTCTGTGCTTCCACTGCAGGGGGCACGGGTTCAATCCATGATCAGGCAAGTTCTGCATGCCATGCAGTGTGGCCAAAAAAAAAAGAAGTTAACAGTAACATTGAAAATGATTTTTATTTCTACAACTTTCCTTGGGAGGCAAAACCTCTTCCATAAGTTCTGAAGAGGATTCCCATGAAGACTCCCTTATTCAAGAAAATCCACATCAGCCTTGCATCCGTAAGGGGTGAGGGGGCTCCCTGGGGCGAGGAGAACAGGGAGCCTAAGAGCAGAGCTGTCAGAGCAGCCCAGGCTGCCCAAGAGCTCCAGACTGTGCAGCCGACAGGAAGCGGAAGTCCGGGGAGGAAGTCTCCCCCACAGGCCTTCTGCAGTTCCTCCCCCAGCAGCGAGGTCTGCAGGGGTCTCCTCTCTCAGGGTCTGCTTCATGACCGTCACCTAAGGGGGCGCAGATGGGTTTGGGGGAAAGCCCTATTCTCCACACTTTGGCCACTGAGGTGCCACTACAAGGAAGTAATAAAGGAGTAGTAGGAGGCGCGCTTTAGCATACAGAATTTCAAATGCGGATGTCACTCACAGGCAAGTTATAGGTGTGTTTTTAACTCCTGCTTAAAGAAAGAACCTGGTAGGACTTCCCTGGTGGTACGGTGGGTAAGGATCAGCCTGCCAATGCAGCGGACATGGGTTCGATCCCTGGTCCAGGAAGATTCCACATATCATGGAGCAACTAAGTCCATGCCCCACAACGACTGAGCCTGTGCTCCAGAGCACGTGCTCCACAACAAGAGATGCCACTGCGGTGAGAATCCCGTGCTGCAACAAGAAAGCAGCCCCTGCTTCCCGCAGTCAGAGCAAATACGCACGCAGCAATGAAGATCCAGTGCGACCAAAAATAAAATTAAATAAATAATAAAATTTAAAAGTCTGGTAACACTACGTTTGATGTTATACTGCTAAAAATAAGTGTCATTGTCATAATGTATGATGTACATAAAGTTTGGTTCACTGTACTATTCCATTATCTTACCAGGTCCTCTGATGTTCTCAATGGTGTGGTGTCAGGAGGCTGCCTCTTCGATAATCTCCAGATGTACTGTGATGTGAGCTTGAAAAAAAGTTCCTGAAGCACCACATCTGGGAGACAGGCTACCAGCTGAGCTTCCCAAAAGTCCACTAAGAGCTGAGGGATCGTGTCTCCGTCTTTACCACAAAGCACCTTGAGAACAGTGAAACAAGCCCCTACAGCTCAGATAAATATAGTACTGATCAAGTTACAGCTGGTCTGAACAGCACTCCATCATGTGGGCCACGTGTTCACCAATTTATCCCACTAACATTAGTGCCACGGAAAAAGCTAATGTAAACATTTCAACATACTCCAGCTTGCATATTTTTCAAGAAACATTTTTTTAACCTGTACTTTTTTAAGTGGTTATGTGTAAGTCTGATATTTCAATAAACAAATGAAAACTTGCTTCTCTTATTCTACTCCTCACTTCCCACCAACTTCATCAGGCCATCCAAAATGACAAACCTTAAAGAAGGCATCTGCTTCTTCAATTCCAATTTTGTTGTTCTTCTGTAAGGCCAGGACTGAAGCCACAAGCAATCCAGGCTGAGTCTCCTTCAAATGAACCGCAAACTCTGTTGGAACAACCTGTCCTTTCCTCTGCTGAATCAACAGCCGAGGTTCCAGAATGAAGCCACATACCAACTTCATCTTCAGATTAAAAAAACAAAATTTAAGAACAGAATATATATTGCATTCACCTTGGAAATACATGGTACTGCATTCAAGAATCATTGATAAGCCACTAACAATTTACTGTAATCTCAATTTTTAATTACAAAGACAATTAGAAGGACATGATTAATAACTGTCTTCCTAGAAGTTATTATTGCATAGTTAAGCATCAAAGTGTCATATATTATAGACAGCTTTAAATTTAGGTCTATCTAGGATTCTTCAAAGTTATGAAAATTCATCTTCCTAGAATTCTACTCTTCAAAGTTAGAGGACGTCTCAGTGTTGACTTGATCTCCTCGCCATGACAAAATGTGCCCTTTGAACAGCAATAAAGAACGCCTGCTCTTCTTAGTTACACCTGAGAAATAAGTACTCAACTAACGTCACTTCTTCATTTCTTCCTCGACTGATTAACTTCTTTGGCTCATGTCCCTCCGTGGCCACTCTTCCAGGGGGAAGCCACCTTTTCTTTGATACACCATTCAAATGCCCAGTCTTTCGCAGTCATTTGTGATCTTCCCAAGGGCAGGCTATTTGTGCAACTGCCGGACGCCTAAGGCTCAAGGTTAACATCCCACTTGCTGTACTTGAATATACATCACTGTTCTGTTTTTAGGGACACACCCCACACCTCCTCAAGCCAGGTCACACTGTCAGCTTAGGGCAGAGCCTATATGCTCTTCAGTACCAAGCACTGTGCTCTGCATGTATCTGACACTAGGTTGAAAAGTCTTTGGATAACCCTAGCTACCATTTATCATTTATTATTCGTTTTCATTTCCAAATCCAAAGCCCAAGCACTCCCACTTTGGGTCACTTCCTTTTAATATAATAGTAAGTCTATTTTCCTTTACCACTAAGGAAAAACGAGCTACACAGAAGCCAGAAAAAACCTAAACCCCTCGGGACCACCGGGTCCTACTGGCTACTAACACTAGGTACGGCGCCATACCTCTGAACGGCTTTTCATTTCATTCCTGTGCGTGTCAAGATCTCCCATTTTCAAAGCCATTGCTGCCTTGGCCAATGTCACTAAAACTGATGAAAATCCAGAAGTATCCAGCTTCCTTAAATATCTGAGGGCAGTTGAAGGATCAATATTCTTCATAGAAGGACTACAGAGAATATGCGGCAGTTGCTTCGGCTCAGCCACATAAAACATCTGAACTACTTTTGCTGACAATTCCTTTGGTTGAACGAGAAATAAAAGGTCAGTCAGCCAATAGAAATCAACAAAATCAGCAAAAAAAAGAAATTTAAAAAAAGGATAAAAAAGCAAGATACAACATTCCAATTAATATAAAATATACTATGTTTTGATTTAAAAAGAGAGTTGATGATGATACCCTGGGAGATCTGGGGTGACCTAAAGTCATCTCTTTGTACCAAGTTGTGGCCAGTATTTCTAATACTAACAGGTGCTCAGAAGGAGAAAACAAATACTGGATTAAATTCCACTCAAAAGTCTGTTATAAAAAATTACTACTTAGTATAAAATATATTTAATATACAAAATATACTTACTATTTATAGGAGAAAATTTCATTTCTCTTAAAACCTTAAAACATTTGGAATCACAATACCCAACTCTGCATATTTGCATTCAACTATTTAAAAGTACATGAAGAGGAGGACTTCCCTGGTGGTACAGCAGACAAGAATCCACCTGCCAACTCAGGGGACACAGGTTCAATCCCCGGTCTGGGAAGACCCCACATGCTGAGGAGCAACTAAAAGCCCGTGCACTACAACTCCTGAAGCCTGTGCTCCGGAGCCCAAGAGCTGCAACTACTGAAGCCCAGGCACCCAAGAGAAGTCACCACCACGAGAAGCCACGTACCACCGCAAAGCGCAGCCTCCACGCAGCGCAACGAGAGAAAGCCTCAACAGGAACGAAGACCCAGACCAACCGAAAGGTAAAGAAATACATGAGGGGCTAAAATAATCCTTAGAGATGTCTGAAGGTCGCTGGGCCAGGATTTTATAAAACAGCCTCAGACACCTGGAGAGAGGGGCAACGAGGGTCTGAAAAGGGCCGCGGATGAGAAGGCAGGCACGGCCCAGGCTCTGTCTCCCCTCCAGAGACGTGCCACCGTCACACCGCGCAGGTCACTCGGCCACAGTGGACCACGTCTGCCTGTCTATGCGACCAGGAAGCATGAGAAGGTGATTCTAAGTTCTTTTTCCAGCTGTAATCCTATGAGTATTATTAATGAAGAAAAGTGCACCCTAGTTACCTTTTTTTAGAAAAAAAAAAAAAGACTATACTACAAATTAAAAGACTTCATTTTTTAAACAGAAGTGCATAAACAGCTAAAGTGAGAAGTTAAAAAATATTAGATTGAACTAAGCAGGAAGCTGTATTCACTTCACTTAATTCTTCATCCAGGTTTTCACAGAGTGAATGATTAATGTAGAAGATTAATCCCCGCTCGTATTTCTGTGGTCCATCCTCTACTGCCCAGTCCACCCGGGCCAAAACTTCCGCCATAGACAAACCAGACATCTTATAGTATGGCAAGGCAAGGTGGGAATGCTGGGTTTCAAGCCTAAAGGGAAGGAAGTGGGGGGAAAAAAAACCCTCAGATTTGTCAGTTTTAAGTTTGGATGTCTAACACATTTGATAATAAACCAGATCATGCTTTCCAGAAGACACAAATACTTTTCTGTGGCCAGTAGGAGCTGGAACAAATTCCTAAGTTTTGCTCTGCAAAGTCATTCTAATTAATGTAGCTTCTTTTTGCTTGCTCATAATAAAATGAGAGGAACAAGTGAATTTTAATATTCATAATGCAGCTCTACAATAATGGTGTTTATAAGCAGGAAAGTCTTAGTTGCTCAGTCATGTCCAACTCTGTGCGACATCATGGACTGCGGCCCACCAGGCTCCTCTGTCCAAAAAATTCTCCAGGTAAGAATGCTGGAGTGGGTAGCCATTCCCTTCTCCAGGGCATTTTCCTGACCCAGGGATTGAACCTGGGTCTCCTAAAATGCAGGCAGATTCTTTACCATCTGAGCCACCAGGGGAAGACCATAAGTAGGAAAAGCGTTTCATTAATTTATAATGACTCCGTGGTTCAAGTAAGACTTTAAAACAATTATATTAAAAAAAAATTGTAAAGATCATTCTCAAAAATAGAAATCATTAGTCTTCCCAGTGTCCTTTTCTGACATTATAAAACCATTGATTACTAAGATTAAAATCACAGACTGTCCAACTGGGATCTCCCCCTTAAAGCTAATAGGCAATAGATGAGTAATACAGTTGTCTTAGGTATTTTCACTGGTCATGCCCCACCACCACCCAAAGGCCTGAAAAGAAACTTCAAATTTTTAAATTAACCGATGGGGAGACACAGACACGGCTCATCTAATAAACTGTAAGTCCTTGAGTGGGAACAGGTCATGCTCATCTCTCTAAGCTTAGCACAGTACCTGGCACACAGGATATGCTCAGCAAGTGCTGCGGAATAAATGAATAAATAAATCACAGCCCCTCATGTGTCCTCCCGTCCGTCAGGTAGCTGCCGGAGGTGGAACAGTTGGTAAGTTACACCTGAAGCTCAGGTGGCTTCCCTAACGAGCTTCCAAGCAGCATCACCAACCTGCTGTAGCAGTCGCCAAGGTGCCCACAGCTTTCTTTAAATGCCTCTAAAAGTTCTGCCTTTTCTCCAGGTTCCAGCTGACTGGCGTCCATCAGGGCCGCTCTCACTAAAAGGTGAGCCTCGCTGAGCAGGTGGATGCAGCTCTGGGTTTTTGCAGTCTTATAGGCGTTACTGTAGTCTACCTAACACACAAAGGAGGCAAGCCGTTCATGATGCTGAAGACATCGCCCCAGAGTCTCCCAGGTCTGTAAGTTGTTTATAAAGTTACTATCTGAACACGTTAAATCCTAAGAAATAAAAAGTGGTTATTTATCATTCTGATAAGGCTTAGCTAAAGTGGCTTTCTTTTCCCCCACAATCTATGAGCCAGTTTATCACATACATGACTGTAAATACTCTCCTGTTAAACAGTGCTGGTCATCAGAGAAAGCACAATCAGTACTGTAATACTGATGACACTGTTAACTCAGCAATAATTTGATCACAGCTTGACACAGCTAATGAACATATCTGAAAGACTTAACTATGTTTAAAGTTTAGGATTTAAATCTTTCTCAAATTCAGACTGAGCATCCTTCCTTTATCTTAGTTTCAACTGGTGAATTTAGATTCTGCTACAGCTATTTCTAGAACTCATAGTGGCCTTATAAAAATTTTCACTAGCTCATCTGTGAATGAGCTAGAGCTAGAGTCAATCAGTATTTTTAGACTCCAGTAGGCAAATCATCTGGATGATGTCTAAGACTTGCAATTAAATAAGACTGAAAACACAGGACAAAGCTGATAAAATTATCAGCATTAAAATGCCAGGGACAAATCAGGCCAAGCCTTCACCTGATGACCACATGAACACTACCAGTGAAGGACAAAGGAATACTCTGCACCTCCCCACGTGAAACTCTGAGAAAGATACAACGTCACCTACAGAGAGTTCTGGCCCAACTCTTTGTGACCCATTGGACTGCAGCCCGCCTGGCTCCTCTATCCACGGAATTCTCCAGGCAAGAGTATTGGAGGAGGTAACCATTCCCTTCTCCAGGGGACGCCCCCGACCCAAGAATGGAACCTGGGTCTCCTGCATGGCAGGCAGACTCTTTATTATCTGAGTCACCAGGGAACCCAGCCAAGAACACATAACCTCAACCTGATCATGAGAAAAGAAACAAAATGAAATGAAATGAAAAATAAATGTTTAAAAGGTGGAGGAGGAGAAATATTTTTCAAAACTATCTGTCATAAAACAAAGAGTGAAATCTAAAAATGCAACAAGATAGTGGAAAAAAAAACAAAAACAAAAAAGAAACAGTCTTACAGATACAGAGAACAAACTGGTGGTTACCAGTGGGGGAAGGAAAAAATAAAGGAGTAAGAATAAGAGGTACAAACTACTACATGTAAAATAAATAAGCTACAAGAATATACTGGACCACACAGGGAATATAGCCAACATTTTATAATAATTGTAAATAGGCTATAACCTTTAAAATTGTGAATCACTATGTTTATACCTGTAACTTACAATATTGGACATTATACTTCAACAACAACAAAAAGAAAACAAGAGAAGTTTTTTTAATAAAACAAAGGCTATGAACCTATTTTGGATTAAAGGAGGCTAAAGAGACATGACAGTTAAATACACATTACTTGATTCCTAGACTGGATCCTGGGCCAGAGGATGGGGGAGATGTTACTAGGCCATTACTGAATCAATTGACAAAAACAGAATATGAACCATAGACTAGATAAAGTATTGCGTCATTGTTAAATTTACTGAAACACATGTGTGTGCTATAATTGTGTAATCAAGTATCTAAATTCTTAGGAAACATGTGTTGAAACATTTAGGGGCACTGGGTGAGGATGTATGCAATACTGGTTCCAATGGATCAGAAGAAAATATGCAGGCATGTTTGCGCATTTAGAAAGTACCAGAGTACAAAAAGGGGGAGAGAGGTTTCAGACTGAAGTTGAACATCTCTTTCCGGTCACTGGTTTCCAGAAGCTTATTGAAGTTGATGATGAACAAAAATTTCGTACCTTCTATGAGAAGCTTATGGCCACAGAAGTTGCTGCTGAGGCTCTGGATGAAGAATGGAAGGGCTATGTGGTCCCAGTCAGTGCTGGGAAGGACAAACAGGGTTTCCCCATGAAGCATGGTGTCCTGACCCATGGCCGAGTCTGCCTGCTACTGAGTAAGGGGCATTTCTGTTACAGACCAAGAAGGACTGGAGAAAGAAAGCGCAAATCTGATGGGGTTGCATAGTGGATGCTAACATGAATGTTCTCAATTGGTCATTGTAAAAAAAAAAGGGGGAAAGGATATCCTTGGACTCCCTGATACAACTGTGCCTCATTGCTTGGGGACCAAAAGAGCTAGAAGAACGCGAAAACTCTTCAACCTCTCCTAGGAAAATGAAGTCTGCCAGTATGTCGTAAGAAAGCCCCTAAACAAAGAAGGCAAGGCACCGAGGACCAGAGCACTCAAGATTCACTGTCCTGTTACTCCACGTGTTCTGCGGCACAAACGTGGGTGTGCTGCTCCAAAGAAACAATGTACTAAGAAACACAAGGAAGATGCTGCAGAATAGCCTAAGCTTCTGGCCGAGAGAATGAAGGAGGCCAGAGAAAAACACCAGCAACAGCTTGTCAAGAGACAGAGGCTGGGCTTCCCAGGTGGCTCAGTGGGAAGGAATCCACTTGCCAACACAGGAGACGGGGGTTCGATCCCTGATCCAGGAAGACGCCACACGCTGTAGGACAACCAACCCTGTGCATGACTACTGAGCCTGCGCTCGCGAGCCCGTGTTCCGCAACCACCGAGCCCACGAGGCCTGCGCGCCCCAGAGCCCGAGCTCCACAAGGGCCGCCACCGCAACGAGGAGCCCGTGCACCCCAACGAGAGCAGCCCCTGCTCGCCACGACTAGAGAAAGCCGCACGGCATCAAAGACCCAGCACAGCCGAAAACAAAATAAATAAAAACATTTGAAAAGCGAGAGAGAAAGAGATGGAGGCTGCCCTCTCTGAGAACGTTTACTTCTGAGTCTGAACCCAGTCAAAAATGAGATGGTCTCAGAGTCACAAATAAATAAGATCAGACAGCAAAAACAAAAAAGAGAGAGAGAGACAGAAGCATAGGGGGTATAATGTTGACTATGTTGACTACGGGTAAATCTATGTGGGGAATATACTGACTATTTGTACTATTCTTATTCTTGCAACTTTTCTGTAGATTTGAAATTATTTCAAAATAGTTTATAAAAATCATCAGAGATGGGTAGATAGCTGTCGCTCTTAGAAAAAGAATAAAGATACCCACAGGACAAAACTACAAGCGCTGCGGTGCGCTAGGACCATCTATTAATATTTCAAAGAAGTGTGAGACGCAGACATGTGATCTGAGATTTCTTTCCGCTCCATTTCATGATTCTCTTGCCAGGGTTCAAAGTAAAGGTCGAAGGCTATTTATGTTTAGACTGGCTAATCAATTCCCATAGGAGAGTGGGTATGAATAAGAGAGTCTTATTTTAGTGATGGGAATTTCTCTTAGATCCTCAAATGTCACGAGCTGTGAAAACGAGAAGGTGAAGATATATAGTCCTCTGTAAGAGCCTTGAAGCTGGCTGCTGTGGCATTCTGAATCTATGATGCTTAGAATCAATTTCTAGCAATCAATTAGACTCTAAATTTCTACAAATAAGAAGTCTGAAAGGAGTACCATTTCTTTGTACAGTTGCACTGGTGAGATCGTATTCACAATATACAAATTCCACCCAGCTTCAGCTACAGGAGGTGTTTTGGGATTAACACTGGTACCTTTTCTAGAACTAAAAGCAAAACAAATGACAAGAATTATAAGACAAGACATATTATTAATAAATGGCAATTTTAAATGGTAAATACCAGATACCTAAATACTGTAACTATGATACAATTTTCATTTAGTGTTTTCTTTGGTGATTTAACTACACAGTAGAATTTTAGACAACATTAGTGTACAACACCTTGTTGTACATACTACACCATGTTGTAACGTACTACACTCTCGTGGACTGGTCCACAAGTATTCTTAAATGGGCAATAAGCTCAAAGAACAGGCAGGACCTCGCAAAAAGAGCAGAGACTTGGCTGTGAAAATCCCTGCGACCTGGCTCTCCCCAGCATGTGGCCTTCATGAGGCCAGGGCTGCTGGGAAAACATAAAACACAGAACTGTAAGCCAAGTTAAAGCACGATCTTATTTCCTGCTTTCACTGTGTGAAGCATCTTCTGCAGTATGCAGTCTTTTCAGTTCTAATGAGGTGGATGAACCTGGAGCCTATTATACAGAGTGAAGTAAGCCAGAAAGAAAAACACCAATACAGTATCCTGGTGGGCTGCCGTCTATGGGGTCGCACAGAGTTGGACACAACTGAAGTGACTTAGCAGCAGCAACGCATATAGGTGGAATTTAGAAAGATGTTAATGATAACCCTGTATGTGAGACAGCAAAAGAGACACAGATGTACAGAACAGTCTTTTGGACTCTGTGGGAGAGGGCAAGGGTGGGATGATACGGGAGAATGACATTGAAACATGTAAATTTTCATATGTGAAACGAATCGCCAGTCCAGGTTCGATGCATGAGACAGGGTGCTCGGGGCTGGTGCGCTGGGATGACCCAGAGGGAGGGGATGGGGAGGGAGAGGGAGGGGGTTCAGGATGGGACACACGTCCACCCGTGGCGGAGTCAAGTCAGTGTGTGGCAAAACCAATGCAGTGTTGTAAGGTAAAATGAATAAATTAATAAAAAAACATAAAAAATAAAATGCAAAGTTTTGGCCAAATGAATTTTCAAATAAATTAAATTTTTTAAACCATTTAAAAATATAATACTTTTAAGACATCAAATGTATAAAATTACAAGTTATTTTTCCTCTTGTCAGAAAGCTTTTAGGATCAGTCAATTTTAGACCACTTTGTGCACACTCTGAGTGACCAGTTACCCATGGCAACCTGGTTATTCCTGCTGGTGGAACAGAGCGCAGACACAAATAATTCAAAAATGCAAAACTACAGTGTCTGACTTGAAATACACTCTATGTTTCTCGCCCCCTGCCCCCAACAGATTTCTCTCCTACTTAAATTTTCCATAGAGGAATGTTCAAATTAGACTACATTCCCCACCACTAAACTCACAGTATAGGAGACATCGACTAGAAGCATAACCACTTTGGAATTAACCATTTCATCCCAGACAACGTGAAAGCAGGAAACTGAAGTTAGAATTAACCTGAGCTTAGAAGAATGCACTTTTATCTTAAGGTAGATTAACATATAATTTATATATCATGAATGTGCTTTTAGGTAAGAAATGCATTAGTTAATTTCTTTTCAAGTTGAAATACCAGAAAAAAAAAAAAAAAACTCTGGATAAAAATATAGCCACTGAAAGGTCAAGGAAGAAAAATAATAAAGAGCCTTGTAGTTTGGATTAGCTAAGAAGCTCGATCTCGCTCATTAATTACACAGAAAAACATGTCCTTTAAATTCTTATACAATACCACAGATTTTTTCTGAAACAGTTTTATAATTTATTTTCTTCTAAAAGCTCACAGTCAATTACAGAGGATATTATAGAGAACATTAAAACTTTCTTTTCTTACTCTGGAAAAAGAACACCTATAAAACCCATCTGATCATTCAAATTTTTGATTTATAAAAAGATTAGTGAAGATGTACACAAAATATACCAGCAACACAATTCATCCCAGAAACTTTGGCAAGGATGTCTGGGGGTGATGGGTATGCTTACAGAAACCTCTTGGGTGACTCTCTTCTCTCCGGAACAGTTTCAGGGTCTGCCTTGGTCAGAAGTACAACGTGGTTTTTAAAATGACAGATGGCTTTCAAGCCTATGAAAAGCTGTATTCTTAAAGCACAGACATCCATACTGATAGGTGGGCAAGCCTAGTAAGGAAAAATTCACAAATTAAGCCAAGGGATGAAGTGCATGAACTTCAAAAACTTCAAAAATCAACCTATCGGATACAATCTCTCCTTTTCAGTCTCTCCCTGCTACTTAATCCAAATTCCTACTCTTATCAGAGCAAGAGGCTATCCTATCTAAACTATATAACCGACTAGCTCAATCATGTGCCCACCAAGAGCTCCTCTGTCTGTGCCGACACTGACCTGATGAAAGCAGAGAGCCGCCAGGAGCCCTGCCCTGAGCTGGTCACTGCCACCAGGAACTCCCCACCAACAGTGGGCGGGTTCAGGTGGTGCCTTTAAATGGGCTTTTAGTCAGAATCAGACACTATAAACGGGCATCTACTGCTCGTAAAACACACAGAGAGGTGACTCGATGGATGGGTGTGCAGAACTGCAGGCACATTCAGATGGCCCCCGTGAGCTCTGCAGGTACGAACACCGCCTGGAATGGCTAACAGGCTGGAGTTTGCGAGGCCAACTGGAGGAAAGGCTGGCCCAGCAGACAGCCTCCTGCCCTTGAAGGAAACAGTCACCCAAGCGGCACGGATAAGAAGCTAACCGAGGCGCTCTTCCTGGGACTCACAAAACGAGGCTGCCGGGTCTACCTGTCTCCTCCATTAATGGGGTTTCGATTCCGAGGTCATCTTCCTTGTCCCTTTTGTACAAAGTGCCTGGGGATGACCCTATGAACAGTTAAGGTGGCCTTGGTGATGCTGAGCCAGAGTCTCAGGGGAAAGGGAAATAAAGATAGTGTGCATTATGGGCCTCTCTTTGAGGTTGTGAAACCTTCCTCAGACACCACAGCTTCCAAAGCCTGAGTCAGCAAGGGAGCAGAACGACGGTGTGCTCGTCCGGGGGCGTCTGGGATTTCAGGGTGCTGGAACTGCAGGGAAGGGGTGGCCAGGAGGGGTGAGCATCACTGTCCTTCCCTCTGCCACCTCTAGGGACCAGCCTCAGGGGCAGCGTCCTTGACTAGCTGCCCATCTCCATTCTTTCTCCCTTTCCCTCTTCTGTGCTTCTTCCTTCTGGTTTCATGAGACTGTGAGGAGGTCTGGAGCTGAGACTTGTTTTCAAATGCAGACTGATGGTCCTCAATCTCTTAGGCACTCCTCACCCCACCATCACTACCTCCACAAGCCTCGGTCTTCCTGAGGTTTAAAACAAAACACAAGGCAAGATGGGGTGGAGAGAGAGGAGGCAAGAGACAAGGAGTCCGTCACCTTGCCTTGGGTACTAGGGACATAACCATTATTTTTAAAATAATCTCTTGAAAAGGCTGTGTGTGTATCTTAAACCCAGACAGAAGGGCATGGGAAAGCTGGGATTCTGGTTTCCCAAGAGGCTGAAGGTAGGCAGTGAGCCTGTCAGCTGCATAAGGTGACAGGCAGCCCACAGAAGAACAGAGAACTTGGATGTGATTTCCAGAAAAAGGCAGCACACAGTGTGGGCAACAGCGATGGTGGAGAAGTGTCTCAGACACATTAAGCACTATACACCGTCATCACCGGACACTCATTCTTCCAGAAAAAGGTGTTCCGGGTGCCAGATGGACAATACTGAGTGGACAGAGGCCATCATGATGTGGGGGTTCCCTGAAGCCTGGATGTGCATAACAAACACCCATCTCAGAGGTGAAATTGTACACGATGAACATGATGCAAATCATCAGTGTATTTCTGAGAATAGAAAGTCAAGGGCAGAAAATAGAATTTCATCATAAAATTGTCCATTTGGCGGTCAAAGGCTTTTCAGAGACTAAGCAGATTACTTCTCACTAAAAACGAGGTTACTGATCTAGAATATCAATTAACACTAGATTAAAACCACAGAAATACAGAACACTTGTTGAAGGCTTTGTAAAATGACAAAAGAATTATCAGTATATCCGATAATGGTATAAATAAATCATCTGAATGCACTGCACTCACTTCTGTGCTCTTAGATATACAGATTTTTGAACTGTTTTAATAGCTCTATACAACTGCCACCAACACTTCTGATCAAAATGAATAAAACTGTAGTATACTATAGTTGTGATGTGCCCTCTCTGAAGTTACACTATACATATTCTTTACCAAATTTTAAAAACATGCATTATATCTAAATTCTGAATGACATGTTTTCAAAGTAACCTTAAAAATTACCATCTAAACCATGAACTGCAAAATGCTTACCATTTTACATCCCAAAGCTCTAACTGAACAAACAAGACTTTAATGTCCGCCCAGCTCAGACGCAAAGAGCGTGAGTTTGCAAGCACTCATGTTTGACCTCTAGGCTGCACGGTCATTAGCCAGCTCTGACCTTCAGGGTGGTGTCCACATACGGGTCCTCCTCCCTCGCGGCCGCCGCACTGCACCGCACCGTGTAACACTGCAGGTTGTTGCTGAGGAAGAGGAGAAAGGCCGCTGAGCAAAGCGGAGGCCAGGGACCAACATGCCCGCTGCTGGGAGGGTGTCCCAGGAGCACACAGCAACGAGCGGGCTGGGGGAACACCCCAGTACTCATCAAACGCTGACAAGTCAGGCTGCTTCTGAACAAGATCACTCAGAGACCCTATGGAGTGCTTTTTTTAAACACGTAACCGGTGCCCACTGCGCCCCTACCGAATCACCATCTCTGGGGGCTGAATCTGTGTTGTGCTGAGTCACTCGGTCGCATAGACTCTTTGCGACCCCATGAACCGTAGCCCATCAGGCTCCTCTGTCCATGGGATTCTCCAGGCAAGAAAACTGGAGTGGGTTGCCATGCCCTCCTCCAGGGGATCTTCCCGACCCAGGTCTCCAGCTCTGTAAGTGGATTCCTTTCCGTCCGAGCCACCGAGGAAGCCCATGGGGGCTGAATCTAGACATGTATATTTCTACAAAGCCCCTGGTGTGACACACACTCCTAGTTAAGAACCATGGATCTGGATCAATACCCTTATTTTATTTACAGAATGATGGCTCGGGGACCTGCCCAAAGTTCAGACAGGTGACGATCAAAGCCAAGGTTAGAACCAAGTTTCCCGACTGTCATCATCTCAGGATGAAATGCAGCCTGGGTTGTGCTGGGCAACACGCTTAGAGCAGGCAAACTCTCTGAAGGAATCTCCAGAATCATGCAGTCCAGCAGCTTGTTTTTAAAGACTATAGAGCCTGCAAAGGACATGGTTGGTCCAAGTCCTCTTTGGAGAATGGAATCAAATCAGACCCAGGTCTCCTCATGTTTCACGATCCTCTTTTCACAACTCCAGGCTACATTCTGCATAGCAAAGCAACCTGGAGACTTCAGAGTAAGTGCCTGTGTCCAAAAACCTTGACAGGGTTCCTTCTGATATTCCCTGAGCACCTCAAACTCCAACACCTAAACCACACTTTTCTTCTGCCCCACACCACACCAGCCTCCATGCTTTCAGAAAGGCAGGCTCGGGGCTTCCTTGGGCGGCTGGTGATTGAGACTTCCACCTCTCAATGCAGGGGCTGCAGGTTCGATCCCTGGTCAGGGAGCTACGATCTCACAAGTCTTGCAGCCCCAAAAAAAACAAAACATAAACAGAAGCAATACTGTAACAAATTCAATAAAGACTTTAAAAATGATACACATCCCCCCCCCCCAAAAAAAAGCAGGCTCAAAACTGATGGGTTTTCTCATGTCTCCTCCATCCCCAGTATCCCACCAAATGTCAAGTCCTGTCATTCTCTTGTCCGTGCTTCCTTCTCTTTTCACTGCTACTGCTGTGCCCAAATACAACCCCTCACTATCCTCACTGAACCATTCCCACAGCTCATTAGTATCTTCAAGCCATCCTCCACTGTGGCCACCATCCATTTTCCTAAAGTAATGGTCTATTCACATCCTTTTCTTTGATCAAAATCTAAAAAAATTCCTTAATTTCCAAAGCCCCAAGTTCCCTCTCGAGCACTACTTTCCCCCTTTTTCTCTGTTTCAGCAACTTTAAAGGATATTACTACACAAGCCTCTGGAAACTTAAAAGACCAAAGACCGCTCCCCTCTTCCCCGTGCCAGAGAGGCGGCGGCGAGGGGAGCACCCCCGCCGGGGCGGGCGTCAGAACCGTCAGGTGGGTCCTGGGCCGTGTGAAACACCACAGCACCTGCTGGAGATTCGGATGTTACCACTCAACTGGGACACAAGAACACTGTCCTACGCAATTACTTATCAGAAACTCCAACGAACCTGGACACAGCTTTGCTGGTAGCTTCCCCCCTATCTGAACGCCCTTCACTTTCAGTCTCTATCTGTCAAATATAACTAGCTTTCGGGCCTCACTGCCAACACGGAAATCTTGCCCGTGTGACTTGGCCAGAAGTAACTTCCCTCCTCCTGTAGCCTATGACATTTCCATGGAGCCTTAAGACATGTTCACAAATCTCCTAGGGTCTGTGTCCTTGTCCGTGCCTCTCATCCTCCCTTACGTTGCTGTCTGCATAAAGCAGAGGCTGTGCCTTATTCCTGGTCGCTTGGCCAGAGGGCTCAATGCAGTGCCTCGCCTGGAACCTGAACTCAAAAAAACAGGAAATAAAACCACAAGCCTTACTTGCTGCTGAGATAAAAGGAAATGAGATTAAATCCAAGAACCCAGTTCACATGCCAGCTCACTAGGAGGATAAGGCAACTCAGAATACACCCACCAGCAATGAGCCACACGACCTGGACCAACCCCAGCTTCTGGACTCTCCCCCATCTACACCACTCAGAGGGTGGAATCAGGCAGGCCTTCCGGACCCTTTACAGTCCTAAAGCTCATCAACGAACTCGACTCACACAGAAAAGATGTGACAGCAGTGAGAAAAAAAAATTTAGGAACTCTAAAACTGAAGATGCCCTGACTGCTGTCAAGAGCCCCCACTGACTTTTCATTAGAATTCCCTGTGAACATCTTCCCTCATGGAGAGCCTTACCCGTTCTTAGAAAGATCCCCATCCAGTTTAAGAAAACACGACAAAGGCAAAACCAGAATTTAAGTCTCTGATGTTGAAAAGGCAGTTATGAGCCATTATTTAAAATGAAATAAATAAATAAACCCCAGGTGTGTATCATTAACTCAGAGTGCTATCCACTGGTTCACATACTTTTCATTTGAAGATTTAGAAAGCACCTCAGGAATCTACAGAGAAATAAGTGACTCGAAAGCCTGCAAGGGGCTGGGACGTACCTCGTGATGACATGCAGGAACTGCGGGGTAAGCACCGCCTGCTGAGATTTCTCGGGGTATTGGTAGACCGACATTAATTCAACAGACTTGACAACCATGTACAGGTAGCCCACATGAGGTAATGAGAAAAAACAGAAGAGACTCAGCAACACTTTTTCCTGAGATGAATTTTTTCTATCAGAAGTAAGAGACCCTGCGTGCAAAAAAAACAACAAACCAACCATGAAACCAGTAAATAAAAGGAACCAATATTTTGACTTTTCTGTGCAAAAACAGCTATAAACAGATAACCAAAGAGTTGCTAAGGTGCTTATATAAGAATGCCAGTAAAAAAATGAAAAAAGTGATATAATTAGAACATCACCATTTTGAAACCCCTAGTAAATTAACAGATCTAGGTAATCATCATCAATAGTTGTTAACATCACAAAAAGAGCCAACCTGATACGACGTACTTCCAAGATAACTCAAGACTATTTGCATTACCAAAAAAAGAAAAAAAAATGATCATCACCATCATCTGATCAAGCCTTCGACCAGCACTGTCGATAGAAATAAAATGTGAGCCATATATGTGATGCAAAGTTTTCTAGTAATAGCTCTCTAAAAAATAAAAACAGGCAAGATTTTTAAAATATATGAACCCAACATATCCAAAATATTATCATTTTGATACATAATCAATAAAAAATTAACAAGACAGTTTATATTCTTTTTTGTTGTACTAAGTCTTTAAGACCTAGTATGAATTTTACACTTAAACCATATCTTAATTTAGACTGGTCACACTTCAGGGTGCTCAGCAGCAACACTGACAAATGGATACCGTGCTGAACAGTACAGCTGTAGATCACAGGGAAATACAGGGCACACAGGAACATGTTCAATGACACTGCGGGGAGTCAGTCAGCAAAATTCAGATTGAGGGAAGTTCTGCACTAATAGTCCAGTTTCCTGCTAACTAAACCACAAAGAGAAAAGAGAGAGGAAGGCAGAGCCTGTATCGCAGAGAGACATAAAAGACACAGGAGCCAAGTGCAGGTATAGAAGCTTACTTGGAATCTGATAAATTGCAGAAAAAAATATTTAGACAATCAGGGACATTTGATGGGGATTGGATGATATAAAGTCATTTCTTAAAAACATGAAATGACATTTGGGGTTTTTGCTTAAATAAAAGAATCCCTTGCCTTTAGAAACATACGCTGAAATATTTATAAATGAAAAGGTATAAACTCTGGGATTTGCATCAAAATAATCTGACAGAGGGCAGGGAGTGATTACGAGGCAACACTGCTGAAGCTGTGTGATGGGGACTTCAGGGGTCACTGTACTATTTTTCTGTATCTGTGTGCCTGAAACTTTTCATAATGAAAGTTTTTTTTTTAAAAATATAGCTGTGATTGATGCCCTTCAAGGACACATTAATAACAGAAGAATGTATAAAAGAGATAACTAATGAGAACCTACAAAAAAAAAAAGAAGAAAATCCAATTACTACACTCTCCACAACTGGCATAAAACAACTGATCCAGTTTCTACTTCCTCTTCTTTCCTACACACATCTGTGCTCTAATCACAAAGAGAGCTGCTCAGTTATCTCCAAACATACATGATGATCTTTCACCTTGCACATGTTGCTTTCCCTGAGGTAGTATCTTACCAGAATCTCCATCTTCTAAAAAAAAATTTTTTTTTTCACCTTCTAAAACTTTTACTCATCCATCAGGGCCCAGCTCACATGGGCACTGCCCAACGCCTCATCCGCCCACTGAGTAAACGTCCATCAGGCACCTACACCATCCCAGGGGTTCCGGGGGTACCCCAGCGCGCAGGGCAGCGTAACTGCATTCATCCTGGCGAGGTGGACTGGGGCGGAGGATGAACGCGGCAGTGTCCGGGGAGGGAGCGGCTTCAACTGAGAAGTCTGGGAAGTCCTCTGCGGCGAGGTGCTACTCGAGTTGCGAGCTGAAGACACCAGTCTCGCAAGCTCTGAGGGAAGTACTCTGCTCTGAGCACTGGAAGAGTAACCAGCAGATCTTAGACCAGACTGAGCCTGGTGTAACCTAGCAGCAGAGAAAAGCCACGTGGGTGGAGAAATGCAAGAGGCTGAGCGGGACAAAAAGCGCTCAGGGTCAGGGTGATGCAGGCCGTGGAGAGGATTTGGGTTTTGATCCGGCGCTGCAGGAAACCCTGGACGAGAGCTAGCCCTCCAAGGCGGCTGTGGGCCCTCTGGTCTCCTGCCGTGTTACACCTCCCTCTCCCAGGCTTCTTTCAGTTCCTCAAGCAAAGACGCTCCATTGGCCACCACCAAGCCCGCCCACCCATCAGCCCCATTCACTCTTGGATCCTCTTTCTCAGGAAGCCTTCCCCGAGCCCCCCGTGAGGTTCAGGATCCTTTGTTATGCACGCTCAGGGCAGGATTCTTCTCTCTCAGAGCGCTCCCACCAGTGTGTAATTGTACACGCCTTCTAATGTCCATTCCACTCACGCCTGCTTCCCCCCACAAGACAGTAAGCTCCATGAGTGCAAGGACTTTGCCTACTTTTGCTCACTACAGGAGCCCTAGTATTCAGCACAAGACCCAACATAGTAGGTACTCAATACACGTTCACTACAAGACAGAAAAAAAATACATGCATAAGTTTAATCAGAGTAATATTTATACCTTTCCCTAGCCAACACCTAAAGATGTGAAGCAGGCCAGCACTAAGTATAGAATTCAATAATGATTCTTAATCTGGGTTGCCCATTATATTTCTGGGGAGGTTTTAAAAAATACTGATGCCCTGGGATTTTCCTGGTGGTCCAGTGGTTAAGACTCTGTGCTTCCACTGCAGGGGGCACAGGTTTGATCCCTAGTCAGGGAATTAAGATCCCACATGCCATGCGGTGAGATTTAAAATTTAATTTTAAATTGAACTATCTTTAAAAAAGTTAAAAAAAAAAAAAAATATATATATATATATATATATACACACACACATACATACATATACTGATGTTCAGGCATCAGTTGACCAATTAAGTCAGAATCTCCAGCATGGGGAGTTCCCTGGCCATCCAGTGGTTAAGACTCTATGCTCCCAGGGAAGGGGGCATGGGTTTGACCCCTGATTGGGGAACTAAGATTCCCATACACTGCAAAGCATGGGCCAGTAAGTTGAGTCTCAGCATCAGTGTTTTAAAAAGCATCCAAGGAAGGCCAATGTGCAGCGAGGCTAAAAACCACTGCTCTTAAGCGAACTTCCATCCAGCCCACATTTTCCCATCTGGCTCACAAGGCCATCATTAGCAGCTCTGGCAAATGACCCAGCTGGAACCCAGATGAACCTCAGCTGTAACAGGGCCCTGATTTTCTTTTAGGGGCCTACTGACCATTTCAAAAAGAGAAATGGGTTTTGTCAGTCATCTCCTCTCCATGGCTTCTCCTAGCAGACATGATTTCCGTTTTGTGGGCTCACTGTTATTTGCTAAGGAATCTGTCTAAGGCCACAGGGAAACTCAGAAAAACCTAACCTGTTACTCACATCGGACTCCCCGCTCCGCCCAGTGCCTTTCCAGCTCACTGCACTGCAGCATTCTCATACTTACCTGTTTGGAAAATGGGTAGCAGCTGGAGTGAATGCAACCTGACGTCATCAGACAAGAGACAGGAAGAAATATCAGGAGCGAAACGCCTGCGAATTTAAAGAGAGACAGAGGAGAGGAGATCTAATTTCCATTGCGTTAAGCAGGTAAAGATATAGTAACTGCTGGTGAATAAAAAGCTATCTAGTACCTATAGAGCAGGTGCCGAACATGGAAATATTTTATTTTTTCATCAGCTAATCCCGTTGACTCCAGTGTAACAGATATTCCCGACTGTTTGCTTTTTTCACCAAGAAGTTCCATGGGCTTTTGGCAGATAACAAAATCATCTGACTCAAGCTGTGAGGTGTCATTACTGGTGTCTTAAAAAATAAAATTGAAGAAAATTATGTAGTAACTCCAAGTAATTTTCGATTGGCAATTAGATTTCACCACATCCCCCTACCAATTATAGTATTTATACACACATCTCATGTATTTATAAGGCACTGTGGCTTTGAAATGTCTTAGCACTTGCTCATTCCTTCCTCACAACTGACAAAGTAAAACAGGACATGATCATCATCCCCACTTTATACATAAGGAAACAGAAACTCAGAGACGGTGTTCCTAACCCAAGGTCACTCAACTAGCAAATATGAGGACTGGAGCCAGAAATTGCTCCTCTAGCAGTAGATGCTTCATTATTTTCAATGACAAATACATGTTGAAATACATTTATACGCTGCAGAATACATCACATGCTACAGGATAAGACAGGGATAGCCAGATCAAAAACCCAAGTCCCACATATTAGGAACATCTATGCGTGTGAAAGTCGCTCAGTCGTGTCCAACCCTTCGCGACCCCGTGGACTGTAGCCTGCCACGCTCCTCTGTCCATGGAATTCTCCAAGCCAGAATACTGGATGGGGTTGCCATTTCTTTCTCCAGGGATCTTCCCAACCCAGGGATTGAAACCAGGTCACCTGCATTGCAGGTGGATTCTTTACCGTCTGAGCTGTCAGGGAAGCAACCACATCATAAATAATGTGGCTTGGCAATATACATACTAGAGCCTTTCAGAGGTTGACAGAAATAAGGGTTTTTCTCTATACCCCAAACAAGAAAGTAAGCTAAATTCATTATTTACCTTCTGCCTGTTTCATGGGATTGGTGGTCTTACGTGGATGGTGGTTAACACTCTCTCTGTTTTTGGGGTCTGACTCCAGTTTTACGATTAAGACTTCTAACTCTGACATGACAGCGACATATCCAAGACAAAAAGAAATTTCAGCAGGGGTGATGTTATCTATGTGGATAACTAAAGAACGTTCAAAGTCCAAAATTGAGAATTCTTCATTAATGGTCTGATACTTCAAACTAAATAAGACTAGATTATTGCTGCAGCCAACAAGAAGGTCTCCTTTCACAGGGCAGCAGGAAATGCAAAGGGGGGCCTCAGAAAGCGGCATTTCCACAATAGACATCTGGTCTCTGAAGGTTTCGCTGAAGGGTGCTTCCACGTCATGTCCGACCATCCGGATACACACTCTGGAGTTTTCAGTCCTTTTACTTCTCCAGTTTATATAAGCACGCAGGAATGTAGCTTTGTTTTTCTCTTCAATTGCTACCAAATAATCTCCTGAGAAGGAAATAAGATTACATTTAGAATTTCTAATTAGAAACCACAACTTACCTTGCATCATGAAAAGGAACTAAAACAGAATCCTAATGTGAATGGTCAAATTAAAGATGGACTAGAACAAAAAGCTCCAACACTTTGGCCGCTCGATGTGAAGAGCCAACTCACTGGAAAAGACCCTGATGCTGGGCAAGCCTGAGGGCGGGAGGAGAAGGGGGAGACTGAGGATGAGACAGTTGGATGGCATCATCGATTCAATGGACACGAGTTTCAGCAAACTCTGGGAGATGGTGAAGGACAGGGAAGCCTGGCGTGCTGGAGTCCATGGAGTTGCAGTCAGACACGACGTGGTGACCGAACAACAGAACAGAACTCTAAGTAACAGGATCTCAGGTGTGCTTTTAATGGACAACAGGCATTTAGGTTCTGAAATACAATCTACCCCCATTTTACTCTCTTCTTATTTAGTTTGTAAGTCGTGCCCAACTCCTTCGCGACCTCACAGACTGTGCCCCACTATGCTCCTCTGTCCATGGGATTTCCCAGACAAGAATACTAGAGAGGGTTGCCATTTTCTTCTTCAGGGGATCTTCCCCACCCAGCTATTGAATCTACGTCTCCTGCATTGCAGGGGCATTCTTTACCACTGAGCCACCTGGGAAGCAGTTAATATCTTAAGATGACCTATTAAATATTCATGTAGCTTACAAAGAAAGTCTATGATTTATTTCTATGTTAGCTCTACATGTTATTGTAGCTCTGAATCTACAACTCTAACAAAGTTCTCCTGACATAAAGTGTTTGATATTAGAGTGATGCTAAAATTAGGTATAAGGAACTCTGAAGAGATCGGTGGAATGTACACTGCTACCTCTCCCCTCCCCACAAGTCATACTTTCATGTAAACTTTGAGAAATAGCATAAAGCCACACATACCAAGTAAAATTTCAATCCAAGTCAGTTTTCCCTTAACTGTTGATTTTCTTGGATTTTCTAAATTACAAAGTAATTTTCAAATTGTTCTTTGTTGTGAGAAGTCAAAGTGATGAAGAGATATAAAATGAAAAGCAGAATGATCTTTCCCCTGCAGTCCAATCCATGAGGAGCCAGTGTTAATGCACACAGCGTGGTATGTGTCCTTCTAAACCTTTCTTTCATAGAAACACAGATCACAGAGTGGTGGTTTGTCACTCTTGCTTTTAACAAAATGGAACATATTAAATATATTTTACAATCTGCAATTTAAATAAGTACCTGACGAGGGAGGGGACATATGTATAATTATGGCTGATTCGCATTGTTATACGGCAGAAAGCAACACGACATTGTAAAAATTAAAAAAACAAACAATAATAAAAAATAGTAAAACGATTTTTAAAAATTACCAATTTATTACCAAGATTTCCACTATATTTTTCCCTCTAGGGTAGATGCATGGATATCTAACGTCCTTTTCATATACGTGCAAAATATCCTGTATACACCTGTGTCAGAATTTATTCAGCAGTCTGCCTGCTGATATACTACATTTAAGTACTGGGCTGACCAAAAACTTTGTTCGGGTTTTTCTGTACCGTCTTACAGAAAAACCCAAATGAACTTTTCAGCCAACCCCAAATTTCCAGCTTTTTTTGTTTTTGCCACTATAGTCTATGCTGTAATAAATAGGCCTATACCTACATATTTATTTGAAAGTGAAAGTGAAAGCTGCTCAATCATTCTGACTCTTTGTAACCCCATGGACTATACTATAAAGTCCATGGAATTCTCTAGGCCAGAATACTGGAGTGGGTAGCCTTTCCCTTCTCCAGCAGATCATCCCAACCCAGGGATCAAACCCAGGTCTCCTTCACTGCAGGCAGATTTTTTACCAGCTGAGCCACAAGGGAAGCCCAAGAATACTGGAGTGTTCATTTCAATTGTGTAGATTTTCAAAAGTAAGACAAAAAAGTAAGTCAAAGGGTCAGTACATTTTTAAATTTAATAGATATTGCCAGATTACAATCACAATTACTTATTACAGATGCAGATTGCCACCAGCGCAGTTTAAATAGGCCTGTTCCCCCACATCCTCACCAGCACTGACTCAATATAATGGAGGAAACAGGGACTCTCATGGATATAAATATCATTCATATTTTCCAGACCACTTATAAAGCTGTTACATATTTATGCAGCCATGTACAGTTGCTCTTCTACAAGTTATCCACTTCTTTTTTTTTTATATTGGTTTGTTTTTCTTATCAAGGAATAGCAGCTCTCTGGGTAAAAAGGATATTAATCCTTTGCCGGCCATGAAAAGCAATCACTTTTGGTAGTCTGTAGTTTGACTTTTTACTTTGCTATGGTTTGACTTTGTATGACACCTTTTACCATGTGGAACCAGATGTGTATCTTTTCCGTCTTGACTTCTGTGTTTCCTGACTTGTTTAAACAGTCTCTTGTGTCTGTCAAATTACATAAACACACTCTTACATATTCTATTGGGGGGGGTTAAATTAAATTTTTAATTTTTAGAAATTTCTGGGTTGGAGGGGAGAAGTCACGGTTCTTTCAAATAGAGAACTCACTAAATGCTAGACATTATTATGTAAACAAGCCATTCATCCTCCAATGAACTACCATTGAAATGCTGTGGTTAGCACAATTGCTTCCTACATACAGACGCAGCAAGCAAGCGGGGGCAGCCCTTTTCTGAAGACACTCAGTGGGCTGGCCAGGCCCCCTCTCCTCTGGACTGAGCCAGGCTTTAAGACAGGCAAACCTTGTCCTGATGCTGGTTGCTTTGAGGCCACAGATGGGAATCCTGCATCTGTTTTCTCCCCAGAGATCCTGACGGCTGTTTAGTCACTAAGTCGTGTCCGACCCTTTTGAGATCCCGTGGATGGTAGTCCACCGTGCTCCTCTGTCCATGGGATTTCTCCAGGCAAGAATACTGGAGTGGATAGCCATTTTCTTCTTCAAGAAATCTAGGTGGAATACCTAACTATACCTTCTGGGTTGCACACACTGGCTGACCCTGTTCCAGAGAAGGTCTGATGGGGTTGAGAACAGAAGAGACCACGGGGCCTCCGTCTTCCTTAAACTCTCTCAGTAAACACATCAAACAAAAAAGTTTTTATTGTGGTAAAATACACATAACACAAAATTTACCACTTTCACTATTTTCAAGTGTACAATTCACGGCATTAGATACATTCACATTGTTACGCAGCCATTATCACCATCCTGAAAACTTTTTCATCTTCCCCCAAACTCTGAATCTACTAACAATAACTCCCCATTCCCACCCTCTGTACATATATGTCTTTTACTATTTACGTAATAAAGCATCAATGCTGAAGAGCATGGGTTATATGCAAATACATAAATATGAATTATTTGTACACATCTGCAGATCTAACTCAGAACTAAGGTCCATAAAATTGAAAGCAAAACTAAATGTGTGTAGAGTAAAAGTGAAACCCAGAACTGAACAACAGAAGTACTGCCTCGTGAACACAGACTCTGGCAACCACCACCACTTCTGTCTCTATGAACTTGACTATTCTAAGGTAGCTCATGAGTAGAATCATACAATATTTGTCCTTCTGTTTATTTCAGGTTTACTTCACTTAGTGTAATGTCTTCAAAGTTCATTTGTGCTGTACACGTATCAGAGTTTCATCCCTTTTTAAGGCTGTATGGATACACTGCATTTTGTTTATCTGCCGATGAATACCTGGGCTGCTTCCACCTCTTGGCTCTAGCGAAAAACGCTATGTATACTGGTGTACAAATGTGTGCACAAGCCCCTGCTTTCAGTTAATCTGTGTGTATACCCAAAAGAGAAACTCCTGGAGAAGGGAATGGCTACCCACTCCACTATTCTGGCCTCGAGAACTCCATGGACCGAGGAGCCTGGCAGGCTACATACAGTCCACGGGGTTGCCAAGAGTAAGACACGACTGAGCGACTTTCAGATCTGGAAATTCTATGAATTTTTTCAGGAACCATCATACTGTTCTCTACAGCAGCTCTATCATTTTACTCTCCCACCAGGAATGTACAGAGGTCCCAATTTCTCCACATCCTCATCAACACTTATTATTTCTATTTGTTTTGATAATGACCATCCTAATGGGTATGAAATGGTATCTCTTTGTGGTTTTGATTTGCGTTTCTATGATGATTAGTGATGTTGAGCATCCTGTCCTGCGTTTGTTGGCAACTTAGATAAATATTCAAACTCAGCCAATTTTCAAATTGGGTTGTTTTGTTGTTTGCTGAGTTGTAAGAGTTCTTCTGAATACTAATCCCTTATTGGGTATATGCTTTGCAAATATTTCTCCCCTTTTCTGTAGACTGCTTTTTCAAATCAGTTGATAGTGTCCTTTGATGCACAAAATTTTTTAATTTTGATGACAGCCAATTTTTCCATTTTTTCTTTGTTGTCAATGCTTTGGTGTCATATTCAAGTTACTAGTTATTTAATGAACTTTAAAACTAAGAATATTTGTTTAATTATAATAAAAGGTTTTATACATTTTATTTTAGAAAAAAATAAGCTTTTTTTCATATGTCTACAAATATATGCCTATTATTGGTAAAGTCTATATATCAACTGTTTATATGTAATTTGCAAACTATAGATAGTACCTATGCTGTCTTAAGTTTTCAAATTAATAACCTGTTTTGTAAACAATGAACTAGAACTTGCTAAGTGTGTCTTCCTGATAAGCCTTATAAACAGACCTTTAGAGTTCTCTAGTTAATCCTCACAACTCTTCAAGGCAAGATCCCCTTCTCCACTTCATAGATCAGGAATCTGAGACTCAAATAAGCTAAGTGAACTAAAGTTGCTCAGTCGTGTCTGACTCTTTGCGACCCCATGGACTGTATAGTTCATGGAATTCTCCAGGCCAGAATATTGGAGTGGGTAGCCTTCCCTTTCTCCAGGGGATCTTCCCAACCCAGGGACCAAACCCAGATCTCCCACATTGCAGGCAGATTATTTACCAGCTGAGCCACAGGGGAAGCCCTCAAATAAGCTAAGTACCTTGCTTAGGCAACACAGCCAACAAATGATGGCACTTGGGCTTAAATCTGGATCTGGTTAGCTCCAAAGTCAATGGTCATTCCATGCATCTCTCAAAATGTTAGAAAGGAGATATAAGTCTAGAGGATTCTAGCCCTTCATAAGAGAAAGGAATTAAACTTTTCAAAGCATTATGTGCTCAGGGCTTTATTTTACTTATTTTATGACAGCTTCTGTCTTTATTAAGTAAACTTAAAAATCATTATTCTATTTATTCTCAAGCTGAGAGTCATTGATTTAAAAAAAAAAAAAAGTAAACTTTTCCTTTTATGTGGCAAGATCATAAGCCTGGCTAACACTAATCCCTAAACTAAAAGGCTGCACTCCTACGACAAAACAATTATCAGAAGGCAGAAATAATATACGATGAATTAAAATATGTTTTATGACTTAAAAAGTTGAGGGAGGGTAGGGCTTTGTTGTTCAGTCACTAACTCCTGTCTGGTCCAACCCTTGGCAATCCCAAGGACTGCAGCATGCCAAGCTTCCCTGTCCCTCAGTATCTTCAGAGTCTGCTCAAACTCACGTCCATGGAATCAGTGGTGCTATCTAGCCATCTCCATCCGCAGCAGGGCCTAGAAGGAGATAATAGACACTCTAGGGCTCTTTCCTGCACTTAGGCTATGTGGCTCTGTCCTCTCTGCCCCACACCTCCAGGCATCCCATAAACAAGGGGCCAGCACCAGACGTCTCTACACAGCACTCGACTCTGGCCACAGAGATCTTTCTTCCTTGAGAGCAATGAGTTCCCAAATCTCTTTTTTCTCCCTTCACACAGAAAACCTAAAATAATTTCAATTACTGATGATGATATTAGGTGCCCATCCTTCAAAATTTCAACCTACATTCTACCACCTCCAATCTTTATGAAAGGAGCCTGGCATCCTGTTAATTAGAGACAAAAAGAAATTGAAAATGTTTTCTTCTTGTTTAAGAATCTGCAAAGCATTTATAGTGAACAGAAATTGCTGATCTAAGATTCACTTTGTTTTTAATGGGATGAGAGTAGGGGAGACACTGAGCATAGAGCAGGAATCCCCAAGTCCAAGCCAGGGTTAGTGGGAGGAAAGAGGCCAAGAGGAAAAAGCTGAGATGTGTAAGAGGAGTTATCTGGATATCAGCATATCTAGCAGTTCTCTACCTACATTTGGAAGAAGCTGCACCCAAGCATTAAGTTCAAGCTGAAAGTCACCCTTGAGCTATCTGACTTATGCTAACACCATACCACATGACTTCCTAATTTTTTTTAAGACAGTCAACAGAATTACAAAAGCATCTTTGTTAACTTCAAGGCATCAGTACCACCATGCTACTCACTGCCTACGGCAGTCAGTATGACTCTAGATCAGTGATTCTCAATCCTGACTAAACAGGAGACTCACCCAATGCTGGGCCACACCCCAGGAAACTGTTACTGCTTCTCTGAGGTCCAGGAATCTTTTTAAGCTACCCTAAATGATTCTTAACACCAGTAGAGGCATCAAAGGATTCCCTAGAATCACCACTACTGACAGGCAAGAAAGTTATAGGTTCACAGAGTGCCAGTCACTGACAATTCCACATTAAATGTCCATTTGGAAGAATGGAGCCAGTCATGTAAGTAGTGGTTATCTGCCCCCCACCAGCACACACACACATACTAATGTTGAAACTGGTGAGCCTGTCACTCAATAGAGCTCTTGAAGGTAAGAATTCATAAGTCTAAAAAGGAGGTGAGGAAAACTACTAATATTGTGAAATGATTAGGAGAGCAATATCATTAAAAATACCAAAATCAGAGCTGTCTGCTGACAGAGAATTTACAGATCTAATAAGTGTTTTTCAAACTGGTCTGCAGACCTGAAGGCCCCTACTGATGTCTAAACTATTCAAAAAGAAAAAGTAGTAACAATATAATAAGTTGTTCATAAAGCAAAGGCATCCAAAGTTCAGAGCTAGGTATTTTTATATAAATAATAGACAGTAAATAATAGTGCTTTTCATTTTTTTTAACATGCATCTTTACTCGACAAAATGAACAGTCAGATACTGTGTATGGTAGCCCTGCAGTTTTTTTGCTGATCCACCAAATTCCAAGGTCTGGAAATCACTGATCTAGTTTTCCACTTTATAAAAAAAAAAAAAAACAAACCACAAACGAAGACCCAAAAGTTTCTATAAACTCACACACAGTCAGTTGTGGACAGAGTTTAGACAGAGCCCTACAATCCTCCAGGTTCTTGCACTTCACTTTATTAGTAAATACCTCAGTCACAGGCTTTTCCATCTTAAATACTGCAATTTATTGATAAGCAGAATTCAAATTTTAGGTGTATTATTAGACAGTTAAAAGAATTCTATGGTGAATTCTTCTGTAAACTGAAGTACCTATTTCTACCTATTTGCATCTTTTGCCGGGATTGGCGGGGAGGGCTTGCACTTGGCATGCAGGATCTTAGTTCCCCACCAGGGATCAATCCACGCCCTGTGCAGCGGAAGTGAAGAGTCTTAACCACTAGACCACCAGGAAAGTCCCGAAGTGCCTATTTTTAAATTTGGATATTTCTAAAATAGGGATATGCCCATTCAGTATCCCCTTGGAACTGCTTCACATTTCTAGGGGAAAAGGAGTAGTGGATGCTCCTTTTCTGGGGGAAAGGGGCCTGAGACCCGAGTTCTACTTACACTGATTTAAAAATCAGCAGGTCTTGTGAGCTTTCAAAAATGGACAGGAAATAGATTAAGGACTGGCCATGAGTTGGCATAATTCTTGCAGATGGGATTAACCGGGGGTTCAGGATACCATTCTCCCTACTTTAGTATGTACTTGTTTTCTGTAATAAAAGAGTCTTACTTGGTTTGTTTTGGTTTCAAGTGTCTGAGTTGAGTGGAATCCAGGCACCCAACCAAGGGCGTTTCCAGCGAGGACTGAAACAGAAGAGCAAACACCAGCAGCATCTCCCCGGCCCACCAGAGGCCTGCTCGCTCCTGTGGTTGCCAGGACAACCGCACAGCTCTCGCCTTCCAGCAGCCGCCGCAGCGGGCGAGACCACCCTACCAGCAGGGAGCCCTTCCCTACCCAGAGCTGCCGGCGTCACTCGGCCCTCTAAGGAGGCCCCAGCGCGGGGGCGAGGCGCCCCTTCCCCCGCCCCTACTTACCGGCCTCGCTGTAGGCCAGGCGCAGCACCCTGCCCAGCGTGGAGAAGGCGCACCTCGGCCGGCACAGCTCCTGGCCGACCGCGGTGAACGCCTCCACCTTGCAGCCAGCCGCCACGAACAGCGTGTCGCGTCCCCCGCCGCAGAAGCGCTCGGGCTCCAGCGTGCAGGGCACCACCTGCTGCGAGCCAAACGGGTGCAGGTTGTATAACTGCACCATCCTGGCGACTGGCGGCGGGCCGCCCGGCGGTGCCCGCTGCGGCCAGCCAGCCCCGCCGGGCACCGGGAGACCCCGCGCCAGCCGCGCAGGCCCGACCACTTCCGCGAGCGGGAGCGCGGAGCCGAGTCACGTGAGCGCCAGGCCGCCCAGCCTGCGGCGCCGATTCTTAAAGAGGCAGCTACGCCGTGAGGGTGGAGCCGGAGGTGAGGACGCGCCCGGCCGGGGCCGCGCCTCGCTGGGTCTCGGACCGCGAGCCGCGCCCAAGAGTTAGCGGGCGCGGGAACCAGTGTGTCTTTCCCTTCATGTTTTCATGATACTGCTCTGGGCCGGGCGAGATGTTTAGGCCCTTGAGGCCGTTTAAATACTTGATCATCTGTTGTACCCTTTTCTACTTGCTGCAGGCTGTGAGCTTCTGGAGAACAGGGCTGCAAAAACTGAAGTGGAGTGCACACAGGTCAACTTCGGGCTAAACGGAAGAGTTGCTCCGAAGCACTGGATATCTCACAAGGGTTTAGTTGGAAAGAGGAACTCCTAGAACGTGCTTGGCAAAATAAATATTTGCTGAAGAAGCATGGATATCATCTAATGAACTCCAGATATTTGAAAAAGATTAGTTTGAGCCCAAAGGATAGAAGGACTAAGGATGGAACCCACTGGTTCTCGCTCCAGTTTGCCCAAGATTCATTTCAGTTCAGTTCAGTTGCTCAGTTGTGTCTGACTCTTTGCGACCCCATGGACTGCAACACACCAGGCCTCCCTGTCCATCTCCAACTCCTGGAGTTTACTCAAACTCATGTCCATTGAGTTGGTGATGCCATAGAACCATCTCATCCTCTGTCGTCCCCTTCTCCCCCTGCCCCCAATCTTTCCCAGTATCGGGGTCTTTTCCAGTGAGTCAGTTCTTCACATCAGGTGGCCAAAGTATTGGAGTTTCAGCATCAGTCCTTCCTATGAATATTCAGGACTGATTTCCTTTAGGATGGACTGGTTGGGTCTCTTTGCAGTCCAAGGAGTCGTCTCCAACACCACAGTTCAAAAGCATCAATTCTTCAGCGCTCAGCTTTCGTTATGGTCCAACTCCTACATCCATACATGACTACTGGAAAAACCATAGCTTTGACTAGATGGACCTTTGTTGGCAAAGTAATGTCTCTGCTTTTTAATATGCTGTCTAGGTTGGTCATAGCTTTTCTTCCAAGGAGCAAGTGTCTTTTGATTTCATGGCTGCAGTCACCATCTGCAGTGATTTTGGAGCCCAAAAAAATTAAGTGTGTCACTGTTTCCCCGTCTCTTTGCCATGACGTGATGGGACCAGATGCCATGATCTTAGTTTTCTGAATGTTGAGCTTTAAGCCAGGTTTTTCACTCTCCTCTTTTACTTTCATCAAGAGGCTCTTTAGTTCTTCTTCACTTTCTGCCATAAGGGTGGTGTCATCTGCATATCTGAGGTTATTGATACTTCTCCCGGCAATCTTGATTCCAGCTTGTGCTCATCCAGCCCAGTGTTTCTCATGATGCACTCTGCATATAAGTTAAATAAGCAGGGTGACAATATACAGCCTTGACATACTCCTTTTCCTATTTGGAACCAGTCTGTTGTTCTGTGTCCAGTTCTAAATGTTGTTTCCTGACCTGCATACAGATTTCTCAAGAGGCAGGTCAGGTGGTCTGGTATTCCCATTTCTTGAAGAATTTTCCACAGTTTGTTGTTATCCACACAGTCAAAGGCTTTGGCATAGTCAATAAAGCAGAAATAGATGTTTTTGTGGAACTCTTGCTTTTTCGATGATCCAGCAGATGTTGGCAATTTGATCTCTGGTTCCTCTGCTTTTTCTCAATCCAGCTTGAACATATAGAAGTTCATAGTTCACAAACTGTTGAAACTTGGCTTGGAGAATTTTGAGCATTACTTTAGTAGGGTGTGTGATGAGTGCAATTATGCGGTAGTTTGAGCATTCTTTGGCATTTCCTTTCTTTGGGATTGGAATGAAAACTGACCTTTTCCAGTCCTGTGGCCACTGCTGAATTTTCCAAATTTGTTGGCATATTGAGTGCAGCACTTTCACAGCATCATCTTTTAGGATTTGAAATAGCTCAACTGGAATTCCATCACCTCCACTAGCTTTGTTCACAGTGATGCTTCGTAAGGCCCACTCAACTTCGCACTCCAAGATGTCTGGCTTTAGGTGAGTGATCATACCATCATGATTATCTGGGTCATGAAGATCTTTTTTGTATAGTTCTTCTGTGTATTCTATCTAATCCGTATTCTGTATCTATTCCTGACATCTCAGTATGGAGCTGTGGTTGCAAATTCTCATTAAAAAAACAACAACACAGTTTAGATGAAGCAGGTATTGGAGGTACTCTTCCCAATTCATCCAGAAAAAAAAAACAATCTAAGTATGGACTGAGGGATGCTGTCTGTCTTTTGGCACGCAGGGACAGGACTGAAAAGAAAAAGCAAAATTGCCTTTTGTCACCCTCATGACCTTTTTCCTTCTAAGAATTTAAAAATTAGGTGCAATTGGACTAAAATGAATTAAATTCTACCTCCATTTCCTAAGCCCCGTTGATGAATAAAGTTGTCCTCAGTATAAACTGCTTCACCCAACTACTAGGGACTTGGTGAGATAACAGTTCACCAAACTCAGTGAGACCAGGACATGAAGAAGGAGGTTTGCTCTGGTCAGCCAGCTGGGGCTAGAAACTCATGGAAGGCTCTGATAGAAAATAACCAGCCTAACACAGCCCACAATTCATTCTTTTAGATACAACACTTCGCGAATATTTGTCTTATGATCTTCTTTTGATTCTTTCCTGTAAGGCTGAAAATGACAATTTTAGTGCTAAATTAAAATTTGAGACTAAAATTACAATTCCCTACATTAAAATGTTTACTTAGGGGAGGGACACACATATACTTGTGGCTGATTTGTGCTGATGTATGACAGAAACCAATGCGATATTGTAAAGCAATTATCCTCCAGTTAAAAATAAATATTTAAAAAATGTTTATTTTGGGTAAAGTGTGAAATTTGCTCAAAGCCTGGAACTCCAGTCCCTTCCAGAGATAGCCACTTCTCCCTTACACCTGTGTCTGGCTCATCTAAGATTCTTAGAGATCAGACATGCTAACAAAGGGAAGGTGGCAGGGTGCCTGGTTTCCACGTTTGTCCATAGCTCTGAACAAGAGCTGCCTATTTGCCCTCCTGTAACAAATGCAGCGGAGAAGGCAATGGCAACCCACTCCAGTGTTCTTGCCTGGAGAATCCCAGGGATGGTGGAGCCTGTGGGCTGCTGTCTGTGGGGTCGCACAGAGTTGGACATGACTGAAGCGACTTAGCAGCAGCAGCAACAAATGCAGAGACGTTAGTGGGCATGCTATCATGTCCTTGTTCGAGGCTAGGTTAGTCTGCTAGGGCAGTCATAACAGAATAACCACAGAATGAATGGCTTAACAACAAAAAATTTTTTTCACAAATCTGGAGGCCTGGTCAAGGTTTCTGCAGTACTGGTTTCTCCAAAGGTCTCTCTTAACTTACAGATGGCCACTGTCTTAATCCATTTGGGCTGTGATAACAAAATACCACAGATTGGGCAGCGTATAACAACAGAAATTTCTCACAGTTCTGGAGGCTGGGGAAGTCCAAGATCAGGGTATCAGCATATGTGGGTGAGAGTCCTCTTCGGTTTGCAGACTGCTGACTCCTTGCTCTGTAGTCTCTAGCTGGAAAGGGCTAGAGAGCACTGTAGGATATCTTTTGTAAGAGCACTAATCAGAATCTGCAACCCACTCTCCAGAAATCTTGTCTGGAGAATTCCATGGACAGAGGAGCCTGGCAGGCTACAGTCCATGGGGTTGTAAAGAGTCAGACAGGACTGAGCAACTAACAGCTTATAGGATTTCTGCATGTTGCTCAGCATCATTAGTCTTTAGAGAAATACACAACAAAACCACCATTAGAGACCATGATACATTTATTATAGACTAAAATTAAAAAGATTCATCATTATAAGCATTGATGAGGATATGGAGAAATTGGTGTGGGTGTCAAATGGCACAATAGCTTTTGAAACAGTTTGGTAGTCTCTTAGAAAGTTGAATGTGTACCTACCATATGATCCAACCATTCTACTCCAAGGTGTTTACCCAAAAGGACTGAAGGCATATATCCTTAAAATCACTTGTACACACATTTTCATACACATATTAACATTATATGAAATAGTAAAAACCTGAAAAAAAAACAATTATCCATCATCAGATAAATCAGTTCATTTCAGTCGCTCAGTCGTGTCTGACTCTTTGCAACCCCATGGACTGCAACACTCCAGGCTTCCCTGTCCATCACCAACTCCCAAAGCTTGCTCAAACTCATGTCCATCGAGTAATTGATGCCATCCAACCATCTCATCCTCTGTCGTCCCCTTCTCCTCCTGCCTTCAGTCTTTCCCAGCATCAGGGGCTTTTCCAATGAGTTAGTTCATTGTATCAAGTGGCCATAGTTAAGTGTCAGCATCAATCCTTCTAATGAATATTCAGGGTTGATTTCCCTTAGGATTGACTGGTTTGATCGCCTTGCTGTCCAAGGGACTCTCAAGAGTATTCTGCAACACCACAGTTCAAAAGCATCAATTCTTCGGAGTTCAGCTTTCTTTATAGTCCAAGTCTCACGACTACTGGAAAAACCATAGCTTTAACTAGATGGGCCTTTGTCAGCAAAGTAATGTCTCTGCTTTTTAATATGCTGTCTACGTTGGTCATAGCTTTTCTTCCAAGGAACAAAAGCATCTTTTAATTTCATGGCTGCAGTCACCATTTGCAGTGATTTTGGAGCCCAAGAAAATGAAGTCTGTCACTGTTTCCATTGTTTCCCCATCTATTTGCCATAAAGGGATGGGACTGGATGCCATGATCTTAGTTTTTTGAAAGTTGAGTTTTAAGCCAGCTTTTTCACTCTTCTCTTTTACTTTCATCAAGAGGCTCTTCAGTTCCTCTTCGCTTTCTGCCATAAGGATGGTGTCATCTGCATATCTGAGGTTATTGATATTTCTCCCAGCAATCTTGATTCCAGCTTGTGCTTCATCCAGCTCTGCATTTTGTATGATGTACTCTGCATATAAGTTAAATAAGCAGGGTGACAATATGCAGCCTTGACGTACTCCTTTCCCAACTTGGAGCTAGTCCGTTGTTCCATGTCCACTTCTAACTGTTGCTCCCTGACCTGCATACAGATTTCTCAGGAGGTAGGTAAGGTGGTCTGGTATTCCCACCTCTTGAAGATTTTTCCAGTTTGTTGTGATCCATACAGTCAAAGGCTTTAGCATAGTCAATGAAGCAGAAGTAGATGTTTTTTCTGGAACTCTCTTGCTTTTTCCTATGATCCAACAGATGTTGGCAATTTGATCTCTGGTTCCGCTGTCTTTTCTAAATCCAGCTTAACCATCTGGAAGTTCTCGGTTCATATACTGTTACAGCCTAGCTTGGAGAATTTTAAGCATTACTTTGCTAGCATGTGAAATGAGTGCAATTGTGCGGTGGTTTGAACGTTACTCGGCATTGGGATTGGAATGAAAACTGACCTTTTCCAGTCCTGTGGCCAGTGCTGAGTTTTCCAAATTTGCTGGCATATTGAGTGCAGCACTTTCACAGCATCATCTTTCAGGATTTGACATAGCTCAACTGGAATTTCATCACCTCCTCTAACTTTGTTCATAGTGATGCTTCCTCAGGCCCACTTGACTTCACATTCCAGGATGTCTGGCTCTAGGTGAATGATCACACCATTGTGATTATCTGGGTCGTGAAGATCTTTTTTGTACAGTTCTTCTGTGTATTCTTGCCACCTGTTCTTAATATCTTCTGCTTCTATTAGGTCCATACCATATCTGTCCTTTATTGTGCCCATCTTTGCATGAAATGTTCCCTTGGTATCTCTAATTTTCTTGAAGAGATCTCTAGTCTTTCCCATTCTATTGTTTTCCTCTATTTCTTTGCATTGATCAGTTAGGAAGGCTTTCTTATCCCTCCTTGATATTTGGAATGCTGCATTCAGGGGATATTTGGCACTGTGCTTGGCATGTCGTAGATGTCTCAGACATTCCTTTATACTATTACATGTTGGTGTCTTAACTGTTATTTCTGATGTTTTTCTGTGACCAAGACTCTTTCCCCCAATTTAGGCAGCAGAAACCAGGGAATTATATACTCGCTGCCCTCAGAGAAAGAATGAGAGAAGAACCAGAGAATCTAATTTATATATTTTAAGTTTTAAAATTTTAGATGAATTTATAGTACAAAAGGATTTGGGAAATTATGCCATCAGGTGGGACCAGTTGCCTCCCAAACCACTCTGACTATTCAAAATGTGCTAAACTGAGGTGAGAGAGAGGGTTTGAAGGGGAAAAGGAGTTAAAAGCAGGTATGTGTCCCTTTGAAGGGATACTGGCTCTACCCAAACCCAGTTTCTTCACCATCACACAAGAGGGGCCCAGGAGAGGATCAAATGACAAAAATCTGAGACTTAAAGAATCTAAGAGCTAACGACTAGGAAACAACAACAAAATAAAGAGGTGGCAGGCAGCGATGGCAAAGGCCCTGCAGAAGTGGTACTGAGGTGAGGCTAGATAATGGGGTCTGAGCAGCCTCATGCCTCCCTGTGTACCCCAGGCCGCCAAGGATAGTGGGGAGGTGATGGGGGCCATACTCAGCCCCTCTGGTTTCCCACAGTCCTGGACTGGAGGGAAAGGAAATAAGGATGGAAACAGCATCAGAAAAACCTCACACCCACAGGGAGAGGACTGACTGTGGAAAATCAATGGGGAAAACAAACATCTCAGTAGATGGGAGCCTGAAGACCATATAGACTAACTTTTCTTCTCTATGGGTTTGCTGAATGCAAGAGCAGTAATCTCAGCTGAAACCCTAGGACATGTATTATCTTAATAGAACCTTTGCTATTATTAGGAATTTTAGAAGTCTCAAGCAGGAGTGAGTTTCAGCTGTAGAGATCTTGGAAGATTGCTAGGGACTCACTGGGCATTCTTTACCCCCACTGATGATCTGGCACTTAGACACCAGAATGGGCAAAGCTAGGGCATTCAGAGGTTGGCACCTGGACAGTAAGGTGACATAAGATATTAACCTCTCACTCAAGTAAGTCTTACAACTCTTAGTGTTTAGATCAGCTTGATGGCTTCTACAGAAATGGAGAGTTACTCTCAAAAATCACACCATGCCCAATTCACTGTTTTATATATAATAACGTGTATCTATTAAGGGGCTTCCTGGTGGCTCAGATGGTAAAGAATCAGCCTGCAGTGCAGGAGACCCGGGTTTGATTCCTGGGTCAGGAAGATCCCCTGGAAAAAGGAATGGCAACCCACTTC
This sequence comes from Dama dama, assembly GCF_033118175.1. Classification (NCBI taxonomy): domain Eukaryota; kingdom Metazoa; phylum Chordata; class Mammalia; order Artiodactyla; family Cervidae; genus Dama; species Dama dama. The sequence continues at coordinate 3,159,102 of NC_083699.1, read as the reverse complement.
AGTATTCTTGTCTGGAGAATTCCATGGACAGAGGAGCCCGGCAGGCTACAGTCCATGGGGTCACAAAGAGTCAGACATGACTGAGCAACTTTCACAACAACAACAAATCTATTAATCCCCGATTCCAAACCTGCCCCTCTCACTTTTCTCCTTTGGTGACCAACAGTTTGTTTTCTATGTCAGCATGTCTACTTCTGTTTTATAAATAAATTCATTTGTATCACATTTTAGATTCCACATATGAGTGATCTCATACGATATTTGTCTTTCTCTGTCTTATTTACTTAGTATGGTAACCTCCAGGTCCATCCACATTTCTGCAAATGGCATTATTTCATTCCTTTTTATGGCTGAGTAATGTTTCACTGCGCACACACACACAACACACACACACACACACACACACACACACACACACACACACACACACTGCATCTTCTTTATTCATCCATTTGTTGATGGACATTTAGCTTGCTTCCATGTCCTGACTTTTATAAATAGTGCTGCTGCAAACATTGGGATGTTTGGAGTTACAGTATTCATATTTTCCGGATATATCCTGAGGAGTGATATGGCTGGACCATATGTCGATCTGTTTTTAGAGTTTTAAGGAACTTCCATATTTCATAGCAGCTGCACTGTGTTTACATTCTCACCAACACTATAGGAGGGTTTTCTTTCCTCCACACCCTCTCTGGCATCTATGATTTGTAGACTTTTTGATGATTGCCATTCTGACCTGTATTAGGTGGTACCTCATTGTAGTTTTGATTTGAATTTCTTGAATTAGTGACATTGAGCATCTTTTCACATGCTTCAGTATTTTTAAAGATTCCAGTGTGCAACAATGTTTGGGAACCACTGTCTTAACAGACTTCTCTGTCTTTTTTGATTAAGGGTACTGTATAAATTGAAAACTTTACCTAAGACATTTGATTTTTCTGAGTAATATGTATTAAACTACTGAAAGTAACAGGGCTGTTTTCAAATTGTGACTAAGTGCTCTTCAGACAAATAGTTAGTCAATGGTGACCTCTGGTGGTGTGATGAGAACCTAAAATCACAATCTAATTTTGTTCCTATCTGAATACTCTTGTTCTTTGTTCAGACCGTCAGTCCTCTATGACTCTTTGTGACCCCATGGACTGCAACACGCCAGGCCTCCCTGTCCGCCACCATTTCCCAGAGTCCACTCAAATTCATTTCCATTAAGCCAGCGATGCCATCCACCCATCTCATCCTCTGTCATCCCCTTCTCCTCCTGCCTTCAATCTTTCCCAGTATCAGGGTCTTTTCTAGTGAGTCCATCAGCTCTTCACGTCAGGTGGCCAAAATATTGGAGCCTCAACTTCAGCACCAGTCCTTCCAATGAATATTCAGGGCTGATTTCCTTTAGGATGGACTGGTCTTATAGCCTTGCTGTCCAAGGGACTCTCCAGAGTCTTCTCCAGTACCACAGTTCTAAGGCATCAGTTCTTCTGCACTCAGCCTTTTTTATTGTCCAGCTCTCCCATCCCTACATGACCACTGGAGAAACCACAGCTTTGACTAGCGGACCGTTGCAGGCAAAAGACAAAGCAGGAGTACTCGCAACACAGAGAAAAGGTGTCAACGACCACTCTCCACTACTCCATGCCCCTCTATGACACACACATATTATCTAAAAGGAAAATCGAGGCCTAGAGAGTACGTAGACCCAAGATCACACAAGAATCATTGGTAGCTGCAGAACTGAAACTTGACTTGTCCTTCAACTTCCCCTTCCTCTCAAGCTCATCCTCCCTTAGAGTGGTCTCATCTTTACAACTTCCCAGTATGAGCCCCACCAGTGTGCATCAATAGCCTCCAGATTCTATTTCTAGCCTGTAAGCATGACCTTGATTCTTGCAAATGCCAAGCACAGTCACATAACTGATATGAGCCAGAAGTGCCTGAAGTGATGCTCTCTCTCTTCTATGCCCTAATAGTTTTGATTTCTCCTGTGGAGTAGGAGGCAAAGGGTGCAGGGCTGGTAAGGGAAGTCTGATGGACTGGGCCTTCTGGTTAAGGATAACCATTTTTGCAAATAAAGAGAGTAAGGATCAATGAGAAATATTACCTAGACCATCCATCTCAACATACCCCTTTCTCTCTGTCTTGACTCCAGCACACTTCATATCAAGTAGAGAAATTGAGGCCCATGAACTGTCCTCTTCAGGCAGGCTTCTGAAAGCCCCTGGCAAATCTGGAGCCCCAACACGAATGGGACATGAGAGATGTGGCATTCTCAATATAAAGTAATGAGGACTGGTGCTGGAGTGCCAGGGCAAAGTATGGAGTCGAACTGTCTGAGAGAGAAGCTAGGATATCAGTAGAGGCGGAAGATTTAGGGACTGGGGGGGTGGGGGTGGGGTGGATCCTTACACCCAGACTGGTAGAGTTGAATCCCTGAAGCAAAAATAGAGTGGACAGACTTCCCTGTCGGTCCAGAGGTTAAGAATCTGTCTTCCAATCCAGCAGATGTCGGTTCCATCCCTGATTAGGGAACTAAGATCCCACATGCCAGGGCAACTAACCCAGCATGCCACTTACTAGGAAGGCTGCTCTTGCAACAAAGACCCAACGCAGGCAAAAAGAAAAAAATTTTTAATTAAAAAAAAATAGGATGGAATTTGTGACTGAAGATCAAAAGAAAGGCAGAATGGGAGTCTGGAGTTCCTCTCAGGGAGTTTCTTTCAAGACTGAGGACAGCCAGCGGTCCACTACCTTGGCCTCTCCTTCCGCAACGGATGCCCAGGGGCCACCAACGTGTCATGCCTAGGGAACCAGAGCCCCTGGGCACCGAGACCTTTCAGGCCAGCGTGAGTTGGAGAAGGACCCCCTACTCTTGTAGCAGCTGCCTCCACTAGGTAGTAAGCAGTTTCAGGAGCTGCTGCGGCAAGCCTCACCTCTTCAACTCCCTCTCCAATTTCCATTTCTCGGAACTTCTAATGCTGCCAGGGTGATCAAACAAACTGTAACAAGACTGAAGGAGGCGTCATAAACATCATCCCAAAGAAGGTGGGGACTGCCTCGGTTTCCAAGGTAAGAGGGAAAGATGCGTGATGATCCTACCCTTTTCATCCCCCATGAAAGAAAAACTTTCAAACTCTGAGTGAAGCCAGAGGCTTCTGTGAAATATAGCACTGGATGAGGAAGATACATTCTCAAAATCATCTGGCTATGGTAGTTTTCTAGCTCTAGAGAGACGTCCAACTCCGCGCGTGCGCACTGCTCGATCTCGCAAGAGGCAGGCACGTGAGGTCACTCCCTGAGGCTTGGATCTGTGTAGCCGGAAGGCAGGCTGGCAGGCATGTGGTGTTCTTACTTCTTTCTCTGTCTCTTAATGGAGGCCTCATCTGATCTTCCTACAGTGTCAGCTTATTTCCCCCGAAGCTCACAATCCGGAAAGAGCTAACAAGCAAACTGGCGAAACAGTGTACGTAACGGCACGTGTTTTAATTGGACGTGCTTTGGACGGCGGTGCACGAGTTGGGAAGCTTTCCTGAAGCAGTTGAGATTCTTGTGGAAAACTGAAGGACCTGTAGGCAAAAAGCTGGCAAAGCGTACGGCCTGGGCCAGGGTCCACGGTGGAGAAATCACCCACAGGTCCAGAGACCAGAGCAAGGGTAATCCACAGAGTTTCACCGTCTTGTAGGGAGAGAGATGAAATTAAGGGGCGAGGCATAGGGGAGAAGGACCGGGTAAAGTGGCATTGAGCAGCTTGAACATTATCTGCAGCGCAGCATGGAGGCAGAGGCCTTATTTGTTCTGAATTAAATACTAGAAAAATTGGGCACCACTGTGAAGCAGATTGGAGGGGTGAAGTTGGGAGTCAGGGATTCGTAGGAAGAAATGATAGTGATCTGGGCTAGAGTAGGAGCAATGGAAATAGAAGACGAAATTATGGCAATAAGATATATATAGAAGATGGGCTAGAGAAAGAATGGGTATCAGTGTGTGAGGGATGATCAATTACTGTGTGCCTCCAACGGTCTGAAGCTGCCCGTTTCAGGATAGGGAAATTCACACGTGTATACCTGAACATTTCATATACCTGAACATTTTTATCCAATGATGTCCTTACTTATAAATTATCTCATAGTAAAAATATACTGAAGGATGTTGTTGTTTAGTTGCTAAATCATGTCTGACTCTTTTGCAACTAACTGCATGGAGTGTAGCCTGCCAGGCTCCTCTGTCCATGGGATTTTCCAGGAAGAATACCAGAGTGGGTTGCCATTTCCTTCGCTGTGGATCTTCCCAGCCCAGGAATCAAACCCAGATCTCAAACCCAGGTGAATTCTTTATCACCAAGCCACCTGCTCCTAGCCATTGATAGAACCTGTGCATTGGACTCATAATTTGCAATGTCCTGATAAACATATGCAGGTCAGGAAGCAACAGTTAGAACTGGACATGGAACAACAGACTGGTTCCAAATAGGAAAAGGAGTACGTCAAGGCTGTATATTGTCACCCTGCTTATTTAACTTATATGCAGAGTACATCATGAGAAACGCTGGGCTGGAAGAAGCACAAGCTGGAATCAAGATTGCTGGGAGAAATAGCAATACCCTCAGATATGCAGATGACACCACCCTTATGGCAGAAAGTGAAGAGGAACTAAAGAGCCTCTTGATGAAAGTGAAAGAGGAGAGTGAAAAAGTTGGCTTAAAGCTCAACATTCAGAAAACTAAGATCATGGCATCTTGTCCCATCACTTCATGGGAAATAGATGGGGAAACAGTGGAAACAGTATCAGACTTTATTTTTTTGGGCTCCAAAATCACTGCAGATGGTGATTGCAGCCATGAAATTAAAAGACTCTTACTCCTTGGAAGGAAAGTTGTGACCAACCTAGACAGCATATTAAAAAGCAGAGACATTACTTTGCCAACAAAGGTCCATCTAGTCAAGGCTATGGTTTTTCCAGTGGTCATGTATGGATGTGAGAGTTGGACTGTGAAGAAAGCTGAGTGCAGAAGAATTGATACTTTTGAACTGTGGTGTTGGAGAAGACTCTTGAGAGTCCCTTGGACTGCAAGGAGATCCAACCAGTCCATCCTGAAGGAGATCAGTCCTGGGTGTTCATTGGAGGGACTGATGCTGAAGCTGAAACTCCAATACTTTGGCCACCTCATGCGAAGAGTTGACTCTTTAGAAAAGACCCTGATGCTGGGAGGGATTGGGGGCGGGAGGAGAAGGGGGTGACAGAGGATGAGATGGTTGGATGGCATCACCAACTCGATGGACAGGAGTTTGGGTAAACTCCGGGAGTTGGTGATGGACAGGGAGGCCTGGCATGCTGCAATCCATGGGGTCGCAAAGAGTCGGAAATGACTGAGCGACTGAACTGAACTGACAAACAAACATTCACACAGATGTACATGTTGCATTAGACTAGGAAGGGCACAAAGAATCAAACCTAGTTCCCTGATCTGGGATCTAAGCTCCTCACCCTTCTCCTTATACATAAAAGGGTCTGTTCCTTTTCATTGTGTGTTCTTGAGTTTAGTTTTAAACCTCTTTTGGTTTAGCTTCCAAAAGGCAATTGCTTAGGGAGTGACTTTGTAATGAGGATGTGACACTTTAAGCATGACTTGTAAATACTAAAGTCACTAATGTGTCTGTTCATGGTTGATGGCACCTGGAGCTCAGAGATGCTAGTTAGAGGAACTCAGCATGTCAGTTTAAGGAGAAGTAGAAAGAACGGTTGAGATAACACATCTTTCAACTTTTGGAAATGCAAATATAGAGGTGAGGGGGTGAGGTTGGGAGGTCAGGATGCAGTGATTTAACCAGGAGAGTGTGGTGATGAAATTAACAAATCCAGTTTTCATCTAATCACAGAACTGATGTGAGCACAGAGGGACAAACTGGGAAATGACAGGGAAACCAAAAAGTTTTCTTCTCATCTCAGGCTCTCCAGGGGCAGGATGGGGCCACAGACAATGCTAGGCTGAGCCAGTGGAGGGAAGAACCCAGTTAGGCAGATTCTTGTTGGCCAGGCTGAGGAGAGGCTCCGCAGGGCTAGTAGCACATGTCCTTGGCAGGAGGAAAATAGAAGGGACCTAGTTTACCCATGGGGGCAGAGAAGTGAAAACTAGATTAATGGTTTTATTCCAATCAAAAATAGAGAAGAGTACAGAGGAGACCTTGGGTTGAACAGAGAGGAGGGAGCTTCCATTTTAGAGGCCCTGAATCTCCAGCCCTCTCTAGGCTGACTCCCAGATGTGAGGTAACTGAAAGGAGCCTCAGTTCAGTTCAGTTCAGTCGCTGAGTCGTGTCCGACTCTTTGCGACCCCATGAATCGCAGCATGCTAGACCTCCCTGTCCATCACCAACTCCCAGTGTTTACCCAAACCCACGTCCATCGAGTCAGTGATGCCATCCAGCCATCTCATCCTCTGTCATCCCCTTCTCCTCCTGCCCTCAATCTCTCCCAGCTTCAGGGTCTTTCCCAACGAGTCAGCCCTTCGCATGAGGTGGCCAAAGTATTGGAGTTTCAGCTTCAGCATCAGTCCCTCCAATGAACACCCAGAACTGATTTCCTCTAGGATGGACTGGTTGGATCTCCTTGCAGTCCAAGGGACTCTCAAGAGTCTTCTCCAATACCACAGTTCAAAAGTATCAATTCTTCTGCACTCAGCTTTCTTCACCATCCAACTCTCAAATCCATACTTGACCACTGGAAAAACCATAGCCTTGACTAGACGGACCTTTGTTGACAAAGTAATGTCTCTGCTTTTTAATATGCTGTCTAGGTTGGTCATAACTTTCCTTCCAAGGAGTAAGCGTCTTTTAATTTCATGGCTGCAATCACCATCTACAGTGATTTTGGAGCCCAGAAAAATAAGGTCAGCCACTGTTTCCACTGTTTCCCCATCTATTTCCCATGAAGTGATGGGACAAGATGCCATGATCTTAGTTTTCTGAATGTTGAGCTTTAAGCCAACTTTTTCACTCTCCTCTTTCATGTTCATCAAGAGGCTCTTCAGATCTAAAGGAGCCTATAACATGGTAAATCTTGGCTTCTTGGCTTGGAGGAGAGGGTGGTAGAAGGATGGTTTTTCTCTGCAGACCGTATGAGGTTTTTAAGTTCCTGAGGGACTTCCTCTCATAGAGGAATCTTCTCCAGTAGAAAAGGCCTCCTTACTGCCAGTGTCTCAGACCTATCCAGGGGTTCAGGCTGTGGTGGGTGTGTCAGGGAAAGGATGTACTGAGGCTGCGTTAGGCAGTGGAGGGAGGGGGGTGTCATTCAGCAGAACCTCCCATACAGTGAACGCTTGAGAAGCCCTTATAGCCCTATAACATTTATTTTTCTAAAGTGTCCTTCTTCCCAGTGACTGATCAATAGGGCAGCCCAATCTGTTTTCCTCTGACAAACAAATGAGAATTGATTCAGTCTGACAGTACTGTGGCCTCCACACATGAACTAGGTTGCCAGCTACTTGACACCTTCTGTCTAGTAGAAGGTTCTGTCATATAGGAGGTGACCAGTAACTTTTTCAAATAACTAAATGAATAATTTAATACAAACATTATTCATTGCTGTCTTAGCTAATGCAATAAAATAGAGGCCTAAGGGGGGGAACGAAAAGTTTAAAGAAAACTAGAGATACCAAGGGAACATTTCATGCAAAGATGGGCACAATAAAGGACAGATGGAATGGACCTAAGAGAAGCAGAAGATATTAAGAAGAGGTGGCAAGAATACACAGAAGAACTATACAAAAAAGATCTTCATGATCTGGATAACCACCGTGGTGTGATCACTCACCTAGAGCCAGACATCCTGGAATGTGAAGTCAAGTGGGCCTTAGAAAGCATTGCTATGACCAAAGCTAGTGGAGGTGATGGAATTCCAGGTGAGCTATTTCAAATCTTAAAAGATGATGCTGTGAAAGTGCTGCACTCCATATGCCAGCAAATTTGGAAAACTCAGCAGTGGCCACAGGACTGGAAAAGGTCAGTTTTCATTCCAATCCTAAAGAAAGGAAACGGCAAAGAATGTTCAAACTACCACACAATTGCACTCATCTCACACACTAGTAAAGTAATGCTCAAAATTCTCCAAGCCAGGCTTCAACAGTTCATGAACTGTGAACTTCCAGATGTTCAAGCTGGATTTAGAAAAGGTAGAGGAACCAGAGATCAAATTGCCAACATCTTTTGGATCATAGAAAAAAGCAAGAGAGTTCCAGAAAAACATCTACTTCTGCTTCATTGACTATGCCAAAGCCTTTGACTATGTGGATCACAACAGACTGTGGAAAATTCTTCAAGAGAATCCTTAAAGGAAATACCAGACCACCTGACCTGCCTCCTGAGAAATTTGTATGCAGGTCAAGAAGCAACAATTAGAACTGGACATGGAACAACAGACTGGTTCCAAATCGGGAAAGGAGTGCATCAAGGCTGAATATTGTCACACTGCTTATTTAACTTATATGCAGAGTACATCATGTGAAATGCCAGGCAGGATGAGCACAAGCTGGAATCAAGATTGCCGGGAGAAATATCAATACCCTCAGATACACAGCTGACACCACCCTTCTGGCAGAAAGCAAAGAAGAACTAAAGAGCCTCTTGATGAAAGTAAAAGAAGAGAGTGAAAAAGCTGGCTTAAAACTCAACATTCAAAAAACTAAGATCATGGCATCTGGTCCCATCCCTTCATGGCAAATAGGTGGGGAAACAATGGAAACAGCAACAGACTCTATTTTCTTGGGCTCCAAAATCACTGCAGATGGTGACTGCAGCCATGAAATTAAAAGATGCTTTTGCTCCTTGGAAGAAAAGCTATGACCAACGTAGACAGCATATTAAAAAGCAGAGATATTACTTTGCGGACAAAGTTATCGTTTTTCCGGTAGTCATTTATGAATGTGAGAGTTGGACCATAAAGAAAGCTGAGCATTGAAGAATTGATGCTTTTGAACTGTGGTGTTGGAGAAGACTCTGGAGAGTCCCTTGGAGTGCAAGGAGATCCAACCAGTCCATCCTAAAGGAAATCAGTCCTGAATATTCATTGGAAGGACTGATGCTGAAGCTGAAACTCCAATACTTTGGCCACCCGATGCGAAGAACTGACTCTTTAGAAAAGACCCTGATGCTGGGAAAGACTGAAGGCAGGAGGAGAAAGGGTAGAGGATGAGATGGTTGGATGGCATCATTGACTCAATGGACATGAGTTTGAGCAAACTTTGGGAGTTGGGATGGGCAGGGAAGCCTGGAGTGTTGCAGTCCGTGGGGTCACAAAGAGTCGGACACAACTGAGCGACTGAACTGAGCTGAGCTGAACTGGGGGGAAATGAAGGTCTGTCCTTTCCTGGGAAGAAGAGACCTCTGTTAACTTTGATAAATCGTGGTTGAATCACATTTTCACCATCCATTTTGCCCACTGACTTAATATTTTTTGATTAGGCTCAGTGTAGCCTTTATTTATTACTTCCTCCTTTAGTATGTATTCTCAGTTTTTCCTACCTCCAGCTTCAGAAGATAAAAATGTAGTAGCAGTCAATGCCTATTTTAAGAGTCTTATAAATTTTCATTTGAAAGGCAAGTGGAATGAGTTTTAGATCCAGATTCCAAAAACCACCTCACAACTTCCTCTCCCCAAAAAGATAATGTGAAACTTTTAAGTCAGAACACTTACTGGTCTCTACACAGGGATCTTCTATTCAAAACTTCCGTGTTATGTAAACAGTTTAATTCCAGGAACACTTTGAGGAGGACTAAAAATGCCCCCAAGAAACTTAAAAGCATCAGTAGCACTTGCCATAAAAAAGTACAGAATGAGCCGAAAGCTTATTGTAGTTGGTCTATTCAGAAATGTACACATTCTAAGTCCAGAGCTTAAGGAATGGCAGAAGAAGGACAAGGAAAGAAGGATATGAATTGGGAGACTATTTGGTTATGGGGTGAGAAGGGGTTGTGAGTTATCTCAAAGATTCTCTGGTAAAGGAGACCTCCCTTGCTCTGTTCTAGACATACAATTTTTGTCAAGGTTGTCAGGTTTGTATGACTTTATTTTCTTTAAAATGAAAACATAGGTGTGTTTTGTATAAAAGAGTAGCAAAGTATCAGATTGGAATCAGAAGTGATTTGGATAAATTATCTGAAATATCTTTAAAAAAAGTTTCAGATAAGTTTCTGAGTAGTTTTGGGGGGATGACTAATTACCTTCTTTCAGTTATATTAATGTAAGCATCTACAAGAGAAAGCATCCCCTTTTAAAAATATTTATTTATTTATTTTTGGCTGCCCTGGGTCTTCAGTGCTACACTGGCTTTTCTCTAGTTGCCAAGAGCAGGGGCTACTCTCTAGTTGAGGTGCGTGGGCTTCTCATTGGCGTGGCTTCTCCGGTTGCAGAGCACAGGCTCCAGGGCATGCAGGCCTCAGCAGTTGCGGCTCCTGGCCTCTAGAGCATGAGTTCAGAAGTCGTGATGCACAGGCTTAGTTGCTCCTTGTCAAGTAGGATCTTCCCAGACTAGGGATCAAACCTGTCTCCTGAATTGGCAGCAGGGAAGCCCAGAGAATGTGTCTTCTATGTAGAATAGAATTTGACTTTTAAATGATTTCATTGCCGTTGTCCAGTCACTCAGTCGTGTCCGACTCTTTGCGACCCCATGGACTGCAGCGCGCCAGGCCTCCCTGTCAATCACCATCTCCCAGAGTCTGCCCAAACTCATGTCCATTGAGTCAGTGATGCCATCCAACCATCTCATCCTCTGTTGTCCCCTTCTCCTCCTGCCTTAAAGTGATTTCATAAATGATATCAAATGCAAGGAAAGTTTATTTACTGTATAGATTCAGTCAGCAAAATTACTGAGTACCGAGACTGTCTTTTAGTTACTGCAGGATGTAAACTGTGAACAAGACAAAGTCTCTTTTCTGGTGGAGCTTATCTAGGGAAAGGAGACAGGAAGTAATCAAGAAAACAAAGTAATTCCAGTTAGTTGTAAGTTCTGAAGATGACGCAGCAGGATAATGTGACTGAGTAGGGACAAGCAAAACAAGTCCTGCTCTTTTGTAAATAACATTTTATTGAGAGACAGCCATTCCCAGTCATTTAAGTATTGTCTATGGTTGCGTTTCTCTTACTGCAGCAGAGTGATGTAGACAAAGGTGAACATATTTACTCCACAGCCCTTTACAGAAAAAGTTTGCTGACTCTTGGGAGAGAGAGTAACTGAGCAATGAGTACTTTAGATCAGAAAGTCCAGGAAGGCCTTTCCGAGGAGGTGGTTTTGAGCTGAGACCTGAAACAAGAAGCCAGCAGGGAAAGGTCTGGGGGTCCACACAAAGGAAAGAGGAATTTCAGAAGCCTGGAGGCCTGAACAATCTTGGCAGTACGTATGCCATAAACAGAAAGAGGGTTGATATTCCTAGAACATCAGGAGCCCAGGAAAATGTGGAATGAAATAAGATAAAAAAGAGAGAGACAGGGCTAGATAATGTACTGTGGGAGAATTTGGATTTCATTTTAAGGCAAAGATAATTTATTGGAGCATTTTTAGCAGGTGGATGATGGGATATAACTGATAGTATAAAAAGATCTCTCTGGCTTCTGAATGGCAAATGCAACTCGGAGTAGGGTTAAGATGAGGAAAGCAGAAAATAGGAAGGAGTTCAGACAGACCATGGCAATGTTACAGTTCAACTGAGAAAACAGTGGGTTGGACACAGTGATAATAATAAAGATGGAGAAAGTTAGGTAAATTTGTGTTATATTTTGGAAGTAGATCTAATAGGAGGGATAAAATGGGTGGTGTAAGAGCAAGAGAAGAATCGACAAGTTTTTTTGGCATGCTCTTTACTGAAATGGGGGAAACCAGAAGAATAAGCATGTTGAGGAAGGGGAGAGGTGGAATTAAGAGTCCTGTTTCAGGGGATTTGCTGGCTGACCACTGGTTAGGACTCTGTACTTTCACTGCTGAGGGCCTGGATTCAATCCCTGGTTGGGGAGCTCAAATCCCACAAGCTGTGAAGTGTAGCCAAAAAAAAAAAAAAAAGAGTCCTATTTCAGGTTTGTAAATTTAAGATGTTCATGACATATGATTCTGGAGCTCAGAGAAGAAGTTGGGTTAGAGATACACATTTGGGAGTGATCAGTATACAGATAGTTCTCAGGTAGCTCAGCAGTAAAGAACTCACTGGCCAATGCAGGAGACATGGGTTTGATCCCTGGGTCAGGAAGATCCCCTGGAGAAGGAAACGGCAACCCACTCCAGTATTCTTGCCTGGGAAACCTGGCAGGCTGCAGCCTATGGGTCACAAAGAGTAGGACATGACTCAGCAACTGAGCACGTATGCATATTCGTGACAATGATGCTTAACTGAGAATAATTTTGTCCCCCAGGTGAAACAGATTTACCTGATTTCCCACAGATTGAACCCATGTGGTTGTGTCCTGCCCCTTTCCTTCCTGTTACACGGGGACAACTTTGAAGCCAATATGAGGAAAAAAGTGAAGTGCAATGGCTCGAAAATTATATCCTGTATGATTCAGCCTCAGAACAATCTGATAAAACATCATTTTGAGGACATGACATTTTTAAAGACTTTGCCAAAGTATGACATGTTTTAGTTTTCTGCTCCCACCTGAAATTTTTTACCTCATTTTTATAAACTGTTCATTTCTCAGGTACTTTCTAAAATACCTGTAGTTAAGAAAAAGTTATGTGTCTTTAACTAAATTTAGTTCTGTAGTGCGATGCCACATATCCATTCCCCCCACCCCACCTTTTTTTGGGGGCATTTTAAAAAACTTTGGATTCTTGTGTGACTTTTTATCTCTCTGTGTATATTTTCAATTATTAATTGTATGATCTGGGGGAAAACATTACACTGGTCTGGGAATCAGGAAATGAGGATTTAGACCAGAGGTCTTTTGGGATAATAAATCCTCAGTGATGATGAAGAAAAATGTGTAATTTTTTTGTGTTTGTTTTGGGACTTCCAACCACCTCAAGGATAGAAATCTGAAACAGTAATATGTGTAATGCTTTCCTTCCTCTTTGAAGGGGGATATTTTGTGAATAGGTAGCTATTTGTATATGATATAATCCTACTGGTATAATAGTATCCTTGCTATACAGTTGTCTAATGCTGGGTTTTTAGTCTGATGTGGACTTTTATATTTTGGTTTGCATGGTGTTTAATGTGAGGGACGAAAGAAGGGTGAGGTAGCAAGGAAGCTATTAGCAAAAGAAAAGAAAGGATTATTTTTAGGCCCATCTTTGTTGGGTGTGGGGTTGGGTGGAGTGGGTAGGGAACCACAAGGGTTTTATCATGCAGATTGCCTGTTTCTCCGAAGGATTGAGAGGGGCCAGGGTGACAGATTACTGGTGCTTGAGCAGAAATTTCCAGACTGGTTGATTAAGATTACATTCCGGGAGAGGTTAAAACTGCAGTTAAATCAGGTATTAAAACTAGGTTTGGTATCACAGGTTTTTTTAGGGTCAGTGACACCATTTGGGGACTATGGTTTCCTTTTTCACAGACCAGAGTGACGCTTTCCTGACTCTGAGATGAGGATCCTGGGCAGGAGGGAAAGGAGGAGACAGACCGCAGGGCAGGCCTAATGCTTTAGCCATTCTGGTCGTTGCGCACGTAGGAGCACAGACCGAGGAGCCAAGGCCTAAAGGAGGAGGAAACAACTATCTCCTGGGAAAGGTCTCTGTGATCTGGAACACCACAGATTTCTCAGAGTGGGAGTTGGTAAGAGAGTGTCTCCCAGTTCTTGATGAAACTTCTCAGTCTGTTTCAAGGACTTGCACCTGGGAAAATCACTGGCTTCTGGAAACAGTGTTATTCTGTTACTTAGGAACAACTTGCTGACAAGCATCAGGAAATCACCCTCAATCAACTATTTTTCTTGTTAAGTGCTAGAAGACTCATTAGATAATAACTCTATTACAACAATAACAGTATAAGAATGGTCTTTTAAGAGCAATTATTGAGTGCTTACTTCAAGGCAGGCACTTGATATTCATTGCACTATTTAATTAAGAAGAATTTTACTTGGCATTCATTTTACCTTACTTCCTCTACGCTATCATAAGTTCTTGTTGTCCTCACATATCTGCCCCCAAATCTATAGAAGTCCCAAATAAGTGTAAGAAAATTTGGTTGTAAATAAGTAAGTTACAAAAGACTGTTTTCTATCGTTTCCTCTGCCTTGTCTTATTTGAAAAAATGGTTCAGAAATTCTATTGTACAAATGTTAATTTCCTGATTTTGATAATTGTACTATGATTATGTGTGTTGTAAAAGGAAATGGGGTAAGAGACATGAGTTAACTTTTTGTGCTTAATTTCACAACTTTTCTATAAGTCTAAAATTATTAAAATAGCAAGTTAAAAAATTTGATTTCTTTACAAGAATTTATTTATAGCTTTTATTATTTTCTTATTTAAAAAAGCAATACATATTCAGTATAGAGAATATTTTACATGCATATAGGCAAAAAGAAGAAAATGTAAATCCCCTAATTCAACCAAGTAGAAGTATCTGCCAAACATACCTAGATGTAAATTCATTGAGAGGTGTGTGCATAGGGATGTATAGCATGTAGTAATTTCAATTACTGACTGTTCACGAAGACAAAACTTTATAATTTTTTATTGAGCTTACTTTGTCTTACCCTTCAGTTTGCCCAATGGGAGGCAATGACTTAGTCACCTCCAGGCACTTGGGTCATTTTAAGACTTTGTTGTTGTTTAGTCACTAAGTCATATCTAACTCTTTTGTGACCTCGTGGACTGTAGCCTGCCAGGCTTCTTTGTCCATGGGATTTTCCAGGCAAGAATACTGGAGTAGGTTGCCATTTCCTTCTCCAGGGCATCTTCTCGACCCAGGGATCGAACAGACATCTCCTGCGTTGCAGGTGGATTCTTTTTTTTTTTTTTTTTTGCAGGTGGAATCTTTACCGCTAAGCCACCAGGGAATCCTTCAGTTCAGTTCAGTTCAGTCGCTCAGTCGTGTCTATTTGCTACCCCATGAACCACGGCACACCAGGCCTCCCTGTCCATCACCAACTCCCAGAGCTTACTCAAACTCATGCCCATTGAGTCAGTGATGCCATCCAGCCATCTCATCCTCTGTCACCCTCTTCTCCTCCTGCCCCTGATCCTTCCCAGCATCAGGGTCTTTTCCAATGAGTCAACTCTTCGCATGAGGTGGCCAGAGTATTGGAGTTTCAGCTTCAGCATCAGTCCTTCCAATGAACATCCAGGACTGATCTCCTTTAGGATGGACTGGTTGGATCTCCTTGCAGTCCAAGGGACTCTCAAGAGTCTTCTCCAACACCACAGTTCAAAAGCATCAATTCTTCGGTGCTCAGCTTTCTTCACAGTCCAACTCTCACATCCATACATGACCACTGCAATCGTTAATACCAATTAAATTCAAGTTTCAAAATTCAGTTTTATTTCTTTTAACCTTTAGGGGACTTAATTTTGGAGCTTCATCATTCATCTTCTGCAGCCACCCACGCTGGTATACCTTATCTCACCTCACCTTTAGGCACCAGTCTGCTGTTCTGCTTGCTAGAAGCATGATACTGGGGACTCATAAGAGACCCCTGTAGGACTTCCAGGATTGCCTTTGGGCCCCTTAGCTGAGCCACCTCATTAGCATTAGCCTTTACTCCTTTACTGCTGTGGCATGCTTCTGACCTCTGAGGCTCTCTCTAAGATCGGCAAAATCTTGAGGCTGCTCTTTGGAGAAAACAAGGCAGAGTTTCCTTTTCTTATGTTTTCAGGAACTTTGCTAAGCTGTTTTTCATCCCTCCTTCTGGGGTGCTTTGTGACCGCATGGACTGTAGCTTGCCAGGCCCTCCTGTCCATGGAATTTTCCAAGCAAGAATACTGACTGGCGTGACTTACCATTTCCTCCTCCAGGGGATCTTCCCAACTCAGGGATTGAACCCGCTCTCTGGCATCTCCTGCATTGGCAGGCAGATTCTTTACCACTATACCACCTGGAAAGCCCTCTGTGGTGCTGGACCCTAAGAGCTACTCAGAGAGTTGCTCTGTGAACTCTTCTGCGTCATTCCTGAAAATTCTGTTATACTGAATTTTTGTCTTTATCTTCTTTTGGATGAATGAATTGAAAAACAAGTAAGTCTTTACAGCAACATATATTCTTCTTTTGGTCACACTTCGTGGCATGCAGGATCTTAGTTCCTGTGCCTCCTGCATGAGAAGCACAGAGCCTTAACCACTGGACCACCAGGGAAGTCCCAGCATTGTATATTCTTCTGGAATCCATTAGTTAATTACATAAACTTATAAGTTTTTGTATTGAATCCAGGCTTTTGAAAAGTCAGATTCTTCTTTGCCAGGGGCTTCAAAATTCTATTTTGTTAAGAACCTGTGAAAGAACATTTTTAGCTTACTTTCTTGTGTGGGGTGTAGAGAAAAACCCTTATTTCTGGCAATCTCTGAAAGGCTCTAATATGTATATTGCCAAGCCACATTATTTATGATGTAGATGCTTCCCTGGTGGCTCAGACAATAAAGAATCCTCCTGCAATGCGGGAGACCTGGGTTTGATCCCTAGGTTGGGAAGATCCCCTGGAGAAGGAAATGGCATTAAATGTTTTATGCAGGAGAATCGCAATTGTGAAAATTGAATTATGAACTAGTTATTAGAAGACACCAAGGATTGATTTATTAATTTTCTTGGGTGTGAGAATGGCCTTGTGGTTATGTATGCGAAGGTCATTATAGGCAGCGTGGGTTGGGAAGTGATAGGAGTGGGAAGTAGGCGACAGATTATAAAAAGCCACACATACCATTCTTTGATTTCATGCCCATAGCATCAAATAAGGAAGTGACATGTTTAATTTGCATAGAGGGGGAAAGAATGAGCAGGCATGTTTGTAACTAGGAGGTAGATGGTTAAAGGAATTTTTTATTCCTTCTCCTCCCTCAGCACCCATATCTAAATTTATTAGCAAACTTTCCTGGTCAGCTTAGCTTCCTCACTTCCCCATTCCAAGATATTGTCATCTCTTACCTGGACACAATCATTTCCTGATTAACTAACCAGTCTCTCCATTTCTGTTCTCTTCCCCTAGAATCCATTCTCCACAGAGCTGCCAGAGTGCATTTTTTTAAGCCTAATTTAGATTGTCATTCTCCGGCGTGAAACATTTAATGGCTTTCTATTACATTTAAAATAAAATATAAACTCTACCATAGACCTTAAATTTCTATATCATCTGGCTCTTATCTTGTTATCCTCTTTGTGACACTCTCCTCCTTACACATCAGTCCAACACACAAGCCATTGTACAGTTGCCATTCTATTTTTTAGCTACAAGTTCATTTTTCAGAAAACATTATCTTATGTGAGAGTTATGAATTTGTAAGTGTAGTAACATTTTAATCAAACTGGTACACATTGCACTTTTTAAACACTAATAATGATTAAGTGAAAGAGTGCTCAAGTTGAAGTTCAACTGCTAGATCTGAGATACAAAATAGTGACAATATGGACAAAAATGTTGACTTCAGCAAATTTTTACTTCATTCGATCCACATTCTTTAACCATGGTTTGGTCACTGCTCACAGGTTTCAAGTCTTGAGAGGATCAGGTTTACCTGTATTGTGACATTTGAAATTTTATCTTTCAATCTGATGAGCGTAACTTCCTCATTAACTTTATACACAAAACATCTTCACTTTGGGCATTTTGCGGCATATTTTCCAAGAAATTAGATCTGACACACCCCAAATTGAACTATACTGCCATTTGCCTCCTAAGATTTCTAGAAGAAGTTCACATTTACACTTTCTAGAAGAAAGTAAATAACTGAAATAATTTAGGGACTTCCTTGGCCATCCAGTGTTAAGACTCTGTGCTTCCACTGCAGGAACATGAGTTGGATCCCTGGTGGGGAAACTAAGATCCCACATGCCTTGTGTGAGTGTGTGGTCACGCGTTCTCAGTTGTGTTTAACTCTCTGCAACCCCATGGACTGTAGTTCCCTAGGCTCCTCTGTCCTTGGTATTTTCCAGGCAAGAATACTGGAGTGGGTTGCCATGTCCTCCTCCAGGGGATCTTCCCGACACAGGGATTGAACCCACGTCCCTGAACTAGCAGGTGGATTCTTTACCACTGAGCTACCAGGGAAGCTCACATGCCTAGCATGTTCAGTAAAATGAAGTATTGAGTTGCTGCAAATTCTACTTTTCATTCTACACTGGGTTCATATTTACAGATTGGGATAGTTTAAAGATAATGAACAAACGCCTCGTAAAAACCTGTTTCACTGACCACCTCTAATACTCTGCTATGGTGCTAAGTCACTTCAGTTGTGTCCGACTCTTTGCAACCCCATGGACTGAAGACCCTCCAGGTTCCTCTGTCCATGGGATTCTCCAGGTAAGAACACTGGAGTGGGTTGCCATTTCCTTCTCCAAATCCTCTGCTGATGGAAGTGTAAAATGGACGATTCTTTGAAGGGTGAGGGTCAATAGTAATCACTTTCTCAAGTACCTTTCCTCTTTGATCCTGCACTTGTCTTGACATTTACACCAATCTGAAGGGCAGGGCAGGCCAGCTTCTTACCCTGGTGCTGCTGCTGCATCAGTTAAAAGGCTGACAAGGCGCAGAGACCAGTCCGGTCAGTACCTGGACTGCACCGGCCCACTCGCCCACTCAAAGCTGAATTCTACCGAGTCTCCTCAGACTCTCAAAAGCTGGCTATTGGACACGCGGAAGCTCTCCCTACAGTTCCCTGAGGAAAACCAGCTTCTTCCCTTACTGCAGGGATAGTCACGTGCCTTCAAGGGAAGCCGGGACACTTCCAGCAGTCACCCACGAGCTTCTTTTGCTCTCCTTGCGTTCTGTGGTTTTCCTCTAGTAGAGGTGAAAATTTTCCCTAAAAGGAAAGAAATTAAAAACTGCGATAGCGAGAGAGAAATGGTAACGCCACAAATCTAAATTGAAATTAAACTCTCTGAACCCGGTGTGTCTCATTGATTCGCTCGTGGGGCTTAAGAGGCATATTTTGAGGGCCACTACCCGGATTCACCTCAGAAAACGAAGTGAAGGATCTGGCTGGTAGGGTTCGTAAAGTGCGGAGCTTATTGAGTGGAAGTCCCTACATGTCACATTAGATGAAGAGAAAACTAGGATGAGGAGGAGGTAAGGCCTGAAAAATGGGGCCGAGGCTTACGGCTTGAGGGAAACAGCGGAAAGGGGAGTTGTCGCCCTCTGTTTGAGGTGGGTGATCAGACGAACCGCGGAGGCCTTGAACACCACAGTCGTGCTGCTGCGGCCGCGTGGCTTTCCCGCGCCCAGCCTTGGGGGCGGGGAAGAACCCGGATGGAACCACCCCTGCAGCTGGGACCACCCCCCAGTCTTTGAATCGCTGCGCGGGGCGGAGTTACCCTCCCTCCTCTTCTTTGATTGGTTTGCCTCCGTAGGTCCCTCCTTGGGATTGGACTTTCCGGATGCCAGTCACAAAGCGTCGCTGGTCACTCAAGCTGTTTCTGGAAGCAGACGGTACTGTAGACGTCTGACTGGATTCGCGGCGTCTTACTCTCCTGGAGTGGGCTGTAGCTCCGGCGCTCGGAACTTGTCGCCGGCTTTCGGCCGCGAGGCCTGGAAGGAGGCTTATTTAGGCGGCCTGAGAGCGATCCTGGGCGTCTGAGTGTTCCGCTCGTCACGCACTCAGCGCCATGTCCTGGATGTTCAAGAGGTGAAGGGGGCGGAGGGGGGTGGGGCGCCGGCGGGAACCATCTAGCGGAGTCCTGAAATGAACCTGACCTTCCCAGCGTTTCCTTCGCGTTCGGGGTGCGAGCTTTGCCGCTGTTGTTCGTCCCGCTGGCGGCTCATATAGCCGCGGGAGAAATAAATGCAGAGGGGAGGATCCTCGGGCGAGTCTCCTGCTAGAGCCTTGGGGAAATATCTGTCAAGGGATGTGGGGAGCCTGGGGCTCTAAGCTCACTGCTTACCCGGGGTCTCAACCTGTGCTTTATTGCACGAAACACCTATCAGGTACCCATTGTGCGCTGGGCATTGTGCTCGGCAGAAAGGGCCGGGTAAGACAGCCTCTGTCCCCGAGCACCTCGCAGTTGATGTGTATGCACAGACGAGCAAATCTCTCTCTGCAGAGGAGCCAAAAGCGGTGTGCGCGACGTTCGAGGAAAACGCAGGGGAAATAGCTTTTATCCATTCCAGAAAAGTGGAAGCTTCCTGGAAGGCCCCAGCCAACTGCCTGTTACTTTTCATTGTCTGAATTGGTTTACATATTCGTTCCGGAAACAGTTCTCCATCTAGGGGTTGAGGTTACCCTTAAACCAAGTGGGAGGCTTGGGGTAAGCTTCCCGTGATGGCACGATTTAGATACCTGAATAAAAGAAGGGTTCTCTTCGAAGGGCATTAAAGTAATGGATGCTGAATGTATTATTTGTAAAACTGCAAGTGGCTTCATGTTAAAAATAGTTCTATATTTTCGAGTTTCTTCTAGCTCAGTATTGAAATTTTGGTGTAAAATTAATTACAGACATCACATTATTTTTCAGTTTAAGTAAGTGATTGTGACGAAGAAAGGTTTGTGAACCCTTATTGGTGTTTTCACTTTGAATACCTGTGGGTAGAAGATGCATTATTGAACAGGTAGGGTTTCTAGAAACCTCCCCCACTGACTCCAGTCCTTGCTTTAGCCAGAGGAACGCGTTTCATCTCTATACAGCACTTCCCATATTAGATTTATTTTGCTGAAATAAAGTGTGAGAAAGCAATTGACCTTTAAATATGGTATGGTCTTTGAGGACTGTTTGGTTAAATATTGTATTTTTGTGCCTTTTTTTTTTTTTTCAATAGAGATCCTGTTTGGAAGTACTTGCAGACTGTTCAGTATGGAGTCCATGGAAATTTTCCACGCCTCTCATATCCAACTTTCTTTCCTCGTTTTGAATTTCAAGATATTATTCCTCCAGATGACTTCCTAACAAGTGATGAAGAGTTAGATTCAGTTCTATTTGGAACTTTGAGAGGCCATGTCGTTGGACTGCGCTATTACACAGGAGTGGTGAGTATAGCATTAGATATTAAGTTAATGTGATGTTATTAACCTAGAAAATAAGACTTAGGTGATATGTGCAGTAAATATTTAAATAATTGAAATATATCTGGGCAAGAGATAACACATACTTAATTATTAATGTTCTCTTACTTTTATATCATGGTTACAGTGTGCAAAGCACTGTTTCCTGTGTAGTCTCATTTGAGCACTGCACTGTCTCTGTGGAAGATGGAGCACCTATTATCCCATTTCAGAACTGAAGAACTAAAGCTCCGGAAGGTTAAATGATTTGCCCAGAAGCACAGATGCTGTTTGCAAAGTGACTTCTAAGTCAGTTAATTGCTTTCTCTTCTCCTGTCCCTGAACCCATTTCTACACTTTTTTTTTTTTTAAGTTAGGAAGATCAATTCATGCTAGATATGGGACTTATCTGTTTTTAGGTCTTTTTCTTTCTTCCTGTGTTTCTCTTTTTGTGTCTCTATTCTCTGCATTGTGTGTGTGTGCGTGAGAGAGAGAGAGAGAGAGAACAGAGACAAAGACAGAGAAAGCAGTTGTCTTTGTTATGGTTGCCTAGTATGCCTCTGTGTTAGCTGGTTGGTATATCTCTAGTTTTTTAATTTTGAAAAATTTCAGACATGCATAAAAGTAGAATAATACAGTAAACTTCTATATACCCATGATCCAGATTCAGTAGTTAACAATTTTTTTGCACATTTGCTTCATCACTTTTTTCCTTTGGTACTAAAAATGCCAAGTGTATCACTTGACACATTTAAGTGTGTATCTCTAAAAAATGTTGGACATTTTCTTACGTCATTGTTGTACTTAGCAAAATTAATAATAACTCCCTTTTATATCCAATAGCTAGTATATAACCAGTTTTCTTAATTGCTTAAAATGTCTTTTTATAATTAATTTTTTTGAATTAGGATCAAAACAAATTAATAACAGTATCTTTGGTTGTTAGGTAAATCACCTCCCTACTCTTTGTTTTATGTCATTGATTTATTGCATAAGCTGCTTATATTCTGCTATGGACATTTGATTTACCAGTTCTTTCATTCTCCCATATTTTTCTTATGTTGATGCTTCTCAAATCATTTTTTTGGTTGTGTGAAGTATGTTTTGCAGGAGATTCCTTGGGGAAGAATTCCATTTGTTTAGTGTTTTATCCTCTCATATTTTCTTTATAATATTAGAGCTTCTCAAATCATTTTGTGGTTGTCTGAAATGTGTTGAAGTGTGTTGTCTAGGAGATTCCTGAAGAAGCAACATTATTTCCTGAGTTTCTGTATGTTTGTAATTGTGATACACTTCAAGGACAGTTTGGTTGAATATAAAATCCTTGACTCTCATTTTCTCTCCGTGATATCTTTTTTTAAAAAGTTTTATTTATTTCTGCCTATGAAGGGTCTTTGTTGCTGCGTGGACTTTTCTGTAGTTGCAGAGAGTGGGGGCAGCTCTTGAGTTGCGGTGGCTTCTCTTGTTGCAGAGCATGGGCTCTAGGATGCATGGGCTTCAATGGCTGGGGCAGGTGGGCTTAGTAGTGGTTCCTGGGCTCTAGCACACACAGGCTTTGCAGTTGTGGCGAATGGGCTTAGCTGCTGCACGGCAAGTGGGACCTTCCTGGTGGTATCAAGGATCGAACTTATGTCTCCTGCATTGGAGTGGACTCTTCACCACTGAGCCACCAGGGAAGCCCATGATATCTTGATGTTGTATAAGATATTGATGAGATGCCAATATAATTTCTCTCCTATATAAGTGAATTAGAAGTCCCGTAATTTTCATTAGGGAATGTCTTGGTGTTGATCGTTCTGTAACTGTTGTCTTCTATTTCAGAAAACTTTAATTATAGTTTTCCTTTTTTTGGCTGCCTTGGGTCTTTGTTGCTGTGCATGGAGTTTCTGTAGTTGTGGTACCTGGACTTCTCACTGCGGTGTCTTTTCTTGTTCGGAGCACAGTCTAGAGTATAGTCTCAGTTGTGGCAGACAGTCTTAGCCGCCCCTCAACAAGTGGGATCTTCCCAAACCAGAAGTCAAACCCGTGCTCCCTGCATTGGCAGATTCCTAACCAATGGACCACTAGAGAAGTCCTAATTATAGTTGTAAGTGGTTTCTGTTTCAAAGCTCGTTTTTTCCTTCAGAACTCTCCATTCTGCTCTCTCTGTATTAAATCTGTGCATATACATATGCCAGTTACTTCCTGAGATCATTTTTATCATGTTTTTTCACTTTTCTCTTTTCATCATTTATTTCCCTTACCATTTTTTAAACAAGATCTGTTCACTTTTGTGTTCTTTCTACTTTATTCTTTAATTCTGTATACTACTTTTTTTTTGACTGCACTGTGTGACAGGCAGAATCTTAGTTCCCCAACCAGGCTTTGAACTTGGGCTCCTTCAATGGAAGCACAGAGTCATAACCATTGGACCACCAGGGAAGTCCCTATTCCTTAGTTTTTCTTTTCTGTTTTTTTCCTGAAGTCTGTCAGTTCTCAGTTCATGTATCCCATCAGTTCTCCAGCTCTCATACTCATCTCAGAACTTTCCTATTTTAGATTTGTGAAAATTTTCCAAACTAAATATTGTTTCTAAATTATCTTAAATTTAAACAACCATTAAATCATGGTTGTTTTTTATTATAGAACGATCACTATTTGTTGATCTTAGAATAATTTCTATGACACTGGTAAGCCATTTAAAAATGTGATGGGCTGATTTGGGCTGACTAAAATTTATTATTGCTAAATTTTTTAATTTTATAAAATGTGTATTATTTTATAAGTACTACACATTTATTGTTTTAAAATGGCTAAAAGAAAAAGTAGTAAGTCTCCCTCAGTCCAGAACCACAACTTTGTTATGTCTTCCACACTTTACCTTGAGAGCATATGCATATAAATTGCAATCTTATTACACATTAACAAAAATGAGGATTGTGTTATATATATTATCACCTTTTTTAAAGTAAAATATTAGGAATAATGTCTTTTCATGTCAATACAAATATTGTACCTTTTATTTTCTTGTTGATGGACATTTTGGAGTTGATCACTGATAAAAATATTGAAATAAAAATTGAGGTATTTATCTTTGTATACTTTTTTATTATTTATTATTTTCAACTTTTTTATGCTTTATTGAGATGTGATTTATATATATATTTTAAAATGCAAACATTGTAAGTACATGATTCTGAGTTTTAACAAACATATATACCTAATAATCATTACCCTATCAACATACAGATCATTTCCATTACCTCTGAAAGTTCTCTTGTATTCTGTTGCAGTCATTCATCCCTGCCTTTGC
Organism: Dama dama; assembly: GCF_033118175.1. Lineage (NCBI taxonomy): Eukaryota > Metazoa > Chordata > Mammalia > Artiodactyla > Cervidae > Dama > Dama dama. The sequence goes on along the minus strand of NC_083699.1, from coordinate 3,134,719 downwards.
CCTAAGAACCACCAGTCTGATTTCCATCACTGCAGATGCTTTAGCCTGTTCTAGAACTTCATATACATTGTTTTATTTTTTGTTTTTTTGGTGTTCCCTAAGGCATGCGGGATCTTAGTTCCATGCCCAGGGATCAAACCTGTGACCCCTGCAGTGGAAGCATGGAGTCCTAACCACTCAGGGAATTCTCAAGAGCTTCATATGTGTTGAATCATACAATATGTACTTTTTAAGTCTGGTTTCATCCAAACAGTATTATTAAGATACTTCTTGAGTCAATTTTGGCAATTTATATTTTTATTGAAAAGCATCCATTTATATTTTCAAATTTATTGCCACAAAATTTGCATAAGTCATTTATACTTAAAAATATGTTGACTATGTTTATGGTTTTATTCCTTTTTCACTGTTTGTGTTATATATTTGTGTCTATTCTTATTTTTTATTGATTAGCCTCAACAGAGATTTATCTGTTTCATCTTTTCATGTACTCTTTCTTGAATTTTTTTTTAATGTTTATCATCTTTCTTTGTTCATTGATTTATCTTATATATTCTGTTATCCAATTTTCCTTAGGTTCATTTTATTTTATTTTTGTATTCTTGATTTGAATGCTTAATTTTAATCCTAATAATAAAAGCTTTTAATCTTTTAAATGTTCTTCAAAGTACTGCATTGGCTATATCCCCTAGGTTTTGTTATTTAGTATCGGCATTATTCATTTTAACTTTTTAAAAATGTTTTCCATTTGCTTATGTTTACATTTTTTATTTCTTGACCCTTCGAAGCCTTTGTAATAAAGTAGATTATTTCTTGTCTAACAATACTGTTATAATTAGTCCTGATTCTTTTTGTTGTTGTCTTAATCTTGTTTTAATATATTCTTTTTTGTCTTGTGCTTGGATCATATTTTCTTTGTTTTTATAGCCTCCACATCTTGCCCTACTTTTTGGTTATATATTTCCTGGAATTTGCATTAATATGGTTTAAAGAAAATCATGCTTTAAGAGTGGCATGGGGAAGGTGGGCTGGTAGAAAACAGAGTTATGCCTCACAGAATATCTTGAAGGAGTAATATTTGTCTGATAATCTGGTTAGTTAGACTGTAGTCTCTTAAGTCAGTAGACAGATACTGGGAGATTTAAGCAGCTTTCCTGCATATTTTTCAGGCAATTTAAAAAATTGAGGTAATTCACATACCTTAAAATTTATCATTTTTAAGTGTACAGTTCAGTGGTTTTTAGATACTCACAAGGTTGTGCAACCATCCCCACTGTCAGATTCCAAAATATTTTCATCATTCCAAAAAACCTTATACTGTTACTTTTATAGTATACTATTACTATTATAAATAATCACTCCTTATTTCTCTCTTCTCTTAGCTCATGGCATCCATTAATTTATGTTCTGTTTCTATGGATTTACTTACTTTAGACATTTCATATAAAAAAAATCATACAATACATAACCCTTGGGTCTGGCCTCCATTACTGTCTTCTTTTGTGTTAAATATATAATAGTTCCCTTCTTGTTTCTTTTATTCTATATTTTGAGTTGTTTTCTACTACTAAGAAACTACTACTTACTACTAATGCCCATGGGAATTGCAGTTATCTTAATTCATAATTTTGGATTTGTGCCAACTTACTTTGAATTGTTTATAAAAACTTTGCTTTAAAATAGTTCCATGTTTTCCTCCCCACTCTTCTGTGCTGTTATCATACAGATTAAATCTTTATATACATTGTATATTCATCAGTACAGGTTTAAAATGATTGTTACATGTCCTTTTAAATCAGTGAGGAGAAAAAAGTTACAACCAGAAATTTCATACTGTCTTTTACATTTTCCTGTGTAATTACCTTTACTTGTGCTTTTTATTTCTTCATATAGATTCACAAATGTTACTGTGTTGTGGCTTTGATTTCAGCCTGAAGGTCTTTTAATATTTCTTGTGGAGCAGGTCGGCGAGTGATAGATTCTCTCAGTTTTTGTTTGTCTGGGAAGTCTTAATTTCTTCTTTATTTTTGAAGGATAATTTTGCCAGATAAAGAATTCTTGGTTGAATTTTTTCCTTTTAGCACTGTGAGAAGGTATCCCACTGTATTCTGGCCCCCGTGGTTTCTGGTGAGAAATCAGTTGTTACTCTTCTTGAGGAGCCCCTGTATGGGACAGGTTGCTTCTTTCTGTTGTTTTCAGTGTTCTTTCCACAGTTTGATTATGATGTGTCTGAGTTTGAAGTCTTAGTGTTTTTACTTGGAATTTGTTCAGTTTCTTAAATATGTAGATTAATGTTTTTCTCATCAAATTTGGGAAGTTTTTGGCTATGACTTCTTCACATGTATTCTCTACCTTTTTTTCTTCCCTCCTTCTGAGACTCCATGTGTGTTGGTATGCTGCTATTGTCCCGTAGGATCTGTTCGTGTTTGTTCATTCTTTTTTCTTTCTGTTCCTCTAACTTCCTCAGACATTATAATCTCAGTTGACCTATCGTCAGCTTCATTGATCCTTCTTCTGCCTGCTCATATCTGCTGTTTGGTCCTCTCTAGTGAATTTTGGAACTTTAGTTAACTATGTACTTTTTTGACTCCAGATTTCTGTATGTCAAGACATATATCTCATGCTTTCCTTTAGTTCTTTAGAAATAGTTTGCTTTAGATCTTTGAACATATTAAAAATTAAAACTTTAATGTTTTTTTCTAGTTGTTATCTGTGCTTCCTTAGGTATAGGTAATTGATAGCATTTTTCCTATGTGTGGACATACTTTCTCGTTTCTTTGCATGTCTCATGTTTTTTTGTTGTTGAAAATTAGATATTTTGCATAATGTGGCAACTCTAAATCATATCCTGCAGTCCCACTCCTGGGCATATACCTGAAGAAAACTATAATTTGAAAAGATTTGTGCAGCCTAATGTTCATTGCAGCAGTATTTTCAATAGCCAGGACATGGAAGCAACCTAAATGCCCATCAACAGATGGATGGATAAAGAAAATGTAGTATATCTATACAATGAAATATTACCCAACCATGAAAAAGAGTGAAATAATGCCATTTGTGGCAACATGGATGGACCCAGAGATCATCGTACCAAGTGAAGTAAATTTGACAGAGAAAGCCAAGTATCATAATATCACTTATACATGGAATCTAAAAAAAAGATAAAAATGAACCTATTTATAAAACAGAAATAGGTCCAAAGACATAGTTACCAAAAGGGAAGTGGGGTGAGAGATAAATTAGGAGTTTGGGATTAAAATGTACACACTACTATATAACCAATGCGGACCTACCGTGTAGCACAGGCAACTGTACACAATATTTTGTAATGACTTTTAAGTGAAAAGAATATGAAAAATAATAGTTTTTATACATATAAATGTGTGTATGTATATATATATATACACGTATATATGTATAACTGAGTCACTGCTATACACCTGAAACTAGCGCAGCAGTATAAATCAACTATACTTCAATTAAAAGAATAATCTACGTGAGATAAAGAATGTGAACAACAACAAAAAAATAATATGGCAACTCTCAAAATCATATTCTTCCTTCTCCCCGTAGTTGCTGGTTGTTGTTGATTTTAGTAATAATCATTTGTTTGGTAACTTTTCTAAATTAATCTTGTAAAAGTTTTTACTGTGTATGGCGACTGATAGCTGTATTTGGTTAGCTTAGTGGTCAGCTGATTGAACTAGAACCAGTAAATTTCCCAGTCTTTCCTAAGAGGACCTGTGTGCATTTGGGGCACTCCTTCAACACTCAGCCTGGCAGTCGACAACTGTGCCTTAACCTTTATTTTCTGCCTGTTCATATCTTCAGGTTTAGCCAGAGGGAAGAGTTTAGGGCCTCTCAGGTCTTTCTTGAACATGTGCACAACCCTGGGCATGTAAATAGCCATGTGCTTGCTTTTGCCCTTCTAGATTTCCAGGAATATGCTGGAGCTTTTCAAAGCCCCTGTGGACATCTTATTTTCTGCTTTTTCCTTTTAAACTCTTTGGTTATTGTTTTGTTTGCCTCAGCTATTAACCATTGCTTGTAAATTTTTAAGAAAATATTTTTATTTATTTACTTGGCTGTACTAGTTCTTAGTTGTGGCATGTGGGATCTAGTTCCCTAACCAGGGATTGAACCTGGGCCCCTGTGTTGGGAGTGTGGAGTCTTAACCACTGGACACCAGGGAGGTCTCTGTAAAATTGTTTTTTATAAACACCCACCCAAGGGAGAAGGTTTTATGTTCTGGGTAATAAGTTCCGACGTCAAGCAGAAAGAGCTTTGTAAGTGGGAGTCTTCTAGGGAACCACCATACTGGTCAAATGACAATTCTATAGAAATGAATCGTTGAAAGATTCTACTTCAGTATGCTTACTCTGGTAACTACCAGGCTGTACTGAGAATTCCAGCATTCTCAGTGGTTCTATTTTAAAAGGCTATCATGAACTGAGAGCTGGAGGTGAGACTTGGGCACTGACATTCAGCTGTTTTCTTGAGTTAAGACTCCCCAGAAAAAAAAAAAGACTCCCCAGGTTTCTGTGACACTTAGGTTAGTTTCCAGAGTTCTGAAAAGTTGATTCAGTTTTTGCCAGATTTTTTATTGCTTTTATGGAAGAGACAATTTTTGGAAATCTTTACTCTTCCATTTTCAATTAGAAAATTGGCAGTTTTTAATTAAGTGGAATCAGATAATGGCAGGAGTTGAAGGCTGGATGTGTTTTCTTGATCCACTTCCATTCTGACTTAAAATTAATACCTTTTTCCCCTTTCAGATTCAGGAAAACTTAGGCTTAGGAACCAGCCTGTCTGGGTTCAAATTCTAAGCTCTGCTACTTATTATTAACTTTATGACCTTGGATAAGTTACTTAACTTTTCTGTGCTTTAGTGCCTTCATCTGCAAAATGAAGATAATGATAAGACCTACCAGTAGGGTTGTGACAGTTTTGAAAGTCAGTCTGTATAAGACACTTAGAACAATGTTTGGTATATAATAAGCACTAAAGAGAGTATCTGTTTTTGAAGTTATGTTGGGAATTTTATATAATGTGTATCTGTTAGTTTTGATTGTACCTTTTATATGTCAAGGATTTGTTAACTTCCCAATTAATGTAAATTAGGAAAATACTGCAAAAGAATTATAAAATATATTCTCTAATATTTCTATAGAAATATGAGTCTAAGAAAATGTACCTTTCTTATGCGTGGTGTTATTCAGTAAGCATTAAAAAAAGAATGGAAATCCCAGATAAAGTACAGTGAAGAAATCTATCATATGTTACTTATTTATAACATGTCTGTTTATTTTTATTAGGTTAATAATAATGAAATGGTTGCATTACAACGAGAACCGAATAACCCCTATGATAAGAATGCAATTAAAGTAAACAATGTGAATGGAAATCAGGTTGGTCATATAAAGAAAGATCTTGCAGCTGCCTTGGCCTATATCATGGACAACAAACTGGCACAAATTGAAGGGTAATGCACTTTTGGAGTTTAGTTTTAATAATTGTGAATTGTGGTGATCTTGGAATTTAAGGATATGTATAGTTGCCCTGACAACTTTTGTCACGATACCTTTAGTATGTGTTCAGTAAATGTTTTAATTTTATCATCTGCCTGCACTACCCTAGCCATCAAATAGCTGGTCCCTCACTTTCCTGGTAAATTATTACTGTGGAGAAAAAGAGACTCAGGTTCAAACATTAGAAAGTCCACACGATCTTTTAGGAAAAAAGCCTTTTTGTTGTTCAGGCGCTTGGTTGTGTCTGACTCTTTGCGACCCTGTGGATTGCAGCACGCCAGGCTTTCCTGTCCTTTACTGCCTCCCAGGGCCCGCTCAAACTCCTGTCCCTTGAGTTGGTGATGCCATCCAACCACCTCATCCTCTGTTGTTCCCTTCTCCTCCTGGCTTCTGTCTTTCCCAGCATCAGGATCTTTTCTAATGAGTGGGCTCTTCGCATCCGTTGGCCAAAGTATTGGAGCTTCAGCTTTGGCATCAGTTCATCTAGTGAATATTCAAGGTTGATTTTCTTTACGATTGACTGGTTTGATCTCCTTGCTCTCCAAGGGACTCTTCAGAGTCTTCTCCAACACCACACTGCAAAAGCATCAGTTCTTCAGCACTCAGCCTTCTTTATGGTCCAACTTTCACATCATACTTGACTATTGGAAAAACCCATAGCTTTGACTAGATGGACCTTTGTTTGCCATGATCTTAGTTTTTTGAATGTTGAGTTTTAAGCCAGCTTTTTCACTCTTCTCTTTCACTTTCATCAAGAGGCTCTTTCGTTTCTCTTCGCTTTTTGCCATAAGGGTGGTATCATCTGCATGTGTAAAGGTTACTGATATTTCTCTCAGCAATCTAGAATCCAGCTTGTGCTTCATCCAGCCTGTCATTTTGCATGATGTACTCTGCATATAAGTTAAATAAGCAGGGTGACAATATACAGCCTTGACGTACTCCTTTCCCCATTTGGAACCAGTCCATTGTTTCATGTCCGGTTCTGAGTGTTGCTTCTTGACCTGCATACATATTTCTCAGGAGGCAGATAAGGTGGTCTGATATTCCCATCTCTTGAAGAATATTCCAGTTTGTTGTGCTCCACACAGTCAGGCTTTAGCATAGTCAATGAAACAGGTGTTTTTCTGGAATTCTCTTGCTTTTTCTACGATCCATTGGATGTTGGTAATTTCTAAATCCAGCTTGTATATCTGGAAGTTTTTGGTTCACGTACTGTTGAAGCTTAGCTTGGAGGATTTTGAACATGACCTTGCTGGCGTGTGAAATGAGTTTAATTGTGTGGTAGTTTGAACATTATTTGGCATTGCCTTTCTTTGGGATTGGAATGAGAACTGACCTTTTCCAGTCCTGTGGCCACTGCTGAGTTTTCCAAATTTGCTGGCATATTGAGTGCAGCACTTTCACAGCGTCATCTTTTAGGATTTGAAATAGCTCAACTAGAATTCCATCACCTCCACTAGCTTTGTTCGTAGTGATGCTTCCTAAGGCCCACCTGACTTTGCCCACAATGTCTTGCTCTAGGTGAGTGACCACACCATCGTGGTTATCTGGGTCATTAACATCTTTGTATAGTTCTTTTGTGTATTCTTGCCACCTGTTCTTAATATCTTCTGCTTCTGTTAGGTTCATACCGTTTCTGTTCTTTATTGTGCCCATCTTTGGATGAAATGTTCCCTTGGTATCTCTAATGTTTTTGAGGAGGAAAAAAAGCCTTTTTAGTGTGTTGATTTTAGAAGTTTGGGAATGTTTGTTTAAATATGGTTGTAAGCTGATAGGTGTGATCAGTTGCAGATGAGTTTGATTTTGCCTACACAGTGTTTAAATTTTTTCAGTCATTTCCAGTATTAAAATATCTGGACATTCTGCATTTTATGCATATTATTTTTTCCCTAATTATAAAACATTATTTACAAAGATTTCTCTTGATAAATGGAAGATCTGGTAATTCGGGATACTCACGTGACATCATTTGACTGGAGCTAGGTAGCAGCTGTTGCATTAATTAGGCATATCACTTCTTAGTTTTACCACCTGTTCCTTATTTAAAACTCAGTCTCCTTGGTTATGTTTTGTACGCATTTGTGTTTGTGATCTACATTTTAGTGTAGATTGTTTAGGATATTTAAAGGTGAGTTTGGAAGATAAATACTTAGCAGTGTCTTCTTACTTGTTTACTTGTTTTCTCCTTTCTCAGTTCATCTCCTTTTTCAGGTTTTTCAGATGTTGAGAGTAAACTTTCGGTGAATCCCGAATCAGAAATAATTCTTCGAAATCATTCCCCTTTTTCTCAGAATGGGTTGCTACACTCAGTGGTTCTGTTAGTGAAAGCTCTACCTTCTCAAGTAAACTTCCTATTTTACTTATCTTACAACCTTGGTAATAGATTATCTTGTGTATTTAAACTCTTGTCTCATCTTAGTTTCCTCTGGCATTCTGGCCCTTTCCTTCTCACTGTTGGTCCTCCTCCATGTTCTTTCTCTTGCTGGTCTGCCCAGTCAGTTCCTTTTTGTTGTTGTTGTTCAGTTGCTAATTCGTGTCCCACTCTGCAACCCCGTGGACTGTAGCGCTCCAGGCTTCTCTGTCCTCCACAATCGCTTTCTGTTTTACTTCCATGCAAAATCTGAATGTGACCGTTATTTAACATGATTCTTAATGGGACTTAAAATTAAATGTAAAGAAGTAACTCGACTAACTTCTCATTTTTTTCCCTTGATTATAATAGGGTAGTTCCTTTTGGTGCAAACAATACTTTTACCATGCCTCTGCAAATGACATTTTGGGGAAAAGAAGAAAATAGAAAAGCAGTTTTAGATGAGTTAAAGAAACATGGATTTAAATTGGGACCTGCACCAAAATGTAAGTTTAGGGTTTAATATACTATTATTTTGATATTGTAAGATGCCAGAATTATAAAACATTTATTCTCTTAAGTAATAGTTTTGAGTTTGGTTGACTAAATTAATTAGTGCTGAGGCCTCCAAGTTCTTTTTTAGGACTATTTTTAAGGACAGACATCCCTGAATTTTTTTTGTTTAACATTTAACATGAATTTTTTTTCTTTTATTGTTTAATCTTTAATAATAGATTCATAGGATGTTGCAAACACACGCAGAAAAATGTACAGGGAGGGCCCTCCCCAGATTTCCCCCAGTGTTAATGCCTGGAAATTCCCGATTTTAAACATTCTTTTTAATAAGTAATAGACAAAAAGAATTTCCTAATAGAGAATGAAAAAGTATTACTTGTGTTTCAAAAGTTCAAATCGTGTGGAATTCTTTTAATGTATTTTTTGAATGAACTAAGAAATTTACCTTTGAAATGTTTAAAACATGTATTAAGGAAAGTTTTAATTTGTATTCTTTTCATGTTGTGAATTACAGCTTTGGGGTTCAGTTTGGAAAGTGGCTGGGGCTCTGGAAGAGCTGGACCGAGCTATAGTACGCCAGCTCATGCGGCAGTACAGATGACCACTGAACAGGTGTGCTTTTTTTAAGTTTTATAATCTGAAAGTGAATTTTAAATGTTGAAGATTGATGTTTAAAAATGAGATAAATATGCATGTGCTAGTGTTAGTGATTTTATATTGTTATGAAACATAGAATCAATAAAATATATTGTAAATATTTATGTATAAAAAAAGCAGTGATAAGGTATATAGCTACATATATATATTCATGCATACATTGAAACATTCATTGATATATATATACCTGGAATATTTTATTATATTTTGATGTTTTTGTATTATTTGAAAATTTTTAAGTATCCATAATTTTTAGAAAATTGAAGCTTGAAACTTACTCCATTCAGTAAGATTGCAAATTCAGTGCTAAAAAAACTAGTTCCAAATCTTTGGCCTTAGTCTGTTTCTTACTTTTGTCTACTTTGTGATCCAGGATACTATTACATTGGGTTAGTTTAGGGGAAAACAGATATAAAATAGTGAAATCAATCTACCAATTACACAAACATAAAAAAAAAATTACACAATTTTTTTTTTGTCTCTACTCATTAGTGTTAGCCTTTTTATATTCTAAGGTAGTTAGTGTATTTTCCCTGTTCATTGTTAGAAGGGCTTGAGCCTGTGTCTGGTGGGTAAACCCCAGATTACCTCTCCTAGCTTTTAGACTTGGCATGGTTTCTTCTTGACTGATGCTCTGTATTTATTTGCTAATTTACAAAAGTAATTATAACACATATATGTTACTATAAAATTGGACAAGATCAGTTTAAAGAACCAACTAAATTAGCATTGATTGAAATTATTGTAATACTTTGTTGCACATAGCAAGTTTCTGATTGTAATATTAATCAATGTAATGTTATTTACTTGAAAAAGTCAAATATACTTGATAGGATCTGCTAAAATGGTTTGAATACAGCTAGTAGAATCATAGAATTTCAATGGCAGAAGGAACCTTAGATACACTCTAAATCTAGTTCATTATGTTTGTTTTGCAGTAATACGATACAGGGCCATATAAGTTAAATGTCTTGCCCAAAGTTATATAAAGGTTTATGTGTGACAGAGCTGTGACTGAAACCCAAGACTTAAAACTCCACCCTATATTTTTTCAACTATAACAGTTTTGTAAAGGATCTGCTCTTCTATTGAGCAGTGTAGTATCTCAAAGAATTAATATATTTTATGTACCTTTTGGTATGCAACTCCTAGTTAAATGACTTGAAGTCTCTGAATTAAGGGCAGTTATTAATTGATTTGTTTCATTATGTTTCTTGTTGTTGTTTATGGTAGCTTAAGACAGAGTTTGACAAACTGTTTGAAGATTTAAAAGAAGATGATAAAACTCAGGAAATGGAACCAGCTGAGGTACTGAGCCAGTATTTTCTATCTAAAACTTTGAAATTTTAAAATGTAGCATTAATATATACATTTTTTAAAATCAGAAGATCAACTGTTTTCCAGATTCTTTGTGGGGTTTATTATAAGAAAGGGCTTACTGTATTTCTGTTTATGACATTTCCTATAGGCTATTGAAACACCATTGCTTCCTCATCAAAAACAAGCTTTAGCTTGGATGGTTTCACGGGAAAACAGTGAAGAACTTCCACCATTCTGGGAACAGCGAAGTGACTTATACTATAACACAATAACAAATTTTTCTGAAAAGGACCGACCAGAAAATGTTCATGGAGGAATTTTAGCTGATGATATGGGTTTGGTAATTATATTTTTTATTAAGTTAATAACATTCTATTTTTTAACTAAGATTTTTTTTAACTTTATTTATTTGACTTCACTGGGTCTTTATTGCTGCACACAGGCTTTCTCTTGTGGCGAGCAAGGGCTGCTCTCCCGTTGAAGTGAGCAGGCTTCTCACTGCCGTGGCTTCTCTTGTAGTGGAGTGCCGGCTCCAGAGCTCACAGGCCTCAGTAACTGCGGCACACGGGCTAAGTAGTTGCAGCTTGGGGACTTCAGAGCACAGACTTGGTTACGGAGAACAGGTCTCGCTGCCCTGCTGCATGTGGTATCTTTCTGGTCTAGGGATTGAACCTGTGTCCCCTGCATTTCCAGGCAGGCTCTTCTCCTCTGGGCACGAGGGAAGTCCAGTAACTTTTAAGATTCATATGAAGTAATCTTAAAGTAGATAGAGATGGGAATATACTGGTACCAGTTTGGGAATAGTTATCACTATTAGTGTCGAATGTAGTTTTTCCTATGGTTTTCACTTGAAATAATGCCGAATTTTTCTTCTTTTTCTTTCTTATGGCTTGTTTGCCCAAGGTACAATTAAAATAATTGGCAGTAATGATATAAACATGTTTCTCAATTTCTTTTGAAATTTAAGATTGCTTATCTTTTATAGGTTTTATTAAAGGAAAGATATGATTTGTTACATCAATAGTTTTTATACTTTTTTGTTTTGATAATAAATTTTTTATTTTAAGTCATTACTTGCTAACAAAACTGGCATATTTTTCAGTGAAAAGTACACTCCAAAACAAAAACAGTTTTGATGAGAAGACTAGCATTGTTTTACATTTTTGCAAGTATCTTTAATGTGTAGCTTAATAGTTGATAGCTGATTTCTCATACCTGTTTTTTCATTCATTCTGTTGTTTTCATTGAGATATACAGAGAATGTTAGTCCTCACTCAGATATGTATTTGAAAGAGGTGTACTTTAGCAGTTTTTTTGGATAACTAGATCTTTGGCAGAACATCAAAATTAAGTGTTAGTTTGTTAAAGGGCCTTCCTGGTAGCTCCGTTGGTAAAGAATCCTCCTGCAATGCAGGAGACCCCGGTTCGATTCTTGGGTCGGGAAGACCCTGGAGAAGGGATGGGCGGCCCCCTCCAGTGCTCCAGCCTGGGGGCCCCTGTCCTGCAGCGGTGGCTGTGGCGTGGGCTCTGCGGCTGGGGGGACCTGGGCCTGGACCCCGCTGAGCGCGTGGGGTGTTAGTGCCTCAGCCAGGGCTCGAGTCCACATCCGCTGCACTGGAAAGTGGATTCTTAACCACCAGACCACCACTGAAATCCCTGTTAAAGGTTCATAGTTATGATGTGGGACTTTTCTTCTTGGCTGCGCCGTGTGGCATGCAGGATCTTAGTTCCCCAACCAGGGATTGAACCTGTGCTCGCTACACTGGGAGTGCAGAGTCTTGACCCCTAGACTGCCAGGGAAATTCTGATAATGTAAAAATTAAATACTATGTCAGTGAACTTTTTATACTCTGTTCTGTTAAAATTCACTGGTGTTGCTTGCACATTGCATGGATATTTTATCCATGCATGATTTTGTAACATTAGTTATTGCTCATTTGGAATATATTGGTTCACTGAGTTACACAGATCTTCCAAATGTTGATGCATTTCATTATATAATATAAAAAACATTACATTCATTGGTATTACTGCTGATCTTATTAGAAAGGCATTTTACATTTGGGAAGCTTCTGAGCTTATGGTGTTGATACAAGTTTTCTAATATAAATTTTGCTTAAAAGCTCAAATTTTATCATTAACCACAAACATTGTCAGTTTTTTCCTTTGGAATTGATAGGCTCACTTTGTTCATAGGCTCACTTTATTCATTTTTCAAGAAAATGTCTGCCGCTCAATCATAAATAACTAGTTGTCATTCTTTCAAGTTAAAATGGTGATACTTGAAAATGATGATGTGTGGTAGTTGAGCTTGCAATTCAGTTTCAAGTGATTTTTCTCTAGATAACCTTCATGTTTTGGTATGCAAAAGAAGTGTTTTGTGTTTTTCCCATCTTATTATAAGAATAGTTAAAATATCCGTACTTAAGAGGTGAGATTTGGTAACACGAATGTGTACTGCTTTATCAAGAGCATTCTTTAAAACATTTTTTTTCTTTTTACTGTATGTGTTAGTTAGAAATATGATGACTACTGATATAGTACGGTGCCAACTGCTTTGTTTCATGCTAAGGCAGCAGCAGCAGCTTTACCCACCATTGCATTTTGTGGAATTACTGCAAATATCCAACACAAAAAAAGTCTGAGTAACATCAAAATATTTTTGACTGTACACACCCAAAAGGGTCCTAGGGGGAAATTCAAGGAGCTGTGGACCACACTTTGAAAACAGTTGCTTTACACTGCTTTCTTCTTGAAAGAGATTTATTTATGTGTTGCTTATCATAAATTCAGCTAAAGAATGGAAAATAATGAAAATATTTATATTTCTACTTTTAAAAAATACAAAAGAAGTATCTTGTCCTTTTTGCTCTTGGTAAGATGTAGCCTTTAAGTTTTGAAATTAAATTAAGTTTAATAAAATAATGACCTTATATTCATACTAGAATTACTAATCATTTTAAGTTGGCTTTGAATTATATGGCAAGCAATTAGTTGCAGTTTCATGATAAAGTTATTAGTTCAGGGTTAAATGTGAAATTTTAAATGGCAGTTGTTCAATAAAATAACATTTCTCAAAGTTGCTTATAGTATTTTAGAGTAAATTATTTAATAATTCCCAGTAATACAGCGTGGTAAGGCATTTCCTAATGTAATCAGTGAAATAACTTCATTAATATGTATATTATTTAGTATAATAATCACACTTCTGTGGCCCTGAATGCTGTTTGATATTTTCTTAATTTAAAAATTGGTTTTTAAAAAAAAAAATTGGTTTTGTTGGGTTTCGGAATCTGAGCATTTTTCTTTGTAAAACATTTTATAGGGCAAAACTTTGACAGCCATTGCAGTGATTCTTACCAACTTCCATGATGGCAAGTCTCTTCCTGTTGAAAGAATTAAGAAAAATCAACTGAAGAAGGTAAAGTATTAGTGTGTTTTTTCTAAACTCTCTGGTTTATTGTAAAACTTAAATTTTGTCATTAAAAAATTATTGGTAAAAAGTTGATAACCCAGTTTTTAGAGGTATGATGAATGGCCTTGTATATTGCTGATGAGAGTGAAAGTTGATACTACATTTTGAAGTCAATTTGGTAATATGTATCAGAAGCATTAAAAGGATTTATAATCTTTAACTCAGTAATGCCATTGCAAAAAAACTGTCTGAAGAAGTTATCAGAAATGTATTTATTCCAAAGAGGAAAATACAGCTTTATTGCCCCAGCATTATTTTAAAAGCAGAAAAGCAATACTTTTCAATAAGATGATAATTAACTTATTATCGAACTATAAAATCCTATTTTTGAAGAATACTTTCATGATCTTTTTTTTTTTTTTATTAGTTGGAGGCTAATCACTTCACAACATTTCAGTGGGTTTTGTCATACATTGCTATGAATCAGCCATAGAGTTACACGTATTCCCCATCCCGATCCCCCCTCCCACCTCCCTCTCCACCCGATCCCTCTGGGTCTTCCCAGTGCACCAGGCCCGAGCACTTGTCTCATGCATCCCACCTGGGCTGGTGATCTGTTTCACCATAGATAGTATACATGCTGTTCTTTCAAAACATCCCACCCTCACCTTCTCCCACAGAGTTCAAAAGTCTGTTCTGTACTTCTGTGTCTCTTTTTCTGTTTTGCATATAGGGTTATCGTTACCATCTTTCTAAATTCCATATATATGTGTTAGTATGCTGTAATGTTCTTTATCTTTCTGGCTTACTTCACTCTGTATGATGGGCTCCAGTTTCATCCATCTCATTAGAACTGATTCAAATGAATTCTTTTTAACGGCTGAGTAATATTCCATGGTGTATATGTACCACAGCTTCCTTATCCATTCATCTGCTGATGGGCATCTAGGTTGCTTCCATGTCCTGGCTATTATAAACAGTGCTGCGATGAACATTGGGGTGCATGTGTCTCTTTCAGATCTGGTTTCCTCAGTGTGTATGCCCAGAAGTGGGATTGCTGGGTCATATGGCAGTTCTATTTCCAGTTTTTTAAGAAATTTCCACACTGTTTTCCATAGTGGCTGTACTAGTTTGCATTTCCACCAACAGGGTAAGAGGGTTCCCTTTTCTCCACACCCTCTCCAGCATTTATTGCTTGTAGACTTTTGGATAGCAGCCATCCTGACTGGTGTCTAATGGTACCTCATTGTGGTTTTGATTTGCATTTCTCTGATAATGAGTGATGTTGAGCATCTTTTCATGTGTTTGTTAGCCATCTGTATGTCTTCTTTGGAGAAATGTCTGTTTAGTTCTTTGGCCCACTTTTTGATTGAGTCATTTATTTTTCTAGAATTGAGCTTCAGGAGTTGCTTGTATATTTTTGAGATTAATCCTTTGTTTCTTCATTTGCTATTATTTTCTCCCAATCTGAGGGCTGTCTTTTCACCTTACTTATAGTTTCCTTTGTAGTGCAAAAGCTTTTAAGTTTCATTAGGTCCCATTTGTTTAGTTTTGCTTTTATTTCCAATATTCTGGGAGGTGGATCATAGAGGATCTTGCTGTGGTTTATGTCGGAGAGTGTTTTGCCTATGTTCTCCTCTAGGAGTTTTATAGTTTCTGGTCTTACATTTAGATCTTTAATCCATTTTGAGTTTATTTTTGTGTATGGTGTTAGAAAGTGTTCTAGTTTCATTCTTTTACAAGTGGTTGACCAGTTTTCCCAGCACCACTTGTTAAAGAGGTTGTCTTTTTTCCATTGTATATCCTTGCCTCCTTTGTCAAAGATAAGGTGTCCATAGGTTCTTGGATTTATCTCTGAGCTTTCTATTCTGTTCCATTGATCTATATTTCTGTCTTTGTGCCAGTATCATACTGTCTTGATGACTGTGGTTTTGTAGTAGAGTCTGAAGTCAGGCAGGTTGATTCCTCCAGTTCCATTCTTCTTTCTCAAGATTGCTTTGGCTATTCGAGGTTTTTTGTATTTCCATACAAATTGTGAAATTATTTGTTCTAGTTCTGTGAAAAATACCATTGGTAGCTTGATAGAGATTGCATTGAATCTATAGATTGCTTTGGGTAGAATAGCCATTTTGACAATATTGATTCTTCCAATCCATGAACACGGTATGTTTCTCCATCTGTTTGTATCCTCTTTGATTTCTTTCATCAGTGTTTTATAGTTTTCTGTGTATAGGTCTTTTGTTTCTTTAGGTAGATATACTCCTAAGTATTTTATTCTTTTTGTTGCAATGGTGAATGGTATTGTTTCCTTAATTTCTCTTTCTGTTTTTTCATTGTTAGTATATAGGAATGCAAGGGATTTCTGTGTGTTAACTTTATATCCTGCAACTTTACTATATTCATTGATTAGCTCTAGTAATTTTCTGGAAGAGTCTTTAGGGATTTCTATGTAGAGGATCATGTCATCTGCAAACAGCGAGAGTTTCACTTCTTCTTTTCCTATCTGGATTCCTTTTACTTCTTTTTCTGCTCTGATTGCTGTGGCCAAAACTTCCAACACTATGTTGAATAGTAGTGGTGAGAGTGGGCACCCTTGTCTTGTTCCTGATTTCAGGGGAAATGCTTTCAATTTTTCACCATTGAGGGTAATGCTTGCTGTGGGTTTGTCATATATAGCTTTTATTATGTTGAGGTATGTTCCTTCTATTCCTGCTTTTTGGAGAGTTTTAATCATAAATGAGTGTTGAATTTTGCAAAGGCTTTCTCTGCATCTATTGAGATAATCATATGGTTTTTATCTTTCAATTTGTTAATGTGGTGTATTACATTGATTGATTTGCGGATATTAAAGAATCCTTGCATTCCTGGGATAAAGCCCACTTGGTCATGGTGTATGATTTTTTAAATATGTTGTTGGATTCTGTTTGCTAGAATTTTGTTAAGGATTTTTGCATCTATGTTCATCAGTGATATTGGCCTGTAGTTTTCTTTTTTTGTGGCATCTTTGTCTGGTTTTGGAATTAGGGTGATGGTGGCCTCATAGAATGAGTTTGGAAGTTTACCTTCATCTGCAATTTTCTGGAAGAGTTTGAGTAAGATAGGTGTTAGCTCTTCTCTCAATTTTTGGTAGAATTCAGCTGTGAAGCCATCTGGTCCTGGGCTTTTGTTTGCTGGAAGATTTTTGATTACAGTTTCGATTTCCTTGCTTGTGATGGGTCTGTTAAGATCTTCTATTTCTTCCTGGTTCAGTTTTGGAAAGTTATACTTTTCTAAGAATTTGTCCATTTCATCCAAGTTGTCCATTTTATTGGCATAGAGCTGCTGGTAGTAGTCTCTTATGATCCTTTGTATTTCAGTGTTGTCTGTTGTGATCTCTCCATTTTCATTTCTAATTTTGTTAATTTGGTTCTTCTCTCTTTGTTTCTTAATGAGTCTTGCTAATGGTTTGTCAATTTTGTTTATTTTTTCAAAAAACCAGCTTTTAGCTTTGTTGATTTTTGCTATGGTCTCTTTAGTTTCTTTTGCATTTATTTCTGCCCTAATTTTTAAGATTTCTTTCCTTCTGCTAACCCTGGGGTTCTTCATTTCTTGCTTCTCTAATTGCTTTAGGTGTAGAGTTAGGTTATTTATTTGGCTTTTTTCTTGTTTCTTGATGTAAGCCTGTAATGCTATGAACCTTCCCCTTAGCACTGCTTTTACAGTGTCCCATAGGTTTTGGGTTGTTGTGTTTTCATTTTCATTCATTTCTATACATATTTTGATTTCTTTTTTGATTTCTTCTGTGATTTGTTGGTTATTCAGAAACGTGTTATTTAGCCTCCATATGTTTGAATTTTTAACAATTTTTTTCCTGTAATTGAGATCTAATCTTACTGCACTGTGGTCAGAAAAGATGACTGGAATGATTTCAATTTTTTTGAATTTTCCAAGACCAGATTTATGGCCCAGGGTGTGATCTATTTTGGAGAAGGTTCCGTGTGCACTTGAGAAAAAGGTGAAGTTGATTGTTTTGGGGTGAAATGTCCTATAGCTATCAATTAGGTCTAGCTGGTCCATTGTGTCATTTAAGGTTTGTGTTTCCTTGTTAATTTTCTGTTTAGTTGATCTATCCATAGTTGTGAGTGGGGTATTAAAGTCTCCCACTATTATTGTGTTACTATTAATTTCCTCTTTCATATTCGTTTGCGTTTGCCGCACATATTGCGGTGCTCCTATGTTGGGTGCATATATATTTATAATTGTTATATTGTCTTCTTGGATTGATCCTTTGATCATTATGTAGTGTCCGTCTTTGTCTCTTTTCACATCCTTTATTTGAAAGTCTATTTTATCTGATATGAGTATTGCGACTCCTGCTTTCTTTTGGTCTCCGTTTGTGTGAAATATTTTTTTCCAGCCCTTCACTTTTAGTCTGTATGTGTCTCTTGTTTTGAGGTGGGTCTCTTGTAGACAGCATATATAGGGGTCTTGTTTTTGTATCCATTCAGCCAATCTTTGTCTTTTGGTTGGGGCATTCAACCCATTTACATTTAAGGTAATTATTGATAGGTGTGGTCCCGTTGCCATTTACTTTGTTGTTTTGCGTTCATGTTTATACAACCTTTCTGCATTTCCTGTCTAGAGAATATCCTTTAGCATTTGTTGAAGAGCTGGTTTGGTGGTGCTGAATTCTCTCAGCTTTTGCTTGTCTGTAAAGCTTTTGAATTCTCCTTCATATCTGAATGAGATCCTTGCTGGGTACAGTAATCTAGGTTGTAGGTTATTCTCTTTCATTACTTTCAGTATGTCCTGCCATTCCCTTCTGGCCTGGAGGGTTTCTATTGATAGATCAGCTGTTATCCTTATGGGAATCCCTTTGTGTGTTATTTGTTGTTTCTCCCTTGCTGCTTTTAATATTTGTTCTTTGTGTTTGATCTTTGTTAATTTGATTAATGTGTGTCTTGGGGTGTTTCACCTTGGGTTTATCCTGTTTGGGACTCTCTGGGTTTCTTGGACTTGGGTGGCTATTTCCTTCCCCATTTTAGGGAAGTTTTCAGCTATTTTCTCCTCGAGTATTTTCTCATGGCCTTTCTTTTTGTCTTCTTCTTCTGGGACTCCTATGATTCGAATGTTGGGGCGTTTCACATTGTCCCAGAGGTCCCTGAGGTTGTCCTCATTTCTTTTGATCCTTTTTTCTTTTTTCCTCTCTGCTTCATTTATTTCCACCATTTTATCTTCTACCTCACTTATCCTATCTTCTGTCTCCGTTATTCTACTCTTGGTTCCCTCCGGAGTGTTTTTGATCTCATTCATTGCATTATTCATTTTTAATTGACTCTTTTTTATTTTTTCTAGGTCTTTATTAAACATTTCTTGCATCTTTTCAATCTTTGTCTCCAGGCTATTTATCTGTAACTCCATTTTGTTTTCAAGATTTTGGGTCATTTTTATTATCATTATTCTAAATTCTTTTTCAGGTAGATTCCCTATCTCCTCCTCTTTTGTTTGACTTGGTGGGCATTTTTCATGTTCCTTTACCTGTTGGGTATTTCTCTGCCTTTTCATCTTGTTTAGAGTGCTGTGTCTGGAGTGGGTTTTCTGTATTCTGGAGGTCTGTGGTTCCTTTTTATTGTGGAGGTTTTACCCAGTGGGTGGGGTTAGACGATTGGCTTGTCAAGGTTTCCTGGCTAGGGAAGCTTTCGTCGGTGTTCTGGTGCGTGGAACTTGATTTTTTCTCTTTGGAGAGCAATGGAGTGCCCAGTAATGAGTTTTGAGATGGGTCTATGTGTTACGTGTGACCTTGGGCAGCCTGTATGTTGACGTTCAGGGCTATGTTCCTGCGTTGCTGGAGAATTTGCGTGGTATGTCTTGCTCTAAAACTTATTGACTCTTGGATGGTGGTTGGTTTCAGTGTAGGTATGGAGGCTTTTGGACGGTCACTTATTACTTAAAGTTCCATGTAGTCAGGAGTTTTCTGGTGTTCTCAGGTTTTGGGCTTAAGTCTCCTGCCTCTGGATTTCAGTTTTATTCTTCCTGTAGTCTCAGGACTTCTCCAGCTATACAGCACTCCTTTCGAAGACAATGGGCTGCTTTTCTGGGCGCCTGATGACCTCAGCTAGCGATCAGAAGTTGTTTTGTGAAGTTTGCTCTGTGTTCAGTTATTCTTTTGATGAATTTGTAGGAGAGAAAGTGGTCTCCCCGTCCTACTCCTCCGCCATCTTGGCTCCTCCCCCATGATCTTTTTTCGTTAAAAAAAGAGGCCAGGAACATCTTGTATAGAATTTGAATCTTCATTTGTAAATACATATTTGTATATGTGTTAAGTGTAGTCACACATTCTGCATGTGCCAAAATGTTAATAGTGATAATTCTGTCCTATTGATGAGCGTATGGGTGACTATTCTTCATACTTAACTTATGTATGTTTTTAGATATAGAATATATACACATAATATATTTATATTCAGAACCACTTCAGTATTCTTGCCTTGAGAACCTCTGAACAGTATGAAAAGCCAAAAAGATAGGACACTGAAAGATGAACACCCCAGATCGGTAGGTGCCCAATATGCTACTGGAGATCAGTGGAGAAATAACTCCAGAAAGAATGAAGAGGTGGAGCCAAAGCAAGAACAACACCCAGTTGTGGATGTGACTGGTGATAAAAGCAAGGTCAGATGCCGTAAAGAGCAATATTGCATAGGAACCTGGAATGTTAGGTCCATGAATCAAGGCAAATTGTAAGTGATCAAATAGGAGATGGCAAAAGTAAACATCAACTTTCTAGGAATCAGCAAACTAAGATGGACTGGAATGGGTGAATTTAACTCAGATGACCATTATATCTGCTACTGTGGGCATGAATCCCTTAGAAGAAATAGAGTAGCCATCCTAGTCAACAAAAGAGTCTGAAATGCAGTACTTGGATGCAGTCTCAAAAACGACAGAATGATCTGTTTGTTTCCAAGGCAAACCATTCAATATCACGGTAATCCAAGTCTGTGCCCCAACCAGTAACACCGAAGATGCTGAAGTTGAACAGTTCTATGAAGACCTACAAGACCTTTTAGAACTAACACCCAAAAAAGATGTCCTTTTCTTTATAGGGGACTGGAATGCAAAAGTAGGAAGTCAAGAAACACCTGAAGTAACAGGCAAATTTGGCCTTGGAGTATGGAATGAAGCAGGGCAAAGGCTAATAGAGTTTTCCCAAGAGAATGCACTGGTCATAGCAAACACCCTCTTCCAACAACACAAGAGAAGACTCTACACATGAACATCAGATGGTCAAGACTGAAATCAGCTTGATTATATTCTTTGCAGCCAAAGATGGAGAAGTTCTATATAATCAGAAAAAACAAGACCAGGAGTTGACTGTGGCTCAGATCATGAATTCCTTATTGCCAAAATCAGACGTAAATTGAAGAAAGTGGGGAAAACCACTAGACCATTCAGGTATGACCTAAATCAAATCCCTTATGATTATACAGTGGAAGTGAGAGCTAGATTTAAGGTACTAGATCTGATAGAGTGCCTGATAAACTACGGATGGAGGTTCGTGACACTGTACAGGAGACAGATAATCCCCAAGAAAAAGAAATGCAAAAAAGCAAAATGGCTGTCTGAAGAGGGCTTACAAATAGCTGTGAAAAGGGAAGTGAAAAACGAAGCAGAAAAGGAAAGATACACTCATTTGAATGCAGAGTTCCAAAGAATAGCAAGGTGAGATAAGAAAGCCTTCCTCTGCAATCAGTGCAAAGAAATAGAGGAAAACAATAGAATGGGAAAGACTAGAGATCTCTTCAAGAAAATTAGAGGTACCAAGGGAACATTTCATGCAAAGATGGGTTCAATAAAGAGCAGAAATGGTAAGGACCTAACAGAAGCAGAAAATTAAAAAGAGATGGCAAAAATACACAGAAGAACTGTACAGAAAAGATCTTCACTATCCAGATAATCATGATGGTGTGATCACTCACCTAAAGCCAGACATCCTGGAATGTGAAGTCAAGTGGGCCTTAGGAAGCATCACTACGAACAAAGCTAGTGGAGGTGATGGAATTCGAGTTGAGCTATTTCAAATCCTGAAAGATGATGCTGTGAAAGTGCTGCACTCAGTATGCCATAAATTTGGAGAACTCAGCAGTGGCCACAGGACTGGAAAAGGTCAGTTTTCATTCCAATCCCAAAGAAAGGCAATCCCAAAGAAGGCTCAAACTACCGGGCAATTGCACTTATCTCACACGCCAATAAAGTAATGCTCAAAATTCTCCAAGCCAGGCTTCAGCAATACGTGAACTGAGAACTTCCATATGTTCAGGCTGGATTGAGAAAAGGCAGAGGAACCAGAGATCAAATTGCCAATATCGCTGGATCATCGAGAAAGCAAGACAGTTCCAGATAAACATCTATTTCTGCTTTATTGACTACGCCAAAGCCTTTGACTGTGTGAATCACAATAAACTGTGGAAAATTCTAAAAGAAATGGGAATACCAGACCACCTGAACTGCCTCTTGAGAAACTTGTACGCAGGTCAGGAAGCAACAGTGTAGAACAAGACATGGAATGACAGGCTGGCTCCAAATAGGAAAAGGAGTACGTCAAGGCTGTATATTGTCACCCTGCTTATTTAACTTATATGCAGAGTATATCATGAGAAATGCTGGGCTGGCGGAAGCCCAAGCTGGAGTCAAGATTGCCGGGAAAAATATCAATAACCTCAGATATGCAGATGACACCACCCTTATGGCAGAAAGTGAAGAAGAACTAAAGAGCCTCTTGGTGAAAGTGAAAGAGGAGAGTGAAAAAGTTGGCTTAAAGCACAGCATTTTCTGTTCATTTCTTAGTTTCCTGAACTAAGATCATGGCATCTAGTCCCATCACTTCATGGCAAATTGATGGGAAACAGGGACTGACTATATTTTTTGGGGCTCCAAAATCACTGCAGATGGTGATTGCAGCCATGAAATTAAAAGATGCTTACTCCTTGGAAGGAAAGTTATGACCAACCTAGACAGCATATTAAAAAGCAGAGACATTACTTTGTCAACAAAGTTCCGTCTAGTCAAGGCTATGGTTTTTCCAGTGGTCATGTATGGATGTGAGAGTTGGACTATAAAGAAAGCTGAGCTCCGAAAAATTGATGCTTTTGAACTGTGGTGTTGGAGAAGACTCTTGAGAGTCCCTTGGCCTGCAAGGAGATCCAGCCAGTCCATCCTAAAGGTGATCAGTCCTGGGTGTTCATTGGAAGGACTGATGTTGAAGCTGAAACTCCAATACTTTGGCCACCTGATGCAAAGAGCTGACTCATTTGAAAAGTCCTTGATGCTGGGAAAGATTGAAGGCAGGAGGAGAAAGGGACGACAGAGGATGAGATGGTTGGATGGCATCACTGCCTCAATGGACATGAGTTTGGGTAAACTCTGGTAGTTGGTGATGGACACGGAGGCCTGGCGTCCTGCGGTTCATGGGGTCGCAATGAGTCGGACACAACTGAGTGACTGAAGTGAAGTGAAGAATTAATAAAGAATTCATTTTACAAGGAAAATAAGCGCTATTAGAATGAAATGATTGTTCTTCATTTTCAGCTGAAAGTCCAAAGAATTTAAAATAGGAAATAATTTAAGTACAAGGTATATGCAAAATATTTTTTTTTTGGACTTTTATCTGCTGCTGTTCTTTTGATTTTTTAGTTTTCAAAGATGCTGCATATCAGTTTCCTGCTGCTATTTATTCATTTTCCATTTTCTTAATTTATAAACTTAGTTGCATTTCCTTCTTTGTACTTTTATTGGGAGTTTAACTGTTATTAACATGTAGGATTCAGTCCCCTACCCTGAATATTCCAGTGCTTTTTCCCTTTTTCCCCCCTACATTTTAGTTATTAAAACTGAAAAATAGTAACTAAGGCTACTTAGAACTTCATTGTTAATTACCAGTTTAACAGGCATTCTTTTTTCCCTTAAGATCAGCCATGCATTTAACGTGTTATGCAGGAGAAAGGCTTTAGGATATTTTGTTTGCTACATTAGTTGAAATTGAGACTGAAAATGTGATTTCCAGCCAGGCATTTACTACAATAGAAATTTCATTATGTCAAATAGATTTGGATATTGCGAACTTACAGAGTGAAATGTTATTAAATTCCATGAGATTGGTGCATAATATTTGATTGGTTAGACTTTATATGTGCATTTTTTTTTAACTTCATGAGGAAAAGGCTTGCTGAGCAAAGTCATTTAATGTGAAAAGAATAATGTAAAAGACATCCTTCATTTCTTAGATAAATTTTTAAATTATTTCTGCATGCTATTTAATATAAGTGATTGTGCTGATTACTAAGGAAGACTGGGTAGGATGTTTAACATCTGCTTCTTGGAGCTCATGCTTTTCAGAATTAATTATCTAATTTCTAGTTATATATCTCTAAAAATGGTATATCTTGGATTTTTAATCTGTTTAGACTCATACTGTTGAAAGGGGATGGATTTTCTTTTCAGCCACATTTTTAGAGAAATGTAAACTTTCGTGGGATTTTATAAAATGTTTAAAATTGTCTTTTAAAAAACTAAAATAAAATAGCTTTTATTGGCCTTAATTCTGGGCAAAAATTACATTGTACTCCTGCTATCCAATCTTGAAACCACTGTGAGGTTTTGATTCAAAGTAGTGATCTTCCTTTCACAATATTACCTATCTTTCTTTTTAAACTGAAAGGATTAATTTAATTAAACCCAATTTTATCTGTCATTCCTTCATACAGATCAAGTCTAGAGATAAGATTGGAGGAACCCTGCCCTAGTAGACTCAGTTGAAAATACTTTCACAGAGAAGTATAAAAGTTTGCTTTTATAGAAGTTCTTGTGCTCACATAGATGCATTTTTGAAACAAATAGGAAGGGAAAAGAACAAAGAGTTGGCAGGAAAATCCCTGATAGAGCAAGGGAGGAGGCACTCTGATACCTGACTGTTAGATCTACCCACTTTAGGAATTACAGAGAAAAAAAGGATGTCAGTGGCAGCTTAGCTTCACTGTAGATCTGTTATCTATTGAGTCCTGTGGTTCATGTGGTTCAATTTCATGAGACTGAATGAACCTGCGTGAACTGAGTGAATTCTTCACTTCACTTCAGTCGCTCAGTTGTGTCTGACTCATTTCTCAATTTCTCTTGGTTTCAAAGTTTCTAGTGTTAGAATTCCTTTTAATTCTGAAGTAAATCCCATATGTGACTGTTTCTCACAGTAATATGCCATTTATAATTGAAGTTTGCCTTTTGTATTTCTTTTGAAAAGGTTGACACAGACTAGTTTTCTTTTTTCAGATACCTGTTAAAATTTTTTTTCTTCAATTTGTACATTTTTCCTCTTAATGTACCTCCTTACATTGGTCCAGAACAGGGTACCCATTTAAGTAGTGTTTATTGTGTAAAGTAAAGCAGTATAAAATAGGGTATATTTTTAACTTAAAACTGACAGCAATACTATGTAAGAAATACGCCTTTTCTTCTAGGAATGTAATGTTTACGATGAATCTGTGGAACTTGGAGGAAACAATACCAGTGAAAAGGCAGCTGGACTAATCAAAGGTAAACCTTAAGCTTGAACATGACCCCGTAGATTTTTCCAATTTAATGATGTAATTCCACCTCTGGCTTTAGTACTGTACAAAAATTTCAGATCTTTTTTTTCTAAAGAATCTCGTGAAAACTGGTAGTCAAGAAAAATTTCATGAATGAAAATTCCGTGATGAAATAGGGTGGTAACACATTAAAGAAGCTGAGGAAGAACATTTTTGGTTGAGGAAAAAAGCCCCAGGAAAGGGCAGCTAACAGCAAAACAAAACAGAGTATCTTGCTCTGGGACCTCAGGATAGTTTGTGGTATTTATAATGTAAATAAATAACTGAATATGAATAAATAGGCATGAATAGCAGCAGATTAAGATAGACAAGTTAGAGCCAAATTAGAGCAGAAATGAAAAGGGATCTGTGGATTTAGCAGTTACATGGCTGCATTTAGCAGTTAGTGACTTTCATAAAATTAATTTCTGAAGATTGGTTAGAGCAGAGCAAGATGGAAAATGTTTTAAAATAAGACTAGTAAAAAAAATAAAAAGACTAATAGATGAAGAAATAGAAGTAACATCTGTGTTCTGTGATGAATTTTGCTATGTTTGAGACAGGGGAAAAATAGTTGGAGAGAGAGGCAGAATGAGGGCTTCTTGGTGGGGGCAGGGTTTAGGAAAAAAGTTGGTATGTAATGGAAAGAATAATTTGTTGGCCTTTGGGAGGAAATGTGATCAAGAAAACAGGTAGATGAGTTAGCATTAGAAGGAAAGGAAGTGATGCTGAGGAGATATAGTTAATTGAGAGAATTACAAAATTTTAAAAGAGGAAAATTGATTAATTTATAGAAGATGACATCTGATTTTCTTTATAAAGTGAAGTAGGTCATCTGCTGGGAGTAAAAGGAGTTTAAAATCTGGGCAGAGGATCCACTGTATGATAGTATAGCTATTCCAGGTGAGTGGGTAGGAAGGTGCTGTGATAGGTAGAAGAGTTGCTAAGTGATGCAAGGTTGACAACTGAGATTGGAAAGTGTACATTTATTATACCACTTGTTTATTGTTTATTTTTTTCTGCAGCAGCTCTCAGCTGCCTTAGTATAGCAGGAAATACAGTCAGTGTAAGGACTGACGGGATGACTACAGGGGAAATGACTAGGTTACAAAAAAGTTGAAGGTACTTTTGTGAGAAAATACTAGATTAGGAAACTGTAGCTATTGAGCTAGAACTAACGTTTTAAGAAAGATGCTTCTTGTCTGAGACAGTTTACTAATACTCTTTATCCTTTTCTTTGAAGTGGAAGGATCCAGATGTAGTGGAGAACCCGGTATTTCAGATGTCAAGGGAAAGAATAAATATCCCAAGTCAGAATTCCCTAGCTCCCGCCCCAAAAGGTAAACTCTGTTATGGTTTGATTTCATGTAATATGTTTAAACTTTTTCTCTATTTTCTTACATATAGAAGAAAGATATAACCATTATCTCCACAGCATAGTTCTTTCAAATACATTCTTTAATTTGAAACTGCTAAAATCATTGTGACTTAGGGAGGTAGACTGTTCTCATTTTATAGGTTAAGAATTAACATTATTATATAAAAGAAGCAATTGGTAATTTTTAATAATCACTATCTTTCTATCATTTTCCTATTTCTTTTACATAGGAACTGAGATCTCACTCTTGGGTTTTTTGTTTTCACTGAGACTTTAGAAGAGTTTTCTTTGTAAATTTAAGGAGTTGAGAACTGATGTATATTTATTGGACGACTTGACAAAAGCACTCTTTGCTCATCTGAGTTGTTTCTCAATTCACCTTTAGTAGAAATAAAACATGATAAAGTTGTTTATGGACAGTATTATATTAATGTAGACTGGAAGGAGAATTTGAATAAAGCCCATAATGCCCCTCTGATTTCCACTTGAGTTGTTAAGTTTATAAATTTTATTTATTCTCTGAGGTAGATCTAAATACTTGGCTTTTGTGTTTTGTTGTTCACCGTTGATACCTGCAGGTGTGACCTCAAATCTGAGTCCCTCTTAGCTATTCTATTTGAAATAGAGATTTCAAATCTGGGACTTTGTTAATTTTTCTATCTTTAACACCTGTCTGAGCTGAGTATAAAACCAGGACTCATCAGTTTCCCTTTTATCTAGATCTCAGATCTTACATAACTCTGAACTGACTATGAGTCTGGGTAACAGAGCACTATCCGCTGGACCAGATTTAAGTTCAAGGGTGTGGAAATAATGATGACATGGGAAAAACTACCAACACACAGACTATTAATTAATATATACTTACTGTGCAGCAGGGACTATTTTAGAGGCTTTACATGTGCTAACACATTTTATCGTACAGAGTGAATTGTATCTTTATTCCTAATTTCCAAGTGAGGGAACTGAAACTTAGAAGAATATTAGGTAATTTGCCAAAAGTCACATAGCAAATAAATGGTGGAATGGAGATTTGAATCTAGGCAGTCTCATTCCACAGTCCATTGTTTCTAGGCACTTAAACATAGTACTGTACTACTTCTACACAGAATTTATAAGAATTTTCCATTATGACAGAATTGTATTTTTGCCTCTTAGCTGCTTACTTTATATTGGAGGGTTTTCTTTGATAATCAGAATCACTTCTTTTTTGTTCTATTTTTATACAAGTGTTTTAATTGAATTACCAAATACTGAATAAAGTGTTGAAGAGATTGCTATTCTAGAATTGTTTACTTTCTCAAATTTATTTTAATAATCATGCTACTGCATTTTGTACAGTTAAATGCATCTGGCTATGAAAGCAAAATGCTGTTAGCAAGTTTGGCTTTCATTTGTCAAATAAAATTTTTTTCCCTTGAAATTTTCTCAAAAAGTAAGCCAGGGTAAGACAAAAGCATTTGTGCTACATTTATTAAACATAGATTTTATATCCCATTTTGCTTTGGGTTGATAAGAAAATTGTGTATACTTAATCTTAGGAGAAAACCTGCTGTACCGTACACTGAAAGTAGTGATTCAGAGGAAGTGGAACCAAGTGAATTGCCACAGAAAATGAAAGGTAATATGAAATGAGTTTGATCTGATACTGCGTCCTATATTTTAATTTCCTAGTGTGACCACATTATATTTGGTTTTGTTTTTAGGCAAACTGAAAAGAACACAATCAGAGACTAAAGTCAGAGTAAAAGGTATGTTTATACATCTCAATATCCCCTATCTACACTTAAAGATTATTTAAGTGAAGGCTCATTGATTTGTATCTGTCTAGCTTGGAATTCTTTAGTAATAGGTCTTAAACTTGACTACTTTTTACGTTTGAACTATTTATGGAGCTTACCAAGGGTGTTAAATGAATGAAGCAAATTGAAAGAATAGTTTCAAATGAAAATCTAAGAGAAAATATTTAAACCAGCTTTAGACAAAACGAAAATCTTTCTGCTACTTATAAAATGACTTCAATAAAACCTGTTTTGTATATGTATAAATTGTAGTAACAGAAGCAGGGTGAGACTACCTTTTTGTCAATATAGCTCAGCTGTTATTTAGCATTATACAAATTTACAAACATTGAGTATCTTTACTTTTTCCTTAGTCTTTAAAACATAACTTTACTTTGTTTATTTCCTAATCTGATTGTATCATATTCCTAAGTTAAGAAATTGTGTTGCATTTGGAAAATAATTCATCACCATTTGACTGATCTGAAAATTGGGCAGCATCTTCATGAAAAGTTAAATGCCTGTTTCATTGACAGTCTTCTCCTTCCGCCTGGGAGCTGAATCACTCTGCATTTGACTGCTTCTGCTTTCTGATTTTTTCCTTAGGAGACGCTTGAATTTATCCTGAATGACTGTTTCTTTTCTGAGCTAGAAAGATGCTCAGTGTCAAAAGAGGCAGTTTTGGTTACTAGAAATTATTTTATATTTATTTAATAATACAAACTCTTGAGAGTGTGTAAGTGGTATTATGTTTCCTATCCTTAGAAAGTTATCTGTCCTTAAGTACAGGAGAGAATTAGTTTTCATTTATCTTGATGATTCTGTGGTTTGT
This sequence comes from Dama dama, assembly GCF_033118175.1. Taxonomy (NCBI): domain Eukaryota; kingdom Metazoa; phylum Chordata; class Mammalia; order Artiodactyla; family Cervidae; genus Dama; species Dama dama. Next base: position 3,105,345 of record NC_083699.1, on the reverse strand, counting down.
ACTTCAGCAGGATCTTCTAAGGTTCAAGAGGATGCAGAGTTTGCTTGTGCACTTACTTCATCTACCCCTGCAACAAAAAAGAAAATGTTGAAAAGGGGTAAGTAAATCTGCTTTTGTTTCGTTTATTTTTTCTGTTTTTCAAATAAAATATTTTTAAAGGACAAAAGTATAAAATCATATTACAAGAAAAAAGTAGAGAAAAAAATACATAATCTCATTTTTAAAAGTACAATTTTATGTATTTTCCTATTCTATTTGTTTTAGTTCCGTCAAAAATATGATGGACAGAGGTCTCTTACTCATCTGAGTAGCAGAGATATTGTTTCCAGTAAAGGCACAGAGCAATTTATGGCAGCTTTAAAACTTAATTTAATTTGGATTACTTAGAATTGTAAATATTTATTATTGGTATGAGAAGAATTTGTTTTTCAATTAAAAATGTGAGTGATATTTATTATTACTTTATAATTTGTAATTCGTAGGAAAATGACACTGCTTAAGAGTCTAAGTATTTGAAATGGAAAGAGATTGAACTGTGGTTAAGGTGATCTAACAAATTATTTTATCTCTGTACCTTAGTATCTTCCATTTTACATAATTGAAAATGCAGCAGACAAGTCTATTTTCATGGGGTTTATGTCTAATGATGAGGTGGAAACATGAAATAAACATGTAAACATAATTTAAAAGGTTTTTAATTAATTTTTTATTTAAGTGTAGTTGCTTTAGAGTATCATATGTTACAGGTATACAGTTTTGAAAGGTACTACTCCACTTATAGTTATTATAAAATATTGGCTATATTCCCCCTGTTGTACAATATATCCTTATAGCTTATACCTAATATTTTGTACTTACTTCCCTACCTCTCCTTTGCCCCTCCCCTATTCCTGCTCCCCACTGATGACCACTAGTTCTCTATATCTGTGAGTCTACTTTTTTGTTATATTCACTAGTGTGTTTTATTTTCTAGATTCTCCTTGTAAGTGATATCATAAAATATTTGTCTTCTCTGACTTATTTCATTTAGCATAATGCTCTTCAAGTCCATTCATGTTGTTTCAAATAGTAAAATTTCATTTTTGAAAATATTACTTGCTTTATTTATTTTTTTTGTTCAGTCACTCAGTTGTGTCCATTCTTTGAGACCCCATGGACCACAGCATGCCAAGCTTCCCTGTCCTTCATTATCTCCTGGAGTTTGCCCAAACTCATGTCCATTGAGTTGGTGATGCCATCCAACCATCTCATCCTCTGTCATTCCCTTCTTATGCCTTCAGTCTTTCCCAGCATCAGGGTCTTTTCCAAGGAGTCGGCTCTTCGCATCAGGTGGCCAAAGTATTGGAATTTCAGCATTTGTCCTTCCATTGAATATTCAGGGTTAATTTCCTTTAGGATTGACTAGTTTGATCTCCTTGCTGCCCAAGGAACTCTCAAGTGTCTTCTTCAATGCCACAATTCAAAAGCATCCGTCTTTGGTGCCCAGCCTTCTTTATGGTCCAACTCACACACGTCCATGACTACTGGAAAAACCATAGCTTTGACTAGATGGACCTTTGTCAGCAAAGTGATGTCTTTGCTTTTTTACTATGCTGTCTAGGTTTTTCATAGGTTTTCTTCCAAGGAGCAAGAGTCTTAATTTTGTGGCTGCAGTCACCATCTGCAGTAATTTTGGAGTGCAAGAAAATAGTCTGTCACTATTTCTGTTGTTTCCCATCTATTTGCCATGAACTGATGGGACCGGATACCATGATCTTCGATTTTTGATTGTTGAGTTTTTAAGAGAACTTTTTCACTCTTCTGTTTCACCTTTATCAAGAGGCTCTTTAGTTCCTCTTCACTTTCTGCCATTATTTGTTTTTAACTTTTTAAAAGTTTTTAACTTTTCCTTTTGTTAGCTTGTGAAATCTTAGTTCCCAGACTCGGGATTGAATGTGGGCCTTAGCAGTGAAAGTGCTGAGTTCTAACCACTGGACCACCAGTGAATTCACCAAATTTCATTCTTTTTTAATGGCTGAGTAATATTCAAGTGTGTGTGTGTGTGTGTGAGACATCTTTTATTTCCATTCATCTGCTGATGGACACTTAGGTTGCTCTATATCTTGGCAGTTATAAGTAATGCTGCTGGGAACATTGGAGTGAGTGTGTTGTTTTAGAATTAGTGTTTTTATCTTTTTGTATATACCCAAGTGTAGAATTGCTGGGTCATGTGGTTCCTTGAGAAACTACCTTACTGTCTTTCATAGTTGCTGTACTAATTTTTATTTCCACTAATAGTATATGAGGGTTCCATTTTCTCTACAGCTTCACTAACATTTGTTATTTATATTCTTTTTGATGATAGCTGTTCTGATAGGTATGAGGTATTTGATAACTCATTGTGGTTTTGATTTGCATTGATGTTGAGCATATTTTCATGTGCCTGTTGGCCATCTACATTTCCTCTCTGGAACAATGTCTATTCAGGTCTTCTGCCAATTTTTAATTGGGTTGTTTGTGTTTTTGATGTTGAGTTATATGAGCTGATTGTATATGTTGTATATTAATCCCTTATTAGTCATATTATTTGCAAATATATCCTCCCATTTAGTAGGCCGCCCATTTAGCTTATTTGTTTTGTCAGTGGTTTCCTTTGCTGTGTAAAAGATTTTAAGTTTAATTAGGTCCCATTTGTTTATCTTTGCTTTTATTTTCTTTAGGAGATGGATCCAAAAAGTATTGCAGTGATTCGTATCAAAGAGTGTTCTGTTTTCCTGTAGGATTTTTATAATATCTGGCCTTACATTTAGGTCTTCAGTCTATTTTGAGTTTATTTTCATATGTGGTGTTAGAGAATGTTCTACTTTCATTTTTTTACATGTAGCTGTCCAGTTTTCAAATCACCACTTATTGAAGAGGCTGTTTTCCATTGTGTAGTCTTATCTTTTTTGTTGTAGGTTAATTGATGATACGTGTGTCAGTTTATTTCTGAGCTCTGTACTGTTCCATTGTTCTATGTGCCACAGCCATACTGTTTTGCTTACTGTAGCTTTGTGGTATAGTTTGAAGTTAGAGAGCATGATTCCTCCAGCTCTGTAACAATCACTGCTGCTAAACAGAAAAAGAAAAATGAACCTGTTTACAGGACAGCAGTGTAGACGCAGACAGAGAGAGCAGACGTGTGGGCGCAGTGCGAGGAGGAGAGGGTGGGGCACTGAGAGAGCAGCACTGAAGCATCTGCATCGCCCTGTGTACGTACCCTGACCCTTAAGCGTGCGCGTTGCCCTGTGTACGTACCCTGACCCTTAAGCGTGCGCGTTGCCCTGTGTACGTACCCTGACCCTTAAGCGTGCGCGTTGCCCTGTGTACGTACCCTGACCCTTAAGCGTGCGCGTTGCCCTGTGTACAGTCAGATGGCTGGTGGGGGTTTGCCGTATGACACAGGGAGCTCAATTCTGGTTTGCTGAGACAACCCAGAGGGGTGGGGTGGGGTGGGGGGGCAGTGCAAGAGGGAGGGAGCATATGTATACCTGTGGTTGGTTCATGTTGATCTGTGGCAGAAACCAGCATACTATTGTAAAGCAGTTATCCTGCAATTAAAAATAATTAAAAGAAAAAAATGAATGAAAAGAAATGAGGACACTTTAAGAAAGTTCTGGGAAAGCACCAATCTCACTAATATTTGCATTATAGGAGTCCCAGAAGGAGAAGAGGAAAAGAAAAAGCCTAAGACGTAATAGCTGTGAAAACTTCACTAACCTGGGAAACAGTCACCCAAATTGAGGAACAACTGAGTTCCATACAGGATGAATCCAGGGAGGAACATGCTAAGACACATTGTAATTAAAATGGCAAAATTTAAGATAAAGAGTAAATACTTAATGCAGCAAGGGAAAAGCAGCAAATAACATACAAGGGAACTCCCTTAAGGATATCAGTTGATTTTTCAGCAGAAACTCTGCAGGCCAGAAGGGAGTGGCTTGATAAATGGGAAGTAATGAAAGGGAACAGCCTACAACCAAGAATACTCTACCTAGCAAGAGTCTCCTGAAGATTTGATGGAGAAATCAAAAGCTTTATAAACAAGCAAAAGATGAACGAGTTCAGTACTACCAGACCAGGTTTACGATTGTTAAAGGAACTTCTCTAGGCAAAAAAGGAAAGGCCACAACTAGCAACAAAATCACAGAAAGAAAAAACTCACCTGTAAAGGGCACACATACAGTTAAAGTAGAAAATATCCTCATACAAAGCTAGTACGGAGGTTAAAAGACAAAAGTAGTAAAATCATCTATGTCCACAATAAGCAGTTAAGGAATACACAAGACAATTAGATGTAAAATATCTCAAAAATAGTAATCATAAGGGAGTTTTTAAAATGCATTTGAAATTAAGAGTCAGCAACTTAAAATAATCATGTATGTATAGAGACTGTTGTACAAAAACCTCATTAGTTCAGTTCAGTCACTCAGTTGTGTCTGACTCTTTGTGACCCATGAACTGCAGCATGCCAGTCTTCCCTGTCCATCACCAACTCCCAGAGCTTACTCAGACTCACGTCCAGTGAGTCGGTGATGCCTTCCAACTATCTCATCCTCTGTCATCCCCTTCTCCTCCTGCCTTCAATCTTTCCCAGCATCAGGGTCTTTTCAAGTGAGTCAGTCCTTTGCATCAGGTGGCCAAAGTGTTGGGGCTTCAACTTCAGCATCAGTCCTTCCAATGAATATTCAGGACTTATTTCCTTTAGGTACAAAACCTTATGGTAACTGCAAACCAAAATCTATAAAAAATATACATACAAAAAAGAAGAAGGAGTGCAAGTATAACACTAAAGCTAGTCATCAAATAATAAGATAACAAAAGAAGGGGAAAAAAGACCTACAAAAGGAAATCCAAAACAACTACCAAAATGGCAATAAGAAGATAGATATATATCAGTAATTATGGACCAGATGTTCCAGTCAAAAGACATAGAATGGGACTTTCCTACTGGGCAGTGGTTAAGACTTTGCCTTCCAACTCAGGGGGTTCAGGTCAATCCCTAGTCAGGGAGCTAAGATCCTACATATTTTGGGGCCAAAAAACCCAAAATGTAAAGCATAATCATTATTTTAACAGATTCAATAAGGACTTTAAAAATGGACCTTCCCTGGTAGTTCAGTCAGTAAAGAATCCACCTACAATGCAGGAGACACAAGAGACTCTGGTTTGATCCCTTGGTCAGGAAGATCCCCTGGAGGGATGCATGGCCACCCACTCCATTATTCTTACTTAAGAGAATCCCATGGACAGAGGAACCTGGTGGGCTACAGTCCATAGGATGGCAAAGAGTCAGACATGTCTGAAGTGACTTAGTGAGCAGCAAACATGAAGAAAATAAAGGAAAACAGTGAAATAAATACTGACCTAAGGTTCCTGGTTAAAAATTGTGAAAGGAGTACATCACGGCTGTATATTATCACCCTGCTTATTTAACTTATATGCAGATTACATCCTGTGAAATGCCAGGCTGCATGAAGCACAAACTGGAATCAAGATTTCTGGAGAAGTATCAATAAGCTCAGATATGCAGATGATACCACCTTTATGGCAGAAAGCGAAGAGGAACTAAAGACCCTTTTGATGAAGGTGAAAGAGAAGAATGAAAAAGCTGACTTAAAACTCAGCATTCAAAAAACAAAAATCATGGCATCTGGTCCCATCACTTCATGGGAAATAGATGGGGAAATAATGGAAACAGTGACAGACTATTTTCTTGGCTCCAAAATCACTGCACATGGTGACTGCAGCCATGAAATTAAAAGACAGTTGCTCCTTGGATGAAAAGCTGTGACAAACCTATACAGTGTATTAAAAATTAGAGATATTACTTTGCCAATAAAGGTCCATCTAGTTAAAGCTATGGTTTTTCCAGTTGTCATGTACAGGATATGAGAGTTGGTCCATAAGGAAGGCGGAGCACTGAAGAATTGACGCTTTCAAATTGTGGTGTTGGAGAAGACTCTTGAGAGTCCCTTGGACTGCAGGGAGATCCAACCAGTTAATCCTAAAGGAAATCAGTCCTGAATATTCATTGGAAGGACTGATGCTGAAGTTGAAACTCCACTATTTTGACCACCTGATGGAAAGAGCTGACTTATTAGAAAAGACTCTGATGCTGGGAAAGATTGAAGGCAGGAGGGAAAGGGGATGAGCGAGGACAAGATGGTTGGATGGCATCGCCGACTCAAAGGACATGAGTTTGAGCAAACTCTGGGAGATGGTAAAGGACAGGGAAGCCTGGCGTGCTGCAGTCCCTAGGGTCGCAAAGAGTTGGACACAATTGAGCGACTAAACAACAACAACCTGTTTAAGAAGGTGATATTTGAACTAGCAGAGAAAGATGAGAAAGAGTTAAGTTTTGTCTAAAATCAGAAAATTAGAAATAGAAAATACTTCTTAGATTACTGTTGACCCTGACTTTAGAAATTTTAAGAAATGTGGGGCTTCTCTGGCAGTTCAGTGGTTAAGACTCTGTGCTGCTAATGCAGATAGCAAGGATTAGATCCCTGGTCAGGAAACCAAGATCCCAGAAGCTGTGGGCACAGCCTGCCCCCACCCCCCCCAAAAAATCTCACAGTTTATAGGCAAGGAACAGGAACACAGTGTATGGAAGTGTAAATTACCTTGGAGAACAAAGTAAGCTGTACAATGAACCCAAAGATACATGACTTAGAACTCTTGATACCTACTACGAGATGTGAGAAAATAGTTTTATCACATTATTTTAGCAACATATTAGAAAAAATGTCAGTACTGTCCAGTAGGGAAGTGGAAAGTAAAACTGTAGTGTGTCCTTCCATAGGCTGTCCTGAGTGTCCTCACGTGGCAGCTGGCCTCTCGCAGAGAGAGTGATCAGAGAGAGGGGCTGACTAGACAGAGGGAGAGAGCATCTGAGTTAGAAGTTGTGTCTTTCATAACAATCTCAGAAGTGATACACGATCATTTCTACCACATCCTGTTGGTCATGTTGCTATTTAGTCGCTAAGTTGTGTCCGACTCTCTGCGACCCCATGGACTGTAGCACACCAGGCTCCTCTGTCCATGGGATTCTCCAGGCAAGAACACTGGAGTGCGTTGGCATTTCCTTCTCCAGGGGATCATATCCACCAACTCTAGTTGAATGTGGAAGGGGGCTATACAAGATTGTGACTTCAGGGAATTAGATACCATTTGGGCCCATCTTGGAGTCTGATACCACATTAACTATAGTACAAATTCAGAAAACTGTATAAAACAAATTTTAATAACTGTGAATAACCTAACAAGTATTAGGAGATGTTCCAGACTTCCTCCGTATACCCTTTCTCAGTCAGTCATCCTCTACATTTCCCATAAACAATCACTATTCAGATTTTTAGTTGTATAAAGTGGCAAGGTAAAATCTAGTTCCTGTTACTTCGTTATGGCTAGAAACAGAAGTTTTTTTGTTTCTTTTTAATTATTCCTAATTTCTCTTCATAGAGGCTTATTTTTGACATATCTTTATTGACTTCATGTATGTTTGAGAAAAAATAACACTGCTGAAAGGTGTGTCGCTGATTCATTCTTTCAGGAGCATCTGCAGTGGAGAGTTCAAAGAAAACTGATGTTGAAGATAAACCAAGAACAACACTGATCATCTGTCCACTTTCTGTGTTAAGCAACTGGATGGTAAATCTTCACAACCCTTTAAAATTATAATTTATATTTGTCTTACACTATAAAGAGAGTCATTTTTTGGGAGAAATATGGTTGCTCAGCACTTAATAGTTAAATTCAAATAATTGTTAATTGACTTGCGGTCATTTTTACTGAATTGAAATAATTTTTTTCTGAAAATGTAGAGAAAGAAACATTGTCAGTTGTTGTTGTAAGATTTGACTTGTACTTCTGCCTCTTTCCTTTCTGTCCCCTGAAGTAGGAAAGGTATATAATTTAAGACCACATCATATTTATGAACTGTTGACATCTCTTTTTTAAGCACACCACTAATGATAACTTGTTTTTATAACAGTTTATTACAAACATTTAATGAGCGCTTACGTGCTCAGTTTTTCCTAAACTCTTTTCATAGATTTTCTCAATGAATCCTCACAACTAGTATTCTCATTTTCCAAGTGACTGAATTAAAACACAGAAGAATTAAATAACTTGCCTAAGGTCATCCAGCCAATAAATGATGGAGCAAGGAGATAGTGTCCAACATTCTGACTCTAGAGCCTGTACTTTTAAGGCTGCTGCTGCTGCTGCACTTCAGTCGTGTCCGACTCTGTGCGACCCCGTAGACGGCAGCCCACCAGGCTCCCCCGCCCCTGGGATTCTCCAGGCAAGAACACTGGAGTGGGTTGCCATTTCCTTCTCCAATGCATGAAAGTGAAAAGTGAAAGTGAAGTCGCTCAGCCATGTCCGAGACTCTTCGCGACCCCATGGACTGCAGCCAACCAGGCTCCTCTATCCATGGGATTTTCCAGGCAAGAGTACTGGAGTGCTACTCGCTAGAAAATATAGTCTTTTTTTTTTCCTTTGAGATTGCTTTTCTGTTGTAAACCATTACATTGGAATGGAGCCTCTTTTTGTGTAGGAGCAGCTTGATTCTATTTCAAGCTGCATGTTCTAATGAAATAATGACTGTTGGAAGCATTGTGAACATAAAGACCACTGAATTTGAGCTTCCATTCTTGCCACCTGCAAGGTTATCTGCATCTGTCCTCAGTTTGCCTCCTTTTATCTCAGGCGTGGCAGAGTTCCTGCTCAGTGTAAGATCAGTACGTTAGTCTATACATTAGATTCCATCTCTTTCTGCTTTTGCATTTTGTCTGTTATTTTTCCTCTTGGCCTGGTTGTCCAGTCTCTCTCCATTGGCTCTTTCATGAAATGTCTCAGATCCTTTTGATTTTCAAATACTTTCTCTTGATTATGTCTCACATTTAATGATGTCTCATTTTTAAAGGAATGATGGTTGAGCATATAGGGATAAGAATTAGAATTTTGCAATCTCTGCAAGTTGCTGTCTTCCAAGCCTCCCAGTGACATAACTGTACAGTACTGTAATAAGCAGGCTAGAAGTAACCTTTCCTTCCCGTCTTTGTCTTCAAATGTGGGAAAGAATCCAGTTAGAGGAGTAAGATACCAGTCCCACATACATCACATAATTTTTTGGGGGGTATTCAGGTTACCTGTCCTCCCAGTGGAAAATTAAGTAGTAACTGCTATTTCATTCACGCAGACAGACACACACATACAACCTACCACAGTGACTAGAAACTCACTACTATAGGTGCTCTTTTACCAAAAGAGGTAATTTTCTTTTATGTCAGATCTAATCTTTCCACAAATATTATCCGTTCCATTTCAAGGCTAACGCATTGATTGACTTTTCTCATACTGTTCTCTTTCTCCTTTCCTTTTCCACCAGATTTCTTGATAAAATTCTCTGCATTTTCACCTTTAACGTTTCATGTTTTATCTTCTTTGTATTTTTACCTTTGCTGTTTCAGATTTCATTCTCTCCTTAGGCCACAGTAAGTCTGGGTTTTGCTCCCATCTTCCTTACAAACTCTCTGAACTCTCATCCAGGACTTCATTGTTGCCATGTCCAATGAATTCCCTTTTTCTTTTCCCCTGCGCTGACTTTGTTTTCCTTTTATTACTTTTTGTTACCTGTTATTTTGTAAATCGTCTTTAACCCTTTTGATAAATAAAGGGAATGAGCATAAATTACAAATTAAAAAATTAATCTTGTATTTGTTCTTGGAACTTTGATATTCTTTGGTCCTCCACTCAAGGTTTTGTTTGCTGTCTCAGTGACCGTTGTTTTTCTCCACCTCTTCCGTACATTACATGTAGTCTGCCTTTTTTCTCCTAAGCTTTTTTTTTTTGGTATTATGAAAATTTGTAATGAGATCCATGTTCAGTTCAGTTCAGTTCAGTTCAGTTCAGTCACTCAGTTGTGTCCGACTCTTTGTGACCCCATGAATCACAGCATGCCAGGCCTCCCTGTCCATCACAAACTCCCTGCCGGAGTTTACCCAAACTCATGGCCACTGAGTTGGTGATGCCATCCAACCATCTCATCCTCTGTCGTCCCCTTCTCCTCCTGACCTCAATCCCTCCCAGCATCAGGGTCTTTTCCAGTGAGTCAACTCTTTGCATGAGGTGGCCAAAGTATTGGAGTTTCAGTTTCAACATTAGTCCTTCCAATGAACACCCAGGACTGATCTCCTTTAGGATGGACTGGTTGGATCTCCTTGCTGTCCAAGGGACTCTCAAGAGTCTTCTCCAACACCACAGTTCAAAAGCATCAATTCTTTAGCACTCAGCTTTCTTCATAGGCCAACTCTCACATCCATACATCACCACTGGAAAAACCATAGCCTTACTAGATGGACCTTTGTTGGCCAAGTAATGTCTCTGCTTTCCAATATGCTGTCTAGGTTGGTCATAACTTCCCTTCCAAGGAGTAAGCGGTTGCAATCACCATCTGCAATGATTTTGGAGCCCGAAAAAATAAAGTCTGCCGCTGTTTCCCCGTGTATGTGCCATGAAGTGATGGGACCGGATGCCGTGATCTTAGTTTTCTGAATGTTGAGCTTTAAGCCAACTCTTTCATTCTCCTCTTTCGTATTAGTCCTCTATATTCAAGAATCAAAAGTTCAACACTTTTGCTTTATATTTTTCTTTGCTGGAATATTTTAAATTGTACCTCAGACTTCATGTCTTGTCTCCCAATAGAAGCATAAGCTTTGCTCTTTAAATATTGCTCTCTGTAGACTCTTTCCCTTAAACCTACTTTTATCATTGTATTTGTTCTCCTTAGAGAATCTTATTTATTCCAGTGGTTTCATGTACTGATACAGATAACTTTGAAGACTATATCTATACTTGCATTATAGGCCAGTATTTAAATTTTTGTGGTGTATTTCTCCAGTTAGATATTTTAAGGTGACCAAAATTTTAAAACGTCTAAAATAGTAATACTCATTACCTCTTTCTCATCTTTATGCCTGTTTTTCCTTATTTTTTAAAACTTCTCTGTATCATTATCACACAGTTCTAGTGGTTTTTTAAGTTTCGGAGTCTTCTTTTGTTTTCTCCCTTGCCTTCATATTCCGTATTTAATTAGTTCTCGAGTCCCCATCAGCCCATGTGCACATCAGTCCTTCCCTTTCTGGGCTTACTTTTGCCGTTCTGGTTTAGGTCTTCGTCCTCATCAGTTTTCACCTGACGTTTCCCAGCTGTGTCTCCTTAATGTCTTCTCTCTCTCTTTCTCATCCTTTGTATTTTTGTTTTCTGCTCAGCATCTCTCAGCTCTGTTGTTTTTTTAAGTTAAAAAAACCCAAACAAAGAACTCTTAAGTTTTCAAAACTGATCATATTGTCAAGGAGGGCAGCAACCTGGTCTTATTTTTTTCTTTAGCTGTACCATCTTTCTAGTTTATACCTGACAAATAGTAGTCTTATAATAAATGAATGAAAGTGGATACTGTGCTTGAAACTCTACCTACATTCATGAAAATATTGCTTACTGCTCTTTTATGGTTTAATTTTTAAAATATTGAGTCACTAACTAGAATCATTAAAGATCCTTTTTTTAGAATACTAAATTTAAAAAAACCTAATTACTATCTTAGAAGAGCTTGGTTGCTTTTTAACTTCTAAAGATGATGCAGCTGCGCACTGGTAGGGCCAGGCAAAATTTATATAATTTATTATTACTGTAAATATGTCAGTTTCTCTGACAATAAAATATTAGTATTATTGTTATTTTAGTTTAGATTGCATGAAACTTGTTTTTATGGGATTTTAGTAGTTTTGACTTGTGAAACTGCCAAGACAGTACATTTTATATACATACTAAACCTGATACTGATCTTCTCATTATTAAAATATTTCTTATTTTCTTTTAGGACCAGTTTGGACAACACATAAAATCAGATGTGCACTTGAATTTTTATGTTTATTATGGTCCTGATCGTGTTAGAGACCCAACCTTGCTTTCAAAACAGGATATTGTTTTGACTACATACAATATTTTAACTCATGACTATGGCGTAAGTGTGTTGATACTCAGAGATTTTCAGAAGTTGAATTTAAGAAATTGCTTCAGGTTTCTAAAGTGTTCTAAGTTTTAGGCTTTATACTCTTCTCTTTTTTTCTTTCCAAATATATATGAAATAAATGGGAAGTTTTTTAAGTAAAATATTTTATTAAAATTAATTTCACCTATATCTTGTTACGTAAGTGTGGCTACTGGAAAATTGAATATGACATATGTGGTTGCACAACAGTCCAGTTGGACAGTGCTGCTCTAGACCCCCTTTTCAGAACCATTCACATGCATACCTATCCATATAATTTAGCATATAATTTCAGGAACTGGTGGGAGTGCCCTGAATTCCTTCTGTGGGCTCTACCTCCAGATTAAGGATCTCTGTTTCAGGAGTTGATAGGTTTCTTCAGATGTGAAATTTGCCACATCATCACTGCACAGGTGGAGAAACTTGAGCACCGAGCTATCCTCCCAGCCGTGATCACAGCTGAGCTAGCACGGGGACCCCTGTCCTCTGGTCCTCTGGGCTGCCTGGTCCTCATGTCCAGGTGTGGAGGGCGGGCCCTGGGCGTTACCTCTCAGAGGGTGATGCTGCTGTTCTGCCTCTCTTGTCACCACAAAAGAAAATTGCTTTTTAATATTTTGCCAAAAAAAGGAAGGTTCAACTTCCTTTAGATAATAATTTAGGGATATTTTTATAATTAGACCACTTAAATTTTTAAATTTGAATTTAAGTGTATCCAGCAATTTGTCAGTGAATTCTTTTTCTAATTTGGAATATTGTTTTCTGTCACAATGATTTGATAATTGTTTATCTCTATTTAAAAATAAGCATTTTTAATATCTGAAACTTAGGAGTTTCCCAGTTCATTTAGGATTCTAATTGTCTAAATTCCAGTTATTAAGTGAAAATGTTCTCCAAAATACTTTATTATAAAAATTTTAGTCTTCAGGGAAGAACATTGATTTTTACATAAAAAAGCCATTCTGCTATTTCAAATAATTCTTATAGCTGACATCATATGTCATATGTTTGAGGCATAACTTAGTGTTTTGAACCATGGTCTCAGCAGGAAGCTAGACAACTTGGGTTTGAATGCTAGCTCAGCACTTCCTAGCTGTGGTACTTTGAGCAGCATATACCATACCTTGGTGCTTCAGTTTTCTCATTTGTAAAATAGGAATAATAATACTTTATAAGTTTGTGAACATTCAATAATTTAATGTATGTAATGCTTAAAGAAGTACCTACCACATAGTAAGTGATGATATTAAGAAATAACTCAATGTTATTATCAAATTACATAAGGTATTATTTTAATTTCCTGTGTCTTTAATTCATATGAAATATTTATTTTAGACTAAGGGTGATAGTCCTTTACATAGCATAAGATGGCTAAGAGTGATCCTGGATGAAGGACATGCCATACGAAATCCAAATGCTCAGCAAACAAAAGCTGTACTTGATTTAGAAGCAGAAAGAAGATGGGTTTTGACAGGTAATGACATGGATTTTAAGATAGCATATACTACTGTCTCACTGGATTTTGAGATAGCATATACTTTAGAAAAGTTATTTCCAAAATACATATTGTTAAGTAAGTTATGAGGTAACTTGTAAATTTGAAGTGGCTATAAAGTCTCTCAAAAAATTAATTATAGAAATCATTTAATAAAACTGATTTTTTTTCATAACTGCCCATGATACAGCAGCATTTGAATTATCATTTATTTATAGAACAGTAAGGAGAATAATTTTTCAACATTGGAATTTGACACTTTAATTCTCCAATCAGAATCTTGATTTCTCTGCTTCCCATGTTGGAGCTTGTTTGCTACATGTGAACCTGTACTGGAAGATGGGGACAAGAATATAAACTCAAAAATTAGTTTTTTTCTTCTTGCTAGTCCTGCTGATTTAAAAATCTGATAAGCAAATGTTCTTGATAAGGGGAAAGTTGAGTTTACGGCATCTGTGTTCTTTTTGTTAGTATGGCAAGTGAGAGCTAAGTTAGAGCCAGACTGGATTTTGAGACTGTATATATGTTTAACAAAGCATTATAGTCGCAGCTTAATAGTGGGTCTGCTTAGAACTAAGTGCCCATTTTCAAGTGTTGTCTCAGTTAATTGGGCCAGGTGGATATTTTGATTGTGTACTCTCGCTGTGGAGTTATAAGAGTTTTCTGTTCTTTTTAGGCACTCCAATTCAGAATTCTTTAAAGGACTTGTGGTCTCTTCTTTCCTTTCTGAAACTAAAACCATTTGTTGATAGAGAATGGTGGCACAGAACAATACAGCGTCCTGTCACAATGGGAGATGAAGCTGGACTTCGGTAGGTGATTTCACGACTGAGAGCTGCAGATGACTGTTAGCAGCTTGAACCAGTTGCCACTTTCATTACCATTTTAACCTGACTGTTGTGGCTTTCCTCTCCAAAACGTGTTTACAGCTTAATGCATTTGACTCTGAAAATCTAATCATTCTTGTTTATGGAGATGAAAATTTCTAACTACCACTAAAAGGTTAACCAGACTTTCCCCTGATTTTAGTCAAAACTGTGAAGAAAGAGCAGAGCTGCATAGTCTTGGTGTGTTGCTCTTACTCTCAAAACCACCATTAATAAACAGTGATAGGGAAAACATTATATGCTCAGAGAGTCCAGTATGCGCTGGATTTTCATAACTTACCTTGTTTAAGCTTTAGATAGTGATAATTGAATGATCTGATAATACAGTGGCATCCCCAAGAGTTTCTATAAGAGAGAAAGTTGTTTCTGGTGGAGATAGATAAAAGTTGAGAACATAAAAATCAACTTGGTGATAGCCATTTTGCAAGGTATTTGGCTAACGTGGTTCAGATTTTTTGCTACAGCGCTGGGTTTCAGACAGGGTTTGGGATTCATTAGCAGTTTGTGAAATCATAAAGGTGGCAGCTAGCATTATAGCTGTTCATCAAAGAAAATGAAACAGAGTAGGAGATTTAATAAAACAGCAGAGTGTACCCCACACAGTGTCATTTTGTGAAATATTTGTTTGTCATGTGTGTGTTTGTGTATATGTTGGATAGAGTAAAATGAAAAAGGTTCAAAAGCCACTAACCTAGCTTGCAGTGTTGTCTACTTGATTCCTTAGAATCAACTATTTAAATTCTAATTTAAGAAATTGTATTTATTTTTCAGTGTGAGGAACATCTTTTCTTAAAGAGTTGATATGCTTCCTTTTTCCCCTGATACTGAGAAAAGAGAGTGTAAAGGTTGTAGAATCTAAAAAGGCATTTATCCCTTTTCTGAATTGTCACATCATGTTTTTATTTTTGGTATTCATTACTTTATAAAAATTACTTATTTATGTACTTTGATTTTCATATTACTGGAGAAACTTTTTGAAGATAAGGTATTCTTACTCATTTTTATGAACTTACGATACTTAGTATAATGCCTTGTGCTTAATAGGTGCTTATTAAGAATTTGAGTGTCAAACATTGGGTTATACAGTTGACAGACTTGAGAAGTAAAAAGGGTTAGTGATTAGAAAAATGGGGAGAAGAGTATAAGAAAAATAAGGACAAAATAAAAGATTAAACTGTGACAGGTACTGAATTGAGAGCAAATTTAGATGCATTTTGTTGCTCTAATTTTCTCTGTAGAATATGTTTGTCTTTATCAGAGTGGATAAAAATCCCTAAATAAAGGGTTTTTGTTAAAATCTTTACTAAGTTTATAAAACTAACAGATTAATATATTTAGTTTTGTTCTCATTGAATCAACTTCTATAGGAATAAAAAGTTATATAATTATTTGTTTTATTTTTACTAGGCGTTTGCAGTCCCTAATTAAAAATATTACACTTAGAAGAACAAAGACAAGCAAAATTAAAGGAAAACCTGTTTTGGAGTTACCAGAACGTAAAGTATTTATTCAGCACATTACACTTTCAGATGAAGAGAGAAAGATTTACCAGTCTGTGAAAAATGAAGGCAGAGCTACTATTGGAAGGTATGGAGAAAGAAAGTCATTTTAGAAATTAGTTTTCTTCTTTGTTAACTTTAATTGAAGAGTCTTTTTAGAAATGTAAGCTATAAAAGCCTTCAGTACACTGAAGTATAATTTGTTTTTAAGTATTCAAACTACTTTTTTACAAATTAATAGTTGGAGTGAAATAGTATTATAATTCACCAGGTAAGTAACTCCTGCAGTTAGGAAAAAAAATTTATGTGAAATGGCAAGTTTTGAATTGCTAGTCAGAAGACCTTGCTTGCTTCTATTCCTGTTTTTGTGACACGGGAGAAGATTAAAAGCGTTGAAAGACGTATACATAGGGAAAATAAACCTATTAAGGACTAAAACTTGACATTTTTATAGCGTTCAGGGAAGATGATTTCACCAAGAAGGTGATATGTGGGAAAGGATGGAAAGAAGTTTGGGGCTAGGGGGCATTTCTGGCAGAGGGGAACAGCAAGTGTAAAGGTCCTGAGTTGGGAGCAAACCCAAGGAACTTGAGCAACAAAGAGGCAAGTGTGGCTGGATAATACGAGCAAGGTGGAAAATAGTGATGATGGTTAGAGAGCTGTTGGAGCAGGGGTGGGTGACAGTTATGTAAGGCATTGTGGCGTGTTTCAGGAGCTTTGGCTTTTATTGTTTCTGAGATTTAGGAACCTCTGAAGTGATTTGAACCACAAGAGTGACTTAATTTTATTTTTATTTTAAAGTATCACTGGCTGTTGTGTTATTTAGGAATAAGGCATAAATAGGGAGAACAGTTGGGACTCCTTGGGTGGCGCTAGAGGTGAAGAAACTCCCTGCCGGTGCGGGAGACCTAAGAGCCGCAGGTTCCATCCCTGGGGCGGGAAGATCCTCTGCAGGAGGGCACGGCAACTCACTCCAGTATTCTTGCCTGAAGAATCCCCATGAACACAGGAGCCTGGTGGGCTACGGTCCATACAGTTGCAGAGAGTCGGACACGACTGAAGCGAGTTAGCACAGGGAGAACGGTGGCAGTAATCAAAGTAAGAGATGGTGGTGGTCTTTTACTGCAGTAGTAGTGATGAGGAGGGTGAGAAATGCCTAGATTTTGTTACATTTTGAAGGGAGAGCCAACAGAAGTTGCTGATTTATATAGTATGGGGTGTGAGAAAAGTGGAAGATTACTGCAAGGCTTTTCACATGAGTGACTAGAAGAATGAAATTGCCATTTGCAGAATATGTCTATGGGAGGAGCAGAGTTTTTTCAGGGAAAATGAGAAACTCTGCTTTGGACACATCGATTATGTGATGCCTGTGTGTTTTCCAAGTGGAGATGTCACATACTCGGTTGGATATGAGGTTAGAGTTCATAGGAATTATCTTGGTTTGATACAAATTTGAAAGTCACCTGTGTGTAAATGATAATTAAAGCCAGGAGACTGGATAAGGTCACCAAGAGAGTGAGTGAAGTTAGAGAAGAGTTCTAACAAAACAGAAGTAGCTGGTGAGATAGGAGGAGGCTTCTACTTCAGTATCTGGCACTCAAAAGGAATTTCTTAAACTGAAATAATGACTTTCAGTGTAAGACATGATGCCAGGAAGTAGTTAGACTATTGGTAAATGTTATTCTCTTTGAAAGGTTGAAAAAAAATAACTTTATTGAAACTGTTCTTAGAGAAGTATTTTAAAAATATCTTAATAGGTAATACATTTACAAACATTGAACAGTTATAGGGTGTTAATGTAATCATCTGAAAGTGCTTTATGTGTATTAATTCACAGCAATTCTTTTAGGTCAGAACAAAGATTACCTGCATTTTACTGAGGAAGAATCTGAGACACAGAGGCAGTTAGTTGACTTACCTTGTGTCACGCAGCTAATGACAGAGCTGGTGCTTAAAGTCAGGCAGTTTGATTCTAGAATTCATAAGTTTAATCTTTATATTGCCTGTCCTTTGCATTCTTGAATGTTGCTGTGGTGTGCGTGCTCAGTCGCGTTTGACTCTTTGTGGCTCCATGGACTGGGGAGCCCGCCCAGGCAGGAATACTGGAGTGGGTAACAGCTTCCTGCTTCAGGGGTTCTTCCCGACCCAGAGATCACACTCGGGTTTCCTGCGTCTCCTGCATTGGCGGGTGGATTCTTCACTGCTGTGCCACCTGGGAAGCCTGCGTTCCTGAGTCCTGAGATGCGTTTGCGCCATAGGACCAGCACACAGAGGTCACTCGGTGTAGTCAGCTCTGTTGGGAGTGTTCTGCGTGGGCGACTTCTAATGCAGCGGTGCTGTTAGGTGTGTGCTGCGCCAATGTCACGGCTGAGGACGCGCAGGGCACAGGGCGAGGAACCTGCCCGAGGCTTCACAGGTAGACTGAGAGTTAGGTTTTGGATTCAGACAGTTTCGCTCTGGACTCTGTCCTCTTAACCATGAGGCTGTATTTCTTCTATTGCCCTCAAACTAAATTTCAGATTGCCTTGGTATGTAATGGTATATAATTTTTGGATCACTCATTCTTGCTTCAGAACCTTTATTGTCTTTTTTCTATATTTTATATTGAATCTTTCCCTTGAAAACCTTGATTTTATTTTTATTCTTTTCTTTCAAGGCCAACAATTTCACCAGGACCTCTCTCTCTTGATATTTTTTTCCTGGAACAAGTGGTACGATTTAAATCTGTAGAGTCCAGGATTCCCCTGTACCCCTCTTTGGGAAAGTTTTCTTAAATATTGCTTTCTGCTCCATTATTTTATTTTTCTCTGTGTGTGTTGGATAGTCTTTGTTTTTCCATAAGTATCATTTTACTCTGATGTTTTATGTCTTTCTGTTTAATTTTGCTTTTCTCAATCCTGTTTCCCACATTCTTTCCTGCGTTTTTATCAGTGGCTAGTCCGGTGGCTCAGTGGTAAAGGATCCACCTGCAATGCAGGAGACAGGGGTTTGGTTTCTGTATGGGGAAGAATCCCTGGAGGAGGGCATGGTAACCCACTCCAGTATTCTTGCCTGGAGAATCCCCTGGACAGAGGAGCCTGGCGGGCTACTGTCCATAAGGTCACAAAGAGTCAGACAGGGCTGAAGCGCCTGAGCGCACACACACACGGTCTCCTTTATGCTGGCTTTCCTGTGGCTTTCTCTGATGGTTCACTTTTCTTTCTCGCTCTTTAGCCGTCCCAGCTCATTTTTGATCTCTGTTTTGTTTTGCCATACCTTTTCAAAGTTTTGTCTCTGCTTTAAGCTATTGGTGTTTTTTTAGGAGGAACTGTTTTATCGAGTGGTGGTATCATGGCAGAATTCTTGGTCATAATTTTTAATTTGTTCTCTGGCACCTTTTTTTAGTGAGTTTCCTTTTGATGCTGTTTGTTTTCTCCCTTGATCAGCGCTGATTATTACTCTCATATGAGTGTCTTTTGAGTTCTTTCTGGACTAGCAGTTTGCAAGAGATTCATACATACAAAGGGATAGGAATTTAGTTGTATCCTTGACTGGTAGGAAATATATCCTGTTTAATTTTGACTCAGGGTGTTACATGTGAGTTCTTTCAACAGAGGTTGGAAGCTTTAGGGTTCCTTATGATATGGAATGCTGTGCTTGTAGTATTTTCTGAAAAAAAAAAAAAAAAAAAACAAAAAACCACAGTAGGTCAGTGTGTTTCCGTATTCAGTTTGTCTTCCCTCTGTCCTGGTATAAACTTGTCCTGGGATGTTCAAGCCATGAGCCATGCACCCGGCTTTTATTTCTGCATGTAAGACACGGTGGTTTTCTCCTTAGGGCATGCTGTCTATTTTGAAGAACTGTGCTCTGGCAGGTCTGCTTGAGATCTGCAGTCATCTCTCTCATTATCTTCCTGTTTGACATTAACTGTAGTTTGCAGCCATTTCTCATATACTTTGCTTTATTGGTGTAAATCTCTCCTGGTTTCATTAAAGATAAGAGTTTACTTTTCTGGTTTCATTCTTGTTTTGAAGTGATTTCTAGGGAAGAAGAGAACAATGCTATTTTGTGTGTGCGTGTGCTGTTTTAGAATAGGAAATACTATTGTTTAGAGGCCTTCATAGTATTTAACATTTTTACCTCTAGGTATTTTAATGAAGGGACTGTCCTTGCACACTATGCAGATGTCCTGGGTCTTTTGCTTAGATTGCGGCAAATTTGTTGTCATACACACCTTCTTGCAAATGCAGTGTCTTCCAGTGGTCCGTCAGGTAGGTAAATGTGATTGGTTTACACATTATATTTATTAGAGATATTTAAGTCAAAATAAGAAATCGTTCATGTGGCCTAAATTTGGTTTGTCAAATGGACATTGATTTTAATAGGACTCAACTAGAAATATACTCAAAAATCTCTTCAACAATGAAATGGAATATTAATGAGATTTTCCAGGATTTCCAATGATAGTCTTAGAAGAAAGGATCAAATTGATCATCAGCCTTTTATTCTATGGTAGTACCTGCAGATTGTGTTATAATATTGTTTCTGTGTAAGGTATGTTCTGTGGAACTTCTGAATTTTTCTTAAAATTTCAAATTTAAATCATGCTTTTTACCTATGATAAAAAAAAAATAAAAGACTAAGAACTACCCAAGCGTAGAGAGGGAGGTGGGAGGGGGGATTGGGATGGGGAACATATGTAAATCCATGGCTGATTCATGTCAATGTATGACAAAAACCACTACAATATTGTAAAGTAATTAGCCTCCAACTAATAAAGATAAATGAAAAAAAAAAAAACTATCCAAGCAAAACTTTCCCCTATATAAGGAAGATTAAGATTGTCTAGTCGTATTACAAGTCTTCCTCTGAAATTAATTATTCAGGCTTTTCTCTAGGGAATGATACACCTGAAGAACTACGGAAGAAGCTAATAAAGAAGATGAAGTTAGTTCTGAGCTCGGGTTCTGATGAAGAATGTGCAATCTGCTTGGACTCCTTAATGGCTCCTGTCATAACACATTGTGCACATGTCTTCTGCAAGCCTTGTATCTGCCAGGTCATTCAGAATGAGCAGGTGAGTTTTGTGCCCAGTACAGATTTGGTGTTTGACGGAGTGTAGTTCCAGTGTTGAGTGTAATGAAAACCCAAGCCCAACAAAGGCTACAAGGAGTTTTTTACTTGGGTTTGCTAGTGCACCTTTCATAGTTAATTTTATCAGTGTGTATATTTCATGTAACTAAGCTCTTGTCATATAAAAAGACATAGTTTTGGAGGTGTATTTCACAGTCAGTGTTTTAATTCTACTGACTCTTCAGATCATTTCTAAGAAATAGACTTATAATGTGAGACACAAATTTAATTTAAAATTTTCTAGTAAAACATCCATTTTTATAATGCATTTTTATTTATCCAGTATATCTAAAATATAAAAATTACTAATGAGATGCCTTATATGATTTTTTTAAAACTTAGGAGTTCAAAATTCAGTGGTATTGTGTGCTTAAAGCACATCTCAATTTGTCTTTGCCATATTTCAACAGCTTAGTTGCCTTGCCATGGCTATTGGGATGTTATATCTAGGTAGGTCTAAATTTATGTGAAGTGGAATAATCCTTTAAGCAGTCCTTTTAAGGTATAATTTTTTAAAACATTTTTATGGAGAGGTAATATACATATAGGGGAAAATGCACATCTTGATAGTGCATAGTTTCAGAATCTTTTTTATTGCAATGGTATTTGGTATGTAGTTAGAGATAATCTTATTAGTATGCCTTGGTATAAAATTGACAAAACAGACAGCTGCTTTGAATGAACCTGCTAGGACTTAACACATCTGAACTACTTTATAAGCTATTAAGAAGGAATTGTTTTTCTTCTAAAGAATAGTTTCAATTAGTATGCTGTATTTTAATTAGCTCAAGAAACTGTTATTCATAGTTTCTTTATTTGTCTGAAAATAATGTTTACTGTCTCAAGCCCTTGCTGTTAGTCAGGATTACCTCCTTTTGCTCTCTTACCAATCCCACTTCCCACGTTAGAACATTACATGTGCCTGGAGTTCAGCATGTACAGATTTGTCTCAGTGGATGAATCTGATAAAAGGTTGATAAAATGCTGACCGTGGGGGATATTTACTTGCCTGCTAACCTTGGCCGAGTTTATATTTCTGCTCCTTTGTTAAGTGCCACTTGTCCTTTGTTCCTTCTTGTGTAGCCGCACGCTAAATGCCCTCTCTGCAGAAATGATATACATGGAGACAGTTTAATAGAGTGTCCTCCAGAAGAACTGGCATGCGACACTGAGAAAAAGTCTAATATCGAATGGACATCCAGTTCGAAGGTAAATATACATGTGCAGATATTTGAATATTTGTTTTATGTTTACATAAAGAAATAATCATATTTAAAAATAATAATTCTGCTTTTAATCTTGTCATTTGAGTATTATACTTTGTTGGTTACTGGCTTTTTGTTTATATCTAGCGCTGAATTTAAGGGGAGAGAAAAAGGGTTCAGATTATGAAAAAAGTGATAGTCTCAATTTTTTAAAAAAGTTAGTGGTCTTTTACATTTCCATTTTGAGGAGGTAATATGTCAGAGCCTTTCTCTTCCCATTCAAAATGGAACCTAATGGCTGTCTTGATTTTTTTCAGATTAATGCTCTAATGCATGCATTGATTGATTTAAGAAAGAAGAACCCCAACATAAAAAGTTTAGTTGTTTCTCAGTTTACAACATTTCTGTCTTTAATAGAAACACCCCTCAGGTAAGTTCAACAGTGTTTTTCACTTTGAGCAAAAGGATTTTATATAAATGTTTTAATTTGAATAGCAAAAAAACCATTATTTATGTTTTAGCAGTTTTATTCATTTCCCTATCTAAAATAACAGTAACAATAGAGAATATTCCTGAGAACTTAGAATTTTAAAGTTTAAGTCCTGAATTTATAGGAAAAAACATTGACTGTAGAGCCTGACATATTAGTAGATGATTAGTACATATTTGTCAGAAGAAATGAATGAAAGCATTAGTTTAATGAAAAGATTACAATTACTTAACATGTTTTTATAGTGTAGTAACTTACTTGTCTCTTTTGTCCCCTCCATTAGAGCCTCTGGATTTGTATTTACTCGTTTGGATGGTTCCATGGCCCAAAAAAAAAGAGTTGAATCAATTCAGTGTTTTCAAAACACTGAAGCAGGGTCTCCAACTATAATGCTTCTATCCTTAAAAGCAGGTGGAGTTGGCTTGAATCTTTCTGCAGCTTCTCGAGTTTTTTTAATGGATCCAGTAAGTAGTTTTATAGAGTTTTTGATCTGTTATTACTTCTTTACCAAATAGTTTTTTGTTTATTTTTTAAAAATACTTTTATAGTTGTAACTGATTGTGAAATGCTTAGGCAAACTTTAGACATAGATAACAACGTAGGAAATGTGTTTTGAGGGCTTTCTCTTTAAGTGCTTTACATATATCACCTGAAATTCTCACCACATCTCTGTGCGTAGATCTTGTTACTTACCCCCGTTTTACAGGCGAGGAAACGGAGACCGAGATGTGAAGTAACTTGGCCTATGGCACAGCTAGTGATCCACAAACCAGGATCTGAGTGCATGCTCAGAAGTGTCATGCTGTGCTTTGCTGCCGCTCTTCTATGTGCAGAATACGTTTCTCTTCTTGCTAATGCTTTAGGGAAGTGTTCTCATTGACTTGGCCCATGAATAATGAGGTCCTGTTTTGTATCAGGGAACCTTGCAGACGTGGACTCTAGCTATAAACAGAATGGACAAAGTCGCCACCATCATGGTACTAACAGTCTGAAGCTTTACTGTGCATACGAATTAAGAAATACAACCTGACCTCTGTCCTCAAATTTAGGAGTTCCTAGATGAGACCCAGGAAACTGCATTTTTATATAGGTGCAGGTGGTCCAGCATCACAGTTTAGAAGCAAATAACATTAGTGGAATGTTTTGGATAAATTTTAATGCCCGATAAAGTGCAGTCACTGTGTGTGGAACAGGCCTAGGGACAGAGTGGTAGCTAAAATCCACTCTGAACTTGACCCATCACACTGTGTGGCTTAGAGTTGCATCCCCATAGGAGCACTTTTTCTTGATTGTACCAAGGGCTTTTTTGGACTGGAAACCCTCTGAACTAATTCAGTTTCTAATTTGTATTGTGCTCTATTTTGGCTAGAGGAAACCCTGTTCTATTTCTGTGCAACCACAGACTTAATTAAGGTTTGTGGTTTTACCTTGCTGCCTGAAACTCAGAAAATTCATAACATAAAGAAATTTTACTAAGTTACAAATTTTGAATTATTCTGGATAAGACAGTCTAGTTGAAGCATATACCTGTTACCAAGGTTTTTTTTTTCCCTCACCCAAGGGTAACCTTTCCAGTAATATCACAGCCATAAGTCACACTCAGGCGTTCATGGGTTTCATGTTAATGCCTGGGGGATGGCAGTGTCTACTGTATTTTCTTGCCTTAGTTCTGTGGATGAAGTTTTAAATCTCTGCTGGAGTTCTGGTATTATGGTTATTATAAAAACTATGCATGGTAACTACAGATAATAATTCTAGAAACTGATTTTTGAAACACATTCCCAAATTATTTTTTCTTTGGTTATAATCTTAGTACTTGATAAGAAAGAGGTTGTTAATACCAAATACAGTAATTTAATTAGTATTATAAAGTTGACCAGACACTAAACTCTTTGAACAGTTATACTTTTAGAAAACTTACAGAATGTTGAGTAGTTTTATAGTAAGTTGATTGTTTTTCATTGAACATTTTAAGTTTTCAGATATTGTTTCTAACTTTAAAACAAAAGCCAGATCCCCCAAAAATAAGATTCCACAAAAAAAAAAAAAAAAATTGCTCATGATAATCTTTTACCTCTTTATGGAGTATTATATAAAAGATAAGATAAATTTTGATATTTCATTATGAGCTTTTGATAAAGTTAATTGCTTCCTTCATCACTGCCTATGAGAATGAGAGCTATCAGTTTTCTATTACCATGAAATAAATTTTATTATACATCTTAGTCATACTTGATATATACTGCCATCTCACCATGAGGTTCCTAGACAAAATAGAGATAGCAGAAAGGAACATTTTATCTGTGCTCTTAGTATAATGGTTTCAAAGTGTGTCCAGTTGCAAACTACAAAATATTTACAGAATGTGACTGTCAGTTTTAGAAAATCATAAGCTACGTAAGTCCTTTAAATCTAACTTCTATACCAAAAAACAATCCCAAAATGAAATTATAGCAAGTTAATAGTTAAAAAAATCTCCTTTTCTCTAGATCTCAAGGGAACTTTAAAAAGAAGAAAATAACTTCTTGAGTATAAATTGTACTGTGAACTTGTCATCTACTTATTCATTTATGATTTTGTTTTTATTTTCCATTGGTACTTTGTTGTATAAATTTTCCTTTTCTCCAAAACACCCTATTTTCAGCTTCAAGAATCATTCCGTAGTTTAGTTTAAATTTTAATGACCCCCACCCTGACAATTCATGATATTATTTCAAAACCACTTGACTCCTGTCTTCCAGACTGAAAAGCTCTATATCCTTCTTGCTTATTCTTCCCATTTCAATGCTTCATTGTTTTATTCTTTACCATAAGAGAGTCCCTATGATAATGCTTATGTTGATTAGCTAATGCTACTTTCTTAGATCAGTTTTGAAGTCAAACTGATTTCAAGTATATTGCAAAGTCTTAAATAATTTTTAGGACTTTTGACTACTGAAATCTTTTTTTGTGCTTTTACATAATGAATGGAGGAAAATGAAAGAAAAAGAACCAAAGACCAGCAAAAAGGGAGAAAACTTTTTCATTAAATGGACTCACCTACCTTTTCTGATGTAAATTATTTCAGAGAGTGTATAAGCTTCCTCTGTTAAGCAAATATAGTTTGACTTGAAAGTGGGTTGAGAAGATACTGAAAAGATATTATTTGACTGTTGAGCAATCATTTATACTGTGTGATTTCTATTTTTCAGACCCTCAATTAGATACTGGAGGCAGGGGAGTGAAATGATAGGGGAGAGGACACCTGCTTATCACAGTAGTGATTGGGGAAGGCGGTCAGGGGGTTGTGTGGATTGTTCTGTCCCCAGAACACTTATTAATATGTCATTATCTGAATTCATTCAGAAAGATTTCAGTCAGTAAAAGGTGAATGAATAATACTGCAACAAAAGGACTTGTATAGAACACATACAGATAAGGGTGGTAATGAAGCAATTCATGTTCTTACTAGGCCTGGAATCCAGCTGCTGAAGATCAGTGCTTTGACAGATGCCATAGACTTGGCCAGAAGCAAGAAGTTATTATCACAAAAGTGAGTTTTTAAGATACCTACTTTAAAATTAGGTTGTAAGATTTTAAAAACTATATAAAATAGTGTGTGAATTTATTGTTATAAAAGATTGAAATAGAATTATGCAGAGCAGACTAATGAGGGTCATCTTTATTCTTGTTAATTTTTTTTTATGTGAATTGCTTGCTTATATCTTTTGCCAGGTTTTCATAAAGAACAGATATAGTTTTGTAGTATAAAGGACTTTATAAATTCTGATTTTAAATGTTTTGTTATGTGTGTTGAAAATTTTTTATCCCAGGCTCTTGTTTATCTTTGAACTTTGTGTTTTTTTGTCATGAAAGTTTAGAAATATTTATGATTTAAAATACGTCAGCCATTTCCCCTGTATCTCCTGGATTTTTGAGTCTTGCTTAGAACAGAAGACTTTTATCTTCAAATTTAAAAATGACTCTTCTGTAAGTTATGTAAACCTGAGGGGTGCTGTACTTAGTCACTCAGTTCTGTCTGACTCTTTGCGGACCCATGGACTGTAGTCCACCAGCCGCCTCTGTCCATGGGGCTCTTCCAGGCAAGAATGCTGGAGTGGGTTGCCATGCCCTCCTCCGGGGGATCTCGCCAACCCAGGGATCGAACCCAGGTCTCCTGCATTGCAGGTGGATTCTTTACCATCTGATCCACCACTGGAAGTAGTGTTTTATAAAAATAGCAATAAAAATTGTCATATTCAAAATTTGGAAAATGTTACCCCCCAAATGTCCTATAGTTCTTTTTTTTTTTCTCTCTTTTTTTTTAAAAGACCCTGATACTGGGATCTCCTGTAGTTCTTATTCTTTTGAAATATTTTACTTTTTGTTTATGATTCATGCTATGGATCTAACTTTATTGTTTTCAAATGAAGAATCATTTGTTACATTACCATTTTTAAGTCCATCTTTTTTTTCCTACCAGTTTGAAATGTCACCTCTTCATAAACTAATTCATATATATTACATGGGTCTCTTTCTGGACTCTGTTCCATTTCAGTGATCTCTTTTCCTGTTCCCAGGACAATATTACTTTAATAATTTCTATGGTTTTATACAGTATGCCTTGATATCTAATAGAGCATAGTGCTCTCCTTACCCTTCTTTTTGAAAATTGTGTTGGTTTTTATTATTTAGTCATGAATTGAACTTTGGATTTGGATTACCAAATCCCATTTAAGAAATCTTGTTTGGGATTTACTGAATTTATGATTAATTTGAAAATTGTGTTCTTTATAAATCAGGAGTGTTCCCATGTAAGAACTTGGCATCACTCTCCATTTATTTAGGTCTTTTGTGTATTTCAGTAACATTTTGTAACACGATTTGTTATTACAGTAACTGGGACCTCTTGCACAGTGTTAAATAGTAGTAATGATAGCAACCATTCTTGACTTGTTCCTGTCTTTGTTGGAAATACTTTTATTGTTTTACATTAAGTATGGTGTTTTTGGTAAGTTTCTAGTAGATGTCCTTAATAAGACTGAGGACATTTATTTCTAGGTTAATGAGGATTCTTTTTAAAATCAAAGTTTTTAATCAGGAATAAATGTTTAACTTTATCAAATTCTTCTTTGGCATTTATTGAGATGATCACATTTTTCTCTTTTAATTTTCTGAATTATATCAGATGAAGGCATATTCTTTCTGGGAAAATCTTATTTGGCTTTTTAAATATGCTGAATTTATTTTGCTAATATTCCAGTTACAGCATTGTCCATAAAGTTTGCTTCTTTTATATGTTGCTCTTATCTGATGATGGAGTTATAACATGTCCTTACAGCTATATTCTCTATACAGGAGAAATATACGGAGTAATAAGGAAAAATGACGTTCATCTCTAGCTATCATATCATATTCTAATATTCCCACTGTATATTGAAAAAAAAGGGAGAGTAAAACAGTTTCTAATAGATTATTATTGATCATTTTTGACAGCTACATAATTTTATAAGCAGATTCCTTTAGAGTAGAGCATTATTTTTATTAGGTCTCATTTTTTTAATTAAAGAATTTAAGTATTGTGACCTAAAAATTACCTAACCAATTTAACTTTGTTTTTCTTTTTACAGTTCATTGTGAAGGATTCTGTTGAAGAAAACATGCTGAAAATACAAAACACGAAGAGAGAACTTGCAGCTGGAGCCTTTGGAACTAAGAAAACAAATGCTAGTGAAATGAAACAAGCTAAAATCAATGAAATCAGAACTTTAATTGATTTATAAATTTGTGGAATTTGGTAAGGTCAGTTTAAGCAGATACATACACAGGTTTTAGAAATGAGAAAAATGCAGTTCTAGAAATGATATCTAGAGTATGTCTTCTAAAAGGGGCATATTTTATATTAGTGAAGAGGTATTACTAATCGCCTTCTATATATGAACCTATTTTTAATGATATTTCAAATAGCAATAAGTTCTGTTATATGCCGTGGCCTAAAATAATTTTTTTGGGAGAAAAAGTTACTTTTATTCAACTTTTCATACTATCTATGCTGAGTATTTTCATATATCTCCCAAGTACTCAGCTTTTTCATATTTCCAAAAGGGTTAAACCTTTTATACTTTTGACCAAATAGAGAGTTATTTTCTATGTTGACACATTTGGTTAGTCACCAAAGCCTCCCATTTGTGATGCTGTGGATTCACAATCCTTTAAACGATTAGTATGTACACAGACTATACAAGAGATTGATATTATTGGACCTTTGAAAACCATGTATGCATTCCAGAACATTAAATGAGAGACCAAAGTCCAGGTTAGCAAGTTACTTGGCTTTTGTTTGGTTTTGTTCATATATGTGTGTGTGTTTTGGTTTCTTTGTTTAGTTTTTTTCCACAGTATCATTGAGATAAAATTCAAATAAGTGACTTACAATTTTATGTTCATGAAAAAAAATTAGGGTTTGTGTTAGAGCACTATTTTCTCCATTTAGTCAGGTGGTACTATTCTCTTAATTTAAATGTAACTTGATGTGTTAGTGTGTAAATACAGTCTGTGGGGATGAGAAGGAACCAGTTCTGCCCAATTTGATTTGACTATTTAAATTATGGAATTGCTGAATAGATATTTCTATATATAGATAATATTATTTATGTGCTTTTAAAAAAAACTTTATAAATTTTTATAGTTCAGAAGACTACTATATGTGAGAGGCATGCTATCTGGATGGACGTTGGGCTGGATGGCCTCCAAAACTGTTTCAACTTTTAAAGACATCTTAATCCCTAAATGGAGAATTTTCTTTGATATTATGTTTAGAACCAGAATTTGATTTTGGAACTTGAGTAATTCATCCTTACATCTACATATAGAATCAGTCATCATTTTCCTACTTTTTTGTTAACAATCAAACAGTAGCTGCCACAGAATTCTTGATGACTCTTTTAGTCACATTTAAAACAAACTATAATTTTATCAATCAGGTTAGGTAGTAAATGGTGTTTTTTCCTTAAGGGAAACTTTATTTTTAATCCAAGGAAGGAAGAAATTGATCACTATGACAGGAGAAGCTTCATTTTTGATGACACAAATTTAAGAACACCTTCTATTTTACTTGGAGTGTTGAAAGTGACTTGACTGAAGAGATTGGAGGCAGGGTTGTATTCTAGGGCACACATCTTAGATTTAACACATACTTTATCACCAGCTAAATCCTCCCCTTCTCTGAGCCCTATCCTTTGCTCCAAGGGAACAGTGGATTAGACAGCAAGAACCTTCCCAGGCCTTTTTCTCTTCAGCAGCAGGTGATGAAAAGGACCAATAGACCTTGCTGCGATGATGAGAATGGAATTATAACTTGAGGTTGATCCACTAGCATCAGGAGCAATAGAGAAGTTCTTTACTTTGTAGGACTAGTACAAAAAATCAAGTTGATCAGGATCTCATAAAACCTGATATGTGGGTTCTCAATATACCAATACTCTTGTGAGATTAAGTATAAAAAGAGTTCCCAGCAAAAAACGCACTCTACTCTCCTTGCTTACAAAGGCAAAACCTTACAAACTCACTGTAAAGTGAAGACTGCTTGCTTCTTTACCCAAACATTTACAGACTTGTGTTCTTAAACACATCCATAATGATAAATGTGGCAGGTCATTTGAAAAATACCTTTTTGGTTTTGTACAGTTCCATTAAGTAGTATTAAATAAAAAACAAATTCATCCTATGAAAATATATAAACTACTGGAATGAAAAGTTCACATTATGTTTATGCTGTTAACTCTGTTTCATTATTATGTAGAGTAATAGCTTTAGAAATATCTTGAAAATACTGTGTTTCCACTTGTGGTTCAAACTGGATTTTGTTTTAAATTTAAAATTAATAAAAGTTTAAAAAATTATTACTTTCTCAGTGCCATATTTTAATGAGTACTTTTTCTTTAAAGAATAATCTTTATAAATCTATTATTTCTTTTAAGATGTCTATTTTATATAATTATTTTTTACTGACAGTATATAAAAAGTACTACAAGTAGCTGAGAAAAATTGACTCATATTCCTACCCTTTTTTAATTTTACTAAATTTCAGTTTAACTGACTTTCTTGTTTAGAACTCAGTGTATATATTCTAAAATTTTAAGTATCTTTATCTTAAACATTGGTTTCAGTTATTTTTATTTTCCCATCAGGCAGAAAAAAAGGAGCTGTGGTAACAGCTATGTTTGGTGGTATACTAGATACCACTGTGGATTATAGACTTTGCCCTTATTACAGCTCCAGGATTGGGAATATCAAGAAAGTAATCATCTTATGTTTAAAACCAGTAAGTACCAATAAAATTATACTCAGGTACTGCATATTTTCTTTTGGGGGATATCAAAGGCATTCACTGGTGGTGGTGTTTTTTTTAATTAATTTTAATTGGAGGCTAGTTACAGTATTGTAGTGGTTTTTGCCATACACTGACATGAATCCACCATGGGTGTACATGAGTCCCCATCCTGACCCTCCCTCCCACCTCCTTCCCCATCCCATCCCTCAGGGTCATCCCAGTGCACCGGCCCTGAGCGCCCTGTCTCATGCATCGGACCTGGACTGGCGATCTGTTTCACATATGGTAATATACAGGTTTCAGTGCTATTCTCATCCCACCCTCTCGCTTTCTCCCACAGAGTCCAAAAGTCTGTTCTTTACATCTGTGTCTCTCTTGCTGTCTCGCATGTGGGGTTATCGTTACCATCTTTCTAAATTCCATATATATGTGCTAGTATACTGTATTGGTGTTTTTCTTTGACTTACTTCACTCTGTATAATGGGCTCCAGTTTCATCCACCTCATTAGAACTGATTCAAATGCATTCTTTTTAATAGCTGAGTAATATTCCATTGTGTATATGTTTACCACAGCTTTCTTATCCATTCGTCTGCCGATGGACATCTGGGTTGCTTCCCTGTCCTGGCTGTTGTAAACAGTGCTGCAGTGAACATGGGGTGTACGTGTCTCTTTCACTTCTGGTTTCCTCGGTGTGTATGCCCAGCAGTGGGATTGCTGGGTTGTATGGCAGGTCTGTTTCCAGTTTTTTAAGGGATCTCCACACTGTTCTCCATAGTGGCTGTAGTAGTTTGCATTCCCACTCACTGGTGTGTTTTTTATTCCTTTTATTTATAGTGCTTAACAAAGTTCTGTTCATTAGTATTTGGAAAGAAGATTCATCAAAAATATGAGGACAGTGATATGTTTGGCTTATTAAGAATTGAAATGCTTAACCTTAAGTTTTTAACTATATTAAGCTTGAAAATATTTGCGAAAGGTGAAATACAACAGCTTTCCTTCATTTAATTCACCAATAAGTATGTATAACCTTCCTTACAAGTTCTACATTCGGAATTCAGTAGCTCATTTTTATGGTACTTCTCAATAAAGAGACGCCAAGATACTGAGAGCTGTGAATAATGCTTGGGAGGCTTCCCCGCAGTGATGTCTACTTCAAAGGGAGCAGCTCCGTTGATTAGAAACCCTGTTAGCAGACATAATGTTTTCTTCCATGTTAATATATTTATACTTACTGTGTGGTAATAAGGGAGAGCAGTCTTCGCTGAAGCCATAAAAATATGCTGCTTTTGAAAGGGCAGATGATTTCTTATTTCCAATCAGATCTTCCAAAGGTTAAGATGGGATTTAAAAAAATCTCTTTTCCAGCTCTCTGATCAACCTTCTTGATCAAGAATTTTCTGACAGATTTAAACCTGCTTCTACCTTTAATTATAAAAATTAATTTTTACATGAAAATACAAGTTTAATAATGTATATGATTCAAATGTACATGGAACAGGACACCTCCATTAATCTGAACCAAGATATAATAACCAGGATACACTGGGACTTCACTTAGAAGAAGAGCAAATGTCAAAGTGATTTCTTAAATTGGTAGATAAATTCTAGGGCATGTCTTTGCACAGTTGAAACCCAGTCTAATATTCCCAGAGGGTATTTAATGTGATAGATGTGAAATTAAAAGTCATCAGAGAGATTATATATTGTTAAAACATGTGGGCCATTTGCTAAAGCAGAGATAGGACTAATGTTTTGAAAATGTCAGTAAGTTTGCCATCTTTTCAGCATTCTGTCAATAGTGTCTTAGGCAGATAAAATTAACTAGGATACAGTTTCCTGAATGTTTAAACTAATTTACCCCTTATGTTAGGGTAGGGAATGGCTATTCCCTAATAGTACATCATAGGATTTTAAAACCACTGCAATGAGAAGCCTGCACACCACACTTAGAGAAAGCCCCCACTCTGCAACTAGAGAATGCCCATGTGCAGCAACAAAGACCCCGCACAACCAAAAATAAATTACTTAAGCCTTTTAAGTTCAGAGCTTTTCTCTTATGCAGTGTAAAAATTAGGGAACCAAAGGGATATAAATAAACATAAAAAGTTTATACCAGATGATACGTTTAATTTTCACTCCCTAGTTAGATGCTTTGATATCCTCAAGTGTATTAACAAAAAAAGGATTTGAGTCTTGTGATACAGGTGGAGAGCTCCAAATTATTTGGATTGCATGTTACGTGGTCACAACAATAAGGCAGTATTAGTTATCTGAAGACTAGGTTTCTGTTCATCCCAACTAGAAGCACAGAAACCAAAAAAGGTTCTAACCACCTAAAATAACAAGAGTTCAATAAATCCATATACTTAATAGAAAAGGACCTAGTGTTCAAAGGCCCTGTTATTGGACATTTAACTCTTTCCGTATTTTTGTTCTAGGAAAACAGTAGTGAGAAGTGGTAGCTGGTAGACTGGACATTACAGAAGGAAACGTAAATCACAAGAGCTGAGTGGCTTAGTGTAGGTGTAAAGAGCCCTTATCTCTAAAAGGATCTTGACCCTGAGTACACCACAGTATCATATAGTCATGTCATAGAAGTTTTCCCTCTTCTGGGCTAATAAAGCAACTGTGAAAACAGGATAATTCTGTATAGGCTTTTAAGATACAAAGTCTATACATTGTGAAGCTGAACTGTGTCCAAGACAAAATTCATGACTTAACTCCATCCTTGAATTTTCTTACCCGTTCATTTTTATATTACAATTTCAGGCAGCCTACTTAGGAATGTCTTTTTGTAAAAAGTATTTTCCAAGTCCTATTTCAAGGCCATTGTCCGTACCTTCATAGCAAGCAAAATGAAAGCTTTTCCATTATTTGTTTCTGGCATTTATATTTCTGGGTCTATAGAGAGAATACTGTTGATCTCTTGGCCCATTTCCCAGATCTCGTGGTCTGTATTGATAATTCATTTGTTTAATGCAGAGCATAGCTTTAGATTTAGAACAAACACAGATCTGAATCAAAGTCTTTAACCTTTCTTATTCTCTGATTACCAGAGAAATGAGAAATCTATATATACATTATAGGGCTGATATGAGAATTGAGCTATAAGAACCTAGTAAACATTGTCTTTCCTCATTGCTTTCTTACAGATTGTTTTCACTTAAAGAAGATTAAATTTCAGCATCAGAAACTCAGAGAAATAAATGATCAAAGGCTGAGCCAGCAGGGAAGCCCATCACATAACATACCCAAGTGTAAAAACAGTTAATAATCCATTTGTAATAGAAAAAAGCAGACTGTGGCAGACTTTTATTTAAGGGGAAACCAAATCTTCCTTAGTTTAATTCCCTACATTTCGGTGACATTAAAGAGGTAAACATTTTACAATTAATTTATAGATGTTATTCATGGTAATATTGCCTGTTTCACTCAAGGGGCTGAGTTTGTCTTCTGGAAAGCCTTTACTAAATAGAAGTTGAATCCCCTGCTATGTAACAACACTGCACCATGCATCTTCTGAAATCTCTGATTCCCTGTTGTATTTAGTGTACCTTCTTAATGTATCAGATGGTTCTCAAATGTCCCTTGGGTCATAGTCACTGCTTGATAGTACTTGGAATAGAGATACTATGGCCTCAAACTCAACCAAGGTCTACTGAATCATAATCTACAGTGATAAGCCTAAGAGACTGTACTTACAACTCCAGTGTTTTTCAGGAGCAGCCAGGTTGGAGACTCTTAAGCCAAGTTGCTTAAGCCTCTAGTTTTTATTTACTCCTTCCTGGTCTCTTCATATCCAATCCATCAGTAGCTTTATGCCTTCAGCCTGGTGGAAGATGTGTTGGAATACCACTGTATCTCTCCAGGACCACCACAGTAAACTAACTTGCCTTCTAATCAACTCTTGTTCTCATTTAAGCTGTTTTCCACCAGCTTCAGAAGCAGTGTTCTTAAAATGTAAATCACAAAGGTAAGACAATTAGACCTTCAAGATGACTGGCATTGGACTGAAACAAACTACATTAAAATTAATTAACTCATAATGATACTAGAACAAACCCCCTCAAAACCACCTTTGAAGAATGCTGTGAAACCAGTTGCATATTTTATATACTGACTAGTGAGCAAAGGGAAGGAATCAAGCATTTATCCTGCCTCTTTAGTAGGAAAAACCCAGGATAACCAGATAGTTGATGAAGGGAAGTATATAGAAATATTTCAGCTAGTAAGTGAGAGTATTACCATTTTGTAACCCCAGTGAGATAATGTATCTAGGCAATGATCATCAATAGCAGTTAATATCATAATGAGATTAAATCACACCTTAATCTGACTGGTCCTCTGAATCAGCTTATAAGAAATACAGAATGCAAGGAAACAAACTGCCATCAGTAAAGTGTAGAATGTGGGAGAGACTAAAGGACAAATAATCTAGTTTCTTCAGTAAATAAATTGCAAGGAGGCAACAACAAAACCAGAAGGGAGTGTAAGGAAACACAGTTGAATCAGAGATATCAACCAGTTGCACTGTAAGGGCCTTACTTGTGATAGAGTCAATTCCTAGGCAGGTTGATGGAAGTCTGGGGTCCCCGAGGAGGAGAAAGGGTTCTGGGCTCTCGAGGAGGAGATAGGGGCCTGGAGTTCTTAAGGAGGAGAAAAGGACAAACTTTTTTTTTTCTACATTGCTTTGTCTTAGTCAATATAAACAATGTAAGGACATGTTTCCTTAACAAGAACCTTCTGACTAATCTTGTTCTTAGGTATATTGTGGGAGTGGGTCTGGTGAGACCTTTCTACTGTTAGTTCTAATCTTGTTAATTTAAGATGTATGTTGTGGGAAGGGGTCTGGTAAAAGTATATCAGGCCTTGATAAGACTAGTGGGAGCTCTCCCTCCCCCTTCTGATGTCTACCTCAGAAGCTTCCTCTGTCCCTTTTTATACTTTAATAAAGCTCTGCTACACAAAAGCTCTTGAGTGATCAAATCTGGTCCCCTGGTCCAGAAGCTAAATCTTTGGAGATCATAAATCTGACATCCTTTACCTTAAGCTATCACTTGGATCCTGATAAGATCAAGTGGAAGTAAAACACAAAATAATGGAGGACATTTGGAATTAAGTTTCTTGGCGTGAGCATTTTATAAAGTCCCTATGTTTTAAAGATAGCAGGTATATTTCATATGAATTTTTTTATCTAGGATTTGCTTCCAAATAGTTTGGTAGGGGAAGAGTTCATGGGGATGTAGGGACATAGATGAAACAACTGCTGAAAGGAGGTGATGGGACTTCTTTATACTGTTCTGCTTACCTTGGTACGTAAGTTCCCATTAATAAAACACTACATATAAATTACATTAATAAAACTTCAGTCATTATTGAATTTAAAATCCAAAGCCCAAACGTTCATCTATGAAGCCAATACGTTCCTCTCCATCCTCTTGAAAGCCTTTATTTCCACCCAGTTCTCCCATTCCCATAATTTCTTCTGAATGGAATAGTCTTCCTTCTCCTCCCTTTTGGCTCCTGCAGAGCCTCTCTTTCTGGCTTAATCACCATCTTGTAGGAGGTTTTTCCTGAAGACCCTAAGGCTGGACTTGCCCAGGGGCAAGTGTATTGGTCAGTGTATTTTATTGAACATAATTTGCAATTATATATGTTAGTTTCTTTCAGTCTGTTTGCTACTAGAATATAAGGAAATATGTCTGTCTTATACATTCCTGTGTATCTACTATCCATCACATGCGTGATATGGTCAGTACTTAGTAAGTGCTTATTGAATGAGTTTTTCAGAGTTGTGTTGTATAAATGTATATGTCAACCCAAATTGTGTTTGATGTGAAAATAAGGTGACTGAATACATGCTTTGGTAGGTGTAATTTCTCGAATAAGCTCAAGTATTTACTTGAAATCAGACATTTTTATAACCATTGAGACTGTGAAAGCAATGTAGGGTTGAGACCAACTTTAAAATTAGGCACAGATTCCTTAAAAAAATAAAATAAAACTACCATGTGACCCAGCAATCCCACTACCAGGCATTACCCTGAGGAAACCATAACCGAAAAAGACACATGTGCTCCAATGTCCACTGCAGCACCACTCACAATAGCTAGGACACGGAAGCAACCTGGATGCCCATCAGCAGATTAACCAATAAAGAAGCAGTGGTACCTGCTTCTTCACGACTGAAGTCGCTCAGTCGTGCCCAACTCTTTGCAACCCCGTGGACTGTAGCCCACCAGGCTCCTCCGTCCCTGGGATTCTCCAGGCAAGAATACTGGAGCGGGTTACCATTTCCTTCTCCAGGGGATCTTCCCGACCCAGGGATCGAACCCCGGTCTCCCGCATTGCCAGCAGACACTTTAATCTCTGAGCCACTAGGGAAGCCCACATGGCATATTAGCCACAAAAAGGAACACATGTGACTCAATTCTCATGAGGTGGATGAACCTGGAGTCTATTATAGAGTGAAGTCAGTCAGAGAAACAAATGTCGTCTATTAACATGTACATATGGAATCTAAAAAGACAGTACTGATGAATCTACTGAGAGGACAGCAGTGGAGACGCAGACAGAGAGAAGAGACTTACGGACGTGGGACTGCAGGGCCAGGAGAGCGGAGGGTGGGATGAACGGAGAGAGTAGCATGGAGACGTCCACACCAGCGTGTGTAAAACAGAGCCAGTGGGAATCTGCCGCGTGGCTCGGAACTAAAGGGCTCGGTAACAACCCAGAGGGGTGGGGTGGGCTGGGCTGTGGGAGGGACATTCAAGAGGGAAGGGACATGTGTGTATCTGTGGCTGACTCATGTCAATGTATGGCAGAAACCAACACAAGATTGTAAAGCAATTATCCTTCAATTAAAATTTTTTAATATTAGATACCAATAGATTGTCCAGAAATACTTGTTTGTATGACTTGTAAATTGCACTGTAATGAATTTAATTTCAGTTTTGCCAGAATTTTCTATGCAATGGATATCCCTCATTGCAGAGATTCTTGGACTAGAAGGATCTTGAGGGGTCTTTGTATGGCTGCTCCTGACATGTGAAGACACTTAAATCTTTGGTAGTGCTTCATGTATTTGAAGATCACAGCAACTCACTTTCTACCAGTCCAAATAACTAGCTTATTTTACCTTCAGAAATCAGTGGTTATTTAACAGTTTATACTTTGAGGTAAATCCTCAGGCTCTTCTTAAGCTCTTCTGGTAGCCAACCTCCAAGGTGGTCCCCCCAATCCATTCTTGCCTCCAAGTTTCCATATTCCAACATTCATTCACACCCTTACTGTGGAAATAAAGGAATCTTTATTCCTGATCTTGAAGGTTAAAAGCCACTGCAGCTTCTGGCCAATTAAACCTCTAAAGTTTCTTCTTGTTATGGTCTCCTCTCTTGTCTTCTTCAACAGAATAATTTGTGATTACTCACTTCAGATTTAAAAGGTCATTTAAATCATGCCCTCCACTATCTTGGCATCTGTGCAACGAAGTCACCTGCACATTTAATAAGTATGTTTTATATTGAT
Organism: Dama dama; assembly: GCF_033118175.1. Classification (NCBI taxonomy): domain Eukaryota; kingdom Metazoa; phylum Chordata; class Mammalia; order Artiodactyla; family Cervidae; genus Dama; species Dama dama. The sequence continues at coordinate 3,066,744 of NC_083699.1, read as the reverse complement.
ATTTCTATCATTTTAAGCCACAGATAAAAATGCTAGAAGACACTGGGTCTGATACTAATAGCCCTGAAATGTTTTGACAATGAACCTAGGTTCATTAAGGTTACAATATTCTAAAATTTGAGTACCCACTTAATATAGAGATGAAATGTGAGTGACAGATGAGATAAACTTGATCTTCCTTTCCTCCATCTATCATATCAGATACATCACCATCACTGGAGAACTACTAGATGTAGATTTCCCTAGGTATCTAGAAAACAACTTCTAAAGCATATATTTCAGTGTCAAGTTTTACAGTGGTTTTTAAAATACAAATTCTACAAATTATGAAAAATTCTGTGAAAAAATTTTTCCCCATGAGGAGTGGGCATCCTTAATTTAATGAAACAACCAAGATATGGCAGTAAGTCTTTATTTTTCATACAGGGTGCCACTGCAGGGAGGCATCACACTGCTGTTTTCAGATATACAGAACGGAACAGAGCATTCCAGCATGCCGCCTCACTGTACACAGAAAACGTGAGCATCTTCAGACACTAAGGCTAGGAAATGGGTGAACACCGTTTGTTGATACGCTTATGAATCACTCAGCAGTGCTATTACAGGCTGTCTTTATCTGAAAGCAGAATTATAATCACTCTGGCAGCCTCTGGGCGACTCTAAAATGCAGGTCTAGTGAGGGGTACAGCAAGCAAGCAAGAGACATGTACCGTGCGTGTCCCATTCTGAAAGGAGACTGATTTGCAGCCTGGCTTGGCACATTTTAAGAGTTGATACAGCTATCGTAACAACTTAAGATTGAGTTTCCCTTACCATATACATTGGCAATCAGCTTAATTGAGAATTTCGGAAATACAAGCTCAGGGTTAAAAAGCAGAACTCTTGTTCGTGTGACAGAATTGCTACTTAAACAACTTTTGCCCAGTTCTCACCAGTCGTCTTGCAAAAAACCCCACATCTGATGAATTTTAGTGAAAGCCTCTAGCAACTGTAACAGATCTTTCTTAACCCAGCTCTAGGGACTAAGTATCAGAAACAAGTGCCTGTGAAGTGGGTGTGTCCACCTGAAACCGGAAACCGCAGTGTTTCTACTGGAGGTAAGTGTCAAGCTTCCTCCTGATGTTGTCAAAGGAATCTGCTCCCAGGTAGTCAGCCTGGCCCTGTTCCCACCGCTCCTTCCGTTCTTCCGAGGATACAAAAGGCTGTGCCGGGGCTGGGGTCTCCCCAAGGGACAGCTGTGATACGGCTCCTGAGACATTTTCCTAGAAAGGAGAGAACAAGTAGAGACTCCTTTAGAGCTTCAAGTCGGACCGTTTTAAAGAATGCAGTAAATTGAGGAAGGTGAGTAAAACAGGATGAATCATCATGCAAAGTAGCAAAAACCAAAAAGTATTACATGAAGCAAAACAAAGAAAGACACAGAAATACAAGGATCATATGATTTTTTTTTTCCTAACAGAATGAAGACTTCTCAACTTGGTGAAAACATTGGGGGAACAAATTAACTGGGTTAGGGTTAACGTTTAAGTTCTGCATACCTTTCTACAGAAGCCACAAGAGAAAGCCAGTGTATAGACCAAGTCTGAAAGCTGCAACAGTTCATTAGAAAGCGTAAGATGGATGGACAAGGGAACACAAGTCTCATGATAAGTTCCTGATCTGTGTGGGCTCAGAAAGGTTGAGAACTTAAACAAAATGGTACACCTGAGACGCTAAGGACCTAAGCAGAGAGCCGCACCACATACAGAGCTGTCGGGTTATAAAAGCGAGCTAGATGGTTTGAGACTACACACCAAACCTATCTTCCTGTTCCAGTGTATTACCAAGTAGCATCTATTCCTGTAGCTTCCATTAATCTGCTTAGTTTTGAATGAGTCTTCATTTCCCATCTTTACTTCCCTTGGTGCATAACCCTCAGTCCCTGGCTTGTGTGGAAGGAACAAGGTCAATGTGCAGGAAATGGAGCAAGCCTGCTCTGCATTAAATTCAGTTCTCATTACATACAGCTGGGGAATTAACTTCAGGCTTCCCAGGTGGCACTAGGGGTAAGGAATCTGCCTGCCAATGAAGCAGGCACAAGAGACGCGGGTTCGATCCCTGGGTCAGGAAGATCCCCTGAGGTAGGAAATGGCACCCCACTCCAGTATTCCTGCCTGGAAAATTCCAAACAGGCAGAGGAGCCTGGTGGGCTACAGTCCACGGGGATGCAAAGAGTTGGACACGACTGAGCGCACACAACACAGGCAATTAACTTCAGGAGTACCATAAAAGAACATTTACGGTTATCCTTCATAAAGCTCCCAGGTGCGACAGGACTAGAACCATTAGTAGGGAAAAAGGAAGGCAAGTGAATACATGCAGGTATTGCTTTTAACAGAGAAAAGGGTAGAACAGAACGTGTGATTACCTATTTCTGTTGCTATACATGTGTGTAAGTATGAGTGTCTATGTATGAATTTAAATGAATATTCTAGACTTCCAAGGTATCTGGGTAGGTTCCACGGATTCTATCACAGCTGCAGCGACATCGGTCCTTCCCCTGCCTTCCACTGGCCACAGGAATGAGACAGGGAGCTTCCCGCAGATCCCCTCTCTCAGCGCTCTTCACGAGGACAAGAGTCTCTCAAGCCGGGATGTAAGTCCCAGTCCTCCTACTGCCTCATCTCTTACATAACTAAGAGAAGCTGTGTGACTTCTTTACGTCTCAGTTAATTTTAATATATGTAAGAAGGGGATGTTAACAAAAATCTTACTTACTTGCCAGAGTGGTTATAAGGGTTAAATAAGAATAGATATCTTTTTGTAAGCACTTCCTATGCACAAGGCAATATTCCAAGTACTGTCTAAATATTATTTCATGGTCCATATAAAGCAAATAGTGTAAGAATGTAAGTGTTGTTTCTCACTTTCTCCTTTTTATATTTCAGTACCAGTGCTCATAAGTGAAATGACTAAAATCTAACTTTATAGTCTCTTATATGATAGCAAGTTAATTAACTGATCTTTTAGACTTGATTATAATTCACCCATTTAGTTTTATTCTTTATATCTTACTATGTAACATAAAAGTTTAATTTCCCATCCTCCTGCAACTCTTCCAAAAGAACCAGCCTCAGAGGAAGACCTTTAAAGTCAGAAAAGATGCTAAGCAGGATGTAACTGTAAATGTTACCATGTAATCTTCTTCTTACAAAGAGATTTTCTAAAATCCTATATGAACAGAGGAATAAAACACAGCAACTAAAAATAATCCCAGAAAAGTATTTATTGTATGTTCCTGTTATTGTAATTTTCACTTGAAAAATACTGTTCTACACAAATGGCAAAACTAAAATAGGTATATTTAAAATTTCTGCGGCTTCTAAAACATGAACTGGGGCATTCTTTGTTTTTGTAAACCACTACTTTAGGAATAATCTTACAGTCTTAGGACAATGGACTAAGAATTTTATCGTTATAACATATGGATATATATACAGATACATCTGTCAGTCTAAACCTCTAAAAACTTTTCTTGTGCTCCCAAGGCTAATGAAATCTGCCAAAAACCTACTTCTGCTTGAATCTTTGCTGGTAGTATTTCTCCCCTCTAAGATGAACGCTCTTTTCTTTCCACAAAGTCTTACTTATCTCTCCATTCAAAATACCACTAAAAAAGTCTGTCTTTAGTAGTATGCCAACTTTTTAAAAACAATACACCAAATTACCTGCAAGAAAAAAAGAGAACCTACCACATGTACATGCGAGCGGGTGTCTTTGACAAGGCCATAGTGCTGAAGCACAGGTAACACGCTGGTAGTGAAGATGTTCCACCACAGGCTGAGAAACTCTGGGTGAGTCATATTGGGATCATGGGACTCACTCTGAATACTTTTTGTTTGAGGATCGTAAGTATAATTCCATGGTTTGGTTCGTCCTAGGAAATGCACAACTTTGGCTTTTGCACCAAACCTGCCAAGTGGACACAAGTTGAAACAGTTAGTGAATTCTGAGCACTGACCGTGCGCCTTCCAGCCTTCAGTCGTGGTTAGAAAAGCTGACCTCGCTGAAAAAACTTTAGACCTACTTCTGAAATCATTCAAGGGTCCGTTGTGCCTGAGTGCTGAGTTGCTTGTCTTGTCCAACTCTTTGCAACCCTACAGACTGGAGCTGGCCAGGCTCCTCTGTTCATGGGATTCTCCAGGCAGGAATACTGGAGTGGGCTGCCAAGCCCTCCTCCAGGGGATCCTCCCGACCCAGCGACTGAACCCAGGTCTCCTTCAGCTCTCACACTGCAGGCGGATTCTCTACCACTGAGCCACCAGGGAAGTCGTCAACTGTATGTTAAAGATACACAAAAACCCCAAAGTAACAGTGGATCCGTGCAACAACCAAATACCGGTCCACCAAGGATAGAGCCGGTGGCTCAGTGGTAAAGAATCTGCCTGCAATGCAGGAGACATGGGTTTGATACCTGGGCTGGGAAAATTCCCTGGAGGAGGGCGTGGCAACCCTCTTCAGTATTCTTGCTAGGAGAATCCCATGAACAGAGGAGCCTGGTGGGCTACAGTCCCTGGGACTGCACAGAGTCAAACACAACTGAAGTGACTGAGTGCACACACAGGATAGAAAAGGTACAGCCACTTGGAAAACCATGGGATATGACCTAGGAAAGCTGAAGGTGCTCAGGCTTCAAACCCAGAAGGAAGCTCACCTCCTAGGCATGAAGCCAAGAGAAAGTCCTACACGCGCGCAGCAGGAGACGTAATCAAAAGGTTCACAGCCACAGCACTGTCTGAAATAGTCATTAACTGGAGACAACCACAACGGCCGCACACCAGGTGAGTTTACTGTTCCGCAAACATTCACTTTTTTGCCCAATCTCTTTCTTGCCTCCCTGATATTGATGCATTTGCACGATTTGCTTTCACTGATGAAATGTGGGCAGAAGGGACAGTGCCTCCTAAAAGCATTGCTTGTTTTTGTTCAGCCTCCCTGAGAAGCTACACCGTCTGCCAGCAGAAGAATGTTCCAGAAGAATCAGACGCTCGCAACAGATGCGGATCAAACCTGTGGGCCTGGCTCCTAACTCAGCCGAGACGATCAGAGCTGTCCCAATCTAGTCACTAACATATGAGCAAGAAATACACTGCTGACTGTTGAATGTCACCAAAATTTGATGGTTACTTATCCATTCTGTTTTTTTAAGGACAACTTCTGGTATACTGACATCACAGAATACAATACAGCAACCAAAATAAATGAGCTGCAGCTACACACATCCTGCAGGCAATAGACGACTGATTTTTAAAGGTGTGAACAAACCATACAAATTCAAATAGAAACATGAATACGTGTATTCATACGTATGTAAATATGCATACATACATATGAATCTACTTACCTAAAAAAGTACTGTTTAAAGAGCAGAAAACCGTAATCAGTACAGAGTTCACGACACTGGTCATCTTGAGAAGAGAGGGGAGGCTGTGATAGGAAAGAGGCCAAAGGCGCGTCCAGGGTGCTGGTCACAGTCCACTTCTGGACCTGGGTGGTGGGTTTCTTAAAACTGAACATTTCTCTACATCCTCCTGGGTATATACTATACTTCACAACACACACACACTATGTATCATAGTGTAAGAAAAGTAAGAGTTAAGAATGGTCCTATTCTGTCTGTCCCATGTATACAATCTATACACATGTAAAATGAAGTAATGATAAAGGTGAATACAAGCGCCAAAAGGAAGACGGGAACCCCAAGTGCCCTAGGAGTTCAGAGGCAAAGAGATCACTGAGAGCTGAGGTCGGGGGGCGGGCGGTGATGAGACAGAGGACGTGACCTAAAAACTGGTGCCGCAGACAGACAGGCTTTGGGTAGCAGGTGTGAACACCAGGTCGTCTGGGCCGGGGCCGCAGAGCACGTGTGTGCAGACTGAGCGTCCTCCAGTCAGACACGAGCAGGAAGCTCTGAGGCTTCCCCGGTGGCTCAGCTGGGGGAGAATCCGCCTGCCATGCGGGAGACCTGGGTCTGACTCCTGGGCTGGGAAAATCCCCGGAGAAGGGAATGGCTACCCACTCCAGGATTCTGGCCTGGAGAATTCCATGGACTGTATAGTCCACGGGGTCGCAAAGAGCTGGACATGACTGAGCGACTTTCACTTTCAGGAAGCTCTGACAGGGAAACGTAACATGGGACAGATCCTTGGGTGCCGGGTTCAAGTGTCAGATTTTAGTGGAGTTATCCTATAGGCAACCGAAGCACTTGAGCATGATGTGCAGATCAAAACAATGCACACTCTATTCATGTAGCCTTTCTTATCTCCTAAAGGTTTTTTTGTTTTGTTTTTAATGTCAGAAACCTGTTATATAGCTATCATTATCTGACATTTTGCTGACAAAGGTCCACTTAGTCAAAGCTATGGTTTTCCCGGTAGTCATGTAATGATGTGAGAGCTGGACCATAAAGAAGGCTGAGCACCAAAGAATTGATGCTTCTGACCTGTGGTGTTGGAGAAGACTCTTGAGAGTCACTTGGACTGCAAGGAGATCCAACCAGTCCATCCTAAAGGAAAAGAGTCCTGAATATTCATTGGAAGGACTGATGCTGAAGCTCCAGTACTTTGGCCACCCGATGCAAAGAGCTGACTCATTAGAAAAGACCCTGATGCTGGGAAAGATTGAGGGCAGGAGAAGAAGGGGACGACAGAGGATGAGATGGTTGGATGGCATCACTGACTCGATGGACGTGAATTTAAGCAAGTTCCAGGAGATGGTGAAGGACAGGGAAGCCTGGGGTGCTGCAGTCCATGGGGTCACAAAGACTTGGACATGACTGAGCAACTGAACAACATCTGACATTTTACTATGTTTGGGGTCCAGATTCTTTCAGGACACATTTGGGAATAATAATAGTCCTGCCAGGTAGATTTTACTAATGTGTTAAATGGAGGGTCCTAGAGCTGAGTTGTCTAGAGTCATATGGCTATTTAGTGGCAGCGATGGGGTCCTGTCCCTCTCTTAAGCCTAAGTTCTTACCATCCTACCATGCTGCTACTCCAAAACCAAGCACAAAAAGAGAGCCTACAGTCTAATTCCTCCTAAGGGTAACTGTCCCCCCTCAAGGCATTTCTTCTGATGATGGCATGGATACCTGATATTCCCAAGCATACTCTTTGTTTTTTACATGTGGTATATTTTACATGCATACACATACTTGGGCACATCACACACAAGAATTCTCAATGTTATTCTTGAAGGGATAAATCATAATGCTCAAATTTGTGCATAGACAGGCTTCCCTCGTAGCTCTGCCTGCAGTGCAGGAGACCTGGGTTCGATCCCTGGGTCAGGAAGGTCCCCTGGAGAAGGAAATGGCAACTCACTCCAGTATTCTTGCCTGGAGAATCCTATGAACAGAGGAGCCTGGCAAGGATACAGTCCAAGGGGTCGCAAGAGTCGGACATGACTTAGCGACTACACCACCACCAGGGTGATCAATTAAATACCCAACAGTTCCATGTAAGGCACCATTACTATGGTCAGCGTGCAGCCCCAAGAGCCTTTATCCAGACATGGAGATGAGTCATCCACATAAAAATACGAAACAATAGCACAAGCAGGCAGCACGTCAGAGCCAGCAGGGCAGTGCTGACGTTGAGTGCTATGGACATTCCAAAGCAGTTACTGCAGGTGGGGATTTTCGGAAGAGGCTCAGTCAAGGCCTGAGAAAGATGAGCAGGATTAAGAGAAGTGCCTTCAACAGATGTTCTAATGATGAGGGGGCAACCCAGCCCAGAGACCTGATACTTGTGTTCTGGGGCAGCGGGGGCCAGGCAGGGACAACGGGCCCGGCCTCAGCCGAGCGGTACACCTAAGCCTCAAACCAGAATAGAGCACATGTGAGAGGCCCCTCCCGCCTCCTCTGACATCCCCCTCTTGTCCCGACTTCCCTGCCTGAAGCAATAGCACCTATCAGCTTCTCCTTTATTAACCAACCAGCGTCTCAACCCATGACCTGCTGAGCCTAATTTAAACGTCACGTACAGTCATCACATGAGAGACAGCAACACTAAGAAAAATAATATTAAAACGTGAATACACCATGAACTTTATTCCTTTCCAGCCCACTCTCCTCACAGCTCACACATGCTTAAGCAACAGTAATTGGAATAGCTAGCCTCTATCAGGGCTTCCTAGGTGGCTCAGTGGTAAAGACTCCACCTGCCAATTCAGGAGATGCAGGTTCAATCCCTGGGTCAGGAAGATCCCCTGGAGGAGGAAACGGCAATTCCCTTGAGTATTACCTGGAACATTCCATGGGCAGAGGAGCCCGGCAGGCTACAGTCCATGGAGTCGTAAAGAGTCGGACCGAGCTACGTGCCTGAGCATGCATTGAGCACTCACATGTGCCAGGCACTGGTTAACATTTGCCTGCTTCAGCTCAGTTCATTTCCAAAACAACTTTGCGAGGAAACCAAGGTGGGAAGAAATTAACTAACTTGTCTAGAATCATGTGGCTGGTGAATTACAGGGCTAGGATTTCAGCAAAGCAGTTTGGCTCCAGAGCCAAGGTTCTCCACCACAGCCAGGCTGTAAGACATTCTCAGAATTATTAAGGACATAATCTCAGAGTATCACTTGTCACTCCACAGATTAACTCCTTGCCTACAGACAGTCTTCCCTGGTGGCGCAGATGGTAAAGAGCCTGCTGGCAATGCGGGAGGCCCATGGCTGATCCCAGGGTCAGGAAGGTCCCCTGGAGAAGGGAATGGCTACCCACTCCAGGATTCTTGCCTGGAGAATCCCATGGACAGAGGAGCCTGATGGGCTACAGTCCCTGGGATCGCAGAGAGTCAGACATGACTGAGCAACTAATACGACAGTCAATATCAAAGCTGGAAATGAACCCTGGAAATATCCCCAATATAGTCAAGGACATAGCAGCAGGAAGTAATTAACAGGAAAGAAAGCTAGAGAGCAAGCAACTCAGCACGGTCTGAAAACTGTTCTCAGAAGGATGCAGTCCACACACAGTTTAGGGGGAAAGGGGAAAACAAGAGCAAGAAATGGATGGTGCTTCTTAGGGACTCTCAAGTGGGCTGTGCTGGACAGTGTCTAGGGGCCTTCCCAGCACCTCACTCCATGAACTGGGCCATCAGAGGGCATGCAGAGGGAGGCACAGTGGTCTAATCCACAGCAGAACGCCCCCGCAAGGCAGCAAACCTGCCTGCCCGCAGGACGGCCCACTGTCTGTGGGAGGCAGACACCTACACTGGCTCTGCCCGTTCCCCGAGGCGGCCCAGGGGCCTCTGCCACTTCCCTGGATACCTGGCTCATGCCTGCTGGGTTCCTGCCCACGTGGCCCATGGCCTTCTCCTAGCCAATAGGAATGCCACTGGGGACAGTCCACACCCTGCATCTCACTGTGGTTCAGGCCTGGGCTCGTCCTCCATGAACCCACGGTGCCTGAGTGTTTCTTTAACTAAGTCACCGTTACCTCTGTGGCCAGGGGGAGGACTTCTCAAGGACTCCACATCCCACCCTAACGTTGTGAAAAATCCTGTTATTCACCGGAGGGTCCTTTCACAGGCACAGCGGTGTTGGTCTTAAGAGAGTTCTTGATAAGTCTGTTACAGGTGGAAACGGAGATCTGAAAGGGCCCTAAATGTGGGGTGAACTGCTCTTTCTGCTCCGAGGTGAGGAACCCCGTGGGTGTGGGTAAGCGGGGGGATGGTGGGGTGGGCCAAGAGGTGAGCAGAACTGTGGGAGGCTGCCCAGCGTGACGGACTCCCCCGACAGCTACTCAAATTCCAGCAACAAAACAAGTCATAAAACGCCCCATGTGAGGTGTTTCTTGGAAAAAAGTGACTGGGTCCAGGGTAGTGAGGGGCAGACCGGGAAGAGTTCACGAGGATTCGGGAGGTGACAGCAGAGACGCGCGCGAGAGGAAGATGCTGGGCGCACGGCCCAGGGTGCGGAGGCTTCTGATGTCACAGGTTCACACTGGAGTCAGCCCTGTTTCTGCACAGTCAGGAATCAGAACTTGTTTCTGAGGTGCTGAGGTATTACTTTAACCTCAGTGCCACCGACCTGACAGCTCTGTGGGAACGAATAGGGGTGGGAGAAAAACAAGTTTCAGAGCAAGGATGCTTTATGAGAAGAACAGGCCTGGTGAGTCACTGGAGGTTCTGCCCGGGGCCCTTTGAGGGTGGGGAGGGAGGCAGCTGCTGAGTGGGAATCACGGGGCTCAGAAAGGAGGAGGGAGGAAGTGAAGACAGACTCAGCAGTTGTGCAAAAGGCAGTCACCCTAAGGATGTTCCTGGAGATCACCCGAGGCTGCCCTGGGCCCTGCGAAAGGGGCGGCCTCATCAGGCCTAACCCTGACCACCATATATGAAGGTTTGTCAGTTACACAGTTTATGTAACTGTGGTCTCGCTGCACAAGCAGCATGGTATTTAATCACAAGACTCAGCATCCTGAACGGCCTGCTCTATGAGCTCTCATAATAAAACATTCTGTTTGCAAAAGAGATGAGCGAGAGGTCTCAGTTTTTGTATCTGGAATTTCCATTTGTCTAGATACGGATTTCATGTAATTATGTTTGTCACAATCATGTTCCCTGAGGAGTGTTTCTAAAAATCACTTTCTATCATTTTAACCAACTTACTCTTCAGCCATTTACAAAAAGTCCAAAATAACCAGGTGAAATGAAATAAGAGTGAGCACGGGTCACAAGAAAAGGGAAAACTACTTCTGCTTAAAAGAACAATTTAGCTGAAATGCAAATTTGGGGGAGAGGTGTTTCTTACAGAAGAGAAACCCAGAGTATTTTTCTGGTGGTATCTCTCTCCCTTACCAAAGGCCAAACAGGTACGACAGTCAGAATTTAGGTCGCTTTTTTAGTCAAAAGCAAAGTAGGCAGTGAACAAGAAGGGGACATGCTGATATCAGAAGATCAAGTTCAAGTGACCTCGATTGAGTGCAAGGATAACCAGAAGAATCACTGACTCACAGCCCGATTTATCCACCAAATTTTACCAGCCAGGAAAAAAAAAAAAAAATTGGGTACATATCACAATTGTCTCTAAATTACTGAGAGCCATTCATTCTGACCCACTACTGGGGATTTGTCTCAGCTTGCACACATCTCTTAAAATAAGTGTTCTAATTTTAACTTGATAGAATCTCAAGAGTGACGTCCAGATCACAAGACATAGTTTGAACCCAAGCCAGCAATAATACTGCTTAGGTTAGCCGTTAAAATAATCCCTGTGACCTGGTGTTACCAAAAGATCAGATAGAATTTTCACGACCAGTTGAGAAGTGCAGCCGGGAAGGTGTGGACGAGAGACGGCAGGACTGGTCAGAGCGGAATGGGAAGTAACCCACGATGGCGCACACAGAAGCATTTTCAATTCTCACGACGCTCTCTGCGTGCGGTGTTCACGCAGGTTCCAAGAAGAGATGTGCAGCGCCGCCAGCAAAATCCTTCCCGAGGAGACGCGGCCGCCGTGCCACTCATCCTCGGACCATTTCAGTGACTCACGCCCTCTGGCCTGGGGCCCTCACTCGTATCCCCTCAGGCTCCCTCTCACACACAAACCCAAACCGACCCCATCGTGGATCCGCCACCTCTCCTCTCTCACCAAAAATTCCCTCCTCTTCCTCACTCGCAAGCTTGACCAAGAGTTATAAAGCCAAGTGCCCATGGGGTGGGCTGGTCATGCAGAGAGAGGAGCGGGTGAGGGGGGGTCAGGGGTGAGAGCGTTTCCCATCACCAGAAGACAGCTGCTGCCCAGCAACAGACAACTGCAGTCTCCAGGGACCCACCCAATCTTTGCCTTTCAAGCTAAATTAAATAACCCTCCCAACTGTGCCCTGGAAATGCCAACCACATCAGTACTCAAACCCAGACTTTAATAAGCTCGACTTGGGACTTCCCTGGTGGGTCAGTGGCTAAGAATCTACCTGTCAGTGCAGGGCACACAGGTTCCATACCTGGTCCGGGAAGACCCCACATGCCGCGGGGCGACCGGACCCAAGCGGCGTAGCTACTGAGTCGGCTGCACCCTCGAGGAGCCGCTGCAACGAGAGGCCCGCACCCCGCGACGAAGAACAGCTCCCGCCCTCTGAGTCTAGAGAAAGGCCACACGCAGCAGTGAAGACCCAGCGCAGCCACAAACAAACAAACATTCAAAGAAAATAACCTCGCCTCGGACCCTGTCAACTCCGCCACCAGCCTGGCTGGCTTCTCCTCACAAAGTAGCAGGGAGGGGCCACGAGGTAAGGTCACTAGGGCGACGCTCCTGGGGGCGGCGTGTCCCTCTCAGCCTCTTCTGGCCGACTGCTCATTCACTCACTAGATCAAAACAATACCGCCGCCTGCCCGCCTCCGTGCCACGCGGCCGTCCTGCCCTGGGCTGAAGCCACGCTGCCCACACGTGCGCTCAGACACACTCCTCACCTGCTCCAGGGCGTCACTCGGCAAGGCTCCCTCCAGGTTCTTCAGTCCTCTCGGCCGCCTGGATCACTTCCATCGACACGCAAACATGCTGCACCTGCTTCCATCCAAAACCACCACCACCGCCGTCTCTCGCCCCAACATCCCCATCCAGCTGGGAGCCCCTTTCCCTTCTCTCTTTAATTAAATGCGTCAGAAGGGCTCCACGTCTCCCTTCCCTGGACCTGCTGGGATAAGCTTTCCTCCTCCAGCAGCTGTGTCCCTGCCAAAGTCACCGGGGACCCCGCGTTCTGGGCCCGGGACCGCTTCGCAGCGGCCGCCTACCTGGCTCACCACAGCACCTGGCCCGGATGGCTCGCTGCCCCTCCCGAGGTCCTGCGTGGCTTGTGCGAAACCTGAGTGTGCAGGGGCTCTCCTGCCTTGCGGGCGTGGTCGCTGGGTCCCCTGGCCGCACATTTTCCTGCCCCAGGGCTCGGTCTGCAGGACTCTTCCGTATCACAGCCACTCTCTTGCTGGTATCATCTTGTCTCCCAGCTATAAATATCACTTACATGCTGACACTCCTGGGGCAACGTCTCACCCGACCTCTCTCCTGAGCTCCCCATGCCTGCACCGACTCCCCTGGTCCACATTTTCACTAAGATGTTTAATATTTGCCTCAAAACTTCACACACCGCATACATCTCTGGTCGGTCCCTGCTCCTAAGAACCGGCTTTGCTCACAGTCTCCTCCATCTTGGGAAGGGGCAGCTCCTCCGTCCGGCTGCTTAGGTCCCACACTGGTAACAGTATCTCTGACATTCTTCTTCACATCCTGCTAAAGATCTGACCTTTTTTTTAAGGACTTGGAAATTTGCATTTCATGTGAGATTCCCTAATTTTAAGCATTAATAACAGAAAATTTAAAAAAAGAAAATTACGTTAGGAAGACCAAACATATCTGTGGGACAAACACAGCCTTCAGCCCACCGGCTTGAGACCCCGGAGGAGCCTGAATCTTCCCCTCAGTCCCCACGTCCTTCCCCTCCCACGCGCTCCCTCTCCTGTGACATGGTGTTTCTCAGTCAGAGTCCTGCCCATGAGACATCACTCCTCGGACCCTTCTGTGCCTACTGTCAGAGCAGCCTCTGAAGGCCGCAACGCGACTGGCATGGAAGCGTCCTGCTTTGTGACAAGGACCCGAGTCGCAGAATGGGCCGCAGCAGGAAGATCTGAGGACAGACCATCGGACAGGCGCTTAGGGGTGAAGTCAGAAGCACCCAATGGCTGTGCTGAGACATGGGGCACCGGGGCCCGGCAGGCACCCGACACCCAGAAAGGAGAAGGATGATGTCCGTGGGACCACAGACGCAATTCCGCGACTGAGACCATGCCGACCACACCACGGGATGCACGGGAAGCTCTGCATGCTTAAGCGTTTGCCAGGTTGATTAGATTACAGCGCCCTCATTCATTTTTCTGGTCCTCTGTGAGCAGAAGGCAGGCACCCTCCATATGCTCCACGCTGGATCATCAGTAAGAAGACAACAAATGGATGAAAAAATAAGAGCCATACCAACTACAGCTCCTCAGGGTTTTAGGTGAAGATGGAGGAGGATGGAAAGAAATGAACACAGATGATCTATATCTCCAATGCCAACAGTCCCAGGCAGAACTGGAGCCAGGGGTCTCTTAGGGATCAAGCAAAAATAACCACATCAGAAATATGCGTACACAACCAAATGAGGACACCAAAAGTTCAATTTCATTTTCAGAAAATACTGCCTTTAAAGAGGCTTGGAAAGGTTTTAGTGAATAAGCTACATTTCTGGGAAAGAAATAATGGATATGAACATCCTCCAAAACATTTAAAGCAGCAAACAAGTGGAAAGGAATATTTTGGGTCTGTAGATCTAGCTTCTGAGATTAGATCACTAGGCCAGGCCTTAGATCATATTTAAACTCAAGTAAATGGGTAAGTTAAAATATTTACTTGGAAATTATTTGGCAAATCAAGTGTTTTAGTCAATCAATTTGACCAATTAATACGTATGGCAGTTTGAAGCAATACCATAGAATTCATTATCTTTGCTCTAGGCCAATTTTATACAGCATAATATAACATAAACAGTTTTTAGTCAGTGGATTTAACAGAAAGAAAAAATGGAACTAAATGGCTGATTTTAAAAAGACTAATGAGATTTCGCCCAGCATTATGTACAAGCCAAATTCTATGCTATATGGATAAAACAGGCCCTCCAGATGGAGAAAACATAAAGAAACGAATGTTAACTAGGAGCCTGCTATTTCCCAAACATTATGGGAGGCACTTTCAGAAATATTATTTCATTAAGAAATACATTTATGAGCTTGTTTTTCAACACATATATTACAAATTAATTGAAAAGTTCTAAGCCAAGCATTTTGGTTCTCAAGTTATGCAGTATTAAACAGGATCTTCTGCTACAGAAAATATTATTAATTTGGTATTTCAGAAGCTATGTTTGAGAATCCATTCGAAGTGGTAAAACTAGTACATGTGTTTCCTCTGTGCTCTGTGCTGTCCAAACAGTTTGCAGAGAAAGGCTTTATTAGATATGCTACCTCTGTGGCTCAAGTTCATGTTAATTTTGATTCATGTCAGGCCATTCTTTTGCAGAAACTTCATGTGAGAGCAAAGGCTACATTGCTCTAAGATATCCAAGGTGGTGAGATTCTGGGGCATCTAAATACTGTCTTGGCATTCTCAAGGCACACAGTTGCTAGGAGCCGGTGAGCCAGATTCTTGACTTCTTCCATGAAGCCTCTAAACCACTCCTTAGTTTCATTTCACCGGCCACCACCTGTGCTGTCCTGGGGGAGGCCGGCACACCACAGGGCCACTCGTCCTGGAGGCCAGCAAGGTCATCCTGAGCCCAGCAGTGGGGCTTGGAATTCACTCGGAGTTCCCAGCTCTGCACAGGGTTCTTGGTTAGGCAGCGACTGCAGCCAAGAGTTCATGACTGGCTGTGTTGTTGTTTACTTGCTAAGTTGTATCAGACTCTTTGCAACCCCATGGACTCATAGCCCACCAGGCTTCACGGGATTCTCCAGGTAAGAATACTGGAGTAGGTTGCCACTTCCTTCTCCAGGGCATCTTTCCGACTCAGGGATCAAACCCGCATCTCCTGCACTGGCAGGCGGATTCCTTACCACTGAGCCACCTGGGAAACTTCCAAGATTTGGGCCACAATTTTATATTAACTTAAAACAAAAAAAGAAAATGTAACTGCCTGCCTTTTTAGCCCTTCCCAGTTGTAACAAAAACATAAGGAAAAATGTCTCTGGAGACGGATATCTGCAAAACAAAACAAAAGAATTTTCTGGCAAAGGGAAGGGCAAATGAGTTCTGTGATCTGGTTTCCGTATCCCTAAATAACTAGCAGTGGGAGAGGCAAGGCAGCTCTCTGAGAAGCCTCATTACCAAGACTGTGGGGCCAACCCCCGCCCAGGGAGAGCAGCTCGGAGGCAGTGTTAACTCCCCTCAGGTCACACACCAGCTGACTCAAGCTGCTGCCGGGGCTGCTCCTAGCCTCCCAGTGCGCCATCTACACTACAGTTATGGCCATACACCAAGCAGATGTCCAAAATTAGCACTCATCTCTATAGAGTCAGGAAGAAGAAACCATCCTAACTGTTTTGGTAATTTAGACCCCAAACCGTTGCGCTGGGAAATTCATTTAGAGGATATGAAAACCACTGGGATTCTGAGAGAGGCGGCCAAGATTCCAGCAAGTAAGTCTATCTTCTCCCCAAATAACTTAACTCGGCTCCACCTGCTTCTTGTTCTTTGTCAAAATAAAATAAATGCAAGCAGTGTCTGTGCAAACCAGGCTTATCACTAAAGGGACAGTAAGTTCAACGTTGGTAGGAAAATGAAAATCAGAGGGAATCTCAATGAACCATCGTGGAAATAAGGCCATGTTACATGAAAAATATGAGTCTTTAATCTCTGTATCAACACGGTTTGGGAACAGAGTTCAATAGGGAGGATGTCAGATTCATGTTTCCCCAGTACAGTCATCTCAGGACACAAGCTCGATGAGCAGATCTGAGTGGAAAGGGGCACAGAATTGCTCACACCACTAATGATTCTTTCTCTTTTGCATGCTCACCTTAGCTTGCTCAGCTGAAGCTAGTCAATTAAATTAACCAACTGCCCTCTTATAGAGCAATTCAGTTCTAGAGGGCTTTCAGACTGTGGTGCTGGAGAAGACTCTTTGAGAGTCCCTTGGACAGCAAGATCAGACCAGTCACTCCTAAAGAAAATCAACCCCGAATACTCATTGGAAGGACTGATGCTGAAGCTGAAGCTCTAATACTCTGGCCACCTGATTCGAAGAGCCGGCTCACTGGAAGAGACTCTAATGCTGGGAAAGACAGGAGGCAGGAGGAGAAGGGGACAGAGGATGAGATGGTTGGACGGCATTACCGGCTCGGCGGACATGCGTTTTAGCAAACTCTGAGAGACAATGAAGGACAGGGAAGCCCAGTGTGCTGCAGTCCGTGGGGCTGCAAAGAGTCGGACATGACTCAGTCCGTGAACAGCAGCAAAGGGACCACGGTCTGCAGGAACCAGTTTGTAGGAACACTGTGAGTTATGCGGCAATAAGGGCTATGAAGAATCGGGCACAGAGAAAATATTATACTTAGTGAAGTAAGTCAGACAATAACAAATATTCTATGTTATCACTCATTTATAGAGTCTGAAAAATAACAATACAAATGAATTTATATCCAAAACAGAAACACACTCACAGACATAGAAAACAAGCTTATGGTCACCAAAGGGGAAAAGGGAGGGGAAGGAACAAGTTAGGAATTTAGGATTAACAGATACAAACTGCTATCCATCAAAAAGACCAAAAAGGACATAGTGTAAAGCATAGGCAGTTATACTCAATATCTTGTAATAACCTTTACTGGAATATAATCTGAAAGAAATAATCACTTTGCTGTATATCTGAAACTAAAAGCAAAACTAGAGAAAATCAAGTCCACGCTTCCAAGCAAGACAGGCTTGTACCTCACAAGGCCAAGGACTAGAGGCCAAGATCATGCATCTCCTGGTCCATCCCTTGACAGTGACTTGTGTCCTATTTGCTTCACTCAGACCACAGTTGGTATGTCTGAGAGGCTGTCTGTTTTGTTCTAGAAAGGAAGAGGCTGCAGTATGTCAGAGACACCGTCCAAGAGAACAGTTAGGGAGGAAAGAACACAAGATACTTGTAATCTTTATCTGGGTAAGGCGGACAGAGTCTGCCCAGAAAAGAACACAAAAGGAAACATTTCTGCCTCAAAAAGCCAGGCAGGCTCATCCCCGTGGGGCAAGATATCTGGAGGGGACTTCGGATAATGAAACACAAGGAGAGAAAGACCCTTTGTTTTCTGCTCACTCAGGAATGCCCAGGCGGGGCTCAGAGATCATGGGCCTTGCCCAACTCAGCAGAGAGTGTCTGTCACTGCTCACGGCTGTGTCTCAGGATCACCCTGACAGCTTGGCCTCCGCTCAAGAAGCCTGAATCATCTTCTTGGTTGCACACGAATGAGTCACAGGCTAGAGGACAGGGCCCAGGCCCTCACTGGGAGACAAGCCGTTAGCCGGGCTGTATTAGCTGCTGGATCAGAAACACACAGGGAACGGTGTGAAATGAGCACTTTACGTGTACGAACTGCTTTATCCCAACAGCCTGACGAAGGAGGTTATGACTTCCCTCCTCATTTTACATATGGGGGACTGAAGCCAAGAGCCTTCCCCACACTGCAGGGAAATGGTAGAATGAGGAACCACACGCTGCTCCTCAGGCTGAGAGATTGCCTGCATTGCTAGACCCCCTCCCAGACACAGAGGACGCATCGCCTGCTATTACTAAATGCTAAGGGAGGCCGAAGAATTGATGCTTTTGAACTGTGGTGTTGGAGAAGACTCTTGAGAGCCTCCTGGACTGCAAGGAGATCCAACCAGTCCATCCCAAAGGAAATCAGTCCTGAATATTCATTGGGAGGACTGATGCTGAAACTCCAATACTTTGGCCACCTGATGCAAAGAGCTGACTCACTGAAAAAGACCCTGATGCTGGGAAAGATTGAGGGCAGGAGAAGGGGACGACAGAGGATGAGATGGCTGGATGGCATCACCAGCTCAACGGACATGAGTCTGGGTAAACTCCGGGAGTTGGTGATGGACAGGGAGGCCTGGCGTGCTGCAGTCCATGGATGGGGTCGCAGAGAGTCAGACACGACTTGGTGACTGAACCACAACAAAGGGAGGCCAGCCTCTCTCAGCTCTTCACGTGATTGCCTCCCTTAGGTAGGGTCAGTAGCTCAGTCACGTCTGACTCTTGGCAACCCCAAGGACTGTGCAGCCTTCCATGCTCCTCTCCCCATGGGACTTCCCAGGCAAAGAATACTGCAGTGGGTTGCCATTTCCCTCTCCAGGGAATCCTCCCAACCCAGGGATCAAACCCCGGTCTCTCGCGTTGCAGGCAGACTCTTTACTGACTGAGCCACCCCCCTGAGTGTTCACGATAGCCTCTGGAGGACACCGGGGATGCGTGTTCAGTAACAAGCCCAACTTCTCCTGAGCTGCGAGTTCAGTAACTAGTAACCATCCAGGAAGTGGCTTCTCCAGGATGTGAAGTGAGGGAGGCCAGCTCCACAGGCCCTGCCCTTGACCATGACACCACACATCTTATGCCATCCCCACCACCACCACAGAGAGGGTTGTTCACACCCTCATTTTAGACAGCTGAGGCGCAACAGCTTGTACAAGGCAGAAGTGTTCCTGACCACGACAGAGAGGAGATTCACCAGAGGGCCTGCCATCCCAGGAACCAATGGGAACCTTTTCCCACAGGCAGCTAAGGGCCCTCTGGGTTCCTCCAAACGTAAAGCGATGGACACCAGCAAGGCCCCTCCCCATCAGAGCCAAGTTTCTTAGGAGAGAAAGGACTTTCCTCAGAGCCTCCATCTGTTTTTGCCCCAAGAATGACACTGAGGCACCCCTCTCCCCAAATCGGAACCCCGCCCCCTGCCCTCAGCATCCCACCCCACAGGTAAACCCTTGGCACTTACGCTTTAAATGCTGGGAGGTAGGAGTATATAGAAATGCTGCTGAGGTTATAAATAAATGGCAGGTGTTTTCTGATATCTGTTGTTGCCCAGCTGCTAAAAAACGTATTCAGTAAACCCTGGTCCCCACCTGAAAGAAACAAACAAATTACAGTCACAGACGTCAAGGACAGGTCAATAATTTTACAGGAATATATAACTGGGCCTTTACAAAGAGGTCCTAATTCTATTTTTTTTTTTTTTTTCTGACCGTGCCTCAAGGCTGGTGGGATTTTAGTTCCCGGACCAGGGGTTGAAGACAGGCCCTCGGAAGTGACAGCCCAGAGTCCTAACCCCTGGACTGCCAGGAAATTCCCACTAACTCCATTTTAAAAATAATAAATTCTACGTCAGACACCTGGAGGACATTTTAGAGGGTAGCCATCTCCCTGAGTTAATTCATTAATTGAGCAAATACTGACTGCAAAGCTGCTATGTGCCAGACCACCAGCCCAGGCACTCGAGAATCAGCTGTGAGCAGAGACAGGGCCATCATCGAGGACAGTCTGGGGAGGCTGGGAGGCCCCACTGTCAGCAAATCCAGAATCCACAACACCACGGCAAACGGGGATGAGGGCAGTGAGGGAAAGTCCTGAGCGCCCCGAGGCGTGCGGCAGCGGCGTGAGACGTGGTCTGGCAGGCGGGGGCAGGCCTCCACGCGGAGGCTGTGTGTAAGCCAGAACCGCCTGCACACGCAGGGTGTCCGAGGGCGGCACAGGCGGGCCGACCACTGCAGCCGGGGAGAAGGCGGGCAGACGGTGCTCCGGGCAGAAGACAGCACCGCAGGCCCGAGGACGGCAAAACACGCAGCTACGGAAAGACGGCCTGGAAGGCAGCCTGCAGAGCAGGGCGGGGCTCACCTGCCGCCAGGAGGGTCTCCAGGAGGCAGGCAGCAACTAGACCACCCCGGGCTGGGAGTTCAGACGGTTCTTGGTCAAAGATTTTAGGCTTTAGGTTAAAGGGTTTCCCTGGTGGCTCAGTGGTTAAAAAAAAAAAAAATCCACCTGCCAATGCTGGGGACAAGGGTGTGAACCCTGATCCAGGAAGATCCCACGTGCTGGGAAGCAACTACGCTCGTGCACCCCAACTACGAAGCCTGTGCTCTAGAACTGGGGGGCCACGACTGCTGAAGTCTGCACACCCTGGGGCCCATGCCCTGCAACGAGAGAAGCCCCCACAGTAAGAAGTCCGCACACCACACCTGGAGAGCAGCCCCCACAGCATCAAGGACCCAGCACAGCCAAAACAAATGAACACATAAAAGAAATACTTAAAAAAAAAAAAAAAAATTTGCTCTCTGACCTTTTAAATGAAAGAGAAATGGTACAGAAAAAGAAGTCAAAAGCAAAAGAGAGCAAACTGGGACGGCAGAATGCTTCTAAGCCCCCAGCATGGATGGAAGGCTGACGGACAGCGGGCCACGTCCCACCAGCGCAGCCTCCGGCCACCAATCACACCTCCAAGCAGGTGAGTCCTCACTGGGCTAAGTCAGCAGCAGCCACAAACGCTTAGCACAGTGACTGCTCAGACCCTGGGGCTTCCTGGACCTCACGCTTTCCTCAGAGAGTGAGGACCATGCCGTTCACTTAAAAGAAATAAAACAACGAAAATCTCAACAGCTAAGAACAAGACCTAAATCACAAACACACAAGTAACTAAAGAGTCACTAAGCCACTTCAAAACACATTCAACCAGAGGCCATGTGCTTCTCACCTGCCCAGAACCAGGGTCTCCTGTGAATCAGAACAGCAGCTCAGGCGTGCGGGTGTTCACAGGTGTGTGTGTGTGTACTCGGGAGGGAGGGAGGGTGACGGCAAGGAGAATCCTGCTCTTTCAAAGTGCAAGCCTGGTTAACCACAGTTACTTCCCTCCCCGGCTCGCTCTGCACTTAGACCTAGTTTTCCTCTCTAAACATACCCGAATTGGCTGTCATTATTATTTGATTTTTCTTGGTTCTGAAAAAGACTTTAAAGATCTGGAGATGCATTTAATATTCAGAGCTAAGTAGCAAGGTCAGGGCACTAGGTTTAAAGTCCAAATGTACCTCACCTAGCCTCTGTGTGTCCCATCCTTTCCACATGCCGTTGATCCACTCTATGGATCAAAGGCATCATTGAGCAACTGTCTGGAGTGACCTCACATGGAGTCATCTCTCTGTTTCAGAAAGTTATGAGAGGCCCCCATTACTTAAGGGACAAGTAGCTCAACAGAGAATCGAGGTTGGTGGACTGCATCAATGCATCAGTTCCTGTTGCAGAATTACAATTACACAAGATGTTACCACTGGGGGAAACAGGGTGAATGAAGTGCATATGGGGTCTCTCTATATTTTTTTAAACTGCATGTAAATCTACAGTTCACTCAAAATTTTTTTTTAAAGTTCAAAGATTAATGTGGCTTAAAAGCAAAATTCCATCAAGAATTTCGTTATTAGATTCTAGATTCCACAAGGACAGAGATTATGGCTCTTTCTGCTTATCACTGTAATTCTAGCAGCTAGCAGAATGCCTTACACACGGGTAAGTTATTTGTTGAATGAACAAAAGAACCATGAAGACGGACATTAATGGCAGAAAAGCTGAAACAACTTGAATATTCCACCACAGAAGAGTGGTTAGTATACTGTGATACTAACCACTCCCAACGTTATTCAGCCATTAAAACCAGTGGTTATAAAGACCATCAATATACTGTGTAATATAAAAATACACAATAACACACATTATAACTAAGAACATATGTGTGTGTGTATGTGCTCAGTCGTGTCTGACTCTCTGTGACCCCATGGACTGTAGCCCGCCAGGCTCCTCCGTCCATGGAATTCTCCAGGCAAGAATACTGGAATGAGTTGCCACTTTCTTCTCCGGGGGATTTTTCCCAACCCAGGGATCGAACCCTCATCTCCTGGGTCTCCTGTACTGGCAGGCAGATCCTTTACCACTGAGGAAGCCCCAAGAACACACACATTCCTACCAGAAGAAAATAAATCCAACAGCAGCAGCAGTGTGAGGGGACTGATGTTACCAGATGTTCCCTCACTCCAACTTTTCATTAATGTTGTTACATTATTTTTGTAATTCTAGCATATTAATACTACAACTGGGGAAAGAATGAGAATTGTGCCAAGACCTTTTCTTTCCATTTTTCACTTATTTTCAATATGAAATATATTATCAAAACAAACATATATGTGTAGGTTATAAAGCATACAATAACACTAAATATACCCAATATCCAACTGAAAAACTCACACATTACCAACACAGTTTAAATTCTCTGTGGGGGGTTCCCTTACCCAATTTCACTGCCTCTGACCCCAGAAGGAGCTATTTATCATGAAATTTGTTTGTAATTATCTTGATTTCCTCTACCACATATGTGTGTCTCCAGACAATATATATTTTCACTTGTTTTTGAACTTTATAAAACTAGGCATCACACTACATATCTTTTTCTACCATTTGTTTTTTCCTGCCACATTTAAAGACTTTTCTTTTAAAATTAAGCAATTCCACTTAAAATGACTACTGACGACATTGTAACGCAGAGAAGAAATACGATTCCATGAAGGTCAGAAGGGTAAGCATAAAGCAGAACTCCCCAGTCCGACAGGGTGAGCCTGGGAAACAGGAGTCAAGAGTTTTGCTGATCCCTCAGAGCCCCTGGCCAGCTGCCTCCAGCCACAAAAGGCTGCTTCCGTTCACTCCCAGGTACCCTCCCGACACCGTCAGCCCTCGGCTGTGTGCCGACGGCAGGGCTGAGAAGCACCGCTAGAACAGGAAACAAGCAAGTGGAGGGGCAGGGCAGCAGACGTCTGAATCAATGGTGCTCATTCAGCTGGTCCGTCCTCAAACCTCAGCAAGGACCCTGCCTCTCAGGGCGCAGAACATACAGACCATGCAACTTCCACAGCCACTGACTTCATTATGTGACTATGAAGGGTGACCCTTTAGTCAAAAGTCGTGGATTAGAAATAGAATTAAACACCACCGAGAAGTCTATGGCGTCTTACATAATTTTTTAATTCAGCCACCTAACCATCTTCTTCCAAATATTCAACTGCAGATCTCAAGATCATGCAAAACTATGTTTTAGTTTCACTAGAAAAGTCTGTGTTTGGTGCTATCAATCTCCCTTCATTAGAAGTCCCTAAACTCGAGCTCACTTTAAAGAAGAATGCAGATCTAAGCAGGTCTGTGCTACAAGACACACGAGGGTGTAACGAAGGCTGCTGAACTTTTCTAATGAAAATCCCACGACTTCTGTCCAGTCAGGCGTCCAGAGGCAACTTTATTTATTTAGACAGGTTAAGACACTGTTCATCTCAATCAGCTCAGAAGCAACGAGCATGATGAGCGGACACGCCGGCAGCTGTGACCCAGCAGGCGTGGGTGTGGAGGCACAGGTGAGAGGCAGAGAAAGGAAACAGAACGAGAGGCGCACGACACCTGTTCCGCAACAAAAGCAAACAGCAGAATCCTCTATCTTCCCCCCCCCAGGCTGGCCAAGGGCTACTGATAACGTCACAGCCACTGAGGGTTTCCAGGTCTTTAGACCAGAGTCATGAACCTGATAAACATGAACATATTACCGCACTTAGCAGAACCTGTGTCCCTTATTTTATGAGACAGAAACGGAATTGAGTGCTGCTTTGTTTTTTAACGTGTGCACTATTCAATGCTTAAGTATTTCGTGCGCTTTCCCATAGCTTGTTGGCAGCCGGCTTGCCTACTGTGAATAGCAGAGCATGGGTGGGGGATGCATTTTGGTTTAAATGTGAACCTGAATTTCTTAGCCCCAAGGAAATGTCCCTCTAGAACCATGTTGCTCAACACAAGGATTCAGAAGCAGGGGCATCACCTGAGAGTTTGACAGAACCGTGGACGAGTAAGTCCCAATCCCACCAGACCCACAGAACCAGAATGCTCATTTGAATCCTTAGATGCTTTGCTTGCATATTAAAATCTGAGAAACACTGGTCTAGGGTCTTTCAGAGAATGACCCTTTTTTAATTTTATTATATTAGAGAATGTAACTCTCAGAAATGTCATTTCTATAGAAAATGTCTGAGGTTACATAAATTACATATAGGTACTATGATGACTAAAATAGGCTCCAGCTTTCAAATGGTTCTCAACCTAATCAGGGAGTAGAAGAGCATAAATCAAGCAAACAATTTACAGCAAAATATGCTTAATATTATAGGAGAGGGATGGGCTTCCCCGGTGGCTCAGTGGTAAAGAATCCACATGAGACGCAGGTTTGATCCCTGGGTGAGGAAGATCCCCTGGAGAAGGAAATGGCAACCCACTCCAGTATTCTTGCCTGGAAAATCTCATGGACAGAGAAGCCTGGCAGGCAACAGTCCATGGGGTCACAAAGAGCTGGACACGACTTAGTGACTGAACAACATAGACAAATGCTGAAATGAAAATGTGACTCGCTCCTTAACACGGAATTCCCATAACATGCATGGCAGGTGTTCTCACTCTTGCCTACAGAGAGCATGCCAAGGATACTAAGTTACTGTTTGTGAATGTTCCAGCTCTTGGGGATATTTCCATCAGGTTTACTAAGGATCATCGGATTAACCCAGGTGGCTCATGGGAATCCAGGTACTTTGAGCCCTGGTCTTAGCATCACTGCATCTCACTGGCCTCAATCCATTTAAACCAAGAACGATTGATTTATTTTACCATTTCATGTTTGGCTTTTGTTTCTCACTTTAAAAAATATTTGTAATAATCAAGCTATTAAATAATTACATAGATGCAAGGGAACATTTATTTGTGGTTTAAATTTCACTTTCTCAATTTAAGGCAGATCCTAAGTCTAGATTCTTTTAGCACTCTGAATTTATCAGATTCATGATTACATAATTAACTGTGTAATTAGGTGTTAAATGTAATGTCTCATAAAATATACAATGTACAAGCTTTATACAGGTAGGGATAAAAATAAAACTGTATTATTTACTTATGTATTCCTAGCCCTTAAACTTAGTATCTTCCCCAGATGAGGAGCTCAAATGATTTTTTTTCAATAGGAATGGATTACAGAAATGAAGACAGAATTAATCATTTACAAAAATACTTCTAGACCCACAAAACAATTCGAGACTATCACCTGTGCTGCCGATTAAAAAAGACAAAGTAATACTTATAGACACAGAAAACAAACTATGGTTGCCAGTGGGGAGACGGAAGTGGGGACAAGATGGGGGTCAGGGGGTTAAGAGGTACCGACTGCTATGTACAAAATAAGCTACATGGATAGACTGTCCGGCACGAGGAATATGGCCAATATTTTATAATAACTATGAGAGGAGTGTAACCTTTAAAAACGGTGAATCACTATGTTGTACACCTGAAACTTACATATATTATAAATCAACCATATCTCATTAATCAAATAAAACACATCCACTATTTTAACAATAAAAAGACAAAATATTTGTAGACATTATGGTTTAGAGGGGAGAAACAGTAGCCGCAGCGATAGAAGACTTAAGTGTCTTCATCTCTAAAATGAGGAATATATCAACTGCTTTCTCTAGTCAGGGCAATGAATTTTAAGTCATTAATCTGTAATAAAGCCAGTATAATATTTTCCTCCATCCTGTACCATTCCCAGGATATATTTTCATGAATGTTGCAGCATGTGATGGTCCACTGGAAGTGAAGACAGAAAACTACACTCATACAACCCAGCCCCAGCATCAAGAAAGACTGTCTGCTTCAGACCTTGCCAGACTGTCTGGCAAGCGGCTGTCTGAACTGTGTCGATGCTGGTGCCCAGTACAGCCATATAGCAGGCCTTCAATAAATATCTACTGAATTAACATATTAATGAATAAATAAATGACTACTTCACAAAACTGTTAAGGAATAAATGAAGAAGTAAAATGACTCCCTGAAGAGCCTGGACACATGAACACTTTAGTTCTTCCTTCCGTCTCTATTTCTCAAGAGTTCATGATCTCTGCTGGTTACAAGGCTAGAAACAGATGGCCAAGTTAAAAAAAAAAAAATCCTCATGGGTAGGTACAGTGAGATAAAAACAGCTCTTAAAAACTGTGTGTACTCATGTATTTTGCTACATGATATGACTTTTGCTTTTCATCTTTATTCAAGATACTACCCAATCAATTAAAATTTAATTACTGAATGATATAAACACAAGAGAACAGAGTAATTTTCAAAGCAACTGACAACACAGCTTAAGGCCTACAGAGCCACAAGTAGCCTAGTCTGTGGGCAACTGGGAAAGCCTGCCATGAGCACCTGTCAAGGTCGAACCTTGCAAGTCAGAGGACCAGGTGAGGTACATCTGAATTTCTGAGCATCTCTGGTTTGAACAAGACAAGTACTATCTGGGAACACCTCTCCTTCACTCCTTTTCTGGACAGCTTGAATCCAAACTAACCGCAAAGGTTAGAGACAGTAGCACTGGGGTCAATTTTACACTTTAGAATTTAGAACCAACTCTTTTAAAATTATTTTAAAACTTCGTTTTACTCTCCCAGCTTACATCTCCAAGCACAGAAAAAAATTTCAGTTTAAGGGTCTCAGTGACCCCTTAAAATCAGAATAGGGAACACACAGTTTAATGACCTCACAGCAGGTTTTAGATTCTGCTGAAGGAAAACCATACCTAACATTCTATACCAATTTGCTCTGCTCTATTTTTTTTTTTTTTTTTTTGACAAGTCAACTACAGACCAGAATTTCATGACTTTAAAAAAAGTTTAGGGTATTTAGATTACACTAATGAATTCCATTTTTTAAAAAAGATGGATACTTGAAATTGGAAAATATGAATTCTAATTTTTCACTTAGGTTTTAGAAGGTAACACATGGAAACGAAATTTAATATACAGCAACTCTCAAGTACTAAACTTTTCAACTGTATCAGTTCAGTTCAGTTGCTCAGTCGTGTCCAACTCTTTGCAACCCCATGGACTGCAGCACGCCAGGCTTCCCTGTCCATCACCAACTCCGGGAGCTTAAACTAATGTCCATCGAGTCAGTGATGCCATCCAACCATTTCAAAGGTATAGGCATCCTTAATTTAGGATATTCTAGAGTCATGGGAGGAAAGGAAATAAAAACCTCAACTTGCATCCAGATTAATTTAATCAAATGAAGAGTCAAGTGAATCAGCCTTATTGCAAACTCATGTGTGGAGACAAAACTGCTGACTAGTATCTACGAAATCATCACCTCTCTTCCTTCTCTCTGTTAAGTCCTGAAGTTGACCTTATCTTGTCAGAGTCTATAAAGTGCCACGGTATACGTGTTTTGCAACAGTTATTGTACAACTCTTCAGAAAACATGTAATGTTGGTTATGAAGTAAATGCAAGACAGTCCACAAGTATTAACAGCATAGGAAGTTAGACACTTCATTGTGGGAAATTAAACGCCAGCCATGAATTAGGTACGAAGTCACTAGTTTGAAATTTCTAACACTCCATAGATATTGGGGAAGAAAAGAGATGGCACGGTCCCTAGCAGATTTGCCATATTAGGAATATCCTCTTGGTCAGAGACAGGGTGCGGCGTGATTAGAGGACTGGTGATTAGCAGCCGTGACAGCCACATTCCTTCACATCAGAAGGGCTGCAGAGGCGGCTGCAAACGCTCAGCCATCAGCAGCCCGCGTGGCTTGTCCGTGGACATCAGGCCCCATCAGGTTTTGCCAAACGTATGAAGAGATTAAGCAGAACTCGCAAGACATTCAGACTGAGATACGGTTATCTGCAAACAGGTTTTCTTGACTGTCGGTCTAAAAATGCTGGGACTGAAGACCCCCGTTCAGTGCACCTGGGGTTGGGGGTGGGGGGGATATCTGCGGATATTAGAAGTGTACGGTAAGGTGAAAGGAAATTCCTGACAGTGCTTATCTCAGAGCCCAGGGCGACATCTAAACCACATAGGGTTCTGCGCTGAGAGCCTGACGTCAGTTCCTCGGTCCCACTGAGCCCGGAGCCACAAGTACTGAGGCTGCGCTCGAGAGCCCAGGAACCCGACTCCCAAAGCCTGCGCTCGGTAAGAGGGAGAAACACCGCAGTCCACCGCGGTGAGAGGTCCTCTCCCCACAACCAGAGAGCAGCCCCTCTCCTCGAAGCTGGAGAAAAGCCGGCGCCACAGTGAAGACCTACCATGGCCAAAAATATAAAAAATAAATAACATTAAAAAAGAGAATACCCATAAGCTCCTATCTACACAGCTGAATTCTCAACTCTTTCAACTAGGTATTTCTACGAGTCACAGAAATAATTCACATCCTTTGCCACCAACGAGCCAGTAAATGGAGCACCCTCCAGAAAGGCCAGCTCCTGGAAACCCTGCTGCTGAATAATGAATGTGCTCCCAGGCACAGAGAGAATCTCCTGCGGTTTCAGATTCCAGCTGAAAAAGTAGAAAGTGCTTTCTGGTTGAGCCCTCTTCACACGTTCTTGCTTCTTAACAATGGACCATCAACTCCTTTAGTAGCTCTTGGTTCCAGAACAGATACATGATCCAGGTTGGTTTCTACCAGCTAATTAAACCATTTTATATTCTGAAACTGTAACCCAGTAATTTATCATGGCACACTGTTTGGTATCCAAACTTTCATCTTGCAACAACAGAATCTAGTATTCTTCAGAATTAGAAAGTGGATTCTCTTTACGCGATTACAATCGTGTCCGTTTTAGGTAGCTAGATCTACTGTAGAATGTGACTCACTCACTAGATCTGAGAATTTACACGGAATTTCTGGCAGGATTATGCTACTTCCTTTAAATTTAATGAGAGGAGGTGAAGAAAGCCACAATCTGACGCAAAGGTTAAGACAAACAGTGGACTTCTGCTAAAAATACTCTTATCTTCCTTCTGTGCAAAGGTAACTATTTTTGTGTGAGCAAGAGAAATACATGTTTTGAACTCAAATGCCAATATAATTTTCATTCCTTATATGAAAGGAAAATAGCAGGAGCTACAAAATAAATCAGTGACGTGAAGAAGTTACATTTGGCCATAACCACAGTCAGCACTCAAGGCATTATTTCTCACTCAAGCTTGCTTAAAGTGAGAAGGCACTTCCTGTCGGAGGCTGCCGTTTATTACGGCTCAGATGCTTTTGCTCACCGTTTTAAGGGCACATGATGACTTGGCATCGAGCAGAATTTCTCAACCTTGGCACTACTGACCTCTTGAGCCGGATGAGTCTCTGGTGGGGGGGGCGTGCGATGGAGGATGTTTAGCAGCATCCCTGGCCTCTACTCACTAGCTGCCAGTCCCGCCTCCCCATTCACTTGTGACAACTAAAAATGTCTCCAGACACTGCCAAAAGTCCCCAGGGGGCGGGGCCAAATCACCCAGGTTTGGCACTGCTGGTATAGAGTACAGACTAGTCAAACAGTGAGACAAGATTGAGATTTAAATTTCTCCTCCTTTTTCAATGACATTTCAAACGGCTGCTGTTCCAAATCCTCAAATGACCAAACAGAATTCAATTTCTGTGAACAGCAACAACGAAAACCCAATTTCAATTTTATATGTAACTAAAAATGTTTTGGGCTTCCCTGGTGGGGAAGGTAAACAATCTGTCTGCAATGCAGGAGACCTGGGTTCAATCTCTGGATCAGGAAGATCCTCTGGAAAAGGGAACGGCTCCCCACTCCAGTGTTCTTGCTTGGAGAATTCCGTGGATAGAGGAGCCTGGCAGGCTAAGGTTCGCGGGTCACAAGGAGTTGGACATGACTGAGTGACTAACACATACAAAAATGTTTTAAATTCCAATCTCTTAATTTCAGCAATCCCATGAACTTCTAGATGTACTTTCAATTCAAAAAGTTTAAATTTGAAATTGTAATTTTTAACTTTGCAACTAGTTAATGGAGATGAACCCCCGTATTTGCATCCTTTATGTCAGCTGAGGATGGTCATTCCTGCTGGCGTCAAAAGATCTGCTCACTGCAAATCTCACACCTGCTCTTGGAGAGGAAGGCAGCCCCTGGGGCCTGGGGTCTGCCCAGGGCTCTGGCCCCGCCCCCGGCTTCTGCCACAGCGTCAAGTATCTGACAGAGAGTCATTGCCGAGAGGGGGTCTCCTTGTACAAATCCTTCTTCCTAGACACAACTGGGTCTTTTCTTAATTCAAAGGATCCATCAACATTTATTTTCTAAAAAGTTGCTTTTGCATACTAACTGCCAGCTTTGTGGTTTGTCTTAAAAACAAAGTGACTTATTATTTATTATGTTAGAGACTGGGCCAAAATAGAAGTATACCTAACTAATTAACTTAACCAAAATTCTCCAAAGGATGTGAGGCCCTAAATCACAGTCACCACCCTTCTGTGTAAACGTGCTGACAGCTACAGACAGACACACACGCGCACCACGGAAGACGGACGGCGACTCCGCCGAGGTTCTCGGCTGCGGCTCTGCAGACCGCACTCTATCTGAGGCACTGCCTCACAGGCCGTGAAAACCTGGAGACGAAGACTACTCATGGAGCCGTGTTCTGAGAATGAGAGCCTAAATTATTCCTCAAATTTCCTCGGAGACAATTCTGGGTCCTCCTGTTAGTTCTTGCACTTCAGTTTACTCAGGCTTAAGACAGCTGCTAACCTCTCATTTGTTTAGTGGTCTTCTGAATTCCTGAAGAGTCA
This sequence comes from Dama dama, assembly GCF_033118175.1. Lineage (NCBI taxonomy): Eukaryota > Metazoa > Chordata > Mammalia > Artiodactyla > Cervidae > Dama > Dama dama. The sequence goes on along the minus strand of NC_083699.1, from coordinate 3,035,517 downwards.
TGGTTGCTTTAATCACACTCTAATTTAGACACAGGAAGATCAATGAAGGGCAAGTCTGTGAAACAGCCGAGGTACCTACGGGAAAAAGATGCATGCACGCACACACATACTATTTCCCAGAACAGCGCAGCCTAAAACGCTTGTCATGTCACATGTATCACTGCCCTGCAGACACAAGGGCACGCAGCAGCTCCCTGAGAAGAGCAGCCCCTGGAAGTTGTTCACAGCTTATCCGATACGGGGAAAGCGGATACGTACCATCAAAGCTACCTTGCTCGGAAGCAAGACGCAGCAGCTGATTGTATGTTTCGACTGAAGGCTGATAAACAAAGACTCCAGAATTGAAGCAGTCAGGCCACCCCGGGTCTGGTGCCGCCGACAATTCTTCTCTCTCAAAAAGATCGTCAATATTGGCTAGGACCTGATTCAAGGGTAAGGGGGTGGAGAGAAGGGAAAGCATTTCAGAGCTGTTCTTCTATAGCAGAACCCTTCCTAAGTTCTCCTTAAGTTATCCAGCACACCAGATGCAATCTGTTGCTGGACTAACTCATCAGACGACACCTGTGAGGCAGACTGGTCTTACTCTCCTTCAACACCTGACACTTTTCCCAACAGCGGTTTTATCTGCACTTTACTGTCAAGTCCTGACAGCATTCTTCACATGCCTAACTGGTTTCAGTTACTATATCCATCTCTCCAGCCATCAAAGGCACACTCACCAGAGTATCTGCATCCATGAATACACATTTGGAGTACTGTGTGAGTGTCCAGCAGTGGAGTTTAGTCAACGTGACACCCAACTCAGGCCTCTTCATTAAGGTGAGATGCGCAGAATCACCGCTGTCCAGGACATCCACCACGATGACTTCATCAAAGACGGTCTCTAAAGTTTTCCTATCAAAGTGAAACCCAGAAAACAGCTCTCAGCACCTCTTCAGAACAAGTGACCCATATAACATAAGACTGCATCCTTATTAGCTTATCAACAATGACAGCAATCTGTTACTTTGGTATACTACGGTCTCTTAAATATGTCCTAATTGGCTTCAGCACAAACTGTTGATTTGCATGTGCTGTTAATTTCACTAAAACGGTAAGAACTGCTTATGGTAAGGATGAACTACTTGTCTTAAACAGTATCATAGAAGAAGTTCCGTATGTTTTATTGTACCACTGAATACCAGGCAAGTTGTGAAATAGCCTGTAAAAATGTAACTGATGTTTGGTCAGACGTCTTTTCAACAGCCGACATCTTTAACAGTAATATTTTATTAGAACTGATTCTTGCTGACCACTGAATCCTTTCCCAAGTAATGCTGAGTTAAGACATACAGTATCTGCACTGAAGCCCATAACTAATTAGTAATTTTTGCTAAGGCAGCTGACAACTGCCTGAAGCTGTGTGTCGTAAAAGAAGCTGAGTGACTCAATGACTTGGTTTCCATTCTTTTGCATCGAATACACCAACATTTGTTATATGCTTAGCACTCCTGGCATGAGCGACTCACTCTGGTTTGTGAGGTACAACACTTCTCCCTGCCCAAAATTAACTACAGACTGACTTTAGAAAGCAAGCCAGAGGTGAGGGAGGCGTGTACTTTCCAGGTAACACTAAACTCAGCACAAGAAAAAACGCAGGAGAAAGACAGGCCATCACTCAAAGTTGACAACAACATCACGCATGTGGAACAAAACTGATATCGCACTAGTCACCTCCAAAGCTGTACCAAAATATGTTCCAGTTCACACTGTAAACTTGATTTCTTTGAAAGAAATGGTTGTGTACCCCTGACGACCGGAAAGGGGGCTTGGTTTCGTGGTTTCTAAGACCACACCCTCTTTCTTACAGTATCCTCACTAAAGTGATTATAGATGAGGACATACACAGAGGAGGCAGTTTGGGGGTAATTTGGTTTTCCTAAATTACCCTTTAGGAACAAGATTGTTAGTGTGTGAGATATACGTATGCATATATAATGCCTCTTTTTCAGGGGTCCTTGGCATGTGCTTATGTTTTTTGAAAAGAGTTACAAAAGGGGCATTTTCAACTTCTAAAAGGGATAAAAGAACGCAAAAATAAACGCAATACAGAGGTGCTAGTGTGGCAAGGTACTCTTAAATAAGTTAGTATGAGGATCAAGGCAGTTGATTCATATACTTCAAAATTTAACTCCAAAAAAGTAACATGAACTAACCCAATCAACAAGCAGCTTATAGCCCTGAGGGTCTTTCTTAGCAGGACCCCTAATTCAGACAGCCCTTTGGAAAATATCTAGTCTACTGAATTGTAAATAAAGATCATTAGGTTACTAATGTCAGATGTGGTGGAGAAAACTGCCACTTTCTTTCAAAGGCAAGGGAGGTCTGCTTGGCTGGAAACAGGACAGTAGCCCCCGCTCCCTGTGGGGGAAAGGCACGCAGGCAAGGCAGGACGACACGGAGGGACGGCTGGACTGAGTCACTCGCTTGGATCACCCGGAGGGGACCTGCCTACGAAAGCGCCCAACCCTAGCTGGATCAGCAAGCACTAGGGCCAGAACTCCACCTCCCAGATGGAGCGTGGCTGGAACAGCTCCCAAGAGCCAGGAAGAGGCTTCGGACCCAGGAATCCTTCACTCAGCAGCGCTCATCGCTCTCCTCCAGCACTCAACCCCTGCAAAGGGTCTGGCCTGAAAGGTCCACTGATGCCAGAAACAGGGGAGGGGATGTCAGAGCCCAACCGACGGCCCGGCGGCGTGTCCTCACCTCATGGAGTCCGAGACCTGCGGGGTGATGAGCACGACCAGCCTCCTGGAGGTCCTGTGCTGTTTCAGAGACAAGCCCAGGACCAGGGCTCCTTTGGCATAGGAATCGTTCGTGGTCAGTGTCACAAAGGCCTGATCTTAAAACAAGGAAAAAGAAGGTGTTCATTACATCATCCTAACTAGAGAACAGGACCCCAGGACCCTGGTCAACCAACAACTGGGCAAAATCAACTCCTCTGTGATTAACCTGCTCGATCAATAAAGGAACAGCCTCCTGGGGGTGGAGGGGGAGGAGAGAACCCAGGGACCACTTTAAGAGGGTCTCAGTACCATTCTTTAGCAGGAGATCACTGGCAACCTTCAAGGGGCTATAAAAATTAAATCCAATATAGAGTCCAGATATGCTAAATTCTCAGACTACACAGTAGCTTAACACCTAGTGGGCAAGGACCAGGTAGCAGAGGAGGGATGAAGAAGCGCATTCTCTGCCCGTCCTACACAGGACCATAGACAGGAGTCTCAGTCAGGGACAGGCCCAGCCAACAACCTCACGGACAGCATCTGAAGCAGAGGCCATATTCTTCATCCAGGCGCTCACACGCGCCAAGTCTCAGGCTTTTTCAACTCTTTCCTCGACCTGGAGCCAAGAGTCCACAGTCACCCAACCACCTCCCCAGAGTCGCTCTGAGTCTCTCTTAAACATCACTTCCCCCAACAAGCCTTCCCTCCTTGATGCTTCCATCTAAATAGGGGCCCATCACTGCTGAGTGTATTTAGGGACCACCTCACAAGCTCTAGCAAACCCGCCTCCTTTTACTTGGAGAAGCAAGCAGTATGTCCTACCCGGGACCCTGGGGCCCCTCAACCCTCTCTTCCACACTCATGGTTGTTCTCAGTCGCTCAGTCGTGTCTGACTCCCTGTGACACCCTAGACGGCAGCCCGCCAGGCTCCTCTGTTCATGGACTTTTTAAGGCAAGAACACTGCAGTGGGTTGCCATGTTCTCCTCCAGGGGTCTGTCCTGACCCAGGGATCAAACCCACATCTCCTGCTTGGCAGGTGGATTCTTTACCCACACACACACACACATATTCAAAAATCAATCTCCAATAATCACTTAGTTGCCAACACATGAATTATTCTTCCTCCTGAACAAGCCCAACTCTCCCAAGAACACCAGCCAAGCCTTTAGGGTTTCTTTAGTCCTTCCCAGGAGGATTCCGGGACACATGCCCTCTTGAAAGGGATTTTAACATTAGACCAGGTTGGTGGGCATCCAAGCACAAAGGATCCAGCGCTGCCGGGGCTGACGTGGGTCCCTGCTAGCCAAGCAGGGAGTCGGGCACCGTAGCAAAGTCACTGATTCTGTCTTAGGTTTCCTCTTCCCGCCTTTCCCGTTTTCTAGTGGAGCCTGGAGGCAAATTCCCACGAGAAGAGGACACTGGAGGCTCTCCACTGGGCCAGCACACTTCCCAGCCGCAGATCTGAGGGCAGCCTTCACACACAGCTTTGGATTCTCTGTTAAGCAGTAGGTCTGGCGTTTCTACCTGCACCCCGCCCTCCCCCAGGGTCATCTGCCTCTCAGCCAGTCACTCTAGAAAGCTCAGAACAGCGCCCCCATGCCTTGACATACCCATCACCCCTGCCTGTTCTCGTTTCTTCAACCCATCTTAAGACAGCAACGTTTTGGTCGGCCCACCGCAAGGGCGCTTAACGTGGGGCACGATGAATGATGCTTCAACTCAAAGATGGTCCTGATTCCAGGACCATGGAGGAGGGCATGGCAACCCACTCCAGTATGCTTGCCTGGAGAATCCCTGGCCAAGAGGAGCTACAGTCTATGGGTCCCCGAGAGTCGGACGTCACTGAGGCCACTTAGCGCGCACACACAGCGGGGGATCAAGGAGAAAAGTTTACAGGTAAGTAGAATTCCAGGCTCTCAGGAAGCAAGGACGTGGATGATTTCCCAAAGGAAGCGGGAGGCAGGACAAGCCTTAGGAACCGAGGTTTGCAAGGCGAACCTAGCAAAGGAAAGGCAGCTGGGGAGGAGGCTAAACCCGCCCGGAGATGGCCGAGCCCCGGGTGACTGCTGAGATCTGTCCGCAGTTCAGTGGCTGCAATAACCCCACTATCAGACTCAACTGCACGGGCTGGGGTCCTCGGGGGCAGACTCGCCGAGCGGCCTGGACACCCTGCAACAAGTGGGCCGGCGCCTTCCCACCTCGCGGGTCCCGCTCCCCGGGCTCCGGCTTCCCGCAACCCAGCCCCAAAGGCCTAAAAATAGGCTCGGCGAGGCGGCCAGCGCCGGGACTGACGGCCGAGGAGCCGGGCCCGGGCCGCCGGCGGGCCCGCCTCGCGGCCGCCCCTTCCCGGAGGTCCCAGCCCGCGGGCCGTGGCGGCGGCGCCCCGAGACCCCGCCGCGCTCCGGGCGTCGGGCCGGGCGCCCCGAGGAGCCGGCTCCCCGCCCCTACGCAGCCCGCCGCACTGCTCCGCCCGCCCGCCCTTCACGGTGCGCGCAGGAGGAAGGGCGAGGAGACGGAAGCAGGAACGGGGGCTCCGGCGGCGGGCCCAGGCGCTGCGCGGCGGGGGCCCCTCGGCCGCGCTCCGGCCCGGGACGGCCGCGCGGGCCCCCGGGGCAGCGGCTGACGCAGGAAGCGACACGCCCGGCCGCGGCCAGCCTGCAACTTCGCGGCGGTGCCCGTCCCGCCGGGAGCGCCCCCGGGGCGGAGGGCCGGGTGCGGGGGGAAGCGCGGCGGGCGGCGCGTACCTGTCATGGTGCAGCCGGGGGCGCGGGCGGCCGCCGCAGCCGCAGCCGCAAGTTCGTGACTCGGAGACGCCGCGCGCGGGGAGCGGGCGCGGCCGGCGAGGAGGCGCGGCGGGAGCCGAGCGTCCGCCCGGAGCGCTCTTATAGCGGCCGTCACGTGGCCGCGCACGCTCCCCGCGCGCGCCGGCATCCTCGCGGGGAGGCGGCCCGGCGCCGCGGGGCCCGGGTCCTCGCCCAGCCCTTCCCCTGGAGGCCTGGGCCCCGCGTCCCCTCCCGCGGCCGCTCCGGTCCTGGTCCGGCTCCCGCGGGGCACCTGCCTGAGACCCTGCTTTGGGGATCTGGAGGGGGACTTTGGCGGCAGAGTGTGGCATCCCAGGGACAAACTCCCAAAGGAGCCAAGGACTAGGGAACTTTACAAAACAAAGCGAAAACCCCAGATCACCCCAGTTAGAATACTTCATCTGAACTGCTTGTGTGAAACATCAAGTGTAACTGCACTTTCTTCACCTGGAATTCCAGATCACCCTCCGGAAGCATTTCTCAGCGTTCTCACCTGCGGTTTCGTGGCCTTAACCGAAAAACAGAATGAATATTCAGTCCGTTAGATTCTCGAAGTCCTCTGCATCAGTTAGATATTCCAGTGTTTCACTGAATCGACAAACGTTAACTCAGTGAAGTAGGTTCTATAATCTTCATTTTACAGATGAAGAAGCTGAGGCACAGAGAAGTCACTTATCTATGGTCGTATCATGGAAGTGGAGAAAGAAGGGCTTGAACCGTGGCAGTTTTGTTACAGAACTGACCTTGTGAGCAAGACCGTGACATCTCTGGTCCCGCTGCTGCTGCAAAGTCGCTTCGGTCGTGTCCGACTCAGTGCGACCCCACAGACGGCAGCCCACCAGGCTCCGCCGTCCCTGGGATTCTCCAGGCAAGAACACTGGAGTGGGTTGCCATTTCCTTCTCCAGTGCATGAAAGTGAAAAGTGAAAGTGAAGTCGCTCAGTCGTGTCCGACTCTCAGCGACCCCGTGGACTGCAGCCCACCAGGCTCCTCCATCCGTGGGATTTTCCAGGCAAGAGTACTGGAGTGGGGTACCATTGCCTTCTCCGATCTCTGGTACACTGGTGCCCAAAAGGCTAGTAAACTATGCTAACTGTGGTTGGGTAATACAGTCTTTTAGGTTAGTCTGTTTCACAAATCATGAAAAAGTGAATTTGTCATTTTTCTAGGAAGTTGAGAAATAGTTCTCTGATGTGATCACACCCTTCTCTCCCCATCTCTTCCATCCAGTCCAATCACACAGGAAAGCAGCAGCTAGCATTGATACAATTCTCCGCAAACAGTAGTTGCTCAGTATCTGCTGAATGGAAACCAAACAGGAAGTTGACAACATCAGTTGAAACAACGAAACAGATGCTTTAGAATGGGTGATTTGTTTGTAAGGGTGGTATTGCTATTCTCAAACCCATCACGTATGTGTGCTTAATCCCTCAGACAACTCCTTCCAACTCTCTGCGGCCCTGTAGGCTGTAGCCCACCAGCCTTCTCTGACCATGGAATTTTCCAAGCAAAAGTACTGGAGCAGGTTGCCATTTCCTACACCAGGGAATCTTCCTGACACAGTATTTGAACCCCAGTCTCTGGTGCCTCCTGTATTGGCAGGCAGATCCTTTACCACTAGTGACACCTGGGAAGCCCAAACTAATTATAACACTGCTTATTCACACGTAGGCCCGGACCTCCTACATCAGAATCACTTGGGGGCACTTGTTAAAAAGGCAGATTTTTGGTTCTAAGCCCAGACCCCTGAATCAGAGTCTTAATAATAGAACCCAGGAATCAGCATTTTAAATGTCATCTCTGGGAGACTCTTGAATCCCTTCCCCCATCCTGACCATAGCAATTGACACCACTGATTCACTTCGGAAGACCGCCTGATTACTTGGCATTCTAAACTTCCTTGGAAGGAAGTGGAAATGTAGGGAGAAGGTGCAGTAAGTGGGTTACCACTTACTCAAAGCCTACAAGTTTAGAAGAGTTGGAGCTCTTTAAGGACTATAAGGCTTCCCAGGTGGTGCTAGTTGTAAAGAACCCGCCTGCCAATGCAGGAGATTAAAAAGATTCAATCCCTGGGTCAGGAAGATCCTCTAGAAGAGGAAATGGCAACCCATTCTAGTGTTCTTGCCTGGAGACTCCCATGGACAGAGGAGCCTGGTGGGCTATTGTCCATAAGAGTCAGACACAACTGAAGCAACTTAGCAAGTACGCAAGGAAGATAAAAGGCTATCGCTGAGTTGCACCTACCTGAGGAGAGGACAGGGGCGCTAGTGGTAAAGAACCCGCCAGCCAAGCAGGACATGTGAGAGGCGCAGGTTCAACCCCTGGGCCAGGAAGATCCCTTGGAGGAGGAAATGGCAACCCACGCCATTCTTGCTTGGATTAGCCCACGGACAGAGGGGCCTCGTACCCTACAGTCCACGGGGCTGCCAAGAGTTGGACACGACTGAAATGGCTTAGCCCCACATGTGCACCGGGAAAGGGAAAAGAGTGCTGCTTTCAGGTTGGAATTGCTCTTTTCCATACTGATCAGTGGACTCGAGAGAGTGAGGTTTTCCTCTGTCACCCAGGAACCCTTCTGCCCTTAAGACACTTAACCACCTGCTGCTTGAAACCTTAAGTATTCAGACTGGGCTCCCACAGGGTGTGGTTCTGGGGCCAAAAGGGCAAAGCCTAGAGGGAGAGCTGGGACCAGCTAGAACTGGCAAGCTTTCCTTAGGAACAGCGCCTCTCTGCTCCACACTCCCCCCACGCCCCCACCAACCCACGGTGCTTCAGTAAAAACAGTCACCAGAGCCTCCTTCTTGTGTTTCATATGAGAAAAACGTTTATAGGAGACAGAGTCATGGAAACAGAGACTGCAGCTTTTACCACATGGAGTCACATAGGGGCATTTTAAGGTTGCAATCTATTCTTGCATGTTGTCTTAATTGAGATTACTAATCGTGACCCACTGACCAGTTTTCCTGAGGCTATTCCACATTGAGCTTCTTGAATTACGAGATCAAAGCGTCTCAAATTTTAATGTGACCACAAACTGCCTGGGGATTTTGTTGAAATGCAGATTCTGACTCAGTGGTTTGGGGTGGACCTCTCAGGTGATGTCCCAGGCTGTGGACCAAGTAGGTGTTCAAACATTCTGGCTTATAAGGCTTTGCAAGTAGTAGATGGATACTACCTGCAAATACCACCTTAATACATGTACCGAGACAGATGTTTGAGACTTTCATTTGTTTATTGTTTTCTGTGAAATTTAAACTTGTAGAATTTCTGAGTCCTAAAAAGAGATTTAAGGTAAAAAAAAAAAAAAAATCTGTATTCTACAAGAGTACCCAGAACTATTAACCATTTAAACTTTTGCTAAATCCATATATTCAGCGTGGTCAGTCCAAATTAATTTTTAGTTGGCCTTGGAATGCATTATGTAATTTTTTTTGGCAGGATACTTACCTTCTTGATTATGTTTTGTTTAAGATAATGCCGAAATCAGTTTGCATTCCCTTGAGCACACAGGCTAATTGATGGTGGGAACAACTGACCTGGAAATATAATCAAGAGCAGAGGGCAATGTGCTGCCCTAAGACACAAAGAGTTCCCATGGACAGTCCATGGGGTAGATACACCGCATCTGGTCAAACTCAGGAACTAGCTAGGTAACTGACAGCTTAATAGTTTTCCCTTAATTGATAATACATAAAATCCATACCTGGAATTGTTGCCAGTGACCACAATCGTGTTCATATCTAAACTGGAAGCTTAGTTTCAAGATACATTATCCTTGGAGGCCCAAAGGAGCCCATTCTTTACTCAAGAGTTGGAGTCCCAACTCCACATGTTCCTAGAGCTTGGTGACCAGCTACATTACCTTAAAAGAAAGTTTTGTTGTTGTTCAATTGCCAAGTCCTGTCCGACTCTTTGTGACCCCATGGACTGCAGCACGCCAGGCTTCCTGTCCTTTACCATCTCCTGGAGTTTGCCCAAATTCATGTCCATTGAATCAGTGATGCCATCCAACCATCTCATCCTCTGTCACCCTCTTCTGCCTTCAATCTTTTCCAGCATCAAGGTCTTTTCTAATGAGTAAGCTGTTCACATCAGGTGGCCGAAGTATTGGAGCTTCAGAATCAGTCCTTCCGATGAATATTGAGGGTTGATTTCCTTTAAGATGGACTGGTTTGATCTCCTTGCTGTCCAAGGGACTCAGTCTTCTCCAGGACCACAGTTCAAAAGCATCAGTTCTTTGGCTCTCAGCCTTCTTTATGGTCCAGCTCTCACGTCCGTACATGACTGCTGGAAAGACCATAGCTTTGATTATACGGACCTTTGTCAGCAAAGTGATGCCTTCACTTTTTAGCACACTGTCTAGGTTTGTCATAGCTTTCCTGCCAAAAAGCAACCGTCTTCTAGTTTCATGGCTGCAGTCACCTCCGCAGTGATTTTGGAGCCCTAGGAAAGGAAATCTGTCACTACTTCCACCATTTCCCCTTAAAAATATTGAGTTTTAAGCTGACTTTTTCACTCTCCTCTTTTACCCTCATTAAGAGGCTCTTTAGTTCCTCTTTGCTTTCGCCATTAAAGTAGTATCATTATATCTTTATGGAGACATAAAGCACATACTGTGAAATCAAGCTATTTACAGTATACAATTAGGGGCTTCCCTGGCGTTTGGTGGTTATGACTCTGTAGGCGGCATGGGTTTCCATCCCTGGTCGGGAACTAAGATCCCACATGCCATGAGGTGTGACCGAAAAAAAAAAAAAGCACACAATTTTAGTTTTTAGTATATTCACAGAGTTGTGTAAACACCACCACAATTTAAGTAGAGAATATTTTCATCACCCCAAAGAAACCTGTAACCACTTGCAATCATTCCTCTTTCTTTCCCCTTTCCTCAGCCTTCAGTCAACTACTGATCTACTTTCTGTCTCTCTAGATTTGTCTATAGAGATTTGCCTATGTGTGGTCTTTTATAACTGGCTTGTTTCACTTAGCAAAATGTTTTTGTGGTTCTTCAATCTTGTGGCATGCATTATTAGTATTTCATTCCTTTTCATTGCCAAATAATATTTTGTAATATGGCTATACCAGTTTTAGTTATTCATATCATGGATAAACATGTTGATGGGCATTTCAGTAATTTCTGTTTTTTAGCTATTATGAGTAATGCTCCTATGAATATTTGTTTCCCAGTTTTTGTGTGAATATATGTTTTTCTTTCTCCTGGATATATACTAGATCACTTAGTAACTTTGTGTTTAACATTTCAAGACCTGCTAGACTTTTCAAAAGTATAGGTATCATTTTGCATTCCCACTAGTAGGAGAGTTCTAATTTCTTTGCTTTTTAGCCAATACCTGTTACTGTTTTTTTTTTTTTTTTTTTTTTTTTTTTTTTAATGGCTATTCTTATGGATTCAGAGTGGTATTGGCCATTTGAGTATCTTCTTTGGAGAAATGTCCATTCAGACCCTTTACCCATACTTTAACAGAGTTGGTTTTCTTATTTTTGAGTTGTAAGTTACTATTTTTGTTTAGTTACTAAATCACGTCTGACTCTTTTGTGACCCTGTGGACTGTAGGCCCCAAGCTCCTCTGTCCACGGGATTTCCCAGGCAAGAATACTAGAGTTGGTTGCTGTTTACTTCTTCAGGGGATCTTCCTGACCCAGGGATCGAACCCGAGTCTCCTGAATGTGCAGGCAGATTCTTTACTACTTAGCCACCAGGAAAACCCTTTTAAGTTGTAAGAGTTCTTTGTAAGATAGGAGTCTGGGATTAACTTATACCTACTGCGAAAGTCACTCAGTCGTGTCTGACTCTGTGACCCCATGCACTATACAGTCCATGGAATTCTCCAGGCCAGAATACTGGTGTGGGTAGCCTTTCCCTTCTCCAGAGGATCTTCCCAACCCAGGGATCGAACCCAGGTCTCCTACTTGCAGGAGGATTCTTTACCAGCTGAGCCACCAGGAAGCCTAACTTGTACATACTACTGTATACAAACTAGGTGAACACCAGGAGCTAGGGTATTGCGCAGGGAACTATACTCAGTGCTTTACAATTATCTACAGTGGAAAGAATCTGAAAAGGAAGCTGAATCACACATGTGCATATACATACATACTACATATATATAAATAACACTGGAAACTAACACAGTATTGTAAACTAACTATACTTCAATTAAAAAATCTGGGAAAAAAGAGGTCTTGATATATTCTAGACACAAGTCCTTTTCAGATATATATTACATGTATATAATTTGCAAATATATCCTCCCATTCCATGGGTTGACTTTTCTTGCTAGTATATTTTGTAGCAAACAGTTTTACATTTCTACATAATCAAATTTATTTGTTTTTCTTTTTTGTGTTTGCTTTTGGTGTCATATCTGAGAAACCGTTGCCTAATCCAAAGTCATGAAGATTTACCCCTAAGTTTTCTTCTAAGAGTTTTATAGTTTTAATTCTTAAATTTAGGTCTGTAATCCATTCTGAGTTATTTTTTGTGTGTGATCTGAAGGAGAGGTACAACTTCTTTCTTCTGTGTGTGAACATTGAGTTGTCCCAGCACCATCTGTGGAAAATACTATTGTTTCTCTTTTGAATTGTCTCGGCACCTTTGTTGAAAATCATTTGACTATAAATGTGAGAGTTCTATTTATGGACTCAGTTCTATTCCATTGACATATATGTCTATCCTAATGCTAGTTCCATGGTGTCTTGATTTCTGCAGCTTTGTAGTACGTTTAGAATTGGGAAGGGTGAGTTCTCTGTTTTTATTCTGTTTTCAGATTGTTTTGGTTATTCTGAATCCTTTGCATTTTCATATAAATTTTAGGATCAACTTATTAATTTCTACAGTAAAGGAATCTGGAATATTGATAAGCTTGCATTGAATCTGTGGCTCAATTTGGGGAGTATTGACAACAATTAAGCCTTCTGATCTATGAACGTAGGATGTCTTTTCATTTACTTAAATCTTCTTTAATTTCTTTCAGCAATGCTTACTATTCTATTACCTTTTAAAACATATAACAAAACTCAAACAATTCAGGCTCATTAGCTATATGTATCCCACAGGCATGGCAGCTGATTTTTTCATATCTGCTAAATACTCTATATTCTTGGCTAAAATCTGATTATTATTTAACTTTATACATGCAACAATATCTTGGCCCATCACAGGACAACCTTGACAAAAGTTCACTTTGGCTTTATTAGTAGTAATGACTGACACATACTTGACGCTAAGTTTCTTATGCATATTAAATCATTTAACCTTCCCAGCAATCTGATGAGGTAGTCTCTACTCCCTGCCTTAGAGGTGAGGCACGGAGCTTGCCCAACATTTTGCAGCTAGTAGTTTGCGCGGCTAGGATTTGAACCAGGTGGCTTGCCTCTCCAGGCTGTGTCCTAACCTCTGTTTGGCAACATGTGTAGGCTGTGCGCTACTAAAAAACATGTGTGTACCGTAAAAAGTCAGTCTTGCCTGCTACCTTCCTCCGGCCCCAGCCACCATGCTCCCTCTTAGAATGGCGTTGTCTTCTTGACTTTTCCCATGGTTTTAAGGATGTCACAAAAAACTCACTGTTGTGACTTTTCCTATGCTGTTGTTCAATTGCTTGCTCACGTCCAACTCTTTGCAACCCCGTGGACTGCAGCACATTTCCCTGTCCTTCACCATCTCCCGAGCTTGCTCAAACTCATGTCCATTGAGTCAATGATGCCATCCAAACATCTCGTCCTCTCTCGTCCCCTTTTCCTCCTGCCCTCAATCTTTCCCAGCTCAGGGTCTTTTCCAGTGAGTTGACTCTTCACATCAGGTGGCCAAAGTACTGGAGCTTCAGCTTCAGCATCAGTCCTTCCAATGAATATTCAGGGTTGATTTCCTATAGGATGGACTGGTTTGATCTCCTTGCCGCCCAAGGGACTCTCAAAGATCTTCTCCAACACCACAGTTCGAAAGCATCACCTCTATGGATTCTGTTTTTCTTAAATGTTACTTATTTTTGATGCTACACGTGGGCTTTCTCTAGTTGCAGTGCGCAGGCTTCTCACTGCTGTGACTTCATCTTGTTTCTAACCATGGGCCCTAGGGCACACATGCTCAACAGTTGCGGGCTCCGATGCCCTGAGGCATGCAGAATCTTAGTTCCCAGACCAGGGATCAAACCTGTGACCCCTGCTTTGGAAGGCAGATTATTAACGTTAACCGCTGAACCACCAGGGTTAATAGGCCCCTCCTATGGGCTCTTGTAGATGTTTCTTGCTATCACAGAATTTCCTCTTTCAGAGGCTCCACGGGAAAATTTTCACCTTGGTCTTGGTATCAGAAAGAGTGTTGTACACCTTAATACTTAGTTTTTTTCATTATCTGATAGACATTTTGAGTCATATTAATTCTTTTTTTCTTTTTTAGGCCACTAAGAAGCTTAGAGCAAAATCTGTAACTTGCCAGTAGTTACTTGGCTCTTCACCCTGCATTTATTTATGCTTTGACCTTTTTTCTCCATTATTACCCTGCCTGATTTGTTTCTGAAGTTGCTGAGATCCTTTGGAAGTGGGGAAAGAATGTGGAATTAATTAGTAAATAATTAAGTGATCAGAGTTTTCTAGTGGGAGTAGAGAAGGGAAGATGACATTTCGGCTCAGTTTGGGTGACTGGAGTTTTTTACAGTGATCTGTCAGTAAAATGAAAATTTCATAGACAGGCTTAACTGATCCAGACATGGGAATAACCTGTAATTATTTTAAAATATTAAAAAGACACAGTAATGGCTTGATTTGTCAGCCTTAGTTTTATTATCTATTCTAACCAGTAATATAATAACAACATGATAATGGTCAAAAGGGAAGGATAAGTTTATCCAGTTTCTCAAATATATTTCAAATATTTTTCACCTTTCAAATTCTAGTTATCATATTTGCAATCTTGTAGTTGATGGATTGTCATTTAATTAGCTAATTATCAGGATGAAATTAGGAGAATCTCTTTGGCGGTTACCTTTTCTTTAAAATACTTTATGATGGCATAATTTATATACAGTGATTTCACTTTTTAAAAGGATACAATTCAATGAGTTTTAACAAATATACAATCATATAACCATCACCACAATTATCTCCAAAACTTTCTTATTGTATCTTGTGGTCAATTCTATTCTCCTCCCCTGCCAAACACAGCTCTGATTTCCATTTGTCTAGATTTACTTTTTCTAGAATTTCATAGAAATGCAATCATACAGTATGTAGGCTCTTGTGTCTGGCTTCTTTTACTTAGCATGATGCTTTTGAGATTTATTCATGTGGTTGAATATCAGTGGTTCATTCCTTTCTATTGCTGAATAGGATTCTTTTGCGTGCATATGCTGCTGCTGCTGCTGCTAAGTCGCCTCAGTCGTGTCTGACTCTGTGCGACCCCATAGACGGCAGCCCACCAGGCTCCCCCATCCCTGGGATTCTCCAGGCAAGAACACTGGAGTGGGGTGCCATTGCCTTCTCCGTTCGTATGCATATACCACAATATAATTATTCAGCCGGTGGACATTGGAGCTGCTTCTACTTGGGTTTTATGAATAAAGCTGCTAGGAATATTCGAAGGAGTGGGTTACTGGGTTGTATAGTATGGTATATTTAATTTTATAAAGAAACCTTTAACTTTATAGAAATGGCAGTTAACTTTCAAAGGTCATTGCCAAATTCAGATATGATGGAGAAAAACAGAAGTTAATGTTTTTATACAACTCGATTATGTCTTAAGATGATCGTATGTCCATTCGTGGTTCCCTGAGAGGAAAGGGGACACAAATCCCTGTGTGTATCACTGGGGAATTTCTTTTTTATAAGCATGGCAGTGCCATTCACTTCTGCTTGTCCAGCGTGTGTATACACAGGGCCTCATTTGAGAAGGACAGGAAAAGATGACTCCAAGGTTCATTATAATCCAAAGTCTTGGTGCTCTATCAACTGCAGGGATTTTGCCCAAAGAGCAGAAAACATGGAGAGAGAAAACACATTCCCAAACCTCAAGGTCACAATATATATTATAGAAAGCTTTCTCCCATGGATTGTGTCATTTGATCCTCAAAACAGCCAATCGTTAATCCAGCTGGATACATGACATTTTCACAAGGCCACTCTGGGAATCTAGAACAGTTTTATTCTTCTTTTTTTAAAAAACTAAGCTTCCAGTTTTAAACATATTAAAGGCTGTAACAAGTACCCCCACCTAACTCAGGGCCATCTTCACATCACTGAACTGCACCCCATCCCTCAGACTCATTGTGTCTCTGATTCAATCTCAACCTTGAACCTCCAAGGTGAGGATGAGGGTGAGGGATGTATTATTGAGCACGATGTTTGAAAACAAAAAGTTTCATTTTTTGGTTTCTGTCTTGTCTTTTTCTTTTCCATCAGGAAAGTGACTTTCTTTAGCTCATGCAGAATGTATATGACCAGTGACGTAACAGAAACATGGAGAAGAGAAGAAATTGTTCAGGGTCATTTTAGTAGAGAGTAGCGAATCTGGGATACTCATTTCCAATGGAGACAATCAGTACGTCAACAGCACCCCACCATCGGCTGCTGCTTTTGATGTAAAGTAAGTGGAGGAATGAATGGGCACTGGATTTTTGAAGAAGCTCTCTAAGAATAAAAATAAAGGTAGAAAGTAAATGAAGATGGATGGACGCAAGAAGGAGCCTGAGAGAGGCTCCCAGCCCGTGGGCAGGCAGAGAAGGAGAAGGGGTGAGAGTGGAAGAATAAAGAAAGGTCCCAGGTGCTGGAAAAGCTGGTGTTAAAGGGCATGCATGGGTTCCCTCCCTGTGATTCCCGAGCAGCTCCTAGAATAGATCCTGTTGCATATTTCTGGTTCCAGGGAGGGGTCATTTGAAAGAAGGCTTAATGATTTCTTGGAGTGTCCTAAAATCCTGAAATACCTCCACGAATCTGAAATTCTTTTTGATGACAAATATGTCACCTACAGTTAGAGAGAAAAATAAATTCTGATTGAGGGAGGAGAGACACTTATTTTGAGTGCTAATTAATATCACGCGCAGTAAAGAAGAAGTCCTACATGTATGATCTCATTTAATTTTTTTAGCAGCCTATGCAAGAGACTAGTAGCTTCATTTAGTAAACAAAAATGATGAAATGGAGAGGTTAAGAGACTGTTAACTTTCAATGTGTGACTGTGCCTTTTTTGAGCCAGTAAAGAAGACTCTGTGTCAGGAGGTATTTTTGTCATATATGAGTACATTTGGTTTGGCTTGAAATAACTGCTGAAGATTTTTTAAAACAAAGTGCTTACTAAAGCAACACGTTTTCAGAGGATGCATTGATTGAGGTATCACTGTTTTGCACATAGAGCAATTATAGTAACGTATGATTCTTGGAAACATGAATACCTAGTGCTATTGCTGTCATTTGTAAATTGAAAAGGTGTTTATGTAGAAGCAGACGTTTCCTCAGTCCTGGTACTAAAACTTTTTAAGGACTATTTAAGTTTTTTTCCCCCAAATATGTATTTTAAACAATTTTTTCCCAGTAAGACAAGAAAAAGTGGCTTACTATTATTTTTTACAGACCAATAAGGTCCTTGAGCTAGGAAATATTAACTCACTTCTCTTTTTTAAAAATTAATTAATTTATTTTAATTGGAGGCTAATTACTTTACAATATTGTAGTGGTTTATATGCCATGGCTCTTAAAGTTATGCAGCCGGCTGCTTTCACTTTTGCTTCTGAAGAACTTTCAAGTTCTTTGTGAGCAGATAAACATTTCCCCAAACATTTCAGATTTTGTTCTGTTGGATGATTGAGATAATTTTTGATTTGGCATTAAACAGCTGTTAAAATGTACTCAAGTACCCACCATGTTAACCTTCACTGGCAAGGATTTAGGACTCACAGTCTCCTAACATCTGTGTTTCAGAAAGATTTGCAGTCAGGAGTTGTAGGGTGTGTGGCTGAAATGGCTCCATGCAGCACAGACTGACCTTGAACTGGGGACTTTTCTCGGCCAGTTTGCATCAGGAAAATCCCTCCCGCAGCCCAGGGTCTCCCTTGACTGCTCCATAGCCAAAAGCTGTCGTCAGAATTTGATCCTGCACCTCTCCATGCCAAACAGGATCCCACAGCCAAAACTGTCCTGTCATGGTGCATCATTTAGGACTCACCCGGCTTCTGGCCTGGCCAAGAGTTTCGGAGGGGTGCCAGTGTCTAACCTCCCCAGGCATATCAGAAAAGCAGCATGTGAGCTGCTTGGCAGGTTCAGTTGGGGTCAACTGAGGGCAGCCCTTTCTGGAAGCCAGTGGGTTCTCCCAAAGGGAGATGAGGCAAAGATGCCCAACCACCTGCCCTGTAGTGATACTGCTTAGGATTCTGGTGTGTTAGGCTAGAATCAAATTCTTGAAAAAAGTGTGTGACCACTGTGAAGTGAAACTCGCAAGGGGATGTCTGTAAGAAAGGCAATACCCACCCCAGGGGCAAGCAGAAGAATGGCTTTTATCAAAGATACCGGTTCTCGAAATTTGGCCAACAGACCTCCTAGACAAATAGGTTTTGAAAGAAATAGTATTTACCTAGAAAAGGTGTTTAGATACTTGATACTTTTTGAGGTCAGGAGAAAAGTGTTTCACAGCACAGAAGGCCCTGCAGTTCCCAAGAAATATGCTCAGCTGATAAGGACAGCTGGGTGTTTCAGACACACCTGGGATGCAGGACCATGTATCCCCTGCTCACAGAATCTTTTGGATTGGAGGCTTAAAAGTGAAGGCCTTAGATGGAAGACAAGTAATCAAGACATGGCTGATGTTAAAGGTGAAGTTTACATAAGGGAAAAATGGAAGGGAGAGGTTAATACAGGAGCCCACGTTGATTTAAGATTTGATTTTTCTCTTTTGGAGACTTTATAGAATTTTCTTTATACTTTTGTTGGTTTCAAGAAGATTGAAAATTGAGTCCACACTTTCAAGGTTAAAATAAATAGTGTGTTTGTGTGTCCTCAGCTGTGTCTCTTTGCTGCTCCATGGACTGTAGCCCGCCAGGCTCCTCTGTCCATGGAATTTTCCGGGCAACAATACCGGAGTGGGTTGTCATTTCCTACTCCAGGAGATCTTCCCAACCCAGGGCTAGAACCTGAGTGTCTTGAGTCTCCTTCATTGGGAGGTAGATTCTTTACTACTCTGGCACCTGGGAAACCCTAAAAATATATCCACCACTGTGCAATTGTCTCAGTTGAAAAAAAATACATTGTGTATATATGTATATATATACATAGGGAGTTAACTGTTTAGAGAAGTGCAGTATTTCTATACGGAAATGGATTTTTTAACTTGACTAATAAGGGGTAGAGTAGGCTATTTATTATTATAAATGTGGTTTTCATTATTATACTTAATTTTAGGGTAGATAAATTGTTTTAATATTTCAAAATAAGTATAGAAAGTTCTGTGGTGAAAAATCTTCCTCCTTCTGCTGTCTTGCTTTCTACAGGTAAACATTCCATGTATACATAAGAACCTCCTCCACTTTTATGCAAATGAGGACATAGGATGTCCATCTTGTTAACGGGTACCACGTGCGGGAGTGCCCAAGCTAGTGCAGTAGGAAGACCCCGAGCTCACCTCCTCCCAAGGGCACACCTGAATTATGACTATTTATAGAAGAACTATTGTTGAGTAAAACCTAAAGACCAGTAGAAAAGATCTTCTATAATTAAAAATATAAAGAAGGAACCTCAGTGAGACAGGTAGGACAGGGTGGAGCTGTGATTCTGTCAAGACCCGTACCACTGGTGGGTAACCTACAAATGGGAGGATAATTAAAATCACAAAGTTTTTCCCCAAAGAGGAAGTGGTCTGAGCCCCACATTGGGTCTCGTAGCCTGGGGGTCCTGCACCAGGAAGACAAGCCCCCAGAATGTTTGACTTTGAAGGCCAGCAAGACTTATTTTCAGGAGAACCAGAGGGCTGTGGGAAATAGATTGCATACTTAAAGGGTGCACAAGTCACACTTGGACCCAGGTAGGAAGAAGCAATTCAAAAGCAGCCTGGGCAGACCCCTGCGCTGACATTGGAGAGCCTCTTGGAGAGGCAGCAAGAAGCCGGGGCCCATCCTGGGGACACAGATGCTGGAGGCAGCCACTTGGGGAGCTTGTTACACCATGAGGACACCGGTGCTGGCAAGCAGCATTCTGGAACCCTCTCTCTAGTGTATCAGCACTGGGACCCAGCCCCACCCACCAGCTCGTCAGCTCCAGTGCCGGGACACTTCAGACCAGGCAGCTAGTAAAGCTGAGGAGCCACCGACGCCCCACCCACCACGAGGCCTGCTACTCTAAGATCCCTGAGCCCACAGCTGCCCTGGGACCCGGCCCCCTCCACCAGCGGGCCCCGCACCTGGTCTGCAGGCCTACCTGGCAGCAGTTCCTGACCCCCAGGGCCCTGAGGCCAGAAGCCCTGGGACTCCGCTCTACCCACAGGGGGTAGTCACCAGTTCTAGGCCCACCTGGGCCCCAGCCCCACTCACCAGTGGGCCAAAACCCACCCCAGGGCCCTGAGGCCAGAAGCCCTGGGACTCAGCTCTACCCACAGGGGGTAGTCACCAGTTCTAGGCCCACCTGGGCCCCAGCCCCACTCACCAGTGGGCCAAAACCTACCCCAGGGCCCTGCAGTCAGAGACCCTGGACCTGGCTCCACTCTCCAGGGAGCTTACATTTGTCCCAGGATCCAGCCCCACCCACCAGCAACCCACAGCCTCCATATAGGGTTCAGTTCAGTTCAGTTCAGTTCAGTCGCTCAGTCGTGTCCGACTCTTTGCGACCCCATGAATCGCAGCACACCAGGCCTCCCTGTCCATCACCAACTCCCGGAGTTTACTCAAACTCAAGTTCATTGAGTCATAGGGTAGGGCTTGGCAACCAGCTGGACTGAGGGCCTGCCCCAGCTACCAGACTGCCCCTAGTCATCAGCTTGCCACAACAGAAGGACCCTCACAGCCTAAATAAGGGACATGCCTAGAGTCAATAGCTCTAGTGACAGAGGGCAGTGTGCTGCTGGAATACATAGGATGACTTCTATAAAAGGCAGCTTCTCCAAGGCAGGAAATGTAGCCAACCTGCAGAATACATAGAAATAAAAACAGCAAATTAGGCAAAATTAGGTGACAGAAGAATATATTCCACATGAACAAACAAGATAAAAACCCCAGAAGAAGAACTAAGTGGAGTTAGCCAACTTACCTGATAAGAGTTCAAGGAAATGATTGTAAAGATGCTCAAAGAACTCAGGAAAAGAATGGATGAACACAGTGAGAAGTTTAGTAGAGTTAAAAGAAGAATCAAACAGAACTGAATAATACAATAATTGATATAGAAATGCACTAGAAGCAATCAACGGTGGGATAGATGATGTAGAATAACAGATCAGTGAGCTGGAAGCCAGAGTCATGGAAATTAGGGAAGCTGAGCAGAGAAAAAGAGTAAAGAGAAATGGGGACACATTAGGAGACCTCTGGGACTGTATCAAGCACACTAACATTCACACTATAGGATCTCTGAAAGAGAAGAGAAAGAGAAAGGGCCAGAGAACGTATCTGAAGACAAAATAGCTGAAAAGTTCCCTAACCTGGCCAAGGAAATGGACATCCAAGTCCAGGAAGCACAGGAAGTCTCAAACGAGATCAACCCAAAGAGAACTGCACCAAGACGCATTGTAATTAAAGGATGCTGGTGGTTTAGTTGCTGAGTTGCGTCTCACTCTTGCAACCCCGTGGACTGTAGGCTGCCAGGCTCCTCTACCCATGGGATTCTTCAGGTAAGAATACTGGAGTGGGTTGGCATTTCTTCCTCCAGGGGATCTTCCCAACCCAGGAATTGAACCCAGGTTTGCTACATTGTGGGCAGATTCTCTACTGGCTGAGCTATGAGGGAAGCCCAGTTAAAGGATGAAAGTGAAGGTCATTCATTCATGTCAGGCTCTTCGCGACCCCATGACCTATACAGTCCATGGAACTCTGCAGGCCAGAATACTAGAGTGGATACTTTCCCTTCTCCAGGGGATCTTCCCCACCCAGGGATCGCACCCAGGTCTCCCACATTGCAGGCAGATTCTTTCCCAGTTGAGCCACAAGGGAAGCCCAAGAATACTGGAGTGGATAGCCTATCCCTTTTCCAGTGGATCTTCCTGACCCAGGAATTGAACCAGGGTCTGCTGCATTGCAGGCAGATTCTTTACCAACTGAGCTACCCGGGAAGCCCAATTAAAGGATAAAGAGAGAATATTAAAAGCAGCAAGCGAGAAGTAACGAGTTACATACAAGGACGCTCCCCTAAGTCTGTGAGCTGACTTTTCAGCAGAAACTCTGCAGGTCAGAAGCAGCTGGTAGAGTATATTTAAAGTGATAAAAGGGAACATCCTACAACTAAGAATACATTAAGCCAGTGGTCCCCAACCTTTCGGGTACCAGGGACTGGCTTCGTGGAAGATAATTTTTCCACATATAATGGGGGAATGGTTTCAGGATGACTCAGGCACAATAGGGTTCATGCTCCTATGAGAATCTAATGCCATCCCTTATCTGACTGGGGGCAGAGCTCAGACAGTAATGTGAGTGATGGGGAGTGACTGTAAATACAGATGAAGCTTCACTTGCTTGCCCGCCACTCACCCCCTGCTGTGCGGCCCAGTTTCTATCAGGTCACAGACTGGTACCCGTCCATCGTCTGGGCGTTGGGGACCCCTGATTTAAGCTTTCATTCAGAATTGATGGAGAGATCAAAAGCTTCATAAAGAAGCAAAAGCTGAAAGAGTTCAGCACACCAAACTAGCTTTACACGGACTGTTAAAGGGTCTTCTCTAAGCTAAATGGAAAAGGCTGCAACTGGAAAGAGGAGAGTTACAAAAGGAAAAAGCAAATGTACAGTAAAAATAGTATGTCAACCATATATAAAGCTGGTAGAAAGCTTAAAAGACAAAAGTAGTGAAATCATTTATATCCACAATAAGTAGTTAAGGGCTACACAAAAGAAAATTATATAAAATATTGTGTCCAAACAAGAAAATGTTGGTAGGGGGCAAGGAGAAAAAAATGCAGGGTTGTTAAAATGGGCTTAAACTTAAGAGATCAGCAACTTAATTGTGTATATGTGTGTGTGTGTGTGTGTGTGTATGTATATAAAATGTTGTGGTGACTAACCAGACACACAGATCATTCTGCAACTGTGAAGAATGAAAAGTTGAAATAGTGTTGAAATAGTGAGTAAAATCACACATATGTACTTGTTACTTTAATTACTAAATTACCTTCTGCTGGGATTCTACCAGCTTACACTCATCCTCCCAGTCTGTGGCCTGTGTGTCCATTCTCTTGACAGTGTCTTTCACAAGGCAATTGTACCACTTTATGCTCATACCATATATGAAATACTTGAAAAGCTGTATCTCAGTGTAACTTTGATTTGTATTTTTCTTACTATGAGCGAGGTTGAGTATATCTTCTCTTTATATATTTGAGTCCTTTGTGTTTCTTTTTCTTTCTGCATCCTCTGCCCACTTTTCTGTTGGACTGTTGGTATTTTTCCTGTGAAGTGTAGTAGCTTTTTACATATTATGAAGATTATCCATTTATCGATATGAATTTCAATTGAGTGTATATATGTACAGACTGTTTTCACAAAGAGTCGATACTCTGCCCAGTGGTGTTCAAACGTAAGATCCCTTGATAAGAATTTTACATCAGATATTATTGGATCAAATCTGTGGACCGTATGGCTTTTAAAGTATATTTCCATTCTCAGCTTTTATACTTTATTGATTAAACATTGCCTTACCTAGCCTGGAAAGCCTAGGTCAGGCTAACTGTGCCTTCTCCACATAAAGCAGTTTGCTTGAAACAGTCTACCCAGAACATCCTCGGAAGACAAAGCCGGAGCACTTGGTAAGCATGTATTTGTCCGGGATCCAGTGGCATGCACCTTTGTACCCTTCGGCCTAGAAAGCAGGAAGCAGCTGTGGCCTCTCACCTTTGAGTATCTTTGGCCAGCAGCCTGGTACTTTGGGAGTTTATCCGGCTTGCTTTTCAGAGGTATTTCGACCCTTTTATGAAGAAAGCCAAGTCATGAAAGGAAACCGAGAACATTAAAGATTCATGCCTCTTGTGTAATTTGGCTGTAAGACACAAAGCCAGTTTCTGCTCAGCACTTCCTGTAAATGAACTGAAAACTGCAAAGAAACATGTTTGAAGATAATGTGTTTGTATCACAGTTCTGTTGAATCACTTCTGCTGCACATCTTCCAGGCAGCTTGAAAACATTTTGCACACTAGAAAGATGAAAGCATGCGACATTTATTTCCTGGAGGTGGGAGAAGAGTCCTGGGTTTCTGCAGTCCCCAGATGATTCAGCGTGTACTCACATAGCTACCAACTGTGGGAAACCAGCGGGGCCTCATTGGGATTTTGGATGTATCAAGAAACAGTGTGGGGCCAACTGAAGCAAATGCCAGTGTGACGTCAGCAGTTGCTGAAGGATTTTTGTTCAAGTTTTTTTTTTTTTTTTTTCAAGTTTAAGAGCAAGACTTCCCTAACTTAGAATGATTAAACACAGAACTTTTCTGAAAGGAATGAAATAAGGTTAGGTCATATTGGACAGTTTGGAACTTCAATTTTCCTCATTTTTTTTCTTTTTTTTTAAGGAAAATTTTCCTTCTTTCAACTCTCCTAATTAGCTGTTTGATCCTCGTAACTCTGCCCCTCATTCCCCTCCTCCACCTTTAATTCCGTGCCCTCCTCTCTCTGAGAGGGACTCATCAAAGGAATATATCCTTCACTGTGTTTTCTCTCCTCGAGGGTAGATCCCTTGTGTTTATGGACCACTCGATATTATTGAAGAAGGATGAGTTTGGGATCTAAAAAAGATGCCAGATGCAGCAAAGTACACAACTGTGACCTCAAGCCCTGATTGGGAGGTGGCGTTAGGAAAGGCCAAGAGTGACCTCAGTGGCTCTAAGCATTTCTCATGGCTGACCTGGAGCCTGATGTAGCCGTAGGTAGAAACGCATGCTTTGGGAATGCACGGCCAAGCCAGACCGTCCGGAGTCCTGCAAGGCAAATAGTGGTTGGATCCACTATACTTGGCCAGCCATGGAGAACCCCGCAAGACGCCCCACCTGTTAGGCACCAGGCAGAAACAGTCAGTCTTGTCTGTCAGTTAGAAAAGGAGGGGAGTGTGTGGGAAGGAGTGGGAGAGAGAGAGAGATTAAAAAGAAGCAGTATTTTTTTCTTTACTTGAAGTTTCAAGACCTCCAGGTTGAATTCGCAATAATGATGGGCTGGAGAAAGTTCAAATAGATGTATCCCATGCATGGCATTAAAAACGAAGCTTAAGCATATGCAAATAGCAAGTCGATCGCTGCTCTGAGATGCTGGTGAAGCATAGGCTCTGGGTTGAGAAATAAGCTTGTGCTGAGAAACCATCTGGGAAAACTCTTCAACTAATTTGAATTGAGCCAAGCTGAGACCTTAAGCATCTCTTCCCAATGAGATCCAAGCTGAACAATGACACGAGCTGATGTTCGGTGGTGGAGATGCCCGTCCTCGCCTCACAGCTGTCAGGGTGAGTCCACGCTGCTCCTGAAAGCTGGATAATTAACTGCCGTTTGCTTTGAAGTCCAGGGAAAGCTGCTTCCTACTGCGGTGCATTTACAGCTTCTACAATTGCCTCCTCAAATGTTCACTGCCTCGACCGCGTCAGTCCCACTAACTCCCTTAGATGTTCAGGTTTCTCAAAGGTATTCAAATCACTGAAGCTGCCATGTGAGGTGTTTCAAGACAGATGTTTTAAAAAAGTGACTTATTTTTTAATCACTAGATTATTAAATAAGCTTGCCAAAAACATGACTACAAGTCATGAATGTTGGCAGCCTTTTCTTTATTTTTAATTGATGGAGAGCTGTTTTCAAAGGGATCAAGTTTGGCAAGCATGGATATAGGATTATTAAATCTGTAGAACAGTCTAGGTAGTCACATCACACTAAGAAAAGAAGACTAGATTAGTTTATTATTTTTTTTTAAGAGCTTGATAAAAGGACTAAGTTCACTTCTGTTTACCTTAGAAGTTTCCAAATAGGCCTTGGGAAAAAAATATATTTATAAAAAGGTTCAGAGTAAAGGTTCAGAATGAACCCAAGTTTAGTGTATACGTGCATTGAAGGTAGCAGGTAGAGCACACTGAATGATACTTTGATTTATTTCTGTTCCGTATGTATCTCTCTGTGGCAGTGTGACAGTTGGAGCTGTATAAAGGACTTTGGTTTCTAGATATTAATCATTCAGACCAAAGTGAATGTAATTTTACTCGGAGATGGTTATGAAGGGAAAGGAATTAACATGATATTTTAAAAGATAATGTTTCACAGCACAATTCTGAAATGGATTACTAAGACTTTTAGTGAAATTACATTAGTTGATTTGCTATACGTGACATTGCAGTAAGAAAAACATCCGAGTTTTCATGCTGAGATTACTTGGTAGGGTAACCAAAGGGTAATTGCCAGTTTGGGTTTATCTTTGCAGTAAAAATCAAATGTGGACTGCATTGAAACAGAAATCCAGGACTTAACCTGTCCAGTGGAAATCATCCGTGCTTAGCAAAGCCTCACAGTTATTTTTCTTTCAAATTTACATTGTTTTGCCTTTAGGGAGTTGATGGAAATTCATTGTGAGTGTTTTTGTGGGTAAAGTTAAAATTGTTTCATTAAATGTTAATGGACTTAATAGTCCAGTTATAAAGACCCAATATATTAGCCTGTATTCAGCACTTAATGCTGACATGGCTTATGTTCCAGAATTGCATTTGGGCCCATAGAGCTGAACATCAGATGTGAGCATAGGTTAGGAATGGGTTTTGTTCTTCTGCCATAAGGAAATAACCATTCTGCTTACAAATGACTCTGATTTTTAACAAAGCAGCTATTTTAGATGCAATTCATTGGTTTATTTTGGCCCAAAGAAAGATTCGGACATCTCCTTGTACATTAGGAGCACAGCACGGCTTGCTGGGCTTGACAAGCAGATAGAACGTGAGTTACGTGAAATCCCGTAATACGCCTCCAACTTCCTCTGGCACCCTTACTATCAAATAAGCTAACATTGCTATGGGAGGGCATCACCAATTTTAAAGTATTTTGCAAATCTGCAAGAGAGATCTTGCTGATTCTTTTTTGGGAATGGAAACTTATGCCATAAAAGATACATCTTGAAAAATGAGTTTGTCCTTGGCTGATGAAGAGAGTTAAAGGGCCATTTCCTCCAGATTAGATGAGAATAATAATTTCTTTGCAGTTTTGAGCAGTTAAGGGTACATTATGTTGAGTATAGGAATGCAGGCTCTGCTTAGCCCACAAGTCATGAGACCGCCCTTATTCTTGCCTTCAGGAATCACAGCACCACGTGGCTTTGGATACATCTTTGTCAGCTCTTTTGAAATCAAACAACACTCACTTAAATGTAATCTTTAAACACTGGATAATAGAAATACTGCATGGTTTCACAATACATGAACCACATGTAGTTTGAACCATATGGACTATATGTAGGCCGAAATGATCATACACCAGGGTCTCCATTTCCTCCTCCTACTTTATAAAATCGTTAGGAATTCAACAAAGAGATTGTAAGATGATATGAAACAAAAGTTTTAAGAATTTTCATTCATTCATTCAACAAGTATTTTTGTGCACTGACTGTTTTTGTTTTCCACCCAGAGAGAAATGTAAAATTTGCACAAAAGTCTACAATGTCTTTAGTTACAGCAATTCTAGGATTAGAGATAGGAATTTGTCCAAAAGAATTCAGAATAAACTATATATGCAAAATGATGACAGAGGTGGAAGGGACAGAGAAAGAGCCTGAGACTAACCAATGGGTCCTCAAAGAAACAACTGAATTCCCTCTGCGTTAGTGTCCTCAGCAAATGAGGAGTTGATTGGTAACTTGAGAGGTTCCTTCTCACTCGACAATTCTGTGACTCACAACATAAATCACTGTTGAATCACTAATAATAATAATAATACCAGCACAGTAGGAGAGATTGACACTTTGAGTCTTTCCAAGGGCATGGAGTTTTCTAAAACTCTGATTTTCAGATGCTTTACATGGACATTTTACCGTTGTCTGATATTCAAGTGCTTTGAAAGCTGCTAGGCACTTGAATGCAAAGCATATTTCTTGAAAGATCACAATTCTTCAGGATGTAAGACAAATTCATGGGTAAGTTTCTAAGCCTAAGTCTCCACTTTGAATTTCTTTCATAGATAAATGGGGGAAGCTGATAGAAGGTACATAAAATATTAAAAATTAGCCAAGCCTAGGACTCCCCTGGTAGTCCAGTGATTAAGACTGTGTACTTCCACTGCAGCGGATGTGAGTTCGATCCCTCGTCAGGGAACTTAATATCCTGCATGCCATGAAACATGGCCCCTCCCTGCCAAAAAAAACATTAATCAAGCCTGCATGGTCATTCCTCTATCTCTTGAATTTTATATCATTAAGCTACCTTTAGGAAATCGTGATAAAGCTACTGCCTTCATGACCTGAGAATGTTTGGTTCTTCAAGAGCTTTTCTATGTTAACTCAATAATTTTGTTAATATCAGAAACTTAAAGCCAGTCAATTATAGTCATGAGGGAAAAAAAGTGAAAGTGTTAGTTGTTCAGCCATGGTGTTCGACTCTTTGCAACCCCCTGGACTGTAGCCGACCATGGGATTCTCCAGGTGAGAATACTGGAGTGGGTTGCCATTCGCTTCTCCAGGGGATCTTCCCAATCCAGGGATTGAACCCAGGTCTCCTGCACTGCAGGCAGATTCTTTACCAGCTGAGCCACAGGGGTACAAAGGACATATCTAGCATTTGTTTCTTTCCTTTGTCAAGTACTTTTCTAAGCCTCTTACATATATTATCTCATTTAATCTTTGCAGCGATCCCCAGGTTGGTGCTGTTATTACTCCTGTGGCATGGATGAGGAGATTAAGTCACAGAAGATAAATGACTTGCTTAATATCACTTAAGTTGTAAATGACAGGGCTGGCATTGGAACCTGCGTGGTCTATGTTTCAGGCTCATGCTTATGTCCGCAATAACATAGCGGCCTTCTAACATGGCTACCCATTTGTCATATTCACAGTGACACACGCTTAGTAACCAAGAGTAACCAGCCCTGATCAGCTGGAGGCAACTCAGCTCTATCTTTCAGGCATAGGAGGCCAGGGTCTAAGACCTGTGGTACTTTCAGGGGCCCAAGAAAATGTTTTAGTTTCTTTTAAAATCAGAAGGAAAAACCCCAAATCTACTTCAGCCCGGATCATACTTGTTTATATCAGCATTGCCATAATCTGTATTTTATATATTTTAGAATGTGCCCAGGAACATTGTAGTTGTGGGCCTGACTGGAGGGGAAGCTGATAGGTGTGGACAAAGCTGCCCTTCCCATCGGGCCTCTTCCTCCTCTCTGCAGGGTGGTACCCAGGCGAGCTGCCACACAGCCCATCTCTGGCTCAACACAGCATCAAACCTCAGGTTTCTCCTGGAAGTGTCCCTCCGCCTGCCCCGGCCCCGGCCTTTGTCACTGGGGAGATGGAACTTTTCTCTTCTCTCCGGCCCTGAACTGAGGCAAGCCTGTTGCCCTGCTGGCCTGTGGGTGGGTCTGGTCTGGTCTGTACAATGTGTGAGCAAGTCAGAAGACAGTAAGCCTTCTACATCAGAATGAGTTCTGCTACGAGAGTGTGTTCATAACTCCAGCTTGTTTGTAGGTTCTAACAAAGTTAGCCTAGGGACCCAAGAGGTGCAATCGGCTACATGGTACTGGACTGTGATAGGTTTATAATACTTTTCACACAAATAATATGCTTCCTCGGTGGCTCAGCAGCAAAGAATCTGCCTGCAGTGCAGGAGACACTAGAGGAGAGGGTTCGATCCCTGGGTTGGGAAGATCCCCTGGAGGAGGGCACGGCAACCCACTCCAGTATTCTTCCCTGGGAAATCCCATGGACAGAGGAGCCTGGCGGACTACAGTCCATGGGGTCGCAAAAAGTTGGATACAACTGAAGTGGCTGAGCACAACACAGCACATGAACAATATATGAAAAACAAGCACAAAAAATAAGGGAAACGTTTTTAATCCTGAAGTACAGAACCTTGAAAAACTCACCAGTACCGCACAGCAGCTGGCTATCAGGGGCTGGCACTGAACGAGCAGGCAGGAAGAGCTGCTGACCGGAGGAGGGAGCGGAGGTGGGAGATGGTAGAGCTGAAGCATCGTCAGCAATAGGCGAGGGGACAAGCTGCAATTTCATTCATGCCTGACGCTGATAGAATGCACATTCCCATTTTTTAAAGTTTGCAACTTGGATCTAAACAGACATTTCTCCAAAGAAGACATACAGATGGCTAACAAACACATGAAAAGATGCTCAACATCACTCATCATCAGAGAAATGCAAATCAAAACCACAATGAGGTACCATTACACGCCAGTCAGGATGGCTGCTATCCAAAAGTCTATAAGCAATAAATGCTGGAGAGGGTGTGGAGAAAAGGGAACCCTCTTACACTGTTGGTGGGAATGCAAACTAGTACAGCCGCTATGGAGAACAGTGTGGAGATTTCTTAAAAAACTGGAAATAGAACTGCCATGTGACCGAGCAATCCCACTCCTGGGCATACACACCGAGGAAACCAGATCTGAAAGAGACACGTGCACCCCAATGTTCATTGCAGCACTGTTTATAATAGCCAGGACATGGAAGCAACCTAGATGCCCATCAGCAGACGAATGGATAAGGAAGCTGTGGTACATATACACCATGGAATATTACTCAGCCATTAAAAAGAATTCATTTGAATCAGTTCTAATGAGATGGATGAAACTGGAGCCCATTATACAGAGTGAAGTAAGCCAGAAAGATAAAGAACATTACAGCATACTAACACATATATATGGAATTTAGAAAGATGGTAATGATAACCCTATATGCAAAACAGAAAAAGAGACACAGATGTACAGAATAGACTTTTGGACTCTGTAGGAGAAGGCGAGGGTGGGATGTACTGAGAGCATAGCATTGAAACAAGTATACTATCAAGGGTGAAACAGATCACCAGCCCAGGTTGGATGCATGAGACAAGTGCTCAGGGCTGGTGCACTGGGAAGACCCAGAGGGATGGGATGGAGAGGGAGCGGGGAGGGGGGATCGGGATGGGGAACACATGTAAATCCATGGCTGATTCATGTCAATGTGTGGCAAAAACCACTATAATATTGTAAAGGAATTAGCCTCCAACTAATAAAAATAAATGGAAAAAAAAGTTTGCAACTTGAAAGTTCATATATAGGGAATTTATTGTAGTTGCCAATGTTTTTTTAAAAAATGGGAGGTTTCACATAAAAATCTGGATTTCTGTCTTCTCCTGAAAAATCAGAAGGGTCAGTAGCACTGAGCCGGGATCACACAGCTCCATTTGGCTGGAGGCGAGTGGAGCCATTGCTCTAGCCCCTCCCAGCCCTGCCTGGCTCTGTAAATATGGGAGAATTTCAAATCTTTGTGCTAAGATATAAATGATAGCTTAAAACATTATCTTTCCTCAAAATTCTTGCAGGTTTACTGAGAAGGAAGAAAGCTGTAGTAATTATACAATGATAATGGCTGGATGGCCTCACCCGTGCAATGAACATGAACTTGGGCAAACCTGGGGAGCTGGTGAGGGACAGGGAGGCCTGGCGTGCTGCAGGCCACGGGGTCGCAGAGAGTCGGACATGATTTAGTGACTGGACAGCAACAGCAGTGGGATTACAGGCTTCAGCCGTCGGGACGGCGTGAGGAACATCAGGGCTTCGGCATTTCACGGCGGGTGAGGCCTTTGCTTACGCTCACTGCGAGCAAGGTTTGTCCCAAGCGTCACATGAATGGTGTGGCCGGGACAGCCTGACTTTGCAGGGATTAAGGTAGGTGGAATGCGAATCAGGGGAGGCCGTGGAAGTTGGCGATTTGCCACCTAATCTCACCTGCCCTGCTTTCCATGCTGCATTCTGCTAAAACCAGGTGAAATATGAATTAAATACAGAATATATGCATCTCTTCTTTTTAACTGTATTGTGACTATCATTGTTTTAAAAGACAGAACTTCAAGGAAGCTGGCAAGTGCTAACTTCAAAGAACAAACATAAAATACTGTCCTGACGGTTGAGTTCCATTGGGTGACTCTGTGCAAGCCCAACAGACGTCCAAAGGTGAAAACGATTTTTATTTTAGCTTCTTGTGGAAGACTTTCTATTTGAGAATGAGGTTTTATATTTTCTCCACAACAATGAAGGCTTTCTAAACTTTGTCTCTGTTTCTATTGGCGCCCATGGGAGCTTTCTGTGTGGGCAAAATATTACTGTGGCCCAGCTTTTGATGTTGGTGCTGAAAATCGAAGAAATACAACTTCTCATTGTCATTTTTTTTTTTTTTTTTTTTTTTGCGGCATGGGGCATGTGGGATCTTAGTTTCCTGACCAGGGACTGAACCCATTCCCCTGGCACTGGAAGCATAGAGTCATAACCACTGGATCACCAGGAAAGTCCCTCATTTTCATTCTCATTTTTATAAAGTCCCTCATCCCTCATTCTCACTTTTATAAAGCTCTTCAGATCTATTAGCTTAACTGCTAGAAGTCCAGGCAGGTGTGTACAGTTTTCACATTTGGTTTCACCGTGTTGGTAGTGTTTCCCTCGAGAGTTTATAGTTACATATATTTAGTACTTAATATAAACAGATGAGGAATATGATTACTTAGATAGCTGG
Organism: Dama dama; assembly: GCF_033118175.1. Classification (NCBI taxonomy): domain Eukaryota; kingdom Metazoa; phylum Chordata; class Mammalia; order Artiodactyla; family Cervidae; genus Dama; species Dama dama. The sequence continues at coordinate 3,003,117 of NC_083699.1, read as the reverse complement.
TTACTGAGTATAGGAGGTGAACAAAGTAAGATTTTGTGCCCATGCTGCTGAGTTTACCATCCTTCCTAGGAAGAGGAAGATGACTGTGCCCTGAAAAGCCCCCTCTGCCTGCAGAAAAAAGGAGGGCTTTGAGGACAAAATATAGTTGTTGCATTTCATTTTTCCTACCCAATTCAATGCCTGACATCCCAGAAATCTTTCATTGTTAATATTGATGGTCCACATAGTATATAGATTGTGGTTTGCATGTATGTGGGATTCAGATGATGCACGGGATGTAGAAGATGTACAGTGAATTCAGTCAGTGAGCTAGGACCAAAGAAGGAGGCGATGGGCCTTGTGTACTGTTGTATATTAAGCACTAAGTTGGATGGATATATAAAATATATTAAAATTTTTTTTCCAATCTGATAGGTGAAAAAGTGGATCTAACTACAGTTCTAACTTGGACATGCTTTTATTGACATTTATAAGGTGTCTGGCTGGGGCGTGAGGGATGCAGTGTTTTCTAGAGAAGTAAAGGGTTTCCCAGGGCCAAGCTGTCAGGGGAGGGCCCGTGCCCTTGACCCTATTTGCTTTAATGTATGGACAGCTGGTTCAGAGAGAGATCTAACTGTGGCAGGAACCATCCATGTCATCTCCACATCTGAGGGTGCCTGGATAAGTGGCATCCACTTACGCTTGCCTGTGGATGGGTGGGGCAGGACCTCCGGTGCGTCAGTTTAGAGCTGCCTCCCAGGACACTGCCCCGTCCCTGGGACTTCACACTGTGGAGGGAGTTTGTCCTGAGGTTTACAGATAAGTGGACGGTGCCCCAGCTGTCTGAGAGTGGAGGCAGTCTGTTTTGGGTTGGGCCATTCAGGGCAGACAAAACTGGGTCTTAGACTGGGTTTCAATAAGGGTCGAGAGTGAGGACACAGCGTCTGACATGATGGGTGGAGGTCACTGGAGTGGGGAAGTTGGGAACAGAGTTACAGAGTGATGGAGTTTCTAGGCAGGGGTGGGGAGGAGCAGGCGGCAGAGCTTCTGCTTTATTCTTCAGGTAATGCTAAGCCATTATTATGAAAGAGAGGGAAAGACGTGACAGAAGTAATGCTCTAGGAAGATTAATCTGGAAGCCTAAAGCGATTAGAGCAATAGAAGCTGCAAGAGGCTGGAGGGCTGGTGAGGAGGCTCTTGGATAATCCAGGCAGAGAGTAAGTGGAGTCTGAATTTAGCTGGGAGGGGAGGGAGCAACAGGGAGGGGTGCTTTTAGAGAATTATTCTTCAGAAAAGATAAATGAACCTAATCTTCCAATTCAGCCTGCTTTCCCCTTTCTGCTTCCCGTACCCCCGCCCCCCAACCTGTGTTCTCATGTTTGCATGTTCTCATGTTTGCATCTCCATTCCTGCCCTGGGACTAGGTTCATCTGTACTATTTTTCTAGATTCCACATACAGGAGGGAAGAGATACATGTACACATATAGTGATTCACTTCATTGCACCAGCAGAAACTAACACATTTTAAAGCAATTAGACTATATATATATATATATATATATATATCAGTTCAGTTCAGTCGCTCAGTCCTGTCCGACTCTCTGCGACCCCGTGGACTGCAGTACGCCAGGCCTCCCTGTCCATCACCAACTCCCAGAGCCTACTCAAACTCATGTCCATTGAGTCCATGATGCCATCCAACCATCTCATCCTCTGTCGTCCCCTTCTCCTCCTGCCCTCAATCTTTCCCAGCATCAGGGTCTTTTCCAGTGAGTCAGTTCAGGTGGCCAAAGTATTGGAGTTTCAGCTTCAGCATCAGTCCTTCCAATGTATATTCAGGACTGGTTTCCTTAGGATGGACTGGTTGGATCTCCTTGCAGTCCAAGGGACTCTCAAGAGTCTTCTCCAACACCACAATTCAAAAGCATCCATTCTTGGGTGTTCAGCTTTCTTTATAGTCCAACTCTCACATCCATACTTGACCACTGGAAAAACCATAGCCTTGACTAGACAGACCTTTGTTGGAAAAGTAATGTCTGCTTTTTAATATGCTGTCTAGGTTGGTCATAGCTTTTCTCCCAAGGAGCAAGTGTCTTTTAATTTCATGGCTGCAGTGTCCATCTACAGTGATTTTGGAGCCCACAAAAATAAAGTTTCTCACTGTTTCCATTGTTTCCGCATCTATTTGCCATAAAGTGATTGGACCAGATGTCATGATCTTAGTTTTCTGAATGTTGAGTTTTAAGCCAACATTTTCATTCTCCTGTTTCACTTTCATCAAGAGGCTCTTTTGTTCTTCATTTTCTGCCATGAGGTTGGTGTCATCTGTTTATCTGAGGTTATTGATATTTCTCCTGACAATCTTGATTTCAGTTTGTGCTTCATCCAGTCCAGCATTTCACATGATGTACTCTGCATATAAGTTAAATAAGCAGGGTGACAATATACAGCCTGATGTACTCCTTTTCCTATTTGGAACCAGTCTGTTGTTCCATGTCTCATTCTAACTGTTCCTTCATGACCTGCATACAGATTTCTCAGGAGGCAGGTAAGGTGGTTTGGTATTCCCATCTCTTGAAGAATTTTCCACAGTTTGTTGTGATTCACACAGCCAAAGGCTTTGGCATAGTCAATAAAGCAGAAATAGATATCTTTCTGGAACTCTCTTGCTTTTTCAATGACCCAACGGATGTTGGCAATTTGATTTCTGGTTCCCCTGCCTTTTCTAAATCTAGCTTGAACATCTGGAAGTTCATGGTTCATGTACTATTGAAGCCTGGCTTGGAGAATTTTGAGCCTTACTTTCTAGCGTGTGAGATGAGTGCAATTGTGCGGTAGTTTGAGCATTCTTTGGCGTTGCCTTTCTTTGGGATTGGAATGAAAACTGACCTTTTCCAGTCCTGTGGCCACTGCTGAGTTTTCCAAATCTGCTGGCATATTGAGTGCAGCACTTTCACAGCATGATCTTTTAGGATTTGAAATAGCTCAACTGGAATTCTTTATATATAATATAAAGATAAGATAACTAAATACAGCTGGATCAGGAGAGGGCTGGAGGTATAAGAGGTAACGGTAGTTCACCTGCAGTTTCCAACCTGGAAGGGACTAAGAACTGAGTCTGTGCCTTGCTCCCTCTCCCTAGCCATACAGATCTCCATGCTGGTCCTTGAAACAAGGGAAGCACCGTCCCACCTCAGGGTCTTGACACTTGCCAATTCCTCCATCCTGCACACTCTTCTCCCAGGTCTCTACCTGATTTGTTTCTTCATTTTCGGTCTTTACCTGGCCCTCTCCACTCATTTGTCTTTGAAAACACTGGAATTTTTAACCAGTCCTCTAATTATGAAAATATTAAGCTTTCTGGAAGTTCTTGCAGGTGCAGAGATGGAGGCCTTAAGTTACAGAGACTGCTAAAATATGCCCTCATTAGAGGTGACTTTCTTGACTGCTCAACCTCAAATTTCCCCTTTATCCTGCTTGATTTTTCCTGTAGCATGTTTCCTCAGCTGAGTATATGTGTTAAGTACGTAGTCCTTTGTTCAGTTAGTTTATGTTTTTTCTTTTTAGTATGTAAGGGCATATGAGCAGAGAGTATATTTCTATTTTTGTTTTTTTTTATGCAGTAAAACACCAGATAAATTCAGTGCCTGGCACATAGTAGGTTCTTAATAAATATATATTAATTAAATAAATGAAACAAGGAGCTAATTTGGGGAGGAGGCAGAAGATGATGAGTTAATTTTTTCCCTTTTTTAATTCCAGTTTTATTGAGATATAATACTGAGATACATAGTCATGCAGCATGGTACAAGTTCTACAGCTTAACGGTTTGACTTACATCACAAAGTGATTATTACGTTATGCTCAGTAAATATCCATCATTTCACATAGGTATAAAGTTAAAGAAATAAAAAAATTTTTCCTTATTTTGAGAACTCTTAGGATTACTCTCTTAACTTTCACATATAACATACCACAGTGTTAATTATGTGTTTTATGTTGGACATTACATCCCTAGTACTTATTTATCTTAACCTGGAACTTTGTCCCTCAGGACCACCTCCATTCAATTCCACCTCCCTCCATCCCGTAACACCCGTAACCACAAGTCCGACCTCATTTTCTGTGAGTTCGCTTGTTTTGGGATGTGATTGTCTCACAACACTGCGTGGGGCTTCCCTGGTGGCTCGGTGGTAAAGAATCCGTCTGCCTGCCGATGCAGGAGACTCGGGTTCCATCCCTGGGTCAGGAAGATCCCCTGGAGACGGGGATGGCCCACTCCAGGACCCTTGCCTGGAAAACTCCGTGGACAGAGGGGCCTGGCGGGCGGCACAGCCCCTGGGGATACAAAGAGCTGGACACGACTCAGTGACTGAGCACACACAACGTGTTAGTTCCTGAGGAGTTAGTTTTAAACAGGGATCGTCCTAGAAGAAATGATGCTTTCCGTGGCCATCGGCAGGGTCTCAAGGATGGGGGATGCAGCTCTGTGCCCTTCAAAGGTCGCTTCCTTCTGAAGCGTCAGGACAGCCCCCTTAGGACAGTCCTGTTCTCTGGGTGCTGTCTCAGTAGTTTTCAGCTTTCTTTAGGAGTCCACCCTCCTGCTTCCCTTGTAACTCACCTTCTTCCGGGGAGAGAGGAGGGAGAAGAGCTTTGGGATAGAGCGTGGACCTGGTGCTGTTGACTTTCTGCGAAGACTACCCTGAAACCAAGTGTTCTCTCTTAAACTGTCCATCAAATACACATCTGATGCTTTCTAGGAACTCCAAATCAATTTATCACAATGATTTACTGCAGACTATTGGAAACATACTTGATGCACCCTGTAATGATCCAAATGAGACCACAAACAAAAACGAGGCACACCTGTAGCTCATTTGTTCCCACTGTTTCCATTGCTTCAATTCACACTTTTGCCAGGAGCAGATTAGATCATCTCCCAAACTGACTTCTGATTTAATGAAGTAGTTCATGCACATTCATTTGGTTCTCTGAAATAATCCCTTTAAGAAAACACATTTCTCCTTTTCAAATGCAGCTCAGCCTTTTCTTGCCATGAACCGCTTTCGAATGTTACCATTGACTGTACTGAAATGAATGAATATATTATAAAGCACTTTATCTTTATTGCTGCCTGAAGTAATCTGTGAAGAGTATAATTGCCAACTGTGTACCTTAGGCCCGTAATTCCATTACTGGGCTCTTACGGGGCCATCAGTCCCAGGGATGGTCCTCCGCTTGACAAACCAGCCATCAAATCCCAAACTTGCCCAAATGGCGCTCTTCAGGTCTGTTCACCCTAGCCTGAACCTGGCAGATGTTATCAGAAGCCTCAGCTGCCGGCTCTGTTCTTGAGTCTGCTTAACAAGGCTGTCATGCCTCTGATCACCTGACGTCACAGCTTCTGATCAAAGACTCCCTCCAGGACCAAGTGGCCCCCGGCTTCCTTTGACTGTCCATAAATATCCTTAACAGGTGGTAATGTTAATTTTAATTTTCTAGCCATATTTGTGTGTGGGACAGGTGCCAGCCACCTTTCCAAAGTGGGGTGGTGAGGAGGTTAATACTGTTTGCCTTTGTGTTTGGGCTGGGGGTGACCCAGTTTCTCCAGATAGATCTAAATATCCCATAGTCTAACAACAAAGATTAAATTAGCGGGGATTAAATTAGGTGGGGATGGGGGTCATTGAAAAAACTCTCCTGCCAGCAGGCCAGTAAACCTTGGGTTCACACTTGGCCATGAATTTCTGTGCAATCTGAGGATTTTAGAAGTAATCTTGTCCAAATCTCTCCTTTCAAAGTAACAGCTACCACTCATCACAAGTTTAACATGTGCTAAAAACTGTTCTTTGATGTATCTTATAGAAATTAATTTTTACAAAAAAATTTGGAGGTTGGTATTTTAATCTTTATTTTAGAGATGACATTTCTTGACCAGATTCTCACAGCAAATGGCAGATGTAGGATTTGACTTGAGGTTTATCTGGCTCCAAATTTATGTGACAGAATTCCAAATCAGTAATTTGATATTTACTCACAAATAGTTTCAATGCCCTCATCCCCCAATTTTTATACTTTAAAGTGAGTTGAGAACATTATAGCACTGCACTCAATGGCACAATAAGAAGTAATAGCAAGAAGATAAGCTGCCCCCTTAGGGACTTCCCTGGTGGTCCAGTGGCTAAGACTTCCAACTCCCAACATAGAAGCCTCGGGTTCCATCACTGGTCAGGGAACTGGATCCCACATGCCGTAACTAAGACCAGGTGCAGCCAAATAAATATTTTTAAAAAGCTGCCTCTTTAACTATTCCCAAATTCACAGTCTCAAGAAAACCTTCACGTGTGTCAGCTTGTCAGTTCCTGGGATACTTGCTCCTGATTCCAAATGTCCAGGAACAATTTACCACCTAAAATTAAATCAGATCAGTTCAGTTCAGTCGCTCAGTCATGTCTTACTCTTTGCGACCCCAGGGACTGCAGCACCCCAGGCTTCCCTGTCCATCACCAACTCCCAGAGCCTGCTCAAACTCATGTCCATCGAGTCAGTGATGCCATCCAACCATCTCATCTTCTGTCACCCCTTTCTCCTCCCGCCTTCAATCTTTCCTAGCATCAGGGTCTTTTCAGATGAGTCAGTTCTTTCGCATCAGATGGCCAAAGTATTGGAGTTTCAGCTTCAACATCAATCCTTCCAATGAATGTTTAGGACTGATTTCCTTTAGGATGGACTGGTTGGATCTCCTTGCAGTCCAAGGAACTCTCAAGAGTCTTCTCCAGCACCACAGTTCAAAAGCATCAATTCTTCTGCGTTCAGCTTTCTTTATAGTCCAACTCTCACAGCCATACATGACCACTGGAAAACCCATAGCTTTGACTAGGTGGACCTTTGTCAGATACTCCACCCTTAGCAGACCCTTTAGATATAGCCCTACCTCGTGAAACAGAGCAACAGAAATCACTTCTTTTCCACTGAATGTTGACAATCATTCTTATTATTATTCATGAATAACATATCAAAATATGATACTGAAGGCCTTTACCTGTCCAACAAGAAGACATATATAAGTAGGTAGTATCAGGGTATAGAAGTAAATCTTGGGAAGTGGTGGAAAGAGGAGAGAGGACCATAATCTAACCAGGCAGATAAAACCTGCAGTGAAGAGGGGATGCAAGGGCAGGTGTTTACCTGCTGGGTGGAAAGCCTCCAAATTCATGTCTGTGAATCATGGACAGCGTGTGTGTGTGTGTGCTCAGTATGTGTCTGACTCTGCGACCCCATGGACTGTAGCCGTCCAGGCTCCTGTGTCCATTCAGTCTCCCGGGCGAGAATACCGGACTGGGCTGCCACTTCCTTCTCCAGCGGGTCTCCCTGCGCCAAACCCGTGGTCCCCACATCAGCAGGTGGGTTCCTTACTGCCGCACCACCGGCATCATTCAAAAGAGGAATGAGACCATATTGCCTTGGTTGGAATTCCTAGGAGAGGCTGTGAGGAAATCAGATAACTTAGGCTGGTCTCTGGGTCTGATTAGCCTTCTCTGCGGGGGATGGGGGGACAACTGGCAGAAAGGGATCGATGCTGGTGGATATGTCCAAGATCAGGAGGGCCCTGGGTCCCAGGGGGAAAGGAGGCCCACAGCAAACATTTAAGACTATCAATGTTGCCATCCAGCCGAGGACTTCCTCGGAGGCCAGGTGACTGAGCACTAGCCCTGCCAGAGTTTGCAGAGACAAAAGCTCACCCTTGTTCTTTCTTCCACTTAGAAAATTAATAAAATGCAAGTCATCGCAGAGGCCCTGGGGAAGGTCCAGCTGTCCTGTGAGGGCAGCTCGTCTCTGCCCTGAAAGACCATGAAAATGCACTTTTAAAGGAACAGGCGCCTTGGTTGTTTCTGTACATCTGTTTACTTGTTAGAGCTTCCACACTGTCCTCGTTCACTGGAGAAAATCTAGCTATCTTAGTATGTAACTTGGGAAGAATGTGATGGGGAATATGTGGCTGTTTATCGCCCCCTGTGACCTTGGGCCTGTTTTCAAAGTCATCTGGGTTTTGGTTGCTTCCTGTCTGAGGTGGATCGTGTGGGTAAACACAGAAATATTGTTCTTCATTAAGCACCATCACATTGCCAGCTTCTTAGAGAGATGAAAGTGTTTCTTTTACCTTATGGCTCTTTCTTTCATTATTAACAACCTTTTCTAACAGAATTTTCTTAGAATCACAAACTGTTACAGCCAGAAGGGAGATAAGGAATGGAAAAAAGAACATTTCCACTGTAAGCGTCTATTCAAATACAGAAGTCCTTACAGAGCTAAGGGCAGGCACTCCCAAGTCCCCGCGCTGCCTTCGGGGGTCTGTTTTCTGTTCTGTTCTCGGTAGGGAGAAGGTCTCATCCTGTCCTAGGTACTATAAGCCTTTTGTACACTTGAAAATTGCGGTTAGCTAACCCTGTAGCCCTCTTGCTTCCAAACAGAATGACCTTGGTTCCTTTAACCCCTCCTGTTCTTTACTTTTCAGCTCTCCCATCGCTCCCGCGGCTTCTGACTGCAGTTTCTCTCACTTCCCCATTAATCGCAGGCGCCAGAACCAGACCCCGTGTTCGGGAAGGGTCTGCCCGCGTTTGCGAGGCTGAGCAGGGGGTGGGGGTTGGCTGGCCGGCAGGGGCTGCAAACAGCTTGTGAGCGGACAAACAGGTGGGAAGACGAGCGGAGCAGGCATCTCTGTTGAGAGTTAGGAGTCAGACGTTTTGCCCACCCTGTCGTTTACACTTACGAGTTTCCCAAACAATGTCAGTGAACTCTTTCCTCAGCAAGCGTTTCACAAGGCTTCGCTGTGGGCTCAGTACTTCTGGGGGAATTCAGAAAACTGCCAGATTTTGGTCCTCAGGTTGAAAGCTGCTTGTGGGCAGCGTTTGTATTTTTCACCTAGTTTACAATGTTTTATTTAGCCACTGCCATTTTAAAATTAGGATAGTTCACTTAAGAATTATCCAGATGTCTAGCTTCTTTTACATTCCCCCCCACCCCCACCCCCGCCTTGGGCCATGTAGCTTACGGGATCTCAGTTCTCCGACTAGGGACCAAACCTGGGCCCCGGTAAAAGCACAGAATCCTAACCACCAGGCCACCAGGGAACCTCACTTCTTTCACATTCTACAGGTCGGGAATATTAGGCTGGCATGTCAGGCCTGGAATCATGTGCTAAAGCTGAGAAGTGGCTCTCCTACCTGCCCGCCCCCCACCCCCATCTCCCCCCACCACGTGAACGGGACGGCTTTCTAGTTCTCCAAGCCCCACCTCACCCACTTGATGGACTGCATTGTGTCCCTCAGATTCATATGTTGAAGGCCTAACCCCGGTCGACTAAGAAATGTAATAACAACCAGAAAGTAGAGAGTTATTTTATTTGGTGGGAATGTTTAGGACTCCGAGCCCGGGAAGCAGCATCTCAGGAGCTCTGGGAAAACTGCTCCAAGGAGGCAGGAAGGGAAATCAGGCTATATACAAGTTTGCAACAAAGGGATGAAGTCTTAACATCAAAGATCAGGTATCAAGTTAAAGAATTTAGCATTCTACCTATGGGAAGATGCAAGCCTCTGGACTTACTGAATTCATTCCTCTCATATGCTCCGCAGCGATCTGGGGCTAATCCTGTTTCCTTGTTCATCCTTCTTCTTGCATTCACCCAGGTCCTTTGCAGTCACCAGTGGCATCCGCTGAATCTTTGGGAGCCCTCATTCATATTTGGAGAAATCGCTGATGGCTGTGACATTTCTTATTTATTGATACGGCAGGAGATATTTTCACTTCATATGCCCAGTGTGACTATATTTGGAAATGGGACCTTTAAGAAGGCAAATGAGGTTAAACGAGATCATAAGGGTGGAACCTGTGGCTAAGACTTCACACTCCTAATGCAGCGGCCCCAGGTTTGATCCCTGGTCAGGGAACTGGATCCCACATGCAGCAGCTAAGAGTTCTCATGCTGCAACCAAAGGTCCCACATCCCGCAATGAAGATGGAAGATACTGAATGCTGTAACTAGGAGCCATTGCAGCCAAATAAATAAGGTTAAAAAATAAGGGTGGGGCCCTAACCCCAAGGGACTAGCGTTCTTTTCTAAGAAGAGGAAGGAACAGCAGAGAGCTGTCTCCTCTCTCCACGTGGGCGACATCTTATAAGCCAGGAAGAGGGGCTTCACCAGCAGCCAACCTGGAGGCACCTTGACCTCGGACTTCTAGTCTCCAGAACTGTAAGAAACTGAATCTGCTGTGTAAGCCCTTGAGTCTTGCTATCCTGTTCTGGCCGCCTGAGCAGACGGACGCACCCGTGCGCCTCATTTACTGTGTGCCTCGCTTCTGTGGGCATCGGAGCTCGGGACTCCTGCTTTACATCCTTGAGAGCTGAAAGTGAATGTCCACATCCTATGCTTTGTCTACTGGTGGGGAAACAGTTAAATGGAGACATCATTTGCGACAGGACGCAATGTCAGAGATATACAAATGGATATCAAAGGACAGAACTGTCAGTGGGGGGCATGGAAGGGAGAAGAGAAGTTTCCATTATGCAAAGAGCGTGTCGAAGGGTTTTAAGAGACTCAGAAGATTTCAATGAACAGCGATGGAGCAGAAGGCAGAAGCTAAGGCAGGCAGGGGTGAAAGTGGATGGTGTGCTACAAAGTTTGGCTAGAGTTCAGGATACATTGCATGTGAGAACTGTATGATAGGAGATAAGACCAGAAAAGGGGAGGAGGGTTGGGTCATGATTCTGGGATGCCCCACCATAGGATTTGGTTTAATTCTGGAGTAAATGAGGAGCACCAGGGGGTGGAGGGTATGTTTTCATCAATTAAGTAATTAGTTATTAGGAACATCTAATGTGCCAAGTACTGCAAATACAGTTGAGGACAGGATGGAACTAAGTCTCTGCCCTCCATGGAACTGACAGAAATGAACACTCAGATACAGAACACAGTGTCAACAGAACACAGTGCTGGAGAGTGATGAGCGCTACAGTGTGAGGGGCAGGGTGGATATGGCAGGTGCTGGTATAGATGCAGGTCCGAAAAGGCCTGGTATTTGGGCAGAATCCCGATGGAGTCAGAGAATGAATCATGGAGCACATGTTCTAGACAGATGGAACACACGTGCAAAGGTCCTGAGGCAGGAACACAGTTACAGTCAAGGAACAACACAGGCCGATCTGGCAGGAGTGAGCACCTGGAAGAATGGTGGGCAGTGAGGCTGAGGGAGGCAGGGATCAGATCTTTTCTAGGAAGGGAGTTCCACTGTAGTGTGAAGGATGGATAGGGGATGAAGACTGGAAGGGGGAGACTGCTACATGCCTGTGGGAATGAGGGGTCTGAGCCATCACAGGAGCAATGGGGTTGGAATTGTAGAGTCATACTTAGCAGATGGGGGCATTTTGGACCAGGACACAAGTGAAATCCCCAAACAGAGCTGGCCTCGGGGGAATAAAGGGCTTTGAGACAGAATGAGATGGGGTACTTACCTCCCAATCTCTGGATCAGTCATGTGTGATGGCAGGCATCAGAGAAGGAGGAGAACCGCCGTGCGCTCTCTCTCCCAAAGTTCAGACCATCCGTCTGTGACTGTCCCAGAGCAGGAGGAAGGAAGAGACAGAGTTCATTTGCTTCATCAGCTCGGAAGCCTGGGCAGTCTCCACGGGGAGCGAGCACAAACGTTCTCCCTCTGAAAGATACAGCAACTCTATTTCTTATCGCTGCAGGCCTGGCAAATGTCCCGGACATCCTGGTCTGGTCTAAGCCTCGAATGCAATGACTTGTTCTAACAAGTAGAAATAAAAAGACGTGGAAGGCGTGGCAGGGGGGTGGGGGGGGGCGGTTAACACAGTCCAGAATGTGGGTTGGCTTGGGACAGCTTCTTCTTGGCACTTTTTCCTTTGTTGATTAAGCTTCAGTGAGGAGGACGGATAGTTCTGAGAGCCATATAAAGCTCTGCCTCCGAAGTGCGATGAAGCGGTCACCTTTGGCATTCTTCTCTACTATTTTACCCTTGGTATTTTCCCTTTTCCTTCTTGCTTGGCTGTGAGAACTACGATGAGCTCCTTAGGAAAGAATGCTGGGCTTTCTCTGTTGCCCCCGCTGTGGGCAAACGTTCAAAAAAGAAGGCGTCGACGGTGAACATCTGTGGAAAGAGTGCCCCCTGTTGGTTCGCTGTATTTGTCGTTGGCTGCCTTGCCTTGGCAATTGCTTCCTTATCGTTTCATTAAGTAAATTGGTGGAGAAAAGCAAAAGGTATTGCTATTCCAATAAATTAATTTCACCCAGTGTTTCTAGAGCCTTCATGAACAGCCCTCATCCTTACTTGGCCATGGTTTCTGAATCTTCTGACCCTGCCTTTCTTTGGGATTTACACTTAATCTTTTACTAATTAATGAAAAAAAAAAAAAAAAAAAAGGTCAAAAGGGCTGCAATTCAAGGCTTGGAGGGAGTATTGATAAAATTCACTGGATCAGTTTCCGCCCCTCACTTCTATTACATCTATCGTCTACTCCGTTTTTGAATGCTTGAGGCCTCTCAGAATCTTAAATGAGGGAATTCCCTGGGGGCCCCGTGGCTGCTCAGACACCACACTCCCAATTCAGGGGCCAGGGTTGAATCTCGGGTCAGGGAACTAGATCCCACCTGCCACAGCTAACGCCTGACGCAGCAAATAAATGATTTTTTAAAAAAATCTTAAATGAAAAAGGTACAGTCCTTGTCTTTGCTGATCTTGGAGGGCAATGGGAAAGATGGATGAGGAAACCAAGTTATGACACTGGGAGACAAATATTGAGGTCTGCACAGTGAAGTGGGTGGGTGGTCAGAGGGAAATGAACTTTTTTGGTTATTCAAACTCAATGGTGAAAAAAATGAAAGCCTCCCTGACTTGAATTTTTTCTCCTGACAGTAACATCTGTCCTATGCACTAGAACTCAAGATTCTATGAACAAGTTATGATGGATTTAATATATTTCGGTGTTACTAATCCAAGGAATGATTTTAGATCTGAAAGGGTTACATTAATACGTAGTCTTGTATCATTATAATTCAAATGTCCCAGGGAAATGTTTTTTTTTTTTTTTGATAATTCGAACACTTGGAGAGACTCAGTGTCTCTAGTTTTAACTAATTAAGAAGGAAAGAAAGTGAAGTCGCTCAGTCGTGTCCGACTCTTTGTGACCCCGTGGACTGTAGCCTACCCGGCTTCTCCATCCATGGGATTCTCCAGGCAAGAATACTGGAGTGGGTAGTCATTCCCTTCTCCAGGGGATCTTCCCGACCCAGGGATCAAACCCAGGTCTCCTGCATTGCAGGCAGATGCCACCCTCTTGCAGAACACCAGTGTACAATGAAAAAAGTTATGTGTGGGTTTTGCTAGAAGTCATAATTTTGGTAGAAATTATTTTCCTTCACAGAAAAGGAGAGTTGTACTTAACGAGTCCTTCCAAAAATGGTTCTTCACAGGGAGAGGCTTGCCCCTTCCCCCGTTCTCTTGCGACATTTACTCATTGGCTCTAACCCAAAGCCTTCTACATATGTGGTTCTGACCATTACCCAGGGCCCCAGGGACCCGTAACCTTTTATTTTGTTCTATTTGGAAAATTTATTAATGCATTTTTCAGAGTGTTATTTTTTCTCTTTTTCTATGCCCCAAGCCTTCTACATGAGAAAAGCTTTAAATAAAACTGCGAGAAAGAGGTTGGGGATTAGTGTGGAGAGAGACCATTCTGGTGAGCTCTCTTGTCTATAAATTCAGATAAAAGATGGTGGTGGCATTTGGGGGGTGTCCCTCTTTTCAGCAGACACAATTGGTGTTATTATTTTATTTAAATTATTTATTTTAGTTTAGAATAGTTAGCAGATATTTGGCATTTGCATAAATTTGGTCATCTTTTAAAATTTCTCTTTCTTTTTTTTTTTTTAACTCTCAATTATGCACTAAAGACACCATTTCTATCCCTTCAAGTGGAACCCTTCTCTTTCACAGGACAGATCTCGCTAGGACTCCAGCCTTGGTTCACTTTATCTCTGTTGCTCTGACTATGCTTTGTCCAAAAATAGCTTCTAAACAGAAGAATTCCTCAGGGGAGTTTGGAGAGGGACCCACAAAGTCCTTATTGATCCTACCTGATAAACACTGCTTTAGGCGCTGTTGTGCTGACCTGTTCCCTTAGAACTGGACATGGAACGACAGACTGGCTCCAAATGGGAAAAGGAGGACGTCAAGGCTGTATATTGTCACCCTGCTTATTTAGCTTATATGCAGAGCACATAATGAGAAACGCTGGGCTGGAGGAAGCACAAGCTGGAATCACGATTCCCAGGAGAAATGTTGATAACCTCAGATATGCAGATGATACCACCCTTATGGCAGAAAGTGAAAAAGAGCTAAAGAGCCTCTTGATGAAAGTGAAAGAGGAGAGTGAAAAAGTTGGCTTAAAACTCAGCATTCAGAGAACTAAGATCATGGTATCCAGTCCCATCAGTTCAGTTCAGTTGCTCAGTCATGTCCAACTCTTTGCTACCCCGTGGATTGCAACATGCCAGGCTTCCCTGTCCATCACCAACTCCCGGAGCTTACTCAAACTCATGTCCATTGAGTTGAGTTGGTGATGCCATCCTACCATCCCATCCTCTGTCATCCCCTTATCCTCCCACCTTCAATCTTTCCCAGCATCAGGGTCTTTTCAAATGAGTCAGTTCTTCGCATCAGGTGGCCATAGTATTGGAGTTTCAGCTTCAGCATCAGTCCTTGCAATGAATATTCAGGACCAATGTCCTTTAGGATGGACTGGTTGGATCTCCTTGCAGTCCAAGGGACTCTCAAGAGTCTACCCCAACACCACAGTTCAAAAGCATCAATTCTTCTGCGTTCAACTTTCTTTATAGTCCAACTCTCATATCCACATATGACTACTGGAAAAACCATAGCTTTTACTAGACAGACATTTGTTGGCAAAGTAATGTCTCTGTTTTTTAATTTGCTGTCTAGGTTGTTCATAACTTTTCTTCCAAGGATCATGTGCTTTTAATTTCATGGCTGCAGTCACCATCTGCAGTGATTTTGGAGCCCTCCAAAATAAAGTGTGTTACTGTTTCCATTGTTTCCGCATCTATTTGCCATGAAGTGATGGGACCAGATGCCATGATCTTTGTTTTCTGAATGTTGAGCTTTAAGCCAACCTTTTCACTCTCCTCTTTCTGGTCCCATCACTTCATGGCAAATGTATGTGTAGATGTGAGAGTTGGACTATAAAGAAAGCTGAATGCAGAAGAATTGATGCTTTTGAACTGTGGTGTTGGAGAAGACTCTTGAGAGTCCTTTGAACTATCTAGTTCAAAGGAGATCTATCTAGTCAATTCTAAAGGAAGTCAGTCCTAAATATTTATTGGAAGGACTGATGCTGAAGCTGAAACTCTGATACTTTGGCCACCTGATGTGAAGAACTGACTCCTTGGAAAATACTCTGATGCTGGGAAAGATTGAAGGTGGGAGGAGAACGGGGCAACAGAGGATGAGATGGTTGGATGGCATCACCAACTCAATGGACAGGAGTTTGAGGAAGTTCTGGGAGTTGGTGATGGACAGGGAAGCCTGGCATGCTGCAGTTCATGAGGTCACAAAGAGTCAGACACGACTGAATGTCTGAACTGAACTGTGCTGACTTGAAGTAAAAACCTTAAATAGACTCGAAGAGCTCTGAGGCTCCAAGTAGCTTTGAACCTGCTCAGTCCGGAGCCAGTTTCAATGATCCATTATGGCTGGAGGCATAAGGCTGTGTGTGTATTCACTGATGCTGGACAATTAAGCCTTGTTTTTAAAGATTATTTTTTCATGTGGACCACTTTTGAAGTCTTTACTGATTCTGATACAATATTGCTTGTGTTTATGTTTTTGGTTTTTTGGCCTGGAGGCATGTGGGATCCCTGACTAGGGATCCAACCCTTGCCCCCTGCTTTGGAAGCACTGAGTTTTAACCACTGGACCAACAGGGAAGTGCCAATTAAGCCTTTTAATTATGTTTACCATCTTTTGGTAGGAGCAGAGGTGCCAAATTAAGGATACAATTTAAATACAACACTCAAAATGGCAGTGAGAAAGGAACAGAGGGGAGGGGAGAGGTGGGACAGTGGCCTGGGGGAGAACCTGGGCTCCTCTGGGCCTGTGACTCATGGGCTGTGGGTCCTGGCGTCAGCCGTGGATGCGCTCTGGGGCTCATTTTCCTGTCTTTAAAGTTACCAGTAGTGCGCTGCCATGGGGCTCCTCAGGAAGGAGGAGGAGGGGCAGATGGGAGGCGACGTGGGTGGAAGCAGGGGGTCCCCATCCCCTTCTACCTGAGCAGCACAGTTTTATTCTGTTATAAATATTTGATTTCATCCTAAGATATTGTTTGGGGAAAGCTAAAGATCTTTTTTGATCCAGCAAAACAAAACATGACCCTCAGTCCCAGAAGAAAACCTTTCAAAAATATTTGGACCAGATGATTCCTACTTTCCTACAAGCTCCGGAATTCTGTGAGACTCAGAAGGGTGGTATTTGTTGTTTTACTGCCCACCTGTTGGTTTAGATGGCAGAGAATCCTCCTGCAATGCAGGAGACCCAGGTTCGATCCCTGGGTCAGGAAGACCCCCGGAGAAGGGAATGGCTGCCCACTGCAGTATTCTTGCCTGGAGAATTCCATGGACAGAGGAGCCTGGCGGGCTGCAGCCCATGGGGTCACAAATAGTCAGACACGACTGAGAGACTAATGCTTTCACTTTCATCCATGATGACTTCCTTCTGATTTTCCTGCAGTTGCCTGTGACTATTACAACAAAGTCTGAAGCTGCCAGAAGCCACCACAGATAGCTTAGGCATCGAGCAGTCTAAAGGCAGTCAGTCAGAGATGGGTCCTGATGGCAGCAGTTAATTGCAGAAAGAAGCCTCACTTGGGGCTATACTGTCTTCCAGGGTTTTCAGTTACATGAGTCAGTACATTGCTTTATTATTATTATGTTTTGCTTAAGCTATTTAGAGTTTTCTACCACCTGCCACCCAAAGATATCTCATCAAATCAGATGGTGATTAAAAGAAAATCAATAGATGTTTATTGAGATTCATAGAGTGCAAATAGATTTTTTAATTCATAAGATAAAAATCAAGGGACTATTTCTATCAGTTAAAAAAAACTTTACTATGTTGTCCTCTGTGTGTGGAAATGGCAGGGTTCTGATTTCCTATCAACAGGACTTTCCCTTTGCTTGGTTTACGTAACTAGTTAGAAAAACTCTTACCTCCTAAAGCAATTACACAGATAGTCCTGGTCTCACTAACATGTTTGGACCATCTGAATTCACACGGAGTAGATAGGTTATGGAGCAACTGGAGGAAATGAGGCCACAATCCCTCTGTGTACTGCTCAGTGAGAGTGTGCGTTGTAATAGCTTTATTTTTCGGCATGCTGCTTGGCAGGCACGCGAGATCTCAGCGCCCTTACCGGGGAGCAAACCCAGGCCCCCTTTTGGTGGGAGTGCAGAGTCTTAACCTCTGGTCCCAGGGAAGTCCCTGTAATAAATTTTAAAGGGCAGTTTGATAATACTACCAAAGGCCTTGGAACTGTGATCTTACTTTGATGTAGCAATCCCATCGCTGGAAACTTACCCTAAGGAAATAACTACGGATGTAAACAAAATCTTAGATATGAGATGTTCATTTCAGCTCTGATCATAAGCACACACACAGACACACAGACAGTATTCTGGGTAGAACTGTGTCTCCTCCTTAATCCCCCTCCCGCCGCCCCCACAACTCACAAATGCATCTGTTGAAGTCCTGGTGCCCAGTAACTCAGACTGTAATTATATTTGGAGATAGAGCCTTTAGAGTGAAAATCAAAACAAAATGAGGTTACATGGGTGGGCCCTAATCCAATATGAATGGTTCTTATAAGAAGAGAAGATTCAGTTACAGACACACACAGAGGGAAGACTGCATAAAGACACTGGAGGAAGACAGCCATCTGTGAACCGCAGAGAGAGGTTTCAGAACCAAACCAACCCTGTGGACACCTTGGTCTGGAGCTTCTGGCCTCAGGAACTGGGAGGAGATAAACTTTGTTGTTTAAGTCTGTGGTACTTGGTCATAGCAGACCTAGTGCATACATCCGTACACACACAGACACACACACACACACAAAGAAAAACCTCTAAATGCCAGCAATAGGGTATTAGTTACATAGGTGTGGTCCATTTGTACAATGGAACTCCATGCATCCATTTGAAGTGATACAGATGAATACTGTCAGGGAAGACTGTTGTAGATATATCATTAGGTGATATAAATGATCAAACAGTGTGTGTAGTATAATCCTATATTTGTTTTATATATATATATGTATTCATACATACATAACAAATATTAATTTGGCCTAAGAGATGATACAGGCTTTTGTTCAGGAAAGAAAGAAATTGGCAATGCTGGCAGCTGATCATGAAGTTCCCAAGTGAATATTAATGATATTCACAGAATATAAACAATGTTAGGACAAGGCCACTCTGATCAAGTTTGGAAGATAAAGCTACTCTCAGTTCAGTTCAGTTGCTTCCGACTCTTTGTGACCCCATGAATCTCAGCATGCCAGGCCTCCCTGTCCATCACCAACTCCCAGAGCTTGCTTAGACTCATGTCCATTGAGTCAGTGATGCCATCCAACCATCTCATCCTCTGTCATCCCCTTCTCCTTCCGCCTTCAATCTTTCCAGCATCAGGGTCTTTTCAAAGGAGTCAGTTCTTCACATCAGGTGGCCAAAGTATCAGAGTTTCAGCTTCAGCATCAGTCCTTCCAATGAATATTCAGGACTGATTTCCTTTAGGATGGACTGGTTGGATCTCTTTGCAGTCCAAGGGACTCTCAAGAGTCTTCTCCAACACCACAGTTCAAAAGCACCAATTCTTCGGCGCTCAGCTTTCTTTATAGTCCAACTCTCACATCCATACATGACTACTGGGAAAATGGGAAAACCATAGTTTTGACTAGATGGACCTTTGTTGACAAGGTAATGTCTCTGCTTTTTAATATGCTGTCTAGGTTGGTCATAGTTTTTCTTCCAAGGAGCAAGCATCTTTTAATTTCATGGCTTCAGTCACCATCTGCAGTGATTTTGGAGTCCAAAAAAATAGTCTCTCACTGTTTCCATTGTTTCCCCATCTGTTTGCCATGAAGTGATGGGGCCAGATGCCACGATCTTAGTTTTCTGAATGTTGAGTTTTAAGCCAACATTTTCACTCTCCTCTTTCACTTTCGTCAAGAGTCTCTTTAGTTCTTCTTCACTTTCTGCCATAAGGGTGATGTCATCTGCATATCTGAGGTTATTGATATTTCTCCCAGCAATCTTGATTCCAGTTTGTGCTTCATCCAGTCCAGCATTTCACATGATGTACTCTGCATATAAGTTAAGTAAGCAGGGTGACAATATACAGCCTTGATGTACTCTTTTCCCAATTTGGAACCAGTCTGTTGCTCCATGTCCAGTTCTAACTGTTCCTTCCTGACCTGCATACAGGTTTCTCAGGAGGCAGGTCAGGTGGTCTGGTATTCCCATCTCTTGAAGAATTTCCCACAGCTTATTGTGATCCACACAGTCAAAGACTTTGGCATAGTCAATAAAGCAGAAATAGATGTTTTTCTGGAACTCTCTTGCTTTTTTGATGACCCAACAGATGTTGGCAATTTGATCTCTGGTTCCTCTGCCTTTTCTAAATCCAGCCTGAACATCTGGAAGTTCACGGTTCACGTATTGCTGAAGCCTGGCTTGGAGAATTTTGAGCATTACTTTCTAGTGTGTTTTGCTGCTGCTGCTAAGTCTCATCAGTCATGTCCGACTCTGTGCGACCCCACAGACGTCAGTCTAGTATGTGAGATGAGTGCAATTGTGTGGTAAGTATGAACATTCTTTGGCATTGCCTTTCTTTGGGATTGAAATGAAGACTGACCTTAACTTCTCAGGGTCTCCCAACACAAGTGACCGCTACTTTCTTTTTAAACTAATGACAACTGTCACCTTCTTTAGTTTTTCCCCTTGCAAGATAAAAATTAAGATATTTATCACCAGCTTGCCTCTTCTTCTTGACGGAATCCTATCCAGATTTTCTCTCTGCTTCCTGGATTTCCCCTTGAAAGTACAGTAGTCCCCCTTATCTGTGGTTTTGCTTTCTGTGGTTTCAGTTAACCAAGGTAGATCTATGTCCAAAAAGATTAAATGAGAGTCGTTCCAGACATAAACAATTCATAAGTTTTAAATTGCACACCGTCCTGAGTAGCATGATGCAATGTCTCCCCCTCCCCGCTTGGCCCTGCAGAGCATGTGAACCATCTTTTCATCCAGCGTATCCTGCCCATTAGTCACTCAGTAATCATGCTTGTGTTCAAGCATTTTACTTAATAATGGCCCCAAAGCTCAAGAGCAGTTATTGATGCTGGCAATTCAGATATTCTCTCACTGTGCCTAGTTTACAAATTAAACATTATCATAGCTATGTAAGTATAAGAAAAAACGTAGAATATATAGGGCTTCATGTTATCTGAGGTTTTAGGCATCCACCAGGGGTCTCGGATTGTATTCCCCGTGGATAAGGTGGGACTACTGTATCGATAAAAAGCCCAAATCCTATAAGAAACGTCTCCAAATTCCTGTTTACTGAGAGGTTCCATGTGTATTCCTGGTGCTTTCAGGCAATGGGCTTTTACAGTTCTAAAGGAGATAAAATTGCTCCCCTCCCACCCACCAGGACTGGCTGGAAAGCCCACCTGAGTTTTACATGATGTGTAGCAAACCACGGGGCCCCATCTGTTAGGGCCCCTGTGGGACCCACTGATCACAAGCCACTCCTTGTTATCCTTTCGAAGAGCAGCTTCATTTTCTCTGTGCAAAGCTGGTTACAAGGACCTTAGGTTGCAGGATAAGGCCAAAGATTTTGGGTTCAGTCCCTGCTTCCCAGAAGCCAGATCACTCCTCGAGGGCTCTCTGGGACTGGGGCTTGGGTCTCCCTGTTTGTGGGAACCGCTCCCACCAGCCTCCTCCCTGGTGAGACTTCTGTCCTGGTTCAGGCTTCCCCTCTCAGCACCAGCCTCATTCAGGGTGGGTGAGATGTTAGCTTTCTATCACTCCCAGCTTCTATTTCTAGCTCTGCTACTAGAATGTAACAACCTGCTGAGCCTGGGAAGCTCAGGTTCCAAACATAGAGTTGGCTTGGGAACGAAGGAGGAAAAATCACCACGCATTTCTTTACAGCAGTGAGTTCAGAACACATCAATCTGTGAATTGCTTGCTGGCATACCCCCTAGAAAGAGTCCTAAATGTATATCCTAAAATGTTAAAATTGGATGTCTTGCCATGGTGATATTATGGATCATTAAAAATGTTTACCTTAACCCTCATAGTCCAGTGGTTAAGACTCTACGCATCGCCGCTGGGAGTACAGGTTCAATCCCCAGTTGGGGAAGTTTCACGTGCCGCACTACACAGCCAAAAAAAAAAAAAAAAGCTTACATATATTGCTTATATTTATTTTCTAATTTTTCTTTTTTTCCCCATCCACACATTGTTTTTCTTTTTATCTGACTGTAAGCAAACAGCATAATGAACACAACGTTCAGCAACTCCAGATGGGCTTTTCTCATACCAGAGAGGAGTGAGGAATTTAAAAGGCACAGATTTTCAGATTTCTGCTAACCCCTCACCCGGCCCTGCAGCTCGTCTAGACGGCCACATTTTAACAGCAAAGGGACTCTTCCCTATTGCTTTTTTCCACTGTTGCCCTTTAAGGATCCAGGGCAGGACACTGGCACCCAGTAACCAGCTTGACGTGTACCACGTGGGGGGTTAATGGCTATGCCAGCCTCTGGTTGCCTTGGTGAGAGCTGGAGCTGTGAAAACACAAGCCCTGAAGATGCCGTCCGACACAAATCTGGGCTTGGGCTCAAAGAGGTGGAGGCAATCCATCTCCTTTTTGCCTTTTCTTTTTCAACCTCACTTAAAGATTCTCTGATACTCTATTCTAATACTGTAAACTTGGTCTTTTTACCAGATTTTTTTCTTCATTAAATTCTGAGTTTGCTATCCTTATATTAAAATTTTGATGGCCCTCTCAATAGCACCAAAAATAGTTTCCCAAATGGGGTTCACATTTGATCAAAACACAGCCCTCTTAGAATTACAGAGGACAGGTAGAAGGAAATGTCACCCTAAACCTGAATCTCACAGCTCAAGGCTTTGGAACTGGAAGGGGCCAAATCTACATGCATCGCTGAACTGAAACTCTGCTTGGGAAATACCCAGGAGGCTCCCATCTTCTCCTCTGCTTCCCAGACAGCTGCCCGCAGAGTTTGGGCACACAGCCATCCCATTCAGCCTGCTGACACGTGCCAGCCACGGGGTCCTAAACGTTTCACCTTTTGCAGAAAGACTCCGGTGTGAATTTGCTGCAACGGTCTCCATACGGCTGCTGATAATGGGCTTGCCTCATTCAGTGGCCGGTCCTGCTTGTAAACCGGACAGACATGGCAGTGAAGACCCATTCTCCAGGGGCCCAGGCCCACATAACCCGAGAGGACTGTGTCCCTGCTGACGTTCCTGCCATGTAGACCACTAGCAAACGGTGCCCTGATGGCTGGGAGCGTTCAGGTCTGTCGAGAACAACAAGTAGCATTTATCTGGATCAACTCTACCCCCTGCAGCGCTCGTGGGCTGGTTCTTAACCTCAACCTGGGTGAGTGTCAGCGCTCCACCCAGCTCGTGACACCTCCTGTCCCATCGCCCACACCCCTGATCTGACCAGTTGCATCGCGGGACGCAGCCAGACTGACCACAGAGGCAGCAGCAGCCTGCCTCTAACTTTCCTTACGTTGAACATTTGCTTTCAAAATAAGAAAAAAAAGTATGTTATTTATTTTTAGCCAATAAACATAAAAACTAGAGGATAAGAAGGAAGAAGAAATGAAAGAAGAAACCAGGGCCCTCGGTGTAGTGTGCGGTTATGGTATCCCTGGAGGTGGGCATTCCCTGGAATTCTGGAGTCGAGGTGAGACCAGCGGGGACCCTTAGCTGCAGGGCTGCAAAGCTTGCACCTGGACGCACCTCGCCTTGAGCAACAAAATAGAAACTTTATGAGATTAAAAATAACTACAGACATGCAATAGTTGAGATAAATTTTGGAGAAAAGATACAAAGAGACCAAAGAAACTCCAACTGCCACTTTTGAAGTTCAGTTCAGTTCAGTCTCTCAGTCGTGACAGACTCTTTGCAACCCCATGAACCGCAGCTCGCCAGGCCTGCCTGTCCATCACCAACTCCTGGAGTTCACCCAAGACCGGATGACTTTTGAAGAGCCTGGAGCAAAAGCAGGGTACTGGGCATGCCCCATGCCCCCACCACCTAAGGGGTGGACAAAACACCTGAGCCACCCCTCGGCCTGACCCCCGGACATACCTCTACCCTCACCCCATCGCTCCTTGGGGAGCTAGCAAGTCAGGGAATCTGTTGTTTGTTCTCACACCCCCCCTGTTGCAGCAGGGGCCACAATAAAGTCTCCTAGAAGGAAAGGTAGAATCAGAAATTATTTCTTTTTATCAGTGTTATCTCCAATATTGAAGTGTGCCCATTGGAATACAAACTTAGTTTAGTCCTACAGGCAAACGCATTTTTAAAACAGTTTTTAATGGTGTACTAGAAAAAATATACTAACATCCATCAAAGCCATGATTTCCTAGTAGTGATAAAACTTAAAGAAACCTGAAATCTATTTATGCAAAAATGCAGGCCAATTGATATAGACATCTTATGTAAATTGCAGTACAGGTGGTCCATGGATATGGCAAAAATCAAGATGGCTTACATGGCTTTATACCAGGAAACACTGACAGAACTGGCTTAATTAGGCCTCTCTGAAATGAGGTGAGGTTGGAGCTGCGATTCAAAGCAGGGCTTCCAGACACTAGACTGAAGTGATGTGGGATTGGCTGAGGGCTTGTGAAAACACATTCCCAGTCCCTACCAGGAGATGTGAGACGGGGCCCGGGGCTTTGTCTCCTCATGACGGTTTTCTGATGACTCTGGTGCAGCCAGGTTTGGGAAACTCGAAGGTAGTGATACCTCCTTGGGCCTGAAGATCAGTTGTTTTCAATAATTAAACCTATTGGAAGTATTTGCTGGCTGTGAAGTCTATGAACCGTTGTTGACATCAATGCAGCTTTGAAAACTTTTAATTTTTATCCTGTGCTTCTGGGTCTCAGCATCGGGGGTGAGTGTCAATTAAACACATACAAGTGAGCACGCATTATCTGATTTAACCAATTAGCCCAACAGGAGTGAGTGCCACCATTAGGCTCAACAGGGCTGCTAGAGCAAACCCACGGCTCGGTGCCCCCGGGCACGGGAGTAATAAAGTGTGTGTTTCTGGTGGGGGGGAGGTGCTCAGGTGGGGGCTGTTTCACCACAAATTTATGTTAACTCAGGGAGTTTTGGGGCTTCCCTGGTGCCTCAGATGGTAGAGAATCTACCTGCAGTGTGGGAGACCTGGGTTTGATCCCTGGGTTGGGAAGATTCCCCTGGAGGAGGGAAATGGCTCCCCACTCCAGTTTTCTTGCCTGGAGACGTCTGTGGACAGAGGAGCCTGGGGGGCTACAGTCCAGGGGGCTCCAAAGAGTCGGACACGACTGAGCGACTGACCCTCTTTGGGGCGTTTCAGAGGAATCTCTGTGATGCAACTGGGAGGGAGGCCCTGGGTGAAGCACTCTGCGAGGGGAGCCGGGCTGGGGCCGCCCGCCTGGTGAGAAGGTGACGGGGAGGCTGAGGGAGCAGGAAGCTGCAGCTGTGCTGGGCAAGGGTGAGGACTGACGGGAAGCCGGAGGCGCGGGAGAGGCACAGTGACCTTACTGAGGGGCTGCTGAGGGCCTCTGTCCCAACAGTAGCAAATGGTTGTGCCTGAGGCGAAGGGGAGCAAGATGTCACCCCAGAGGACATTTAGGAAGCAGAGTAAACTCTTGATGAAGGTCAAAATTGGCGCATCTGTGTGTTACAGCAAGCGCGTTATCTTGAATTTCCTGGGGGCAGCCTTTAGTTCAATGGCTCTGTCCTCTGGTGAGACAGACTGTCAGGTAACGTTCCCTGATTTTATTTTGCTTTAAATTTTGTGGGTTTTTTTTGGCCATACTTCGCATCATGTGGAATCTTAAGTTCCCCAACCAGGAATCGAACCTGCGCCCCACACGGTGGAAAGTTGGAGTCTTAACCACTGGATGGTTGAAGAGGTCCCAGTGTTGCTTGATTTTAGGGCAAACATTTGAGAAAAAGAAACGGTGAAAGTGCCTGAGGACAGAAGCCCAGGTGCCCACCAGATGGCCTGCTCAGGTAAGCGGGGACGCGCGGGCCGCTGAACCTCTCAGAGTCTGCAGGGGTGGGCGTTTGGATCCCACAGGGTGAAGGGGCCGACGTCCCCAGGCCAGGTTTCCAGGGGCTGCTGCTACTGCTTCTCACCTGCTTCCCATCCCCAAAGTCCTGCTCACAGACTCTTAGTGAAATTCAAGTTTTCCTCTTTCCATCTGATGGGAAATTTTCATAGGATGCTAAAGAAACTTGAGACAAAGGTATGTCTTTACACCTTTTACTATTTCCTTTTCTTATCCGTTTCTTCACTCACAAAAGCTTCAAAACTGACTTTTAGTCTGCCACTGTCCTTTTACTGATGTTCTTACAGAAAGAGAAGTTATAGAATTTGGGGTGAGGTTTTCAAAGGCGTCGGCTTTACGACAGTTTGGTTTTACTGTGGACCTAATTTTAGAAACGAAATTGCTTTAGAGGGAACAGAAAATCGAGGTTACCAGAGCTTGTCCACTAGGTGTCACTCTTTATCCAACTAAACCTGGCTATAACGGTGTTAAAAACAAGGGCGTGTAAGGTATTTATTTCCTTGGTTACATACAAATGAATAACAAGATGTCCCCGCCTGTGTGTTCTTAGCTGTCTTGCTGGTGACTCTGTCATAAAAGGGGAGCCTGTATCAGCTCTCCGGAGAACTCATCCCAATCACAGAGCTTTGCTCTGAGACCTCTTGGGAACTGCAGCCTGGCCGCTTGACTTGGAGCCTCCTCAATCCATCCATCGCTTTTCATGACAGCGGACCCAGCTCCTTTGGAGATCACAGTGGACTGTGAGAGCCAAATGTTTCTAAAAGGCCCCATCTCCGCTTGCTGCTTCCCGAAGCGCTGTCTCCCAGTCTTTGCAGACAGCGCGCTCACCTGCTCCGAGCCTCCATCACCTCCGCGCGCTCCCGGGCGCCCAAGAATGCGGGCCTTCAGGGACCGCTCAGCCCAGGGGAGTTGGGGTGGGCTGGGGGTGGGGAGATCCCCTCTTTCACGGCAGTCGCCATGGCCTAATGCAGGTAAAGTCGCTGCTAGCAATTTTGAATTTCAGAATTTGCAATTATTTGCATTAGCTATGAGGGTTGGCCAAATTCCATTCGTTGGTCTTTTGCACTTCCTCCGGGGATAAAAATGGATATACAATTTGGAGTTTACAAGAAAGCAACAATCTGATTCACTTAGATTGTGCTTTTAATTAAACATAATTTCATTATTATTTTAAAAAATGTTCTCTCTCCAAAATATAAGTAGTTCACCTTCAGAGAGTAGGTTATAAGAACATGTTTATATCACACTTTCAGTTCAGGACGTTGTCCTAAATCTGCTCCTGGTGTGACCTTGGGTACAACCGTTGGTGCTGGGGAGATCATTGCTACCATGTTCCTCATGTCTCACTGCGACTACAGTTGTAATGTCCTGCTTGCCAAGCAGGAATTTTAACCCAGACCATCTGAGCCCCAAGACTGTAATATCCATTAAACCAGTGGTTCTTAACCAGGCTATGCATTTTAATCTCCTGGTGAGCTTCTGGATATATGTCCTCCCAGACTCATGCTGGACTTTCTCCATCAGAATTCCCTGTGTGATATTGGGTTCATTCAATAAAGAAACATAAAGTGGGTATGTAATACCATGTCAGGAAGTGATGAATGTTTGGGAAAGGAGAAAAAAAAGCAGAATGAGGGAGTAGAGATTGAAAGGAAGGGCTATTTTAGAAAGGGGCGGGTGGTAAAGACCAGCTCCTCCGAGGAGCAGGCACCTGAACTCAGAGCCTGCTGAAGCCAAGCAGTAAGCTTTGCAGATGTGCATGGGTGTGTGTTCTACCAAAGGAATGAGCAGGTGCAGAGGCCCTGAGGCAGGCGTGAGCTTGGTATGGAGAAATGGCAAGGAGATCAGTGTGGCTGGTGTGGTGTTGATGAGGGGAGATGGGTCAGGAGGTGGCTGGCAGCCAGATGTTAGGCCTTCAACTGGCGTTGCACAACTTTTCAAACAAATGCACGCATGCATTGTCATTCCTTAGCGCGCTCTCCTCTGCGCCTTACCTTGCCAAGCAACCAGAAGGAAAAACAGGGCTGGTGGGAGCACAGCGGAAACACAGCCCTGAGGAGCCACCACCCCTGCAATCACCAGGAAGCCGCAGCTCGGCGTTGTTAGGGGGCCAGGAGGACTGGAAATGGTTCGTGGGGAGTGAGTGGCTGCTAATTTGATAATCACCGTGAATCCGAGTGAAACAGATTTGTTCGCCTCACTGTCTACAATTTACTTTTATTTGTGATTGAATTGTAATTTCCATTTAAAATCATTATAAGGAAACAGTACGTTCCCATCACGCTCACTTAAGTACCATCCTGCAGTTTTAAGTTTTCCTTTAACGTTAAATCTGGTCATGCTGTCTCTCATTCCTATCATCAGGGCTTTCTCTTAAGTAGATGCTGTTCTTTTCCTTGTGTTTATAACATGGGGACAAGCTGCACATGCCTGGAGAAGTGATGATGTTTTGCGTCTGAGAGAAGTGCAGATTAGTGACGTTTGAAAATTTCTCTCATGAAAGTTAAATATCTCCCATAGTTTGGGGGAAAAATCTTTCACATAGATATAATTAAAAATAAATATAAAAAATATTTATTAAAGCAGGGATAAATGCCATATCCACAAAGTTTAAATCCAGTATTGTAGTGGATCTTAAACAATTAAACAACTCACTATGTTGAATACAGTTATATTCAATATATTAATGTTAACATATTTTCTATATGCTCAGATATATTATTTTAACTACCATCGAAAAAATAATATGTTTTTTGATTGGTCACTTGCTTAAACCAGCTGGAAAAGTCAGGTGAGAGATGGTTCTGGAGTAAAATTGCATCTCTGCTTGTTAAGGCACCCTCAGGAGCCTGCTCTCTGGTGGCTGAAACACAGGTTAGGGATGACTTCAGAAAGCATGAACACTTCCGTGACCTCAGAATATCTCAGTAAACAAGCAGATTGTGAAATGGGGTGCAAAATGTGATCCATACTTGTTAAGACAAAATCATTTGTCTACATATGCACCCAGTAATGTCTAGAATGGTACATTCACAATGATCCCTCATGGTAAAGGTATTCTTTTAATGGTGGTTTCTGGGTGATTTCAGTTTTATTTTGTTGCTTACTTGTACTTCCTAAGATGAACACATTTGTATAATAAACTTGTACAATAAAGCTTATATACTTTTCTATTGCAGAAAAGTGAACGTGAAAGGTGCTCAGTCGTGTCTGACTCTTTGCGACCCTATGGACTATACAGTCCGTGGAATTCTCCAGGCCAGAGTACTGGAGTGGGTAGCCTTTCCCATCTCCAGGGGATCTTCCCAACCCAGGGATCAAACCCAGGGCTCCTGCATCATAGGGCAGATTCTTTATCAGCTGAGCCACAAAGTTGTAGAAAAACCACTAAAAGTGATTTTTAAAAAATGACATGTTGTTGAATTGTTGACTGATACTTCAGAAAACGTTTTAATTGGAGGACAATTGCTTCACAATGTTATGTTGGTTTCTGCCATGCAGCCCGTGAATCAGTCGCAGGTATGCATATATCCTCTTCCCCTTGAAGCTCCCCCCACCGCCCACCCCACCCCACCCCTCTCTGTTGTTACGGAGCACTGGGTTGAACTGCCTGTGTTATACACCAACTTCCCGTGAGTTATCTGTATTCCACGTGGTAATGTGTGTGTTTCAATGCTCCTGCCTCCATCTGTCCCTCCCGCTCCTCCCCCCCTGTGCCCACAAGCCTGTGTTCTGTGTCTGCGTCTCTATCCCAGCCCTGCAAATAGGTTCATCCATACCATTTTTCTAGATTCCATGTATACGTGTTATGATATTTATTTTTCTCTTTCTGACGACTTCAGTCTATATAACAGGTTATATGTTCATCCATCTCACTGAACTGACTCAAACTCATCCCTTTTTGTGGCTGAGGAATATTCCATTGTGTACATGTATCACAACTTCTGTATCCATTCATCTGTCAGTGGACATCTAGATGCTCCCATGTCCTGGCTGTTGTAAATAGTGCTGCAACGAACATTGGGGTACACGTGTCTTTTTCAGTCTTAGTTTTCTCAGGGTATATGACCAGTCGTGGGTTTTTGGGTCATGTGGTAGTTTTATTCCTAGTTTTTAAAGAGACTTCCATACTGTTCTCCACAGTGGCTGTATCAACTGACATTCCCACTAACAGTGCAAGAAGGTTCCCTTTCCTCCACGCCCTCTCCAGCATTTGTTGTTTGCAGACTTTTTAATGATGGCCACGCTGACCGGGGTGAGGTGATACCTCATTGTAGTTTTGATTTGCATTTTTCTAGTAATGAGCGATGTTGAGCATTTTTCCAGATGTTTTGTTGGTATCTGTATTTGCCTCATAATTATGTTACTTCAGCTCACACTTTGCCGTCCACAGTGGGAAAAATTAGCTTGATTCTTTTGTATTTTTTTTTTTTAACCATTATAATTACTCTAAGTGAACACCACAGAGGAGGGAACGGTTTTTCTGTGACTGTTTACTCTCTTGGGCAGTGAGGCTCAGGGTACTCTGGATTCAGTAGGACACTGTTTGCTGTATCCCTTCTTTCCACTAGAGGGCAGCAGATGATAGAAGGATTCATGGGCCATTAAGGTTAACTTCCTGTGTTGACAGCTTTTGGGATGAGAAATGGTCTCAGTAGAGCTGGCTGGCTGTCACAGTGATTCTGTCATTCAGAAAGCCATATGGTTTATTTGTATTAGTGCAAATTAAAAACAGAATGTTTCCCTTTTCTCCAAACTATGGGGAAGCAGAAAATTAACTTCTGACCCATTATCAGGAGTTTCTGAGGATGCTAATGACACAAATTTACACGCTTAGGAATAGGACTTGCACCAAACACTTCCCCCCCGCCCCCATAAGACTGGCGCTTTAGGTACTATATATCCTTGGAAGTTCTGACTAAGTAAATTCGAGGCAGGGTCTAATATGAAGTTGAGATGTAAAACCTGGGTAAACCGTTCTTGCCCTCAAGGTATGAAATCAAAAGCCAATATGATTCAAATTGTATTTCATGGGATGTAAAGGAGTAGTGATTAGTACAGAAAGTTCTAGAATAGTAAATCTAAGCTTGAATCAGGATTTGAAGAAAGTCATGCCTACAGATTAGAGAGGAGGCTTAACAGGGGTTGCAAAGTGGTGCCCCCTGAGTCCCGCTGCAGAAGTGCTTTGGTCAGCAGAATGCTTTACATTTTTTAAACGTGAATTTCTTTTAAGTAGGGCACGCGTACTTCTTAGTTTGCTGCATTTCCCAACGTCCCCTACCATTGTGCATCCAGCACGTGGCATATCTCTCATACCTTCCTGGCCCCAGTCACAGAGAAATCATCCATTCCTCTGCTGTGTAGAGCTGGAGTACCTAGAATAAATCAGGAAAAATTACAGAGGAATCAAGACATTTGTGATTGCAATCCTGGCTTAGAGGAACTGGGGGAGGGGGCCTAGCAGGGAGGAGGAAGCAGTGATCCAGGAGGCAGGACCTGGGACTTGGGACAGATGGGAGCACGCAAGTCACGTGTGGAGGCTGCTGTATATAGACTGGGTTGGCTTGGAGCAAGCGGTCACTCCAGACCTCACCACTCACCTGTGTCCCCGGGAAGGCTGGGGGCTGAGAGGACCAGCACCCCGCATCTAGGACACGGGACCCTCCTTAAACGGTCTTGGTAGTTCCGCGTCGTGCTGAAATACTGCCCCGGAGCTCCTGCTGGTCCCGACTCGAGGGCTCGCTGGGCCCGTGGCACTCCAATCACTGCACAGATTTTCTCATCCCAACTTAAGGGATTGCACAGGGCAGTGTTGAAAGACTCGCTCGGCATTAGTCCAGTGATGAGAGCTCAGAAACGAAAGGCCAGTACCCAGTATTTATAGACAGACCAAGCTGCCAATCAAGTTCTGGAACCCCCGAGAGAGGACTGGCCGCTTTGCATCATGGGAGGGGACAGTGGTGGGGGGAGGGGTGGAGAGGAACAAAGCGTGTGAAGTCCGGCAGCGCTCCATGCCTGCCGAGGCGCCCCAGTGATGTCTGACTCTTCGCCGCCCTGGGGTGGCTCACCCGCCCGGCGCCTCTGTCCACGGGACTCTCAGGCTCGAATCCTGCAGCGGGTCGCCATTTCCTCCTCCAGGGGCTCCTCCTGATCCAGGGATCAAACCCGGGTCTCTTACGTCTTTATCACTAGCACCTGGGAAACCCAACTCTAATGCCAGCCTTTCCTAACCGAGTGACCTTAGGAAAGCCACTGCACTTCTCTGAGCATCAGTTTTGTTGGCAAAATGGTGACACAGGCTTCTGTGTCTGGCAGGATTCTTCAGAAAATTAAATGAGAGAGTGTCTGCAAATGTCTGGCATGTCTTCATTCTTGCCTGCATGGAAGTCACTGCCCTGAATCCCCAGACCTGTCTGCCAGGGGGAGTCCTGAGTGAGAAGGCGCAAGGTTTCAAAAGTGCAGCACGAAGATTTCATCTCTTTGAGAAGGCTGTGGGGAGCATCGGCACTGATGTTTCCTTGATTAACTCAATTAAAACTCTGAACAGTTAATATGCTGTTTTCAGACAGTTTTGATTGCCACAGCATTTTGCAGTTGCTCTGTCATCCAAAGAAGAATGGTGTTTTAGGATCAGAGACTGCTTCTAGCGGAAGTGAGGAGAGCCCCAGCTGCCCATGGCGATGACTTGGTGGGAAAGGGGCGCCTCTCACCAAGGAAGGACTCTGCCTGCCTGCCACCAAGCCTGCAGGACTTCGCTGAAGCCCTGTTGCTTTGACCTATGTCATCTTGTTCTCTCCGGAGCCATTCGGATATCTCCAGCAAAAATCATGCTTTTCAACACATGTGAGGGATACGGTGCACGCCTCTGCCTAACAGTGCAATTGTCTGGGGAAGGAAGAAGGTGGACTGGGGAGACCTGATGGCTCCAGATGATTGAAGCAAGCCCCCAGCAGATGCCTCTGTTATACCACAATTTCCTCCAGAAAACCCCAGTCAGGAATCTAAGCAAATTAATTAAACAGCAATATACTCAATGCCAGGCTTCCCCTATGGCTTAGTGGGGTAAAGAATTCTCCTGCAATGCATGAGACATAAGAGACGTGGGTTCAGTCCCTGGGTTGGGAAGATCCCCTGGAGGAGGGCATGCCACTCACTCCAGTATTCTTGCCTGGGGAACCCCATGGACAGTGGGG
Organism: Dama dama; assembly: GCF_033118175.1. NCBI lineage: Eukaryota > Metazoa > Chordata > Mammalia > Artiodactyla > Cervidae > Dama > Dama dama. Next base: position 2,970,477 of record NC_083699.1, on the reverse strand, counting down.
CCTGGCAAGCTACAATCTGTAGGGTTGCAAAGAGTTGGACACAACTGAAGCAACTTAGGAGACATACTCCATAACTGACTAGAAAGGTACATCTTGTTAGACTACCTCATCCTTAGATAAAAATCTGTTTTGAATAGAACTGTGGATGTTAGGTAAGGCATGATGTCGCTAGATGTGGTTTCGTAGTTTTATAGCATAACAGAGAAAAATTTTCTTTTTTTTTTAAATTTTGAAATGAAGCCCAGAACTACTTATTAACCTCTAAAATTCTTGGTGGCTTGTTTAAAACTCAGCTATAGATGTCTAAGGACAGAAGAAGTTGGATGAGAAAGGGGAGACTGAGGCTTGGTTGGGGTGTTATGGGAAGCCGTAGGGTGGAGATTCGGAAGTGAAAGGAGCTAAAGCAGCTGGCTTTTAGGTGGAAATAAGAAGAGTCCTGATGTTACTCCTAGGGTGGATGGGCTCTGGGCTGGTGGCAGGGGGAGATTATGTGGGAGGCAGGAGGCACCGAAATGCTAAATTTAAGCAGGCACTCACTGTCGGGTTCATGTGGATGCAGGGTGGGCGTCTGAGAGCGAGGGCCTCCTTAAATTTTGCATCTTGGGTGCTTGGCTTGTACATCTAGTCCAGGTCTTGGGGGTAGAGTAACGTGAAGAGAGATTCTGGTTTCTCCAAGACAGTTTCAAGCTTACCTCCTGTTTTGGCTACCCAGAGGTTCTGATAAAAATCTAAATAGCTAAACTCTGGGAAGGAAAGCCTCAGATGAATACTGGGTTTATAATATAGTAGACAATAATGATGCACCTTTTGGTAAATTGGAGGGTGAGGGAAGAACACGTTCTCTCAGACATATCCAAGCTATTCACCAGGGTATTATAATGCATTTATAAATGTCCAACGGCTCTGATGTGGACGGAGTCCCCAGCATTTTGTGGTGTGCAGTATAAACAACAGCACACCCCAGCCTTCGGGTTCCAGTTGAGAGTTTCTTTTCTTGTCTTTATGCAATATGGTGCATATTCTTTATCATGAAAAGTTTTAAATAACAAGAAAAAGAAGAACGGTCTAAGCTCTGTTAATCCTTTTTCCTGTTGTGTTAGCCTGGAATATTTTCATCTTTATCAGAGTTTAAAATAAATTCATGAAAATTCTTTTCGCACAAGATGAGACTACTTCCAAATGCAATTTTTTCTTTCTTTCTTTCTTTTTAATAAAAAGAGACTTGGTTCCACAAGTTCAAGTTGTTTAAAAGTAAAGAATGTTGAATATGATCTAATGTTGGGAAAGCTTTGTTAGTAACTCCTTCATCTTGAAATAAACTTCTGGGGAGGTTTAGCAAAACCTGAAAGGCTTTAGAAACATTTCCACAACAATCAAGGTCCACAGAAGTATATGGTCAGGTTTTAAACAAGATGTAAACATTTGTCATTTAAGGAAAAAAAAAAAGTCCTCCACATTAAGGTCCATTTATAATCCAGGTTTAGGTTGGAGAGCTGAGATTTTTCCCGCCTTCTTTTTTACCTTTCTTCTTTTCTCTTCCAGCTCGCCCCTTCCATTCCTTTCTCCCCCTTTCCTTTTGCTCTGTGTGACACTTCTGAAATGATTGCCCTTTTTTTCCCTTCCTTCTTCCTTTGCTTCCTTGCTTATAAGATTCAGAGGGAAAAAAAAAAAAAAAAGAATCAAATATCTGTTTCACAGCCATTTCATAAACAATACTGGCTCCTTTTTTCTGGTACCACTGGGCAATGAAAAGCTCTGTAGGAGGACATCTGTGACAGTGTAGTGATGGATTCACGACGCCTCCGTAGCGTCGACTTGAAACAGGCCCACTGTGTTTTTCTGCGTTTAGCCGAGACCAAACCAGAATGAATGCCCATGGGTGCTCAGCTGGATACATGAAACAAAGAGGTTTTCTATTTTGTGATGAAAGGAAAAATAATTTGGGGGGAAAAACCCTACCCAGACCAGAAGTTGAGTTTGTATTTGTTTCAGTCAAACTGCTTCCAGCCCTGTCATACACGGCTATGGACCTTGACTGTTGTGGAAATGTTTCTAAAGCCTTTCAGGTTTTGTTAAACCTCCCCAGAAGTTTATCTAGAGATGAAGGAGTTGCTAACATAGCTTTCCCAACATTAGATCATATTCAACACTCTCTACTTTTAAACAACTTGAACTTATGGAAGCAAATCTCTCTCTTGCTTTTCTTTTTTAAATTGTATTTGGAAGTAGTCTCTCATCTCTCTCATCATTCCTGCAAATGGATTTGCAGGAATTTATTTTAAAATCCGATAAGGATGAAAATATTTCAGTCTACCCCAACAGGAAAAAGGATTAACATGGCTTAGGTCATTCTTCTTTTTCTTGTTATTTAAAACTTTCATGATAAAGAATATGCAACATATTACATTAAGACAATAAAACAAACTTTGAGCTGAAGCCAGAAGGCCGGGTATGCTCTGTATAGAATGTACACCACACCGCCCTGGGGGCTGCGCTCACCTCAGAGCCACCGTACATTTATGTATTTATTACAACAACTCCCTAACAAATAGCCAGGAAATGTTTTGAGAAGGGGCTTCCCCTTCACCCTCCAATTTGCAGAAAAGATACCATCTGGGAAAGCAGTGGTCTTGATGCTGACTTAGTATTTACAAGGTTTATTTTTGGTCCTTTCGTTGTAGGCATCTAGCTGAACTGAAATGATTAATCTGGATCTGTTGTATCCTGCTGTGCTTAAACTTAGGACCTTTCTCCCAACTTTCGGGTCATTCCAAAACAAACAAAAAAAGAAAAAAAGAAAACGGGTATCTGCTTTCTTCTGAGCCTGAACTGTTTCTCCTGTCTCTACTTTATGCCAGACGCTGTGCTAAGCTCCTGATGGATGCTAGCTCATTGGGTCTTATACTATTACTCCTTTTTTTTTCTCTTTTTTTTTTGGGCAGCATTGCATGGCATAAGAGATCTTAGTTCCCTGAACAGATATAAAACCCATGCCCATTGCAGGGGAAGCATGGATTCCTAACCACTAGATTGCCAGGGAAGTCCATCTTCATCCTTTTCTAGGAATGAGGACTCTAAGGGATAAGAGGATAAGAAATTTGCCTGTGGTCACACAGGCAGTTGGTGGTGAAACCAGGATTTGAACCCAGACAAGGAGGCATCAAAGCTCTTGGTTATAACCACTTAGCTCATCTACCTTTTCTGAAGTGAATCGTCAGTCGCTCAGTTGGGTCTGACTCTTTGTGATCCCGTGGACTGTAGCCTGCCATGCTCCTCTGTCCATGGGATTCTCCAGGCAAGAACACTGGAGTGGCTTGCCATTTCCTTCTCCAGGGGATCTTCCAGACCCAGGGATCAAGCCCTGGCCTCCTGCATTGCAGGCAGATTCTTTACCCTCTGAGGTGTTCTCTTTCCCCTGAGGCCTGTGCTCCCGTCTGAAGCCTTATTTTAAAGAGTGCTGGCCATGGTCGGCCCCGGGGCAGACTTGCCCCTACGCTGTCATAGCTGAGGTCTCAGCAGCAACTTCTGGCAGACCCCCCCTGACTTGTGATAGGTGAGGATGGCCGGGGGCGACTGCTCTGGGGCTCTGTGGTTCCTATTTGTTTCTAACTCCTAGTGTGGCAGAGCCCCAGGAGTTTGCCATGTGTGGTGTTGGCAGGACCAGGGTGTGGGGAAACAGTAAGTCTCCTTTGCTCATGGGAAGATAAATTGATGCAACTACCCTGGAGGGCAGTTTGGCAACCTCTGCCACGTACATTCAAACTTCAGTTAGACTCCGACCACGTCTCAGCGCCTCCCCACTGCTGCTCAGCTCCGAGTCACCGTGTCTCTCATCGGGGTTGTGCAGGGGCCTCCTGTTCAGTCTCCCTGCTTCCACTCCTGCCTCCCAAACTCTATCTCAACACATTCTCTGTTCTCAGTATGTTCAGAGTAAATATTTCAGAACAGAAGCCAGATCATGTCATATGTCTTTCTCAAAGCCTTCTGTTGGCTTCCTTCCATTTGCTCTCATTTAATGAAAAGCAGAACCCCAAGTTCCCATAATGGGCTGGTGAGGCCCCACATAACTTGGGCCCAGCACCTCTTTGATCTCATGTCTCATTCTGTCCTTCTTGCTCCCTCTGCTCTAGCCACATGGGCCTACTTGCTTACCTTGAACATTCCAGAGATCTTTTTGTTGTAGAATCTTTATGTGGATGTTCCTTTTGCTTAGAACAGTCTTCCCTAGATATCTTCAGGGTCAAAACCCTCACTTCCTTTTGGCCTTTGATGAACTATTACTTTCTCAATGGGGCCTTCACTAATCACTCAGTGTAAAACAGCAAACTCTTGATTCTGTTCCCTTTAGCTTTTCTCTACCTATTTCTGCAGCTATTTTAGCATCTAACATACTTGATGGCTGACTCATTTGTTTTGGCTGTGTCTGTTTCTTTTCATAAGGATGTAAGCTCCATAAGGGAAGAAATGAATTTTTCTGTTTGGTTTATTGACAGTGCTTGGCAAGCTGTCAAATAAATATTTATTTATAAATACATTTAAAAAATACTCATTGGATATTTTTTTGAATTTACTGAATGGTGTTGGATTCAGCAGTTCTACTTCTAGGAATTTATTCTATGACACACAAGTGCACAAAGAGATATCAACACTGAGAGCCACTGGACATTGTTCATTGTCTGAAGACTGGGAAGCTCTCCCAAGACTGAGAATTACCTGAAGGCTCTACTTAAGGAATTGTACAAAGTCTCAAACTGGACAGGAATGAAAATTGTTCCGTGTTCTTACCACCTCCTAGAAAGTGGGGGCTGATGTGAAGACCACATTGGTTACAGTCAAAACTACATTTTCTTGGCACCTCTGAGTAAAAACTTGGAACATACACCTGTGTGCAGTTGAACTTTTCTTATTTCTCCCAAATTAACGAATAAACTTCAAAGTGGAGAAAAAAGAAGTGTTCATATGCTGAAGAAAACTGTCAACAATTAAGATCAGACATTTCCCAGGTGGCGCTAGTGGTAAAGAACGTGCCTGCCAATGCAGGAGACATAAGAGTTGCAGGCTTGACTCCTGGGTCAAGAAGATCCCCTGGAGGAGGCAATAGCAGCCCACTCCAGGATCCTTGCCTGGAGAATCCCATGGACAGAGGAGCCAGTCCATGGGGCTGCAGAGAGTTGGACACAACTGAAGCGACTTAGCACGCATGCACTTCCCAAGAGGTGCCGGACTAGGGCTGTCCCCTTGATCGTCTCCTCTACCCCCGCTTGCGTAGATGAACAGATTACAGAATAAGTCCATGGTCACGGTTCTGTCTCCCAAGATATGGTGGGGCTCCCGAAGACTCCCTCTTAGGGGTAAGGAGCTCCTGTGAGAAGTGGCATTCCCTCTCCTGGTTGGATGTAGTTCCATCCAGGGCTCACTGTGGTGTTGCCACTGGAGAGAAGTTTCCTTCTTGGGAGAGCTTGACAGTTCCTCCAGGGGTTTGGACGTAATCTGAACCCAGGGACTACAGCTTAGCTGGGAGATTCTGTGAGCAGGAGGCCTGCGGTGTCATCCGCTGCAGAGAGGTGAGAAGTGATGGGGGTCCTTTGCTTGCGAAGAGGGAGGCAGCCACCCCGCCTGGAGCTCTCCATGCCCTTAGGAAAAACCGAAGGTGAATTCACAGAGGATCAGATCTTCATGTAAAAGAGCGTGAAGGAGAGAGTTAAGAGTGTGGGCTATGGCTTTGTCCGGCAGCCTCTGGTCCAAGTGAGCATGTAAGGTTTGGGGACTGTGTTCGTGTGTTAGGGCTGCCATAACAAAACAGATCGGGGGGCTTAAACAACAGAAATAATTTTCTCACAGTTACGAAGGCGAGAAGTCCAAGATCAAGGTGTCGGCCGGTCGGTGTCCTCAGGTTTCTCCTTGGCTTGCAGATGGCTGTCTTCTCACGGTGTCCTGAGAGTGTGTGTGCAGCCTTGGTGTTTTTGCATGTGTCTAAATTTCCTCTTTTTAAAGGAGCACCACCTCATACTGGATTTGGGTCCCCCCTAAGAGCTTCATTTTAGCTTAATATCTTTTAAAATACCCTATTTACAAATACAGTCACCTTCTGAGGCATAGGAGTTTCGGGGCTTCCATACATACATTTTGCAGGGGACATAGTTCCACTCAGCAGAAGCCAAGTCTTTTATGGGGCTGGCTGAAGGGCTGCCACGTTCTGAGGTGTTTCAACAATGGAGGAAAGCATGGGGAAGCTGAGTACCATTCCAAGAAAATCATCCCCCTCACGGGGAGACCTCCCCATCAGCAGAGGCTACCAGTAGCAAGTGGAGCTAAATTGAGTCAGAAAAAGAAAGACCTCCTAAAGAGAGAGGCCTCCTAAACACCCGTATATTGCTGGTAAAGTAAGAGGGTCTCTGCTTTTCTTATTCCTCCTACCCCCTGACTCTTAACCCCAAATGCCTCATCTGGAAAAGGAACTGGACTCCTGCTTCCTCCAGCCAATGAAAGAGCTTCTTTCCAATTCTAAGTCCCTTGAGCCAATGCCAGGTCTTCACTGGGGAGAAGAGAGGAGAAGAGATTAAAATTGAAAATGAGGTGGGGATTTTAAATAAATTAAAATGAAATTTAACTAAAAGTGGCAAGAAAGTTATAGGATCTGCCCAAGCAGTTGTATAGGAGGAGAAAGGAAAGTTCTCAGTTGAATGTAGGGCTTGAAAAAAATAAAGGTTTCTCAATTTAAACTCTACCAAGTTGATATTTCTCAACAAACTGGATATCTATCTCTTTATATAAATAAAGGAGCATGTCTTGGAAAACACAGTAAACTGTTTTCATAATTATCTCTGGGAAAGGGAAATTCAAGATGGGAGTTGGTGTGGGAAGAAAATGTACTGTTCCCTCCATAATCTTTTGAACTTAAAAAAAAATACCATATGCATGTATTACTTAAAAAACAAACAATTGAAAACTAATTAGAATCATACTGTACTCATGGAGCAAGGGCTGAATTAAGAAATTGTCCATAAAGATGCATGTTAATTCCAAATACATTAAAGTAGTTTATCACCAGTGGGAAAGAATTATTTTAAGTTAAAGCAGGGAAATTGTGATGGAAAGAAGGTGAGGTTTGCTGGTGTGCAGAGAAAATCTTTTCTAAGCATTTGGAGAAAGATCTGTGGAAGATGGAATAAGAGAGACTTGGCCTAGCGCTCCAATGTTAGAAAACAATGTGAACCGCTGATGCTGTTGCTTGAAGGGAGATAAATGTTGTGACAGATGCCTGCAAAGAATTTGGCAAGGAATGGGGTTCCATTTGGTATCATGCATTTCAAGGTTAAGCCCTTTGTGTCATGTAGATGTGGCATATTTTTGGCTCAGTGCGGAACCTTGGGCTTAGGATTTATATATTGTGGAAGGCATGAAGTCAAGAGGCAATGCACAATGATTTGGCCAGTGACATTTGATAGAATTCCTCACACATATGTCCAAGCAATAGATATCACTGCCAAAATACCAGGAAAGGGTTCCTGCAAAATGGGAAGGAAAGAGAGAGGGGTCATTTATGTTAACACAAGTGATAAGTTTATGCATGGGTCATTCATTTCCCCTCACATGATTAATTCTATTCTTGAAGTGTAGAGTAAATAAAAGTTGTGAAATCATCACAAACATTGTGAAATCGTCCCCGTTCTGTGTACAGACAGTGGCTTAGGAGTGGATCGATAACCCTGTCATCTTCCTGGAACTGACTTAAGCCTGGGCAGAAGGAGTTCTGATGACTTGAGTGCAAAGCTGGACATCAGAGTGGGTGCAACCAATGCAGCGAGTCCGCACGAACGCCTGCCACAGTTCTTTCCCCTCTATATTCAAAGAGATGAAGGGGGAGCAGGAAACAAACTAGAAAACTGTAAGATAAATAGTTTAAAATGGGGGTTTCTGCCTTGTTTTGTATGGAGTCTTTGCCACTGAGGCGCACCCTCCAAGGAAGCTATCGGAGCTTAAAGAAATGCAGTTATTGGCTTATCTTGACGCGTGTTACTCATTCAGGCCACTGCATCTGATGGTGTCAGGCCAGTTGTGCTGCATCCGCAGTGTCTCCCCAAGGAAGGACTGTATACCAAGTCCTCTTGGCTCAGTATACACACTGTTTCCATTGGATTTTATTTTTTCAATTAAAGACAGTTACTTATCTGGCTGAGCCGGGTCTTCGTTGCTGTGCCCAGGCACTCTCTAGATGCGGGGAACAGGGGCTGCTCCCTAGTCCATGGCATGGGCCTCTCCTTGCCGTCGCGTTCTGGAGCACAGGCTCGCGGACACGTGGGCGTCGGCAGTTGTGATGCGCAGGCTCAGCTGCCCCGAGGCTTGTGGGATCTTCCTGAAGGAGGGACTGAACCCACATCCCCCGCATTAGTAAAAACAATATAAGACAATAGAAGGGAGCTGAAGCAGATGCTGGGTATCTTTTGTCTACCTGCCATCCTTTTTCTCACTTACGGGTTAATGTATTCCCAATTTCCTTCTGGGGAACCTTCCTCTTCTACTGTCCATTAAGGTGCTTTGACTGGGCCCTCTTCAGCTCCAGGAATGGACACGTGGTGTAGGTCTAAGTCAGTGAATAAACTCCCCGGGGTCACAGCGATTGCTTTAGGTGTCGGGAAGAGGCACGGTGCTCAGGGGGGCCAGTTAGAGTGAAGTCCTGGTTGTGCAATGGGCTGGCTAGCCAGGAGTGGTGCTCTCTCTCTCCTGGGGGATCTGAATGAGGAAGGATGTCATAGGCTGAAACTGGTTTCTTTTTCTGAGTGTGGTGGTTTCTCCTGTTTCCCAGCACAGACCGCAGCCTGCAGGTTCGGCAGTGGCAGCTCGGGGGCTCTAGAGTCAAGCTCGGCGGCTCTAGAGTCAAGCTCGGCGCTTGGGGTGCATGGGCTTGGCTGCTCTGGCACGTGGACGCTTCCGGGCCCAGGACTGCGCTGCTGTCCCCTGCATCGGCAGCGGGTTCCTATCCACTGTGCCGCCACCGAAGTCCTACAACACTGAGCAGCGATGGTGGAGCGTGTCTGGAATATAGCAGCACAGTGGAAGCTGGAGGGAACTGGGTCCTGATGAGAGCTGTCGAATTTTTAACTTAGTTATGCCCGAGTCCAAGACTCCAAATTGATATTTTCAGTAATGTGAGTTAATATATTCCACTTTCTTTATCCAAACCTTTATTTTGCTCCAGTCATTTTGAGCGACAGCTTCTGTCACATGCAATAGAAGGATTCCTACCTATTACTGTAAAGTATTATGAAATTACAAAAAGAAATATGAGATGTACGAAGAAATTAAAAGGAAAAACAGAAACTAAACATGACAATTACATTTCCATAAAGACAAATGATTGGGAGCTAAAATTATGGATAAATAGGTGATTTAAAATAAAGATACAAATAATCAGAGATTAAAAATATAACAGAAGAAATGCACATAAAAGACTAAGTGACGTGAAAGTCGCTCAGTCGTGTCCGACTCTTCGAGACACCATGGACTATATATTCCATGGAAGTCTCCAGGCCAGATTACTGGAGTGGGTAGCCTATCCCTTCTACAGGGGATCTTTCCGGCCCAGGAATCGAACCAGGGTCTCCTGCATAGCAGGCAGATTCTTTACCAACTGAGCTATGAGGGAAGCCCAAATAAAAGACTAAAACCCATAACATAAAAGCTTAGAATATTAAAATAGAGGGGATAAAGGACTGAGAAAAGGAATTGGAGACAAGATAAAACTGAAGATTAAAAACCTCAGAAGAATAAAAATGGTTATGAAGAAAGATTTTTTTTTTTAAAGAGAAAACAGAAACAAAAACCTTAAAGATTACAGTGAGTGATAGGAAAAAAAAAGTTCAAAGTAAATTAGTGAGAATCCACACAAAGTCCAAGGTGGTGATTGAAGAAATTCTGTTGATGGGATGTCATTCAGTGGGGCAAAGAGCCAGGAAGGCAGAAGGCCCATACATAGGTTGAGCAGCGTCTGTAAATACAGAGTTTGTCTGCTTCATAATGACACATGGCAAAACAGGAAAAATACCAGCCTTCTGATCCTTGGGAACCTTGAAAAGTTAATGTCACTCATCTCCCTCCACCACCACATGCATGACAGATCCAGTTCTTTACTAGTTTGTCTGAAAACTTGGCACATTATGCATCAAGCCAAAAGAGCCTAGTTATAGTCAATTAGAATACTGGCAGGAAAAGCAGGGAGCAACTCAATACATGTTTTTCAAATTATTTTCTTTTAAAGAAGAAGTACTTGGAGAATATGCCAGAGAGAAAGTAGCCCAGCTATGATTGCCAAACTGAAAATTGAAAAATGAGATTATTTAAAATGAGCAATTCATGCTCATCAAAAGTCTGAAAATATTAAGTATTATGGAAAATGAGGAGAAGTAGAAACTCATACAATGCCGATGGCAATATGAATTGGTATTCCATGTGCGAGCAATTTGACTATAACTAGTATAATCAGAGATCTCTATACATTAGATGTATGCCTTAGAGAATGCATACAAATATACACAGACATACAACAATTATTTGTAATAGCCAAAGTGTATATAAAACATATCAATAGAAAAATGAATAAAAATTATGGTATATTGAATACATAGAACAGTTAAAATGAATAGACTATTATAAGTATCAATGTGAATATATACAGAAAACATAATGTTAAGTGAAAAAATAAGTTGCAGATTCACAGCATAGGCTAGCGTTTATGTAAATTTTTAAAAACACCCTACATTATTATTTTCACTTTGGGGCAAATACACATATAGTGAAAGTATAAAAATATAGAGAGAAACGAAATTCAGAGCAGAGGAATAAGGAAGGATGAAAGATTTGGGAAGATTACAAAGGGACTTTCAAATAGGACTCCAATGTTCTTTCACTTAAATCTGGTGAAGATGGGATAGAGTGCGAGACGGGAGGACTGTCTTTGTTGAAAGCGTTGCTGTGGTGGAATGGCTGCTCCAGTGTTTGGTTGGCAGAGTCTTTGCATTCTGGAGCCAGGGCAGACAGCGGGGAGGAGCAAAGCATCTTTCCACCTTCTTTTCAGCCATCGGGTTTACTACAGTCCACGGCCAACACATTCACGGGTCAGCGACTCTATTTCTCAGTCCAATTCCAAGGGCTTTGCAAATAGTGGCCGTTTCTCTCGGACTTCAGCAGTTAATTGTCAGTTTTAGTCCTTGCTGCTATGAGTTTCCACCATCCTCTGGGGGCCTCTTAAAGTATCTGTCTGTTTTAGTCTGAGTAGGCTAGACTGATGGTTCTGTAGTACTTAACTTACTGGCTCAATTCAGTGAAGGCTTTTCTAGCTCCCGCAGTGGCAATGCAGATATTCTTGGTCAGGAGGCTTTCTGGGGTAGCTTTTCTCCAAGCAGTGTATACTAGTTTACCTAGACTAGCTACTCTAGTTCTCTCACCTTTCCAAATAAACTTTAGAATAAACATGTCTAGGACTTTGATAGAAATTTCATTAAACCTGTATATCAATTTGGGGAGAAGGCTGAAACTTCCAATTCAAGAACTTGGTATAACTCTTATTTAGATCTTATTAATTTCATTAGTTTTATAGTTTTCAGCATACAAGTGCAGTACATATTTTGTTCAGTTCAGTCGCTCAGTCGTGTCTGACTCTGTGACCCCATGAATCTCAGCACGCCAGGCCTCCCTGTCCATCACCAGCTCCCAGAGTTTACTCAAACTCATGTCCATCGAGTCGGTGATGCCATCCAGCCATCTCATCCTCTGTCGTCCCCTTCTCCTTTTGCCCCCAGTCCCTCCCAGCATCAGGGTCTTTTCCAATCAGTCAACTCTTCGCATTTTGTTAGATTTACACTTTATTTTATGCAACTTTACTGATATCAGTGTCCACATATGTTCATTGTGTAAGTATATAGAAATATATAGACAATCATGTCCTCTGCAATAGGGACACTTTTATATCTTCCTTTCTTATCTGTCTGTTTTTATGTAATTTTCTTGCATTGTTGCAGGCTATACCTTCACGTACTACCTGGAATAAGAGTGGTGAGAACAGATAACCTTTGTTGTTGTTTAGTCACTAAGTTGGGTCTGATTCTTTGTGACTCCATAGACTGTAGCCTGCAAGCCTCCTCTGTCCATGGGATTTCTCAAGCAATAATACTGGAGTAGGTTGCCATTTCCTACTCCAGGGCATCTTCCCGAGCCAGGGATCGAACCTGTGTCCCTTGCATCTCCTGCATTGGCAACCAGATTCTTTACCACTGAGCTGCCAGGGAGGCCTTACTGGCTTCATCAATTAATTGGGAAGTATCTGCTCCTCTTCTCCCAAGTATCTTCTCTTGGGAGAGACTTTTAGAATTGGTATTAAATTCAGTTAAGTTTTTCAGTCAGCTTTTCCCATTGTTTAGATTGGGTAATTTTTACTTATTCTATTCTATTGTTTGCTTGTCTATCTAGTCTGCTATTGATCCTATCCACTGAGGTTTTTATTTAGTCAAACATTTTTTTGAATTCTAAAATTTTCACTGGTTCTTCTTTTTAATCTTCTGCTTCTTTGCTGGTACTTTGATTTTTTTTTTTTTGCTGAGATTTTCTACTTTTCATCTGTTTCAACTGTGCTCCTAATCACTCACTGAAACATTTAAAAGAAAAAACCATGGTTGCTTTACTATTTTTATCAGAGAATACATTTCTTTTGTCTCTGGGCTTTCAACTATTGTCTTTTTTCATTTAGGTCTACATCTCAGTTTTTGATATGCTGAGTAACTTTCAAATGAAACCTGGACATCTGGGGTATTGTTGTGCGATTCTGGCTCTTGTTTAAACCTTCTGTTTTGTTTGGCTTCCCCCGACACCTCTTTGACAGGGTAAAGCAGCGCAGTCTCATTACTGCCGGGGAGATATAGAAGTCCAGGTTCCTTACTTCGCCTTTGTTGATACCCAAGGCTGGGGTTCTGCCAAAACTGGGAATTCTGGCTCTTTCCTAGGCCTCCACTGATGCTTCCCGGGCAGAGAGGAGCATGAATACCTCACTACTGCTCCTCACGTGGCCTCCACTGACTCCATGGTGGCAGGAGTGGCCTCCTCACTGCTGGGTGGCGGATAAAGTCTTCAATCTCTCCAGGCTTTTGACATCTCACCGCTGTGGAGAGAGAAAGGCTCCGGGGGAAATCCTGGTTCCCATATTGCCTCCCACTGAACCCACTGGGAGACCTCATTACCTCAGTGGAGATGAAAGTTCTGGATTCCTACTGCACTGTCTTTGACACCGTATTTGTGGATTTTTAGAGTTCTCTGGTATAGCCTGATGGGGGTGGGTGGGGCTGGGTGTGGCGTATGAGGGTGTGAAGGGTGTGGGGTGTGGGAGCTTGGGGGATAAAAGCCTAGACTCCCCTCTCAGTCTTTGCTGGCATGCGTCGGGCCTCAGTTTTTATGTAGTGTTTCGCTGAAATAGAGTGTTAATTGCCTAAAAGTTTTCTGTCTCCCTGGCGGCTCAGATGGTAAAGAATCAGCCTGCAATGCAGGAAGCCTGGGTTTGACCCCTGCACTGGGAACATCCACTGGAGAAGGGAAAGCTGACCCATTCCAGCATGCTTGTCTGGAGAAGTCCATGGACAGAGGAGCCTGGAGGGTGAAGAGTAGGACATGACTGAGTCATTAAAACTTTTCTGTCTTGTTAAGCTGCCTCTTTCCTGGCTCTTTGGTTAGGGAGAGTAAGCTTTTGTTGGGGCTTTTTTTTACTCTGTGTCCATTGGTATTTCTATGTTATTGGTTTCCCCAGCTTGAAGTCTGGTGCCTATAAAGCAAAAAAGAAAGCCCAGGGAACTCATCAGCATATCCTTCCTTGAGTCTCAACATCTGCACATGATCTGCCTTCTTCTCTCCACCCTTTGGGTCTTCTGATGTTTGCCTGTGTGTCCGTATGTAAGTGTGTATTTAAAACTGAGGAATAGTTGACATTTGTTTCAGGTGTACAACATGATGACTCCATATTTGGATGTATTGTGAAAGGATCACCATAATAAGTCTAATGAACACATCAACACACATAATCATAAATTTTTTTTCTTCTGATGATGATTTTTAAGATTTACTCTTAAGCAACTTTCAAATATGCAATACAGTATCATTAGCTATATTCACTATGCTGTGCATCACGCTGCATCAGTAGACCTCATTGATCTGTACTTGAACCGTTAAGGTGAGATGATCTCTGATCTCTGAGAACCAAGACCAGCTGCTCTGGGCCCCAGGCATCCTCCCCAAGACGTAAGTTACTGCACCTGGTGGCGAACCGGTGATGAAATGAGAAGGCCGTGTCTCAGTTCCCAGAGGGAGAAAAAGGGAAAGATAGCAAACAGGCGCGGGATGTGCTGGTGAAGTGCAGTTTCAATGCTTGAGGCCCCTTGCAGGCTTAACTAGAACACGGCTTCTGTGAATCCGCAGTGCTGGCATCCAATCACGGGCAGCAAGGCACACAAGCGGTCCACGGCGTGAGTGGGGAGTGCCGCTCTCTGTGGAAGAAGTCGGAGCGCTCAGGCTCTTCTGAGCAGACGTGGGAGCGGGCAGACGGGGTACTGCCCTCCAGGAATCGCAGCCACAAAGCAGGACCGGGCCGCGTGGGCCTCGCCGTGGGCCGGGCAGCCGGGGGAGGCGCGGGATCCCTGGGCACGCATGCGCGCAGTGCGCGGCGCGCGGAGGAGGCCCGGGCTGCAGGGTCCCGGCGAGCCTGGGCAAGCTCTGAGGGCCTGGTTTCTGCCCGCGTGCGTTCCCGCTGCCAGGCGCGCCTGGCTGTGTCTCTGCCCCTGGGGACCCCAGCCCTGGTCGACCTGGCTCTCTACCTATTCCAGCTGCAGCCGCGCCTGAGCCCCGCGCCAGCCAGAGACCAGCCCTGGATTGGCCCTGCCCGGGGCCACCGGGTGGAGCTGCCCCTAATCTGCAAACACGTCGAGGTGAGCTGAGGGCTGGAGGGGTCCGCGCCCCGCGCAGGGGGCCTTGGCCGTCGCCGAGTGTGGAGTCATCAACAGTGAAGACGTGAATCCCTTCCTGGCTGCCCACCCACTGCGCCTGGCCGCTGGCGGGGGTGTGTGGCCGCCGCCGGGCCTGCCTTCTCGTGGGCGTCTCCGCTTTAGCATCCTTTGTGGACTGGGGTGACAGGTGGCCGGGCCAGAGGCCCCCCTCCGGTCCTGCTGCTCTCCCCTTTTGCCCCCTGGAGGCTCCACCGCCCTGTTGCAGGCTTCTGCCTCCCCCGTGGGCCCATCTGCATTGGGATACCCGCTCTGGACCTGCAAGCCGGCGGAGGTGAAGGGGCGGCCAACTTGCCCACCATCCGACAAAATGTGGACACACCTGCAAACCAGTCTTCGCTACTGACTGCCGGACAGCTTGTGTAAGGAGATGTGGTTGAGCAGTGAAAATTCTAGGCCAGTCTCTCTGGGGTGAGCGGGTGGACGCCATTGGGTGCTGCCTGTTGGCTGGGCTCATCAGTACCCCAGACATATTCTCGATGGGGGAGGGGATGGCTGAGATGGGTGAGGGGTCGAAAGGTAAAAAGCCTCCCCAGTCATAAGTTAAAGGTCGTGGGCATGTAATATGCAGCATGATATTAGTCTTGTGTATTATATCCAAGGTTTGTAGTTATACTTGATAGGAAGATTTGGTAAAAATACACCTAGTCTATCTTCCTGGAGGTGGAAGCTGCTTTTCTTTTTATATAGATTATTTGTATCTCTACTTACTTAGAATTTGTTTTACTTATTTTTAACTTTACAGAAAGAGTCTCATGCTGAACTTATTCTTTAGGGACTTTTTTTCATGTTAATATCATACTGTTGGGAGTCATCCAGAAGGCAGCATATCCCAGTGTAGTTTTTTAGATCTGGCTGTTGTGTATATATACTGTTTTATTCACCCGGTAGCCTGTGGATGGATACTTATGATGTGTCCAGTGTGAGTAATGCTGGTGTGAGCAATGTTTTACATGCATCCTGTCTTACGTGTGCTGAAGTTTCTCTTGAAATAGATCTAGGAGTGGAATTGTTAGGCTACAGATTATGTCAATCTTAAACTGTAGAAAATAATGCTAGATTCTTTTTTAGCGTGGTCTCACTAATTTAATGTCACTGCTAGTAATGTGTTAGCGATACTACAGATCCTGACTGAGTAGCACCCTGAAAACTTTCTCAGGCAGTAAGCTGGGGTAATTGTGGGGCTCCCTCAAATTTCCCCCTCTCAAGCATCACTCACTCTCAGTTTTTGCCTAATAACCAGTATATAAAAGTTACTGATCTTTATTTTTGGCTTTTTTTTTTTTTTTTTGGTTGTTTTTGGCAAATGAGTCAGTCTGGTCCCTGATTCTCCATCTTGTTTGAAAGTAGAAGTGTTTTAAAATCATTCTAGCCCCTCTTTTTCTGTAGTAATTGTCTCAGCTTTTATTTATAAGATCGTTTGTGTGTATTGTCTCTCTACTTGGTTAATTTTGCTAAAGTTTTATTTTGTTAGTTTTTCTAAATAGCCATCTTTTTTTTTTTTGACTTTGTTAGTCTTCTCTATTTTATCTTTGTTTTCTTTTATCCCTTATCTTGTATTTTCTCTAGTTTTTATCCTGTTATTTTTCTAACCTCTTAATTTGGGCAATTAATTTGTTACTTAGGGGGCTTTCATTTTTTCCTTTAATGTTCATATTCAAGGCTATAAATTTCCCTCAGATTACTGCTCTTACTGTAACACATGAATTGGGCTATATAGTTTAAAAGCTTTTAAATCAATTCCATATGTTTTAAAATTCTCATTATGACCTCTTTATAACCTTGAGTTATTGATCAGGGTTTAAAATAAAGTTTCAAATAAGTGGGGATCAAAAATTTGTATTATTAATGTCTAACCTAGTTGCATACTTATTTTTATGAAATCATTGAGGCTTTCTTTATGACCTAATTCATAATAAATTTTATTAATAGTCATATGTACTTGAAAACAACATTTTGATTCTATTTGGTGGATGCAGAATTCACTGTATGCTCATTAAGTTTTTTAGTTCTGTCCTTCAGATCTTGTATATCCTTGCTGATTTTTTTTTTTTTTTTGTCTATTTGACTTCTCAAAAGTTGAGAGAGGTATGCTGAAATCTCTTACTATGATGGTGGATTTATTACTCTGTCCCTGCAGTTCCAATAAAATTAACTTTATATGCTTTAAGGCAATTTTATTAGTAACTGTGTATTTAGAATTACTTCATCTTTTTGGAGAATTAAGTACTGAACTGAATTATCTGTTCCTAGTAATACATGTTACTTTAACATTTATTTTATCTGTTATTATATAGTTTCAGCAACTTTGTTTAGTTGTATTTGCTTCATATTTCATTTTCTATCCTTTTACCCTTTGTGTTTTCCTATGGTTTAGGTATATCTTTTATAAATGGCCTATTTTTTTTTCTTTTATTAGTTGGAGGCCAATCACTTCACAACATTGCAGTGGGTTTTGTCATACATTGACATGAATCAGCCATAGAGTTACACGTATTCCCCATCCCGATCCCCCCTCCCGCCTCCCTCTCCACCCGATTCCTCTGGGTCTTCCCAGTGCACCAGGCCTGAGCACTTGTCTCATGCATCCCACCTGGGCTGGTGATCTGTTTCACTTTAGATAATATACATGCTGTTCTCTCAAAACATCCCACCCTCACCTTCTCCCACAGAGTCCAAAAGTCTGTTCTGTACATCTGTGTCTCTTTTTCTGTTTTGCATATATGGTTATCATTACCATCTTTCTAAATTCCATATATATGTGTTAGTATGCTGTAATGTTCTTTATCTTTCTGGCTTACTTCACTCTGTATAATGGGCTCCAGTTTCATCCATCTCATTAGAACTGATTCAAATGAATTCTTTTTAATGGCTGAGTAATATTCCATGGTGTATATGTACCACAGCTTCCTTATCCATTCGTCTGCTGATGGGCATCTAGGTTGCTTCCATGTCCTGGCTATTATAAACAGTGCTGCGATGAACACTGGGGTGCACGTGTCTCTTTCAGATCTGGTTTCCTCAGTGTGTATGCCCAGAAGTGGGATTGCTGGGTCATATGGCAGTTCTATTTCCAGTTTTTTAAGAAATCTCCACACTGTTCTCCATAGTGGAAATAGCCTATTTTAAATTTTATAAAATCCAAATTGTGATTTTTATCTTTTAAATTTTTAGTTGATATTTATTAATGCTAATTACCAATATCAGCTCAGCTCAGTCGCTCAGTCGTGTCCGACTCTTTGCGACCCCATGAACCGCAGCACGCCAGGCCTCCCTGTCCACCACCAACTCCTGGAGTCCACCCAAACCCATGTCCATTGAGTCGGTGATGCCATCCAGCCATCTCATCCTCTGTCGTCCTCTTCTCCTCCTACCCTCAATCCCTCCCAGCATCAGGGTCTTTTCCAATGAGTCAGCTGTCTGCATGAGGTGGCCAAAGTACTGGAGTTTCAGCTTCAGCATCAGTCCTTCCAATGAACACCCAGGACTGATCTCCTTTAGGATGGACTGGTTGGATCTCCTTGCAGTCCAAGGGACTCTCAAGAGTCTTCTCCAACACCACAGTTCAAAAGCATCAATTCTTCAGCCCTCAGTTTTCTTTATAGTCCAACTCTCACATCCATACATGACTACTGGAAAAACCTAGACAGACCTTTGTTGGCAAAGTAATGTCTCTTCTTTTTAATATGCTGTCTAGGTTGGTCATAACTTTCCTTCCATGGGGCAAGCATCTTTTAATTTCATGGCTGCAATCACCATCTGCAGTGATTTTGGAGCCCAAAAAAATAAAGTCAGCCACTGTTTCCACTGTTTCCCCATCTGTTTGCCATGAGGTGATAGGACCGGATGCCAATATACTTTGACCAATTTTAAATATCTCGGCTTATTATTTCTGTTTCTCTTTCATTTCTATTTCTTTTCACCCATTTCATTTCACTCCCACCTTTAAATTGATAGCTATATCTGCTCAAAATGCTGATCTGGGGATTGTTTCTTACTGACCCAGCAAGGTCAGGACCTCATATCTGAATGTAAATTGAAGCGCTGTTCCCTTCATTGAGAAAGTATGTGAAAGTCACGTCAGCTGAATAGAGCAGTGTGGCTGGTGACGCTGTTCATGTCCCCTCTGATGCAAAATCTTTCTCCTCTTAAGAACTGCTAACAGTTCACAGCCCAGCTTGGTGGACTGCGTTTTGAGAAGGACCATTTAGTGTGTATTCACATCCTTTGTGAGATCCCAACCTTCAACATCCTGATAGTATCTAAGCTTTGAAATATGGGTTGTTATGAATATGTTTCTGTTTTACTTTGAAAATAAAATTCTTTCTTGCTCTCTCTTTAAAGTAGCAAACAACTTTAAGGTAATAGCCAAGATATTGGGTCTATTTTATTCATACATCACAGCATCTTTTGTATTTGTTGGCTCTGTTTTTTTAAGAGAACAAACATAGCATGTTTATCAAGGCTTTACATTTGACTGATATTGGGCAGGATATGAAATTCAAATATCTAAGTTATTTTCCTTCAATATTTTGCAAATTTTACTGTTATAGTTTTCTTGCAGTCAACGTTGCTTTTCTTGAAGAATACCTGCTGGCTCAGATGGGAAAGAGTCTGCCTGCCATGTAGGAGACCTGGGTCGATTCCTGGGTTTGGAAGATCCCCGGGAGAAAGAAATGGCAACCCACTCCAGTATTCTTGCCTGCAGACTCCCCATGGACAGAGGAGCCTGGCAGGCTACAGTCCATGGGGTCACAAAGAGTTGGGCACAGACTGAGCGACTAACACACACATTTTTTTTTTGTTTGTTTTTTTATTAGCTTTGAGAATTTTCTCTTTCTTATTCTTAAATTTTAGTATAATGTGTAGATTTTTCTTTCTCCTCTTTGGCACTCTGTAGGTGTTTCCAATCTTAGTCTTGTTATCTTTTAAAAAATCTGGGAGATTTATCTACATTAGGTCTTCAAATATTTACCCCTCTTTTAAAATTTTCTTTTCTTTCTGCGATTTATATTATTTGGATTTTAGCACTTCTGTGTCTATTCTTTATACCTATTGACTTCTTTTTATTTCTAATTTCTATGTATTTTCTTTCTTTTCTAAGCATAGACCTTTTTAAAATGTATCTCATCTTTCTGTTCTTTGTTTCCACAGTAATCTTATCTTTAAAGTATCTGCTTGACTATTTTTACAATGTATTTTTCTTTTACCATGTTGATGCATTCTTCTCTTTTAAAAATATATTTCATGAATGTGATTTAAAATTATTAAGTTTAAATCCTTTTGCTTCTGATGGAATCTAGAATACAGATAGCTGTACTCCTTAAATATCTTATCTTCTTGGTTAGCGGGCTTGTGTTTCCTGGGGGTATTTTTCACTTTATCAAGCCATGCATGTGTGGGAAGGCCAGAGCCCTGTCTCCGTCACGACAGCCAGCTCAGGTGTGAGAGTCGGGCGTGTGCGTGAGGCCTGGTGTGGAGAGCCCAGGCAGGGACGCCGACCCAGCCACTCCTCGCTCTGAAAAAGGAGGCAGCCTTTTGCTCTTTGCCTTTCAGCTTTAGGTGGGGATCTTTCTTAAATGTAACAACTTCCAAAAGTCATTACTTATTCTGTTTTTCACACCATGTCACAGCGGCCTCTGCCTTTGATTTTGCCTTGGTGGGAGGAACACTTGGACCAAGTCTGAGTTGCTGTAGATGGAGGGTAGGCATTCCTCGGCCCAAGAGTACATTTTTCTACATTATACGGGGCTGCTTCTTGTGCTGGCTAAGGCCTTCTGTCTTGCAGTAATTCAGAACAGCCTTCTGCCTTTTATTTCAAGGATTTCTTATATCTTTTTTGGTGTCTTTGGTTGATCTTAGGTGTGAGATCCAATAGCTGCCTGCTCACCTTCCTGGTAGGACCTGGAAATGGATCCACTGCCCTTTGCGTTTGTTTTTAGGGGCCAACATGTTTTTTTTTTTTTTTCCCCAGCACAAAGTAACATATAGTTTTATCTCATGATTTTATTTTTACAAAGTGTTTAGAATATATACATAGAATATCAAATACTATACCAAAGCTCTTTGACTGTGTTCCATCCCCCATCTTTAGCCACATATAATAACATTTTTTTAATCCTGCAAGCTTTTTTCACCTTATTATATTGAGTGTACTTCTTTTGCTTTATACTTTTTATTTTAATGGTTCTAGTGTTTATTCTTAAAATGGTGCATAATATTCTAAAAATTATATACTAAAATTTATTAAAGCTGTGTTTATGACTACATTATTTTTTGAGTGTATTTAGGTTATTTTTACTTCTTACTACTAGAGATAAGTATAACATCTTAAAAAATATATCTTTTTCTTTTGATTTATTGGTTTAGATTTACTTTAAGAATGAGATTACAAGGTCCATGGATGTAAAAGCTTTATGGCTCTTGATAAGTATTGCCAAATTGCCCTTCAAAGAATGATGCTATTCTTTGAATGGTTTTCTATACACTTATTCTGATGTATACTTAATTGCATATGCACAGACTTAGTTGTATATCACTTAAGACAAATCCTCTTCTGTCTTTTTTACACTACTCTGATTACATTTTTTAAGGATACATTAAATTAAAATGGTGATAGACCATCTTCTCTTTTTTTTTTAAAACCACTATTACTTCCAAATAGCCCTGTAAAATCCTCTTAATTCTAATTCTAATTTAAGTAATTAGGAATATAAATATAAATTAAGACAATGGGTGATGTTTACTCCCTCAAATTCTGCCAATATAGTGAGCACGGATTACTCATATAGTTTGAAGTCTTAGGTCTCCCAGAAATGTAGAAAATATTTTTTGAAGTCAGTGTTACTTCCAGAAGTTGTCTGAAATTATGACTCTCCCCCTCTGTTTAGAACCATATAAGTCCTGGGGTTTTGTGTCATGTGAGAAAGGGTTGGGAATTGAAAAGAACAGCTGTTAGGCTTCTTTCTAGCTCTGAAGCCTAGTACTCAAACTAGATTTAATTTGATCTAGAAAAATGCAAAAAGGTACCATTTTTACACGGTGAAGGCCTGCTACTCATACCTGCTATTTACTTTATAGCTATATATAATAGCTATACCTGCTGTATATATATAGCTATACCTGCTATTATATATAGCTATACCTGCTATATATTTTCTTTATATCTTGCTTACATTTTTATTGTTCAGTATAATTTATAGGATTCCTGGAATAATTATGGTTAATATGTGGTAAGCACTATTTTAGATACTCTGTGTTTAACCCCTGCATTCATTTTTGCTGCATGACAATGTCAAAGACTTGGGGATTTACAATAATAAACATTCCTTTTCTCCCTAGGTTTTCTGTTGCTTAGGTTGGCTCAAGTCTGTGGGTTGGGGTCTTGTCTGCTTCCCCAGTACCAGTGTCTGTCTGGGGCATGCTGTCCTCATTGCAGACCTCAGAAATGTAAGTCAGCAGGCCACACCATGCAGACTTACTTAAAACTCCTGCTTGCATCACATTTGCTCACGTTCTGTCGTCGTACACAAATCACTTGGCCGAGCCCAACTGTAGTGGGCTGGGATATATTCTCTGCCTGCAGTGGGAGGCAGTGAAAAGTCACATGGCAAAGAGTGAGGATGTGTAACCTTACTAGGAAGTGAGTGAAGAATTGAGAGCAATAATTTTGTATATCATAAACCTCAAAGCAGCTGTGTAGATTGTCTGTTGTCAACTCACCATCACCCGGCCCTTATATTAAAGGTGCCGATTGCACTGCATTTCAGGCGAGAAGCCTAGCATATTAATTTGCTTTGGCTGCCGTAACAAAATACCATAGACTGGCCAGCTTAAACAACAGACATCTATTTCTCACAGTTCTGGAGGCCGGGAACCTGAGATCAGGGTGCCGGCATGGTTGGGTTCTGGTCAGAGCACTCTGCTTGGCTTGCTACATTTCCATAGTGACCTTATGTGGTGGGTAGAGAAAGGCAGCAAGCTCTCTGGTGTCTTCTTATAGGAGCACCAATTCCACTATGGGGGGCCCACCCTAATGACCCTTTTTATTAAATCTAATTATTTCCTAAAGGGACTGTCTCTAAATACCATCACATTTGGGGGTTAGGCTGTTAACATGTAAATTGTGGGGGGACACATTTCAGACCATAGTACCCAAGAGCAATATTTTCTGAAACCCCTAGCCTACTGGGTTAGATTCTGTTAATGAGAAGCACTTAATTGGGATATCCAATGTTGAAAATTTGAAGACATTGTCTATCAGCAGGTGGTCAGGTAAACGGCAAAGAGCATGAAGTTTGCTTTCAATTCTGGTCACTTTTCCCAGTCACTTGCTTTGGTGCTGGGGGCAGCTGAGATGGGCCATCAGCAGAGGTGTTTCCATGATGCTTAAGTCTTCTCACTTCTGAAAGCAGTGGTGGTTTCCCTGATTTTATAAGCACTTATCATATTTTACTGAAGTTAAGATGCCATCCATGGTGTCACTAAGAAAGAAAAAAGCTACCATTAAAAAGCTAAAATTTTTTAATTCTGAGGATTTTTATTCCACACTTTGGGAAAAAGACTCTTAGACTTATTTGGACAGCTCTCAAAAATATGTGTGCTAAAAAACATATATTGAAGTTGTACATACATAAAGATGCAAATATGAGCACTGTCAATTTGCTGTTATTCCTGAAATAACCTCATATTCAGAATTTTGCTCTTGTGAATCATTTTTCTCCACTTAGAGGCCCCAGTGTCTGTGTTTTTCCACCCATCAGCATTGGTGACAGATCATTTCTTAAAAGACTGCTCCATCATTGTCTCCTGTCTTTTTCTGTCCAAGCTGCGAACACCTGCTCTGCCGTCCTGGTTGGAGTTCATCTTGATTTTATGTCAACTCATTTTCTATTGTATCCTCAAAGAGTACTTGAATGGTCTGTGAGGATTTGCAATGGTTCAGGTAGGCCACTGGGAATAGCCATGAGATTCTGTCCTTCTCAACCAGCTGATTCTTTACCCGTCTTAATACACATTTCTGCAATGTCTCAAGAATGAACCTAATTGATGGGTTGGGGAGATTTTCTGGATAAATCTGTTCAGAGGACTTTGAGCTAGCTCAGTGGCAAACCATTCATGTTTCTTGAGCACATTTACCATAACATTTTGGGGGAAGAGCTTATTTTTGTCATTATCATTTTGCAGTTTGCAATTAAATATGAAACCCGTGGAATGTACGACAACAAGGGTGAACCCTAATGTAAATGAGGACTTTGAGTGGCAGAGATGTGTCAGTGTTGGTTCACTGGTTGTCATAAATATGACCCTAGTGCAGGGTGTTGATGAGGGAGGCTCTGCATGTGTGGGGGCAGGAGTTATATAGGAATGTTCTGTGTTTTCTGCCCAATTTTGGTGTGAATCTAAATTTGCTCTAAAGAATAAAGTCTATTAAAAGTTAAGTATAACGACAACTTTGCATTCCCGTAACAAATACAGTTACTGACAATTATGCATAGCTTTATAGGTTTGGGCTCCTTTTGTTGTTTTAAACTTTCTGTTTTGTTTTGGGGTACAGCTGATTAATGATGTTGTGATGGTTTCAGGAGAACAGTGAAGGGACTCAGCCATCCATGTACATGTATCGATTCTCCCCCAACGTTATAGATAGGGAGCTTGGGATGGACACGGACACTGCTGTGTTTAAAACGGATAACCAACAAGGCCCTACTGCGCAGCGCGTGGAGCTCTGCTCAGGGTTGTGTGGCAGCCCAGAGAGCAGGCTGCTTTTTATAACCTGTCTCATAGTCTCGACCTCTTTAGCACCTTTATCAGTGATAGTGTCATCACTGGAGTTTCTCTAGCATTTTCTGTTTGACTAATAAACAACTAGTTTTGTTAATTCCCTTAGTTGAATCACATGTTGCTAGAAATTAAGCAACTTCTATTCATAATCAGCAAAGCTTCTGACAAATTGATCCTTAGGGCCTTAAGTGTAATCCTGGGTTGTGCATGGATTATTTGCATCAGCCTCTCTTTCATCTCTTCTGGATGATTTGGCCATTTCTCCTACCTTTATTTCCCTTTTAGTTTGGGTTCCTCTAAAAGCAGAGCCTGAGGCAAGGACATGGCTGCATAGAGAACATACTTAGAACGCCGTCTCTGAAGGCAGGTGGTCTAGGGGCGTTAGCGTCACCCCTGGGGACATTTACTGTCCCTTGCACCCCAGTTTCCAGGCTTTTCTGAGGGAGAAAAGCAGAAGCACCCTTATTGTTGTGAAGAAGGGAAAGAATGATGACAAGGACAGAGTGATGGCTGCTGGGCGGTGCTCTGCTGGTTTTGTTTTTTCCGCGATACTTGCTAGGCTAAAATGCATGAAGTTGAGACTTAGCATGATCTTATGACATGTATTCCCCCAGCTTTTGCTCACATTTCTGCCTCTTCATCACCTGCTTGGGATGGATACTGGCTGCCTCTCCCAAGTGTATCTACTCTGCGTTCTCTAGTTCACTCCAGACCCCTATTGGCCCGCCGTCAATGAATAACTTGGCAATCTCACTGTAGAAGTCAGACCCCAGTGAGTCTGGCTGACATGGCATTTGTTTAGCAGAGCCTGTTCACTCCTCATCACACTTCTGCATGTCAGATTCTGAACTCTGGTCCCTCCACCTAGGCATTGCCATCCCTGGAGGCCCTGCTGAAGCAGCCTGCCAGCATTGGTCTTCTCCTTTACTGTGCCGTAGACATGTTAGGTCCTACAGGGAAGAAAAAAGAAGTCCGCAGTAGCAGCTGATTTCCAGGAGTGCAGCTGTATGCTCAGGAGTAACGCCGTGCGCGGGGTGGTGTACCAGAGTCACACTCTGGAGCAGTTGCAAAGGAGGATGCTCACATAGACTGGACCCTTTAGGAAAATCTCCATAAGGGGCCCAGGTCTGAGCAGCGGTTTTGAATTGGGGGAGTGATGTTGATAAAGACTCTTAGGACACATTTTTTTAGAACCTGGGCCTTCCAAGCAAATGGCATTTTAAAATTCGATCTTATTCCCCTCTGGTCACCAAATTGTCTGGTAAGTTAGTTGAAGTCTATAGACCCTATGAGCAGGCAACTTGGTTGTGGGATTGAGGTTTGAATGTAGGTCTGAATGCATGTTTGCCAAGGAGGTTGGTGACTGACCTGTTGAGCAGTGTCCTTGGAGAGCCTTGGTGGCTTACCTGTGTATGGAAAGTCTGAACAAGAGTCATAGATTCAGTGGGACCCATATGAGGGAGAACCTGGTGGCCTGCTCTTTGAGACAGACAGATTACTGGAGAAATTGCTGTCCCTGGGCTGGTGGATGACACTGACCAGCTCCTGGGTGGACCTGTACCTTCTGGAGCCATGCTTCCCTCTTCTTCATCACTAGGAAAGAACTGTAACCATTTGCTCTTCCATGGCTATTGTGGGATGAAGCCAAGGGTCTAAGGAGCCTGGGAGGGGCATTAAACCTTCCCTTTGTCTGGTCATTCCTTGTGAGCCTGTGGTGTCTGTAAACTCTCACTTGTTAGGAAACAGTTCACTTTCAAGCTCCGAAGGCCTTGAATGATGTACCACAAGATCTTCGGGTCACTTTTGGAAGGCATTGTGCTTGAGGCTCAGACTTGGATTCAAATCTTAATGCTGCCCTTCCAGTGAAAACCATGAACCATGGGTAATTCTCTTAGATTCTCTGAGTCTTGATTTCCCTCTTTATATGGTGGTTAATTGTACCTGTCTCATAACACTGTTGGCAGATTAAATCAAATGATATAAAGTGCCTGGGATGGAGCTCCAGAAATGTCAGTTCCTTTCTCATACAGACTAATATGTGATACCTGAAGCTAAAGTCTTTAAAGTCCAGTTTAAAATTAATGAAAAACTAAGATATTTAATGAATTATTTTAAAGAGAAACACTGTGAGAAAAATCTTTAGAGTTAAGCCAAGGAATTTTGAAGGTGGAATTATAGCCTTATTTCCTAAATGCAGTTGTTTTCAGTGACTATTTTATTCATTTTTATATGGAAGAAATATGTCATACAGAAGAGATGGCCTTGGTATAAAGGCATCTGATGAAGTGCAGCTAATTAAACACATAATTTGGTACAGACTGTGTACCCAGCATATTCTGGCACATAAAATATTTACTTTGATAGACTGAAGCTGTTGCTCTGAACTGGGTCTGAGTTGTTATTGAGACTGAGTGTTTTTAATCTAGCAAATGATAATGACTTCATCACTTCTGACTGTGTGTGTCTGGTTTCAGCCTGCAATGAGATTTTATTGCTGTGTTTTCAGCTTTCTGTAAGAGTGCTTGATAGACTATCTCTGCTGAGTTCCTGTTTTTGAAAAGAACATTAAATACTTATTAATTTATATTTATATTCAAAAGTCTAAATCTGTGCCAAACAGAAGCTAGACTCCTAATTATGAATTTTCTTTCTATTTTCAGTTTTATGTGAAAGCCAAGAACTTGTACAGCACAGAGAGTAGATCAGCTCAAAGTTCCTTTGCAAAGTGCTTTGATATTTTGGTCTTTGCTCGCCTCAATTCCTGATGCGCTTATACCAGAAGAAAGGTCTAGTTTTGGTCCTATTCTAAACGGATGTGTTTTTTGGGGAAATCTCCCTAAGCCCATGCTTTACGAAAGCACTACTTGGCTTTATTTCCGTTTCAAGAGTGCCTAGTGTATTTGTCTACTTCCGGAGATGCAAGCTCTACTTTAGTTCAACTTTAGTTTCCTTTGCTATGTCTCTATGTGGCTTTTAGAGATTCTAGACCTCAGATTTGTGACCTCACAAATTAGGGGCATGGAATGAAGAAATTTTCTCATGTCATCTAAAGCTCACGATTTAAGCTGCAAATGTCTCAGGCATTAGTGTTTCAGTACAGATTGTGGATCAGTTAGTCCAGGGTGGGTGTGGTGCTGAGAGTCTGCATTTTTAACAAGCTCCAGTCCACTCCAGTACTCTTGCCTGGAAAATCCCACGGACAGAGGAGCCTGGTAGGCTACAGTCCATGGGGTCGCAAAGAGTCGGACATGACTGAGTGACTTCACTTCACAGGTGATGCTAAGGCTACGGTCTGAGGACTGCACGGAGGAGGATGTGTTCAGACTGCACATTTTAACATTTGCCTGCTGGGATTTGAATGCTTGTTGCTCCATTTCTTAGCTCTGTGACTTTGAGTAGGGCATTCAGCTGCTCTGGCTCTCAGTTTTGGCATCTGTCAAAATGGGAGTAATTAAAATGGTATTTAGCTCTAAGGGTTCACTTAAAGAACAACGGTTACAGTTCATGTAAAGTAGTTAACACCTAATAGCAAAATGATAGTTAGTTAGTTAGTTCAGTCGCTCAGTCGTGTCTGACTCTTTGTGACCCCATGAATCGCAGCACGTCAGGCCTCCCTGTCCATCACCAACTCCCGGAGTTTACGCAAACTCATGCCCATCGAGTCGGTGATGCCATCCAGCCATCTCATCCTCTGTGGTCCCCTTCTCCTCCTGCCCCCAATCCCTCCCAGCATCAGGGTCTTTTCCAATGAGTCAGCTCTTCGCATCAGGTGGGCAAAGTATTGGAGTGTCAGCTTTAGCATCAGTCCTTCCAATGAACACCCAGGACTGATCTCCTTTAGGATGGACTGGTTGGATCTCCTTGCAGCAAAATGATAACTACTGACAAATATTGATAGAGATTTTATCTGGTGAAATGTTTCTCAAGAACTGGAAGGGCAGAGGAAGGCATCCTGATATTTATTTATTTTTGCTTGAGAGGTGTTTTAGTGACTAACTCTTGCAGTCTTCCCAGAGCAGTCTTGGTTTTAGCACTGCGAGGCTCACATCCTAGGAAACGTCTCTCTTCTGAGCAAATAAGAACAGTTGGTCACCCTTGGCTCAGACGGTAAAGAATCTGCCTGTAGTGTGGGAGACCTGGGTTTGATCCCTGGGTTGGGAAGATCCCCTGGAGAAGAGAATGGCTACCCACCCCAGTATCATTGCCTGGAGAGTTCCGTGGACAGAGGAGTCTGGCAGGCTGTAGTCCATGGCGCCACAAAGGGTTGGACACGACTGAGCAGCTGACACTTTCACATACTTTATATACTTATTTTGAAATCTTCACGGTGACCTCATAACAGGTAGCATTACCTGAATTTCAGAGATGAGCCATGCTAGTAAGTGGTGAAACCCCTCTTCAGACCTGCCTTTGAGTCCTTCTTCAGAGGCCTTCTATGTTCCATTACATCTGTTGTACCCTCAAATGTTCCTGTATTATTAGTCTTGCAAAATGTATGTAAGAAGCCTATTTGGGTTAGAATAAGATAAAGGAATAAAAGATCTTTAACTCCCATGAGGTTATTTTAATAAAAAAAAACCGGTAAGTACTAAATAGGAATATACTGGACACACCAGAATCACGATGCTACCCTGGTCCCCAGTCTGAGGAAAGGTGACTCATCTCAGAACCTTGCTTTTTGTAGACAAGATGAAATGGATAGTTGGGTTAAGATGAAACTTAGAGGCAGAATATTTAAATAATCCTGGGAGAGGGGGGTGTTTGAGGAGTAGCTAGGGACAATCTGATTCTATTACTTTTTTTCTTCCTGACGCTTTTTTCCTAGTTTTCTGTAAAAATGACCAGACATGTGTTCCTTATCTTTCCTCATTTCTCTGTCTTTGTGAAAGATTAATTGGCACAGATTCCACTGAGCTCTGTCCAGTGGCAGCATCAAGAGATGCCGAGCATGAGGAAGCCCTCAGATAACCCCGCTGTCCTGTCTGACTTTCTGTGACAGCAGAGAACCAGGCCAGCTGCAGCCCTCCCCTCGGTCTCCCCGAGACAAGGCCGTTAGCGCCAGGGGGACTTCTGCAGGTGCTGGGCGTAGAGTTTGCTCAGCTTTACTGTTAAGAAAGCTACTGTCGTTGCTGAAGGAATTTTTAACTCCAAACCAAACCAGTTTTCCTCAGTTGGATGTAGCCACAGTGAACCTGGGCCTTGGCAGAAGTCCTATTTTTATGTTCTAAAAATGGATTTGGACAGACTTTAACATAAAAGCTTTCAAACATTTAAAAATTGAATAATAAATAAAAATATAAGATATAAATAATAAAAAATAAGTTGATGCCAGTTATCTTAAAATCTGTAGAATCAATGACATTTCAAAGGAAGGACCCTTTATTGCACGTATTTATTTATGTATATTTTAAACTGTTTTAATGTGTAATGGATTTGAAACATGTAAATCTTTATTCAAACACTTATTTACAAACATTTTTATGGAAAGATAGAAAGTGAAATGGACATATTTTCCCCATTTCATCTATTTGATTTGTCTATAATTTTAATTGGGGATAAGATGTGAGTAAATTACTTTTTGTAAATTAACTGCACATGTCAATAAAGATCATTATAATTATTGAGAAAAACAGTCATTGAAAGATGCGTTATTTTTATTGCAGAACATTTATAATTACCCTATATCAGTGTTTTTCAAAGTGTGATTCCTGGGCCAGCAGCATCAGCATTATCTAGAAATTTGTTAGAAGTGAGCATTATTGTGTTCCACCCAGATCTAGTTTCAGAAACTGTGGAGGAGGGGCCCAGAAGTCTGTCCTTTAAACTTCTTAGGTGATTTCCATACAGGTTCAAGTCTAAACCATTTAGAAGAGTGTCTGATGGGTCATTAAGATGATACACCTTTGGCAAGATTCAAGAATTAGAACCTATATTGATGACTCAACAATTAGACAACCTCTTTCTCTCTCTGCCTTCTAGGAATGTGATAACCATGGGACAGTGTGTTCTAAGAAAACGAATTTGAATTTTAAGGATGAAGGTCTAGTTTTAAGTGGCAGCTTTTTGTATGCAAGTCCCTTAAGTACTTTGAGTCATGGTTTCTAATACATAAAATGGGATAATTCTAGCCTTCTCCCAACTCAGTCTCATAGAGGAGTTGTGATTGAATGCAGACATGCAAGTGAGGGCGATTTTTAAACTACCCGATGCTATACACACGTTACTTTTCGTATGATCGTTACTGCCGGTATGATTACAATACCCCAGATTTTCCCTTCTCACCCTCCCCCTCTTTGCCCCATTCAATTTGATTGCTCTTGAAATTTGTTTTGCAAAGCAGAGATTAAAAAAAGAAATGGGAGACTTTTCAAATTAGAAAAGAAACCAGCGTTCTTGCTGTTTCTTTTATATATGAAATGATACATATGGATTTTTTCTTTGTTTCATGAACAGTCTTTTAAGCCTTTAATCCACAAGGTAAAATGAATCAGTAGCACACTTCAGTGATACCATGGCAATAATAATGCATTTGGAACGTTAAGTGTCAAATTTCCCTCACATATTTCAAAAATTGTTTTACATTTCTCTGGTTTAACCTCTCTTGACACCAGTGAACTTAAGGCTTGTAATTGAAGGATAAGTGAGCAAAAAAGCAGTTCAAGTGATAATATATCCATTTCAATTCCTATTTTCTGGACGGAGACCTTTTATGCTAAGTTCATCTGAGAGTATATTTTTATGACAAAATTATAACCCTCAAGTAGATGTTACTCAGGCAGGCTGAGATCTGTCCTGGTATAATGGATTTTGTGACAATGAAATGCAAGAGAGGTCTCCCAAAAGCTTTGCCTAAGGAATTTCTGTCAGTAGCCTATATGCTGCCGAAATTTTCAAGATGCTATTATGACTCATTTCTGCTCATTATAGAAAAATGACTTGGTATTTTAATCATGAGATACAATTGTGTTGAAAAAGGAGAAAGAAGCATAAAGGATAGTGTGAAAAATTGCCATGTGTTCATTAGCTGTACTATTTGGTAACTTTTGTTGCTTTTGAAATGGCTTTACATAATAAAACCTTCTAATTTAGAAGATTGAATGTATTTCTTTCTCCTAATTTGAGTTTTACTCGTAATTTTCTGTTTGTCACTAGTGGGATGAAAAGAAGGTGTCTTTTGCAACGAAAGGTAATCTGAGCTTAAATTCTCTAAGTTCTTCCTTCCTGGAGGGATAGAATACTGCTGCTTCTCTCTTTTCAGTGTTTTTATTTCTTGAGGGAAAGTATGTAAAGTTGTCTCATAATATTGTAACATGTGCAGTTAAAAATGTCACAGCATCTATATGGACCAACTCAAGGGAGAACTGACGTTGAGAAGGGGTCCTTAGTCCACTTTTATTACCGGGTACAAATGCTTTTCCTTTTTCTCCCTCTGGTTTTACTGAGATATAACTGACCTGACACTGTGTTATCTTAAGGTATGCAGCCTGTTGACTTGATATATGCACATATTGTGAAATGATTACCACGATAGGTGAGTTAACACCTTCACCACTCACATAATTGCTTTTTTTTTGTGATGAGAACATTTAAGATTTACTCTCTTAGCTTTGAAGTATACGATATAGTTTCGTTAACTGTTGTCACCATACTATACGTTAGATTTCTACTCTTTGACCAGTATTTCCCCATTCCCCAACCTCCCATGGCTAGCAACCATTCATTATTCTACTCTGTTTCTATGAGTTTGGCTTTTTTATATTTCACATAGAAGTGATATATATTATTTGCCTTTCTCCGTCTGACTTATTTCACTTACCATAATGCTTTCAAGACCATACATGTTGTTACAAATGGCAGAGTTTCCTTCTTTCTTGTGGCTGAATAATACTGTTCTTTAGCCATTCTTCTATAGCTCAACCCTTAGGTTGTTTCAGTTTCTTGGCTATTGTGAATAATGCTGCTATCAACATGGGAGTGCAAATATCTCTTTGAGATCCTGATTTCTTTTTCTTTGTGTTATGGTCTGGGTGTGGGTTGGAAAAGAATTTCCAGACATGAGACAGAATGAGAGGGAAATAAAGTTTATTAGAGTGGGAGATGCTGTTAAAACAGCAAGCCAACTCAAGGGAGAACTGACGTTGAGAAGGGGTCCTTAGTCCACTTTTATACCTGGGTACAAGGAATGGGATAGGGGTCTTGCGGGTCATTTGCTGATTGGATGAGGCGCATATACGGGGTGGGGGGAAGAGTAAGGCAGATACCTTCTCCCTATGAGGTAGGAGGGGAGACAGGTCATACTGCTCAGTTCAGTGCAGTTCAGTCTGTCAGTCGTGTCCGGCTCTGCGACCCCATGGACTGCAGCACGCCGGGCCTCCCTGTCCATCACCAACTCCTGGAGCTTGCTCAAACTCATGTCCATTGAGTCAATGATGCCATCCAACTATCTCATCCTCTGTCATCCCCTTCTCCTCCTGCCTTCAGTCTTTCCCAGCATCAGGGTCTTTTCAAATGAGTCAGTTCTTCCCATCAGGTGACCAAAGTATTGGAGTTTCAGCTTCACCATCAGTCCTTCCAATGAACACCCAGGACTGATTTCCTTTAGGATGGACTGGTTGGATCTCCTTGCAGTCCAAGGGACTCTCAAGAGTCTTTTCTAACACCACAGTTCAAAAACATCAATTGTTTGGTGCTCAGCTTTCTTTATAGTCCAACTCTCACATCCATACATGACTACTGGAAAAACCACAACCTTGACTAGACAGACCTTTGTTGGCAAAGTAATGTCTCTGCTTTTTAATATGCTGTCTAGTTTGGTCATAGCTTTTCCTCCAAGGAGCAAGTGTATTTTAATTTCATGGCTGCAGTCACCATCTGCAGTGATTTTGGAGCCCCCCAAATTAAAGTCTCTCACTGTTTCCACTGTTTCCCCATCTATTTGCCATGACGTGATGGGACCAGATTTCATGTTCTTAGTTTTCTGAATGTTGAGTTTTAAGTCAACTTTTTCACTCTCCTCTTTTACCTTCATCAAGAGGCTCTTTAGTTCTCCTTCACTTTCTGCCATAAGGGTGGTGTCATCTGTGTATCTGAGGTTACTGATATTTCTCCAGGAGGATCTGAAATCCATTAATAGTTACAACATGGGGGTGGGAAGGATGATGTGTCTGTTTTTTCCTGTTCCTGCATTCCAAGACTCTCCTTGGTTTTATCTGCTCTTTGGTCCTTGGGTCACCACACTTTGGATATGTACAGAGAAGGGGAATCATGTCGTCGTTCTCTTTTTAATATTTTGAGGAACTTCCACATGCTTTCCATGGTTGCTGCACCAATTTCCATTCCTACAATAGTGTCCAAGAGCTGCCTTTTATTTGCATCCTTGCCAACACTTTTTTTTCTCTTGGCTTTTTTACAGTGGCTATCCTAACAGGTGTGAAGTGATATCTCACTGTGATTTTGATTTGCATTTCCCTCATGGTGAGTGTTGCTAATCACTAATGGAAATGTTGTCTTCTTTGGAAAGGTCTATTCAGGTCCTCTGCCCATTTTTTTATTCAATTGAGGTGGTTTTTTTTTTTTGGCTCTTGAGTTGTATAATTCTTTGTAGATTTTGGGTATTAACTTATTATCAGATAGATGGTTTGCAGATATCTTCTCTCTTTTCGCAGGTTGCCTTTTCATTTTGTTGATCGTTTCTTTTGCTGCACAGAAGCCTTTTGGTTTGAGGTAGCCCCACTTATTTATTTTTGCTTTTTTTGGTTTATGTTTTCAATATCACATTCCCAAATCATCGTCAAGACCAATCTCATGAAGCCTTTTACTTAAATTTTCTTCTAGTTTTATGGTTTTAGGTTTATGTTCCAGTCTTTAATCCATTTTGAGTAAAATGGTTCCCATCTGCATGGAATATCTTTTCCTATTCCTTCACTTTGAACCTGTGGGCGATTAAAGCTGCAGTGAGTTTCTTGCAGGCATCCGATAGTTGGAAGTGAGACTGAAAGTTTTAGTTGCTCAGTTGTGTCCAAGTCTCTGTGACCCCATGAACCTTAGGCCACCAGGCTCCTCTGTCCATGGGATTCTCCAGGCAAGAACACTGGAGTAGGTAGCCATTCCCTCCTCCAGGGGATCTTCCCAATACAAGGGTTGAACCCAGGTCTCCTGCATTGCAGGCAGATTCTTTGCTCTCTGAGCCATTAGGGAAGCCCATCATATAGTTGGGTCTTGGTTTATTATTCATTCTATGTTTTTTGACTATATAATATAAAATTTACTTTATTTACATTAAAGTAATTATTAATAGATAAGTACGTATGGTTCCAAGGTATTGCTTTCTGGCTCTGTTGTTCTTCCCTTGCTCTTTTTTCCTCTCTCAATGTCTTCCTTTAGAATTGAGGACTTTCAGTGGTGGTATGCTTTGAGTCCCACCTCTTTATCCTTTGTATGTCTACACTAGGTTTTTGCTTTGTGTTTACAATGAGGCTTACATAAATTACCTTGCAGTCTGTTTTACATTGATGACAGCTTAACTTCAATTGCATACAAAAACTCTACCCTTTTATTCCCCACATTTTATGCTTTTGATGTCACAGTTGACCTCTTTTATATTATGTATTTATTAACAATTTATTGAAGCTGTTATTTTTTAATACTTTTGTCCTTTAATCTTTATTACTAGAGTTAAATAGGTTAATATGCCACCATATTAAAGATAGTATTGTGAATTTGAGTATATACTTGTCTTTGCCAGTGTATCGTATGTTTTCATGTTACTAATAGTGCCCTTTTATTTCAACTTGAAGAATTCCTTTCACTGTTTCTTGTAAATTAAGTCTAGTGGTGATGGAGTCTCAATTTTTGTTTGTCTCAGGAAGTCTTTATTTCTCCTTCATTTCTGAAGGAAGACTTTTCTGGATAAAGTATCTGTGGTTGGCAGTATTTTTCTTTCATCACATTGAATATATCATTCTAATTGCTCCTGAACCATAAGTTTTCTTTGAAGAAATTCACTAATAGACTTACAGGGATTCCCTTGTAAGTAGCAAGCTTTTCTTCTCTTGCTGCTTTTAAGCTGCTGTGTTTGTCTTTAATATTTGACAGTTTCACTATAATGTGTCTTGGAGAAGATTTTTTTCATTGAATTTGTTTGGGGACCTGTGAGATTCATGAACTAGAATGGGCAAATCTCGCCCCAGATTTTGAAG
Source organism: Dama dama (assembly GCF_033118175.1). Taxonomy (NCBI): domain Eukaryota; kingdom Metazoa; phylum Chordata; class Mammalia; order Artiodactyla; family Cervidae; genus Dama; species Dama dama. The sequence continues at coordinate 2,934,461 of NC_083699.1, read as the reverse complement.
TTTTCAGCCATTATTTCTTTAAAGAACCTTTCTGCCTCTTTCTCCCTTTCTTCTCCTTCTGTGATTCTCTAATTTGCAGATTTCTGTTCTTAGTGGTATTTCATAATTCACATAAGCAGTCACTTTTCTTCTTAATTCTTCTCTGGTTGGATAATTTCAAAGTTCTTTTCTTCTGTTCACAGATTCTTTTGCTTGACCCATTCTGATGTTGATGCTACCTATTGTATTTTTTCATTTTATTCATTGCGTTCTTCAGCTCCAGAATTTCTGCTGGACTCTCTTTTGTGTGTGTGTGATTTCTATCTCTGTTAAACATCTCATTTTGTTTGTGTATTGTTTTCTCAGTTTCATGGGATTATTTTGTATGTATTTTCTTGTAGCTCATAAATACCTTTAAACAGATATTTTGAATTCTTTCTCAGGTAAATGGCAGATCTCCATGTTTTTGGGGTGAGTTACTGGAACATTATTGTTTTCCTTTGGTGGTATCCTGTTTGCTTGACTTTCAATGTTGCTTGAAGTTTTATGTTGCTGTCTTCACATTTGAAGTAGAAGTCCCTTCCTCCAGTCTTTACTGACTGATTTCAGGAGAGAAATAACTCTCCTTCAGCCCTGTTAGGAATTCTGAGACTTTCTAAGACTTTCTGTAGCCTGCTCCATACTTCCTACTACCTCTTACGGCAGGGTTTTTAAGCTTGTACACCTTCTCTTGATCCCGCAGTGTACCAGGCTGGGTGCCAGCAGCCTGCCTTTTACTTTCCCGAGAGCAGTGCTCAGAGTTTGAGTTCGTGGTTTCTCCTTGGCCCACAGGTTCAGACCTGCCTTGTTCTGAGTATGTGCTTGTCATCTGCTAACGTGTGTTTTCACCACTGTTGGAAGCACACACAGAGAGCTGGCCATGGGGTGTGTATATTTGTGTTTCTGTGTGTGAGTTTGTGGAGTGCTTGGAGTAGCTGTGCTGGTTGGGGAAATCTGTGGGCAAGATATCCCAGTGACTCGTAGGCAAGCCACTGTGATGTGGTTGGAATCATTCGTGTCTCTCTGATGCCTTCTCCTCACGGCTGCTGTTCTCCCAGCCATGCGGCTCATGACTCAGTATGCTGGATGAGACCAGAGAGAAGTGGGCCTCCTGGATGGTGTCCCACGTAGCTGAGGGAGCCCGGTGCTCACGACCATGCCTTCCCTTTCCTCTGTGGGGTGAATCACAGGCCGAGAGGAGTTCTCTTAGGCTGAGTTGCGGCGCCTTCAGGGAAATGTGATGAGGGTAAAGTCACAGTATTCCTCTTCTCCTCTCCAATGTGTCCAATCTTGGGTTTTTTTTTTTTTTTTCTTTGCTCCGATGGTTTGTTGGAGCTTCTCCACTGAACTCCTGGGCTTCCATAAAGTAAGTAGCTCATTGTTCAAGTCAGTATTCTATAGGGACTCCTGGCTTGTGGCCAAGAGGGGCTAGAGCCAGTTCATGGGTCCATTCAGGGTCCCCAGCTGGCACTGGGGTCTGTATGTCTATTCCCCGTGGCACATGGAGCTGGATTCTGCTGCTCCTAGAGGCACCTCTGTCTCTGGATGGATGCCAGATTACTGTCGTTGAGGGGGACGTGTTAGTGAGGGACATCTTATTTGGCCATCTTGGTAATGTCACTGTCCATGCATTACGTTTGAGCAAGCATCAGCTTAGGGTCAGAACAACTAGGGAAGCTGGAGGTGGCCCGTCAGAGCAGGGAGACATTCAGCCCACCTGTTATAACAGACACATTGGCATGCTATAATTATTTTGTAAAATTTCAGGACATCTAATTTACTTGTTTTTGATAATTGGAAATGTTTTATATTTTCCAGCTCTCTCATATACATTTATGTATTTTTTCCTGGATATTGTTTAAAAAAACGAAGGAGAAAATCAGTGGTAACAAACAGCTACAAGAGAGGCACAGGTTGCTCTACAGACTCTGAGATCCCTGGGCTGGAGCTAAGTTTTATGTGTGCGCATATTTTTCAGATTATGTTGGGTTTTGTTTTCAGTTGTGCTTAAAAGCTTTTGAGGATCAATAACCCTTAAATTGGGCTTCCTTGGTGGCACAGCAGTAAAGAATCCTCCTGCAATGCAGGAGACACGGGTTCTGTCCCCGGGTTCGGAAGACAGCCCGGAGGAGGAAACGGCAACCTGCTCCAGGATCCTTGTTTGGGAAAGCCCGTGGGCAGAGGGGCCTGTCAGACTGCGGCTCGTGGAGTGGAAGGGAGCTGGACACAACTGAGCCGCTGAGCGGACAAGCGCACACGCAGCCGTTTATAAACGTGGGCGCGGTTTCTAGGTGTGATTACTTCTTACAGACATTTGTATAAATGCATGTTCAGCTGAGACTGTTTGCTGCTACTGCTTTTTATTGTTTGTGTCCTGGGAAATCAGCATCAATTTAATACTACCGTATTTCATTGTAGGTTTTTGGCATGTTCTCTTTTAGAAAAACTTTCATTTATATTTTCTATGTTAAAGGCAAAAGGCTATAGTACTGAGAACCACGTGGTGAAATCAACAAGTTCTCTGCCTTTGATCTTTCCCCTTGTCCACAGAAACCCAACATTCATCCGTTTGAATGACCAGAATAATTTAAATTTAAACACTTAGCAAGAACAAGAACCCGAGAACTTGTACGTTTTCAGTGATCTCCTGCAAGTTTCTTTGGGAATTTCATCTGAAGAAAATCAAGCGTAAGTGTTTGTTTTAGGTGAGAAACTCGTGTCAGTAAGTCTCATATTTATTTAGCCACTGAGTATTTACGTAGCTATAGAATGTATCCAGTGTGCTGGGGGTGGGGAGATACTTCTGTTACGGCTCTTTTTAAAAAAAAAGTTTATTTATTTGTTTTTGATCACACACAGGCGCTCTCTAGCTGCAGGGAGTCGGGGCTTCTCACTGCAGAGGCTTCTCTTGCTGCAGGACATGGGCTCTGGGGCTCACGGGCTCAGTAGTGGCAGTTCTTGGGCTTAGTTACCCAGAAGCTTGTGGGATCTTCCTGGACCAGGGATCGAACTCGAGTTCCCTGCATAGGCAGGTGGATTCTTAACCACTGAACTACCACGGAAGCCCCTGATGTGGCATTTTAAAATCAGTTTGAAGTCATAATGCCCGTTGGAAACTAAACTTTATTTGCACTACTAAAAATAATCAGGAAGATATTTCATTTTCTCTTGTAATGAAGATGTGTGTCTCAGCTACTAGATCATCGCCATGAAAGTGTTCAAAATACGAAACAATGTTTCTTGAGTGAATTTGGTGGTATGAACACTAGAATAGGAATGATAATTTAGAAGATTTTTTGTGAGACATTGTCAAGAATATTTTAAGAGACAGCTCTACTTGTAACTTGGATACACAGTCATTTTACTGATAAATGAGAAATGACAAGGGAAGAATCAACCACTGACTACTCAAACTTTTCCATAAATACGATGAAATTTTAGTTTTTAAATTTTAATGTAGGTATTTTCTTCACATACTTATTTTCACAATTCATATGAAGTCAAGCAAATACCTAAGATATCATGCAAAAGGTATTTAATTAAGATGTAAATGATCTTGTAAGGATTTTTGATTTTTTGACACTCAAATGCTTTCTGTCTGATTGAGAAAAGAAATATTAAGCTATATAAAGGCTCAAATAAAATGGTGAGTAAAACTTTTGTGCCTTTTATAAACTAGGTGAACACTAGATGATATTCAACAATTGGGATTATCTCTCCTATCTCTACTACCTAAAGGCCTAATGGAATTAGAAATATTTTATGTACATTTCAAGATTACAATTTCAGTCCTTTATCAGTTGAGTAAGTGTGAATGAGTGTGTAATTCTCATATGGCATATTAAACGGAACACACTTACATTCCTGTGTTCTGAGCCAGTTTTGAATGGTAAATATTTAGGTACAGATATTATATTTTTTATAAAGGACAGTTTAGTCTTATAATCAGGGCTTTATCTTTTATCTTGTTTTGTCTCTGTTGCATTTTCCTCCTCTATCTGTAGAGCAATTTTATTAGTTTTATATAGGTTTCCCTATATAGGTTTTAGATAGTTCTGCATGGGAAAGTTTTACCTACCTTCTAACTATCAGATACCAAAACCTTGTAGATTTGATGACACTTTTTCTTTTGTGGGGCCTTAAAGGAGCCATAAGGAATGTCCCAGATTATTTGTTAACCTAATTTCTCAGAATCTTTTAAGATCCTCTAAATTTTTATACAGATTGTTTTGAGAAGTTTATAGAAAGTCAAGGAACTCTCTACTTAAGTAATCTCCCTAAAATTCTCGTCAGTCATCTCTTTCTGGATTTCTAGAATGTGGATACCAGTGTTATCATATGATGAGATATAGAAGAATGCAGTTAGGGAAAAGGTATTTTGTAACATTACCTTAAGCAATATGGTTATAGAATATAAACGTAATAAGTTACTCCGATTGACCTCAGTCAACATGACTTTCTCTTTCCAATTTGTACTGTATTTCCAGGCTTCTTTTCTATCCATTGTTAGACAGGGATTACAGCTGATCAGACATTCTGGCTGAGTCTATAACTGCCAAGAGGTGTTTTGGCAGGTCAATCCTCTGATTATGACACTGTAAATTAAACTGTTTTGAATTTAATGTACATTATGTTGATGAGAACTGGATTGTTTAAGGCACTGAGATTCATTTCTAAATAAACTACTTTATTTCCTTCTAGAACATCCTTTTGCTATTGTGAAGCTATAAACATGGTCTACTTGTATTAAATATATGTAGGCAAAATATGTTTTTAAAAATCGAAGATATTCTTCTGTGTTAACAGAATGCATAGAAAGAATTAATGCATGATTATTAATACTAATAGAGGAATGCAGAGAACATAATTTATGAAAAACAGAAGGTGAGTTTTGGAATATGTTTTATTTTTATTATCTTGGCACATGAAGTGATGAAGCCACATGGTGAAAGTGGTTCTGAAGAAAGTGAAGGTTCTCATTTTCATCTCATGACCCAGGGTCTATTACCCTTCAAAATACTCATGATAATACTTTGTGCTGTGTTACAACTTAACTTAAACTTTAACCTAAAGCTATTTCTTAGGATGTTATGGAGAGTAAATAAAAGCAAAAAGAAATAACATAGGACTTGAGTGAGCAAGAAAGGCCCTGTTCAGGTGATGTGGAAACCAATCTAGGTATAAGACTTGACTTTCTAGTGAAAGGCAGGGGGAGAATTCACTGGCTTATTCCAAACAGAGAGCAATTCTTTATGAAGTATGCTTGAGGATATACTTGGCAATAAATTTGACAGCTAGCATGGTCTCTTTACACGTTGGCTTTATCTGAGATTCTGGAAGGAGAAAACCAAATCTTCCTTTATCTCGGAGCTCAAAGGCAAATGAGTGTTTGATGCCCAGGTTGTAAGCCCAGTCTAAAGAAGAACCTGATGTTGGGTCTGTAAAACATAAGCAGTAAGTATTTAATTAGAAACAAATGTTAGCAGTGTTTTGAAAAGGAAGTTCACTGGTGTAAAATTAGCAGTGAAACATGATTATCTGTGCACCTAACCGCAGCATGGATGACAGCAGTGGTCTGCACGGAATAGAGCGTGCCTGTGTGTTCACTCGGGTCCAGCTCTCTGCGACCCTGTGGACGGTAGCCCGCCAGGCCCCTCTGCACGCGAGGCTGCAGTGCTGAGTGAAAAAGAATCATGGCTTAGAATCCACCACATGCTTTAAATATGTGCTGCATATTCAGAATTACATTTTGCTTGGATCATTCTGAGTCTAAATTGAGTTTGTTTTCTGGGTGCATGTTGTCACAGATGGAGGTGGTCTGAGCAAATGCAAGCAGCGGAGGCCAGCTCAGCTGTGGGTGGGTCGCTGAAAACCCAGCAGGGAGGGCAGTGCGTACAAGATTTGAGACCTTAGATTCCTTCTCACAGTGCGGGGCTGTTTCCGTTTATGTTGCTAGGATGAAATATTTCACAGTTAAAAGACAGAGAAAGTTTAAATCAGTAATTTTAAGGATGCATTTAATCCCCCTAATCCAACATTTCCATGTCCGTGTGAAATTTTACTAAGAATATTATTTGTTAAAAAGACCAAAAATATAAACATCTAGAGGTTATATACAAGCTTTATATAAGTGTGTATAAATAATATAAATACATTTTTGTACATTTTGACTTAAATAATAGAAAAATATATATTTTTTGTATATAAAATTACTTATGTTTTGGAAAAAGTAATGAGTTTAACTGATACTAACACTTTAGATTTGAAAGATAAGAATTCAAAGTTGTGATGAAGAAGTAGAGAAAGAATATTTTGTTAGAGAGATAGGGTTGGCTTTAAAGTTATTCAATATGTATTTATCAAACCTTGAATATGTGCAATGCACTTTTTACTGGGAACTGTAGAGGGTGGGTGTACAGGGTACAGAGATGAAGAAGATACTGTTGGTGTGTTTGGAACTTAGACTTGGTGGGGAAAGAAGTCAAATCTGCAAATCAGTAGAGATGTGGCAGACTGTTAAAGAATCATAGGAAAGTATCTTGTGAAGAGTCAGAGGAAGAAAGAGATTAGGTCTGGTGAAGGGGATGACATTTCATGCTCAATACCTGCTGAAATACCACCTTCACGATGGAGATTGCATTTGGCCTTCAATTAGCCTTCAATTGAATTTAGCCATCAATTTAGCCTTCAATTAGCCTTGAAGAAAGTCTAGTATTTTTCCAGATGGGGATTGAAGAAAGGCATTCTAGCCAGTGAACCACAAGGATGGAAACCATGGAAGGGCTTAGGGACCAGTGAGATCCAGCTGAATTGGAAAGTGGAACAGCCAGAATTTGTGGGCAAAGTTCAGAAAGCCGGGTAAGTCAGGAAAGATGTTTTGTTTGGAAACCAGTCAGAGCCATTTCAGCGCTATACTTCCGACAGCACTGCAAAGAGACCAGTCAGGAGGTACTGTGGAGTGAAAGGCTGAACTAGCATAGAGTTTGGTGGGGCTTGCTGTAAGAAATGCCGGAATGGAAGAGTCACAGAATTTGAAGAAAAGGATAGAGATTGCAGTCTGGATAGTCGGACAAATCTGCGTGCTATTAACAGAAACAGGAATTCAGAGAGAGCAGTGATGGGGAAAAGAAAGGGTAGAGCAAGGAAGACAAAAGGATAGGTTTAGCATCAGTCAGGGGGTAGGCGCCTCCTACTAGGGATCTGGGCACTGGCGGCAGAACACGGGGAGCTGTGTGGCCTGGACAGCCGGAGAAATAGCGGCGGGTGTCCAGCCTTGATGAACGCGAGAACCCTGTCTAGCCCTGGGGTGGAAGGTGGGGGAGCTCCTGGGCGGGGCTTGTGCAGGGCCTCTGAGGCCGGCGTTGGCTGCGCGTGCTTTTTCCGCCCAGCTCTGCACACCGCCTGCCACACACACAGCGTGTGACGCGGAAGGGTGTGTGAAGCCTTGCTTCTGCGTTGACGTGTGAGTTGGCAAGTTCGGGAGGCTGATGAAAGCCAGAAGTTGCTGCCACCTTTCTCTGATTTACTGTGTCTTAGAGGAAGGTGTCTGGGAAGATGGATTTGGAAATTAGCTAGCAGAAGCATCCTAGGTGAAATTGGCTTACACACACTTGTTCAGGGTCATGATGTCTTCTTGGTGGATTGATCCTTTTATCCTTAATGTTCTTCTTTGTTTCTATCACATTTCTTTGTTCTGAAATTTACTTTATCTGGTGTATAGTATAGCACTCCTTCTTTGGTTAATGTTTGTATGATTTATGTTTTCTCAGCCTTCTGGTTTCAACCTGTCTTATATATGATGTGGGTTTCTTGTAGCCAATGTATTGTTGTCATATGTTTCTGAACCCACCCTGACAATTTCAGCCTTTTAATTAATATATGTAGGTAAATTATTGATATCCCTTAAATCTACCATCTTACTATTTGATTTTTGTTTGATCCCTCCATTTTTTCATTCCTCCATTTATTTTATTGCCTTATTCTTGGTTACATGAATATTTTTAGGATTCCATTTTGATGTATTTATAATATTGCTTTTGAGTGTATCACTTTGTATAATTTTCTTAGTGGTTGTTCTATGTATTACAATATATGCACATAATTTATCACAATCTACTGGTATCAGTGTTTTAGCATGTCAGGTAATATATAGAAATCCTATTTGTCTTTAGATTCTTTCCCCCTTCCCACTTTAAAAATACAATTGTCTCAATTACTTCTCTACATATATTAAACCCCGCATCAGATGGAATTATATTGATTCAACTATCCTAAGGAGAAAGATAGTCTATTTATCCTTCATTCATTCCCTAATCTGTTGTTTTTCTTTCCTTTCCACAGTTTCAGGCCTTGTTATTATTTATTTCTTATTTGGAGAGCTTTCCCTACCCATCTTTGAAGTGTAGGTCTGCAGGTAACACATTCTCTTAGTTTTCCTTTGAGAATGTCTTTATTTCCTCTTCATTTCTGAAGGATGTCTTTGCTGAATATAGAATTTATGATCGATAGTTCTTTTAGCACTTGAAAAATGTTATCCGTTCCTTTTGACCTTCTATGGTTTCAAATGAGAAATCTGCTGCCATTTGAATGGTTTCTCCCCCTTAGATTGTTTCTGTCTCATTGCTTTCAAGATTTTTTACTTTGTCTTTAGTTTTCAGAACTTTCCTTATGGTGTGGCTTGATGTGAGTTTCTTTGAACTTATTCTGTTTGTGGTTCAGTCGTTTCTTAAGTATGTTGGTATATGTGTTTAGGAAATTTGGGAAATTTCAGTCTTTATTTCTTCAAAGAATTTTTTCCAACCTTCTCTTACTCCTCTCCTTCTGATAATTGATGACATGGATGCTTGATCATTTGTTATTATGCCACAGGTCCCTTAGGCTTTATTTTTTTTTTCCAACTTATTTTCTCTCTTTAGATTTGTTACATTCTATTGTTCTGTCTTCAAGTTAACTGATTCTTCTCTCCATCATATTCATTCTGCTATTGCTCCTCTCCAGTGAGTTGTTAAAATTTAAGTTATTGTGTTTTTCAGTTTTGTAATTTCTATTTGCTGCTTTTTTATACCTTGCATTTCTTTGATGAGATCTTCTATGGTATCATTTGTTTCATGGCTATCTGTAACTGCTTGTTGAAGCATTTTTATGATAATGATTTTGAAATTCTTGTCAGATAATTCTAACACTTAAATCATCTCAGTGTTGGCATCTGTTGGTTGTCTTTTTTCATTTGAGCTGTGATTTTTTTTTTCATTTTTGTCAGGATGAGTGATTTTTGACTGTATCTTAGACACTTTGGCTACCATGTCAAATCTTAATGGAACTCTATCTTAGCAGGCAGTCACCCTATTTAGGCTCTGCTCTTCTTTAGTGACTTCTGGTTCCAGTGTTAATGTAGTTTTCAGAGCCTTTGACTTGCGGTTTCCATCTCGCCGGCTCCTCTGATGCTGCTGGGCGCCCACTGGCCCCTGTAGGAAACTGCTGCAGGAGTGAAAGGTGGTCCTGGCTGGGCCTTCTGAAGCCTCTGGGTGGCAGATGCAGGCTCCAGCCTGTGAGGGCAGAGACCGCTTCCTTCTCCAGGAAAGAAGAAGGAAGAGGGGTGCCTGAAGAGAGAACCTGGTGAAATGCCTGAGGAACATCTATTTTGGGGAAAACAGCTGCTTCGGAGGCAGTCAGCATGGACAGAGTAGAAAGGGAGAAGGAAGAGGCAAACCAGGTGAGTTTGGTGTCAAGGAAGCCAAGGGAATGGCAAGGATGGTAGACCAACAAGGTCCAGTGTTGCAGGGAGTTTTTGGAGCATGTTAGCTGAGATAAATACACTAGCTTTAGTGATCAAGAAGGCTGCCATTTTCAGCTAGAGTTGAATTTAAGTTCATTAGAAAAAACGAACATAAAGATAAGAGTTCTATAGCGATGGAGGTAGGGGAAATAGGGGTTGTGTCTTGCACGATGATTTAGAGTGTGCTAGGCACTTCAATAAACGTGGCCAATCTCTAGCTGTACCAGCCTCCCATTTGCAGTTAAGTAAACCGCTGTGATTCCAAAGAGTTAAAGAATATGGATATTCCATTTCGACAAATTTACTTTATGTGACATCTCTCATTAAGATTAATGGTGGTGATCGAGAGTTTATGTAATTTGTGATTTTTCATAATTGTGCGATGTTATTAAGTGTAATACATTTTCTTTTATGATACCACTTTTTATATCTTTGAAACCTTAAATTTGCAAATAAAAACTGTATTAAGACATAAAATAAATACAACATTGAAAGCTTTTTACTTGTTAAGAATATATTATTATACAACTTGGTTGAACATGTTGCTTAGCCTTTTATTTATCTCCATCTGTACCCACTAAAATATGTGGATATATTTATAAAATATAATAACAAAAAAAAATATAATAACAAACACTTGCTAAATACCAAGCACCCTTCTAAGTGCTTTATGTATGGTAACTCATTTCGTTAACTCCTATCAAAACCTTATGATTTAGCACCAATTGCTGTTTTACAGAAGAGGAAATTTTGGCACAGAGAAATTAAGCAGTTTACTCAAAGACAACATAGTTAGACGTAGAAAATAGATAGGTGATGAGGATATATTGTATAACAGGGAATTATAGCTATTATCTTAACCTATAATAAACTATAATCTGCAAAAATACTGAATTAATGTGCTGTAAGCCTGATGCTAATATAATAGTGTAAGTAAAAAAATACTTCAGTTACAAAAAAGGACCCGTAGCTAGTAAGTGGTTGAATGAAGAATCAAACCCAAGCTGCACGTCTTCAGAGTTTGCGTGACTAACCATTGTACTGTCCGACCCACCATATGCCAATCTGTCGTCCTCTTAGTAAAAAGTCTTCATCTAGTTCTGCAGGGTAATCTTCTTTTCTGTTCACAACATTTTCTTGAAATATTGACAATAAGAAGAAAATTTCCTACTCTTTTTAAGGCATGTTAAGCACAAGGAACTCACTGTAATACACTCAAAACAAGTCAGAATAAAACTGAACTGAACTAACCACCTGGTTTCATCCCAAAGAAATCATAAAGTGACACTGTTGGCTGAACTTGTATGTTTTTAAAAACATGTCAATCTGCTTTAAACTAGTAATGTGCACTTCTATGTCAACAGGAGTCAAATTCTTTTTTCAGTAAGAGCTGAAGCTCTAGATGCATGGGCATGGACTGAAAATTTTTTTCCCCACATCGATTGCCCCTTGTATAATTTCAGTTCAAATGTCTTAGTGGATAGATATTGGATGTTGAGCTACAAATTCGGGGGTCTTGATTTTCTTTTCAAAATGTAGAGTGGTAAAGACGTACTGGAATGTGAAGTCATGTGGGCCTTAGGAAGCATCACTACGAACAAAGCTAGTGGAGGTGATAGAATTCCAGTTGAGTAATTTCAAATCCTGGAAGATAATGCTGTGAAAGTGCTGCACTCAATATGCCAGCAAATTTGGAAAACTCAGCAGTGGCCACAGGACTGGAAAAGGTCAGTTTTCATTCCAGTCCCAAAGAAAGGCAATGCCAAAGAATGCTCAAACTACCGCACAATTGCACTCATCTCACACACTAGTAAAGTAATGCTCAAAATTCTCCAAGCAAAGCTTCAGCAATACGTGAACCATGAACTTCTAGATGTTCAAGCTGGTTTTAGAAAAGGCAGAGGAACCAGAGATCAAATTGCCAATATCCACTGGATCATCAAAAAAGCAAGAGAGTTCCAGAAAAACATCTATTTCTGCATTATTGACTATGCCAAAGCCTTCGACTGTGTGGATCACAATAAACTGTGGAAAATTCTGAAAGAGATGGGAATACCAGACCACCTGACCTGCCTCTTGAGAAACCTGTATGCAGGTCAGGAAGCAACAGTTAGAACTGGACAGGGAACAACAGACTGGTTCCAAATAGGAAAAGGAGTACGTCAAGGCTGTATATTGTCACCCTGCTTGCTTAACTTATATGCAGAGTACATCATGAGAAATGCTGGGCTGGGTGAAGCACAAGCTGGAATCAAGATTTCCAGGAGAAATATCAATAAGCTCAGATATGCAGATGACACCACCCTTATGGCAGAAAGTGAAGAAGAACTAAAGAGCCTCTTGATGAAAATGAAAGAGGAGACTTAAAAAGTTGGCTCACAACTCAACATTTGGAAAACTAAGATCATGGCATCCAATCCCATCACTTCATGGCAAATAGATGGGGAAACAGTGGAAACAGTGGCTGACTTTATTTTTCTGGGCTCTAAAATCACTGCGGATGGTGATTGCAGCAATGAAATTAAAAGACGCTTACTCCTTGGCAGGAAAGTTATGACCAACCTAGACAGTATATTAAAAAGCAGAGACATTACTTTGCCAACAAAGGTCTGTCTAGTCAAGGCTGTGGTTTTTCCAGTGGTCATGTATGGATGTGAGATTTGGACTGTGAAGAAAGCTGAGCGCTGAAGAATTGATGCATCTGAGCTGTAGTGTTGGAGAAGACTCTTGAGAGTCCCTTGGACTGCAAGGAGATCCAAGCAGTCCATCCTAAAGGAGGTCAGCCCTGGGTCTTCATTGGTAGGACTGATTTTGAAGCTGAAACTCCAGTACTTTGGCCACCTCATGCAAAGAGCTGACTCATTTGAAAAGACCCTGATGCTGGGAGAGATTGGGGGCGGGAGGAGAAGGGGACGACAGAGGATGAGATGGTTGGATGGCATCACCGACTCAATGGACATGAGTTTGGCTGGACTCCGAGAGTTGTATGGACAGGGAAGCCTGGCGTGCTGTGGTTCATGGGGTCACAAAGGGTCAGACACGACTGAGCGACTGAACTGAACTGAACTGAGCGAGTATAGAGAACAGTACTCTAGAGCTGAGAAACAAGAGCAGAGCTAGTGATTGTGATGTGTAGGAAGGCAACAAGAATGGCACTTTGAAATTAACTTTTTAATTCATAATGTGACCCAAAGATAGGTGATATTATTGATTCAAACTCTTTGGTTTCTATCAATTCAGTGAACTATTCTTGCTAACCATGCACTATCTTCGGTTATTTCTAATATGGTAAAGGATTGGCTATGCTGTCAATATGCAAATATAAGCATTTCATGATATTTTCATATCAATTTTTGTGTCATCTGAATAGTCTTGCTTCATGGTGTACAGTTTGTGATCTGGAATGCTTATTTTTGATCCTATTTTGCCCCTAAGGGATCAAATCTTTCTGTATCTCAATTTCATAGTTTATGAATGAGGGATTTAGCTTATATCAGTGGTTCTCCACCCTAGTTTCATCTTAGAATTGCTTCAACCACTTTAAGAAAATTCAGATTCCTGGACTTCATCATTGACTAATGAAATCTGAATCTCTGGGGACAGGACCTGATCATCTGCGTGTTGTAAAAGCTCCTCAGATAATGCTAATTGGAAGTCAAGCTTGAGAACCATATAGATCATCTAGGTTTCCTCCTGGTTTTAGATTTTACGGTTTGAACTTATTTGCTTGTTAGGTTAAAATTGCAGATATATTTATGTTCTTCTGTGAGGCCAGGGATCTTTCCACAGTTTGGATTTTAAAAATGCTCTCTTGGTCCTCTTTTAATGTCTCCATCAAATCAAAGAGAAAAATACTGGTAAATGCTAGTTGCTTCCCCCAAATCCTGGAGCATGTTAAATGGCAATTAGAATACTGGAATGACTAAACTTTAATCGTGGGGTGCATCTCTTCTCTATTCTTACCAAGTTAACTGCTTGGCTACCCCTGCTTCTCATGAATGTTTGATTAACATTTAATCAAATGCTTTATTAAAGCAGTGACTCCTTAGAGTTTTATACATCTGTCAAGTTGCTGTAGCCCATATATGGAAGAGGCAATTCTTTCTAAATCTGAATTGTTTAAAAAAATCTTTATAATATATAATAAAAAAGTTTAAAATACAACACAGTTGTATAGAATAATAATTCCTCTTTATCCTCCCCTTTTTAAAGTGACACATGATAGCATGGAGCTGTGTTATCTGTAGTCATCTCCTCCTCCCAGTTAGAAGGTAACTCTTTGAACGCAGTTGTTGTATCTTTCACCTCTCTCTCAAAGGTCCAAGTGCTGGGCTGTTAGATAGGTGCTCCATAAATTCTTGCTTATTAAATGATTGTGATGCAGTGCAAATGCATAGCTCTAGTATGCTTATAATTTTCATAGATGCAAGTACACATCACATACACATACATGTATGTTTGCACATATACATGCATGCATGCATGTGTGTGTATATATGTATGTATATTGAAAGTGTGAGAGTAATAATCCTTTGATGCCCTAGCTGCCATTTGCAAAGTTTGTTCCTGTTCGCAACCCTTTGTTCTTTGCTGCCAAGAATATTTGTTTTCCCTCATTTTGATGTAGAAAGTACTCTTACATCATACCTGGCTGGTTTATCTTGGCCCTGCTCTTTCCCAGTATCCACTCAGTAGGCCGACATTCTGTCCTCCGGTTCTTTGCCTACTCTTGTCCACTCATATAGCTGGGCACGTCACCTGTTCTGAAGTCTTGTCATCCACTTGTATGTGTATGAATCCCTGGCCTGGTTATGTTGCAGCAAGATCTGCTTGGATGCTGGCGACGGGCTGTGTCGGTGTATTTTCTTTCAGCCCTTTAGAGCTCACAGCTGGCGGATGTGTGATTACTAATCAGTGTTCTCTAAGAATGGAACTTGTCTGGCTTTTTAAGCCATTTTTCCAATTCCACCAAGGGAGCCTCCAGTAAATGGGCTCGAGAAATTGTTGCGATGACTGCAGCATTTTCAAATTCCACAGCAATTGTTGAGGATATAGACTTTTAGTTACAGTGTATTCTTTCAGCTTGGGCTCGGAAAGTGGTTTATAATGTATGGCCAAGTAGAGTTATTACATGGAACCCACAGAATGCACGTATTTACTTTTTCAATCCACATATTCCAAAAGTATAATGGAAATAGTCATTTGTATTTAGTGCTGGTGAGTTGATCCATGAAATGTTTAAAAGTTAAGCGATAGTCTTCGTGCTAAAAATGTTGTCTATCATGGCTCTAGAGAGTAATACAGGTTACTCTATATCAAGTCTAGTTTTGTTGTGGTTTCAATCCATGTTCACTTCTTTTGGACAAGTTATGACACCATTTCGTTGAGTAAGTTTATAATCAATTCTGCTTTTGTTCCATGCCCTGTACTAGATAGTATATGATCTGAGAGGACCTCTGAAGTGTAATCCTTGCTTTTGAGGAATTAAATTTTGTTAGAAAGTTAAGACTGTAACTTATAAGCAGTTTCATTAACATTTCTTGTAAAGTTTGGTCATAAGAAGTGAAGCTTGGGAATAGTTTGGAGAAAAGGTGGTTTTTACTAAAGAATTTCCAAACTAAGGTCAGTGGGATTGGAGGAGAAATGGTCTCACCTCCCAGGGTCTGAATTAAGGGTCTTTGGTGAAAACCAAATGAATTTCTTTTTATTGCTTGGACATGGAACAGCCTAGTTATTTTAGCTGCAAAACCAAATGGGAAATGAGTATATGCACAGTGGTTAAGACCATGGACTTTGTTTTTTTTTTTTTTTAAACCTGGGGTTGTATCCCCTTTAAGCTGACTACAAGTACTGCATACCTCGTAGAATATTGTGAGGAGTAACTGAGATTGTGAAAATCAAGGGCTAAGCACAGTGCCTGACTTGCAAGAAATTTAAATCAATAATTAACAAAATGGAAAGACAAAGTTTAAAAATAATGAAGAATAAGAAGTGGTGCTGAGACATTAAAAAAAGAAAAAGCAGCAGAACTAGGACCTTGGGACCTCTTTTCTTAATTCACCACGTAGATTTCAGTTGAACACAGTAGGAAATGGCTGATGAAAGCCACAGGAGACGGTTTTTACGTGATCAAAGTGGCTGAAACTGTTGGCCTGCCTGTTTACTTGCCAGGAGCTTGGAGAAAGACTGTGCTTGCATAGGGCCAAGGCCAAGGAAGAAAGAGTCCAGTCAAAGCTAAACAATTAAAAAAAAAAAGGTGGACTCTGCCACAGCTTTGGTGGTGGTGGTGGTAGAGAATAGGAAGGTAGAAGAATTAAACTGTAAAT
This sequence comes from Dama dama, assembly GCF_033118175.1. NCBI lineage: Eukaryota > Metazoa > Chordata > Mammalia > Artiodactyla > Cervidae > Dama > Dama dama. Next base: position 2,918,342 of record NC_083699.1, on the reverse strand, counting down.
TTGTCTTGATGTAATTATTCCTGACCTTGTCACCTTGTAAAGATTCAGTATAATTTGCTTCTAGAAAAATCGTATCCCCTCAAAAGGTAGAATCTATCTTCTGGGTTCACATATTATTTAGAATCTCCTGTTAAAACTGAAGTTTAAATTAGCAATTCCATATGTTCTAATTCTATTTTATGAATTCTTTAGCTTTCCTTAATATCTGTAAAAGAGAATTAGGGGAAATGACACAGTAAGTAATAGGCAAAACTTACAAATTGTTGATGCTATTGGGCCATAGGTGTAGTGGGTTTCATATGGAGTTGATAGAACATCAGTGGCGATCTTTGCAACTTTGGCCTGGAGAGAAAGGAAAGTTAGAGTAGAATAACCAGACGCTATGTAAATGCAGTTAATTTACTGGGGATTAAAAAAAAGGTCAGTTTTACTGGTTATTTGCCATTTGAAGATCAAAATAAAATAAATGACTGAGAAATTTGTTTAAAGTAAGATATACATGTTGTTAATGTGAGTGAGTTAAAGTTGCTCAGTCATGTCCAACTCTTTGAGACCCCATGAACTGTAGCCCACCAGGTTCCTCTGTCCATGGAGTTCTTCAGGCAAGAATATGGGAGTGGGTTGCCATTTCCTTCTCCAGTTGTTAATGTGAGGCCTTCTAATTGTGAAATTAGTTGTATACAGTAAAGTCGTATCTCATTTTGTGTTTCTGTCCTTTGTATTCACTTCTCTTTCCTCTCTCCCTTCCTCCTTCCTTTTTGCCTTCTGGCCTTCTTTCTAAAAAAACATATCCTTTCTTTTTCCTCTGAGGTTTTTTTGACTTCAGATATTTGTCTCTCCCAAAGTCAGATCACATATGGACCACATATTACCTGTGTATTTATTGTATATACACAGAAGCTTTTAATGACTGGTTCAAATCTCTGTTCCTACTCAAAATGAAATGTTGAAAACAGTTGACTGAAGTCAGAATTAAAATTAATTAGAATTAAAATTAAAATTAAAAATTAATTAAAATTTAATTAGAATTAAAATAAAAAAAAATTTTTTTGAGGCAGTGTAGAATTACAACTTTTACTGGATATTATATTTGCTAGCCCCATGGGATCTGGGACATTGAATGTTTTCTGCTTTATTTCTTCTGTAGCAGTTAGACATATTTAATATCTCTCATATGCAGAATTTTTTTTTTAAAGCTAATATGGTCAAACTAGTTTTCATAGAAAGGAAAAGAATGCTTCAGTTCAGTTCAGTTCAGTCGCTCAGTCGTGTCTGACTCTTTGCGATCCCATGGACTACAGCACACCAGGCCTCCCTGTCCATCACCAACTCCCAGAGTTCACTCAAACTCATGTCCATTGAGTCGGTGATGCCATCCAACCATCTCATCCTCTGTTGTCCCCTTCTCCTCCTACCCTCAGTTTTTCCCAGCATCAGGGTCTTTTCCAATGAGTCAGCTCTTTGTATCAGGTGGCCAAAGTATTGGAGTTTCAGCTTCAGCATCAGTCCTTCCAATGAACACCCAGGACTGATCTGCTTTAGGATGGACTGATTGGATCTCCTTGCAGTCCAAGTGGATCAAAATTTTGGAAAGAGTATATTTTTTAGTGCAGAAGCTTAAAATTAATATAATTTCCACGTTGATCAAGAAGATAAAAATACAGTGGCTCTCCTTAAATCCAATGTCTCGGGATAGGAATAGCAAGATGTATTTGCTGTTGTCTTAGGCTCTTGCTCTCTATGTTTTATGTTTTGACTCATGGTAGACATTTAACAGTCATCTGGATAGTAATGGAATTCTACTTTGTACGCTAGACCTTTCTTCATAGTGGCTTTATCTTAAAATCACATCAAAAGGTTTTATTATCTATATATGTTTATCACATTAAAAACTAACTTGAGACTGTGATTTTAACTCAAGGTAGACTTCACTAGTTTTCTTCTTTGGTATTAAAATGTGAAATTTTTTCAAAATAACCCAAGTAGTTAATGATGAAGAGACCCAAAGGCAATGGTGGTACCGATGCATAAACCACAGGCTTTTTCCTGCCTACCAGGTCCTTGTGGTTCGGTGGCAGTTCTGATGTATACCCATAGGGAAACAGCAGCATCTGGGAGTACGAATGGAAGGTGATGTAGGCCTTGATGGACTTTAGGTGGCTTTGCATGAAGTCGCGGACAGCTTTGGTCTCTTTCTCGGACTCTGGTGCAGGACCCCGATAGATCTCCTGACAGGGATCACTGGTGTTAGGGAGAGCTGCAGAGGACATGGAGGATTAAGATCAAAGCCTGTCTCCCTCTCCGCCTACCCCCCAGGACAGCCTCTCCCTCTTCTGATACAGATTCACTTTCTTTTCTTTCTAACATTTTGGCTTCCAGGTTTATAGGGCTTCCCCAGTGTCCCTGGTGCTGCGGACACTCTGCAGTACTTTGCACACGGGACGCAGAGTACGACAGACTTAGCCCACTTGAATATTCTTGTTTGTAGCCTTGTTTATTTTCCTGCCATTCCTAAGGGTCATGGGAATAATGCATCAGAAGCAGCCAGGGGCCCGGAGTAGGTTCCTGTTCAGCCTCAGATTTGACTTGTTGGAGGCTGGTGTACGTTACCTTCTTTGAGTCTGAGTTACTTTAATCTGTTTCATCAGGCAGCTTTCACTTAGGGATATATGCTTTTATCATATTCTTTATGGTAGAATAGAATTGGATGCTGAGGTGGTATTTTTAACAGTATTAGATAAAGAAGAAATTTACGAATTGGGGTATTGGTAGTTTCTCCTTGAATGTGTATGATGGTAAACTCATATTTGTGCACCAGCTGTATATCATCTGGTGTAGCAGCCCTCTGCTTTTCTATGAAACCTTTCCACTTTCTTTGCCCCAGATGTTTCTTTTCACTAAACATTCGAGGAACTGCCTATTTGTTGGTTCTGACCACTGGTATTTCTCAAATTTTATCAGACCAGGAAGGGAAGGCAGTTGAGACCTCTGTTTGGATGATCTGAATTTCTGGGTTGCACCTGATTTTTGGCAAACTAGATATATTAAGTAAGAGATGGTTTTATAAACAGTCCTATCCCCTACTTCCTCCCATTTAACAAAACATTCATATAACACTTCTAAAGTAGTGGTGATTATCTTTCATTTATTTTTAGTTATAGCTTTCTTTTAAAATTATTATTATTTTTAAACCTTTTACTTTGTATTGGGATATACAATTGTATATGGTTGTACTGGTGATTAACAATGTTGTGACAATTTCAGGTGGACAACAAAGGTACTCAGCCATGTATATATACCTGTATTCATTCTCTTCCAAACTCCCCTCCCATCCAGGCTGGCACAGAACATTGAACCAAGTTCCCTGTGTCGTACGGTAGGTCCTTGTTGGTTATCCGTTTTGAATATAGCAGTGTGGACTTAAGGTTGCTGGGGGGAAAGTTGGGGAGGTGGGATAGTTATGATGTTTGGGATGGACGTGTATCTTTCACTTTTTAGATTAGAAAGTTAACACTTAGCAAATACCTATCTTTCCTAAAATAAGTAGGTAGTTTAACTAAATTCGGTGTCTAAACACCCTTTATAGCTATTTCCCTTGAGATCTTGTCTGCTACTCACAGTTCCATGAGATATTAAAGTTCCTGTTGAGGTCAGTCCCAATGCATTTGGAGTTTTGATTCCTGGAACGGGTTTTTCTCCACATGCGGTTCTACAGGATTGAATGATGGAAGTGTATACAAGTTTACATTTTTCAGTTTGATCATTTCAGATTCTGCCTGCAGGTGTCTATAGCTTTATTTGAAATTTATCTAGTTAACCTGAGACTCATTAAAGAAAATATACATTTTTCTTATAACTTGTAATATTTTCAGAAACATTATTTTTATATTAATATTATAAGGCTTTGACAAAAAATACAGTTTTAAGAACTGTTGTTTAGTTCTGAGTATTAAAAAGTAATCCCTGATGTTCTGAAATTATCTGTAGTTTGAATTTTAACTTCATTACGCCTTTTACCGTTTACAGATTCATATATAATATAGGTCAAATTGTGATTGTTGGAGCATAATTTTCAGAAAAGAACTTTTTGTGCTAGTATCAGTCTGAAATCTCAAAATTAATCTTAGCAACAGCAGGGCATAAAGAATTCTTATAAAAGACAGATACCTGTGTCACTCTTTTATTGATTTTTTGATATAATTATTTCACCTCAGATTCTGTCCCAAATTGATTGAATACAGTGACTTTGGTTTTGAAGTCAGTATGTTCATAATGTCTCTAAGTGACTTTTATTCTTAGCTATAAATACTTTCACCATATTGTGTATCATACATTTCCTTTATAGTTACTGCTTTATTTCATTTTCCTCCATTATTAGCTTCAGGAGCAGAAATTTCATATTATTTCAAGGACTCCTGTGTAACCAGGAAGTCATGCTGTCTTTAGTCTAAATTGAGTTTTTGAATCGGAATTAATTGGTTAGCTAAGCCTTAAACTTAATGCCTAACAAACGTGCATGCGTGCTAAGTCACTTCAGCCGTGTCCCTCTCTTTGAGACCCTGTGAGCTGTAGCCTGCCTCTGCGGGCTCCTCCTTCCGTGGGAGTCTCCAGGCAAGAATACTGGAGTGGGCTGCCATGCCCTCCTCTAGGGCATCTTCCCTACCCGGGGATCGAACCTGCGTCGGCCCTGTCTTCTGCATTAAGAGATGGATTCTTTACAACTAGTGCTACCTAGGAAGCCCCGATGTGTGTGAAAGTCAGTAAGTAATATATTATCTAATTTCAAACGGGAGATTACAGATCAGTACCTGTGTCCATGACCAAATATATCCATCAACGTTGAATACGGGAAGAACATAAAAATTCATCCGGTCCAAGAGTTTAGTCATAATCTTGTTTTTACCGTAAGTTTTGGTTGCCTGTAGGAGTAGGAAAAAATTAAGCTATTGGTATAAAGTTTAGTTACCATATGGAGAGCTGTGGTTATAACTGTAATGATGACAACTCCTTAAGTCAAATTATTTCAAACATATTTCACCTACACTGCATAAAGATAAATGATCCATATAGATGACAGAAAAAATTACACTTATTCAGACTAGTTAAATTAATTTGACTGAATATTCTTTAAAGTGAAAGTCACTTAGTCATGTCCTACTCTTTGCGACCCCATGGACTATACAGTCCATGGAATTCTCCAGGTCAGAATACTGAAGTGGGTAGCCTTTCCCTTCTCCAGGGGATCTTCCCAACCCAAGGATAGAACCCAGGTCTCCCATTTTGCAGGTGGATTCTTTACCAGCTGAGCCACAAGGGAAGCCTGGATATTCTTTAAAGGATCATTTAATTACCAAGACTAGTAGCATTCCAAACGTAGAATGCAGGATACCTTTCATAGAAAGAATGGAGGCCAATTGAAAAATTAGCAAATACAATTTAAGTAGATTCTTACCCTCACATTTTTAGGTAAATAGAGATTGAGTGTGTAAGCATAGGAACATGTAAATATTGGAGAGGATTCACGAATTAATTATAAGTAGGATTAAAGAAAAAAAACACTCTGTTAATAAAAAAATTAGAATATTTAGATTGACCAGTCAACTTTTCTCCCATCAGATGGAAATTTCTCTGATTATGTGGCCTTTTTTGACTCACTAAAATCTCTCATTATTCTTGGACAATCTCTTCCACGTTTATCTGCACTGGAGCCAAGATGTTTCTTTTCATTAAAAAATAAGTTTGTTTATTTGTATCAGGTTTTAATTGCAGCAAGTGGGATCTTTAGTTGTGGTAAGTGGGATCTAGTTCCCTGAGCAGGATTTGCACCTGGGCCTCCTGCATTGGGAGCTGAGACTCTTAGCCACTAGACCTCAGGGAAGTCCCAAGAAAAGATATTTCTTATAGGCCTGTCTTGTGTGTTCCTTTATGGCTTAAGAAAGCAGAGGTCTCAGCCCTCAGCTGAAGAACTAAAACAACTGCAGGGATAAATCAGTTCGATTGGCAGATTCATTCCTGGTGGAAATAAACTTGCCCTGAAAGTGGTTGTGATGTCATATTCCAGCAGCATGTTATATGCAAAAGTTGGCAGAAAAGAGAGTTAAAAGACTGTGGGAATCGGAATACAATAGAAATAGAGTGAGAGGAACAACAAACTTATAAACACGATTTGTTGTTGTTCAGTCATGAGATTGTATCCAACTCTTTTGCTATCCCATGGACTGTAACCTGCCAGGATCCTCTGTCCATGGGATTCTTCAGGCAAGAATACTGGAGTGGGTTGCCATTGCCTTCTCCAGGGGAATCTTCCCGACCCGGGGATCGAACCTGCATCTCCTGCTTGGCAGGTGGATGCTTAATCGCTGTGCCACCTGGGAAGCCCATTAAACTGGATTTACTTTTTAAAAAAGTGAGTTATTTTTCAGTTGAAAAGGAAATGTAAGTATGAAACTTCCAAAAGTGTGTGTAGCCAATTAAATATCTAAGTGGGAGCTAGTGTTCTGTGCTTTGAATTCACCAAAGTAAGGCTAAGTTTGTAGATCTTACGTATAGTTTCAGATTTTCCGTACTTAACTATAGGAAAAACCATATTGTAGCCGATTTTTTTTTTTTAAATTTTATAAGCCATCATCTGGATTTTAAGAAGTTTGAAGGAAGGTGGCAATTTTATAAAAAAGCTCAATGATGAATAAAATCTAGAGTGTTTTTCCCCTGACAGCACCAGATGTTGGGCTCTTCTGGTTCCGTGGAGCTGCACCCATTTGCGAAGGGGTGTTACCATCCAGTGAGGCACTGGAGACTTGATGGTCAGAGAAGCGCGTGAATGTTCCAATGGACTTACCTGATAGACAAACCACTGGCAGAAGGCTGGGGCGATCCATTCTCGTGCGTGAATGCCACAGTCCATGAAAATAGCCTTTCTTCTTTCATCCTTCCCCCCAACCTTTTCAAAAATAAATCTGAGGTGTTATTTTACATGAACTCACACACTGATCCCTTGTTGCGCAAGAACTCATTCATGTCTCAAAGCGATTATTTCACCTCTCTCCTGTTGCGTGAGTTACGGTGTGTGCGCATATTTTAATCAGGGAGGACCATGGTATGTATCTTTAAAACACTTAATTCATCATCTATTTCACAGTATATTTTTCAAAAATTTTCCTTCATGTCAGAGTGGCTTTTAGAGTTTTAAAAAATCATGTCGATGGATGGCAAAAACCACCACAATACTATAAAGTAGCCTCCAATTAAATAAAATAAATTAATTAAAAAATCACAATCTACTGTTTTTCTTGTTGTATTGCTGACATCCTTTGGTCTGAGATATAGATTATAAAGCTGCTTCTGTTTCTGCCATTTTCTTTCGTTTTTCTTACTTCATAAACAAGAAGTGGGAAAGACTCCGTAGTTGTGATGCCGTGGGGAGGAGGAATAGGGCTGGATATTTGAAGGGCTGTCATTTGGAGAATTTATATTTGTTTTGAGTGGTTGGAGAGCACGAATGGATAGGAATTCAGAGTAGGGAAGGGCTTCTCAGTTATTGAGAGGATGCTTTAGGGAGCAATGTCTTTGGATGTACAGAAATCCAGCAGCAGCTGAATGGCAGTTGTCAACTCAGTCATAGATGGAATCCCTATCAACACAGTTAAAACGCCTCACTTACTGTACTGGACTCCTACAATTATGCGATTCTTAAATTTCTTTTCTTCTTGACATTTAGTTGTACATTCCCCTGAATTTTAATGGATGAAAAACTGTTTTATGCACCAGGGTATCATATGCTCTTGTAATAAAGATACAGGATAAGAAACTTGTCTGGTTTTGTCCACGGTGTCCGTCAAGTGGTTTATTCGTAGACTTTCTTGGTCCCACCTAAAACCATCTGTCACTTCTGTTCTTGAATGGTTGTCTAAAGCTTACATGTTCTTCAAAGAAATAAGGCTTTTCATTGTCTAAAGATTAGCTAGGGCCTTCCCTGGTGGCACAGCGGATAAGAATCTGCCCGCCAGGGCAGGAGACATGGGTTCGATCCCTGGTCTGGGGAGATCCCACGTGCCACGGGGCAAGTAAGCCTCTGTGCCTCAACTGCTGAGCCTGTGCTCTCGAGCCCCCAGGCATGGGAGCCTGTGTGCCCTGGAGCCCGTGCTCCGCGGCAAGGGAAGCCACTGCAGTGAAAAGCCTGCACAGCCCCGGCTCACCCCAACTGGAGAAACAGCCCGAGCAGCAATGAAGGCCCAGCACAGCCAAAAACGAACAATAAATACATAAAAACTAGCTAGTTGTATCACAGAGTAACTCTTAAATTCATATTTTTGGACAACAGAATCAGCAGCTCTTGAATCACTTTTACCTTGAGAACATACAGTGGATTATCTTCACCAGTAGCTCCAATTTTGATGCGAGAGACCATTTTAGGGTGCTTTCGCACCATTTTTTCAGTCCAAGCAACAATCTTAGGAACAAAACCAATTTTGAGAGATTAGAATAAAAGATAACTAAGTGCCAACAAATGTTGAGGGTAACATTTTTCTCTTTGGAAGTACAGGCATTTTATACGATACCTTGTTCCAGTTATTATATTTTGCATAGCTGTGCCTGCCTGGGTTATCTTCTTTAACATCAAACTGTTTTTCAACCTCTTCTTGTACATCGTGAATCAAGATTCTGTTTGACAGGGGAAATGATAAAATACACACTTATCAGGGGAAAGAAAAACAGTTATCTTTCACTTGCAGAAATTTTCTCTTCCTTCATATCTGTCTTTGATCAAGTTTATCCTGTCTCTTCATGATTCTCCAACCGTGTCTTTTAGATATGTCGTGTGTCTGGCTTCCTATCTTCCCATTTATCTAGAGCTGTGCTTTTCTTGCTGATGGACTGATCGGAGTTTAGAGGAAGAACAGAAGTGAGGTATACCCCTAATTAGAGTTTTTTTAGGACATGAGACCATGTACCGCTAATGAATATTGGTTCTCATTAACGTCACTGACAAGCACTTTATTATGCATATTATAGTTAACTCACTGTATGCTTGGCTTTTGACTTAGGATGAATCTGGGATTTTTGAGAAAGAAAAATTTGACAACAGATTTGGAATCAAGGGGCGCCTGTTATGCACTAAAACTCACATGAAGTCTGAGAAGTTTGGAGATTATATTTTGCGTTGTCCCTGCAACCATATTTAATTGTCTCAAACTCTAAAGAGGGCTTGTGGCTTTTGCTCCACCTGCATTAAAAGCAGAGGAACCAGGCAAAAGAGAGATTTTTATGGTCTCAGAGGTTGATTGGTAACATATGGCAGTATTAATTAGTCACAGGAAGCTCGTATCTAAGAATATTTTTAGACTTACACATATCAATTTAGTTCTTGTGATAACAGCGGCAAAAGAAAATCGTGTGAGCTGAAATACGACCTTCCCACATATGCAGCTGCATGAGGACTTCAGAATGGTGCCAGATTGCTGCTGATGGGAACTAGAAATTAAGCCTAAGGCTGGAAATTAAGATCCATGTCCAGATGTTATTTTCCTGAGGCCTTCCACTAACCAGCAGCCAGGTTTAAGTAGATAAAACCAAAATACTTTCTCTTAAATATTATTTTAGTGCTCCAAGATTTCCTTAATTTGTTAAAAATATCCCTAAATATATGTGAAAGGATAAATAATCACCCCTGAGGATTTAATGAGGTAAATGGCCAATGTTTATTGAGTCTTTCTTATGCTCCAGACATTCTGTTCAGCATGATATTTACATTTTATCACTTAATCTTTACATCAACACTATTAATTTGGTACCATTATAACTCCCATTTTCATAGATGTTAGGTAGATTTCCAACATTGATATAACTAAAATACAGAAGTTGAAATTTGAGCCTAGAGATGTCTGACTTCAGTACTGTAGCTGTGAACCATTATACAACAGTTATCCATCATAAGGAGGGAAAGCCCTGGGTATTGCTGTCAGATCTAAACTCTTCTTAGTCTACTGAGGCTTGTACAAAGTTTGCTCAGCTGACCAGCTCTCCAGAAAGCCTGAGTCTCAAGATCAGGGAGCAGGTTAGTTCAAAGAAGAGGCAAAATGAATCTTATTTTAACAAATTCATGGCTCCATCCATCTGCTGTTTTGAGTAAGAATGGAGATTGCTTTGGCAATTTGTGTGTGTGTATTTTCTTTTTTTTTTCTTTGTGTGGGTGCATAAAAATTTTAGGATTATTTGTTCTAGTTCTGTGAAAAATGTCCTGGGTATTTTGATAGGGATTGCATTAAATCTGTAGGTTGCTCTGAGTAGTATGGGCATCTTAATAATATTAGTTCTAATCCAAGGACATGGGATCTGTATCATCTTCAGTTTCCTTCATTTGTATTTTATAGTTTTCAGAGTGTAGGTCTTTCACCACCATGGTTAAGTTTTAGTTCAGTTTAGTCGCTCAGTCGTGTCCGACTCTTTGCGACCCCATGAATCACAGCACGCCAGGCCTCCCTGTCCATCACCGACTCCTGGAGTTCACTCAAACTCATGTCCATCGAGTTGGTGATGCCGTCCAGCCATCTCATCCTTGGTCATCCCCTTCTCCTCCTGCCCCCAATCTCTCCCAGCATCAGGGTCTTTTCCAGTGAGTCAACTCTTCTCATGAGGTGGCCAAAGTATTGGAGTTTCAGCTTCAGCATCAGTCCTTCCAATGAACACCCAGGACTGATCTCCTTTAGGATGGACTGGTTGGATCTCCTTGCAGTCCAAGGGACTCTCAAGAGTCTTCTCCAACACCACAGTTCAAAAGCATCAATTCTTCGATGCTCAGCTTTCTTCACAGTCCAACTCTCACATCCATACATGACCACTGGAAAAACCATAGCCTTGACCAGACAAACCTTTGTTGGCAAAGTAATGTCTCTGCTTTTTAATATGCTGTCTAGCTTGGTCATAACTTTCCTTCCAAGGAGTAAGCGTCTTTTAATTTCATGGCTGCAATCACTATCTGCATTGATTTTGGACCCAGAAAATTAAAGTCAGCCACTGTTTCCATTGTTTCCCCATCTTATTTGCCATGAAGTACTGGGACCAGATGCCATGATCTTAGTTTTCTGAATGTTGAGCTTTAAGCCAACTTTTTCACTCTCCTCTTTCACTTTCATCAAGAGGCTTCACAAATAGCTGTGAAAACAAGAGAAATGAAAAGCAAAGGAGAAAAGAAAAGATATTCCCATTTGAATGCAGAGTTCCACAGAATAGCAAGGAGAGATAAGAAAGCCTTCCTCAGCTATCAATGCAAAGAAATAGAGGAAAACAACAGAATGGAAAAGACTAGATATCTCTTCAAGAAAATTAGAGATACCAAGGGAACATTTCATGCAAAGACGAGTTCAATAAAGGACAAAAATGGTATGGACCTAACAGAAGCAGAAGATATTAAGAAGAGGTGGCAAGAATACACAGAAGAACTGTACAGAAAAGATCTTCACAATCCAGATAATCACGATGGTGTGATCACTCACCTAGAGCCAGACATCCTGGAATGTGAAGTCAAATGGGCCTTAGGAAGCATCACTACGAACAAAGCTAGTGGAGGTGATAGAATTCCAGTTGAGCTATTTCAAATCCTGAAAGATGATGCTGTGAAAGTGCTGCACTCAATATGCCAGCAAATTTGGAAAACTCAGCAGTGGCCACAGGGACTGGAAAGGGTCAGTTTTCATTCCAATCCCTAAGAAAGGCAACGCCAAAGAATGCTCAAACTACCACACAATTGCACTCGTCTCACATGCTAGCAAAGTAATGCTCAAAATTCTCCAAGCGAGGCTTCAGCAATACGTGAACTGAGAACTTCCAGATGTTCAGGCTGGTTTTAGAAAAGGCAGAGGAACCAGAGATCAAATTGCCAACATCCGCTGGAGCATCGAAAAAGCAAGAGAGTTCCAGAAAAACATCTATTTCTGCATTATTGACCACGCCAAAGCCTTCGACTGTGTGGATCACAATAAACTGTGGAAAATTCTGAAAGAGATGGGAATACCAGACCACCTGACCTGCCTCTTGAGAAACCTGTATGCAGGTCAGGAAGCAACAGTTAGAACTGGACATGGAACAACAGACTGGTTCCAAATAGGAAAAGGAGTACATCAAGGCTGTATATTGTCACCCTGCTTGTTTAACTTATATGCAGAGTACATCATGAGAAATGCTGGGCTGGGTGAAGCACAAGCTGGAATCAAGATTTCCAGGAGAAATATCAATAACCACAGATATGCAAATGACACCACCCTTATGGCAGAAAGTGAAGAGGAACTAAAAAGCCTCTTGATGAAAGTGAAAGAGGAGAGTGAAAAAGTTGGCTTAAAGCTCAACATTCAGAAAATTAAGATCATGGCATCTGGTCCCATCACCTCATGGGAAATAGATGGGGAGACAGTGGAAGCAGTGTCAGACTTTATTTTTTTGGGCTCCAAAATCACTGCAGATGGTGACTGCAGCCATGAAATTAAAAGATGCTTACTCCTTGGAAGGAAAGTTATGACCAAACTAGACATCATATTAAAAAGCAGAGACATTACTTTGCCAACAAAGGTTTGTCTGGTCAAGGCTATGGTTTTTCCAGTGGTCATGTATGGATGTGAGAGTTGGACTGTGAAGAAAGCTGAGCATCGAAGAATTGATGCTTTTGAACTGTGGTGTTGGAGAAGATTCTTGAGAGTCCCTTGGACTGCAAGGTGATCCAACCAGTCCATCCTAAAGGAGATCAGTCCTGGGTGTTCATTGAAAGGATTGATGCTGAAGCTGAAACTCCAATACTTTGGCCACCTCATGAGAAGAGCTGACTCATTGGAAAAGACCCTGATGCTGGGAAAGATTGAGGGCAGGAGGAGAAGGGGAGACAGAGGATGAGATGGTTGGATGGCATCACCGACTCAATGGGCATGAGTTTGAGTAAACTACGGGAGTTTGTGATATACAGGGAGGCCTGGCGTGCTGTGATTCATGGGGTCGCAAACAGTCGGACACAACTGAGTGACTGAACTAACTAACTAATTATGTCTTCTTTGGTGAAGTCTATTTAGATCTTCTGCCCAGTTTTTGGACTGGGTTATTTGTTTCTTTTGATATTGAGCTGCATGAACTCAATGTGTATATTTTGAATATTAATTCCTTGCTGGTTGCTTTGTTTGCAAATATTTTACCCCATTCTGAGTGTTGTCTTTTTGTTTATGGTTTCCTTTGCTGTGCAAAAGCTTTTTAGTTGTTTTAGATCTCATTTATTTACTTTTGTTTTTATTTTCATTACTTTAGGAAGTGAGTCAAAAACGATTTTGCTGCAGTTTATGTCAAAGAGTGTTCTCTCTCTGTTTTCCTCTAAAAGTTTTACAGTGTCTGGCCTTACATTTAGGTCTTTAATCCATTTTGAGTTACTTTTTGTGTATGGTATTAGGGGATGTTCTCATTTCATTCTTTCCCATGTAGCAGTTCAGTTTTTGTAGCACTACTTACTGAGGAAACTGTCTTTTCTCCACTGTATATTCTTGTGTCCTTTGTCATAGATTAGGTGACCGCAGGTACCTAGTCAGCTCTATTGAGATGATCAAATGATTTTTTTTTAATCTTTCCTTTTGTCAGTGTGGTATATCACATTGAGTAATTTGCAGATATTGAACCATCTTTGCAACCCTGGAATAAATCCCATTTAATCGCCATGTATGACCCCTTTTATATTATTGTTGGATTTGGTTAGATGAAGATATCACTCTCTCTGATTTCAGACTATACTACAAAGCTAGGTCATCAGAACAGTAGATTACTGGTACAAAAAAAGACACATAGATCAATGGAACATAATAGAGAGTCCAGAGAGTGCATTCCCATTGCTGGTAGCAATGTAAATTGGTACAGACATTATGGAAAACAGTATGGAGCTTCCCCCAAAACTGAAAACAGAACCACCATGTGATTCAGCAATTCCACTCCTGGGTGTATATCCAGAAAAAACCCACTAATTTGAGGAGATACACCCAGGATACAGAAGCAAACCAGGTGTTCATCAATAGACAAATGGGTAAAGATGTGGTATACATATACATTGGAATGTTACTCAGCCATAAAAAGAATGAGATTATCCTTTTGCAGCAATGTGGATGGACCTAGATAATAATATGCTTCATGAAATAAGTCAAACAGAAAAAGACATATACTGTATGATATCACTTATTTATGGAATCTAAAAAAATAAAACAAATGAACGTGTACATCACAAAGTAGAAAGAGATTCACAGATTTAGAAAGCAAAGTAGTGAGGAGAGGGAAAAGATAGGGGTATGGGATTAAGAGATACAAACTACTTTTATAAGAATAGGTAAGAATATACTGTATAAAACTGGGGATTATAACCATTATTTTGTAATAAGTTTTTTAAAATTAATTTATTTTTTAGTTGAAGGATCATTGCTTTACAGAATTTTGTTTTCTGTGAAACCACAACATGAATCAGCCATTGGTATAAATTTTAAAGGAGTATAGTCTATGAAAATATGGAAACACTATACTATACACCTGAAAGTGACATTGTACTCAAATGTACTTCAGTTTTAAAAAAAGAAGGAATGGAGAACTGTGGGCCAGTGTATGTGTTCCCGTGAGTTTTGGAGTGTGTGTGTGTGTGTGTGTGTGTGTGTGAGTGCAGTGGGGAAGGATGTCTTAGGGAGGCTGAGTCATGTTATGCTGCCTGATAAATTGGTTTGGTCTCCCTCTCCCTGACACCCACATTCCTGCAGGGTAGGGTCTACTCCAAAAGCATGATTCCAGGTTTCTGCATGATCTCAGTCCTCTCCAGGAGCTCCCTAATTGAATTACCTTGTATCCTACTCGGCACTTAGGGACATGGATTTCCCCCAACACTTGAGGCATATTTCTATGTTAGATAATAGACTTTAAGGCACTGATTTTTATTCAGTAGGAGGGAAACCGCGCCCCTGATGATGTGGGTGCCGCTGGTGATAGTCTCTAGTTATCCTGTTGCTCTTTTTCTGTGGCAAAGGGAGCAAACATGCTACTTTAAAGTAAGATCTGTCTTGGTAATTTAATTTTCTGGATATTAAAAAAAATATCACACAGATGCTTTAAACTAAATAGTGGTTTATATGCACTGTCTAATGAAGGGTGTCTAAGTAAATCATTGTGTCAAACCAGCCTCTTAATGTGGTTTTATTCAAACTGGTGTCTGGTCCAACCAGATGTTTCTGTTCTTCGAACCCACTTCTGTTACTGACTGACACCAAGTAACACATGTAATTAATATGCAAATAAAATTATCTATATAATTAGTGCTTGGAGACAAGGTTTTAAACAGTTCTTGTCTGCACAGATCACTTTACATATTTGTATTTCCGAGGAAGGTAACCATCTAATTATGTGGCTTTCCCACAACTGTGGCTAATTTGGACCAATTTCTAGAAATCATGTCCTAATTAGATAAAACTAATTTTTATAGGTAGTTCAACACTTTGCTTATTGATGTAAATAGAAAGAAAGTACTTGGCATAAGACGAAATGAAAAGCACACTATTTGTGAGGATCTGGGTTTAGACCTCTGTTTGAGTCAGACTTGCTCCGAGCTTGGAGAAGGCCAGAGAGGAATCAGGGCTGATGAAATGGATGGCTGGCCGCCTCCTGCCTTGGAGCCTCCTGTCACCGTGATCTATTCCACTAGCTCCGCTCACTGTGAAGCCGTCAGCGTCTTGTCTACAGTATCAGGATATTGAGGAAAATGCACTACTTTATTTTTAACCTGCTTTTCAAATCAAATTATACAAAGTTAGCTAAAATTTATTTCAGCTTGGGCTAGACACTTTGTGAGAATTAGTTGAACATAAGGAATCTGGGTTAGGTTTGTATTAATGAAGTAGAGTGAAGATTGTATAAATCGCGTCACATATTTTAGAAGTCTGGCTATCAAGTGATTCAAGAGATGGTCACCAGGAAGTATATAGCGTGGAGGGGTGATTTCTTTTAGAAATATTCAAGACAGCATATCAACCTCAGCATAAGCCCAGAGTCCATAATGTCCTACTAATTTCTGTGATCTTATAGGTATGTTTATAAAGTGTCTGCTTCTAATTTTAATGGTACAGTTTATAAAATTATAGAAAAACCTATCAATGTATTAATTAAAAATGTTTAGATTCATAATTTTGAATACGTTCTCCCCATATATTAACTTCCCTGGTGGTTCAGTGGGAAAGAATCTGCCTGCCAATGAAGGAGACATGGGTTCAGTCCCTGGGTCCAAAAGATCCCCTGGAAGAGGAAATGGCAACCCGCTTCAGTATTCTTGCCTGAAAAATCCCATGGACAGTGGAGCCTGGCAAGCTATAGTCCATGGAGTTGCAAAAGAGTCAGATATGGCAGTGATTAAACAACAAGAATAAGTTACTTTTGAATGTGTTCTCACCATATATGAACTTACACATTTGTTTCACAGCCTTCTTGAAACAATGGCAAAAATAAAGATAGTGACCAACAGTAATCACA
Source organism: Dama dama (assembly GCF_033118175.1). Taxonomy (NCBI): domain Eukaryota; kingdom Metazoa; phylum Chordata; class Mammalia; order Artiodactyla; family Cervidae; genus Dama; species Dama dama. Next base: position 2,901,830 of record NC_083699.1, on the reverse strand, counting down.
CATAATAACCTGTGACTCTAAGCCATAGGCAAGAATGTTTTTTGTTTACTTGTCTATGTATCTCCTTCAATAGTATTTAAATTTGTTAGAGATATTGTAGCAATTTAATAGATATAATCAAGTCATGATGAGAAGCAATATATCCTGCTCTCTAATATGACACTGTAGGATCATTGAACCAGAAGTAGAAGGTTTTTTGAGTTAAAAGCACTGAGTTAGGTAGCAGAGGCATGAACTATTAAATCAAAAAGAAAGAACTAATGTGTAGCGATTTTGAGTGATGGGGTCTCTGTAAAGGGGGCTACTGGGAAGACAAGGGGTGGGGAAGTTCAAACAGGACCCCTCAGTACGTCAAACTGCTAAATATTTTAAAGTATAAAAACACACTTTGTTTTCCCTAGTATATGTTGATTTGTGATATTCATCTCTGAGCTCCCTTCTTATTTGTTGCCCTAGGGCCCAGACTGTGTGTGCATGACCCATGGCTAGTGCTCGATAATTTCTAATTTCCTCTTATTTCTCTATGGGACCACAACGACTCATTTCTGCCTCTTAGGCCATTTGAGAATTCTCTCCTCTTAGATTTAAGTCTTATTTTACTGTGTTGTTTTGCTTTCTCTGAGGAAGAATTTCTTTCATCAAGAATTATTTATTATATATTTTACATTCCCACACCTCTGACTCAAAGATAAACATTGTACTTTGGGTCTCTTTTTATGTGTCAGGAGAATTCGAATACAAGAATCTGGTGCGGGCACAAGGAACTCTGCTCAGCGTCATGTGGCAGCCTGGATGGGGGGGGTTTGAGGTGGAATGGATGCACGTATGTATATGGTTGTGCACCTGAAACTGTCACAACATTGTTACCTGGCTATCCTCCAGTATAAAATAAAAAGCTTAAATCATGCAAAAAGAATGCAATGCTGGTAGTCATCAGCAGTGCTGAGTTCCAGGCTGATTACCTGTCAGGAGTAACGAGTGTGCCCAGACCATCCATGCCCGCTCACATGCTTTGTCCTTACCAGGGGTTGAGTTTTAGGGATGGCAGATACCATAACTGTCATTCTTGCAGATCATCATAAACATAAGATAGAACTGGAGTGCCAAGTTTGAGCTCATCATTTTTATAAGCAGGCCTCCATACTCTGTTTGGAGGCAACTGTAAATGTTATTTCTTAGATAGAGCTTTCATTTTGAGGGGCCCAATATAAAATTATACTCTGCTTTCAATTTCAAGACTCCTCAGACTTTGAGTGTCTAACACATTTGAATATTTTCCTAGGACTTACTCATAGTGCATTTGGTTTTGATCCAGCGCAGACTGAACCAGCTGGGATTCCTTTGCACTGATTCGGAAATCCACCGTCATGTCAGCAGTGACCTGGTGGGTGGCGTCTGGATACCAGAAGTCAAGCTGCGCAGATGAGTTCAGTGTTAGTCACAGCTGTTTATCTGCTCATGCAACACATATTTATTAATAAATGACCATGTGTCATATGCAATGAAAGGAATTTGGGGTTCAACACGTCTGAAGTATGAACTCTTCTCTTAATAAACCTATGAGATTTTTGCAAATATATTTAAAAACTGTTGAATATTAGGCAGTGGGGAAAAAAGCTATTGTAATGATCATATTTTTTTGGACATAATATATTCAAATGCAAAAAGAATGATCAGCTTTTGGTTAATCTGTTTTCTTCTACCACCAGTTGGAGTTGTTTCACAACTGATTTAGCCACAGCATCTGCCTCTGGTTGGGAATATGTATTCACATGTGGCTTCTGCCTCCCCTGGGCCTGCTCTTGGGTCAGGCCTCCCTCAGGACAAGATGTCCCTGTAAACTCTGGAATTCCTGGAGAGATTGTGTCCAGTGAAGACATATTCTCTAGCCCTGTCATTTTCCCAGCAGTATGTCCTTGGGCAGATTACTAAAACTCTTTGCGTTTCAGTCCTCCTCCTAAGAAATGGGGCTGACAGCCCTCCATTGGGAGTGTTACGGAGGTTATGAAACAGCCATGACATCTGGGCCACGCAGTATTTAGCAACTGCTGGTTCCCTTCTCTTTATCTTCTGCTCGCTGAGAATTTCAGAAATTTGGTGAACGGGACTGTGAAGATAGAATTCAGATTAAAGTAATTTGAGAAGTTCCCAGTTCTTATTCTTGAAAATCATACTCAATCGTGAAACCAAATGAAGTATCATTTCCCAACCTCGGAAATGTGGAGAAAATGCTCACTTTCCGCCCATCGTGCCAAGCTTGTGGGCATAGCTGAGTCTGCCTGGCTGTTCTTTAGATGAATCCCACTCTACTTTTAGGTCAGTCCTGTTCCAGTGTAAGGCTGCTGTGAACCAACCAATATTTGTTGGTTTGTTTTGATCAAAATGCCACAGTATAAATTAGACATCTGTGAGGTATAAGAATGATTTAAAGGTGAGTTAGGTGATCACAATAACAATCTCTCTATCCTAATAGGGTTACGTGGTGCGTGAATTTGTTGTTTTTTTTAGTTGCTAAGTCATGTCCGACTCTTTTGCAACCCCAGGGACTCTAGCCTGCCAGGCTCCTCTGTCCAAGGGATTATCCAGGCAGGAATACTGAAGTGGGTTGCCATGCCCTCCTTCAGGGGATCTTCCTGACCCAGGAATCAAAAATGAGTCTCCTGCATTGGCAGGTGGATTCTTTATAGCTGAACCACCAGGGGAGTCCTGTGCAAAAGTTAGGGCTCAGTGGACTTCATGAGCTAAGCAGCAGATGCAGAGATGGATGCCAGGGTGGCGGAGGTTCATAAGAGAGAAGCAAGCAGCTTAATGTGGAAGAACAGAGCCATCTGCGCATTTCCAACACGCTTACCCATGCCAGGGCCAGGCACAGGGTTGCTTCTAGGAGCTCAAGAAGAGACCCATCTGGGTCATGAGAGTTGGTGAACAGAGAGGCTTTCTCCAGGAGAGACTGCCTGAGCTGGGTCTTGGAGAATAAGTAGCATTTAGCCAAGTAAAGAGGAAAATACATTCCTCCCGAGAAAAGGTGTGTAGGGCCGGTGCGGTGAGCGAGCGGTGGTAATAGTGCTCGGAGGGTAAGAAAGAGGGTCGAGTAGAGAGGTTGGAGATTATGAAGTTCTTGGAATACCACATCGATATCAACAGAAGGTGCTTCTACAGTACTTATTATGACCAGGCCAGCTGAGCATTACCCAAATATTAGCTCATTTAGTCTTTATAGTAACTTTAGGAAGTAGGTATGATTATTATGTCCCCACTTTACAGAGGAGGAAATTGAAGCCCAGAGAGGCTAAGTAACTTGCCTAAGGACACAGAGCTAGTGTGAAACTAGGATCTGAGCCTCTGAAGACCGTGCTGTTTCCACACTAGGCCACCTCTCACTGAAAACCTCCAAACAGAGGTGTCTAATTGTAGAGCAATCAGGTTACAGTATGGACTTGACTTTGTGGGAGACAAGACTAGAACCCTGAACATAAGGGAAGTTGTAATTGTCTATTGAAGCTGTCCCTGAAAAAGAGCAGACATAAACTTGGCAGTGACAGGGGAATGAACAGGAAAGTATGGATTTGAGAAACATCTGGGAATTAGTATAGGCAGCTTGATTTGATGTGGAATTAAGGGAGTATCTGACTAGACTAAATCTCAGATTCCATTCTGGGTTTAAATGTGACATGAAATCTTGGTCATTTAATTTACCGTCTTTGAACATCAATTCTTCCGTTTTAAACACGTTGAATTGGGATGCAGACCTTGCAAATCTAATGAATTTGAAGTGATGTTTGTGAGCAAACTCTGGGGGACAGTGAAGGACAAGGAGTCCTATTGTGCTGCAGTCTGTGGAGTCGCAAAGAGCTGGACACGGCTGAGTGAGTGAATAACAAGAAGGGGCTGGAACAAGGTGTCTTGCACAGAGAACCCACTGAACAAATGATAAAATGATGACTTTAGTCCATGGGATTTTAAAAGACAGAGCTAACTTTAAGAGTTTTCTTTCAAAATGGACCTGCTCTTAGAAAGGGACACCTCATGGTATTATCAGACAGTGCATTGATGTTATCAGTTAAGCAGCACCTCGGTGTGATCATAATGATGATTATGCCACAGAAATGAGGCCCCTGGTGTAGATCCAGGTGGCAGTGAGGAGAATGAGGTAGGCAGGCCCTGTCAGGGTTGAAGAAGAGGCCATGATAAAGGCCAGGAATGTCTCCCTATTTCACAGTTCTACCTGGGAAATGCTGTTGTTTGCAAAGTTTTTAGATGGGAAAAAGAAGTGGTAATTTGGAGAAAAATGAACAGAAACAACGAAAGGATTAGCAGTGAGTTGAATTATCCAATCATCACCATTTCCCCCAATCTTTGGTAGCTCTGTGGCTGTTAAAAATAAAAGGCAGAAGAAGCAGCTTTTAGGAAATAGAAAAGATAAGATAGCCCTTTATGTGCTCTACCTGGCTGGTCTTGGCTAAGTCCTTGATGACGTTTGCTTGTTTTTCATCCTGCAGCTTCACGCGGAGGACCTTGTCCCTGTAAGAACACAAAAGGTGAAGCACGTGAGCTGGAAGGAAGCCTTTCCTCATTGTCTTCCCAAGCACAGTCCGGAACACAGGGCCGGGAGGTTTACCCGTCGAAGCGGACAGGGGCAGTGGCCAGGGCGGTGGCGATCAAACCCATAGGCAGGAGGAGCCTCATGGTTCTTCTTTGCCTGTCCAGAGACACTCTGCTGGTTTGATGTCTCAACTCTTATCTGGGGGAACAGCTGATTTCCTCTTTGGGTTCTGGTGGATAGAATGTGCCCCCCACCCCTTCGCCCCAGCATCTTCTAGTTGGGAGGGGAGTAGGGTGGCAACATGAACGCTAATTGCCCTCTTTGTGACAGGTGAATTCCATGCTTCTCATATACCTTTTACAGCTAAGAATTCCCATTGTACAGATGGAAGGGGAGGCAAATTCCTTGTTTAGCAAATAGCTTGGCAGGTGTCTCAGATGGTAAAGAGCCCGCATGCAGCGCAGGGGATCTGGTGTTGATCCCTGGGTTGGAAAGATCCCCTGGAGAAGAGAATGGCTACCCACTCCAGCATGACTGCCTAGAGAATTCCTTGAACAAAGGAGCCAGGCGGGCTATAGTCCATGGAGTTGCAGAGTCTGGCACGACTGAGCGATTAACACTTTCACTTTTGCCCAAGGGAGCAGTTAGTAAGTTCACAGACCTGACCTTTGAATCCAATTCTTTGTTCTAAAATACAACTCTGTTGTGTGCTTAATGTAAATGATGGAAGAAATCGGCTTACATTTGCACTTGGAACCTGGGAGGAATTAGGCTATCTGGCCACAGAACCTTGATGGCAAAAACTATGCTTTTGAAGCCCCATTGTAAGTTGTTAAATTAAAAACGTTTATATTACAAATTATTTTGAATATACTAAAAATATTAGAAGTAATCTGGAAAACGTTATGTTCACTGTCTAAACTTTATACTTTGGCCATCATTATATAAATGATGATTATATAAATGATGGCAAAAGTATAATGAAGTGAACATGACAGAAATTGCTAAATTACTCTTGGTAAAGAAGTAAACATTATAGAAATTGCTGAATTACTTCCCTGCTCCTTTCCCCTTTTTTATCCCTCCATCCTCAGAGAGAACCCGTATTCATAAAGCAACTTGAAGACGTGTAAAGGGCAAGATAACATGGTTGCTCAAATGTTTGTTCATTGGCTATTCTGGTTAGGGTCTAAATGCTATAGATCCCCAATAAGTGCTTTTTGAAAGTTGAATTTATGAAAGTCAATTATAAGTCATTTTTAAAGTGTCTGGCAGGGGATCTTTAATCTTGACCACAACTCAATTAATTATGGATTGGAGAAGGCAACAGCTTTACCCAGAATTATAGGTAAGGTAATACAGTGAATGAATTTGTCTGATCAGATAGCTTATTAGAATTTCCTTTTAAAACTCCCTCTTCACATTGACAGATGTATAGACAATCATAAATGAAACTTCTCAGAGTCATAGTTTTATATTTTTATTATAAAAACAATTCTGTTGGGGAGGTCCTCCTGTTACACGTGCGGCAGCGGCAGCTTCCTTCCTCTCCGTCTGAGAGATGAACAGGAGGGCTTGTCGCCCAGGAGGGCCCCCTTGCCGTGATCCTGCAGGTAAAGAAGAAGAGGGGATTACAAAGGCCTTCATGTTGTTGATATTGGAGAGGGGTATCAGCACTAGAAAATCCCAGAGCAGATTCTTGCTCCATTGATCCTAAGGGTGCGTTTGGCAGGAGAACAGAGGAAAAGGAAGAACTTGACTTTGGAGTCAAGACGAATGTAACCTCAGAGTGGTTCCCAAACACTAGCTCCTTTACCTTGAGCATGCTGCCTTCCAGACCTTAGTTTCCTGGGCATGCAAATGGGACCCTAGCAAGTGGTTATGAGGGTTAAATGAGGTGGATATATATGTAAGGGGTTTGGTGGATGGGAGGGACAAAAGGCATGCCTGCGTCCTCCAAGTGCAAGCCGCTGAGTCACTTCAGTCCTGTCTGGCTCTTCGTGGTCACGTGGACTGTAGCCCGCCAGGCTCCTCTGTCCATGGGATTCTCTAGGCAGGAATGCTGGAGTGGGTTGCCACGCCCTCCTCCAGGGATCTTCTTGTGACCCAGAGATCAAACCCACATCTCTTACATTTCCTGCATCAGCAGTGGATTCTTTCCCACTAGTTGCCACCTGCGAAGCCCACCCTCTAAGTATTACTACAATCGTCAAGTTCTGTAAACAGACATACTGGCCGTTATCAGCCTGCAGAACTGATGAGTATCAGCATATATCAGGTGGGAGGTTAAAGTGGTGGCCGTGTCCAATAAGGCCAAAATATCTCTGTATTTGTTTTAATATATATTGCTTCAAGTAAAAAAAAATTATGTTATAGCTTTGCTTTTTGGAATTTTATTTGGATTCTAAAAGTAATAAATATACATGGAAAAATATCAAAATACAGAGAAGTTGAAAGAAGAAAATAGAAGTCCCTCTTAATTCTAGCATTCTGATATATTTTCTATGTTAAGCCTTTTTCTGTGTGGTTCATTTCAAAACTATAGAGAAAAGGCTTCTATATCTGTTTTTCAGGTCAACTAAGAAGGACACTTTTATTTGGGGATCTAAGTAAGGGTTGGAAGGATCCTGGTTTTTCTTAAGACTTTGGTGATAAACAATCTGTGACTTCTTAATGTCTGTTGTGTATTGACAATTCCTTGTTTCTGGAGTAGGACGTAGGTATGTGATGCTTTAAGACCTCCCATTCCTCCCCAGTCTGTGGATTTCAAGAATATTTTGGAGCTCTTTATCAGAACCAGTTTCATTTCTTGGCAGGCATAGTTCAGTACAACCTTATGTTGCCTCATCGAGATTTATGAGAGGTCTTGGCTTATCTATGGAGTAGGATGAGTAGTTGTTGGACGCTGTATCGTTTTAGGACTGACTGTGTAAGTTGGTGTGGTGTTTCACAGGTTAAATTAACCTCTTTGAAAAGATATCTAAAGTTGAATGCTTCACACAACAGTAATTTTCCACCTTTCTGGGTCTTTGCACACCTAGGATTTTTGTGTGTCTAGACACAGTTAAAAATATCGCTTTATTTTTTAAAGTATGCTTTTCTTCATATTTTTCAAACATTATCACCATAAAGGAAATGTCCTAGAAAATGGAAGTGAACATTCTCATGTGATTTACTAGAATTCTTCAAATAAGTCTCTGTCTGTAAATCAAATATAGAAAACTGGTGGAATACCTTTAAATATCTCCTAAAGGAAATGTCAGAAAGAACGAATTGCTGCCTTTAGTTATGGATATTGTGTGTTTAACATGGAACTGAAACTGCCCGTAGAGTGCTGCAGAGAGACATGTCTTTACTACTTGCATAAAAGGTGGTGTTTCTGGACAGAGATGGATGTGTGATTCAAGCAGTGTCAGATTGGGCTAGAGGGGGGTGACTACCTGCTCAAGTGAGATGACCTGAGAGGCTCCTCACAGCCCCATGTAGCCACCAAATAACCTTGTTAATTGTCATGGTTCCTCCTGTCTTCCTTTTACACCTGAAATTCTCTCTTTGGTCAGTTCATATAGGTTATCTGGCAAAGCAGATGAATACATGAGATGTGATTCTAGCAGGACTCCCATTCTCCAGGCTGGAAAACCAGTCCTGCTAGTCTTGCGGCAGCACCGTCTGAGAAGTAAAGAGCCAGGGGGTGGTTCCCGCGCTGTTTGTGAATTGTTGCTCTGGAGAGGCGAGAGTTGGGGCCTGGAGGGGGAGCTTGGAGCCTGTCCTAGGTCCCCAGGGTGGGAGTAAGTCACAGGAAGGATAAGGCGCGGAGCCTTCACAGCCAGGGGCTCCTGTGTAGGCAAGGCTGGGCAGCGTCCGGTCTGCCGAAGCAGTAGCCTGTGGTCAGCCAGGCAGGAGGGGATATGGTACCATTGCCCTGGGAAGGCTTAATGCGGAAACTCCTCTTTCTCTTTTTCTCTCAGTCTTTGCTGGTCTTTACAAGGCTCGGGCAAGTGACCCTGCTAAGCTGCTAGCTCTTAACTTTCAGTTGCAAGAGACAGAGCCAAAGTGTCTCAAGTGCAGGAAGTCTCAGATACATGGATTTTATTTGCTTTCCTATGCTTTATTCTTCTTAAAAATCCCTTGGAATTCTTGGAAAAGCCCATATAGATTCCCAATTTCCGCTTTAAAGCCCTGAACTTAGGGCCACAGCATCCCTTAGAGGTCGATGCCACCTGCTAAAGGTCGGGTGAGGGAGCGTCCTGTGGAGCTGTCTGTGAATTGGATGATACACCTCCATCAAGGTAGCTTCACTCCAGAAACTGTGGTTGAGTGATCCTTGCAGTTCACATGGATAGAACTTAAATAGAATGGGGGAAAGATTGATTTCGCTAAATTGCATCTGTTTTTAAAGTTACCATCGGTACTGCTTAACACTTTATGGGAGCTTCTGTTTTTGCATTTACGGGTCTTTGCGGTGCCTTTGCTGTGCAGACTTTGCGGTGCCTCCTTAAATGATGTATCGCTCAGTTATTTTGAAGAGGGTCGCCTCGCGGGTTACAGCAGCCGCACTGCCCCCACCTAGCGGACAGTTCATGCAATTACTCGTTCTTTGGCTTGCCGGCTTCCCAGCAGGCGACTAGTGGATTCTGTTTTTGAGTAGAACACTGTCACAGCTACTTTCATGTATTATGCTGGATATGGAATCCTGTTTTCCTTGACTCCACATGGAAAATAATGAGGTCATGTTTTGCTTTATGATTTTAAAGTAAGCAACGCCCCCCAAATTAAAATCTAAATACATATTATTATATTTTAAAATTTGAACTCTGCTCAGTATGTTTGCTGCTTGGATGAAAACCTATGACAAACCTAGACAGAGTATTAAAAAGTAGAGACGTCACTTTGCCAACAAAAGTCCATATAAAAAAAAAAAGTCCATATAGTACGAGTTATGGTTTTTCCAGTAGTCATGTATGGATGTGAGGATTAGACTATAAAGAAGGCTGAGTGATGAAGGATTGATACTTTTGAACTGTGGACTGGGGAAAACTCTTGAGAGTCCATTGGGCAGCAAGGAGATCAAACCTAACCCTAAAAGAAATCAACCCTGAATATTCATTGGGAGGACTGAAGCTGAAGCTCCAATATTTTGGTCACTTGATGTGAAGAGCTGACTCACTGGAAAAGACTTTGATGCTAGGAAAGATTGAGGGCAAGAGGAGAAGGGGGCAACAGAGGATGAGATGGTTGGATGGCATCACTGACTCAATGGACATGAGTTTGGGCAGATTCCGAGAAATAGTGAAGGACAGGGAAGCCTGGTGTGCTGCGATCCATGGCGTTGCAGATAGTCGGACACGACTGGGCACTGAACAGTGACAACACTGCTCCCCGTTATTAGCAAGTTCAGTTTTAATTCTGGAAAACTTCACGTCATATTTGATGTACAAGTTAGAGTTATCTTTGCCTCTTTTATTTTAGGCCCAACTGGTTCAATCAGAGTCCCTGGCACCTTCTTATTTCACTTCCAACTTACTTTCCACACTGTAGCCTGATGGTGGTTTTGTTTTTTTTTTTTTAAACCCAAGACTCTGATCATATCATTTACAATTTAACATCTTCAATGGCTTCTCACTGTTCTCTTAAAAATTTTATTTAAATTTTTAATTTTTGTCCATGCTCTGTGGCATGTGGGTTCTTAGTGCCCCAACCAGGGATTGAACCCATGCACCCGCATGACCACCAGGAGAGTCGCTTATTGCTCTTTTTTAATTGAATGAAAGGTTCTTTAAACTCTGTACTGTTTTTACAGGTTTCAGAAGTTTCGCACACATGATGTCATATAATCCCATAATAACCCCCTTTCCTCCTGCACCTACATTACCCCTCCCCCGCTCCCCTCTCCCCAATAGTAACCACTAGTTTGTTCTCTGTTGTCTGTGAGTCTGCTTCTTTTTTGTTTTATTCACTAGTTTGCTGTATTTTCTTCATTTATTTTTTATATAAGTGATATTGTACAACATTTTTCTTTCTCTGTCCGACTTATTTCACTTAGCATAATGCCCTCCCTATCTGCCATGTTGGTGCAAATGGAAAACTTTCATTAATGTTTGTGAATGAGCTCTATTCCGTTGCATGTATGTACCACATCTTTGTTTTTTCGTCTGCTGACAGACACTTAGGTTGCTAGTGTACTGGCGATTGTAAACAGTATTGCTGTGAGCCTGGGGTGGCATGTATCACTTCACATTAGTGTCTGTGTTTGTTTGGGTATATACCCAGGAGTGGAATTGCTGGGTCATATGGCAGCTCAATTTTTAGTTTTTTGAGAAACCTCCATACAGTTTCCACAGTGGCTGCCCCAGTGTATGTTCCCACCAGCAGTGGGACTGTTCCCTGTTCTCCACATTCTTGCCAACATTTGTGGTTTGTGTTCTTTTTGATTTTAGCCATCCTGACATGTGTGAGGTCATATCTCATTGCTTTCACTTGCATGTCCCTGATGATTACCGATGTTGAGCACCTTTTCATGTTTCTCTTGGCTGTCTGCATTTCCACTTTGGAGAAATGTCTGTTTCATTCTTCTGCCCATTTTTAATCCAGTTGTTTATTTTTTGTTGTTGAGTTTTATATATGTTGGGTATTAGCCCCTCATCAGTCAAATGATGTGCAGATATCTTCCCCCATTCATTGGGTTGTCTTTTTGTTTTGTTGACAGTTTTCTTTGCTGTGCCAAAGCTTTTAAATTTAGCTAGGTCCCGTTCATTCCTTTTTCCTTTGCTTACTTATCTATGGCAAAGGAGGCAAGAAGAGACAATGGAGAAAAGACAGTCTTTTCAATAAATGGTGCTGGGAGAACTGGACAGCTACTTGTGAAGGAATGAAATTAGAGTGTTCTCTAATAACATATACAAAAATAAACTCAAGATGGGTTAAAGACCTAAATGTAAGACTGGATACTATAAAACTCCTAGAGGAAATCACAGATGCGCTCTTTGACACAAACTGCAACAGTATTTTTTGGATCCATCTTCTAAGGATCTAAAATGCTTCTCTTTGTTCTTAGACCAGTGTTCCAAGTCCTTAACCTGACCTCTAAACTCGCCTGATATGATCCCCAGCTCCCTCCTCAGCCCTTACACCTGCCCCATCTTCCCTCAATTCTCCGAGTTCCACCCTTTCTGGCTTTCTTCTTACAGCTTCTGCATAGTTAATAGTGCCTGGAAGGGGTGTTCTGTTCACCCAGATACTTGTTCTTCAGTTTTCAGCACTAGCTGAGCTTTCTCCTCTAGTTCAGTGATATAAATTAAGTCACTAGCTATTACATAAGAAGTTAGGTCATTATTTGTTTCATGTCTGTCACCTTAAATGGCCTACACAACCATTGAGGGCAGGCGTGGTCTCTGTCTTTTTCGTTGCTCTGTCCTCAATTGCTTAGCAAAGTACTTGGCGTGTAGTAAACAGCTCAGAAAATAACTTGAATGAGCTGATGTGAAAGCTAAACTGTGACGGGATCGATTCACCTATCCCATGTCTTACAGTCCTAGATTTCTCCTACTTCTCCTTCCTCATCAGCCCCCCACTGTAACCCGGACATCTCTGCAATCTGCCGTGATTGGCAGTACACCAGTGACTTCTGCTGCCTGTAGGCTGACCTGCGTCATTGGTGGTGCGCAGCTTGCTCAGCCATTTGTTCATGTCTTTTCCCCCCAGTGAAACAGACAGTCTGTCAGGTTCTTCAGTTATACCGATTCACTTTTATTATGATCAATATTAAAGATCCAAGTAGCTTAATAGATGAGGATTGGGAAAAAAACATCCAAGCCCACAAAAGTAGGAATTCAGGATAGAAGAGAAACAGAACAAATATTCAGAAATCAAGCTCTTAGCACTCTGGCTCAGTACAGATGTTCCAGGACATAGCTGGTAACGTACTTGATGGCCAGCATTGTCTCCTCACAGGTCGGCTGGATCTGGGATTCAGGGAGGAGAAAACCGTATCTGCCTTTATCCCGGAGTTCAAATGTGAAGGAATATTGGATTCCTTGATCGTAAGCCCAGTCATCAGAGCCCCCAGCAGCAGGATCTGAAATGAGCAAATCAAAGGGGAAGAAACACTTTAGGAAGGAGATTTAAAATCACACCAGCTTTCTTTTATAATTACCAATGCTTCACTGCACTAGATAGTACAGGTAGGGAAATTTTCTAGTCACCAAGATCACAAATCTACGGGGGCTGTTTTAAAGGTTAGTCCAACCTTATCTCTTGGTAAGAGTACCTCTTACCTCTACATGGTAAGAGTGATGTGTTTAATACTTCAGGATGTGATTAGTAATATACGTATATACTCAGGGTGCTTCTCTGCTGTGGTAAACTGCCTCACTTACATAGTGTGTGAGTTGTTTACAACATATATATAGTTTCTGGGAAAATGATGTGTATCTCCTAGAAAAATAAGGAAAACTGCGTGATGATTGGTGAGAGGAGAGGACTCTGAGCCTCGCTGAAACTACTGAATGATGGAGCAGCTGAGGGGCAGAGCTGGGTCTTCATTTTTGTTTCTTTGAGATCTAGCATATGGCCTGGCCTAGATTAGATATTCATTCAGTTATTCATTCAGCGACAGTTATGGTGTCATTCATTTATTCAGTCACTTGTTCATTCATTCATTCAGTCCCAGTTGTACAGTTCTCACTGATCAGCAGGCCATGTGCTCAACTTTGGAGATACTAGGACAAAGGAGAGACATGGCCCCTGCCTTCTAAGGGCTTATGGTATAATGGAAAAAGAAATCTCATTGAACTGATCTGACTAAAACTTCTATGACGTTCACAGTGTGTGAATAGATGAGTTATTTCTAATAGAACCCCCTTAAGAAAATTGTATACCCTGTCTGATACAGAGAAGTTTAATAAAGGACAAGAATACAGAAAACTGTATTCTACATGAAGCTTTTTTTTTTTTTTTTAAAAACAAACCTCATGATTGGAGCCTCTCCATATGCATTAAAGGCCACTGATGGTGAGGCTGGCCATTTTCTCCCTTACATTTCTGGTCCTTTAAGGCCTGGGGCAGAAAAAAATCTTGCAAAGGCAAATATATGTAGAAATTGAAGATGGAACCTGCAGTATGTGCCTTCTCAGTGAAATCAAACTATAGCACCAAGGCCCTAGGGTCCAGCCCATAACTAACTCTGTTGCCAGTTACTTGCACCCCATGCAAACAGCTTAAGCCTGAAGTAGCCCCTTTGAAACTTCAGTCTGTTTAGCCAAGAAAACCTTCCCTCTATTGCTTTTCCCCAGCAACTGTCCTTCCAGATAAAGCTTCTGCGTCATCGTCCCGGGAAACCATTCCTGACCCTGCGGGCCGGGCTGGCTCCTCTTTGGGTGTGCTCTGTTCTCGGCCATCTTCCTGTCGCAGCACTTTGCACCTGTGTGGCCATGAACTCTTCCTGCTTCCCTGCTGTGGGCTCTTGGAAGATGGCTCTGGGCTCCCTCCTTCCCTTTTCCTTTCCTCCTGCCTGCCTCCACTGGCACCTCTTGAGGGCCTAGCGTGGGGGTAGGTGCTCAGTAGGTGTTTACAGAGAGCAGACGTGTCCATGAGTTGAAAGGGATATTCCCTGCCTGCTTCTGTCTTCTAAGCAGAGAACTGATTACATGTTTTATAAACCATTCACTCTCAGGCAAAAGTCACATGCTTCAAATGACAGAAAGGAAAGACTCTGGGGACCGCCTGTGGCCTTTGCATGGTTCTGACGCCGAGACTTACAGATGGTGGACGCTCCCGGGCCGTAGGTGTACGAGGTGCCATGCAGCGTGGCCAGCTCTTTGACGGCAGCCTTGGCGAGGGCGTTCTGCAAGAGAGCCAGCGGGACATGAGTGAAGGGTTAAAGCGCGCCCTGACCGACAGACCCCTGTCCGTGATTTCTAAGACATCGAAGACGTCCAAGGCATAATTCGGGCTAGCGTCTTAATCTTATTCAGTGCCAGCCCCGTTTTGCAGGGAATTTGGTCACACGATCCACGTGGTTCTGGTAGAAGGATGTCCCCGCCTCCCTGATCCCTAGGCTGAGCTTCCGTTTGTCGCACACGCAGAGCGTGTCGTGCTGTGTCGGGACCATCAGCTGCCCTTACGTTCTGGGTGCCTTCTCCTGCCCGTCTCAGCCTCCCCGGGGCCTCATGCAGGGCGTGACTTAGAGGCCGTGTGTGCGTGCCAAGGCGAGTCAGTCGTGTCTGACCCTATGGACTGTGTAGCCCCGCAGGCTCTTCTGGTCCTGGGATTCTCCAGGCAAGAATACTGGAGTGGGTTGCCATTTCCTTCTCCAGGGGACCTTCCCCACCCAGGGATTGAACCCGGATCGCCTGCATTTTAGGCAGACGCTTTACCGTCTGAGCCCCCAGAGTGGACAGTTCCAAGGAGGAGTGTAGTTCCAGCGTGGGAGATTTTTTTAGCGTGAAAAGTTAGAGAACACTTAGTTTATTTCAAAGTGCAGAACATTTCAATCCCAGAATTAAGAAAAGTAGTACGTGTTAGTTTATTTTTTCTTAGAAGCAGCATCACCTTATTGCCCTCCTGGCCCCTACACCCAGCTCCTCGGGGAGAGGGGCTCTGCCGGCAGCTCCTCCCGATGTGCTAAAGTCTCCGGTGTGCACTGAATCACTTGAAAAGCAAGGCTTGACTTAGCTGTCTGGAGAATACAGATTGGTGGATCTGATTGTTTACTACAGGAGAATTAGACATATTTCATTCTGGCTATGAAACTAGCTGTATTTCATACTTTGGCAACATAATTATCTTCTACATATGCCTGAAAAACTGTGAGGTTGGTGATGACATCAGAATAATTCCATTTTTAAAAAGTAGGAACTTCCCTTACTCCTTGCTCTAATATTAACACCAGTTTAGTAAAGTCTTAAGTTAAATTGAGGAGGGCGTGACTGTAAGATGTTAAGAATTTCAGCTCCCAAAGCGTGAATGCTTCACCAATCAAATGGTAAATTTGAAAATTTAAAAAGAATTATAAATCATGATCTAAAGCCTGATTTTCTGGTCTGGTCCACTGAAATGATGCAATCCGTTTCTTGGAACTAACTTATTAGAGTTTTGAGACAGAAATTAGAACTCGAATTTCAGGGTTTTACTTCCCCTTCTTCCAAACTGGTAAAATAATGCGTGCTTTCTCATCCTGTGTGAAATCTCTCCTGTTGTGATCCGAAGGTACTTCCCGTTGTTTAATCTTATTCTAACCAGCATACTAGACTTTGGTCTTCTCTCCATCCCTTAGCATAGGGTCTATTGCCAATTGAAATCAGAATACTCTGCAAACATTACACAATACTCAGAACACATTTAAAACCATCTTTTAGAGATGTGAAACATGGTGAAGTACTAGGTTTTTTTTTGCTAGATAACAGCATGTGGTGGTTTAGTCACTAATTCGTGTCTGACTCTTGTGACCCCATGGACTGTAGCCGGCCGGGCTCCTCTGTCTGTGGGATTCTCCAGGCAAGAATACTGGAGCGGGTTGCCATTTCCTTCTGCGGGGGATCTTCCCAACTCAGGAACTGAACCTGGGTCTCCCGCATGGTAGGCAGATTCTTTACTGACTGAGCTACGAGGAAAGCCCTAGATAAATCGCGTATTTCCTACAATTCTACAGTTTCCTTAACTTTTGATTCAACCAAGGAAATGTCTATTATTTATTTTTCTGTAAGGCAGAACCTCTGATCCTAAAGAACTCTTATTCCTTCTCTAGCTGCTTTTCTCAGGCTTTTCTTCTGTTCTGCTTTCCAACCCCACTTTAAGCCATGAATTCTTACTTTTAGTTAGTAGAAGTAAGATTCTAATAAGTTCCAGGCGTGTAATGTATAGCATTGTGACTATAGATAGCAAGACTTCTTTGAATACATGAAGATGGCTATGAGAGCAGAGCTTTAGTGTTCTCACCGTAATGACAAAATGACAATTATGTGAGATAGCGAGTATGTAAATTAATTAAACTTTTTGCAGTATTTACAGTATGAAATCATCACATTGTGCACCTTAAATTTAATTTATTTTAGCTCTATAAATCTGGAATAAAGGAAATTCTTTACGATTAATTCCAAATATGAAAAGTTATGATGACTTTAGGTGATTTAAGACAAGATCATTGTCATTATCTCTTGATCTCCTGCATGTCAGATGATCTTCAAAGTCTCTCTGTATTTTTATTGGTATAATGTAATATTTGAGTTATCTGGCAAAATCGAAGAGGCTTACTTGTGATCTGTTATCTCTTTTGATTTATCAACTTCTCCATTTAGTCATAATTACCATTAGGGCCACATAAAAATGTTTGGTTTCCTTTCCTCAAAAAAATAAGCAAGTGCTATCTAAGCCTTCAGAGACAACTTTTGCAAACAGCTGCTCTGCCTCCAATGCCGAGATCATACCTGAGATTGACGTTAACTTAAACCAGCTCTTATTTTGCTCTTGTCACTGGTGCCCGTTGAAGGAACATTTGGTTTGTGCCTCAGCCTTGGCTTTCCTTGTCCTCAGCTGCTCTGTCATCTTGCTGTCTACCTCCTCACTCACCTTCCGACCATCCCCTCATCCCTGCATCCTTGAAGGGCTCTCTCACCTTCCCGCATGAAGTCAGGTGGTGCATCACTTGCCGTGCATCCCCACCTTCCCTCCAAGCCGAGTTGCTCTGGGCTGCTCCCAGCCTGCTCCCTGCCTCTCCTTACCTCCATGACTTTGGGTGTCCTCCCCTTGTAGGAATCCTCTTGCCCTTTGTGTTCACAGGGGGAATTGCTGCTCTTCTTCCAAATTCAGCCTAAACGTCACCTTCTTTGCCAAGCTGCCCCCAGCTCTGTGAGCAGCAGCGAGCCCCTCTTCTTTGTGAGGGCTCAGATCTCCATCGGAGTTCCTGTCACCCTGTGCCGTCCTCGTTAGCTTTGCATCTGTTTGCCCCCCAGTGGAGCTTTGGGAGGGGTGGTGGTGGGGGAGAAGGATTCTTGGCTGTTCGTTTTGTATCCTTAGAGATTGCATAACACCTAGCACAGGGTTGCTTGACTGATTCTCTTCCCAGGGCTTCGGGTGGGCGTGGGCTGGTCGGGGGTGCAGAGTGCCGGGCTCTCCAGAGGCTGGACTGTGACCTCTGCCCCTCCCCGCAACCTAGGTGGAGATTGAGGGTGCTTGTGGGGAGAGTGGTCGTACCATGGAGTGGTGGTTGATGGGTTAGTCTATTTAGACATTGACCTCTGCTATGCACTTAGCTTATTTCCTTTCATAAAAAAAGTAGAGTCTGTGGGCCCTTTCTTTCAGCCCCTCTAAGGCCAAGAGACAAAAAAGTCAGAACAGACATTAATCAACCAAAATGTCATATTTTTAAATTCCAGTTATGGTAACAAAAATCTCTGGAATCATTGTGAGTCTTTTCTTTTGAAGAGTTCAAATACTTTCACAAATGTTACTCATTTATCTTCCCAACATTATCTGTCCACATTTCATCAACACAGAATTTTCTAGCAGAATGGAATGCCACGTGGGCAGCATGCTTGGTGAGAAGGTTCCAGCCGAGCTGGATGGCTGACCCCTGCCTGTCAGGAATGGTGGAGAGACGATTCCTGAATTTGCTAGAATATTGGAGAAGGTAACTCCTTTTCCTTGTATGTCTCTGTAAAAAGGGACTAAGACAGCTGACAGAAGTTCAGCAGAAACAATTTTATATCAGAGACCATGATTCATCTCTTGAAACTCTAATTAATGACACTTTCTATATAACCTGTTGTTTAACGGAGACCTTATATCCTCAATGGGTTCAAAATAAGAACTAACATTTACATAAAACCTTAGACTTTACAAAGAGCTCTTGCTAAGAGCTAGATATTTTTATCCCCATTTTACAGATAAAAGAACTGAAACTCAGAGAGGATGAAAGAACTTGCCCAAGGGCACGCAGCCCTGCAAGTGGCTGACTTGAGCCGGGTTCTTCTTGCTTTAAATCCCGTGCTCTTTTTCACTTCTCCTTGTGGCCTTGGAATACTTCAAAAGAAGTGTTGCTTGAGCTGGTTTTACCAATTGTAAAGAACAGAAGGAAGCTAAATATAAACCAGTTGGAGAGAAAACTTTGCTTTCAGTCCAGGCCAAACATGGCCAGCCTTTATTCATCCTTAGTTAGGAGTTTCCTAGCACATCTTATGCATGCTTTCTTTTGTCACCTGTCTTCTTAAAAAGAGGCCTTGGTCATAGAGCAAAAGACAGAGTCTAAAATGTCACATCTGACTCAGAGCCCAAGGGACAAAGGGCCGACTCCTGTAACGTCCCCCCAGGCTCTGAGCTCCGGGGGGCTGGTGAGATGAACGAGGCGGGGGTGGCCTTTCTCAGTGACCTGCATGCCCACGTGGCCTGTGCTCAGGGCCCTCACCGCGACCCCTCGTGCACAGCCCGTGTCGAGGCAGCGGCGGCCGCCTCTTCTGATCTTCCCCTGGCCCGTTCTTACAGTCCCGGGGAGCAGGAGCCCCACGCTGGCACTGGGGTATACACCAGCGCAAAGGAGATGTGCTTCAGAACTTGGTTTCTAACTTCAAGTCCTGAGTTTAACCGTCCCTCTGGGTGAATACACGTGATAATGGAAACATCAGAACGATGGTCGCTGCAGTTTCCATCCTTCTGTGCTGAGATCCTGGGTAACCTCCACCAAGGGACCAGTGAGGAAATGAACTTTTGTAATTTTGGTGCAAGGGGAGAACCGCCTGGGGCCTGCTAAGGCAGGGACTGAGGAGAAAGCCTACGGGACCTGAAAAAACAAATATGCTTCTGACGAAAAGGAAGAGAGCAAACAAGTGCAAGCTCTGACTGCAAAGCCTTGAGGTGGGGAAAGAAAAGACCAGGAGTAGGGAAGGGTCTGCTCTAGGAGAGTGGAGCCTGTCTGTCTTGGCAGACCCCACGGGGAGCGTGGCGATGCTTTCACTGATGAAAACTGAATTCTTTCTGGGGCTGATCTAAATGTGTGTTTTTTTAGCTCTTTAGAATTCAAGTAAAATGTAAAGCATGAGTCAGCTGAAGCTGGAAAGCCCAGAATTTTTTTTTTTTTTTTTTTTATGGCAGCGGTGCTTCTTCCAAATAAATGCTGTGTAATGGGGATGTACTGTCTTGCACTTGAGCTTTGTAGAAAATTGTAAACTGTGTGTGTGGAGGTGTAAGATCCTGTGAAAAAGCCAGGGACTTTGGCCAGGAATGAGACTTTTCTTATCTTTGCTTAAAGCGGAGTTTCTCAACCTTGGTGCGTTTTGACAGGTGGGGTGGGTCTTCCTGTGTGTGGGGGCTGAACTGTGCATTGTAGGGGCTTGAGCAGCCTCCCCTGGCCTCTATCCACTGCATGCCAGGAGCACTCCCACAGTTAAAACCATCAACCCCCTCCACCCCAGTCAACATTGCCAAGTGTCCTCTGGGGGAAGGGAAGGAGGCAAAAATCAGCTTAAAGTCAGATAAAAGATGTAATTATGTTAAAGAAGAAGGTATTGTAGAGAGGAAGAGTGAAAAAGAAGACAACTGGTTTTCACGATGCTCTGACTGCCTTATTCTGTTTTCCTCTCCTGACCAGAGCACAAGTGCCTCCTCAGTACCGATGCTAGATCACTCCTGCTGTGAGAACACTTTGCCCCCAGGGTGGCTGTAACCAAAGGCAGGTTTCCCAGTTACATTTAAATTTCAGGTAAACAATGACGGTTTTTCCAGTGAAGTCTGTCCCATGCGCTATTTGGAATGTTCTTAAACACTAAAAAATTATTTGTTGTTTATCTGAAATCAGATCCAAGTGGGAGTCCTATATTCGACCTGGCAGTTCTGTTTATCAGGTCACTGGCTCCAGGGCCTGCTGTGTGTGACACAGGGCTCATTCTGACATCGAGGTCCCTCCATCGTCCGGTTACTGTTCCTTCCAGAAAACACTCATAAGTAGACAGGCTGACCCCTGTCCACTCCCTTCTTATGGCAGGAGCCACGGTTTCTGCTGAGCACTTAATAGGTGCTCAGTAGAATTTCTGGCAATTGCCTCATGAGTCACCAGACCCTGCAGGAGAAATTTAAGAGGCCAGGAAGCCACTTTAAAAATGGTAAATCAGCAACTGTCTCTCCAGTCAAAGAACTTCTGCAGTTGTCATTTAAAATTCTGTCTTATAAGTGAGATTAGAAGTTGTGAGAAAGCTCCTGAAGCAAATGTGTGCTTCAAGTCCATCTGCCTGGACTGCCGGCAGCCGGCCTGACGGACGGGCTCTGACCCTCTTAGCCTTGCTGTTGGTCAGGGCCTCGGTGACAGCTGCCATAGGGAGCGCTCGCGACCCGGTGATCGCCCACCTCCTAATCACAGTATTTCTTCCCTCTGATATTTATGTTTATCTCTAATCATAGTCTTCGTTTATGCTCACATGCTTGAGTAGAACAGTGGGTTTCTATCTTGGTGGCTCATTAACTAAAAGTTTAATGGAGAGGTAGTGAGGTGTCACTGGGCTAGATGGTATTAGAGTTGAGAAATGGATTTCTATCTTTTGGTCAAGGCCAATAATTTTCCAGAAACTATTAGCCTGTCCTATGTGTCCTGGTTTATGCATGTATACCCATGAAGGGATGGGCCAGAATCATAAAGACGGGGCCCTGAGAAGTCAGGGATCTCAGTTGGCCGGTGTAAATCCTTAGCAGTGTCCAGGGTTAGAAGTAATAATGGTATATTTGTGGGATAAAAGACTTTATTTAATGAAAGATCTTTGGCAAACCGGCTATATGGGGGACCAGTATAGAACACGGCCATTCAAATCTGTGTGTGTGTGTGTGTTTGGGAACTGGGGCAGCCTAGAGCGTTCTTCTGTGTCCGCTAGCTCCATGCCCAAGTCTGCCGCTATTACTGGTCTTGGCTCAGCTAAGCCTTCAGTGTCTAAGCTGGAAAATGAGAAAGCAGAACCAGAGAAATTTCAAGGTTCCCACTTGAGAAGCTCTGTTCCTGCTTTTGAATTTAGAAGTAGTATCATAGTAATAATTGTTAACAGTGGTTTGGGAGCCTTTTTAATTATGTCTTCTAGTTTTTCTTTCCTCTGATGATTAAGAGGTCATATAACTCAATATTTCATTACTCTTTAGAATTTTGGAGCTGTAAGTATATTCTTTTCTGAGTCTTAAAACTTAGTTTGAAGATAGTGATAGATATATATTGAAGTCAATACTTAGATTGGACAGTTTATGAAGCCACTTGAAAACTCACAGTACATTTTGTATTCTTTCTTTAAATAAATATAGTGTGTGGAAAAGCAGTTCGCTGTCAGGAAAGCATATGCATGTAAGATGCACTTATGTTTCCTCAAACTTTTTGCTCATCTGCTGGAGATATATTTTTGGTAGCCTTTGTAACCCATACTATTACTTCTGTACTTTTATTTCATTGGTCTTTTGCTTTCTCATCTCTGCCTTTTTTCCCCCTGAAGGTTGTCCTATGATCTGAGTAACTGTCATGTAATCTCCATGTAAGATCTTTGAGAAATGCAGCCATATACATTTTGATCACAACTCTGATATAAAAGGATTGCTGCTTATGGTATGTTCTAACTTTGGACTGAAACTGCTAATGTTTCTGTCTAAAATAATTTCCTTCTGATTACTTCATTGAAGCATATTTTTTTGCTACAAATGTGATCTTATAAGTTTTAGATGTATAAAGAAAAAGAATCAAATATATGCTAAAATCTGTATGACAGAATCTGCTTTGCATTGCTTTAAGAAAATCTAAGTTATCTAAAATGTAGTGTGGTACCAATAATTCATGTTATTAATCTTTTACTATCTTTTGTTTTCTAATAGTAGGGTCATTTTTTTTTTCTAATTGAGAATTAATATGAAGGCACTAGATTTGGGTGGAACATTCATCTTTCTAGGTCAAGACTTTTACTTTTTTAAAAAAATTGATATCTTTATTACAAATAAAAACCATGCAAAAGCCAGTATCTTTCTTATTGAGAGACTCTAATTCTCATTTGGCTATACATATGTTTGTAATAACACTGTAGCTATAAATTGTTCTAGAAAAATGTTTTTAGAAAGTAAGTGAATTTGTTTGATACAAATTAAGAAAACGACTGAAAGGATTTCTGGTTAACTGTTCAAATGATTTACATTATTTTGGGGTGCCACATCCCAAATGAATCAAATAATCAAATAATATGAATCTCAGATTTTACTGATGGTAAAGGAGTATGTTGTTAATATACTGTATATTGTATATTGACAATATACAAGGCTGTATATTGTCACCCTGCTTACTTAACTTATATGCAGAGTACATCATGAGAGACGCTGGGCTGGATGAAGCACAAGCTGAAATCACGATTGCTGGGAGAAATACCAATAACCTCAGATATGCAGATGACACCACCCTATGGCAGAAGGTGAAGAAGAACTAAAGAGCCTCTTGATGAAAGTGAAAGAGGAGAGTGAAGAAGTTGGCTTAAAACTCAACATTCAGAAATCTAAGATCATGGCATCTGGTCCCATGACTTCATGGCAAATAGATGGGGAAACAATGGAAACAGTGAGAGACTTAATTATTTTGGCTCTAAAATCACTGACTGCAGCCATGAAATTAAAAGATGCTTGTTCCTTGGAAGGAAAGTTATGACCAAGCTAGACAGCATATTAAAAAGCAGAGACATCACTTTGCCAAAAAAGGTCCATCTAGTCAAAGCTATGGTTTTTCCAGTAGTCATGTATGGATCTGAGAGTTGGACCATAAAGAAAGCTGAGCACTGAAGAATTGATGCTTTTGAACTGTGGTGTTGGAGAAGACTCTTGAGAGTCCCTTGGACTGCAAGGAGATCCAACCAGTCCATCCTAAAGGAGATCAGTCCTGGGTGTTCATTAGAAGGACTGATGCTGATGCTGAAACTGTAATACTTTGGTCACCTGATGAAAGAACTGACTCATTGGAAAACAGCCTGATGCTGGGAAAGATTGAAGGCAGGAGAAGAAGGGGACGACAGATGATGAGATGGTTGGATGGCATCACCGACACTATGGACAAAGTTCAAGTAAGCTCCAGGAGTTGGTGATGGACGGGGAGGCCTGGCGTGCTGCAGTCCATGGGGTTGCAAAGAGTTGGACATGACTGAGAGACTGAACTGAACTAAACTGATTTAAGATGCTAGGCAAAAGTTTAGTCATAGAAAAAAAATTGTTGGAAATTAACTTTTAAATCAATCTGTGTGATATAAGTGCAAATAAGTTTTGTATCTTATCATGCTAAGTATGCATGCATGCATTTTATCACATATCTTATCATGCTCTAAAAAACATAGGAAATAGCATGTCCTTTTCCTTGAATTTATTAGATTTGTGGCTATAAATATAAACATCCAAGGTAAGATTATTTTGTAGTTTGTGTTTTCTTTTTGAGAATTCATTATGAATATTTTACTTTTGTATAGTTCTGTTTCACTTCTTTAGAATTTAAAAACAATATTGAAGGATAGAATTTCTAGTATGTATTTTTTTCTATTGCCTCTCTTTCCTTGACTTTAAATGGAGAAGTGATTTTTAGAGAAAAGTATCAGGGGATCACAATCTCTGGAGGGACGTAGCAAGAATTTTTCTTGAGATTCTAAAGGTAGAACTAACTTGATTCTTTTTTCTAAAGGACAATATATAGACTTTTAAAGCAGTCCAGATACTAGGTTTTTATTGTATGGAGTCAATGGGGCAAGAAAGTTTTCATTGCTAAAAGAGTTTAAACTTACTCCTCAAATAAGAAGTATTGCAACATTGTGAAGCAGTTCCATTCCAAAGAACACAACTCCTGCAGCTCAATTCCAGAAAAATAAAAGATCCAATCAAAAAGTGGGCCAAAGAACTAAACAGACATTTCTCCAAAGAAGACATACAGATGGCTAACAAACACATGAAAAGATGCTCAACATCACTCATTATCAGAGAAATGCAAATCAAAACCACAATGAGGTACCATTACACGCCAGTCAGGATGGCTGCTATCCAAAAGTCTACAAGCAATAAATGCTGGAGAGGGTGTGGAGAAAAGGGAACCCTCTTAAACTGTCAGTGGGAATGCAAACTAGTACAGCCGCTATGGAGAACAGTGTGGAGATTTCTTAAAAAACTGGAAATAGAACTGCCTTATGACCCAGCAATCCCACTCCTGGGCATACACACCTAGGAAACCAGAATTGAAAGAGACATGTGTACCCCAATGTTCATTGTAGCACTGTTTATAATAGCCAGGACATGGAAGCAACCTAGATGTCCATCAGCAGATGAATGGATAAGAAAGCTGTGGTACATATACACAATGGAATATTACTCAGCCATTAAAAAGCATACATTTGAATCAGTTGTAATGAGGTGGATGAAACTGGAGCCTATTATTCAGAGTGAAGTAAGCCAGAAAGAAAAACACCAATATAGTATACTAACGCATATATATGGAATTTAGAAAGATGGTTAACAATAACCCTGTATATGAGACAGTAAGAGAGACACAGATGTGTTGAACAGTCTTTTGGACTCTGTGTGAGAGGGCGAGGGTGGGATGATTTGGGAGAATGGCACTGAAACATGTAAATTATCATATGTGAAATGAATTGCCAGTCCAGGTTCGATGCATGACACAGGATGCTCGGGGCTGGTGCACTGGGATGACCCAGAGGGATGGGATGGGGAAGGAGGTGGGAGGGGGGTTTCAGGATGGGGACACATGTACACCCATGATGGATTCAAGTCAATGTATGGCAAAACCACTACAATGTTGTAAAGTAAAATAAATAAATTAATTAAAAAAAAACAACAAAGAACACTTTAAGCTTTTCTGTTAGTGTTAGTCTTTTAGTGTTTATATATTTAAAGCTAGTTATTAAGCAAACTGGATATATTAGCTATTGTTACATTTAATGTGGCTTATAATTTTAGTTTTAATATTTTATTTAGTGACTCATTGGTGCTTAGTTTTTATGGCTTCACCTTTTTCCCTTTTGATGTGGCACAGTTTAAACATATTTACATGAATTAAGCAAGCAACATACCCCCACTTCCTCTCCTCTGGTGGCCAGATATCTAGGACTGAAATGAGGAGCTGTCCACACTCATCTCTGGAACAGCAGGCCTGTGAGCACCCACTGCGGAGAATACTCACAGACTGAGCATTATTGGAAAACTGAAATATTTAATGGTTCCAACTAATGATGTTATGCTTTTGTTTTTTGGCTACAGATAGGGAAAATGGGAAGCATTTTGAAAAATAGCATTTTTTTTTTTTTTTAAAGAAAAGGACCTGGCCAACTATTAGCTATCAGTTTTCTAAAAGGTTGAGTTATTTTTCAAGTTTCCTCTTCACAAAATATTTACAGCATTACTTATTTTATTTGGCCTCTAAGAGATTGAATCTGAAAGTACAAAACAACAATTTCCAGTTGATTAAGTTTTGGGTCTTTGAATTTATGCATTTAGGTAAGCCAAATGTCTATGTCATTTTCTAAGTGGAATACTTTATTTTTTGGCATAAGTCAAATGCTTTAAATCTTATACTTGTTCTTTTAGATCATTGGTTCCAACTTCTGATAGTCAGATGTTCATAATTTAAAAAAAAGTTGTTGAAGGATTCACATATGCTTATTTTTAAAAAAATTATGCAGATACACCATATTTAACATGAATATTATAAAACTCATTATCTAACTTTTCACATGGTTGTATCTTGACTCTCCAACAAGATTGCTAATTTTTGAGGCAGGGATACTTAATTTTTCATCATATCTAGTAAAGACCTATTCACATCATTTGTTCATTGATTGATTTACATCTGTGTCTCACCTAATCCAACAGTGAAATAGGCATTTTAGGATCTCATCACTTAGCTCAACATCAACCAGATATGCATAATTCCTATTAACATCTGCCATACTCTGCCTATATATGTCAAATCCAGTTCGAGGCAGCTTAATAACATTAACTTTCTGATGAAGATTATGTATGAAGTGAAGGAACTTTGTTGATTACCCCACATGCATCTGAAATCATATGTGTCAGTATTGTGGTGAAGCAGGAAGAAGTGGAACTCTTGCTGTTTGGAAGATTGGTGAATGAACCATATGTTGTGGATCATTCTCTGCATGAAAATCATATTTCTTCTAGCCAGTATATCTAGACAGTTTCAGATTCCTTGTAAATCTGTTTTACTTCTGTTACCAAAGGTCAACCATGGACCTTC
Source organism: Dama dama (assembly GCF_033118175.1). NCBI lineage: Eukaryota > Metazoa > Chordata > Mammalia > Artiodactyla > Cervidae > Dama > Dama dama. Next base: position 2,875,059 of record NC_083699.1, on the reverse strand, counting down.
CAGAAATTGTATAATTGTTTTTCCCCAGGAATAGAATTGAAAAAAAAAAAAAAAAACCTCAACAGCAAAATACTGTATCTGCTACCATGATGACTTACCAACTCAACGTTGTTTTTGGGGAGTTTGTAATCATAGGAGTAAGGGTAGAGCATCATCTGAGAGTAGGAGTGGATTGTCAGGTATGCTTTGATGGAGGACAGGTGGCTGCGGATGAAATTAGCCACGGCCTTGGTCTCCTTTTCAGACTCGGCAGCAGATCCACAGTACGTTTCATCGCAGGGGTTTGTAGAGGCACCAATACCTGGAAAAACATGATGCTGTTAATGGCAAGTGGTCATCTACTGATGTTCCTACAGGGCGTGTTTCAAAATTTCAAACTACAGCGTTAGAGAGTTAAAAAAAACAAGTTGTTTTCACAAGAGTTTTTACAATCATCCCATGTATGTATACATTATAAAGTACATATACTTTTAGTTACAAGATTATGATGCTTTTAAGATAACAGGGTAAAAAGTTGCATGTGGAATTACCAACATGTCACTGTGTGCATGTGTGTGTATGCTCAGTCTTGTCTGATTGGGACCCCATGGACTGTAGCCCGCCGGGCTCCTCTGTCCATGGAATTTCCCAGGGAAGAATACTGGAGTGGGTTGCTAGCTCTTCCTCCTTGGGCCCTTCCTCTCAGGGATCAAACACACACCTCTTGCGTCTCCTGCATTGACAGGCAGACTGCTCAGCACTGGTGCAACCTGGGAACCCTAATGTCCCTGCGTAGTACTAAACGATGAGACCAGTATAGTGTAAGGAAGCTAGTAAGGAGGGGACAAACACCCATGAGAAATTTCTGTGCTACTGTAATCATTTACTGAGAGTTGAATCACAAAATTATAATTCTATCACATTTTTATTTAAATAATTGCTTGAATAATTATTTAATGATGACTTCCTCTAGGTTGTACATCCCACGAATAGTAGGATTACGTCTGGTTTGTTCATCTCGTGTTTCCAGCGTCTAGCACAGCTGGGAACACAGTAGAATAGGCAATGCGTCTTTACTGACTGAATATATAAGCTGTTGATAGTCTGTGCTTTTAGAAACCTGGAACTTGAAAGTATAAAATTTTATAGTTTTTCTTGTTTGTGACACTGTTGTGTTTTCCTGTTATTTTACTTCCTATGCTTTCCACTATGCAAGCGAAATGGTCAGCCTGATACTTACGGCACCAACCGGCATCAAAGTTTCTGTTGAGGTCTGTGCCAGTGCAGGTAGATCCAGTTTTGGTGGAACGGGTCTTTCTCCACATGCGGTTCTGAAAGTGCAGTGTATGGTTAGGACAAGTGTAACAGAATGGTTAATTTTAATTTCATCAGCCCCTCTTAGTATTGGCTCTTTTACCGTGGTCCAGGTGTAGATGTAGCCATCAATGTTGACCACAGGCAAGACATAGAAGTCTAGCTTGTCGAGAAATTCTGTCATGTGGATCTCACGTCCATAGGTCCGAACAGCCTGTGTACAAATTACAAAGCAGAATTTTATGGAAAATGGTATGCATTATGCACTGAAATTTACATATACTGGACAAATGTTGACTCTGATAACAAAAGTGGTTACCCTTTTTGAGGTAGAGATTATTAATATTGAAAAAAAGCAAATAGCAAAGTATTACTAATAGTTTTGTTTAAAATAATTTCTGATTCTCTGTTTCTAAGTATTTTATCCACACATAACTCATTTAGTTATTATTTTTATTTCAACTTCTTAAAGATGGACAAAATTGTAATAAAATGAAAGACTTTTAAAGAACATAAATGCTTATTTCCTTTAAAATAGCAATTGCAGTACCTTTTATTCAAAGTTAGTAGGATATGAGAGTAAGGCCTATTCCTAGTAAGAAAGAAATGTCTGTGGATGGCTTTGCATGTTCCTTATATTATCATCTAGAAATTTGTTTAATTTTTATGAGACTTCCTGTAGACAGTCTCACTAGAGGAAGTGTCTGACATGGAAGAAGGAAAAGGCCTCCCACTGTGAAGTGAGATCACTCTGATGGGTTTTGGAGAGGCTCTCATTAAATTCCAAATTTCATGATGAAGGAAGTCTTCTTCTTACTCCTCTTTCTTGAGAAAGAAGCTCTGTTAAGGGTCTAGCCCTTCCTGCTAAGTGGTGTGGACACTTATGTATGAATGAAGGAGCTTATACTGATTTATTATATTCTCTTAGTCACAGTTCCTCACCCCCAGGATCATATTAAATTTACCTTCAGCTCTTCCCTAGGCTTGTTTGAATAGATTTTAAAACATTTAAGGCTTCTATGTAGTAATGGTTTTTAAATACTCTTTGTGGCTCTATACATGTATGTTTATTAAAATAATACATGAGAAAGCAGGTGCTTTTTAGGTTGGAGGAGGTATAAAGTATGTTTTATTGGTGGTCTATGATTGGAGGTAACCAAAGTAACGATGAAAGTTCTTTCTCCTAGAGAGCAGATGGCGAGTGTGCATGCTAAATCGCTTCAGTTGTGTCTGACTCTTTGCAACCCTATGGACACTTGTCTGCCAGGCTCCTCTGTCCATGGGATTCTTCAGGCAAGAACACTGGGGTGGGTTGCCATGCCCTCCTCTGGGGGATCTTCCCGACCCAGGGGTTGAACCCATGTCTCTTGCATCTCCTGCATTGGCAGGCAGATTCTTTGCCACTAGTGCCATCTGGGAAGTCCTGTAGATGGTGCAATAACTCACTGAAATTAAATGGTGCCAATTGGACACATAACATGTCTAGAAACCAAGAGCCTAATGAATAGATACAGAAAATGCATTACACAAAAGAAAGTATATTGTATATAATAATAGTCTCATATTTTTAAAGTACTTCAATATTTTAAATGTAATTTTACTTTTGAGATAATTTTAGAAAGTTCTAGAAGAGTTGCAAATACAGGGAGTTCTCATATACCCTTCAACCAGGTTCCCCAAATGTTACCATCTTACATAACAATGGTACAGTGATCAAAGTGAAGCAATTAATAGTGGTACAGTACTGGAAACTATAGACTTTTGTTCAGATTTCACTATTTTTTTTCCACTAATGTCCTTTTTCTGTTGTAGGATCCAATCTAGGCTCCCACATTGTATTTGGTTGTCATATCCCCTTAGTCTCTTCTTATCTGCGACAATTCCTGTGACTTTTCATTATGACTTTGACATTGTTAGTGAGTACTGGTCTGGGTATTTTACAGAAGGTCCCTCAATTTGAGTTTACTTTATTTTTTTAATGATTAGAAGGAGGTTGTGCATTTTGAATACCAAAGAATACCAAAAAGATGGTTTATCTCCTTGGTGCACGATATCAGGGGTTACATGATATTGATTATATCTTACACTGGTGATGTTACTAGTGTTGTTAACCTGATCACTTGGTTAAGGTAGTCCCTGCTAGGTTCTGCACTGTAAACTTTGCTTGTGTCATATAGTATAATACATTTTTGGGGAGATGCTTTGATGCTGCAAATAACCTATTTCTCTTTAAACTTTTACTCCATAATTTTTGTATCCACCTGTAGGTTTTCATGAAGTATTTATTATTATGGTGCTCTAATGATGGCTTTCTGTTTTGCTCATTTGTACATCCATTAGCTGTAACTTTTTCTATAAGAAAGAACTGTTCCTTCCTTTTCTTTCTTGACTGAATTATCTTTTTATATCATTTATGGGCTTATGGGTATTTAAAAGGATTTTCACATATATCTTACCTTGACCTTTATAAAGGAGTTAAAAATAGTATCACTTACAGTAGGCGCTCCTATGTGTTATTTTCTTTTATTTTGAAGTGTACATTGATTATTATCTAGCAGATAATGGTCAAGTTAGTGGTTTACCCACAATCACAACTTTTCAATGACCTATTCACTGTACTTAATATCTGTTAGCCTTTTTCCCAAAGGTGGGTGAGAAAATTAAGATGAGTGAAGTTCAAGTAAATAGAGTTTGCTAACTGTTTTAAAGTTTTGCCTTATCAAGTTTTCTAGGTGACTTTTATAGCTTGGAACTTGAAGTTATGATTTTTTTCTGTGCTGCTTATTCTCTTTTATTATAGCTAATTTGTAAGGGATTGATTGAAATAAAAAAAAAAAATGCTTTCTACTTTGCTCTGTCAGTAATCGTCCTACATACTGACCTCTCTGACAAACCACTGGCAAAATGCAGGGGAAATCCACTCTCTGGCATGGAAGCCGCAGTCCATGAAAATGGCAGGCTTATCTGATCCAGGTTTGCCAACCTATTGCATAAAAAGGAAAAGGAAGACAACGATTCATCACATTCAGAGGTTAACATTCTCTACCTGTCTGGGCTTTGGACTCCACTGGCGACACTTGCCAGCAACAAGAGATATATTCCAGGATTAAATTAAATCCTAATACTTGCACACTGTGTTTTTGCCTGTCAACACTCACAGTGTTTGAGCTGGAGGCTTACATGGCTGTTTGTTATTTTTATTAAGCTTGTCAAGCTCGTATTTTCAGAAGATGCTTGATTACTCTGCTTAATTGTACTCACATGGAGGTTATTTTCTATTGCTATTATTAGGTGACATGACCAAGACAACTGGATAAGTAATTAGAAGTAATCATGATTGTTGCTAATATTGTAAGATTTTTTTCTTTTCTCCCACTTATTCCTTGTCTTTTTATTTTCCTCATTAGCATTGCATGATAAAAATGGCATTAGAGGACAACAGTAACAAATTGTTGATACGCTGTGTAATGTTGTCTGATAGACATGAAGTTTATGAACCTCTTTAGCAAATGGATTTGCAAACAACATCTGGGAGAGGAGAATTTCATCAAGGTAGATGATCATTTACATTGCTTACAGGAATGTGGTTAAATTTATAGGACTTCTCCTATTTTATTGCATTTTTTCCTTTTGGATAAATCAAAATAATGATTTAAAAATTCACACATGATAAAAGAATCTGGGTACTCTGTTTGATTCCCTGAGGGATGTAGGCAGAGAAAGAGTTATAACAATGTTTGAGATGAACACGTCTGTGAAACAGATGTTACTGTGTTAGAATTCGTTGATTTAAAGTGCTCAGACGTGGCAAGGTTATGGTTAAAAAGCATTACCTTGAGGAGGTAGATAGTGTTTCCTAAAAATGTAGTTCCGATGGCACTGCGAGAGATGAGGTCTGGGTTTTCACTGGCGACTTGTTCAGTCCATGCCTCTATCTACCAAATGGAACCATTGATGGATTAATGGGACATTCTCAGTTCAGTTCTCAAGGCACTGTCTGTCTAAATCACGTATGCTTCATACCGTTTCCCACTGGTTGTACTTCTCATAACTGTGTCCAGTAGCACGGACTCTGCTATCAAACTGAGCCTCCAGCATGGATCTCAGGTTGCTTATCAATACCCTGTAATAAACCAGAGGAAGCGCTCCTGTGAACATCAGCATGTTTCCCTGTGACCACGTGCAACAACCCAGAGTCTCTGCTAGTCAGATGTGTCCTCTTCACCTTGAGCTACTTGTCTCAGAAAGCGAGTAAATCATTGAGAAGGGTACCAGAGGGTGTGAGTAAGGCAGGCTCTTCTTTGGCCCAAACTTGTTTGGCTGTCCTTGAACCTTAAATCTGAAAAATGATTTCCTTGGTATCTGGGGCACTCTGGGTCAGGGCCTTGGGCTGCCGCACAAAAGCATGCCCTCGAGCCTACCTGTGGTCTTTCTTGCTCAAGACTTCCCTTGTTTTAACACTGAAAGTCCCATGTCCCAGCAACCTATTCATTCCCAGGAAAATTGGGACATCCAGTCACCTGAGGCGTTTCTTTAGGTTTTGAGAAAAATACCTTGATGGGTGGAAATTCAGAAATATTAACAAGCTAGTAAAGCTTTATTAGACAAAAGAACACTGAGTTTAAAGTACTAGCTTCCGCTTGTCTTTCTTTTGGCATGTTTAAACAAGTCTAAGAGTGGTCCTGTAGCAAGGTGATATGAAAATTGATGACAGAAATTTTGAGGCCTGCTATTTCCTAACAATGATTATTCAGGTGGAAGTGTGTATTATAAGAGGCAGGGGTGAAGGTGTGGGTATGTGTGACTTTGTTTGACTTTGTAGCTTCTGAGTGGAAAGTGTATTTCGAAGGGACAAAATTTTATGAGCATTAATGTCCTTGGTCATAGCACTGTAAACATTATGGGCAGTAGCTAGCTTGCAGAAACTTCTATCATCCACAGTCAAGCCTTGAAATGTTTTTATCTGACTCACAGAGAATTGTAGCCGCACATCAAAAGTCTTCTCCTCCGACTACCCCAAGGGCATTCTGATGAAGTCTGTCAGGGACATTCTCTGAACCTCCCTCCACGTCTCTCCTCCATTTGGTTAACTTGGGTGTGAACTTGCATCCATTTATGGAAAAATGCAGTAAATCAATACTAAATGGTATGGATTTCCTAGCAAGAAGGAAACACTGTCTTAAGGTCTTAACTCTCTTAAGGTGGTATTAAAAAAAATAAAATGGAAAAGGAGAAGAGTTTCAAATTTATTCTGTGGAAAGAAAATTTCCCACTAAGCACAGCCATCAGTACTTTGTTAGTGTATTCATTTCTATGGCTGCTGTTTGCACAAACTAAGTGGCTTAAAACAACATGAATTTATTATTTTATGGTTTAGAAGTCCAGCAGAGGTCTCGCTAGTGTAAAAATCAATGTGTCCACAGGGATATGCTCCTTTCCCGAAGCTCCAGGGGAGAACCTGATTCCTTGCCCTTTATAGCTTCTAGAAGCTGCCCACATTCCTTGGCTGTTTGCCCTGCTCCATCTTCAAGGCCAGAAGCAGCAGCTCAAGTCCTTCTCCTGTTTCTCCACTCTGATTTCCTCTTCTGCCTCTCTGCTCCTCTCTTAGGACCCCGGGACCACCTGGGCCCGGCCCCTGCAGGGCCCACCAGGAGTCTGTAGGCTACAGGACTGCAGTCTACCGGGCTCCTTTGTCCATGGGACTTTCCAGGCAAGAATACTGACTGGAGTGGGTTGCCATTTCCTGTTCTAAGGGATCCTCCCTGCCCAGGGATCGAACCTGTGTCTCCTGCATTGGCAGGTGAATTCTTTACTACAATGCCAGCTGGGAATCCCATTTATTTAGAATAATCTACCTATTTTAAGTTCAGCTGCTTAGCAGCCTTCATTCCATAGCAACCTTAATTCTATCTACATTCTTAACTTTATTTTCGCTATTAACATAACACATTCAGATGTTCTAGAGATTGGAATGTAGTCTTTTTCTTGGGGTGGGGGGGACAGTCATTCTGCCTACTATGGTTAGGAACAATGATTATAATATTATGATTATAATTTAATTATAAACACCCAAGTTGGATTGTTAGGAAATAGGGTAGAATTAGAAAGAATCTAGAGTTAGAAGTCAAAAGATCAGGGTCATGGTTTTGCCTCATATGTAGATTGGTTTCAGGAAAGTCATTTAATCTCTGGGTCTTGCTTTCATAATTTGGTTAGCTGGTATTCAGTGTCTATTCAGTTCTAAAATGCAACGACCTGACTCAAATGCATATGTCTTGGTCATTTATATAGATTTTCTCAAAGTTTATGGAGAAAAGTTAAACTGGAGTAAAGTTGGGCTTCCCTAGTGACTCATGCCATAAAGAATCCGCCTGCAATGCAGGAGACCCAGGTTTGATCCCTGGGTCGGGAAGATCCCCTGGAGAAAGGAATGGCTACCCACTCCAGTATTCTTGCCTGGAGAATCCCATGGACAGAGGAGCCTGGCAAGTTACAGTCCATGGGGTCACAAAGAGTCAGACATAACCGAGCGACTAACGCTTTCACTTTTTCACTTCACCATCTTCATAAACTCCAGGGAAGCAAGCGTCTAGAATAGGGATAGTTTAGGAAAATGATTTTTAAATGTAACTAAAAACTAAAAACAAACAAAGCCAAAGCAAGCAAAACAAAAACCTTGAAAACTAAAAATCAGTAGGCAGAAACCTTTAAGAAAACAGCTATATTCCAAGATCATAAATTTGAAAGAAGAAATCCTGCCTGGTAATTATAAGCTTCTCTAACAGAATGGCAAAATTAAAAATATAAGAGGAAATGGTTACTGACATCCACTTTCCCTTTATCAAGATTTTCCATTTTCAGTGAACAAGTGAAATAATCATCTAGGTCACATGGCTTCTTAATGGGTGCCCAGAGAAAAGAAATCATGAATTAATTGCTCCCAGCCTCAGGACATTCAATAGACATTTGTATCTAAGACCATAACCATGGTGATTTCTGACCTACCACAAACCAGCTCTAAGTGGAGTAGCAAGTAGGGTTTCCACAGCATGTTGCAATATCTTTACTTTTTCATCCAATCTTCAGATTCAAATAATTTGGGAGAATAAGTGACTACTTGGAGGTTGGTGTTTTGTTTGGTACTAAAAGGAGACATTCTGTTAGAGTTATTATTATGTTAAATATTAAACATTTTCATCAATAATCAAAACAAAGAAACATAATAAAACCAATTAGATTTAAGATGACACCCAAGAGTAAAAGTGTCCTCTAGTAACTTACAAAAGACTATCAGAATGAGGTTGAACTGTGGTGCTGACTTTTGCCTGAAGGTAGGGGATTGACCTTAAATGAACCCTTCCAGCCCTATGATTATTTGATTTTATTAGATTTAGGATAAAGCACTACTTTAGCTATATTACAAAATATTATTACTAAATAATGAGCTTCTATTCCAGGAGATTAAAACAATGCCTCTTAATGTAACAGGGACTGCATTACAGCTCCAAAGTACAGAGGCATGTACACTATTTTATACTTTTATATGTTTCTTTTGTAGTGCTATCCAACTTCTTTTTTTACAAGTATGCATGCAAATTAGATAACAGATTCCCAGCAGAGCAGGAAACACAATGTCTGAGAGGAGAGACATGACAGTTTTCTCCCCCTTTTAGATTCCTGGAAATGGAGTGTTTGGTCACTTCCCAGACTACACACCCACTGCCACTGAAGAACATTACTGTGTACTGATTGTTATCCCAGGACACTTTACTATTCAGATCTGCAATATGCAGAAAAATGTTACAGAGAGAGAGCAACAATCAGTCTCTTCCTGGATTGGGTAGGACGTAGACCCACCGAAAGGTTCTGTCAACGTTCAGAACCATAAGCGTGAGATTTACACCATCCAATTCTTAGTCTTTGTGTACCTAGGGTACAACATAAGCATTTAAAAATAGAGCTATTTTTCTGGTTGCACACATTTTGAATTTCTTCCCATGGTAATTCAGAATCTGATTGAAACTACCAACTGATGCAAGTCTTGGTGAAGAGAGCTGAAATCACTGAAAAATCTGAAAAGCTGTTTTGGTGAAATGTGTGCAGTAAATGGTTCCTGTTACAAAGAAGGTGAAAGTGTTAATCTCTCAATTGTGCCCGACTCTTTGCGACCCCATGGACTGTAGCCGGCCAGGCTCCTCTGTCCATGGGATTCTCCAGGCTAGAATGCTGGAGTGGGTTGCCATTCGCTTCTCCAGGGGATCTTCTCAACCCAGGGATTGAACCTGGGTCTCCTGCACTGCAGGCAGACTCTTTACTGTCTGAGACACCAGGGGAGCCCGTTATGTGGAAAAACTGCAAATTCTTGCTGGCAGGAAACCCTCTAAATACACATTAGCCACCATAGAAGGTAATAATGGGATGCCCAGGGATTGCTTGCAGGCCTGGGGAAGATATTGCCGGCGTGCTTCTACAGGATTTCTGGGGACTTATTATTACTTAATATTTAGAAAATTATAAGCCACTAATGTGCTAAGCAAAAATTAACAAGATCTTAGTCCTCAGAGAACATCTTGTGTTCTACGTGAGACAGCATTCATACACAGTTCCCCAAAAGTTTACCCGGTATAAAGGTGCATGAATTTTCTACCTGCTAAAAAGAGACTGATACCTGGTTAGAAGCTGCTCTGCCACTTTGTGATCTAAGTAGAATAAGGACGTCAATTCAAGCCACTAGGGTTGGCTTATGGTCTATAGCTTATGGTCTTCCTTTTGTTTTTCTTGAAGACTTTTAAAGAAACTGTCATCTTTTTGAATATTATTGAGGGCTCCTAAAGGCTAGGATTTTAGAAGTCCTTCCTAGTGTAATGAAAAGAGCAAAATATCACAGACATGAATCTCAATCACATTTCAAAACTTACTGTGTTATATCTTTGTTTTAAAAAGATAGTCAATTCTTAAAGTCACATTTTGACACTTCCCTTAGGCCGAAGCAGATAGCTAAGCAGATAGCTAAGTATGATAATGGGGTTAAACAAAACAGTTTCTGTTGACCTTTAAAAAATGTATAATCTCCCTCTTTATCAGTAGTACAAAAAGTAAAATGACAGCATTCACAGCGATAACAATGTCAGTTGCAATTTATTTATATATTGTTTAGTTTCATCTTCACAACAGCCCTTTGAAAGCGGTATTATATTTATCTTCACTTCATGAAAATACGATTCTAAGGATCCTTTCTTTATAAAGACAAAGAAACTGAAGTTCAGGAACGTTAAGCAAATTATCCAATGTCACACAGCCAGGAAGTTGCAGACTCAGGATTTCAGTCTTGTGTCTTTTTTCCCCAAAGCCCTTGCTTGTTACATTACGCTTCACCACTTCCCCTGATGGAGGTGAAGATTTTACAGGTGATAATTTTGATATCTTTACTGGCATAAATACTAGTCTATATTTTTAAGATGTAAAAATAATAGAAAATTTCTGTTAAAATTATGTAGGTCAGTTTATCAAAATGTCATGGAGACTTGTGCTTGTGGTTGGGAATTGCTGAGTAAATATTTGGTGGCTCAGGACTGGAGCTGGAGACGGTCTCTTTGCTCCTTGCTGACCCACTCTTTGGAGGAAAAACTCTGCTTTAGACTAAAGACTAAAGTTGAATTTTTCTACTTTAGTCATTTAGTTTAGTTATTTCTACCTTCCCTCAAATGAAGATGGAGGGAAGTTCTAAGTCTAAACATCAAGTCTGTTTTCCTAGAGTGTCATTTTTCTTCTTGTCTTGTCTGGCTAACTCATCAGTCTTTTAATTCTCAGCTGAAGGCTCCTTTCCTAGTATGGCCCCCTGTGATCCTTCAACTTAATCTATTCCCATGCATCTCTAGCTCTTCACTCTTCTTGAGACCTATTAAAGGTATTGCAATCCTTTGTTCATTTTCCTCTGAAGCGGGTGGGTCCTATCTTTTCCCCCAGCATTTATCATGTGATAGGTTGGTACTCACTATCTATTTGTTGGATCAACAGATGAACAACTGCCTTCACTTAGGAGAACATTGTAAACTAGGAGCAGGTCAAATATCTGGCTAAAAATTTGGGATTCTAGAGCTAAGCCTGTTTTTATTAGAGCAATAACTCAACACAAATGCTCTCAGGCCTAACGTCATAAGACTTGAAATTCAGGGCCAGCTCTGCCGTGACCTTTGTGTGGAGCCCTGAGGAGGCCATTGTCTTGATCTTATTGTTATCTTCCCGGGCTGAGAGCATGCATGACAGAGAATTTTCATAACCATAAAATATAAGCTTACTCATATCGTAGTCTGTTCTGCCCCAGAAAGTCTTCCACAGCGACAGTATCTTCTGCTTTAATACGGAAGTCAACTGTACTGTGAGGTTTGATTTGTGTGACCGAATCTGGTTTCCAGAAATCCATCTGAATAAGGAATAACACATATTGTATTGGACACCAATAATTCAATGGATGAATCATCACTAGTGAGCACACTACCCCAGTGAATTATTATGAATCAAATTATCCATGAAATCTCTTATAAATATCTCCTTTATTTTTGAGTGGACAAAAGTTGGGACCAAGCAGTTGGATGTCAATAAAAGTGTTTACACACACATACATACATACATAGCATTAATTATCAACAAGTATGAAGAGCATATGATTATCTCCCATAATGGTAGTTAATTGCAGTATTCTATAACTGCTCTCTTCTGTTTATTGACTTTCTACAACAGTTGCTTATTGGTGATAGCAGTGTTTGTGGTAATGGATATATGTGATAAATGAATGACGCTGAATTACCTGGAGCCCAAAATTTAATAGAGAGAAGTGGAGCTTTCCCTTTTACTTTTTAATGAGCTCATTTTATGAGTTTCTCTTGGAACTGTAATACTTTGGTCACCTGATGTGAGGAACTGACTCATTGGAAAAGACCCTGATGTTGGGACAGATTGAGGGCAGGAGGAGAAGGGGACGACAGAGGATGAGATGGTTGGATGGCATCATCGACTCAGTGGACATGAGTTTGGGCAAACTCTGGGAAGTAGTGAAGGACAGGAAAGTCTGACCTGCTGCTGTCCGTGGGGTCGCAAGGAGTCAGACACGACTGAGTGACTGAAAAACGACAATAAAAACAACTACATGCTCGGCTCTGCACCTGAGGCTCGGGACACACTCGAGCAAATCAAACATGGGGAAATTTTAGAGGCCATTATGCACAAAAGTAGAATGACATATTTGACAATTCTGATGTTTTTCTTTGTGGGTATGTGGTTTCAAATCTCCTTTTTTTCCTTGGGAAAATATTAACCAAGGACATCCTGCCTCTAACAGGTCTCTGATTTTCTGTTCGTTCCTTGAGCTGAATAAAGGCCTAGAAGCCTAAGGTGACCCTGACATTGGATCATTTTTGCTCTTTGTCTTCCCCAGTACCTGTTCAGATATTTTTGAGCTAATCTCAGGCTAGAGATGTGGCAGGTGGTGATATTTAGGATTGTTGCTTTGGAACGTGGGAGTTTGGGCAGACATAGAGGTTGTTAAATAGAAACTGATGATGTAAAATATTAAGATGACTCAATTTTAGATATGCCTGTGGAGAACCCAGTTGCCTATCTCCTGTCCTGGTGATTTTCCAGCTACTGCAGATGTCTAGAGGATGCTGAATCATGAGTCAGGGTCATAGGGAATGTCAGCACAGGGGGAGGTGGGACATTAGGATTACACAGGAGGGATTTCAGAAGAGAGAGAGTGAGTGTGGTTGTCATTAAGTTGCTGAAAGGAGAGAGTATTGATAAATTGATAAGGATTGGCTACAGAATGTGATGAGAAGATAAAGATGAGAGGTTGAGAGATAGTGAAGGAAGGATAAAAGCTTATCATGATAAAGATAGAGAAAGTAAGAGCTGGTGATGAATTCTAGCTAGCCAGCATTGTGGAAAGAAGGGCCATGAAGACAAGCACATTATAGCAGAAGTTCTTAAAAGTTAACTCTGGGGCTTCTCTGGTGGCTCAGTGGAGAATGAGAGTCCGCCTGCCAATTCAGGAGACATGGGGTCTGATCCCTGATCCTCAAAGGCCCCCCATGCCACAGGGCAACTAAGCTCATGCACCACATCTGCTGAGCTCACGAGCCACACTCACTGAAGCACATGTGCCCTAGAACTGTGCTTTTCAACAAGAGAAGTCGCTGCAATAAGACACTCGTGCGCTGCAACTAGGGAGGAGCCCCCACTTACCGCAGCTAGAGGAAGCCCGTGCAGCGATGAGGCCCCAACACAGCCCAAATAAAAAACAGCACCACCAAAAGGGTAACCGTGAATGTGTGTCCTTCATAAATGTCTGTCATCCCATGGTGGGATGGGAGAGGGAGGTGTATCTTGATTACAGACACAGAGGTTTAGAATCGGTAAAGGACATAAAGTTCTCCAAGCATATGTAGGCAATTAAGACAGGGCCCTACTCACACAACACTGGGACCCTCTAGTGTTCCTCAGGAGACTCCTCCCTGCCAAGATCTGCATTTCTGTGCTTGAAAGCTCTCCCAGAGCTGGAAAAGGCCTCACGGCTCACAGCAGGCAGGAGCTGCCAAAGAAGCACTTTCCAGAGAAGTGCTTAATCAATGGCCCTAGAAAGCAGGTGTCTAAATATTCCCATCCTCTCCCTTCTCAGGTGGGACCATTTTGAAGTGTGCGGTTTGCACCCCTTCCTAGAGTTTCTCTGGAGGATGGAGCTCTAGTCGTCCTCTATGCGGGCCGACTTCACCGTGTCCCTTCTGTTGGCTGCCCGCCCTTCTCTGCCCAGAGGCTCCCCCTGCTTTCCAAGTGAAATCTGCCATTGAATCTTTGTCTGAGGATCTGCTCTGGGAGCACCTAGGTTAAGATGTTAGCTTTCTACCTAGAGTAACACAACGTCCTTGGTGATGGTTCTAATACAATCTTGAATATATCTTGTACTGCTTCAGAACAACCTAATTGCCTTATAGGTGGTTTTCTTTTTGATATTAAACTGAAAGTTGCCTTCCCTAATCTTTTAACCTCTTGTCCATCTCTCTTGGCTCTGCCAAGTATTGGTGTATGTGTATATATATATATATATATATGCATATACATACATATATAAAAAATATATATTTTACAAATGAGATAGAGAAATCTCATAAACATGTTTGACAAAGGACTTGCTGACCTAACCTGAGGTCCCTTAAAACCTTCGGTTTGACAAGGAGAAAATTGGTCAGCAAACACACTGACATCCAACACTATGGAGTCCTACAAATATGATGGAGACTTTCTATCCTGGGCTTGGTAACCAGTGCTTCTTAAGGGACATGGAGCTGAAAATCAGGAAGATCACAGCCCCAAAGATGTTTATAAAGCATTAAATATGGTTACAAATAATAAACTTAAAACATTAGCACAAAGAGATAAAGATAAATTTCAATATTTACCAACACTTTGTGAGTGAGATCTATGTTTAAAATATGGAAGCAGAGTAAAATATATGATCTGAGCTGTGGGGAATTGAATTGTAAGTTAAGGAGTTGCCACTAGTGGTAAAGAATCCACCTGCCAGTGTAAGAGACACAGAAGATGCAGGTTCGATCCCTGGGTTGGGAAGATCCCCTGGAGTGGGAAGTGGCAAACCATTCCAGCACTCTTGCCTGAAAAATTCCGTGGACATAGTGGTCTGCTGGGCTACAGTCTGTGGGGCCACAAACAGTCAGACATGGCTGAGCAACTGGGTACATACACACATACAGATAAACAGACTGAGGTTATAAATTTATAAATCCACGTGTCTGAGTAACAAAGAACCATAAAGAATGTTTGTTGGAAGATAAAAGAGTAACTTTATGTGATAGCACTGTGAGAATGCCAACTAAACCATGCATCTGGCTAATAAGCAAAGAGTCCATCCTAAAATGTGATACAAAACCAGTGCAAAAGCAAGATAAAGTAGTGTATTCACCTTCAATTCTTTTGGGAATAAGAAGAACATGTAAACAAATTAATAATTATGTTGGAGAATTTCTATTCTTCACATATTTACACGTATTTGTTTCTTCACATTGTGTTTGACTGTGAATTCAGCATAGGATTAACTCTTCATTTATCTCGATGGAATTTTCCTTTCTTGTTTGAAGAGGTGATAACTTCTACTCTGGGTCTAGGTCCAGACAGTGGGGAGAAACTTACAAGTGTAATAGGAGTGATGGAACATTAGAAGGCTGTAACCATCTTACTTTGGTCGTGTACCTGAAGCTAGAGAAACAGTTCAGGAAAGTATAGAGAGAAGAGGATAGCTTTTGTGGTGAATGCCTCTAATAAAGAAACAAGAAGGTGAAAGAAAACCCTTATTATACAATTAAATGTGAAAAGAGGGAGGTTACTAAAGTCCAGTGTGGTCACAGGTCTCTTCAATACATTCAGCTTTTAAAAGGCCATGTTCAAAAGCTGGGAGGAAGGGCGCATGGCCAAGGATGAATACAAAGACTAAATGCCCTTGTAATGATCTTATCAGGAAGGCTACAGTCCAGAATATGCTATACTTGCAAGATTACTAAGAAGAGTAAAACCTCTTTTTCAATCACATTGGAAATAGAATGAATAAAGAAGAAACATGCTGTCTCATGGCTTGGAGCAAAAGCATAATGTTTGCAGCTGAACAGACGAAGTAACCTTCCTTAACTCTTGTGTGGCTTTTGTCTTTTCTAAGGAGTTACACTATCTCTTATTTTTTCCTACTTCTACTGAGAGGTGAAATTACCCTAAGTAAATAATTTTTCACGTTAAGATTTTAGCAGAAATACCTTCTTTGGAAAGACAATTTTGAGGCCCAGAGATAAGGATGAAGAAGGCAATGGCACCCCACTCCAGTACTCTTGCCTGGAAAATCCCATGGACGGAGGAGCCTGGTAGGCTACAGTCCATGGGATTGCTAAGAGTCAGACACGACTGAGCAACTTCACTTTCACTTTTCACTTTTGTGCATTGGAGAAGGAAATGGCAACCCACTCTAGTGTTCTTGCCTGGAGAAGCCCAGGGATGGGGAAGCCTGGTGGGTTGCCATCTCGGGGGTCGCACAGAGTCAGACACGACTGACGTGACTTAGCAGCAGCTTAGCAGCAATAGATAAGGAGAGGAGGGATTATACTGGTCATGTAAATTGCGTTCAGAATCCTGGATCTCATGGTGGTCATAATAACAAACACATAGTTTTTACTATGTAAATTCTTTCCAAGTGCTTTACTTATATTAGTTCTTTTAAATCTCACAAAATTCTGTAAGGTAGATGCTCTTATTTTCCTTATTTGACAGATTGAGACCCAGAGAGGCATCCAAGGTCCAGCTAGCAAGTGGCAGAGCCAGGAACTGAACCCAGGAAATCTGAGTCCAGATTCTCTGCTCTTGACTACTAGAAAATGCTGAATTTTAGGTAACTAAAAAGGCAGAGGATGTGACTGCAAAACTTTTTCTTAGCAATCTTAGAGGAATCAGAGCTTGACGGGACCGCTGAAAAGTGGAGGGGGCATGTCTTGGATTTCATAAATAAGAAGACAGGTGAATCTCAGAAGCAGGATCTCCCAGGGCCCGGCATGGATACTGGCAAAGTTAACTGGAAGCAGATGGGTTGTGAATGCTCAGAAAAGGGAGCCGTGATCCTTGGGAGCCAGCACAGTGTACAGAAAGAGTGAGTCAAGCCCAATTAACTTCATGTGATGATTGAAAGAAAACACAAGCCTACCAGAGTGCTGAATCTGGATCTTAGCAACATGTCTGACCACGTCTCTACATTTACATTCTTCTTTATAAGCTGGAAAGCACAGTGTTAGCTGTAGGTAACACGACAGTAACATGAATAGGAGAGAAAACTCATCTGAGATGCCCTGATTTATCAGTGCCTACTTAACACTGCATTTGGCATACTGGAGACTCTTGATAAATAGATATTAAAAGAAGGAATCATGGAAGATGCCTCTAATTCTGTACTGCCCCTTTACTTACTTAATATTTTTACTCTATCTGTGACAAAGGTAAAAGTCAAGAAGACATGTTTATCAAGCTTGCTGGTGATATGAAGTTAGGGCAAATTATTTCCCTGAGTGAATTCATTTTTAAAACTGTCTCAGTATGCAATAAAAATAATTTTTAACCGACTAAATATATAATAAAACCCTGCATTTAGGTTAAAACATCAGTTAGCAAGTATAGAAGGAAGAATACCTTACTGCATGTGAGAGGGTGATTCATGTGAGAAAAAAATACCCTGATAGCTTTGATGGGCATTAGGTTTACTATAAGCTAAGAGCCTTCTAACTGTTCAACCTGTGAAAAGAATCTTACACCCCATTAGTAAGCGTCTGCTGACGGTGACCCTACACTGTGTATTAATCAGAGTACACCTGGAGGTCCATTGTCAATTCTGAGAGCTACATTAAAAAAAAGAAATATAGACAGAAAGATTGAGCTATGTCCAGAAGTGACCACAGTGACCAAAAGTCTGTAAACCCGTGCCAAGAGTATTGATAAATCTCAGAAGTGAGACAGTGTTTGACTCAGCTGGGTCCAAGGGGTCAAGGTTAAGGTAGTTTTCAGCTCAGTGTAATGGTTTGAATGGTTTGTAAGGCACATGCTACTTTGAAAAAGAAGTATTCCTACTATCCTTGGAAGTACTCAAACAGGTTTTATTAGGGCTAGCAACCAGAGATGCTATTTCCCCTGAAGAAGTTCAAATTTGAGTGAAAGCCTGCAATAGGTGACTTTAAATTCTCTTTCTGATCTAGCCCTATGAATCTGTTTCAGTTTATGACACTCTCTACCTTTTTTGTTTCCCCCCACATCTTAAAAGCTAAAAAGATAACTATAGAAAGATAATGGATGGATAGATAGATACTTAGGAACTAGTAGAATGTTTTGGTTTTTATATTAATGAAAAGACAGCATTGGATCAAGTAAACTATTTGTGGTCTACAATAGCTCCCTGCCACTAATACACACACACACACACACATATATACACATACTTATATACATATATATATATAAAATTTAAAATGTCAGTTTTAATCCCATAATTGGAATTTTAATCCCATAATTAAATCCCATAATTTAATCCCGATAATTGCATTAAAAAAATAAAGTAGCCTAAAGATTTTGGTTTCTTAAAAGTAAAATAAAAGTATGAAAATCGTTCATGACTTTTTATCATTTTTACCCCCTTCAAGTCCTATCATTAAGAATGCCTGAATCAAGGTCATGAAAACTCAAGCTGTTTGATTTGAAATGAAAGAAAATCAAAGGGAACAGATGATACATGGGATGTGGAAATGAATTTCAAGTTGGACCAAAGCCCAGTTTTCCTGTAATATCCAAATTGATCATTTTTCTCTTTGACTTAGAAGGAAAGTTGCTATACATTAGATGTTCTCTGACCTTTGCAACAATTTTGACTCATCCAGTTGTCCTGCTCAGGCAGCTCTGTAAAAAGTTACCCTAGATTTATGATACTGTAGGGCTTATGGCAATCGAATTTAGGCAGACATAGAAGGCGTGGTGGCACTAAATGTTTTCCAAGTTTTTATTTCTTGCTACAAAAGTGCTGTCATTAATATTTCATGTCATTTTTCCCTTGATGGAATCACAGTGCAATCTTAAGATTTTAAAAAATAACCTAAGGTTTTTAAAATATTGTTATAGGAAGCCTGTAAGCATAGATTGGCATTTACCTGCCTGATGCTGGCCAGCTCATGGAGTAGGCTGATGTGATTTTCGTCTTCAACATGGACCCGGAACACCTTGTCACTGAACAATGAGATAGAGAAGAAGAGAACATGTAAAATGGGGTAATGTGTTCAAATTTTTGGCTAACTAGGAAGGACTTGCTAATTTAAGCCGTAGGCTACTTACCCTTCAAAGTGCTCACCAGAATGGTGAGCAGATGCTAGGGTCACGGTCACGAGAATCAAGAATGCCAGCATTGTGCCTGACTAGGTCTTTTAGGTAGGTTTCACCTGCTTTTATAATCCGGGGTGTTCACTGTGTTCTGATTGCAAATAGGCATTGTCAGATCTTGATTAATGGTTTTCTTAGCATTGTTGCCTTGGTAGCTGTGTAAAGTCTAGAAGTCTATCTCTCCCAACACCTGTGGAAACAAAGCAAATAACATGAAGTTCAGCCTATCTAATTTGGATGTCAGACCTTGAATATCCGGAGGAAAAGGAGCTTTTTACATTTTTTTTTTTCGTTTTTCATAAAGTACTATTTTTATTTTATTGTTTCTGAACATTGGGTCTTTGTTGCTGCATGCAGGCTTTCTCTAGCTGCGGCGAGAGGGGGTCTGCTCTCTTGCCGTGGGGCACGGGCTCTAGGCTCTCTGGCTTCAGTTGTGGCGCACAGGTTAGCTGCCCTGAAGCTCTTGGGATCTTCCTGGATCAGGGATCCAACCCATGCCCTTCATTGGCAGAATGAATCCCATGCATTGGATTTTTTTTTTTTTTTTTTACTACTGAACCACTAGGGAAGTCCCAAAAAGTTTTAAATAAAATCTATTTTGTAGCCTTTAATTTTTTTTTTTTTTGATTTGAGAAGTACACACAACAAATTCTATTGATTTAAGTATAAAATTTGGTGAGTTTTGACAAATATATATGCCCATGTAATAAACATCCTGGTATCCTAGTCAAGGTATAGAACATTTTCATCACCCTAAGAAGTTTCTTTGAGCATGGTTACAATCTATTTCTGCACTCCCCTCAGGCTACCACTATTCCTATTTCTAGCTTTGTGTGTTAATTTTGTCTATACTAAAACTTGATATAAATGAGATCATATGGTATATATTTCTTTGTGTCTGCTTTCTTTCATTCGTGATCATGTTTTTGAAACTGATTAGTGTTTTGTTTTTATTGTTGTTTTTTCCTTTTTATTAGCAAATTATATTTTATTGTACACTTTACAATTTATTTTCCTGTTGGTGGGTATTTGTATTGTTTCCAATTTTGTATTATTATGAATTAACCTGCAATAAACCTTGTATGCAAGTCTTTCTGTAGGCATGTATTTTCATTTTGCAGGGGGTGGGTTACATAGCTGTTGAAGAATGTGCTGTGTGCAAAGTCACTTCCCTCGTGTCCGACTCTTTTGCGACCCCCTGGACAAGCTCCTCTGTCCATGGGTTCTCCAGGCAAGAATACTGGAGTGGGTTGTCATGCCCTCCTCTGGGGGATCTTCCTGACCCAGGGATCGAACCCATGTCTCTTACATCTCCTGCATTGGCAGGTGGCTACTTTGCCTCTGTTTAAAGCCCCTAATTTAAAAATGGAATTGCTAAATAATAATGTAGGTGAGGGTTTCACACTCTAAGATTCTGACAAACATTTTTCCTCAGTGGTTGCATCATTTTAAGCTTCCACCAGTATCTAGTTACTCTGCATTCTCTCCAATGTTTTGGTAGTATTAGTCTTTAATTTTGGTAATTTTAGTGAGTGCACAGTGGTATCTAACTGTGGTTTTAATTTGTATTTCCTTGATGCTGATGAAGTTAAACATCTTGTCATGAATTTTTTTTAGCCATTTGTAAATCCTCTTTGTGAAGTATATATTAAAATCTTTTGCCTTTTAAAAGAAATGGGCTGTTTGCCTTTTTATTATTATTTTTTTAATATAATTTGTGTTTTTTACATTTTCCCAAGGAATCTTTGGCTATCCCAAGACCTCAAACATTTGCCTGTGTTTTCTTATAGGAGTTTTGTAGTTTAGGTCATTATGCATGATGTAAAGTGTGAATCAACACATTTTTAAAAAATATGATAACCAATAGATACAGTACTGTTTGTTGAGAAGGCTTTTCTTTCCTCATTGAATTACAGTTGGTGTCTGTCAAATTCATTTGGCCATATATGTGTGGGGTAATTTCTGGACATCGTATTGTGTTCGACTGATGTATTTCTCTAATTTCATACAACCATCACAATGTCTTTAATTACTATACATTATAGTAAGTCTTAAGATCAGATAGTGTACAAATCCTCCAAGTTAGTTCTTTTTCAAGATTGCTTTGGCTATCAGTGTCAACTTCTCAATTTCTATGAAAAATCTTGTGGAATTTTGCTTCATATTGCATTGATCTATAGATCAATTTTGGAAGAGCTGATATAATTTTGAGTCCTTCAACTTATAAGCATGTTACCTCTGTTTATTAATCTTGGTCTTTGTCAGAAAGTGTGAAGGGTCTGAGATCTTTTCCTACCTACAAGATAAAAGCTTATCGGGTGGAGAGGGAGGTGGGAGGGGGGATCGGGATGGGGAATACATGTAACTCCATGGCTGATTCATGCCAATGTATGACAAAACCCACTGCAATGTTGTGAAGTAATTAGCCTCCAACTAATAAAAATAAATGAAAAAAAAAATAAATGAAAAAAAAAAAAAGCTTATCCAGCCGCCATTCCATAGATGCTGGTGGAAGATAAACTCCTTGATCAGAATCAAAGGACCTTATTATGCAAGCAGAGCAGGAAGCAGGAGCTTTATGTTTGCTTCATTTCTTTCACTCTGCAGTTCTATGAGCCCCAGTGGCTGCTGGGTACACAGGTCTGGGTCACAACTGAGGTATACCAAATTTAGGAAACTCAGTCTTTGAGGGAACCACTGGCAAATCTGCCTAGCTTTTGCCCCAGAGGACACATTAGCATTAATATCTTGAATTGCGAGCAGAACTCTCATTTGCCCTAGAGGGAGATGTCATTCTGTCTCTCAAGCTGTTTGCTATATAAACGTCTTTGAAAAGATAGTCCAAAATAAAAGCTGTTCCAGGACATGCAGAAAAAGAGGGATCCATGAAGACTTGTCTCTCAACAATTCCTACCTCTTTCTATACGCTCTTAACTTCTGCTGGATTTTTCCATGAGTTTGCTACTCTGTTGGTCATTCTTACTAATCTGATTGACAGGGGCTAGGATAAAATCCATTCAGTTTGCCTAATGTGACATTTAATTAAGGTTAATTTCAACGGGACTCCCAGTAGTATGATGAAACCAGCCTGTAGTATTGACCTCAGCCATGCCTCCCTAGGGTACCAGGCCTAACCAGCTAAAGAAATTCCATAAACTATCAGTGTCTGTTTTAGAAAGTCAGGCAGCTTCTTAAATTTCAGTATTGACTGTTACACTGAGACAATACTACAATTACAACAGGAAATATTAGCTGTTGTGTAAATTCCACCATTGGCTGCAAGAAGGGAGTCTGCATGTATGCGTTGCTTCAGTCACATCCAACTCTTGCGACCCTATGGACTATAGCCCCCCAGGCTCCTCTGTCCATGAAATTCTCCAGGCAACCAACTCCAGTTGGGAAGGAAACTCCATTTCCTTCCCCAGGGGATCTTCCTGACCCAGGGATTGAACCTGGGTCTTCTGCATTGCAGATAGACTCTTTACCGACTGAGCCACCAGGGAAGACCATGCCTCAAATAGATTCAGGTTAGCATCTTACTGGATTGGCAGTCCTGATGGCAAGATAATTTCTTCTTCCCCCCAAATCTAATAGATCTTCAGAATGAACCTCAGTGGCCTGACTTGGTACATCTCTATCCTTGAAGCAGTTCTGTGGTCAGGATGATGGAATGTGCTAAGTCATTTGATCACCTCCAGAACCTTGGAATAAGCCCCAATTAAAATGTTTATAAAACTATTACTGCTGCTGCTGCTGCCTTCCCAGGATGGATCTTGAGCAGTCGTCACTTGTGTTTGTCACCAGATCCCAAATCAAGTCAAAGTCATAGGTCAGTGCCTAGCTATGAAAGAGGACCTGGTGAGTGGAAGTCTGATTTTAACTTTGATAGTGGGAAGGATTTCTGCCTCCCTTGGCTTCTTAGCTAGAGCTGCCTCCAAACTTAGAGTAGAGGTTTGGAGCTGGATGGCTAAAAAAGAATGACAAAATCATTTGTGGATGACTTGTACTTGGGATGATAAACATACTAGAGAATTTATTTCAACTGATGCTTTTTGAATCCAAGTGGAGGGCAGTTAGGATTTTCAGTTAGTAATTAAAATTTGTTTTTGTTAGTTGTAATAGTTTTTCACAGATACTAAAATTTCTGCTTCCTGTCTCATGTTTATATATTTAAATTCTTTTTTATACACAGTTTTGGTGATGAATAAGCCAAGAGACACCTTTGTGTCTGCGTGTGTTTCATGTAACAGCATGAGATTTTGGAGATTCTGTTAACTTCCCTGTGGAGTTATGATTCATCCTATGTGAGGTCTTACTTTCTGAAAAACGACTTCCCCCAGCATATCACTTGGTGTTAAATAGTAAAGGGTTCTAAGGTCAAATGTGTTTGCTTTAAACTAAAGTAAACAAACTCTTTTAGTGTAGGGCTTTTTAGAGTTGTTAACATGTATTGTAAATCATCAAAAAAGGACTCGCATGCAGCATTTCCCAAACTTATCTCACAGTAGAGTGCCAGGTTGGCTCAGTCCAGCTAAGTTAGAAGATTTAGGACTATTGCTGCATTCCATTGTGGTTGGATGTGGAACATTTTCCTCAAGAGCCTCGCTTAGGACCAGTGGTTTAGGGAACAACACAGTTTGCGAAACTCTAGACTAAGTTCACAAGTAGAACTGCATTAACTTGTGGATTCGTGGTCTGTTTATGTTCAAGGCCACAGCGTTGATTGTGACCTCACTGTTAAGGTCACTGGCTAAGCGTGATCAGTGTTATTGTAAAATTCCCTGGTTGCTCAGTGGTAAAGAATTTGCCTACAATACGGGAGCCGTGGGTTTGCTTCGGGCTCAGGAAGATCCCCTGGAGAAGGAAATGGCGATCCACTCTAGTGTTCTTGTTTGGGAAATCCCGTGGACTGAGAAGCCTGGCGGGTCACAGTCTATGGGGTTGCAAAGAGTTGGACACGACTTAGCGACTAAACAACGACAAGTATGTATTTAGAAGAGTGTTTATAGACGTGTTTTGAACACCCACCTTCGATCATAAGTTATACTCTTTACATGGAAGTTTTAAGTGTCAGTGAATATATACAAATATATGTATATATATAGTTACATTTGATTGTGTAATTTCATACTGAAGTATAACTGATTTTGGAGCTGTATTAAACTTGAGTTAAGCGGGTCGGTCCCAGAAGAGAGATGGGCCTGCACTCTCTAGGTTTCTGAACAGCACCCTGCCTCCAGGATGGCATCGTCATGGATGTTAGGCTCACCCAGGCCTCACTGGGCAGCCTTCCCAGTGGCTCAGTTGTAAAGAATCCACCTGCCAGTGTAGGAGACACAGCTTTGATCCCAGGGTTGGGAAGATGCCCTGAGGAAGGTAATGGCAACCCACTCCAGTATTCTTGCCTAGGAAATTCCGTGGACAGAGGAGCCTGGCGGGCCCACAGTCCATGGGGGTTGCGAAGAGTCGGACAAGGTTTAACAATTGGGTCAGTTGATTATTCTGGGAAAACCATTGTCTCAACTTGAGTGCTACCTCAAACCGATGGGTGAGGATTAAATAGAGGACTCTTCACTGTTAAAGGACCAGATGATATAAGGGAAGAGAGAGAAATCAGGGAATGTGCAATTTCTGTTAAATCAGAGAAAACAATTTGAATGACTTGGAGGAGTAAAAATACTTTTGCACATTTATTTGTGTCTATTGGATACTGAATATGAGAATTTTTATATAAAAATCATTCACTCAGAAACCCTGTGTCATCACCATCGTTGCCATCATCATCACTGTATTCTGCCATCAGTTGCTAGACCATTTACTATGAAACAGGAACATTATTGCTTCAATTCTGATATTTTAAACGTGGTGGAATTTTAGGTGATGGGAGAGGGAAGCTCCTAAATGGGAAGCTAGTTTTGAAAAGAGTTAGCATTTGTTTCTGTTTGCACCCAATCAAAATAACAAACTGGTTTAGTCAATTCAGTGAGAATTCTGTCTTAACCGATCTGTCCAGTTGTTTATGAATCAGCTAGAGTTTTCCTGTAATTTGAGGACTATGACTGATTGATGACAGTCTGTGGTATTGCTCCAAGGAGGGCAAAACAACCTGAGAATGTTATCCAGGTGTACCAACATCCTGTTAGCTTTGTGTAATTATATTAAATATTCAAATAGACTGCCTTTTTATAGATATGAAAAGTGAGGCTAGTAAACATTTGCTTGGAGGCTTTTCTTTCTGGCATCTACTGCTGTTGGTGTATTTATCTATGTATTTAAACATGTTCATCATCGTGAATAGGCATAGTCTGCATATCTCTGATGCGAATGTTGTTTGTTACTGAATTGCAGACCAGTATTTTTGAAAGCTGGGAGATAAACAGGACAACTTCATCCCATAAATCTTACCACCTGACTCATCAAATTGAAGTTCCTATTGAAACAAGGAAAACATCTTTAATCATGGAAATATTTGGAAACTGCAAGCATATCTCTATTTGGAATTTGGGAGATAATTAAAATGGACAAGTTATGATTGATTAGCTCATGAAGAATGGGTTTGTTAAAAGGCAGTTGGTTCTCTTTTTATCCTTATGTCAACACCCCATCAACAGGAATTAAGAAAACAGCATAACTAGGTCCTAGCTCCTTGCTGAGGGCAATTAATCAGAAGAGTGGGGAGATAAATTGGAATGATGTCTAATAAATCAACCTGTTTTTCCATCTACCTTTATCTTTGTTAATTCTTATAGACTATCTTAATAGTTTGATCTTTGATTTGTGTATTAGTTGATAGATTTTAGGAAAAAAATGCCCAGGTATTTTGAATTTTTACATTAATAAATGATAATTTTTGAATTTTCATATTGATAGGTTTACTTTACTGGAAACAAACTTGTAAGGTGTACAATTATTCCTTTAATTCAAATATGAGAAATATTTGTTTTATTCTAGTTTTTAAAGTAGTGGAAAGCTATTTCTATCTTGAAATGCTGTAACAGAACATTAAGACTCCTTAAAACCTTTGGAGGCAAGGCCAGGGTTTTAATGAATGAATGTTGATAATATGAAATGCCATATGGGTAGAAAAATAAAAGCATAAAATCAATTCTAAAAAGAAAATGTCAATATTCTCTGACAACCTGTTGACTCGTTACCTGATATGAATCTTCAAAAAGGTTTGTGTTCTACTTTGTATGGCTCCAGTTCAATTTCAATTTATTTTTAAAATCAGTTTGGAAGGGCCGCCGCCAGGCTCACAGGTAACACAGCCGAAGCTGTCATTTGGCAATCTGGTTTCGACTGCCAGGCTGGTTTTCCTGCTCCCGGATTCTCAGTCATCGAGACTCTTGTGTTTCTTTTATATTACTATGAGGTAATTTTATAAGCAAGTCATATGCCAGCCACTCAGGTTGACACTTGAGAGAAAAGGTTAACAGATTCTCCTGTAGTCGCTTGAGAAAGTTAACATTTGAGTTCTCAAAATGATGATCAGTACAATGAATGTTATAGCACTTGAATTTTCACCCTTTAGGAGTGTGTATATTTTAATATTGGCTTATTTTCTAGCCTCTTTGGAGGACTAGGTATTATATTGCCATACTTTTTAAAAATCTTTTTTTTTTCCACTTTTTAAAATTTTTAATGGAGGATAATTGTTTTACATTGTTTGACAATGTTGTGTTGGTGTCTTCCATACAACAGCGTGGATCAGCCATAAGAATACACGTCTCCTCCCTCTTGAACCTCGCTTCCACGCCTCTGTGTTGTCACAGAGGTTGAACTGGCTGGGTTGAGCTCCCCGTGTTGTGCGGTAGCTTCCCATGAGGTGTTTTATATACGATAATGTATGTGTTTGAATGCTGCTCTTCCAGTTCGTGCCCCCTCTCCTTCCACTACTGTGTCCGCACGTCTGTTCTCTGTGTCTGCACCTCTATCCCTGCCCTGCAAATGGGTTCCTTAGTGCCACTTTTCTAATTCCATATGTACGCATTAGCATGTGACGTTTGCTTTTCTCTTTCTGACTTACTTCACTCTCTAACAGGCTCGAGGTTCATCCGTCTCACTAGAGCCGACTCAAACTCATTCCTTTTTACATTACTATACTATTAAATAATAAAATTCTTCCAAAGAACTCTGAGAATAATTATAAATAGCTAAATTGACACCTTTGTTGAGATTTAAAAGAAGATTCCAGAATCTTTGATTGTTTAGTTGTTTTTTTTTTAACCTCAGAGTGTTTTGGTCTCCAAATGCAAGCAGGGGTGAGCTGGCTTCACAATTAATGACCTAATTCTGCAGCACTACGTGCTGCTCCCCAACATTGATCTGACTGGGAGGCAAGTCTGTTAAACATGATGTCAGCAGGAATTATTTTGACAGCTGCCAGAAGCAGTAACATAAGACTCAGGAGGTTTTCATTTTAGAGTGTGGTGGTCTAGAATATCAGTCTGGTATATACATACTAATGGACAATCCAGGGCAGTAGCACAGTATTTAAGAGAAGAATCCATAAGAAAAAGTGACCATATTAATGGAGCACTGGGAGCTAAGGCTGAAACACACAAAAATATCCTCTTTAATGTCAAATTAGAACAACAGACTCCAAGCACATTCTTCCTTTTGATGTCTCTGGTATTGCTTTACTGGCATGAGAAGTGATTCCAAACCATGTGAAATGCCATCTCTGATACGCGGAGTATTGGCTGCTGACAGGTCCCTCTTAATCTGAAGAGAGTGCTTCTGTGGATGGGCTGCAGTTTTCATTCTCAGGATTGATGATCCAACATCAGATTACATGATAAACTTGCTCAAAGCACGTCTTGTGTTTTCTGACAGTGTTAGATAAACATTCGGTGCCTGCATTTCAGAGTGGTAACACAAGGATGAATCAAATAGCAAATTAAATTTAGGTATGCCATCTGCTGCCTTTATTTTATGAATTCCAGCCCATAGGACGTTGGCTGGGCATGAATGTATAAGCCATTGTCTTTTATTGTTGGACTTACCACAAACATTGGACAAATGTTCATCCATGCTGCTGGTCTTCTTAGAAAGAGTAAGATTCAGCAAAAATGAATTGTTTTCAGTAGTTGTAAGTTTTTTGTTTTAATAAAAATAACCCTGAACAGAAGAAAAAACAGCATGTACTCATTTCTCCAAGTGCAACATCTCAGCAGGCTTTAGGAACTCATCCACAAGGGGTAAATTGTTTAATGCGTAATTGTAAGCAGAACTGTAAAAAGCCATATTAGGCTTTCATGATTTTATTCTCTTCTTCTGGTGAAAGATCATTACTTCTCCCTGGGCTCCCAATGGTTAAGCCTCTTATAACGTTTCCATTTCCAAGAAAGTTCTTGATTTCTTCTTCTGGTGATTCTTACGCCGTGTCTTTCCTTCACCATGGTTTCTTTAAAAAATGATGTTTTTCAAAATGTTTTTGAGGAAATTTTCTTGTCTCTTCGAAACCTAAATTTTAAAAAGTCTCCATTTTGGAAGGACAACAGGTATACTATCTTTGAGCAGTTTAATATAAAGTATGAATTTATAGACCTGAAATTACAGTTTGGTGTTATCATCCTCTTAATACCTGTTTCCAGTTCTTTAGCAACATTTGCTCAGATGCCGTGGTTACCAGGATGGGTAAGAACTGCTTTTCAAGGACTTTTGTAAATTTTTAGCTCACACATAAAACGAGTTCTCTGTTTCTGAGGCTCATAAAAGTCTTAATGATATGTGCATCCAACAGATGGGACAGAGGGCTATTTTGGCAGTGGGCAGTTGAAATCTGCCCTCGGTTGTTTATATAAGGCTCTTGCTAAAGTCAATAAAAGGTAATTTTCACACACAATTTAGTCCAGAGAATAAAATATGGGAAAGAGTGGCTGGTTTAAGTCCAATGGGCATAAGGGTAGCAGTTGGTAAAAGTTTTGTTTGATGGCACATTGTAACCGACAGACTGACGAGTTGGTCAAGAGTGATACAGGATTGAGTGGTCCACACATTGTGGACTGTGGCAGGGCTTCCGGGGCTGAGAGAAGGGCACAGCTGAACTAACTCTTCCCCATCACTTTTTGGCATAAGCCTTGATGATTTTTTTTTTTTTTGGTGATGATTTTTTTTAAAAAGCTCTCTCTTTTTCTCTTTTTTTCTGTTCCCAGTCTTTTCTTTTTTTAAAATACTAGTCTTTATTGCAGTATAGTTTCTTTGCAATGTTGCATTAGTTTCTACTGTACAGCAAAGTGAATCAGCTCCGTCACTCAGACTCACATTTTCTTCTTGGCCGACCCATGCAACATGCAGGATCCTAGCTCCCTGACCAGGGATAAGACCTATGTGCCCTTCATTGGGAGTACAGAGTCTTAACTACTGGGCTTCCAAGGAAGTCCTCATACCCATTTTAAAACTCATTCATTTCCTCATTTCAGATTAGCCTTTTGTCCATCAAATGAAAATTTTACAAAAATTAATCCCTCATGAGATTTCCATAATGGTATCAAGCAGATTCAGAATATAGTGTCCATTCCTGCCATGCAGGGTCTGGTGTGTGGCTCAAATCTGCTGATGTGAAAGAGTGACTCCATATATTCTTCCTGGTTATGGGAGGGGATGTTATGTTTAATGCAGATAAGACTTTAAAGGGGCTGAGAGTCTAGAGACAGGTTCACAGGTGAAAATTATGGAAGCTGTCAGGACTTTATTCTTTCATGCACTTATTGAATGAATTGTTAATGATTTATGCATAGCTTAATAGCTTCATGTATTTTGGGAATTAAAAGAGAGTCAGCAATGTTTTTGGCATGTATTATTTTGTCTGATGTTGGTGATCTATGAATATGGTTTAAATGTATGCATTGTAGGTATACTGAACACTTTTATATTTTAGCTCATGTTATTGTTCCTTCTTTATTTATTGTTCAATCTTTAAAGGCAGGTACTGGAACTCTGGCTTGCCCAGTGGCTCAGTGGGTAAAGAATCTGCCTGCAATGCAGGAAACACATGAGGCGCAGGTTTGATCCCTGGGTTCGGAAGAACCCCTGGAGGATGAAATGACAACCCACTCCAGTATTCTTGCCTGCAGAATCCCATGGACAGAGGAGCGTGGCGGGCTACATATAGTCCATTAGTTGCAAAGGGTTGGACATGACTAACACACACTGTAATCTACACACCAAAAATACATGGCAAATGAGAACTGAGCGTAAAGTTATGGAATTAATGATATTTTGTTGGGCTACTGCAAAATTTCTTAATCTTAACATTATTGACATTTTGGTTGGGGTTGTCATTCTCTGTTCAAGGACTGTCCTGTGCATTTTAGTCTGTTTAGCAACATTCTTGGACTCTGCCAGTTAGATGTCAGTAGTAACCCCCCAACGCCCTCTGCATTGTGACAGCTAAAAATGTCTTCAGATTTCGCCAAATGTCCCCATCCAGGGCTAAACCTCTCTTGCTGAGAACCACTGGTCCACTGATGGATGAGCTTGCTTCCAAGTCAAGCTAAGGCTTCTGAGCTTTAGTAAGACTATAGACCCAGATGAAGAGGCAAATCAGGAAGAAGGCATACGTGTAATATGTTTAGATTAGACATCTGTGAGAACTCATTCGAGCATTCAGTCACAAGACAATATCAGTGACAGTGAGATCATTACACGCCAGCCCCGGAGCACAGTACTTGCTCCAGTAGATTATTTTCTGGAACTGAGCCGTGCAGAGCTTGGTGGGTTTGTAGGCAGCTGTGGTTTTGTGAGGTGAAGTGAGTGGAACTACTGTGCATGCATGGGAGTCGCATCAGTCGTGTCTGACTCTTTGTGACCCTGTGGACTGTAGCTCACCAGCCCTTCTGTCCATGGGCTTCTCCAGGCAAGAATACTGCGGTGGGTTGCCGTGCCCTCCTCCAGGGGATCTTCCAGACCCAGGGATTGAACCCGCATCTCCCAAGGCTCCTGCATCGCAGGTTCTTTACCGCTGAGCCACAAGGGAAGCCCCAGAACAACTGTGCCCAGGGCAAAAGAAACCTTGAACGTTGGCCTGAGAAGTGGAAGCTGAGATGTCACAAACTAGGAAGCAGCACTTGAGTACAAAGAGGGTGGCGATGACTGAGTGAGGTGCTGTTCTTCACTAGAAGGATCTTGAGTTCTCCTAAGTTCCTTAGTGTTTTTTCCCTTTTGAACAAGCACTGAACAATCTGCAAGCACTTCCAGTCCCCTAGGGAAACCTGAGTTCCCTGGCACAGTCCAGCTGGGCCTGGCACCCATGACCACAGTAAATGGACGGATGCTTTCCCACTCTTCCCCACATTTCTTGGGCTTAATTTCTTCTGCCCTTTTCAAGTGAAGACAGGCTGGGGCAGCGGCAGCTAGGAGCTGAGTACTTCTAATTTCTTTCTGTTTTAGTTATGATACTACCTCCACAAAGTGAAGTCAAGAAGAGGGACACATTCTTTGCTAAATTCTTGTCTCTTTGTGATCCAATTAAATGGCGTTTGTTATCCTTGATGTTGGGCCTCCCTGGTGGCTCAGTAGTAAAGAATCTGCTTGCAATGCAGGAGACCAGGGTTTGATCCCTGGGTTGGGAAGATCCCCTGGAGAAGGGAATAGCTACTTGCAAAGAGTCGGACTCTGAGTGACTAACACACACACACACACACACATACACACACACCCTTGAAATTTCCCTGTAACATGAGGTGGACTTCAGTCCACCTAATACTGTTAGGAAAAATCTCTGCAAGCAGCAGGCATCCTTCTTATTTATATTGCTTAATTTTACCTTTCACACATATTTTTAAAGGAATGTGTTTTAAAAGCGTATTGTGTTTCTTTAGCTTCTTCCCTGGTGTCTGTTTAGAATTTTAAAGGACCAGTATAATTTGCTGATTTCTAACCTATAGAATTCTTAAAAATGTGTAGCTGTTCACTAGGTGATTTAAAAGAGGGTGGTTCAAGACGAACAGTGTTTCTTAATTTGAAATGAGACTGTGCTTCAGTGAGAGTCTGAATGTGAATGCTGAGCATATTTCAGCAGTAGGGGGCTGTGGGTGATTATTGAAAGCCTGCTTGGTTAGCTGCTCAGACCCTTTAATCACAGACTGTTTCAAGTTGGTTTTGGTCTTTCCAGGTGCTAAAGTTGCCCAAATGTACTACGCATTTTCGAGCATCTCTGCCCTTGCTTGTGCTCTGCCAGCTGCTTGAAATAGATCCATTTAAAACAAAGGTTTATTTATTTGGCTGTTTTGGGTCTTAGTTGCATCATGTGGGATCTTTAGTTGCAGCATGTGAACTCTTAGTGGCGGTATGTAGGATCTAGTTCCCTGACTGGGAGTTGAACTCAGGCCCTCTGTATTGGGAGCATACAGTCTTAGCCACTGGGCTACGAGGGAAGTCTCGGAAATAGCTTCCTTACTGAAGTCCAGCTGAGGAAATTCTTCACCTCCATCCCACAGTTTATCGAATGTAAGACAGATTGTCCCCTTCCCCATTTTAGTGTCTGCCAATTTGCTCTGATTCTTACAATGAATAGCAAATCATAATCAAATGGGTGACTTTTTTTTTCTTCAGTTCAGTTCAGTTCAGTCGCTCAGTCTTGTCCGACTCTTTGCGACCTCATGAACCGCAGCACACCAGGCCTCCTTGTCCATCACCAACTCCCGGAGTTTTCTCAAACTCTTGTCCATCGAGTTGGTGATGCCATCCAACCATCTCATCCTCTGTCTTCCCTTTCTCCTCCTGCCTTCCATCTTTCCCAGCATCAGGGTCTTGTCCAATGAGTCAACTCTTCCCATCAGGTGGCCAAAGTATTGGAGTTTCAGCTTCAGCATCAGTCCTTCCAATAAACACCCAGGACTGATCTCCTTTAGGATGGACTGGTTGGATCTCCTTGCAGTCCAAGGGACTCTCAAGAGTCTTCTCCAACACCACAGTTCAAAAGCATCAATTCTTCGGTGTTCAGCTTTCTTTATAGTCCAACTCTCACATCCATACATGATCACTGGAAAAAACATATAGCCTTGACTAGACGGACCTTTGTTGGCAAAGTAATGTCTCCGCTTTTTAAAGTGCTGTCTAGTTTGGTCATAACTTTCCTTCCAAGGAGCAAGTGCCTTTTAATTTCATGGCTGCAATCACCATCTGCAGTGATTTTGGAGCCCAGAAAAATAAAGTCTCTCACTGTTTCCGTTGTTTCCCCATCTATTTGCCATGAAGTGCTGGGACCAGATGCCATGATCTTAGTTTTCTGAATGTTGAGCTTTAAGCCAACTTTTTCACTCTCCACTTTCACTTTCCTCAAGAGGCTCTTTAGTTCTTCTTCGCTTTCTGCCATAAGGGTGGTGTCATCTGCATACCTGAGGTTATTGGTATTTCTCCCGGCAGTCTTGATTCCAGCTTGTGCTTCATCCAGTCTGGCATTTTGCATGATGTACTCTGAATATAAGTTAAATAAGCCGGGTGACAATATGTAGCCTTAACATACTCCTTTCCGGATTTGGAACGAGTCTGTTCCATGTCCAGTTCTAACTGTTGCTTCCTACCTGCATACAGGTTTCTCAGGAGGCAGGTCAGGTGGTCTGGTATTCCTATCTCCTGAAGAATTTTTCAACAGTTTGTTTTGATCCACACAGTCAAAGGCTTTGGCATAGTCAATAAAGTAGAAGTAGATGTTTTTCTGGAACTCTCTAGCTTTTTTGGTGGTCCAATGGATGTTGGCAATTTGATCTCTGGTTCCTCTGCCTTTTCTAAATCCAGCTTGAACATCTGGAAGTTCATGGTTCATGTACTGTTGAAGCCTGGCATGGAGAATTTTGAGTGCTACTTTGCTAGCGTGTGAGAGGAGTGCAATTGTGTGGTACTTTGAGCATTCTTTGGCATTGATTTTCCTTGGGATTGGAATGAAAACTGACTTTTTCCAGCCCAGCGGCCAGTGCTGAGTTTTCCAAATTTGCTGGCATACTGAGTGCAGCACTTTCACAGCATCATCTTTTAGGATTTGAAATAGCTCAACTGGAAATCCATCACCTCCACTAGCTTTGTTCATAGTGATGCTTCCTAAGGCCCACTTGACTTTGCAATCCAGGATGTCTGGCTTTAGGTGAGTGATCACACCATCGTGATTATATAAAGCAGTAGTTTAGTTTGTAACTGATGGTGATTTAGATGTGATGAAATGTAGCATATGAATCTGCACTGCCAGTGTGTTGTCCAAGTAGAGACATGCAGTAGGCAGTTGGGAGTGACTGTCTGGGTCCTTGGAGAGGTGAAGGGACACAGTACATGCACTCATTCTAACACTGTCCAGAGTCCTAGTCCTTTGCAGCATCAACCCTGAGGCCTGAAAGTGCATTCCTGACAGGTTGTGTAAACTGAGGGTTGCTGAGAAACCAGTGAGGATGTAAACTTGTAGACTTGTGTAACTATCGATGAAATCCAAATTTTAGGACCTTTTTATTACCCCAGATCAATCTCTCAGGGTCGTGTGCAGGTAACCACTGCTCCCATTTCCAGCTCCAGGCAGTCACTAATTTGCTATTTCCAGCAATTTTCTTTTTCTGGGCATTTTATATAAATTGAATGCTATAATAAATGATCTTTTTCGCATGGGTTATTTCGTTTAGCATAATATTTCTTGATGTTCATCCGTGTTGTAGTATTTATCAGTGGTGGTGGTCTAGTCACGGTCATGACCGACTCTTTGCGACTGGATGGACTGTAGCCTACCAGGCTTCTCTCTCCACTGGAGTGTATTGCCATTTCCTTCTCCAGGTGATCTTCCCGACCCAGAGATCAAAGCTGAGTCTCCTGGACTGCACATGGTCTCTTGCATTGCAGGTGGATTCTTTACTGACTGCATTCCTTTTAATTGCCAAATAATATTTCCTTGTCTGGATGGACCACATTTTGTTTATCCATTTACTGGTTCATGGGTGTTTGGGTTGTTTCTTCTATTTTGTTATTATGAGTAAGAACATTCACATATAAGTTTGTGTTGATATATTTTTTCATTTCTCTTGGGTAGACACAGAATAATTTCTTGATTGAACTATGGACTCTTGTCTCAAGAGCAGGGATATTCTATCGACATCTTTGCAGTTTTCTTTTTTACATGGGGTTGTATTGAAACCTTGAGTAATATACCTAAAAATTAAAATACTAATGAATATGTGAATATGAGAAGTGTAGCTAAAAGGCTGTTAAAATTTATTTGGCATCTGGTACAATTTACTGTCATTCACTAGTAACTACCTCCAGTCTTCCTGTCTGGAATAAAAATGACATATACATTATATTTACTACTCTGCTAATACCACCAAAAAGCCTAGCAATTGTCATTTCCAGATTGCTCTGAGGCAATGTAGCAATCTAATTCTTTAAAACTGTGTTCTTGAATGTATCATTTCATTGCCTCCTTTTTTGTCCTTTTGCGGTTGAAGGACATTTCACATTTGACAACTGGGATTTAAATCGATTCTTAAAGGGGCCAAGAGAAAAAAAGTAATTTATTTTAAAATCTTTTCAGGTCCAGAACAACATGAGGGACAGTTTCTTAATTTGCCAGAGAAGTTAAGAGGTTGGAAAATTTCCCCAACCTTGATTTGCTCTGTTCCCTGTCTTCTTACAACTGCAGAGCAATCTAGAGTCCCATTTTCCATTTGCACATTTTTGACGGTAAGAATAGGGAAGATGTGATGATGGTGAATGTTTAAATATGTTAGCAATAACACTTATCAGGACATTTTCACCAAATTATTAGTGGCCGAATAAGACTCATGCTGTGGTCATTGATTCATTCATTCATCTAGTCACTAATCTAGCCTCTCATTGTTTTTACAGATATTTATGTAACCATCTTCCATACACTAGACACTGAACCAGGGGCCTCGATTACAACTGTGAACAGCATTTTAAACTGTACATACTAAAGAGAGAACCTATTTAGCAGATGATTTTCCCAACTAATTATAAAAGGAGAGTTAAATTGCTTTGGAAGGAGAAACTTGCAAATTTTGGTTACTTGATTTAAAGATATGTGGGGCTTCCTTTCAGCTCTTTGGTACAATAGCCTGGTCAACATTTTTCCTGAATCAAGTATGAGTTTGGCATTGAGCAACTTCTAAGATCAGGCAAAATATGACCAAGGACAAGAATAATCATACTCTAAAGAATAAGTTCCAAGGCCCCTCAGATAAGGCCTTTTGAATGCCATGTCTCTTATTGAAACCTAAGGAGAAAGATATAAATATTGTTTAAAAATAAAAATGCAAGATTAATCACAAGCATTTCATACAGAATAAAAAATGTGGTTCTGTGTTCTATTCTTCTAAAATTCTTGCACATTTCTTTACACTATTGATCTTGCACAAGATGATACTCAATAGATACTTAGTTAAAAATGACTTGGGTACCAGTTTCCTGGATTAATACCCAGATGAAGAATGATTTTTAAATTTATACTTCTCTGCCTCAAAATGAGCACTCATCAGATGACATCTAGGCAATGAAATTTCTTATAATCTAGAAAATGCTTCCCTAAGTTTTGAGAAGAATGCCTAGAAACTAATGAAGCTATCATCTAAGAGAAAATCCATTTTCAAGACAGGCATATATCCAGTTACACTTCAAATTTATTAAATTCTAATACACAGGGATATAGAGTGGTCCAGGGACCCTCCAAAGACAATCTCACCTTAGTCCAACATCTATCCTACGTTTTCCAAAGCGTGGACATCCGTAACACTGGTTGAGCCACACTAGGGTCACTCTTATTCTTTCCTAGACTTTTCTTACATAGCATTAAAAAACATTTAGCTCCAGTATTGTAATTTATAATAAGAAATATTTAGTCTTTGTCCCTATTCCTGGCACAGAGCTCCTAAAAGGCCCTTGGAATTTCCTGAGTGATGAGAGCCATAAAGGTGTCTTGGTATTCATAACAAGCCCCTTTCAACCACGTCTGAGTGAATGTTAATGAGGTGACTTTTGGAAAGCACGTAAGAATGGGAGCTGGTTACCAGGTGAACTAACCGTTCGATTAGATGGTTGGAACTTTCTGTCCCACTTGCCTGACCTGCGGGTGGGGAGGGGAATGGAGGTTGAATCAATCACACCAATGGCCAGTGATTAATCAATTGTGCTTGTGTAATGAAGTCTTCCTAAAACCCCGAAATGACGGAGTTCGGGGGGATTCTAGGTTTGGTGAACGCGTGCAGACTCAGGGAGAGTGGTGCTCCCAGAGAGCATGGAAGCTTCCAGCCCCTTTAGTGTGCACGTCTTCCACCCGATTGTTCCTGAGCTACACCATTTTATAATAAAGCACTTCAGTTCAGTTCAGTTCAGTTCAGTGGCTCAGGCAGGTCCGAGACTCTGCGACCTCATGAACCACAGCACGCCAGGCCTCCCTGTCCATCACCAACCCCCAGAGTCCACCCAAACTCATGTCCATGGAGTCAGTGATGCCATCCAACCATCTCATCCTCTGTCATCCCCTTCTCCTCCTCCCCCAATCCCTTCCAGCATCAGGGTCTTTTCCAATGACTCAACTCTTCGCATGAGGTGGCAAAGTATTGTAGTTTCAGCTTCAGCATCAGTCCTTCCAATGAACACCCAGGACTGATCTCCTTTAGGATGGACTGGTTGGATCTCCTTGCAGTCCAAGGGACTCTCAAGAGTCTTCTCCAACACCACAGTTCAAGAGCATCAATTCTTCTGCACTCAGCTTTCTTCACAGTCCAACTCTCACATCCATACATGACCACTGGAAAAACCATAGCCTTGACCAGACAGACCTTTGTTGGCAAAGTAATGTCTCTGCTTTTTAATATGCTGTCTAGATTGCTTATAACTTTCCTTCCAAGGAGTAAGCGCCTTTTAATTTCATGACTGCAATCACCATCTGCAGTGATTTTGGACCCAGAAAAATAAAGTCAGCCACTGTTTCCACTGTTTCCCCATCTATTTGCCATGAAGTGATGGGACCAGATGCCATGATCTTAGTTTTCTGAATGTTGAGCTT
Source organism: Dama dama (assembly GCF_033118175.1). Classification (NCBI taxonomy): domain Eukaryota; kingdom Metazoa; phylum Chordata; class Mammalia; order Artiodactyla; family Cervidae; genus Dama; species Dama dama. The sequence goes on along the minus strand of NC_083699.1, from coordinate 2,836,808 downwards.
TAAGCCAAGTTTTTCACTCTCCTCTTTCACTTTCCTCAAGAGGCTCTTTAGTTCTTCTTTACTTTCTGCCATAAGGGTGGTGTCATCTGCATATCTGAGGTTATTGATATTTCTCCCGGCAATCCTTATTCCAGCCTGTGCTTCATCCAGCCCAGCGTTTCTCATGATGTACTCTGCATATAAGTTAAATAAGCAGAGTGATACAGCCTTGACGTACTCCTTTCTGGATTTGGAACCACTCTGTTGTTCCATGTCCAGTTCTAATTGTTGCTTCCTGACCTGCATACAGATTTCTCAAGAGACAGGTCAGGTGGTCTGGTATTCCCATCTCTTTCAGAATTTTCCAGTTTATTGTGATCCACACAGTCAAAGGCTTTGGCGTAGTCAGTAAAGCAGAAATAGATGTTTTTCTGGAACTCTCTTGCTTTTTTGATGATCCAGCGGATGTTGGCAATTTGATCTCTGGTTCCTCTGCCTTTTCTAAAACCAGCTTGAACATCTGGAATCTAGTACATAAAAAGTTTCTCTGAGTTCTTTGAACCACTCTGGAAAATTAACTGAACTCAAAGGAGGTGAGATGGGTGAGATGGTCTATGGTTGGCCTGTCAGAAACACAGTAACAACCTGGATTTGTGATTGGCATCTGAAGTGGGTGGGTGGGGGAGTGGGTAAGTCTTGTGCAACTGAACCCGTAACCTGTAGGGTCTGATGCGATCTCCAGATAGACAGTGTTAGAACTGAGTTAAATTGTAGGACACCCAGCTGGTGTCACAGAAAATTGCTTGGTGGTATTAAAAACACATGAGAATATCAACCTGTGTCAAATGAGTAAGTGCAACTTAAAGATTCTCTATTTAGTTTTTGCAAGTGGTCAGTTGTGTCCACCTCTCATGTGACCCCATGGACTGTAGCGCTACCACAGTCCTCGGTCCATGGGCTTTCTCAGGCAAAGATGCTGGAGTGGGTAGCTCTTTCCTTCTGCAGAGGATCTGGCTAACCCAGGGACTGAATGCCCGTCTCCCGAGTCTCCTGCAGTGGGAGGGAGATTCATCACCAATGAGCTACCTGGCAAGCCCTTTGTTAGTGCTTAAAATACTTTTTCTTTGTCAGCTGCCTCTTGTCATTCAGAAATTTTAATTTTTATTGTATCAAATCTTTCAATATTTTCCCTAATGTCTTCTGAGTTTTGAGTATTGCTTAGGAAGATAAGAGCTTCCCTGTTGGTGGTGGTTTAGTCCCTAAGTCATGTGCAGCTCTTGTGAACCTATGGACTGTCGTCTGCCAGGCTCCTCTGTCCCTGAGATTCTCCAGGCAAGAATACTGGAGTGGGTTGCCATTTCCTTCTCCAGGGGATCTGAACGACTCAGGAATCAAACCTGAGTCTCCTGCGTTGCCGGGAGATTATTTACTGACTGAGCTACAGGGGAAGCTGGTTTTGTTAGTGCAATAGCTTCTAAATAGAAAGTGCTGTGTTTGGGTTTAAAATATCAGAAGAGGAATACAACTGTGTTTATTGTCTGCTGGGATTAGATCAGGGATGATCTGAGTTCCATAAATATGCCTTTCCCGCCATAGGCACACAGGAGAAAGTGGGGATTTTGGCGACCAAAGGAAGCAGGCCCTAAGGAACACTCAGTCTCCCGTTTTCTCCTGGCGCTCTGCATATGCTGATGGTGGCCAGGTGGAGGATTTGGCTAGCCCAGCTAATTGCTTCTATCTAGAGGAATCAGCGAGCAGTGCGGTAAAGTGTGCTACCTCTAGATACGAATTAAACAGCCCTAAAGTGCACTTAGAAGAAATTAGCGAAGCTCCAGAATGGAAAGTGACATTAAAACATTCATTCTCTTTTTATTTCAATTTTACGATTAATGGAAAATGAATAAATGAAAAGACCAAGTGGAGAGAGGAAATGGGAATGGATTATTACCACAACACAAAGCTTTTATAGATATTTTTTGAACGGGCTGAATAAAGGAGATGGATTTTTAATCATTTCCCTAGTTTTAAAGATCACTATTATTTCAAAAAATTATTATTTTGGAAATCCCCAGGCTAAGCCCGTGTACTTTGGATTTCAAAGTACAGCAACCACTAAGTTTTTATTTATTCTCACTAATAGAAGCAGTGCTTCCTCTCCTTCTCTCTAGGTGGATGTTATTTATCTTTATGTTGTTTCAAAGCAGATGACTTAGTCCCAGGCATGATATGAGCTACTCATAGTTGAAGTTAAAATTTTACTTCTTAACAATTTTGGTGTGTAAAATATGGCACAGCATTGGCACACCGTTGGTATATATCTCACAAAATATATGGAGAACAAAACAGATTCCTAAGCTGGTAGAAGGCATTCCACAGTATACAAAATTCAACTGTCCTTTCTTCTCACAGTATGAAGTATTATCTGATCAGTTGGATGGATCCGTTAAAGACCATCACTGTATTATTTATGTATTATTACTCTGTGCCAGGCTTAGAACTAACAGCTAGCCATGGATTGTCTATCTTGGTTTTCATATTTGTTCTGTGAATTACACCTACATTGTATTTGAGGAAAGCGAGGCTCAGAGAAAACTAACTACTCAAGGCCACGCAGTTGGTCAGGGAGCCAAGAACTGAGTTGAAAATGTTTATTTGTACTTGAAACAACAGGAAGGGAGACCTATGTAGACCAGAAAGGGGAGAGTTATCTGGAAAAAAAAAAGGATGTGATTTCAGGTGCAACTTTCACACAGAAGCCTCTGCCTGACTCCTGATTGAGTCTTCTTCATGATGAATTAAGAACAAAATAACCCAAAAACCTTTATGTCAGGGGATGGAAGTAATTGGAAAAGATATCATTTTCTTTGGCTAGGCAGCATAGTATTAAGTGCTTTCCTCCAATTAGTACTTTTATAAATTATCATTATTTTTTCAGACAGTTTTCTGCCCAGGTGGCTGAGTTTTTGGTTGCAAAATTAGTTCAGATGGTCTCACACAAATGTATGGTAAATGTTGTTACACATGCTTTACTGAGATGAAATATTTAACATTTAATGAATTCCCTTTCCTCATTGGTAAGTCTGATATTTCTAGGACAATTTAAAAATAAATTTCATTTATGAGTCTCTTGTTTTCCTAGTGTTCCCATATTTATTCAGTATTTTTTTTATTAACTTACATACTAAAGAATTTAATCATCTTCTGGAATAAACATCATGGCCCAGAAGGCTAACCAGAGAATTCAGTGGTCTCTAAGAGAATAATCATATAAGATGCTTGTAGAATATTATTTGAGGAGGAGGGTAATAAGTGCATATGAATTAACTAATATAACTAAGTATGGATTAACTAATATAACCTTAGTTTCTATAGAAAGAATTTGTTGTTTAAATGATAAAAAAAATGTCAAAATATTTTACTTTGGAGATTGGATGACTTTATTGACTGAATACTGACTAAAGTTAGCAAATAATTGCCCCTTTTCATTCTGAGCTGTGGAGACTGCTTCCTGTCTTTCACTGTGGCAGAGGGGACTGGCTGGAGCAAGCCGCGTTCGCCTCATACTTCGGCTGCATTTCACAGTGCATTTCTGCCTGTGCGCAAACCTCTGGTGTGCGCTATCCATCAGTTCAGTTCAGTTTAGTCTGGTCGCTCAGTCATGTCCAACTCCTTGTGACCCCATGGACTGCAGCATACCAGGCTTCCCTGGCCATCACCAGCTCCTGGAGCTTGCTCAAACTCGTGTCCATTGAATTGGTGATGCCATCCAGCCATCTCATCCTGTATCATCCCCTTCTCCTCCTGCCTTCCATCTTTCCCAGCATCAGGGTCTTTTCTAATGAGTCAGTTCTTTGCATCAGGTGGCCAAAGTATTGGAGCTTCAGCTTTAGCATCAGTCCTTCCAATGAAAATTCAGGACTGATCTCCTTTAGGATTGACTTGTTTGATCTCCTTGCAGTCCACGGGACTCTCAAGAGTCATCTCCAACACCACAGTTCAAAAGCATCAATTTGACGCTCAGCTTTCTTTATGAACTCTCACATTCGTACATGACTAATGGAAAAACTATAGCTTTGACTTATAGGGACCTTTGTCAGCAAGTGATGTCTCTGCTTTTAATACTCTGTCTAGGTTTGTCATAGCTTTTCTAAGGAACAAGTGCCTTTTAATTTCCTGGCTGTAGTCACTGTTTGCAGTGATTTTAGAGTCGAAGAAAATAAAGTCTGTCACTGTTTCCATTGTTTCCTCATCTGTTTGCTATGAAGTGATGGGACCAGATGCCATGAACTTAGTTTTCTGAATGTTGAGTTTTTCCTGTACCTTTCTTCTTTTAAAGCAGGGTTCAGCATTAAATTGACAGAGAAAAATCAAGGAATTTGTGGGATTCAAAAAAAATTTCATGCTTATTTCTTCTCACTTCTGACTCAAAGTTGGCATATCCTTCAACTGTGAATTTAAGCTACAAGACAAAACATTGTTATATTAGCATCACTCATGATTTTGTCTTTCATACAAATAACAAATGTTTTGATATCATCACAGTGTGATTGTTGCAGCTATTGCCCCCTGTCACAGGTACTTTGAAATTATGGCAGTTACTGGATGTCACTAGATCTTCTTATTTCCTGTTTTAATAAAAAAGGCTATGTCATTCATTTGGCTTTTAAATATTTTAAACCGTATTTTGATATACAGTTTCCTTTTTAATCTCATGAATTTTATGCATTTAAAAATATTATTCTGAGATGGGATCCATAGACATCACCAGGTAGTAAGGGGTGCAAGGCACAAAGACCTGGAGAAGGGAATGGAAACCCACTCCGGTATTCTAGCCTGGAAAATTCCATGGACACAGAAGTCTGGTGGGTCCCAGTTCATGGGGTTGCATAGAGTCAGACACGACTGAGTGACTAACAGACTCAAAGGCACAAGAAAGGTTAATATCCTCTGCTGGACAGCAAAGCTTCCCATGTGAATGCATGTGTGTATGCTGAATTGCTCAGTCATGTCCATCTCCTTGTGATCCTATGGACTGTAGCCTGCCAGATTCCTCTGTCCATGAGATTCTCCGGGCAAGAATAATACTGGTGGTGGTTGCCATGGCCTCCTCCAGGGGATCTTCTGCACCCAGGGATCAAACCCATGTCTCCTGCATTGGCAGGTGGATTCTTTACCACTTATTCCCCAGGGAAGCCCTCCCATGTGAATAGCTTCATAATATATCTGAGAAATTTATGCTGTCAGTCCTCAGGATGGCAGTTTGCAGCTGGAGCAACCTCAGACCTATTACACCTTGTCTATACAATCATTAACTTCATGTGTCCTGTGAGATGACGAAGGTTGGGGAGCACTCTTGAGTTGCTCATGACTGGACTCTTTTAACATTGTTCTTCCAAGAATACCAACCATACTTTTACAAATTATCTCCTACATGGTGTAATTATCTTTATTTCAGAGAAAGCAAGGGAATTTCCCAGGCAAGAATACTGGAGTGGGTTGCCATTTCCTTCTCCAGGGGATCTTCCTGACTCAGGGGTTGAACCTGCATCCCTTGCATCTCTTGCATTGGCAGGCCGATTCTTTACCACTGAGCCACCTGGGAAGCTGTCTTAAATATGGGTAGCGCTAAAAGGATTAATTTCTTATCAGTACCCAAACTTCTTGTGACTTGATGACTTTTCCTTCATGTAGTCTCCCTTTTACTAGGGTCCCCAGTAGTATATGAGGTCAAATTTTAATATATCTAAGGGTCGTAATCCATATGTCCTTTTCTACTCTCGAGTCTAGAATTTCTGCGCTTGCCAGTTTCTCCTCAGTTCTTGAACAATAAAATTAATAGAATAAGGGGCATTGTAGTTGATTGGTTTGTTGGTTCTTTTCATGGACTTCCAAAGTTTTCTCTGTGTCACTTGCTGAGTCCCCAGCTTTGCAGTGAAAGGCTTTAGAGTAAATGGAATCCTCTCCTCTTTAAACTCTAGCAAACAACGACGGTCCAAGGACTGAACAGAAAGTGTCACATTCAGATGAACATGCTGGCCATCAGTGACATTTTCTGTTTTTTGGTATCCCGGAGACTGAAAATCGCTTGGTTTTCTTTATCTAGGCCACAGCTGTCTTGGGCCTGATTCCAGTCATTTTGATCTGGTGAGGATTCTTGTTGGCAACAGAAATGCCATAGAGGAGGGGCTGTAATAACATGGTGGTGATAGCTGAGATGCATTTCCTCATTTTGATCTAGGTGAATGTTCTCGGGAGTACTGCTCGAGACCAAGTGCTTATTCCTTTCACACGTCTAGGAGAAGATTTTTTTTAAAGAGACCAAAAGGGTTTTTTTTCCTCCGTTTAACTGGACAGAGGATAGTTGTGAACCAGTGTTGGTTAATCCGTCAAATGATAAAAGATGAAAATCAATAAACAGAAAAACACAAAGTGCCCCAATGTGCCCACACTGTTTCAAAGAAATTCTTTCATCAGGAGAGGCTGCATCACAGTAGATTTGTTAGCCTAATTATGATGTATTTCCTTTTAACCAGTTTGTATACAATAATTGATCACACATCTTCGTAACAGGCTTCCCTGAGCAATTCATTAGTTCAGTAAAACAGTCTGAGTAATAGCTGGTTCATGCTTGCTTCATGATCATTTTGTTAGGAAAAAAAAAGAACAGCAGCTGTATTTCAGTGTAGATGACCATCAGAAACAGTTGATTTATCAAAATGAATTGATCTTGGCAGCTTCCTATTTGAAGCTTAGATAGAGAAACAAAATTAGAATTCAGCGCAGCTCACATAGCCAGAACAAAGTAACATTGGCTCATTTTCCACAGACATCATGGCTTGCACTGTGGATAGATAGAAAATTCAGAATTTATCCAGTCATACAGATGAAGCCACATGTCTAAATGACCAATAAATGGAGTGAAAGCATTCCCTGATCATCTCTGCCCCTATAGGAAAATGGCAGGCCAATACCTTCTTTTAAACTTAGACTTAATATCCTATCCCAAAGCATGGAACAGTGATGGTAATATAACACATTCTAGCTTACTGGCAAAACAGTGGATTGAGAGAGTTAAAGGTGAGCCTGAAAAATGAGCACACCCCCCCCCCCCCGCCCCCGCCAAATGCACAGTTAAATGGATTCTCACTCTGACTTCCATAGGGTTGTACTTTGGGAAAATCCTCAATCTCTTAGTGCATATCATCCTGATTTTTAACCATAGATCATAGCTTCACACAGCCACATACATTCAAAACTTCTGTCCTTTCCCAATTCCCTTTCTCTTCGTAAAAACTGTGGCTTAATTCAGTTTAGCAGCTGCCTCCTTACAGCACACGCCTCCCGGACACACAGATTACATCGATAACTGGCCATCTGTGCTCAATAGTCACCCGTACCAGCTCCATATCTTTTTTTGGCTTCTCTTTCTGAGCTCTCAGTGGGGTACTTGACCCTCAGGTATTGGGCTGCAGTCAGAGATGCAAAGACGTTTGGATCACATACAGGGGTTGCAGAACTGAATGATTCCATGAAAGCAGCCTGTATATGACTGTGACCATTTTTTCTTCTTTTTTTTTTTAATGCAGGGAGATTCTGCAAATACCTAAAACTTACTTTCCAGTTCCCTACCTCATCATGCCTAAGAGGAAGTGGATTTTCCAGGCCAGTGCTCATTTGCTGTTACCACCAAGCTTTTAAGGTCTCAATAATGCTCTCGCTCACCCTGCCAGGAAGAAAGCTCAGCTGAATACATTATCAGCTTCCAGCATTTTTTTCATTCTGGAGACTTTGTGGTCTGCCTAGCTATGTTACCTCGGGTGCCAAGTCTGTCCTGTGGGGACCGATTGGGGAGTTTGGCAGAGAGACAGTGAACTTGCTCACGTCCTAGAAAAGTCATGGTTACAGGGCGAAGGGAAAACAAACCAAATCCCTAAATCCCACACTGAGGAGTCGCGTTTGCTGCTGAAGGCAGGAGTGAGAGGGCCGTGCCTGGACTCTGCTTGGAGGGTGGTGTGGCTGAGGGAAACGTGTTGAAGGTTCAGTTCTGTTCGGTGGCTCTAGGCCCTGCCTTGGCATCTATCCTCCTCCACGTTAGACAACGTTAACTCTGAAGAGCTGCCAAGATTTGATGATCAAGTGTATTCATGAATCGCAGAGCAATGGATTTGAACCACAGTAAATTTGTTTCTGGAATAAACAGAGAAAAGACCAGAGGTTTGGTTTGTATGTTGTTAGTTTGCTTTCTGTGAGAAACAGGCATAACAGCATCCTTCTCTGTGCAGGAGGTGGTCTGGATAAACAAGTGATTACGGGGGCCGAGAGCCTAGGATTAGAGGCACAGCCTGGCTCTGGAGCTCATCTGGGTTTCCAACTCCTGGGCTGTGTCTTTAGGATAAGCAGTGAACAGAGGCTGATAGTTACTGAGCAGTGGGGGAGTTCCTCTTCTTAAAGGTCTTCAGTTTATGTGATTTTAGAGTATTGTCAGTATTTCATCCAAACTCGGTTGATTAGTAGTTCTTGTTGCTGATTGATTCCTTCCACTCATGGCCACCCCCAGACTAAAATGTCTTCTTGGATATTGTTTTCTACACATTTGAGGGCATCGGTCGTGTCGTCATGGGAAGGTCAGAGGGAGACTGCATGGCATGAGAACGGGCCACTGGACTGGGGGAAAGCTGCCCTGGGGCGGCGATGTGATGTTGGATGAGCCACTGAACTCTTCTGAAGACAGTGTGCTCCTCTCAATAATGAGAGGATTCTTTTGACAGTAAGATCCTATCGTGACCCTTAGAAAAATCAGACAATGCCTACCTGATGCTTTCAGCACATAACAATAGGACGACGTTAGTGTTTGTAAATATTGCTGCTTGTATTAGCATCAACGTGATATAAAAAGGAAGTAAACCATACATCTTGGAAAAATTAAAAAAAGTTAATGCACTCTCTTTCAGCCCCTTTCCATTCTGTTTCAGTTAATAGCTTTTCTATTCCCAGGAATTCTGAGAATAATGTTATTTTTTTTTTCACTTTTTTAAGGAATGGAGTTTTATTGTCTTCAAGTTCATATATCTTGAAATTGATGAGTTCTCAGATAGAGGTTGATACTACAAAGCTCTAGGAGACCCATTTCAACCAGTCGTCTAGAACTTCTAGTTAGAACATCGTTTGTTAATATGGGGTGGGCTTAAAACATTGTGATATGTAACACGACTTTGTTTAAAGGATGATAAAATTTAAAAATGGTAAAAAATGTTCAAACATGCCATGCAGTATAACACATACAACTGATATCTACACATTGTTATTGCCATTTAGTCGCCAAGTCCCGTCCCACTCTTTGCGACCCCATGGACTGTATCGCCTGCGAGGCTCCTCTGTCCATGGGATTTTCCCGGCAAGAATACTGGAGTGGGCTGCCGTTTCCTTTGCATACCCCTCTCTTAGTCTGAAGAAAGGTTTGACCACGTTTGCTTCAAATCTGTGTCCTCTGTTCTTTAAGAAATAGTTTTCATTGGGGCATAATTGCTTCACAGTGCTGTCCTCGCTTCCTGTATGTAGCGAAGTGAATCAGTTGTGTGTGTACACACATCCCCCGCGCTGCTGGACTTCTTCCCCATCCAGGTCTCCGCAGTGCCTTAAGCAGCGTTCCTGTGCTGTCCAGGGCATCCTCATTAGTTATCTCCTCCAGACTTAGCATCAACCGTGTGTGTGTCCATCCCAAGCTCCCAGCTCCTCTCGCCCTCAAGGACAATTGTATTTAATATTAGCAAGTACTGGACAACACTGGGTATTTCCCGGTGCAGTTGTCTTCAGTAGCTTATGAGCGAGGCTATTCCCAGGGTGTGCAGATGGTGTAGCGTTCTCATTTAGCCTGGGGCTCTTCCTCACGTCGGCTCTTTCCTTCTCCCCAGAGTCCGATGTCAGCAGCAGCGAATGCTTAAGTAGGCTCTGCTGGGAAACCTCTCGGTGACCTTGGAAACGGTATTTAACCTTTCCGTGGATCAGCACCCAAATTGCAAAGCCGAAGTGACAGCGGCCGCCTCGTCCACAAGTCTGAGAGCGATGACTAAGGAAGGGGGTTGTGAAGCACGGGGCGAATCCTAAACGCTACAGACAGGTCCGGCAACGTTACTAACCAACCAGCTCACGCCTGGCGGCCCACAGCAGACCCTTAAAGCCAGTTCCTTAGCCGTAGTCCAGGTCACTTCCTACTGGAAGTGGAAAAAAACTCAAATGGCAAAAAGTTGCAGCAATGTTCGATGACTGTCAACAGCAAAACTGGATTTGTTTTGAAGTGCATGTGAGGCATGTGAATGCTCTAAGAGGGTGTTTCTTCTGTGGAGAAGCCAAGGTCATGAGCTGTTAATGCGAATCCTGTCACCAGCACCGAGTTCACAAAAATCTCTTATAACAAGATGTTTTTTCTTTTCTCTCTTTCTCTCTCTCTCTTTTTTTTTTTTTAGAAGAAAACAGAGATTTGGAATAAGTTATACGACAGCCACAATGAGGCTTTCTAATGTATGAAAGACATTGACAATCAGCCCCACGGGATTTATGTAATTTGAGAATATAGCTTTAAAATCATATTACAGGAGGCAGTACTTAAGATTAATCCAGAGGCCATTTAGCTTTTTATTATATGTTTTATTAGCACTTAGCAGCTTGATTTATGGAAGGAAAAAACTCTGACTACAGTGTTGAAAGAGAAAGACTGCGCTATACAAATGAACGTAGGATGGTGACACTGCACCCCTCCATTTTAGGAGAGAAAGTTTGGGACGCTTGCTGCAGCATGAGGCTCTGGGTTCCCTTGAAGGCGATCTCCCACAAGGGGCTAAAGAAGAGTCATGGGAGGGTTTCCCTGGGGAAGTGGAAATTGTGGGAAGACCAAAAGGAACAAATTTATCGTGGGGTGTGGGGGAAAGTGGGGGACCATCCAGACAGAGAGAACAGCGTCTGTGAGGCCCTAAGGCAAGAAAGAGGTTGGCATGTCTGGAGCAGGTAGGAGAGCAGTGCAGGCGGGGCATGATTAACAGGGAAGCCTGGCAAGTGAAGTTTAAGAGACGTGCGTGCGTGCGAGCTAAGTCACTCAGTCCTGTCCGACCCTTTGCAGCCCTGTGGACTGCAGCCTGTCAGGCTCCTCTGTCCCTGGGATTCTCCAGGCAAGAAGACCGGAGTGGGTTCCCATGCCCTCCTCCAGGGGATCTTCCCAGCCCAGGAATTCAACCTGCGTCCCCTGCGTCTCCTACATAGAAAGCGATTTCTTTACCTCTGAGTTGCTGGGGAAGCACCCAAGAGATGTGCAGTTAAAAACTTCTTATTAAAAAGCATAATTTCTTGAAGTAAGTCAGAAAGAGAAACACAAATACTGTATATTAATGCATATATATGGAATTTAGAAAGACGGTAACGATGATCCCGTATGCAAGGCAGCAAAAGAAACACAGATACAAAGAACTGACTTTTGAACTCTGTGGGAGAAGGCAAGGGTGGGATGATTTAAGAGAATAGCAATGAAACATGCATATTATCTTATGTAAAACAGTTGACCAGTGCAAGTTCGGTGCATGAAGCAGGTCACCCAAAGCTTATGCTCTGGGATGGCCGAGAGGGATGGGGTGGGGAGGGAGGTGGGCGGGGGGTTCAGGATGGGAGGACATGTGTCCACCCGTGGCTGATTCATGTTGATGTATGGCAAAAATCATCACAATATTGTAAAATAATTATCCTCCAGCTAAAATAAATAAATTAATAAAAAAACCTTAGTTTCTAAAACAAAATCTTAATTTGTTGTATCAAAAGTTATTGTATCTATAATAAAATTGTGTATAAAGAGGGTTATATCCAAGAATCTTTATTAAGATTTTGCTAAATTTTAAAACTTATCCTTTTTAAGTTTCTATGATTTCATTCCTTATCCAGCTTTCTATAAGATTGATCATGGTTTTGTTATTTCTCACACTTTTCTCTAGTGACATGGAAGCTTTTAATTCTATATCTACTTTACATTTCCTTTTAATTGCTGTGTGCCTTCTAAAATTCTTAAATAGTACATCTGTGTGGTCCCATGATCCAGTGCAAGGCCCTTGAAAATCCTTAACTCTGAAATCTCCCACTCATTTTCTTAGCTTTTGTCCCATATTTTAATCTCCTTGTTTTAAAAATCATTTCTGTTCTAGGTTCCAAATACTTAATTCACCATTAGCTGTGCCTGCCCTATGGTTTGCCATTTGTATTCTTTTAACACGAAACAATTTCAAACCTGGAGAAGACTCATAGGAATAGGATGAAGAACTTTTCTTCCTGACATATTTAAGAGTAAGTGGCCGACGTGATGCCCTCTCACTTCTGATTACTTAGTGCGTACTTACAAACGAGGACATTCTCCTACATAAGCAAATCAATCATCCAAATCAGGAAATCAACACTGATACATTATTACCATCAAATCAGACTTCTTTCAGGTTTTGCCAGTTGTCTCAGTAATGCCCTTTTATTAAAAGGATTTAGCTTGAAATTATGCATGGTGAATAGTCATCTTGTCTGCTTAGTCACCTTTGGTCTGGAGCAGCTCCCCAGCCTTCCTTGACATTCATGTTGACACTTTTGAAGATTACCTCTCAGTTATTTTGTGGAATGTCTCTCAGTATTCCTACCTGTGATATCTCCTCATGCTTAGATTTAGTCTATGTATTTTGATAGGAACATTTATGATACCATATTCTTTTCATTGCATCCTATCAGGTGGCACATGGTTTTGATTTGTCCCATTACTGATGATCATAACCCTGGTTAGAGTGGTATATGTCAGGATTCTCCACTGTAAAGGTACTCTTTGTCCTTAAGTAATTAATGAGGATTTTGGGAAGAAGTACTTTGAGACTATACATCCCATCTCTCATTAAATTTCCACCAAGTAGTTCTAGCATCCACTGATGTTCCTTGGCTGAATTAATTATTACTCTGATGCTTGTGAAACTGTGATTTTCTGAGTACCTCCATGTATTCACTGACAGTCCACTGTAAGGAAAAGTTTTCTTTTCTCCGTGTTTAGATACTCACTTGTTTATTTATATTATCATTAGTGTTGTTCAGTTGCCGAGTTGTGTATGACTCTTTGCAATCCATATACTGCATGCAGTACTCCAGACTTCCCTGTCCTTCATTATCTCTCAGAGTTTGCTCAGACTTATGTCCTTTGAGTCAGTGATGCCATCCAGCCATCTCATACTCTTTCACTCCTTTCTGCTCTTGCCTTCAATCTTTCCCAGCATCAGGATCTTTTCCAATGAGTCAGCTTTTTCTATCAGGTGGCCAAAGTATTGGAGCTTCAGCTTCAGCATCAGTCCTTCCAATGAATATTCAGGTTGATTTCCTTTAAGATTAACTGGTTTGATCTTGCTGTCCAAGGGACTCTCAAGAGTCTTCTCTAGCACCACAGTTGGAAAGCATCAATTCTTCAGCGCTCAGCCTTCTTTATGGTGCAACTCTCACATGATTACTGGAAAAACCATAGCTTTGACTATACAGAATTTGTTTTATACAATACATGAATTTGTTTTTTTCAATGGATTATTATCCTTTGCAATAATTATCTATTTTGATGCTCAAATTGTCCAAAAATGGGCTAGGATTACCTTTACACTGATGTCCGTGTCTTTGATTTTTTACCCATGATTCCCTGAGCATTTCATCACTTTTTGGCCCAAAGATGTTTCAGACTCACCTTATAGTAATGCTTTCCTTGCTCAGCCAATGAAGCAGCCTTTCTCCAGGAAGCCCTGTGGTTCCTTTTAGTGGAGAGTGGTTATTTAAGAGAGTAAGACCTGAGTGTTAGGTGTAATCATTGCTGTTATTCTCAGATCACTCTCACATTAGTTCTCTCTTCTTCTGTGTGTATCTATCTAGATTGTTGTTGTGGTTTAGTCACTCAGTCGTGTCTGATTCTGCAACCCCATGGACTATAGCCTTCCAGGCTCCTCTGTCCATGGAGTTTTCTAGGCAAGAATACTGGAGTGGGTTTCCATTTCCTTCTTCAGGGAATCTTCCCAACCCAGGGATTGAAACCATGTCTCCTGCATCTCCCACATTGGCAAGCAGATTCTTTACCACTGACTCTTTGCAATCCCGTGGACTGTAGCCCTGCAGGCTCCTCTGTCCATGAAATTTTCCAGGCAAGAATACTGGAGTGGGTTGCCATTTTCTTCTCCAGGGAATCTTCACAACCCAGGGATTGAACCTGGGTCTCCCACATGGCAGGCAGAATCTTCACTGACCGACCTACTGGGGAAGACCATTTTTGTTTTAAATCACATTTGTACATAATCCTCTGTTCTTGACATTGAGATTCTGTTCTTTTTTCTGTTACTTTGATCATTGGAGACTTATTTTCATGTTTACTTGCAAGCTTCTTTAGGACTGCTCTATTATCTTCAGTTTTGAGGGTTCAAATAATTCCCTTAGTTGCATCTGTTCACGCTGCTACAGTGTGACTCACTTTTATATAGGGCTTGCAGTTTTCTTTTTACTGTGAGCAATTCTTTTGGTAGGGGTTGTTTACTACTGAAGCCCCAATGTCCTGGGTTGTGGAATTGTCTCTGTGGAGTCATTCCTGTGGAATGATTTTGTATTTGTCTCTTCCTATGATTTATGAGTTTTACTGTTTTGAACAAAGTGTACTATTAGTTTCTCATGTTGGGATTCCCATTCCTGGGGAATATGAGCCTCTTATCCATGGCACAGATTTGGTGCTCTTCCTTCCTAAATACAGGTGATTCTTTTTCAACCATATCCATTGTACACGATCAACTTCTTTATAGCTTTTCAAGGCTGGCAAGCAGAGCTTGTAGAATAGAGTGCACAGCGCTTCGTGTTCCCCAGTTTTATGCAAAGTTGAGTTCTCACTCTCATGGGTGTGGCATCTCCTCTTCTATTTCCTAACTTCATTAAATTACAGCCCTCAGCCCCTGGCCTATCTGATTCTAATACTGCTGGTGAGTGGTTTTATCTCCTACTTATCCTTAACACTTTTCATTTTCTCTTACTTGGTTATGTATGAAAATCGTTTTTTATGTTTATTTTTTTGGTTGTACATTGTTGCATATTTTAATATTTAACCAGGGAATTCTGTACTATATCTAGTAATAAAATATTGCAAATGACTTAAATGTTTAGCAATAGTTTAAACTGCTGGTATAAATTATAGCGTAGTTGTGTGATAGAGTAATATATAACTATTATAAATAATGTGATTGAAATATCAAGTAGAAGTGATATCTAGGAAGTTTCACACTATAATATTAGGAAGTGTGATACAAAACTATGGGATGTTTATTATGTAAAAAATAGAAACATGTAAGAAAAATATGTTTAAGAATATATTAGAATGTTAGGAGTAACTGGTTTTGTGGGATTATTATTGAATTAGTTTTATTTTCTGTGGAGATAACAGAAAAGTAACTTTGGTAAACATTCCTAGACCATCAAATTCCTCAAGTAATAATAACAACAATATGTGTAGACTGGCTGTACCTTAAATGTAAAAATGGTTTCTAGGAGGTTTAGTTGTAAGATTTTCCCTATGTTTGGGATTGAATAAAAAGTTTCAAAAGCGAATAAGGTACTTTAATTTCAAACTATTGTGAACAAAGGGGTTTTATCACTTGAGTTTGAATTAAATTAAAAAAATATTTACTTGGCTGTGCTGGGTTGTAGTGGCAGAGCGTATGCACTCTTTGATCTTCATTTTAGAATGTGGGATCTTTGATTGCAGCTTGTGGGATCTAGTTCCCTGACCAGGGCTTAAACCTGGGCCTCCTCAATTGGGAGCATGAAGAGTTAGCCACTGGACCACCAGGGAAGTCCCTGAATTGAATATTCCTAAGAAACAATCTTCATATGATTATCTAAGTTAAGTTTAAATAAAACTTTGTAACTTAGCCAATCTTTGTTTTCATTAATGCACCAAGTACTAAATTTTGAATTTTAAATTCACTGAAATCAGAAACACTACTGCTAATTATTAGTTCATGGAATAGCATACATATTTGTACTCAGATTTTTATAGTTACCAATAAAAAGTTATCCTTTTTAAAATCAGCTGTATCAGTAAAACCTGAATCACTGTGTCCAGTTGGATATTTCATTTTCAAGAACACTGATGGGAGTGCAATTTTGAGTTGCATAGCTTTAAGAAGAATAACAAAAACAAAACAAAATTTATTATCCCCTGGCATCCCAGAAACAGATATAATAAAGAGATTGTTTCAGACACTTTACTGTCATTAGAGCATTTAGTGTATTTCTTTGCCTGTGTAACTCTTAGCCATGTTATCTTGCCTGGAAATGCTTACAACTGCAACTCATATTTCTCATTACCATGTTTTTTGAATTGGCTGCAATCTCTGTAACCGTTTGTGACCTGTTTTTCCAATGACTTCTTTTCCTTCTCTTTCAAATCATTCTTCTCATCAACATTCTCTCTTCATATTCATTGCTGTTGTTTCATAGTCTCTTCTGGGGGCTTTCCCCTTCTTATTATGCATAGAAAGTGATACTGTTGTTACATAATGGGGTAAACAGGCGAGGCTACTCACTCCAATAGCCCCAAGGCTATGAGAGCACTCTCCCAGGTCACCTGTTTCCTATGAGCACACCCAGACCCTTGGCAGTGGCCTGCCAATTGGGAAACTTTGGATTGTTCCATGTTGTCTCTATTTCATTAGGATTTTGTCTATCGGGTCTCAATGTTCTCATATGCTTCTGCCATTTTTGCACCTACTAAAACTTTAAAATTTTTGAATAAGTGAACCAGTACTTAAAATATACAAAATTATTGGATTAAGTAATCAAACCCTCAAATGCATATAGCTCTTAAGAATAGTCATCACCTACTGGTCACTAGTCCTCATCAGTATATATAAGTGAATAGATGTGGCTTTCCTTAAATCACTGGGTGCTTATGGGTGAGTTGCCTTGAGTGATTAAGGGAAAATATTGTCAGTTGAATCTTGAAATCTTGAGGAAATCTACTTAAACTTTTATAAACGTGCACACATATTAGATGTGGGTTTTATCCTCTCCCCTCTCTTCCCCTCCCTCCTGTCTTCTCCTCCTCTCTCCGTCCCTTCCTTTCCCTTCTTTTCCTCTTTCTCTTTTAAAATCTAGTTCTTTGAGCAATTTAAGGTTATGAAGAATTTATCACTCATTTTTTGAATTTCATTTTTACAGTATAGGAGTTATTTATTTATTTAATAAGAAAAGAACTGTTCCCCATGTTCAAAACCATGTTATTCCAGAAAGGGATGCTACCCTCTAACTGGAATTTGTGTAAAATAAAGAAAAAGGCTCTTTTAAATAAAGGGGAGGCAGGAACACTTAATCAACAGCTTACTTTGCGCTAGGTACTGCCTTATCCTTTCTTATATATATATATATATATATATAGCTATTAATATTATTACATAATATAAATTGTTACAGACAAATAACATTTTCCATTTTTGCCTTTTTTGCCAACAAGACACAAATGGAACTGATACCCAAGTACAGTTGTGATCTCCCTTTAGTTTCCAGATGGAATGATCTCTCCTTCCTTTATATGGTTATTTATCTTTTTACTTTAAATATTCCAGTTCATCTATCTTTTAATTAAATATTCCTTCAAATCCTTTTTCTGAATAAGCAAGTTTGAATTAATAAAATAAAATAAGGACTGAGATAGATAATCATGAAGGTACTTTTGGACCATGAATATTGTATTACTTTATAGTGATAGTATAAAAAGCATCAGATATTCAGAATTCTCTTATTTTTTAAATTGAGGATGATTTCTCTAGTTCTTTATATCCTAATAAAAATGCTTACCAAATTTGCATTCTTGTGAGATAGTTCCTTTTCAAGGTAGAGAATGCCTAATCTAAGATTTTGGCTCTTCATGAGCATTTCACAAACTCTAAAATCTGTGGGAGCAAAAAAAAAAAAAATAAATAAATAAAATCTGTGGGAGCATTTTTCTCAGAGCAAAACATATAATAATTTATAGCAAATAATACTAGCTATAATTTGATAAAGGAAAAAAATCTTAGATAAGATCTTTGTTCATTGGAATGCTTTTGTTCTATCTTGAAAAGACATGTACAACTCCAGTTGTGAAATACTCTCTTGGGAAGCAGATTCTACTTGGGTGAAAGTGAGAAATTATAGACTAAGGCTAAGAGGAGTAATCTGGGGTGTTTTTAAAGAGCATGGACTTTGGAGAGAGAGAGACATGGATTCAAATCCTGAATTGCCAGTTGTCTGGTCACCTGGCCTCATGTAATTTCCAGAACTATTGACTCAGATTTTATCTATGAAAAGAAGAAAATTGTACTTGTTGGGTTGTTCTGAGATACCAGGTATGTAGTTCAGTATCTGGCAACTGGTAGATTCCCCAGAAATAGCAGCTGCTGTTATTAGGATCAGGAAAAGTGAAATGCTGGGCTGGATGAAGCACAAGCTGAAATCAAGATTGCTGGGAGAAATATCAATAACCTCAGATATGCAGATGACACTACCCTTATGGCAGAAAGCAAAAAAACTAAATAGCCTCTTGATGAAAGTGAAAGAGGAGAGTGAAAAAGTTGACTTAAAGCTCAACATTCAGAAAACTAAGATCATGGCATCTGGTCCCATCACTTCATGGAAAATAGATGGGGAAACAATGGAAACAGTGAGAGACTTTATTTTTTGGGTTCCAAAATCACTGCAGATGGTGACAACAGCCATGAAATTAAAAGGCACTTGCTCCTTGGAAGAAAAGTTATGACCGAGCTAGACAGCATATTAAAAAGCAGAGACATTACTTTGCCAACAAAGGTCTGTCTAATCAAGGCTATGGTTTTTCCAGTGATCATGTATGGATGTGAGAGTTGGACTATAAAGAAAGCTGAGTGCCGAAGTATCAATGCTTTTGAACTGTGGATTTGGAGAAGACTCTTGAGAGTTCCTTGGACAGCAAGAAGATCCAACCGGTCCATCCTAAAGGAAATCAGTCCTGAATATGCATTAGAAGGACTGATGCTGAAGCTGAAACTCCAATACTTTGGCCACCTGATGCAGAGAGCTGACTCATTTGAAAAGACACTAATGCTGGGAAAGATTGCAGGCAGGAGGAGAAGGGGATGACAGAGGATGAGATGGTTGGATGGCATCACTAACTCGATGGACATGAGTTTGAGTAAGCTCCGGGAGTTGCTGATGGAGTTGCTGATAGACAGGGAAGCCTGACGTGCTCCAGTCCATGGGGTCGCAAAGAGTCACACACGACTGAGCGACTGAACTGAACTGAATCCCTTGTCTCTGCAGTGAAGATACCTGGATTATCTCAGTGGGCACAGTATAATCATATGGGTCCTTAAAAGTGGCAGAGAACTACTGAAGGGGATATTAGAGTGATATCATTTCAGAAGATTCAACTCAGGCTTGCTAACTTAGAAGATGCAGGAAAGAGCCAGAAGTCAAGGAATGCATGCAGCCTCTTGAAGCTGGAAAAGGCCAGGAAACAGATCTGTGAGGGCCAGGTGTGGAGGTGGGGCAGCTGCCTGGGTCACAGGGGTTCTGGCAGCACCAGGTACTCAGGGGATTTGGCGGCTAGGACAGCAGGAAATAGAGTGCTCTAGAGGGGTATGGCAGCCAGGATTGGCCAATATGCTCCAGTATCTTGCCTGGAGAACCCCTCCCTGACAGAGAAGCCTGGCAGGCCACAGTCTACAGAGTTGCAAAGAGTTGGACACCACCGAAGTGACCCTGTGTGCATAGACAGAAGGCTTTCTTTGTCTGTGGCCACTCTGCCCCAGTGAGAGTTCAGCATGAAGGTAGCGCCGCTGCTTGGCTAGCGGGGACCCTGGCGGTGGCAAGTGTGCTGGGACATGGACTGCCTCCACCGCAGGAGTTATGGCCCTCTCAGAGGCTTTTCTGAGCCTCTTGTACCTGGTGATCAGAAGGTCTCTTCTGTTGGTCTTTCTCTGTAGCTCTGCTCGCTCAGGCACTTAGAAGGCTCCTTGCTGGGGTCCTCCTCTGTTCTTCATAGTATGTCAGCCACATAGAGCACCCCCCGCCCCCAGGCTGGGGTCCTAGTCTGCAGACCGGCACATGAGGCTCTTAAAGGGGCACCCTGGGGGGGGGTCCTACTCTGTAGTTCAGTGGTGAGGCGTTTGATGGGCCAGCCTCTATTTTCAGCTGCCGATGCTGGCATGTGGGGAGAGAGAGGCTATGGTGATGGCTCCACCCCCTACACATGACTCAGCAGTATCGCCTTGCTTCCATGGCTGCCTGGCTTTCCTCCACAGGCATTTCCCATCACGATCTCCTCCCTCACATCCCCTCAATCCGTCTCTCTGCAGTCAAGTAGCAGCCCTCGCCCTGGGATTGCTCCACAATCCCTAAACTCCAGCTCCCAGCCACTGCGCCTTCCAGGGGACCTGCATCCCTGTCCGGGGTATGTCTGGCTGCAGCAAGGACTGTCTGATTCTCATTCCATTTAGGCTGCCACAGATCAGCTGTTTCCCTCTCAGCCTTAAATGTTTCTCCTCTGACTCAGACAGTTGCCCTGATGTGGGGATCGGACCCCTGCTTCAGTTCCCCCACCCGCCAAGGGCAGGTCCAGTCCTACTAACACTCCTGTATCTCCCCCCAGTTCCTTCGTCCTACTGAGTTTGGCATGGCTCTATATATTCCTTTCTGCTGGTCAGGTCCTCCTGTCCGCTCTCAGCTGGTGTTCTGCACGCACCTCTGTGTCTGAAGGTGTATTCCTGATGTATCCGTGGAGAGAGATGTACTCCACGTCCACCTACTCCTCCACCATCTTGTTCTTATCCACCAAGCACTTGTTAAGAAATGACATTTGGTCTCTTATGAGGCATTTATCTGCATTCATCTGTTAACTTGAGAGGTGTTTTGCTAAGTGTGGAAGACACTGCCGTGGCTTCCTAACTGGTCTCTCTGTCTACCTGTGCCCCACCTCGTGTTTATTCTGTGTATGGTCGCCAGAATGAGCCTTTATAAAAGTAAAGCAGTCATGAACTTTTCTCCCTAAAGTGCTCCAGTGATTTTCTCACCACAATTCAGAATGAATCCTGAGTGTTTACAATGAATAATTCAAGTAAGAAAAAAACTCCAGTGTGAAAAGCACTGGCGTCCTGGGCCTAGCTCTGGCTCTGCCACCAGATAAGGCTGTGACCTTAAGAAGTCATCTAATTCCTCTGAGCATCTTTTTCTCTGACTTAAAAATAAGGGAGCTCTTAACACCCCGCTCATACCAATGGATAGATCATCAAAACAGAAAAGTAATAAAGAAACACAAGTCTTCAATGATACATTAGATGAGATGGATCTCATTGATATCTTCAGGATATTCCATCCAATGAAGAAGAATACACCTTCTTCTCAAGTACACATTGAACATTCTCCAGGATAGACTACGTCTTGGGTCACAAATCAAACCTCAGTAAATTTAAGAAAATTGAAATCATATCAAGCATCTTCTCCCACCACAATGCTATGAGACTAGATATCAATTACAAGAAAAAGCCTGTAAGAAACACAAACACATGGACATTAAACAACATGCTTCTAAATAAGCAACAGTTTACTGAAGAAATCAAAAGGGAAGTAAAGAAAATTCTAGAAACAAATGACAATGAAAACATGACAATTCAAAACCTATGGGATGCTGCAAAAAACTGTTCTAAGAGGGAAGCTTATAACAATACAATCCTACCTCAAGAAACAAGAAAAGCATTAAATAGACAAAACCTAACTTTACACCTTGAACAACTGGAAAAAGAAGAACAAAAAAACACCAAAATTAGTAGGAGGAAAGATGTCATAAAGATCTGAGCAGAAATAAATAAAAAAGAAGTGAAAGAAACAATAGTAAAGATTAATAAAACTAAAAGCTGGTTCTTTGAGAAGATAAACAAAATTGACCAACCTTTAGCCAGACTCATGAAGAAAGAAAGAGAAGAATCAAATAAAATTAGAAATGAAAAAGGAGAGGTTACAGTAGACAATGCAGAAATACAAAGAATTATAAGAGACTATTTTGAACAACTATATGTCAATAAAATGGATAACCTGGAAGAAATGGACAGATCCTTAGAAAAGTTCAATCTTCCAAGACTGAGCCAGGAAGAAATAGAAATTATGAACAACCAGATTACAAGCACTGAAATTGAATCCGTGATCAAAAGTCTCCCAAAAAACAAAATCCCAGGACCAGATGGCTTCACAGAATTCTATCAAACATTTAGAGAAGAGCTAATGCCTATCCTTCTAAAACTCTCAAAAAATTGCAGAGGAAGGAACACTTCCAAGCTTATTCTATGATGCCACCATCACCCTGATACCAAAATCAGACAAAGACAACACAAAAAAAGAAAACTACAGGCCAATATCACTGATGAAGATAGATAAAAAAAATCCTCAACAAAATTTTAGCAAACAGAATTCAGCAACACATCAAATAGCTCATACACCATGATCACCCTGGGTTTATTCCAGGGATGCAAGGATTCTTCAACATACACAAATATCAGGTGTATCAGTCAATGTGATACACCATATTAACAAATTGAAAGATAAAAACCATATGATCATCTCAGTAGATGTAGAAAAAGCCTTTGACAAAATTCAGCACTCATTTGTGATTAAAACTCTTCAAAAAATGGGCATGGAAGGAACCTACCTCAACATAGTAAAGGCCATATTGATAAGCCTATGGCAAATATTATTCTCAATGGTGAAAAACTGAAAGCATTCCCCCTAAGATCAGGAACAAGACAAAGGTATCCGCTTTCACCACTATTAGTCAATATGGTTTTGGAAGTCTTAACTACAGCAATCAGAGAAGGAAAAGAAATAAAAGGAATCCAACTCAGAGAAGAAGTAAATCTCTCACTGTTTGCAGGTGACATGATTCTGTACACAAAAAACCCTAAAGGTATTATCAGAAAATTACTACAGCTAATTAGTGAATTTAGCAAAGTTGCAGGATACAAATCAATACACAGAAATCACTTGCATTTCTATATACTAACAATGAAAAATCAGAAAGAGAAATTAAGAAATCAATCCCATTCACCATTGCAGCAAAACAAATTAATTATCTAGGAATAAACTTACCTAAGGAGACAAAAAAAACTGTACACAGAAATTTATAAGACACTGATAAAAGAAATCAAATATGGTATAAACAGATGGGGAGATTTTCCATGTTTTGGGTAGGAAGAATCAATATTGTGAAAATGACTATACTACCAAATGCAATCTACAGATTTAATGTGATCCCTATCAAATTACCAATGACATTTTTCACAGGACTAGAACAAAAAATGTCACAATTCATATGGAGACTCAAAAGACCCTGAATAGCCAAAGCAGTCTTGGGAAAGAAGAATGGAGCTGAAGGAATCAACCTTCCTGACTTCAGATTATACTACAAAGTTACAGTCATCAAGACAGTATGTTACTTGCACAAAAACAGAAATATAGACCAATGGAACAAGATAGAAAGCCCAGAAATAAACCCATGCACCTATGGGTATCTTATTTTTGACAAAGGAGTCTAGAATATACAATGGGGCAAAGGAAGCCTCTTCAGTAAGTGGTGCTTGGAAAACTGGACAGCTACATGTGAAAGAATGAAATTAGAACACCTCCTAACACCATACACAAAGATAAAGTCAAAATGGATTAAAGACCTGAATGTAAGACCAGAAACTATAAAACTCTTAGAGGAAAACATAGGCAGAACACTCAATGACATGAATCAAAGCAAGATCATCTATGACCCACGTCCTAGAGTAATGGAAATAAAAGCAAAAGTAAACAAGTGGGACCTGATTAAACTTAAAAGCTTTTGCACAGTAAAGGAAACTATAAGCAAGGTGAAAAGACAACCCTCAGAATGGGAGAAAATAGTAGCAAATGAAACAACTGACAAAGGACTAATTTCCAAAATACACAAGCAGCTCATACAACTCAATGCTAGAAAAACAAACAACCCAATCAAAAAGTGGGAAAAAGACCTAAACAGTCATTTCTCCAAAGGAGATATACAGATGGCTAATAAACACATGAAAGGATGCTCAGCATCACTCATTATTAGAGAAATGCAAATCAAAACTACAGTGAGATATCACTTCACACTGGTCAGAATGTCCATTATCAAAAAACCATACAAACAATAAATGCTGGAGAGGGTACGATGAAAAAGGAACACTCTTGCACTGTTAGTGGAAATGTAAATTGATACAGCCACTATGGAAGACAGTATGGAGATTCCTTAAAAAACTAGGAATAAAATCACCATATGACCCAGCAATCCCACTCCTAGGCACATACCCTGTGGAAACCAAAATTGAGAGAGACACATGTATCGCATTGTTCACTGTAGCACTATTTACAATAGCTAGAACATGGAAGCATCCTAGATGTCTGTCGACCAATGGATAGATAAAGAAGCTGTGATACATGTACATGATGGAATATTACTCAGCCATAAAAAGGAACCCATTTGAGTCAGTTCTAATGAGGTGGATCAACCTAGAACCTCTTATGCAGAGTGAAGTAAGTCAGAAAGAAAAAGATAAATATCATATTCTAATGCATATATGTGGAATCTAGAAAAATGGTACTGAACAATTTATTTACAGGGCAGCAGTGGAGAAACAGACATAGAGAACAGACTCAGGGACATGGGGAGAGGGGAGGAGAGGGGGAGATGTATGGGAAGAGTAACATGGAAACTTACATTACCATATATAAAATAGATAGCCAAGGGGAATTTGCTGTGTGGCTCAGGAAACTCAAACAGGGGCTCTGTATCAACCGAGAGGGGTGGGATGGGGAGGGAGATGGAAGGCTGGTTCTAAAGGGAGGGCATATATGTACACCTATGGCTGATTCATGCTGAGGTTTGACAGAAACCAACAAAATTGTGTGAAGCAATTATCCTTCATTAAAAAAAAATTAAAAAAAAAAAAAAAAAAAGGGAGCTTGGTGAGCCTCCCAGACTCACTGATGTTGCTAGTACTCTATGAAGATAAGAGGCATAGGAACTTATGTCGTGTCCATCCGTCAGTTCAGTTGCTCAGTCGTGTCCAGCTCTTTGTGACCCTGTGGACTGCAGCATGCCAGGCTTCCCTGTCCATCACCAACTCCTAGAGCTTGCTCAAACTCATGTCTGTAGAGTCGGTGATGCCATACAACCATCTCGTCCTCGCTCGTTCCCTTCTCCTGTCTTCAGTCTTTCCCAGCATCAGGGTCTTTTCAAAGGAGTTAGTTCTTTGCATCAGGTGGTCAAAGTATTATAGCTTCAGCTTTAGCATCAGTCCTTGAAATGAATATTCAGGACTGATTTCCTTTAGGATTGGCTGGTCTGATCTCCTTGACGTCCAAGGGACTCTCAAGAATCTTCTCCAACACCACAGTTCAAAAGTCTCCTCAGCACTCAGCTTTCTTTATGGTCCAACTCTCACATCGATACATGACTACTGGAAAAACCATAGTTTTGACTAGACAGACCTTTTTTTGGCAAAGTGATGTCTCTGCTTTTTAATATGCTGTCTAGGTTAGTCATAGCTTTTCTTCGAGGAGCAAGTGTCTTTTAATTCCATGGCTGCAGTCACCATCTGCAGTGATTTTGGAGCCCAAGAAAATAATGTCTATTTCCATTGTTTCCCCATCTATTTGCTGTGAAGTGATGGGACTAGATGTCATGATTTTAGTTTTTTGAATGTTGAGTTTTAAGCCAACTTTTTTACTCTCCTCTTTCACTTTCATCAAGAGGCTCTTTAGTTCTTCTTCGCTTTCTGCCATAAGGGTGGTGTCATCTGCATATCTGAGGTTATTGATATTTCTCCCGGTAATCTTGATTCCAGCCTGTGCTTCATCTAGCCTGGTATTTCACATGATGTATTCTGCATATAAATTGAATAACCAAGGTGACAGTATACAACCTTGACATACTCCTTTCCCAATTTGGAACCAGTCCGTTGTTCCATGTCCAGTTCTAACTTTTGTACAGTTTATGAGATTTTTCATATTTGTGTAGAAGCATAAATCTTGTCTTTGAATCCAGACAAGTGAAAATCTTGTCTCTGAGTCAGTTTCCTTAGCATATTTAGGAGGTCAATTTTATTTGTTCACAATCTGTTCTTCTCATTCATCATGTTAACAAAGTCTTGCATGCTAAGTGGCTTCAGTTTTGTCAGGCTCTTTGTGACCCCATGGACTATAGCCTGCCAGTCTCCTCTGTCCGTGGGATTCTCCAGGCAAGAATACTGGGGTGGATTACTGTGCCCTCCTCCAGGGGATCTTCCTGACCTCCAAATGGAACCTGCGTCTCTTATGTCCTGCATTGGCAGGTGGGTTCTTTACCACTAGCACCACTAGCAAAACCCAAAGAAGTCTTACAATAACCTATATAATTACTGCAGAGTCTGCAGTTCCTCCCCACTTTGCGTTTGCCATATCCTCTGCTTGTAATGCTTTTCTCCTAGACATTACTGTGGCTGACTTCTCATTAAGTTGTTGAAGGTCACCATCACAACAAAGTCTTCTCTGATCTTACCCTATTTTCAACTGAATGCCTGTCCCCTTCTCTAAACCTGAAAATCATTGTCCTTTCCCTTGTTTTATTTCTCTTACACACTCACTTACCATCTTTATTTTCTGTGTATTTTATTTCACTTAACTATCTCATTCATTACATTTTTCCTTCTTCTAGAACGTAATTTCTATAACTGCAGAGGTTAATTTTTTTAGCATTTCTTAACTGCTGTATATCCAAAAATTTTAAGAGTGCCAGGTTGCTCAAAAATATTTGTCCAATGAATCTTCAATATGTGTCTGGTTGTGAATCTAACTTCACTCTGTCATTGACATTAACAAAGAGAGAGGAAGGGGTAAAGTCCTTTAGATCCTTCTTTTCATCAGCCTTGAGCTTCGTTTGTATATATCAGTCACCCAGCACAGTGAACTAGGCTTCTGAAGGTGTTTTTATTGTTTTTAACTTCAGTATCAAATTAACTTGAGGAATCAGATTGCCGTAGCACTTGGAACACAGGAGAATAACACTTAGGCTAACAAAATGCTCAAATTCACAATATTAGAACTGTCTACAGAACTTACCAAGATTTTATATGTTGGAGTATGACCTCATGCAAAATGAGAGCACTGCTTCATGCACCACCCAGTTTTGTTATCAAGAGCAGCTCATCTCCATGACTCTTTCAGCCCTAGACTACTTTGCTAAGTGTTGATGCGGAGTTATGGCTGGAGATGCAGGTGGCTATGCAAAGTCTTTCTCAGCATGTACTTCACACATGCGTTTTTATGGACCCAGACACCTTAGCTGGTGTCCTATCTGCTCATTTGCATCTTCTGTTAGAAATGAATGGCTGATCTGTGAGCCAGAAATGACTCAGAGGGAGAGCTGGAACTGTTATCTTCTTAATTTGCTTCAAGGAGGGATTAGTCCTATTGTTAATAATTCTGAAACACCAAGTAGAAAGGAACATTTTGTTTGAAGACATAAATGTTCAAATTTTCAGTCTGGTCACCAACTTTGAGTCCAGTGAACATCTGGCTTAAGAGTGTAAGAAAAAATAAAACTTTAAAAAATAATTAGTCTTCATTTCTTTTATGCCAATTTTTCTCATGAGCTCGAGTCTTACTTAGCAGTCCCAAGTCAAATCGTAGGTCTTACTATGAGACATGAGGAGGAAAGATAAAGAAGCAGAAACTTCAAAGTGAATCTTTAGTTTATGGTGCCTGTGCCTTTGGCTTCCCTCCAATTACTTGGGGTCTTTTTAGGTTTCTGCCGAATTTTCTGTAATAAGTGGGGCCTGACATTTCCTTATCCTATCCAGGAGGTCAGTTTTATTTCTTGCACAGACTATTTATCTCATTTATTACATTAACAAACCATCGAGATGAGAAACAAACTGGTCTGGACAGAGGCAGCTTTCCTAATTCATGTGAGCAGATGAGGCAAGATTGCAACATCAACCCTCTTTACAGAAAACAAACAGCAAAAACACAGAAGGTCCAAACCCACCGCCCAAGTGAACAAAAAGTCCACTTTTATGAATTTTGCAGACTCTCCAGGTTGTCAGAAGGATTTTTGCTCGTCATGCATTGTAGACATTCAAGTTTCAGTAGGATTTACCTTCTTGTTCTTTTATTTTATGGAGAACCAGATCTTGTAGAAATGGCTGTACATTATTTGAAAGAAGACAGATTGGAAATAGAAGCCAGCACTGAGCCCTGAAACATGAAATCCTGAGCCTGAATGGTGACTTAAAAATTCATCGTCTCTTAGATAACCTTACCTGATGAAGCTAGGCTGATGAGAATCTCATGTATGATAGGCTGTGTTTCTAATATTAAAGGTCTTCTCCTTTACTTTCCTAAATATGTTTTTCAAATTGGTTTCAAGTTGATTCAGCTGCCTGAAGTGGCGTACAGCGAAAACATAACTGCCCTGAAGATGACAGATAGCTAGCAGCTGTTGTTGAAAAACTGACATTGCATTGGAACTGTCTCAGCAGCAAAGCCGTGCTTTGCAAAGGCAACATGCTCTGAAATATTTGTGTCTATGATAAGCTTTTGCATGAGGCCTCTCCTGATGGTAACCCTGAGAAGGTGCATTTGCCATCTTCAGTTTTTGAATCATGAATCTTTACAAGAAAGCAAAGTAAACCACAAGATGCTATGTAAGTTTATCAATTCAGGCTCAACATTTTCTACACTATTTTCATAGATATTTTTGTTTCCTATACCATATATCACAACAGACTCTATCTATGTACGTTTGAATTGACTTTATGACTTTTGGCCTGATGAATGTATTTTCATGTAGGTAGATAATATGGCAATATGTAATGTTAAGTGGGTCTTTGGGAAGAAAATGGAATTTATAAAAATAATCTAATCCATTTAGATATTTTTCAGCTCATCTTGGTGATCTTTTAATCCAAGCTTTTTCTTAAATACTCTATTTGCAATTTAAGCACTGCCACATGCCGCCACTGCTGTTACAAAGATACATTAGATTGATAGAATGATGCTGCATTCTTTATGACTGGAGAAAATAATGACTTCCTCTGTTCTCTCTAATCATGTTTTTATGGTTTGTTTTCCAAAATACTGCATACTTGACCTTAAAAGGGGATAAAGACTGCACATTTCATTTAACGAGTAATAAAAAGTTGGGTTCTCATTTTGCATTTAAACCTATGGGGAATGCATTTTACTATAAGATATTTTCATTATGATCCCCAGGTCTCAGACAATTCTGGCTGACTCTGGCTGCTTAAGGACTGTGTATCTCAATAATTGACAATAGATGCAGTGGACTTTGACCTATTTTACTTTCTGTGTCTCCAGGTTGAAAACTACTTTTTAGTCTTCCATGAGATTTTAAGAAGCCACTATTTCAAGTAAAAGGAAAAAACAAAAGAAAACTCACGCTTCATTTTTTTTTCCAGTTCTTCACTGCTACCTTTTCATGGTCCTACCATTATAAATCCTAGAATGAAAGGTGAAAATGTTGCTGTCTGTTGCACCTTGTTTAAAAGGCAGAGAATATCAAATGTACTCTAAGAAAATCATATTATTTGAACAGTTTTTTGCTTTAAAATTTAGATTTAAGAAAACAGGTTTTCTTCAGACCTTCAGATCTTACATGAGATAATTTGTGTGTCCAACATTATTCATGTAAATGGGAACAGACTCAAACAGAACACTAACAATAGTTAAAATAAAACTCTTTTGAACATAATAAAAAGCCAAAATACTCCATTCCTTTGGAAATGAAATGACGTTGTAGATAAGAAAAAAAATAGTTTGAAACTGTACTTTATTTGGTTATGAACCTGACCTCCCCCAATTTTGGCTACCTTAGACTTTACTCCTAAGTTGTGAGGTTGAGGGCTAGAATGGATTAAAAGAAAAAATAAAATAAAATTTCAGAATTTCTACCTGTCAATTTGGGCCAGAGGTTTTTAATAAAAGTGCATTATTGTTTGTGTACTGAAATGTCCAAAGCACTTCAGTAATGTCCATTAACTCAATAAACTGCAAAATTTACATGGTGGTGGCGGTAGTTTAGTTACTAAGCTATGTGCGCCTCCAGGGACTGTGGCCCCTCAGGCTCCTCTGTCCATGGCGTTTCTCAGGCAAGAGTGCTTGAGTGGGTTGTCGTTTCCTTCTCCAGGGGATCCTCCCAACCCAGGGATCAAGCCCAGGTCTCCTACATTGCAAGTGGTTTCTTTACCAACTGAGCCACCAGGGAAACCCAGAAAATTTATATATGGCAGAGTACATCATGAGAAACGCTGGGCTGGAGGAGGCACAAGCTGGAATCAAGACTGCCGGGAGAAATATCAATAACCTCAGATATGCAGAAGACCCCACCCTTATGGCAGAAAGTGGAGAGGAATTATAAGAGCCTCCTGATGAAAGTGAAAGAGGACAGTGAAAAAGTTGGCTTAAAGCTCAACATTCAGAAAACTAAGATCATGGCATCTGGTCCCATCACTTCATGGCAGATAGATGGGGAAACAGTGGAAACAGTGGCTGACTTTATTTTTCTGGGCTCCAAAATCACTGCAGATGGTGATCGTGGCCATGAAATTAAAAGACACTTGCTCCTTGGGAGGAAAGTTATGACCAACCTAGACAGCATTTTAAAAAGTAGAGACATTACTTTGCCAACAAAGGTCCATCTAGTCAAGGCTATGGTTTTTCCAGTGGTCATGTATGGATGTGAGAGTTGGACTATAAAGAAAGCTGAGCATGGAAGAATTGATGCTTTTGAATTGTGGTGTTGGAGAAGACTCTTGAGAGTCCCTTGGACTGCAAGGAGATCCAACCAGCCCATCCTAAAGGAGATCAGTCCTGGGTGTTTATTGGAAGGACTGATGCTGAAGCTGAAACTCCCAATACTTTGACCACCTCATGTGAAGAGTTGACTCATTGGAAAAGACCTTGATGCTGGGAAAGATTGATAGCAGGAGGAGAAGGGGACGACAGAGGATGAGATGGTTGGATGGCTTCATTGACTCGATGGACATGGGTGTGGGTGGACTCCGGGAGTTGGTGATGGACAGGGAGGCCTGGCGTGCTGCGATTCATGGGGCCACAAAGAGTCAGACACGACTGAGCCACTGAACTGAACTGAACTGATGATAACGCATATGGGCTTCCCGGATGGTTCAGTGGTAAAGAATCTGCCTGCCACTGCAGGAGGCACAGGAGACACTGGTTTGATATGTAGGTCAGGAAGATCCCCTGGAGGAGGAAATGCAACCCACTCTAGTATTCCTGCCTGTATAATCTCATATACAGAGGAGCCTGGCAGGCTGCAGTCCATAGGGTTGCAAAGAGTTGGACACGACTGAGTGACTGAGCCACACACATGAAAACCCATACAATTGTTGCCTTAGTTATTGAAGATGGTACAGTATTCATCTTTATGAAGTCTTTGGAAATTTCAAGTAATTTATTTTAGAAAATGTATCAGGGATCTGTATGCTTTATTTTATTCTGACTAGCAACAAATGAGAAGTAATTTGATAAGTATATTTATTTTCTTCTTGGACTGATTGTAGAAAGATGCTGAGAGTTTCTGTTACTATGCTTCTCTTAGCTTTAGTAGAGTATTGAATCCATGTTCTGTTGCCTTTTTTCAGAATAAATTATTAGCTTTAATGAAACAAAATATTCATAATTCACCTAATTCATTTAATGATCATTCACAAATTTGATGTTTCTGTTGCTTTCTAACACAGTGTAGAAGACATGCTTCATTTATCATTGATTTGATGAATGCCAACTTATTTTCAAAATATCTAAGTAGATTAGCGTTAAAAATTTAATCAGAAATTTGTGACTAAATTATGACTCAGCCTATACATAATCCAGGCAATATACTGCCACTTTCTAAGAACATTTTCAGATTTGTTTTGTTCAGTCTTCACAGTTGACACTCATGACTTCCCAGGTGGTCCAGTAGGTAAATTTCAGCACTTCCACTTGAAGGGGCGCGTTAGATCCCTGGTTAGGATCTACAATCCCACATGCAGTGCAGGGCGGCACTCCCCAGAGAAGCTCACAGGTGACACTCGTAATCACAGGAAGCCTCACTCCGTAAAGGCAGACAAGCCACAGAGTCTGTCTAGGTGTCCGCGTGTGCATAGAGAGGCAGCACTGTGGGTGGCGAGCTGTCGCGGAGTGCCCGGTATCGTCGAGCGTGCTGAATAATGGCACGAGCCTCATTTCTGTGATGTGAGCTTGTATGCTGGGGCAGGACGTTGCACCTTGACTAAGGTGGCTCGTGCCTCGTTTCTTAGCTCTGACTGTTGGTTGCTTTCCTTGTTGTCACTCGTAGTGAAATGACAGAGCAGGAAAACCATGGGGATGTTCTTATAGATCAGCAGATTTAGTTACAGGGTCTTGGAGATGTTAGGGGTTTTAGAGCTCACATAATCCAATTCCCTAATTTTACAGAGAAGGAAACTGGGACTCAGGAAGGTTAAGCAACTTTTTCAAAATACCAGTCACCAAGTTATGGGCTTGTCAGTCTTCTGGACCATTTTCACGCATTCCAAGTGTCATTTCGGTGGCGTGTGGAGAGACTTTCTTAGGCTGAGGATCTTTGGATTAGATGGATTCCCTTATTTTATTTTTAGACATCCATCTTTGCTTTCTTTGCCATCTTGTTCCATTTCCTCTGGTGACATGTGGATCTTAGCAAGTATCCTGCTGTGGCTTTGTTGGGATTGAGGGTTCTGAGAAACCAAACCAGAAATTGGACACCGTGCGGCTCGAGTGGAAGTGAATGATGACTTACCGTGTATACAGGGAGCTCAGCCGCAAAACTGATGCAAAAACAGCCGAAACCTGCACTTCTTCCCACGTGTTTCAAAATGCATCCTTTTGTGCCTTCATTACTTGTTAAAATTTTATCAACATTTTTTTATTCAAGCCAGAGCTTGAAGAATGAATAAGCGTAGGAAAGGACCAAAGCATTTATTCCTCAATTTCCTTGAGCTGTGGTATGAATCCCTTGACACTGGTGAATCTATTCATAGAAACATGTAACCTTCTGAGAAAAAGAAATCACCCAGTATCCAATCCAGTCAGTGAAACACTCATTCCTTGAGTGTGTGTGTGTGTGTGTGTGTGTGCTAAGATATTATTTCTGTAAGCCCATACTGTCTTTGTCCTGGCATTGGGATACTATTACTCAACAAGCTACCTTGAATTCATTGTGAAAATAATCTCCCCTGGACAATTTAACAACTATTTTGTAATTTTTAACTTAATAACTATAAAAATTGAAATATCTTAAGATAGCACCATATTTATTATAATAAATGAAAACGCCTTCCTGACTCCCAGCTTTCATCTTCATGAATTTCTTTTCTCAGTGATTGTTTCTGGCACGTTTGTGCCATTATGGGTTAACGTGTTCCACCTTCTTATTACATAAGAAGAGGGCTGCTCTTGAAAGTGTGTGTGGGTGTACTTAGAGCTGGTTTTGGGTGACACAACTTAATTAGAAGTATAAATGATTACATGACTCTTCCATTCTTCACTGGGAGGTGCAGTTAAAATGCTGGCACTGGCTAATTAATAGGCTCGATCCTGCCTTGTCAGTGAGGCTAGTCCATAAAGGATTTGATGCTTTCTTTCCGGAAACAAACAAAAACAGCTTTGGAACTGTCAGGAAATAACAGCAGCTCTTGAAGGCTAATCATTACCAGCTTTTGTCATGTGGTTGTAATTGTTGCATGAATTCTGCTTCAATCAGGAAAAAATATGCTTAAGTGCCAGTAAAAGTTTTTATGCTGCTATGAAATTTTGCAATTTATGGCTTTGTACAGATCAGCTTGGGTTACTAGGCAACACTGAATGTATCGTTCACTCAAATTATTCCTTAACCCCCTGCATTGCTACAGACTCTAGCAGAAAAAAAAAAAACAAAACCCCAAACTGTAATAAACTATGATAACATAGGGTTAAATCTGATGACAAAAGTGAAATGGAAGTTGTGATACTAAAAAAAAAAAGCAGTATTTAAAAACTACCCTGGATGGAAAGCAATATGAATATTTAGAGCTGTTTACCTCAGGGAAAAAAAAAAGTAGTTCCAAATGAATTTGATGATCGTGTATTCTCTGATTGGCCATTAAGCAGGCCAGGTTTTTGGCACTTAAGCAATCATATTTGTGATGCTGGTTTTAATTAAGAAGTACACTGTAGGATGTTCAATGACCAGGGAAGTGTGGTATTGCTGCTTGCTTGCTGTGTACCCATATGCATTTGAGAGAATGTAAAACCCCAAGATATAATGACTCTCTCTCTCTCCATCTTTAAATAGACAGTCTGCCTTTAAATAGACTGCTGCACAGGCTGAGTCTTAGAATCTACATGAAGTCTGAGCAGTGTCATTTAATAGGCAAGAAATTGTAACTTGTTCCTCAAAGCAGTACCAAATTAAGTGGCAGGGACAGAGCCATAGACGCTTCTGGGGTGTCTGATGACTCAGAAGGATATCGTGGCAGGGACAGAGCCATAGGCGCTTCTGGGGTGTCTGATGACTCAGAAGGATATCGTGGCAGGGACAGAGCCATAGGTGCTTCTGGGGTGTCTGATGACTCAGAAGGATATCGTGGCAGGGACAGAGCCGTAGGCGCTTCTGGGGTGTCTGATGACTCAGAAGGATATCAGGGAAACCCGAGAATCAGTGTGGGAGCGGCTGTAGTAACCTTGGTTTGTGGTTTGGAAGCTTTCTGGTTTGAATGGTTTTAGTGTTTTAAGTTTCTGTTATGATTATTCTCAAGCAGCCAAAATGATATCTCACAGTCATCATGTCAAAAGTAACAAAAAATGAGTTTTGAGCAGAAGCTCCCCAAATTTCATTTTAGCCCAATGTTTGTATATAGGACATGCTTCCGGGGTGAGAGCATGTGGCTCACATACCTTGGAAGCAGGAGACTGGCATTCAAACTCTGACTGAACTCTGACTCCCCTGCTGGGTTGTCACGTTCAAGTTTGAGGAGCACTGCTTCAGATTCCTCCCCGATGGGAGGGGAGGCCCTTTGCTTTGCTGGGTCAGTGTCTCCGTTGCTGGGAGTCATGACCCTGGGGGCCTGTGGAAGTTGTCACTATGAACTAACCAGGACAAGCTGCTACTGGGCTGGGTTTGGCTTATGAGAGCTGCTTCCACGTGGAACTGGGTTTCTCTTTCCAAGGTGCATGCTAAGTCACTTCAGTCGTGCCCAACTCGTTGTGACCCCCTGGACTGTAGACTGCTGGCTCCTCTGTCCTTGGGATTCTCCAGGCAGGAACACTGGAGTGGGTTGCCATGCCCTCCTCCAGGGGATCTTCTCCACCCAGGCAGCAACCCAGGTCTCCCATGTCTCCTGCCTTACAAGTGAATTCTTTACTGCTGAGCTACTAGGAAGCCCTTCTCTTTCCTAATTACCTGCAAACCAACCTTTCCTTGTCTCCGTTCCCAGATCCCCTGGGGTTGACATGTCATTTCCTTTAATTACCTTTTTCTATTATCAGAGCTGATCAATGGTACAATTTTAAGAGTCCTAGAAACATCTTCTGCTCCAAAGTTCTCTTTCCTCGGATGATGTTTAAGAGTTGCCACTCTGCTTCTGAAATTCCATTCCTTGTAAGGCATTGTTCTGTGTAAAAGCAAAACGCCTCTGGAAGGCCAGGCTCACCTTCCAGGGCTATGGTGTCATTAATGAGGAGGTTACAGAAAATCACTTCCAGTAACTTCTCTTTTCTTATAATTGATGACAAAAGAAACTTTATTAGAGACTCTCTGATAGAACTGACTCTTAACTTGATAAGGGGCAAGGGAAGAAAAATTTATAAAAGTAAGGTATTTTTAAGTAAGAGGATAACCAAGAAGGTTATGAAAAGAATGTATAGTTCAAGGGAACAAAAATTAATTTTTAGATTCAGTAAATTAATATATCCCCCCCAGTATCTTTAAAAAATGTAAGGTTATATTGACAACATCACTAATTTTTATGTTTGCACGTAGTAAACAGAAAATTATTACTTAGAGTGTGTACTTCTAGTATTAGTTACATCAGCTCAGTTCAGTTCAATCGCTCAGTTGTGTCTGACTCTTTGGGACCCCATGAACCGCAGCACGCCAGGCCTCCCTGTCCATCACCAACTCCCGGAGTTCACCCAAACCCATGTCCATCGAGTCGGTGATGCCATCCAACCATCTCATCCTCTGTCATCCCCTTCTCCTCTTGCCCTCAACCTTTGCCAGCATCAAGGTTATCTTTTAAAAGAAAGATGATGTTTAAAATTTTTCAGATAACTGTGGAACATGGGAACTTCTTAAAAACTAATCCCAATGATGTGTTAAATGGAGATAAGGAGAAAAAAGGTTGAAAAGGTAGTACCACTTAAAAGTTCATTGGAAGAACTCCATGAGTGTGTCTTCATGAGGGGAAGTCCACAGAGATCATGGGGACCCTTCCATACACAAAGACGTGGATAGTCCCTGTCATGTAGGAACAGCAGGAAGTGATGTATCAGATTGTCAGAAAAGCATGGGGATTGATGGAGCATGGATCCTGAGTAAATCAATGATGGGATCCTCCATTCCATGAGAAGTTTTTCCGCTTTCTACCATTAGGACTGGCACTGCTACTGTTTGAGGATCACTGGACTCAGTAACTGGGTAAACAATCCTTTATCTTAGTGGTGTGTGCTGAAATTTCTCTAAGGAAATATTCTGAGGGTCTGCTTTGGGGAGAAGATGAGTCTCTGCCTCAGGCACGGCTAATATTCATCACTGGGGAGCTTGTGACATGAATGACTAGGTTGTTTTCTGTCAGAAAATAAGAGAAACTGGATTTGCTTCTTCTAAGGGAATTGGTGATGCAGAGAAGGAAGGGGATAATGTGTGAGATGGGGTGAAGATGGGGACTGCATGTCCATAGAGATGGGGGGCTTTTTTGATTTAGGGGTATCCCTTGGTTCTTATAGATGTGTGTGTGTGTGTGTGTGTGTGTGAGTGAGTGAGTAATTGGAGCTGTTTCACCTTTGTGTCCCATAGAACAGGGATCTTCTGGTTTGGAATAGTGAGATGTTATCTAAGGTGAACTAGGGGAAGCAGATGTCTATAATTAGACCACAGAAATGAAAATTTCTAAGACTTCTGCAGAAAATTCTAGACATCTTGGACTTTCTCCAGGAATCTGAGTTGATCTCATCTAAGACTTTAATGGACCTAGAGGTCCCACTTATGTCACAATCACTATACTATGTATGACTCACATCACAGTACTGGATACCCCCATGTCACCACCTCCACTGAATTGTCATGCTCTCAGCTTTTATAGAACATTACAAGAACAATATAAGAATCACACCTCAATGAAAAATGTTGCTTAGAAATGATCTGTGAGGTGGCTCTACCTCTCCATCTGCAATTATTTCTGAGAAATTCCTTTAGGAATTCAGCATCAAGAAGACTCTGCTCCATCTCAGAGCTTTGCCTCTTGTCACTTCAATGAAAATTGCTGGAGATGTTGTGATATTTGTCCCCAGGTCAAAACTCAGTATTTTTCTCAGTCACAACCACTCTGTTAAGCCTGCATTATCAGTGGGTTTTGCATCTTCCTTTTTCCCGTCTTTATTTCTGATTTCTAGTTTTGTCCTGTTTTAAAGCCTTCTTCATTGAAAGTGAAAGTGAAAGTGAAGTCGCTCAGTTGTGTCCGACTCTTTGCGACCCCATGGACTGTAGCCCACCAGGCTCCTCCATCCATGGAATTTTCTAGGCAAGAGGACTGGAGTGGGTTGCCATTTCCTTCTCCAGGGGGTCTTCCTGCTCAAATCCTCTAAGGAAATATTTAGAGTAAAAATAATTCACCCTGATTTTGTTCAATAAAAATTTTGTTAGAATCACGTCAAATGCTAGAAATACCATAGAGTGTCTTGGTGGAGCCACCAACTGCACCGCCGCGCCGTCGTTTCATTTCTGCATTTAGCGTCTTCTCTGTGGATTAACTGCCCAGTGGAACCCACACCTTCGTTTTGTTTTCCATGGCAGTGAGGATGTAACCATTGGCTTTACATCGTGCTACAAGCTGGCCTTTGGTCCTAATACTCGAGTGAATTTAACATACACAGCGCGGGGACTTCCCTGGTGGTACAATGAGTAAGAGACCGTCTGCCAGTGCAGGGGATGTGGGTTCGGTTCCTGGTCCCGGGAGATTCCACGCGCCTCGGAGTGAGTAAGCCCGGGCGCCACGGCTCCTGAGCCTGCGCCCTAGAGCCGCGAGCTGCGGCTGCTGAAGCCCGTGCGCCTGGAGCCTGCCGCCCCACGGGAGACGCCGAAGCCCAGCGCTGCGGCCGAGAGTAGCCCCCTGCTCGCTGCAACTAGAGGAAAGCTGCCGAGGACTCAGTGCATCCAATAACATAAATAAATAAAAAAAATAAAATATGCAACGTGTTCCACCAGCCTTAATAGGTTTGCCTGCTTGTCCCCCACCACACGACGCTGCTCTTTCTAATGCGATTCTCCATGAGATATATTATTTGGGTGACGTTCACATGCAGTGACAGTGGAGAAGGTGAGTAGGAGCACAGAAAAGAGGTGGGTTACATCTCATGGAGCATGGAAATCAGGAGACCAGTACTTTCAGAGGATTCCACGCACGGCAGGTAATTCACACTGCTGGGACGCTGCTCTCCCCTTCCTTCCAGACCCCAGGGATTCTCAGCTTTGACCCTAGTGAGATTTTGAACTAGATCCTTTTTTTTGTTTGTTTTTGCTATATGGGACTATCTTGTGCATTAAAGAATGGTTAGCAGCTTCCCTGGTCTCTAAACAGTGGACGCCAGTAGCACTTTCCTCCCCTAAGTTGTGACATTCACAGCTGTCCCCAGACGTTGCCATGTTTCTCTGGGGCGTGTATCATTCCCAGCTGAGAATCACGGGTCTGCCTCTTTGCTCAACTTTTCTATCATGATATGCTATATTACTTTCTTCATTGCTATGTTTTCTGGATGTTTGCAAGTTCTGTCTCGTTCTTTATTGAAGCACGGTTGATTTACAGTATTAGTTTCAGATGCACGGCACAGTGACTCTGTGTATAGATGATACACTACTAAAAGCTACTTCAGCGTAATGGCTGTCATTCCCTGTGTTCACACGCTTGTCCATCAGTCGTGTCCGACTCTTTGTGAGCCCGTGGACTGTAGCCCGCCAGGCTCCTTTGTCCATGGGATTCTCCAGGCAAGAATACTGGAATAGGCTGCCATTTCCTACTCTAAGGGTTCTTCCTGACCAGGGATTGAACTTGAGTCTCCTGCATTGGCAGGCGGCTTCTCTATCACTGAGCCACCTGGGAAGCCCATGTGTGTATATACACACACACACAATATCTTCTTTATCCATTCGACTGTTGATGGAAACTTAGGTTGCTCCCATTGTAAATGTTGCTGCTATGAACATTGGAGTACCTGAATCTTTTTGAATTATTATTTTCATTTTTTTCCAGATACATACCCAGGTGTGGAATTGCTGGGTCACACGGTAGTTCTATTTTCAGGTTTTTGAGGAACTTGTATACTATTTTTGCATAGTGACTGCATCAATTTACACTCCCACAAATAGTGTACAAAGATTTCCTTTTCTTTACATCACCAACATTTGTTATTTGTAGACTTTTTGATGGTAACCATTCTGACAAATGTGAGGTGATAGCTCACTGTGGTTTTGCTGTAAATTTGTCTAATAATTAGTGATGTTGAGCATATTTTAATGTTCCTGTTAGCCAACTGTATGTCTTCTTTGGAAAAACGACTATTTAGGTCTTCTGCCCACTTTTGATTTTTTTAAATTGAGTTTTATGAGCAGTTATATACTTTAGATATTAACCACATGTCTTTCAATTCATTTGCAAATATCTTCTCCCATCCTGTTGGTTTGTTTTTTTGTTCTTTTGATGGTTTCCTTTGCTGTGCAAAAGGGTTTATGTCTAATTAGGTCTCATTTATTTATTTTTGCTTTTATTTCTTTTGCCTTATGGGCAGATCCAAAAAATATCACTACGATTTATGTCTGCTTATGTTGTCTTCTAGGACTTTCATGGTTTCAGGTCTCACATTTAGGTCATTCATCCATTTTGATCTTATTTTTGTATATAGTGTGAGGAAATGTTCTAATCTCATTATTCTACATGTAGCTGTCCCCAGCACCACTTGTTGAAGAGACTGTCGCTTTTCCATCATATATTCTTGCCTCCTTTGTCATAGATTAATGACTATGAGTTAGTGGATTTATTCTTGGAGTTTGTTTCACTGATCTGTACGTCTGTTTTTGTGCCAGTACACTTCGGTTTGATCACTGTAGCTTCGTAGTATAGTCTGAATATAGGGAGTGTGATACCTCCAGCTTTGTCTGTTTTTCTTCTTCTCAAGGTTTCTTTGGCAATTAAGTGTCTCTTGAAGGTGCATAGAAATTTTAGGACTACTTATATTAGTTCTGTGAAAAATGTCATGGTATTTTGATAAGGATTGCATTAAGTCTATAGATTGCCTTGAGTAGCATGGTCATTTTAATAATATTAACTCTTCCAATGTGAGAGCCTGGGATATCTTCACATTTCTTTGAATTGTCTTCTTTCCTTGATCTGTGTTTTATAGTTCTCAGATGACAGGTCTTTCACCTTCTTGGTTAGGGGTATTCCTAAGTATTTTATTTGTTTGACATGATTTTAAATGGAATTGTTTTTTACCTTATTTTTATGATATTTCATTGTTAGTGTAAAGAGAGGCAAACATTTCTGTATGCTAGTCTTGTATCCTGTTACCTTCCTGAATTCATTTACTGGTTCTAATTGTTTTTGTGTGTAGTATTTAGGGCTTTCTATGTAGAATATCATGTTATCTGCATGTAAAGACAGTTTTAGCTCTTTCCTTTCAATTTGGATATCTTTTATTTCTTTTTCTTGTCTGATTGTTGTGTGTAGGACTTTGATACTATGTGAATAGAAGTCATGGGAGTGAGTATTCTTGTCTTGCTCCTGAATAAAGTGAGAAGGCTTTTGGCTTTTCACTCTTCAGTATTATGCTGGTTATGGGTTTGTTGACAATGACCTTAATTGTGTTGAAATATGTCCTCACTATACTTTGATAAGAGTTTTTTTTATCATGAATGGATGTTGAATTTCATCAAGTGATTTCTCCTACAGCAATAAAGATGACCATATGGGTTTTGTCTTTCCTTTTGTTCATATAATGTATCACATGGATTGATTTGCATATATTGTACAATCCTGTGACCCTGGAATGAATCCAACTTGATCATGGTCTCTGATCTTTTTTGTGTATTGTTCTATTTAGTTTGTTAATGTTTTGTTGAGGATTTTTGCATCTTATATTCATCAAAGATACTGGCCTTTAATTTTATTTTCCTTTTTTTTTTGTTTGGTCTGTTTTTGGTATGTGGGTAATGGTGGCCATGTAGAATGAATCTGGGAGTGTTTCATCCTCTTCAGTTTTTTTTTGGAATAGCTGAGAAGGGTAGGTATTAACTCTTCTTTATATGTTTAGTAGAATTTCCCTGTGAAGCCATCCAGTCCTGGACTTCCATTTGCTAGTTTTTTTTTCTTTAAATTGCAAATTCAGTTTCACTACCAATGATCAATCTATTCAGAGTGTCTGTTTCTCTTTGATTCAGTCTTGGCAAGTTATATGATTTTAGAAAAAAGTCCGTTTCTTTTAGGTTGTTATAATATTCTCTTATTTGTGTGTGTGTGTGTCTCTGTGGTATCATTTGTTATTTCTCCTCTTTCATTACTTATTTAAAATCTTTTTAAATTTAAAAAATCAAACTTTTTGCTTTATATTGGAGTATAGTCGATTAAGAATGTTGTGTTAGTTTCAGGTATACACAGAGTGACTCATTAATACGTATATATGTATATGTTCTTTTTCAAATTCTTTTCCCAATTAGGTTGTTACAGAATATTGAGCAGAGTTCCCCGTGCTATTCAGGTTTGAGTTAGTTTTCAAAGAGAATTATTTCACATGTAGATTTATTTTTGATATGTTCATGGGGGGAGATGAGTTCCATGTCCTACTCTGCCCATCTTGATTCATCTCCTCTATTTCTACTTTCTGATTCACACTGGCTGTTGGGATGTTCGTCATGTCATGGTCGTCCTCTCAGCCTGTGGTTGAATCGCCTTGCTTTTAAGTGTTTCTGTGTAACCACTCCTTTTTACCTGTTCTGCACCCGAAGCAAAGGTGAAGGAGTGAGTATCCGTTTCCTGAACTGTTACAGCTCTCTTCTTAGCTTTCACTGTTCTGAATAGTATCCACTGTGAGATGATTTTCAATGATACTGCTAGAACTGTCTTCAAGACTCGTGGCTGTGATCTTACTGCCTTTATTCTTCTGGTCTCTGGACACAGTTGAGATAAATTACACTTCTGTTTTCATTGTTCCAGGTATATTCTTCATCTAAATTTATTGCTAAATCTAAGCTGTATAACTTAAAAGGAAATCTCTCAGAATGTAATTTCTCCAGAATGTTTTCTCAAAAGAACATCATTCCATTAA
This sequence comes from Dama dama, assembly GCF_033118175.1. NCBI lineage: Eukaryota > Metazoa > Chordata > Mammalia > Artiodactyla > Cervidae > Dama > Dama dama. The sequence continues at coordinate 2,794,163 of NC_083699.1, read as the reverse complement.
GTTGTAAGAAGATAAAATTTGACATTAAAAATTAATTTAGGAATTTACTTCCCCCTTCCATTTAGTAAATGCTGTCTAAATTCTTGGCTGCAACAATGACCAGAGCATTGAACTAAACTGTGGCAGTTAGCAATCATAGCCTGTTTATTTGCTAGACTCAATATAAACTCATCCAAAATCAAATTACAATAAATGTAAAATCCAGTATTATGCTGTATAAGGTCAATTAGTGCTTTCCATTAATGAGCCAAACTTTCAAGGACATATTATTGAAATTCTAACTTGAGACCTAGTAACTATGTTTAAAGCAAAGCAAAGTAATACACATGTTGATTTTGTGTAAACAGACTTGGGCAATATTTTGGAAGGTACCCACATGATTCATATTTTGTGATGCTATTTTCTTGGAAGGCGGCAGCATAGTTTAACAAATAAGAACACAGATTTTGGAGTCAAAGTGTCTGGGTTCAGATTTCAGCTCTGGCATTTGCTAGTCACGTTACCTTGGATCAGTTATACAAAACCTCTTAGCCTGTTTTGTCTCATTGGATGATAACAGAACTGATAAGACCAATTGTTGTTAGGATTACATAATATAATGCAGATAAGCAGAAAACTTTGTCTTATATTAAGAATTTGATAAATGGTGGCTATAATGATTTTGCTGAAGATTGGATTTTAGTGGATTTTTTTGACAGGAAGCTCATCCCCAACCAGCTTGAGAAAAAAGGGGAAGTTTGGAGGCTAGTGCTGGCTTCTTGTACAGAAAGTCAGTTCTTGAATGACAGCTTAAAGGCTTGGTTCCTCTCCAATTCTTGGTCCATTCTTTCATTATTTTGGTCTCATATGTTGCCTTTGTTCTTATGTTCCCTGTGAAAACGTCAGAAAATTTCTGCCTTGCCTTTTTAGTGACCAGATGCAACATCTGCTTCTCACATCTACTTAATAAGTTCTGTATGATGATAAGTATCAATAACCTCAGATATGCAGATGACACCACACTTATGGCAGAAAACAAAGAAGAACTAAAGAGCCTCTTGTTGAAAGTGAAAGAGGAGAGTGAAAAAGTTGGCTTAAAACTCAGCATTCAGAAAACTAGGATCATGGCATCTGGTTCCATCACTTCATGGCAAATAGATGGGGAAACAGTGGAAACAATCAATCCAGTTCAGTTCAGTCACTCAGTCGTGTCAAGACTCTGTGACCCCATGGACTGCAGCTCACCTAGCCTCCTATCCATTGCCAGCTCCTGGAGTTTACTCAAACTCATGTCCATTGAGTTGGTGATGCCATTCAGCCATCTCATCCTCTGTCGTCCCCTTCTCCTCCTGCCTTTAACCATTCCCAGCATCAGGGTCTTTTCAAACGAGTCAGTTCTTCACATCAGGTGGCCAAAGTATTGGAGTTTCAGCTTCAGCATCAGTCCTTCCAATGAATCTTCAGGACTGATCTCCTTTAGGATGGACTGGTTGGATCTCCTTGCAGTCCAAGGGACTCTCCAGAGTCTTCTCCAACACCACAGTTCAAAAGCATCAGTTCTTCGGTGCTCAGCTTTCTTTATAGTCCCACTCTCACATCCATACATGACTACTGGAAAAACTGTAGCTTTGACTAGATGGAACTTTGTTTGCAAAGCAATGTCTCTGCTTTTTAATATGCTGTCTAGGTTGGTCATAGCTTTTCTTCCAAGGAGCAAGTGTCTTTTAATTCTATGGCTGCAATCACCATCTTCAGTGATTTTGGAACCTCCCAAAATAAAGTCTGCCACTATTTCCCCATGTATTTGCCATGAAGTGATGGAACCAGATGCCATGATCTTAGTTTTCTGAATGTTGAGTTTTAAGTCAACTTTTTCACTCTCCTCTTTGATTTTCATCAAGAGACTCTTTAGTTCTTCTTCAGTTTCTGCCATAAGAGTGGTGTCATCTGCGTATCTGAGGTTATTGATATTTCTCCTGGTAATCTTGATTCCAGCTTGTGCTTCATCCAGCCTAGCGTTTCTCATGATATACTCTGCATATAAGTTAAATAAGCAGGGTGACAATATACAGCCTTAACCAGTCTGTTGCTCCATGTCCAGAACTGGAACTAGACATTGAAACAATGACAGACTTTATTTTTTGGGGGCTCCAAAATCACTGCAGATGGTGACTGAAGCCATGAAATTAAAAGACACTTGCTCCTTGGAAGAAAAGCTATGACCAACCGAGACAGCACATTAAAAAGCAGAGACATTACTTTCCCAACAAAGGTCCATCTAGTCAAGGCTATGTTTTTTCCAATAGTCATGTGTGGATGTGAGAATTGGACTATAAAGAAGGCTGAGTGCTGAAGAATTGGTGCTTTTGAACTGTGGTGTTGGAGAAGACTCTTGAGAGTCCCTTGGACAGCAAGGGGATCTAACCAGTCCATCCCAAAGTAAATCAGTCCTGAATATTCATTGGAAGGACCGATGCTGAAGCTGAAACTCCAATTGGCCACCTGATGTGAAGAACTGACTCATTTGAAAAGACCCTCATGCTGGGAATGGTTGAAGGCAGGAAGAGAAGGGTACAATAGAAGATGAGATGGTTGGATGCCATCACTGACTCAATGGGCATGAGTTTGAGTAAGCTCTGGGGTTGGTGATGAACAGGGACACCTGACATGCTGCAGTCCATGGGGTTGCAAAGAGTCGGACACGACTGAGTGACTGAACTGAACTGGAGTGTTCAGCCAGGATTCCGATTTCTTCTATTGTTCAGTTTTTCAAAAAAGCTTTGTAAGACATGAAAAGAATCAAGAAATGGGCCCAGGGCATATATGCCTCATCATTATTTTGATATTTGAAGCAAAGCAATCATAACAGCAAACTGGCTTTTAATAGTTTCAAAATTGATATCATTTATTTATCAAATTTAACTCTTGGGCACATAGATAAATATTTTCCTATCATGCTGTTTGAAGGGCAAATCTCGGGGTGTTTAAACCCTTAGAGAGTTATTATGCAAAGTTTCTTTATATGAATGACTTAGAATTAAATATTAATAAAGCTAAGTTCTCTCATTCTAAGGTTATTTTGTTTTTTCTTTGGTGGTGGTGGGGGAAAGACAGTAATCTAATTCTGCCTCTTTCTGATTGTGAAAATTCAGTTATCTTATTTCTCAAATAAGGTGGGTGGACTTGTTGAATGAAGGCCTTTGCTGTTTTATTTGGACAGGGTAGGACGCAGTGTTCACAAGGTCTGTTAGATCTGGAGAACATCCAGATCATGGAGGGAAGGCAGGGGCCAGGTAGCGTGTTCACCATATATTTGAGCAGGAGGCTCAGGGTGCTCATTTCCTCTCTTTACTTATATTTAATGGTTCGCTTAATACTTATGATTTCTCTGCCAAGAGAAGGGTGTTTTATCAGTGTGACACCTGAGGGGGAGATCTCCGTTTATAATCATTTACACTAGTGGGTATGTAGTACCCTTAGTCCCGGCTAAATTTGGGTCCTCTATCAGCACACCTCTTCCCCTCTGACACACTACTGGGTGTTCTGGTCCTCACCCTTTCACAAGGACACTTGTGAAAAAAGGACAATCCACATGATCCCTTATTAAAGATAGAGGTCAAGGTATTTGGGGCCTAGACTGGTATCTTCTTGCTGGATCGTCAGTGGGTGATGTATTGACCGTAACAGAATGGAGATTCGTCTTGGTGAAGTAGGAAGGAACCCATGTAGATCTCAGCTCCAGAATATTATATTCTGTCCTAATTAGAGACGTGAATGCTGGTTCTAAGTATAAGGTGGGCAGAGACAGAGCTGGGCATATAGCACAGAAAGATTCAGGGACTCAGGTATCTCTAGAACTTTCTTGCTCTGTTAACTTCACTCTCAGTAGAGACTAGATTTATCCAGAGTGGCAACATGGTTGCTATTAGATCCCAAGCTTACATCACACAACTTCTCTCTCAGTAACTTTCAACACTGGAGTTGGACCAACTCATCAGTGTCTGTTTAAAAAGTCCTTAGGGAAAAGGCTGTGAATAGTTCATTTCAAGCCTTATTGATGAACTATGGCCTGGGAATAGAGTTAGGTAGGAAAATGGACATATTCTTGGGTGAGTTGGGAAATCCCCATGGTAAGAGGAGAGGGACATTGTACAGACAATTCCACAGTGTCCTCTACACAAATCCATCAGCAAGAGTGGCTGCCGTTATGGATGTCATATTTTAGCTGATTTAGTCACATTGTTAAATTTGGAGAGTCTGGCTCTCTGATTGTCATCTCCAATATCCCAACTCTTCCATTTCCCTTTACATTCATTTTCAGTCTCATCAAAACCAACAGTGGATAATTCAGAGGACTTTTTCTTTCCCCAAATGCAGCCTGCAATATATAAAATTTGTTGAATTTTTCCCCATACCATTGTCTGCTGTTTATCACTTGCTTCCCTTCCTGGTATTTAGATTCTTTCTTCCTCTGGTTGGTCTGGATCCAGTGGATCCACCGTGGTTCTAGTGACTTAAGCGTCTGTATGCAGCTCTCCTGGAGGTTTGCACCCTGACTTCTGAGGCAGTTTGTGGCTGCACCCAGGCCTCCGCCACTTCTCAATTTTTTATCTCATCTGCTCTTGATTAATTTTCTTCACTGCTCTCAGGGAAATCATCCTTTATACTAGTGTTCAAAATCCTCTGGGACTCCATTTCTTCACTCATTTCACTTCACTTTTGTGACCTGTCTGAATCTATTTTCCCTTCTTTGGAGACTTTCTGTGGATTGGCAGTCAAGCTACTTCTCACTTGGCTTCCTTTCATACTCCCCATAACAGCTGGTTGAAATGTTTACTGTGCATTTTAAGCTGTATGTTACATAACTCTAGTCCCCTATAGACTAGGTAACCATACAAAATTTATTGAATCCATGAATTGATCAATTATTGGCTGAAAAAATGAATTTATCATGGGGGGGGAACTAGGATTGAAATGTAAATAGGAATATACAAATACATATATTGCACTTGAGTTCCATTGAGCACCTAGATCCTCGTGGTGAATATTCCTTTCTTATTAATTTACAGAATATTCTAAGAAATAATGAATCCACCTAACCTCTAAATTTGTTTATAAATAATAAACCATGGCATACCATCTTAAGATTTAGGTTAAGTAGTTTCAACTTCAATATTAAGTTGGTCTCACTGAAAAAGCAAGATTAATCATGAACTTATCAATATCTATTTCACAAAATGGGGTGGGGAAAATCACTGTATAATTTGATGAAATAAAAGTGAAAACAAGACCTGAAACTTATTTACACCAGTTAATCAACACGTGAGATAGAGGGTATCTGAGTACAATTATTAATATGTACCAGAAATCTTATCAGCTATGACTTATAAAATGTTCTAGCAAGTTTGAAGTACTGGTAATCATTTGGCTTAAATGACTATTGAATAAAAAATGAACTGTTACACAGCAGACATGGAGGGAACTCAAATAGGGTAAGTTTATGCTATCATTCGGAGAAGGCAATGGCACCCCACTCCCGTACTCTTGCCTGGAAAATCCTATGGATGGAGGAGCCTGGTGGGCTGCAGTCCATGGGGTCGTGAAGAGTTGGACACAACTGAGCGACTTCACTTTCGCTTTTCACTTTCACGCATTGGAGAAGGAACTGGCAACCCACTCCAGTGTTCTTGCCTGGAGGATCCCAGGGACGGGGGGGGGAGCCTGGTGGGCTGCCGTCTACGGGGTCGCACAGAGTCGGACACGACTGAAGCGACTTAGCAGCAGCAGCAGCAGGCTATAATTTGAGACCAGCTAGAATTTATTTTTTAGAAGTGATTGTGAAAATAGTAGAGGATCTTTGGCGTTAGTGGCTGGTGTTATATATCAGTGAAACTTAAAAAATCATGTAAAAGGAAAACAAGGCACATGTAACCACATTTATTCACTAAATAACTGTACCCTTGGGAATGTGAACATAGTATGATGCTTCATGAATTCTGCCTAACCCCCAAGGCCTCTGTAAATGCTCCCTCCACCACACCTCCCATCAGCTCCTTTATTTATCACACTAGTCTTTGGCCACTGTTGATGGAGTCAGATGAGTACCTCCACCTGCTCTCTGCGGATTCTCCAGAACAATGGCCTCTAGGATGAGGCAGCTGCCAAGGGCAGGAGAAGCATTACCGCACTTTGTTCAATGCAGTTGCACCCCTGCTTTCGCACATGGCACTTGCATCCTTCCAGTAAATTTTCCTTTTCTACTGAACATTCCTTGCTGCTGAGGCTATGGTGAGATATGGTAGCATTGAAAACAGTTACATTTTCTGGAAAATATTTGGCAAAAGGTATGTTAAGAATATTAAAAATGTTCATATCTGTATAATCATTTATACTGCTTCTAGGAGTGTATCAGAAAGGATTTATCAGATTCATGTACTTGAATGTTTATGTACAATACAATTCATGATACTGAAAAATCAGAAAAAATTAAATGCTCAAAAATTTGAAACTGATGTGTCTATATTTGTAATGTTATACAGTTACTTATTTATTTTTGCATTTATTTGTTTGGCGGTACCCAGTCTTTGTTGTGCACACAGGATCTTTAGTTACAGCTTGTGGGATCTAGTTCCCCGACCAGGGGTCAAACCTGGGTCCCCTTCATTGGGAGCATGGAGTCTTAGCCACTGGACCACCAGGGAAGTCCCCTAAATAAAGACCCAGTAACTGTTTTTCTAAAACAAGTATTAAATTGTTTTAGAAAAAAAAATTTAATGGTGTAGCAAACTACTATGCTATGTCATTAAATGGAAAATTTGCATACAAAATACATTATGATTTCTATATCATGATTTAAACATGTATGTGTGTATAATGAATACAAGAAAAGTAGAATAAGGTACCCAAATGTTAAAATGGTAATTTTTGAGCAGGAGAACTAAATATGACTTTTTTTTCTTATATATTCTTATATGTTCTATATTTGTTACAATTATCATGCATGTGAATAGAAAAACCCTATTAAAATTTTGTGTAAAATAATGTATTATTTTAGTGTTATAAGGAACGAGTTTTTTCTTTGTTGCATGACAAACTTTGGAAAACTCAAAATGGTATATTTATTCCATGTTTCTTCCATGCAGTGGAAGAAAGTGTGTTCTTTGTATTTTCAATAGCAGGATATTAAATCTAAAACCAACAGTATTAAACTATCAGTTGTATCAAGATTTAATTAAATGGAAATACATTTATACTTATTCACAGTTGTCTTGTTTTAAAAATAAACCAACAATCTACTTTAAGTAATGAAGATTAAATACATTGCAATAACATTATTTTAATGTGACTATAACTTTGCCAAATTTTAATAAGATAACAGCAGTTTAGAGAGATACATGCACAGGTTGAATATATACTTTTTAAAACAGTAAGGCATATTTTATGATATATAATCTTTTCACCACAAAATATATATACTTCTCAGATCTGAAATAAAACTAAAACGACTACCTGGGACTGGAATAACACCTTTACAAGTAATTTAATTTTTATACATGACTATAGTAACATCATTATACAAATAAGCCACTCAGCTGGCATATTTTGGCAGTGTGAATCTATAAGACACGGGTTGCATTTCACGAAAGCTTCTGAAACCTGACAACTACCGCTTAGCGAGTCTTTGTATGAAATGTGTAGTAGCAGGTACAAGTGGGCCGCAGTTGCTAATAGCTAAATAGGCATGAAAGCTTTGCTGCCCTTTGGAAATTGGGCATGGCAGTCTTAAGCTCTTCTCTCCTGTTGCTCCTCTTGAGGTTTAACATATTCTAAGTACTTTCATGTGGAAATCAAAAATAACAGAACAAGAGCAGCCTAGGGAGAGGACACTTCTCCCAGTAAAATTTCCAAATCAACACTTTCATCCAGTTTCTGACATCAGTTCTTTGAGTGGGCATCACCTGTCTAATGCAAAACATGGCAGAATGTGGCTTCGTGTTGTTGAGTTGCAAAGGGCAGAACGTTTGTTCAGAGCTGTAGATGCATCAGTCCAGTCCACATGATCTATTTCTCCTTTATTCTGAAGTGTATCCCATGCTCACTCGGCAGTGAGGTGTTCTACAAGAATGCTTTTCTTGCTCCTTCTTTAAGGTGACTTCGCAGACAGGCTTCAAGGGTGTCACTCAACCTCAAGGCATGGGGCAGGCTTCTTGGTAGAAGAGTTTCCATTTTCCGAGGGGCGGTAGGAGAGTGTGCTCATTTTTGTTGACAGGTTTGAGTGGGATTTGGTCTTTGGGGGAATGTATTTCAGAAGCTGTAGAAAATATTTTTTAAATTTTTTCCCTAGAAAGCCATAAAAGAGAGGATTCAGGCAATTGTTAAAATAAGCCAAGCAAATAGTGATGGGCATGGCTGTGTCAACAATATCTTCAATTTTACAGTCACGGATGAGGCCCAACTGAATTAACACATCCATAAAAGTGAATATCTGGTGGGGAACCCAGGAAAAGAAAAAGAAAAGCACGATTGCCAAAATTATCTTGAAAATGTCATCTTTTCTTGGTTTGTTCTTCTGAATTTCATAAGCCTTCTTCAGGGTCTTCCAAATAAGAGTGTAGCTTGTAAGAATGATCAGAAAAGGAAACAAGAATCCCAGTATATTCTTGGTGAGGCCCAACCCTACCGGGAGGGTAGAATTTTGGGATTCGTAATGGAAAGCGCAAACTGTGATATTGGTATTCTCGATGAAAAATACATTGCGGTGGATTATAGTTGGCAAACTGGCCAAACCTGCCAGCAGCCAAATAATGATGCAGGTGACTTTGGCCACAAGCATTGTGCGCCGGAGGCGGGACTTCATTGGGTGAACAATAGCCAGGTAGCGGTCAATGCTCAGGCATGTGAGGAGAAACACACTGGCGTAGAGGTTGAAACTGACGCTGGCTGAAGCGATCTTACACAGGTAATTGCCGAAGGGCCAGCGGTATTCCATAGCAGTGTAGACAGCCCACAGTGGCAAAGTCAGTAAAAAGCATAAGTCAGCCAGAGCTAAATTCAAAAGAAAAACACTGGCCACAGTCTTCAGTTTCATGTAAAAGTAAATGACAATCACCACCAAGCTGTTTCCAAATATCCCCACCACAAAGATAATACTATATAAAGTAGGGATCATGATGAATATGTAATTGTGCCTTCCAGCTTTGGGACAATCATCTTGGATTCTTTTAATACCATCTTCGGTGGAAGAGTTGAGGATCATTTTGATCTCTTGGGTTAGTCAGTCTCAGACACTATGCCAAATGCACCTAGAAAAAATAAAAATGAAAAAGATGAAATTTCCAGTTGTAAACAAATAGTTTTATGTCTTATTCATAAATACCTTAACTTTAGTTTTAGGAAAAGAAATCAGATCATATTTTCTGGAGAAAAGCTGTGAGCAGATAAAAATCTTAAGATTGCACATTTAAATTAAGTTTCAGAACACACTGCTTTTCTAGGGAATGATAACTATCCCCCAGATCAGTGGGAGTGGGTTCCTAGGTGAATACTCACATAAGTCCTTTGCCTTTTTTTCTAAGAGTGAATCCTAGATTAAAAAACATAAGATAAATCTCAGAAAATACTACTGAATTAGTTATTCAGAAAGACTTGAGATTTTCCTTAGGTAAGCAAAGCTAATTGTCTTAAACCTCAGAAATGTGACATATCTGTACCTTATTCTTTGAACCATTCCTTTCATCTCACATTCTTAGGTATAAAGATGATTAGCATCCTCTCTTAAGTGGTTGGAATTCCTGCCTCTAGGTTGAGGAAGGATTTGCCTGAGGAATTGATTTAAGAGGGGATAAAAGGGAAGGCTGAAGGCTTTGGGGAACAGCATTCTCTGTATGGTTTTCCAGGTCATTACATGCAGTCACCACTTACTCTTTAACTTCCAACTCAGTGTAGCAAAAGGGCCTGAATCTCCTAACTTTGTGCCCACAAGCCATTTCTGGAGTTTAATCTCAATTAACCATTTGTTTAATAAAGGATGTAAAATGAATAGATTAGGTCAGGATTAACAATAAAATGTGTTTTGTCAGGGTTCAAGGCAGCAGCAGCAGTTCTTTAGGATTTTAGGAAGAATCAGATACTCTGAAATGAGCTCCATAAAGACCTCTGCAAATATTTGCTCCAATATTTTACATAATCAACAATCAAGCTTCTCATTGATGTGATTTAGAGAAGCATCATATTCTGCCGTAGACAAGAGTCTATCTAAAAACCCTTGGAGGGAAGCTGAAGGTGCTGTGAGGGTCACATGGCAGGATGGGGCACAGGCATGCTCTGAGTTGAAAGACAGCCCCAGGCATCGGCAAGGCTGGCCAGGCAGGGGAAAGTTGGCTAAAGACCCCATTGCTCCACCAGGAGTGTGTCCCTAGAAGAGCATGGGTCCCTAGATTTGCTTCACTTTGTAGCAAAGTGTCCAGGGTAAGAAGAGGAATGGGAATAAGACACTTCTAGGCTGCCCAGGTGTTCCTGCCTGGAGAATCCAGGGGCGGGGGAGCTTGGTGGGCTGCCGTCTATGGGGTCGCACAGAGTCAGACGGCTTAGCAGCAGCAGCAGTCTCCCAGGAGAGCTGCATCTAGTGTCTGGGAGAGCTGGCTGAGCACACGCACCTAAGGCAGTAGTGGAGTGGTGCTGTGAGAAGGATGAGTCTCAATTAGCCAGATTATAAAATGTAACACTGGGAAGAAGAGGGTCTTAAGTGGTCTCTCTGCCTCCCCCTGGGGGGCACTTATTCTCCCTACCTGAGGTTTTTGGCTCTTCTCCTTTTGTAGTCAGAACTGTATGAACTAAATCCCTTTCTTATCTTTTCATTCGCAGGGGTCTCAGCATCCACCCACAAGCAAACGCCACATGCTCCGTGGGGCCTTCCTAACTTGCCTGGGCAATTGGCTGTTCCCTTGTTTTGTGCACTTTGGATGTAGGTTTCGCCCGGTGTGTGATAACGACATGTTGACTTATCTGTCTTCTCCGCCCGTCTGTCAGCAGTTTGAGGATAAGGCCTGTTTGGCAATCATCTTGCTCACTAGTGTAAACCCTCATACCTTCCAGAAGGCAGACAGTAAATGTCTGATGAGTAAGAAAACAGGTGGACACATGAATGGGTGAATATTATATCACTTAAAACTGTAAGTGGAGAGTATTGAGACTAATTTCTAGGGGGCTAATGAAATCAATTCACATTCTGCTCCCAAAGAATCTGATAGAAAATGCTCAGTGTCAACCTGAGCCTCACCTTTGATAATAAGCTAAAACCTAAACCCAACCCAATTTAAATTGACAAAATAAACCCTTGGCACTTTTAGAAATCTGTAGTTTACAAAACAAAAGAAGATGAAAATAAGGAATAATTTAATAGAAACTAGGGCTAAGTTACCAGGGAGGTTTGACCTATTTCTTTTTCACCCAGAAGGATTTCTCTACACTTTGCTGATTTTTCAGTTTTTAAAAAAGTCATAGTTACTAAAATTATGCCAATTTAAAAGTATATATTCATTTAGGTAAACAAATATTCTCTATTAAAAAGTAAATACTTCATAAATGGCTAGCAGTCATTTACACCTTAATGTGGATTAATTATTTGTTCTTCTAATATCTAGTTGAGATAAGTTGGATTTTGCCTAGGAAAAATTGAAAATGTCAAGGTTATAGAATCTCAAAGATTAAAAGTGTCCTGGGTTGAACTCCATAACTCTGTAACTGAATATAGGGAGAGTTAAATATTTGTTTCACTTTGGGCATAAGGGCACTAAAAGGAAGGAATAAATTTGGGTGCCCTGAGTTGGGTGCCCAAGAGCGGGAAGGAAATTCTCTTTCTTCTCTTCATCTTACTTTGAGGGCACACAACTCTGGTTGGTTCCATTAATTTTTGTCTAGAGGGGGTAAAATTTTATTGAGTAGGCCTGCACTGTAACCATCATTTATAAAAGAATCCCTGTGGAAAATTTTGTATTTGAAAGGACCAATTTATAAACATGGATTTATAGTCCAATTCTTTCACATTGTGAGGTCAGCCTTTTCATAAGTTTCCATTGATCCATATTGACTAATATAAAAGGTTGCTCTGAGCAGCTAGAGCAACATCCCTGGAAATTTGAGTGAGGCATCTATTGTTTTAATGAATATTACTTGAGAAACTCTGAGCATAGCACTGAGTATACTAATTGGAAGAACCTTTTATATAAATGTTTATGTAAGTAATGACCAAGACTTCCTACCTAGTGAGGAGAGAGGGAGAGGAACTTCAGTGATGAAAACATCAGGAACAAGTAAAAGGAAGCAGAAATGCAAACGGTGCATTCATCAGGCCATTATCCTTTCATCCCATGTTCACTCAACACCTGTTATGTGTTGGGGTAAGGAGTGCCAAGTTAATAAAATCACAGTCCTTCTGCTCCTCCCCATAGTCTAGCTGGGGGATCAGGAGTCTTAAAGCCAGAATTGTCTCTAATGTGTTGAATCCTTATACCATACCGTAGGCATGTGAAATGTTCTGTATTTATTACCGACCCTGCCTAGTGGTGAGGATTTCTGAGAGTGATCAGGGACGCTTCCCAGAGATGGCGCGTAGGCTTTGGAGGATGTATGGAAATCAGAGTGGTTAGCACTTAAAGGCAAGCATCTGGCCAGCTAGGGTAGACTAGAGATGTTGTCATCGCTTGAACTTCTCCTTCTTTATGAATGCCTTCAGCTTCATCTACGGGAAACGGCTCCGGTAAATTTGTAGATACTGCAGAACCTTCTGGGCATGGATGGTGTATGAATGTGTCCTGGATGGAAGGGTGCCAAGGGCCATGCGGGTGTGTAAAAAATATTGTTCTCTTAGTCTGCGCTGTTACTGCTTGTAGCCTTCCCTGGAGAGAGCTGGTTCTAGGGAGAGAAAAATGGAACTCCCGTGACTGGAGTCACCTTCGATTGATAATAAACAAATGAAGACTAGGCTGCTTCTCTTTGAAGCTTGAGAGGATGCGATTTTGGTGAGCAGCTGAAGGAGGAAGAGATGTGGGCTCCAAACTTTTGAGTCTTGGAAAGCAGCTATTTTTTTGTTTCATTCTGCTGCTTCTCCCAGTAGGGTTACAGGCGGGTAGGATGCTGAGTGAAAACGTTGGAGGGGGGGGCCCTCTCTATTTCTGGGTCTCGCTGTAGCTTTTACTCAGGCTCTGCACTTTACATGAGCTCCACAACATCATCTCCTCTTGGGGGAAGGAAGATGGAATTCAGAGTCAAAATGCTTGTCAGTGAATCTTCCCTTACCACGCACAGGTATGTGGAGCTCTGAGTAAGTCATCCCATTTCTCTGGATGTACGTAAGTCTCAGTTTCCTCATCTATAAGAAATGGGAGCAATGCCTCTCATTGCACTAAATTGTTGTAATTAAATGAGATAACTTAAAAGTACTGGGTCTATCTCTCAAGCAGTAAGTATTTAATAAGTGTGTTTTATGTGGATCTTTACTATTATTATTTTGAATGCAAAGCAAGGGCTGGTTAAGCCATGAGTCAAAAAAGCATGAGAGATTAAAAAAAAAAAAAAAAAGTTTATCACTGGTAAGCTCTTTTTCTGGCCATTAAAAGGCTAAAAACACCAAGCGGTTGTTCTAACAAAGTATGAGTAAAAGCTAATCTTAAGCAGCTGAAGACATTTTCCATGAGTCAGGTGGAAACTCTCAGGCTGCTGCAAACAGAAAGTTGGCTCATGGTGGCCACACCACATTTATCTATGGGTTGTTTAGTAGGAATTACCTTGCAATCCTTGATAGCTTCCCTGGTTCTTAAAAATAAACCCAAGAAAGATTTTCTTTTTATCTTTTTTTTTTTAATTCTAAGAATATTTCCCCAAGACGTTCGCTTAGAATATTTTTTTTGACTTTTCAAGAACAGCTTTGTATTTTTTCCTTAATTTTTATTGGAGTATAGTTCCTTCACAATGTTTTGTTAGTTTCTACTGTATAGCCCAGTGAATCAGCCTCACATACACATGTACCCCCTCTTTCATGGATTTCCTCCCCATCTAGGTCACCACAGGGCACTGCTCAGACTTCCCTGTAGAGTGGGTCCTCATTAGTTTCCTATTTTCTCCATGGTATCAATAGCGTATATGTGTCAATGCCAGTCTCCCAGTTCTCCCCACCCCACCCTTCCCCTTTGGTATCCATACATCTGACCTTTATGTCTGTGTCTCTACTTCTGCCTTGCAAATAAGATCATCATACCGTTTTTCTAGATCCCACATACATGAGTTAATATGTGATATTCACTTTTCTCTTTTTGACTTACTTCACTCTGTATGACAGTCTCTAGGTTCATCCACATTCCTAAAAATTGATTAGAATATTAATACCTCCTTAAGCTTTTATTCAAGCCCAAACCAATCTAATTAAATTGTCCATTAGAAGCTCCTTTTTAAATTATTTATTTATTTTTTTAGAAGCTCCTTTTTTAAATGAGTTTACAATCTGAAGGGAAAAAAAACCACCCTGAAGTTTCCTATGATAATAAAGAAAGAACTAAGAGACTAAGTAATTATATTTTAGGATAATCTATCAAAGTATCTTCTTAAATATCAGAAAGAGTAGGTCAGTGTTTGTAAGTTTCTTGTCGTGATGGAGAGCTCAATAAACCATCCTGTTCAAAAGGCATTCCCTTTATTGATCTTATGTTATAATTCAGACATTAGAAAGCAACTGATTTTGCTCCTGTGTGTTTTTCCCCCAGTAATGAGTGAGGCATTCTACAGGGAACAACTTTAAGTCAGTATCTATTTGTGAATTCATTGAATCATAGAAGCTGGCACTAAAATTTTTAGAGTTTCTACTTGTTTCTTTTTCAAAGCCACTTGTTCCTATATCTTACCCTTCTGTTCTTATTTTATGGGGTCTATTTCAATCCTTACCTCCTTAAACATTTTGAACATCTGTATGTTAAGAGCCCCTATGCAATTGCTTTACTGTTTGCAGTTCTTCAGATGTAAATTCTATTTGTTTCATCTACAGACATTCTTTCTTGGCATTTGCCTTCATTTTAGGTTTTGTAGTCTTTGACTGTGAGTCCATCTCTAGTGAAGATTAGCTTCTTTAGGAGGTCTGAGTGTCCGGATGGTGGTGGTGGGTGAAATTTCCGCTTGGACATACAACACTCAGTTGATTGGAAAAGCTCTTGGAGCCAGTCCTCAGCCTGGTTTGCGACCCCTTACTTTGCAGATGCTGCGTGTTAGGCCCTCTGTGCTCTGCTTAGTCACTCAGCTGTGTCGTGTCTGACTCTTTGCGACCTCATGGACTGCAGCCCGTCAGCTCCTCCGTCCATGGGGATTCTCCAGGCAAGAATCCTGGAGTGGGCTGCCATCCCCTTCTCCAGGGGATCTTCCCAACCCAGGGATCGAATCCAGGTCTCTTCTTTACCATCTGAGTCACACCCAAATACTGGAGTGGGTAGCCTATCCCTTCTTCAGGGGATCTTTCTGACCCAGGAACCTGGGGTTTCCTGCATTGCACACAGATTCTTTACCAACTCAGCCACCAGGGAAGCCATTAGGCCCTCTACCCTAGAGGTAGAGGTAAAAATTCTCGCATTTTTACTGGTCTACAAAAGTTATTTTAGTCTTAGATCACAGTGGGCAGTAGTTTTCCAGTTCCTGGCTTTAACCAGGAAAGCCAGTTTCAGTTGCCTTCAGTACGTGAGTCTAATGGTCTTTACGTCCATTCTGGTAAAGTCATTAGAACTTTATCTCAACTGTCTATCTGGTGTTGGTTTGTCCCTGGCCCATGTGGTCTTAATTCTTATTCGGTGCCCTAACGTGATATTTAATGTAGAGAAAAGAGGTTAATATCCATAATTGCTTAATCCATTGTCCTCATCTTGACTGGAAGTTGCTCTGCACATTATTTGGTGATAATAGTTAAGTTGCTTGGATCCAATAAGCGTTAGACCATAGTCTTGTCCTTCTTGCTCCACCCTCTCCATCATGGCCTTTGATGAAGCATCCAGGTCTTTCTGGATGACACTCTCATTTATGCTGGGACTCCTCGCAGCCATGTAGAAGAAAGCATGGCAGAAAGTCTATATTATAAGGCATGTGACCTACTGTCAAGTCAGATACACAGGAGAATGCCATGCTTCTGGTTGGTAATCCCAGCCTGACTCCTTCTCTGTTACTTTCCTTGGAGATGATTTCGCTTGCCCTCTGCAATTCCCTGATGAATCTTTCTCTTAATACAAAAATATGTAGTAAAAGTTTTAATGTCATTTTAATTAAATACTTAAGATTCAATCTTCTCAGACTTAATGAAGACAAGTGTGGTATGTCTAAATGGTTAAATAGTGGTTTCTGACCCTCTTACAAAATCAGTATCATCCACCATGGCCTGCCCTCAGAAGAAATGAAAGCAGTGCAAACTACTTTCTTATTTCTGTTCATACCAAGTGTAACCAACTCTGATGACAGTGGTTAAATGTTGTGTCATCCTCAACCCGTCCTGCCCTTTGCATTGTCCAAAATAGGCCAGGAAGCTGAAGAACTCAGTGTTATGAAAGGAAATTCAGAAGCTCTTTCCAAGTTAGGGTATAAACTTCAAGGAAAGTATAATGTTAATACAAAACTTTTCCTTCTTGGATATTATTCAATACTTTAATATCTAATAATGTAACACTGCCGGGAGAAATATCAATAACCTCAGATATGCAGATGACACCACCCTTATGGCAGAAAGTGAAGAGGAACTAAAGAGCCTCTTGATGAAAGTGAAAGAGGAGAGTGAAAAAGTTGACTTAAAGCTCAACATTCAGAAAACTAAGATCCTGGCATCTGGTCCCATCACTTCATGGGAAATAGATGGGGAAACAGTGGAAACAGTGGCTGACTGTGTTTTGGGGGGCTCCAAAATACTGCAGATGGTGACTGCAGCCATGACATTAAAAGATGCTTACTCCTTGGAAGGAAAGTTATGACCAACCTAGACATCATATTAAAAAGCAGAGACATTACTTTGTCAACAAAGGTCCATCTGGTCAAGGCTATGGTTTTTCCAGTGGTCATGTATGGATGTGAGAGTTGGGCTGTGAAGAAAGCTGAGCACCAAAGAATTGATCCTTTCGAACTGTGGTGTTGGAGAAAGCTCTTGAGAGTCCCTTGGACTGCAAGGAGATCCAACCAGTCCATCCTAAAGGAGATCAGTCCTGGGTGTTCATTGGAAGGACTGATGCTGAAGCTGAAACTCCAGTACTTTGGCCACCTCATGCAAAGAGTTGACTCACTGGAAAAGACCCTGATGCTGGGAGGGATTGGGGGCAGGAGGAGAAGGGGACGACAGAGGATGAGATGGTTGAATGGCATCACCGACTCAATGGGCATGAGTCTGAGTAAACTCCGGGAGTTGGTGATGGACAGGGAGGCCTGGCGCGCTTCGATTCATGGGGTCGCAAAGAGTCAGACACGACTGAGCGACTGAACTGACCTGAACGGACCACTAGTCTACAGTTAAATTTCTCTCCCCCTGAGAAGCTCCTGTTTATCAGGAGCTTAAACAAGATGGTTGTGATGAATATCCCAATCTCCCCAAACAACTCTCTTCATTCCTATGGTATTTTCTCCCACTCTTGTCTGTCCTAAACTCTTGGGTATTTCTGTTGTATGAGTTTTCTTTTCTTTTTTTTTTTTTTAAGTTCAAAAAGAAAACATAGGGATGAAAGATATGTGATTAAGTCTAATCAGGTGCTTAATAATTTTCCTTTAGTATGTTGGTGTTAATGAAAAATATTCTTATGTTAAATATAGAAGGTCATGGAAGGTTTTCTAGTGAGTAGAGAAACAGGAGTATTCCAGAGACTAGGCTGCTGCTGCTAAGTCGCTACAGTCGTGTCTGACTCTGTGTGACCCCACAGACGGCAGCCCACCAGGCTCCCCCGTCCCTGGGATTCTCCAGGCAAGAACACTGGAGTGGGTTGCCACTTCCTTCTCCAAAGCATGAAAGTGAAGAGTGAACGTGAAGTCGCTCAGTCGTGTCCCACTCTTAGTGACCCCATGGACTGCAGCCAACAGGCTCTTCAAACCATGGGATTTTCCAGGCAAGAGTCCTGGAGTGGGTTGCCATTGCCTTCTCCCCAGAGACTAGGAGAAAAGGAAAATAACATCTAATTTGGAAGAAATCTTGTACATAAATGAACCCCTGTCCTTTAATACTCCCAAATTCCTCAAACTTATGGACTCACAGAATTTCCCCCCAGGGAATCATAATCACATTTCAGAAGATCAGTATCTCAGCCATCAAGGAGGAGGCAACATCATTTTAACACTATGGCTTTTGGTGACTGTTTACAAGCCTCTTTTTCAACAGAGGAAAGAGGCAGTTCCTAGGTAGGCATCTCAGTCAACAACAGCTGATTTATCCAACTTTGTGAACAAAACCCCAGATTTCATATGTGAAGCCATTCCATATTTGCATCTTTGAGACTTTAAATCAGGAGCAGAAACTGTTTACTTCATTTCAAATTCCACTTTAAGAGGCATAAGGAAAGTTATTGGGAAGGAAAGGATGCACTAATTAATTTATACCCCTAAGAAATGATGATAATATTATAGAATTTCCATGTATTATGAATTTTATGGTAGAGATTATTGGCCACATGACAATTCATTGCAGATTAAAGTTTTTAATGTTATGCAAATCACATAGCCATAAATTTTAATGAAGCTAGGAGGATTAAATATTCAGTATATTATACATGTTCCCCCAAAGTGCCCAATTTCCTGATTGCAGCAGGAATATTCTTTGAATGATAGTCTACAGATTGGTCCTGCACAATGTGTAAGGAGGCCTGGGTTCTAATTCTGGCTTTTCAGATCATTAGCTAGGTGACCTTGCATGAGCCACTTAGCTTCTCCAGACCTCTCTATTGTCATGCTTCAAAAAGCCTCCTGAAATACTGAAATTTCATAATCTTTCTTCTGAATAGGTATGCATCTTTTGAAGACAAAGGCAATAATGGCTTGACAAGTAGAAATTACCTGATAAATCATAAAATCATCCAACTATTTATCTGTTGATATAGGTATTATTAGTGTCACAATGATTTAATAACATTGTATAACTAAATCTAAGAACTCTTTTTTTTATTAAAAATGAAATGAAAAGAATTTTACCTTTTACTGAAGATAAATAAGCTCTACTTAAGATCACTAAACAGAGTTAAGCTGACTCACTGGAAAAGACCCTGATGCTGGGAAAGATTGAGGACAGGAGGAGAAGTGGGTGACAGAGGATGAGATGGTACTATGGCATCACTGACTCAATAGACATGAGTTTGAGCAAACTCTAGGAGATAATGAAGGATAAGGAAGCCTGGCGTGTTGCAGTCATGGGGTTGCAAAGAGACGGACATGACAGAGTAACTAAATAACATAAGTTCATTATGTTATAGTGATAGTGGGTTTTTCTTCCAATTTTTTTTTTTTTTTTAGATTAATTATCTACCCAAAGAAAGGTTTCCTCAGCAGAGCATTTGGATATCTGGTTGTGACTCTAGGTTGATGAAGTCAAGATTACAGGTTTGGACATGATCTAGACAGAGGATGAGATGGTTGGAAAGCGTCACTGATTCAATGGACATAAACTTGGGGAAACTTGGAGATGGTGAGGGACAGGGAGGCCTGGCGTACTCCAGTCCATGGGGTCTCAAAGAGTCAGACACGACTTAGCGACGGAACAACAAGAGCATGATCTAGACTAGCTATTTTTACTCCATTTATGATCAAAGACTGTGAACCTCTCCTGCACCCCTGTGTTATTCACTGGCAGTTCCAGTTGCGAGGTAAAGACAGACTGGTTCATGGTTGCAAGACAAAATTAAAAGCATACTTTGCTGTTAGGGAGCCAAGATAACATCAATATGAAAAAAGCGGCACAATGTGTTATTATTAAAATAACTTATTTGAAACGAACCTACTCTCAAATTATTTGTGGAGAAAACACAACTTTTTAAAGTTTAGCAAATGCTTACAGTAATTCAGGCCTTCCCTGGTGGCTCGGATGGTAAAGAATCTGTCTGCAGTGCAGGAGACCTGAGTTTGATCCCTGGGTTGGTAAGATCCCCTGGAGAAGAGAATGGCAACCCACTCCAGTATTCTTGCCTGGAGAACTCCATGGACAGAGGACTCTGGCAGGCTACCATCCATGGGGCTGCAAAGAGGCGGACACGACTGAGTGACTAACACTTGCACTTTCTTACAGTGGTTCAGTTGCCTAGGTAAAACATAGAGGTGAGGTCAGAGTATTACAAAGGAACCTCACAGTAATATACTGTGTAGTATAGTGCTGCAAAGTATTATACTAGTTAATACTTTGAAGAGTTAAATGGACTTCTGTGCTAAGAAAATGAGCCGAAGAATGCACGCTTTTGAACTGTGGTGTTGGAGAAGACTCTTGAGAGTCCCTTGGACTGCAAGGAGATCCAACCAGTCCATCCTAAACGAAATCAGTCCTGAGTGTTGATTGGAAGGACTGATGCTGAAGCGCCAATACTTTGGCCACCTGATGTGAAGAGCTGACTCATTAGAAAAGACCCTGCTGCTAGGAGAGATTGGAGGCAAGAAGAGAACGGGACGACAGAAGATGAGATGGTTGGATGGCATCGCCGACTCAGTGGACAAAGAGCACACTCTGGGAAAGGGGCGCCTGACATGCTGCAATCCATGCAAAGAGTCAGACATGACTGAGTGACTAAACGACAAAGGGTGATGTTCGTTACATTTTGATTTTATCACAGTCTTTTTTTTCAAATACATTTCAGTTTGCTACTTTTAATTTATTTTTACATTACAATGTTGTAGAGATGGAAAGTAAAGATGCAGAGTGGCTTGGCAGAGAAAGGCCTGGGCTAGAGAATAGTCCAAGGGC
This sequence comes from Dama dama, assembly GCF_033118175.1. Taxonomy (NCBI): domain Eukaryota; kingdom Metazoa; phylum Chordata; class Mammalia; order Artiodactyla; family Cervidae; genus Dama; species Dama dama. The sequence goes on along the minus strand of NC_083699.1, from coordinate 2,773,255 downwards.
TGGTTTTGTCCTGAAACTCGGCATTCTCAGCGTGAGTCACTCAGTTGTGTCTGACTCTGCAACTCCATGGACTACAGCCCGCCAGGACCCACTGTCCATGGGATTTCTTTAGGCAAGAACGCTGGAGCGTGGGGCCGTTCCCTTCTCTAGCGGGTTTCCTCGACCTGGGCATTGCACCCATGGCTCCCACAGGCAGATTGTTCACTGTGTGAACCACTTCATAAGTAATTTAGTTTCTTACTTTATTATCTCTTAAATATTACAAAATACTTTGTATAAGAATACCAACACCAGTTCTCACTTCTGTTTCATAGATTGCTAAAAAGTTACGTCTTTGGAAGAAATGAAGGTACTTTGAAAGGTACCTTTCTATAATGCAAGGATAAGTGAAATGAATTTAATGAAAGAAAACTGAGAACTTCAAAAGACTGATGGGTTTTTTCATTCAGAAGTTCAACAGAAATATTTTTCATTATTATAATCTAATGCTTTTACTTCAGTGATTATAACATGGTACTTGATTAATGCTGAGAGAAAGGTAAAATGATATTGCATAGCATCTGTATTATATTGTAGCAGCAAATGTCTGGGTACAGAGTGAGGCCCTCAGGCTCAGTCTGACCAACAGATGTATTTTCTTTGGCGCCCCCCCCAAAGGGTTTATAACTTTTGGGATTTAAATGTTCTGTGGTTCACTAATCCCTATCATTCTCTACTTTCTGATTCTTCCAGCCAGTGCTGTTCAAAAGAAAAATGTTAGCTACATATGCAATTAAAACTTTTCTAGTAGCCACATTAAAAATAATAAACCTTATTTAACCCAGATTATCCAAAATATTGTCATTTCAACATGTAATCAATCTAAAAATTATTGAGATACTTTATTTTTCACCAAGTTTTCAAAATCCAGTATAGTTTTTTTTTTTTTCCCCAGCACATTCTAGTTCAAATGTGGCTAGCCACACTTCAGGTCTCAGTGACCACTTGGGCCTGGCCACCGAACTGGACAGCAGAGCGTAGGTGCTTCTCTCCCAGAAGTCACTTACCTGACCCTTCTAACAGTGGTTCTGAAAATGTGGTCCCCCGAACAGCAGCAGCACCACCAGCTGGGAATTTCTTTGGAATGCAAATCTTAGGCCCCATCACAGATCTACAGAATCAGAAGCTCTGTGGGTGGTGTCCAATAAGCTATTTTAATGAGCCCTCCAGACGATTCTGGCGCACAGTTTTAAAAACCCTTAGAAAACTGGAAATAGAACCGCCATAAGACCCAACAAGCTCACTGCTGGGCATACACACCGAGGAAACCAGAAGTGAAAGAGACACATGTACCCCAGTGTTCATCGCAGCACTGTTTACAATAGCTAGGACATGGAAGCAACCTAGATGTCCATCGGCAGATGAATGAATAAGAAAGTTGTGGTACATATACACAATGGAATATGACTCTGCCATTAAAAAGAATGCATTTGAATCAGTTCTAATGAGGTCGATGAAACTGGAGCCTATTATACAGAGTGAAGTAAGTCAGAAAGAAAAACACCAATACAGCATAATAACACATATATATGGAATTTAGAAAGATGGTAATGATGACCCTATATGCAAGACAGCAAAAGAGACATGGATGTAAAGAACAGACTCTTGGACTCTGTGGGAGAAGGTGAGGGTGGGATGATGTGAGAGAATAGCACTGAAACATGTATATTATCACATGTGAAACAGATCACCAGTCCAGGTGTGATGCACGAGACAGGGTGCTCGGGCTGGTGCACTGGGATGACCCAGAGGGATGGGATGGGGAGGGAGGTGGGAGGGGGGTTCAGGATGTACACCCATGGCTGATTCATGTCAATGTATGGCAAAAAACACTACAATATTGTAAAGTAATTAGCCTCCAATTAAAATAAATAAATTAATTTACAAAAAACCCCACTGCCGTATTGGCGTCTTTGGCAACCTTTGCTGACAGGCTCTGTGCCTTTCATGACTCACTGCTGCTGTCTGGTCTCACTACGTTGTGCCTGACTCTTTGCGACTCAATGAGTCTGTAATCCGCAGCACTCCAGGCTCCTCTGTCCATGGAATCTTCCAGGCAAGAATACTGGATTGGGTTTGCATTTCCTTCTCCAGGGGATCTTCCTGACCCAGGGATTGAACCCATGTCTCCGGCATCTCCTGCATCCGCAGGTGGATTCTTTACCACTGAACCACCTGGGAAGCCCTTCGTGATTCACAGGCAAAATCAAATCCAATGCACAATGAAAGCACCGTCAGCTAAAATATTTTCGTTTGACCCTTTCAAGGTGTTAAAACCTGAAGAAATAGAACAGCTTCCTAAATGCAGCTTGAGAATTACTCATTAAGCTGTGTATTTCTTTTAAACATTTAGGACTAGTGGAGCTTAAGTGCAGCCCAACAGGAGGTCATCTAGTCAAATAACTCTCGGACCTACTCCTAGGAGTTTCTTTAACTGGATTGGGTGATACCCATTTCTGTACTGTCATTAGAACCAAGATCTTCCTGGGGGAGGAGACACGCTGACTCAGGTGAGAGTCAGAGTTAAGGTTGTAGAGGATTGTGGGGCTGGGAGTCAAAAGTCAGAATCAAGTCCACAATTTTCCTCTCGTGAGCTATGGAGCTTTAGTTTTGTACTTAACCTGTGACTCATCTTATTCATCTGGAAAATGACGATAGTGAAGTTCATGATGATAATGATAATAATAAATGATAATAATGTTATAATAAATGATAAATAACGATGATGATAATGAAGCAAAAAATACCTGTCCCTTCTGGCTCACAATACCATTGTGAGAATCAGATGAGGTCATGTATGTGGAGATGCTATGAGGTCCTGTAGCTTTAAGACTTTCATTAGCGTTGTTAAAATCACACTGTGGTGTAAGTGACTAATTTTTCCCCTGCAAGCAAATATGGTAAGAAGGATTAGAAAGCTGCGTGTGATTCTGAAACTAGAAGAACTTAAAGGACCAGAAAGAGGTGGAAAGACCCAAAGAGGGGGTCTAAAAAGGCACTGCTGGTAAGCTTCTTGAACAGTTGTTCCAGCTCTCATCATTCTCTTGAATACCTATAAAATTATCTTAATTAAATTTATTTATTTTTAATTGAAGGATAATTGCTTTACAGTATTGTGTTGGTTTCTGCCAAACATCAACATGAATCAGCCACAGGTGAATACCTGTATAATTTTAAAATATAAATTACAATGATACTACACCACTGGTTTTAATTGAAAAGTTCAGACCATCCTATCTCCCATTATTTACCTCTCCATTCATTTCTATGTGGGGCTACTTGTGTTTTCTCATTAATCAGCCTGTGATAAGAGGCATAGATGCTGGGCCAATGAAAGGTAAACACTTTGCCAACTGAAAAATACGATGAGGTGGCTGCTGCTTCCTGTGAAAACTTCATTAGCCATAAATGAGGTACCAGATGTCACACATCAGATTTGAAATTAAAATATATTCCCAGTATTTGTGTGCAGTCTGAGCAGGAGGGAAAAACGAACTCTTTCCGAGAGTTGCATAAGATAAAGTACTTCTTCGCGTTGGGTTGTTTGTTTCTCCTGTAAATGTAGAATAAATGCATCCCTTGGTTTGTAAAGGGGAATAATAGCATTTTTGCACAAAAGCTATGCAGTGAGTTGCACATAACACCCAGCCACAACCCTTTAAGGATTCGGTGAATGTCCTCAAACATTCTGTGCCACACCATCTTGTTTTTAACTTTGCCACAGCAATTCCTATCTTTTCTTGCCTTCACCTTCAGCAAGCAATTTCTGCTTTTATTACCAACAGTAAAACTGTTCAGCTCAGCAACTGTCAACATCAACTCTATTCTTCCTGAGCTCGCTATAACAACAACCCTGTTAGCGCTTCCCTTTTTTCATAAGATATAAAACCTCTCCTCTTGTTCTTCTAGCTAGCTAAGCTGACTTGGTTCTGTTTCTTGAAGCTACAAGCCTCCAATTGGAAAGCACTCGTGGTTAAGGAGAAAACCCCACAGTAGGATATGGGGTGGCATGGGTCCACTTGAGCCAGCAGAAATTTCATATGATAGGCCAGTGTGGTGGAAATACCTAACCTCTAGTTTTTATAAATAAATATTTTTGGCAGAAGAAGGCCCATGTTCCTTTGCAGTTTCAAAATCTCCACAGTTATTTGGTTCCAACTGAAGACCATGACTGTTTGAAACTGTTTATTTCCTTTCTTTCCTAATTTATTTTTGTTCTTATCTCTTGTAAGACTGGTGAAGCCTATAAATCAAATTAAGGGGGTGAATGTGAATTATCACTCTCAAGCCTCCTCTTGGAGAAATATTTACATAGAATTTCTTTATACACAGAAATTTCCCAAAGCACTTAAACGTTTATTTCTGGATCATTTACTACTCATCAAATGCTAGAGATGCTGAATCTACTGCCCTTTGACCTTTGCATAAGGGAAGCCAGCACATCTTTGAGATAATTATCTATGTCAGTGGGGAAAATATCTGTTTAAGCCTTTCAACTGTGTAACTTTAGCATAAAGTGACACCCAAGTGTTCAGATAAACTTATTCAATGTATAACCATTTTATACTCTTCTCCATTTCTCCTGGTATCTGATTCACATAGAGGACTTATGATAATAGTGGCTTAATATTAACAATAGTAATGTTTATGACATTGAATGCTTACTGTATTGTGCTTACAAGTACTGTGCTACTTGCTTTCATCTCTGTAAGAGTCCTGTTAGGAATGAACTGTGTCTCTCCCTGCCCCGCAACAAATTCATGGGACTTCCCAGGTGGCTCGGTGGTAAAAAATCTGCCTGCCAGTGCAGGAGACACAAGAGGCGCAGGGTTCAGTCCCTGGGTTGGGAAGATCCCCTGGAGGAGGGAATGGCAACCCACTCCAGTATTCTTGCCTGGAGAACCCCGTGGACAGAGGAGCCTGGCGGGCTACAGTCCATGGGGTCGCCAAGAGTCAGACACAACTGAGCAACTGAGCAACTGATCAATGCTCACAGCGAATTCACGGGTTGACGTCTGAATCTCCAAAGCGACTGCGTTTGGAGACAGGGCCTTTGAAGAGGTCATTAAGGTTAAAGGAGGCCATAAGGTTGGAGCCCTGGTCCAGTATGCCTGGTGTCCTTGTAAGGGGGAGACACACAGACAGGAATGCGCTTGCACAGAGGAGAAGCCACGTGAACACAGGGAGAAGACGACTGTCTTCAAGTGACGAAGAAAGGTATCACCAGAAACCAGCCCTGCTGGCATCCTGACCTTGACCTTCCAAACTGTGAGAAGATACATTTCTGTTGTCATTTTGTTGTGGCAGAGCTGGCAAGCTAAGGCAAGGCCCATGAGGGAAGGCACCGTTATTCCCACTCTTCAGATGAGGAAACGGAGGCTTAGAGAGCAGATCCTTATATTTTTTGGCATTTTAGTGTTTCAAAGCTCAGTTCTTTCTGTTTTGGCAGAGTCACCTCTTCATACTCTGGTTTGGCTTCTTAATCAGGGGTAATTTTGCCCTCCGGAGACAGTTCTCAGTGTCTGGAGACATTTTTGTTTCCCATAACCGGGGGAGCGAGAGCAGGGGGTGTTACTAGCACCCAGAGAGTAGAGACCAAAGATGTTGCTGAGACTCTTACGAGGCCCAGGACAGGCCCCCACAACAAAGAAATATCTGGTCTAAGATGTCATGGTGCTGTTGCTGAGAAGCTTTTCTAGTTTGGACTTATTTTTTCCCTTTTCAATTCCTGATAACCTGTAGTTCGCATCTTTCATGGAATGAGTTAATCATACAGTATATTTTATTGGTGGCTTTTATTTCATGTATTATATTCATATCTTCCCAGGGAAGCTATAGATTCCTCAAAAGATAAAATTCTGTCAAGTGGCCTTCAAAGGTTCAAGGTCATGGTGAATACTTAGTAGAGGGTCCAAAATTGTGAGCTGACCAAATATCTGTTATGTCAGATCTTTCTAGAAATTATCCTCTTTGAGCGTTTTCCAGAATTCTAGGATTCTGTACAAGAACAATGGAAGAGAGAATTTGAACTTAGATTCATCATAAGGTCTTCAAGGGATTTGCTGGCTCCTATCATGACTTCCCTGGTGGCTCAGAGAGTGAAGCGTCTGCCTACAACGTGGGAGACCCGGGTTCAATCCCTGGGTCAGGGAGATCCCCTCGAGAAGGAAATGGCAACCTGCTCCCGTACTCTTGCCGGGAAGATCCCATGGATGGAGAGGCCTGGTAGGCTGCAGTACATGGGGTCGCAAAGAGTCGGACACGACTGAGCAGCTTCACTTTGTTTTCAGATAGTGACCCCAGTTGCCTCTGGAGGGAAGCGATTCCAGAAGTCACACCCTGCCCCCTGGTGGCATCACCGCCATAGGCAACTGCTGGGGCAATCCGAGTCATCAGCGTCCCAACTGATTTCATAATATCTGAATGTCATGTCATCTTCGGATTGGACCTTAGGCTTTTTTTGTGATTTTATAATATTTGAATGTCATTTCATCTTCGGATTGGACCTTAGGCTTTTTTGTGATTTTATAATATTTGAATGTCATTTCATCTTCGGATTGGACCTTAGGCTTTTTTTGTGATTTTATAATATTTGAATGTCATGTCATCTTCGGATTGGACCTTAGGCTTTTTTTTTTCTCTGTGGAGCAATACACTGAATGTAGCCTGTCATTAAGGCTCTCAGAATTAAATCAAGTAATAAATGGAAGAAAAAAAAAGAATTAAATCAAGTAAAGTAAGAGAGGATAAACATACCTAGTTACAAACGATAATCTCGCCAAGTCTGTGAACCAGAGTTTCAATTACTTAGTTTGAGTCTCTGTCACGTGTCTCCTCTGCCCAACTGCTTTTTATGATCCATAAGGGCAATGAGTAGTTGTTTCTGTAGCTGAAGAACATTTCTGGGAAAAAGAGTTTCTAGAGGGAACTCTATTAACCATATTAATAGAATTCCATGACCAAAATTGTAATTGGTGCATTGGTTCCTGTGGTACTTTCCCTACAGATTTCTTATAGACTAGTTCTGCAAGAAAAGCACCATTGTGTTTGAAATACCAGCTAAACCTGAGGAAATTATACTTCTCCTTTTCCCCATTAAGAAGTCTGTTCTCTCACTAGGAAAACACCACTGCACTTATCACAGAATGCAGCCTTTTCTGTATACTGATGCCAAACGGGTAACATTTTAGTGGGGTATTTGAAGTTGTGATATGCATCTCCATGGGAGACAAGCAAGGTCATTCAGAAGGTCTTTTCATTGAGAACATCAGAGCTTTCAAAAGACGCAGGCAGCCTTTCCTGGATAATTGGGGTAAAACTGAAATAAAGCAAAAACCCCATAAAGTACAAAAATAGGCGATCAGATGGAAACACTCAGAATTAGGAGGTAAAAGATACAGTAAGTACTGATACTGAGTCTTATAAATATATAAAACCAATAGCTTCGAGTAAAAAGTGACATAATTCAAGAAGCTGAAGAGCAGAAATCAGTTGATTGCAGGGTTTAGCAGAGGGAGAAAAAGGAGTGAGAACTAACACTAGTCTGGAACTGAGAGATGGAGGACTGCGTGGCTTCTTCTTTGCTGTTCTAGAAATCGAGACCTTAGGCAAATCATTAAACCATCACTGGACTTTGCTCTGATAAATGGGAATGAGATTTATCTTGTTAAAACTCCTACCTTCCCTTGTAAGAACGTTGTGAGATTCTATATTTAAAATAGTTTCCTCAAAAGACATCTTGTTACAACCCATACACATGAATAGACTATATAACATAAAAACAAGTTTAATATATGGCTGAAGTGGAAAGCTAATCTTATGTCAAGAGGTATATATTCAGCACTGAGACTCTTAAAAGGGAACATTAATGTTAGCAGGGTCTGCTGGCTGGCAGGCCTCATAGGAAGCAAACCATAGGCTCTGCAGTCACAAAGGTCAGTTAAGATCCTGGCTCAGCCTCTGACTATACTTGTAACTGGTTAAGTTACTCATCCTCTTTGAGCCTTAGTCTCCTCATCTTTTAAAACAGGATAAAAATTTGCTGTTAATGTGAGGGTTAAATGAAACTTGGAGAGGGGGGAGATTGCTATATACTAAACATTCAGTAAATGTTATCTGTTATTACTGTCATTTTATATGTTTTCAATATATATTCATATGTCCCCATCAAATACTAGGTGAATTACCCCATAAAATTATACTTCATATATATAATTATGCATATGTATATAACTTGTCACATTATTACACATGGCCAAGAAACAGATTGGAATAGTGTTAGAGCTCTGTCAGTCCAGTCCAGTATGGTGATACAACTTGTTATTAATCAGTAAAGCAATGGAAAAGATCCAGGAAGGATCCATTTCTAAAATAAGTGAAGGTATAAACATCTAAAGTTCAGATAATTTTAAGTTTACTTTAAGCTGGGAGGGGGAAAACATCACTCTATAGACCTTTGGTTGGTGAATCATACCTAATTAAATGACAAAAATTTCCTTCAAAGTGCAGGATTCAAAGAAAAACTTTCTTTGCCAATAGTTCCCCTAGTATTCATATAAGTCTCTTCCTTGAATTATCTGATTTAACATGTGGTAATTGCTTTTTTTTTTAATATGACTTCACAAGATTCACTGTCTAATAATTATAAAACATTATATTGTTTCTGGTAATAACATTTCTGATATTACTTTATTACTGTATAAAATAATGGAAAAACAAATTAGGTTAAATATTTTTGTACTCAGAATAGAGCAGGCAGATTTGTGAAGTTCATTAGAAGTTTGTGAGCATAACATAATATGATAATAATTTTGGATATGAAGAGGTTCTAATCCAGAGAAAATATGTTTAGAAATCAGTCTATTTCAGTAGGCATTGTAATATGCATGCCAACCATCAGCTTAAAGCCATTTTCTAGATAAATTACATGGTTCATGTTATACCAGCAAATTAAGATGTTCTCTGCATAAAAAGTCATTCTGTAACTCTGGACTTTTGATTTAGGTTTGGAGTGTAGCTTTATCTTAGTGTGGATCAGGAAGTCACAGAAATTTGTGCTATAGGAGTAAATATAGGGGTCAAATTTATTGCTTTTCTTTTTGAGAGAAATATAGGAATATATATCTATGCCCTTAGAAACACCAGGGAAGGCAGAGACACAATGGTGGAGGAGAAGGACTGGAGCTTATCTCCTCTTATGAAAACATCAAAATCACAATGAATTGCTAAAGAACCATCAGTAAAAATAATAAAGATAATACCAAAAAAGATATTCTACATCCAAAGACAAAGAAGAAGCCATGAGAGAGTAGGAGGGGAGCATTCGTGACACAGTCAAATCCCATACCTGCCAGGTGGGCCACCCATAAACTGCATGTATGCCCTTTATCCCTGTAAACATACACAGTTGCTATATTCTCAATGGGGTCTTCGTTGTCAGACTTCCTAAGGAGGTCTATTTTAACCTATAATGTAGTTGAACCTGTAACCTATAATGCTCTACCGTCTTGTGCTTCCATTGAAACAACTTGAATTAGAGATTTATAACATTTTATTGCTGGAGTGGGCCCTGGAAATTACATGCTCTGGGGTTCACATGTTTAAATACTTATAGGGGCTGGGAGTAATAGAGATGGGTGAGGCAGGCATGGTGGTGGACCTTTCCCCTTTCTCAGAGGATGTGGGCATGGGGAATCTTGATTGTGTCAGTTGTGATTGGGGGAGACACAGGCTGGGTTTTTTTTTAAGGCAAGCTGGAAATTTCAAACTTTAAATGGAATATCCTATTTTGAAATGTTTTCAACTAAAGTAAATGGGAAAAAAAAAGCAACACTGTGTGGAACTAAGAAGAAGTCTTTAGCAGATCAAATTTAGTTCTAGGAGTGCCCGTTTACAACTTAGGATCCAAATTTACAAATAAGAAAACAGATTTCAAGCCCTGGCAACATGCGGCAGACCCCCATTCCAGTGTTTTTATAATAAACTAAATACTTCAAGTATACCGTCATTAGACAACTCCCTCCCCAAATTCCATTTCCACATGCAACAAAACCCATGGCTGAGGGTTTTCAGGAAGACGCGGAGATGTGAGGGGGCTGCCTGGGGGCTCAGTGGTGAAGAATCTGCCTGCCCATGCAGCAGGCTCAGGTTTGATCCCTGGGTTGGGAAGGTCCCCTAGAGAAGCGAATGGCAACCCACCCCAGATTTCGTGCCTGGAGAACCTATGGACCAAGAAGCACGAAAAAGCAACAACTCTCACGAGACTGGTCTGGTGCAGAGGCTGAGAGCTAGTGCAGAGTGGCAGCCAAGGACTGCATCTCCCTGAATCTTTGATCTTGGTAGCAATTTATCTTTCCTTTTTCCTTTTTATATTTTGGAGAATATACTGTTGTGTTTTCTAGAGCTGCTGTTGCATTTCACTAAAGTGATGTCTCCATGTAGGTGAATACAGCATACAATCTGTGAAATTTGGTTACGGAATGTTATTTTAACGTTTATTCAAATATATCATCTAGTGCCCAAAAGATGGTCAGTAGTGAAAGCACCCAATGCCATTTCATAGAGCCAGAAGGACCAAATGGTCCTCGTTATATAACTAGTGATGAGGTTAAATTTTAAAATATTTTTAGTAAATACTGGAAGATATTTATTTTTGTAAACTTCCTTGTCAAATGTTTTTAAAGTGAAATGTGATATTCCAAGCATGAAATTATCTACACATTTGTGTTTCAAGGCTGCATTTGTGTTTCCGATACTATTTTCTAAATTCATTCACTGTGGTTTAGGAACACACACACACAGAAGTGCATAGAGAGACTATATGTGCTATTGATTAGGTCAGTACCTTGAGGGTTACCCATGATTAATACTGGAGGAACATGGAGTATTTCTGATGAATAGTAACATTTGGCTAGCACATGCCTTTCCTGGGATCTTTAAAGTGAAATGTTAGTCACTCAGTCATCTTCAACTCTTTGCAGCCCCACGGACTATAGCCCTCCAGGCTCCTCTGTCCATGGGGTTCTCCAGGCAAGAATCCTGGAATGGGTTGCCATTCCCTTCTCCAGGAGATCTTCCCAACCCAGGGATTGAACCCGGGTCTCCTACATCACAGCAGATTCTGAGCCACCAGGGAAGTCCTAGCCCTAATAAAACTTTTCAGACAAGTAAGTTTATTTTTTAACTTGGTTGGAAAAATAGTTGAATTCTCATGAGCATATTCTGAATTCTGTAACAAGGCAACACGTACATTTTGGTTAACTGTTTCATGATCTGGAAGAACACACTTCATGATGTTATACGTAGTGCCTTGGATGGGAAGAGTGGAGAGCCACGAAAGTACTAACTTCCATTTTAATTTCATTTTGGGCGAAGAGAACAAATTTCATGCTTTTTCAAGCTGTAGAGTTTTCTCGTGAGATGGAAAATTAAGATAGGAAATAGTGGACCGATAATGTAAACTCCTATAATTCAGAAAATGCCATGTTGAGGACTTCTAGCCGCTACTTTATTGAGGAATCTGTGCCAGAGTGGAGTGTCAGTCCATCCGACAACGGTGCCCTGTGCCTCAGGAGCCAGAGACAGGCTGCAGGGAGTCACAGTGGGATGGGAAGGGGCCAGCAAGGAGCCCTGCAGGAAGTCTGCTGTCTTCAGACGGTGAGCCCCTCTTAAAGGGAGTACTCACCTGGGAATTTCAGTACTAAGCAAGTATGAAGCATGAGGCTGCTCGGATTAAACTCACGATACAGGGAAGAATATGGTGCGGGCAGTGGAAGGAACATGGTCAAACCAAGTTTGAGTTTTCAGCTCCAGAAATTCTATTTCAGACTTTTTAATATTGTCTATGTTGCTTCAATATGTTCAAACATTCCTCTGGCTTCTTGAACATATGGAATGTAGTTAAATAGTCATCCAGGGTCCTTGTAGATGAATTTTATCATCTGTGTCATTACTAGGTCTGTTTCTATTAACTGACTTTTTTTTTCTTTTTATGGAGTTTTGTTCTCATGCTTTTTGCATGCCTGGTAACCTTTCAATGGATACTAAACACTGTGAACTTTGTTTTTACTTTGTTGGGTATTGGATGTTCTTGTATTGCTACATAAATTCTCCAACCATGTTCTGGGAAGCAGTTAAATTGTAGTTTGATTCCTTCAGTTCTGGCTTTTAAGCTTGTTAGACAGGACCGGAGCAACATTTGTGTGTGTAAGTTGCTTCTCAGTCATGTCCAACTCTTTGCGACCCCATGGACTGTAGTCCGCCAGGCTCCTCGGTACATGGGATTCTCCAGGCAAGAGTACTGGAGTGGATTGCCAAGCCCTCCTCCAGGGGATCTTCCCAACCCAGGAACTGGGAAGTCTCCTGCATCGCAGGCAGGCTCTTTACCATCTGAGCCACAAGGGAAGCCTAGAGTAGCATTTAGTCTAATTTTTCCCTATTCCTGAAGCAAAACCCTTCCACGTATGCCCCCTGATGCCCCATGAATTTTGAGTTCTGCCCCTCTGGCTGGTGGGAAATGCTGGTTCTGGATCATCTCTGGGGTTGTTGCCTCTGATCCTTTTGGGAGATGACTCATTCACAAGCACTGCAGGGCGGGTCTTTCAGATCTCCACGCTCTTTCTCTGTCAGGCTCTCCAGCGTCTGGTACTTGGCGCTGTGAGCTCCAGCTCCTGGCCTCTCTGGACACTAGCTCCATCCCCTCAGCTCAGGGGGACCTGGGAGCTCCTTCTGGACTATCCTTTCCTGAGTTATGGCCTGGCACTTTCTCCAGGCAGTGATCTAGGCTTACTCCTCGTCTCCCCCCACTCAGAGAACACTGCCCTTTGATGGCTAATGCCCACTGTCTTGGAAATCATTGTTTCATATATACATGTAAATAAAGTGCTATCTATATGGCTATATATTTCAGTAGCTGTTTAAGGTGATAAAGTAAACCCCTCTCACTCCATCTCAGCTTGAGTTTGACCAACTTTTTGTATGTTTTATTTTGGAAGAAACATGCAGTCCCCTCCTCTGTCTATTTGTGAAATAAGGGTAACAATATAATGACTGATCAGTGTAGTCACATAGGGTAGAACATGTTACAGTCTATAAGATTAGGCAAAGGGGCAGCCATACATTGAGGGTGGACTCTGAAAAAAGGACCCATGTGGGGTGATGCTCACAGGATCTCCTGAGCTCTCCTCTCTTGCCTGAACACAGATATGAGCCTTTTTTTTGACCACATGTGAACTAATAACCCTGTCCTTCACCTTGTGGACCTACTGATGAAGGGTCTCTAGGCCAAAGGCAACTTGTCTCCTCTCAGAACCAATGGGGCAAAAGCAAATTTATCTGAAACACTTTGCAAAAGCTATACTGCCACACACCTGTAGTACCTCAACAGAGTATATGTGATTTATAGTTTAAAAAAGTGGATTTAAAAAGTAGTTTTCTTATTTACACCTTCATTTGAAATAGATGACCATATTCACCAAACTCCTGTGAAGCAGAATGCGTAATACTATTAGTTGAAAATATTTGCCCCAAATTATTAGCATATAGAATTCATTCAGCTTATAGTTAGTGGATCAATATTTGAAAAGAAACATTTTTTTAAAAGGAAAGGTATCTTTCTTCTGAAATATTGCAATTCCAACTTACTAAAGTAGTAATGTGAGTGGCTACTCAAAATTCTCCAAGCCAGGCTTCAACAGTACATGAATTGTGAACTTCCAGATGTTCAAGCTGGATTTAGAAAAGGCAGAGGAACCAGAGATCAAATTGCCAACATCTGTTGGATCATTGAAAAAGCAAGAGAGTTCCAGAAAAACATCTACTTCTGCTTTATTGACTACACCAAAGCCTTTGACTCTGTGAATCACAACAAACTGGAAAATTCTTCAAGAGATGGGAATTCCAAACCACCTTACCTGACTCCTGAGAAATCTGTATACAGGTCAAGGAGCAACAGTTAGAACCGGACATGAAACAGTAGACTGGTTCCAAATCGGGAAAGGAGTATGTCAAGGCTGTATATTGCTACCCTGCTTGTTTAACTTAGATGCAGAGTACATCATGCGAAATGCCAGGCTAGATGAAGCACAAGCTGGAGTCAAGATTGTTGGGAGAAATATTAATAACCCCACATACGCAGATGACACCACCCTTATGGCAGAAAGCGAAGAAGAACTAAAGAACCTCTTGATGAAAGTGAAAGAGGAGAGTGAAAAAGTTGGCTTAAAACTCAACATTCAGAAAACTAAGATCATGACATCCAGTTCCATCACTTCATGGCAAACAGATGGGGAAACAATAGAAACAATGACAGACTTTATTTTGGGGGGCTCCAAAATCCCTGCAGATGGTGACTGAAGCCATGAAATTAAAAGACGCTTGCTTCTTGGAGGAAAAGCTATGACCAACCTAGACAGCATATTAAAAAGCAGAGACATTGCTTTGTAAACAAAGGTCCATCTAGTCAAAGCTATGGTTTTTCCAGTAGTCATGTATGGATGTGAGAGTTGGACTACAAAGAAAGCTGAGAACCGAATTGATGCTTTTGAACTGTGGTGTTGGAGAAGACTCTTGAGAGGCCCTTGGACTGCAAGGAGATCCAACCAGTCCATCCTAAAGGAAGTCAGTCCTGAATATTCATTGGAAGGATTGATGCTGAAGCTGAAACTCCAATACTTTGGCCACCTCATGGGAAGAGCTGACTTATTGGAAAAGACCCTGATGCTGGGAAAGATTGAAGGCAGGAGGAGAAGGGGACGACAGAGGATGAGATGGATGGATGGCATCACCGACTCAATGGACATGAGTTTGAGCAAGCTCCAGGAATTGGTGATGGACAGGGAAGCCTGGCGTGCTGCAGTCCATGGGGTTGCAAAGAGTCAGACACGACTGAACAACTGAACTGAACTGAACGTGAGTGAAGACATAATAAAATCATATGGCTGTTTTATTGTATGTTTATTTAGGCCAAACCAGTATGAGGCAGCTAGATTAATTACTTTTATACTGTTAAGTACTGTACATAGTTAATTATTTCATCCAAGTCATGTCTGAGCCAAACCTGTGAATTACTGTTCATGCAGGGCAATGATAATTTATGTACTCCCTCCATACTACAGCCTGTTAATATATTATTTTTGACTTGAAATTAGATGTTAAAAGTTTGCAAGAGGCCTTTCAAGACTATTGCATGACATAAGTTCTAAAATTAAGGATTTCAAAATTAAGGTTGACAACATGCTATGATAGGAACTTATTTAGACGATGGATTTTATCTGAAAAATATTTTTCCCACATTTTACTCTGATCCGTTGACTCTTATGGTTTCAGCTTGTGCTTTTTATTCTGCCTGATTTTACGATGTGGATGTTGCTTTGGACGCTTAGTAGTTTCTCGGCATGCACAAAACGTGATCTCACGCACCCTCCAAGTGTGGCTAATCAGATTTTTAATGGTAGTTACAAATGCCTAATGACTTGAAGTGCTAGCGAGGTGCTCACAACCACCATGAACTCATCAAACTAAACAGATGACACCGAATCCATTCTTAAAATGTAAGATCAACTTTACATTACTCGAGTAGCAAGTTCCCAGAGATATGTGTACATAGTTGAATGAAAGAGAACTTTAAAAGTCTTATAAAGTAAAAAATTAAATTTTGAGAGTCCAATAAAATACAAAGAAGAAAAAGATGGAAAAAATCAGTAAAACACAAAGTTTAATACAAAAAAAAAATAGAGATGTTATAGAGTACCCTTGCTGCTCCCCATGTGGGCCTGCAATGCCAGCATTAGCATCACCTGGGAGCTCTCTAGGAAAGCAGTCTCAGGCCCCACTCCACCTACTGAATTTGGCCAAGATTTTCCAGGTGATTTACTCATTCATGTTTGAGACGGACTGGTCTAGAGAGACATTTAGTAATCACCAAAGCTCGTGCAGGGATCTAACAGTTAGCCCCTCATATAGACAAACCACCCCAATCACCAAGCCCCGGCCCAGGGGAGAGAACCTAGGAAGGGACAGGCCAGCAGTGGCTGAGTCGGTCTGTTGCATTTTCAGAGGGAGCCCTTGGAGTTTAGAGGAAGAAGAGGCTCATGGAGGCAAAACTGTGTGCCAAGGTAAATAAAATCTATTTTACATAAAGCTACTATCTGCTAGCTCCATACCTGTAACACGTAAATTGGATATTAACCTTTCAGAAGAAAAACAAGATAGATTCAGACTTCTTGCTGGGACTTTGATGGGAGGATCCTTGCTCGTTTGGAGAGAACTGAGAGCCTCTAAAAGGATGGGAAGCTCTCCATCTTTCCTGGCTACACATTATTACCTTTTTTCAATATGTAGGAAATATGTGAATTTTGCAACGTGAGTAGTTTTAACTAGCAACTGTCTTTCCTCTTTAAAATGCAAGCGCTTGATGTACCATTTCCTTTCCCTGCAGAGGTTTTCAAGCTGTTCAACCACTAGAGGTCTGTATTACCTATTTAAAAAAAATCATCCTCAACTGGTTGTCCTTCAGGTGTCAAGTTCAACACCTATTTCTGTGTTTTAAGATTTAAAATCTTCTAAAAACATAACAGCAGAGAATAAAAATCACAACACTTTAGGAAACGAAGGAGAAAATCTAACAGGAACCCTTCCATTCGGAAGGGTGCCAGGTGTTTCCCCCTCTGACTAGGAGACAGCTGAGTATGCCTTCATACTCAGAAACAGAATCAACAGCCAGTCACAAATCCGGGGAACAAGTTTGTTTTCTGGAAAACAGTTTTTCCCCCAGCATATTTTAAGATCTCTGTCTTCATTTTAAATATAAAGCATTTGTTTTCTTACCCAAAGCAATTCAATTCTCAGTGTAGTTCAAGATGCGCCCCGCCCCTCCAATAGTTCTTAGAACACCAATTTTACTACTTTTATGAGGGTTTTTAAATAAGAATTTCTTTTCTTGGTGACCCAATGTTAGACTAAAATTAATGCTCTTTCATGCTTAATTTCTAAGACTTTGCTGCAATTTTATAGACAAATGCATGAGTCTTGGGCTAGCCTGGTTGAAGCTATATTAATGGTATAGCTAGTGGTCCTGACTGCAAGTTGAGTCTCCCGTTTTCGCTGGGTTCCACGTTTGCCAGGGAGTTTTCGCTAGCAGAGCCCACTTTGGGTCTGCCTTCTGCCCCAGCAGCGCTGACTCTGAGCCTTCTGGGAATGTTTACAGGACACCCGATTAATAGTGATGAAACCTTTCCGAGCCTTATGGGGTGGGCCTCCTAAAACACTACACACGCATATATTCACACACTTAAATGGAACGGTTGAAAACACTGCAGCGGTAAGGAGCTATAATTTACTGAGTATGTGTTGCACCAAGGGTTTGGGATTTCGAGGCTGGATTTTTCATAGATTCTAATTACGCCTGCATTTGGAGTAAGTGGATACATTTGTTGCCAGGCAAGGTGTAATGCTATAAGCCTTGCCATCTTAAAAGGCGTTATTGCATGATGTTCCTGGCCTGAAAGCCTCCAGAAGCATAAGCCAGTCTTGTGTGGCTTCTCTCTCAGTCTGTCACTTTATTAAAACACAACAATTTGCAAGTGCTATTTAGCAGATCCGCTGGGTTCATTTCAAAGGCTAATATTTAACAGAGGGGACAATAACTTATCCTAATCCTTTTAAAAAGTGTTCTCTATGTCTTCTCAGGCAGCTTGCCTAGTGTTTTCTATAGATCTCAAAGCTAGGATTTAAGGACAGTTTTGTAATGTCTTCTACTGTGTATCTATGTAACCCAAATGATCAGTTCTACAGCAGAAAGAAAGTAATTCACAGTGCAATATGTTATACTAGAGACCACATTATTTAAAGTGGTTAAGCTTTTCATTTCCTCTTCCATTTCTGCGTATGACTGGTGGCATATGAATTAACAATTTTCTCACTGAAATGTGACAGAAAAATATCTGCTTTACCCAGTCCTGAACATTACTTTCAGACCTCCTGACTCTTCTATTATTATTCAAAATTATGCTAGCTTATACTTGCATCTAATGATGTATAAACATATTAATCAAATATTCACACAGTGTTTCCTTGTGGTAATGCTAATTTGCTTCAGTCGTGTCTGACTCTCTGCGACCCCATGGACTGTAGCCCACCAGGCTCCTCTGTCCATGGGATTCTCCAGGCATGCATATTGGAGTGGGTTGCCTTGCCCTCCTCCAGAGGATCTTCCCCACCCAGGGATCCAACCTGCGTCTCCTGTGTCTCCTGCATTGGCAGGTGGGTTTTTTTTTTTAACCTCTGAGCCACTTGGGAAGTCCTCACTTGTATGCACACACACATATAAATGCTGAGAGTGTAGCAGTTAATTAAAAACAGAGGAAGGAAGATCTCAGGCTTTGGAGAATTTGATGAGTTACATCTGGGGGAGAAATGAAAACTAGGATGTTGGAGTTGGTCCCAGATTCCAGTTCTTGTCTTGGTAGCGGTTAGCAATATGATAGACGCCTTAGAATCACTGTAAAAAATTGAAACCAGTGAGAAAAACCTAACTTGCAGCTTTGTTTTTGTGAATTAAGTAAGAAAATGGAGATGAAGTGAATGACCCAGTGCCTGACCAAGTAAGCATCCAATTTAATAGATGTTAACTAATGCATCCTCTTTGTGTCTGCATGAAAAACCCAGCAATATAATACAATAGCAATAATCCTAGTTATTTTTAAGTGTTGTAAGAAGGCAATAAGACCCAGTATATGAAACAGTATATATGAAACAGCTCTTCCCAAACTGATCCCCCAAAAAGTTTCACCCATGAAACTAGACTGTAGGTTGGGAGAGTTTTAAAGATGACTCATTCTTGAATTTTTATTTTTTTTGAGTAAGAATATTGTACCATTTTGATTACTTTATAAATCTCACTTTTTTTTTTTTTTTTTCTGCTCAGGATGATGACTTAAGTTTGCAACTCTACTAGACTGAGAAGATATAAAGTTACCCTGAAATAAGAGTTAACCACAAACTATTTGAAGGGCAGTTAAAAAGATGAAGTTAAGGATAGGTTCTACCTCAGGGAATTGAAAGAAAAAAAATGTGATGCTTAAAATACTATTTTCAACCCTTATATTACTTTACCCCCCAGGACTGAGATAAGTTTTGCCTAAAATGCTGTGTGGTGTCTCCTTTCAGGAGAAAAATCTGAGGGAGAGGAATTTGAAGGAAGCTGTGACCAACTAGCTTTTTATTAGGGACAGAATGCTGATTGAGTTTCAGGTGTTATTTTAACTCAACTTGTCTTCCCAGTACTATTTGGGTTTAGTGTGAACACTGAGGCATTTTGCAACAACCGCTGGCAAGCCCAAAGACCAACTCCTGACATAGAACTGAAAAGTTTTACTCAGAGGAGAAGGACTAGACTTTGGCAGTTTGGCCTTTATGCAGCAATTTCCAAGGACACACTTGAGTTTCAAAAGAGATACGTGCTTCCTGACATCACAGGCCCTCGCCTGGACAAGTCCGTGTCAATTCAAGCCAACTTTCATGTTTCTGTGTGAGAAAAGGAAAGCTCCTCATTTAAAGTTGCATGTTTAAAAAAAAAGAAAAGTTGCATGTTGTATGTTCACAGAATGTTCTAGTTCTTTGGCAAGGGCTGATTTTATGAGATGTCAATGATATGAGGGGTCCTGGGAAATAAATTCCTACATCATTGTAAATAATTGTTTATCCCATCAGCAGCCCTGGGACTTGGAATTGTCTCAGAAGCTCTTCTGGGGTTATATTTCAGTTTAGAGAGCCGGTCACATATTAACATGTAAGGACCGAGTCCCTTATCTCCTGTCAACTCAGCACACCCTTGTTTCCGGAAGCCTCCTTCCATCACCACAACTTTGGAGATCAAATCTGCATCTCCACTTCAAACTGCGTGCCCTATAACTCTCCTCATGCACAGGGGAAATGTACAAAAATATTTGACTATAGCATTGTGAACTGTCGCTCTTGGGTATTGTTTTTCTAGAACAAAGGAAATCACATTTTGCCCCCTCATTCTGTCCACAATCACTTCTCATTTCTCACCTGGGGGACTTCTCTAATGGACGCCTGTAAGGCATGGGCCTATTTGGGGGAAGCATGACATCACAGATGATTCTGTCCTTGGCCCTATCAGCTGGAAATAGTAACTAAGTCCTTTGTCTAAGCTGGTAGGAGAGGAGCTGCAGAAAATCAAATTAGCAGGAGAGAAACTATTCGTCTTCATTTTCTTGTTTCCAGCCTGCAAATACAGATTGTTAAATATGCCTGTTCTCTAATCCTCATTAGGAAATCTTAAAGAATAGCAGGACAGGAAAAAAGGCATGGGGGTTATGAGAAAACACCACCACTAAAAAATAATACAAAGTCAGAATCGTTCCTTCTCATTCAGACTATCTTATGTGTTTAGAGGTGGTAGAATTTAAAGTTTTCTATTAAATTATTTTATTTCAGTTATATGTGAATGGATGCCATGTATACAATCCCAAACATATCATCTTATTTAGAATTTTCTTTTCCTTGGACTTGAAGAGAAAATAATTTGAATGGAATACCCAGTGTATGAAATCATTTTGCATTCAGTGGTAGCCCCAGGAATTGTTAAGTTCATCGGTATATTAGTGTCAGAAGGCAAAACCTTCACTGACAATAATCTAATGGTGATGCCATGCGTCACTAAATCTCTGTTATGGGGGGGTTTATTTTCAGGCCCACAGACATAGGATTACAGGTCAGTGATAGCAAAGTATTCTTGAGGTATACCAAAGGCGCCAAACATATCAGTGGGTGGTCCAGGAGGAACTGACATCAATTGTAGGTTTTTAATGATTCGAGTTCGAGTCATAGACACTGATGATGATGGCTACTGAACCGGTCATTGGGGATTGAATCATGTACCCGACTTCTCTTCAAAAATCTCTCCTGTGAAAATATTTCACTAAGTTTCAAAGCAGCTTCAATCATGAAACCATTTCAGTTTAAAAATTTCATTTGTTCCCCTCTTCTAGCATCCATTCTAAATTATGTCTCTAGTCTACCTGTCAGTTTATACCCTTCAAGTTTTGCTTTCTGGATACTGGCCTGTCTGCTGTGTCTTAAGTCTGCCAATGCATTGCCACCTCAGGGCCTTTGCACTTGCGCTGCTCTCTGCATAGATCCATCTTCCTCCACACAGTTCCTTTGTTCTTAGTAAGGAGGCTTTCCCTAAACTCCTTTTAGAACTGCACCCTTCTCCCTCACTGCTTCTACACTCTATTTCCATTCTTCATGTCATCCAACATATTCTATACTTTAGCTTTTTTTTCCTGTCCAAATGCACTGGAATGTTCTATGAGGGTCAGGATTTTTGTCTGCTTTGCTCACATTTTGTCCTTTATGTTGGGAATAGTAACTGGCATGTAGGTGTCCAAAGAAAATACTTATTGAGTAAATAACAGCAGAATCTGTTGTAAACTGCAGCCCTAAATAGGAATACCTTGTGTTTAATAGAATTTTCATTTAGAAGACTGTACTCTCATGACATTTCTTTGATTTTCGTATTTTTGGAATCAGAAGAAAGAAACTTTAGGGTTACGCCACACCTGCTCAGTAATAAACTTCTGGGTCACAGTAGTTGCAAACTGAAATGCCATCAGGATTTAGACAGTTAAATATAGGTGTGAAGCATCACTAAGGAGTGATGGGGGCTGTGACAAATAGTCGAGTTCATGTACTATTCTCCTTAAAGGCATTTAGATTTGAAAAAAAAAAAATTAAACATAGCCCTGTCAGAAGAGAACCTGTCTACCTGTGGTTTTAAAGGTCAATAGGACCATGAAGACATTTCTAAGTCATACTGTTTTTTCTACCTCTTTCCAGCTATTCACTCAGGCTTGGGTATGTGCCTGATTCCACTTTAGGCCAGGAATACTCAACTGATCAAATCTAATTACATTTGCTTCTCAACTAAATTGCATGTCACCTTCCCCTCTTGTGACGGAAATGGCCCCTCTTGGGTCCTCAGCGTCTGATTATTGCAAACCTAATTGATTTGCGACATTTCATTAATAAAGTTAACTAAAACTAATTATACATATTGAAAAGAAGTTTCCTGTGAAATGAATTATTCTATTTAGCTTAAGGGTTCTTAATTGTTAGAATGAATTGTTGAGGAGGACTGAAGCATTATTTTCTCTTGAGATCTTTATATATACATATAAAATACATATACATGTACATGTAATATAAATATGGATTGATGGATGTTTATACCATAGTAACGGAAAAAAAGAAGAAAATGGTTAAAAATGAAGGTTAAAGATAACAAAACATCCTCCTCAGAAGATAAAAATCACAAAATAGGTTGTACATAGATCTCTTCATTTTAAGATGTCAAATTAGGATCTGTTACATTTACCATACAAAGGAAGCTAAAATCAATTTTTAAATTGTTTGACATGTATTATTTTATTCACAGCATAAATTTCTCATCACTGAACTGGTTCATGTTGTATTTCTCACTCTTTAGTTCAGATGCTACGTGTCTAATTCACCAATCTAATTAAATAGAATTCTAGCATAAATCCAGAGGGAGTCTATACTAACTATTTCAATTGCCCCAAACCAAGCAGATGCATTGTGGGTCAGTACTTTTCACAGGGTCATTTTCAACATTCCCTATTTGTCCAGTTATATGTAGATAAATATGTTCTACATAAAATGAAGATGAGCATTCATTAATGGTTTAGAGTTGAATAAACGATGGCTGGGCCATTACTGTTACAGAATAACCTTCTGTATCACATAAGAAGCTGTTCTCATCAATGACTTGAATTTACATTGCTTTCACACTGCCAAAGCAGGTGCCAGAGAATTTCCTTCTTTGCATTGAGTAAGACACAGTTGTTCTATCCTTTCTCTGCATCCTGACTGCACTGGACAGACCATGAGGCAGCAAAATGCCCATCCTGTTCCCCCCTTGGCCTGGAGCATCACCGAGGAGTCAAGGTCCAGACACTAGGTCAAAAGACAGCCTTCATCCATTGCCTGCTTTTATCTACAGTGGCTTTATTTGCTTTTTATGGTGGCCAGCGCTGTGTGCAGAAGTATTTTGGCTTCGCCTGGGTAAAAGGAGGAGGAAGGCTGCTTCCGATGGGACTTTGGACTTGCAATGTGACATTGTTCTTCTTGTCCCAGGGACGCCCTGGGAGAGTCCAATATTTTGTTTCAAATCTGGAAAAGTGCCAAAGACCTAATTCTAGATAACTGGTTATCATCTGCCAAGTTTGTATTGTACTATTACATTTCTGAGATATTTTAGATATTCCCTGAATTTAAAAAAAAATGACTCATATATCTAAATCGTTTTAAGAGCCTTAAAAGGAGTGACTAGCTAGTTGAAGGGAGAGGATGACAGCATTTCTAGTACTGGTGAAAAGTGCTTCCTGCCGGCAAAACCAAACCGTGAAGTTTAGAGGCTAATTCTCTGAGCTCTTTTAATTATTAAAAATATTAATGGTAATCCAGTTTAAATTAGAATCTCCTATATAGTCGTATGCTGTGCATATCTAGCTATATTATTGAAACCTAGGATGAATGTTACTGTGAATAAACTATATGGGTAATAGGTTATTTACAGTAAACCTGTTATTCTATAAAGAAAAGCTGTTTTTTGGTTTATTAAAAAAACCCAAAAACTCCACAGACGGCTAACCTTTACTCTGCCTTTTTTTCATTGGTAAGATTTGGATTCATATTTAACAATTCAAAACTGGATCTACCCTCTATTATTTATGCTTTCACTGAAAAATGATGCTATTAAATGTGTAGAGGAATATTGGCTGAGTAGTTATGTCTTTTTCATAGCTTTTTATATAGCTATTTCAAATCCTTGATGTGTCAGTGACTCAAAGATAAATTTGCTTTTAATTTCTTACCTTATGTAACATATAACCATTAGTCCAGGAACCAAATTTAATTGAACTACTAGATATAAGTGACTGGAAAATAATTGAAACTGATGTTAAATGATGGGATCATAGTAGAGGAACAATGGTGAATAAGAAGTTTAAGTCTACACTGTAGAGGGGGTGATTATATTAACTAAAATTATAAACAAGCTATTTTTCTTTGTTATACAATTAGTTGGAAATCCAGAGACTATTAATATATTACACATTTCCATAAATGATATGGAAATAAATGATCTAATAGTTATTTTGTTTGGTTCTTCAGTTGCTTAAAAAAATGAAGCTTTAGTAAAGTCGGTATGATTGAGACCCATCTGTCATTGTAGGAAAAATAAAATCTTACAGAATATAAAGAACAAAGAAAAAATACTGGCCTTTAAAAATGATCCTACATCTTTTCTACTTTTGCTTACTTGGAGACGTCAGTGATTCAGTAAAAAAGCTAACAGCCATATATTAGGTCAACATAACTACGTGTACAACTTTTCACAATTTTTAAGGAAACAAAGCCCTCTAATTTTGTAAGAATACATAAAATATTTAAATAAACATTTAAGCAAAACATTTAATTCCACATATCTTAGTATGCAAATAAATAGGAAAGAGAAAAGGGGCTTGTGAGAGCCAGACACCAGATAACCTACAGCTAAGAAAATTAGCATTTAAAAAATATTTTAAAATTTCTGAAGACATATAAAAGAGCCCAAAACTTTCTTACCAAGTAGCAATGAAAGTCTACTGCATTATTAATAATTTTGTTATAATAGCACTGTCCAGTAGAACTTTCCATAATGATAGAAAGGTTCTATATCTGTGCTATTCAGCACAGTAGCCACTACCTACATGGGTCTATTGAGAACTTGAAATGTGGCTAGGATCACTGAGGAACTCAGTTTTTAAACGCATTTATAATTAATGTAAACAGCTACATGGGGCAGATGATTACCATCGATTTTAAGCCCCTGAATATTTTTATTCTTTTATATGTATTAACCACGTTTTCCCATTTATCATAAGTAGGTTTCAGCCTAAGTATTTTTGTTTCTACAATATAAAACAAGTTCTGAAATGCTGTTTACACATTACTGGTTGAAATCAATAAAAGATCAAAGTTCTGTAGTTGTAAGCTGATGAAAGTTTTAAAGTGACAATACAAAGTTCAGAAGGCCCTCGGAAAACACTTTTTGTATTTCAATATAATGACCGTGGGTTGGGAAGGGGCTTGGAGATTCTTCCAAAGGCAAAGTTGCTAGTTAGTGGAAGAATTGTATGATGTTAGTTCTTCAGTGGAAAGTAACTTCTTAGAATTAAGCATGTTTTTGCTCATTCATCTGAAACTTAAAAGTCTAAAAACGTTTAACATTGTACAGGATGTTTTTGTTCAGTGTTTTCTTATTTGTAAGCAAAATGTCATGGTTATTTGGAAAGTTTTACTACAGATGTGTGAATGTTAATCAGAAACTTAGGGGCTTCCAAAATACAGGAGGAGAGGCTGATCTAAGGACCATTTCCAGGAGGAACACCCCTGCATTATTATCCTGATTCTTCTGCTTTAAGGCTGAGGGGGTGAATAAGTAAAGAGCTACTTCTGTCCAGTACTCTTAGGATGTAAAAGAAAGCTTCTAGTTTTTGTATCTTCCTAACTGGGACATATATTTTAATATATTTTCCCAGAGTTGGATTTTTGCTGAAAATGTGCATAGCCCAGCTTCTGAAATTTCAACTACACCTAATAAAAAAAACCCCTAAAGATTTCCAGCGGCAGAACTCTGCAGAACGTTACTATTTTTGTCTTCCAAGATTAAAGCAGTCCTAAATAGTTTTCTAACACCACTGTGGACTGCCTTCCAGCAAGTGTTTCCTACTTGTCAGTCAAAAAGACTAGTTACCTATAACATATGTTTGCCTACCCACCACCTATCTTATCTACCTTCTACTTTGAAAAAATCCAGCCATGACACATTCAGAAAGGGACAAGCTACTCTTTTCATTTTCCTTGGAGGAACGAGGGAATGCCTCTCCTGTTAATTTGGGAAGCTGAGGATTTGTTCTTTGAGCTGAGTTTATGTCAGGAGGAAAAAATCCTGCCAGCTGGGTAAATCAAGGAGTCTTTCTATGAAAAATATCATACGGTCTGTTGATAGGAGTTGAACCGACAGAGCACCCCCTTAGCTGCTCTCTGAGGTTCTGAGTGGAATGCCCCGCGGTGTGACTCCACTGCCTTACGTCTACCAGGGGTTAAACTGCTTGGCAGTTAAAGGGTGCCTCCGTACCCAGTTTCAGAGACCTTTCCCCTATACCTTATAGGAGTAAGGGAGACTTTTGTAAGAAGGAAACTCTGAGACATTCGGGTTTTCTGAACGTGAATAGGTGGTTTCAGGGTTTATAGTCTTCAGACATATGCCTCAAGAAGTGAGATCTTGGGATCACAGAGCCCCAGTGGCCCATTTGGTGGCTGATGAGAAAGCATGCTCATTTCCCTCCTAAAGCCCTACATCGCATAGAAAGCACTGCTCAGAACAGCCACCTATGACCGTGAGGAGATCCCTGCCAAGGGGCTGCAAATCTCTCACATGGTTTACCATCAGTACATGAATATCTTGGTAATTCTGACACTGCTGCTGCTGCTGCTAAGTCACCTCAGTCGTGTCTGACTCTGCGACCCCATAGATGGCGGCCCACCAGGCTCCCCCGTCCCTGGGATTCTCCAGGCAAGGACACTGGAGTGGGTTGCCATTTCCTTCTCCAATGCATGAAAATGAGAAGTGAAAGTGAAGTCGCTCAGTCGTGTCCAATTCTTTGCGACCCCATGGACGGTAGCCCACCAAGCTCCTCTGCCCATGGGATTTTCCAGGCAAGAGTACCTGAGTGGGGTGCCATTGCCTTCTCCGATTCTGACACTGTTTATACTTAAAATCATGTTAGGAGGACTTTCCTGGTGGTCCAGTGGCTTAAGACTTCCCCTTTTGTTGCAGAGGATATAGGCTCAATCCCTGGTCGGGGAGAGGAGATCCCACATGCCTTGGGGCCAAAAAGCCAAAACATGAAATGGAAGCAATCTTGTAACAAATTCAATAAAGACTTTAAAAATGGTCCACATCAAAAAAATCTTAAAACAATAAATTTATATTATTAATAATATGTATGTTCTTTATATATTGGAAGGAATGGGCTAAGAATGCCATTCTTTTCTACTGCCTCTGTTTCTGCCACCTGACAATAGTCTGTACGGCTTTTTATGCTACCTTCACTGTTGCCACATTAGAGAAAATTACTGAGATGCAGTGTTGCAGGTGTAAGACATTTACCTGGATGCAGACCTTCTGGGATGACTTCAGTGACTTAGTCAGATAAAACCTCAGTCATTGTAGATCAGCTTATCATGTGTCAAATCTGGAAAGAAAGAAAAAAGAAAGATTAATTGATTCACTAAAAAAGGTCAGATTTTTATTTTCTAATTTATAAAATAAACATTAACACTACATCTTAAGAATGTTTTTGAATGGAATGAAGCCATCTGTCAACATCAAGAACATATTTTTCCTTATTCAGACTTAGCTCTGCTGGGTGACTATCTGTCAAGGGACCTCGTCCTCGTCCTGATTATAGTCAACATCTTCCCTCACACCCTGGTAGGTGAAGGCTCGAGAAGGAGAAAAGGAGTTTTGGGGTCAACAATAATGCAATTTCTTAGGCATTTCTGTAGGTATAACTACTAAATATAAGAAACATCCTTATAGATTAGATTTTTACTTGTGAGTTAGCAAACTTTGATATATGATTATTAGAGTATAATTGCCATACAACGTCCTGTTAGTTTCTGCTGTACAACGGAGTGAGTAATTTATTTGTACACATATAGCCCCCTCACTCTTGGACCTCCTTCTCACCACCCCCGGCTCCATCCGACCCATCCAGGTCACCACAGAACAATGAGCTGAGTGCCCTCTGCTTTATAGCACGGTGGTGTGATTCTGTTTTACACATGTAGGTAGTGTGATGTATAATTCTTTGCATATAAAGCTTATACAAGTGTTGTTGTGTCATAATTTTGAGAAGAAATCTCTTTAAAAGTTTTTTTTTCTGTTTTAATTTTTCATAGAAGTAATATATGTATGTGGTACAAGTGCCTAGTTATGGAAATGTATAAAGTAAAAGTACACATCTCTTTATTCTCTAATTCTCTCCAGATCTACTTCCCAGAGATACATACTACTAATAGTTTTTTTATGTACCCTTTGGAACTTTTAAAAAAAAGTACACCCATGCATATAAATGTGTATATCCATAGTTTCTCATTTTATGCATGATATGTTCCGTACTTTGCTTTCCTTTAAAAAAAAGAACAGTCATATCGCTCGCAGAACTTTCTACATCAGATACACAAATCCATCTCACTCATTTTGATAGCTATATAGTATTCTATTCACTGCACTGAAATATGATAATTGATATAATCAGCCCCTATTGTGGGCCTTGGGGGCTTTCCAGGTGGCTCAGAGGTAAAGAATTTGCTTGCCAATGCAGAAGACTCAGGGGACACAGGTTCAGTCTCTGGGTGGGGAAGATCCCCTGGAGGAGGAAATGGCAACCCACTCCAGTATTCTTGCCTGGGAAATCCCACGGACAGAGGAGCCTGGCGGGCTACAGTCCATGGGGTTGCAGAGTCAGACATGACTAAGTGACTCAGCACACATCATGGGCCTTAAGGGTTTTTTTTTTTTTCTATTTCCCTTTTCTGGATGTAAAAAAAAAGCCTCAATGATCATATTTATACATATGCATTTTTGTACTTATATGATTATACTGGTAGAATAAATTCCAAACATAATTGTTGATACAAATTGTTCATACACTCTAGGTTTTTGGAAGATACTTACAAAATGTCCTCTATAATGGCTATATGTATTTAAGATACCAAAAATCTGACTTGTATAAAATTTTACACTTTTTTCTCAGTCTGATAAGTGAAAAATAAATATTTGTTTTGGTTGACATTTTTTTGGTTATGAATGAGGTTGAGCTTCTTTTTATTTTTTGCAGTTATTTTTCTACTAGTTTGCCTAGTTATGGCCTTCACTCATTTTCCCACTGGGTTCATTGTTTCATAAAAAGTTCATGTTGAAAATTGGCATTTTACATGTAATGTGTGGCAAATACCTTTCCTAAGTCCCTGTTTATCTTTTGTGTTTGTTTCTGCTGCTTTTTACTACACAACCATTTAAAATTTTTTATGTAGCCAAATTCATCAATATTTTTCATTATGGTTTGGGGATTTTTTTAAGTAAGAAATTGTTTAAAGTTAATGAATTACTCAAACAGACTGTGTAGAGGTTTCTTTCTTTTTTTTTTTTTTCTAGCAAGAACATACACGAGTTTTACTATCACATTGTGGTACAGGAGAATTTTGGCATTAGAAGAATATATTTTTAACTTATTTTTTGGTGGTTTTGTTGTCATAGCAAAAATTTTCCCATGAGATGTTTTTTCCTATAAAATGCCACTCTCGTGTAAAATCTGTGAACTCTTATAGGGCTCTAGTGTAC
Organism: Dama dama; assembly: GCF_033118175.1. Classification (NCBI taxonomy): domain Eukaryota; kingdom Metazoa; phylum Chordata; class Mammalia; order Artiodactyla; family Cervidae; genus Dama; species Dama dama. The sequence goes on along the minus strand of NC_083699.1, from coordinate 2,743,719 downwards.
CTTAGGGAAAAAATGGAGACAGGGTTGACTTGCCAGGATCATTCTCCAGAGGGTTAATAGTGGTTGTCTATGATCTGAAATCTAGAGTGAGTTAGAAGGAAAGGAAAAGAAAGTCCAAGGTAAACAGAAGTATGAACAGAGGCGCTCGATAGGAAAGTCTGAAAGTACATGCCGAAAAAGGGGAAGAAAAGTCACCTTTGATCTTAGCCTTGATCTTAATAATCCTCAAAGCTTTAACGATTTGTTGTATATTTTGCCTAGTGTTTCTTATCTGTTCTGCAAATACGCAGGCATTTAAAAAACCTCTAAGTGATTCTGCTCTCAAACCAGTGCTAGTGTAACTAAACTATTTTCATTAGAACACCAATGACCCAAATAAGAAATTAATGGCAGCTTGACAAGAATCTATCAAAGACACACACACACATACACACACACTCTCATTGGGTTTATGTTTTATACACTAATGTATTCACTTGTGATTATCTTCCCTTGTCACTAGGTATTTTAAAATATATACATATAAAATACACAATGACTGTATAATATTCCATCATATGGCTTAATGTAATGGGAATTTAAAAGAATAGATTTGTATTTCTTGCAAAAATCCACTCTGTTAACCCAGTAGATCAAACGCTAGAACACAGTCAGGAAATTATTACATAGGAATCACATCAGATTATTTTCCATTCCTGATAAAGTGGCAGCAATTAACTGTGTGAAGGTTAAGTGCTGGAAGACATCATGGTACAATGTATTTTATGTGACATGACATCATTTGAATGAATGGAAGGAGAATTAGATGATTAAAGCTGGGTTAATGGAACGTTCTTGTTCTAGCAGCATACCACGTAATTTACAAGTATGTAAGATGTATCTGAATTGTATAGCAAGAAGAGTTTGGGTTCAAAAGGGAAGAAAAGCATATATGATGATGAAATTATAAATGGATGAAATTTAGAAGAAATGCTGTGAGTTTCCCCCCCCCCCCAGTTTCTTTAGGGGAAAAACCCTAGTGTTGATTAAATTCAGCCACACTCACTATTTGGGGTTAGTGAGGCGAGCAGGACGGTAGAGAGTCACGGGAGAATCCCCAGTGCTTTATCATTGATGAGCACTAAGAGACTGCCTGCTAGTATGCAGGATGTCTCCTGGGCACAAGTTCCCTTCTGAGCCCTCGCCGCGTGGTTTTATGGCATCCCTGAGTTGATTTTTGCCCTCATCTATAACTTACAAGTTAGACACTGTACTATTAGTGCTGCCGAAAGTTCTAGATCTAAGCAGCTGGTGACATTCTGTCTCCCAAGGATGTCCCTTTATCACAGAGAAAATCGTGGCTGCTCAGTTCTGTTGACATACCCCTTCTCTGAAAAAACACGATCATAGGGAGCCCAGACTCACCACGGTCTTTTGACCCCCATCAATGAGCCCCTGTCAAAACAACAGACATTTGACCCAATCCAACTGACAGCTCTCAGACAGTCTATGTGCACCGGGAAAAATGTTTCAGAGACTCATCATTTGAGGAGTCACTGGCTTAAAAATAAGGCACCCTTGTTTGCAGACTGACTGATTAGTATTATATTCAACTAAAGTTTTAGAAATTCTGCTTATAGATAAATGTGTTTATATTAAAACTATGCTTATAGATAAATATGTGTTTATAGTAAAAGCTGAAAAAGTGATATATAATTTGAGTTGGAAAGATAAACAGTTTATATATGTAGGATATGGGTTGTTCAACTCAAGAACTTTTTTTAAAAGTTCTTCAGAACACAAAGGTAAAAAAGATAAATTTCAGGTAAGTTTTGGGAAAATAGAGATATCAAATCTTAAGTTTTACATTATGAACTATCATAGTTTTCTAACTTGTTTCTCAACTAAAGAAGGAATTCCTAAAATTCCTCATTGTTAAAGTTAAAGGTAAGATGACAGGAAAATGTTATAGATCTTGCTTTTTTCTATGAGGAAAACAGAACTTGATTTCCAATTATAAATTTCCAATAATTATCCAATAACTAATAACTAATTAATTGGTCCAATAATTGCTGCTGCTGCTGCTAAATCACTTCAGTTGTGTCTGACTCTGTGCGACCCCATGGACTGCAGCCCACCAGGCTCCCCCGTTCCTGGGATTCTCTAGGCAAGAACTCTGGAGTGGGTTAAACTGATCTTAAAAAGCAGACAGCCTGATGCAGAGCAGACAGTGTGGGTGGCCCCAAAGAGCACAGAATCAAAACAGTGTTCAAATCTCGGCTCTAACAGTTGGCAAATCTGGGTAAGCTACTTATTGCATTATTACTCAGCATCCCGATCTATAAAATGCAGATGAGGCAGTGACTTTTATATAGGGATGTTGTGAGGATTAAATAAAACACAGTATTGAAAGGCTGAACATTGTTTGGCACATTGTATATGCTCAATAAATGTTAGTTTTGTTAAAAATGTTATTTTATTAAAAAGCCAAGAAAATAGCCTCTAGATAATCATTTGAGCAAGCCAGAGGTACGGTCACTTATGCTTTTCTAGCTTTAAAGTCCTTTTGAATCATGTGAAGATCTTGCTAAAATGCAGATTCTGATTCAGTCGGTCCAGGTGAGGTCTGAGAGTCTGAATTTCTACTAAGCTCCCAAGTGATACTCATGACGCTAGTCTGGGGACCTTGACACCTGAGGTAATGTGGCGGTTCTCAATAGGGAAGAAATGGGGAAAGGAGAAAAAGGGAAATTGCAGACAATATGTACAGATTTAAAACACTTCCCAGGTGATTTTCATATGCTTGCCTTACCTGCTCTTTGATGCCTGAAGAACCACTGCTTTGATATTTCAACCTTTTATTCTTTTCATAGCTCTTTTTCTTATTCTTTACCTTTTCCTTGTCTTATTTTTTTTTAATTTATTTATTTTAATTGGAGGTTCCTTGCCTTAGACTTAAAGCTTTAGATTTAAAGCAACTGTATTAATGCTTAGTTATTCCATTAGTAATACTAAAGCAACATTTTTAAGTCATTTATTGTAATAGGAAAGGTTTCTAACATTTCTACAATATAAGGATCTGAAAATGTATTTAATGTTTTCCACAAATTAAGCCAAAATCAGACAAACAAGCAAGAAAGTGACTTTAATAACAGAATACAAGGTTGCAGTTGGGTGTGGTGCATACTATAAAAGGAGGTAAAACCCCATGGGGATTTCTACGGTGGTTACTATGGAAGGGGCCAGAATCAAACACGCGACCGCATTAGATACTCCGCCCGGTCTGAAAGGCAGTAAGGGAGTGCTGTTTTAAATGGCCTCCGACCCCAGCGGCACCGATGACGGCGAGACCTGTATCCAAATACGTGCTTAGCTTGACCAACATCTCTCGGACAAAGACCATTTTAACACTGTGGTGTGTCCTCAGGGCCTCAGGGCTGTCAGATCCATTGCATTCCCTCAGTAAATATCTTTTACTATTGTTGATATATTTCATACATATAATTCTTCCTTTTCCAAGGCAGATAAGAGGAGCTTTGATTAAAATAAGAAATAACTAAAGAAAACTTACAGAGGAAATGAGCAATCATTAACTCTCTTTAAAAGTACGGAATCATATCCATATAACTTTTATTATGGTATATTGTTACAATTATTCTATTAAAAAAGTACAGAACCAAATGTGTATTCTTCAGTATTCTTACTCTGAAGTTAATTTAACTATGTAGTCAAAGTACTTTAATTCATTGATCTAAATGAGACTTTAACATCATCTGATGAAGAACAAAGCAGCTTTGATTATATGACGAGAACAAGAAATCCCATAAAACCTGACCCAAACTGAATGGTTATTAATGCTATGATTTTAAATATTAAGGATATGTAGAATTGGGACTTAGACTATGAAAAATAAAGCATACCTATTTCTTACCCATTTTTCCATTTTGTGTTAGGGAAGTAAATGGGCAACACAATTTAAAATATTCTTGACTATAGGAAGGAAAATCAAATGATAACTAGACACTTAGATTCTAGACACTTACTTCATATATATATATATATATATACATATACACACACACACACACACACACACACACACACACATACATTCTTTGTTAGTTAAATATTTTGAAAAAAATTTTGGTTTTCATAGTCAAGGAAATTTTTTCCCACAGTGATCATCTGCTCTGAAGAGAAAGGATCAAAATCAGATGGAAAACTTTTAATGTTAATACAACCACAGCTAAGATTCACTTGTCACGTTATGATTGTTCTAAACATACATTTTGTTTTCTAATTGTCAAGTTTGTCATTAAAGTAACCACCAAACAAAGCATCTGGCAAATTTATAACTCTTTAGAAATTTTTTTTTGCTGTGATGTATTTTAGACGTATTTTAGAGCTTTAATAGGGTAATAGTAGTAATTTGCCAAATCACTTGCCTATTACCTTAAATCCATACAGATACTTCTAGATAAGATGGCTTTGTATATTAAGCCATTGAAAAGTTGATTTTTCATAGCTGAAATTCATATTGTGATTAAAAATAAAAAATGTAAAGTGATGGCTAAATTTAGGTGGGAAATGGAACAAAATTTACTTTTGCTGTGGAAGCTTTAGTGTACTGTTTTAATAGACACTAAACTGTGTTATCCAATGACTTCAGACAGTTTTGAAAGAGAAAATTTATAATCATTCTGAAGAAAATAATAGTACTTCCCAGTAGTGATGGGTTAAGAAGCTGACTTTTCCAATTTGCTGGATAACACAGGTGGAAAGTGTTTGGTCACTTTTTTACACTTGGACACTTCATTATATTTTTTTGCTCTGCCTCTGTATTTGTTTATTGCCACAGTCTGTCTTCAAAACAGCTTTTTAATTTTTATAACACTTGGATGTACTTCAAACTTCTAAATAAAATTTTTAGCTTTTCAGCCTGCTCTTGAGAGACTCTGGCATTGCTCAGTCATGACCGAGCAGGAGAAGGAATAAGCAAACTAGTGAGCTTGGGGCAAAAGACCAGGCGCCTGCATCAGGCAGCCAAAGCATCTCAGCGTGCTGGGTCTGGATCTTGGTCCCTGCATCAAATTTGGAAACTTGAGAACAAAACACAGCAACTGTCAGCGGCATAAGAAGGACACTGTGACAGACAGATAAAGCCACAGGAGGCGTGAATCGTGCGTCTGAACTGTGAGTTTCAAACTCCTTTTCGAACGTGCGGATGTGTAACTCACTCAGTCGTGTCCAAGTCTTTGAGACCCCATGGACTGTATGTAGCCCGCCAGGCTCCTCTGTCCATGGACTTTTGTATGCAAGAATACTGGAGTGGGTTGCCATGCCCTTCTCCAGGGGATCTTCCTGACCCAGGGATCGCACCTAGGTCCCCTGCATAGCAGGCAGATTCTTTACTATTTGAGCTACCTGAGAAGCTCTCAAGTATTTTACCTGGGCTTTGGGTAAGCAGCAAATTTTCTTTCATTATTTTTCATCTAGCATAGGACAAGAATTAGCCATAGTAACCACAACAACAGTAATAAGCAGCAGCAGCCCCCAAATAACCCCAAATTATATACCAGCACACACACACAACTCTCACTCAAAGTAGGAAAAGAAAGAACAGAGACGAAACCTGAACAATTCACAAAGTCACAGTCTGAGCACTACAGCCGGGTAAAAGGGGGATAACAGAGATTTCAGCTCCGAGCTTTTGGGATGCAGAGCATTGCCAGAGCAAGAGTGACTGGAAGACACTTTATAACACTTGTCTCCCTTTGGCTTCAGTGGAAGCAAACCAGCTTTCTTTCGGGTTGGATGATGGGACAGTTGATTCAGTTCAAGATCAAAGAAGAACTGAGCTAGAAATCGAGGCCTCATGATGGACACAAAAAACAAGGAAATCAGGAAGAAAAAAAGGGGGGGGGGTGCAATAGAGTAGATAATGGACTAGATACTACTAATCACGAAAACTTTAGCAAAGTGTTGAGATCCAGCAACTTGGGGCCACGCCCTGAGCCTTAAGCCAGGTTGTAGAAACTGCCAACTGTAATCTAGGGGATGGACACTTGGACCTAATGATTTTCCAGAGCAGATAATTTACCAGGAGAGCTATTTAGACAGTTTTGAGGAGCACAAACATGGGCTAAAAGGGTAATTATTTTAGACTTTATTTTTTAAAGCAATAGCTAGGAAACAAAAGGAATCAAGGAGTTTTATCACTGGAGGGACCTGAGGTATGAGTTGTGAATAAACTCTAACAGCACATGGTCAGTTATGTGGGAGTCTCCATTCCCAGCTCTCTCTGCTTCCTTGCCCCTGCTCTATCTTCCAGATGGGTGTTGGAATCCATCACAGTCTCCAGAGAGCTTATCCATGTGGTGGGGCCTTGAGAGCTAGGAAGACACGAGCAGGCAACAAGGGAAACAGGCAGTTTCCTTTTTAAAGAAGACTTATAAAGGTGTTACAGCTTATGCTAAGGAGACTAAACCTTGGAGACCCAGGGCGGGGTAACTACCAAGAGAATCATATTGGGGATGACAGCAACTTGAAGAGGAGATAGAGGTTGCTCAAAAAGTCATAAAACAGAGCAGCAGGGGGCCAGATTGCCTCCCTGCCTCATTGTTACTCTCTTCCAGGAAAGAAACTACAAGTACCCAGGTGGGAAATGTGATCCCAAGGGAAAGTGAGCACCCAAACTTTCACCAAGAAGAGAGGGCTCTTGGGTGTTTGATTCTTAATCAAACCATCAGCAAAGAAAGATCAGGTTAAGAGGCCCGCGATGTGTTCAATAACTCAGGGCAGGAGACTCTTCTGGAGACAAAGCATCTGGCACTGTGGATAGATCGGCCTGGACCTTTACGAGAACTGGAGAATGGGGTGCTAGGTAGAGGGGTGTATGAAGGGAAGGCGTCAGCAAGAGGCTCTGCTTGGTCTTGGAAGCAGAAGAATTTCTCCTAAAATCCCCCTCAGTGACAAACGTGCTCTGGCCAGGGTTGTGGGGATTGGCGTGTGTGGAGAAGCCCCGTTTTCCTTCTCCCCAGTTAATTCGAGGCGGACTCAGCATCCCGGGCCAAGGACCCAACGTTATCATTTGTAAAGACGGGTGGTGGGGAGGTGAGCCTTGCTGGTGCCTGGCCGGCCTGGTTAACAGAACGTGGGGACAATCAAGTGCGCCTTTAAAGTGGCACAACTTTTAAAGGGACTCCCGCCTCAAGGAGTCATATGCTCAGATCACAGTTTAAAGACATGAGTTAGCTAAAAGCCTCGGGAAGAAAGTTTCCTTGGTTGCATCCCATCTCTGCAGACTCCTCACTTGTGCTCGACAGAGTTTGGTCAAATCAGAGTGAAACGTCTGGGGCATGCGGCAAACAAGATCAGATGGCTTCTTCCCACGTCTGATTTGGGGCAGGTCCCCCACCTCCCAGCGGGCGCCGGATGGAACTTAGCTCGCTCTCGGCACCGTCCCGGGAGCCTCCCGGCGCCGCGCCCGCAGCTGACACCCCCGCCCCGGCCCCCAGGCTGGCGGGCGGTCCGCGCCACGCACCGCACTCACTCGGGACGCTGTGCCGGCGTCGGGCGGGCCGGCGGCGCCGCTTCAGGGTGTGCGCTCCCGCCGGGGTCCGCTTGGGTCCCTCCCCCTGGATCGCCGCCGCGGGTGGGCAGAGCTGCTGGTCGCGCGTCTGCCCGGGCGCGCAGTCTCCTCGGGCCCTGGGCTGACTGGCGCTGGAACCGTCCTCGCTGCGGCAGCTCCAAATTTATAGCGAGGGGCGTTGCTGCTTCCAGGGCTCCAGGGGCGAGGCTGTGTTTTGCACTCTCTCCTCCTCCGCCCCGCCCGGGAGACCCTCTCGGCCCAACCCCCTTTCCGCTCCAGATGCTGCCGGAAGCGGGATGATGCCGCAGTCATCCCCGAGGTCACTTAACTAGATCTGCGAGTACCCGGTACTGGACCCGGCGTCGGGCGCGGGAGTGGAGGACGGGGAGAGAGCCGAGGCTGCGGGACCAGTCCTTCACGCCGAGATCCGGGCTACTCCACCTTTTCCTTTTAAACTTGGCCCAGTGTTCCCCGCAGCACTGTTTATAATAGCCAGGGCATGGAAGCAACCTAGATGCCCATCAGCAGACGAATGGATAAACTTGGGAAACTTTTAAGGATGAATTAAGGAACTTCTTTCTCTTACCTGGATGTAGCTCAAACTTTGATAATACCATTGTTGATCACAGATTGCTGCCATAGATTGTAATCTCAGAGTTGCTACAAAGTGAAAGGGTGGACATTCGTTTCCTTCTATTGGGGTGTGCTGTTGGAGTTACATTTTTTAAAATGTAAAAAGTTAAAAGAACAAAATATGACTAAATATTTAAGGAATAATTAATATAACTTCTTTCTCAATTCTTCCGAAGATGGAGATGATCACTTTGCAACTCACACTATGAGGTCAGTATCACCTTTATACCAAAACAAGATGAGACATGAGGAGAAAATCTCCCTGATGAATGTGGATAAAAATCCTTAGTGAAATATTAGCAAATAGATCTAGTAACATATTAAAAAGATTATACACCATGACCAAGTGAGATTTATCCCAGAAATGCAAGGTTAATTTATCAAAAATCAATTGTTATAATATGCCATGTCAACAGAATAAAGGACAAAAGCCACAAGATAGTCTTAATAAATTAGAAAGCATTTGACAAAATCTAACACTTTTTATGATAAAATCATTCAGCAAACTACGATAGAAAGGAATTTCTTCAAACTATGGAATCTATCTGTGAAAACTCACTAACATCATACTCAATGTTGAAAAATGTTTTTGCATCCAAGATCAGGAAAAAAGACAAAGTTCTTTGCTTTCCAGATATCTATCAAACATTGTTCTAGAGGTTCTAGCTAGGGCAATTAGGCAAGAAAAAGATATGAAAGGCATCCAGATTAGAAAGGAAATGAAACAATTTTTATGTGCAGATAGCATGGTCTTGTATTTAGAAAATCCTAAGGAATCAATTAAAAAGCTGTTAGTGCTAATAAACAAGTTTAGAGAGGCTTCAGGATACAAGAGCAGTATACAAGATCAGTTGTATTTCTGTATGTCAGCAATGAGCAATCAAAAAATACAGTTAAGAAAAAACTGCATTCACCATAGATCAAAAATATTAAACTTTTTAGGAATAAATTGAATAAATGGATGCAAAAGTTGTACTCTAAAAACAGAAAATTTTGTTGAAAGAAATTAAATTAGACCTAAATAAATGAAATGACATTCCATGTTCATGGGTTGGAAGACTTAGTATTGTTAAAATAGCAATAACCTCCAAGTGATATACAGAGTAAACACAACTATATCAAAATCTGAACAAGTTGTCTTTGAAGAGATTACCAGGGTGATCCTAAAATTTGGGAAAGCACAAGGGACTCAGAATAGTCAAAATAATCTTGAGAATGCGCAAAGTTGGAGGACTATAACTTGTCTCATAATATCATAGACATTTGGAATCATTTATCCTAAGACTTTTTGTAGAAAAGCCAAAAGTAGGTGACAAATTCCAGAGTTTGTGAGTGATATCAGGAAATGTTCCTGTGATTATTGTTTTAAGAATCAGGGGAGCTTTATGTTTTTCAAATGTATTTAGTGTTATAAATCATTAACCATAGTCATACCTGTACTAAATTCCACCTTGATTTTAGAAATGATCATAGTTTTGAGAACTGGAAGTTTGTTACAGAGTCAGTTGTTTTGGGTGAAACTTCTCAAAAGGGTGGGGTTGACTCGCTGGAATGTTATATCATCAGACACAAGCAGATGAAAAGGAGAAGATTCCAAGAAATTAATGGCATCATTATTATTGTGCTGAATCAGCTGGGAAATAGGATGGGTTAAACACCCAACACTTAAACTGAACCCGGCTTTGCTGCTTGTTAGCCTCGTACACAAATTTATGCTCTGATATGGATTTTTAAACTATATAGAGTAATAATGTTCTTGAAACTCTGATTAGGATTAAGAGAAAGTGTACATATAAAAGCTTCAGATTCTGTGCCTGGTACCTAGTAAAGTGCTTAATAAGCTGGCGTCATTTTCAGTGAGTAACTGGCTGTTGTCCATGCCCGTCAGGACTGTACTGATGTATTTTTGATGCTCTGAAAAAGAGAGAGAAACCTCTTGATATCCTTCTGATGATTAAATTTGTTTCTGGTATTTAAAATTTGAAATTTTGCATAAATGAAATCTTCTCATACAGTGGACGAAGGAGTAGCCTTTTTTCCCTCTTTCTTCTCTGTCTATGCCGTGTGAGGCAGAATCAGTGAACCATCAGCATGAAGCTGGAAGTGGGAACACAGAAGGAAAGGGTAGTGGGCTGTTGAAATGCTAGGTGAGCAAAAGCAGAATGCAGAGCCTCCCTGCTGCTGAGGCCGGAGCTAGGCTCATGTCAGATGATAGATCTTTCAAGGAAGGCTCAGTTTGGAGTGAAACACAACAGGACATGGAAAAAAGTGCCATGCCCAATAAACATGAAAAAGTGATTACTCTTCAAAGTAATAAACATGAAATTTAAAGCAAAACGCTGCAGTTTTTCGCCTATAAAAGCATCAGAGATTAAAGAGAAAAGATAACACCAGAATTCAATTTTTACAAGGTAGTAGGTTAGTTGGTACTCTCGGAAGTATAATGTGTATTACATATATATATATATATATATATATAACATATATGTATACACACACATACATGTGTGTACGTATGTGTATATATGCACACACATATACATGTGTGTATGTATGTGCATATACACACATATACACGTGTGTATGTATGTGTATATACACACACATATATACATGTGTGTATGTATGTGTATATACACACACATATACATGTGTGTACGTATGTGTGTATATATATACACACACACACACACACATATATACATACAACGCTGTAGGATTGTTGCATGGGCTTCCCTAGTGGCTCAGACAGTAAAGAATCTGCCTGCAATGCAAGAGACCTGGGTTCCATCCCTGGGTTTGATTCCTGGGTTGGGAAGAACCTCCGAAGGAAATGGCAACCCACTCCAGTATTGTTGCCTGGAGAATCCCATGGACAGAGGAGCCTGGCGGGCTACAGCCCATGGGTTTGCAAAGAGTTGGGCATGGATGAAGTGACTTTGCATGCTTGCATGCATCCAAATTAAGTAAAACACACACCCACACATATACACACATATATACATACACACGCATATGCATGGGAAAAAAATCAATGTATAGTCACTAAAATATGTACAGTGGTTTATTCTGAATGAAGAATGCATAATTATGGACGCTTTAAAATTGTATTTTCTTTGTATGTTTGTCTGTATTGCTCAAATTTTACATTATAATTAAATTACCATAAAAAAGTTAGTAGAATGAACAATAAGGCAGGGACGGTTTGAAGATCCAGGAACATTGAGGGGCACCTCTCTTGGGGACAGTTCTTGCTGACACTAAACTTGAAGGCCCCATGGCTTCAACTCTGTGAATATGCTATACCTGTACTGTTTATGAATATATAAAGTTGCATGACTTTATGGGATGGTATGTTAACTTGGAATTCAGAGACCTGGAGCCCACTCTCCATCATCTCTAGAGACATCAGTGGAGCTAGGCTAAGCTCGCTGACATCTACAGCTCTCCTTAAAAAAAAGGTTTTCCAATATCCTATTTACTAGCTGTGTGAACTTGGGCAAGTTATTTAAGTTCCTATCTTTTAACTTACTTATCAGTAAAATGTATTAATAGCATCTAATTCAGTTAGATGAGGATTAAATTAATTAATGTAAAGCAAATAGAACAGTACCTGCTCTGTTAGTACTCAATACATATTAGCTCAAAAAAAAAGTTAGCAGTAATAATTCTACATATGCATTTTGTCCAAATATTCAAATAACAGTCACTAGTCTAGGAAATCCTTTTAATAAGACAGGGATTTATCTTACTCAATATACTTTACCAAAATTGATATCCCTGATTTAGTTTTACAGGAATATAAAAAGATGAATATGACAACCAAATAGCATTGTTAGCATTCTTGACTGGGGGATGTCAATAGCCTCATTAAAAATAACTGAATTTTACATACCATGTATTTTAATGAGGATCTGTGCCTCAGGAGGTTTATTTCAGTTGTCCATATAGTATACTGCAGAAACTGATGTGTGGAGTGAATAAACAACTGCTTTACCCCTCTTACTTTCTAAGTTTTATAAATCTCACTGCTTTAAAAAAGTAGTTCTAAACTTCATAGATCATGTCTGTGGATTCCATAGATCATAGACAGGCTTTCTGTTTTCTTACCACCCCATTTATAAAGAGGGAGAATGAATATTTTCAAGGTTCTGTAACTCACCAGAACTTAAGGATATTATTCAGTGAATATTAGCCAATAATACTGGAAAATGTGATACCATTTGCAGAGGCTTGGAAGACTGTAAAAGAAAAAAATATGTTTAATAAAGTTAATTTTGCTCTAAGTATGAATTAAATTTTAAAAAGTATTTAAATGCTTATGAGGAAAGAGGAGAAAGGTGGCAGGCACAAAGCTATTCTTAATGTTAGAAATGAAGTAAGAGGTAGCAAATGAAGATGGATCAATTTTGCATAGAATTAATTTCTAAAAAAGCAAGGTTGCTATATTCACCAATTAAGTGTTGCTAGATAATAGGAAAGAATGAAACATTTTATTTGCTACACAAATATAATTCCCAACTGGATAGTTGTAATATATGACTGTTTCTTGTATATGAACATCATTGTTAATAAACATTGAATAAATCCATCATACTCTGTATAGAGGGACTGACATACTAAGAGCTGAATCAATTTCCTAGAATTTAACTTTAAGAGAAGGAAGTTTTATATAGTAAATGCTAAAAAATGGAGATACTTAAAAATGAAGTATCTGGGAAAAGCAAGGTCAGTATATAGGATGGCAAGGAGGATATATTAATATTTTGACCCACATGAAAGCTCAACAGACTTTCAGATATAAAAATTCTGGAAAAATGTATGACATTTGCAAAACTGTGTTTGAATTTAACTTTCTGAGGAAAGATACAGAGAGGAAGCTGTCCCAATTTAATTTAAATTCCCATTGTCTTCAGAATACAACCCAAATGTTTTTCACTGTATTTCTTATTTTGTTCAATTCTGGTGAGTGGTTCCTTCTTTCCTGTCACATAGTTTGTTCACACAATCGTGTTGTCAGTTCTGTACTCACAGCAGAGGTCACGATCACAGACTGTCCGCTGTGGCTGGCACTTCTCTGGCACACGGCCGCCTTGAGAACACCCTGCTGGCTCACGGCACACTTCTGCCCCGCTGTTGGGCTGCATGATTCCTGGTCCAAGCAGAAGGTTCTGCCCTAGTCAGTGAAAGACTTGTGTTTGACAGAGGGAGATCCTTATAGCTGATCTGAGCTCCACTGATTAGAGAGAACTCCTAATGAATAAAGCTTCTCCTGGCCCAATGCTTAGAGTTTTCAGCTTGACCCTGCAGTCCGAATATTTCCTAACACACAGGCAAATTATGTTCAAGAAGTAAAACTTGATGCACTCACCTGGATTGCTAGCTGCTCTCATCTTGTCAGGATTCCGTCTCCACTAGTTTTCATGCTGGAGTCATGCACAAAGAAGCCCATATTTAGCTGACTTGAAAGCCACTTATTAGCAGGATTTGGGCGAATTGTTTTTTGGGAGATGAAGTATGAATATTGAAGTAAGGCCATTGGCACTCATATGCATTACTTGGAGTTTGGTTGGGTTGAAGATATCTTCTGTTAGCAAGTTTTTAAAATAAGTACTGTCTTTTCTAGTATAGCAGTCAAATGTTAATTTATACTTATCCTTATAGGTTTATTTTAATTGAAAACACTTTTCCACCTGACTGTTGGTATAATTTTATAGACAGATTCAGGTTTTTCTTGGCTGACTCTGCTTACACTAACACTTTTTGTTTGCTGTGTATCTCACGATCTTTCTGCCTGGATTCATGCTGGCAGTTGCTCATTAAATTGTTCTTGCCTAAGTACTTCCTGATCAATTCCATTATTATTTGTTCTTTTCTTTCCTCGTATTGATGTTAACTGCTTGGTAATTTCCTGGATCTCCCCTTTGGCACGTCTTAAAGATGAGAGTAGTTTTAATTATTTTCTTGAATCTTTCTGCAGCCCATCCATCCTTCTCTATTTTCTGCATTGTTTATGACTTAAAGGTCTAGAGAATATAGATGTGTTATTCATATAAAGCAAATATCTTATTGTAAGAATAATATTCTCAAATATTTCTTAGCAAAGATATTTGTATTTCACTGAAATATGCTTTGAAGATACTAAAAGGAGGAACAATTTAGAGATTAAGCATTAACAGCTAAATATGTCTTTATTGGCAGGTCATTTAGCTTTTTCTGAATGAACAAAGTATAAAAGTAAAATTTTAAAAGTTTATAACTTAAATATGCAAATAGCATATGATTTTGTTCATATTATTTATACACGAGCAATATATGTTGTCTAAGTATATTTTACTGTGTAATTTCTCCCGATATTGCTTGTTACAGTTAACTGTAAAACCAGTTAAACCAGCTTTCGGCCTTTAGTCACAGAAGAGACATAACTAATTAATCAAAGCACCAATAATGCCGCTGAATTAGGCGTGGGGACCTCAGAAAGACACAGCCCCTGAATATAAGATGTCCACACCCGGTGAAGGAAGAGCAGCAAAGGTGTGTAAATGACAGAGATAAGCTCAGAGAGCAGAAAGAAGGCCAGCGTTAATTCTGATATCCTCAAGTTGGAAAAAGTTTCCACACCAGAGGAGGTATTTTAGCCATTCCGAGAAAGTTAGGGTATTCTAAAGAGAGATCGCAGCACGTGCAGATGGCACTACGGCAATGTGCCTTTCCTAAAATGGGTTGGGGGAGAGGCGATGGGACTTAATTTAATCTTGATCTCATCTGCTGGATTGGAATGCCTCAGCAAGCTGAGACTGTTCTGGTCTTATTCACTGCTATGCCCATGGTCTGGCGTAACACTTGGCACATAGTATATGCTCAATAAATATTTGTTGACGGAATGAATGGAGGATTGTGAAAGTCCAGGTGCAAGTGTTTGGATTCATCCTGTGGGTAGGAAGAGTTGAAGGGGTCACTGAGCAGGCAGTCCCTATAATTGAATTAGTTGTGTAAGAAGATGAAAAGTGATTCTGGTGGAAATGTAGAGGATAAATCCAAATGGGGCCAGCCTACACGCTTACTGATTTTGAAATTCCAGAAAAGAAATGAAGAAGACTTAGCATGATGACTTTGTGGATGGTGGGATAAGCTTCTGAGATGCAGCGGAAAGGATTCATTGGCTAGTTGAAAATGAAGGGTGAGAGAGAGGTGGAAAGGAAAGGATGAGATGTCTGGGTTGGGAGAGTGAATGGCTGGCTGCGCTATTAACTGAGATCAGGAGTATGAAAAGGCAACATGTTTTCAGAGGAAGGATGGGCTCAACTTTGGGTGTCCTCAGCTTGCTATCTTGAAGGGCATCCAAGTAAAGCAAGACGTGGCCCGGGATTTGTAGTTTTGGAAGTCATGAGTATGGAGAAGATGCCCAAGGCCATGGGAGGAAATGAGGTTTATGAGAAAGGATGTGAAGAGAAAAGAGGCACAGAATGAAGATGAATCTTGAGGAACACACATCTAAGGGATAGATGGAGGGGGAGGAGTTAGCAGACAAGAGTGTTCGCATTGATTGAGACACAAATTGTGGGACAGATGCTGTATTAGGTGCCCTGAGTACGTTGTTGTGTGTGATCTTCACAGCAGCTCTGGGGGGCCCTTATTGGAGAAGGAGTTTTACCAGGAAAGGCATCCTGACATATTGTCTGGAGGGAGTTTAAGTAATGTATATGCAAACTTTTTCTCTAAAGGGCCAGATGGTAAATATTTTAGGCTTTTTGAACTATATTGCCTCAGCAATAACTACCCAACTCTGCCTATGAGGCTGAAAGAAGCCACTGTTGTTGTTCCCTTGCCAAGGAGTGTCTGACTTTTTGTGACTTTATGGACTGCAGTATGCCAGGCTTCCCTGCCCTTCACTATCTCCCGAAATTTCCTCAGATTCACGTCCATGGAGTTGGTGATGCCATCCAACCATCTCATCCTCTGTTGCCCCTTCTCCTGAAGCCCTCAGTCTTTTTCCGGTGACTCGGCTCTTTGCATCAGGTGGCCAAAGTATTGGAGCTTCAGCTTCAGCATCACTCCTTTCAATGAATATTCAAGGTTGATTTCCTTTAGGATTGACTGGTTTGATCTCCTTGCTGTCCAAGGGACTCTTAAGAGTCTTCTTCAGCACCACAGTTTGAAAGCATCAATTCTTCAGTATTTAGCCTTCTTCATGGTCCAGCTCTCACATCTATACATGACTACTGGAGAAACTATAACTTTGACTGTACCTTTGTTGGCAAAGTGATGTCTCTGCTTTTTTAATATGCTGTCTAGGTTTGTCATAGCTTTCCTTCCAAGGAGCAAGCATCTTTTAATTTCATGGCTGCATTAAAACCCACTGGAAAAAAAAATAATAATTAAAAAAAAAAAGTTAGAAATTGTTTTGCACCAAAATATATTAGAAATTATATTTATAGCATACTTCCCATTTATATCTATAAAAGACACCAGAGCAAAGCAGAGTTTGGAGACTAGATTTGTATTCCATATAATACCAGCAACTTTCTGTGTGACCTGGGGCTGACTGCTTAACTTCTCTGGTCCTCTCAATTTAATCATCCATAAAATGCTGTGGAATTAAATTTCTTCTACTGTCCTTTCCTATTCTCTGACTGTATAATTTGTTGAAGAAATGTATTTTTCTTTTGACTGTATTATAGAAGAAGAATAGTTTTCCTTTGCTGACCTTTGCAAACAAATCTGTTATCATTTTTATGAATTTCTTCTTTATTCCATATTCTGTTTGAGATTCTTATCGCTAAAGATGATGGTATCATTTCTGTATCCTTAGCACATAAGATAAAAAAAGCAGCAATGGATGTTAGATGAATTTTTACTTACATTTAAAAAAAAAAAAACCAAACTACTGGTTACTAACACAACATTGTAAAACCCCAATAAAAAAATAAAAACTAACAACAAAAAAAAATAGCTATAGATAAGCAAATAGAGATGACTATGTGCTAATAAAACTTTATGGACACCACCATTCAAATTTCATATAATTTTTCTGTGTCAAAAATATTCTTTTTTGACTTTTTAAACTGTTTAAAAATGTGAAAACTAATTCTAAGCTCTGGGCTTTATTAAAAACAAGAGCAGGCTGTGGTTTGCCATCGCTTGTTTTAAAGAAAAAGAGAGTGTTAAGTGTCAGATGTAGACATATGAGCCCTAAAAATATCACTGAGTGTTGCAAACAGGAGGTAGTTAATGACCCAGTAGGGATGGTGTTAATAGGGTGAAGGGGAAAAAAATCCTATTGTAATAGGATGGGGAATAATTAAGAGGTCAGTAGAGTAAGTATAGGAACTTTTAAAAAAGAAATTTGGCAAGGATGAAAAGATAGAGTTAAGGTGATTCTTTAAGGGAAAGGCAATGCCCAGAGAGGTTTTTTGTTCTGTTTCCGTATTTTAGTATTTAGGCAATTTGATCATTTTTTGAGTGTAAAGGAGCCAGATTAAAAAAAAAGAGAGATTACTGATTTAGTAGAGACAAAATTATTGGCAGAACAACATCATGTGGAAGACAGGAAGACATAAAGTTCTGTGCACGGGGGATGATTACTTTAGGTTGAGATTTAGACTTAGCCATCATATCCTTTTCTGTGATCCCTGTTCTGAATGGTGTTTTAAGACAGCTTCTATGATGGCTAAGAGGAATTCTATTTGATTCTTAAAATAATCCTCCATGACAGATAAATCTGGTGTTATCCTTCACATTTTACAAGTGAAGAACCAAAGGATCAAGAGTTAAATGTATCCAGAGATATCTAGCTAACAGATGGCAGATTAGAACCTAGTCAGGCTAATTCCTGTTCCGGTTCTCTTTCCATTGTATTCTGTTTCCTTTCCTATGTCTAAATAAATTTGCAACACTTAAGAGAGTTTAGTGGGCTTTCCAGATAGTGCTGGTGGTAAAGAACATGCCTGCCAATGCAGGAGACCAAGAGATGCAGGTTTAATCCTTGGATCAAGAAGATCCCCTGGAGGAGAGCCTGGCAACCCACTCCAGTATTCTTGCCTGGAGAAGCCCGTGGACAGAGGAGCCTGGTGGGCTACAGTCCATGGGGTCGTCAAGAGTAGGACACGACTGAAGTGACTTAGCATGCATGAAAGAGAGTTTAGTGGTGATATTTTAAGTAAGATTTGAAGGAAGCGTTCATCTATTTACTGGTATTTAGAGATCTTTTGACTAAGGGCTTATGTTAAAATGGAGTCATATCCCTGTAGTTTTCTATTCTGGAACTCTGAAGTAAATAAATATTGATTTCTTTTATAGTTATGTTATAGCCACGCTTTCCGGGAAACAGACTCACTCAGAAGGACAATGCAGATAGTGGAGTGCAGTTTATTACGCCGGCGGGCCCAAGGCAGAGTCTCCTCTTAGCCAAGGACCCCGTCCAGCATTTGTGAAAATCTTTTATACCCCATGCGTACGCGCCTAAACCCACCACCTGCCCCATGTGTACGTGTCTAAACAGTCAATAGTCAATAAGCCCGCAGTTACATTCCAACCAGTTAATAATCGATAAGTCTGTGATTACATCTTGACAGATACGAAGAAGTTTATGACCTGTCCGGAGACAGGGGTTGATTACGGTATGCTTCCTCTTAGGCAATGAGTAGCCTGAATGTGATCTTTAAGATTCCCCTGTCTGGAGGGGGTCTTATCCTTCCATTGTCGTCCCCACAGGCACTAAGCAGAGAGTTCAGAGTCCGCTGGAGAGGCAGCCGAGCACGGCCAGCACGGACAGGCCTGAGATGGAGTTCAGGCCCTATGAATTCCTTCTTCAGTTAGAGTTTAATTTTTGGATTCTAGTTGTTCAGATCTTTTAGGAACTGTGAGTTATAACTCTGAGCTATTTAACTGTGTTTAGGTACTTCCTATATATGCACACAGGGGCCTGATCTGTTGATATCCAAAGTACAGTTGACTCAGCATGGCCATTTCTCAGTTCTCAGTTCTCAGAGCAGACATAATTACTGAGTATTAAAAAAATTTGCCAAAAACATAGGGATGTTTGTAAACGTTTGAAAAATAATGGAGGGAGTTTATTTAATGTATCTTGAAATAATTTTTGTATTTACTATATCAAAAGTGCAATTTTCTTTTTACTTTCAAAATAATTGAGGAATGTTGTTGAGACATTATGAGAGAATGTTGTGAGACCTTATCCAAAAATAGTGAGGGAGAAGCAGCAGTGATGTTTAAAAACTAAGTTCTACCTGCAGTTTGAGTTTCACCAGGGCCGCCATAGGTCCAAAGCAGCTTGGAGACTAGGCTGTCTCACCTGACAGTAGCTGTCTTTCCTTTGGCTGTCGCCTTCCCCTCCTCCTCACCGGTGGGACAACCTTACTTCAGTTCTATCAGTCCTTAGTGTTTGCTCACCAGAAAGGGCAAGAAGGCTCCAGGGAAAGTCATTTAAAAGGAAAGATGAAAAAACTTAACAACAGTTCTTGCATTTGGAAACCTTTTCGGTCATGAGGAGAATATGCTGGGAAAAGGAGTTTGACAGAGAAGGGTGTCTTTGTGTAGCTTCAATACACATTTTCATTTCAAAAGAAAAATGGCAGTAAAGGCTAATACTCAAACCCACTAAGTTATTATTTAAATATTTTATGTAAGTGACATCTCTGACATGCTTGTATATGAAAGAAGAATAATGCCAAGGTATAATGGAACTTTTCTAAATTTCAAGAAGTAGAAATCAAATATACTATATTAAGACTGGATTGTCCCTTGACTAAATTGTTTCCCAGTTCTAATTAGGATTCTGTGTTAAATTACATTTACTTTCATCAGGCCGTTTCCCCCCCGTCCTAGACTTGCTTTCTTTTCACTTCTCTGGCTGTGTCCCTGAGAATATCACTTTCTTGTCACTAACCTCGACCCTTACCTTGATAAACCCCTGAGCCAAAAGTCACCCAGAATCCAACTCTATATATATTTTTGCACACTAGCATTATTTTAATTATTATTTAATGGTGTTTCCATACCCTAATTCTTTTCTTCTGAGATCACATCATGCAGTTATATTTTCTATGCTCTATTTCCTTCTGTAGGCAGATGCTTGGCACATGTGTTTCGGGACAAATTGTCTTCATCAAGAGAGAAAGACCTAAGATGTCTTTTCCAAAGAGATTTCATAGACAAAATGTTTTGGATTTTTCCTTCCAATTTATTATATTTAGTGAGTGTTATAATTAAACATTAGGAACCAAAGGAAATTATTTCAGAGCTCAGAATTCCTGGAAAGGAATGATTTAATTACCAAGAAGCTACTCATTGTAAAATTCAAAGTTTTCAGGTTAAAGAAACTCAGGTAGTAATTTTAAAAACATTTTTATTGTGAAATATCATGCACATATAAAAAAATACACAGAATAAATGTACCCTGTGGTAAATAATTCTAAAGCAAACATCCGTGTAAGCACCACCTATTATAGAAGGGATTGCATCCTCCCAAAATTCATGTGTTGAAAGTCTAAACCCAACTGTATTTGGAGACAGGGCCTGTAAGGAGGTGATAAAGGTTAAGAGAGCTCCTGAGAGTGGACCTTAATCTTTGTTGGACTTGCATCCTTATGAAAAAGGAAGAGACACAAGAGAACTCTCTCCTACTCCACAAGTGTGCAGAGGAAAGGTCATATGAGGACCCATTGAGAAGCCAGCCATCTGAAAGCCAGAAAGCAAGGCCACAATTACCTCTTAAATGGCTCAGTGGTAAAGAATCTGCCTGCCAATGCAGGAGATGCCGGAGATAGTTTTGATCCCTGGGTTGGGAAGATCCCCTAAAGTAGAAATGGCAGCCCACTCCAGTATTCTTGCCTAGAGACCCCCAGGGACAGAAGGGTCTGTGAGCGCTAGTCCATGGGGTCACAAAGAGTTGGACACAGCTGAGCACGTGCACACTGCACTTTGCAATGCTAAAGGCTTACTCTTGGTGCGTGTGCATGGCCTCAGTGAATAGTGGCACCTTGATCCTGTACTTCCAGCCTCCAGAATGTGAGAAAATAAATGCTGATTAAGCCACTGAGGCTGCGGTATTTAGTTATGGCAGCCCTAGCAGACTAATACACCATCCAAAGCAAGAATTAGACCCAGGCCAGAATGTCAGAGGCCCCCATGTGTCTCTTTTCTATCATATTCCTTTTAGAGGTCACCACTATGCTTACCTTCATGGCAATCATTTCCTTGCTTTTCTTTATACTTTTCCCACATATGGATGTATTTATAAACAACAAAGATTTTAAGCTTCGTATAGATGGAACCTACTGTTAATGTGATCTGCCTGAAGCAACTTAGCTTGCATGCACTGTTAGTGTATTTGTCTGTGTCTGGCTACTTTTGCTCAACATTATGTTGGTAAGAAGTTTCTGTGTTGCTATGCTTGGTCCTAGTCTGTTCATTTCCATTATGATAGAGTATTTCAGCGTATAAATATACCTACCACATGAATTTTTATTGTGGGTAGACGTTTGGGTTGACATTTTGGCCATCGTGGGTATTGTCGGAATGCACACCCTTCTCCATGGTTCCACTTGTATACACATTTCCCTGGAGAATAGCTGGGTTACCAGAGTCTGTTAAGGTAATAAATTGCAAGGGTACATTATTTTAGAAGTGTAGCTTCATTCTTCTGTTCTTCACCTCAAAAGACAGGATCATCCCTTACTGCAGAGAAAAAGTCCCCACAGTAGAGTCATAAGTTTTAATTGGCCATCTTGTAATAGCTTCATAGCAACCACTGTCTTAGAAAATACATTTAAGTGTTTTTGTTTAATTTTTTTTTTAACGTTTCTTGCTGTTTTTACTTGGTGAACCCAAAGAGCATCCTGTTTAACTGACTACCTCTCTTAAATCTAAAGGGCACTTGGCTCTTCTGGTGTCTTGATTAATCTTCATCTGTTCCCCCACACCATCTCTCTCCTCTATCCTGAGTGTATGTACCCCTGAGTGTATTGACTCCTACTGAGGGCATTGCTGCATCTTCTCGCTGGCTTATGGCTTTGAACTATAGAAGATGGATTTGGATTCTGGTTCTGTTGTCTTGTTGGCTTTGGCTAACAGGTAGGAGATCTCAGGGGTGAAAAGTTGGAGTATTTTTCCCTGGCTTCTTCTCAGCTTTGACATTGAGCCTCTAGAAGTATTTCCTCTCCTGCATGTGTCTAGTTCCTTCTGGGAGGTTCATTTTTCTGGCCTCCTGTTTTCACTGACCTCCAGGAGCACCATTTCATTCCCTGGTCTCTTTAGTCCTGGGGGTGGTAATGACGTCTCACTATTGCTTGTCTCTAAGCTCATTACTGTACTGTATTTGTTTTCTTAACCCTACCTAGCCTTCTGTAGAGCTTTTGAAGATCTTTACTAATCCTCTTGGGATAAATTCTGTTTCTTACTGGGACCCTGCCTGATACTTGGATTTTAAATTTCTGTTAAGTAGAAAGAGTCCCTTGAACTGCAGGGAGATCAAATCAGTCAATCCTGAAGGAAATCAGTTCCAAATATTCATTGGAAGGATTGATGCTGAAGCTGAAGCTCCAATATTTTGGCCACCTGATGTGAAGAGCTGACTCATTGGAAAAGACCCTGATGCTGGGAAAGATTGAAGGTGGGAGGAGAAGGGGATGACAGAGGATGAGATGGTTGGATGGCATCACTGACTCAATGGACATGGGTTAGAGCAAGCTCTGGGAGTTGGTGGTGGACAGGGAAGCCTGGCACGCTGCAGCCCATGGGGTCACAAAGAGTCAGACACGACTGAGTGACTGAACTGAACTGAAGTAGAAATTTCAAGTGTTTTTCAAGCACAATGTCCGTCCAAATTTTCCAAATGGTTGTTACATTTTGTTTTAGGTTTAAGAAGAAAAGTGTTGCTAAAAATGAAAACCCCAATCCAAATATAGAAGGAGGTACTAGTGTAATTGAGTATCAAGTGATGTACCTGAAACTGAATTGAAATAAACAGTATATGAATTAATTCAGGACCATATATGCTTTTTCTGCAAGTTGGTGGCCAGTCAAATTTTTCTTGGTTTTCTAAATTTCTAATATTCAAGTGTTTCTTATTTACCTCACTTTTATAAGATTAAGCTTTAAGTTTAGGAGGCTCTTCTTTAAGATCAGCTAAGCTATTCTGCATTTTATTTGGTCTCATTTTGTTCTGGTCTCTGAAGAGAGCACATCATACTCATTAAGTGTGGTAACGTGGCTGAGTCTTTGACAGAATCAAGAATTTCAGCCTTTTTACTGGCCAGAGGTTATACTGGCTTCCTAATGGAACAGTGGGTAAAGAATCCACCTGCAATGCAGGAGACCCAGGAGATGCGAATCTGGTACATGGGCTGGGAAGACTCCCTGAAGAAGGGAATGGCAAACTGCTCCAGTATTCTTGTCTGAAAACCCTGAGGAGCCTGGCCGGCTGCAGCCCAAAGGGTTGCCGAGAGTCGGACACGACAGCGACCCAGCGCGCGGAGGTTTTACCTCTGTTTCTGACGCCTGATCGCGGAAGGAGAAAACAGGTGCAGACATTCCAAAACTTCTGTTCTGTTGAGCTCAGTATAGTGCATAACCCTAGCTTAGATTTTAGAGGCATTGTTGGTATTGGTGTCTCTGTTAGGCACGGATTCCTAATCTATACTGAGCAAACACCTATGATTGCTAATCTGTTTTTATCTTGGGTATTCTGATTTTATCAAACTCCAGCGCTAATGACTAAAGGAGTTATTTTAAAGAAAAGTTGTTTAATTTGACTATAATATGAAAAAACCGTCTTTTTCTGGCACCGTTTATATTATTTCTGAATATAAAAGCATGAACTGTTTAAGCACAGATACCCAAACACCCAGCTGCTCCACACCTATAGAAAGAAGAAAACTAAAAAATAACGAGCTGCACATTCAGTTCAGTTCCGTTCAGCTCGGTCGTGTCTGACATTTTGCAATGCCATGGACTGCAGCACACCAGGCTTCCCTGTCTATTACCAACAGCTGGAGCTTGCTCAAACTCATGTCCATAGAATTGGTGATGCCATCCAACCATCTTATCCTCTATTGTCCCCTTCTCCTCCTGCCTTCAGTCTTGGCCAGCATCAGGGTCTTTTCTAACAAGTCAGTTCTTCGCATCAGGTGGCCAAAGCTACATATTCAGTTGACACCAAATATACTGTGTTACTCTTGGGTAGGGTAAGTGGTAAAGGTTTTATTTGTTGAAATATTTTAGTTGGGTCCTTGTGAATACATGAATCTTGTATATATCTAAAATAGTATAAGAAATCTTGGTCTTGGTATATTATTTCTAAGGAAAACAATGGTATAATATTGCTAATGATATCCCTAGCACTCAGAACAATGGTTTGCACAATGTAGATGCTCAGTAAAGATCACATATTGCTGTTGAGAAAACCAAATGTCATCCATTCACTGAAGAGATCCATTCTGATTCTTCATACCTGCCAAATATTTACTATCATATGAGCCTCATTTGGTATTCTAACAGTTCTGTTGCTTATAGCTCTAGTGTTTTGCATGCAGTGTGAAACAAATTGTAAAGATGAACTCCTTTGGAAAATGCTGTGTTTGAGGCTAATTCCCAACCACCAAGATGCTATTTGTATTGCTTAATAGCCTCTGAAATCAGTGTGAGACTAATGTACAGTTAATAATTTTACAACTGTCCTCTCCTAACATAAAGCATATGGCTTTTAAATAAAGAGAACAAGTTTAAATATAATTTGCATCAACACATTACAGTAACATTTGCACCTAGGGAAAAGAAAAAGAGTGTAATGGGTTTTAATGCATATTGCAGTCCAAGTAGACTCTCAGCATTGCTTTGACCTTGCAGTGTGTTTATAGTTTTCAAAATTAATTATTTTCCCCTTTCTACTAACTTTTAATTAAGTAAGGTTCTTAAGTGAAATTTCTGAAGATGTAGAATGAATCTATTGTTGTTGTTTGTGTGTGTACACACACATGCATGCGTATTAATTTTTAAAGTTTTATCATTAATTGATTCTGGCTTCTGATCCTTGAGTGTATTTTAATTAAATGGCATTCAAGACTTGGAAAAATACAGGATGAAACCAATTAATATTATGGAAAAAACCAGCGCCTAAAGTAGGATGCCAAAGTGGAAATAGAGTATAAGTAGCATTAATAATAGAAGGAGCAGATTTGGCAGTGCCCAACCAACTGATTTAAGTTCTTGGGTGCTTTACAACTGTGTAACAACAGAGTTTGCATATAAAAACATTTATCACAGTCTGGAACCTGGAGAGAGCTAAATGCATTATTAGCAATATTCATCTTCACTGTCTTAGGGAAATAATATCCCACCTAGGTGATATGTTGTAATTCACCCATATATTCTTTAAAGCTTCCCTGTTGGATAAAATTTGTATAGATTTTTGTTTTTCCTCACTGCAGACTCAGGAAAGCACAAGGGGAGTGTCCTCCTGTAAAGACATCCTGGTTTATTAAATTTTTAAAGCTGTAGAGATCTGTACAGAACTCGCAGTGTCCTTCCTTGTGCAGGTGAGGATGTTGAATCCTAGAGCAGAAGCAACTCATTTAGATTCACTTGTTACTGATAAAACCAGGGCCAGAACACAAATCTCCTAACTCCCTATCCAGTGCTCTATTATTTAGCACACATGAAATGATGAATTAAACTGAGAAGAATTATAATAGGTTAGAAAAAACCCACTGTTCTTAACTCCTCAATTGATACTCATAAGCATTACTATAGGACAAATGTCTTTCACACACATACAAAAATGAGCACTAAAAATAACAAATAAATTCTAAATATTTTAAAGGAAACAGTGTGATCTGAAGAGAAAATAAGAATTTTTACTATTGCCATACATTTCCACAGGTTGATAATTTTGCTGTTTTATAGAAAGCAAAGGAGAGAAGAAAGAATATAAGAGAAGACTGCAGTTCTTGTCCTGGAATTTATCATGTCTTCGCCATTTGACTTTGGAAAGATTAACTTTTCTGGGTGTCACTAATTTCAGCTTGACAATGGATATATTTTTTTCTTGGTTTTGGTGAGAAGATCCTGTTCTCACAGGATTTTGTAAGCTGCAAAGCATTACATAATGCAAGGTGATATCATTACATGGTAGAACTTAGTACTTAAGAATGATGAACTACACTGTCTGTTTCTGCCACTTATTGGGAAGTTACCTCTCTAGGCCCCATTTTCCTCATCTGTAGAGGAAATCGAATAAAAGTGCTCATCTCAAGGATTTTGTGAAGATTAAATGGGCTAATTTACATGAAAGTGCCATAGTACCAGGGGCGTTCCAGGTGGCACTATTGGTAAAGAACCTGCCAAGTCGGGAGGCAGGAGAGATGCAGGTTCAGTCCCTGGGTCAGGAAGATCCCCTGGAGGAGGGCATGGCAACCCACTCCAGTATTCTTGCCTGGAAAATCCCATGGACAGAAGCCTGGTGGGTTACGGTCCATAGGGTGGCAAAGAATTGGGTCAGGAAGCAACAGTTAGAACTGGACATGAAGTGACAGACTGGTTCCAAATAGGAAAAGGAGTATGTCAAGGCTGTATATTGTCACCCTGCTTATTTAACTTATATGCAGAGTACATCATGAGAAATGCTGGGCTGGAGGAAGCACAAGCTGGGATCAAGATTGCTGGGAGAAATATCAATAACCTCAGATATGCAGATGACACCACCCTAATGGCAGAAAGTGAAGAAGAACTAAAAAGCCTCTTGATGAAAGTGAAAGAGGAGAGTGAAAAAGTTGGCTTAAAGCTCAGCATTCAGAAAACTAAGATCATGGCATCTGGTCCCATCACCTCATGGGAAAGAGATGGGGAGACAGTGGAAACAGTGGCTGACTGTGTTTTTGGGGGCTCCAAAATCACTGCAGATGGTGATATCAGCTGTGAAATTAAAAGACACTTACTCCTTGGAAGGAAAGTTATGACCAACCTAGATAGCATATTAAAAAGCAGAGACATTACTTTGTCAACAAAGGTCCGTCTAGTCAAGGCTGTGGTTTTTCCAGTGGTCATGTATGGATGTGAGAGTTGGACCATAAAGAAACCTGAGTGCCAAAGAATTGATGCTTTTGAACTGTGGTGTTGGAGAAGACTCTTGAGAGTCCCTTGGACTGCAAGGAGATCCAACCAGTCCATCCTGAAGAAGATCAGTCCTGGGTATTCATTGGAAGGACTGCTGCTGAAGCTGAAACCCCAATACTTTGGCCACCTGATGCGAAGAGCTGACTCATTTGAAAAGACCCTGATGCTGGGAGGGATTGGGGGCAGGAGGAGAAGGGGACGACAGAAGATGAGATGGTTGGATGGCATCACCGACTGGATGGACATGGGTTTGGATAAACTCTGGGAGCTGGTGATGGACAGGGAGGCCTGGCGTGCTGTGGTTCATGGGGTTGCAAAGAGTCAGACATGACTGAGCGACTGAATTGAACTGAACTGAACTGAAGCGGCTTAGCACAGCGGAGCACACCACAGTATCGACACATTTTTTTTAACACTGTTGGTAATGACGTCAAAATGGTCTTATGTTATAAAATTGATATTTGTTGCATTGCACAATTCATAGTATGATAGAGTAGCAATAATTATTAAGAAAGGAAAATATTATTCTAAAATATTTCATCCAGCATGTATGGCTGAAGCCCTTCACTGTTCATCTGAAACTATCACAACATTGTTAATTGGCTCAGCCTCAATATAAAAGAAATAGCTAAAAAAAATAGCTCATCCATTAAAATGTATGAAATACTGGTCAGAAATCAACAAAGAGGAAGTTCCTTGAATAAATTCACATGGAGTCATTCAAGGATGAAGATGGCTATTTAAAAATCAGTCTATTAAGTATCCTTGGAATTCTTCTCATATCTTGGCTCAACTGACCATCATAACCTTATTTGTCTTTACGATGATTCTTCATTTTATTCTCAGCTGTGCACCATGTCTCAGAATCATACAGGAAAAAAAATGGACAGATTTTGGCCTGAGTCTAGTCTTTAGAGAGAACAATTAAACATGTAAGGATTAGTAAAGCAGTCTGTAGTTTGCATGTGAACAAGAAGGAAATGAGAAGCAATAAGTGTCAGATAGACAAGGTTTTAAATAGACTGGTAAGATTTTTGATCACTGGGTGAATTCCTCTCCAAAGCTTAGCACTGTAACTTATTCAGTAAAACCTTTTCTCCATATAAAACATATTTTGAAAAGAGAGAAAGAAATGCAGTTTGCAGAAAGAAACTATCAGGAACTCAGTTTGTAAAAGTTTTGAGTTGATAGCGGTGTAGATTCTTCAATTTGGGAGAAAGTGCATCACTGAATGAGATCTTTTTTAGTGAACATTAATGAAAATGTGATCTGCCATATAATTTTAGGGAAATTTTAATTGCCTCATTATCATTCATTGATTTTGAAAGAACCCATTGTTGGCAGACAAGGGGAAGTGACCCTCTGAGGCCCCACCTGGCTCTAATGAGGAACATTTATTATAGGAAACTCATAGCAAGGGGACTCTTGCAGGGGTATTGCCCAGCACTCTGAGGACGCACACAGAGACCTCATAGTATCATATGCCACTGCCGGATGCCAAGAGAGAGAGAACTTGGGGCTGGGGATGCATATGCTGAACAATTAGGGAAGACTGGTTCTCACCCTGCCATGAGGAGGAGTTGAATGAACATCCCTCAAGGATGACGAGGGGACTTCATATCCTCTTTTCATTTGTTCATGGGATAGTTTTATCATGTTAGCTAGAAGCATGACTTTGTTATCGTTATTGTAGTCACTCAGTCATGTCTGACTCTTTTGCAACCTCATGGACTGTAGCCCACCAGGCTCCTCTGTCCATGGGATTTCCCAGCTAGGGTACTGGAGTGGGTTGCCATTTTCTTCTCCAGGGGATCTTCCTGACCCAGGGATCGAACCCACATCTCCTGCTTGGCAGAAAGATTCTTTACCTCTGAACCACCTGGCTTCCTGTTACTATTTTTATTTGGATGCTAAATGTGGCTTAAAGGCATGTATAAATACCTCTCAATTTCCTTCACTATATGCATCCAATTGGGATAGGCCATAAGAGATGTTTTTTTGCAAAATTTGGAGGATGGAAAAGAAGCAGTCCTCTGTATTGTTTTTACACTCAGATCAACGCAGGTGCTGTTACATACAGCTCACTCTTGTCAGTTTGCTTGTGTGGGACAGCATCTGGCACCTGCTGCTGCTCCTTCTTCCTCTGAATCTGCTTTCAGCTTCCTCCACTTCTGGGCAAGATGTGTGTTTGGTTCATGATGCCGAGCACCAGCTTTTTGGTAAGACACCCATGTCATCCAAGTCAGAGACAGTGAGAGTCTGACGGGGTTGCCGGCTATCTGTAGGCTCCAGCCCTCTCTGTAACCCATGAGAGGGTAACTCCCTCCATCTTATATGCATTTTCATAATTGCTTACCCAGTAGACTTCAAGCTCCAACATCAGATATGAAGACAAAAACATTGCAGAAAGTTTTGTGCTAACTCCTAAAAATACATAAGGGAAAATTCTGTAATAATTCATAATATGACTGTGCTTCTGCTTCTCTTATTGAACTCTTATTAATACAGCATTTGGTACCTAGAGTATGTTTTTCTTTGAAAGAATTCTGTTCCGTATAAGAGGCAGGGAAATGGTTTAATCATAGGGAGGATGAGATGTGGCACAAATAATGTATCAGGAATGCTGAAGAGAGTGAGAAATGAATTTGGGTGAGCACTGGAAAATGCTTCTTAGAAAGAGCAGTATATAAGCTGTGCCTGAACATGTACTTAGACATGGAAAATCAAGGGGGTATAACATTTTAATAGAGTGAGTGTCACTAGTAAAGCCACAGGCTAGTTGCCACTTTCTAACATTTTTCACTATATATCTGATCACCAAAACCAGTGGGCATTGCCTTTGATTCCTCCTTCTCCATCAAAAGTAACAAGATAGTCAAGTTTATAGCAGGAGGGGACTTAAAAGAACCCAAGTCAGAGAGAATAGGTACAGAAAGGCCGACAGTGAGCCCTCAATGCAGTCAGTCACCCTCCGTACCTAAGAAGCCATTAGCTCAGCTGAGTAAACCTTCTCAAATTCTCTTGAACCTGTTTCCTTGTTGGTCTTCTGTCCCTATCTTAGCTTTAGCCTAGCTTCATCTTTTGACTGGGATATTGCAATAGCTCCTATACTGGGATGAATAGCATTTCCCCCCTGCCACATTTATGCTCAGAATGTGAGAATGTAAGCTTATTTGGAAATAGGATCCTTTGTGTTAATTAGCAAGTTAATAAGTAAGCTAATTCATACTTGCTTATAATTCCAGTGGCTGGTGTTCTTAAGAGAAGAGGGTAATTTGGAACAGACCCAGAGAGGAGAATGCTAAGCGAATGTGGGGACATGCAGAAAGAATGTCAGGTGAAGATTAGGCAGGGAATGGAGGGATGCATTGACAAACCACGAGAATTACAGGATTTCTGGCAGCTTCCAGAAGCCAGGAAGAGACAAGGAAAGGAGGCGTCTCCCTCTTTTAAAACATTTAAAATAATAAATTTTATGAATGTGGTTTTTTTTTAAAATCATAATGCATAGGAGCTAGTCAAGCAATGAGTGGCCATTTCCCTCCCCCTGGGATTTAGGCTGCACAGGAGCGGGGATCTGACCCGCTGGTTCATTGATATCTGCCCAGGACGTAAGACTGTGCCTGGCATGCAGTGCACACTCAGTTAGCATTTGTGGGATAATATCCATGAGGCTGGTTTGACCATCTTAATGAGGTTGTCGAGATTGTTTAAACTGTCAAAATTTTTAAGGGAGAAATTTGATTATTTTTTGTAATATTTTAAAGATCGTAAAGATTTAGTCTGCTTCTTTCTGTTTAATAACTTTGCTGGGTTTTAAGACGTTACCTTGCTTTCCACTGCTTTTATTATAGGGACAAACATAAGCATGCCATTTCGTAGAATGTTGACTGAAGTGGACTCTCTTTTCATTGATGAGGTATTTAAAATCATAATAATGTTGTTTTATGTAACTTCAGAAAGTGGAGTCATTGTTTTCAATCATTTTCTCTTTCATCCCTCCTGTGTGGGTGTATATCTGACTATGGACATACACATCTGTGTGTGTTTGTATGTATGTGTGTGTGTATGTACATGTATGTGTTCCAGGAACGGAGAGGCTATATAAAATCAACAATTATTTTATAGTTAACACAAATTTTTGCTAAGTCATTTTATCATCTTGACTTTGCTATATTTGATTTCAGGAACTTAATCATATATACCTGGTTAGCGCTTAAAATTTAAAGAATAAACAATTATAAAAGCCCTTCACAGAAACAAGTATAAAACATGGAGGGTTTCTTTCATTTAAAAAAATTTCTTAACTAATTTTTTTTTGTTTTCGAGATGTTCTGTGTGAAATTGTTTCATATCATTTTACTCTCCACATTAACATATATTTATAAATTTGGTAAGTAGTGTTTTCTTAGAAGTAGCATGTCACTATAAACAAGTTATCAGTAAAACTGAGCCATCTACACTGCTAGTAATTTACTTAATTTATTAAAAAATGCATAAGTTCCTAAAATTTATGTATAAAGTTTCAGATACTTGAATGATGGACAGTTTCTCAGATCATTTCTTGTCCTGCAGTAATAAAAACCTGCTTTGGCCAGGCAAAATAAAGGCAGAAAATTCCAGAAATAAAGGCTAATTATCAAAAAATTTTCCCTTATTGTTTTCTTAGAATTCTTTCCAGCATTGTCATCACTCCAGTCATGTAGACTGTATGTCACTTCTTAAAGCAGAGTGACTGGAGATGTTCAAAGACTATGTTTTGTCATATCTGTCCATCTGTCCATCCACCCAGCCATCCATCCATCAGTCCGTCTTGCTTGTTCATTCATTAGCTGCAAATATTTACTGGGTATCTGCCATATGCCATACACTGCTTCTACCTACCTTTCTTATAAATGTATCAGTTCAGTGCAGTTC
Organism: Dama dama; assembly: GCF_033118175.1. Classification (NCBI taxonomy): domain Eukaryota; kingdom Metazoa; phylum Chordata; class Mammalia; order Artiodactyla; family Cervidae; genus Dama; species Dama dama. The sequence continues at coordinate 2,711,471 of NC_083699.1, read as the reverse complement.
AGTCACTCAGTCGTGTCCGACTCTTTGCGACCCCATAAACCACAGCATGCCAGGCATCCCTGTAAAGGCTAATTTTCTCCATGCTGTCAGCATGGGAGGCGCAGAGTTCAGAATCTTGGCTACACTTGCTGTCTGGCTCTGAACTATCCTCCTTGTATGTGCCCAGCATGACTTTTGCTCTGCACAGCATTTTCAAGTACACAGTATTTCACACGAAACAGGGATAAGAAAATTCTAATAGTTTATAGATGGAAAAATAATGTAAAAATAAAATATAAAAATCCTAGATTAAAAATGTGACATAAGCATACCATGTTGTATCACAAGTTAAAAATTGGAAGAAAATAGTAATAATAAAGCTATATATATATTTTTTTTGGCCACATGATTGCCATGGAGAAAGAACATTAAAGGAAGATGAGAATATTGGCAAGTGAAAGTTGAAGAACAAAAATACTGAGGCTAACCTTGAGAGAAAAGTGATGAAGCATGACGGGATTGGTGGCTTAGAATAAAGTGGAGGGCTTGTGGGACTGGAGAAACCAGAAATTTAAGGAACAGAAGGAGGAACTGCAGCAGGTAGGAATGAAGTCTGTGGTTCAGAAGGAGGATGAATTCGTTTACTTTTGGAGGTGCCAATTTCAAGTCCCAGGGTGGCTGTGAGTAAGCTGGACATCTGGGTCCCTGCCAGTGAGGAGACCAAGGAGAAAGGTCAACGTATTGAGTGGTGTATATGGATGTTGATGTCCCCCAGGATGACACCAGATCTAGGGGTGGAGAAATACAACAAGAAGGGGTACCATGATGTCTTCCCAGAGTGATGGTGGTGTTGAGGATATTGCCAGTGAGGGAAAGCCTCAAAGAGGCAGATGTTTGCTGCCCACGTTGGAGAGAGGACTAGGGGTCTAGAGGTGGCCCTGGGGAGTGAGCAGACTCTGTCTCCCCTTGTGAAGCCACAGAGACCATGGTGTCTCATGAGAAAAGCCAGTTTCCACACAGGGAGGTGGGAGATGTAACGTTCAGTCAAGAATCTGAGGACAGTTGACACTCTGCTTATAATTCCAGAGATGTTCCACCGGTGGAGCGGGGAGGTCTGAGGGGAAGGGTGTATCTGTGGGGGTGAGAGCCCAGTGCAGGATGGGGTTCTGCAAAGGAGAGATGTGACATGAGGTTTTCACTGCTCCCACCGTGTTCCCAGCTGCCTCCTGGCGTCTGATGGGAGGAGAGGGGGACCAGGCCTCTCAGGAGGGATCAGCTGCTCCCGAGATGAGCCACTTGTCCTGGGAACTCTTGGTACAGATCAAGCTGGTCCCAGGATCTTCACTGCTTTTATGTCTAGTAGCTAAAGTGATTTGAGTCTTACACGAATGATTTGCATGTTTTACTCAAGCGGTATCGTGGTATTAAAGCGAAGTGCATGCGGGACAGAGTAGTTAATTCCAGACCCCTTGATTTGTACGACTGAATTTCCACCACGTGCTGTATTTCTTAAAAAGGTGAATTTGACTTTTCCAGTTAATCGTGGACTAGAGTTAGGTACTACGAATGGAAAATGACAGGTAAGCACTGAGGGGGCAGTAATTGCCCTGTGTGAGCACTTTCACCCCCAGGGTAGACGAAGTAAACGTGGGCAAGTGGAAGGTGGTGTGAGAGAGAGGTAAGGGTACCGGGTTGGTGTTGAAATTTAGAGGAAGAGCAAGTACCCCAGACTGTGAGGGGGATCAGGGAAAGTGTTTGCCTGGGAGTTTCTTCCTGAGTTGTCTGAGCTGGGGATGTCTAGGCAAGGGGCTCTGCGGCCAATCTTCTTGATCAGATGTAGGCTAAGTGGGAATAAAACCTTTTCTGGACACCAGTATCTTACCGACAAATGCTACTGTAGCTCTGAGACCGTAAGAGATGAGGGTTGTGGGCATTCAGGCATTGTCCCATTTCCCCAGGTAGAGTAAGGGGCTAGGGCATTGCCTCAGACGTAGAGTGTGTGGAGTATCATTCAGGTGAAATGCCACCAGATGCCTGGGAATATTAGGAAGAGCAGAAGTCATACCAGGAGTAGAAGTCAAGTAAGACGGTTGGCAGCTAGACTGTGAGTCTAGTGCTGGGGTCTGAACTTCACGTGCTTTATAAAGAAGATACCAGGCGTTGCAACAGTGTTGTAGCTTATATACTCACGGAGTTGACAAGACTCTGGGGCTTTGGAAATGGAGCCGAGCACAGAATACCTTCCCATTATTCTCAAGCAATGATGTAGTGACTTTTTTCTCTAAAAAGCCCTAAGAGCTTCTGATGCTAGTGACTCCTTCTGATGAAATCCCTGGCCATCCCAAACAGTTTCAACCCACTTCTGCTATCAAGAGAAAGAGCAGTGTTCTTATGGAGTGTTAAGAATCTGTCAAGATCTTTGCTGGGCAATTTAGCAAGTCAATGGGTAAATAAACCACTGCTATCTCAGGGCAAGGAAGAAATTATGGATAATATAAAACTCTACCAAGCTGATTTGAAATGAAAGACTGTATCAGAAAATAATTTCAACTCTTTCCCAGGAAAAGCATAGAGATGCTCTTTTTAATATTATAATAAAATTATTAAACTTTGTTTTTATTGAATTTAACAAATAGGAAACAAAATAATTAATGGAATATATATGTATATGGGTGGCATCACCGACTCAGTGGACATGAGTTTGAGCAAGCTCCAGGAGATGGTGAAGGACAGGGAGGCCTGGCGTGCTGCAGTCCTTGGGGTCACAAAGAATCAGATATGCCTGAGCAATTGAGCAATAACAACAGTTTATTAAAAGTACGAAAATGAAAATACTTTTGGAAATTAGGACTGTGAAAGTTTCCCCTTGAAAATTTGAAGAAAGACTCAATATGTTCACGTACTCTTCTCCAACACTGATTATATATTTCCAGAATAGATGGACTGTGTATTAATAATTTTTGTAGCATCCAAGAGCAGTGGTCATTAATCAATAATTATTAGTTAAATCAATTGAATTAAAGAGAAGTGTAGTGGCAAGTTCAATTAAATACAGTAGATCATATATTATTATACCTAATATTATGGAGATATCAAAAACACGTTGTCACATTCAGAAGGAAACCTGTTAGTCGGTTCCTATGCTGAAATTGTATTTCTCTGTTCTTCTGTGTTTATGATGTTATAACATACTCTTAGGGTTTGCCAAAAGAGAAGAACTCAGGCTGAAGTGCTTTTGGTAGCTTTGATACCAATGGTATGATTTTCAACTTATTCCTGGTAAATGGTGGAAGTGGGGAATGAGCAGGGGGAAATGCGGGGCTGAGTAGGGAGAAAGGAAAGTAGAATCTGGTTAGAGTAATAAGCTGAGCTCCCTTCACAAATTTTCTATTTAGAATACTAGAATACTATTTAGAATCCAGACCCATAAAAACCATCTGGGATTTCATTTTTCTTAATCTTTTACGTTGACCTCTCAGGAAGTGCAAGAATGCTCAAGTAATAAATGATGAGGAAAGAACAATTTGAGCCCTTACCTGAATGCATTTGCATAGTTTGAGATAGAATTTACTAAAAAGGATCATCTAACTACCTGTCTGTTATTTTTAGATTTCAGATATAGAGAACAGAGTTAATCATAGCCCTCAATTCATGTTGTAATATCCACATTGGTTGGCCCCTGCAAGACCCCTTTTTATTTATTATTTATTTATTCATTCCCCTTTAAACCTATTTTCCCACCAAGACAGTGATTCCAATGTGTTTGATATGCTTCCTTTTATTTATGTGTGTTTCTGTAATTGTGTGGACTTGTTGATATACATGCATATTTAATTTATACTAATGGTGTCTTAGATTGGTCTCTTTGGAAGCAGAGCCAGAGACAGTAATTTTCATTCCTGTGATTTACTGGGGGAACATTTTCAGAAGGGGAATGAGGGAAGTGGGGATGGGTCAGGAGAAGAGCAAAGCAAGAACATGGCTTCAGAGACCAGTTTCAGTCTGATTTCCCAGGGAAGCTCTGCTCTGCTTGTGGTTCCCCTTGAAGCTGGGGTGGTGGTGGTTTAGTTGCCAAGTCATGTTTTACTCCCTGTGACCCACGGGCCATGGCCCACCGGGCTCCTCTGTCCACGAGATTTCCCAGGCAAGAATACTGGAGTGGGTTTCCAGTGTTCCATTTCCTTCTCAAGGGGATCTCCCAAACCCAGGGACTGAACCCAGCTTCCTGGTTGGCAGGTGGGCTCTTTACCACTCAGCCACCCAGGAAGCTGGGGAGGGGGTGGTTTTTGCGTACTTGGCTTTCTCCTCCGGGTGGGTTGGGGGTTGTACTGGTTTCCAGGACCAAGAAGGGGGCGGTTGTGAGCCATTAGCGGCTAGCACACACACACCAACTCGGAGAGCGTTGCCCCAGACGGACAGGGAATCGAGGCCACCGGGCATCAGCAGTCTCCATGACAGGCTTCCTCTTGCCTCCCTTGGAAACACTTGCTTTCACCCTAGTTTTACTCTCTCCAGACGCAGCTTCTCCAGGACTCTGTGTGATTACAGTCTGGGAACTTACAAGGGCATTTTTGGTACAGCATCCCTGATGCTGTCGTGGGCCCCCAGGCTGTAACTAATTCTCATTTCCATCCTCTATCACTCATCCTAGAGCACCTTCCCTTTGGTTGCCCCTTCTCCTGGACTGGATGTGAGTTTGAGAATATCCTTCTGTGGAACCTCTCCTGCTGGGAATCAGGGCGTCTAGTCCCACAGCCTTGGGAATTGCGTGGATAGGATGCACAGATTCCCCAAGCGGTTCCCTGGGAATGATGGTTTGCAGTCCACTCCTACTCTGACCTTTTGGTTTCTGGGCCCATGGATTTACCGGTCAAGAATACAGTATCATATAATGGCTTTGGTTTAATGTGCATGTCCCAACCTGAAAGGTAGTACCTCAGCCTTACAGGAAGTCATATTCAAGCTGACCCTCAGCTGTGCCTTCAAGAGCCTATGTGCTTGCTGATCAGTCAGACTGGCAATTCCTGGATTGTGTGGTATGTGATAGGATTATTGAATTACCTTCTCATTTATTCATCACAGCATTTCCTTTGCTTTAAAATGAATCTTTTGGCTGAAAATACTATGTGGGATTCCATGAAGGTAGAGCAGATATTTTATGATGCCTTAGATGGTAGTGCTGGCCAAGGTACTGTGGCCTGGAAGGCACCTGTATCTATAGAAAGTGAAGTCGCTCAGTCGTGTCCAACTCTTTGCAACCCCGTGGACTGTAGCCCACCAGGCTCCTCCGTCCATGGGATTCTACAGGCAAGAATACTGGAGTGGGTTGCCAGTTCCTTCTCCAGGGGATCTTCTGACCCAGGGATCGAACCCAGGTCCCCTGCATTGCAGGCAGACGCTTTAAATAACCTCTGAGCCACCAGGGAAGCCCTGTATCTATAATGCATGTTATTTTTGGTCAGTGTGAAACCAGGGTACACAGGGCTCAATGTGATCGTTTCCTGCAAGGGGTGGCACCTCGATAAGGAGCTCAGGGTTGGTCTCTGTTGCCGGCAGGTCATTTGGGTAGTAACTAGGTCAACTTGGAAGATAGTAAGACCAAGCTGTGGGAACCAGCCAGCACCTCCAACTTCGCCACCAGGGCTACCTCTTCTTGAGATAAATGTGCAAACACCAGGATAGCTGTGAACAGAGGCTGACGGACAACTATGGGCCAGGCCCTCTTGGATTTTTAGCACCTCTCTTATAGTGGATTGTCTTTGGGGGATATTAATTTCAATAAAAAATATCTTCATGCTTTATGGTCATTCTGATCTATATTCCCCTTCCTCAGTGTATGGATGCCTGAGTATGTGGCACCCCTTTCAGGGGAAAATTTGAGGAATCACTGCTATACATATTTGCTTGGTGTTCCATATTTCTTTCTTATAGAATATTGCCTTTCCCTCAGTTGATAGTTTATATGTTTGAGAATTAGTCATATAATTCATGTGTGTGTGTGTGAGCATAGTTGTGTCCAACTCTTTGTGACCCCATGGACTGTAGCTCACCAAACTTCTCTATCCATGGAATTCTTCAGTCAAGAATATTGGAGCCACTTGCCATTTCCTCCTCCAGGGGATCTTCCCAACCGAGGGATCAAACCCATGTCTGTTGCATCTCCTACATTGGCCATCCCACTGCGCCACCTGGGAAGCCCTAATCTAATTCATACTAATACTCTAAAGATTTATTTTTTTAATGCAAAAAAAAAAAAAGGACACTCTTAAATTTCAACAATAAGAAAACAAATCTGACTAGGAAATGGGCTAAAAACTGTAATAGATACCTTACCCAAAAAGAAATGCAGTTGGCGATAGGCACATGAAAAAATGTTCCACATCGTATGTCATCATGGGAATGAAAATTAAGACAACATTGTGATCCCACTACGTACCTTTTAGAATGGGCAAAAAATGGGGACACTGGCAACACCAAATGCTGCTGAGGATACAGAGCAGAAGCCTGTTCTTTGCTGGCGGGAATGCAAAATGGTACAGCCACTTTGGTGGTTTCTTACAAAACTAACCCTGCTCTTACATAAGATCCAGCAATGGTGGTACATGGATTTTCCCAAAGAACTTGAAAACTTATATCCACACAGAAACCTGCATACAGATGTTTACAGCAGATTTATTCATAATTGCCCAAAAGCAACCAAGACATCCTTCAGTAGGTGAATGGAGAAATAAACTGTCACATCAAGACAATGGAATATTTTTCATTCATATCTTTCATAAAAAGACATAGGGGAACTTTAAATGCATATTAGCAAATGAAATAAGTTAGTCTGAAAAGTCTGCATAGTATGTGATTCCAACGACATAACATTCTGAAAAAGGCAAAACTGTGGAGTTGGTAAAAAGATCAGTGGTGGCCAGTGTTTGGAGAGGGGAAGGGAAGAGACGAATCGATGAAGCATTTCCAGGGCAGTGAGAGTACTCTGCATAGAGCCATTATGATGGATGTGTGTTATTATAGATTTGTCCAAACACACAGAATGTGCAACACTGGGAGGGAACCCTAGCGTGAACTGTGGACGTTGGCGGCTGTAACGTGACGAGGCGCGTTCACCGGCTGTGTCCGTGTGCTTACTCTGGTGGGTGATGTCAGGAATGGCAGAGGCTGCGCAGGTGTGGGAGCAGGGAATATGTGCAAATCTCTGCACCTTCTTCTCAACTCTGCTGTGAACCTTAAACTGCTGTGAATGATAAAGTCTTAATATAAAAAACTGGGCTGTAACCAGCATTTGTTAAGTACAAAATTGGAAAAATGGATTCCAGAGGAATAGTCCATGGGAATTACCACAGTAATTCCTACTTTCAAGGAATTCACAATCCAATTAAGGAATCAATATCTATATATACGGAAAGGTTACTAAAGTCTGTTGAGTTAGATTGCCTGTTACATTTCATCATAAAAGAATTTTCTGAATATTTTTGAGCTCACTCAACATTGTTGTGGTCAGAGAAACAAGATTTCAAAATCTGCTTTTGCAAGATTAATGCTGGGCCTAGCACAATATTCTGTGTATAAAATGAGAATCCTTTGCAGACTCAACTCCTCTGACAAAATGTAAATTATTTTCTTCTGCAGTTTAGGCAGCTTTAATTAGAAGAGCCATATATAATCACTTACTAGGAATTGAATAAATGCAAAAATCCTGAAATTGAATGATTCAAAAAAGAGGAAATAAGAAGCCAACCTCTTCTTTTAACAAGTAAATATTATACAATTAGCATGGAAAACCCCATGGAAATGCAAACTAAATTTTCTCTGTCTTAGGGGTATGCTTCCCCAATATTAGTCATATCTCTTTTGGTTCCCAGGAGATGCTATTTCCAGGAAATTATCTAGAGGAATCTATAGGAGGTAATTTTCATTTGGTTTAAATGATGCACCAGGGATTTCTTAAATCTAAGCTTAAATAGATTAAATTTTCTTTTATTTACAATCTCTTCAAATAACTTTCTTTAAAATCATCTTTCTTTTAAATAAAAATTTTCAGTCACCCCAAGTTCTCCCTTAATCACAAAAAGCTCAGTAAAATGCTTCCAAGTAAAAAAAGTTTTCTTAGTTTTGATGATTAATTTTTTGAAAGATAGACCTTAGCTGTTTCAGTGTGCTTCTTTTTCTTTTTGCAGCCTTCACAATTGACCAGCTGCCACAGCCATAGATGCATGTGTACATGTAGTAAATGTAAATATTTTAATGTCAGATGTTTTAAAATTATATGCACTATGGCCTTATAACATATAAAACATATAACATATACATATATATATTTCATGGGCTTCCTTAGTGGCTCAGTGGTAAAGAATTCTCCTGGGTTGGGAAGATCCTCTGGAGAAGAGAATGTCAACCTATTCAGTCTTCTTGCCTAGGAAACCCCACGGACAGAAGAGCCTGACGGTCTGCGGTCCATGGAGCCGCAAATAGTCAGACATGACTTAGTGATTAAACAGCGATAACAACGTGTGTGTGTGTGTCAGGCTTTCTTCTACAGCAAGGGGTGGTAGAAAGAACTTTCCTTGAAATTATATGCACTTTAAAAAATTGTAATTTATGCAATTAACTTCCAGTCTAAGAATTAACAATAAAAGAAATACAGTTCCTAGAAACAGTGTCCTTAAATGTCATCAAGAAAAGGGAGCTAAAACATGCTTTAGTAATATAGAAACAATTGTAATCTCCATTGCACATGTTGCTCTGTCTCACCTGGGGAACTTGGTCATATTTTACCCTCTTACATATCTCCTTTTCTGCAGGTCTCCTTTGCCCACTACTTTCTCACTGTTTGAGCCCAGTTTAATTGCCATCTTATCCAGGAGAGCCTCTCCAATACCCACGCTGCGCTGACTTCCACGTTTGAGTTCTTGGCATGTGGTTTTCTCCATCAAACCATGGACTCTGGACCCTCGGGGACTATATATCTAGTGACGTGCCCTTCATGGGATTTTGCCAAGAAGATGGCATTTTTGAGTTAGTTTCATGTGTTTGATGAAATTCATTGTTTTAAATAAGTCCTAAGGATTTTTTTTCAAAGTTGTGCAAATATTGTTCATGACATGATAGACATTATTGGGAATATAAATATGATTTAAAAATATAGTGGGCACCAACTATAAGTGATATAGAAGCTAAAAAAAACACCACTGGCTTCCCCATGATTTGTTTCTCCCATTGAGAATAATTCTTTGTGAAATTTAGTAATCGAAAAAGTCTGTTTTTCCCTGTGTGGTGTTTATGAAATCCTGTGTTTCACACAGATATTTTTCTGAGTTAGATAAATCCCATAAAAATTCATCCATGGAAGTACAAAACATGTGACCTTCATTTCATTTCACTCTTCTAATCAATCGAATGTTCCACTAGCCTCACTCCCTTGTATTTCAATGTTCATCCTACCCCTTCTCCCGCCCCTTCCCCTCAAATAACCCTCAGAGGAGGAACAATTATTTGAGAAAATTAAATCAACTAATAAGCTCTATTAAAATAGAAACCAAGTAGCCAGCCATATTAAAGATATGTGGGGTTTGTGTGTCTGGGTAAAACAACAATAAATATTTATTGTGATCCTTTTTTTTTTTTTTATGAGCATTTCAGGGCCCATCTGTGGTATTAATGGCTTACCAGGCAAACCTATGCATTAAGAGAAACTGTTTTCATTTAGACAAATGAAAGCAGAGGCAAAGGAAAATGATGCAAGGTTCACCTTGTAAAAGTCACAAATTAGATACGAAGCACTGCCACGGGCAAATTTGAATTCAATAGAATGAAGCTGGCAGCCATGAACATAAAGTAATAGGCTTATCAAATGAGGTTTTGTGTTTTTTTTAATAATGTACCTTTTATGGGGACCAGTGTAAAACTAGTCAGTAACATAAAACATAATTTACAAAGAAAAATTCAATGAGAGATTCTCTCTCTAAATTGAAAAGCAATTTGTCTCAAATTTGCATGGAACGAAGGATGCAGAGAAGTTTGTAAACAGGCTCCCTTTCCTTGTAATGCCTTATGACCAACCACAGCATCTCTTATTCTTCTTCCGTGTATCATCCTCCAACCCTGCCTCAAAAAAAGGACAAAGAGGAAGAAAGATCAGGTCAGCGCTTAGGTTATAAAACCACATGGATTTAGCTTAAAAAACAGTTTTTATTTTAATCACTGATATCATTCTGTAGGTGCATTTGTTGTTTGTTTAGTCACTCAGTCGTGTCTGACTCTTTGCGACCCCATGGACTGTAGCCCACCAGGTTCCTCTGTCCATGGGATTTCCCAAGCAAGAAGACTGGAGTGGGTTGCCATTTTCTCTTCCAGGGGATCTTCCCAACATAAGGATCGAACCTGCATCTCCTGCATTGTCAGGTGGGGTCTTTACTGCTGAGTCACCTGGGGAATCCGTAGGCGCACTTACCCAACATTTACTGAACACTCATTATATTTCAGGTCCTACCCTAGATGCCTTTGCATGTGTTACCTCATTTAATCCTTACAAAAATTCTAGCAAAAGTCGGGATTACATCTTTTAAGTTAACAATTTACATATATTAAGATACAAATACTGCATGCCATAAAGGCTTTATGTTGCACTAGTGTTATTGACCTAGGGAATCAGACCTTACCTGTGTATCAGGATCCTGTTTGTCTTGTACTTATGCCAAATTTAGAAATCTGTAGAAGTGCGTGTGGTTTTTTTTTTTTCATTTTCTTATTTGCAAGGCTGTGCTGCTGTTACTTATTTAGTGAGTAATTAGCTGCAAACATCAGGATTCCTTCCCTTCATGTCTGTCCACATCTTCCAGTAGCTAATAGATTCTGTTTATGATCCTCCATGGATCAGATTAACTTAAAATAAACAGAGTCCCAGTCACATAGGAACCCGGCATATAGTCGTAAATCTCTTATGTAGCACCACCCTACCAGGAGCTTTAGAGTGTGGAAACATGACAAATGTGTACGTTGTAAAGTTGACATATTTATTTATTTATTTTTTAACATTGATAAAGCTTTATCATTTTTTGTCATACATTGATATGAATCAGCCATGGATTTACACGTATTCCCCATCCCGATCCCCGCTCCCACCTCCCTCTCCACCCAATTCCCCCGAGTCCTCCCAGTGCACCAGGCCGGAGCACTTGTCTCATGCATCCCACCTGGGCTGGTGATCTGTTTCACCATAGATAGTATACATGCTGTTCTTTTGAAATATCCCACCCTCACCTTCTCCCACAGAGTTCAAAAGTCTGTTCTGTATTTCTGTGTCTCTTTTTCTGTTTTGCATATAGGGTTATCGTTACCATCTTTCTAAATTCCATATATATGTGGAAGTATGCTGTAATGTTCTTTATCTTTCTGGCTTACTTCACTCTGTATAAGGGGCTCCAGCTTCATCCATCTCATTAGGACTGGTTCAAATGAGTTCTTTTTAATGGCTGAGTAATATTCCATGGTGTATATGTACCACAGCTTCCTTATCCATTCATCTGCTGATGGGCATCTAGGTTGTTTCCATGTCCTGGCTATTATAAACAGTGCTGCGATGAACATTGGGGTGCATGTGTCTCTTTCAGATCTGGTTTCCTCAGTGTGTATCACAGAACTAGACCAAAGAATTTCACAATTTGTATGGAAATACAAAAAACCTCGAATAGCCAAAGTAATCTTGAGAAAGAAGAATGGAACTGGAGGAATCAACCTGACTTCAGACTCTACTACAAAGCCACAGTCATCAAGACAGTATGGTACTGGCACAAAGACAGAAATATAGATCAATGGAACAGAATAGAAAGCCCAAAGTTGACATATTTATAAACAGAGAATTCTGAAATACTGTGATGTGTAGACGTGGAATTGTGTATGAGCTAAGGAAGTGCATGTCAGGAGTGGAGCCCATTGGCAGAATAATCCTTCACTGAACATTAGGGGTCGGGCTTCTAAGGACTGATATGACTCAATCAAGGACAAAGGGCCAGGAGGAAGGATAAGTGAGAAAACTAGTATTATAAGCAGAAGGTTCACTGTCGTACCCACAGGGAAGCATGCACCTGTCTGGTCGATCTGGAAAATTGCACATAGGTTGTTATTGCTGAAACATAAAGTGCAGTTGGTAGGGGACAGTCTTTATTAGTATAATCCTTGCTGCTGTAATAAGTAAATCTTCAAATTTCAGAAGCTTAACTGAATACCCGTTTATTTCTTATCCTATTGAGGGACCTGTAAATGTATTTCTGATTGAAAGTGTCTTTCTTCTGTGCCCATAGAGTGAATCAAGGACCCAGGCTCTTTTCATCCTGTGTTTCTGCCAGCTAGGTCTTTTTCTTCTCTTGTATCCAGATGGCGAAAGATGAAAGAGGGAGGGAGGAAAAGGCACATATACTTCTTCAAATATTTTAGCTCTGAAGGACACATCTTACTTCTGTTGACAGTCCATTGGCAAGAACTAGTTGCACTGGCTTCACCTAGATTCATGGAGAACCAGGAAATGTAGTCTCTGGTTGGGCAGCCACTTCTTAGCAGTAGTTTAGATTGTGGAATGAAGGAGCACCCAGTGTGGTGGACAGCCAGTTTTCTCATCCGTGAGGAACAACTTGTTGCTTTAACCTGTTGACCTCTCACCAATCAACTTAATTAAAAGCTGAAGTTAGAGCTGAAGAAGTATGGTAGCTGGTAGAGGGGGGATTCATGGTAGAAGGATAATTATTCTTTCTACCCTTCCCGAAGCCCCCAATCTTCCCAGAGTAAGTGGGGAGCCACTGAAGGACCATATCTGTGCATCTTCTGAATCAGTCTTCCCTTCAATGGATCCACAGTTGCTCCAGAAAAATTTGGGGCTTCAGGAAGGGTGCAAAGGACAACTGTTTTGTTCTCCTAACAAGGTTATAACCTGTGATTAATATGAGTCCAGTTTAATTGAGATGTCAAAGAGTTAATGTTCATTTTACTAGTTCATCGATGGAGATCTCAGATTGTTTTATTTAGAAGCAGTGTTTATTGTGAAACCACCTGTCACACAATGATTTCATGAAATTTCAGCTGCAGATCAAATGTCTAAGTTTCGAGTTCATGTGAAAAGCTTGCATTTATGTGTGCACTGATTCACTCATTTTATTCAGCAACTTTTCTTGAACACATTACATACTGGGCATGGTGCTTGAAGTGGAATAGAACTGTAAGTATACCTCCGGGTGGGTGGAATTTAGAAGAGTATTTCTCAACTTTTTCTGTATAAGCGGACATGAGGGCTACCATATATTCAGAGTCAACAACAGTGGCTCTTTGTGGCATTGATTTTCAACCTACAAGAGATGCAGTTCTCTCCCACTCCTGCCTGCCAGGGGAAGCAATGCCAAGTCTCCAGAGATGGGTATCTCTACACGTAGCTTGACAAAGAACTGTGAGTGGTTCCGTGACATTTTTGGCAGGCCATGTCCCTGTCTTGTGTCCCACTGATAATTACTAATCCTGAGATTCAGCTACTACCTCAATAAAACTGAATGTGTTCCACATGAGTAAGACCGAGACCTCAAGAGCTAGGAAGCAGGGACTCAAGGAAGGAGAAAAGGCAATAGGAAACAGTGTTGTAACAGAGACTGCTATATCTTAATAAAGAATTCTTTTAAAAATACTACATCCTGACTCTAGCTAAACCATCCAAATGTGCAATAGCTACCTAATTACCAAAGACAACTTTTGAGAGATATTATCTGTGGTATTTTTCACCTGAAATTAAAAGGAAAAATATAGTAGTATGCAAATTTAAGATACAAAAATACAAAGAAAGCATTTGAGAACTTGATGTTCTTATGCAGTTCAACAATGCTGATGCGACAGAGCTACTCTTGAATAAGAAGGCCCAGTGACAATGGATGTTGGGAATGTTCAGTGAAATAGGTCCCTGGTGAGTCTCAGGTCCTTTAAAAAGTGTGCCTTATATAATCTATAAGAACTGCTTGCACAAAATCAAGTACCTGGTCGGCATATATTTTGCTACATAAAACTCTCTCACATTTTTTTGGATGAATTAATAACCTCTACAGTTTCTAGCTTCCTAACAGGCAGAGTCTCTGTCTTGAATGTTTATAGAAGGAAACAATTTGCTGCTATTGTGGATAGATATCAATTGTCAACTTGGGTTCCATGAGCCTGGAATAGTTTTTTTACCTTCTGTCACTTTGGGGTCAGTTTCTTATTATGAATGAGAAGCTGCATTTGCCCTTCAACAAAATGTGATAAAACTAGAATAACCTTCCTGATTCCACTGCCTGCCTTCCTAGCTTAGTATTTCAGCTTCTGAGGAGTTTATTTTTGGATGTCATTAAATATAGCTAGTGATCCTTTAAATGAAATGGATTAAATGGCAAATGGCTTCCCATCTTCCACCCTTCAGTTAAGTCACCTGAAAAAATTCACAATTCAAAATATGATTTATAAAGTAACCCTAGCTCATATATATTTCTGTTATTTCTTGGGGAAAAAAAATCTTTCATTGATGATAACACCGTGATGTGAGCATCTTTCATCAGTATCTTCTTACGACAGAAGAGAATCTAGTCTCTTCAGGGTGTCTGTCTTCAGGTTTGGAAGTTGCCATGGCTTTCAAGATTTACTGGGGAAGGAGAAATATGATTACTCCCAAAGATATAGCATATCCATGGAAAGTTTATTCTCTTTAGGAATTTTCATGGATGTGTGATGTTTTGAGCTATGTATTTGTTAATTATGATAATCTTTTACAAATAGTTTTATCTGCAAAAGCTAGGAATATACTATAGTTTTATCTATTATATATAGCTTAGGTGATTGTATATACACATGGCTATGAGTCAGTATATATAAATTATATGTATGTATATAGCCATAGATACAGCTGATGAAATTATTTAAACATAATAATTGAAAACTAAAAGTCTTTTTAAAGCTAAAGAACATAATATCACACATATCCTTTCTTTTGTTATTTCAAAACTGAAGTCTTTTCTTTTGTGATGAGATTCAGAATTGATTGAACACATGCAGAATTATGGACCTAACTGTCATTTGTCATTAAGGGGAAACTTGGGTTTGGAAGTTTTTTTGTTTCCTTTTTTATTTTATTTTTTTAGCAGAACGAATTTGTTTATTTGTGAAATTCGTTAGATTTAACAAATGGGTATTGAACATCATCTATATGTGAAGCAGCCAAGTATTGAACAGAGGTATATGTATGAAACAGAGAAGAAATCTCTGGGTTCCCTGTCCTTCAAAAAGTGTCAGTGTAGGACCAGGCTTAATTATGGGGCTTCCATGATTTGTAGTCAAAGCTATGGTTTTTCCCATAGTCATGTACAGATGTGAGAGCTGGACCATAAAGAAGACCAAAGCTGGACCAAAAGAATTGATGCTTTTGAACTGTGGTACTAGAGAAGACTCTTCAGAGTTCCTTGGGCAGCAAGGAGATCAAACCAGTCAATCCAAAAGGAAATCAATTCAGTTCAGTTGCTCAGTTGTGTCTGACTCTTTGCGACCCCGTGGACTGCAGCATGACAAGTTTCCCTGTCCATTACCACCTCCTGGAGCTTCCTCAAACTCATGTCCTTTGAGTTGGTGATGCCATCCAACCATCTCATCCTCTGTCATCCCCTTCTCCTCCTGCCTTCAATCTTTCCCAGCATAAGGGTCTTTTCCAATGAATCAGTTCTTTACATCAGGTGGCCAAAGTATTGGAGTTTCAGCTTCAGCATCAGTTCTTCCAATGAATATTCAGAACTGATTTCTTTTAGGATTGAACGGTTGACTGGTTTCCTTTAGGGTTGATCTCCTTGAAGTCTAAGAGACTCTCAAGAGTCTTCTCCAACACCACAGTTCAAAAGCATCAATTCTTTGGCGTTCAGCTTTCTTTATAGTCCAACTCTCACATCCATAGATGACCACTGGGAAAACCAAAGCTTTGACTTAGATGGACCTTTTTTGGCAAAGTAGTGTCTCTGCTTTTCAATATGCTGTCTAGGTTGATCATAACTTTCCTTCCAAGGAGCAAGCGTCTTTTAATTTCATGGCTGCAGTCACCATCTGCAGTGATTTAGGAGCCCAAGAAAATAAAGTCTTTCATTGTTTCCATTGTCTCCCCATCTATTTGCCATGAAGGGATGGGACTGGATACCATGATCTTAGTTTTTTGAATGTTGAGTTGTAAGCCAACTTTTTTACTCTCCTCTTTCACTTTCATCAAGAGGCTCTTTAGTTCCTCTTCACCTTCTGCCATAAGGGTGGTGTCATCTGCATATCCAAGGTTATTGATATTTCTCCTGGCAATGTTGATTCCAGCTTGTGCTTCATCCAGCCTGGCATTTCCTATGATGTACTCTGCATATAAGTTAAATAAGCAGGGTGACAATATACAACCTTGACATACCTCTTTCCTGATTTGGAACCAGTCTGTTGTTCCATGCAGTTCTAACTGTTGCTTCTTGACCTGTATACAGATTTCTCAGGAGGCAGGTCAGGTGGTAAACCGTGAATATTCATTGGAAGGACTGATGCTGAAGCTGAAGCTCCAATACTTTGACAAAGAGCTGTATTGGACTTATTGGAAAAGACCCTGACGTTGGGAAAGATTGAGGGCAGGGGAAGGGAGTGACAGAGGATGAGATTGTTGGATGGCATCACTGACTCAATGGACACGAGTTTGAGCAAACTCCGGGAGATGGTGAAGGACAGGAAAGCCTGGTGTGCTACAGTCCATGATGTCACAGAGTCAGACAAGACTTAGTGACTGAACAACAACAATTTGTATGAAAATAAATCAGAATCTAACATATCACAGTCATTTTCCTCATATTTTTTCTCTCTCATTATCAGAACTGCTTTAATAGCATAGGATGTATAGAAATCAACCTGACCCAGTATTAGGAAGTCAAGGACAATAACAGGGAAACTGATTTTTTTTTTTTTTCACATCAAGTAGACTCACCATATGGGTTCAGCTAAGAGATTATATGTCAAAATATTTTTAGCTCAGCCTTCTTCTTTAAGTCTCCTCAGTTACACAAGAAGATGAGCAGAATAGAAGTGCAGGCAAGGAATCTGTGGAAAAGTGTGGTTTGGTATTATGATTAATAAAAATGAATAGACTGACAATTCCACGTCTAATTATGCTTTAGAAATGATCATTGACTAGGGGAGAAATAGGTGAGTATTTGCAATGCAGGCAATCGGCTTGAGAAATACTGATTTATGCAAGTATGGGATAGCCATCCTCTGTCTCACCCTTGCTGACAATAGGATTATCATTTTGTTTATCCTTTCCAGGTCAGTAAAGATCAGAAGAATACTGTGGCCCAGAGGGACAGACGAGAGGAGGGCTGGTGGTTTGAAACAGATTTTCATGGAATCCGATGGTAGGAGTGTAAAGACAGAAAAACTTTATGGAGACTCATTTGGTGAGAGAAATCAAGACTTGAAAATTCTTTTTAGCTCAGCAATTCCACTACTAGGGCCTTATCCTAATGGGAAAAACAAAACAAAAGAAAACCACACAAAAGAATGTACAAAGACGATTATTCATCATAAGGCTTTTGTAATAATGAAAACCCACCCCAACCAGGGAATTGTTTACCCAGAAGGAATAAGTCAAGTGAAAGGTAACTGAAATCAGTGAAGGAGGCTGGGTGTAGGACAATAGGGATTAGTGGCGAGTTGGGAATGTGGCAAATCATGCAGGCAGCTCTGGCAGAGGCTGCCCTGTGGGGGTGTTGGCTCAGGCTTGCCAGAGTTTTTGACTTGCCAAACAAATTGGAAATCCATATTTTTTTGTAAGCTATCTTCCAACTTTAAAAATTATATGCAGGCAAAATTATGGTAGTTGTAGGCCCTGAGTCATGGACTGCCAGTATACAGCATTTTAGCAAATAACTTGTATGAAAATCTGTGGTGGAACAAAATGCCATTAGTAAAAACCGATGCTACAATTGTATCTTTATTGACCTATAAAAATGCTCCAGATGCTACAAAGCAGCATAGGTAGTACGGTCACGATTTCTGCACATACACAAAACATATATTTGTTGCGTTTATATGCAGAGCGAAAGGCTTACATTACATCCACTTAAATCATCATGTCTCTCTCTGGGTGAGGAATTCAGGGACTTTTGGGTTTTTGTATTTCCTAATTTTTCTTCTTTGAGTACACATTGTATAATAAAATTTAACTTAAAAGTGTAAAATATGTTTGATTCTACAATGGAGAATACAATGCAGAGTATAGCAGAGCAGAATGAGGAAAACCTGAGGGTGGCAGTGAATTTAACAGGAAATTAGCGATGCGCTGAGACTGTTCAGGGAAAAAGTTAATGCATTCAAAAATCAATTTGATAAATTTGTTTTATATTGCTAGCAGGGTTATTTTCTAAAAGGGTACCAGAGTTACAAAGATAAATAAGATGGTGTCTCCTCCCTCTAGGAGTCCACAGTCTAATGAGGATCTCCCAGCGTTACCTTTTAATTGTGTAACTTAGAAATGTAATCACAGAATAA
Source organism: Dama dama (assembly GCF_033118175.1). NCBI lineage: Eukaryota > Metazoa > Chordata > Mammalia > Artiodactyla > Cervidae > Dama > Dama dama. Next base: position 2,692,937 of record NC_083699.1, on the reverse strand, counting down.
AATAAGGACTTAAGAACAAAGCAATTTAGAAAGTGGAAAAGCTGCAATTTAAAAAATTTTGTGGCCTGTTTTAGAATGTCAGGGTAAAAGTCTAAAAAGCCATATCACTATAGAATTATACTTGATCTTAACCAGGAAAATGTTATAATTTAGAACTATTTTAAAATACAGGGGAGATTTGAATACTAATGATTTTACCAGAAAATTCTGCACAGAGAATTTACAGTAGTGTATGTCATTTGTTTTCTTGGGATTACAAACATAATTAGGTAAATGGCATGTTCCAAATACAATGGTCACTCCCTAAAGTAAGTTTGTCTTGGACAAAAATCTATTTATTTGCCGAAAATGCTCTTCATCATTAAAGGTGTTAAAAGAGTCGCAGCCCCAAAGATAACACTTTCAGGAGACTTTGGTGTGTTTTCTTACTGTAATGAAAAATACTGAAGATATTTTTAAGAAGTTAAAGTTTCACCTGGTTAAAATTTTAACTCTTGCTTTATAAAAGCATCATGTAGAACCTCACATGAAGCATTAAGGACAACTAAAATATATAAATGGAGCAATCACTTGCAAAATGAAACATGAATTGACAATGATGAAATGTGCAGTTGACATACAATCATGGTGAGGGATGCTAGGCGAAAAGGTCGCCATAGATATGAGGGACCTTGCTGACTAGAAACAGCCTATGTAAATAAGTGCTATCTGTAATTCAGTAGATAGAAATGTAAGGTAATAGTCCTAGACACTAAATTCAAAACAAATGTGCTGTCAGTAGCCATATGCTGCAAAACATTTAAGAGACAAAGAATCTCTGGGCATTAGTCGACAAGCACACAGAAGTTTCTGCATAGGTTTTCATGGCAACAACCCCCATGAACAATTCCATAAGGCACAAATAAAAGCACCAGTTTAAGTAGAATTATAAAAGGATTTTTTAAAATGTCACTGGGATTATGTTGAGAAAGCCACATGTGCTTTCTTTTACTTTAGAGGTAGAAAAATGATAAAGCTTAGAAAAACACTACAATACCAAAATGATAAAAACCTAAGGTTTACTGAGAAAAGGAGATGATACACAAAAAAGTACGAATCACAATCAAGGCTCAGAGAAAGGGTTTAGGTCACAAATTGGTATTTTTCTAGGGCTATCTCTTTTAAAAATCACATTTTCCAATTTCTGTTATTTTTATAAATACCCTTTCTTCAATGTTTTATCATACTGACTTTTTGAACATTGGACTCTCACCATGAGAAACTAAATTGACAGAATAAAGAGGCTCCTAAATGTTTATCCTTAAAGACTCTTCCTGGAGGTGCTGAACTTTCATGTTTATCCTCCTGTTGCGGGATATTGCATGTTTCCCATTAATTTCATCAGGCCGTGTTCCCCAGGCATGCTGGACTCTGTGGAATGAGATCCTGGCCTTTGCTTCAGCTCACTGGGCAGAGGTCTGGGTAAGAACACTTGCTGAATCCAGCCAGTCAGGCTTCAGGGCCCAAACGTTTTTCTTCCCTCTGACCCTTGTTATCACTTCCTCTTCCTTCAGAACCAACTGCTTCCCTAATGTGAAGACCAAGGTGTAACCCCTGTGTCCCAGATCATTTCATGCGGGCTAAGAACAGAATAAGAACGGAGTACTTACTCTGTGAGAAATTGCCTATATTTTATACCAATTTGCATTATGGTAGTTTGAAATATGACAAAATATTAATGAAATCTTAACTGTTATATCAAATTAGAGAATTGACTGACATCACTGTGGTAACTTTTCTCACACCTTTCTCACAACCTCCCAACATTCTGGAGGAATCTGAGGTCCTACTTGCATGTTCTACATTTATGCCGAAAATCTCCATCCAGAGAGTTTCCTCCTATGCTCCAAATCAAAAACAGAAACAGGACCAACAAAATCGAGACTTGTATAATTTCGATGCTGACGGGCCCAGCAAATGTCAAACGAGGCCGTTTCTTCCACAGCTGGTAAACAAATGACAACTTACCATATCACAGTTTTCCAGAGACTGGGACCTCTTAGAGGGAAGGCTTTGTTTACTATTTCACTCTTCTTTTAACCTTCATGGTGATTATATTTGATATCTTAAGAAATATTATCTAACAGCATCACGAGCACTCACCAAGTGGTGGAGAGAGGACTTGTGCTGAACATCTCACCTGAGCACCAGTAACTCTAGAACCAGAGTTAGAGGAGAGGGAAGTACTGCCACACTCGTTCAGGAAGGAGCACTCTGCGGAATATCCGTGATAATGTTGAGAAAATCAAAAAAGCCACAGTAAGCAAAAATGCATTCTCAAGATTGTGCATTTACCCCCCCGTCTTGTTATCCAGTCTCTTAAGTCAGGTCTGACTCCCTGCGACTGGATGGCCTGCAGCATGCCCGCCTCCTCTGTCCTCTGTCGTCTCCTGGAGTTCGCTCAATCTGATGTCTGTTAAGTCGGTGATGCCATCCAACCATCTAATCCTCTGCCACCCCCTTCTCCTTGTGCCTCTAATCTTTCCCAGAATCAGGGTCTTTTCCAATGAGTCGACTCTTTACATCAGGTGGCCAAAGTTTTGGAGCTTTCCCAACAGTCTTTCCAGTGAGTATTCAGGGTTGATTTCCTTTGAAATTGACTGAGTTGATCTCCTTGCAATCCAAGAGACTCTCAAGAGTCTTCTCCAGCACAACTCTTCAGCATTCAGCCTTCTTTATGGTCCAACTCTCTCATCCATACATGACTACCGGGAAAGCTGTAGCTTTGACTAGACGGACCAGCAAAGTGACATCTCTCCTTTTCAATACTCTGTCTAGGTTTGTCATGGCTTTTCTTCTGAGGAGTAAGCATCTTTTAATTTGATGGCTATAGTCACCATCTGCAATGGTTTTGAAGCCCAAGAGAATAAAATATGTTACTGCTTCCACTTTTTGCCCTTCTATTTGCCATAAAGTGATGGGACCTGATGTCATGTTTTCCATTTCTTTCTTTTTAATTAATTTTTTGGAGTGTAGTTGTTTTGCAATATTGTGTTTGTTCCTGCTGTAAGCAAGGTGGATCAGGCATGTGTATACACATATACCTTCCCTTTCGGACCGTTTCCCCATGCGGGTCACCACAGTGCATGCAATAGAGTTCCCTTGCTGTATATTAGTCATCTATTTTATACATATTATGGGGGTCACAAAGGGCTGGACAGGACTGAGCAACTGACCAACAAAAACACATACTATCTATAGTGTAGAGGTGTCAGTCCCAATCTCCCAATTTCTTCCGCTCCACCCTTTCCCTCTTGCTGTCCATGCATTTGTTCTCTACGTCTATGTCTCTGTCTCGGCTTTGCAAATATGATCATCTACACCATTGTGGCTCAGCTGGTAAATAATCCACCTGCCATGTGGGAGACCTGGGTTAGATCCCTGGTTTGGGAAGATCCCCTTGAGAAGGGAAAGGCTACCCACTCCACCTGGAGAATTCCATGGACTATATAGTCCAGGGGTCGCAGAGTCGGACATGACTGAGCAGCTGTCGCTTTCATACCATTTTTTTAGATTCCACTTGCATGAGTTAATATACAGTATTTGTTTTTCTCTTTCTGACTTACTTCACTCTGTATGACAGTCTCTAGATCCATCCATGTCTCTGAAAAAGACCTAATTTCATTCCTTTTTTATGGCTGAGTAATACTCCATTGTATTTATGGGAAAATTAATCTTGAATAAGGCAATTATGGAAGAACCTTCAGGAATGCTTGCCTTCATCACACAAAATCAATCACCCTCTAGCCCTAGGATTGCCAGGGGAAGTAACTAATTGTAGCCCTTCCGGTCCACTGTACCCTGACTTCCGTGCAGGCTGGGAGCAGCCCTACCGCCTGGAGCCTCAACTTGCTTTGATAACCCAGGCAAGATAAAACAGAAAAGCATCAGCGCTGGGAAATCTGCCTGTAGCCCCACTTGTTTCACTGCTGCGTGGTGTCACAAAAGCAAACAGTTCAGTTTCTATAGTAATAGGTGATAAATCAGCGTCCCTAACTGTGTTCTCTAAAGACTTCTTTTGTTTTCATATTTATTTGTTTCTTTGGCTGCATCGTGTCCTAGATGTGTCACGTGGGGTCTCTTGTTTGGTGCATGGGTCAGTAATTGTACTGTGCAGACTTAGGTGCCTTGCAGCATGTGAGATCTCAGCTCCCCCTCCAGGGATTGAACCCCTATCCTCTGTATTTCAAGGTAGAATCTTAACCACTGAACCACCAGGAAAGGCCCCAAGATTTATTTTCTTTAGGTTGACTTGTTTGTGTAAAAAATTTTGTTGGGGGTGCAGGAGCGGTTTGTATATTAATAGATCACTGTTGTAAAGCCTGGATGTATCTTCCGGTCTAAATCCTGAGCGTAATTAGGGACATGGGCCTCATCTATTATATTAGCATCCCCAGTTTCTTATATTGTGCCTGGTTGGTGCTTGATAAATACATCAAAATGATGAAAAATATGAAATATGTTTTGTGGTCTTGCCTAGCTGCCTAAACAATATTCATAGCATTTCATCTATGGTAAAATACATTCTGAGCTCCCAACTCAGAACTAAGTTACAAATGCGCTGTTGGAACTTATTCTGTTGATTTAAAATGAAGTTGGTTTATAAACAATAAATTGAGAAATGTTGCTGTAAATGGATTATTTGTGTTCACAATTACAGGAAACAAATATGCCATACCTTTTAGGCAGCAAAATCCCTTTCTAGTCAAGCTATAACTGTGTTTTTAAATCCCCCATCTTCAAGAAATGAATCCATTCTTTTCAGCTGTAATCATCTTGGCTCAAAAGACCTAGGTGTTTTGTTTTTATCTCTCTGCAAAGGCTCTGTGATTCATCATAAGAAATGGAAACTGGCCAAGAGAAATTGTGCAAAAGTTACCCAGGAAAAGGAGCCACATATCTAATTGTGGGTTTTCCAGCTGATGCTCTTTCTATAAGTTAATTGTGTTGGTTTGAAGTCACCAAGGCAAGCAGAACACAACTAACAAACAAAAACTATAGCATTTTACCTGGGACATTTTGTGCATAATAATTTTGTACTTTCAATTCCAGTGCATGTGTATTCATGTCAGTACTAGAAAATAATACCCAGAGAGTCTGTGAAATTTCAGCCTCTGGAAAGATGTATGCATCACTGTTATACTGTGTCTTGTCCTCACGTTGGTTCAGGAAGATAAATACATCTAATGATTATTGAACCACCTAATGACCCACTGGATCCATAAGAGATTTTTATAGGTCAGGTTCAAAGAGCTCTGAAAAGCAAAATTATGATTTGAGTACAAAGTCAAGATCTGCTGGTTTTAACAAAAGATCACTAAAGATGGAAAGCGTCTTGCAAGCTGGTGAACATTTGCGGCTTAAATTAAATTCCCGAATTTTCATGTTTCTTTTTTTTTCATAGAAAATCCAGATAGAACTTTAAAAATTTACAAAAGGAACTCAGATACAGCAAGAGTGTAAGCTAACATGGAAGATGTTAATAGTGCTATTAGCCAGTGTGATTTCTGTCATTATCAGCCATTATTCTAAGAATGGTAAGTGGCAGATAAAGAGCTCAGCTGAAATTTCCATCTTTTTTGTAGTCAGCATGTAAAATACATATCCTCTGTCTCTAAATTGTCACCCTTTGTCACCAATCGCTCATTATGTTTGCTTAGACTTATGAAATGGAAAATATTTTATTTAAAGGAAATAAAGCCAAGAAACATTGAGTTAAAAACCCTGTGATTTTTTTCTAGAATGTGTATTTAAAAAATCTTTAGCAGTGGTCATAGACTATGAATGAGTTGATAGAAGCTGGTGGCTCAGATGGTAAAAAATCTGTCCACAGTTTGGGAAAGACAGGTTCGATGCCTAGGTTGGGAAAATCCCCTGGAGAAGGAAATGGCTACCCACTCCAAGATTCTTGCCTGGAGGATTCCACGGACAAAGGAGCCTGGTGGGCTACAGTCCATGGGTTGTAAGGAGTTAGACACAACTGAGTGTTTAACTTTTTCTTTCCTGGCAATTAAAAAGAAGAAAGGAAAAGAAAGAGAGAAAAACGAAAGCTGAACTGTGACTAATGCATTCTAGAGAGGAGCTCTAGTTTTTTTTTTTTTTTTTAATTAGAAGTAATTTTGAAAGCCTCATTTGAAAGGGGCCTCACTGATGCAGTTCAGAAAGCTTTTGGAATCATGTGTAAGTGGCTTACTTAACCTTTGGTGATTATATGTACATTTATGTGTGACTATAATACCACATATAAAAAGTTGTTAATACTTAGATGTCATATTAAAGGATCAAAATATAGATAGAATATAATAGAATTGTGGTCTGGTCTAAAGTTCAGAAGAAAGAAAAAGAAGTGAGAAAAGGATAGAGTTCATATTGTTCTTTTTATGAGAGAATACAGCAATATTAATTTAGTTCCAGGATACTGCATTACAATCTTTGACATTTAATTTTTAAAATTCTTCTTGTGGGGCTATTTCTTAACATGCTTAATGTTGGGGCAATATCTTGACAGCCAAAAGCCAGGAGAGAGTATGTTGCAGAATTCCAATTTATGTTAAACTTCCCTTTATGCAGAATTCAGACAGTTTGTAAAATGCTCAGCAGATATACTTGAAATGCATGTATTGTACAGTGAGAATGGCTATACATAGCAATAATCCACAAACTACCAGATCTTCAAATGATTTTTGAAGCATCATCAGGAAAAAATTAAGTTTCGTTCCCCAGTTGCTTTACACAAAACATATTTTGACTGGACTTGAATTCTGTAAGAATTTTTACTATGAATATAACATGTATGAAATCTCTCTCAGCATATCAAAAATTGTTAACTATCTTCTGCCATTCTGAATGTGTTAGAACTGACGGCGTCTTATTATGATATCTAAAAATGCTATTTAAAGGCAAAAATGTTTCATGTTGGGTTGGCTTTTATAATACAGAGGGCATTATTGCACATTTTATTTTTAATATTTTTGTGAGAGACCAGCACCTTTACTTATTAGAAGCACCTTAAACAAGTAACTAGTTAGACATCCACCGTTTTAAGCCAACACCCTAAAGCATTGCATCAGCAGTGTGTGCAGTTTCTAACACATGCTTTTTAATCATTCTTCTTGCTTCTTCAAGCAAAAACAACTTACACTCATCGGCATTAAATGACAGAAATCACAGTGCGCGATTCTGGTTGAAGTCTTTTGTTAATACCTCATATTTATGAAAAAATTCCCTGTTCTAGGTTATAATGTGTACTGCGGTTGAAAGACACAAATGGTACCAGAGAGCATATGCTTTTTTAATTTCCTTAAAAATAAAAAGCTAGGGAATTAAAAGCTTGCTAATGAAGTGTTACATTTCTTAGTTTTCGGCAACTCATCTTAATTGAAAAAAATCCCTTAAAGTGTCTTCCATTTTCCTATTCTCAGAAGAGAAATAAGAATGATCTATAAAAGAACATGCAGTTCAATGACTTAAAAAAAAAAGAACTAAAGCAAAAAGAGGCATTTAAAAATTCTTGTATTCCTTTTATATACAGGGAAGAGGTGCAAGGTTCAGGTATTTATAGATTCATTTTTAACAGACTTTTCAAACATTCAAATAGCTGTTTCAGTAGAATAATTTTAGTAGTTTATGGGAGTGACAATTGAACGATTGAGGCTCACCTTACCCCTGGCAACACGGAACTAAATTACTTGTTCTCCAAACAGAGCCCTCTATACACCTTCTTCTTCCTTGGAATGCTGATTAAAACAGCAAGAGGCTGATGAAATATATGTTGTGTTGACACAGGGACAAAGTAATAATGGAAATGTGCAAAATCATAGTGTGGCTCTGGGACCAGGTTGGATTGTAAGATCCAAGAAGACTTCTGAGGCTTGTGGCATCCACAGGGGCTGGTGAGAGGCCTGGAGACATCTGGAGATGAGCGCCTGAGGGCAGCAGGGCTCAACTGTGTGTAAGCGACCACGGATGACCTGGGACACCTACTTTCTCCTCTGTGCTCTGCCCTTCACTGAAGACAGCAACTGTGCTACTCATCAGGATCTGTGATCTAACAGTATCCTTGGTTTTGAGAGCTTTATTCAGTTCAGTTCAGTCCAGTCGCTCAGAGGTGTCCGACTCTTTGCGACCCCGTGGACTGCAGCACACTAGGCTTCCCTGTCCATCACCAACTCCCAGAGCTTGCTCAAACTCATGTCCATCAAATTGGTGATGCCATCCAACCATCTCATCCTCTGTTGTCCCCTTCTCCTCCTGCCTTCAATCTTTCCCAGCATCGGGGTCTTTTTCCAGGAGTCAGTTCTTCCCATCAGATGGCCAAAGAATTGGAGTTTAACTTCATCATCAGTCCCTCCAATGAATATTAAGGACTGATTTCCTTTAGGATTGACTGGTTTGATTTCCTTGCAGTCCAAGGGACTCTCAAGAGTCTTCTCCAACACCACAGTTCGAAAGCATCAATTCTTTGGCGCTCAGCTTTCTTTATAGTAGGACTTCCCTGGTGGCTCAGAAGGTAAAGCCTCTGCCAGCAATGCAGGAGAGCTGGGTTCAATCGCTGGGTCAGGAAGATCCTCTGGAGAAGGAAATGGCAACCCACTCCAGTACTCTTGCTTGGAAAATTCCTTTGATGGAGGAGTCTGATGGGCTACAGTCCATGGGGTCGCAAAGAGCTGGACATTACTGACCGACTTCACTTCACTTTGCTTTATAGTCCAAATCTCATCTCCATACATGACTACTAGAAACACCAGAGCTTTGACTAGACGGACTTTTGTTGGCAAAGTAATGCCTCTATTTTTTAATACAGGTTGGTCTAGGTTGGTCATAGCTTTTCTTCCAAGGAGCAAGCGTCTTTTAATTTCATGGCTGCAGTCACCATCTGCAGTGATTTTGGAGAACAAGAAAATAAAGTCTCTCACTGTTTCCATTGTTTCCCCATCTATTTCCCATGAAGTGATGGGACCAGATGCCATGATCTTAGTTTTTTGAATATTGATCTTTAAGTCAGCTTTTCCACTCTCCTGTTTCACTTTCATCAAGAGGTTCTTCAGTTCCTCTTCACTTTCTGGCATAAGGGTGGTATCATCTGCGTATCTGAGGTTATTGATATTTCTCCTGGCAATCTTGATTCCAGCTTGTGCTTTATCCAACCCAGCGATTCTCCTGATGCACTCTGCATAGAAGTTAAATAAGCAGGATGACAACATTCAGCCTTGTCATACTCCTTTCCTAGTTTAGAACCAGTCTGTTGTTCCATGTCCGGTTCTAACTGTTGCTCCCTGACCTGCATACAGATTTCTCAGGAGGCAGGTAGGGTGGGCTGGTCTTCTCATCTCTTTAAGAATTTTCCACAGTTTGTTGTGATCCACACAGTCAAAGGCTATGGTGAAATCAATAAAGTAGAAGTAGATGTCTTTTTCTGGAATTCTCTTCTTTTTCGACGATCCTACAGATGTTGGCAATTTGATCTCTGGTTCCTCTGCCTTTTCTAAATCCAACTTGAACATCTGGAAGTTCACAGTTCATGTACTGTTGAAGCCTGGCTTGGAGTATTTTGAGCGTTACTTTACTAGCGTGTGAGATGAGTGTAATTGTGTGGTAGTTTTAACATTCTTTGTCATTGCCTCTCTTTGGGGTTGGAATGAAAACTGACCTTTTCCAGCTTTATTAGCTGTGGAATGAATGTATAAGCCCAGAGAGGTAGTAGTTGTTGTTCAGTTGCCATGTTGTGTCTGACTCTGTGATCCCACGGGCTGCAGCATACCAGGCTCCTCTGTCCTCCATTTTCTCCCAGAATTTGCTCAAACTCATGGCCATTGAGTCAGTGATGCCATCCAACCATCTCATCCTCTACCACCCTCTTCTCCTCCTGCCCTGAATCTTTCCCAGCATCAGATCTTTATTAGCGAGATGGCTCTTTGTATCAAGTGGCCAAAGGATTGGAGCTTCAGCCTCAGCATCAGTCCTTCCAATGAATATTCAGGGTTGATCTCTTTTAGGGTTGACTGGTTTGACTTCCTTGTAATCCTAGGGACTCTCAATAGTCTTCTCCAGCCCCATAGTTCAAAAGCATTAACTCTTCGGTGCTCAGCCTTCTTTATGGTCCAACTCTCACATCTGTACAGGACTGCTGGAAAAACTATAGCTTTAACTATACAGACCTTTGTCAGCAAAGTGATGTCTCTGCTCTTTAATACTCTGTTTAGGTTTGTCACAGCTTTCCTTACGGGACGCGAGCATCTTGCGGTCTCACTGCTGCAGTCACTGTCTGCAGTGATTCTGGAGCTCAGGACGTGGTCTCTGCAGCCCCTCACAAAGCAGAAGAAGGCAAAGGCGATAGGGACTAGAGAAGAAAGAGGCGCGGGGAGTTCTGAAGGGAACGCAGGCAAGGAGGAGGAAGGAGGAGGAGAAAGGGGAAGAGGAAGTGGAGGAAGAGAAGGAGAGAGAGAGTGGGAGAAGGCTGATGTCTCTCTCTTTTCAAATGGAGCATGCTCACTTAGAATCTTTCCACGATGGTCAAATGCCACGTGTGTGCACACCTGTGTGTGTGTGAGGGTGCGCTGAGCCCCCACGAAAGCGCATGTACAGTCATTGCTGACCCTCTGTCTCCTCCCCCAGAGTGCTGAGTGGGTGCCTGACCTCAAAAGGTGGGGGGGCCTCAATGGCACAGTGGATTGGGTTCTGTGTTCCCCAAGGAGACTGTGGATAGGTCTGTCAGGCCTATGGGACTTTGCCACATGTTCAGGCTGAGAAACTGTCTTTTCTTACTACCCCCAAAACCTCGGCAGTTGGTTATCCAGTCTCCAAAATTCTGAGCATGCCTATAACATATTTTTAACTTTGTTATAAAGGAAATTTCAGTACCTGAGATATCTTGGTATCCAACCATCTGACACAGCTGATTTACTTACCTAGTCCCTGCCTCTTCCTGGAAGGATGCTGTATCTCTTAACTGGAATAGGGAAAATGATAGTATCTGCTTCAGAAACATGAAAATTAATGGAGGCTATATCTGAATGAATTTATCTTTTTGATAGGAATGTACTCTTCTAGAAAACTGGAGCTATTTACAGCATTCAACTTTCACACATCTCCCCAGAGTACAAATATTTCTTTTGCTCATTTACTGTGAACCTATTTTGCCATGGAATTCAAAGCAGCAGTATGTGCATGGGGCTGTCACTTTTTGAAAATGGATCATTAGTTGAGCAGAAGATAAAGTAAGAGGTGAATAGTCCTATAATAAATTAATTTTAATTTTTATGAATCAGTTCAGTGATGAATTCTTTTTAAAAGTCAAGGTGACTGATCATTGATTTATTTGACAAAGACGAGGGAAAAGATGAAATTGGAAGTTAAAATATGTAGTTAGGTACCACACATGGATGAAGATCAATTACAATAATGGTAGAGACAGAGAAAATATTGATTATCAGAACTTACAGTTCTCATACATTTCCTTCCAACCTCAGAGCTAAATTCTGAGACGTTTTTGGGAACAAGTTACAAATTGGACAAATTCAACCAGAAGCCTTATTGCATGGGGTCTGGGGCTTCTCCTTTGGAAAGCACTTGCCCTGAAGAAAAAGGTACCAGGATCAAGACACTGAATGAGAGAGAAAGTCGTTTTCAGTAGGACACTGTAATTGTCCCACAGCTTTATTTTCTGGTTCAAGCATCCCTACCTGTGACCCATGGTCAAGCCCTAAACCACTTGGAGACTGAGTAACCTGAAAGCTTTGTAAGTTGTTGGACCACAAATAGCACAACTTTAGAGACGCCTCTAATACAGTGAAGCAGGAAGGGGGCCAGGCACCTTGTGAGCCCTAAAGTGCTTCGGGATGCTGCTTACCTGAACACCGGAGCATCAGTTGGAAAATTCGGTTCCTGGTGAAAGATAGAAGAACATTTTCACAGCTTGTTAGAGACTGTGGTGCCTTGTAGGAGTACTCTTGTTTTTGAGACAACTCTTGGAGACCCCCACAAGTATTTGATGGGGATTTTGTAGGGTGCTGAAGGTTTTGAATCTTCTGTCAAAGGCCAGAGCCAGTGACATGTGAGTTACAATTTTTGCTGTGATTCTATTCTTTCATGAATCCCTGTAATACTGAGTTTAAGCAAAACTATATTTTGGGGTAAGATGAGCTGGAAATGTTGGCCTGGTTTGAAGTTTTCATGGGCTTACAACAACAATACTGGCTTGCAGGCGTTTTGGATGACCCTCATGGTAGGGAAGAGACTCCTGGTTTAAATCTCAGAAACTGTCAGAATGATTTAGCACTTCAGGGATCTAGACTGAGAGTTATGATCTTGGCAATGGAAACTGGGATATAAAACAACTCTAGGCTCACAGTTTTAAAAGCTTAAACCATGACCAATACTCTAGGAGCTTTCCTGAAGTGGGCCTGAAAAGGGCTTCTGCAATGCAGAGCCAGTTGCCACACCAACCATATTCACTTGGGAACACAAATCTGGCATTCTCTGTGAAACTCCTTGTTATGTACATCTCTACAAAGCTTATTTAGAGTACTCCTTGAAATCCCAGCACTCTCTGTTTTCTGGAAGGCAAACTCAGAAATAAGCAAAAAAAGATTCTTGAGTACCCAAAATAGCTTCCACATCCCCAGACTAAAACCATGGACTTCCCTTCTTAAAGGGTTCTGGCTTTCACTTAGAGGTTGTTTATTCTTACTTAACCGAAGCCATAATAATTGTGGGTTTTCTGCCTTTCCAGCTCAAAGTAGATTATAAATAACAAATTAGAAAGGGGTGAGAGAATGTTAGAGGCAAGCAAACTGGAAGGAATGAAATGGCAGTTGTTAAATAAGGAAGAGGAAAGCAGAAAATTAAGAACACAGACAGGAACTGTGTTTTTACCAAATTATGCAGTGATGGTGGTTCATTATGATGGTGCAGTTATGAAAAGGCCAAATTATGTCCAGCAGTTGCTATTTTTTAAAAGACAGGGGAGAATTTAATAAAGGTTTCAAAAATTTACATAAAATGATATTAAAAAAAAAAGGCTGAGCGTCCAAAGGGGTAAGTGTGAGCATTCTAGATGAAATGTGTGGCTGGCCGCCATCCTGAAGATGATTGCTGTGTTTGAATTCTCAGAGCACTCAATTTGTACCTTTCTAATGGGGATTATGTTTTCATCATATTACAGTCATTTGAGTTCCTGCTAAATGCCATTTAACTCACTCTGAGGCACGGGGGAAGCTGGATTTCGTGTCTTATCATGCCATGATGTACACGACTTTGATGAATTGGTCACTCTGTGCTTTAGCTTTTTTTATTAATGAGATAGGTTTGGAACAAATGAATTTGAGGTTCTTCCAGTTTGTGAATTTTATTCCTTTATAAAGTAAATGATAAGAATTTTTATAGTGAGGAGCTGAGGTATAGATGGATCCCAAATTTATACATTAAGGACATCTGTAGTCATAACCAAGCCAATTATATGGATGTATTGCCTGATAAACAGTCATCTCTTGCAATGTAAATAAAGGTAATTTTTTCCCCAAAGTTATATTTGTAGTCTTTTTTGTTCTTACTTGCTTGGCAGACCTGACAAATGAAATAAGCCAGCCCCTAGGGCAGTGTAATTGGTTCAGTGATGGACATGTGACCATGCTGATCCACTAGAAAACAACCCCAGGACTTTTTCTAGAACTATTGACATAGCCAGGAAGTATGTAGAAGTTGTACCTTGTTAATCATTTGTATTTTCTGTGATGGTGTGCATGCTAAGTTGCTTCAGTAGTGTCTGACTCTTTGCAACCCTACGTACTATAGCCCACCAGGCTCCTCTGTCCATGGGATTCTCCAGGCAAGAATACTGGAGTGGGTTGCCATGCCTTCCTCTAGGGGATCTTCCCAACCCAGGGATTGAACCTGCATCTTTTATGTCTCCTACAATGGGAGGTGTGTTCTTTACCACTAACACCACATTTCTATAAAGATACAAATATATTGCTGAAATATAGCTCCCATTAACTTATAAATCAACATATGCCAACAATTAAAAATATATTTCTTTCATTCTCTAAATAAATTAAATTATTTACTAATAAAAATGGGTCATAAATCATCCTAATGAGCTCCTTATTGAAGTGACTTTTTGTGCCTTGCTTGTAATGTCCTGTCCAGGTCATGATTTGAAATAATAAAGACGTTAAACCCTTCCAATGACTTTTCCGTCCTCACGATCTTGTTTTAGGACATTATCATTCTTCCCCAAAGAAACTGTAGCAGTCATGCCTTATTTCTTCTCCACCTGCATCATCTCCCTCCCCTCATAGCAACCCCCACTGACCCTAAGCACCCACTTATTTGCTTCCTATCTCTATCAGTTTCACTATTTTGGAAATTTTGTATAAACATTATTCAATCAGACAACATATGGTCTTTTTGGCAGACTTCTTTCAGTAATATGTTTTCACAGTTTTATTAGTGCTACAGCATGCATACCCTGCTTACTTAAATTATGCAGAGTACATCATGCAAAATGCCAGGCTGCATGAAGCACAAGCTGGAATCAAGACTGCTGGGAGAAATACCAATAACCTCAGATACAAAGATGACACCAAACTTATGGCAGAAAGCAAAAAAGATCTAAAGAGCCTCTTGATGAAAGTGAAAGAAGAGAGTAAAAAAGTTGGCTTAAAACTCAACATTCAAAAAACGAAGATCATGGCATCCAGTCCCATCACTTCATGGGAAATAGATGGGGAAACAATGGAACCAGTGAGAGACTTTATTTTCTTGTGCTCCAAAATCACTGCAGATGGTGACTGCAGCCATGAAATTAAAAGATGCTTTCTCCTTGGAAGGAAAGTTTTGATCAACCTAGACAAGCAGAGTATATTGAAAAGCAGAGATATTACTTTGCCAACAAAGGTCTGTCTAGTCAAAGCTTTGGTTTTCCCAGTAGTCATCTATGGATGTGGGAATTGGACTATAAAGAAAGCTAGGTGCCAAAGAATTGATGTTTTTGAACTGTGGTGTTGGAGAAGACTCTTAAGAGTCCCTTGGACTGCAAGGAGATCAACCGAGTCAATCCCAAGGGAAATCAGTCCTGAACATTCATTGGAAGGACTGATGTTGAAGATGAAACTCCAATAAGTTGGCTACCTGATGCAAAAAACTGACCTTTTGGAAAAGACCCTGATGCTGGGAAAGGTTGAAGGTAGGAGAAGGGGATGGCAGAGGATGAGATGGTTGGATGGCATCACCGACTTGATGGACATGAGTTTGAGCAAGCTCTGAGAGTTGGTGATGGACCAGGAAGCCTGGCATGCTGCAGTCCATTGGGTTGCAAAGAGTCAGACTGAGGGACCGGACTGAACTGACTGAGCATGCATAAGTACTTTATACATTTTTTGGCATTTCCTTTTCTTTTATTTTGACAAAATTTTGAAATGGTTATCCTTGGAATTCATAAATCCCTATGCAGTATGAGTTTTGGGTGACTGTAGGAGACAGGAAGAATAAAAGAAAAGCAGGCCCCGGCAAGTGCCGCAGAAGAAATGTATAGTTATTGATAACCTGGATGCTATACGGCATGAGACTCTTGGAACAAGTCCAGAGGGAACAATTCATAATCTTGAAAACCAGATATGATCCTGGGGTTGGAAAACTGACCCCAGACTGTTTCTCAACTGATGTCTCAGAGTCACATGTTTTATGTATCTAGTGGAAAATCTATAGATAAGAATATTAGTCTTAGTTACTGATTTGTTATTGATTACTATTTCTTAATTACTCAATGGTTAATGATCATTGTGTTCTCTGGCCCTGAAGGCCACATGAGTTATAGCTTAACTCCCCGCATGTTCTTTCCTTCACGGCTGAGAGTATAATAAAGCTGGCTTGGATTCAGGTTTGGCACCTTCACCTTGGAGCCGTGTTGGTCCCCTGATCCTCGCCTTTCTCTGAACTCATGTGTCTCGTTTCTCATCCTCTCGCCGTATCGCACTTTCTGAAACCTGCTTGTCGAGCCGATCTCGACAGGTGACTTAGTTTATACTTAAATAAAACAAATGGAAAGCTTATTCATATTCACATAACTCAAAGATAATCCTACAGTCGGTAGAATTAGTATTTCATTCGTTTCTCATGGATTCAATGCTTTGTTAGATTTGTGCAGTACACTGTCTTACAATCAATAGCTTCAGAGTGTTGTTTGTTTCCCATACTACCCGACCAGTGAATATTTCTGGGGGTTCTTCCCAGGCTGTGTGACGGTAAAGAACCTGCCTGCCAACGTAAGAGATACAGGAGATGTGGGTTCTTTCCCTGGGCTGGGAAGATCGCCTGGAGGAGGAAACGGCAACCCACTCCAGTACTCTTGCCTGAAAATCCCATGGACAGAGGAGCCTGGTGGGCTACAGTCCATGGGGTTGTGTCGTCAGACAACTGAGCAACTGAGCACATACAAAGTGAGAATTTCCTCCTTCCTTCTTTTTAAAGTTTGAGGTTAATTGCTTTACAATGTTATGTCAGTTTCTGCTATACAATAACATGTGTTCCTTTTATTGTTAGCTATATCCCGTTGCATGGATATGCTACATTTTAACCATTCATCAGTGACTAGAAAATCTGGCTGTTTCCATTTTAGGGATACTATGAATAGCACTACTATAACCATCTGTGTGCAAGTTTTGTGTGGACATGCTTTCATTTTTCTTGCTTATATACCTAGGAGTGGAGTTTTTCAGATCTTAAACCCAGGTCTGTCTGACTGTGAGCCTTGCTTTCTTCCCCAGTTACTCAAGACCACTTTTCCATCTTCCATATAATTTCTGTAGAAGAATGTGGCTCTGAGATTTTGACTTCAGCTTTGTTCTTGCTTTTATGGGAAACTGAATGAATAGCAAGCAATTTTTGTCATTCTGTCCCTCACATTGCCTAGCACACTGCCTTTAAAAAGGAGTCTTGTCCATTTGTTTCTGGATTTCTTACCCCAAGGGAAATTAAAGCTACTTTGTGTTTTAAAAGCAATGAACAAGCCATGGAGGCCATTTGGGGAAAGGATGCATGAAAGGAAAAGGACTGGGGGAGTGGAGGGTTTGGGTTTGGTGAGTTTCTATGAGATACTGAAGGTTTGCTCTCTAACTGAAGGGAATGCTTGTGTTTATTTGTTGGGAGGATTCTGGGGAGCAGTTTTCTGTAGTGGAGAGAGCCCCTCAGTGGGTGAGAGTGATGTGTGACTGTGGATGGCTGTCAAGGGGACCCTGTGACCCGTCTGGAGATACAGCGAAGGACCAGAAGGTGGCGATGCCACTGAAATGTCAGTGGGATTGTAGTGACCACCAAGGATCGGGTCCATTCCCTGGTATTCTGGAGCCGCGTGAATTCCCAGGGTCCATGTTAATCTTAAAGGTGATAGCCTCAATAATGACAAGAACTGGACCAACTCTGCCAAACCTGGCCATTTTGATTTAGGAAAAAAAACTAAAACAAAACAGTATATGACTTAGGTGCTGAAAAGGGACCAGTTATACTAGTTTTAAGTTTACAAAGGATGCCAGTTTATAAGGAGTCTTAAGATATACAAGCTATCATGCTTTTAAATCACGTTAAGTTGCACTATTATTGGCTGTATAATTTCCCTTATTCCGAATAAATGATAGCTAATAGGGGAATTTTACTGAGCCATAGGGAAAATGATTGCGAATGTAAGGACCATATTACATTTCATAGTGTCCAGATGTGAAAATTGGCAGCCATACTCATAACTTTTTCTCCTAAGCCATTGGAAAGCCATTTTTAAATCAGGAAATATTTATATGAAACTTGTTCAGCAGTGGATGTTTAACAAGTTACATTAAAATGTACACAAACTTCAATGCCCGTTTTCTTCTTTGAAAGCTTATTTTGGCCTCAGTGTTTTTCACACATCCCATTGTAGGTACATATGTGTGTATATAAACAGTCACTTTGAGAAAACAATAACAGTTTATTAATTTACTGATTTCCTACTAGCTCTTGACACTTGCTGGATACTTTACATACATTTTTTTCCTTCTTATTTTTTACAATGAAAGTTTTTGGTGAATATTGCTTTCATCCATGAATTGATAACAAACAAATAAACAAAAAGCTGGGGGCTCAGAAGATCAAGGAAAAGGCCAGGAGTCATACACAGAGGAAGTGGCCGAGCTAGCTTTTGGTCTTGGCCCTTCCACCATGTTTTGCTGGGAAATATCAGTTATGGTAAATAGTTCAAACTGTGCTCCTGAACCTGCCACGTGCCAGCTTCCAGGCTTCCAGCGTCAGGGATAGAGCCGCTCTGGCTGCATCCTCCCAGTTGTCACTTCAATTTTAACTGTCACCAGCCATTTCCCTCTCATCTCTTCCCTGGCTACTTATTTCTTCCTTCCCATCCTCCTGTTATATGCTGTCAGCACCGCTGCCTTTTTAATGGTATCCTAACTGTACACTTCCTGCTCAAGATGTTCTAATAAAACAAGTTATAGATGACATAAAACAAGCAAGGAAAAAAAAAAAAAGAGGCAGCGAAAATTCAGCATTGCATTTACCGGACTTCCTGGGAATGGCTGAGTGTGACGGTTGAACACAAATTTAAGATTTAAGGAGCTTTAAGGGAAAATGTTAAGCACTATATAAACATTGGTATATTTTATGCCACAATCAACCAAAATATATCCATAAGACTTTTAAAAGTCTTAATGTAGTAAACTGTAGTTACAGAAATGCAATGTAGATTGAAGATAGATTCAGCAAGTGGAAAATGCCAGAATCATTTAAGGAATTAAACCTAAACTCACTCTAAATCACATGTATTCATCCTCTTTCTTATAAATATGGAAACCTGGAAGAAATTTATTTCTTGATTAGATTTTGGCCATATACATAAACACGAAGAAAAATAAACTAAAAATATGAATGTGGGGCACCATTTCTTAGAACTTTCTTTTTAAACTTTATATATACAAAGAGAAAGGAAGGAAGGAAGGGTAGAAAGGAGGAAGAAAGGGAGGAAAGGAAGAAGAAGAAGAAAAAGAAATAAAAACACAGCCAAACAAAAACCCTCAAATGCCAAAAATAAACCAAAGTGAGACACCATGTAAAATATTTCTTCCTTCTACACTAAATGTTTTTGTGGGATAAGTCAGCTTGAAAGAATTCAAGTTCTGTTTTGATTTTCACCACTTACATGGCCTACTCCAGGGACCCGTGTCTTGCCCAACTTAGGACCAAAATCCTGAAAATAGAGTAAGCATTTGGTGTGTACACCCCCACTTGAGGAATGAGACCAAATGCTTGGAATGGGTCTGTAGATGAGGGCTGTGTCTGAAACTGTTTACTTTTGCTGATTTGATAATTAAATTTTATGCCATATGTTATTGTATACTAACAGTGAATTAGTCTTGTTTAAAAGCAAATGCTTAAAAATTCTCATTTTTTGATTACTTTGTTTTCAATAATTCCCATGCTCCATCATTTTTTATGTTGTTTTTTCATTAGTGGAGACAACATTTTATATAGTAACAAAATTATAAAAACACCTCATTCTCATTTTGCATTGGTTTAACCTCTTATCTAAATGTGCAACTGTTCATTATTTTATTACTTAAACACATTTTCCTTCATGACTGCTTCCTTTAGTGAAAGAGGAATGCATTGAAATGATCCAAGTCAATCAAAACAGATTCTTTTTTTAAAAAAATACATGAGTTTCTCTGCCTGTGAAGAGAGCATCACATTCATTTTCTTTAGCAAGTTAACATGGAGTAGTGTTTTGGGCATAATTAACCAGGGATGGAGTCTATTATATGTTTGGTATTTCATTTACCATTACCTTAATATACTTGGCTTCCCTGGTGGCTCAGAGTGTAAAGCGTCTGCCTGCAATGTGGGAGACCTGGGTTCGATCCCTGGGTTGGGAAGATCCCGTGGAGCAGGAAATGGCAATCCACTTCAGTACTCTTGCCTGGAGAATCCCATGAACAGAGAAGTCTGGTAGGCTACAGTCCTTGGGGTCACAAAGAGTCAGATATAACTGAGCAACTTCACTTAATGCACTTGAGATTTTCTTTTTTTTTTTTTTTGGCAGGGGGGATTTTATTTCTTTTTACACTGTTGACCTTTCTAATCATTCCCAATTAACATTTAACATGTAATTTTTTTTCTTTTTAATTATGATGACATTGAGAGAGTATAGGCTATATGATTGTTTTGGAACAATTGTTGAAGAGGTACTTAAAAAAATAATTTAAAGGTTGCAAATGTATTTTTAAAAGAAACCTTCAAAAAAGTTACATACTTCTACATATAGAAAAATGCTTGTATCATGTGTATGTTTCAATCACAAAGTGAACAGACCCACCCAATTCAAGAGATACAGCATTGTCAACATTCAGTAATACTCCCTCTCTCCTTCCAAATGTGACATTATTCTGGCTTCTAACACCAGAATGGTCTTCAGTGTTTTTAAAATTACCTTCTAGCACAATGATATTTAGGTCTGAGTTTTTTCACTCACCATATGCTTGTGGAGTCATTTATGTTCTTTGTAGATGTTGTTTTCATTTTGTAGTGCATATCCTTTTATGGTGTGATAGTGAATTATTTAATTTTTAAATCATTTTTACTACCTGTGGGACTTTAAATTGTTTCCAGTTACTAGTTATTCCAGTTAATGCTACTATGGATATTCTACTACCAATGCTATGAATATTCTTGTACATGTCTTCTCACAAACATGCGCACCTTTTTCTATTTGGTATATACCTAGGAGTGGAATTGGAACAAAGGGTGTGCATGTGTTCACTCAGCTTCACTAGATATTGTCAGATGTTGTTTCAAAATGGTACCAGTTTATATTTTTACAGGCAGAGTATTAGAGTTGCAACTGTTCTGCATTCTCAGTATCACTTGGTATGGTCTTTAAAAAAAATTACCCCTTCTTTATGTGTAGAATGATGTCATATTTTTGATTAAATTTGCATTTCTTTGGTGACTAATGAAGTCGAGGACCCTTTACTATATTAATTATGTATTTGAATATCCTCCTCTGAAGTGTCTATTCCAGTCTTTTGCCCTTTTCTATTTTTCTTGTCTGTTTCACATGATTTGAAGTTCTTTATATATTTGAAGCGTAAACCCCTTGTCAATTATATATCAATTACCTTCTCTACCTTGTGGCTCATTCATTCACATAATTAATAAAATATTGTGTTGAAAATAAGTTTTAAATTTTCATGTTATCTACCTAATTGATTTCTTTTATGGTCAGTGCTCTTGGTGTTCTGCTTAAGTGGTCTCTGTTACTCTAAGACCATGACCACATGACCTCTCATCTTTAGATCGGCAGTCTACCTGGTATGATTGTTCTGTGTGGTTTGAGGAAAAATCCTAGTTTCATTGTTTTCCACATGGATAACTAGTTCTTCCAGCTCCATTTAAGAAGTCTTTATCCACTTCTCTGCAGTGCTGCCTTTTTCATAAAGCAAATCTATCCCAAGTGTATGCGTCTGTTACTGAACTTGTGTTTTGTTCAGTATTTGCCTATTTGTGCAGCAATAAAGCCTGTCTTAATTACTATATCTTAATGATGTCTTGATGTTCAGTTAAATAAATAAGGGTAGTCCTCTAATTTGTTCCTCCATCATTGTTTGTAGATATTCTTGGCTATATAAATATATATCCATTTGAGAATCAAATAATTACAAAATCCTGTTTGAATTTTATTTGTATTGCATTTGAATCTAAAGATTAATTTGGAAAGAACAATCTTGGATCTTTCAGACCAAAAACTCAGTGGTAATATATTTAAAAACTTATTTGAGTATTCTTCATTTTCCTTAAACAATATTTCACACCTTGGGCTCTTTTGGTAGAGAAGTCTTCATAATATTTTTGTTGGGGAGGTGTTCATATTATTCATTTGTTAGGTATTAGAAGCTTTTTGATTCTACTGTAAATCATTACTTTCAAGATTTTATTTTCTAATTATAGTTGTTGATTTATAGAAATAAAGAAAGAATAAAGAATTTATAGAAATAAAGAAAAAAATCAACTGATTTTCATATTGATTTTGTATCCAGTGCCCTTGCTAAATTCATTTGTTAATTCTAAACTTTATTAATAGTTACATATTCTTTTGAATTATCTGTATAATTATATCTATCATATTCTACTTTAATGTTTTCTGGAAGAGTCTGCATAATATTGGTGTAATTTCTTTCTTAAAAACTTGGTAGATTTCACAGGTGGAACATTTCTGGTCTTGGCATTGTTTTTGTGTGAAGAGTTTTAATAGTTATTTACAATTCTTTATTAGGTATGGAAATACTCGTTTTTTCAATTTCTTATATGAGTTTGGTAAATACATTTTTTTAAAAATCTTTTTTGTTGATTATTTTTAGGAATTTGTCTATTAATGTATTTTTTAGCACTTATTCATATAAAGTTTTCATAATCTTTCCTATTATGACACTTACGATGTCTACGTGCTCTGAAGTAGCTTACTTTTTTTTCCATTTCTAATGCTGGCCATTATCTTTTTATCAATTGTATTCATGTTTAAAAGACCCAACATCTGGTTTTTCTGAACTGATCTGCTGTAAGCTTTTTTATTTCACTTACTTCTGCCCTCATCTATCTTGTTTCCTGTATTTTGCCTTCAATTGCTTTCTTTCTCCAGCTCTTTGACATGGAACTTAGATCATTCGTTTAGTCTTTTTCTTTTCTAATGTACTCATTTAAGGCTATAAATTTCTGTTTAAGCACAATTTTGCTGAATCTCACAGATTAGATTTAAAATATTTTCTAATTTTCATTGTGATCTCAACTTTGACCCAAGGGCTATTTAGAAGTATATTGCTTAATTCCTAAACATTGGAAGGTTTTCTACTATTTTTAGTTGTTGATGTCTAGCTTAATTCCCATATAGTCAGAACATATCTTCTGTATGCTTTTGATCTTTAAAATTTGTTGATGCTTTATTTATCTTTCCCTGTAGATGGTCATATTTTTTAGCAACTTTATTGAAATATCTTCACCTGTTGATGTTTCGTTAATGCACAGTGTTTTGTATACACTTGGAAATAATGTGTATTCTACATTTTTTCAGTGTCTTTACTTGTCAAGTATATAGCTTGAGATAGAAATTTTAATTTACCTTTGGGATGGACAATTTTTTCTAAGACATAAAATGAAACACTTAATTCACTTTTTAAATTTGTGTATATTTAAAGAAGGTGTCCCACCATGAACTTAGGAAAGTCATATATGAAAATGGTCAAACACAGATTTTCACAAGACAGTTGTATTCTATTCAGTACTCTAAGTTGAAATTATCTTTGATCACATCTATGTTTTTGTTTTCCTCTCATCAGCGGACTGATCTGATAGAGAGCTGTGTGAACATTCTAGGAAAGCTAGCCTTGTTCTGGACTTTGGCTTGTTGCTTAAGATGAGTTAACGCTGGCTTCAAGAAATACTGTGATGTTGGACTACAGTGCTGTAACGTCTTGATAGGGATTAGAATGCAAAAATCCAGACTGTGAACAAGGCTAAAGACAAGACCAAAACCTTGATGTATGTTTTACCATGACTGGAGAGTTCCCTTGAAGGGAGTCAGTGCTCTCCTGTTAATCCTGTGGAATGGAATGAGCAGTTGGGAGGTGAATCTAAGAGAAGTAAGAGAGACTTAGATGCAAGTGTGTGGGTGCGGGGAATGGTGGCTTTAGAGGAGGAAAGGACAGTGGTTTGGTGAACATTATCTCCCTCACATCACAGGCTGCTTCTCCATCTGTGCTGAATGCTTTCCTTTTTCTTGAGCCAGTGATGGCCGAGCGGCTATGCTCCAGAAATGATCAGATCAAGAAGGCAAAAATGCACCAGGAGGCATTTCAAAAATGTTATCCCCATTACCTTTCTGAAGCTTATATTGTGATTCTCCACGTTACTGTTGAACCTTTGGTTTTCAGGTTGGAATTCTGACTAATAAAGACTGGTTTATTTTTCTTTTCAGCTTCTAATCTATAGAATGGGACCCTTAAAACAACTGATCTGCTAGGTATGTAATTGAGAGTAGCAAAGTGGTTGCTAAACTTTAAGTGGCTCAAAGACATTACTTTCTTAGCATATTTGAGTTTCCAAACACAACACCTTTGTTGGCAAAAGCTGAACAAATGTTAAAGCTAATTATAATAAAAATAATTCGCAAATGCTTTCAAAAGCAAGGTGTATAATAGCTGGAAATATATACTTAATTTTTTATATTTCTTATTAATTTATACTTCTAAATGGCTCTTTCTTTTCCCTCATCTGCTGCAGACTAGAAACATCAAGATGTATTAACTGCTAAATAGTCACGAGTGTTGCAATAAGTTGAAATGTCAACATTATAATAACTACTAAGTTCAAAAGCAAGGAATTTCTTGGAAATTATTTCAAAATAGCATAAACATATTTAAGGTTATCTTGGAATACAAAAATACTTGAAATTATAATTGTAATAAATTAAAATTATATTGCATAATTATTACATATTACATAATTATATAATAATACCTGATGATTTGTTTATCTTGAAACATTTTACATTTACAGCTGATTTCTTTTTCTCCTCCAAAACTTATAGTATGAATTAACTTGTACCACTCAATGACTGACCTTTGATTTTTCATTATTAGTATTTTACCGGAGGGTTAATGTGTACTTTTAAATGTTTTTGCATCTCATCATCACAAAAATATGAAACAGAAGATGAATAATGGGAAAATTGATGTTAATGTCTCTGGCTCAGGATGTAAGCTGTTATTTGAGAGCTAAGTCCAAAGTTAATGGAACCTGGTGCTCTTTTGCATGGTTACCTAGTTTTTATGCCCGGTTTCCCGTCACATAGAATATTTTCTGTATATATTTTACATTTTGGAGTTGTGTATTAAAATATTCACTGTGTGGAAATCATAACAATAAATGTAATTTAATGGCTTAAGAGCAATAGCTGGTGTTCTAAGTTCTTCCTGCTTTGAAAATGTCTAATTTTATTCATCTCCCATGTTTGTTTCTGGAATACTTAATAATTATTTCCTAGGATTTTGTTAATCTTTAAAGCAATTTCAGTTGTTGTTGGTGACAGAGCTATCATAGCCCAGAAGGCAACATATGATCCCTTTGTATCAGAAATGGCACCAAAAGACATCAAGGAAAGGATGAGCTTTTTCTATACAATAATTGTTTTATTTTATACATGGAAATCATATCTGTAGTTATGCTGTTTGTGACTATGAAAATATAGTAAAAAATATATCAAAGCCTCTTTGGCATAATTTCATGATTCATATTTGGTTTACATTAGTTTTAATTGCTCTTACAATACAGAAAAATTTTAGAATGGCCTTGAAAATAGGAAAACAATGTAAATAATCCCAAACAGAATGTTCTAAATCATTGTAAAATGAAAATACTTAATGTTTGTCCCCTTCATGCATATTCAAGTTCTGATTGTCATAAACTCTGCCTTTTCTTATTCTTGATTTGGATCAGATCTAATGACATGGCACTTCTTAGAAAATATGCTTAGTTCTTTGCAGCAAAGAGGGAGTCCTATAAATTTTTCCTAAAAATTAAGGTCACAGTACATTGATAACTAACAAATGAAAACAGAACTGTATCCTTTTATAATCACCTAGTTTAAAAATAATTACTATTCTAATTATTTGTCTTGTTTATAATATCACCCATTAAGCACTATGTATATTTTTTTGTCATTAACTTACTGGCATGATGTCAGCAACTGAGTGTTCTCTTATCTAGAGTGTTATCTTTCTTATTTTTGAAGAGGAATGTCACAGATGGGACATATAATT
Organism: Dama dama; assembly: GCF_033118175.1. Classification (NCBI taxonomy): domain Eukaryota; kingdom Metazoa; phylum Chordata; class Mammalia; order Artiodactyla; family Cervidae; genus Dama; species Dama dama. The sequence continues at coordinate 2,667,054 of NC_083699.1, read as the reverse complement.
AGCCATTAAATAATTCGAGTCTTATTACCAGTTCTATTTTAATTGCCCATGTGAACTAGGGTAAGGCATTTACCTTTTCAAGACCTTGAAACCTTAGTTTCCTCACTTGTGAAGAAGAGGAGTAAGCTTGACATTTCTCTGGTCCTGCCTGTTCTGAAGTTCTGTGAGTCTGTGATACACTATTTCTAGCACGGCAGTCCAGCCTTGGCATTCTCGTATTATTAACAGCGAGCAAGGAAATGGCTGGAGTGGATGTTATTGAGTGTCTCCCGAGCATCCATCCCTTCTCTCCTCTAGATGAAAGGATTATAGTTTTGCTTTGGTTATCCTCGCCTCCCTTACACACACACACACACACACACACACACACACACACACACAAGAGGTCCAGAAGTGAGCTCTGATTAGTAATGCATATCAGAGGATTCCCACCTGCCAGCCTGTGATTAGTTCAGGAACAGACCTGCATTACAATTTGGGGCACTGGGATGTCTCAGGGATTTTTGAGAAACTTTTTCATTCATTATTTTTAAGAGAGACTCCCCTCCCCCCCCCCCCAAATTATGCACGGTTAGATTTATTGCACAGACTTACTATACACTTGAAGGCCAGGCACTGTTTGGTGCTAGCTGGGTCTATAGTGGTGAATAAGCCCTGCCCTCCTCTGGGGGGGTTCTCAGATGAGGAGAGATGAGGCAGAAATTACAGAGGCACATCGCAGTCCTAAGGGGAAAGATCACCGTGGGAAAGCCAGAGAAGGCAAGCCGAGAGCAGGCTTCAGAATGCACTCAGGACAGGATCGTGGTCTTCCTGGTGGCTCAGATGGCCAAGAGTCTGCCTGCAATGTGGGAGATTTGGGTTCGATTCCTGGGTCGGGAAGATGCCTCGGAAGAGGAAATGGCAACTGACTCCAGCATTCTTGCCTGGAGATCCCATGGACAGAGGAGCCTGGTGGGCTACAGTCCATGGGGTCCCAAAGAGTTGGACACGACTGAACAGCTAACACAGAAGAGATTAGTGGAGAGAGATGCGATACAGTAGCTGTGGTCTGCGTTAGCCCTTTGGGGGTTAAAAACTTGAGAGCAAGATGTAAAGAAGCTTCAAACCTGCTTTGATGTCCAGATCCCAGTTTCTACAGCCCTCACACTCTCCAAGGGAGGTGCTGGGTCCTGGACTAAGCGCTGGGAGAGACACTTTTTAATTGGACATGTAAGAGGAAGCATGCAACTCTGGTTCTATTTTTGGCAGCTGAGGAAAACAACTATGACTAGAATGGCACATTGGAAAGCAAGGCAGAAAATTAGGATCCTTGATGACATCACTAAGCTGTCAGAGTAGTTAATACTGGAAAGTCTTAACCTTTTAAGACACTGTTTTATTATTAGTTACTCTGTTTGAATTGTGTTCTGTTAATGACAGTTGTAACATCCATATACAACACATCGAATCTCATCAGAAAATGCATGTGGAAGTGCCTCTAGGAAGTAAGAAGCATTATAAAAATTCAAGGGCTAAATTGTCTAATGTATCTACCTCTCAGCAATTAATGTGCTTATATAAATGTGTTTGTCCTATTAATATTTACTGAGGCTTGAGATGTGCTGGGCACCATGTTAGGAAGTTAACTTTAGGACACATTCCAGTTAACTGACCTCCTTGAGGCCTGACAAGGGGACTGAAACAGAGACAGACAAAAGACAAGGAATCTTGACTTTTTTTTTTAATACAACTAAAGGACTTTATTATTGGCTTCTTAGTACCCTAATAAACATAGGGTGATAGAATTGGCAGACTATTTCAAACCCATCATTACTACAGGAAAATTCAGATATTTGGGCAAATACTGATCTGTTGCCTTTCAGCACATCATGTCTGAAACTCCCTTATGATTTATGAATATCTCATTGTTTTCATTACCACTTTCTCTAGTGCAAACCCTTTTAACCTCATGATTTAGTTAATGTTAAGCTTTCTCCATTCATTCAATCAGCATTAACTTCCCACTGTATGCTGGGCATTAGGGTGCCAGAATCTGGAAGTCCTTTTAACATCACTTCCTTCACCTCTCCCAAGAATTTCTAATAAATTGGCAAAATTCTTTATTGTCTTTTAAGATCTTCTTACTCTACTTTTGACCTTATCGTCTTTCACTCAATTTTAGGATATTTTTCTACTATAAGTAGATTCTCTGGGTCCTCAAATATTCTTGCCACTCAACCATTCACCACCTTTACTTTCAGAATACTTTAATTCTTGCTCCTCACAGTTAACTTCCTTTAAGTGCCCTATGTAGCTTAAAGTCTTATCTGTTCTGAGGAAAATTATTTTAATCCTGGGCTTTTGCACTTAAAATATTAGGTGTGAGGAGAAAGTGAAAAATAGCTTTGGAGGACATGGGCTCATAATATGTATCTACATAATCGTTTTTTGATGTACGTAAGTCAGATAATTATAGTGCTTACCTTAAACTTATACACTGCTGATGTCCATTACATCTCAATCACACTGAAAGACAAAGCCAGCAAACAAGAAAGAAAAATTAGCCGTGCACTCTCTTAAATCATTGCTTCCAGGTATAATTTAGTAGAATAAAAAAGGAACAAAAGAAATGGGACAACATGAAAAACAATGAAGTATTAATAACTTCCCTTAATATAAGAATTTAGTGAAATTTAATTCTTCAGATAGAATTGAATACTTAATAGTATATTAATAGTGGACTTTTTGTGATGAGATTAGGATTTTTTTGTATTCTTCAATATATTTTTCTACATTTTCTACTATAAAGCATTTTGATTATTACAAGATATAAAACTGTGATATCTAACTGTTGCTTTATAATGGAGACAAACATTTTTATTTGGCAAAAGATTTAATGATATAATCAGAAAGATATATATATATATATAAGAGACTCTGCAGTAATAAAAACTAATGACATAGAAGTATGTTCATTGACATGGAAGTATATTAATGATATTTCATTCAGTGAGAAAAAGTATGACTTTGTTTTTCTAAGTAAAACATGAGGAGGACATATTAAAATGGTAGCAGTGATTTTTCTCCTAGATAATTGAATTATGGGCAATTTTGATTCTGCTTTCTACTTTCTGTGTTTCATTAAGAATATGATTTCACATGTAACAAAATACTTTTAATATGCACTCTTCAGGTTCTTGGCGTACGAGAGGAATTACTTGAACTGATAGAATTAACTGTGGTTAAACACAGGGCCATAGGAAAACTAGGAAAGCCTAGCAGCCTTTTCACTGGGTCCTGGATCCTCCCCAACTAAGGTGTAAAATAAGCTTGAAAAAGTCAGTCAGTTTAAAGGCAACAGCCGAGCTTGAGGTATCAGCCTTCCCTCTGCCCCCTTGACATGTGCCTCCCACAGCGAGGTTGTAACTGATGGGGCTGGCCGTCCTGTGGGGTGATGGACAGCGCTATTTGGGTAGTGTTCAGGCTGAAAGTCCGTGAAGGCATAAACCAGCCCTGTGCTTGCTTTCAACGAAGGTATCTGATGCTTAACCAAATTGTTAATCAAATGTGAGAATGAAGCCAAATGAGTCTCAGAAAGCAAGAATGGCCCAAGAAGATAACGCTGACAGATTTAATGGTTCGTATAGGTTGACACTGTGTATACTGCTTCCCATTAAGACTCTGTGGCCTTATTCGTCCCCTTCTGTCTTCCACTCAACAATGTCTCACACACAAAGCCGACAGTATTGGCTGAGCAGCTTGCTTGTGCCACAGACAACGCTAGATGCAGTGCAGTGCAAACACGCAGGTTAGCTGTCTTTACTCAGAAATGTTGCTCTCATTATTATCATGGATACACTTCTGTGATTTTTAACTCTATACCTGCATCCATATCTGGACCTCTTCTTTCCCTTCAAAGCTTTGAAGCTATTGTTCCATTTTATTTAGGCTCTCAGTACAATTGAAATGAAGTCTGTTGTGTCTGATTCTCATTTGTTTGTTGGTTCTGGAAGCTTTCAGAATTCTCTCTCTATCCACTGAATTCAATAAAAATCTCAATGCATACCTTTCTCCCTCTCTTTTTTTCCTTGCTTAGAACTGCATGGGCCTTTTCAATCTAAAACTTGTATCTTTCTCGAGAGTGGGAAGTTTCTTCTATGACTATTTAAAAAATTATTTTCCTACCTCCTTGAGCCTTATTTTGTATATCTGGAGTTTTTTTTTTTTTTTTACATTTTAAATTTCTGTCTTTTTCTCATCTTGGAAGATGTATTCAATCTTATCTTCTCTATCACAAATTTGGTCTTTAGGAATGTTTTCTCTATGATTCAGCAGTTTTAAATTTTTATTAAAAAGTCTGTGACCTACTTTCCAAGAACATTTTCTTTTTCTTTGATTGCTTCTTTTTTTTTTTTATAGCAGCTTGTTTTAGTTTTATGGAGGCAGGTGTTGTCTAATCTTCTGACATTAATTTAGAATTATTTGTCTTCTTCAGTATCACTGTTTTCTCCAGGGTTTTTTTTTTTTTTTTTTTTTTATCATGGTCCTTTTCTTTCCTATTGGTCATTTCCCTCAGATTCCTGCTAACCCTGAGTTGTCCTTTAAAACTGATAAAGAATGGAGTAGTTTGATAATTTTGGGCACCTAACTACTGTGCTTCATCTGCAACTGGTTAGGCGAGTTCACACACACGGTCTCTCCCTGGACTAAATAAGGGGGGACATGGAGGCCTGGCGGGCTGCGACTCACGGGGTCGCAAAGAGTCGGACACGACTGAGCGGCTGAACGGAACTGAGCTGAACTGAGGGCTTCCCTTCAGCGTGAGTGGGACGTAACTGAAAGGTGAGTGCGTGCCCCCAAGAGGATGAAGGCAGGTGTCCAGGGTGATGTCAGCTTTTGTTTTGCCCATCTCTGGCCCTCACACCCATCCTGGAACTGCTTGCCAGAATGGTCTGTCACTTTATTCAGAAATATCCATGCTGTCCTGGAGCCTGTGCGCTCAGAATCATTTATTTTTTGCTCTTGCTCTGTTCCTTATCACGGGGAAATTGACTCACAGGCTGTGTTTCCTGGGTCTCATCAATGCTTCTGGCTGGGTCTGACCAGTGGGACACAGAGGCATCAGATGGGGACATGGAGGAGGGGGATGAAAAGCCTTTCCCCCCTTCCCTCCGCTTTCCTGTCTCAGACAATGTCTCCGGAAATAGCTTCCGCTTTCCCGGGACACGCCTGATCCGAGCTTCTACCTGGCGGCCTGACCGTCTGCCATCAGGAGCGCCACGTCCATCCTCCTTCCCGCTTTTACCTTCTATCCCTGCCTGGCTTCTCAGCAACGTAGTCCTCTGTGTGATCAATCACCTGCATGACATTCCTTCTAGTATAAACACTTTTTTTTTTTCCTGACTCCCTGGTTGGAGCCTGCTTTAGGGTGAGGACAAATTCTGCAGCTGCACTGTCTTATGGGGACGATGAGAACCCTTAATTAATCTAGACATATTGTAGACATTTAAGAAATTTAATGTCTTGATGGTGATCACCTCATAGCCTGCCACTCCTCTTACGATTGTTCACCCTCCATCAATCTGTTTTCTTATAGAAATCCTTTGAAAATTTTAGTCTCCTGAAAAGAGCATTTCTTATTTTCATCCCCTTTACTGATTGCTTCCTCTCTCTCCGCCTCGTCCTTCTCCTCCCCTCCCCACCTCTCTCCCCCTCCCTTTCTTCTCCCTCTGCTTCCCCATCTCCTTCTCTTCCTCCACCTTCCCCTCTTCCTCCTTTTTCTTCCTCTTCTTTCCGCTGGCAGTGTACTTAGGGGCTCCCTTCATGGCTCCTGGATTCAAACTCTGGCTCCACTCAATACTGATTTTGTGGCTTGGCACCAGCTCCTTCATTTCTTTGTCCCTCAGTTTGTTCACCTGTAAAGTGGGATTGCTGAGGATTAAATGAGATACATGCAGAAGAATGCTTGAAACGTAGTGTTGCTCAGCAGAAATAAGCTATAGTTATTTTAGATGCTGTGATTTGTATTTTTAACATTTTAATCAGACTTTGGGAGGGAAGGTTGCTAAGTGTCTGAACTCAGTCCTCCGTATGAACTGGAAGGAAGCACACAGTCTGATTTTGAACTTTTAGAATCTTATTTGCGCGTGTTAGTCACTCAGTCGTATCTGACTGTTTGCAACCCCATGGACTCTGGCCATGGAATTCTCCAGGCAAGAATACTGGAGTGGGTTGCCATTTCCTCTCCAAGGGATCTTCCCGACCCGAGGATCAAACCCAGGTCTGCTGCGCTGTCGGCAGATTCTTTACTATCTGAGCCACCAGGCAAGTGCAAAGGAATGTTACTTAGAATATGATGAAACAGCAGGTAGAGAAGGATAAGTGAAAAGGAAAATGCGTAAACCTGCTTTTGAGAAGGACAAGAAGACAGTGATCACAAAGAGCAGCCTAACAGTTAACCCTTGCATGTGGATGCAGAGTATCCTGGTCTCTAAGACTTGGTTTTCCTCCACCTCTCCTTCTTTTCCAGTTGTGTGGATGTTTATGCATTGAACCTTTCTTTTCTAGGATGAACTAAGGGTTTTCTTTCCCAGGTGCAGTTTTAAATGCCTGGACTAATAATTTATATTGGAATAATACTTCTTTATAATCATTTCTGTAACCTACTGAAATAAGTCTTCTTTTCAATAGGACATAGAGAACATAAAACAAAATGTTCTGTTTTCCCTAAGCCTGAAAAATTTTTTTCTCATATTTGTAAAAAAAATGGCATTGTAAAACTCAATAACATAGGTTAAGCCACTTACAATTCTTTGGGGTGTTTTTACATTTTAATATTTAACTTGCAATTTGGTTTTAATTTAATTGTAGGATTTAAGAGTAAAGATTTCTTGAATGGGTACCAGATTGATTATGTTACATTTCTTTCTAGAAAACTTGTCTTTCCATATAAGGGGATATATAGTCTTGAGTTTTTATTTGATTTCTCTCCATCTTTATCTTGATGGCAAGACTCTTCTTGGGGAGAAAGTGGCAGAACAGATTTTGATAGTCCCCTGACCAGGATCCCAGATATATTTAATGTCTGTGTGATTCTGACTTTATTCTAAAATTTCTCTTTTATATTAAAAATACTTTCTTGCTAAGCATGTCATCAGCTACTACAAAAGTTACATTTCTTTGTTCCTTGTAATATTTTTGAATCTTAAGTTGAAAAGTTATTTCAAAACTGAAGGTAAGTTACAAGAAATGTATAAGGAAGCATTGTATTTTCAAATAAATGCAAAGTTCACATTGGATGTTATAAAAGAAAAAAACTTAAATTTGTTTTTTGATAATGACTATTTTAAAGTTACATTTTTAATATAATTTTTAAAAAGTCATATTTTACACTTGGAGCATCCTCTAAATGATGTGCTTTTGGATTATGTCAATTGTCCTTTAAGTGAAAAAGTGTATAAAGAAACATATACAATCTAGAGACAACATGGAAAAAAATCTGTGTGAATTTCATGGTTTGTTGTCATTTTTATTGCTGAGTGTTTGCTTAAAAATATCTATACGATGAGGAACCAGTGATTCCAGGTCCCATGGTATTATAGCTGTAGGACTCTAAACATATCAGAACACGTTTATTATGCCTTTAAAAGTACTTTACAAAAGGCACTTTAAACTAAGGAGTAAGAGACTTGAGCATGGGAATAAACTTGACCAACTTTTTTTGGTTGTTGTTCTTTGAAAAAATTCAAAACTTGCCAAAGTGTACATCTGTTTATTCTACAGTGATTACTAATCTGTTTCTTAGTTCAGCATCCCTCTGGGTTTATGCACATGTGGCAAATCTGTCTTTTTTCATGAGAATGAGTGAAAACTTAATCTCAGTAATCCAAAAACAACTCTAGAAGTTGTCTATTTATTTGTGTTCAAAAGCCACAGCAATTTTAGCTTCAATTCAAGAATCCGAGGAAGGAAAAGAACAGACTGTGCCTTAGAAGTATTTGGGAGACTTTAGAAGTTTAGTGACCTATGTGGAACATTTCCAGTGAAGTAGGTCCTAAGAACTATTGGGAGACACAGTGGAATGCCAGAAACTGAAAAACTGGCAGAGTGATGATCCTTAAACAACCACTTCCTTCTATTACAGTTGTCAATGCTATAAACAAATGTTTGACAGTAGTGAAATGAAAAGTAAATTATTCTAAGTAGGTATAAGCCCTTCTTCTTTGATCTGTCTACAAAGTCAGTTTTTTTTTTTTTAATGTGAAGTTAACAAATAATGTAATTTGCATATGACTGCATAGAGAAGAAATATAAATAACTGCAATAAAATATAATTTTTAACACTTAATCTCAGCTGAATAAGACAAATGAAGTTTAATGAAGACTCTTCTATTCCTATACACAAAATGCCAATTACATCTATTCTTTCTGAAGAACAAGATCTCCAGAAACATTTACTTCAATAAAATGAGTTTATTAAGCCTAGGTTCTAAATAGAAGACAATCCAGAGAGTAAATAAACAAAAATGCTCAAGGACATAGTGTTTATAAAACAGTATATTATATATTTAATTGAAGGAAATAACTGATATTCCAGAAGGAGTTTTCAGGATTAAAGACAGTTGTAAAAAATAAAAATCCATGTATGTATACATACACATGGGCTTCCCAGGTGAAGCTGGTGGTAAAGAACCCACATGCCAATGCAGGAGACGTGAGAGACCCGGGTTTGATTCCTGAGTTGGGAAGATGCTCTGGGCGTGGACTTGGCAACCCACTCCAGCATCCTTGCTTGGAGAATCCCATGGACACAGGAACCTGGGGGGCTGTAGTCCAAAGGGTTGCAAAGAGTCAGACACGACTGAAACAAGAGCAGATGCATACACACACACATGCACACATATATCAAGTTTTGAAAAATATGTAACATGAGAGCCAATGTTATATGTATAATACCATATAAACATAAATTTAACACTGGAAATATAACAATAACGTGATGTTTTCATCATCTGGAAATGGGACACAGAAGAAGATTCAGAACCTTAGGTCCTCTCCTGTGCACACACGTGGCCCAGACACAAGCGCCTGCCATAGTGAGTAGTTTCTACTTTCTAGATGACATCCTCGGAGAAAGCAATGGCTCCCCACTCCGGTACTCTTGCCTGGAAAATCCCATATGGGCAGAAGAGCCTGGTGGGCTGCAGTCCATGGGGTCATGAAGAGTAGGACACGACTGAGCAACTTCACTTTCACTTCTCACTTTCCTGCATTGGAGAGGGAAATGGCAGCCCACTCCAGTGTTCTTGCCTGGAGAATCCCAGGGACGGGGGAGCCTGGTGGGCTGCGGTCTATGGGGTCGCACAGAGTCGGACACGACTGAAGCGGCTCAGCAGCAGCAGCAGCAGCAGCAGATGACATCCTACCTTAAAGAGTTATGTCTTTTTTCTCTCTTGCAATGTTTTCAATGTTTCTTTCTTTTATACTCCCATTTGTAAATGTTCATTATATTTATGTATCACCTGCACTATTATTTGCTTAACACTTTTGCTTAAAATAACTTGCTTTTAAAACATAAGATTATCAAAAGAGAAACCTCACTATCTCTACTAAACAGAGGGTACCACTTTTCATAAATAGACAACAAAAACAGAATAATGACAATAAGTTCTTGCTAGATGTGGTTGCCCACCAAGTGTTCTGAGCATGAAGCCTGCTCTCTCTCCGAGTTAAAACCTTAGGTGTTAAAGACTATCACCAAACTGAGACTTTTTTTTCACTAATAGTTTTGAAGGATTGAAAGAAAATGTAAAAGGAAATAGCTTTCTTATTATAATTTTTAATATCATTATTTTCCTGGTTAGAGTATCACTTGACATCTATAGTCTCGCTTACTTAGTAAAATCATGTCAAATACCAATAGCATCGCTCACTGTGAGAGGCATTGCTGTTCCCCAGCGGCTACTGCTATCTCAATTTCTATTTCTCTTGTTTTAGGTGGCAGAATGAGGAGTGGGGTGTCTCAGTAAATGTGTTTTTCTACTTTCTTAAGTGGGCAGGGCATATAAATAATGCGGAGAGTGGGATAGTTAATCGGACAGAGATCAAAAGAGTTTATTTATTAAAAACCTGCACCATTGGTGTAAGATTGGTAACTCCATGTATGAGATGTCATCAGTAATAGAACATCTCTTTTCTTTACTGCTCAATAATACCCCCGAACTGGAAGACAAACATGAACTTGGGATTGGAAGCTAATAAATGAGACACGTTTTCTAAGAGGCTGAGAGCAGCAGAGTTAATGAATTACAGATGAGGTTGTTTACATGAGTGAGGACTGTTTGCTTTCCCTGACATCAGTTTTATCCTTTCCAGTAAGAGTAAGTTTGCTTGTGATGGAGATGGGGGAGGGAAACCGAAACCAATATAGCTCTAAAACAATGTTTAATTTTTAAGAAAATATGTACATCTTAGGAATGTTATTGCTGCCTTTTTCTACTGCTGTGGAAAGGTTAATTTATAGTTGACTCTTAACGCTTGATGCCTGATAGGAAATGTTTCTGAAACAATGGTATCTAGTTCAGGGACAAAGCTGGTATGGGCTTATGTGTGAGAGTGATGCCCTATGTTTGTTTCACTTTTTGTACATCTGAGGAAAAAAAAGTAGAAATTATCAGGATAGGTACAGGGCTTAAATATCAGAATAGGACCCTGCCTTCTTCCGCTTCATACCATTAGAAGTGGCGTGAGCCAGAAAGGGGCAGATGCTGAGCTATAGCTCCTCCCACAGTTGGCTCTGAAAAAACAGGGGTGAAAAGGAATCCCCAGAATAGACAAGCGTTTGGGTGATCCATGTGGTTGCATGGAAGGAAGGATGGCCTGAGGGTAGATGTGTGTGATTCATGAACTGTAGCGAATGGATTGATGGGATGGTCTTGGATTTGAAATGAACACATTTGGAAGGTTGGTTGCAAGAGGTCTAGAGATAAGGTGTATAGACAGGTGTATATGGGGCACTGACTGCAAAATACTTATGATCTACATACATGCTTACTACAGGGCTTCAAATCTGTGAAGGAGGATCTTAATAATTAGGTAGAAAACTTGACTCATCATGGATATCAGTCAGCTTCTTATTGCTGGCACCCTGGTAACTGTTTCACAGGCCCGTTGTGAAATGGTCATGGCATCAAGTCTGGAAGTTCTGTGTGCATTCAACATGCACCTGCTCTCAGCAAGTCTGGTCTGGCTTCTAGACACTTAACTGAGTGTCCACCCTGAATGCAGCAAAGGGCAACAGTGGGTTTCTGCCCCACTCGTGAAGGGAACAGCTGGCCGCTCCCTGCTCATGAGGGAGGAGTCGGCACTGGCCCGCAAAGAGACAGTCATTCAAGAACACACTTTCTTTCCTTCCCTGCCTTCAGGGCTTCTGCCGGCATGTTGGCTCATGACTTGCAGATTGCTGTATCCATAGCATCCTATAAAATAGCCCCACTGTCCAGGGGACTCATTTAATAGTGAAGAAAGTGTGGCGTTGGATTCACGGCCACTGAATTCACTCTGGTCTTACTTTGTGCCCCATGCTCCCAAAGCAATGATCTTGACAAAACAGTGTAATGGTCTGGGGAAGGCTCAGTTGCAGTGTCAGATAGGAAAAAATGCCCTGGGAGGTTTAGTACTGTTCTATGGAATGCAATACTCCTTAATCCAGAAGTTGGAATTTAGTTCCAGCTATGTAGTTAGAAGATTCTCAGAAACCAAGGATGAAGGTGAGATTGGCCTTTATCATTGATTTGGCTAATGATCCACTGATTGAATTTTTTTCACGTTCTCCACATGACTCTGAGGTCTCTGAATTTTAAATTTCTGGAGAGGACTGCTTCTGTCAGAAGACAATCACAGTTTTGATAAATTTGATGCTGCCTGGCCATTTTGGGTTCTAAATTCTTCTAAACTGTTCATCCGTCCTTGGACTTCTGGTTGGGTTCAGGCAATGAAGAGCCCTAGCCCAAGAGTAGAGGAGGAAGGAAGGTGAGGTCAAGGTATTGGTTTTCCCAGCCCCTCTGATGAGTGGATTTAGGACCACTTGGTCTTTCTTCTTCATCTTATATGTGAGAAATTTGAACAGAGAGGTGACATAATTTACCCAGAGGAATAATTTTAAAAGATTTTATTAGATCAAGCCTCCGGTAGAATCTGAGTTAGGCCAGAGCTTGTAAACTGAAATGCCATCCTGTGCCATCAAATGTCAAACAGGTGAGGGAAGGTGGCTTGATAAATCGCAGTGTGAATATCACATGAACTATAGAGGGTATTGGGCTTCCCACATAGTGCTAGAGGTAAAGAATCCACCTGCGTATGAAAGAGACAAAAGAGATGCGGGTTCTATTCCTCTGTCAGGAAGATCCCTGGAGGAGGGCATGGCAACCCACTCCAGTATTCTTGCCTGGAGAATCTCCATGGACAGAGGAACCTCACAAGCCACAGTCCATAGGATTGCAAAGAGTTGGACACGACTGAAATGACTTAGCATGCATGCACACAGAGGGCATTATCTTCTATCCAAATACAGCACCTTCTGCTTAGCATTAGTCAATCGCCATAACCTGGGGAAGGCAGGGGCCGGTGGTGCCATGTTGAGTGTTTGCAAGGAGCCCAAAATCCAGAGTTTTAATTGCTTACAATATTATATTCTTTTCAGATGTACAACAAAGTAATTCAATATTGTTACACATTGCAAGATGATCACCTCGTTAAATCTAGTTACCGTCTGTCACCATACAAAGTTATTACAATGTGATTGGCTATATTCTCTGTGCTGTATGTACGTCTCTGGGACTTATTTATAACTAGCTCATGCCTCTTAACCTCTCTCACCTATTTCTCTCGTCCACCCAGTGCCTTCCTCTCTGGCAGTCACTGGTTTGTTCTGTGTCTGTTTCTGTTTTGTTATATTAAAAAAAAATTAAATTAGAGCTCATTTACAATATTATATTAGATTCAGGTATGCAGCATTGTGATTCAGTATTTTTATAGATTAGACTCCATTAAAAGTTACTGCAAGATAATGTCTATAATTTCCTGTGCTACATGATCTATACTTGTTATTTATTTTATACATAGTAGTTTCTGTGTCTTAATTCCATCTCTCTAACTTCCCTTATCCTTTCCCTCTCCCCTTTAGTAACCGCTAGTTTTCCTATATCTGTGAGTTTGTTTTGCATATACATTGGCTTGTACTAATTTTAGATTTCATATTTAAGTGATATCATACAGTACTTTTCTTTATTTATTGTGAGTGGACGTTGCATTTTGTCAGATGTTTTCACTGCATCTCTTGAGATAATAATGTGATTTTTGTCCTTCCTTTTGTTCGTGTGATATATCACATTGATTGATTTGTGAATTTGCACCATCCTTGTATCCCTGGAATAAATCATCCTATTTGATCATGGTGTGTGATCATTTTTATATAATGTTGGAATCAGTTTGCTACTATTTTCTGGAGGATTTTTGCACCTATGCTATGGCCTATAATTTTATTTTTTGGTACTGTTTTTATCTGGTCTTTGTATCAAGGTAATGGTGGCCTCAGAGTAAATTTGGGAGTCCTCTTAGATTTTTTAGAACTATTTGAGAATGATAGATATTAGTTTACCTTTATATGTTTTGTATAATTCCCTTATGAAGTTGTCTAGTCTTGGACTTTTGTTTGCTGAGAATTCTTTAATTATAAATTTAATTATACAACTAGTAAACAGTATATGAAAATTTGGGGTTCATATGCAAAATTTTACTTTGTGACAAAACCAAAATTTATCATAATACAAGCTTTGAAAAATAATTTAATTTTTGAAAATAAAATATGCCATATATTGTTTTTTTACACCATAATAATATTTATATGTATATTTTGTTTTGTTTTGTTGCTTGTTTAGTTTACACACTAATTTTTCATTAGGGACCATGTTGCCGAGTTAGACCCTCATATTGAGTACTCCTTCAAGACTACTTCCGTGTTGGTCTTTCACACATTGCAGTGTTGTGTGAATTTGCTGTTTTATGCAGATATGTTGTGGGAAAGGTAAAGTGATGCACATTTTATAAAATTCAGCTATTCTTAATTAGATTGATTAATAATTACTAATTGCTTCTCTTTGGAAATCTCACTTCCCCTTTTTTTCCAAAATAAAATAAGAGTTGTGATTGTTGCTCTTCATTTTTACTTGTTAAGAGATGTTTTGAAAAATAAGACATTTCTTTTCATTGAGATATTTTATTTTCTCAGCCACAAAGTAATGAGGCCTGAATTTGTATAATAGAAACATTTAGTCCAGAGTAAACATTGTGTGGTGTGAGTTTATATAGTATAAATATTTCATATAGGATGAAGACTGGGCTTCTCTGGTGGCTCAGAGGTAAAGGATCTGCCTGTCAATGCAGGAGACACGGGTTTAATCCCTGGGCCTGGAAAATCCCCCGGAGAAGGAAATGGGTACCCACTCCAGCATTCCTGCCTAGGAAAGTCCATGGATGGAGGAGCCTGGCGGGCTACAGTCCATGGCGTTGCAAAAGAGTCGGACATGACTTGGCGACTAAACAGCAACAAATGATTGAATAGTTTTTATTCATCAATAGATATTTATTGCATACCTAGTTTGTACAGTTTCTCTTTTAAGTATTTTCTATATATCTATGAATGAAATCTACCTTTATGAAACTTATATTTTGGTCAAGAGAAACACAAAAGAAATAATTTATGTGTGTGGACCAATTCCATTGTCGAATGTCTGGATTTTATTGTTTTCCTTCATAGCGTGCTTGTGGATCAGCTTCATTTTCCCAAGCATAGTTGTAAGTTTTGTTAGGGAAGGTATAGAGTAGCCTTTATTCTAGAGCTAGTTGAATCCTACTACCAAGGTGTGGCCTCTTTTGGAGTTTCTACTGAATGCAGTGTGTGTTCACGGAGATCGCCCTTCTCTGATTGGTTAGAACTGGAATGTCTCTTACCCCTATCCCTATGCAAGCTACAGAAAATGTCCACTCTAACTCCACCGTCATTGTTGCCTCTCCTTATGGAGATTCACCCTATGCCTGCACGACCTAGTCGTCAGACAAAGATTCAAGACTCTCATGCAGGTTTCTGTTGCTCTTCGTCTGCGTATCTTCTTCCCCTATGCAGAGACTTGACTTCTTAACTCAGAAGACTGCTATGCTTTGCTTGGGAGCCTTCCTCTGGGCCACAATCTTGCAAGTGCCTCTAGGCAGAAACCCAGAGCAACTGGAGAGCTCACTTCATGCTTTTCTTCTCTGAAGAAACACAATCCTGAGCTGTCGTCAAATGTCATATATTTTGTCTAGTTATTCAGTTCTTACTGTGGGAGGGCAAGTCTGGAGTTCATCACTGTCATAGACAGAAGCAGAAGTCCTTTTGGACTCTTGGAATATCACTCTCCTTACTATAGTGCAATTGACTTGATTTTTTTAAATAGAAAATAAAATTTAGCAAAAACAAATTCCAAAAATAACCTAAGCAAATTTTCTGTGCCTGAAAAATTACCAGCTGACTCTAAAATTGTCATAAAGGCAATATAAACTCATTTCAGAAGGGGTGATGAAAACTGTGGAATGGTCTAGGCAGGGTCCACAGAAGAGAGATGTGCAGAGCTCAGAGATAAATTTGAGTAAGAATATTTTAAAGTGATATCGCCAACATCGTGTGTGCACGCACATGTGCATGCACTCCAACTTTGCTGAAGTGCAGTAATCTTATAGGAAAACAGGTGATGATAAGCGTAGAACTGTAATTCAAGTCAACTTTAGAGAGGGGTTAACAAACTGAATGTAAAGGACATTCTTAAGTGTTTGCCCAAGCCACCAGTCTAAGAGGCTTGGAGATCAAGTAGGCATTTGCCTTTGTCTGCTTGGGTCATTGAGTCAATCCTAACACACAGGGAGATGTCTGTTCCTGAGAGCACTGTTCTATTGCCAGTGCTACCCTCATCCCTAACTCTGTTTTGCATTTGTGATGTCAAACCGTAATAAACATGTCTTAAAATGGAATCATATCTTTCAATACAAGCGGCTCTTAATGTACCCTTTGTTCCACACATAAATAAAGCCTGTAGGAACACTCACTCCATAATGTGCTGAAAGGCAGCCATTTCTGGGAAAGAGAGAAAGACCCAGTAACTGTTTACAGATCCAGAGTAACAGCAGTAAGTGGAACATGTATCTCTTGTGACTCTTCTTATTTAGGCTTTCCCTTTCTCTGTCCAAGCCTGTTGCCTGCTTCCCTCTCTCTCCTTTCTGTCTCACACACACACATGTATATGCCTTTAGTAATTTGGAACAACAGGAGATAACATAAGTCTATTTTCCCCACTCTCAATGCACTCTCTACAAATCCCCTTGTATAAGTGGAAGCTAGAATATAAGAGGAGGCATAATAATCAGTTCAAATATTCATCCTGTTCAGTATTTCTTCTCTGATAGACAGAGCAGTTGGCTTTCTGACAGATGAACATTAAAATATAAGGTAAATTTCCAAACATCTTATCGCACTTAAATGACTTGTCATGGACTATCACCACTAAATTGCTAAGCATTTCTTATATCTATTTTATAATTAATCAGAACATTAAATTTGTCCTTAATTAATTTGACATCATTTTGAATAAATTATATGTGACATTAAATCGAAAATGTTTAAGATGATATACCTCTCCCCCATAGGCACTCAATTCTTTTCATTGGATAATCACTGTAGTTGTAATTTTCCAGAAATCATAAATACAAGCCTATACAGATATATGCCCATATATAATCATTTATGTAAAAGTGAATAATATGTGTAAACATATACATAATTTTTTATACAATGCTTTTCTCAAAATATATTAATTGTTTTGACAAATGCACGCAGGCAGGCATCTACATAGCATTCTTTTTTTTTTTTTTCATTTATTTTTATTAGTTGGAGGCTAATTACTTCACAACATTGCAGTGGGTTTTGTCATACATTGACATGAATCAGCCATGGAGTTACATGTATTCCCCATCCCGATTCCCCCCTCCCACCTCCCTCTCCACCCGATTCCTCTGGGTCTTCCCAGTGCACCAGGCCAGAGCACTTGTCTCATGCATCCCACCTGGGCTGGTGATCTGTTTCACCATAGATAATATACATGCTGTTCTCTCGAAACATCCCACCCTCGCCTTCTCCCACAGAGTCCAAAAGTCTGTTCTGTATTTCTGTCTCTCTTTTTCTGTTTTGCATATAGGGTTATCATTACCATCTTTCTAAATTCCATATATATGTGTTAGTATGCTGTAATGTTCTTTATCTTTCTGGCTTACTTCACTCTGTATGATGGGCTCCAGTTTCATCCACCTCATTAGGACTGATTCAAATGAATTCTTTTTAACGGCTGAGTAATATTCCACTGTGTATATGTACCACAGCTTCCTTATCCATTCATCTGCTGATGCGCATCTAGGTTGCTTCCATGTCCTGGCTATTACAAACAGTGCTGCGATGAACATTGGGGTGCACGTGTCTCTTTCAGATCTGGTTTCCTTGGTGTGTATGCCCAGGAGTGGGACTGCTGGGTCGTATGGCAGTTCTATTTCCAGTTTTTTAAGGAATCTCCACACTGTTCTCCATAGTGGCTGTACTAGTTTGCATTTCCACCAACAGTGTAACAGGGTTCCCTTTTCTCCACACCCTGTCCAGCATTTCTTGCTTGTAGACTTTTGGATAGCAGCCATCCTGACTGGCGTGTAATGGTACCTCATTGTGGTTTTGATTTGCATTTCTCTGATAATGAGTGATGTTGAGCATCTTTTCATGTGTTTGTTAGCCATCTGTAAGTCTTCTTTGGAGAAATGTCTGTTTAGTTCTTTGGCCCATTTTTTGATTGGGTCATTTATTTTTCTGGAATAGAGCTGCAGGAGAATCAGCTTATTAATATCATGAGAAAATTTCACTGTACTTTTACTTGGAATATATGTATAGATCAATTTGATTAGGACTGGATTGGGAGATCAATTTGGAGAGAAGTGACATCTTAACATAGTGTTCCTTTTAATTATAAACTTGGTGATGTCCTTTTATTTTTAGGTCCTCTCTAATTTCTCTCAGTGTTGTTTTATGGTTTTCAACATGCAATTTTTACACATTTTATTACATTTATTTTAAATATTTATATTTTGGGGCATTATTAAAAATGGAATTAAAAAATTTCAGTCTAAGATTGCTTGTTGCTGGCATAAAGAAACACAGCCTAGCCCCAACCAAAAGACAAAGATTGGCTGAATGGATACAAAAACAAGACCCCTATATATGCTGTCTACAAGAGACCCACCTCAAAACAAGAGACACATACAGACTAAAAGTGAAGGGCTGGAAAAAAATATTTCATGCAAATGAAGACCAAAAGAAAGCAGGAGTCGCAATACTTAGATAAAATAGACTTTCAAATAAAGGATGTGAAAAGAGACAAAGAAGGATACTACATAATGATCAAAGGATCAATTGACGAAGAAGATATAACAATTATAAATATATATGCACCCAACATAGGAGCACCACAATATGTACGGCAAACACTAACGAGTATGAAAGAGGAAATTAATAGTAACACAATAATAGTGGGAGACTTTAATACCCCACTCACAACTATGGATAGATCAACTAAACAGAAAATTAACAAGGAAACACAAACCTTAAATGACACAATGGACCAGCTAGACCTAATTGATATCTATAGGACATTTCACCCCAAAACAATCAACTTCACCTTTTTCTCAAGTGCACACGGAAACTTCTCCAGAATAGATCACATCCTGGGCCATAAATCTAGTCTTGAAAAATTCAAAAAAATTGAAATCATTCCAGTCATCTTTTCTGACCACAGTGCAGTAAGATTAGATCTCAATTACAGGAAAAAAATTGTTAAAAATTCAAACATATGGAGGCTAAATAACACGCTTCTGAATAACCAACAAATCATAGAAGAAATCAAAAGAGAAATCAAAATATGTATAGAAATGAATGAAAATGAAAACACAACAACCCAAAACCTATGGGACACTGTGAAAGCAGTGCTAAGGGGAAGGTTCATAGCATTACAGGCTTACATCAAGAAACAAGAAAAAAGCCAAATAAATAACCTAACTCTACACCTAAAGCAATTAGCGAAGGAAGAAATGAAGAACTCCAGGGTTAGCAGAAGGAAAGAAATCTTAAAAATCAGGGCAGAAATAAATGCAAAAGAAACTAAAGAGACCATAGCAAAAATCAACAAAGCTAAAAGCTGGTTTTTTGAAAAAATAAACAAAATTGACAAACCATTAGCAAGACTCATTAAGAAACAAAGAGAGAAGAACCAAATTAACAAAATTAGAAATGAAAATGGAGAGATCACAACAGACAACACTGAAATACAAAGGATCATAAGAGACTACTACCAGCAGCTCTATGCCAATAAAATGGACAACTTGGATGAAATGGACAAATTCTTAGAAAAGTATAACTTTCCAAAACTGAACCAGGAAGAAATAGAAGATCTTAACAGACCCATCATAAGCAAGGAAATCAAAACTGTAATCAAAAATCTTCCAGCAAACGAAAGCCCAGGACCAGATGGCTTCACAGCTGAATTCTACCAAAAATTTAGAGAAGAGCTAACACCTATCTTACTCAAACTCTTCCAGAAAATTGCAGAGGAAGGTAAGCTTCCAAACTCATTCTATGAGGCCACCATCACCCTAATTCCAAAACCAGACAAAGACGCCACAAAAAAAGAAAACTACAGGCCAATATCACTGATGAATATAGATGCAAAAATCCTTAACAAAATTCTAGCAAACAGAATCCAACAACATATTTAAAAAATCATACACCATGACCAAGTGGGCTTTATCCCAGGAATGCAAGGATTCTTTAATATCCGCAAATCAATCAATGTAATACACCACATTAACAAATTGAAAGATAAAAACCATATGATTATCTCAATAGATGCAGAGAAAGCCTTTGACAAAATTCAACACTCATTTATGATTAAAACTCTCCACAAAGCAGGAATAGAAGGAACATACCTCAACATAATAAAAGCTATATATGACAAACCCACAGAAAGCATCACCCTCAATGGTGAAAAATTGAAAGCATTTCCCCTGAAATCAGGAACAAGACAAGGGTGCCCACTCTCACCACTACTATTCAACATAGTGTTGGAAGTTTTGGCCACAGCAATCAGAGCAGAAAAAGAAGTAAAAGGAATCCAGATAGGAAAAGAAGTGAAACTCTCACTGTTTGCAGATGACATGATCCTCTACATAGAAAACCCTAAAGACTCTACCAGAAAATTACTAGAGCTAATCAATGAATATAGTAAAGTTGCAGGATATAAAATTAACACACAGAAATCCCTTGCATTCCTATATACTAACAATGAAAAAACAGAAAGAGAAATTAAGGAAACAATACCATTCACCATTGCAACAAAAAGAATAAAATACTTAGGAGTATATCTACCTAAAGAAACAAAAGACCTATACATAGAAAACTATAAAACACTGATGAAAGAAATCAAAGAGGACACAAACAGATGGAGAAATATACCATGTTCATGGATTGGAAGAATCAATATTGTCAAAATGGCTATTCTACCCAAAGCAATCTATAGATTCAGTGCAATCCCTATCAAGCTACCAACGGTATTTTTCACAGAACTAGACCAAAGAATTTCACAATTTGTATGGAAATAGAAAAAACCTCGAATAGCCAAAGTAATCTTGAGAAAGAAGAATGGAACTGGAGGAATCAACCTGCCTGACTTCAGACTCTACTACAAAGCCACAGTCATCAAGACAGTATGGTACTGGCACAAAGACAGAAATATAGATCAATGGAACAGAATAGAAAGCCCAGAGATAAATCCACGAACCTATGGACACCTTATCTTCGACAAAGGAGGCAAGGATATACAATGGACAAAAGACAACCTCTTTAACAAGTGGTGCTGGGAAAACTGGTCAACCACTTGTAAAAGAATGAAACTAGAACACTTTCTAACACCATACACAAAAATAAACTCAAAATGGTTTAAAGATCTAAATGTAAGACCAGAAACTGTAAAACTCCTAGAGGAGAACATAGGCAAGACACTCTCCGACATAAATCACAGCAGGATCCTCTATGACCCACCTCCCAGAATATTGGAAATAAAAGCAAAACTAAACAAATGGGACCTAATGAAACTTAAAAGCTTTTGCACTACAAAGGCAACTATAAGTAAGGTGAAAAGACAGCCCTCAGATTGGGAGAAAATAATAGCAAATGAAGCAACAGACAAAGGATTAATCTCAAAAATATACAAGCAACTCCTGCAGCTCAATTCCAGAAAAATAAATGACCCAATCAAAAAAATGGGCCAAAGAACTAAACAGACAATTCTCCAAAGAAGACATACAGATGGCTAACAAACACATGAAAAGATGCTCAACATCACTCATTATTAGAGAAATGCAAATCAAAACCACAATGAGGTACCATTACACGCCAGTCAGGATGGCTGCTATCCAAAAGTCTACAAGCAAGAAATGCTGGAGAGGGTGTGGAGAAAAGGGAACCCTCTTACACTGTTGGTGGGAATGCAAACTAGTACAGCCACTATGGAAAACAGTGTGGAGATTTCTTGAAAAACTGGAAATAGAACTGCCATATGACCCAGCAATCCCACTTCTGGGCATATACACCGAGGAAACCAGATCTGAAAGAGACACGTGCACCCCAATGTTCATCGCAGCACTGTTTATAATAGCCAGGACATGGAAGCAACCTAGATGCCCATCAGCAGATGAATGGATAAGGAAGCTGTGGTACATATACACAGTGGAATATTACTCAGCCGTTAAAAAGAATTCATTTGAATCAGTCCTAATGAAATGGATGAAACTGGAGCCCATTATACAGAGTGAAGTAAGCCAGAAAGATAAAGAACATTACAGCATACTAACACATATATATGGAATTTAGAAAGATGGTAACGATAACCCTATATGCAAAACAGAAAAAGAGAGACAGAAATACAGAACAGACTTTTGAACTCTGTGGGAGAAGGTGAGGGTGGGATGTTTCAAAAGAACAGCATGTATACTATCTATGGTGAAACAGATCACCAGCCCAGGTGGGATGCATGAGACAAGTGCTCTGGCCTGGTGCACTGGGAAGACCCAGAGGAATCGGGTGGAGAGGGAGGTGGGAGGGGGGATCGGGATGGGGAATACGTGTAACTCTATGGCTGATTCGTATCAATGTATGACAAAACCCACTGAAATGTTGTGAAGTAATTAGCCTCCAACTAATAAAAAAATAAAATAAAATAAAATAAAATAAAAAAAAAGAAAGAAACACAGCCTATACTTGTGTAACCAACCCTGCCAAACTCCTGATTTTGTTCTAATATCTCTTTTTGGTAGATTTATAAAGATTTTCAGCATAGAAGATCATGTTGTCTGTAAAGTTTCACCTCTTCCATTCCAGTATATGTGTCTTATTTTTTTTTATTACCTTACTATTGTTCACTGTATCTAGAGTACAGTGGTGCGTAGATGTGGTAAGAATGGACATTCTTTCATTGTTTTTGATCTAGGTAGGAAACATTCAATTTATCACAGTGAGATAAGATGTCAGCTACGAGTCCTTTGTAGATGTTGCCTATCAGGTTGAGTTTCTATTCCTAGTGTACTGATAGTTTTTTCATGATTGGATATTGAATTTTATTATAAACAGTTTTCCTTCATCTGTCTAGATGATCATATATGTGTTTTTATTAAATGGTGTGATATGTTGCTTGACTTTTGAATACTACAGTACTTTCCCCAAGATAAAACACAATTCAACATAATATACTGTCTTTTGTGTAAATTTCTGGATTCTAACTGCTTCAACTTTTTGAGGAATTTTTTTTTTTTTTTTTTTGCTTATGATCATGAGGGATATTATCAATAGTTTACTTGTAATGTCTGCCTGCATTTTGTATCCGGGTAATACTGACCTCATAAAAAGAGTGAGGTAGTGTTTGTTCCTCTTCTGTTTCCTGGAAGATTCAAAGTATACTTGGCATTACTCTTCTCTTAATGTTTGGTAGAATTTATCAGTAAAACCATCCGGACCTAGATTTATAACTGTGGGAAATTTTTAAATTTGAATTACATTTGTTTGATAGATACAGGGATATTTATCCAGGTTATTAATTTCCTCTTGAATGAGCTCTGGCAGTTTTTGTCTTTCAGGCCACTTTTAATGGAGCTTTTCACAATGCTATTTATTATCATATTAATGTTTGTAAGCTCTCTATAGTTATATTTGTCTTTTATTTCTGATGTTAGAAGTTTTTATCTTTCTCTTTTTTAATCAATCTGGCTACAAGCTTGTGAACTTTACTCATCTTTTTAAAGATATTTTTTTAGATTCATTGCTTTTCTTCTTTTTCTGTTTTTTAAAATTTTATTCACTTATTGTCTTTTTTTATTTCCTTTCTTATACTTTGACTAGATTTAATTTATTCTTCTTCCACTTTAGTTTATGCATTCTTCATAAGGTAGAAGTGTGTAGGTCATTTATTTCAATATTTTCTTCTTTTAAACACAAGTGTTAAATGATATCAAACTACTGCTCTAACTCCAAAAATTTTGCTTTATTATGTTTTTGTTTTCATTCTGTGTCTGATTTTCTTAAATTTTCTTGTTAATTCTTCTTTGGTTTTGGGTTATTCAGAAGTGTCTTGTTTAATTGCCCAATATTAGGTGGAGTTTCCAAATACCTTTCTGTTAATCTGTGGAAATAAACTGTGGAAAATTCTTAAAGATATGGGAATACCAGACCACCTGACCTGCCTCCTGAGAAACCTGTATGCAGGTAAAGAAACGACAGTAGAATCAGACATGGAAAAACAGACTGGTTCCAAACAGCAAAAGGAGTACGACAAGGCTATATATGGTCACTCTGTTTATTTAACGTCTAGGAAGAATACATCATGTGAAATGCTGGGCTGGATGAAGCACAGGCTGGAATCAAGATTGCCGGGAGAAATATCAATAACCTCAGATATGCAGATGACACCACCCTTATGGCAGAAAGTGAAGAGGAACTAAAGAGCCTCTTGATGAAAGTGAAAGAGGAGAGTGAAAAAGCTGACTTCAATCTCAACATTAAAAAACTAAGGTCATGGCATCTGGTCCCATCACTTCATGGCAAATAGATGAGGAAACAATGGAAACAGTGAGAGACTTTATTTTCTTGTGCTCCAAAATCACTGCAGATGGTGACTGCAGCCATGAAATTAAAAGACACTTGCTCCTTGGAAGAAAAGCTATGACCAACCTAGACAGCATATTAAAAAGCAGAGACATTACTTTACCAACAAAAGCCCAAATAGTCAAAGCTATGGTTTTTCCTGTAGTCATGTATGGATGTGAGAGTTGGACCATAAAGAAAGCTGAGCACCAAAGAACTGATGCTTTTGAACTGTGACGTTGGAGAAGACTCTTGAGAGTCTCTTGGACTGAAAGGAGATCAAACCAGTCAATCCTAAAGGAAATCAGTCCTGAATATTCATTGGAAGGACTGATGCTGAGGCTGAAGCTCCAATACAAGCTTCAATACCTGATTCGAAGAACTGACTCATTGGAAAAGACCCTGATGCTGGGAAAGATTGAAGACAGGAGACGAAGGGGATGACAGAGGATGAGATGGTTGCATGGCATCACCAACTATATGGACATGAGTCTGAGTAAGCTGTGGGAGTGGCGATGGACAGGGAGGCCTGATGTGCTGCAGTCCATAGCATTTGAAAGAGTTGGACACCACTGAGTGACTGAACCGAACCGATTAAGTCTGTATTCTTATGAAAAGGTCTCCCTCTAAGTGGTGACCCTATTCCCAGTCCTGTGTTCTCTCTGGCAATTTTTCTGCCTGATATTTTCCATGGATTCTGTCTTCAGTCCCAGTTAGTTTCCTCTCACGCATATGCAGAGTGATACTTAGCTATAGACTTGAGCAAATCTGTAAATCTCCAATGTTCTCTGCCTAGATCTCATTTCTCTGGTACTCCGATTTTTTCCCCAGTATTATTGAGGTATAAGTGACATATATATCACTGTATGAGTTTAAAGTGTATAGAGTCATGGTTTGACTTACATATATTGTGAAATGATTACCACGATAAACTTAATTAGCATCCATACATCTTATATAATAAGAAAAACTAAATGTTTCTCTTGTGATGAGAACTCACAGCATTTTCTCTCCTAGGGAATGTCACGTATATTGAACAGCAGTGTTATCTAACCATCTCATCATCATCTGCCACCCCTTTCTTTCCAGCAAGGCATGTCTCATATTTCTTACTGCTTAAGGTATTTCCTATTTGTTTATGACTACTTCAAACTATTAATAGTTCTTATTCTTTAAAAAGAATGTCTACATTTCAAGATGTCTGTATCATGTTTTTGAATATTCAGTTCAGCACAATATCTAGTTGTCAGTTCATTAATTACTTGAATTAATGTATTAAATTTAAGTGTTACCAAGACTTACTAATTCATCAAAAATGTATGGTGTGAGAGTCCTTAGGTTTTTCTAAGAAAGCATTTTTTTTTTTAAGCTTATCTGTGAGAGCAGCGATTCCCTTACTAAAGAACTTTGGAATAAGTGCAGAGATGATTTCTTTCACAAAGGATGCGTAATGGATTATATCTGTTAGTAAAACCGGCATATCATATAACATGTTCCATTTTATTTTCTTATATAGCAAGCCATCCATCTAATAACTACTCTGAACTGATGGTCACATTGAATTTTTATGTAAACACACATTCTGGTTTTTGTAAAAGATTTTTCCCTCCTTGTTGCAATTTATGTTAATTTTAGACGATTTAGGAAGAAAGGCTATTCTTTAGTACTCAAGGAATATCAGCAAAAATGACTTAATTTGGGCAGCTTTATTAATTAATTTCCTTTTGCTGGAGATAATCAGAAACCCTGAAAATATCAAAGTGAAATTAAATCTGTTATACTTCATTCAACGTAATATGAAGTCATACATTGGTATGATGGCTTCCAAGTTCCCATTGTCAACACTGGGATTCAAGCCCATTGAACCTTTTCCTGGTTTCCTGGTTAAATGCAGAATAAGTTTATACGTGTCCCATAATCTTTAAGTAGATTTTTCTTCCTTTTTCTCTTTATGTCTTTGTAAGAAAAAGAAACCTTAGCCAAAAGGGAGGAAAATAGTGTAATTTAATAAAACATTATACCTTTTGTTATTGAATTGAAGTTATAAAACACATGAATCATATATCTTATAAACAAGTATATGATAGCATTACCAAGCCAAATATTTCCAGGCTGTTGTCATGGTAACCCAAATATCACGGTAACCGAAATCCTTCACATTAGATTATGTCATAATTATGAAAGAAAGCATCACTGTATTGCCACTGGTGGAGTCAGCACTGCCCGTGGACCTCAGCATCAGGTAAAGGGACCAGGCCCATTGCTTCCTACCCTATCTCTGATGATACATCTATACCGCCAGGATGGTTTCTTGGCACTTTAATGAACTTCTTCTCCCTTGGATAGGAGCCTCATTGCTCTTGAGGGTAATACAGTGTCATTATTATTGTATACACATATTTTACTGCCGAGCAACCATTAGGAACTTGCAGCCCATGTTCTGCTGCATTTATTTTGCTCATTGTGCATTTACTCTCCCCTCCACGTACTGTGGGAAGACTTGGTCTAATCACATTTTATTTACAGTGAAAGAGGAAGTAACTAGCCCTGGCCACACAGCAGTTCACCATGTAAAGCTTCTGTCGCTTGACAGTTATACACGAACTTTGGTGGCATGTGATAGTAAAATGCATGAAGCTTCTGAGATATCATCTCGATTTAAGTTTGTAAACCTTGTGCATTTATCCTGAATGCAAACTAACTCTAGTCTTGGTAAAAGAAAGCCAGATAATTGTTATCTAATATTTGTCCGTTTGATTATCTGACACTTCTTCTTTAGGGCTAGCCGTGACACTGAACTTGAAGTGACACTCAGTCCAGGTCCTTTGGTAAAGCAGCAGACTCTCCGTCCCCCATGGCTAGGAGTTCCTTTTTTAATATTGTCTATTCAAAGACTGTAAACATTTCAAAATACGGGCCTGGTCTTTTTATTTCTTTGTCTCTACACCAATATCTAGTATGTTGTTAGCTGTTTATACCAACCAGCTTTTGGTTGAACTGAAGTGATGTAGAGAAGCATGCTTTATTGCTCTATTAAAGTGTTTATATGATTAGAATGTTGGGATAAGTTAATTAAAATATATTGTACTCAAAGTCAGAAACATTAAAGTTCAAAAATTCAAACACTTGCTAAGACTAATGGAAGAAACATTCTGATTCCAAGTGCACCTTCACCCTCTGACTCCTGAGACCATGATGTTGTGTCGCAAATGAATTTTTATTGTTATTTCAGTTACTATTAGTCATGGTGTGTCCTTTCTCAAACTCATATCTAAAGGTTGCATATTTTCTGTACCAGTATGCTTGTGTATGAATGCACTTTCATGCTTATGTATGGAAGTGTCTACTGGTATGTAAATATCAACACACAAACTTCAAAGGCCACTGAATTAAAGCATTTTAAAGAATTTTTTTTGTAAACTGATATGGATTACAATTAGCAGTTAGTTCTTTCTAAAAGAAAGCTTCGTTAAAATTGCAGAAGAGACTGCTGATTTTCACACCAGTCAAAGAATAAGAAGACCCAACTGGTGAACTGAATTTTGTTCTCTTGAGGTTAACACCATCATTTTGTTGAACAGTTTCTGACATTCTGGCATTTCTACACTCCTTTGGTAGAAAGAAAAGGAAATAACTAATATCTTAATTCCTAGAAGTCAGCTCTTTTAGACAAAACAGATCTTTAATGCATGTTTTCCAGATGCATGTCACAGCCAGTTACTTCTGAAGAGTGAGAGCATACACTACATCTCTGGAAATAATGCTGCAGTCAGTGGTTTACAAGTCTGAGAATCCAGGCTCGTAGCAATACATGCTGGCTGGCCTGGAAGTAGTTTATAAAATAATATTTGTTTTATTGAAATTAATTCAAATTTGGTTGTCAGCATTTTATCATTTTTATCTGATTAGTTTTTAATAACTTTAGTTATCATAGTAATGGCCCATTTGGACCATGAACCTTCAAAGACACCAGATCTTTTGATTTAAAAACATAAATACTACTCTGATTAAGCAGTGACTTCAGAGTTGGGTCTGGAAATTGAATGTATAATTATATGATCGAAAAATCAGCGTAAAATTAGCTGAAGCTCTTTTGAAATTGGAGAAAATTGCGTGCACTAGGCTAGGATGATGGCTGACACAGGAACTGAAGCAAAGTACCCAGTGGTGTGCTCACGTTCTGACTATGAGCTCACTCCGTCCCTGCGTGTTGCTGCTTCCTCCGTGATGGTGGTCTTGTCTTGGCCGGCTGGCTAAACCGTAGAGACTGCATGCTGGAAACACGGCCCGTCTGCTGAGCTACTCACAGGCCCTGAGGCTCCTCTCTGCAATGTGCTTTGTGAGTTCTCCACTCTGAGGTTTTAGCTTTTGTTTTCTAACTTTCTACTTTGAAATAATTACAGATTCACAGGAAGTAGCAAAAATGTACATGGAGGTCCCACATACCTTTCAGCCAGTTTCCTCTAATGATAATATTTTGCTTAAGTATCGTAGAATATCAAAAACCAGGGACTTAACATTGGCACAATCCACAGAGCTTATTCGAATTTCATCAGTTTGACACACATTTGTGAATGTGTGTGTGCATATGCATGTGTATGTGTAGTTCTATGCAATGTTATCACTTGTTTAGATTTGTGTAACCACCATGATGGGCTTCCCTGGTGGCTCAGAGGGTAAAGAACCCTCCTGCAATGTGGGAGACCTGGGTTCCATCCCTGGGTTGGGAAGATCCCCTGGTGGAGGGCATGGCAACCGCTCTAGTATTCTTGCCTGGAGAATCCCCATGGACAGAGGAGCCTGGCAGAGGCTGTCACGCATGTCCAAAGAGTTGGACACGACCGAGCGACTAAGCACGCAGCTCAAGCACCATGACAACAGGATATAAAACTGTTCCATCATCAGAAAGCGTGCTCATGCGGCCATTTATGAGCATATCTATCTCCCTTCTTTCTACCTCTAACACTTGGCAATCACTAATCCCTTCTACACATTTATAAGTATGTTATTTCGAGAATGATATGAGTGGAATCATTTATTGTGTAACTTGGTGAGACTGGCTTTTTCGTTCAGTGTAATATCACTGATATCAAACCAGGTTGTGATGGTTTCAGTGATGGGCTCTTTTTTTATTGTTGAGGGGCAATCCATGGTATGGAGGCCTCACAGTTTGTTTAGCCAGTTACTCATTGAAAGATATCTGGGTTGTTTCTGATTTTGGCTGTTATAAGTACAGCTGCTTTCAACTTTCAAGTACAGGTTTTTTGTGAGCATGACTTCTATTGTCAAGTCTAAGAATTCTTTGCCTGTTTCTAAGTTCCAAAGGTTTTCTTCTTTGTCATTTTCTAAAAGTTTTATAGTTTTATGTTTTAAGCTCATGATTCCATGCACAAGGTGTGAAGTTGAAGTCAAGTTTTTGCCTGTCTATGGATATCTTATTTTCCCAGCACCATTTGTTGAAAAGATTACACTTCTTTCATTGAACTGATTTTTCATCTTTGTCAGCATCACTTGGACATACTTGTGTGGGACTGTTTCTAGGTTCTCTATTCTGTTTCCATTGTCTGCTCTTATCCCAGGTACACATGGTCCTGAGTACTGGAGCTCTGGAGTCTGACTTAACATTGTATAGAATGATTCTGAGTTTATTCTTCCTTTGAAGACTTGTTTTAAGTGGCTATAGGCCCTTTGCTTTTTCATATTCTTTGCAGAGTAAGATTGTCTATGTCTACAGAAATCTGCCAGAATTTTGAAGGGAATTGCATTAAGCCTGTGTATCAGTTTCAGGAGAATTAACCCTTTAATCTTGCAGCATCTTCAAATCTGTGAACAGATTATGTGTCTTTATTTAGGTTGGTTTTTTATTTCTTTCATCAGCATTTTGTATTGATAATACAGAACCTGTACTTTTTTTAAAAATTTCATACCAAAGTATTTAATTTTCTTTGAAGCAAATGTAAAAATGATACTGTGAGGTAACTTTGGTGTCCATATGTTTGTTGTTAGTATACAGAAATATGAGCGATTTTGTGTGTGTGTGTGTGTGTGTGTGTGTGTGTGTGTATGTGTTGACCTTGTATCTTGCAATCTTGCTAAAATAGCTTCATCTGTCTAGGAGTTTTTGTAATAGGTTCCTTGGGGTTTTATATGTGGAAAAGCATGTCATCTACAAATATTATACCCTTAGTTTTGGAGTTTATATACCTGTACTTTTACATTTATGGAAGATATTTGTTCTTTTGAAATTATTTTCTATTATATAGTATTTTTTATAACCTTGAGTGGATCAGCTGTTTTCTAAAACAGCTCTTAAGTCAGTGGTTCTTAAAGTGTGGTTGAGCACTCCTAGGAGTCCTTTGAGACATTTTCAGTGGGTCCATAGTTCAAATTTTGTTCAGAATTAAACTAGGATATTTTTTTGCCATTTTTGTTCTTATTCTTTCATGAACCTGTAGTTGACATACTCCAGAGGCTATATGACATATGATATCACACAGGAATTAGGAATCCAGCAGTTCTTCCATTATGTACTGTCTTCAGGAGACTTGCAAAAGTGCAAAATAAACCACTCACTAATTTTTTTTGTTTTGAAAGATACAGTTATTTTTTGCAGATTTATGTATATTAACACAAAAAAGGTATGTTAATGTGTCCATTTATTTTTAAATGAATTGCTAAATAACTGGGCTTCCTTGGTGGCTCAGGTGGTGAAGAATCTTCCTGAAATTCAGGAGACCCTGGTTGGATCCCTGCATCAGATAGATCCCCTGGAGAAGGGGATGGCAATTCTTGCCTGTAGAATTCCATGGAACTGAATTAAAAAATATTTCTAAATTTCCTCAGATATGAAAATAATTACTAATATAAAAAACAATATAGATACAACTTATAAAGAAAAACTCTCTGAGATCTTCAATAAGAGTTTGGGGTTCTAAAATGAAAAGGTTTGAGAATCCCTAATTTAATTCTGTCCTATTTAAATGAATTCTCTGTGTTACCATTTTATCATCTGGCACATTGTCTTGTGTTAATATAGGAAAAATTGATTTTAGGAAAAATATTTTTACCTTGCTAGTTTGTTTATGACAGAGAAAAGGGTTCTGTCAGCTTTACAACTCTTTAAATGAAATCTTACATGAAAGTCCAGTTATTTATTTGTTTTTTTAATTTGAAAATTTTAAATTTATATATTTTCAATTATCTAAATTGAATTTAAAATTATATAGTTTCAATGATCTAAATTTATATCATTTTCCATTATCTAAAACAGAACAATAGCAGCGATAGAGTTCTGACCTCTGACCACAGGGGCCACAGTTGAATACATCCCGGGTATCTTTTGAGCGTGATATGAAAATAAGGACTATAGAGAATGAATAACTATGTAAATGAGTCATGGTTGCTATGTGTTATCAGCACCGGACACTTAAATCCAGGATCATGCTTAGTGACTGACACAGAATAAAGTTCAATAAATATTTCACAGGAATGACTGACTATAGGGATGTGGAAAGTGAAAGAAAGTTGTTTAGTCGTGTCTGACTCTTTGCAGCCCCATGGATACCATCCATGGAATTTTCCAGGCCAGAATACTGGAGCAGGTAGCCATTCCCTTCTCCAGGGGATCTTCCCAACCCAGGGATTGAACCCAGGTCTCCTGCACTGCAGGCAGATTCTTTACCAGCTGAGCCACCAGGAAGACATAACTTCAGATCCTTTTTGAAATAGTAGTCATTGACCAGAGCTGGGGACAGAAATACAGAGTTATGGTGGGAGGAGGGATGGTCAAGGGGAACCCCCCCTTTAGCCTCACTGATGTGGGGATGGAGGAATAGCAAGATCTCTTCCTCCTCTCTGGTGTTTTCTGGGGGAGGAGCAGTGAAATGGGGTTGGCCAGAGACATCAAATATGGAAGGAGATTCTGGGGTGGCTGGGGCGGAGGGCAAGGATGAAGAGCAGAGAGGGAGGGCTGGGGAGAAAGGAGAAACAGGGGTCTGTGCAGGACCCAGGTGGTTGATGAGGGGAGAGGGAGAAGGAAGGGGTCACCGCAAATGTGAGGAGCAGGTCAGGGGGAAGGATCCCAGAAGAAGGTGCAGGGGGTTAGTGGAGGGTGAGTCCTGGGGAAAGAGGATAGAGGGGAAGGAGGTGTGTGGAAGGGAGAGGGATCCAGGACCTTGGGGTAGGTAATCAGGCAGCCCCATCAGCTCCAGCCGTTGTTTGATTTTAATGAGTGGATTTTGGCATCAGAGGCAAGAGAAGCAGAGACCACCTCACCTACATTCCCAAATCCCCCCTCCTCCATGCTTCTCGATTCAGCGGGGGCCCACTCAGAATTGGGGATGGGGAATAAAGGATGCAGGATTCGGAAACGAGATTAAAGTGGAAGATGACGGAAGGATGGGTGCAATATTGTGACGTGCAGGATCGAACAAAAAGAGTCAGGCAGGCCCCTCTGGTAGGAACTCAGAAGCCTGGGTTCTTCTTCTCCATCTGTTCCATGGCTGGGGGTTGGCCATGGCCCTCCCTGAAATTCTGGAAAACAAGGGGCATTAGATGAGGCGGTCCTTGGAGGCTCCCAAGTTCGGCTATGGCATCTCCTTAAGCTGCAGGTAGGGATTCTTTAGAATGATTCTTGAGGATGTATTTTGAAGGAAGATTCCACAGGTATTTGATGACTGATGGATCAAATTCCTTCCAGTGACACCCCATCACTTTAAAGATCAAATCCAGTCTCTCAGCATGGCCAAAATTTTTTTCCCCCAATCTCCTCTTCTCTTCCCTAGGCTACTCAGCTCCGGCCACACTTCTCTCCTTGCTATTCCTGTAACAAACCAAGCTCATCCCACCTTGGTACCTCAGGGCCTTTGCACTTGCTGTTTCTTCTGCCTGGCTGGCCCTTTTTAGATTTCAAGTTTTATGTCATCTTCTCAGCAAGGCGTCCAGAGAACCTCTTATCTGAAGTAGCCAGATTAATTTTTTTGTTTGTTTGTTTTCTCCTTCTTCCAATCACAAAGTGGCCAACTTTCCCTGAAAAGGGCCCAGGGGGGAAAAAAAAGAAAGAAATAGTAGTCACTGAAGTAAAAGTTTGTCAATAGAAAAAATATGGCTCTATTTCCATGGAGCCATAACCACTTAATACATTTCACATCTAAGTATATTCAGAAAACATCTGAGTCACACATCACTGATAAATGAATATATGAGAAAACCTAGGCAAGAAGTCACCATTGATCCTGTGTTTATGGGAAAGAAGGGGAATATGTGAAAGAAGAGGAAGGTTGCTTTAATTATAGAAGGTAAAGAAAATGACCAGTCAAGAACAATTTCTAACAACATTCTCCTTACTGCATGAATTATGCCAAATTATTATCACTTAAAATGTTCTCACTCACACAATTAAGCACGTCCAAGAGCTTAGTGATGATGTTTGCAGAGTAGTGTTATAAACATAAGATCTACCCGCCAGACTAGATCATCACTGAAAGAAACAACATGTGCTTTTCCTGAGGGTGTTCCAGAAATGAAAAGATGATTATGTTAACGGATGCACAAAAACTAAGGGAAAAAAAAAAAAAAAACTTGATAGAATAATTTAAGGCAGTTGCTTATTAAGCTCAGAGGCCTTCTGCGCTCTTGCTTGCCACATTGCTGATTCTTATAGGGTTCCGTGTGCTGTGACATTAGCCTTGCATGAGAGTGATTTCCAGTAGCTCTCCTTATCTCTAAACAAGACGCTATGCAAACAAATAAGGCCACCATGCCACCTAGGATCCTGTTTCTCACAGTCAGCAGGAAACAAATTCTTTACAAGATTTCTATTTTTATTTATTAAAAAATGTGGGCCTGTTTCGTGTATCATCATTAAAGCAGTCAAAGGATAAGGAAAAGTTGATGGATAACTTCCTGATGTAAATGAATGTCTTTTTTTAAGACTCCCCTAAGAGTAGAAGTCAGTAACATGCTCTAGGGAAGTAACACAGATTTCACTCCTTATAAGAAGAAACCTTGACAGTAATGCCCCAGGCTTGATAAGAGTTCCACACAAGGCAAAGCGAAGGAAGAAGGGTTGAGAAAAAGTGAAGGAAAGCACTTTCATCTAGTGAGGATCTGCATATTCTCTTTCCTATTTGTACCCAGTCAGTAGAAATATGCTTTACTCCTGGCTTTAATTCTAGAAGAGGCAGAACTTTTTAGCCCCAGAGCAAGAAAAGCCACAACTGGCTCGAGTTTCCATGCCTACTTGTCCTACAGTGTACCTGGTACAATATTACTTGCTGATTAATTTTTTTTTCTTGCAATTAGAAGACATGATTCATGAAAGCAAATGATTTCTGTCTGTTTTCTTTACCACTATAAACCCAGTGCACAAAACAAGCATTCAATATTGGTTGAGTATGTATAACTATATATAAAGTTTCCAAAAGTGAATTTTTGGTTTTCATTGTGTTGCCCTTTATTAGCTGAAAGTGAAGAACAACACAGACTTTCAAGAAAAAGCTAATAAGAATCATGAAAAAAGTCCCTGTGATTGTGACTCACATACATATTTATAGAAATTATGTCTTCCAGTACCATTCTTACATGCAGGACATTTATCAGAAATTAAACACCAACTATAGTAAAATTTAAAGATGTCTATTAGCTTATAGAAATGGTTCTCAGACATTTTTGTCTCAGGACCACTTCATGCTTTTAAAATTTATTGAGGACTCCAAAGACTTTGTATTTATTTGGCATATATCTATTGATTTACCATATCAAAAATGAAAACTGATAAAAATTTAAAACATTTATTAATTCATTAAAAATAAAATAGCATGTTTTTATAGACAGTTACTATAGTTTGCAAAACAAGAAGTGGAAGTGTAGCACTGTTTCACAGTTTTGCTAATCTCTGTAATGTCTAACTTAATAGAAGGTAGCTAGATTCTACTGTCTGCTCCTACGTTCAGTGTTTGGCAGTATCTCATACAAGACTGAAAAAGACGGTGTCTTTTGTTCAAATAAGATCATCCACAAAACACATAATAATTTTCCCCTAGGATCAGGAACAAGGCTAAGATGTCTGCTTTCACCTTTCATTCAATGTAATACTGGAAGTGTTAGCCAGCACAATGGGAGAGAAAAAGTAATAAAAAGCATACAGATTGGATACCAAGACACTCTCTCATTTGCTGATGACATAATTGTCTACATAAAATATCTCATGGAGTTCAAAGAACAAAAACAAACAACCTCACCCTCCAAACCTGCTATAACTAAATAGTGAGTTCAGCAAGGTCATAGGAAACATAATCCATGTTAAAAATTTGTTTTTATTTCTAAACACTAACAATAAAACTGTGGACGGAAATTAAAAACACAATATGATTTAAAATCATTCAAAAAATGAAACAGGTGTATATCTAACATAACATATACTATAGGATTCATAAGCTTAAAACCATCATATAATGAAATAGAAATGACCTAAATAAATGTTCTTGAATTGGGAGATAGCATAGTAAAGATGTCAGTTCCCCTCAGATTGATATATGGAAATAACACAGTCTAGGGGTGTAGCTCAGTGGTAGAGGATTTCACTGCAGATATAATTCCCATCAAAACAGCAGCAAAGTTTATAAATAAATATATATATATACATATATATATATATATATATATATATAGAGAGAGAGAGAGAGAGAGAGATTCTAAAATTTGTATGGACTTGAAAAGAACTTATAATAGCAAAAACATTTGAAATAAGAAAAAAGTGGGAGGAATCTTACTACACAGGTTCAGTAATTATGATTTGGTGGTATTGGCAAAGGGATAGATAACTGGAACAGAATAGAGTACCTAGAAACAGACCCACACAAATACGCCCAAGTGATATTTAACAGAAGTGCAAATGCAATTCAGTGAAGAAAAGATAGCATTTTTCAACAAATGGTTCTAGAGCTTTTGGACATCCATAGGCAAAAAATTGAATCTCCATATAAACTTCACACCCTATACATAAATTAAGTTAAAATGGATCAACTTAAATGTAAAATTATAAAGTTTTTTAGAAAAAATATGAGATAATATCCCAAATTTTAGGGCTAGACCAATAGTTCTAACATGCCCTCAAAACAAAATCAATAAAAGGGAAAATTGATAAACTTAATCTCATCAAAATTAAAAATTTTTGCTCGATAAATGACTCCGCCAAGAGGATGCAAAGAAGCTACAAACTTGGAGAAAATATTTGCAGATGAAATATCTGACAAGACTTTGTCCAGAATATATGAAGAACTCTCAAAGCTCAACAACCAACCAAACAAGCAAATACACAAAAGTCTTCTTTCTGATGATGAGTTTTGTACTTTAAGTGGGGTCAGCATCAAGGGAGTTTGGTGTATGCTGTTTTAAAAACCATCTAAGGTATATATCAATTTGTTTATATTGATGTAACCCATTTAAACTATGTTTATACAGTGTTAGTAGAAATAGCAGAATGGGTATTATTAAGGGCTAAGTATTTGTAGCCTCACCCCACAAATTCATATGTTGAGATCCTAACAACCAGTGTGATGGTATTGGGTGCTGGGACCTTTGGGAGGTGTTTAGTCCATGAGGATGGAGTCCTCATGATTGGCCCCAGTCCCTTTTAAGAAGAAATGTGAAAGGGGTGGTCTCTGCTCTCTGCTGTGTGAGGATATAATGAGAAGATGACTGTCCACAAACTCGGAAGAATGTTCTCACCAGACATTAAATCTCTTGACACCTTGATCTCAGATTTTCCAGTTTTTAGAAACGTGAAGAATAGAAGTTTGTTGTTTAAGCCATCTAGACTATGATATTTCATTGCAGTAGCCCAAGCTAAGTAAAACGTTTGTCTTTATCATATGTTTAGAGTCATGAGGGTGACTATAAAAGGGTGAAAAATTGGAGTTACCATGGAAACACATCCTGCAGAGGCCAGGCCTCTTGGCCTGTATCCTCACAGCAAGAACACGCCAGACTGAAAGGCCCTGCCTACCGCGCCGGCTCCCAAACACCGTGACGTTCCCTGAAATGATTCCTCTTAGCCTCTTCGTGTCTGCTGTGGGAGTTTGGAAGGTAGTTACAAAAGGGTAAAGAGCTGATTGTTTTACAAAGTACCTTGGAGAGACTGGGACAGAAAAAAATATAGAAGACTTTTCAAAGCGTCCTTTAGTCAAGCCATTGAGTCTGTAAACCTCTTCAGCATGGGAAAACACACTGCTGCGTGTTCTTCTCTGCCTCTGTAGACGGGTCTAATAGAATTAATTGAAACAGCATTGTTTTCATAAAAATACTAAGAGCCTGTGTATCATTTTTAATCAAATACAAAAGGCTACTTATTTATACTAGCAACAGTAATATACATTAACATATTATAAAAATAATGCCCCCATAGCAATGACTGAGTCTAATCTCCCCATTTTACACACGTGGGAAACAAAGGTTTTATAAAGAAAACAGATTTTCCAGGTCTAAAAGCTAACCAGTGACTCTAGGCACAGAAACTCTAGGTCTTTGGGTGTGCTTGCTTAGTCGCTCAGTCATGTCAAACCCTTGAGTCAAAGATCCAGGGGCTTCCCTGGTGACTCAGATGGTAAAGAATCCGCCTGCAATGTGGAGGACCTGGGTTCGATCCCTGGGTTCGGAAGATCCCCTGGAGGCGGGCATGGCAACCCACTTCAGTATTCTTGCCTGGAGAGTCCACATGGACAGAAGTGTCTGGAGGGCTACAGTCCATGGAGTCACAAAGAGTCGGACTCGGCTGGATGCCTAAGCACAGCGCATTAACAAATGATGTATTTTGGCGGCAAATTGTCTTTTTTTGGTCCGTTCTCATCAAAATGGGCTTCCCTCAGAGCTCAATTGGTAAAGAATCTGCGTGCAATGCAGGAGACCTGGGTTTGATTCCTGTGTCGGGAAGATCCCCTGGAGAAGGAACTGGCAACCCACTCCAGTATTCTTGCCTGGAGAATCCCCATGGACAGAGGAGCCTGGCAGGCTACTGACTCATGGGGTCTCAAGAGACGGACACAACTTAGCAATGAAACCACCACCACCATCAAAAAATAGTAAAATAGAGGACAGACAAATATTCTGTAGTGTTTGCAGCAGACATGTAGAATGATCTCAGTATATTCTAGCTCCTGTCTAGTGTTCGTCCTATTTTGTAGAGGCTAGAAAGCAAAAACACTGCATTTTCAAGATGCCCTGTGGGTAGATTTCTGGATGTGTTCAGTTCTGCCAATCACGCGTGTTCTGACAAGCTGGGATTCAGGTCCAAGTTATGAAGGGAGGAAGGCAAGGGACAAGGCATCCATTTTGTGGCATGGTCTTGATAGAGACAGCTGGCTTTTATTTCTCCAAGATCTCCTTCCCACTCACAGAAGATCAGTGTGATTCTGAAGAATGAGAGTTGGCTGGAAGATTACTCTAGAGCCTGCTCCCCACTGGTACCTGGTGATAAATCTCTTTCTATTCAACCTCATTAGAGTGGTTTCTGTTATGTTCAGCTGAACCCTAACCAACACAGGGTTACAGGATGGAAAAAAAAAAACAACTATAAAATACACTAAAATGCAGAAGTAGAAACTAGAGAATCTTGGGCTAAGGAAGAAAAGTGGAGGTGGGGCTACTTGGAGATGTGACCTGCTTTGAAAGTGTTAGAGGTCAGTTGTGCCCACCTCTTTGTGGCCCCATGGACTGTAGCCTGCCAGGCTCCTCTGTCCCTGGAATTCTCCAGGCAAGAACACTGGAGTGGGTAGCCATTCCATTCTTCAGGTGCCTTCCTCAGCCAGGGATCAAACTCTGGTCTCCTGCACTGCAGGCAGATTCCTTTCCATTTGAGCCACCAGAGAAGCCCCAGGACTTGCTTTAGGGAAAAGAAAAGAGCTGTGGAAGGGCATATGATTCCAAGTCCCGAAAGAAAGCCGTGATGATCTCCATCACCGTTTACTCTCTTGAAGACTGCATTAAAACAATAAAGAAGTATGATTTCAGAATCAGCTTTCCAGGAGACTTTCCGAGTTGGTGAAGTATCTGCTGACCTGCTTGCTGATGCCTGAAATTCCTTTAACAGGGAGCAAATTATATGTAATTAGAAATAGAAGTGTCAAAATGCAAATGCTATTGATGTAAAATTCATCAACAGTAAAGGGTAGCTGGTTAACTAAATTAAAGTTAATGACAATCTTGGAACTTATTGTTTTGGGGTTGGACCTGAATGACATTTGTAGAGGACCTACTATGAAGCTGGCAGAGGACCTCATGCTTTTTTTACACCCTCCTTTTCGTTTGGTGTCTCTATAGTTCAGGAGTTCTCTGTCAGTGTTTTTAGTCCCATTTTCCAGGGATAGAAACTGATACTCAAAAAACTTGCCCCAAATCAAGAAGACAAGGCCTGGGGCAGAGGTTTCTCCAATTTCATGAGTTTGAATTGGGTCAGGTCTATTTGCTTTTACATGGTTAGGGATAAATTGAAACTGCTCAGATATAGTTTTCTCATGGGAAGGCAGGGAGGAAGTTCTATTTTACATGATTTATGGCTTTTTTCTTTTAAGATGGCTTGCTTTTTTATAAGGGGTTTATTTGGCCCAGAGGATTCATTAATAACAACAACAACAACAAATAGCATTTGTGTCTCAGTTGGCAGTCTACTCTGTCTCCTTGCAAAGTATTTTCATATGCATTATTTCGTTTTATATTCACTACTACCCAGTAGATATAGGTACTATTCTTTTCTAATTTTAACATGCAAATTGACTCCTAAAATTTGAAGTTACTGCTGCAAATCACATAGTGAGTAGAGAAACTGGGTCCCAAATACAAGAGTTCATTCCCCGCTCCTCACTGGAATCTATTTTTGCTTATGAGAGATAAACACCGGCCTGGAAACCCTCAATCTGAGTCACAAAAAGGACTGAGGCTACAGAAAAAAAGATTCTGTTTAATACCTGATACATTCCATTCCCATTAGCCACCCATTCATGTGTTAACGGTAATGTCTGTCTGATCAGTATTCTGTATAGTCCAGACTTACGAGAGCTGGCATTTTGCCTTATTCAATGTATTACTTCTTACACCTAACACAATGCATTGCATAGAATAAGCATTCAGTATATACTGATGAATGAATACTTCCAAAATATAAACTTGCAAGGCAGAATAAAAGCAATGAGTTTTCCACTCCAGTGTTTTAGCTGAATTCTTTTCCTTTATTGGTGTGATGGATTTGGTTTTTAGTGACCAACATGATGCATGACAAGCACGGGTACTGAATTAACCAGTGGACTTGTGAAACACCCCATTTTACTGTCAGCTATGCCTGGCTGAATATTTTACTACTCACTGAAAAATCTTTACAGTATGTGATCCGCCCCCCTCCATACACCATAACAAAACAAATCCCATTGAAATAGCAATTTTTTCGTTGTGCCAAAACCAAATGGCCACAGTATCTGCCTGTGGAACCATGATAAATGTAGTTGCCGCAAAGTGAAATTCAATCTGGGCCTTGAGTTATATTGCCAAGCACTGGCCAGAGAAAACAGCCATTAAGAGAAAGAAGCGTGATTTATTTCTTCAGTTTTCTCACACACACGGAGCATTTGTGGTCAAATGCTCTGTGGTCAAACGGCACCTAAATTGAATTAAAAAATTCTAGTTTTAAGTCGTTATTTTTCTGACCTTTGTATATGACAGAAGACGATTGCAAATCTGCTCTGGAAACGTCCCGGCTTTGAATGGATATTTGCCTTGCAGAACATCCTGGCTTTTGCTGTGTGCCCTTATGGTGGTGGTTACTGTATGAAGTTTTATTTATTTGTTTATATTTTAACTACAGGAAGCATCTAGTTCTGTTAAAAATGTCCATATAGTTTTCAGATCATTTTGCAGCCCCGGATACATAAATGCTTAAGAGAGTTGTTGACTCTAAGATATTACTGTGTGACTTACGGGATTTACAGTGTGAGAACAGGAGAAGTTAACAGAGCAAAAACCTGACTGACCTGAAAACATCCTAAATCACATTGCTGCCAGGAAATGTGTGTTTCTTGTCAAGGACTGCTGATCATGCCAAATAAGGTTAGCTTCTGTTTGGAGATGTTTATTGCAAACAATGGTCAATTAATTTGCATACACTGAGTTTAATTAGGAATCAATAACCAGCAATGACAGAGATAATGGTCTCTGAAGGGTCAGAAAGAATTATATAAGAATATGAAGTGAAAATATATTCAGAATTGAGTCAGGTCAATGAACTTTCCATTTCATGTATTGATTTTAGCACTTTTCACCTTGTATTAGCTCTGGCTGTTTTTTCAATTTATCCAGGAGATCACTATCTTATCAGTGTTAGAAGCTGAATCTCATTTATCTTTGCAAAAGCAAAATGTTACCTGTGTAATCTAGCACCACTATTAAGCAGGTGGTTAACACATAATAGATGCTCAGAAAAAAAAATTGACACTTCCGATACTCTTTATGTATGCTATATAAATATTGCATTTAGTTGTATTCTATGATGAGCACATACTAAGTGGATTTAAATTATTCACTTTAGTATAAAATAAATCCTATAATATAACTTAACATTTCAGCTATAGGACTTTTTTGACCTGGTTCTTTTGAGATTAATTTATGTATAAGATGGAAGTGTGGGGAAATGATCTTTTATTAGATCATGTGTTTTGATAATTTTCAGTATAAATGGCAGTTTATTTTACTACTTACTGTTTGAACTTTGGCCTCTTTCTGGAAGTAGTAACTAAGAATTACAAAAAAATAAAAGAGTCTTTTAAGTATAATATATTTGACAGTAAATAGTTTCCATTCTTGGATACTGGTAAAAGGAGCATAAATTCATTTATTGGACTCAGGAGACCGCACTTAGTAAACAGATGCATATTTAGAAAACAAAAACAGCATTGCATGTAAAATGCTTCTAAGTAAGAGCCTATGTTAAGAGTAAAGAATGGAAAGCAGACTTTCCTAAATACTCCACATACAGAATAAATAGAGAATGCTAAATGATCTGATATTAATGAAATTATTTTTTTGGGGGGTCATTTTACCTTAAAATCTTTACTATACGTATTGAAATAGCAACTACATATGGTGGCGCAGACATTAAAGAATCTGCCTGCAATGCGGTAGACCCCGGTTCTATCCTTGGGTCAGAAAGATCCCCTGGAGAAGGGAATGGCAACCCACTTCAGTATTCTTGCCTGGGGAGATTTCTTGGGCAGAGGAGCCTTGCAGGCTACAGTCCATGGGGTCCCAAAGAGTCAGACATGACTGAGTGACCAACACTCACAATGACAATCATCTTATAATATATTACATTATTAATTAAAATGGAAAAGGTTAACGCAGGTAGGGAGCTCCTTATGTATAGGAGACCCTTTGCATTTGGTAGTAATGCTTAAAACATTTCTATGAACAGCTGCTTCCACTTATTTCTTGTATATCACATCTCTTTTTAAGTTTTTTCAGTTTTCCTAAAAGATTTCTTTTGTTAGTGGCTCTTCCCCCAAAAGAATGTAGCTGTGATATTTTCCAAGGATTCTGATGTCATGGTAACTTGTAGAGAATAGAGTACACTGCAGCATTGAGTCTGGGGCCACGGACCTCAGTTAGATGGCAGGTCAGTCAGCGTTCACATCACAGCTTTGGTAATTGACTTGAGGTTAAAATATAGATTATTTTCCCCAGTCAGGAGGGGAAATATAGGAAATAGAGGCCATATATTTTAAATACTAACCACATATATTATGACTATTTAAGTACTTAAATTGCATTTTGATAAGCAAACCTTTAAAAAGCAGCTAGTTTTTATATAGGGACAGTAGACAATTTGAATTCACATTTCCTATTAACACTTTCGACTATTGCAAGTGATCTTTCAAGGGTCATGACAAGTGGATTTTTGTTCTTTTAAGTATTTAAATGGTCATAAATATATGTAGCTAATACTTTCAGTACATATGGTAAGTATTTTTTCAGAGATTATGCCCTTTCAAATTCAGTTTATGGCCGTCTAGTTTGAAGATCATGGAGATAGTAGGTAACAGTTATCACTTTTTCAGGTAGTTTGACAAAATGA
Source organism: Dama dama (assembly GCF_033118175.1). NCBI lineage: Eukaryota > Metazoa > Chordata > Mammalia > Artiodactyla > Cervidae > Dama > Dama dama. The sequence continues at coordinate 2,623,657 of NC_083699.1, read as the reverse complement.
GTTGTCCTTGGCCTATCCAGACTCCCAATCGAAAATTTAAAAAAAGCTGGTTTGTGATATTCTGAAGTCTGGGAATCACCCAGTTAATCTGAGTTAAGAGGTTCAACTCTCACACACTAACCTCCCTGAGTTGGTGATTAAATTTTTGGCTCAGCAAAGAAAAAAAAAAAAATCCACTTGTCATGACCCTTAAAAGATCACTTGCAGTAGTCAAAAGGGTTAAGAGGAAACATGTAAACTTAAATTGTCTAATGCCCTTATGTAAAAACTAGCTGCTTTTTAAAGGTTTGTCTATTAAAATGCTATGATGTTTTAACTTTGATTTCTTTTTAAAGACACTTGCTTAGGTGGTATGTGAGATATTTAATGACCACTGCTAAGATAAAGCTGATCTGCTTTTCTAGGATAGCCATAATGGAAGGTGGAAATATAGATGATGAACATTTTCAGAGAAGAGACTCGGGCGTAGAGTGGAGGGGAGGGTGACTCAGACCTTTCCATCCAAGACTTTCCTCGTAATCAGGGCAGCAATGGATACTGAAGTGTGGGATGAGGTTAGTGGAGAGTCATCAGTATAAAAGGAGCCAAAAGGCAGGGGATCAGTGTTTTCCATCCTTTTCCTGGTGGGAAAGACTTCTTAATTAACGCAACAATAAATGCAGTCTCCATCATTCTTGGTTATCACCAGAAAAAATAGATATGAGGGTTTTAGTAAGAGTAGACCAATAGCCTGGAGAAAGCTTTTGAATAATGAGAGACATCTTGATGCTTAGATTTTTTTTTTTTTTAATTTTCTAAATTAAAATCATGCTTTAAGTTGGATTTCTCATTATGATTTTTTATTTTGTTTCTTTGGAGAACCCTGACTAATATAGCCTGTTAACAGGACTTAAACAGAAGGTACTTACCAGGAAAAAATATTTGCAAAGCACATTATCTTTCAAAGGACTCAATCCAGAATATATATAAAGAACTTTAGAACTCAAAAGTAAAATCTTCCCTAAAAACCCAACTAAAAAATGGGTAATAAGCTTAAGTAGACTTTTCACAGGAGAAGGTATGCAAATGGAAAATAAGCACATGAAAAGAAGTTCAACATTATTAGCCACTAGGGAAATGCAAATTTAAATCACAATTAGCTATCACTACTTGGCTATCAGCATGACTAAAATAAAGAGTGACAACAGCAAATGCTGGAAACATGTGGAAAAACTGGAACATTCATACATTACTGGTGGGAATGGAAATGATATAAGCCATTCTGGAAAACAATTTGGCAATTCCTTGTAAAACTAAACATGAAGCTCCCATGCAACCCAGCAATTTTACTTCTGGAGATTTATCTGACAAAAATGTAATTTTATGTTCATACAAAAATCTGTGCACACATTTTCATAGCAATTTATCTGTAGTGCCCCCAAATGGAAACAACCCAGATGTCCTTCAATGAATAATGGTTATATAAACTTTGTACACACAAAAACTATGAATTACTACTCGGTAATTAAAAATAATGGACTATGGATACATGCAACAACTTGGATGAATTTCCAGAGAATTACGCAAAGTGAAAAAAAAATCCAACCTCAGAAAGTAAATGCTGTTTGGTTCCATTTACATGACATTCTTGAAATGAAAAAATTTTAGAAATGAGAACCAATCAGTGATTTCCATGCTAGGAGTAGTGGTGGGGTGGGGTAGGTGTGGCTACAAAGGGTCAATAAGAAGGTTCCTTGTGGTAATGGAATTGTTCTGTATCTTGACTGACTCTATCAATGTCAGTATTCTACGTATCTCCTTATACAATAGTTTTGCAAGATGTTTTTAGTGGGGGAAACTGGGTGAAGGATATGTGGGATCTCTAAACTATTTCTTATAACTACATATAAGTATACAATTATCTAAAAATAAAAAGTAGTATTTTAAAAATGTGTAAGTGTCTTGAAAACTCAGCAGTGACCACAGGACTGGAAAAGGTCAGTTTTCATTCCAGTCCCAAAGACAGGCAATGCCAAAGAATGTTCAAACTACCACACAGTTGCACTTACCTCATATGCTAGCAAAGTAGTGCTGAAAATTCTCTAAGTTAGTCTTCAACAGTATGTGAACCAAGCACTTCCAGATGTTCAAGCTGGATTTAGAAAAGGCAGAGGATCCAGAGATCAAATTGCCAACATCTGTAGGATCATTGAAAAAACAAGAGAGTTCCGGAAAAACATCTACTTCTGTTTCATTGACTACACCAAAGCCTTTGACTGTGTGGATCACAACAAGCTGTAGAAAATTCTTCAAGAGATGGGAATACCAGACCACCTTACCTGCCTCCTGACAAATCTGTATGCAGGTCAAGAGCAACAGTTAAAACTGGACATGGAACAATGGACTGGTTCCAAATTAGGAAATGAGTACGTCAAGGGTGTATATTGTCATTCTGCTTATTTAACTTGTATGCAGAGTGCATCATGCAAAATGCCAGGCTTGATGAATCACAAGCTGGAATCAAGATTGCTGGGGGAAATATAAATAACCTCAAATATGTAGGTGACACCATGCTTATGGCAGAAAGTGAAGAGAAACTAAAGAGCCTCTTGATGAAAGTGAAAGATGAGAGTGAAAAAGCTGGCTTAAAACTCAACATTAAAAAACTAAGGTCATGGCATCTGGTCCCATCACTTAATGGCAATTAGATGGGGAAACAATGAAAACAGTGAGAGACTTTATTTTTGGGGGCTCCAAAATCACTGCAGATGATGACTGCAGCCATGAAATTAAAAGACACTTGCTTGTTGGAAGAAAAACTGTGACCAACCTAGACAGCATATTAAAAAGCAGAGGCATTACTTTACCGACAAAGATCCGTATAGTCAAAGCTATGGTTTTTCTAGTAGTCATGTATGCATGTGAGAGTTGGACCATAATGAAAGCTGAGCACCTAATAATTGATGCTTTTGAACTGTGATGTGGATAAGACTCTTGAGAGTCCCTTGGACTGCAAGGAGATCAAACCAGTCAGTCCTAAAGGAAATCAGTCCTGAATATTCATTGGAAGGACTAATGGTGCAGCTGAGGCTCCAACACTTTGTCCACCTGATGCAAAGAACTGACTCTTTGGAAAATGACCCTGATACTGGGAAAGATTGAAGGCAGGAGGGGAAAGGCACAACAGAGGATGGATGGTTGGATGGCATCACTGACTTGATGGACATGAGTTTGAGCAAGCTCCAGAAGTTGGTGATGGTCAGGGAAACCTGGTGTGCTGCAGTCCTCGGGGTCACAAAGAGTCGGTCAAGACTGTGTGACTGAGCTGAACTGAAGTGTGTTGACAACTTGAGAGGCTCATATGACAACCAGATACCAGTGTTGGCTGACTTGAATGTCAGAGACATGGTTCTAAAGCAAGGCTTCTCTACATTTCTCAAAATATGGCACAGTAGAAAATGGTCATTCTGAGAGCACCCAGCTCCAGCTCCATCTGTTTGCCCCGAAGTCTGAAAATATCATATTGGTACACCGTGAGCCTGTGATTGGCATACTAGTTTGCTGTAGTATTCTAGTTCAGAAGCTCTAGCCTGGAAAGCATAACATAACTCTGAGAGGATTCCTAAAAGATTCCACCATCTGAGTGTGGAACATGTCAGTCACAGATATTACCACTGGAGAGTATGTATATTTATTGCACTTTGCTTCAAGCAGTGTTACTTGGCTGACTAAATGACTTTATGTTGATGGAGACAGAAAAAAACATAAATACCAAACACTGTGATAAGCATTTGTTTATTAATCATTGTCAACCCATGAATACTTCCTTCCTTGGACAAGGAAATACAGCATCATTTCTGTCTACCATTATAAACAGTGGAAAATTGTGCATCATTAAAAACTTATATGTATTGTTTCAATATCCAATATTTTCCTTGTGGCTGTTGTCTCCTTGCTAATGTTAACATCACTGAACTCTTCCTAGATTACTACTGTATGCCCTAAATACCCTATTCTTTGATCTATCACATGTTGGCCCCCCAGGCACTACCTGCCATTTCATGATGGTATCTTGGGAATTGACTTGCATACTCAGATACTCCAATAATAGTCCAGTGCATGTAAGACAATGGACACATGATTCCTCACAAAGAATATCAGTTTTGAAAAGCTAATAGCTACTGTATATAACATGAATTCAGTGTTTTAAGTGTTTCTAAAAGAGACAAGAAAATTGATGTTCGATAATCATCTAATAAAGGCCCTTTAGATAGTAAAAGATAATTGTATGATATAAAATGATATAAATATAAAATGACAAAAAAGGATATAAAATGATCCATTGATCCACATTAAATTTATGTCCTTGCCCTCTTAATATGATATTTTATTAACTTATCTTTATAATATATCATATATTAATATTTATTTTTCTTCTTGTTAGAAGAAAGTATTGTTAGAAAGAAATGCTTGTTAGAAACAAGTATTCAGGAGCCAGTGACCAATATGTGTGCTGATGTACTTTTCTTGAACTTGTTGACATCTTCAGAAGTCTGCCTGTTTAATGTAATGCTTTGTATTGATGTATATTATAAAGGCTATTTTCACCCTCACCCATTTGCTTTTAATTTCATCATCCTCAATATTAGGTTTATGGATTTAGTATTAATTACTGTTGAAAAAGACTTTCATATAAATATTATCATTAATCTATATATCAGGGATTCTAAATTTATCAAATAAATAAGCACCAATCTTACTCAGATATTGAGCTATTTCTATGTGACTAGAAGAAAAAAAATTATTAAGGCTGTAAAATATTTGATAAGTCATATTTTCAAAAATATCTATTCATTTTACCTTTTGAGACCCTTCATCCCCTTTTCATATCCCCCGGTACCCACCTCTGCAACTACTCATCTGTTTTCTGTATATATCAGCTTGTTTTTGTCTTTAGATACCACATGTAAGAAAAATAATACTGTCTTTTCTTTCTTTGTATGACTTACTACACTTAGCATATCACCCTATAGATCCTTCCATCATGAATGGTACGTCTTTTTTTATATGGCTGAGTAATATTCCACTGTGTGTGTTTGTGTATGTGTCTGTGTGACTGTATATTGCACAATTTCTTTATCCATCCATTCATCAATGGAAGCAGGTCGTTCCCACACCTTGGCAATTATAAATATAGACCCTTGGTTCTGTTGCACGTCACTTTACTGTGTTTCACAGATACTGAGTTTTATCTTGCAACTGGAAGGTTTGTGGCAACCCCACTTCAGCAAATCTGTTAGTTCTGTTTCTGCAACAGCATTTGTTCACTTCATATCTCTGTGTCACATTTTGGTAATTTTTGTAATATTTGAAACCTTTTCATTATTATTATATTTGTCATGGTGATCTACAGCCAGTGGTCTTTAATGTTATGATTTGATTGTTTTGGTGCATGATGAGCCGGTGCCCATTTAAGACAGGGCGCTCAGTAAATACTTGCTGCGTGCGCTCTTACTGCTCCACCAACTGGCTGCTCCCCTATTTCTGGCCTCTCTATTCCTTAAGCCACAGCAGCATTGCAATTGTGCCAGTTAATAACTCCACAATAGCCTTTACATGCTCAAGTGAATGGAAGACTCTCACATTTCTCACTTCAAATCAGAAGCTAGAAATGATCAGACTTAAGGCCGAAGTCATGCTGAAAGCTGAGATAGGCAGGAAGCTAGGCCTCTCACACCACTCTAATGGCAGAAAGTGAAGAGGAACTAAGGGGCTTCTTGATGAGGGTGAAAAAGGAGAGTGTAAAAGCTGGCTTAAAACTCAGCATTCAAAAGCTAAGATCATGGCATTTGGTCCCATCACTTCATGGCAAATAGTTGGGGAAAATGTGTAAACAGTGTCAGATTTTATTTTCCTGGGCTTCAAAGTCATTGTAGACGGTGACTGCAGCCATGAAATTAAAAGACGCTTGCTCCTTAGAAGAAAAGTTATGACAAACATAGACAGCATAATAAAAAGCAAAGACATCACTTGGCTGAGGAAGGTTCCTATAGTCAAAGCTATGGTTTTTCTAGTAGTCATGAACGGATGTGAGAGTTGGACCATAAAGAAAGCTGAGTGCCTAAGAATTGATTCTTTCAAATTTGGTGCTGGAGATAGACTTTTGAGAGTCTCTTGGACTGCAAGGAGATCTAACCAGTCAATCCTAAAGGAAATCAACCCTGGATATTCATTGGAAGGACTGAAGCTGAAGCTCCAATACTTTGGCCACCTGATATGAAGAACTGACTCATTGGAACTGACTCATTAGTTGATGCATCAACTAATCCAGAAGATCTAGGTAAGATAATTAATGAAGGGGGCTGCACTAAACAACACAGCTTTCAGTGCAGACAAGACAGCCTTCTGTTGGAAGAAGATGCCATCTAGGACTTTCACAGCCAGAGAGAAGTCAGTCGATGTCTTCAAAGCCTCGAAGGACAGGCTGATGCTCTTTTTACAGACTAACACACCTGATGACTTTAAGCCGAAGCCAGTGTTTATTTTCCATTCTGGAATTGCTAAGACTGTTAAAAATTGTTTTAAATGCACCCTGTCTATGCTCTAGAAATGGAACAACAAAGGCTGGATGACAGCACATCTGTTTATAACATGGTTTACTGAATAATTTAAGCCCACTGTTGAAACTCATTGCTCAGAAAAGAAGATTCCTTTCAAATTATGACTTCTCACTGACAATGCACCTGGTCACCCAGGAGCTCTGATGGGGGTAAACAACGAGATTCATGTTGTTTTCCTTCCTGCTCACACAACATCCATTCTGCAGTCCAAGCACCAAAGAGTAATTTTGACTTTTAAGTCTTATTATTAAAGAAATACATTTTGTAGGGTTCTAGCTGCCATAGATAGTGATTATTCTGATGAATCTGGGCAAACTAACTTGAAAGCTGTCTGGAAAGGAGTCACCATTCTAGATGTCATTAAGAACACGAATGATTCTTGGGAAAAGGTTCAAATATCAGCATTTACAAAGGTTTGGAAGAAGTTTATTCCAACACTCATGGATGATTTTGAGGGGTTCAAGACTTCAGTGGAGTAAATAACTGCAGATGTGATGAAAAGAGCCAAAGAACTAGAATCAAGACTGGAGTCAAGCCTGAAAACATGATTGACTTGCTGCAATCCCATGATAAACCTTTCACAGATGAAGAGTCGCTTCTTATGGATGAACGAAGAAAGTGGTTTCCTGAGAAGGAATCTATTTCTGATGAAGATACTGTGACATTGTTGAAATGACAAAAAGGTTGTAGAAACTGGTTCATAAAGCACTGAAAAGGTTTGAGAGGATTGATTGGCTTCTGTTTTGAAAGACGTTCTGCTGTCGGTAAAATGCAGTCAAACAGCCCTGTGTGCTACAGAGAAATCCTTTATTATGGGAACAGTCAATCAATGTGGCAGACTTCATACTTTTATCTTAAGAAATAGCCACAGTCATCCCAGCCTTCAGCAACCACCTTCCTGATCAGTTGGCAGCCATCAACATCAAGGCAAGACCCTCCACCAACAAAACCATTATGACTCACTGAAGGCTCAGATGATGGTTAACGTCCTTTTAGCAACAAAGTATTTTTTAATTACACCACGTGGGTTGTTTTCCCAGACATAATGCTACTGATAGACTATACTGTAGGCATAACTTTTATATGTATTGGGAAACCAAAAAAATTCTGTGACTCACTTTATTGCAGTGATCTGGAACCAAACCCACAATATCTCCAAGGTATGGTTGTAGTGTTGCAATGAACATGGGGATATATATATATCTTTTTGAGTTAGTGTTGTCAAATTTGGATACTTAGCAGTGGAATTACTGAATTATATGGTATTTCTATTTTTAATTTTTTGAGGAACCATCAAACTGTTTTCCATAGTGGCTGTACCAATTCATATTCTCACCAGTAGATTCCAGTGTTCTCTTTTCCCCACATCCTGTTAACACTTATTTGTCTTTTTTTTTTTTTTTTTAATATAATAACCTGACAGCTATTTTTTTAAATAATAGCCTCATTCTGGTTTTGATTTGCATTTTCCCTGATGATTAGCAATGTTGAGCATATTCTCATGTGCCTGTTGGTCATCTACATTTCTCTTTGAAAAAATGTCTATTAAAATCTCTGCCCAATTTTTAATTGGATTTTTTTTGGAGGGGGCTATTGAATTGTATGGATTCATTATCTATTTCGGAGAGTAACCCCTTGCCAGATACAGGATTTGCAAGTACTTTCTCCCACTCAGAGGATCACCTCCTTATTTTGTTGATGGTTTCCTTTGCTCTGAGGAACTTTGTAGTTGGACATAGTCAGCTTGTTTCTCTCCACTTCCGTCACTTTTCCTCTTGGTTGTAGATTCAAAAGTCATCGCCCAGACTTATGTCAAGGCCTATGTTTTCTTTTAGGAGTTTGATGGTTTCATGTCTTATGGTCAAGTCTTCAATCCATTTTGAGGTGATTTTTGTGTATGGTGTAAGATCCTTGTCCAGTTTCATTTTTTTGCATGTGACTGTCCAGTTTTCCCAACACCATTTATTGAAGAGACTGGCCTTTCCCCATTGTATATTATTGGCTCCTTTGTTGTAAGTTAATTGACTTTGTATGTTGTATGTATGGGTTTATTTCTAGGCTGTCTAATTGCAACTTTATTCCCTTTCAAATAAAAACATTTTGAGTAAGTTTATTATAAAGATGAATATGCCTCACAGGCCCAAATACTATAACAATAAAAACACTCCTTAGATAATGTCCCAAGAGAAAAAATAAAACATTATCCTACCTTGGGGCATTCAGAGGTTTAACATGGTGGTCACCTCTGAAGGCTAATTTGCTTTTGAAGTGTTTATAGACAGAAAAATGTTAAGTGCTGTTGGCCTCTAGAATTAATGGTCGATAAACCACAACAAAAATGTTGAAGGCTGTCACTTAAATAGGTATGATATTTTAGTGATCTCATGGAACATAAACTACTACTTAGATTTCTTTTGAGCTGATGGGGGCCTTCCCTCACCCTTGAAAGTAGGAATTTTGTTGTTGTTAGTTGCTAAGTTGTGTCCAACTCTTTTCAACTCCCCGGGACTGTAGCCCACCTGGCTCCTCTTTCTGTGGGATTTTCCAGGCAAGAATACTGGGATGGGTTGCCATTTCCTTCTCCAGGGAATCTTCCTGACCCAGGGATAGAACCTGCCTCTCTTGCGGGTCCTGCCTTGGCAGACAGGTTCTTTACCACTATACCACCAGGAAAACTAGGAATAAGAGGATCCAGTTAAACTTGTAGCTGATCAAAGTCCTTGCAGTATCTTTTCTCATGACATTCAAGTTGTGTAAATGTGTTTGCTGATTCATTAATCTGAAAGCTGCCTTTGTGTCTTTAGCAATCTCACAATTTCATCTTAAATATACATAATAATAGTACTTATCTGATAATATTGCTATGAAGATTAAATATGTTAATTCATTTAAAGTGCTTAGAACAATGTATGAAATGCAGTAAAAACTAAAAAAAAGAAAAAAATTAGTTGGCCTTATCATGACCAACTATGTTAAATTTGAAAATTAGAGCATTCACATGTAATTAAGTAGTATTCTCCCAAAAACCTTCACTCAAAATATTACCAAGGCAAAAATGTATTAAGTGACCTCTATCTCATCTTGATTCTAATATCAAAATAAATTACTATTTATGTACTATTTGCTTTGATTTTGGTTTCCAGGAAAGACTTTGAATTAGAACAGCCTGTTTTGAATTTTATCACTTCTATTTACTAGTTACTTGACCCTAGTAAAGTTAATCTTTCTAAGCTTCTTTCCATATAGCTGTAAGTAAGGATAATATTCTTAGTTGTTAGTAAAATAAAAAAAAAATAATGTGTGTAAATATCTACATGCATGATACCTAGCCCATAATAAGTATTCAGTTCAGTTGGTCAGTGGTGTCTGACTCTTTGTAACCCCATGGACGCCAAGCTTCCCTGTCCATCACCAACTCCTGGAGCTTTCTCAAACTCAAGTCCATCGAGTTGGTGATAGCATCCACCCATTTCATTCTCTGTCATCCCCTTCTCCTCCCACATTCAATCTTTCCCAGCATCAGGGTCTTTTCTAAGGAGTCAGTTCTTCACATCAGGTGGCCAAAGTGTTGGAGCTTCAGCTTTAGCATCAGTCCTTCCAATGAACACTCAGGACTGATTTCCTTCAGGATGGACTGGCTGGATCTCCTTGCAGTCCAAGGGACTCTCAAGAGTCTTCTCCAACACCACAGTTCAAAACCATCAATTCTTCGGCACTCAGCTTTCTTTATGGTCCAACTCTCACATCCATACATGACCACTGGAAAAACCATAGCTTTGACTAGATGGACCTTTGTTGGCAAAGTAATGTCTCTGCTTTTTAATATGCTGTCTAGGTTTGTCATAACTTTTATTCCAAGGAGCAAGCATCTTTTAATTTCATGATTGCAGTCACCATATGCAGTGATTTTGAAGACCAGAAAAATAAATTTGTCTCTCATGTATGGATATGAGAGTTGGACTATAAAGAAAGCTGAGCACAGAAGAATTGATGCTTTTGAACTGTGGTGTTGGAGAAGACTCTTGAGAGTCCCTTGGACTGCAAGGAGATACAACCAGTCCATCCTAAAGGAGACCAGTCCTGGGTGTTCATTGGAAGGGCTGATGCTAAAGCTGAAACTCCAATACTTTGGCCTCCTGATGCGAAGAACTGACTCATTGGAAAAACCCTGATGCTGGGAAAGATTGAGGGCAGGAGAAGAAGGGGATGACAGAGGATGAGACGGCTGGATGGCATCACCGACTCAATGGACACGGGTTTGGGTGAACTCCAGGTGTTGGTGATGGACGGGGAGGCCTGGCATGCTGTGGTTCATGGGGTTGCAAAGAGTTGGACATGACTGAGCAACTGAACTGAACTGAACCACTGTTTCCCCATCTATTTGCTATGAAGTGATGGGACCAGATGCCATGGTCTTCGTTTTTTGAATGTTGCATTTTAAGCCAACTTTTTCACTCTCCTCTTTCACTTTCATCAAGAGGCTCTTTAATTTCTCTCTGCTTTCTGCCATAAGGGTGGTGTCATCTGCATATCTGAGGTTATTGATATTTCTCCCGGCAATCTTGATTCCAGCTTGTGCTTCTTCCAGCCCAGCATTTCTCATGATGTACTCTGCATATAAGTTAAATAAGCAGGGTGACAATATACAGCCTTGATGTACTCCTTTTCCTATTTGGAACCAGTCTGTTGTTCTGCATCTGGTTCTAAGTGTTGCTTCTTGACCTACATACAGATTTCTTAGGAGGCTGGTAAGGTGGCGTGTATTCTCATCTCTTTCAGAATTTTCCAGTTTATTGTGATCCACACAGTCAGAGGCTTTGGCTTTGTATTCAGTAACAATTCCTATTCTATTCTTATTTCATTGTTTTCAAAGTGATGAATGTAATAATGATTTTGTTAAGAGTAAAGACAATACTGCAGTGGATAGCCTTTCCCTTCTCCAGGCCATCTTTCCAATCCAGGGATCGAACCCAGGTCTCCGGAATTGCAGGCGGATTCTTTACCAGCTGAGCCACAAGGGAAACTCCAAAGATAATTTTAGGTCCCAGCAACAGGCTAATTTTAATCTCTCCTCCATTGCTTTAAGATCTTATAGTTAAAAATTAATTACTCTGATTTTTCTATTAACTCAGAATTAGGCATGAAATCATAAAAATAAAGAATTGTTACCTTTACTAAATTTCTTCTTTATCTAATACATACATGACAAACTTGTCCTAATCCTTTTCAGAAAAAAAATTATAAGAAAAAAGGCTTGTCTCATTGTTCCCCTGTGAAACCCTTATCGATTGCCTTTACCTAGTTCAGAGAGGTATCATATATAACATAAATAACAAACAGTAAAATTTGTCCAAAAAATCATTCCTAAAGTTTTTTAACTTCATTTAAAAAAATTTATTTAAGAAATGAATACTGTGACTGTGATTGAGAAATTTAGGCAAATGTAAAGTAATAGCAAAAAAGATCACCCATAATATTACCCTCAAAAATGAACATATTTTCGTTATATTTTTCTGCAGAAAATCCAATTCATTTTCATATATTTCATAAACAATTCACATTCAAAAGACAAAGGAAAGCTTCACAAAGGTGAAGCTTCTAGAGTGAGCTGGTACACGTAACATGGGTATCTTAAGGAGGATATGGAGTAGTTCCTCAGAGTCCTCTCAGAGAACAGAGTCAGCTGGAGTTCTCAGCACTCCGGACAGGGTGGAAATGAAGTTACTTGACAGAGCCTATCACTTCCTCAGGTTGAGGTCTACTGGGAGTCAGGGAAAGATCGCAGCTAGTCAAAATTAGCTTTAAACATGCCTTAAATTTCATTGAGGTCTCACTACCACAGGCAGGACTGAATAGAGAGCAGATCCTTACTTCCCATTTTCCTTCTCAGACTTCCATCAGGCACCCACTGTTTCAGAGGAGAGACAGATGGAGTTTCTGCACTACATAAATTTAAATCATTCTCTCTCCCTGATTCTTTCCTCCTCTTTTTCACAGAGCATGGAGTTCAATTCTGAGTAGTTAAATGTTCATATGAGGTAACATTATTACTTTGCACTTATTTTCCTTGTACCTTTAAATATATCTAGTAAAAGTGCAAGGGAGTTTACCTTTAGAACTAAAGTAGACCCTATGGATATATTATTTTTTTTTTAATTCTGTAAACATTCAATAAGGTTTATTGTACTTGTTTTGTATTTATTTTTAATTGGAGTATAATCACTTTACAATTTGTATTGTTTCTGGTGTACAATAAAGTGAATCAACCATATGTATACATATATCCCCTCCTTCTTGAACTTCCCATTCACCCTTCCGTCTATATTATTATATATTTGATTATATATGATTATATGTCAATCCAAGAAATTCCTCCTCCAACCTTTCACTGGAAGACTCCTTAGAAAAATTTACTCAAGTTTCTTTTATTTGGACTTTTCTGGGAATGGCAGCCCCCTCCATTATTCTTGCCTGGAGAATCCCATGGACAGAGAAGCCTGTGGACTACAGTCCACGGTGCCACAAACAGTCGGACATGACTGAGCGACTAACCACAAATCCCAGCATAAGGACTTCTCGAGTTAATATGAGGGACTTCCCGGGTGGCTCAGTGGTAGAGAATCTCCTGCCTTGGCAGGAGATTCAGATTCGATCCCTGGGTCTGGAAGATCCCCTGGAGAACGAAATGGCAACACACTCCAGTTTTCTGGCGCGAGGAATCCCTTAGGTGGAGGAGCCTGGAGGACTAGAGTCCATGGGGTCACAAAGAGTCAGATACAACTGTGACTAAACAACAGCAAAAAAGTTAATATGAGTTTAGAAGATGATACCGAACTATCTGTTTAGTAGGCTTTTCACCACTCTAGCAGAGGGAAGAATATAATAGCAAAGATATAAAACATAGAGGGAAATAAAAAGACACAACAGGACTTACAAATGCTGTAGTGATAATATGGAAAGATTTGGAGGTACTTCTTCGGTTCCTGCAGGGTGACTTGAAAATTTTCCCATAAGATTTTTCTCCCACTTTTCTAGTAAATGCAAGAAACTTGATAGTCCAGAGAGAAGTGTTCTGAGTGTGACCCATTTGTCTAGATAACTCAGAAGGAAATATTTTGATTAAATATGGAAGTACTTTTTAATAAAGCTCAGGGTAGGAAAGGAGCATAACAAGGCAAAGGTTTTATTTCATACAGAATAAGATCAAGGTCATAGTAACAGAAAAGTACAAGTTTAAGGGTCGAGATGCTGTTGGAGGAAATTAATTCCTATAGTGCATTGCCCGTCTTTGGGACTGGAATGAAAACTAGCTGGAAAAGGTCAGTTTTCCTTCCAATCCCAAAGAAGAAAGATGACAAAAAATGTTCAAATTACCATACAATCATGCTTATTTCATACGCTAACGAGGTAATGCTCAAAATCCTTCAAGTTGGCTTCAGTAGTAGGTGAACCAAGAACTTCCAGATGTACAAGCTGGATTTAGAAAAGGCAGAGGAACCAGAGATCAAATTGCAAACATTTGTTGGATCATAGAGAAAGCAAGGGAATTCTAGAAAAACATCTACTTCTGCTTCACTGACTATACTAAAGCCGTTGACTCTGTGGATCACAGCAAATTATGGAAAACTCTTAAGAAGATGGGAATACAAAGCCACCTTACCTGTCTCCTAAGAAACCTGTATGCAGGTCAAGAAGCAGCTTTTAGAACCAAACATGGAACAACAGACTGGTTCCAAATTGGGAAAGGAATACAACAACAATGTATATTGTCATTCTACTTATTTAACTTTTATGCAGAGTACATCATGCAAAATTCTGGGCTGGATGAAGCACAAGCTGGAATCAAGATTGGGGGGAGAAATATCAACAACCTCAGATATGCAGATAATACCACTCAAATGGCAAAAAGTGAAGAGGAACTAAAGAGCCTCTTGGTAAGGGTGAAAGAGAAGAATGAAAAAGTTGGCTTAAAACTCAAAATCCAAAAAACTAAAATCACAGCATCTAGTCCCATCACTTCAGGGCAAATAAATGGGAAAAAGTGGAAACTGACAGATTTTATTTTCTCAGCCTCCAAAGTCACTGTGGATGGTGACTGTGGCAATGAAATTAAATGGTGCCTGATCCCTGGAAGAAAAGCTGTGATAAACCTAGACATCATGCAGAGATATCACTTTGCTGACAAAGGTCCATATAGTCAAAGCTATAATTTCTCCAGTAATCATGTACGCACGTGAGAGCTGACCCTAAAGAAGGCTGAGTGCCAATGGATTTGCTCAGAATTCTCTGAGTGCCAAAGAATTTTGAACTCTGGTGTTGGAGAAGACTTTTGAGTCCCTTGGACAGCAAGAAGATCCAACCAGTCAATCCTAAAGGAAATCAACCCTGAATATTCATTGAAAGGACTGATGCTGAAGCTGCAATACTTTGGCCATCTAATACAAAGAGCTAACTCATTGGAAAAGACCCTGATGCTAGAAATGATTTGAAGGCAGGAGGAGAAGGGGGGAACAGAAGATGAGATGGTTAGGTAGCATCATTGACTCAATGGACATGAGACTGAATAAACTCCAGGAGTGCTGCAGTCGATAGGGTTGCAAAGAGTCACACACTTCTTATCAACTGAACAACAACAATAACAACAAGATGTGATTGATTTCAGGCACTTTACAAGAAATTAATTTACAAGAAATTAATTTACAAGAAAATTAGCCACAGACTGAAGTGAAAGCACATCACCACATTTCTCCTCTCCTCTCCTCTCTCACAACTCAGAGTTCTGTCCTCTCCTCCTGAGAGGTGGTGAGTGCCACAAATGTCTGGAAAACACCTCAGATGGGAAATGTCTTTATATGATCCAAATCAGTCTTGGAGGATGGATGGGCACTATCCTGTGGGAAAGAGCGGTGTCTCACAAAAAAAAGAAATGACTGGGAAGGACTTCAGGGCTGGAATTTTGGAGGGGGAGGAAATGAAGAGATTATGGAGACATTGTTAACACTTGGCATTTGCACTCAGACCCCTTGTGGGCTCAAAGGAGTTTATTTTATATGCTAGTGAAGTGGAATTCCCTCCATCAAACCCTCCAGGTTTAAAGCTTTTGCTGGAATATTTAGCTAAAATACAATAATAGCTAAAATCTGCCTTGGAGTTCAGGGTGTTATGATCTAGATAAGGAGAGGTGAAGCAAAATTTGGGACAGAGAAGGGAGCTTTCTCCTGATTTTCCCCTCCTCGAGTAAGATAGGGAGACGACTGGACTAGAGGGAGACATGTTCTTGTCCTTTAGATCAGGAACCCCCAACCCCCAGGTCACAGACAGATACAGGCCCGTTAGAACCCGGCTGAACGGCAGGCGGTGAGCTGCAAGTGAGTGACCGAAGCTCCATCTGTATTTACAGCCGCTCCCCGCTGCTTGCATCACCGTCTGAGCTCTGCCTCCTGGGAGAGCAGCGTGGCCTTAGATTCTCTAAGGAGCGTGAACCCCACTGTGCCCTGTGCATGCAAGGGATCTCGGTCGTCCTTCTTACGATGATCTGATGATCTGACTGTGCTTCACGGTGAGCTGTATAACTATTTCATTATCTACTGCAATGTCATCATAATAGAAATAAAGCGCACAGCAAAAGTAATGTTCTTGAATCATCCCCAAACCACACCCTCCCACCCCAGTCTGTGGAAAAATTGTTTTCCATGAAACCGGTCCCTGGTCCCAAAAGGTTGGAGACCACTGCTCTAGATCACAGAAAAAGAAGCAGAGGCCAGCTACAAACCTGGGTTAGGAATTGTGACATTAGAAAAATAACTGCCTGTACTTCTTGATGACCTGTGAGAGATGGAGATAAACTGATAACTATTATTTTTTCCAGCTTCATTAAGCTGTAATTGGCATGTAGAATTGTAATATTTAAAGCATACATGATGATTTGTTAAATGTGTACATTTTTAGAGGATTCCCACAATTGAGTTAATTAACTCAATTAATATCCATTGCTTCATGTATTTACCTTTCTATTTTTGGTAAGAATGCTTAAGATCTACCCTCTTAGTAAGTTTCAGTTATGCAGTATAGTATATTATCAATTATAACCACCATGCTGTACATTCGATCCTCAGACCTTGCTCATCTTATAATTAAAATTTGTGCCCTTTCCCCATTTTCCACTCCCCAGCCTTGACTTCCCCGGTGGCTCAGACAGGAAAGCGTCAGCGTCTGCCTGCAATGCAAGAGAGTTGGGTTCAGTCCTGGGGTCAGGAAGATCCCCTGGAGAAGGGCATGACAGCCTACTCCAGCATTCTTGCCTGGAGAATTCCATGGCCAGAGAAGCCTGGCAAGCTATAGTCCATGGGGTCACACAGAGTTGGGCACAACTGAATGATTAACACTTTCACTTTCCAGCCCTGACAATTATTAATTATTGAGCAGACGAGCAGGTGATCAAAATGTTAATTTTGAGAGAGGAAAGAGAAGAAGGAGCTAAAATATATCTAACAACAAAAAACTCCCATCTTTATAAATGTATTATGCATGTGACACAGACCAAACTTCCAGGACCCCAGTGACAAAGAGCAGACACTAAAATGTAAATACAATTTTAAGGTAAATAATTTGATAGAGAGTTTGAAGTGCATATGGGTGGAGCTTAATTGCACTCCTATGGGAGAAGACTTTATATTGATCTTATTGGGAATATTTTTATTTCATGCATGGGGAATAAAAGATTCTATTCATGCTGGCTCAAGCTAATTTGATAATTAAATGTTAATCTGCAGATCATATGTTTTAGCAAGATAAACTTTAGGCAGAGATGTTTGTTGTTGCATGGGGAGGAAATACTGTGTAGCCAATTGCAGCAAGTTCCTTATTTGCAGCAAAAGCAGATTCCAGTCTGTGTGTGTCTAAGTGAACTCTCCTTTGGAAAAGGGCCATTTCAATTTCTTTTGAGCAAACTCTTGGCTCTTTTAAGATACACTCGAGGCTGTTCAGTAATAAGCCTAAGATTCAGAAGGCTTTTTGTTCGATTAGGCGATGATTTCAAGCTGCACTGGTGCTCTCTAAGGGGCACCAAAATGACCCATTTTGAATTCTGATCATCTTTGGTTTTCAATATTGGTTGAAGCCAACTGCCTCCACCCAGACTGGGATGGGTTCCAGGGCCACTTTACTTTTGTATGAATTATCAAAGTGTGTCAAGTTCTCATCTACAAAATCTAAACCTCTGTGAAAAATGTCACTTGGCCTAAAAGGGTAATTTTATTCACCTGAATATTTATTGGAAGGATTGATGCTGAAACTGAAGCCCCAATAGTTTGGCCACCTGATGTGAAGAACTGACTCCCTGGAAAAGACCCTGATTCTGGGAAAGATTGAAGGCAGGAGGAGAGGATGACAGAGGACTAGATGGTTGGATGGCATCACCGATTCAAGGGACGTGAGTTTGAGCAAGCTCCTGGAGTTGGTGATGGACAGGGAAGCCTGGCGTCCTGCAGTCCATGGGCTTGCAAAGAGTCAGACATGACTGACTGACTTAACTGAAAAGGGTAAATTCACTGTGAAGAATCACATACCCTAACTCATTTGTTGAGAGCATAGTTGGACCTTTACTTACACTTATCTCAGGATTCTGAGAAAACAGATTCTGAGGTGGATGTCGTGTTTTCATACCTAAGAGGACACTGATGCCTTTCTAAAAATCAACATATTCTAGCACAGTAGAAGGTATATGTAGTATAATTAAATAGTGACTATTGATAATATAGCTCAGGAGCCTCAGTGCAACATAACCCAAATTTGGTACTAATTATGTATGAGTTTTTTACTTTATAAAGGCCTCATTGGCTATTTGGACTGGCAAAATGGGTAGATACTGGTACACTTAGCAGTCATAGTCATAGTGGTGCTTGCTTCATGTTTGTTTTTATTTGTTTGTTTTTACAACTACCACAAGGACCTCCACTATCACATATGGTGCTTTTGTGAAAATTAGAAAAGATATCCCTTCTGGGTGAACAAATCATACATGTATATCTCTGTGTGTGTGTGTGAAGAATTTATAGATGAACAGCTAGATAAATAGATCTTTATCTGCACCCCTGGTTGGCACTTATCATACCTGACTCACCTGTAATCTCGATCACAGGTTTTCCAAGCCGGCTTTTCTGTGGTGCTCACTTCTGACAGTTTGAGTCAGCAGCGTTTTCTTCCTTCTGCTAATGAGGAAACTGAAGCCAGTGAAATAAGTTGCTCAAGGACACACCTTTGTAGGTAGTGTCTCAGGGACTGAACAATAAGTATGCCTCCCCTCAGGGTCTGTGCCAGGCCACTCTGCCTTTTAGGAAGCTGCTGCACGAATTTCAGGCAACTTTATGCCTACAACTGAGGTAACTGGAGCACTGATGTTCACTGTCATTTCATAAAGGCACAGAAGTTTTCTCTTCTGACATTAAGTGAAAGTTTTCCTGGGTCCTCACTGAGAAGACTAATGAGATTAATTCAAATTCAGGTTCAGTAAACATTGGTTGAGTGCTGAATACAGCACGTGCTAATTGATATGGGAGGCAAGATGGCAACCCAGACAAGCAAGACCCCTTCATCAATCAAGTTCCACTCGTGCAGCCAGTGGAGACAGATATGAAGGACTGAATTTATTTGGGGAAGATTTCATTTCCCAAAGATGGCCACACCATATGAGCTGCTGCAATGCAAGCTTGCCATTCCTGAATAAAACAGCAAGTGGGAAGCTGCTCTAGAGCGGGAAGCTCAGCTCGGTGATCTGTCATGACTTAGAAGAGGGGTGAGGAGTGTGGTGGGAGAGAGACTTCAGAGGCAGGGCGTATATGAATACACAGAGCAGATTCATTTTGTTTCACAGCAGAAACTCACACAACATTATAAAACAATTATACTCCAATAGAAAAAAAAAAAAGACCCAACAAAAAGAGAGTCTTATTTCCCTTTCTTGAATCTGTGTGGGTTTTGAATTGGTTTTGACTGGTAGAATACAGTAGAGTGATGCCGTGTGACTCTTTAGGCTGAGTTTTAAAAGGCTAAGTGACCTTTCCTTGGATTCACTGGACACTGTCTTGGCGTCATGGGCTGACACATAAGGGCGACAATAAGTAAGATGTGGCAAGGAAGTGACGCCATGTGGGGAGACTCCATGCGGTGCTCTTACTGACATTACGGCATGTAAGTCAGCCTCGCTCAGGCACCAGCCGTACTGAGATGGGGCGCTCTAGATGGTGTCAGTCCTCCGCCGTCCGGACTCCCCAGCCTCAGATTCTTCATAACCCAGACAAGGAACAGAAACACAGCATCCCAGTGGTCCCTTACCCCATTCCCACAGGATCTGTGGGCATAATAAAATTGGTGTTGCTTTATACCTTTCAATTTGGGGTTGATTTGTTATGCAGACATAGTAACAGAAACATCATTCTTCCAAGATAACGGCTGCAGTCATGTGAGGACTGCATACTGTCAGCGTCCGCATACAGATGCACATTTTTCCCCTGGAGCTTTATCTAACACTTTTTATAAAGGGGAAACAAAAAGACCTTGGGAGATAAGTAAACCAATCTATGTAAAGGTCATATTCCCCAAGTGGTTTCTAACTTTAGAAATAACTATAACAGTATTTTCTCAAATTGAACAAAAATATATATAAAATGTTCTAAAGAAAGGAGTACAATATGTTTCAAGACAAATGAATGTTAAAAAAAATTCCCAAGACACCATCGCCTTGATGTGGTTTCAAACACTAACAGATGAGGAAGTGCTGTCATTACTTTTATTATATATTATTTGGTGCCTGAGTTATATTTTATCCAGGATGGAAAAACCTCTATTTCTGCCCTCAGGGTGTACAATTTAAATCAGAGAGACGCTATAAGTGTCTCTGACAGAACACAGAGTGTTCTGGTTTCTTTATGCTGATTTGGAAGTTTTCAAACAACCTAATCACCACAATGTAAAGATATCAAGTGAAATGGAAAGCAATGACAGAACTCTCTCCAGAGTTTCAAGTCTTTATTTCGACAGGATAACTCCCTATTTTCAGTTCTTCATAAAAAAAAAAAAAAAGCCAATTGCATGCTCCATAATAGTTATAAGAATTACGAGATGCTGAGTTTAGTGATAAGCAGAGAATAGTTTAAATGACTGTTAAAAAAAAAAGGCACATCTTTGGAATTTGGCTGTACACATGTTAAAAAAAATTAATAAAATCTACTAATTAGATCCAAGGACAATCTGAATTAGTAATAAGTCTGAATCACACATTATGACAAGGAATTATGATTTTATTACTTTACAATGAAATAGAATAACTTATGCGGTTAGCTGTTTCTAATTACAAGTTCTGCATGAATATATTTTTACTAAATGGATAATTTACAACTCACATCATTGATCAACTGACCCCCATATTTGTGTAGAACATGCCTTTGCTAAGAACTCAAACGTGCAGTAAATGTCAACCCTCCATGCATAGGTACTAACCTAGTGGGTGTGGAGAATTCTACCGAGAACAAAGATAGCAGTCTTGTTTTCCATAAGCTTAAATTCTTAATAGGAAGTTATTTATAAGAAGCAAATAAAAGTACTAAACGATTTATACATCTTCTTTATGCTTGAAGAAAGTCAGATCCAAGAAATTGCTAAAAGATTCTTGGATGACATTGCCTTGACTATGGTAGAAGAGCAGAAATTATTTAAATTTACGAGGACATGGAACTCTGGACAATAAGGCAAGGAAGCATTACTTGCCTTCTATACTGTAGTGGCTTATTAAGAAGCACTTTTTTCAGATATGAAGTGGTGAAGCTTGGCTCAGACTCGCGTCTGGATACTAGATGGTTTCACTGAAGTCACCTGAATGAATGAAATTTTAAACATTTAGCTTTTGAAATATACACACACATATACACCCTATACAATATGAATGGTTACAATATTGGTGTTAAGTGTCATCAATTATTGATTATGGCAGCAACTCAAGTTACTGGTAAATTTGGTGGTTTTTTCTCAGGTGTGATACTGGAGAAAAATGACAGGTTTAGACTCAAACGTCAGCTTTGTGGCCAAGGAAGTCATTTAAACCTCCGTAAATCAATTTGAGTAAATAATGAGTCTCAATCACACATTAAGATAGGGAAATGCATTTTTAAAAATTTATAATAAAATAAAATAACTTTGGCTGCTTAAAAATGATTTTCAGGCACCAGTTGAAAGGCTTCTAAATTTAAGTTTTCTCACTTGCAGAATTGACCCAAAAATACCCTGCTCTTGGAGTTTTTGTGAGGATTAAGTGAAATGAAGTAAATGAAAGAATTTTAAGAGGAAATTTGTTACCCAAACTATAAGATACTAATATGATTCTCTAATTTTTTTTAAAGGCATTCAGAAAAAAAGAACCACCCTTACTCTGAAAATAAGGATTCTATTCTGGAAACAGTATCAAACCAATAGAAATTTATTGATCATCTACAATGCTGCCCTCTTTTCTGGCTTGGAGAGCTCTATGAGAATAACATATCTTGAAGCATAATGCTAACAAATAATTCAACAATTTGAGCATATGACTTAAAATGAACTTTAGATAAAAATAAAATGTAGAATAATTGAGTAATTGTTTGATTATCTAACACGATTCCTAGCCATCTAAGTTAGCAGTCCGTTCCCCAAAGGACTACTAAAGAGTTTAGTGTTCATGCCGTTGCTGGCAGATGTAAGGAGGCTTCCCAGGTGACAGTGGTGGTGGAGAACCTGCGTGCAGTGCAGGAGACACAGGAGATGTGGGTTCTGTCCCGGGGTTGGGAAGATCCCCTGGAGGAGGACGTGGCAACCCATTGCACTGTTCTTGCCTGCAGAATCCCGTGGACAGAGGCGCCTGGTGGGCGACGGCCCGCAGGGCTGACGGAGTCAGACACGACGGAAGCAACTTAGCACACACAGTAGACGCGTGAGAAGGAGAAAAACATACAGAGAACAGAGCTTAATGCTTCAGGGAACGTCCAGGGCCGCTTTTGGAGCAGTCACACAGCTAAAGCGAGTTTCCTTCACGGCCTCCCGCCTCCTGGGGCCAGATACTTTGCCTCTGGCCTTTGCCATCATAAGTGGCTGAGACCCCGCCTGCACTTCCTTTTCTTCCCTCGGCGCTCCCGAAGAGGGGCACATCACACTCTGGGGACTCTTTTGAGGTTGGCTTCCTGCCGACTCCGTGCAAAATCTGAGGAACTTCCGGTGTTCTGGAAGCCCTCGGCTTCCTTAATGATTTCACATCAGGCTTTCACCCGGGACATTCCCCAAAGTACAAGGAGTTTCTAATCTTGCCAAGTTCTGTGTAAATCTGGTGTCAACACCAATCTTCTACAATCCTAAAGAGTAGATTTGTTCCTGTTTAGACGACTTCCCAGTGTATACAGGAGAAAGCGTGTATTCTACCTTCTTCATAAACTGGATCCAGTCTACTTCTTTTGTATTCTTTTTTACCACTCTTTCACACTCACTCAGCAATTTCCCTATAGAGAACTGTCTGCTTCACCAACTTACACCATGCTCTTTATTTCATGCTGGCTTAGAATAAGCTGTCCATCTGGAGTGTCTTTTTTCCTCTTATTTCTACAGAACAAGTGTCTTTTCATTCTCTATTCTAAAGCTGCCCTCCTTCCCACTTATAAAGTCTTCTTCACTTACCGTAAGAGAGGATTAGATTTAAACATGATATAGAACATCATATAAGCCTCTGTTAGAGCAGTTAACCCAATATCTACCAATTTACATGTTGCATTTTCTGTTTTAACCAATGGAATGTAAGCATACTGAGGATGGAACTTGGTTCTATGAACTCTTACATCGTCCTCCTTCAGGTCCTTTCTTGACACCAGTTGTATTTTAGGTATTTCCTAAATATTAAATGATGATACTTTAAAATTTATACTGAGTTTGGGAAAAGATAAAATACATTCTCTTTTTACCAGTAAAATAACCAGGGCATTAGACTCCCTCTGTACAACATCTGGGATCATGCATATGAAAAGATTTTAATAAAATTACGCATTGCACACATGTCAGCTGTTTTGGATTGGCCTGATCCACCCATTTATGGAGAGGCAGTGACACTTAGCCTCTGAGAGCACAGAACTTTCCTCTCTATGCCTGGGCTGGAATTATAGCTATACCAGATACTAGCTGTGTACTCTTGGGCAAGGTATTTAAAATCTCTATGCCTCAGTTTCCTTGACAATAAAATAGGATTAGTTTCCTTGCTAGTTTGGAGGTTAAAAAAAAAAAGACAGCAAAATTAATGTTTGAAATACAACACTATATCTCATGGACATCACAGATGGTCAACACCGAAATCAGATTGATTATATTCCTTGCAGCCAAAGATGGAGACGCTCTACAGAGTCAGCAACAAGACCGGGAGCTGACTGTGGCTTAGATCATGAACTCCCTATTGCCAAATTCATACTTAAATTGAAGAAAGGAAGGAAAACCACTAGACCATTCAGGTATGACCTAAATCAAATCCCTTATGATTATACAGTGGAAGTGAAAAATAGATTTAAGGGACTAGATCTGATAGACAGAGTGCCTGATGGACTATGGATGGAGGTTCATGACTTCATACAGGAGGCAGGGAGCAAGACCATGCCAAAGAAAAGACATGAAAAAAGGCAAAATGAGTGTCTCAGGAGGCCTTACAAATAGCTGTGAAAATAAGAGAAGCGAAAAGCAAAGGAGAAAAGGAAAGATATTCCCATTTGAATGCAGAATCCCAAAGAATAGCAAGGAGAGGTAAGAGAGCTTTCCTCAGCGATCAGTGCAAAGAAATAGAGGAAAACAATAGAAGGAGAAAGACTAGAGATCTCTTCAAGAAAATTAGAGATACCAAAGGATCATTTCATGCAAAGATGGGCTCAATAAAGGACAGAAGTGGTAGGGACCTAACAGAATCAGAGGTGGCAAGAATACACAGAACTGTACAAAAAAGATCTTCATGACACAGATAATCACGATGGAGTGATCATTCACCTAGAGCCAGACATCCTGGAATGTGAAGTCAAGTGGGCCTTAGGAAGCATCACTACGAACAAAGCTAGGGGAGGTGATGGAATTCCAGTTGAGCTATTTCAAATCCTGAAAGATGATGCTGTGAAAGTGCTGCACTCAATATGCCAGCAAATTTGGAAAACTCAGCAGTGGCCCCAGGACTGGGAAAGGTCAGGTTTCCAATCCCAAAGAAAGGCAATGCCAAAGAATGCTCAAACTGCTGCACAATTGTACTCATCTCACATGCTAGTAAAGTAATGCTCAAAATTCTCCAAGCCAGGCTTCAGTAATACATGAACCATGAACTTCCAGATGTTCAAGCCAGATTTAGAAAAGGCAGAGGAACCAGATTTCAAATTACCAACATCCGCTGGATCATCAAAAAAGCAAGAGAGTTCCTGAAAAACATGTATTTCTGCTTTGTGGACTATGCCAAAGCCTCTGACTGTGTGGATCACAATAAACTGTGGAAAATTCTGAAAGAGATGGGAATACCAGACAACCTGACCTGATTTTGAGAAATCTGTATGCAGGTCAGGAAGCAACAGTTAGAACTGGACATGGAACAACAGACTGGTTCCAAATAGGAAAGGAGTATGTCAAGGTTGTATATTGTTTTTCTGCTTATTTAGCTTATATTCAGAGTACATCATGCAAAATGCCAGGCTAGATGAAGCACAAGCTGGAATCACAATTGCTGGGAGAAATGCAAATAACCTCCGATATGCAGATGACACCACCTTTATGGCAGAAAGGAAAGAAGAACTAAACAACCTCTTGATGAAAGTGAAAGAGGAGAGTGAAAAAGTTGGCTTAAAACTCAACATTCAAAAAATTATCATGGCATACAGTCCCATCACTTCATGGTAAGTAGATGGGGAAACAATGGAAACAGTGTTCCAGTAGTCATGTATGGATGTGGTTAGTTCAGTTCAGTTTCTCAGTCATGTCTGACTCTTTGTGACCCCATGGATGCAGCATGCCAGGCCTCCCTGTCTATCACCAACTCCCGGGATTGACTCAAACTCGTGTCCATTGAGTCGGTGATGCCATCCAACCATCTCATCCTCTGTCGACCCCTTCTCCTCCTGCCTTCAGTCTTGCTCACCATCAGGGTCTTTTCAAATGAGTCAGTTCATCGCATCAGGTGGCCAAAGTATTGGAGTTTCAGCTTCAACATCAGTTCTTCCAATGAACATTCAGGACTGATTTTCTTTAGGATGGACTGGTTGGATCTCCATGCTGTCCAGGGGACTCTCAAGAGTCTTCTCCAACACCACAGTTCAAAAGCATCAATTCTTAGGCACTCAGCTTTTTTTTTTATAGTCCAACTCTCACATCCATACATGACCACTGGAAAAACCATAGCCTTGACTAGACAGACTTTTATTGGCAAAGTAATGTCTCTGCTTTTTACTATGCTGTCTAGCTTGGTCATAAGTTTTCTTCCAAGGAGTAAACATCTTTTTATTTCATGGCTCCAGTCACCATCTGCTGTGATTTTGGAGCCCCCAAAAATAAAGTCTGCCACTGATTACACTGTTTCTCCATCTATTTGCCATGAAGTAATGGGACCAGATGCCATGATGTTAGTTTTCTGAATGTTGAGCTTTAAGCCAACTTTTTCACTCTCCTCTTTCACTTTCATCAAGAGGCTGTTTAGTTCGACTTCCCTTTCTGTCATAAGTGTGGTGTCATCTGCATATCTGAGGTTATTGATATTTCTCCCAGCAATCTTGATTCCAGCTTGTGTTTCATCCAGCCCAAAATTTCTCATGATGTACTCTGCATTTAAGTTAGGTAAGCACAGTGACAATATACAGCCTTGAGGTACTCCTTTTCCTATTTGGAACCAGTCTGTTGTTCCATGTCCAGTTCTAACTGTTGCTTCCTGACCTGCATACAGATTTCTCAAAATCAGGTCAGGTCGTCTGGTATTCCCATCTCTTTCAGAATTTTCCACAGTTTATTGTGATCCACACAGTCAAAGGCTTTGGCATAGTCCACAAAGCAGAAATACATGTTTTTCTGGAACTCTCTTGCTTTTTTGATGGTCCAGCAGATGTTGGCAATTTGAAATCTGGTTCCTCTGTCTTTTCTAAATCCAGCTTGAACATCTGGATGTTCATGTTTCACATATTGTTGAAGTCTGGCTTGGAGAATTTTGAGCATTACTTTACTAGTGTGTGAGATGAGTACAAATGTGCGGTAGCATTTGTCTTCTTTGGCATTGCCTTTCTTTGGGATTGGAATGAAACCTGACCTTTTTCAGTCCTTTGGCCGCTGCTGAGTTATTCAAATTTGCTGGCATATTGAGTGCAGCACTTTCACAGCATCATCTTTCAGGATTTGAAATAGCTCAACTGGAATTCCATCACCCCCACCAGCTTTGTTCATAGTGATGCTTCCTCAGGCCCACTTGACTTCACATTCCAGGATGTCTGGCTCTAAGTGAGTGATCACACTATTGTGATTATCTGGGTCATGTAGATCTTTTTTGTACAGTTCTTCCATGTATTCTTGCCACCTCTTCTTAATATCTTCTGCTTCTGTTAGGTCCCTACCATTTCTGTCCTTTATTGAGCCCATCTTTGCATGAAATGTTCCCTTGGTATCTCTAATTTTCTTGAAGAGATCTCTAGTCTTTCCCATTCGATTGTTTTCCTCTATTTCTTTGCATTGATCGCTGAGGAAGACTTTCTTATCTCTCCTGGCTGTTCTTTGGAACTCTGCATTCAAATGGGAATATCTATCCTTTTGTCCTTTGCTTTTTGCTTTTCTTCTTTTCACAGCTATTTGTAAGGCCTCCTCAGATAGCCATTTTGTTTGTTTGTGTTTCTTCTTCTTGGACATGGTCTTGATCCCTGTCTCCTCTACAATGTCACAAACCTGATCCATAGTTCACCAGGCACTCTGTCTATCAGATGTAGTCCCTTAAATCTATTTCTCAGTTCCACTGTGTAACCATAAGGGATTTGATTTAGGTCATACCTGAATGGTCTAGTGGTTTTCCCTCCTTTCTTCAATCTAAGTGTGAATTTGGCAATAAGGAGCTCATGATCTGAACCAATCAGCTCCTGGTCTTATTTTTGCTGACTATATAGAGATTCTCCATCTTTGGCTGCAAAGAATATAATCAGTCTGATTTCAGTGTTGACCATCTGGTGATGTCCATGTGTAGAGTTGCCAGGCCAGCTGGAAGATTTCAGCGAGCAACACGACGTGTTCCTTTAGGCTAAGAAATAAAGATGGGGTCAAGAGGATCGCTGCAGTCAGCGATGATTATTTCTCAGGGTTACATTTATACTAAACCAAGAGGAGAATCTTAAGAAGAGAAAATATTTTTCCATAAACATCACTTTGAGATAACAATCACCAGAACTCTCTGATAACGTCAAGGGATAAGAAGGGCATCCCATTTATCTTAAGGGTGGTCGAGAAAGGCTTATCCATCTGCGTCATGTGTGCATTCAAGGCTTGCTAATGTTCTGTTAAGATTTAACTTAGATAATAAGTTCCAGAGAGGGGTGGCGGGACAGAGAGCTTTGTCTGCGAACAGACCCTTGAGGATCAGGGCAGCTCCCAGAGTCAGCCTTTTGGTTCAGGCCGCTCCCTGCATAGAGTCTTCTCTTGTGTTGTTGGAAGAGGGTGTTTGCTTTGACCAGTGAGTTTTCTTGGCAGAACTCTATTAGCCTTTGCCCTGCTTCATTCCATACTCCAAGGCCAAATTTGCCTGTTACTCCAGGTGTTTCTTGACTTCCTACTTGCATTTCAGTCCCATATAATGAAAAGGACATGTTTTTTGGGTGTTAGTTCTAGAAGGTCTTGTAGGTCTTCATAGAACCATTCAACTTCATCTTCTTCAGCCTTACTGGTTGGGACATAGACTTGGATTACCGTGATATTCAATGTTTTGCCTTGGAAATGAACAGAGAGCATTCTGTCATTTTTGAGATTGCATCCAAGTACTGCATTTTGGACTCTTTTGTTGACCATGATGGCTACTCCATTTCTTATAAGGGATTCCTTCCCACAGTAGTAGATATAATGGTCATCTGAGTTAAATCACCCATTCCAGTACATTTTCATTCACTGATTCCTAAAATGTTGATGTTCACTCTTGCCATCTCCTGTTTGACCACTTCCAATTTGCTTTGATTTGTGGACCTAACATTCCAGGTTCCTATGCAATATTGCTCTTTACAGCACCGGACTTTACTTCCATCACCAGTCACATCCACAACTAGGTGTTGTTTTTGCTTTGGCTCTATCCCTTCATTCTTTCCGGAGTTATTTCTCCACTGATCTCCAGTAGCATATTAGGCACCTACCAACCTGGGGAGTTTATCTTTCAGTGTCTTATCTTTTTGCCTTTTCATACTGTTCAGGGTTCTCAAGGCAAGAATACTGAAGTGTTTTGCCATTCCCTTCTCCAGTGGACCACATTTTGTCAGAACTCTCCACCATGACCAGTCCGCCTTGGGTGACCCTACATGTCATGGCTCATAGTTTCATTGAGTTAGACAAGACTGAGGTCTGTGTGATTAGATTGATTGTTTTTCTGTGATTGTGGTTTTCAGTCTGTCTGCCCTCTGATAGAGGAATATAAGAGGCTTATGGGAGCTTCCTCCTGGGATATACTGACTGAGGGGGAAACTGGGTCTTGTTCTGATGGGCAGGGCCATGCTCAGTAAATCTTTAATCCAATTTTCTGTTGATGGGCGGGGCTGTGTTCCCTCCCTGCTATTTAGCTGGGGCCAAACTATGGTGGAGGTCATGAGGAAATGATAACCCGCCTCAAAAGACCCCATGCAGGCACTGCCACAGTCCGTTCCCCCAACCCTGCAGCAGGCCGCCACTGAGACATGCCTTCGTTGGAGGCTCCTGGACACCCACAGTCAAGTCTCCTATGGAGTCACTGCTCCTTTCTCCTGGGTCCTGGTGCACAACGTTCTGTTGTGCCCTCCAAGAGTCTATTTCCCAGTCCTGAGCAAGTTCTGGCAATTCCACGGTGGGGTCAGTGGTGACCTCGTCCAAGAGGACTTATGCCAAATTCACACCCAGAGCCCTGTCCCTGTGCAGACCACTGCCAACCCATGATAGTTGGACTATAAAGAAAGCTGAGCACTGAAGAACTGATGCTTTTGAACTGTGGTGTTGGAGAAGACTCTTGAGAGTCCCTTGGACTGCAAGGAGATCCAACCAGTCCATCCTAAAGGAAATCAGTCCTGAATGTTCATTGGAAGGACTGATGCTGAAGCTGAAACTCCATTACTTTGGCCACCTAATGCAAAGAGCAGACTCATTTGAAAAGACCCTGATGCTGGGAAAGATTGAAGGCGGGAGGAAAAGGGGACAACAGAGGATGAGATGGTTGGATGGCATCACCGAATCAATGGACATGAGTTTGAGTCAACTCCAGGAGTTGGTGATAGACAAGGAGGCCTGGCGTGATGCAGTCCATGTGGTCGCAAAGAGTCGGACACTACTGAGCGACTGAACTGAAATGATATCTCAGAGGATTGTTGTAAGGGCTTAAAAGGGTTATTATGCAAAATGCACATAAACAGGCCTGGCATGTAACAAACACTATATGCTTGTTTAGTCGCTCAGTTGAGTCTGACTATTTTTGCCCCCATGGACTGTAGCCCACCAGGCTTCTTTGTCCATGGGTTTTTCCAGGCAAGAATACTGGAGTGGTTTGCCATTTCCTACTCCAGGTAATCTTCCCAACCCATGGATTGAACTCACATCCTCTGAAAGTCTCCTGCATTTAAGGCAGATTCTTTACCACTGAGCCACTAGAGAGTAAATGTACATGTGGATTATTCAGTAAGAAAATATTATATCAAATGTCTTTTATATGACAAATACTATCACTGTAATATAAACCAATGAATAAATATGGCATGTGCTATGGAGAAAATTAGAGCAGGGAATGGGGAGAGGAAGGGAGGGACTAGTGTTTTAAACAGGATGTTCTGGGAAAATATCTACTGAAAATGTCAAATATAGCTACGAAAGGATTGTTCTAGATGAGAGAATAGCAAGTGCACAGGCCTCAGGCAGGAAGATGGTAGAGTATTTGAGGAATGACTATGGCCAGTGTGACTGGGACGGAGAGACCAGGAGGGGCGTGATAAGGGCTTAGGTCACATAGGTCACTGGGACTGAATCCTAAAGGACGCAGGTGAACTTGCCTTTTCTGCTGGCTGGATGTTTTGGAGACAGAAATGATGTGATCTCATAAATATTAAAGGCTTGAATACATTTGAAGACTGGTGGCTATTGGAGCAGGAAGATGAGCTATGAGGCTATTGCAATAATTCAGACTCTGGTACTAATAATTACTTTGTACTGATTTAAAACAAACAAAAAATGCCTAATGAACAGATATAGTATGTGCATTTGTCAGTGTTTGTTAGCAATTTTTCACAATTTTCTCACTTGAGATGATACATCTGAGTCAAATTCAACTATTAAAATCCTTTCTCATGTTATTTCTAGTCTTAATGATCAAGACTTGTTTAGTGGTCTTGCTTTCTCATTTTGGGATTTTCTACTATGATATTCTGCATGAAATTTAAACATGAAGCCAAATGCTATTAACAGTTGTCTATCATCATGTTATCCCACTGTCTTTGCATTTACGTCTTCATTCACTCATCAAATACCAGGGATGTTGCAAATCTTAAGGTAACTAGATTTTACTATAAATTTAGGTTGGAATAGAAATATATTTTTATATAATTTATTTCCCTTTTATCTTTTCCATTTCATATTTCTTTTGATAAAGTAACTCAATTCTACCACTTTTAAAATATCTTTTATTCATCTATTTTATTCATTCACACATTTTCTTACCACTAGCCTCACCTTCTTTTTCTCTCCTTTTGTCTCCCTGCCCTATCTTGACTGTTCCCCCCAAATTGCCTATTGATGACTTTTTCCATTTTTCTTCAATGAATTTTCCTTCAATGAGTTTTCCATATTGATATGTTATCATTCTTTGCATTCAAATTTTACATTTTTATTTCCTGAAACTAGCTCAAATGTCAAGTGCCAAGATAATTTCTTATAAAAGAAAAAATGTAAATATTCACAAGTAGAGTTTATGTTCTCTTCAGTGCAAATTGCTCAGTAGCAACAAATATTTAATGATGGTTACTCTGCTGAAGCGTTGACCTTTCTGATGTTCAGTGGCAAATAACTCTCAATGAACTTTGTACATCACTGTTTATTTGAACTGTGAATTCTAGTTCAATCATAAGAAATCTTTGTTTTCCCACCCCTGTGTGTATAGTTATTTCATTTCTGTTTCTTTGGGGAAAAGAGATGTGAAGTTATTGTTATAAAGCCTCTGAGAAAAGTAATATGTAGATAATGAAAAAGTTTTAAAAAACGTCTGCATGAATTAACCTAATTTTATGAAGTGAGATTGAGTATTCACAGATGACTAATTCTGAGGACAGACATGTACAAAGTAAACCAAAACTTTTAACCTCTCTCTCATACAAAAGAAAAAAAAGGAAGAGTTTAAAAAATAAATTTAAAAATGAAAGGAAAAGGGAAAAAAATTAAAAACACACAAACTTTGACAACATGACAATTTAGTCTTCAAGCGCAACATAACTATATACATATAATACCAGTGTGACTCTGTTCTTTAAGCTAAAAAGGGTACAAAGGCAGGCTCAAGTGAAAACAAACCATCCCTCCCAGCTGCGGCTGGGTTAAACGTCTTAGCAGAATGCAAGAGAGATGTTGGCTTTGTCCTCTGTTCACTCAAACGGCGGCCTAAGTAGCTGCGTGATACAGGCCGGCTTCAGACACCTACAGTATCCTGACTGGCAATTACAGCAACCAGAGGAAAGAAAAACGCTGTCATAGAAGGGTCTCCTTGATTACACAGAGAGTCCTTTAGGAACCCAATTAGGCACGTGTTGTTCAGTGAGGGAGATGAGGATAAAAATAGACAAAAGAATGAACAGTGTAACACAGAACCGCTTACTCCCCGTGTATCTCAAGACACACTCGGTTCATCTGCATTTCCAATAGAGACACTTGTTTCCTTGCTTTTTATACCACAGTTTCTTGAGAAACTCTTGTTTCAGATACAGCCTATCTTTCTTCCACCTGAGGGAAGCTTACTCTTATTTTTAACTCTCCTACTTGAAACAACTGTTCTAAAGTGAGAGATTTAGGAAAGCTGTTTTGATTACGTATGATTTTGTGGGTTCCGAGATCTCTGAGGAAAATTATCGGAATATTGGTGAAAGAGGCTGGGAAATTTAAAACTGATTGGGTTGTCATCAGTTGTAATTTGTTTCCACAGCACAGATACAATATGCCAATGGCTCAGTTATATTCTAGTGCTATTTCTGGTTCCCATCACATTAGATAAAGCAGCAGTCAAATTTTAACAAAGTTGTAGAGTAGCTTCAGGCAAGCATTTTTCATTAAAATATTCGATATCAGTGTGTTTGCCTGTGGGAGATGGATGGGTCGATGGTGACTGAGTCTGCTAAAACCTAAACCAGACAAGGAGAGAAACAAAACTTCCCAAAGCAATAAAACCTTGAAGTACTGACATTTCCCTGTGAGCAGAATGGAACATTTTCCCTGAACGAGAAGGGCAGACATTTTTACTTTACACCAGAGAATTTCATCTTCTCTGACATCCAAAATTACCGATCTGGGACTTTGGAGCAATTACTGAACATTTTACAGATATATGTCGTTAGTCCAGACTTCTTTTCTTCACTCCAGAGGCGTGTGTCCACCTTTCCTGGGGGTTCTTCCCCTGGACATCCCCTAAGCCTGTCAAAGGCGAAACCAGTCTCTTGTGCCACAAATTGTATCCTCCTGTTTTATCGCCTCTCTCAGTTATGGTACTGCCAGTCACTCAAGCCAGAATACTTAGCATCTTTGGTTCAAAGCTCTGTATCACTCTCTGCATCCAGTTGATCTCCAAGTCCCACACATGCTTACTTGTACTGTCTCTAAAAGCTGTCCATTCCCTCTTTATGGTGTCCTTTGAATAACACAAATTCTTAATTTTAATGAAATTAAATTTATCAGTTATTTCCTCCCTGGTTTATATTTTTGCATCCCCATCCAGAGGTCATACCAATATCATTCTAAGCTATTTTCTAAACATATTTTAATTTTCAGATTTATGTTTCTTATTTGATGTAATTTTTTTTTTTTTTGGCTATATTGACAGCTTGTGGGATCTTAGTTCCCCAACCAGAGAGTGAACTCAGGTCCCTGCAGTGGAGACATGGAGCCTTAACCGTTAGACTTGCAGGGACTTCCTGGGCGCAAGCATTTTCTAACTTGGTGTTTATAATTCTTATCTGGTGATTTCAGCTCCTTCCGTTTCTGTTGCTGTTTCTATTTTCTCACTTATTGAGCTTTATTTCCTTCTGCCTTTGTTATCTGTGGCTCAGACCTAATCATTTTTCTTGGACATTTTTTTTTTTATGAGAGTTGTTAAGATCTCTGAACAAGATATCCTTGTTACCATTGGTTAGTTTGTGATTTTAGACTCTCAAGAATATTTTCCCCAGGAAGCTTGCACAGTCCTCTTAGCCTCTCATTCACCAGAAGGCAGACAGAAGAAGCAAGAAGAACTACAATCCCACAGATTGCAGAATGAAAAGTATAATCACAGAAAATTAACCAAAATAAAAAGGTGTAGGATTATGTCCCAGATGAAGGGACAAGATAAATACCCAGAAAAACAACTAAATGAAATGAAGATAGGCACCCTTCCAAAAAAAAAAAAAAAGAATTCAGAAGAATGATAGTGAAGATGATCCAGGATCTCGGAAGAATAGAGAAGATGCAAGAAATGTTTATCAAAGATCTAGAACTAAAGAAGAAACAGAGATGAACAATACATTAGAAGGAATCATAGTAGCTGGGGTTTATTCTGGATAATTAATACTTGAGTATTGTCTGAGGTTATGCAATAGTTTCCTCATCTGTAAAGTGGAGATATTAATAGAGCAAAACTCATTAGCTTTCGCTGAAGATTATAAAAATTATGTAATGTGTTCAGAACAGTACTTCCTATTTAGGAAGTTCATTTGTTCAGTCACTAAGTCCTGTCTGACTCTGTGACCCCATGGACTGCAGCCTGCCAGGCTCTTCTGTCCGTGGAATTTCCCAGGCAGGAATACTGGAGTGGGTTGCCATTTCCTTCTCAAGGGGATCTTCCCGGACCAGGGATTGAACCCGCATCTCCTGCACTGGCAGGGAGATTCTTTACCACTGAGCCTCCAGGGAAGCCCATTTAGGAAGTGCTATGTGTTTAATTTTATTATTTAGTATTACTAGGCAAGCCCTGGGTTTTGTGTTAGGTCTGTTTCCCCATGAAGCCACCAGTGTGTGGCTTGATTATGCCTGGGTGAGCAAAAGCCCTCAAGGCAAAAGTGAGATTTGCTTTCCTATGCAGTTCTTAGCTGGTAATTCATTGTTAGAATTTAATATTTTAAGAAAGAATTAATGATCTATTTATCTATAATATTTATCTATCTATGATCTTCTATCTTAGTTATTTTCAAAAAGTGTTGGGCCTGCCATATAATCAGAAACAGAACTGGTTTTATTTGTTTTCCCCTTCCTTGTACTTTCTTTGACTCATCATATTCTTTTCTAACTTTTGAAAACAACACCTTTCAAGCTTTTCATCTTTTCTAAAAATGATTTTAAATCTATAAATTCTCAACTAAATGCCAATGTAGAAGTATACTGGAAACAATATTTTCATTACTGTTCCCTCATAACTTTTAAAATTTGTTCTGATTTTTCTTGATCCCTTTGTTATCTAGAATTACATTAAAAATTCCAAAATGTATTTTTATTTATTATTATGCACTTATGTCTTAAATTAAATTTATCTAGAGAATGTCATCAGTATTCTTTGATACTTATTGATGCCTGATACATTTCCTTTTGCATTTCTTTATTTTTAACTTTTTAACATATTTATAGCTTTATATTTAAACATATATGTATATTATGTTATGTATAGCTTAGTAAATTTAATCTTATCAATAATCTCCTTTAATTGGTGTTGTTTATAGTATTCATTGTGATTACTTACATGTGGATTTATTTCTACCGTCTTTTAGAAATTTTTATTTAATTTGCTTTTTTCTATGCATTTTTCTCTTCACTTTCTACCTTCTCTTGAAATTTTTTCCTTATTTCCTTTTCCATTTTAAAATTATAGCTAAAATTTAACCTAAATTCTTAAAACCCAAAGTTAGTGTTACTAACCTCTTTTAAAAAATTTTTAAGTTTTCAGAAATCCTGAACTCTGAGTCTTTCTCTTTTGTCATATGTTATTGTTTTCCAGCATTTTATCTCAACTTTGTTTTTGCTCCTCAAATTAGAGCTTATTAATGTTGTTTTATTAGTCAATGCTTGTGTAGCTTTCTCCAAAATTTGTCAATTTCTTTATCTAAACCTGAGTTTGACTAGCCTAGCCTCATGAGTTCTTAAGAGAGCCTTTTTCAGACCCTGGAGTGTAGGCTGAGGGAGGCAAGCTTCCTTCTCATCTCTCTGTTCAAGCCAGTTTCTTGTGTTTGTTTGCTTATTCATGATAGTTTTCATTGAGTCTCTAGTTCTTGAAGGTTCTAACTTTTGAGAGAGTTTTATTTCAATCCTCTGTTTGCTTGGACTGAAGCCTTCATCCCTTTGCTAAGCACTTTTGTGCTGAGATCAGTCTTATTCCCCAGGGTATTCCCAAAATCAGTTTTGTTTTCTTTTTCCCCCTCTCTGGAGTTTACTTCCTTGATCTCAGTTTCTGAGGATTCCCTTTACTTTCTTATTGATCAACCATTTCTTAAATGAGATGGTTAACAGTAGTGGTTTAACTATTGTTTTTCCAGGATTCCTAGATGTTTTATCATTTGAGCATTTTCAGGTTATTTAGTCTACCATATTGCCACAAACAGGAAGTACAATCATTCTTCTTTCTTTCTCCTTATTCTTCATCTTCTTTTCTTCTTCCTCTTTATACCCACAGCCTCTAAATAGGCTAGTGGTGATTTGAAGATGCAGAAGTATTTGGCAAATGTGTATAAACCTGGGCTTTTGATTTACAGTTTAGTCAAATAAATTAACAGAGGCAGATGACTTGACAATTATTATGAAATTATCCTTGAATGAGAATGTATGTGCCACTAGTTCACTATATCCACTGAAACTCTACAATCTGAAATGTGCAATAGTAAATACATTTCAATTTGTTTTGCCTGTTTTCTCTGTTGTTTCTTTTCCCAGCACTGTTTCTGGTAATTGGTGCTAATTTTGTGCAAAGTTGAAAGTGAAAGTCGCTCAGCCATGTCCAACTCTTTCTGAACCCATGGACTATACAGTCCTTGGAATTCTCCAGGCCAGAGTACTGGAGTGGGTAGCCTTTCCCTTCTCCAGGGGATTTTCCCAACCCAAGGATCAAACCCAGGTCTTTTGCATTGCAGGTGGATTCTTTACCAACTGAGCTATCAGGGAAGAAATTTTGTGGAAGTAGTGCACAAATGAATGCATGCCCAATATAACAACATGAACTCATATACTCTATACTAAGGAAGCAAGAAGTAAGGGGAAAGATTTTTTAATTTGTTCCTTATCTCAATATTGAAGTGATACATTGTATGAAAAAATCACTAAATCACTCAAGTTGTAGCTCTAATATAATACATAGAATGTTACATCCAATGTGAATCAAATCTCATGTATGAGATATCACAGTATCTCAGGCTGCAGAATTTTATTTCCTTTATTAACCCATTTTTAAACTTGACACCTGCATAGTAATTTTCACTAACTTAATATGATTAAAATAGTGAACTGGAAATAACTCATTGTGAGCTGGACTTTTTAAAACTGAAGTATAGTTGAATTACAAAGTTGTGTTAATTTCTGCAGAACAGCAAAGAGACTCATTTACACACACACACACACACACACACACACACACCCATTCTTTTCTATAATCTTTTCCATTACAGTTTATCCCAGGAGATTGGATGCAATCCTTGTGCTATACAGTAGGGCCTTGTTTATCCATTTTAAATGTATTAGTTTGCATGGACTGATTCACTTTACACTCACATTTTGTAACAGAATATTATATGAAAATCATTAAAAAATATACCAGAAACTGCCTTGGTCAGGTAAGTAATCCAGGAATATTAGTTTAGTTTGATCATTCAAAGCATAAATGTGATAAAACAATTATTCTGATTTTAACCAAAGAGGAATGTATGTTATAAAAACACACTTTTGAGAAACTATGCTAAAGTTAAACCTGAAAAACAAATCTCAAATTTTAAGAATATTTAGATTTTGTTTCTACTCCTGAGGGTTAATATAAAAAATGCACATATTTCAGAAAATCAAATGTAATTTTTTCTACAGCAATGTTCATTTCAAAAATTATTACTTAGTAAGTTATTTATAAAACAAAAGCTTCTGAAGTATTTTAATTATTTAAAGTGGAACAAGAAGAAAATGTAGTAACAGGATATATATGTCAAATGTGATTGAAATAAATACATTTTAAATCAAAATCCCAATGTGAAATATATTTCAAATCCTCTAATTCTTGTACCTCTTAAAAAATTCCTTCTAGTAACTAAATTGGACCATCCTTGTCAATCGCAATAATGAAATGTAAACTGAGTTTTTTTTAACATCATTTATTTGTTTAATAAAAGCCTTTGATATGATATTAAACCAGGAGTTTTTGAGACAAACCCAACTACATTAAAGTACGTCAGCACCCACTTTGCCATCTGCAAAAGTCTTTCCTATAGAGCAGAGATTTTCCTTATTAAAATCATTCAAGGAACTTAAAAATGCTAATTCCAAAGCCCCACCCTGGTCTAATTAAATCGACTTTACTCTTAACGTACATTTTGTTGATAATGCACAAGTTGACGAATGTTTTTTATTAATAATGTGTGCTGTGCTTAGCTGCTCAGTCGTGTCCGACTTCGTGACCCCGTGGACTGGAGCCTGCCAGGCTCTTCTGTCCGGGGGGATTCTCCAGGCAAGAACATTGGAGTGGGTTGCTATGCCCTCCTCCAGGGGATCTTCCCAACCCAGGGATTGAACCCAGATCTCCCTCATTGCAGACGAATTCTGTACCATCTGAGTCACCAGGGAAGCCCACCATAATATAACAACAGATACCCGAAAGAAAATGAAATACTTAACCTCAGTCAGATGTATTTACTGTAACCATGCTTGCCCTGAGCATAAAGCTTAGTGCAGATGGGGGCAAGTTCAGCGTGTTCAGTAAGTAAGGGTGGGTTAGTGAGACCCTCGTTTACAACTTGAGTAGACGTTTGGGAAGCAGAAAGTCCTTGGGTCAGTGTATGACTTAGTATTTTTTTAAAATGTATTTGATGTCATCTAGTTTTTAAAAATACATATATTTATTTCTTTATTATTTTTATTTGTGGTTGGTCTGGACCTTCTTTGCAATGCATGGGGTCCTCACTGTGGTGGCTTCTCTTGTTGTGAAGCAGAGACTCTAGGGTGCATGGGGTCAGTAGTTGCGGCACGTGAGTTTATTTGCTCTGTGACATGTGGAATCTTCTTGGACCAAGGAGTGAACCTGTGTCCCTGCGTTAGTAGGCAGATTCTTATCCACTGCACCACCAGGGAAGTCCTGTCTTGGTATTTTTAAAATAGTAACTTGTTATCAAAGTATTAAATAGTTTAATTTATTAATTTTTGTTCCGCTTTCCCTTTTGATTAAAAAGGTTGATATATAGGTTTTCCAAATCCACAATAAATGGATTTGTTAGAATTATTAGAAGGTTTGGGGCTCATTTGTTTTTGATTTTTATGGACAAAGGAAAGTTTTTTTAATTAAAAAATAGAAAAACACAAGTACTTATTCTAAATAAGGTTCTTCCAGGTCCTAGACAGACTAGAAAGATGAAGAGAAATGTTGTATTATAGTGAACAGTTTAGATGCAGAAAGGAATTAATATATAAGATGAAATACATAATGAAAGAATAAGATTTTATAAAAATAAAATAGAGAGGGGAAATTGCTCAGCATTTAACATTTTGTTCTTTCTCCATTTGAAAATGTGTTGCTCACATTATTGGGTTGTTCCTGGATAAAACCATTCAAGTTCTGGGAAATGATAGACGTGTTAAAATGTGCTTATTCATTATATTTGTTTTCTGAAATATTTCCTGACTTTTTTCCCTGAGACCATCCTCATCCTATTATGATACCATTTATGAAGGACCTAAGATGTAGACTTATTAGAACTTCTATGTCTTTCCATTTTCCCTTGAGACTAACATGATGAAAGGTGGGTAAAACATAGACTCCTTCTCTTTTGAATGTGGAGCAGTGAGACAATTCCTTGGTTTTAATAATAAAAACCCTGGTGGCGCAGACAGGAAAGAGTCTTCCTGCAGTGCAAGAGACCTGGGTTCCATCCCTGAGCCGGGAAGATCCCCTGGAGCAGGGAATGGCTACCCACTCCAGTATTCTTCCCTGGAGAATTCCATGGACAGAACAGCCTGAAAGGCTACAGTCCATGGGGTCGCAGAGAGTCAGGCAGGACTGAGGGGCTAGGTCTTCAGGGCCTCCCTGGTGGCGCAGGCGGTAAAGAATCTGCCTGCCGTGCGGGAGACCTGGGTTCAGTCCCTGGGTCCGGAAGATCCCCTACAGTCCATCGGGTCACAAAAAGTCAGGCATGACCGAGTGACACACACAATAATAAAGTAATCCACGTGTCACTGTGAGTGATTTTCCATCTAAGACCTTGCAAAAATGTGTCCATTTATGTTCTTGGCTACCCTTACTATCTCAATGGGGATGAACATATATATGCACTGTGACCCTATATGTAAAGTCACTATGATGCTATTTTTATAATACTTACAAATGGTTTGCTATACAATTAAGACGGCACTTGTGGTAAAGTTTCCTGAGAAACCCGTGTGAGGGGCAAGAAGCAACAGTTAGAACCCTGTATGGAACAACGGATTGGATCAAGATGGAGAAAGGAGTACCACAGGGCTGTCTGCGGTCACCCTGTTTGTTTAACTGATACTCTGAGCACATCATGAGAAATGCTGGGCTGGATGAGTTAAAAGCCGGAATCAAGATAGGTGGGAGAAACATCAACAACCTCAGATATGTGGGTGGTACCACTGTAATGGGAGAGAGTGAGGAGGAACTAAAGAGCCTCTTGGTGAGGGTGAAGGAGGAGAATGAACGTGCTGGAGGAGGACACGGCCACCCAGTCTAGCATCCTTGCCTGAAGAATCCCATGGACCGAGCAGCCTGCTGGGCTGCAGGCCAGACGGTCACAAATTGTCAGACACCAATCAAGTGACTCAGCACAGCATAGCACAAATGAGTGAGTGGTGATTTCTTGATTAAAATGGAGAATACATGAGGAGAAGCAGCTTTTTTTCTTTTTGTCTGCACCTTGCAACAGGGGGCATCTAAGTTCCCCAACCAGGGATTTAACCCATGCCCCCTGCTGTCGCAGCGCAGAGAGTCTAACCACCGGGCCACCGGGGAAGTCCTGAGGAGCAGATTTTGATCAGACAGTGAGTTTTTCTTTGGACATGAGAAAGATGACTTCTTACCATCTTACCAAGTGAAAGGGAATGTGCTCTGAAGTCAGGGCCTCTTCCAAGAGTTACTTTTCAAACAAATTTCTTTTCTTGATTACTGAGAGGAAAGAAATAGAAGTGACAGTGATGTTTGAAAAGACATTAAAAGGGAAGACATAGTGCTCTGTTTCAGGAAGTCCTACTCCAAGGATTCAGTGATTTGAAAGTTAAAGGCAGTGCAGATAATACTATCTCACAAGGAGCAAAGTTTTTATTTAAAAAAATCCACAATTTTAAATAAGAATGTAGTAGATGGGTTTTTTTTTTGTTGAAGAGAGTACATTTTCAGGCTCTCTTTCCTGGGATTATAAATCCTTTATAAATCCGTAAATTTGAATCCAGGTTGGTAAAGTGCCAAATGTGTGGCCTTTCTATTAAACCACAAAATGGTATTCTTCATTGCAATTACATTTAGTTTTCAAAGACACAAAATATCACAGAATTTGAAAGCTGTTTATAAAGCAAATATAAGTAATTTTAATGAAAATTTGAAAATGGAGCTATTCTTACCTGCCCCCGGAAAAGATGTATTGAGTGATAGAACATCCTTTGTACAGGTATTTGGCCAAGTGTCTCAGCCTAAAATATATCTGAAATCTGTATCACTATGTCTAACAGTAACCTATGCCAGACCGTAGTGAGAAAGGATGTAAAATAAGATACGCGTCAATTATGAAAATAAGGAAAATATAACATCTTCTTCCTCTGTGGCCCTGTTATTAACCCCAAACACTGAAAGATTTTTCTCTTGAGACACAAGGGAAGGAATAAAACTGAATGTTTTCCTTTTTTGTTTTCTATGGATGCCTAACCTTCGGTTTTCTGTGTGTACACAGAGGAATAAATGTCACAATGCCAGAATTATTCCAAGGATTTATATTGTGCTTTAGACTTCAAATAAAGACATCTCCCTGTGGACCAGTTTGTATGGGTTTTTCCAAATGAGCATAAGAAAAAGAAAACTGAAGCTATGGTCAAAATTAACTTTGTGAAAAATATATGTAATAAAAATGTTCTTTCTCTGTAAATCCTATAGAAATATCAAGAGGACTTTTTCATAAATGAATAAAATGATCTTGAATTTCCTGTAGGGTCATAAAGTTATCAATAACCAAGAAGCTTGTAGAAAGGATGAAGAATAAGGACAGGTGTTCTTTATAGATCTAGAGCATACTATTAAGCCATTATAATCAAATCAATAGTAATCCATAGGAATAAGCAAATAGATCAGTGGAATGAAGTAGAGAATTCAGAAACAGATCCAGGCATAAATGAGAATTCACATACAACAGAGGTAAACTTTTGAGTGGACTGGCACAGACACAAATGATGTGGCGGAAATGGCTACCCTAAAAATTAAATATGTAAAACTGTGGCCATTTCATATCATTGCCAGAAACACCTTCCCAATGGATTAATATTTAAATATAAAAATGAAACAATAGCTATCTTAGAAGAAATTTTAGAGGCTATATATACAATCTTGAAGTTAGATCTAAACCAAGATGAGAGCTATTTAAAAGGTATAGAAATGGTTGACATTATTTTAAAAATAAAAACACTTGAAATACAAAACATTAGCAAAACCAATAGATAAATAGATTTTAGGAGAAAAGTTTTCAAAGCAGATGACAGTCCAGTGATTAAAATATATTCAACATAATGTGAAGAATTCTCTAAAAAATGATACAAACCAGTAGGAAAATTGTCAGAGAATATGAAGTAGCAATACAGAGAAGAGCAAATCTGCATGGCCAACAAACATAAAAAGATGATTAGTTTTACTACTAATTAAGGAAATGCAAATTAAGTTAACAATGAGATTTTTTGGGATGTTCACCAGACTGGAAAACATTTTAAGGCTATAATACTTATTTCCCACAATAATGCTGAAAAAGTCAAAAAGCAAGCTATACAAAAAATGAGAAATATGGTAACATACACAAAAATTGAGAAATACACATAGCTGTTCTATCAAATAGCCTTAATCCTGATGCTCTGTCTCAATAGCAATGGGAAAAGTGAAACGTGAGAATACGGTTTAGTCTCGAAAATGGGTACTTCAGTATTGTTAGTAGTGACAACATCTGAAAAATGAGGTCAATCCCCAGAACAAAGCAAAATTCTGTACAAAAGTGAGGACAAATACATATGGATAGCTATATCTGCATGAAGATATTTGTGTGTATTAAAAAGTTTGCAAGTTTGCCTATATATTATGCATGTATGTGTTTATATCAACATAGAAAAAAATTCTGGTTATATAGAAATTTGTTATAGCTACTCTTTGTAATGGTGATATGTGAACCAAGATGAGTCATACTTGCCTACCCAAATCTCTACTGGAGTTAGAGTGGTTATTCACTCTATCCTTAAACATTTTAAAGAAATTTGGTCTTATTGAATAAATAGATCAAGTAGGTGGCCAGATTTCTCTAGTGATCTTTGTAAACATGTTGGGCCACTTATCTGGAAGCAGCATATTGAATGGCGTGCCCAGCTATTATTACCATCATGGGACGAACTTAAGATCATCTTAAAGTGTGGTAGTCTGTGTCTTTCCTTCCTGGAAAAATTGTGATGGTAATATGTCAAGTCAGAGCTTTTCTTCTGCTTATTCAATCTAGAGAGAATATTTTATACATATAAAATTCAACACCTGCAGACACTATGGACTAGTCGTTCTTTCTGAATAAATAAAAATTTAAAAAGTTTTTGCAGAACACTATTTCTGATTAATAACATAACTATTCAAAGTCATCTGAGTGGGGCAACTTTCACAAAAGACACCTGACCATCTGTGTCTAGTACTTTGGCTATTCAGAACTCAGCTCTCTAGCACTTCATACTTTATTCACCAGAGCAGAGGTCCTACAAAGTACATTCCATACAATTTGTACAACATCATTCACAGAAAGTCTCCTAAATCTCATTCTTTACTTAGCTGCATATTTGACATTAAATTTTCTCTCATTTTTTCATTTGATTTTTTAAATTTATTTTTTAATTGGAGGAAAATTGCCTGACAATATTGCATTGATTTCTGCTGTACAAAAATGAAAATCAGCCATAATAATACCTATATCACCTCTCTCTTAAGCCTCCCTCCCCTCCCACATCCCTCCTCTCTAGGTCATCAAAGAGTGCCAGGCTGGGCTCCCTGTGTTATATAGCAGCTTCTCACCAGCTGTCTATCTTATGCATAGATTTTATTTTATACTTATGTGTCATTTTTTAACACATATATGTTGATTTTTTCACACGTGTATGTCAATGCTACCTTCTCCATTCGCCCACTGTGTCCATGCGTCTGTTCTCTACACCTTCATCTTCACTCTTTTCCTACAAATATGTTCATCAGTACTATTTTCTAGATTTCATATATATGTGCTTAAATACATGTATACAATGG
This sequence comes from Dama dama, assembly GCF_033118175.1. NCBI lineage: Eukaryota > Metazoa > Chordata > Mammalia > Artiodactyla > Cervidae > Dama > Dama dama. Next base: position 2,578,921 of record NC_083699.1, on the reverse strand, counting down.
AATATTACCTAGCCACAAAAAGGAATGGATTTGAGTTGGCTCTAGTGAGGTGGATGAACCCAGAGCCTGTTCATTTGATTTTTAAACCCAAAGAGACTTTAAAATGTCAAATGAAAGGGAGGGAGCCACATGGCATAGTGCTCAAGAGCTCCCATTTCTCTGTGCTTCTGTTACTTCACTGTGAAATGGTGCCCATGTAATAGACTGGTTGTGTCAAGGCTGTATATTGTCACCATGCTTATTTAACTTATATGCAGAGTACATTATGAGAAACGCTGGGCGGGAGGAAGCACAAGCTGGAATCAAGATTGCCGGGAGAAATACCAATAACCTCAGATATGCAGATGACACCACACTTATGGCAGAAAGTGAAGAGGAACTAAAGAGCCGCTTGGTGAAAGTGAAAGAGGAGAGTGAAAAAGTTGGCTTAAAGCTCAACATTCAGAAAAGTTAAGATCATGGCCTCCGGTCCCATCACTTCATGGCAAATAGATGGGAAAACAATGGAAACAGTGGCTGACTATTTTTCAGGGCTCCAAAATCATTGCAGATGGTGATTGCAGCCATGAAATTAAAAGGTGCTTACTCCTTGGAAGGAAAGTTATGACCAACCTAGACAGCATATTTAAAAAACAGAGACATTACTTTGTCAACAAAGGTCCATCTAGTCAAGGCTATGGTTTTTCCAGTAGTCATGTATGGATGTGACAGTTGGACTATAAATAAAGCTGAGTGCCGAAGAATTGATGCTTTTGAACTGTGGTGTTGGAGAAGACTCTTGAGAGTCCCTTGGGCTGCAAAGAGATCCAACCAGTCCATCCAAAGGAGATCAGTCCTGGGTGTCCTTTGGAAAGACTGGTGCTGAAGCTGAAACTCCAATACTTTGGCCACCTGGTGCGAAGAGTTGACTCATTGGAAAAGACCCTGATGCTGGGAGGGATTGGGGACAGGAGGAGAAGGGGATGACAGAGGATGAGATGGCTGGATGGCATCACCGACTTGATGGACATGAGTTTGAGTAAACTCCGGGAGTTGGTGATGGACAGGGAGGCCTGGCATGCAGTTCATGTGGTCACAAAGAGTCGGACACGACTGAGCGACTGAACTGAACTGAAGAGGAGACAGCAGTTAAAAGGGAGGAGCGTTTCTGTCTTCTAAATTCCAACTTTGAACATCTAATGGACCCGGGACCTGTTAGTTTTTCTGTTGTTCTATTATTTTAACTGATAGACATGGGTCTGATACTTGGAACAAAAGTTCCATTCTCACTACTTTAGAGTTGTTGTTTAGTTGCCAAGTCATGTCCAACTCTTTTGTGACTGTGTGGACTGTAGCCCTTTCAGGCTCCTCTGTCCATGAGATTTCCCAGACAAAAATTCTGGAGTGGGTTGCCATTTCCTTTTCCAGGGGTTTCCTGACCCAAGGATCAAACCCACATCTCCTGCATTGGCAGGCGGGTTCTTTATCACTGAATCACCAGGGAAGCCCTTATGTGTGTGTGTGTGTGTGTGTTTATAGAAGTTTGGAAAGTTAAATAGAAAACTAAATCTGAAAGCAAAACATGAAATCAAGTCTGTCATGAAAGTAAATATGAAAACAGGAGAATCTGTGATTAATTTCCAAATGCACAGTATGTATAACCAGTTTTAAAATTCAGGTAAACAACACCGTGATTTGAGTGAGCTGCAAGGGGTCCCAGGAGGGAAGGGATCAAGACAAGAATCAGAATGTGGAGAGCAGATATGCTGAGTTTTACCCTTAAGGTCATCCATGCCACCATGAATTAAAGGAAATTAAGTGAATTTCCTTTGGCAAGAGATCTAAGAAAGATCCTTCAGAGGGAAAGATAGGCATGTCCTGAACAGGAAAGGGGAAGATAGGCATATAATCAGCTACGATTATAATAAGATTTTGTTCAGATGCTAATATCTATGGGAATATGTTTTTATAGGGATAAGGTCCCATTTATTTATCGTTCTTCCCTAAGTCAGGTAATAAAAGTGATAAATTTGGGCTTTTAACAAAATCAGTGAGACTTTTAAGTAGATGGAAGATTAATGGAATATTATCAGAATCAAATGAGGTTGGATTCTGGTCAGTGTTACAAAATATCTCAGTTTATTTTAAAAAATAATCACCCTAAGTTCCACTAACCCTTAAGAACATAGGCAACTTTCAGTCTACTTGTATGGCTTTGATGTCTGGTTTTAAACCCTGGTCTTGACTCATAAGACTGTACTGCATAACATGAAAAGAATTGATAAAATAACTTTAAAAGCTGCCTTGTTGTTCATATTAGTTTCTTCTGAAATACTTCCCCCCTTTTAAATATATATCCCTGAGATAGTAATTTCTATAGATTGTGAAATCCCATGGGCAAAACCATAATCTTGCTCACTTCAACACTGAAATGACGTATTCCTTAAGAGCCTCTCATCAAGATTTTTCTGCAAAAAGAAAGAGGAAAAAACAAATAAGTTTATAACACTGGAGTTATCTTCATCTGGCTTTACCAAAGGAAATGCCACCAATATGCTGAAAAATATATTTCCTTTGATTTCTTCTGTTTATGCACATAACTCTGAGAAATACAGTAGAATTGCAGAATATTAGAGTAGAAAGAAATGGCCCTGTTGTTGTTCAACCCAATAAACTTCCTTAACAACACCAACATTGAGATCAAGAGAATCTGTCAGTTTGCCAAGGCAGGGACTCAGCTGCCCCTAGAAGACTATTAAATCCCAAGAAAAGGATTTTTAGATGGCATCACGTTCCTTTTCTTGAAAACTATCATTAAGATGTTGCTCAATTGAAAACATGTCAGAGAATTTTTTCATGTTCATTTTATTTCAGCCAGTACATATTCCGTAACTGGTAAGAAGTTGGAAGCATCTTGTATTTTTGTTTTTCACGTTGGTATCTTCTATAATGTTCACATGCAAGAAGAATAGTGTTAAAATTTCATCACATATGATTTGCAAAACTCTTGGGTAAAAAATTCTAAAAACTACAATAAAATTCAGGGGATTTCTTAAAAACATGAAATCTAGAAGCCACAACACAAAACAGATACACTTTAAATAGTATAAAGATCAAACTCAATAATTAAATGATAAATTTGGAAAATAGACACTATATCAAAGTTAACATTTTCAATAGGAGTTATCATATCTGGTCCAAGCTGAAGTAGATATGAGTTTCATTTCTTTCAGGCTACCTTTTAGCAAGGAGGGAGCAAGAATCCCCAGGTGGACCGGCCTACAGTCACTGGCAGCTTCTTAGTAAGTTTACATCATGATAACATACAGTAGTTTTCTGAGTATCATGAAGTAAAAAGCTCTGGAAAGACCTGATCTATAACATATAAATAAGTCTTGTGTATCATGAAACAGTCAAATAGCCCAATAGAAAATTGAGTATAAAGATGATTCACAAAATTGCATATCTGAAATACCAATGTAAAAAGACTGGGGTTTTTTTGGTAATCATGAAAATGCAAGTTGAAGTAGAAGATTGACATCTGTTTATTCTCATAAGACTGGCAAAAATGAAAAAGGACAGTGAAGTCTATTTCAGGTAAGGAGGCAAAGAGAAGAATATTCTCATTTATTGCTGGTGATTAGGTGAAAAATGTCAGCAATTTGGAAAAATGATCTGGCAATATCTCTTAAGCTTTAAAGTATATATTTATTTTGAAACAATAATTCCACTCTTGACAATACAACATAAAACCACCTGCATTGATTTGTATACTCATGCACACATATACATAATTAAGAATGCTTATTGTACTATTACATATTATGTTTCATAGTAAAAATTAGGAATAAATGTGAACAGATAAAAAACAAGTGTTATTAATAGGGAAATTCTTTGTTCAGTGTAAAATTACCTTGAAGTATGATGAACTTTTTTGTAAGACTTATATATCAAAGAAAAGACTTTTAATAGTAATTTATTATTTTTTTAAGAGATGGAGTTCTTTTTTTATTGTTGTGACAAAGACTCGTTTAGAATGAGAAATGAGGGCTTCTATAAAATTCTAGCAATCTACAATAATATTGTTTTTTTGTATCTTACATTATTGGTTTTCTTGTATTTATAGAAATAACTTCCAGATGTAATATTTGAGTCATCGTATTTTTATCTGCATAATTATATTTGGAGAGATAGTGTCACTTGTCTTTTCTTTCGTCTAAAGAGAACATGTTTTTGCCTTTGTCTAGGTTACCTGGTCAGAACTGGTGCCATGATGGACTTGTCTGGCAGGACTCGGGGCTCTGAAGGGGACGCCGTTGCTGTGGAAGTTCCCAACCAGGGCAGAAAGGTAGGGGAGACACTTCTGAGGCTTTTCCTCTCCTCTGTCCTTCCAGCCTCCTTTATCGTCTTTAATATGCTCACCCCAGCCAGAAGTGCAGCAGTCATTCTGCCTGCAGTATAAAGCAGACTGGGGTAAGGAAAAGCAATGGCTCTGAAAACAAATTGGCCTAGGGCTAGAGTCCTTCCCTTTGGATCAGATGATAAGTTTGACAGTTTTATTCATTTTTCTCTTGTCATCTCAAGGTTTTTTCAGATGACCTCCTTTAATAGCTTTGTTATTTTTATTAGAGTCTTATTTCTTTCCAGAATTTTGGGGAATTTTTTTTTAACAGTTCCAAAAGAAATCTTAACCTCATGTAAAGTTTCACTAATTTTATTACTCACCATCATTTCTTATATAATTTCTTTGCCATTCTCAAGCACTTTTATTCCAGTTTTTTTTTTCTTTTCTCACAAATGTTCCCTCAGGCAGGTGGCACATTCTTAATATATTGTCTTTTCTTTCTTAGCATTTTGTTTTTTACGTAAGGAAGATAATTCCAATGAGAAATAGACTCTTTCCTTTTAAGGGCTACTTTTTCTGCTTGGATGTGTGAAGACTTTATTTACAAATCTGGTATTAAAATTTAAAACAAACAAGCAAAGTGAAAGCTTTAGCTTTCATCACTTGAAGAAGTTTCTCGATCTGAGGCTTCAATTCTGTCTCTTTAGGGATTTTTTTCCTTCTTTGATTATTGCTTCTCCTTGATCTTGATTCCTTTTATACCTGTATTAAATAACCTATTCACTGGCATGGATGAATTAACAATGACCTTAATCTGGACTTGTGTGAAGTATTTTTAACTGAAAGTCTCTGAAATTTCTGTCATGTGTGTGACCCCATTTATATAGACTTCTTATAGATGTTTTTGTGGTTGCCATTTCAGTGGAAAGTTGGAAGGGAAAGGAGTTAAATATCTGCATGCAAATCACCATTCCAAACAACAAGTGTGTCTTAATAAAACTTAAGCATTGTTAATCATACCATTCTCTCCAAATACTGTAAGTGGATATGGCTATTTGAGCAAATGCCAAACTCTTCTCCTCTTAAGGGGGTTCCAAGTGGTAGAGGATGGGGAAAAGACCTTCCTTCAGAAATTCAAAGAACTGAGGAATCTAATTAATCTCCAGGGCTCTTTGGTGTCACTGGTGTTGCGGTCTGTATTATTGGTGTGAACTAATCCATTTATTCATTTAGATTATAGTGTCTCACTAGTGTGTTATGATGTTGAGTTAAGAAAGAGCAAGACACAGTGGAATAACTTTGGAGATGGGCAGATTCTTGGCTCCTTAAGCAAGAACTCTGATTCTCAGTTTCCTTCTCTGTAAAATTCTACTTATGTTCATTATTAATTTATTTGATACACTTTTATCTTGTGGCTACAGTGTACTATAGGTCATATATTAAGATTCTGAGGGTATAAAGGTGCATAACATCCAGTTTCTGCCCTCAAGGATTATATAGCTAAATGTACTGTGAAGATTATGCGAGAGGAATGCATTCATTTATTTAACAAATACTTGAGAGCATAATTGTTATTAGGAGCTCTTCTAGGCACTGGGCTATTGAGATGAACAAAACAATCCTATTACCCTATGGTTAATACATTTTAGTCGGGGAAAAAGATAGATGATTAAGAATTATAATGTCAAAAATAATGTTAAGTTTTGATGAATACTCAGAAGACAAAGCAGGATTGAGGGTAGAAAATGCAGGAGTGCGAAGAGGAGGCAAGGGGTCTACTTTAGATGGGATAGTTTGGGTGGCCTTTTGGAGAAATGTCTGGGAAAAGGGCATTTTTGAAAGAGGACATTGTTTATAGTGTTTGAGAAATAGCAACAGTGCAAAGGTTGCCACACTGATGACTTAAGAGTGGCAAAGCTGAGAATGGAATCGGATCCTTTAGGTCTGTTGCCATGGTAAGTGGTTTAGATTTTATTCTAAGTGTAATCAAGGGAAAACTTCGGAGAAATTTACATAGGGGAGGAGGTAAACTGATTTGTGCTTCGCAAGTTTAGTCTGGCTGTCGAGTGGGGAAGCAGATGTGTAAGCAGGGCAGGGAGGAAGTGGGGCCGGAGTGGGGAGAAGCTAATATAGGGATGTGAGTCAAAGCTGCAGCCTTGCCTTGAGAGCGGCCATGGAGTGAATGGGCCATCATCGGATGACAGAAGACTTGGCGGGGACAAGTTTTCAATAAATAATTATATTGTTATCATTAAGTCTGTACTAAGCAACCTTATATTCAGTCATTAGCCAAACAGAATAAAGTAGAAATAGTTTTCTCCTGAACTTTATAAGACAAAATTGGAAGGTATCAAGATAGCTGTGTAAGAGTCTTCATAAAGAGACCATAGAAATTCTATAAATTGGCAAGAAAAAGAAAAAATAAAAAGCACTGGAGAAATGGAGAGGAAGAATGTATGGCTAATAAGCATATGAAAATATAATTAACTTGTTTAATCAGGGGAATTAAAGTTAAAACAAAGAGATAATATCATACCCACCTGTTTGGCAAAAATTAAAAACTTAACAACTAACAGGTATTGGTAAAGATATAGGGAAATCAAAGTACTTATACACACTGCAAGTGGAAGTCTATATTGGTAGAAACATGTTGGAATTCAATATGGCATTATATAATAAATTTGAAATTGCTGTTTCCCCATGACCCAGCAATTTTGTTCCTAGCTGTGATATTCTACAGCAGTCGTTCTTAAAGGGGGCCTGAACCTGCAGCATCTCCATCACCTGGGAACTGTCATAAATGCAAAATCTTGGGCTCTGCGATGATTAATTTTATGTTTCAACTAAGCTAATTGATGCCCAGAGAGTTGATAAAATGTTATTTCTGAGGATGTGGTGGAAAAGATGAACATTTGAAACAGTATAAAAAGTATCCATTGAAGGCCTGAATAGCACAAAAAGGCAGAGGAAAGGAAAGTTCTCTCACAGTCTTATTGAACTGGGATATTCATCTTCTGTTCTTAGACATGGAGGGTTCTGGTTCTTGCGTCTTCCAACTTCAGGACTTCCCTAGAATTCTTCACCCCTTCTTCCACTTCTCAGGCCTTCTGCCTTGAAGTCAATTATATACCAGCTTTCCTGATTCTCTCTCTCTATATATAGAGAGAGATAATATATGTGCATATATATTTATATCCATGTTTGTATCCTGTTGGTTCTTTCTCACGGGAGAACCATAATACACATCCCATTCCAGACCTACTGGTGAGAAACACTGAGACTGAAGCCTGGCTTGTTTTAACAAGCCCTGTAGGTGACTGATAAAAGCTAAAATATGAGAACCACTACGTTAGAGAAGGACGTGCACATATGTACCAGGAGACATGTACAAATGCATGGTTTATGGCATCTCTATGCACGGTAGCAAAATATAAAAAGTAACCTATGTTTCTATTAGTAATAGAAGCTATAAATGAATACTGTATAACAGTGAAATGAATGAATTATAGCTGAATTCAACGTGCATTAATCTCAGAAATACAAATCAGTCACAAATAAGGCAGGAAATTAAAAGTGAAAGCATAATTGTACATATTACTAAAAATTAAAGAGTATCCCATTGGAGGGAATACATATATGTGGCAAAAGTGGCAAAATGCTCTGAAAGAAATAAGGGAGTAATAAACTGAAAATTCAGGGAAGTGGTTATATATGAAGGAGGTGAAAAATGGGCTGGAGCAGAAATTTTCATTTCCTAAACTGGTGAAATATGGGTATTCATTGTGTATGGTGCTTTGTATTTGTTTTTATTGCTCAAAATTGGTAACAATAATAAAAAGTAAAATACTGGTAACAGAAATAAAGCAAATGAACAAAGAGAGAACATGGAGAAAAAACAGTGGACCACTTCCCCTGAGGTAGTCACGCTGTTAGGAAACATATAAAGTTAGTTTAGGAATGAAGCAGTATTTGTATTCACAGTTCTTCTTTTCTCCTCATCTTTGTTTATCCTCCATGCATAAGTTCAGTCATTGAAACTGATGCTTATTTTAAATGCAGAGACAGACTGGTTCTTAAAATATGGAACAGATAGAAGAATGTACAGATAACTATGACAAATAACCCCAGAAGAGCAGATGGTATTAATAAATCCTAAAAATGTTAAGTCCAAGTACTCTGATGCAATTAAAAACGGTAAACTCCAGTCAGTGGACTGAAAATTATATCAGCATATTCCCTAAGCTTTCACGAAGCAAGGATGAGCTGTGATCCCTGCAAGAAGGGCAGGTGACAGGGTATTTGTGAACAAGATGCTCTGTACTTGGATAACACTGCAGAAACTTTGCTTCCTTGTCTTAGACTCTGAATCACTGTTTATACAGGAAATAGGATTGAAATGCATGCTGGTCATCCACACTGCACACATAAATGCACTTCAATTCAAAATGACTAATTACTGCATTAAAATATTACTCTGTATAGAAGCAGAGGAAATTTCTTTTCTTCTATAATTATATTTAGGCACTTAAGGATGGCAAGTTTCAATTATAAAAGGAAGAGTTAACCCATTTCTGTCTCATTTGGAAGTATGCTGTCATTTGAGTAGTATTTTATTTTGTCAGCTAAGCAAATGAAGACAGGTGTGTGTGTGCGATACTTGGAGACAAACAGATTATGTGAAATATTTCAAAGACTACTTTTGAGACATGAGTTATTGTGCCAACTGTATAATGCACTGTTTTCCACAGAATAAGAGAGCTATCTTCTCTAGAGGAAGCCAGTTAAGGACAGCACAAACTTTGCATGTCTTTGAATTGTGTGTGTAGAAATGTTTTTTTTTTTTTTAAATAATAGTTGGGTATAACTCAAATGAATAAAAAATTGTTATAAATAAGCATATAAATAATGGTGTTTCAATTGCAACATTGCTAGGATAGAATACCTGGAGTTCCTGATATAATTTCTGTTGGCTTTTGCAGTTGACCTAGACCATGAGTATTTTCCTTTAAACTGTATACATTTTTTACTGAGTTTTTTGAAGAGCTGAAAAACAAAAGGAGTTTAAGTATCTGGATTCTTTGGGATGTCTAACTGAGGGCAGTCAGTCTAGAAAGGGCATTGAACCTGTGTCTTGTGGAAGAAGTTTGTTAAATGATTAGGCTTTTTATCAATGCTTCACCTTAATATGAGGCAGTTTCTCAAGCCATGTGAGCAATAACACTGATATTTAACTGCATTTCATTACCAAATTAGAAAATATTAAATATAAACTTTAAAGCATTTAAAGATAATTTTCTAATGAAGCTATCACCCGTTAGTGAAATGCAAAAACAAAACATTGACACCTAACTATATTTCAATACCAAATTAGCAGTTATTAAAATTTGGGGAGCAGAGAGGATAATTAAAAGGAAAAATAGAAATATAAGAAGAGCTTTAAGTCATAAAGAGGGCAGTAGAAACAAATTCAGAATTTAAATATAGAGATATGCTTAAGTGGTAAAGAATCTGCACAGTGTTAAAGAATCTGCCTGCTAAAGCAGGAGATGCAAGAGACAGGAGTTCAATCCCTGGGTTAGCAAGGTCCTCTGGAGAAGGGAATGGCTACGCACTTCAGTATCCTTGCCTGGAAAGTACCCTGGCCAGAGGAGGCTGGTGGGCTACCGCCCAGGGGGTTGCCAAGAGCTGGACTTAATGCTTCCATAGCTGTTGCATAGCTAACAGTGATGGAATATAAAGCCATATAAATGAAGTGTATGAAATATTGTATACTAACATGAAAAAGCTAAGTGATAAAGATGGTATAAACAATGCAGTCACAACTATTGCAGTAAAAACCTCATGTCCCACACCACATTATAATGAATAGGAAGGAATAGCATTTAAAATGAACAGAATAGCAGCTGTTTCTAGATGATGGAAGTACGTATGGTTGGTTTTTCAGCTTTTCTGTATTATCTAGTTTGCTTATAATGGGAATTTATTTCTTTTATAATAGAACAACTGATTAAACTTTTTAGAAAGAAAAAAAAATCCAATCAACAATGTGTTACAACAGCATAGAAAATCTCCAATTTTTTTTTTTTTTTTTTTGGATGTTGTATTGGGTATAATGTGAGTATATTCAAGAGATAATGTTTATTTTTTATATTTAGATGATGCCTTTTCCCCCATTGGTTGGGGAGCTGTTTTTTCTCTGACACCAGTTAGCATGCATTTGCCGGAAATGCAGAAGTGGTTAATGGTGGTCTGTGCATAAACCCTGCAGGCGATCCGGAATACACTGAAAAGAAATTCAAGGAGAAACTCAAGAGCCCCGTGATGGGAGGATCTGTCAATTTACAAGCGACTGGTATTTTAAGCTGTGGTCATGTTTTACAAAATGGACTTTTGATTTCATCTTCACAAAATGTTCCGCGATATATTTCAGATATTAGATTTCCCTTACAACTATGAATGGCAACTCAAGTCCGAAGTTAAGAAATTGTTCTCTTTTGTGTTCCCAATGATGCTAAACATGAGTGAACATGGTGATCTACTTTTATCATTTGTTCTTGAAAGCTATGTTTCTTTGTTCATGTTCTGATATTCCTGTGTACACAGGCAAGTGCCACTGGATAAATTGTCTTTAAACTTTTCAATGGAAAAACAGGAAGAACAAGAAATAGGTGTTAATGGATGAAGGAGGAAGAAGAAAGTGTCTTGGTTTGTACATTGCAGTAAAAGGTAAAATCAAAGGCTCACATTCAAAGTACATATAATTTGGAGATATTTCTTCTTACTTAGGGGAAGAAAGGGCAGATAAATTAAATTTTAGGTTAAGCAACAGCTGAAATGTCAAGCATTTAAGAAGGACCAACAAGAAGCATTTGAACCAAATTAGATTTGACTCTGGAATGGACTAAGAAGTATAGATTGTTTTCAATAAACAAAGAATTTCCTGAGTTAAATATGTGTGTGTTGCATTATTATATTTCTCATTGTGATGCCATGTACATAGCATTAAGATAAACTTCAAAATCTTGAGAATCTATCAAATAACCAGTGATGGAAGGAGGCAGGGTAGGACAGATACTCTTTGTAGAATTATGGAGAAATAAGATTGTGGCTTCCCTTATAGCTCAGTTGGTAAAGAAAGGAATGACTACCCACTCCAGTATTCTGGCCTGGAGAATTCCATGGACTGTATAGTCCATGGGGTCACAAACAGTCAGACATGACTGAGCAGCTTTCCCTTTCTTTCTTTCAAATTTGGGATTATAAATTGGAGGGCAACTAAGAGCTGAAGGGGATCTTTTTCCAGAGCTGTCCTAGAACGAGTGCATTTGATGATAGTAAAGCACTCCATTGACTGCCTGAAACTTTTCAGTTTATAATGGCAACGTTTGCTTGAAAGTGTAACAGAAATTATTTTAGTTGGATACATCTTTCTCAAAAATTAGATATATAGTTGACTCTTGAACAGCATGCATTTTAATTGAATGGGTCTGCTTACATATGAATTTTTTTCTGTAAATATGTACCGTATTACTACATAATCTGAGGTTGGTTAAATCCACAGATGTGGAACCACACATATGGAGGGCTGCCTGTAAAGTTATACGCCGATTTTCAACTGCTAGGGGATTGAGTACCCTAGTCCCCTCACTGCTCAAGGGTCAACTATAGTTGAATGTTATCATTGCTTTCTATTTTTAGTGTGAATTCATTAAATTAGATAATATACAGTTTTTAAAAATGTTTAGAATTGAAATTTAATAAGCATATAGTAAAGTGTGGGGATCTTAAATGTACAGCTTGATGGTCTTTTTCAGCGTGAATAGGTGATTTTATGACTGTATTTCCCTCTAGCTACTGCTTTGGCTGCTTTCCACACATTTTAATTAGCTGTATTTTCATGGCTTATTTTGAATTTCTCAATGCAATTTATTTCTTAATTCAAAATTAAATGCATGCTGCTTATTTAACAGACATTTTACTAATAGTTTAGCTCTCTTTTTTGTTAGTTTGTTAATTTAATTCTACTACAGTCACAGAATATGCTGCATATAATTTCAATCCTTTGAAATTTGTTGAAAATTTCAATAAAGTTTGCTTTATGACTCAGAAAATTATTAGTGATTATTCTGTGTGCATTGAAAAGAATGTATATTTTCCAGTTTTGATAAGCATGTATATTCCTACTGAGTGTGGTTGCCTCTTTATGAAAATTTTGTATGTTTTTTAATTGCAGTATAGTTTATTTATAATATTAAATTAGTTTCAGGTATAGCACATAATGATCCAATATTTTGTAGATTATATCCCTTTTAAAGTTATTGCAAAACAATAACTATATTTTCTTGTGCCATACAATATATAGTATTGCTATGACCATAATTTTGTAACATCATTTTTCATTGATAAAGGTAACAATGTTTTATATAACATGGTTGATTTATAAACTTTCTTTAGTTAGTAGCACAGAGATTTTAAACACTTATATTTGAAAAAAGCAAAATGCACCTGACCAAAAATAAATAGGTCAATATCTAATTACCTACACATCTGCATCTTTAACGCAGACCTCCTGGACTGCGAAGTCAAGTGGGCCTCAGGAGGCATCACTATGAACAAAGCTGGTGGAGGTGATGGAATTCCAGTTGAGCTATTTCAAATCCTGAAAGATGATGCTGTGAAAGTGCTGCACTCAATATGCCAGCAAATTTGGAAAGCTCAGCAGTGGCCACAGGACTGGAAAAGGTCAATTTTCATTCCAATCCCAAAGAAAGGCAACGCCAAAGAATGCTCAAACTACTGCACAATTGCACTCATCTCACATGCTAGTAAAGTAATGCTCAAAATTCTCCAAGCCAGGCTTCAGCAATACGTGAACCGTGAACTTCCAGATATGCAAGCTAGATTTAGAAAAGGCAGAGGAAGCAGAGACTAAATGGCCAACACCCACTGGATTGTAGGAAAAGCATCTACTTCTGCTTCCCTGACTACTCTAAAGCCTTTGTCTGTGTCGATCACAACAAACTATGGAAAATTCTTCAGAGATGGGAATACCAGACTACCTTACTTGCCTCCTGAGAAATATGTAGGCAGGTCAAGAAGTGAGAGTTAGAACCGGACATGGAACAATGCACTGGTTCCAAATTGTGAAAGGAGTACATCAAGGCTGTATAATGTCACCCTGCTTATTTAACCTCTATGCAGAGTACATCATGAGAAATGCCAGCAAACTGGATGAAGCACAAGCTAAGATCAAGATTGGTGGGAGAAATATCAATAACCTCAGATATGCAGATGACACCACCCTTAATAGCAGAAAGCGAAGAGGAATTAAAGAGTCTCTTGATGAAAGTGAAAGAGGAGAGTGAAAAAGCTGGCTTAAAAGTCAACATTCAAAAAATGAAGATAATGGCATCCAGTCCCACTGCTTCATGGCAAATTGATGAGAAAACAATGGAAACAGTGACAGACTTTATTTTTTGGGCTCCAAAAATCACTGCAGATGGTCATTGCAGCCATGAAATTAAAAGACGCTTGCACCTTGAAAGAAAAGCTATGACCAACCTAGATAGCATATTAAAAAGTAGAGACATTACTTTATCAACAAAGGTCTATATAGTCAAGTCTATGGTTTTTCTAGTAGTCATATGTGGATGTGAGAGTTGGACCATAAAGAAACCTGGGTGCTGAAGAATTGATGCTTTTGAACTGTGGTGTTGGAGAAGACTCTTGAAGAGTCCCTTGGACTGCAAGATCAAACTAGCCAATCCTAAAAGAAATCAGTACTGAATATTCATTGGAAGGACTGATGTTGAAGCTGAAGCTCCAATACTTTGGCCACCTGATGTGAAGAACCAACTCATTGGTAAAGACCCTGATGATGGGAAAGATTGAAGGCAGGAGGAGAAGGGGACGACAGAGGAGGAGAAGGTTGGATGGCATCACCGACTCAATGGACGAGTTTGAGCAAGCTCTGGGTGTTGGTGATGGACTGGGAAAGCCTGGCATATTGCAGTCCACGGGGTCGCAAAGATTCAGACATGACCGAGTGACTTTACTGAACTGACTGAGCCTGTAGCCCGCCAGGCTCCTCTGTCCGTGGACGCTGCAGGCAAGAATGCTGCAGTGGGTTGCCATTTCCTCCTCCAGGGGATCTTCCCGACCCTTGTCTCAGAAGCAACCTGAGAGGAGGAGCTGAGATGTTTATGCACTGACTCCTATCAACTTTAGTTGAGGTAGCCCTCAGGGGACTTTAATTCTATAGCATTTTGACCTGGTGAGCAGAGCAGATTCCGGTGTAGGAGAAAGTCCTCACACAGTTGGAAGTCATAAGAGCTGTTTACATTGCAGTCGTAAATACTTGAAGGGATGTAGGAGGACACAGACAGCAACCTGTTACAGTCAACCCTTTGGTCATATTTACTTAAGCCCCATGTCAGGTTCACTTCATCCAGGTAGAGCTTCTAAAAAGCGGCAACCAGATAAAATTTTAGGGGGAAAAAAGATTTGCAATAGGGAAGTTTAGTGGAACATGCTCTAAGATCAGCTGCTGCGGTTGGTCTTACGACCACAATCAATACCCATTATATGACTCCTTTATTACCCATTCTAGCTTCCCATCACTCTCAACCAGCACATCTACCGATCTAAGTGTCTTGGCCATTAAGACCATCCAGACAGAGGAGTCTGAGATGCAGGTACCTTATAGCAGGTCATCATGGCTATAATTGCTCATTCATGGAAGCACTGAAATGTGACCAAGTCCCTCTCTTGGTTCTAGACATACTCTTCCCTGCCCAAATTATGTAGTATGCAGCCATAGCATCTTCTCATGATATACATGGTATGTATACACTAATTATTATACAGTTATAACAAGATAGCAACTTTTTCTTTGCTAGTTTTCTCTTGACATAACAACTTTAACATGAATCGGCAGTGATTACAGCTTTAGGTTTAGAGGAACCTTAAGCGCATCATCCCTTTGCAAAACAGGACCTTTAGTCCAGCACAAATTCACCAAGGTGGGTCATGAGGAGTGATGATAAGGAAGGTACTCCTATTCTATCTTTTGGTTCCCAGAATCATGTTGTACCTGCCAAGGAAAGAGCACCATAAAGTGCCCATCGGTTCTAAGCCATGTTCTATTAGGCTAGAAGCCTCTGTGTCGTGTGGTAGATGGCGGGACCAACAGATCTCTTGAACATATGCCATTGTCACCTCGTTTGTTCATATTCCGTGATAATAAATCAGATACACTATGAGACCTCACTTATCAGTGCTAGACAAGAGAGTGTGTGAGAAAAGCAAGGCTACTCAGAATACCAACTCCAGTGAGAACAACTGCTGGCCCTGCTAGGATGGAGGGAGTGTAACATGATCAAAGTGAACTCAAGTGGCAGGTTGGTGTCCTCAGAGGAGACTAAATTGAGTGCATAGCATCGGCCTCTGCTGCTGACAGATTGGACTGTCAGTGGTGACATCAGTTAAATGAACCTTGGTGAGAGGAAGGCATGTTGAGCTCATGCATAGTCTCCATCTCTGTTACTCCATTCATGGGTCCATTTTCGTAACTGAGGACCAGATGTGCCTGACATCTACTGACCAAGCCATTATATCCACGTGGTTATTCTGTGGTTAATATCCTATAAGCATTGATCAGAGACACACTCATACAGGTTCATCCGCATGCTGCTTCTCCAGGCAGTTCTCTATCTTCCAATGTATTACTTCTTCCAGACGTTTGACCACGATCCCAGCTATTCATAAATGCCCATGAGTCCCAGGTATATCCTTGACTACTTCTCCTTTGGTGTGATACTGATTACCAAGCACTGCTTTCAGCTCTGCCTACTTTGGGGGTGTAGTCCCCTGCACTGTCTTCAGGGGCCACGGCTGAGTTGGCTGGAGTGCGGTAGCTGTGGTCCACATTTGGCTTTCATCAACATGGTCAACCTAAATGAGAACCAGGATTGCGTTTTTTTTTTTTTTTTTTTTTTCATTCCTGTTCTAAGTTTAGTCTCAGGTATTCCCTCATGAGATTACAGTTGTGGGTGAAGGGAAAAGTGTTAAGAGTATAGTATCGATAGAAACATGTGATACGGGGATTTGGTCCCCTATTTTTGTCAATTTCTTATGCCCTTCAGAGTTTTTTGAGCCACATTCTAAATGTGCTACTTCCATCATACAGTGGGTTGCTGCTATTGCTGCCTAATTATGTGACTTGGTGGATAAAAATATTTTATCTCTTGATGGAACTCTCTGGTTGCATAGCTACTTGATGTCCCATGGTCAGAACCTTCCTGTCCTATGGTCAGGGGCAGTGACATGCTAGAAGCTTTTTTTTTAGATGTATATATTTCTCTGCTGCTGACAGCAGGACCCAAGAGCCCAAGGAGTGAATGCTATGACTCTCCTACTGGAGCTGGAGGAATCTCCACACAGCGTCATCGTATACTGTGGATACGAGTGGTATACCTGGTAATCGTGCAGAGAGAAGTGGCGGGATTAAGAAAATCCGTGGATTCATGGCACTGATGAATGGCTAGGATGGTGGCCAAATGTGTGGAAGAGGGATGTTCTAACTCTTGCATTTAGGTTTAGACAGACTCCACATAGTGTCCTTATCTACTACACAGTATGGGACATGCCAGGCCATATGATCCAAGCAGCAAGGCAACCTGAACCTGCTACAAAACCCTCCCTTGGCTCTTGACCTCACTCAAAACTAGCAATATTCTTAGGCACTCAGTCAATAGTTGGAACAATATAGCCAAATATTTCTAGCACTATAACCAAAGCAGTATGTGTTATCTTTAAAATCTAAAGGGACCTACCAAATACTGTATTTCCTTATTAGTGATAGGAGATGCAAAGTATAACTTACCCTTTACCTTTCAGGATATATCTCAGCATGACCCAGATCACTTGATCCCTAAAACTTTATTCAAAAGAGCAGGCCCTCGAATCTTTAGTGGATATTCTCCCATATTCTGACACACATTCAGATAACTCACAACTTCCTGGTCACCAGATCTGATTAATTTGATGTCAGAAATATACTGGACCAGTGTGATAGTCTGTGGGATGTTCAGATGATCCAGATCATTTCAGACTATATTGTGATCAGGAAAACTAACATAGTTCAGTAACTAGGTTGAAAATGTGTAGTGATGTCCATTAGATAGGAGTGTGAACTGCTTCTAAAATGGGTTTTTTTCCTGGGGACCAAGAGCATGTGTGTAGAGGATGGATAGATACAAGCCCAGGGATAAGAGTATGTGATCTGTCCAGTGAAGAACTGAACTCGGCAGCTGCAAGTGGGGCTACCGTTAGGTTAAGTTTGCAGTAGTCCACTACCATCTGCCATAAAATAATTGAATCAGATTTTTTTCATGGACTCTTCAGGTTCATTAAATGGAAATATGATTACAATCACTATCACTGCAGCCTTGAAGTCGCTGAGGTTGGTACTTATCTCTGTCATTCTACTCAGCATGAATCTAGGATTGCTTTTGATACACTTCTTTGGTTTGGGGTGAGACACAGTTGACCTTTCCTATAATTATGGTTCTTACTCCACAGGTGACAAAAACAATGCGAGAGAGGTTTTTGTTTTTTTTTTTTTTCCTAACTGCTAAGTATATCTGTCTCAATTAGGTACTCGGGTAATGAGGATATGACCATAGCATAATGTCATAGACCCATATTGGCTGCATCATGAAACAGAATTGGGCCTTTATGGCTAGTCCTTTCTGCTTCCTCATTCTAACAAGGTTGCCATGATAGCATTTTGGATCTATTGGTGTCAGTTCAGAACTTGTATTCAGCAGCTGTTTAAAAATCTAGATATTTCCCTTTCCTCAATGTCCAGGTGCTTTGGTAAATGTCCATAAATATCTTTCCAGAATTGAGGAGCCTTGCTGTGTCTTACATAGAGAACTGACCCTCTCTTCACATGATGGGCCCTGGGTCAGAGAACGGGCTCAGGTCTGGAAATTGAGCAATTGATCATGACATTCCCATTGCAGCATTTTGCTCGTCTATATTAGGTGTCTATTGGTATGTAACAAATTATCCAATAAACTGGTGGCTTTAAACAGTACACATTTATTATCTCCCAGTTACTGTGGGTCAGGAATCTGGGAGCAACTTAGGTGGTAGTTCCAGTTCATTATGTCTCATGATGTTTCACATAAGATATTGGCCAGAGATTGAGAAATCGAGGGGCTCAACAGGGACCGGCTGAGCCACTTCTAACTTCACTCACATGGTTGGTGGCAGCCCTCTGTTCCTCACCGGCTACTCACAGCATCACTTTGCAGCACGTCCACCTCTGGTATGGGCTTTGCATGCTTTTGAGGGGAGGTAAAGCTGTTTTTCTCTAGCAAGAGGAATTTTTCTGGCTCCTGGAACATTTCTTGTTTGTTTGTTCTTTTACTGAGTTATAGGGTCCACCTCAAAAATCATTCAGGATTGACTCAATCTCAGGTCACAGGATCCCAGTCCTACTTACTTGCTTTCTGACTTTACATAGGCAGATGGCAGGACTGGAATTGACCTTAGTTTGTAACTTTGTTACTCTTACAATCACTAATCTTAAGAACAGTCTGGTTACAGCTATAGGAGATGTGATACTCTGAATTAGCTGACTGATCTAAACTTGTCAATTTCTTTCTTAAAGACTCTGATGGCACTTAACAGCAATTAATCACCTCCATTGTCCCCTAATCACTCTGCCCCATCTGACTTAAAATGCTAAAGATACCACACAAACCAATGTACCTTCTTTCTCCTGTACCCGATCTCAATTCTCTACACGTGAGAGGTTTAGTAATTGTCACAATTATTTAGTAATTGTGACATTCTAACATGCCAGGGTTTAACACTATCCTTTATTACCAACAATATGTTCCTTTATGCCATGTGGCTGGTAAGGATTTAATGCCAAATTCCCATTCTAAGAATCTGCTTCCTTGAACCACTTCTGAAACAGAATAGTTTGAATTTTGCTATAATGAGATTTTGTAACAAGGTGGTGTGAATAGTCTACTTTGAGGTGAACCCCAGTAAACTACAAATAGGGACAAGGAAAATAAGAGAGGGGAAGAAGATCAATAAGTAGTATTTATTACCAACTCAGTTACCACCACGGGATCCACTAGAGCTTAATCACATTGGAGAACTCTGATATCCAATGAGCAACAAAGGAATCTTGAGTTACTACACCCAGTGGGCAAGAAAACTGTGGGTATTCATACAATAAGTCCCATCAATCATAAATTAAGGGGTGTTTCTAGGAACACCCTAGGAATTAAATCCAGGAACATCTGGCCTGATTGGCATGTGAGCATAGGAGTCCCCAGAAGTCAGTGAAAGCCTCAGGCAGTTGGAAGGTAGCTTATAATGTACTATAATAAGATACGCTGGGGAAAGGGCAAGGTTCTAAAATGTGTGCTACTCATTTGTACTTAATAAAAATGAAAACCACTTTGCATGTACTGGACGTATATAGTTCAAAAGACCTAAAAATATGTTTAAAGATGCAGTTGTTGTTCAGTCACTCTGTCATGTCCAACTCTTTATGACCCCATGACCGCAGCACGCCAGGCTTCCCTGTCCATCACCATCTCCCAAAGCTTGCTCAAACTCACATCCATTGAGTCGGTGATGCCATCCAATCAACCCATCCTCTGTCGTCCCCTTCTCCTCCTGCCTTCAATCTTTCCCAGCATCAGGGTCTTTTCCAATGAGTCAGCTCTTTGCATCAGGTGGCCAAAGCATTGGACCTTCACTTCATCTTTAAACCTTCCAGTGAATATTCAGGACTGATTTCTTTTAGCATTGACTGGGTTGATCTATTTGCAGTCCAGGGATGCTCAAGAGTCTTCTCCAACATCACAGTTCAAAGCATCAATTTTCAGTGCTCAGCCTTCTTTGTGGCCCAACTCTCAAATCCATGCATGACTACTGGAAAAACCACAGCTTTGTAGGCAAAGTAATGTCTCTGCTTTTTAACATGCTGTCCAGGTTGGTCATAGCTTTTCTTCCAAGGATCAAGTGTCTTTTAATTTCATGGCTGAAATCACCATTTGCAGTGATTTTGGAGCCCCCAAAATAAAGTCTCTCACTCTTTCCATTGTTTGCCCATCTATTTCCCATGAAATGATAGAACCAGATACCATGATCTTAGTTTACTGAATGTTAAGTATTAAGCCAGCTTTTTCACTCTCCTCTTTCACTTTCATCAAGAGGCTCTTTAGTTCCTCTTTGCTTTCTGCCATAAGGGTGGTGTCATATGTGTATCTGAGGTTATTGATATTTCTCCCAGCAATCTTGATTCTAGCTTGTGCTTCATCCAGTTTGCTGGCATTTCTCATGATGCACTCTGCAAAAAAGTTAAATAAGCAGTGTGACAATATACTGCCTTGACATATTTCTTTCCCAATTTTGAGCTAGCGTGCTGTTCCATGTCCAGTTGTAACTGTTGATTCTTGACCTACACACAGATTTCTCAGAAGGCAGGTAAGGTGGTCTGGTATTCCCATCTCTTGAAGAATTCGTCACAGTTTCTTGTGATCCACAAAGTCAGAGACTTTAGTGTAGTCAGTGAAGCAGATGTTTTTCTGCAATTCTCTTGCTTTTTCTATGTTCAAACAGATGCTGGCCATTTGGTCTCTGCTTCTTCTTCCTTTTCTCCATGCAGCTTAAAAACCTGGAAGTTCTTGGTTCACATAGAGTTGAACCCTGGCTTGGAGAATTTTGGGCATTACTTTGCTAGCATATGAGATGAGTACAATTGTGTGGTAGTTTGAGCATTCTTTGGCATTGCCTTTCTTTGGAATTGGAATGAATACTGACCTTTTCTAATCCTGTGGCCACTGCTGAGCTTTCCAAATCTGCTGGCATATTGAGTGCAGCACTTTAACAGCATCATTTTTGAGGATTTGAAATGGCTCAACTGGAATTCCATCACCTCCACTAGCTTTGTTCCTAGTGATGCTTCCTAAAGACCACTTGACTTCACTCTCCAGGATGTCTGCTCTAGGTGAGTGATCACACCATCATGGTTACCTGGGTCATTAAGGTCTTTTTTGTATAGTTTTTTCCTTGTATTCTTGCCACCTTTTCTTAATATCTTCTGCTTTTGTTAAGTCCATACCATTTCTGTCCTTTTTTGTGCCCATTTTTGCATGAAATGTTTTCTTGGTATCTCTAATTTTCTTGAAGAGACTTCAAGTCTTTCCTATTCTATTGTTTTCCTCTATTTCTTTGCACTGATCACTGAGGAAGGCTTTCTTATATCTCCTTGCTATTCTCTGGAACTCTGCATTCAGATGGGTGTATCTTTCCTTTTCTCTTTTGCCTTTTGCTTCTCTTCTTTCTCAGCTATCTGTAAGTCCTGCTCAGACAACCCTGTTGCCTTTTTGCATTTCTTCTTCTTGGGGATGGACTACAGTCTATGGGGTCACAGAAAGTCAGACATGACTGAGTGCACATGTGTGCACGCACACACACACACACACACATATTGTACAACACAGGGGATGTAAGCAATATTGCATAATTACTTTAAATGGAGTCTAATCCATACAAATTTTGAATCACTATGTTATACTCCTTATGAATGTGATATTGTACATAAACTATACCTCAATTTAAAAAAAGCTTTAAAAATCACTTTATTTGAAAAAATATGTCTTGTATTGCCTCTTGGTTTTGAGCCTTACTTGATCAATATGAACACAATGAGCAATCAGAGCAGGCGGTCTAAAGATTCTGGGATCAATTTCCAATGTGGGTTTGTTGTTCTTCTACTCACCATACCACCAAGCAGTTTTCAGACAACAGCTGGGAATCCCCCAATTTAACCCAGTCCTGACTCCATCTAACCTGAGATGGTGTCGGGTTCTGCAGGCTGAGCGCTCAGTCCTCCGGGGCCCTCCTTCCCCCTGACACACGCACATGACCGAGGGCCAGGTTAGCACGTGAACTTCTGACTTACGGGCTGTTAACCCAAGGTTCCTGTGACCACTCCTCAAGGTTCCTGTGACCACTACTCAGGTTTGGTTAATTTGCTCGAGCAGCTCATAGAACTCAGAGAAACATTTTGTGTCCTAGATTACTGGTTTATTATATAAGGATGTAACTCAGGAATAGCCAGATGGGAAAGATACATAGGGCAAGGTGTGAAGAAAGGGTACGGAGCCTCCGAGTCCTCTCCACTCTCCCTACGTCTCCAACACTCATCAGAAGCTCTCCGAATGTTGTTTTGGGGGCTTTTATGGAGGCTTCATTATGCAGACTTGATTGTTTAAATCATTGGCCATTGACAATGAACTGAATCCCCAACCCCTCTGCTTTCCCCAGAGGTCAGAGTGGCAGACCTTGAAGTTCCAACCCTCTTCTAACCAGTGACTGTCTCTCCTGGCAAGCAGCTTCCTAAATGGAGTTTCAAAGTTGACTCATTAACACAACAAAAGACGCTTTATAGCTCTCAACACTTAGGGAATACCAAGGGTTTTAGGAATTCTATGCCAAACAAAGACCAAATATGTATTTCTTATCATAAATCACAATAGCACACACTCTCATTCCTTCTTTTGCAAGAGGTTTGCAATTTCCAAAAGTCACAGTGGCATGGGGTGATCACATGAAGCAATGGAAAGATCAGCATTCTAGCCTTCTGTGTAGTACAGGAAGCTCTACTCAGGACTCTGTAATAGCCTATAAGGAAACAGAATCTAAAAAAGAATGGAGATATATATGTATAACTGATTCACTTTGCTATACAGCTGAAACTAGACAATGTTGTAAATCAGTTATTCAATTCAGTTCAGTTCAGTCGCTCAGTCATGTCCGACTCTTTGCGACCCCATGGACTGCAGCAGGCCAGGCCTCCCTGTCCATCACCAACTCCCGGAGCTTGCTCAAACTCATGTTCATTGAGCTGGTGATGCCATCCAACCACTTCATCCTCTGTCGTCCCCTTCTCCTCCTGCCGTCAATCTTTCCCAGCATCAGGGTCTTTTCCAGTGAGTCAGTTCTTTGCATCAGGTGGCCAAAGTACTGGAGCTTCAGCTTATGCTCCAATTAAAAAAAAAAAAAGTGAGCATTCCATCCCTTTGGACTGCTGGGCAGATGGCTACTTGCCTCTATTTCAAGTAATCTTAGACTCTCAGGCTTTTTATAACTCACACTTACCGAGTTTCTGATGTGCTCTGGGCGTGGTTCCAAGTGCTCTACATATATTGGTGCACTTACTCTTCAGAGGCACTCTGAAGTAATGTGAGGGATCTATGGGATAAAATGGAGATGCTGAGGCCAGAGATGTGAGTGCATGTCCAGAGCCCCAGAGTCTGGAAGTGGCAGAACTTTTTCAGTTTTTTTTTTTTTTTTCTCCCAGTTTCTCTTTTTTCCCTCAGTGTCAAGCCTATTGCTACCTTTTCTTGATGCTGACCCCATGTTCACACCTCTCACACCCCTTTCTCCACTCTTTTATGTTTGCCTCTTCTAATGTACTGAGTCTGATGGACTGGGTGAATAAGCTTATTTGTGTAAAAAATAATAGTAAATATGTGGTTAGTAAGTGATGACTTTGTAACATCTGTTTAGATTCTTCAAACTCTTTCTCAGATATATTATTATGGTTGAGGCTGCTGGGTAAGTGACTTATGGAAGAGAGACGTTGAATATTTTTGCAGAGTAAAATTTGCAAGAGTTATATTATCAGTTGGAATCAGATACTTATGACATATGTAAATAAACCCATATATAAATTTATTTAAAATTTATTATTGCACTGTACTCCAAACATTAGCATAATTGGAATGTGTACACACACACATATATATATATATAATGAAAAAGCAGAACTTGATACTGTAAACCCAATCACAGTTAACAGTGGCAGTTATTAAAAACAATGAATGTTTTAGAAGTATCTATTTGAAACAGTTAACCAGAATTTAAACAATGTATTATTTTTCAAGTGTAAAGCACTGATTTGAATGTGGCTTTGGTAAAAAAGAAAAGAAATTAAAAGATAAATGATTGCATTTCTAGAACCAGATCGTTTTTCATTGAAGAAAGAATGCCTTCTAGATGTTGCTTGTCAATTGAATTCCACGTAATTAGGGGAATATGCTTTCCCTTCTTGTAGTCATGGCTTTTCTACCTCTTTCTTTGCTAGTCAAAATGCTGACATATTTCACGTAATATGTTTACTCTTTGATGTGTAGTGCCTTGAAAATTTGTCAGCTAACTGAATGTGTTTACTTTAGTTAGGTATAAGAGAATTATGAAGATACACTGCAAAAGACACTATTTAGAAGGGAATATATTAAATATTTCATGTATTTAGCTGGATAACTACATCATTAACTTCATATTTATGC
Organism: Dama dama; assembly: GCF_033118175.1. NCBI lineage: Eukaryota > Metazoa > Chordata > Mammalia > Artiodactyla > Cervidae > Dama > Dama dama. The sequence goes on along the minus strand of NC_083699.1, from coordinate 2,554,204 downwards.
ACATTCTTCTGTATTCCTCCCGAAGAGAGTCAGTAGCTTGAGACTTGGCTCAACAGCTACTAACAAGCAAGTTTCCTGCAAGGATAAAAGCTACAAATAAAGCATCTTGTTTTCCATTAAGTTACATTCAAATATCCATGTACTGTACCCTGTAATTAAGTCAAATATCAGTTTTAATCACTGCATCCTTAGTACATAATTTCTGTAATGCAATTGCATCAGTATGATATTGAGCAGCTAAAATGCCCCAGTTAAATGGGAATTTAACTGCTGGAAATTGAGACATAGAGAAAATCACCATACCTGCACTTAGACAGTTAAGCTGAGAGATTTATGCTTGGGAAAGTGATGGTAGAGAGACTGGTTTAATTTGCATATTTAACAAAAATTTTGTAAGGCCAATTTACAATGTCCCTATTAGTCTATGCCTGTGGTTTTGCAATAATGCTTCTGATTGTAACATGATTTAGAGAGTTGAAGACATTCCTTAAAAATAAGACACTCACTTATTGGCTAAAATATGTAGCCTAAAATTAAGTTTGAATGCTGTTATCCCAGAAGATAGCAGAGGTTAATTTGGGGGAAAAAAAAAGTATCTTCCATTTGTTAGCCTTCAAAGAAAAGTGTTTGACTTTGCATGTCTTATTTAGACTACAACTTGCAGCTCTTCAATTACAAGCAATTTCAAGTGTCAGATTTAAAGTCTATACAACATCTCACATAACCATGGCAATTGTCTTGTACATCATTTGGCAATAGCTTAACTCTGTTTAAGTCTAGAGGAAAATATTTTGAGTAGAAATAGGAACCGCTAAGTAACGACTAGCGTCACCATATTTTCTTTATGTTGACACATCCACATATTAGAAAAAACGTCTAGCCATATCCTACACGTTGCTAGGCTTTAAAATCTCTTGCTCCTTTCTCAATGGGCTTGCTCAACATTCACACCGGCATGCTTCCAAGAAATGGAAATCATCTATGAGATGTCCTGTAGTTGATGATTCCAGAGTCTTGATGGAAAATTTACAATTAAAAAAAAAACAAAAAAGGACAAAGTTTTGAAAATCCATGAATAATTCATTTGACAATTTAGCACAAAATGTTCAGCTGAAATACCCCAGCATTTTATTCACAAGTGTGTGCTAAAGCTACTCCTTTTTCCTATGAGAGAAGGGAAATAGTTTGCTGGGCATATCTTTCTTGTTGATGGTAGGATTCCTTTCAGAACACAACTTTGAAACTCCTGTTTAGATTAGGTTCATGCTCATAGTTTTTGAATTATTGATTACTTGGAGGCCAAGCCATCCCAATCTGTGTCACAGATGCATAATTCATCATGATATTTAAAAGCATGTGTATCTGAAAGGCTTCGGGAACTTTAGTCTGATGCCTAATGACAACACATTTTAAGCTATTTTATATTTTCAAAGTCTTGGCAAAAAGATAGGGCTTTCTGGTGCAGTGGGGGCCTCTCGTGAGAGCTCAGTATCTTTTAATGTTCCCTTTATTTCTTTAAATTTTTATACGTTTCCTTTCCTGTTTGATTTGGTTCCCCCCTTTCCCCCACTTTCCAAAGTCCTTCACAACACTATTCTTCCTTTGGTCTTCTTTGTATTTTTTTTAAGACTCTGTTTCGCAGGCGTCTCCATGGTGCCTCACGTATTTTCTTTGTATCTCTCTTCTTTATGTCCTACTTTTATGCATTCTGCCTTCTTGGATTTCTGCTGCTTGAAGAAACCCTTTCAGCCATTTATTTCCTATTCATTGTCTTACTTTTCTTTGTAGTAAGAGGCTGGTTAATTTATTACTGGTCTGAATTTTGCCTCAGATGCTTCTACTATTTGCTGTTCCACAGTGAAGAAAAGAGGGTAGAAAGTGGTACACTTCCTTTAACTGCTCTCGTTGGAATGATAAAGTTTGACTTCAAAGCCAGGGGTGATTCAAACCTTTCTCTTCCCCAGAGGTCAAGTTAGCCAACATCGTAAGGAAGCCTCCACCTTCCCACTTCCTGGCTCTGAACCCTGACAAGGACAACTCCACATTTAGTTGCAAACCGACAGAAAATTTCAACTCAGCAGAGGGTCAAAAAAGAAAAAGGAACCAAGAATTGCTGGTGAGATGGAAGGAGATATGTAAGCTCCTTCAAGGCATGAGGGACGGGCACACACTTATTGAAAACGAAAACACCCCATGTTTCCATTTTAAATGCCTTTTTACTTTTTATCTCAACTGGTTTGAACCTTTCTTCTAAGGTAAGTCTTGAGTAATCTTTTCTTAGAATGTAATCGTCCTTAGCTTCTTGGCCCTGGATTATGTCAATTTATAAGGCGTTATTATTAGAAATGTACAATACAGATTAGAACCTGTGTTTAATTCCGCCCCCTCCCTGTATTATGGGAACGCGACTGCTGGCTAGAAGTTGTTGTTCAGTTGCTGTCCTGTCTGAGTCTTTGTGACCCTCTGGACTGTGGCCTGCCAGGGTCCTCTGTCCTTGGGATTTCCCAGGCAAGGATACTGGAGTAGATTACCATTTCCTTCTCCAAAGGATCTTCCCAACCCAGGGACTGAACCCAGATCTCCTGCTTGGCAGGTGGGTTCTTTACCACTGAACCACCAGGGGAGCCCAAAGCCTTCTCTAGCAACATCCTAACAGGCAAACTGGTCGGTCACTTATTTGGTTCTTTGTACCCTGCAGTTTTAACCACAGCCCACTGATCACGCTTAGAACTCCAGTACTCTTGCCTGGAAAATCCCGTGGACGGAGGAGCCTGGTGGGCTGCCGTCCATGGGGTCTCTGAGAGTCGGACACGACTGAGCGACTTCACGTTCACTTTTCACTTTCACGCATTGGAGAAGGACATGGCAACCCACTCCAGTGTTCTTGCCTGGAGAATCCCAGGGACGGGGGAGCCTGGCGGGCTGCCGTCTATGGGGTCGCACAGACTCGGACACGACTGACGTGACTTAGCAGCAGCAGCAGAACACCTGAGGTTGGAGTTGACACAAAATAGCAAAATAGGCATTTGTTACCTGCTGACTGAGGGACGGGCAGGGGCCGTCTGGATGGACAGCTGATCACTGGCAGTTTCCTCAGCGGGCTGGCATGCCGGATTAAGTCCTATTCTTGTGCTTTTGCTTATGTATTCTTTCTGATTGGCCAGCGCTTTGAAGAGCTGAATAAAGTTAGAAGAGGAGGAAGGAAGGACAAATAGCCAATACTTTTCAAGGATCAGCTGAGCCAGACACTGGGATAAGCACTTGACATTCATTAGTTCATTTAACCTTGTAATTACCCTTAAAGGCAGGTACTATTATTGATATTATTCCTGTATAGGAAACTAAGGCTCTCAGATGAATGAACTTTCAGCTAGACTGGAGACTGATTCAGTCCTTGTCATTGGACTGTAGATCTCAAGTTTCTAACTTTACCATCATGTCTTATCTAATTAGTGAATACAGATTTTTCAAATTCTTCAAGGCTAACTGTTCCTTCATAGAGCATAACATCCCTTGACATTAGAGACATTTCATCTTTTTTTCCTTTCTGTATAGAGTCTGATGAAGTCATCACATTGTGTTTTATGTGACTATTTAGAAATCTTTCTCCTGTTCTTCGAAGGCATGGATGATATTATTTATCCCCAGTGCCTCAACATTTCTTGGATTGTAACTGAATAAATAAATGAAGGTCCTTATTGTACACATTTTTATCATACTTACTGTATGTTTTGCAATTATATATTTTAAAGCATTTTTCCTAGTCATGGCTCTGATGATGTTCAAAATCAACCATTGAATAAATGGAAGAATAAATAAGATGTAAAATACATGGGTGGCTATAGTATGAAAAGTTTGCTCTCAAACCTCACCTGTCAAACTCCCAAATTTACTTGTCCTATCCTTGTCTGTCTGAGTCCAACTCAAATTCCAAGACTTGAGATGTGCACCCTTCTCCCAATATTTATATCCAGGTGTTACCCTAGTCTGTCAGAAGGTGAGGCTTCTTGCTCTAGACTCAGTGCCCTGATGGTGGCTTTTCCCATGTTGCAACACCAGTGTTTGCTTATAGGTCCCTGTCTACCAGGGACTATAGATATTTTAGTAGACTAAAATCTGGAGCTGCTGCTGCTGCCTCAGTTGTGTCCAACTCTGTGCGACCCCATAGACGGCAGCCCACCAGGCTGCCCCGTCCCTGGGATTCTCCAGGCAAGAGCACTGGAGCAGGTTGCCATTTCTTTCTCCCATGCATGCTAAGGCGCTTCAGTCATGTCTGACTCTCTGCAACCCCATGGACAGAAGCCCTCCTCCAGGCTACTCCATCTACAGGATTCTCTAGGCAAGGACACTGGGGTGGGTTGCCATTTCCTTCTCCCATGCATGCATGCATGCATGCTAAGTCACTTCAGTCATGTCTGACTCTGTGTGACCCTATGGACAGAAGCCCTCCTCCAGGCTACTCCATCTACAGGATTCTCTAGGCAAGAATAATGTAAATCCATGGCTGATTCATGTCAATGTATGGCAAAAACTACTACAATATTGTAAAGTAATTAGCCTCCAACTAATAAAAATAAATGGAAAAAAAAAAAAAAAAAAAGAATACTGGAGTGGGTTGCCATTTCCTTCTCCAAAATCTGGAGAACAGTATCTTATTCAACTGTATTTCCTTATTGTGTGGCATTTGTTTAGCATGTGGTCAGTGGTGACTGACTATTTTTTGAATGAATGGGTTATTTTATATATTTATAAATGTAAAGGGGAATCCAAAAAGTTAACTGAGAGAGGGATAAGTTAGAGCTATTCTTCTTTTTTCATTTGGCTGTGCCAGGATCTTTTGTTGTGGCATGGAGGCTAATTCCCTAACCAGGGATTGAACATGGGCCCTGAAATTGGGAGAGTAGAGTCTTAACGTTGGGTCACCAGGGGAAGTCCCAAAGCTGTTCTTTTCTTTTTCTCACACACAGTGTGTATGACTTGGGTAAGGGGGGATTACAACAATTAGTAATTGCTTCCATTTTGGAAATAGTCAGTGCTGTTTAAAAATATACCATAAAAATCATTTTAGGCCAATAGTAGTAAAAATGCAACCCAGGGCTTCCAAAGCTTTCAGCAATAATATTCCTAAATTCCAGCAGATGGTGGTGGTGTTATGAAAACCTAGAATCCTTAGTTAGATACAATAAAGCACTTTGCACCTATGAAAACTGTTTTGTTCCTCTCTCCTTGGAACAATGAAGAAGAAAGAGTATTCCCAATAATTCTTTTCTCTATAAGACTCAGGTAAGAATTAAAACACTTTTTCTTTTTCTTTTTTTTTAACTGTCAGTGTTGATCCATGGTAGAAGGGTTTTTCCTGCTGTTCCGTCTCTAAGTCGTGGCTAACTCTTTGAGATCCCATGGACTGTGGCAGGCCAAGCTCTTTTCATAATGGGTGATATATGTATATTTTTAAATTTTATGATATATATAAAATTTTCTCTATTTGCTATGAACACTCCTATATATTATTGAAAAGGACTAATTGTTTTTAAAAATTAATATGTTTCTGGGGGTGAGGTGTCAGTATTTACCTATATTACATTTAGATCAAATTATGAGTCACATTTCACCCTTATCTTCTTAGCCCGAACTCACATTTCCTATTCCTAAATTATACTGTGTATTAAATCCAGATCAAAAACTTATTGCAGAATTCAGACTTAAATTAAGGAAAGCAGGGAAAACCACTAGTCCATTCAGGTATGACCTAAATCACATGACCTAAGTCAAATCCCTTACAATTACACAGCGGATGTGACATATAGATTCAAGGGATTATATCTGATGGAATGCCTGAAGAACTATGGATGGAGGTTTGTGACATTGTACAAGAGACAGTGATCAAAACCATCCCTAAGAAAAAGAAATGCAAAAAGGCCAAATGGTTGTCCGAGGAGGCCTTACAGATAGCTGAGAAAAGAAGAGAAGTGAAAGGAAAAGGAGAAAAGGAAAGATATACCCATCTGAATGCAGAGTTCCAGAGAATAGCAAGGGGAGATAAGAAAGCCTTCCTCAGTGATCAATGCAAAGAAGTAGAGGAAAACAATAGAATGGAAAAGACTAGATATAGCTCTTCAAGAAAATTAGAGATACCAGGGGAACATTTCATGCAAAGATGGGCACAATAAAGGACAGAAATGGTAGGGACCTAACAGAAGCAGAAGATGTTAAGAAGAGGTGGCAGGAATACACAGAGGAGTTACACAAAAAAGACCTTAATGACCCAGATAGTCATGATGGTGTGATCACTCACCTGCAGCCAGTCATCCTGGAGTGCGATGTCATGTAGTCGTTAGGAAACATCACCAGGAGCAAAGTTAGTGGACGTGATAGAATTCTAGCTGAGCTATTTCAACTCCTCACATATGATGCTGTTAAAGTGCTGCACTCAATTTGCCAGCAAATATGGAAAACTGAGCAGTGGCCACAGGACTGGAAAAGGTCAGTTTTCATTCCAGTCCCAAAGAAAGGCGATGCAAAAGAATGTTCAAACTACTGCACAATTCCACTCATTTCACATGCTAGCTAGGCTGCAACAGTACGTGAACCAAGAACTCCCAGATGTTCAAGCTGGATTTAGAAAAGGCAGAGGAACCAGAGATCAAATTGCCAACATCCGTTGGATCATAGAAAAATCAAGAGAATTCCAGAAAATCATCTACTTCTGCTTCATTGACTTTGCTAAAGCCTTTGACTGTGTGGATCACAACAAACTGTGGAAAATTCTTAAAGAGATAGGAATACCAGACCACCTTACCTGCCTCCTGTGGAACCTATATGCAGGTCAAAAAGCAACAGTTAGAACTGGATATGAAACAGTGGACTGGTTCCAATTTGGGAAAGGCTGTATATTGTCACCCTGCTTATTTAACTTCTATGCAGAGTATAGCATGAGAAATGCCGGTCTGGATGAAGCACAAGCTGGAATCAAGATTGCAGGGAGAAATTATAATAACTTCAGATATGCAGATGACATCACTGTTAAGGCAGAAAGTGAAGAGGAACTAAACAATCTCTTGATGAAGGTGAAAGAGGAGAGTGAAAAAGCTGACTTAAAACTCAACATTCAAAAAACTAAGATCATGGCATCTGGTCCCATCACTTCATGGCTAATAGATGTGGAAACAATAAAAACAGTGAAAGATTTTATTTTCTTGGGCTCCAAAATCATTGCAGATGGTGACTACAGCCATGAAATTAAAAGACACTTGCTCCTTGGAAGAAAAGCTATGACCAATCTAGATGGCATATTAAAAAGCAGAGATATAACTTTGCCGACAAAGGTCCATCTAATCAAAGCTATGGTTTTCTTAGTAGTCATGTATGGGTATGAGAATTGGACCATAAAGAAGGCTGAATGCTGAAGAATTGATGCTTTTGAACTGTGGTGTTGGAGAAGACTCTTGAGCGTTCCTTGGACTGCAAGGAGATCCAACCAATCAATCCTAAAGGAAATCAGTCCTGAATATTCATTGGAAGGACTGATGCTGAGGCTGAAGCTCCAACACTTTGGCCAGTTGATATGTCGAGCTGATTCACTGGAAAAGACCCTGATGCTGGGAAAGATTGAAGGCATGAGGAGAAGGGCACAACAGAGGACAAGATGGTTGGATGGCATCACCGACTCAGTGGACATGAATTTGAGGCGTGCTGTGGTCCATGGGGTTGCAAAGAGTCAGACAATGCAGCAACTGAACAACACCAATTCTCTCCTGACTAGGTGGTGAAATGAGTAAAAGTCAAAGACTGCAGAACATTTCAAAAAAGATTTAAAAATGTTTAGTACGGTGCAAGTGAGCAAGTTTTTGGTTTTGGACATTTGTTAATGCTTCTTAAAGTTAAGAAGTTTTCAATGAAACTACTAAATGATTTCTTGTAATGGTGTGTTTCTGCTGTTGTAAACAAGAGAGGTGATTAGTTTCTTCTTAAATCTCTTTATGCGTTTCATGCTTGCCTCCGGTTAGTACACACATGCAGAGGGACACAAAGTTCAGGCAGGACTGCGGGGACATAAGGATTTTAAAATGAGATTTTTAAAGAAAAAGAGGCTTCGCTTAAAGACTTCGTTTTAGTACTATTTTTTGTTAAGGAAAAAAGATTCAAAAAAGTTTACTACATTTCTAAAATGTAGTGTTTCCTATTTAAGATATTACTAATTGTTGTCACGCTTAATGAATATTAAAATTTTATATAAGTGACTTTTGGGCTTCCGTTGCGGCTTAATGGTTAAGACTCCACCTGCCAATGCAGGAGACATATGAGACATGAGTTCGATCCCTGAGTCAGGAAGATTCCCTGAAGAGTGCAGTGGCAACCCACCCCAGTAATGTTGGCTGGGACATCCCATGGACAGAGGATCCTGGTGGGCTATAGTTCATGGGGTCACAAAAAGGTCAGACACAATTTAGAAATTAAACATCAACAACATAGGTGATTTTAACATAATCTGGGGGCATAATTAAATGTATGTACCTATGGGCTAGGTCACTTCAGCCCGCCAATCTGCTCTGTCTATGAGATTCTCCAGGCAGGAGTACTGGAGTGGGTTGCCATGCCCTCAGGGGGATCTTCCCAACCCAGGGACGGAACCTGCGTCTCTTATGTCTCCTGCATTGGCAGGTGGCTTCTTCACTACCACTGCTACCTGTCTTTTAATTATTGCTATTAAAAGTTTCCTTATTTTAAAAAGACACTCTCAAATAGTAATGGAATTCTTTGCAAAATATTATCCCCCATGTCACCAGCTAGGAGAAAATTCTGCATCATGACATCCAATGGTTTTCAACAGTGTAATATGCTTTGCATATCTATGCGTGCCTATTCAGTCACCCAGCCCTGACCCACTCTGTGAGACCCCATGCACCATAGCCTACCAGCTCCTCTGTCCGTGGAATTTTCTAGGCAAGAACACTGGAATGGGTTGCCGTTTTCTGCTCCACAGTTACATAGCTATACAGGGCCTTAAAAGGAGAACATGCAACAAATGCTGTTTTCTGACATTTCAAAACCTACACAACTCTGAAACTAGCTTTGAAACGTGAGAAGAAAGATTTTGTTGCATGTTCAGGAGCTTGGCAGGCTACAGTGCGTGGGGTGGAAAAGAGTTGGACACAACTGAATAACAGTGCGTATACTCGCATGAGCTCCTTTTAAGGGAGGCGCTGTAGAGCCATGGAAACCACGGGATGTGGTGGAAAACCGTTGCATGCTATCATGCAGATTTTTTTTTTCTAGCTGGCGATATGAAGGATAAGATTTTTTTCAAAGAATTTTTTCACTATTTTAGAGTGTCTTTTTAAAATAAGGGAACTTTTAATGACAATGATTAAGAGATACCTGTAATATAAAAATTAGCATCCAAACCAAGAATATACCAAGTAGCAGAAGAATAGTTTCTGAAGCCTGATTTATAATGTATTGCCTAAGTTTGTTCCTATTAAGTTATAACTGCTTCTAAAACATCATGAAACATATGAATGGCTTCATTCCAAGTGAAAAATCATTCATAGTCAAACTATAATGCTTTCCAAAGGAATTTTCTTTTAAGAGTTTGCAGATGTTGTGTTCAATGCCAGTGAAAAAATTAATTCAGTTTTAAGATGTAAAATTTTATATGAAATTAATCCCCTGAGTGGATTAAGTGTTTTCACTGTCATGGAGGAAAAAAAAATATGAAAAGAGTAAAGAGATATTTTTTAAAAATTATTACGAAAAATGTTTACTACATATTTTAATAATATTATTAAAGCAATCTCTATAAGCAATCTAAAATAATCCCTTAAATTTTAAAGGAAGGAAAGTTTATTTTTAGAAATCAGAACTTTAAACACTGATTGAAAAAAAGTAAAGGCAAATACAGGATTTTGAAATTTTATTTCTCTATTCTAAAAACACCTTCATTCTCCAAAAGAAAGTGACTTGCGGGTGGGTGGGGCCTTTCAACTTAGAGGTCTCCCTATGTTTGCTTTAATTTTTTTTCCATCAGCATTTAAAATTTCAAATAGGCTATATGGAAAAAAATTCAGTCAGTTCAGTTGCTCAGTCATGTCCGATTCTTTCCGACCCCGTGAACCGCAGCATGCCAGGCCTCCCTGTCCATCACCAACTCCAGGAGCTCACTCAAGCTCATGTCCACTGAGTCAGTGATGCCATCCAACCATCTCATCCTCTGTCGTCCCCTTCTCCTCCACCCTCAATCTTTCCCAGCATCAGGGACTTTTCAAATGAGTCAGTTTCTTTGCATCGGGTGGCCAAAGTATTGGAATTTCAGCTTCAGCATCAGTCCTTCCAATGAATATTCAGGATTTATTTCCTTTGAGATTGACTGGCTGGATCTCCTTGCAGTCCAAGGGACTCTCAAGAGTCTTCTCCAACACCACAGCTCAAAAGCATCAATTCTTTGGTGCTCAGTTTTCTTTATAGTCCAACTCCCAAATCCATATACGATTACTGGGAAAACCATACCTTTAACTAGATGGACCTTTGTTGGCAAAGTAATGACTCTTCTCTTTAATATGCTGTCTAGGTTGGTCATAACTTTTCTTCCAAGGAGCAAGAGTCTTTTAATTTCATGGCTGCAATCACCATCTGCAGTGATTTTGGAGTCCAAAAAAATAAAGTCTCTCACTGTTTCTATTGTGTTCCCATCTATTTGCCATGAAGTGATGGACCAGATGCCATGATCATAGTTTTTTGAATGTTGAGTTTTAAGTCAATTTTATTACTCTCCTCTTTCACTTTCATTAAGAGGCTTTTTAGTTCCTCTTCACTCTCTGCCATAAGGGTGGTGTCATCTGCATCTCTGAGGTTATTGATATTTCTTCCGGCAATCTTGATTCCAGCTTGTGCTTTGTCCAGCCCAGTGTTTCTCATGATGTACTCTGCATATAAGTTAAATAAGCAGGGTGACAATATACAGCCTTGACGTACTCCTTTCTCGATTTGGAACCAGTTTGTTGTTCCATGTCCAGTTCTAACTGTTACTTCTTGACCTGCATAGATTTCTCAGGAGGTAGGTCAGGTGGTCTGGTATTCTTATCTCTTTAAGAATTTTCCACAATTTGTTGTGATCCACAGAGTCAAAGGTTTTGGCATAGTCAATAAAGCAGAAGTAGATATTTTTCTAGAACTCTCTTGCTTTTTTGATGATCCTACAGATGTTGGCAATTTGATCTCTGGTTCCTCTGCCTTTTCTAAATCCAGCTTGAACATCTGGAAGTTCACGGTTCATGTACTGTTGGAGCCTGGGTTGGAGAAACTGCTAGATACTGGACCAGAATTCAAAGAAGAAGGAGAGAGAGGAGTTGAGGGTGAAGTTGATGGTCGTCTCCTGCCCTGAACTCCCTTCTGTCTCAGGTACCCTTCTCCTCACTCCCACGCTTACTCTGGGATGAGTTCTCTCTAGACTATGAGACTAAAATTCTAACTCTCATGCAGGGGGATATAAACACTTGTGTAACTGAGTTCTCAGGGAAGCTCATCATTTCCCTCGGATTTCCCTGCTAACTTTGGTTTCATGTTTAGAAAGTCCAGTGCCTTCCTTGTCATGAGATCAGTCCTGTACTTACACTGCCCTGGTAGAGACTGGGTGCAGGGCGGCATCTCTATGGTTCCTCTCCACCCACTCGGGACACTCTGGTCTGAATGCTAACTGGCTATTCCTATTCATGTTCAAACAAACACAAAGATACCCAGCTCTTGAGACATGTGAGCACACGTTCCCCATCCACTGCTCAAAACGGTGGAAAGAAACATATTCCTGGGTCCTCTTTCTCCCTTGTCACTTTCTCCAGATGCCAATTGTGGAATTCCTCCGTTCTTTTATTATTAACATCAGTTCCAGATGACTCACTACCCTTTATCCAGAGCACAGAGTGCTCTTATCCATCCTGCTTATAACTCATGTTTCATTTGCACATGGTCCAAGATGAAAGCTAGAAGCAGTAGGATCATACATATTGGCATTTCAATCATAGGACTCCTATTTTTTTCCCCTAAAGTTTGTAATTGATTCAATTTACAATGATTGCTGCATATGTAATTATTTCTATGTAATACAATATTTTAAAAGTACATTAATTAGTGCTTTATGACATAGGGTATATCATAGCTATACAAATATTAGCATCTTGAATGTTCAAGAGTTTAAAAACAATGGTATTGCCTTTCCAATATGACTGTGTGTGAGATCCATCTTCCAAGTATTGTCAGGCTCCTGCCGGTAGCTGCCTATACTTCATGTCACATTCACTCTTTGTAGACCAGCTAATGAAAAAGACAAAACATATGTTAACTTCAGAGTTCAGATTCCTTTCAGACACAAAATGTAATGTTGCAATGTGTACAATAAAATTGTTTATGGTAATAGAAAGATCATACCAGTTTATAAGAAAACAATTCTTTAAACAGTTCATAAACAAGTCTTCTTTAAAAATTCACGTGGGCCTTTGTGACCTTCATAAAATACCCTTGTTGATCAAATCAGAAATAAATCAGATGTATGAACCAACTTTTCTCTTACAAAAATAAAACAAAACCCACCACATTTAGTATGGTGAGACCATACTAAAATAAATTCCACAGGATATGTGGGTGAAAGATACTTCAGGGCCAGTAGTTTTCATCTCTGATCACCTTGCTAAGGCTGAGTTTTGTTGACAGTAGCTTTCTTCCTCAACATGATACATATTTCACTTTTAATTTTGCAAATGTGAATTGATTGGCTACTATTCCCTTGGCACTGCACTAAACAATCAGGGGTTGTTCCTGGCTGTGAAGGAATCACAGGTGTTTTATATGCAGCCAACAAGGATTTCAGACTGATCCTTGTCTGAAAAATCTGAAAAGAAAAGAAAAAGTGAGAAACATTTTTCACGAAGAACCATTCTGCGAAGAAAGCTTTATTGTCTCCTATTCTCTTTTTCTCCTAAATCTTTCTGTAAATCTGATTTACCTGGAGTTGGCATTTATTCTTTGCCAAACGTTTATTTGTTGCCATTGGCTTATTCTTTGTTAGGGCTTACCTGGTGGCTCAGATGGTAAAGAATCTGCCTGCAATGTAAGAGACCCATGTTTGATCCGTGAGTAGGGAAGATCCCCTGGAAAAGGGAATGGCTATCCACTCCAGTATTCTTGCCTAGAAAATCCCATGGACAAAGGATCCTGGGGGCTGCAGTCCATGGGGTTGCAAAGAGTAGGACAGGACTGACTGACGTTTGCTTTTTAATTTTTTTAATTCTTTTCAAGTGTTACTATTTTGTTGACATTTCCTATCGTTTGTTTACCCAAGATATTATTTTCACCTGTGCACACACTGCAGCGAGATGGATCTGAGGTTGCGTCTCTCAGGACGTGGCTCCCAAGACAAATTTCCTTCATTTCTCTCCTCTGATTACTACCCTCAGGATTGAGCAGTGTCTTGAAGGAGAAACCAATCTCTGCAGCCCTATTAGATTTTTAAGATTGATACCTATAACTTTTTATTTACATATTCTATTGAAATAAAGTTGTTTTATAATGTGTTAATTTCTGCCATACAGCAAAGAGATATAAATACATGTATAAATATCTCTGAATCACACACACACACACATCTATAGATGTACATTCCTTTAAACTATTCTTTCCTGTTATGGTTTAACATAGGATATTTAATATAGTTCTCTATGCTATATAGTCGGACCTTGCTCTTTGTTCATTCTATGTACAATAGTTGACATCTGCTAACCCCAACCTTCTCCTCCATTCCTATCCCAATCCCCTCCCTCTTGGCAAACACAAGTCTGGTGCATATAACAATTTATACACAAGATGTAGCTAATTTCTTACAAATTTTTCCTAATCTCAATATACTAATAGTGATTTTGTGGTTGATGGAAGGAACTAGAAGGTCAAGGTCTTGAGACAAACATTTATCACTTTATGGCCAGATTGGAAAAAATATTCTCTTATAAAAGGTTATAATGGATTTCTTTTTTTATGCCTATTATTCATACAAATATTTTATATTTGAAAATAAATTTTTTATTTCAACATTTTAATTATGAAAACAACTTTTTTCACTTCATGTAAAGAATTCAGGCTCCTCTCTAGATGTTTTGTAAGATTATTTTCTTTAAAAATAAATATATATATGCTTAAACAGATAAATAGCTTTGGAAATAGAAATATGCAAGGTTAATTAATGAATCTCTTAATTTCTTAATTGTTCTTTCCTCCTATGGACTTTGGACAATTACTTTTTATTTTAGGTAACAGTTAATTCAGTTAAATGAATTGGCTATTTTCAGCCAATAGATCTTTCTTGGTTTCCCACTGTGTCTGAGGCAACGAGTGAGCAGCTGGGATTAATCACCTGGTCATGTAAAATTCCAAATAATCTTTAGTGTTTGGAATCACAGGAGACATTTCCTCATGATAACATCACAAGACTGAGAGGGAAGAGTTGCCTTGGTGAATTATAAACTGCAGAAATGGGAAAACAACGTTGATTACAAAAGTTTATCCATTTAGTAGATGACCTAAAATATTTCACAGAGAATCAGCAGATACTATTATTCTCTGTGCCGTTTATATAGCTCTTTTTTGAGACAGGAAGATTTATTGATGGAATGCTAAACTTCTGCTTTTGGAAATTATCTGAATTGTGCCGTGACACATTTGTATTTGACTATAAAGCCATTATCACCAAATCATTGATCGGAGTAAAGATTTCAACCATCAACTTTCTCCATGATGATTTTACATTTTTCATTATGTTATGAGATTATGTTGTAACCTAGGCCAGAAACCTATTGCTGTGAGCTGAAAGATGAGAATTTAATGAGGTATAAAACATATACAAATTGCAACGTCAACGATGATATCTTAATAGCTTAAGAGGTTTGCATAACTGTATTATAAAATGAAACATAAAAAGATATAGCATGCAGACATCAAGCTTGTAAGTCGGCAACCCAAGGGCCTACAAGTTTCACAACCGGAGAGAGAAAGTGAAAGTTGCTCAGTCGTGTCCGACTCTTTGGACCCCATGGACTATACAGTCCATAGGATTCTCCAGGCCAGAGCACTAGCTTTTCCCTCCTCCAGGGGATCTTCCCAACCCAGGGATCAAACCCAGGTCTTCCACACTGCAGGCAGATTCTTTACCAGCTGAGCCACAGGGAAGCCCTGAGCAGAGTTTTTGGTTTCAATTTTCTTAAAAAGCAAATTCAGGATGTACGACATTTATTAAGAAGTTTTTTTATTTTTCCCCTAAAAGTATATCTTTTTCTAAAAGTCAGGCTGAGCTTACTTCTTTGTTGAAATAGAACAACATTGGTATAATGATGTTAATTTTTAAAAATAGTTGTTCTCTTTAAACGTTAGATGACAGAACAAGATGCACTTCTCTGATTAGAAGCTGAAGCAAAGGGATGCGGGGAGGAAGTGGGCGTGGCATGGGAAGGTGATCCTGTTCGGGGATGGAGATGGCCATCAATCTAGTGCCTGCTTCCTCGATTTAGTTACAAGATCTCTGAAACATAATCCAACCAGATCCATTTATTTCACAACATGAAGACTTTCTGAGAATATCTTTTAAAACTCGTTCTGAAAGTCAGTTTTATTTACTGCCTTACCCTTCTTTCTTTACCTTCCTAGGTTTAAATCCAGCAGCTATAGCAGCAGCAGCTTGCTGAGTATCCTAGACAATTTCTAACACAGGAGGGCTCCACAGCCTGTCAAACTGAAAGCTGTCAGCTTTTTTTTTTTTTTTTTTAGATTTTTATCTTGAAATTGGGGGGAGAAAGATCTATTAGATTATCAAGGATATCAATTTAACAATGACTGCATTTTATTAACATATTTAGGAGAACTATGAAAAATGAAGTAGCAATGTATTATAGAGATACAAGATCCAAGATTTGTATCTTTTTTTTCATTTTTTTTAAAACCAGACTTCATAGGTTCAATTCTCAGATCTGCTAGTTAATAACTTGATAAATGTGCAATCTTGGATAAATTATTTTCACTATATTTCCATCTCTTTGTATGTAAAAGGGGAATTATAATAATATAATAGTAATATCTACCTCAAAGTTTCTTTCCACTTAGAATAAAACCTGGTACACAAATGTTGGACAGTTCATCTCTTTCCTTAATAAGTCTCCCTGATTAACTGGGGGTACCAGTGGACCATGGTTGGCTGTGGGTTTCACATGGACTCAAATCACCTTTGCAATTATTTCTGAAGCTTGACACTTTCGTACAGATTAAGGAAAATCTAGAGAAGAACTTGCTTTGAGGACAAAATGTTAAACATTTTGTTAGCATTCCTCTTAGAAGGTGTTTTCTGTTGAAAATGTCTCTCTGTTAAAAGGAAACCACATTCACATTCTCAGGAGTTCCAGATACATTAAAAATTGAAGAATATTTGATTGTTGAAAGTTTTACTACATGTCAAAACTAGAAAGTTTATAATAATTTGATGGGAAAATTTTCCAGTTTATTTTTTATCATTGAAACTGGTATTTTAATCAATTTCAGTAATTATTTTTCTGTTTTATGGAAAAGATAGAAAAGACAGAATAAATTTGGGGAAAGAAGAGATATTTTCTATATGTACAAATAGAATTAAATAAAGTTTAAAAATCCAGATATGCATTCCAATATTTCCAAACTCAAACTCATCTGATTTTAAGTATCAGCCAGAGGTTTTTTTTTTTTTTTTGATAATTGTTTCCTAGGGTTCATTCCAGGGCTAAGAAATTAGAAGCTTTAAGACAGTTTACAGTAACAGTCTAGGTGATCCTTATGATCAGATAAGCATGTAATAAACTTAAGTATGTAATAAACTAACTTAAATAAGTGTTTCTCTGAATTAAACATGTCTTTTGAGACATTTAATCAGTTAAAGACAACATGGGCTTTCTAAGAGAGATGCTTGTGTTAAGAAGAATGCACCAGTTTGAACAGTAATAAAATTTTCATTTTATAAACAAAACTAAGTTAATTATCTTAATTTCCTTTAATCACACACACTATTCAAATTCGTTATATTTAAATTTGTAATTTCCTCATATTCATAAATATTTTAACTCTGACAGTCAAATATAAGAAGTCCAGACCATAGCTAAGATTTTTAAGTAAAAACCAACTGTTGCTGGCTTAATTTGTGAAAGGATTTTAAATATTGATTTTTTTTCTTTAACAAATAATTTAAACTATCTGCACATTGGTGCCTGCCAAGATATTGTGTGAATTTTTACCAGCTGGGAATTATCCCCTCATTCTCTGGTGTGATTAACACTTGCAGCTGTAGAATAATTAAAACGTCAATCAGTTCTGAAACAGCACAACAGTTTCCCGTTTGCTCATCAGTCAGAAGGCTAACTGAGGGCTCTCGCTCTCATCACAACGACATGAACTCACATCCTGCCTCTCTCTTTTCTCCCACCTCCCACTCTTTTTCCATCACACACGCACACACACTCCACCACACCACACTCTGAAGGTTGAATTTGGGGAAAGCATCTGCCTCCAGTGTGGGAGACCTGGGTTCGATCCCTGGGCTGGGAAGATCCCCTGGAGAAGGGAAAGGCTACCCACTCCAGTATTCTGGCCTGGAGAATTCCATGGATGTTATAGTCCATGGGGGTCGCAAAGAGCTCTTTTGGAGAAGGAAATGATCAGAAGGTTAAGAAACTGTTGATGATAAGTGTTTTCTGAATAGTACATATTTTTTGGACCATGGTAACATACCTGTAACTAATTTTTCCCTCTTTTATAGAGATATAATTGGCATATAACATTGTGTAAGTTTAGTGCATACAATGTGATGATTTGATACACTCATATTGCAAAATGATTACCACTATGGTGTAAGCTAACACTTCCACCACTTCAGTTACCATTTTTGTGTGTGTATGTGGTGAGAATATTTAAGATCTACTCTTAACAACTTTCAAGTACATGATCAGTATTCATAACTGTAACTACCATACTGTGTGCCAGATCCCAGAACTTTTTGATTTTATAACTTGAAGTTTATTTAGTTTTAGAACTTCTTCCTTCCTGACCTGTTGGCACTAACCTAAAATACCCACTCTCATATTCTCATATGTAACCTTCCGTCAGAACATTCTATGATGATCAAGCTTCTAGGCCGAGAAGGAAAAAAAAAAAAAAAAATGATGGGAAATAAAAGACACAGAGGTTATTGAAGGATTAATGCTTCAGAATGTTCTAGAGTCTTCAGTCTTGCACCAACATGATTACTAAAAATGCAGTGTGGAAGCAGAAAATTAAATCCACATATCTCTGAAAGTTCCAGCCCCACCTCTGCTTCTTAAATATTTTTTATAAGTCTAAATAATCCCTTACAATTATAGAGTGAAAGTGACAAATAGATTCAAGTGATTAGATTTGATAGAATTCCTGAAGAACTATGGATGGAGGGTTCGTGACATTGTACAGGAGGCAGTGATCAAGACAATACCCAAGAAAAAGAAATGCAAAAAAGGCAAAATGGTCATCTGAGGAGACCTTACAAAGAGCTGAGAAAAGAAGTGAAAGGCAAAGGAGAAAAGGAAAGATATACCCATTTGAATGCAAAGTTACAAAGAATAGCAAGGAGAGATAAGAAAGCCTTCCTCGGTGATCAGTGCAAACATATAGAGGAAAACAATAGAATGGGAAAGACTAGAGATCTCTTCAAGAAAATAGAGATACCAAGGGAACATTAGGGATACTAAGGGAGCATGACACCACCCTTATGGCAGAAAGTGAAGAAGAACTAAAGAGCCTCTTGATGAAAGTGAAGGAGGAGAGTGAAAAAGTTGGCTTAAAGTTCAACATTCAGAAAACTAAGATCATGGCATCTGGTTCCATCACTTCATGGGAAATAGATGGGGAAACAATGGAAACAGTGGCTGACTTTATTTTCTTGCACTCCAAAATCATGGCAGATGGTGATTGCAGCCATGAAATTAAAAGAGGCTTGCTCTTTGGGAGAAAAGCTATGACCAACCTAGACAGTATATTAAAAAGCAGAGACATTACTTTGCCAAGAAAGGTCCATCTAGTCAAGGCTATGGTTTTTTCAGTGGTCATGTATGGATGTGAGAGTTGGACAATAAAGAAAGCTGAGCACCGAAGAATTGATGCTTTTGAACTGTGGTGTTGGAGAAGACTCTTGAGAGTCCCTTGGACTGCAGGGAGATCCAGTCAGTCCATCCTAAAGGAAATCAGTCCCGATATTCATTGGAAGGACTGATGCTAAAGCTGAAACTCCAGTACTTTGGCCACCTGATATGAAGAACTGACTCATTGGAAAAGACCCTGATGATGCTGGGAAAGATTGAAGGTGGGAGGAGAACGGGGCAACAGAGGATGAGATGGTTGGATCGCTGACTCAGTGGGCATGAATTTGAGCAAGCTCTGGGAGTTGGTGACAGGCAGAGAGGCCTGGTGTGCTGTGGTCTATGGGGTCGCAAAGAGTCGGACACGACTGAACGATTAAACTGAACTCAACTGATAGGTCCCAGTGCCTGGAGTCAGCAGCCGCTGTGTGGCTTTTATGTTTTCCTGCTGGAGTTCTTTTTAACTTAATTAAGCCTTCAATAGGAGTTTTATGTCCCTCAGGGTGGTTGTGAAGTTTAAAGTGGCCTTCAAAGTAAGTATCCAAAATACCTATTCCATCAAACATCTTTTTGAACTTCTTATTTTACTCAGAGGAACATTGCTAATCAGATATATGAACTCTTTGGGATGAATGTGATACTCACTCTAGGTAACAATTTCTAAGACTTAGGTGGTGGTTATTTAAGTGATTTCTTTTCAGACTTGTAGGAAGAGGTGGTAAGAAGTTAGTGAAAGCAGGGTTGACTTGATGGAAGCTGAAAACGTTGGGTTTCCAAGAAAGGTCCTCTCATTTTGAAGGAATCTGAGTGTCTCTCTAGCCCGTGTCTGTTTTACTGACAGGCTGAGCCCATGTGACATGGTGATGTCCCTGTAATTCATAAATTCTGGCTGATACCACACAGGAGTGCATTTATATACTGAACTCTTCTGGGTCGTTTTCTCATTATTTCCCTCCTTTTAAAATAGTTGTACACACACGTTGTATTATTAAATACTGGGACTCCTAAAATATTTACTCCTTTATTATTTTTAAATCTCTCTTTAACATTCAACCTCCTTGTTCCAAAAGGGGAGATAAGACAGCTATAATTCTGATTTAGTTTTATGGGCAACAGAATTATTTTAGTGATTCCTGGAGTCATTATTCCTACACATCAAAGGCAGTCTTTTCCTCTGATGACTAAGCATGCAATGAGAAGTTGAGATGACATCACCCAGTCCACTGACCCCTTAAGATTCATACTTGAAAGGCAAATTTGGGGTCCAAGAAGGGAGGTGAGGCTCTGGTTCAACCAAAGAAACTGCTTTTGAAAAGTGACAGTGAAATTCCTTAAAGTACAAAGTGTGTTCCTTGAGCTATTAAAAACTATTTATTGTTGGAATTTTACTCTGGGTAGCAGATATTTTAATGCCTACGACCCAAATGCAATACTCTGGGCTAATTTTGAAGACTATGGTACATAGAAAGCAAAAAATATAGTTATCCCCAAAATGTCAACACCGCCTCCGAATGGGTTCAAAGCAAAATCAGTCCATGCCCCTGTGCCTGTGCATTCTCTGTGAACACAATAACTACAAATGACGCCAGAGGAAAAGGGGAAAGGGCTTCTGTTGACTTCAAATAAAGGCGCTGTCTGACAAAAGAGAAGCAAATGGTACCTGGATAGGCCATTAACAAAAGCCTTGTATATCTACAGCTGCACTCAATGAGCACTTTGGAAATTAAAGAATTGCCAGCTTTCCCACTTTGGGACAAAAAGCATTTGTGCTAAACAGCCGGTAAGTAAATGCAGTAAACATATTTTTACAGTGAATAGAATTGTTTTATATTTTGGGGACTGATTGTGAATGTCTAGTGCTTCTTGATTAGCAAACATTTGGCAGTTCTCGAGTCTTCAGACATTAAAATGCCAAAACAGATTTTTATTCTCCGTCTGAGCTCATCTATTTTTTTTCTCCATCCCTCTAACAATTATCCTCAAAACATTTGAAAGCACTAAAATAAAACGTGTTCTGAAAACACATTCAGAGACGTTTTACCTGTGTGACTTTAATAAGCATGTAAATAAAGAAGCACTGGGTGGCTGTCAAACTCCATTAGGGCGGGGATGAGAACACAGTCGTGTGTAACGCCTGTTTGAATTGTTGTTGGGCATGTCCTTAGGCCTGGCCTTAGAACAAGTGACGGTTTCATTGCTGTTTAACAAGGCTGGTGAAAACAGATGTTTGTGGAAATCCTCTTGGGTTTCTGTCTTAGTAGGGATACTCCTGCTCATTTTTTGAAATCAATGAATTTCTGAGACTACAGAGTCCTCAGCAATAACTTTCCTCCATTTTCACCTCTAAAAGTCACCTCCTTATGATTTTTTAAAAATATTATTATATCAAAATGAATTCCTTTGGAAGGTTTTTCTTTGAAATGATAATGTGTATTTACACTTTGACTTTAATCATTCTTTTACAACTAGAAGATTGATTACATTGGTTTTGTATTCATCCTTTCAGTATTATTTTCATTATAGTTAGATTACTTAATAGAAGTTAATTTTTTAATCTATCAGCTTTATACAAGATATGAAAATTCAGAGAAAATCAGTTAAGTAAAATAGTGTAATTTTGTACCTGCTTACATCTTGGATGTCATGCAGGTTTTGCAACTCTTCTGTGATTATATATGTGCATTAGGCATGTATTTGTGTGTATGTATATGTATAAAATATAATGCATTTTATCATTATAATTACAGTTTTTAATTAAAACATGGTGGCGGTATATTCATTTCATTTTGTTTTTGAAACAAATGACCACAAAGTGGCTAGAAATAATACACATTTGTT
Organism: Dama dama; assembly: GCF_033118175.1. Taxonomy (NCBI): domain Eukaryota; kingdom Metazoa; phylum Chordata; class Mammalia; order Artiodactyla; family Cervidae; genus Dama; species Dama dama. The sequence continues at coordinate 2,532,206 of NC_083699.1, read as the reverse complement.
ACTTTGACTTTGGGATAGGAGCAGTCAAAAACAGGTTTCACTAAAATGAGTGTGAGCAGGATTATCTTTCTTCTGGAGGCCCTACAGAAGAACTTTTTCTTTCTTCTTGCCTTTTCCATTTATTGGAGGGGCTTCCCTCATAGCATAGCTCAGCTGGTATAAAGAATCTGCCCACAATGCAGAAGACCCCGGTTTGATTCATGAGTCAGGAAGATCTGATGGAGAAGGGATAGGCCACCCACACCAGTATTCTTGGGCTTCCCTTTTGGCTCAGCTGGTAAAGAATCTGCCTGCAATGCAGGAGACCTGGGTTCAATCTGTGGGTTGGGAAGATCCCCTGGAGAAGGGAAACGCTACCCACTCCAGTACTCTGGCCTGGAGAATTCTATGGCCTGTATAGTCCACGGGGTCACAAAGAGTCAGACGCGACTGAGTGACTTTTACTTTCACTTTCAGAGGTTGCTTGTATTCCTTGGCTCCTGGCTCCCTCCTCCATCTTCAAAGCCAGAAACTGCATCACTCTGGCCTGTCTCCATCAACAGCTCTCCTCACCTCTGACTCTGACTCCTGCTGCCTCCCTTTATATGTGTTCAGTTGTTCAGACATGTCAACTCTTTGTGACCCCTTGGGCTGTAGCCCACCAGGATCCTCTGTCCATGGGATTCTCCAGGCAAGAATACTGGAATGTGTTGCCATTTCCTCCTCCAGGGGATATTTCTGACCCAGCTATTGAACCTAACAGGCAGATTCTTTACCATTGAGCAGGGACACCCCTGATTAGCACTTAATCTTAGCCAAAAGGCCGACCTTGTGATTTCATTCATCTGACATGGGTGATCCAGGGTCTCTCCTTATCTCTACCTCAAAATTCTCTTTTAAAAAAAAAAAATTATTTTTGTTTATTTGGCTTTGTCAGGTCTTAGTTGTGGCACATGGGGTCTTCCATCTTCACTGCAACCTGTGAGATCTTTAGTTGTGGCATATGATCTAGTTCTCTGACCAGGGATTGAATCCAGGCCCCTGAGTTGGCAGCACAGGGTCTTAGCCACTAGCCCATCAGGGAAGTCCCCAAAATTCTTAATTCAAACACATCGGCAAAGCCATTTTTGCCATGTAAAGTAATATATTCATAGGTTCTGGTATTAGGACCTGGACATCTTTGGTGGAGGTGCTGTGGCAGGGGCGGGTGGCCAGGTTATTGTTTTGCTTACTCTAGGCCTCTTAGTGGCACAAAATCCTCTAATAATAAAGTTCTCACCACTTACCTCTCCCTTTAGCAACCCTTCCTGTGATTTCTTACCTCTCCTGAACTTCAGTGTTCAGGAACTACAGTTCACCCATTTCCTTAGGGGGCCATCCTGGGTGTATGAAATTAACACTGGTACAGCTTGCCCAAATCTTACCAGACAGACGTACTTTGGGCCTTTACTTACTCTTTCCCCTGTGTGAGGTGGAAACTACTTGTAGCACAGACTTCTCCAACCTGAGTATTTTTTCCTAGTGCCGCTTCAGTTCCCTGAAACTCAAGTGCAACTTTCTCCTTGAGGTGCCTTTTCTACGAGAGGACCTCACAGCAGAGGTAAGGGGCATCCCTGGCGGCTCAGTGGTAAGCATTCTGCCTGAAATGCAGGAGCCACAGAAGATGGATATTCCATCCCTGGGTCGGGAAGATCCCCTGGAGGAGGAAATGGCGACCCGTTCCAGTATTCTTGCCTGGAGAATCCCTGGGTATTCTCCAGAGGAGCCTGGCGGGCTCTAGTCCAAAGGGTTGCAAAGAGACGGACACGCCCGAAGCGACTTGGCACGCACAGTAGGAGTGAATTCTTTCTCTCCCTCTCCTACTCAAGGTGTAAGGGGGGCAGCCTCCTCCTTATTCCTGGGTGCCTCTTCCAGACCATTGTTCCACCACTGCCATTTGAAAATCTCTCTTCCCGAGTGGATGCATGAGGCTGAGTCCCTTCGTTGTTCACCTGAGACTATCACAGCGCTGTTAACGGCGCTGATGCTGCTTCAGCTGCGTCTGACTCGGTGCGGCCCTATGGACTGCAGCCCACCGGGCTCTTCCGTCCCTGGGGCTTCTCTAGGCAAGAGCACTAGAGTGGATCGCCATGCCCTCCTCCAGGGCATCTTCCTGACCCAGGGATTGAATCTGGGTCTCTTACATTGCAGGCAGATTCTTTACTGCTGAGCCACTAAGGAAAGCCCCAAATTGGCTATACCCCAATACAAAATAAAAAGCTTAAGTTTGAAAATAAAATAATTTATAAATAAAAAGGGAGTTAAAAAAATCTCTCTTCCTTTGAAGTTGATGACAACTGATGGTTACTTTCCTCTCCCCATTCTCGACATGATCTGTTTGCTTCTAAGACCACATCTCGTGTTTTTCATTTTCTTTATCAGTTTGTTTTCAGGACTTGCAGATATTGTTTCTCTCAGAGACATTTTTGTCTGTGTAGCTGTCATTGATCAATAGTTTCACCTTCGGCACCAGTGACTGCCATTGTCACGACCCCAGAGGCTTCCTGAAGTATGACAACGTCTGTCACCTGGAAATCCCTTGGAACTGACAGATGGAAGATGATAAGACTCCAAGTTTCCACTTGGTGCTTTATCCTTCTCCCCTTTCAATGTCTCTCCTCCTCGTAACTCATCAATGTTCTTCACTTTCACCTGGCTCTCTCTTACCTTTTCTACTATCTCCATATCTTAGCCTCTTCTGTGAGTTTTTAATAATAACACAGAGCAGCACTTCTCAAACTACCTGTGAGGTGAAGGACCATTTTTTATTTCCAAACCTGATGTCAACTAATATTAGTAAAATACAATAAATATGAATGTTTTTGGAATTAAAAATGAGAAACCAAAGCAATACTAAAAAATGTTTATTGTAAGATTCAACAGAAAAAAATGTATTTCAGTAAATACATGCAAAGCAAATAAAATAGGATGAAATAAAGGAATTTAAAAAATCCAACATAATGCATTGAAATGTGCTCATTAAATGATTATCATGGAGTATAGCTATATCAGCTGTGTGGCATTCTACAACAACTCAACACAAGAAGAAAACGTTTTAAGTGAAAAAGCAACTCCCCATATTAACCCCCTGGAAGGTACTCTGAAGAAGCACCATAAATATAAATGTTTTGTCCTTAATGTGAAAAATAAGCCTGCTTCTTTCCTGTTAATTTAATCTTGAGCATATTGATAACTATGTATTTGTAGACAATAATTCATAACTAAATTGTTGCTGTGTTATCATTTCATAACACTTATAGAGAACTCGTCTCACAAAGGTATCCTGGCAGGAAGAGATTTAAAGTAATTTCAGGAAGTTTGGGATTTTGTTTTTAGCTTTAAAATGAAGTAAATGATGCTGTATTTTTAAAATTCATGTTAAATTCTTCATCAATAACTGATTTTAATCATTTATCCTATAAAGTTATAGCTAAATTCAAATTATGCTCAGATGAAAGAAATAAATTCCAGAGCCATGAATTTACCATGTATAGAAATTTCTATGCATTCTTTTGTGGAAGATGAAATTCACAATATTCAAGCACATGAGGTGTTTAATTATAACTTTTTAAAGATAAGCAATATCAAGACTTGCAGTATTTTCAGTGATATTTATTGCTAAACAATGGGACATATAACAGCCTATATAAATTCTGCTCATACAGAATTCTGTTTATAAAATTCTGTTCATACAGAATTCTGTTTATACAGAATTCAACCCTCTAAATTTAGATTTTTTTCCTTTGATTCATCCATCATCAAAAAATACATTCCATCCCTTCATTCCATGGGAGTGTTAGGATAATCAAAAATGCCAAAGATAAAGTATCAAAGATATTAGATAAATGAGCAAGCATGGCTGTAAAATCATATCTTTAGAAGTTTGGGGCCCAGCTGAATATACACTAAGAGTTTATACTCTAGCTTATACATTTTCAACAAAGCGTTTCCTCTTAATAAATATTGTGCCTCACCACACAATAGCTATTTTTTAAAATAATCAGCTTTATGTTATATTTATAAAATAAAACTTTAACCCCAAACCATGTATTTTTTTTTTTCCAAACCACATATGCGGACTGTATATTTCAGAGCTAATTGTATTTGTTGGCAATGAAGTTGAAAAAAAAAAAATCCAACCTCCTTCATATTAGCATCATATTTGAGTTGCGATTTTACTCAAAAAATGCTGTTTTAGCAATATCTGTGCATTCAACAAATTAAAGTTAAGAATATGTCTCTATCTTTATTTGGTCGATTACCTGTTCCTACCATTTGCCAGTTCCCAGTTCTGAGCTATGTTATCATTGGAAAGCACTGCTTGAATACTTCTTTGTCACAGATACACTTAACATTTTCAAATAAACATCTTTGATGTAGTCTTTTACTTTTATTTTGGGAATTAGTACAGATTTTTATTCATAGTAAATCAAACTACTTCTCTATAAAAAGTTATTAAATTATAAAGTTTAAGCGAGAATTATTAAACATTTATCTCTGTCAACTTTTGAATTCAACACTCAAAGAATTCTTTTAATTTAAATTTACTTACATTCTTTATTTTTTAATGATTTTAATCCTTGATTAGTCAGTACATCTCTGAAATAATATACTTTAACTTTAGCACTTTGCCAGCAGTACTCACTAAAAATGAAATTCAGTATACAAGGAATTGTATAAAGTTTGTGGTAAACCATTATGAACTCTATTGATCTTCATTTTGGGGAGTTACTTCCACTGACATCAGTTGGTTTGCTATTAAGACTACGTATATAAAAGCTGTGTCTTTCTTTGACAAAAAAGTCTGGTGAAGCTTTTTAAACCTGTAAATTATGGTAAAAATAAATACAAATTTCATTTTCCTAATTCATTTACTAATGTTGAACTACAAATTTTAAGGCAGATTTGATGAAAAATTAAATTTTTTATAAAATAACTAGATATAAAAATTTAAGCTATTATTTTTCTCGTAGTTTGATGTGATTTCAAGTTATAGTTGATGAATTTACCACTGCCACATGTGGTTCAACATGTAAGTGTTACAACACCCAGTGTGGTCCACGTGATGCTCAATGGGATGAGGTCACTTGTCATGCATCTGGGTGTCATAACAATGCTGAATTGCTATAAGTGTTTCTAAACATTTATTATCATTTTCTCTACTTATCTCTTTCCAGACCAGGGGCAGAGGGATCTGTGCTGGCTCACAGACCACTCTTTGATCTCAAAATTACAGGTCATAAAAGTCTTCTGTGAAGTTTGTTGAAATGCAGATTTAGAGTCAGAAGGTTTGAAGTAGAGTCCAAGAATCTGAATTTCTCAAAACCCCTTTGATGCCTTTTCTAGGAGCATTTAGCCTGCAGCTTTGTGACGTGCCCTCTAAGAAGCCTCTATCCCTTCTGGTAATGCTGATCTTATGTTACTAATCCCTGGAACAGTATTTCTGAAAATGTTGACCAGGAATCATCCGGAGTGCTTATCAGCACTCACTGCAGAATCTCTGAAGTGGGGTCTGGGATTCCGTATCTTTACAAGTTCCACCAGGCATCCACGTGCTCAGTTCAGTCAGTTCAGTCACTCAGTTGTGTCCGACTCTTTGCGACCCCATGAACCGCAGCACACCAGGCCTCCCTGTCCATCACCAACTCCCGGGGTTTACTCAAACTCAAGTCCATCGAGTCGGTGATGCCATCCAGCCATCTCATCTTCTGTCATCCCCTTCTCCTCCTGCCCCCAATCCCTCCCAACATCAGGGTCTTTTCCAATGAGTCAACTCTTCGCATGAGGTGGCCAAAGTACTGGAGTTTCAGCTTCAGCGTCATCAGCCCTTCCAGTGAACACCCAGGACTTACTGTGTACTATTTGCTTGCATGCTGTGTATTATTTTCTTTCTTCCATTTCCTCTTATATTTCTCTTCATTTTTTTTCAGGTTTCCTCTTTTCTTCATTGACTTCTACTCACTTGAGTATTTCTTTTCTTTATCCTGTCCTTTAATGAAGCAACTTAATCTCATGACTTGAAAATGTAAATATCTGCTGATAAATCAATATTTCTAATTTGGACTTTTATCTTCTGTTTCATCTTATGTTTTCAGTTACCCTGGGCAACTCTTTTTATATTTGTGACATCCTAATAAAAGCACGAACAAAACTGAACTTAGCTGCTCTCCCAAACTCTCTTATTTATTTGGCTACACCATGGTCTTAGCTGTGGCATATGGGATCTAGTTCCCTGACTAGGGATCGAACTCAGGTCCCCTGTGTTGGGAGCCCAGAGTCTTAGCCACTGGACCATGAAGAAAGTCCACTCTTATACATTGATTTTTCTGGTTTTATTTTACTAGTATCACAATTTCTCCAGTCCCCAGGATTATGTTTTTAGACCTGTGTTTATTTCTTTTTGTGATAGGCAGGATTCTAAAATGGCTCCTATGAATCCTACTCCCTGAAATACATACCTTTGGTAATTCCATCCCATCCTTTTGAGAACAGGCAGAACCTGTGATTCACTTATTTTTCCTTTAGTGTCTATTTACTTATTTCTGGCTGTGTTGGGTCAGTTGTGGTACATGAGATCTTGTCTGTGGCATGCGGGATCAGTAGTTGTGGCAATTGGGGTCCTAGTTCCCTGACCAGGGATTGAACCCACATCGGCTACACTGCAAGACAGATCCTCAACCGCTGGACTATCAGAAAAGTCCCCCTGTGATTCACTTCTAGCCACTGAAATATGGCAAAGGTGAAAGGGTTGCTTAAATGTACCTAAGGTCCCTTTCAACTGACTTTGATTTAATCCAAAGGACAATTATCCTCGGCAGGCTTGACTTAATCATGTGAGCCTTCCAGAAGAGAGCCTTATCCTTCTCTGAAATAAGATACGGGAAATGGCAAACACTCCTTCCCTTGCTGGCTTTGAAGAGAGAAGCTGCCATGAATTATACAGCTGCAAGGAAGTAAATCCCGCCAAAAGCCTGAAGAACCTTGGAAGTGGATCCTTCCCTAGTCAAAACTCCAGATGAGAACTCAGCCCAGCTACGACTTGAGTTTTCAGCTTTGTGAAACCTTGAGCAGAACAGTCGGCAAAGCCAGGCCCAAACTTCAGACCTATAGAAACTAGAGATAATAAGTGTGTGTTGCTTAAGCCACTAGGTTTGGGACAGTTTGTTATACAGAAATAAGACACTAATATACTTCTTTGCTTTCAATTTCTACATTTGTTCTTTAACCAGTTCTGTCTCTTCTGCCTTATAATGTTTCTTATTCCCGTCTTTCATCTTATCATCACTACTGCTTTGGTTCAGTATCAGGCTTATCCACTTTCCTGTCACTGAAGTGACCTTTAAGTGGACTCTCTAGCTCACCCTAAGAACCACTGGAATCGCTGAACATGACCCTGAAGCTGGAGGAGAAGAAAGTCACTGCAGTTATATCGTGGAGTGTTTAATCTGGTAGCTTTGGCTATAGAGTTGGTTAGATGACAAGAGTGTCCAGGGCAGGGCCACTAGAATGTGTGGCTGAGATGGAGTGACAAAGGACCCAAAGGATCTTAGACATAAGTTAACTGAGAAATCACTATGTTGCACAGGCTATCCAAGTGGACAAAAAAGTATAAAACATGCTGCTTATTTAATATTATAATGAAATAAATATAAATGAAATGACCCATTTTATGTTGCTTCTTATGCTTTTGTTCATAGAAATATAAAATAGTGCCTCTTTAATTTTTGAGAAGAAATAAAGCAAAATATGAATTTTATATAATCCCTTACAACTAAGAAATCATGTATTTCAAAGTCCAGACCAAAAACGTTTGACACCACATAGATAAAACCCCACGATTGATTGTCAAACCTGCTAACAAAAAGGTGACTCACTTAAGCTTTTTCATGGAGTGGCTGCTTTCCACTAGGAAAAAACAAATGCCAGTGTTAATCAAACCAGCATGGAAGTTAATTAGAGCCCCCAGAACAAGCGGATGGGCTTAGCACCATGGACACATGAATATCCTGTTTCTAAAGATTACCTCAAAAGGTTGTGTAACCACCAAGCCCAGCACAAGTCAAAAGCAACTAATTAACTTTTCATTTTTCCTTTAGTAATCTAGCCTCACTCTTTAAAAACGTTAATGGAGAAATCTTCCATTACAACTGATATACCTATGCCCATATTCAAAAGTGCTTCCCTGGAGCTTACATGGGAAAGAATCTGCCTGCAACACAGGAGACCCAGGTTCGATCCCTGGGTCAGGAAGATCCTCTGGAGGAGGAAATGGAACCCAATCCAGCATTCTTGCCTGGAGAATCCCATGGACAGAGGAGCCTGGCGGGCCATAGTCCATGGGGTCACAAAAGAGGGGACTCAACTGAGGGACTGAGCACATGAGCACTCATTTCTTTCGGGGGAGAGGTCTGCCTGCTCATTGGTCACCCAGCCCAGCACTGATAAAGAGAACGGTCAGTGATACTCCATTGTGTATGTGTACCAGCTTCCTTATCCATTCGTCTGCTGATGGGCATCTAGGCTGCTTCCATGTCCTGGCTATTATAAACAGTGCTGCGATGAACATTGGGGTGCACGTGTCTCTCTCAATTCTAGTTTCCTCGGTGTGTATGCCCAGAAGTGGGATTGCTGGGTCATATGGCAGTTCTATTTCCAGTTTTTTAAGAAATCTCCACACTGTCCTCCATAGCGGCTGTACTAGTTCGGATTCCCACCAACAGTGTAAGAGGGTTCCCTTTTCTCCACACCCTCTCCAGCATTTATTGCTTGTAGACTTTTGGATAGCAGCCATCCTGACTGGCGTGTAATGGTACCTTATTGAGGTTTTGATTTGCATTTCTCTGATAGTGAGTGATGTTGAGCATCTTTTCATGTGTTTGTTAGCCATCTGTATGTCTTCTTTGGAGAAATGTCTGTTTAGTTCTTTGGCCCATTTTTTGATTGGGTCATTTATTTTTCTGGAATTGAGCTTCAGGAGTTGCTTGTATATTTCTGAGATTAATTCTTTGTTTCTTCGTTTGCTATTACGTTCTCCCATTCTGAAGGCTGTCTTTTCACCTTGCTTATAGTTTCCTTTGTTGTGCAAAAGCTTTTAAGTTTCATTAGGTCCCATTTGTTTGTTTTTTTTTTTTTTGCTTTTATTTCCAATATTCTGGGAGGTGGGTCATAGAGGATCCTGCTGTGGTTTATGTCAGAGAGTGTTTTGCCTATGTTCTCCTCTAGGAGTTTAATAGTTTCTGGTCTTAGGTTTAGATCTTTAATCCATTTTGAGTTTATTTTTGTGTATGGTGTTAGAAAGTGTTCTAGTTTCATTCTTTTACAAGTGCTTGACCAGTTTTCCCAGCACCATTTGTTAAAGAGATTGTCTTTTCTCCATTGTATATCCTTGCCTCCTTTGTTGAAGATAAGGTGTCCATAGGTCATTAAGAAGAATACATTTGAATCAGTTCTAATGAGGTGGATGAAACTGGAGCCTATTATACAGAGTGAAGTAAGCAAGAAAGATAAAGACCAATACAGTATACTAACGCATATATATGGAATTTAGAAAGAAGGTAACGATAACCCTGTATGGGAGACAGCAGAAGAGACACAGATGTGTTGAACAGTCTTTTGGACTCTGTGGGAGAGGGTGAGGGCGGGATGATATGGGAGAACGGCACTGAAACATGTAAATTATCATATGTGAAACGAATCGCCAGTCCAGGTTTGATGTATGATACAGGATGCTTGGGGCTGGGGCACTGGGATGACCAGGAGGGATGGGATGGGGAGGGAGAGGGAGGGGGTTTCAGGATGGGGAACACATGTACACCCGTGGCGGATTCAAGTCAATGTATGGCAAAACCAATACAATGTTGTAGAGTAAAATAAATAAATAAATTTTAAAAAAAAAGAAAAAAGAACGGTCAAGAGTCGCCTCAATTATTGCTGGGGCAGCTTTGATTATGCTATATGTTATGTTTGTTTTCTATTATCAGTCAATCTATTGAGGTTCCACGATTCTACAAGTTGATTTGAACAGATTCTCTTTCACTTTTGCACGGAATCCTGATGACGGGCCTTGTGTCCCCCTTTCTACCAGCTTGTTTGTGACCTTGAATTCCCTTCTTGGTTTTGAGGCTCATCCCCCCTTTGTAATTCTAGACCAAAACTCACGCCAAGACTGCCATCCCAGATGTGAGCTGTTCCACAGATCAACATCTCATTTGTGAATTGTGATTTCAACTGCTTACCACTTATTTTAACCCACTGCTTTTCTCCATTTGCTCACAAACAACAAAACAATAACTACGCACAAGTGTATATTGAGCACTAACATTGTACAAACTATTGAAGATGCAGACACAGATAGGCTTCTGCAGTTGAGGGACAGGTAAAGGATGCAAATGCGGGTTCTTCCCCCAGTTGAAAGAAATAATATGCTACAGATATGACTGCAAGATATGACTGCATATGACTGCATATGCAAAGATATGACTGCAGGAGGCTTTACGAAGCAGGAGGACGCAGTGCAGGGTTATCAGGGGTTATCTTATGCGTGGGTAGACCGGTGTCTGGAGGTGTGGCACCTCCTTCAGCCTAAATGCAAAAGGTCCTGGCCCCGGGCTGCTCTGGCTGAATTGGCACTGTCCTCCCCTGTGTAGATACCTATCATGAGCAATGAGAGAGGCCCTGGGGCACTGTGTTCCCTTTCCCGTTCACATGAATTATTTGTACTGCTTGCTTCTCAGTTTCAGCAAAACAAACCACACGCATATAAAGCCAAGTCCAAGCCGTCTCGCTTGTCAGTGTTGGAATCCTGATCAGACTTTGTGGTCCGTTTACCTGACTTTCTCTAGTTCAATCCGGAAATGATGCAGAAGCTACAAGACAAATAAGAGTGGGTTTGAAGAACTGAAGTCAGGCCACAGAAGAAGCTGGGCAGAGAGAATTGGCTCTGCGCTGCCGTGGAGGGCGGTGACTGGCAGGCTGGGGAGGCTTGCATGCACAGGCCTGGCACGCGGCTGAGGGGAAGAGCTTCTGAGTTGCGCTCCTTTCTTGCAGGGCCATGCTGCCCGCCTGGATGCCCACCCGCCCCCTCATTACTGACAGATGAGCAGCCGCTTTTGCCCAGGACCCCTGGGGTCAGCATGTGACATCAGAGACGTTCACGATGACTCAGGCCGAGTGCTGACTTCTCTATAGCCCCGTCCTCTTCTCTTCCATCGCCTCCCCTGAGCCCTAGATAACCAAACCCATGAAGCAGAGCTCTAGGGAGAGAGCACTGTTGGGGCAGAGGTTTCTGGAGGGCAGGGCCACCTGTTGTGCATGCATATGTGCTAAGCTGCTTCAGTCATGTCCTACTCTTTGCAACCCCATGGACTGTAGCCCACCAGGCTCCTCTGTCCCTGGGGTCCTCCAGGCGAGAATACTGGAGTGGGTGGCCATGCCCTCCTCCAGGGGATCTCCCCAAGCCAAGGATCACACCTGTGTCTCCTATGTCTGTCTCTTGCATTGGCAGTCAGGTTCTTTACCCCTAGAGCTGCCTGGGAAGCCCATGGGGAGACAGCAAATGTTACAGAGAAGAGAGAATCAAGCCGAGACTGTGGTTTCTCAGCCAGCGCCCTGAGCTGCAGTCTTCCCACCTTACCCGAGCCAGGAGCAGCACACTCTGCTCTACCCAGTCTAGGTACTGGCCACACCCAGTGAGAAGTCCTCATTGCTGAAAGGAGTGAGGTACTGGCTCTGGGGTTGAAAGCTCGATGAAACAGACCAAATGAAATAGGCACATAGAATTTAAAAAAAATAATATTTTCTAATGTATGGGAGAAAATGGTAAAACAAAAAAAAGTAAACCATTATAAAAAACACAAAGTGGAAAAACTGAGTGTAAAAGGACAATAATTAGAATTAGATAATAGATAAGATAAAAAGCAGAATTATTACAAGTGAGAATGAATAAACTAGATCAGGTCAAGAAACTCTCATGAAAAGATAGGGAAGATAGAAAAATAATAAAAGTTAGGATGTGTGAAATTTAGTAGATGTCAAAATCTAAGTATAAAGAGACAAAGGTGAGGAAAAATTGGATGGAGAGAAAATTGAGGAAATAATCATGCATAATTTCCCAGAACTAAAGCAAGGTTGAATAAATCATATGGAAAGCATTCCTAGGATGGAAATGAGGATGAATAAAGAAAAACTCAGATGCATACATATTATAGTAAACTTTAAGAACATCAACAATATGGAGGAAATTCAAAAAGCTTATGGATAGATGAGATCTTCGCAAAACAAAATGACTTATATTAAACTCAGAATTTTCTATAGTGACACTGGAAGCAAGAAAGAGGTCACAACTGTAAAGGGAAAAATATTTAAACATGGAATTTATTCTACTTGTTATTATTATCAAATACTTATATAACCATAATAAACAAACACCATTTATTGATTATGCAGCTTATAAAATAATAAATCATTGCATTTCTCATGGAAGTACTCTGCTTGCCCACACCAAATCGAACTTTTTCCCAGTAGATTAAATTTGGTGAGCATCCTTCCTTGAATGTTTTCCTATTTTTAGTACTTGAGGATGCATTTCTAGACAATCCATCATATTTTAGTGCATTTTTTAAAAAATAAGGAAGACAAGTGTTTTATTATTAGTATTAAATCATCACTTGTTTTGGTGCAGGGATGTTTTTTCCTTTGTACAAAATAGCAGTAGACAAAGAGGAATATGGAAAAACTAAGATAATATTTATTATCTTTAAATATTATTGTACATGCATGCTCAGTTGTGTCCAAGTCTTTGTGACCCTATGGAATGTAACCCACCAGTCTCCTCTGTCCATGAGATTTTACAGGCAAGAAACTGGAGTGGGTTGTCATTTCCTCTCCAGGGGACCGTCGCAATCCAGGGATCAAACCCGCATCTCAAGTCTTTTGCATTGACGATCAGTTTTTTATCACTATGGCCACCTGGGAAATTAGCATGCAGCTAAGTGAAATTTATTTCTACTGTAGTTATTTCCAACAGACACTTCCTTATTATACTGACAGAAACTCAGTGATAGATTATGTCGAGTAGTTATAGTATCTCTTAAGCCGTCATAGAGAATGTGTTAGTCGCTCAGTCTGATCCAACTCTTCATGACCTCATGGACTGTAGCTCCTCTGTCCATAGAATTCTCCAGGCAAGGATACTGATGTGGTAGCCATGCCTTTCTCCAAGGGATCTTCCTGACCCATGGATTGAGCCCAGGTCATCTGCATTGCAGGTGGATTCTTTACCATCTGAGCCACCAGGGAAGCCCTTTATAGAGAACAGTGTCAGCTATTGGCCTTAAAATAAATGTCTGTAGAATTATTATCATTTTTTTTGTAGAATTATTTTTTACTGCAGATAGTGTTAGGAACTCTGAACGTTTTAGCTTGACTTTAGTTTGAAGACCACCAGGATACAAAAGATAGAAGCTATATTTATCTATAATCACTGATGAGTTAATGGGACTTTTCTTCCAATATCATAGTTATAGAAGCAGTGTCTATTCCATGGAAATAACTAAAATTTTCTATTTTAAATCTTCTCAAATCATCATTATCAAGGCAAAGAATAAGAAAGGATTCCAATTTGTCCACCTACTTGTAATATTACTAAAAGTCTTGAACAATGTTATAAGAGAAAAAAAGGCATACAAAATTTAAGGATTAATTATAAGAAATAAAAGTCTTGTTGGAGGAAGGGGAACCCCTTCCAGGGCCTGAGAATAAGCTCTTATGTAACTCTATGAAATGAATTGTCCAATGAGACACCTATGCTGACAAAGCAGAAAACTTTATTGGAAAGGTGTGCCCAGGCTAAGAATAGCAGGGTATGGGTAACCAGGAGAATGGTGCTGCCGTTTGACTCACAGTCTAACCTTTTATGGTAATGGAGTTAGCCTTCCAGGCTGCTTCTGGTGAGTCATCTTATTTGTGCCCATATTGGATCTGACTTGATGCGAAGAACTGACTCAGAAAAGACCCTGATGCTGGGAAAGATTGAAAGCAAAAGGAGAAGGGGACAACAGAGGATGAGACGGTTGGATGGTGTCACTGACTTGATGGATATGAGTTTGAGCAGTTTCTGGGAGTTGCTGAGGGACAGGGAAGCCTGATATGCTGTAGTCCATGGGGTCTTAAAAAGTCAGACACGAACTGTCAGTTCAGCAATTGAACTGAACTGAACTTGGTGTGACTCAGGTCCCTCCTGGTGGTGAATGTTCATCTTTCGGCCAAGATGGTTCCCAGTGCAAGGCTTTCTGGGAGGTGGGCAGGACATATTATGAACTGGCATCTCCTCCCTCCTTTAGGCCCCTCCTGAATTCTTCTGGTTTTTGGTGGCAGCAACATGTTCCTTATTGAGACCTCCTTTTTGTGAGATGGCTCATGTGAGCTGTTATTATCGTGCCTGGCCAAGGTGAATGGTTCCAGTCAGTGGTTCCCCAGAGCCTAACTGACCGGGGGCAAGGGAGCTACCAAGTCTAGCCTACTGTAATCATCCTCTTCCAGCTAAGATTCAAAAATGGCCACCTGAAGGACAATCTGCAGTAATCATTGCAAGAGAAGCAACAGTCAGAATGGCAGAGTCTAGATTTTGGTGGGATGAATTGAGTAGTGGAAGATGGGGCAATGATAGTAGCAAAGTTTAGACCATAGCCAAGGTATTTAAGGAGAGAAAGCGAGATAGAGAATAGTAATAGGAAGATATGAGATCATGAAAATAATTTTCTCCCTTCCTGTTCATCACTTTCCCACTCTTACCCCAATTTGGGTACCATCCTGAGTTCTATAAAATTGAACTCCAGCCAAAATTTCCAACTTTATGTAAGAAACTTTTAAAACAATTCTTTTTAGAGGAGGAAGATGAGTACTGTATTAATAGGCTTTGAGGATAAATTATGCAAAAAGGGAGAAGCTGAAGGTGAGATAGAAAGGGAGAAAACTGGTTTAGTGAGGCTCTGATCTAAGACTGAGGGGATGGGAGTAGAATTAAGATCAGATATTAGACCTGACCAAGAGGCAGGATTATCTTCAAGTGTAATAAAAAGGATAAATTGTGAGAGGGAGGGGAATAAACATTTGTATATAGCAGGGAGAGAAGTTGAGGGAATTTATATGGTGGAATTGCCTTTATTTCTCTGTGACTTAGGAGGCAAAGTCATCTGCTGAATGTAAGGATGTAAGGCGTCAGTTTAGGAGCTTGAGAACAGAAATAAAAGTTTGAAATTGACCAAAAAAAAGAAAAAAATGGCCTTCTCCTCTCTATTGGAATGGGCCCAGCTTCAAGAGGCTTAGTAAATGGTCATGTCTCAACCACCTGAACTGCCTTCCTTGCTGTAAATCTTTCCTCACAAATAGAAAACCATGGCAAGCAACCTGTCACAGAATTCCAACTGAGTGCTAAATGCATGCTTTTCTTTAAAACTTCCTCAACGATCACTAAACAGATGGCCTTCCACAGTTAACTTCACCAGAACATCTTGCCAGGCCAAGCCTGTTTAGCTTCGAAGGTGGCATACGTCATAGCAGTTGTCACTGGCCTGACTGTATTTCACGGTAAGGCTGCTCACCTACTCATTATTTACACATGCCTAATAGCTTTTACAAAAGCTAAATTCAGGGAAAGAAAAATGTGATGTCTAATTACTTCATCTTCTTGCTTAAAATGTGTCAGAGATGCCATATCCTAACTGGGATCAGGTGATTATTTTTTTTTATCATGTTGCTTAAGGGGACTGCATGACCTGGACCTGTCAACTTTATCACTTGTCCCTTCCAAGCCCCATCCTTTTTTTTTTTTTTTTTAAAGAATTATTCATTTATTTTTATTTTTGGTTACACTGGGTCTGTATTGCTGCCTGTGGGCTCTCTCTAGTTGAGGCAAGCAGCGGCTCCTCGCTGGTTGCGTTGTGCAGGCTTCTCATCGCCCTGGCTCCTTCTCTTGCGGAGCACACTCTCTAGGTCTGAGGGCTTCAGTAGTTGTGGGTGCATGGGCTTCGTTGCTCCATAGCATGTGGAATCTTCTTAGACCGGGCACTGAACCCGAGTCTTCTGCATTGACAGGCAGATTCTTACCCACTGGACCACCCGGGAAGTCCCACAGTCCTGCCCTTATGGTGGGTAGTCTTATTCTCAAAATCCTTATACCCAGTTTTGTCTCTGAGCTATATCACAAGCTATTTTTCTTTGTTCCTACATTACTTACCTCTTTGTACTTCATCAGACTAACCCATGCTCCTTGTCTCAGCTAAGATATCACTCCTGAGAATTGATCTCAACCTTCTAGGGGTTAAATGCCTCTGCCGAAAGCTCCCGCAAGCCCATGTTTCTGCTTTACAATAACCTATTCATCGTCCATCCCCCTCTGTATGTGTAGCCTTGTGAGGCCAGAGACCCTATCTGAAGGGTCGTGATTCTTTCTGTAGTACCTTGAACATCCTGTCTCATAATAGGAACTCAGAAAATATTTGTTGAATTAAACCATGGTTCTTTTATCTTCTGGTTTGAGAAAAGAGTGTATAAAAATAGCAAAACTGCAGTTTGGACAGACAATCCAGTCCTGGTGCCGGGATCTACTAGCTGTGTGACCTTGTAGAGAAATGCCCTTATTTTTCTTACTTGTAAAAGAGAGTTAAGTCTGCTTACCTTCTTCATTGTTTAAGAGGTAAATAAAAGGTGTCTAGCACAGATGGCTTAAAAATAGGGTAATATAAATGATAGATTCTATCTTGTGTTATTTTCCCACTTAAAACACCAGTACCGACATTTTCTAGCTGTTTTCCTTGTTTTTTCCTCCTTCTGTTCATTGTATCAAGATGGCAGCATGGAGTAAGTTTGAAAAGAGCTGTTTATCCAAGTGGTTACAATATCAATAGTAACTAAAAGCAGCTGACAGTTATTAAGCAAGGGCTTGTTTCTGGCAATGTGCTAAGCAGTTAATATGTACTCCATCCCTAGCACTTTTTTTTTTATCACTTTATCTGTGATATCCAGTGTTATAGAGGATGGAATCACTTTTTTCTAATCATTTTATCTGTGATACTCAGTGTTACAGAGGACGGAATCACTATTTTTTTTTTTTTTTTCATTTTATCTGTGATATTCAGTGTTACAGAGGACGGAATCACTTTTTTTTTTTTTTTTTTGTCATTTTATCTGTGATATCCAGTGTTACAGAGGATGGAATCACTTATTTTTTTTATCATTTTATCTGTGATATTCAGTGTTATAGAGGACGGAATCACGTTTTTTTTTATCATTTTATCTGTGATATTCAGTGTTACAGAGGACGGAATCACTATTTTTTTTTTTTTTAATCATTTTATCTGTGATATCCAGTGTTACAGAGGACGGAATCACTATTTTCTTTTTTTTTTTTATCATCTTATCTGTGATATCCGGTGTTACAGAGGACGGAATCACTTTTTTTTTTTTTTTATCATTTTATCTGTGATATCCAGTGTTACAGAGGACGGAATCACTATTTTTTTTTTTTTTTTTATCATCTTATCTGTGATATCCGGTGTTACAGAGGACGGAATCACTTTTTTTTTTTTTTTTTATCATTTTATCTGTGATATTCAGTGTTACAGAGGACGGAATCACTTTTTTTTTTTTTTTTTTTATCATTTTATCTGTGATATCCAGTGTTACAGAGGACGGAATCACTATTTTTTTTTTTATCATCTTATCTGTGATATCCAGGGTTACAGAGGACGGAATCACTTTTTTTTTTTATCATTTTATCTGTGATATCCAGTGTTACAGAGGACGGAATCACTTTTTTTTTTTATCATTTTATCTGTGATAGCCAGTGTTACAGAGGACGGAATCACTTTTTTTAAATCATTTTATCTGTGATATTCAGTGTTACAGAGGACGGAATCACTATTTTTTTTTTTTTTTAATCATTTTATCTGTGATAGTCAGTGTTACAGAGGACGGAATCACTATTTTTTTTTTTATCATTTTATCTGTGATATTCAGTGTTACAGAGGACGGAATCACTATTTTTTTTTTTATCATTTTATCTGTGATATTCAGTGTTACAGAGGACGGAATCACTATTTTTTTTTTTATCATTTTATCTGTGATATTCAGTGTTATAGAGGACGGAATCACTTTTTTTTTTATCATCTTATCTGTGATATTCAGTGTTACAGAGGACGGAATCACTTTTTTTTTTTATCATCTTATCTGTGATATCCAGGGTTACAGAGGACGGAATCACTTTTTTTTTTATCATCTTATCTGTGATATCCAGGGTTACAGAGGACGGAATCACTTTTTTTATCATCTTATCTGTGATATCCAGGGTTACAGAGGATGGAATCACTTTTTTTATCATCTTATCTGTGATATCCAGGGTTACAGAGGACGGAATCACTATTTTTTTTTTTTTTTATCATTTTATCTGTGATATTCAGTGTTACAGAGGACGGAATCACTATTTTTTTTTTTTTTTTATCATTTTATCTGTGATATTCAGTGTTACAGAGGACGGAATCACTATTTTTTTTTTTTTTCATTTTATCTGTGATATTCAGTGTTACAGAGGACGGAATCACTATTTTTTGTTTTTTATCATTTTATCTGTGATATTCAGTGTTACAGAGGACGGAATCACTATTTTTTTTTTTATCATCTTATCTGTGATATCCAGGGTTACAGAGGACGGAATCACTTTTTTTTTTATCATTTTATCTGTGATATTCAGTGTTATAGAGGACGGAATCACTTTTTTTTTTATCATCTTATCTGTGATATTCAGGGTTACAGAGGACGGAATCACTTTTTTTTTTTATCATCTTATCTGTGATATCCAGGGTTACAGAGGACGGAATCACTTTTTTTTTTTATCATCTTATCTGTGATATCCAGGGTTACAGAGGACGGAATCACTTTTTTTATCATCTTATCTGTGATATCCAGGGTTACAGAGGACGGAATCACTATTTTTTTTTTTTTTATCATTTTATCTGTGATATTCAGTGTTACAGAGGACGGAATCACTATTTTTTTTTTTTTTTATCATTTTATCTGTGATATTCAGTGTTACAGAGGACGGAATCACTATTTTTTTTTTTTTTTATCATTTTATCTGTGATATTCAGTGTTACAGAGGACGGAATCACTATTTTTTTTTTTTTTCATTTTATCTGTGATATTCAGTGTTACAGAGGACGGAATCACTATTTTTTTTTTTTATCATTTTATCTGTGATATTCAGTGTTACAGAGGACGGAATCACTATTTTTTTTTTTTATCATTTTATCTGTGATATTCAGTGTTACAGAGGACGGAATCACTATTTTTTTTTTTTATCATCTTATCTGTGATATCCAGGGTTACAGAGGACGGAATCACTTTTTTTTTTATCATCTTATCTGTGATATCCAGGGTTACAGAGGACGGAATCACTTTTTTTTTTATCATTTTATCTGTGATATTCAGTGTTATAGAGGACGGAATCACTTTTTTTTTTATCATCTTATCTGTGATATTCAGGGTTACAGAGGACGGAATCACTTTTTTTTTTTATCGTCTTATCTGTGATATCCAGGGTTACAGAGGACGGAATCACTTTTTTTTTTTATCATCTTATCTGTGATATCCAGGGTTACAGAGGACGGAATCACTTTTTTTATCATCTTATCTGT